>NC_064931.1:378087023-380683082 GCF_023897955.1 Schistocerca gregaria
CATCAAGGGATGCCCAATTTAGTATTGGAGAGAAGTGTGGCGTCTAAAAATTGCAGAGGGTGATCAAGAAATGAACACAGTTAGCAGGTTCAAAAAAAATGTATGTTGCAGAAGTTATTCGGAGATGGAGATGACTACACAGGGTAGAGAAGCACGGAGAGGTACATCAAACCAATTTTCGGACTGAAGACCACAAAATCAACAACAACTCTGTTAATCCATCAGGCCCAGGATTGGAACTGAGGCATTTGTGTTAGTCATTTCCTACTTCTGATAATAGCAGTTTTCGGGAAAGAACTCTTCCTGCCATGCCTTCCCAAAGTTTGTTTCCAACAGGAGCCGGAATACACTGCCAAAATGGGAAAATCACTCGTCCATCAGATAGCATAGTAGGTAAGATCACAAACCATTCGAAAGAACTACACAAAGACAAGCCCACCATCCTTGGACTGGCAAAGCCTTCTTACCCTCGAAACCGAAAAAGGACACTGGTTTCCACAATAGATAGATGACTGCTGGAAGAAACTACAACACCGTCAAGGACGAGGTCATTTTCTTTAAAAGTGAGATTACAGGTAGTTCATAATTGTAGGCGCACATGATAACAAATTCAAACCAGATGAAAAACACACGTCACAGTAAAAGATGCCCAAACAGTCGCATCAATACAAAGTGTATTCAGCTCTCGATGCAACGCAGGCGTGTGTTCTCGCGTGTAAACCACCATAAAGATGCGAAATGGCATCCTGCGGTAGATTGTCCCAAGCATCTTTCGCCTTTTGTTGCAGTTCGACATTGGATCTTCCAGGCCTTGGAGGATGAGTAAATTCTCACTTCATTATGTCCCTTACGGGTGCAGTTGATGATACATTTGGTGATCTTGCTGGTCGAGGCAGAAGAGTAAGTTGCGTCGCAGAAGTTGCTGCAGAAGCACATCATTTTCATGTCTAAGACATGTCGCTAGCACGCACGCGGATGTCTGTCTACTCTACCCTGCAGAAACAAAAAATGTAACTGCGAGTGGTAACTGATGCCTCTCCCCCCCCCCCCTCCACCCTCCCTCCCATCCTACACACACACACACACACACACACACACACACACACACACACACACACGCACACACACATACCACGAAACCTGAGATGGGGTCTGAGTGTCGTGGGCCATTGCACTATGGACTAGGCAGCTCACCAGGTCTACGCCATATGCGTGTACGTCCATCACTCGCATACGGACAAAACTGACACTCATCACTTAAGACAATAGAGTGCCCGTCCATTCTCCAGTCAACACTTTCACATCACCAGAGTAGTGATCTTAATCCTGCTGCAAGCAGACTGTTCTCTTTGGTTGCTTACTAAAGGCTGCAGCCTGTAAATCAACCTGCAGATTGAGAACAAATTTATTTACTCACTAACGCAGTACACAGAAACAAAAAGGATCATAATAAAGAGTCCAGTTGCTCAGACAATTGCTTCCTGGTTTCAGCGTATTCCATGCCATCAGTGCCTTCAGCTGCCCACAACACATTTTCCGTATTTCGTTCAGATTCTTATTTAATTTTGCTATGTGTCATCCTGTGGTCTTTTCCTCCTTGAAAGCCGTTGATTATTTAGTTACTCACAGTACCAAATTCATACCATGATACTGCACTTTTTTAGAGATTCGCCTCTTTCCATTGGGTAGTGTTCATGGAATGTTTCCCTAGCAGCATGGAACACTAATCTGTTTGTCTCTGTTTTAAAATTTCTTAACAATCCCTTTACATACGCAGAACATTTTCCTTTCGTTTGAAAGATTAGCTTACCTATGTGTGTATTTCTTATCTTTAATCCTGTTTTTGTTTTTAGTCCTTCCTTCTGTAGTACTTAGCGGTAGTGTCTTGTCGACTTTTTTCTTGGGTATTTATTTTTTTACTTAAGGGCCACAGAACAACCTGAAATGTTAGACAGTTATCTGTCAGTTTCTTTTCAGTGGATGCATACTATTCCAAGTATAGGGTGACAGAGGCTTTATGGAATTCATGGGTAGTGTTGCACACGGCATCAGAGTCGAAAACGAGCCAAAACCATGATCGTTAGGAAGGTTAGAGAGAAAATTTTTTATCCCTAATTGGTATCGTGTTTGTTATTTTAACTGCAATATTGCGGAGGTCGATGAGAGAGTAGCGACAATGGTAATGAGATACTGAAACATTAATGCACAGGTTTAATGTTTCGAAACAACTTGTTTCCTTTCGCACAACGATTACTCCAGTGTAAATTAGTCACACTGAATATCGATACATTAGTTATAGCAATGAAACATGCCATCCCGTTCCTGTTTAAATGATTTGCTACCACTTAAATTATCCTAGTATGGCACGAACTGAAAATAGAGTCCCGGAAAAATCTACTCTGCGGCGGATACCATGTAACTGATTTCGGAACGCTGAAAATTCGTTGTGAATACAACGAGAAAAAATCTTCGTACTTACAAAAGGATTTGGTACCGTTCTGTTGTAGTTCGAGGTCACCGAGAACAGGTGTTTTCCCGATGCTGTGAAAGATGGAGCTGTGGATAACTGGTTTAATGTTGTTAAATTCTGCTGTTTTTTATTACACATTAATTTTTCCATGGTACAGATGTACCTCCCTCCGGTTGCCTTATTGCAATATTTCCAGTTTGGTAATTCGTGGACATTTTGACAAGATCTTTGCTTTTCACAACGTAACCAGATTTTCTCTTTGAGTGGAATACGTAGATAAACATGAGAGAGAATCCGGAAACGTATAATAGCATTAAGGGTTTAAAGACAACTATTTGTTTGTCACGTCACAGCTCTTTTACGAACGTACGTCCGATTTTCTTTTGAAACAGAGGTAATAAAACCTACCACGAGGAATTTTTTATATCGGGAATCAAAATTAAGCCTCGCTTTGAAAACATAAATTAAAAAAGTGAAACGACGTGAAACAGGAACCGAAGATCAAACAGGATCCTAATTCTGACTATTCCATTGCGGCGTGCAGCGGTCTGTTGACTGGATTTTCCTCAAAGCTGACAACATCAAGCGCTGTCCTTTGTCAACTGTTATATGCTCCCGGACTTTTTAACCAGTGAGCGCTCATATCCTGAAAAATTCGTTCTAATTTAATTTATTTGACGTATTTTTACTGATAACCGATGCTTTATGACTCTGAACAAAAGAGCGCGACATCTGGAGTAAATCTTCCCAGTTACTCGCGTATTCAGGCGTCTGTCAGTTTATTTACAGTGGAGATACACTACTGCAAGTGCAGGTTGATAGAGGGTTATGGCGTTTATGGATAGCCTTGCACCCGGTTTCCGGGTCAGCAACGAACTGAAGTCACGATGGTTAGAAAGGCTAGAGAAGAATAGTTTTATCCCTAAATGTTATCTTGCTTGTTATTTTAACTACAATGTTGTTAAAGTCTACCAGTTGTACACTTTTTACCGTAGAACAGCGGAAAACGTAAATAACGTCTTTCATACAGTAACAATATAAAATCGGTTTGCAACTCGAAACCTAGGTCGCGTAAAATAAAATGAAGCAAAATTTCGTGAAACCTCATCAAAAAAGTGTGTTTTCTTGTAGAATAATTCACAATGTTTTACCAAGAAAGTCTATCCAAGTCATTTTAAGTTATTTCATATTTTTTAATTGTCTCATTCCGATAACGTTGTTTCTGTTTGTAGCAGAGACAGGAAATTTTGTCTCAGTGCACAGTTAGCTCATTCTTCGCGTTACTCCCGTCTAGTACGGGATCCACTGTACTCAAGATTTGCAACTTTATTTTAATGAACTTTCCGGTCGAATGCCCTTCCTGTCGCAGTCGAGTTACCTACGAGAGAGAAGTGCGACAGCTGTCTCAGAATCGTGTAAACTGCGTAAAACAGAGTGGGATACCGCCAGAAAACCAGACGCGGATTAGCTAATGCACCAGGCACGGTCGTTACTACGCCGCGCGGATCCGATCTAGGTCAGGTACCTCTTCCTGGCTCGCAAACTCCTGCTCTGCGTGTTACGCTATACGAGCAGGTTTGTGCGCATTTAACTGTTGTCTTAAAGTCGCAGTTCCACGGTCACCGAGGACGATGTTTTTAACATCGCAATTTCTCATGCTCACAACAAGCAATGATGTTAAAGTAAAAAAGAGTCCTTCATGTTTTTTAAGTAGCTGAATAGTACTTGTGCATCACAAACAAACGTTTATTGTGTATTTAGTTTATTTAACGCTATGAGTATGTTTATTTAATTCTTGACCTTCTGAGACGGCCGTTTTATGTACCGCTGCGTACTGACCGTGGGTGGGCTCCGTTAGTCAAACAAAGTTCCCACACTGTCCAGTCACATTAAAGGGACCACCTCTCAAAAGCCGTAGTAACCAACTTCTGCACAGCGGACCGCTGACAGACGTGCCGGTAGAAAGTCAGTGAGGCTCTGGAAGATACAGACAGGCACATGGAACAATGCCGACTCAGTTCCGTGGCCAGTTGCACTGGTTTCTCCGTCGAGGATCCGTGCCACGAACAGCCCGATCGAGGTGGTCCCACAGATTCTCGATTGGGTTTTAATTTCGGGAATTTGATGACCAGGGGAGTACGTAAAACTGTTCCTGGTGCCCTGCGAGCTATGGATGTCCGCTACGACAGATGTGATACAATGCATTGTCTTGCTGGTAGATGCCTTCCTGCTGAGAAGAAGCAAACTACATTTGGGGGTGGACATGGTCTCCGACGATAGATACATACTTGTGTTGATCCACTGTGCCTTCCTGAATAACAAGATCACTCAGGGAAGGCCACGAAAACATTCCCCAGACCATAACGTCTCCTCTACCAGCATGGACCCTTCCGTTAATCCAACAGCTATCTGTCCGTTGGAGCATAAAGCCTGATTCTTCTGAAAAGGCCACGTGTCGCCTCTCAGTGGACGATCAGTTGAGGTATTGGCATGCAAATTCCAGCCTTCGTCGCTGATGAACAGCAGTCAGCGTATGTGGATGAACAAGGAGCGCACTGTGGAGGACCACACGCAGCAAAGGTCATAGAGGTGACACTGTTGCTAGTCCCGTGGTTCACGTGGCGCTCAGTTGGTCAACAGTTGCGCGTCTCAGTGGACGATCAATTGAGGTATTGGCATGCAAATTCCAGCCTTCGTCGCTGATGAACAGCAGTCAGCGTGTGTGGATGAACAAGGAGCGCACTGTGGAGGACCACACGCAGCAAAGGTCATAGAGGAGACACTGTTGCTAGTCCCGTGGTTCACCTGGCGCTCAGTTGCTCAACAGTTGCGCGTCTATTCGTCTGTACAAATCACCGCAGCCGTCATTCACCTATGTCGTCTGTGGCCTGTGGTGCACCACAGTTCCCTGGGCGTCAGTTTTGGAGAGCGCCATTTTGCCTTGCGAGGTATACTTGAAACACGGTGACATGCAGACAGTTCACATACTTAGCCTTTTCGGAAACGACTGCACCTGTGGTACGAAAGCCAACGAACATGCCCTTTTGGACGTCGGATATATCACCCCGTTTCCGTATTAAGACAACGACTGCACTGTTTTCCGCGTCTTCTTGACACGCTTTATATACCCTCCGCTGCTGCCACCTGCCATCTGTGAGTGATTATTTGCACGTTGACGTCGATCGTAGGTTAATGTGACTGAAACATGTAAAATCAAGATTATTTTAACGAACAGAAGTCTTGCTTCGCATAAATTCCTTTGATGTTACTAATTCTCTGAATAAAGAATATAAAGTCATTTGAAATTATATCAGTTGCCTCCCAGGTTTATGCAAAACTGACAAATCTGGAAGATTCACGTCCATTGTGGACAAGTATTACTGGTGAATGAAATTAGAACAGATTCGAAGTACAGACAGACCACAAGGGGCTGTTCGTTAATCACGAGCACTACGTTGAGTAAACCATTGGAATCCAAGTCTTTGGGCCTCAATCCACAGAGACCAAGTCGTTGCAGCAGACGCTCGTTAGTGACTCATGGCTGCTTCATATCTTGGCGAAGGCATGTAGGCCAAGTGGTTCTAGGCTCTTCAGTCCGGAACCGCGTTGCTGATACGGTAGCAAGTTCGAATCCTGCCTCGGTCATAGATGTGTGTGATATCCTTAGGTTAGTTAGGTTTAACTAGTTCTAGGTTCTGTGAGACTGATGACCTCCGATGTTAAGTCCCATAGTGCTCAGAGCCATTTGAACCATTTGCAGGCATGTAGCCCCGGTTGAGGCAGCGGCTAGAACTAGCTTGCTGAGGCCATGTGGAGGCCTAAATGCTGCATGGGCGGATAGACACGGCACGGCCTACTTGTGAGCAAGTGCGTCAGTGAAAGTAAATTGTGCTGTATTCGCCACGCCTCCTAGTGGTGACGCGTATGACACCTATAAGCGAAGGTAATGCCGCTTAACATGGCGGCTACTGTCAGAGTTGCCAATGAAAACAGTCCGGTGATGTTGTTCTCCATTGAAGTTCGTGAGTGGCTCCAGAAGGCGCGTTACCTTGCAGGCCAGTGACTGGGCAACCCAAATAATTTGCATGTTGTGTTGGTGGACTACGTGCCCTATTACAGCAATGTGAATAATGGCTTCTTGTCCACTGCATGCAGTCCTGTTGGGTATCATTGACCGGAAAGTGGTACAGATGGAACTGCATACCACGACAACACCAATTTGAAACCGATTACCATTGACAACACATGACACTCGCCTCCAGCCCCTGTCAGTTAAAATATTTTTATGCACAAGCTGCGGTGGTAGACCAAGAAGTGAGCCAATTTCATTGATAGCGTGATCATGGGCTTCTGTGCCATTCTGCCACGGAGATCCAACTTGCTGCGCCCTATTCCATACCACTGACTGACATGTACACGTTACTTTCCTGCCATGATTTACGAATACATCGGCGATGGAGGATCATATGTCCACCTGGTACCAGCCTTGCACCAACTACAGCGCTCCAAAGCGACCAATGTTCTCTTTTAAGGGCTTGACTAATGGCTTTTATGGTCGGATTATCTTCATGCCAGGCTACATTTAAACTTACCACGTGTTACTGGTGTAAGAGACAAAGACGAGGTTACAACGTTTCGCAAACACAAGTACATGTTTTAGTTATCATGACAGTTCTTATAACGGACAAACCCATGTTGTACTGTAGGCCAATCGGTATGGTTGAAATGAGCCCATTTTGTACGCCACGATCGCTGTGTAGGCACTTTCACTGTTCCAAGATCACCAGTTTCGATAGTCGTACGCTGCCATCATCTGATTAATGAAAACATAAAGATAATAAAAGGGTAAGGGAGACTACAATTCATGTAACAGATTATATAAATATGATAAATTCTACGTATATTATGGAACGTGTTATACTATTCCCATTTTACGTTACATGAAGTCATAGCATAAAATGCACTCTCCATATACAGATGTCTTGATAAAATTCAGTTGATAAAATGCACACAGTTAAGAAACTAAACACAGATGACCGAGTGAAGTGGCGCAGCGCTTAGCACACTGGACTCGCATTCGGGAGGCCGACGGTTCAGTCCCGCGTCCGGCCATCCTGATTTAGGTTTTCCGTGATTTCCCTAAATCACTCCAGGAGAATGCCGGGATGGTTCCTTTGAAAGGGAACGGCCGACTTCCTTCCCTAATCCGATGAGACCGATGTCCTCCCCAAAATAACCCAACCCAAACACAGACGATAAAATGCACACAAATGATGAAACCTTGGTATCGTCCATGCATATTGGTGGTGATCATGATTCTGTGAAGCTTTCCGCACAGCACTACGCTGGCGGCGGAGTGCTAACGTAGAGGCGGCAGACCCTCGACGACGTAGAGTCTACGTAGTTATCTATGTCACCGCTGGATGGCGTGTGTAGTACATGCTAAACGATAGCTTGGTGTGGTGACAAGCAATGAATAGCGATACTCCAGAAAGAAAGGTTTTTTTTCTCTTCAACGCTACCGACATAGCAATTAGTAATGCCACCTGGCCATATATATACAAACATCAAAAAAAGTTTGGCATCACCTCGAGTCTGACAGTTCCGAAACCTGTACAGAAAACTGGAATACAGATCAACATAAACATCATTTCCGCCCTTTTTACTTTTCATGAAAACCACACATTGCATGTTGTACCACCATACAGCGAGACCGTCAGAGGTGGTGGTCCAGATTGCTGTACACACTGCTATCTATAATACCCAGTAGCAAGTCCTCTTGCATTTATACATGCCCGTATTCGTCGTGGCATACTATCCACAAGTTCATCAAGGCACTGTTCGTTCAGATTGTCCCACTCCTCAACGGCGATTCGGGGTAGATCCCTCCGAGTGGTTGGTCGGTCACGTCACCCATAAACAGCCCTTCTCAGTCTATCCCAGGCATGTTCGATAGGGTTCATGTCTGGAGAACATGTTGGCCACTCTAGTTAAGCGATTTCGTTATCCTGAAGGAAGTCGTCCACAAGATGTACACGATGGGGGCGCGAATTGTCGTCCATGAAGATGGCCGGCAGCTGTGACCGAGCGATTCTAGACGTTTCAGTCCGGAACCGCGCTGCTGCTACGGTCGCAGGTTCGAATCCTGCCTCGGGCATGGCTGTGCGTGATGTCCTTAGTTAGGTTTAAGTAGTTCTAAATCTAGGAGACTGATGACCTCCCGTAGCGCTTAGAGCCATTTGAACCATGAAGACAAATGCCTCGCCAATATGCTGCCGATATGGTGCACTATCGGTCGGAGGGTGGCATTCACGTATCGTACAGCCATTACGGCGCCTTCCAAGACCACCAGCGGTGTACGCGGTCTCAAATAATGCCACCTCTAAACAGCAGGGAACCTCCGCCTTGCTGCACTCACTGGACAGTATGTTTAAGCCGTTCAGCCTGACCGGGTTGCCTCCAAACACGTCTCCGACGAATGCCTGGTTGAAGACATATGTGACACTCATCGGTGAAGAGAACATAGTGCCAATCCTAAGCGGTCCATTCGGCATGTTGTTGGGCCGACCTCTACCGCATTGCATGGTGTCGTGGTTGCAAAGACGGACCTCGCCATGGACGTCGGGAGTGATGTTGCGCATCATGCACGACGTCCTGTAGCTACACGAAAAGCAGTATTCAGCATGGTGGCGTTGCTGTCAGGGTTCCTCCAAACCATAATCCGTAGGTAGCGGTCATCCACTGCAGTAGTAGACCTTGGGCGGGCATGAGCGAGGCATGTCATCGATAGTGAACGTCTCCCTGAATCTCCTCCATGTCCGAACAACATCGCTTTGGTTCACTCTGAGACGTCTGGACACTTCCCTTGTTGAGAGCCCTTCCTAACATAAAGTAACAATGCAGACGCGATCGAAACGCGGTATTGACCGTCTAGGCATGGTTGAACTACAGACAATACGAGCCGCGTACCTCCTTGCTGGTGGAATGACTGGAACTGACCGGCTGTCGGACCCCCTCCATCTAATAGACGCTGCTCATGCATGGTTGCTTACATCTTTGGGCGAGTTTAGTGACATCTCTGAACAGTCAAAGGGACTGTGTCTGTGGTACAGTATCCACAATCAACATCTATCTTCGGGAGTTCTGGGAACCAGGGTGATGCAAAACTTTTTTGATATGTGTAAAATTACCATGGGCTTATGCTCCATATAAAATCTCTAGTAGTCACAGGTACACACTGTGCGCTTATTGATACTGAGAAAACAATAGTAATAATCAAACATTTTTTAAAAAAAACTCTAATCTATACCTTTAATTAACAGAGGAATGTGACGTAAAAAGAAAACCGCGAGCGCGAATGCTAAACCGGATAGACCTGGAGGGTCCCGCGAAGTACCACTCGTAGAAAGAGAAATGGGTGGGGGCATGGGCAAAAACCCCAAGGAGCTGTACTTGCTTCATAAGTCACCTAATCAAGAGGCAGATATAACCCTTACTGAGCACAGGATCAACCGAAATAATATATACCATAAAAATGATGTAGATGACTTCAATAAAATCAAAGGTATGAATGGGTCGTAATAGTGCGTATGTGACGACGCCATACAGCGAATACAGATTGTCTGTAATCCATGTTGTGTGTCAAAAGCTCCTATAAATGGATGCATTATAGACCTTGGATTCAGCCTTGCTATTTGCTTAAATGCCCCCTTTTACGATAGTTTTTGACACACACCATGGATTACAGACTTCCTGTACTTGGTGTATGAGGTAGCCACATACGCACTATTACGAATTAATCATACCTTTAATTTTACTGTAGTCATCTACATCCTTTTTTATGGTGTGTTTCATTTCGACTAATTCTGAAGCAGACACCTCGCATCCAGCAAGGTTTGCGTCTCCGCCTTCATTAGATGACTTTTGAAATACTTACAGCGCCGCGTGGATTTTGTGCACGTCCTCGCCCCTCTTTCTTTCCACGAGTGGTACTTCACGGGACATCTCCAGGTCTGTCCGGTTTAGGATTCGCGCTCGCACCACTGCGATTTTCTTTTTACGTTACATTCCTTTGTTAATTAATGATAAAAGTTTTAGATTTTTTAAAGGTGTTTGATTATCCCTGTTGTTTTGGCACTGTCAATAAGCACAAGCACACGGTATGTAAGTACCACAAATTTTATTTGGAGCTTAATCCTTTGCTAATTTGATATGTATAACCAGGTTGCATTACTAATTTTTATATCGGGCACTTTCAAAAAATTCACCTTTCTTTTTGGTGCATCGCTATTCATTGCTTGTAACAACAGCATGTGATCGTTTAGCGTGTACTACACACGCCATCCAACGGCGAGATAGGTAGCTTCGTAGCGGCTCCGCCGCCTCTATGTTAACATTTCGCCGGTAGCGTAGTGCTGTGCGGCAAGCTTGTGAGCATCATGTTCGTCACCAATATGCATGGACGATACTAGTATTTTACCTTGTGTGTGCAGTTTATCTTCTGTGTGTATTTTATTAACTGTGCACATTTTACAACTGGATATTTATCTTGTATACGTGGGGATTGCCTTCTATGCTACGACTCCATCTGATGTAAAATGTTAATTTTGTAACAAGTTCCATACAGTACGTGTAATTTTGTATACTTAATGTAATCGCTTATATGAATCGTAGTCTCCCTCTACCCACGTTATTATCTTTGTTTCCTCCTTAGATCAGATGATAGCATCATAAAACTGTTGGAAATTTTGGAAATTAGTGGTAGGTTCCTACGGGAGCAAACTGCTGATGTCACTAGGTCACCGGTCCCTAGACTTACACACTGCGTAATCTAACTTACGCTAAGGACAATACACACACACACACACACACACACACACACACACACACACACACACACACATGCCCGAGGGGGAACGCGAACCTCCGACGGGGGAAGCCGTGCGAACCGTGGCCAGGCGCTCTAGACCGCGTGGCTACCCGGCGCGGCCTAAGACTGTTGACACTGGTCATCTTGGAACAGTAAAAGTGCCTACACTGTGATCTCTACGTACGAAGTGTGTTCATTTTTAACGAATAGACGTTATTAGAAATGATATCATATGATGAAAGAAATAATGTCGACAGTCATCGCATTGTCTCTCATGATGCTAGAGCATTTCTAAATGTAAAGATAAAAGGGCGAGGACCTTAATAGTCTAGCCCGCAACGTCTCTTCCATACTCGAGAGGTAAACAGCACTGAGTAACAGTAAGAAGTCCTCACCGAGGACTTGCCACTTTTCCAGCACTCTGTTAGAATGCCTCACTTGACATTTAATTGGTATATCCGAGTTAAGTGCATCGGAACTGTGAGAGAAGGTAACTCGAGAAATCTCGCCGTCGAATTTTTAATGAGGCTTTGAAAAGAAGTGTTGCAGTGCGGGGGACACGGCGATAAAGAGGGAACAAAACGCGGAGAGTAATGGCTTCGGGACAGATAGAGGAGGTGCCAGCTGCAATCAGCGGCCATTGTCGGCCGCCCGGGGCGTGGCGCAGCTGCCAAATGCGGCCGTTTGGCGGCGCTCCCCAGAACAATGCCGGTCGCGTCTCGCCTTCCACAGCCGGCGCTAATTCTCATCTCTTTTGTATTTCACATGTCATCAGGAGCTAACTGCCGCACAGACGTGTGCTGGGCGCGAGCTGTAACTACCTACTGCTTCACTGTGGAAATAATATAAAGACCAGGATCGCGCCAACTTGTGGAGTTACGGAATTTGCTTTAAGCAAGCATACCATTACTTGGTGGCGACAGAAAAATTACTAGTAGTAGCCATCAAGTTTTAAGTATAATCTCGAGAATAAACTTACGGTATTAATTAATATATGCAGACTTCGCATACACTGAAATCACCGTACCATCGTACCTTAGCGCGCCGCTAGAAGAGCGTAGCGCATCGGTCGTGTGATAATTCGTTTTCTGCATTTGAAGCAGAGAAACTCTCTATTTTGACTTGGTGTATGCGTACGGTAACATCATCATTATAAGACACAGTCGTTAGGTGACACACACATTCCCAGTGTGGTTTAATAAGACCAAAAGAAGAAGAATGAAGTGCAGATCATCTCTCTGTGAAGAATGTTGCCTAGCAAGGGAAGTGGACGCCATGGTGTTCGAAGAACGTCGTATCAAAATAGAGGCAGTAGTGTAAAAAGTGAAAATCGCTCCTGGATCTGTTTCAAACATGATGAATGTTGACATCCGCTGGGTTCCGCAACTGCTCACATATACTTAAAAAGCGCACTCGTCATTCTAGTCCATATGGTTTCTTTAGTCACAATTTAAATTTTCCATGATTTCCCTAAACTTCTCCAGGCTAATGTTGAGATGGTTACTCTGAAAGGGCACGGCCGATGTGTCTCCCCAGCGTTGTAACAATCCGAGCTTGTGCTCCGTCTCTAATGACCTCGGTGTCGACGAACCGTTACACCCTAATCTTTCTTTCTACCTTTCTTTAGTCACCTGATTACCCTTGGGTGTATCACCTAGAGAAAGTATCAAGGCAAATTTAGGTATGGATTCATTAGCGCCGAAAAAGGCAAAGACCCAATCGTCATGTGGCTCTGTGGAACTGAGTGTCGTATTCCTTGCAATAGATGCATCTCTTAGGATCGTGGAAGACCAGTGTACTGAGCATAAGCGTCACACACGATTGCAACAGCCGTGCAAATCGCCTATTGTAGAATAATGTCTCGACACTGGTCATGCTATGGAATATAACAACACTGAGATTCTGTTATGCGCAATTGGGATAGTGTTATTAAAGAATAAATTAGCAAGTTAACTTATAAATACAGTTAGAGAATTGTACTTTAGTTCTGCGTGGAATACTGCTCTCTCCCTTGTCAAAAAACGGCGGAACGAAGTTAATCATACTTCATCCGCTGTTTAGTAATTTTCTCTATGGATAACTTCTAGCATCGGTCATCTATGGTTGTGTCGTGTCACTAGTGTTAATAGTGTGTGTGTGTGTGTGTGTGTGTGTGTGTGTGTGTGTGTGTGTGTGTGTCACTCGCCCAGCGCTTACTTGCTACCGTTTAGCCCTGAAAATGACGGAGTGGTCACCTGTCGAAATGTCGCCGGATGTCTACGTCGTCATCCAGTTGCATTCACGAAAGTTATTTGACCACCACCAAATTAGATTTTTTTCAGGTGATAGCTAAAACTTCATGAATAACTCACAGGCTGTAGAAACACGCGGATGCCTCAAGCAATAACCCTGTGAAACCTATATTAATACCTTCTTTCACGAGATTCAGAAAGCTGTAGGTGACGAACAAAGGGCTCATGACTTGTTTCTTGACTTCCGGAAACGTTTCGATACAGTTCCGCGCCGTCGCCTAACTAAAAATATTACTTGCGGATGTAGTACCGGTATATGTGTGTAACCGAGTGGAAGATTTTCTAGCATATAGGACACAGTATACAGAAATGCAACAGATTTTCCTGTTGTTGTATAATAATTCATACAACGACCGGATTCTATTAACGATTAATCGTCAAGTTCTATACAGTACTGTTGCTTCCATACTTCATGAACTCGCAGTCTTTGCTGCAGACTCGGCATCACCTATAAAAGGTTTGCACGTCACTACTCTTGTAACACCGAACTTGAACGTTTTTATGAACCAAAACACACGATGGAAAAATAAAGAGTAAAAAATGCCACACTTAAATCTAATTATCTTAAAATTTTGGTCATACAGCTATATTAAATTCTCCAACAGTTTGATTGTTGCACCACAAAACAGGAATATTATGAGAGAACAAAAAGCGTGAATAGAAAAAAATTTATCATGATATCTTTTTCTCTGCTAGCAGGCAATACATTAGAAAAAATTAATGTAATTGATTGCTGCTTATATATAACCAAACGTGCGATTAGGCGAGTCGCTCTCGTTGCGCAGAAATCCGGAAAGATAGACATGAACGGTTCAACACTAGCCATTAAAAATACAACTGTGGATTTGGATGAATGCTGATAACATGAATCGATGTTCACAGTTATCGCGCTTTTCACAATGTAAGAAAAATAAACGCTATATACTAGTCCCACATCCACGGCATCGTTGTTTGGCTGTTGCCTACAGATCTTTTGTGTGCAAGGTATGTTTTCGTCTTCCCTGTTTACAGGGTTTGATATGTGAAAACAGAAAAACGACAACAGCTTTCATAACTGCTCTGGTAATTGTGCTGGTCATATAAGGCATCATCAGGTTTTCAAAGATGATTGTTGTGGAACATCCCACTCAGTTTCTGACTGCAGAGCCTATTATTTGTTTAATGAACCATTCTTTCACTAAGCTAGCGCCCTCCTCGGTGTTATCAAAGTGGATAAAAGGACAATGTACATCAGTAATGTTGCATTTTACTTAGAAACACGACACGCTTCAATAACCTGTTCCCATTGTCAGGTGTTGTGAGCTCTAAATTTTCATGGATTTGAGGTCTGCCTATGTAATTTACTTCTGAATATACCATCATTTCAATTAGAAAATAATTGTTCCTTTGAAATTAAGTCGCATTTTTACGATATGTTACGGCTTTTGTGTATACGTTTGCTGCAAGAGGAAATCACACATACGCAGCTCATCATTTACAAAGTTTTGACATGTTGTTGTTGTCCAGAGACTGGTCTGATGCAGCTCTCCATGCTAGTCTATCCTGTGCAAGCTTTTTTATATCCCAGTACCTACTGCAACCTACATCCTTCCGAATCAATTTAGTGTATTCATCTCTTGGTCTCCCTCTACGATTTTTACGCTCCACGCTGCCCTCCAGTACTAAAATGGTGATCCCTTGATGCCTCAGAATATGTCCTACCAACCGATCCCTTCTTCTAGTCAAGTTTTGATATCTTGTAAACTCAAAATAAGGCAGTAAAATTTGAAATTTTCCCGGCAAATCAACTGTTCAAAAAGATTCCGGGCATGCAGCCGGTCGTCGTAAACTTCATTGCACGGCTGCAAGCCCGAAATCTTTTTGAACACAAAATAAGGCTGTCATAAGCGCACACGTATGGGCCATGCTACAGTTGGACTTAAACGTTTTATGAAAGTTACTGTTTCTCCTGTACTATTATATAAGTTGTTTGTTATATAGCTACAATTATTCACTGAATTGGCTTCCTGTGAAGTAAACTTGGCTGTGGCTGATAGTTGTGAGGTGCAGTGTTACATATTCTGAATCTCCATTAAAGAATCTCCACCTGTCTGTTCTACGTAGTACCATAGTTTGGACAAGTTTTGTATACCATTTTATATACGTCTGAATCCAAGAACTAATCTCACACGTTGTAAAAACTCTGAGCCAAATTTTATGAAAGCTAACTTTATGTTAATTGAACAGGTGTGGCTTCCTTTTGGGGAACGCTCCACAGATGCTGTGGAATATCACGAAAATTTGGTTTACGAGTGCAGAAACGGTGGTCGTGAAAATACGAACTACACCGGAAAAGCAAAATGTTTTGTTCTTTTTCGAGGCGTTAGAGCATTAATGAGTTCATTATGCTATACTGTAACATACACTCTCACATTAAAACACTGAATTTCGCGGAAGTTCCCTGCGTATAAATGTCTCTCAACAATTCTCTCTTTCTTTTAAACCAGAATGTGCTGTTAATCATGCAGTGTCCTGTTTCTAAGAATGGGTTCTGTTGCGGCGGTCAGTTAATTACAGCCATACACGGCAAGCACAATGGTAGGGCAGCTTATCAGTCAGAGTCAGGGGCGGACACGCAGTACTCACGTGGCTGCTATTCACGTATCCCGCCTGCTCTCTGGCCTGCTCCTCAGCGTTACAATTTCCTGGAAAACCTCACACCACAATCAATTTCTTTCTATTTTGCTTGTTTCTGACAGCGTTCGTAAACTGCTAGCACAGAACAGGAAAACAGACTACATCAGAGCACTAGTATTTCAGGTTTCGACCTTCTCGTGCTTTGAGCATTCCCTCTGTCATCTACCCAAATATGTCGGTGAAAAATCTAGAATGAATCTTTGCTTTTACTCTTAAATCCAGATGAGCATTTACACTACGATCCATTACAATTTTAACATCATGAAGACAGAATGCAGAAAACGTCAGATCTGCATGAAGTGTACTGCAGCATCTCACGGCCACCATATAAAGCAAGTAGTAAAAATTAAAAAAAAATACTGGTTCATCACATGGAGCTAGAATACGCAATTTTCTCTACAAAAAGGTAAAATAAAAAACGCAGTACTAAAATATATCAAACATCGCTTCAATATTTGGCGAACCTATATAAAACATATTTCTGTTATTCATAAACAGCTTTCACATTTGTCAGTAATAACATGAAACTATTGCCTCTGATCACGATGAAGAACGTTCTACTGACTACAAAAAACCATAATTATACACTCCTGGAAATGGAAAACAGAACACATTGACACCGGTGTGTCAGACCCACCATACTTGCTCCGGACACTGCGAGAGGGCTGTACAAGCAATGATCACACGCACGGTACAGCGGACACACCAGGAACCGCGGTGTCGGCCGTCGAATGGCGCTAGCTGCGCAGCATTTGTGCACCGCCGCCGTCAGTGTCAGCCAGTTTGCCGTGGCATACGGAGCTCCATCGCAGTCTTTAACACTGGTAGCATGCCGTGACAGCGTGGACGTGAACCGTATGTGCAGTTGACGGATTTTGAGCGAGGGCGTATAGTGGGCATGCGGGAGGCCGGGTGGACGTACCGCCGAATTGCTCAACACGTGGGGCGTGAGGTCTCCACAGTACATCGATGTTGTCGCCAGTGGTCGGCGGAAGGTGCAGGTGCCCGTCGACCTGGGACCGGACCGCAGCGACGCACGGATGCACGCCAAGACCGTAGGATCCTACGCAGTGCCGTAGGGGACCGCACCGCCACTTCCCAGCAAATTAGGGACACTGTTGCTCCTGGGGTATCGGCGAGGACCATTCGCAACCGTCTCCATGAAGCTGGGCTACGGTCCCGCACACCGTTAGGCCGTCTTCCGCTCACGCCCCAACATCGTGCAGCCCGCCTCCAGTGGTGTCGCGACGGGCGTGAATGGAGGGACGAATGGAGACGTGTCGTCTTCAGCGATGAGAGTCGCTTCTGCCTTGGTGCCAATGATGGTCGTATGCGTGTTTCGCGCCGTGCAGGTGAGCGCCACAATCAGGACTGAATACGACCGAGGCACACAGGGCCAACACCCGGCATCATGGTGTGTGGAGCGATCTCCTACACTGGCCGTACACCTCTGGTGATCGTCGAGGGGACACTGAATAGTGCACGGTACATCCAAACCGTCATCGAACCCATCGGTCTACCATTCCTAGACCGGCAAGGGAACTTGCGGTTCCAACAGGACAATGCACGTCCGCATGTATCCCGTGCCACCCAACGTGCTCTAGAAGGTGTAAGTCAACTACCCTGGCCAGCAAGATCTCCGGATCTGTCCCCCATTGAGCATGTTTGGGACTGGATGAAGCGTCGTCTCACGCGGTCTGCACGTCCAGCACGAACGCTGGTCCAACTGAGGCGCCAGGTGGAAATGGCATGGCAAGCCGTTCCACAGGACTACATCCAGCATCTCTACGATCGTCTCCATGGGAGAATAGCAGCCTGCATTGCTGCGAAAGGTGGATATACACTGTACTAGTGCCGACATTGTGCATGCTCTGTTGCCTGTGTCTATGTGCCTGTGGTTCTGTCAGTGTGATCATGTGATGTATCTGACCCCAGGAATGTGTCAATAAAGTTTCCCCTTCCTGGGACAATGAATTCACGGTGTTCTTATTTCAATTTCCAGGAGTGTATATAATGTTTGTGCATGTAATCTTTACTTGCATCAAAAGTAATTGCTTTGGGTGCGTAAGAGTGTAGAAGTTAGGCGAATAAATAATTTTTATTACTTATAAAATGCAATTTATATTTTACGAGATTATAAACTACCCAATGGACTAAGAATGAAAATAGTGTGGTTCTACTTATGTACAAAACAAACAACCAAACAAACAAAAACATAGAGATGTCATCGGCTCCCATTTTCTCTGTTATATATTCATTTGTTTCTTTCCCTACCAATTCTACCGACAATCCTACCATTTACTACATCATTCACTACCGGACGGTAGTTTTGGTAGAGCACATGTCTATATATGAGTTAAGATTACGCATCGGATCTCTCATTCAGAAATCACGTTTGATTGTTAGTTTGTCAGAATATCGTGCTACATGCAGCGTACAAAGGAGAAATGCCCGCAGCGGAAGGATCGTGGCACCGTGTGACTAGTGCCCGGGAGAACTAAGGCGTTGTTCAGTCAGCCGTGCGGGATTGCACAGACACATCACGAACTTCGCGCTGGGAAATGGACTTGTCTGCAATAAGACAAGTATCATGAACCATTAGACGCTGTCTGGAGCACCACAGACTGTCAACATGGAGGCCATCCTTGAGGCTTACCTGGGCGTGGCAGCAGAAAGTGGCGCGCAGGCAGATGTGCGCTCAACAACAGAACTGGACACAGAAATGGCAGCACGTAGTCTTTTAAGACGATTCCTGGTTCTACGTACAGCATCACGATGGACGTATCCGTGTGTAGCTGCTCCGAGGAGAACGAACGTTGCCACATTGCATTCCTCATACCTACCAGGCACCAGGTGTGATTGTATGGAGTGACATGGTCTTCATCTGCCTGACAGCGTGTTGATGCAACTTTACACCGCAATACAGCAGTGATTCTGCGTGGCATCTTTGGTAGGTTTCTTGAAGTACGTAGCACCAGCCGTATAACCGTGTGCACGCAGTTACCGTACATTACAAGCCGGTGGGTTATGGGCGTTCCAGATGTGTTTCACCGGGCTCAGATCAGGAGAATTTGGTAGTGAAGACATCAACGAAAGTTCCCTATCATGAACCTCAACCCACTGTAACAGTATTCTGCTTTGTGACAAAGTCACTTACCATGCTGCAAGATGCCATTGGCGTGGGGGAAGTCATCAAGCATTAAAGGACCAGCGGAAAAATGCCCTTGTCGGAGCACAAAAAAGGCAAATATGCTCCTTTTGAAAGACTGACTGGAAAGTGTGGTAACGTCTACTTCGCTGCACCTTTCTCTGCATCTTTAAAAAAGTTCTATTTCACATGTAACTCACCTCTCACTCCCACAAGCTACCGTAATTGTAACTCACTCGCTCCCCCTAGCCCATCGCTGTAAGTCGCTCATACCCATCCACTCACACTTACCCATTCTCACTCACATACTCAGTCCAACTTATCGTCATTACCTCCTGCTACAACTGTTTCCTCTCACTGTCACTGTCTCCATTCTGCCCTCCCTTACTGCTAGTATCTCGTTCATTCCTTCCCAGTACTGCTGTCTCTTATCACTCTCACTATCTCTTTGTTCCTCTGTCTCTTATTGTCACTGGGTCTCATCCACTTCTACTTTCTCCTTCTCTTTATTCCTCTCATCGTGGCACTGTTCAAATGGATCTAAGCACTATGGAACTTAACATCCGAGGTCATCAGTCCCCTAGACTTAGAAGTACTTAAACTTAACTTACCTAAGGACATCACACACATCCATGCCCGAGGCAGTGTCGAACCTGCGACCGTATCAGCAACGCGGTTCCGGACTGAAGCGCCTAGAACAACTCAGCCACAGTGGCCGGCTTCGTGGCTCTGTTTCCTTCGCTATTTTGCCAGCACTGTTGTGTTATTGTCAACTATGTTCCACTGCCAATGTGTCGGTCTCTTTCTCTCACATTTCTATTGTCTCCTTCACTCTTTCTTCCAGTACTCATTACCTTTCCGTCTCTTTTCCACTGCTAGTGTCTTCTACTTTCTCAGCAAAAAAAAAGCACGAATATTTTAGCATGCCAAAAGTCATGGGTAATTTTTAAAGGTGCGGAATAATATAGAGTGAGAAAGCTGGTACTCCACTTTTCAGTCTTTTAATGAACAGTGGCACGAGAATTTTTCGTCTGATTCTCTTTTTTCCCTGCTACAGCAGGGCATGTCACTTGTATGAAAAGAAGAGTTAAGGTTTTAGTGGCCACTTGTTGACAAACTGCCTATTGGCTTCTGTATCGGGTTCTTCGGCCGACGTTCATCTAATGATTTTACTGACGATTCGCGAGCCACTCGTGCTGGCAATACGTCAGTAAAATCATTAGATGAACGTAGGCCGAAGAACCCGATACAGAAGCCAATAAGCAGTTTGCTGGTGTTAGTTATTTAGATGTCCACTGCTGACTGCGAAAAAATGGTGAAAAACGTTTTTTTTCGACTTTTCTCAGTAATCACCCATTAATTAAATGGTGCTTCCATAAGTCCCTTAAGGCGGACTGTGCACTACATCTAATGCAAAATGAACCAAGCGATTTACTCAATTTGCGTGAACTGGAGGAAGTGTGTAATATTCAAACTTTGAATGTATACCCTAGGAGAGTTAAAGTAAGACGATCGTTTTGTTAGGTACACAAGTGGTTCCTAGCCAAAGGGCTATCCGAAACACTTGACCCTACCTTTCTAGCACTAACGGAATCCAAAGTATGAGCCTCAGAAGAATGCCGTTTTTATGCGTGGCGTATTAGGGCATATTTGGTAGCGCATTCTGTCGCATGCGCACCGATAGAGGTGGTCCGCAATAATGTTTGCGTTTTCCACAGCCGTTATGGTGCCTCCGATTACTACTACACATCCCATGGAGTCCCAGGTGCATGTCCCCCATTACACAATACTGTCTTCGCGGACCGGCGTCCGCGATGTGATGCAGTCGTTCGCCTGGGCGATGGCGCAACAAGAACGTGTTTCATCCCATTAGTCTTTATGATACCGTGATCACTTCAATCGTAATTCAAAGTACGGTTGGGTCAACATGGGATCATGTAGAGTTCGTGTGTTACAGAGTCCCATGTTCATTTATGTACACTGAACGGTGTACTCTGAAACGCTTTTGCTTGCACTAGCATTGTACGATGTCGCCATATCTGCCACAGAGTGCCAAATATTCGTTTGTACAGAGCGCGGAAGCCTCTGATATCCACATTCTGTGATGAAGCTTGGATGTCCAACAACTTTCGCCTGCCTGTGATTTCATCGTGCTTCAACCCCTCTCCATACATACATCAGTGGCACGCTAATGGCCGACCAGCTTCGTCGTTTCCGAGATGCTCGTTCCCAGGTGCCGAGCCGTAACAGTATGCCCTTCATCAAAATCGCTTATTCCAGTGGATATCCCCATTTGCGACCCGTATTGTCGCTAGAACGATTCCGCGTTCGTCTTTGCTCCGCTTACACAATTTTCTTGCTTGCCACGTGCCCGCAACGCCACCATGCGGCACCCAGTCTCCAGGTGGGCAGTAGTGAACAGTAGTCATAAAGTCTTGGCTCATCGGTGTGTATGAATTGATAAGTTCTCTCAAAATGAACTGTTGTGACTTTGGTGAGCTATTAAAATTCACCCAAGATCTAAGCTTCAAAGTTTCTAAGTTTGTTCAGCAATTAACTTAGCTTAGACTAACAGATAAAAATTTTAATTAAATCCAGCAAAACTGGCCTATAGGTAATATGCTTTAAGAAAAAAATAAGAAAAGAAATCCACGCACCACGAAGAAATTATCCGAATGGGACGGAAATCGGTGGAAGTGATGTATATTTACAGACAAACAAATGACTACAGTTTCAGAAAAACTGGATAATTTATTCAAGAGAAAGAGTTTCGCGAAGCGAGCAAGTCAATGTGCTGGTCCACCTCTGGCTCTTAAGCAATCAGTTATTAGGTTCTGGCATTAATTGAGAGAGTTGTTGAATGTCTTTCTGACGGGTATTGTACCAAATTCTGTCAAATTGGCGCGTTAGATCGTCATAATTTCGAGCTGGTTGGAGGACCGGGCAAGTAATGCTCCAAACTTTCTCAACTGCGGAGAGATCCAGCGGCCTTCCTGGCCAAAACAAGGCTTGGAAAGAACAAAGAGAAGCAGTAGAAATTGTCACCATCTGCGGGCGGGCATTATATTGCTAAAACACAAACCCAGGATGGCTTACCGTGAAGGGCAAAAACGGGGCGTACAGAATCATTAACATGCCGCTCTGCTGTCCTACTATGAAAAGAAATATTACCCCAGACTGTCACTCCTGGTTGTGCTGTATGACAGGCAGGTATCCCACCACTATCCAGGGCGTCTGTGGGCACGTCTTTGCAAGTCCGCAGGGCCCCTATTCGAAGTGGGACTTATCCCCGAAGACAGTGCTACTCCAGTCAATGAGAGTCCAGTCTGAAGGCGTGTCTGGGGACGCCCCAGACAGCGGTTGGATACCAACCTGAATGTCGCCCGCCATATGGCCCGAGAGCTAGGAGTAATGGTCACAGGTGGCATTTCTTTTCATAGTAGGACTCATTTGATAGTCATCTGCAGTACCCTTACATCACACAGGTACGTCGATGATATTCTACGCCCCTTTTGTTGCCCTTCATGGCAAATCTTGAGCTTACATTTCAGCAAGATAATGCCCGCGAGAATTTTTACTGCTTCTATCCGGGCTTCCCAAATCCTGTCTTGTACAGCAAGGTCACCAGATCTCTCCCCAAATGACAGTGTTTGGAGAATTGTGAACAGATCCCTCCAATCACCTCAGGATTTTGACGATCTAACGCGCCAATTGGACAGAATTTGGCCCGATATTCCTCACAAGGACATCCATCAACTCTATTAATCAATGCCACGCCGAATAACTGCTTGCTTAAGGGCCACAGGTGGACGAACACAGTGTTGATTCACACTGTATGTACAGCTCTTTCTCGTGAATAAATCATCCAATTTTTTTCTGAAATTGTAATCATTTATTGGAATCTTTATGTGCATCACATCTATTTCTATCTCTTTCGGGTAATTCCTTCGTGGTGCGTCGTCCAATTTTTATCTCTTCTTTGAGTTGAATTTTTTTCGCATGAATTCTCGATGCTCTTGATACTCCAGCAGTTACCGGAAACTTAAAGTTTCACCGAAGGTAATTACTGCGAAAATACTCGTGATCTTATTCCGCATCTCTCGTACATATCGACCATAATGCATAAAATCATTTCACGAACTCCTCTCCTCTTATGCGACCACGCGACCCACATTCCAAAACAACATTACCCTTGATGACTGCACAACACAAAGCTTTACGCCTCGCCTGGGCCCGTCAAAACCGAAATTTGACTGTTGATGACTGGAAACATGTTACCTGGTCGGACGAGT
The DNA here is from genome assembly GCF_023897955.1 of Schistocerca gregaria. NCBI lineage: Eukaryota > Metazoa > Arthropoda > Insecta > Orthoptera > Acrididae > Schistocerca > Schistocerca gregaria. The sequence continues at coordinate 378,110,770 of NC_064931.1, forward strand.
CTCGTTTCAAATTGTATCGAGCGCATGGACATCTACGGGTATGGAGACAACCTCATGAATCCATGGACACTGCTTGTCAGCAAGGGACTGTTGAAACCGGTGGAGGCTCTGTAATGGTGTGTGGCGTGTGCACTTGGAGTGATATGGAACCCCTGATACGTCTAGATACGACTCTGACACGTGACACGTACGTAAGCATCCTGTCTGATCACCTGCATCCATTCATGTCCACAGTGCATTCCGACGAACTTCGGCAATTCCAGCAGGACAATGCGACACTTCACACACCCAGATTTGCTAGAGAGTAGCTCCAGGAACACTCTTCTGGGTTTAAACACTTCCGCTGGCCATCAGACTCTCCAGACATGAACATTATTTAGCATATGTGGGATGCCTCGCAACGTGCTGTTCAGAAGAGATCTCCACCCCTTCGTACTCTCACGGATTTATGGACAGCCCAGCACGATTCATGGTGTCAGTTCCCTCCAGCACTACTTCAGACATTAGTCGAGTCCATACCACGTCGTGTTGCGGCACTTCTGCGTGCTCGCAGGGCCCCTACACGATAATAGGCAGTGTATCAGTTTCTTTGGCTCTTCAGTGTAACGTAGTTGGCTCAGTTTTTGACAGTTTAATTAGGAATAATCCAACAATTATTTTTGCAATCTTCAGATAAATTTTAAATGAAGTACGCTTTCTCACTAGGAAATATTGATTACAAGCAGAAAGGCAGGTAATTTACTGTGTTCACACAGTTATTAGTTTTAAATTATAGCTTCAGATCTTAAGGAGAGCTCTTTGTAAGCAAAGTACAAGGTGCAAGGTACAGATTGTTCTCTAATACTGGATCCCGGTATTCACTGGTACAGGGGTAGTAGTTTTGCAAAATCTTGGCCTGTATATTGAGCAAATGCTAAACTCATCCAGGAGAAAGACGTTTTCACTAAGTAGTGTCTAAAGTAAAAACTGCTGAATGTTAACAGCGTTGGAAGAGAGTTGTTCAGGTTTCTTCACCGTCGTCTGGTCGTCGCCTCCCAGTAGCTCTGTATCACTTTGAGTGTTACAGAATGATGTTGAATAGGACCTGGCCTGATAAGATTGGTTCTTACCAGAATCGGAGAGGAAATGAATATATGGAAAACAGTGACGAGGAGAAGGGACAGGATAGTAGGACATCTGGAAAGACATCACGAAATGAATTCCAAGGTAATCATGGATGTCGTAGAGAGCAAAAACTTTAGGGAGGGTAGTCAGATTAAAATTTACGGCACATATAATTTACATCGCTGGATGCAGGTACTACACCGACACAGAGATGTAGGCACATGGGAGTAAGCGCGCAGTCCGGAACCGTGCGACTCCTACGGTCGCAGGTTCGAATCCTGCCTCGGGCATGGATGTGTGTGATGTCCTTAGGTTAGTTAGGTTTAAGTAGTTCTAAGTTCTAGGGGACTGATGACCACAGCTGTTAAGTCCCATAGTGCTCAGAGCCATTTGAACCATGGGAGTAAATCGTGGCGGGTCACAAAAACAAGCCGTACGACTGACGACCGAAAAAATAACTCGAAAAACCACTGTTGTGTGAGAAAGCTGTAGCGCTTTTGGCCGTGTGGTGCGTGTGTGATGGATGTGACATCGACAGTAATAGAAAACGAACGATGTTAGCGTTCCGTAGTTCTTAAGGTCACTAGGGTGATCGATAACAGTTGGCAGACATTTCACACCAAGGGCTGCGTTAGAGGTTGGGGACTGGTGGGAGGGGAGTGACATAAAAAAATTAAAAATGACGAATTCTATCCATACAGTTCCGGGTTGATAGGCTTTATGGTAACATTCTTGATGAAAATTCGCCCATAAAGGTGCGTAGTGTAGTGTGGAAAAGTGGCATTGATATTGCTATCAAACTTAGTACACGTATTAACTTAGTACACCTATCCCTTACTATCTTGAAAAACTACTGGAGATAATACTGCACATACGAGTGTGCCGGACTACGTGGTCTCGCGGTTCTAGGCGCGCAGTCCGGAACCGTGCGACTGCTACGGTCGCAGGTTCGGATCCTGCCTCGAGCATGGATGTGTGTGATGTCCTTAGGTTAGTTAGGTTTAAGTAGTTCTAAGTTCTAGGGGACTAATGACCACAGCAGTTGAGTCCCATAGTGCTCAGAGCCACATACGAGTGTGTCATGACATGGTAAATAATCAGTGAGGACCGATTTTTGTGTGATACTACACTTCTCGATTACGCTATCGCTGATAAAAAACTGCACTCGTAGCTAGTATAAAATATATGGGAGTAATCATCCAGAGAGATCTGAAATGGACTGGCCATATAAAATAAATATTAGGAAAAGTAGATGGTAGAATGATATTCACACAGAGAATCCTTAGAAAATGGAATTCTAGTACAAAAGAAGAGGCTTGCAAAACATTTTCAAGATCGATTTTTGAGTATTGCTAGTCAGACTGGAACCCTTTCCAGGTCGGTTTAGTAGAAGAATCAACAAAGGGCCACGCGTTCCGTTGCGGCATCTTTTAGTTTTCGCGTTAACGGAGACCCTGAACCACTTCCAGCGGCAGACGTTTACTGTTGAATTCTGAGAGCGTACGTTCGAACACAAGTCGATCAATATCTTACTCCCTCCCACACCGTAAAATAACCACAACGATAAAATTCGTTATATTAGAACTCCTAAGCAGTATTACCGATAATCATTCTCTGTGTGTCGTTCACAAGGAGAGAAAAGGTAGTTGCATCAGAAGTACTACCCGCCACACACTGTTTAGTGGCTTGCGGAATGTAAATGCAAACATTAATATCGAAAATCCTTTGGGGCATTGCCCGATTGATGAAAATCTTTAACATTTCAACCTTGCTGACGGGTGGGAGAGGAAATCGAGTGATTAGTAACCTCAAAGCACCAGGTAATGAACTGTTTTATACACTACTGGGCATTACAATTGCTACACCAAGAAGAAATGCAGATGATAAACGGGTATTCATTGGACAAATATATTATACTATAACTGACATGTGATTACATTTTCACGAAATTTGGGTGCATAGATCCTGAGAAATCAGTACCCAGAACAACCACCTCTGGCCGTAATAACGGCCTAGATACGCCTGGGCATTGAGTCAAAAAGAGCTTCGATGTTGTGTACAGGTACAGCTGCCCATGCAGCTTCAACACGATACCACAGTTCATCAACAGTAGTGACTGGCGTATTGTGACGAGCCAGTTGCTCGGCCACCATTGACCAGACGTTTTCAATTGGTGAGAGATCTAGAGAATGTGCTGGCCAGGGCAGCAGTTGATCATTTTCTGTATCCAGAAAGGCCAATACACGACCTGCAACATTCGGTCGTGCATTATCCTGCTGAAATGTAGGGTTTCGCAGTGATCGAATGAAGGGTAGAGCCACGGGTCGTAACACATCTCAAATATAACATCCACTGTTCAAAGTGCCGTCAATGTGAATAAGAGGTGACCGAGACGTGTAACCAATGGCACCCCATACCATCACTCCCGGTGGTACGCCAGTATGGCGATGACAAATACAAGCTTCCAATGTGTGTTCACTGCGATGTCGCCAAACACGGATGCGACCATCATGATGCTGTAAACAGAACCTGGATTCATCCGAAAAAATGACGTTTTGCCATTCGTGCACCCAGGTTCGTCGTTGAGTACACCATCGCAGGCGCTCCTGTCTGTGATGCAGCGTCAAGGGTAGCCACAGCCATGGTCTCCGAGCTGATAGTCCATGCTCCTGCCAATGTCGTCGAACTGTTCGTGCAGATGGTTGTTGTCTTGCAAACGTCCCCATCTGTTGACTCAGGGATCGAGACGTGGCTGCACGATCCGTTACAGCCATGCGGATAAGATGTCTGGCATCTCGACTGCTAGTGATACGAGGCCGTTGGGATCCAGCACGGAGTTCCGTATTACTCTTCTGAACCCACCGATTCCACATTCTGCTAACAGTCATTGGATCTCGACCAACGCGAGCAGCAGTGTCTCGATACGATAAACCGCAACTGCGATAGGCTACAATCCGACCTTTGTCAAAGTCGGAATCGTGATGGTCGCATTTCTCCTCCTCATACGAGGCATGACAACAACGTTTCACCAGGCAACGCCGGTCAACTGCTGTTTGTGTTTGAGAAATCGGTTGGAAACTTTCCTCATGTCAGCACGTTGTAGGAGTCGCCACCGGCTCCAACCTTGTGTGAATGCTCTGAAAAGCTAATCATTTGCATATCACAGCATCTTCTTCCTGCCGGTTAAATTTCGCGTCTGTAGCAGGTCATCTCCGTGGTGTAGTAATTTTAATGGCCAGTAGTGTATTAAAGTACGAACGCTCCGCAGTTGTTATTGTTGTTTCTAGAGCCTGTCTGTAGTACTGGACGCATGCACTGTTACGTTTATAACTGCTACGCTAATTTATGTTTGCTCTCTTCAAAGAACGACACTTTTCGTATGCTGATAACTGATGTTACGAAGTTATATAACGAGACAGTTACATTAAGTCTGACCGGTGATTCCGTGGAAGAGCGGAGTATATTGATCACATGCCATCTTTTTTGCTTTTTGTGGCCTGAAACGATTCTGTGACTTACAACGCGATATCTACACGACTTAACCATTGTGACAAAGAATCGACTGGTACAAAACGGTTAGATGGCACGTTGTAAACAGTTTGAGATTCCAACTGCTGGTGAACCCTGTTGTTTTTCAGAAGCTATAACACGCTTCTTTTGGAATGAGCTACTCCGAGAGCTCGTTACACTTCAGGACTCCACAACACGACTAGAGCTGTTATCAACGCTTAGCAAGGACCCCACAAAATCTCTTTAACCCTAGATCACTAAATCCTCGTAAAATTTACAATTGCAATAGCATTTAAAAGAGGACATTTTTTACTTAATTTCGTGTTCATTGGAAACCTAATAATTACAGTTAACTAATGCGTAACATATCAATTATGACTTACTTCAAATAAAATGTGGAGTAGAACACTTTACGATGGTTTAGCAGCAATGCAATATCTTAGCTCCTTTAATGTCCTATGGTTAACAGTGAAGGGGATTTTCTTAAGTGCTGGTACAGTACTTTGATTCAGCGTACGGGGTATTCCACTTCAATTAGGGCAGCAGGACACCTTGCATTTTTGGTGGAGGAGGATATTTTCTATCATACAAAGCCGAAGTTAGTATCCTTTGCAAACTCGCAACTGTGATAAACGTATGCTTCCAGGTTTTTTTTAATAGTCAAAGTTACCGTAATTTAATAATTAATCATACGGTTCTGAGGCTCGTAGCTCAGAAATAATTCAAAGTAGGCTTCTCAAATAAAATTCAGAATGGTGCCAATATTGTAAAATTTGAGGTGGTATGCATGCGGCATTTCCATAAACGTAAGTTTCATGTAATTTTCATCAAATTTCATATTTTCACTGAAAAACGCCATTTTAAATGGAATACAAATTATGCTACATTACGCAGCGTTTGGTTTAAAAACAGTAAACATTTTTGTAGTATTGTCAGTGGGGAGGTGTAGAAAAAATAAAATGTAAATAGAAACAGCAGCAAAACCCGCTGGCTGCGGTACACCATAATACACAGCATTCATGAATCATGGAATTTGGAAATTTGTAGTAAGGTCTTATGGGACCAAACTGCTGAGGTCATTGGTCCCTAAGCCTACATATTACTTAATCTAACGAAAACTAACTTACACTATAGACAACACAAACACCCATGCCTGAGGGAGGACTCGAACCTCCGACGTGGGGAGCCGCACGGACCGTGACACGACGCCCCAGACCGCGCGGCCATGCATCATGAAGATGTCGTTGTCGATCGAATGCTATTTGTGTGTCACCGAGAGGATGTCGACAAGTGGAAGGCTAAGGTCATGAATAAAGAAATATGCCTCCTTTGTTCCCCTGTCCTAAGCATGTTAGTTCTTTGCCGGGAAGGCCTGTGATATGGGTGTATACTATATAAAGTTGTTTCAGTGTCTAATAGTTTTTCGTTAACTTCATATGACAGTTTACGACTGTAAGGTAATATGAGCTCCATGTCACTATAAAATAAGTTGCTAGAGGTAAAATTTATGTGCTATATTAAACTTCCCCTCCCATTATACAGTTCAATACGTACTTCATAGGTTTGAATAAAATAGAAGAAAAACGTTACATAAACCACCGCTGTTTTAATCCCTTGGAGTGGATGTTAAATGACGCAAAGGAATGTCAAAATTTGTTCTACCTGTAGAATAAAATTAAAAACAACTGGAAGAAATAGGACTCCTACTTGCACGACAAGAAATTGCTTGCTACTTTCTTCTATAATCTAGACTTTAATAAAAATGGCAAGGTAATGTTAATCAGAACACAGGGATGATTTGTGATCTAAATAACAATATCTTTATTCATTCTTAAAATCACAAGACAAAAAAATGGCTAAAGAAACGTCAACAATCATTTCCATTTCACCAACGCTTTCACTAAAATGGGTTCTATCATGGACAAAGTGATCAGCTGGTGATCGACACATGACACTAACCAGAACACTAACCGCTTTATCTGACTTCATACACATGAATCTGGGGTATGGCACAAAAACTATGCTACCATCAAGCATCTATACTCTACTATTCCAAAAAGAAAAATATAGTTCGAGAGGACAGGGTGCAGAGAGAAACGTATATTGGAGCCCTGCGCCGTAGCAGCGAATACTTTACCCTTCTGCTGGTCAGACCGGCACACCACGATGCGTTCGGCGACTGAAGTCATGAATAGCAGCAATCTGTTATTAATGGCACACGCCCGAAAAATGCAAGTACGCGGTCTTGCCTTCGGCTAATTCGGAACGCAGGTACTTTCCTATGAGCCTCTGAAAGCCCGGCGGATTCCAGTGTGCAGGTGGACCTGTTTGCTGGTCTGCCAAACCAATTTGAGCCCGTCCCACGACTATGCGTGACGGAGTATTTCAAATGTTTTGACGGCCGACTCAAGACCAATAAGTACACCCACACATCACTCATTGTGTGCATGCTGCTAGAAGCAGTGCCTCTGACGGTTCAGAAGGTGACTGGCACACGCTCTAAGTGGCACACTAGCAAAGGACACAATCTCACCATTTAGGTAGAGACCTGCAGTTCTTTACTAGCGAAGCACCAGTACAAGAGAGACCACTTCTTTTTCTCTACGCTTTCCTCGCCAGCTCGGTCCATTTACCTCTTAGACTAGCCCCACTTTAGGGCAAGCCAATCACGAGCTGGAAGGCGGCATTCGACGCTGGGAGATCACCCCTTGCTCTGCATACACAGATTTGACCCATCAGAACCTTTAAAGTTAATTGGGAGAAAAGGAAAAAAAGATACAGCTTCGCGGCCTCTTTCCCACGTGTTTACGCCATGTCTTTTGCTAACAACATCACCAGGATGGAACCACAGCCTTCCATGAAAAGATTGTTGTCTCCCCTGTTGCGTCCATTTCGAAGTTTCCAAAGAACAGCCATGAACTAGCTAAAAGCGTCATGCCTTCACAAATATGTTTTTGTAACAAGGGTCTGGACGTCTGTGCGCCAGTGACCTGTCCCACGGAAGTTCGCAGAACGCTCACAGTCGTCTCATCGACTTCCGGCCTAACAAGGTCCCATCCTCTGCTTTATTGCCGGTCTACAATGCACTGCCCATTGCAGCAGCGACTCCTCGGCCGTAGTCAACCTACGTGGACGCGGCTGCCGACCGACAGGCGCAACCAACGTATTTGCACAATGAGACCATGGAACTTGGCAGCATTTCGGATAAATTTATGAAAGGTTATTCAGTGTTTTAAGTTGCAACCGATAGGCCTAATTTGTTTACACGTATCTGTGAGTATAAACAAAATTGCAACTGATCACCAATACGAAAAACTTAATACAGCCGTGTAATTATTTATCACAGTACCATCATGGATGTCAAATGTATACGCCGTCGCAGGTTAGTTAATACACTCCTGGAAATGGAAAAAAGAACACATTGACACTGGTGTGTCAGACCCACCATACTTGCTCCGGACACTGCGAGAGGGCTGTACAAGCAATGATCACACGCACGGAACAGCGGACACACCAGGAACCGCGGTGTTGGCCGTCGAATGGCGCTAGCTGCGCAGCATTTGTGCACCGCCGCCGTCAGTGTGAGCCAGTTTGCCGTGGCATACGGAGCTCCATCGCAGTCTTTAACACTGGTAGCATGCCGCGACAGCTTGGACGTGAACCGTATGTGCAGTTGACGGACTTTGAGCGAGGGCGTATGGTGGGCATGCGGGAGGCCGGGTGGACGTACCGCCGAATTGCTCAACACGTGGGGCGTGAGGTCTCCACAGTACATCGATGTTGTCGCCAGTGGTCGGCGGAAGGTGCACGTGCCCGTCGACCTGGGACCGGACCGCAGCGACGCACGGAAACACGCCAAGACCGTAGGATCCTACGCAGTGCCGTAGGGGACCGCACCGCCACTTCCCAGCAAATTAGGGACACTGTTGCTCCTGGGATATCGGCGGGGACCATTCGCAACCGTCTCCATGAAGCTGGGCTACGGTCCCGCACACCGTTAGGCCGTCTTCCGCTCACGCCCCACCATCGTGCAGCCCGCCTCCAGTGGTGTCGCGACAGGCGTGAATGGAGGGACGAATGGAGACGTGTCGTCTTCAGCGATGAGAGTCGCTTCTGCCTTGGTGCCAATGATGGTTGTATGCGTGTTTGGCGCCGTGCAGGTGAGCGCCACAATCAGGACTGCATACGACCGAGGCACACAGGGCCAACACCCAGCATCATGGTGTGGGGAGCGATCTCCTACACTGGCCGTACACCTCTGGTGATCGTCGAGGGGACACTGAATTGTGCACGGTACATCCAAACCGTCATCGAACCCATCATTCTACCATTCCTAGACCGCAAGGGAACTTGCTGTTCCAACAGGACAATGCACGTCCGCATGTATCCCGTGCCACCCAACGTGCTCTAGAAGGTGTAAGTCAACTACCCTGGCGAGCAAGATCTCCGGATCTGTCCCCCATTGAGCATGGTTGGGACTGGATGAAGCGTCGTCTCACGCGGTCTGCACGTCCAGCACGAACGCTGGTCCAACTGAGGCGCCAGGTGGAAATGGCATGGCAAGCCGTTCTACAGGACTACATCCAGCATCTCTACGATCGTCTCCATGGGAGAATAGCAGCCAGCATTGCTGCGAAAGGTGGATATACACTGTACTAGTGCCGACATTGTGCATGCTCTGTTGCCTGTGTCTATGTGCCTGTGGTTCTGTCAGTATGATCATGTGATGTATCTGACCCCAGGAATGTGTCAATAAAGTTTCCCCTTCCTGGGACAATGAATTCACGGTGTTCTTATATCAATTTCCAGGAGTGTAGTTTCAGACTAGTGTGTGGGAATTGTGAAGTGCAGTTTCACTGAGGCGATTGCACGGACCCAGAAGAAGTGGTTCCCAAGGAAGCCTCCCATGGATACGTAGGTTATGTTTAGAATACAGGAAAATCGCAGTACAAGTTGCGAAAATGAATGCTGTTTATGTAGAGACTAAGGCCGCGCTAATTGAGTTAGAATAGTTCAGGGTGAAAAGAGAAGTAGGATCAGGGAACAAGATAACAGGGAAGTGACGAAAAAGGAACAGTTTGGGTATAGCCTGTTTGGATATAGCCTGTTACCTGCTGAAGGGGAGGTGCCTCATTCACCTACAGAAGGAAGTGGGGAGCAGTAGATTATTAACAAGAATTTAAGTGACAAACCAGAAACTGAGTTGAGTAGAAAAAGAGAAGTCTTGCTTGCTGCAGGAGGAACTAGGATCATGTTCCTAGTTCATGAGTACTGTAAAGCCTAGTGCTAGACCTGGCAACGTAGTAGAGGACTTGGAGTCACTGGATCAGTATTACAGTCAACAGGAAGTGGTATTGATGGTATGGCGAGCTGACAACCGCCTGAGCAATAATATAATATTGGTGACCTGTACATGGCTAGTTTTTGTTGAGTTTCTGCTTCAGAATGATCAAACTTGGCTGAACAAAGCCATCAGGCGAGTTAACCAGGAACTGATAAGGTTGCTGTTGGCTTCGGGCAGAGCTCAAGCCAATGTTGTCCTAGTTGCTGCTATTGGGATTGAGGGTGGGGATGCATAAGATACGGCTTATATCTTAACCGGTGGGGTGGGGTGAGGAGGAGGGAGGGGAATAAATTAGCTGAAGAGATAACTGAAAATGATTGGATCTGTGATTACATGTGTGAGAGGTAAGTCATTTTTGGGCTAAATGCGTCGTGTGGATAGACTGTTATAGAAGAGATTCACATATGATTAAATAATGTGTCAGACACGAAAGGAACTTTTTTGAGTAAGCTTATCGTGATGCATCAGGATTTTGAGGACTGAAAAACAATGTTAACGAAAATCTTGTGTATTCACAGGAGCTCGACAGTCAAAAGGATATTAATGTATTACGTCTGTCTGAGCACCAGAAATCCACATGTGAAACATAGAGTACAATAAATTCGCTGCCTATTTCTGCAGGGAAAACATGGAGAAAATAAGAGTGGTCATGTATGTGAAAAATAACAGGAAGTTAAGATGTATTGAAACAAGCAATTTCTCCTCACATCAGCAATTGGGAAACTGTGCAAGTGAACATCTCATACTGAAACAGTCATTTTTAAATATTACAGAATACAGATCCCACTAGGAACTTTAAATGCCACCTTTCTGAAAAAGGAAATTAAGTTAATAATCCGACATTTCTAAAGGCCGTATGTTTCATACAAATAGGTAGTAAGATTTTCTTTAAACCAAACAAAGTGATGGCTACCGTGCAGAACGCTTAGAATAACACATACCGTGAACCTTCCAAAGCTGGGAACCCATTTGCCCAGTCAGCTAGACTTAGATTTTTTTCATGCATGAAAGAGTGAAAGAGATCAAAATATGAAAATCAGTATCGCTACAGGAAAAAAGCACCAAACCAACTGTGGCTAGAAAGATACACCTTTAGACTCGTTATCTAAAGTCTACCCATTTCGGTTCAAACATACAGGTAATACGTATAAATGAGAGCAGAATGTATTTCAGCGACATCCCTTGCTAAATCCAAATAAGAAGCTTTTCCTTACTTTGGAGCCGTGAAAGTTAAATTCTAATCATATACATTGATATCTCAATATTTTCAGTTACAGATCATAATAATACTTTCTAGCTGACGTTGTATGAACTCTAAACTGCTGCGATGGTACGGGAAAGAATACGGAAGGGGAAAGTACACATGATGTAATGCCTCCAATGAAGTTTTATTCTTTTCGCAGCTATGATGACGTAATCTGAAATAAGAAAATAAGATACCCTAATAGTAGAATATATCAGAATGTGCTTGCGAAATAATTATACCAATATACATATTTTGAGATGCTACTTTCCAGGTAGTGTTGTTCAGTAGTACTTTCCAGGTTGTGATGAACTGCATGAAAGTGAATGTTAAACGGAAACTGTAGCAGAAACCTTTAGAATAAAACAATTTTCGGAGAACAGTGCTCTGTGGACACAACGTAAAGAGCCCATAAATCAGCCCCAATGGTAAATTGCTAAGCTAAAATATGTTTTCACACAAACAAGAGAAAGCGATTTTCATAAATTGTGAGAACATACTCCCACGTCACTACTGCCGCTATAACCCAGAATATATTGTGCCGTGTGTAGATGATGAGGCTTGGCATTACTGCCAGGACTACAAACCGCGCCTGTCTGTGTACTCTTCTAGTATCTTTATTTTGTAAGCTCTCGTTAATAATAACTGCTGCACTATGTTCTCGTGAATATTTTGTCTGCAGTCATCATACATACGTTAGAATCTTCCGAGTATGGAAGACACAGGTTTAATAGAGTTATTCAAAGCTCAGAGCTGCCATCTGGACCCCTTACGTTTCTTTCTTGGCACTGACATATTCCATAGGGGTGCCACACATTCTGGCGCTTCTGTAGGTTGACGTTGTTTACGGCCTGCACTAGAATATTGGTCAGTTGTGTAGGATTTATGCAGGATACGGCTAAAACGGGATACTGAGCAAGTGTAAAAAACCGGACAAGTACAAATAAGACTCACGCTTTGCGGGTTCCGTATATAGACAGTTCATCTATAATTTTTCAAGAGTGAATTTCCGAGTATCAAAATAAGCAACATAAATAGCCGCTTCTTTTGACTGCATTGACTTCAAGGCTTTTAGATCGCCAAGGGGCAGTAGACCGAAGATGCTGACACAAATTTCGGTTTTTTACTTCTACGCGTTCCTGAGTAAAAGGTGTCTTAATAAACGGACAGGCAGAGGGACAACAAAATTATACTATAAGAGTTCCGTTTTTACTGAGTGCGGTAAAGAACCCTGAAAAAAAGCTGCTGTCATGTTATCAGAATTCTATCACTTCCAAGAGAGTGTAAGATAAATACTGAAAAAGTCTTTACTAGGTCAGTACACGAAAAATGATTTGACACATTAAGCGATAACGTTGTTACATATTCTTAAGCTATCGAGCTCTTTTTCCCCGTTACTTTAACTTACATTGCGCTGCAGTAAGTCGGAAAAAGCATGTTAGTAAAGAATTTACTTAAAAACTACAGGAATGACGTGTAAATAGCCACGCCATTTGTCGTTGATTATATCACGTGCAGCAGGTGTAGTTGTACTGCACTACAGATGACTGATTCAGCGTGAAAACAAACGTTGCAACCGACCCGTGCTAGACGTCACGATACGGTCTCTATAGGTGCTCAACTAAATGTTTTATATTTTCATTACAATCGAAACATTTTACAAAAGTCAACGAATATCTCAGAGAGATCGCCTTTAAAAATTAAAAGTGCCACTATGACTAGTGTCAGGAGAGTAATTGTGGGGACTGGCCGTCTGGCCCCGCTCATTCGTCTTACGAGTGAATAAGTGACCCCTCCTTCATCAGGATGCGAGCAGGCACACAGAAGTTCACTAGTTACTGGGAGCTTCACCACGGGTTATGTAGCCCCTCAGGGAAATAACATCCAGAGCTGGAAAGAAGTCAAACTAGTGATCGATGTGTCTGCCAAGGGGCCTCATTCGAGGTGTGGAGGAGGCAATGCCTGCTGCTACTGGGGTTGCAGAGTGCAATCGTCTTCGAATTGTGGCTCATATGCACACCAATGACACCTGTAACTTGCTTTCTGAGGCCATCCCTGGTTCATACTAGCGGCTGGTGAAAGTAGTGGAGACTGCTTGCCTCGCTCATGGGATGAAAGTACAGCTTTTAATTTGCAGCATTATACCCAGAGTTGGTCGGCTTCTTTTGGTATGGAGCCGATTAGAAGGTCAAAAGTAGAGGCTTTGTCGGTTCTATAACGGTCTTGAATGCAGATTTCTGGACCGGCGTTATGAGATCGAGGCTTTAGGATCACTCTTGATAGTTAAGGGGTACACTACACACAGGAAGCAGCTACTCAGGTAGCAGAGTACTTGTTGGGTGCACATGGTTTTTTTCAGGCTAGGCGATAGTTTGTGGTTTTCTGATAAACGCATGTCACACGATACGCAGAGCGCAAAACCTGATAACTTAAAAAGTACAGACACTTCGAATGTCAAAACAATAACAGTAAATTGCCGAATCATCGGTAACAAACTTCCTTAACCCCGTGGAGGTCGCGCTCCTCGTGTTAAGGGAGCGGTCGCACCGGGCCTCACAGACACGAGAGTCATTTTGGCTGTTTAATGCTGTATATTTAGTTCTACTAAGTCATGTCATATGTTTACCATCGTTATAGAATACAATAAAACGAAACTCAATATAATAGTATGTATAATACATGTATTTACAAATTATATTTATAAAGAAATGTTATAGGAAATATATGCTAATAAACAATGTTTATAAATGAGAAACTATTAAAATAATAGTATGCTTTACGTTTGAACAATATTTACGTATTATTTACTTCTAAATAGTAATTATAACAATATTTACAAACGAAGATGGAATGGTCCTTTATGCAAGTGTACTGTTGGCATTTCATACAATGGTAGTTCGTTTAATAATGAATATCACTCGAACAATCGTCACATCTTTTCCCTTCCTTGGTTAGATGTCTTAGAACTGGTTCCACTTGATGGTTGTGGATACAATGTTGCAAATAAGTTGTCAATCGATGGTCTCAGTTGCCTGGGAAGATTTTGCTCTATTTCCTCCGTTTCACCTGCTCAGCACCAAGACCAAAAACAAGTTCCTTTAAAAAGGTACGCCATTTTTCGGAAGAGTATCTTTTTTGCGGACCGTACACTATTATTGCATTAATTCCACTAACATTCAGCAATGAATGGAAAACGGTCATTGTCCAACGTAGAGTATTTCTGGCTACATTCACAGAATTGCATATCCTATCCACTGTGTCAACTCCAGATTTGGTGGCATTGTAAAAAGAAATTATTTCCGGCCTTCCGGCGACTGTTTCACTTTCAATCACAGCGTCATGATATATACTAGATAAGATGATAACTATTTTTTTGGGCCTGATAGAGTTTCTTTGTAATCAAACAAGAATTAGGTGCAACACTAATTTTGTTTATTTGCAATTCCAGATGGTAATTCTTTTTTATTTTTTCTTATTGTCCCAACCATTGTCAACCTTTTATTCAACAATTCTTCGACCAGTGAAAAGCTAGTGAACCAGTTGTCCATAGAAATATTTCTGCCAGTATTGTGTATAGGCTTCGTCAGACGCATCACCACATCGTATGGAGACATGCCAGTCGAGAAGGGTCCAGGCGTCCGTTTACCAGGACAAATTTCCAAATTGAGGGTATAAATGTTCCGTGCATCGGTAAGAACAAACATCTTTACACCGTACCTGGCAGGTTTCGGAGATATACACTCCTGGAAATTGAAATAAGAACACCGTGAATTCATTGTCCCAGGAAGGGGAAACTTTATTGACACATTCCTGGGGTCAGATACATCACATGATCACACTGACAGAACCACAGGCACATAGACACAGGCAACAGAGCATGCTCAATGTAGGCACTAGTACAGTGTATATCCACCTTTCGCAGCAATGCAGGCTGCTATTCTCCCATGGAGACGAGCGTAGAGATGCTGGATGTAGTCCTGTGGAACGGCTTGCCATGCCATTTCCACCTGGCGCCTCAGTTGGACCAGCGTTCGTGCTGGACGTGCAGACCGCGTGAGACGACGCTTCATCCAGTCCCAAACATGCTCGATGGGGGACAGACCCGGAGATCTTGCTCGCCAGGGTAGTTGACTTACACCTTCTAGAGCACGTTGGGTGGCACAGGATACATGCGGACGTGCATTGTCCTACTGGAACAGCAAGTTCCCTTGCGGTCTAGGAATGGTAGAACGACGGGTTCGATGACGGTTTGGATGTACCGTGCACTATTTAGTGTCCCCTCGACGATCACCAGAGGTGTACGGCCAGTGTACGAGATCGCTCCCCACACCATGATGACGGGTGTTGGCCCTGTGTGCCTCGGTCGTATGCAGTCCTGATTGTGGCGCTCACCTGCACGGCGCCAAACACGCATACGACCATCATTGGCACCAAGGCAGAAGCGACTCTCATCGCTGAAGACGACACGTCTCCATTCGTCCCTCCATTCACGCCTGTCGCGATACCACTGGAGGCGGGCTGCACGATGGTGGGGCGTGAGCGGAAGACGGCCTAACGGTGTGCGGGACCGTAGCCCAGCTTCATGGAGACGGTTGCGATTGGTCCTCGCCGATACCCCAGGAGCAACAGTGTCCCTAATTTGCTGGGAAGTGGCGGTGCGGTCCCCTACGGCACTGCGTAGGATCCTACGGTCTTGGCGTGCATCCGTGCGTCGCTGCGGTCCGGTCCCAGGTCGACGGGCACTTGCACCTTCCGCCGACCACTGGTGACAACATCGATGTACTGTGGAGACCTCACGCCCCACGTGTTGAGCAATTCGGCGGTACGTCCACCCGGCCTCCCGCATGCCCACTATACGCCCTCGCTCAAAGTCCGTCAACTGCACATACGGTTCACGTCCACGCTGTCGCGGCATGCTACCAGTGTTAAAGACTGCGATGGAGCTCCGTATGCCACGGCAAACTGGCTGACACTGACGGCGGCGGTGCCCAAATGCTGCGCAGCTAGCGCCATTCGACGGCCAACACCGCGGTTCCTGGTGTGTCCGCTGTGCCGTGCGTGTGATCATTGCTTGTACAGCCCTCTCGCAGTGTCCGGAGCAAGTATGGTGGGTCTGACACACCGGTGTCAATGTGTTCTTTTTTCCATTTCCAGGAGTGTACATTGCTTTAAAGGGCATTCAGTTTTTTCAAACCAAGCATATATATTACGTCCACAAATGCCCTTAATTCTACAACGTCTATATCCTTCGCATCCCTTTCTCGAGAAAAATTATCTTTTTTTGTGCTAATTTGGAAGTTTGTGTACTGACCTATAGTCTTTATTATGTCGGCCTCAAAGAAAAGTTCCCAACAGGCTAAATGGGTCGTAGCATGTTGTGCTTGTCTTTTCACACCAGGTAAATGTGTAATAATGTTCCTTTCCACGGTTCTCCTATTTCCAGGCGGAATTTTCTTTGTCCATATACTTTCAACAACACGGCCAAGAAGAATGTCGCCAATTGTCACCCTCGTCCGAGGAATTATCTTTTTCCGTGTCAGATGTTTCCTCCCTCGATTCTAAATAGTCGTCGCTCGCCACACCTTCCAAATCCTCATCTTCAGATTCATTCTCACCCTTGAAGTTAGGGGTCTTGCGTAAGCCCAACTCAGGAAGATCATCGAGGAACATCGTGTGAATTCGTCGTACACTGTCGTCGTCCTCCGGCGGTAATATAAGTCGTTCTCCCTCCATACCTAAGAAGGCAAAAGAAAAATATGTTGACGTCTCCATGCACAAACAAAAATATTGTGTGGAAAGTAACATGACTAGCCGGGTGGGTTTGACAGACCCCTGAGCCTCAAGCGCCTATTTAGGAATCCTACTATGCAATAAGTGCATTACATAATGTCAATAATCGATATGATACAAATATTATACTCATCAGGAAAAATAAATAAAACTTACAATGCCCCCCTGCGGGTTCGGGGGTACGAATAGGCCCGCGGTATTCCTGCCTGTCGTAAGAGGCGACTAAAAGGAGTCTTCAAAGTTTCGGCCTTATGTGATGGTCCCCACTTGGGTTTGACCTGCCATTTTCAAAATTTCCGTTGTTAGTGCGTGCCATTTGGGGAAGGACGCCTTACGTGGTGTTTTTCTATTGGTCCATCGTGCACCTCCATATTGCATGCTATCTATTGTCGTGTGGAGGGATTTACACCCCATGTCTTCTGGGTTGCCTCCTCGTCTTGTGCGCAATCCCCTTCTTAGCGCCCACGGCAACTGTGGACCCTTTCAACACCTAAAATCCAGCACGGTAGCCAGTCCGTTGTGGTGGGGTCGTCATGTACCCTCTTGGTGGTAGGCCCCTGACCACGCAGGGATCGCACTACAGATGCCAGAGCTGTTTCCTCCCCATGCATGCCAAGGAGTATGTGCCCATCTTCTCTGGGGCATGGGGACTCCGGGCAATGGGATATCGGCCAGGTACCCGTTGCTTTGGCTGGGTGGCGCCCTTGGGGAGAGCCCTCGTTCGGAGTAGGTGGCATCTGGGCGGATGTGGCGCAATGAAGCGCAATAAATCTCACCAAGCTGGTGGTCGCACTGCCACCAGCGTCTCTAAGCGAGGCAAAATTGAATTCGATGCTGCACAATATGATCTTCAGTCGTTTCCCTCGTTGGCTGCGCCATGGGAGGGACGCAGATCTAGTGCCAAGCAGGAGCCTTATGTACCACAATACCTTGTCTGCAGCAGGACTGATGGTGACTCCTTTCTTTCGACAAAGCCTATGTTTTTTGTGGAACACCTGGAGGATAAGTTTGGGGAAGTGGCGGGTTTGTCTAAAATGAGGAATGGGTCCATCCTCCTCCAGACGGCCTCCCCAGCCCAGTCACGGGCGTTGCTCTTGTGTGATAAGCTGGGA
The DNA here is from genome assembly GCF_023897955.1 of Schistocerca gregaria. NCBI lineage: Eukaryota > Metazoa > Arthropoda > Insecta > Orthoptera > Acrididae > Schistocerca > Schistocerca gregaria. The sequence goes on from NC_064931.1 coordinate 378,128,873, forward strand.
GACGTCCCTGTTACTGTCACTCCCCACAGTAACTTAAATATGGTCCAGGGGATTATTTACCATCGCGACCTCTTGTTACAGTCCGATGACGAGCTGAGAGCTGACTTGGAACGACGTGGTGTGCATTTTGTCCGTCGTGTGCACAGAGGACCCAAGACCAACAGGGTGGCCACCGGTGCCTTTATCTTGGCCTTCGAGGGTGCTGTATTGCCTGAGAAGGTCAAGGTAATGGTTTACCGTTGTGACGTCAAGCCATACGTCCCTCCCCCGATGCGGTGCTTCCAGTGCTGGAAGTTTGGGCATATGTCCTCCCGTTGCCCATCCAGTGCCACATGTCGAGATTGCGGACGCCCCTCTCATCCCGATTCTCCATGTGCGCCTCCGCCTGTCTGTGTCACCTGTGGGGAACACCACTCTCCATGCTCGCCGGACTGCCCCTTTCTTCATAAGGAGCGGAAGATTATGGAAATTAAGACCCTGGACCGGCTTACTTGTCGCGAGGCAACACTGAAATTTGAAAGGTTGCATCCTGTCCCTCTTCAAACTTCTTATGCTGCAGCTACGTTATCGTCGCCCTCGCGGGCGGCAGTTGTCGCCTCCTCTGTGCCGCCTTCAGTTGGCCCTCGGGGCCGTCCATCTCTGTCTGCCCCCCTTGTGTCTGGGGGCAAGCCTTCCTCTGTTGCCCCCTTAGCAGTTGGGGGCAAACCCCCTTCTGTCACTCCCCCCACACATGCTTCAGGAGTGACATCTGCTCCAAAACCAGGGGGCTCGATCCCTCCCCCTCCCCCTTCTCTGCCGGCGTCGTCTCCGCCGGCGTCGTCTCTGCCGGCTCCTCTCTCGCGGAAGGGGTCCCTCGGGGCCCTCCCTTCTTCCGTTTCTTCTGCTACCCCGCCGGATGTCAGCCAGTGGCTGAAGGTTCATCCACCTGCTGGTCGTAGGGCTTCTGCGTCGTCGTCAGCCTCCGACGCTCCTTCAGAGAAACTCTCCCAGCCCTCTAAACCAAAGGACAGACGCGAGAAGAAGGACCGGAATGTGTCCAAGAAGAAGGACGCTCCGGCAGTTTCCGTACCGCCTGCTGTCAATAGCTCTGGCTCTGGGGATGCGGTGGAGATCCTCGCCTCTGCAGCGGATCTCGCCCTCACGGAACCCTCGGGGACCTCTCCTATGGACACAGCTGACTCTCGCTCGGTGGCGGCCGTTGACTCTGCGGCGCCGTCTGCCTCTTAGTGGACTTAACGCCCTCCCAGTCCCTTCCTGCTTCCGTTCTCCAGTGGAATTGCGGCGGTTATTTCCGCCACCTGCCTGAGCTCCGGATGCTTTTGAGTGTTTCCCCTGTTCTGTGCATTGCTCTTCAGGAAACTTGGTTTCCAGCAATGCGGACCCCTGCCCTTCGCGGTTATCGGGGATACTATAAGAACCGCGCTGACTGTCAACGAGCTTCAGGTGGAGTTTGCCTCTTTGTTCACCACTCTGTCTGTAGCTCACCAGTACCCTTTCTGACGCCTTTAGAGGCAGTCGCTGTCAGGATTGAGCTCTCGCCGGCTATTACTGTTTGCTCTGTTTACGTTCCTCCGTATGGGCAACTCCCCCGACTTGTCTTGGCTGCGCTGCTGGCTCAACTCCCGCCGCCATTGCTGCTTCTGGGCGATTTCAATGCCCACAACCCTCTATGGGGTGGGACTGTCTCCGATGACCGCGGTCGCGCTGTGGAGCATGTGTTGGCTCAGCTCGACCTTAGCCTCTTGAACACCGGTGCTCCCACGCATTTCAGTGTGGCCCATGGCTCGTTCTCGGCCATCGATCTCTCTCTTTGCAGCCCCGGACTTGTCCCATCCCTTCACTGGAGAGTGCATCCTGATCTGTGTGGTAGTGACCATTTTCCCATCTCTTTGTCACTGCCCCAGTGTCATTCTTCTGGGCGCCTGCCCCGCTGGGCTCTCAACAGGGCTGACTGGCCGGCTTTTACTTCCGCTGCCACCATTGCTTCTCTCCCACAGGGTGACATTGACGAGGTGGTCCGTGTCTTGACCTCGTCAATTATTTCTGCGGCCGAGACTGCCATCCCTCGCTCTTCTGGACTCCCTCGGAGGAAGTCTGTCCCCTGGTGGTCGCCGGAGATTGCTGAGGCTATTCGCGACCGTAGGCGGGCTCTCCAGCGTCATAAGCGGCACCCGTCTCTGGAGACCCTCATCGCCTTTAAGAAGCTCCGTGCCTTGGCCCGTCGTCTTATTGCACGGCGTAAGCAGGAATGCTGGGAGAGGTACATTTCATCCTTGGGCTCCCGTGTCTCCCCGTCGCTCGTGTGGTCCCGCATCCGGCGGATTTATGGATACCAGACCCCTATGGGTGTCCCTGGAATCTCCCTGGACGGCGCTGTCTGCACGGACGCCGCCACCATTGCTGACCACCTTGCCACGCACTTTGCTACGAGCTCTGCGACTGCAACTTACCCTCCTGCCTTTCGCTCTCTAAAGGAGCGCGCCGAGCGGACGCCGTTATCGTTCCACACACGTCGTTCTGAAAAATACAATGCTCCTTTAAGCGAGAGGGAATTCCTCGCTGCCCTCGCCAATTGCCCTGATACAGCGCCAGGACCGGACTGCATCCACGCGCAGATTCTGAAGCATCTCTCCAGGGACTGCCACAGACACATCCTCACCATCTTTAACCGCATTTGGAGCGAGGGCGTGTTCCCGTCGCAATGGCGAGAGGGTGTTATCGTTCCCATCTTGAAGCCCGGTGCGGACCCTCTGGCGGTGGACGGCTATCGTCCCATTACACTAACCAACGTTTTGTGCAAATTGCTCGAACGTATGGTGGGGCGGCGTTTGTGTTGGGTCCTTGAGTCGCGCGGTCTCCTCGCTCCATCCCAGGGTGGCTTCCGTCAGGGCCGGTCTGCTGCGGACAATTTGGTGCGGCTGGAATCTGCTATCCGTACGGCCTTTTCCCGCCGTCAGCATCTCGTTGCTGTATTTTTTGATCTGCGGAAGGCATATGACACAACATGGAGGCATCACATCCTTGCTACGTTGCGCGAGTGGGGTCTTCGTGGTCAGCTTCCAGCTTTTCTTCAAAACTTTTTATTGCGCCGCTCTTTCCGGGTGCAAGTCGGTGCCGCCTCTAGTTCATCTTATATACAGGAAAATGGGGTCCCGCAGGGCTCGGTGTTGAGCGTTTCCTTATTTCTAGTCGCCATTAATGGTCTGGCTGCAGCTGTGGGGTCGTCGGTGTCTCCTTCTTTGTATGCCGACGACTTCTGCATCTCATTTAGCTCAACGACTACGGGAGTCGCCGAACGCAGGCTGCAAGCAGCCGTTCGCAAGGCGGCATCATGGGCTCTGACTCATGGATTTCAGTTCTCTGCGGCCAAGACTCGAGTTATGCACTTCTGCAGGCGTCGGACGGTCCACCCTCATCCGGAACTTTACCTCGACGGTCACCTACTTGAAGTGGTGGACACTAGCCGCTTCTTAGGACTCGTCTTTGATGCCCGGCTCACATGGGTTCCTCATATTACTCAGCTGAAGCAAAAGTGCTGGCAGCACCTCAACGCCCTCCGCTGCCTGAGCCATGCGTCTTGGGGTGCAGATCGCAGCACGCTGTTGCGATTGTACAGAGCCCTTGTGCAGTCCAGGCTTGATTATGGGAGCCTGGCCTATGGGTCTGCATCGCCCTCAGTGTTGACGTTGTTGGACCCCATACACCACTGTGGGGTTCGGCTTGCAACTGGCGCTTTCCGTACGAGCCCCGTGGATAGTCTGCTGGTGGAGGCCGGGGTTCCCCCGCTGCGGATTCGCCGCCACCGACTGCTCGCCGACTATGCTGTCCACGTGCATTGCTCACCGGGCCATCCCAATCATCGCCTGCTTTTCCCTGCCAGGGTCCTCCCTCTGCCCGACCGGCGACCTAGGTCTGGGCTTTCCATTGCTGTCCGTGTCCAGTCCCTGCTGTCGGAACTGGGGTCGTTCCCTCTTCTGCCGCCCTTCCGGGCCTGTGCACCCACGCCTCCCTGGTGTATGACCCGTCCGTCCGTCCGCCTGGACTTGGCACGGGAACCCAAGGACTCGGTTCCGCATGTGGCCCTCCGTCACCGTTTTCTTGCGCTCGTCGCCTCATTTTCAGGCTGTGAGCCTGTCTACACTGATGGTTCCCTGGTGGATGGTCGCCCTGCCTACGCTTTTGCTCACGCTGCCCATGTTGAACAGCGCTCCTTGCCGGCTGGCTGCAGTATTTTTACTGCAGAGCTGGTGGCCATATTGCGCGCTCTTGAGCATATGCGTTCCTGCTCCGGTACGTCCATCGTCATCTGCAGTGACTCCCTGAGCAGCCTCCAGGCTATCGACCGCTGCTATACCTCTTCTCCTCTGGTATCCTTTATTCAGGAGTCTGTTTTTACCATTACCCGCTCTGGTCGTTCGGTGGTCTTTGTTTGGACGCCAGGTCACGTTGGCATCCCGGGGAATGAACGTGTCGACAGGCTGGCCAAAGGGGCGATCGACGCCCCCACTTTGGCGATCGGCCTCCCGGCTCGTGATTTGCAGCTGGCGTTGCGCCGTAAGGTGCTTCAGATGTGGCGTGACGAGTGGCGTAGCCTGACTTCTCCGAATAAACTGCGGGCTGTCAAGGAGACGACCGATGTGTGGCAGTCCTCCCTGTGGGCTTCTCGCAGGGACTCTGTCATCCTGTGTCGGCTCCGCATCGGCCATACCTACCTGACGCACGGACATCTTTTGCGTCAGGAGGATCCCCTCCTGTGTCAGTGTGGGTCCCGGTTGACGGTCGCCCACATTTTGTTGGAGTGTCCCCGCCTGCGCATCCTCCGGCAGACTTTTAATCTCCCGGGCACGTTGCCTTTAGTTTTATGCGACGATGCCTCCATGGCTGACGACGTTTTAAATTTTATCCGTGGTAGTCCTTTTTATGGTTCCATTTAGGGGGGACCTGTCCCTTTCCCTTTCTGTGTATCTTGTCCTCGAGTGTGTCATTGGTTGCAGATTTTAATGTGTGTATTCGGATGGTTGACTCTTTCCCAATTTTTGTTCCCATGGTCAGTCAACCAGTCTCCGACCCTCTTATTTTCTTCCGTTTCTTTCTGTCCAGTGTGCGTCTGTACTCTTCTTGTCTCTAGTGTTCGCTGACACATTGGTGTTCTTTCAGTGACTGGGGGGAGGGGCGTCTCCTCCCCCCTTGGGGTTTTACCTGTTCCGTAAATTTTGTTTCGCCGGTTTTTTGGAATGGGGGACTGATGACCTTAGCTGTTTAGTCCCCCTTAAACATCCCAACAACAACAACAACTTACAATGACAAGGAAGGTCAGGGGGACCTACAGATGAAAACTCAACAAAGTACACTTAGACAGCAGGGTGAGAACTGCAGACGTGCTGAGGTTTCCCCCTTGCACAGGACGAGTGGAGGGAGAGGACCACCGGACGTCAGGTCACTACCTCCACACCGGCTATTTCCTGTAGAGGATGTCTGGAATTGTCGGGTCTGTCAGACCCATGCGACCGCCGCGGGGTTAATATACAGCCCCCCAGGAATGCTAAATGGTTCAGATGGCTCTAAACATTATGGGACTTAATATCTGAGGTTCAGTGCCCTAGATTTAGAACCAAGTAAAGCTAACTAACCTAAGGACATGACACATATCAATGCCCGAGGCAGGATTGGAACCTGCGCCCGTAGGAGCTGCAAGGTTCCGGACTGAAGCGCCTAGAACCACTCTGTCACAGCGACCGGCCCAGGAATGCTGTCGTGCTCATTTTATACTCAGAACCGAAAAATGGGTGAAACCCAAAGTAGGAAGCTCCGAAATATTTAACGAGGCGTGGATTATGTATGGAAAAGACACGTTAGACACCATAGAAGGAGGAGAGTTCATTACAATCGACAAAAATATTCTTTCACATACTGCGACGTGGTCGTGAATGGAACCGAGACCCGAATACGTAAAATAAGTTTCTTTTATTTCATGTCTATGGTCACAAACTTGCAGGTCCTCAGAATACCAGTTTCGGCCAGCAAAGACCATCTTCACATCTACAGCAAACTATGGGAAAAACGCAACTAGTGGATTGCCTAAAGCTTAAAACAATAAAAAAGGCCACGATGAAAAGTATTACTGTCATAAATGTGAAAACTATGCGCTTTAAGTATGACGAGGCATACCAGGTCCATAAAAAGCATGTGGTAATATACCAGAACCATAGTGGCATCGTCAAATGCTAAACGCAGAATCAGCCCCAGCATAAATTGTGGTGTATACTAGAGTCATCTTTTCAACAGCGCTACTGTTAAAAAAAACCTACTGAGCGAGGTGGTGCAGTCGTTGCCACTTTGGACTCGCATTTGGAAGGACGGCGGTTCAAACCCGTGTCCAGCCATCCGGATTTAAGTTTTCTGTGTTTTCCCGCTTCAGGCAAATGCCGGGATGGTTCCTTTGAAAGGGCACAGCCAATTTCCTTCCCCATCCTTCCCTAATCTGATGTAGCCGACGACTTCATTGTTCAGTCCCTTCCCCCAAAACAGCCAAGCAAAACAAACTGCTGTACGGTAGCCACAAAATGTTTGTGTCCCAACCTCACCAGATGTCACTACTGTAGGCTTACACATATTCTTCAGTGATAATTATATGATGTAAGGTAAAAAGAGGAATACAATGAGTAGTTTTTTTCTTTATTGTGATTTCCCAATAGAAGGGGTTGGGGGTCGCACCAAGTGGCAGGAGAGGGCAGGGTAGGAGATGGAGAGGAAAGGCAAGTCAGGATGGAGCACAGAGACACAGATGGGATACACAGGAGAGGGAGAAGGAAGGAAGAAAACCGCTCAGGGGAAGGGAACGGAGGGGAGAGGGAGCCATGAGAATTAGGAGGGGAGACTGTAGGGTTAGAGTTGGTAGAAGTGGTAGAGATACGGGCAAAGCTCATCATCTGTGAGGGGTAGGCGGTGGAAGTTGCATTGGGAAAGGAGGTGGAGGGTGTGGAGATGGAGAGAGGGTGGTACACAAAGGTAAAGGCATGGCAATAGGCTGGGGGTAGAAAGGATAGAAGACACCAATGGATTGGGGGGGGGGGGGGAGAATCGAGTCTGCAGGCGATGTACAGGGTGAGGATGTGTTCGAGGAAAAGGAGAAGATATATAAAGGGGATGAGGTCATAGAGGATCTGCATGGTGGAGGCGGATATGGAAGGCAAGGCAGAGTGCATGGCATTCAAGGATTTCGAGGGCTTTATAAAATCTGGGACTGGCGGAAATCCAGGTCCAAAAGAATGTTTCAAATGGCTCTGAGCACTATGGGACTTTACATTTGAGGTCATCAGTCCCCTAGAACTGGCCTCAGAAAAACCCACATGTGCCCACTGTTTGGGTACCTCTCACGATCCACACCATACGGCTTCCTGGAAGGGGTGTCCTGTATACCAAAAGGCTATGAAGTCTTCCCGCCCTCCACGAAGAAAACCCAGGAATATTTGGCCACCCACACCATCACTGGACTGCACCCACTTCCCCGTCTTATGGAGTAAATCCAGTGACCATGCCACCACTGATGCTCTGGTGTCTGATGCATCTGTGACACAGGACAGCTCCATCCCCTATAACCACATTAGCTGCTGCAGCTCAGTCTCCTCCTGTTCATCCATCTTCTGTGACACATACCAATGCTCACCAAGATGAAAGACTGTCTGCGGCCTCCTCCCGCCCAGCTGCTGCGCTGCCGCAACCGTTCATTGCGGCGCCTTATCCGCCAGCTACCACGCCCACCCCTGCCCGTCGCAGGGTAAAGCAGCCCACCCGGTATATTCCTCCAGTGGTGGAGGCAGATGCTTCTTTCCAGGATGACATGCGAAATATCCTTCTTTGGCAGCCTGTTTGGAAACAAACTGTTTTTCGTGTAACTCATACTAACAAGTTTCTGAGCAAAAATTAAAAATCGCGAGAATTCAACCAAAAATGGTATCGAAAGATTCATACACTAAAAATCCGGTATCGAACGATTTACTTTATAAGAATTAGAAAGCCTTGGGTTGCTCTAAGCGGTAACTTGTTTGTTCTCTTCTTAGCATTCATGGGTTTGGAAATGTTGTTTCGTTATTTGTACTTATGTTCAAGATGGCTCTGAGCACTATGGGACTTAATATCTGAGGTCATCAGTCGTCTAGAACTTAGATCAACTTAAACGTAACTAAACTAAGGACATCACACACATCCATGCCCGAGGCAGGATTCGAACCTGCGACCGTAGCAGCAGCACGGTTCCGGACTGAAGGGCCTAGAACCGCTCGGCCACACCGGCCGGCATATATTGAAAAAACGTCACAGTAAACAGAAAAAGATAATGTCCTTCACAAAATTCATTACTACTGTAGAACACAAGCAGAACAGGTTACTAAAATACACGATTCTGTTAAAGTCACTGTGCGATATTGGACTTCTTTCCGTTGTGCTGTACTGATGATCATACTGTACGCTAATTCTATCAGAAATATGAGCCTTTTAAAGCTAAATGATAATTTAGTTCAAATGATTAGAATTCATGATGTGTATATTGATCTGCATGTTTTCTTTTGTTTTCTTCTGTTAATATTTTCGCTGTTATCATGTGGTTTAAAAGCTTTTCTTCGAAAATATACTGGGAACACTGAGCGAATTTAGGAATTCTGATGAGAATTTTACGCTTTCGACTTGGTTCATCATTGTATCACTAGATTTAAATATGTTTTCTTCCACTGTTATCATATTCTGTATTCGGTTTTTTTAACTACATCATTTCTTCGTTGCTGAAATTTTGAGCAGACATAACCACTCTTTGTTATCGTAGTTTCTTTCAGTAAATGTAAAATGTATACACTTTTTCAATGAGTCGTTCGTCTATCTTTGCTAAGGGAGAGTATCTAGGAACACATAATGTTTTTTGGTGAAAACTTCAATCTACTGTCATTTTAGAATAATACAAAGAATGCGAAATTGGCCATCACCAAATACAGTTTCCTTCATTTTCTACAGTTTCTGTTGTTTATAGACATAACATTATGTTTTGTGCAGCATTTGTAAATATTTATATTTCTATAAGTGCTTTAAAGTATATGAAAGCTATTTAGAATATATTGTTAATTGGTCGGTTAGGGAATATTGTGGCGAATAAAATTCTATATATATTTTAAAACTAATTAGATATCGTGTGGACGGTAAAGCCCTATTTCATTGGTCACACACCACCTTGTACCTTGAAACAGAAGACAGTCTTTTAGCATGGAACATTTACTGAGCTTCGTTAATGTCTCAACTTTATCTGTCCTGAAATTGGAAATTTTTATTACTTTCCAATAGCTTTAATTTCGAAATATATTTATCTTGTAACTGATTAATCATAACACTTCGGTTTGATTTGATTTCAGTTACTAATTTTTGGTGGGTAGTGAAGTAATATTGTAAGAGATTGACGATTAAATACGACACTGACAAGATTCTTTCAGTCGCAACGCTTTTAAATTTCAGTAGAATGTTTGTTCCTAGATATGTGACGATTTTATACCTTGGAACATGTTTTACGTTTGGAAAAAAACTTATTTCTTCGGGGTAATTTTTTTAATTTCAGAAAAATACTGCAGCGAATAAGAAGTTGATGCCATCATTTAAAAATGGAATAAGCAAATGTACTGAACTTCTATTACAAAGCTAGCTACAGGCTAAAATCTGAAAGTGTACTAAGATACAATACACTCGTGTACGTTCCACATCCTGCCGAAGTGCGAATCAGTGCTGTAGTGTCGTTTCCAAGTTGTATTCTGGAACATTATAGTATATTTTGTGGCATTCGAAAACCTTCTTTAACATAAGAGAATAATTTTAAAAGCTTTAGAATATTAAGGGAAAATCTCGAAGTTTTTCTCTTGATGTGATGGCCACCGCAAACTCTTTTTCTCCACAAAGGAGCAGCTATCACTGCAAAACCTCTACAGTGCACAACCAATGTAACGCAGTACACAAAAACCAGTCATTGACGCTGCATGGTTTTATAGGTATGGTTAGCTTCATCCACAAACGCTTTAATTTATTTATATTTATTTGTGAGGTTACAAATTTACAAACATTCATAATACATTTTCAGCATTTCATAGAAATTTTCAACAGTTCACGATAAATTTAGAACATTTCTCATTCACTTTTAAGGAATCAGTCAGCCTTACTGTACGCTCATACTATCAAAAGAGCATGTCGCATTGCTCGTTTTGATGCATCGTTGTTTTCCTTTATGTGGGCTGTTGAAGTGAGTTTCAAACGTATGGTGTAACGTGAAGGTCTCCCAGCTTGTTGTTATAAATACATTGTTTGTGACCACTCTCATAGGTATAAGATGGATTTTGTTTGAAATAACTGTTTCAGTCTGTTCGCAGAATATTTACCTTTCCTCGTGGTGAGTAATAGAAAGATAAGTATTTGGCATCGTTTGCTGAAATCGTTAAATGTGTAGCCTGCTGACGCAGTGTACATCGACTGATGTATACAGTGACAGTGATCGCTGATGCGGAAATATAACGCATTTCAACATATGTTGATAAAAAATTGTTACGAAGTGCAGACAGACTTGCCTATGATACCTTTCAGCTGAGACTTAACATAAATAAATGGTCATCCCTAATAGACATAAAGTTCGAATACTCTCGAACTACACGAATGACTGTCTGGCATGTTAAGTGTCCAGCAATATCTGGCCAAACCATATTCACTTGGGACGACCATATCAATCCAGATGAGGGGATTGATCGTGAAAGTCATTGGTAGAAACTATGGATAGAGTTTGTTAATAAAATCTTCGTTCTACGAGTTCTGAAGCGTTGTTCATCGGTGTGTTGGATTAATAAAAGAGACGGCGAAATTTCGAAATTTGTGGTAAGGTCTTATGGGACCAAACTGCTGAGGTCATCGGTCCCTAAGCTTACACACTACTTAATCTAACTTAAATTAACTTACGCTAAGGCCAACACCCATCCGTGCCCGAGGGAGGACTCGCACCTCCGAAAGGGGGGAGCCGCGCTGATCGTGACAAGGCGCCTGACCGCGCGGCTGCCCCTCGCGGCGAGGCGGCGAATATTCAACGATGGACGACGTGAGGCATGTGAGCGTGGCCGGACACAACGACGCGATGAAGAGCCATTCCAGTACCGACAGCATCCACATCACTGGTCATTTACGTCTCTACATAGGTACCTAATGGTCGTGCGTCGGGATCGACCCTACTGGCCTGTACATACGATAGCCTCGTACCTCTGCCACAGTTCAGGCCTGCGGGGAAGAGGCAAGAGGACATTTCACTGTTTTGTTAGCAGCGTGCACCGTGAGTCAATGTAAACGTTTTCTTTCGTAACAGGACACACGCTTCCCACCATAAGTGTTTGCACTAGGGTGCAGTGTGACCAAATTGGTGGCGATCGAATTATTCTGAACGAGTCACGTGCCACTGGAGACAAGTGTTCGTTGTATCAGAACACCCGGCAAATAAACGTGTTCAACCTCTGGAAGTGAATTTCAGAACGAACCTTTATAGTGTCAATTGTTCCTCGGTACCTGACAAGACAATATTAGCAATAAAAACTGCACATAGGTTTTAATTAGCTGGGACTAGAACCTAGATTTAGCGCTTTCTGCGAGAAGTGGTGATATTGTCATGTAGCCTATTCCATGGGAGAATCTCTGCCTCTGATGCTTGGAAATACGTGGAGAAATCAATTATGGCAATGAAATTTTGAGTCAGGCCTATCTGGAGGGGAGATTTGTCTCCAGGAACAGTTACTGCAGCGGCATAAATACAAAGTATAGTCGAATGAGTAAGAGGACTGCTCGCCATAAGCAGAAAACTCTGGTCCGAAGCCCAGCCCTTAATAGTTTATATTCATTACATCATTTGTCACCAGAGCTCAGGCATTTACCGACTCAATGAAGCATCTCGTAATTCTTTTTTCAATATGTGTTCAAAGCTAATTAGTGTGCAACTGTCAGTCCTTTGCATATAGCTCGTAAAAAATAGTTCAAAATAATACAGTGATTCCCATAAATATCCTCTGGTGCGATATGTAGCTTGTCGCAGTTTTTCGCTGACATCGTGAAACATACTGGATATGTATATTGCAAAACTTTTAGGTGCTAATAAATTACTGATGGTGATGCCTATGCCTTGAAACAATTCACTGTGATGAAAATGTAGGTCGGCAAGTCAACAAATTGTGAGTGGTAGCGGCTGTTAGAAAACTTTTTAATAATTTTTATTAGTCACAGCTCATTCCGCATAGCTGTAGATTGTTATTATGTTAAACCTTGTTTGCTGCAGAGAAAGTCAAACAAATTTTTCTTTACAGAAGTAAAAAATAATTTGCATGAGCAAGCCGAGTTTTGTGACGTTACAGCGTGGAATTTCACGTTACGAAACTTTCACGTACGTGAAAATCACAAGTCATGTCGGATGTGGACAATGAGCTACGATCCGTGAACAAATATGAAGTAATTTCGGTTTCCGCGTCACAGGCTGGCCCAGGCAGCCATATTAAAATACGGCTTACGGAGCTAAATAGTTTTATTAATGGTTCCCGTATTATAACTTACTAATTACGGAAATATACTGTTCAAGGCGTCGGAAAATTAAAGCTATATCTGATTTACTGTAAAAATGTCGGTGGTTAAAACTTCAAGGTGAGAAAGCATTGGGTGGGCATATGAACTATTCCAGTTTTTTTACTCAACCAGTATCTGTGTGGATTCTTACTGATCATATAGAAACGGAAGCGTTGTTTCACAGTTAATTGGTTGTTAAAGGGGTAAAAAACTGAGGAACATAAACTTGGGGGCCAATTGCATCGTATATAAGTATAGTATATTCTGTTGCGCACTTTCTCGAGTTGAGCATCTATGTTTAATATCCCACAGACATAATAATTTTAACACATTGCAAATGTTTGAAACTTTGCTTGCTTGTTGGACTATGTCGTCAGTGATATTTTTTCTTGGACGAAATGGATAATGTTAAAGATCTCTTTGTCACGTCTGAAGCGCCTCTGAATCCGCTGAGACCTCCACAATATTCTTGGGAGTTTTCTCCATTGTTCTTTAGATTCAATAAAGAAGTTTACGCACAAGTCTTCACGAAACGAAAATCTCTGTTGTGTGAGCGAGACACTAAAAACTGCCGCTAGAGAGCATTGCCGTCGGGGAGTCTGTTCGTGAGCACGCCCCGTCCGATGGTAACTGAGCGCTCACCAGCCACGACCTCGACCACGTTAGCCTTCAAGTCCCGTGTGTGGACGATCAGAGAAACTCTAAGGGGAAGCATTTTGCGGCGTCTTTGTTTCCGAATAAGCGGCTGATTTTGCTAACTGACTCTCGGCTTTTATACTGTATCACACCAGACTGCTTTAGACAGATGGCTATGGGATTAGCCGAGCGGTCTCAGGAGATACAGTCACGGACTGTGTGGCTGGTCCCGGCGGAGGTCCGAGTCCTCCCTCGGGCATGGGTGTGTGTGTTGGCCTTAGGATAATTTAGGTTAAGTAGTGTGTAAGCTGATGACCTTAGCAGTTAAGTTTCATAAGATTTCACACACATTTGAACATTTGAACAGAAGGCTTTGGAAAATATAGTTAAGTTGCTGAGAGCAGGAACTAGAGGTTTTGTCTGGAAACACTTCTGACATGTTCGCACAGCAACAACATGAGAATGTAAACAATTCAACAGTCACAGAAACAAAAGATGTTGGTTAAATATCACATCTTCAGTCTATATATTGCCTAGACATAAAATAGCCACTTGTCTAACGTCGTAGAAGTATTCAACATTACTTTTTGAGCTGACTTCTTGCCTTGATATTTTAGCGATGTAAGTATTATTTTACATTTGCCTGTTCTGTGAATCTCTGGTAGTAAAAATTAGAATTCTCAAGTGTTCCAAAGATGTTTTTCATGAAAGAACGCTGCAGCTCCTATCCTCGAAAGTAGCTACGGAATACTCTGATATCCTTAACATTTTATGAAATGAATTTGAAACAATTTTGAAAAAATCGCGATTGCTGCCGGCTGTGAGAGGGTAACCAAATTAGATGGCATTATAACATTTGTTTTTAATTAGAGATCGATGTAGGAGCTTAAGGAACTAATAAACATTGAAAGAAATTGATCTGTCCCGTTTGAGTAATTGTTTCTTGTGGGAAACTACGGTGGAACAGGTTAAAAGAAAACTCCGCCTGTCGGACCAAGTTTAAACAAGCGTTCAGCCCTTGACTGCTAACAGTAGACGGAAGTTTGACGAGATCTCGTCCCTGCTACTTAATCAAGGTACGCGTCAACTTAAGTTAGGCAGCTGACCGGGAACTGGAAGCTGTGATAAATCGCTCGCACACGTCGGTGGAAGGTAGTCGTAGTTCAGATTTCATTTAATCGACATTTCTTATGGGCCCTTTCCGTAAACCACGAGATGCTAAATATATGACGCAAATGTTCCCGACAATGCGCACCATTTCGTTCCTAAATGCGTGGACCAATCTACTGAACTACAGATCATGCACAAAATCCAAACATTTTTAATTAATTTGATCATCTTCGTCGTTTTGATGAAGACAGTGACGTTTGTGTCGCTATATTTAAATGAATGAAGATGTTTACTGTGTCGCTACCGCTTAACTTTGCCCTTCTTTTGCCCAGAACTACCTGTTTGGGAGGCGTGCCCTCGACGTTATGTCTGTATAGTAGCTGTTATAGTGGCTATTGAAACAATTCGACGTGGAAATCGATCTGAAAATGAAACTTTTCGGAGACGTTAACTAAATCGGAACTACCGGGATAAAGTAATCAAGATAGCTGGGTTTTGCATACTCATTAAACATGAAAATGGTTCCTTTCTGGCACAAAAATACACCATTCATTCGCAAGAAGAATTATAAAGTGGTAAAAATTATTTTATTTGAACTCATGAATTTCTTATATGACTCCATGTCACCTTCAACTGTCAATTATGAGTTTGTCTTCGTACTATGCCACAATTTAATCTTTAGGCAGTTTTCACATACCATTCGTTGGCTGTTTGGTCATCCTCAAAAATCTGCTATAGTTAATATGCCTTACTGGTCTGATATATGAAGCACGCCCGTAGCCTAGAACGTGTGGGTGCAGATGTCCTATGTGTAATTAAAATGTGCCAGTCAACACGATAAGTACAGTAGTGACTATATTTTAGCTTCGCTGCCATGCTGATGGTGTTCTTTGAAACGTTTTATTTATACATAGGACATCTGCAGTTAGAAAAACGTGGATAAGAATGTGTGTGTCATATACAACAGACGAGTATGACAGCTACTTGCAACTTTTACCGTTTCTTCCCTTTTACGAAATGCACGCTTCCTCGCCTTCTGTACAGAACGAATAAATGCTTTAGAATTAACCTATACGGAAAGCTGGAATTTTTTTTAGTACTTTCACAAACGAACAAAGTACGGTGACAAAAACAGAGAGATTATTCTAGTAATGTATTCAAAATATTTACGCCGCTCAATACGCACCTTCTACAAGCGCTTCCATCCTAACTTCATATGATTCGCGCTCTATAACGGAGGAAAGTATCTCTTATCATATTCATTCGTATTCTGTATATAACTTGCGATTCATGACTTTTAAGTTATCCGTGATTCGTTGTACTTAGTACGGTTAGCGTCAGTGTTGCTCTTTATGTTTAACTTGTTCACGTTATCATTCGCATATTAATAATTGTTTATTGTACCTACGTGCCACAGTTAAGATTCGATTTCCAAGATTCAAGTGTATGTACAGCGTGTAATGCTAATTCCTTTTGCTTTCTTTAGTAAACGGATTTCACTGTATTAGTTCTCAATTTCTCCAAACAGTTTCGTGTTAAGAAGGAATTTTTACAAGGAAAACTGAGTTGCCACAAAAACAGCTACCATGAAAACATAATTTAATCGGGAGGTACCAGAAGATAGGACGTTCCGAACATAAAGGTAAGAATAAAATGGTGACTGTCACAGTAAAACATCCTTTCATCTACTTCCTATAGATAGACGAGAAACAGAATAGAACTTGATGAGGTCTCTGATTTGTTACGGTTGGCAGTGGACATCGCGTCCGTGTACTATGAACGCGTATTTCATGGTTTTCCCAAGCACTGAAACCGGATTTCGAGGGTACGCGAAACAGTGTCTTAGTAAAAAGTGATTAGGACTAGAAGTCGTGTACCCTTATGCAGAAGGCAGATCAGTTGTCACGGATGAAAATCGTGGTTGTTGTTGTTGTTATGGTCTTCAGTCCTGAAACTGGTTTGATGCAGCTCTCCATGCTACTCTATCCTGTTCAAGCTTCTTCATCTCCCAGTACCTACTGCAACCTACATCCTTCTGAATCTGCTTAGTGTAGTCATCTCTTGGTCTCCCTCTACGATTTTTACCCTCCACGCTGCCCTCCAATACTAAGTTGGTGATCCCTTGATGCCTCAGAACATGTCCTACCAACCGATCCCTTCTTCTGGTCAAGTTGTGCCACAAACTTCTCTTCTCCCCAATCCGATTCAATACCTCCTCATTAGTTATGTGATCTACCCATCTAATCTTCAGCATTCTTCTGTAGCACCACATTTCGAAAGCTTCTATTCTCTTCTTGTCCAAACTATTTATCGTCCATGATTCACTTCAATACATGGCTACACTCCATACAAATACTTTCAGAAATGACTTCCTGACACTTAAATACATACTCGATGTTAACAAACTTCTCTTCTTCAGAAACGCTTTTCTTGCCATTGCCAGTCTACATTTTATATCCTCTCTACTTCGACCATCATCAGTTATCTGTACTTAAGTTTCGTTGCAAGGATAAGAAGAGTGACATATAATGAACAACGAAGACAAAAAGTAAGTCCTGTTTGACAGTCCTGAAATTCACCTTTCCTCTGCGCGATCGAGAAAGCAGCATCCTCTGCCACTATTCACATGCTCCAGGCTCGGAGGTTGAACGCAAGCTTGCCATGAGACATAATGATTCCACCGTCAGCGAAAGAGGATCTACTTCAACTGTCTGCACACCTATACTTTTAAAACTAATTTTAGAGCTGTTAAAAGCATCGCTTTTACCCACGAGATAAGGTTAAATAGCTACAGCTACTACTCTGCCACTATAAATCAAGTATCACAGGGGCGGGCAAAGGCGGTATTACATGCGCGGGCGCCCGTGAGTGCTGCGGGCGCGTCAGCCAGCAGTTCCCCCTCCACCTCTCTGCTGACATTTGGTCTGATTACTTCGTGTCGTTAGTGTTGTCGGTGTCAGAGTCTCTTTGGCGTTCGTTGTATGACAACATTAATGAGAGGAAAATGACTGAGGAGTAGCTAAGACCCTCAAAACGAATCTCTATCCTTCAGCCCACAGTGAGAAGAAAATCACTTCTTTGTTGCAACATTAACCGGCCCTCAGTGTCTGTTTCGAAATGCTGTTTTATCGGCGTGGATGAAGCACAATGTGAATCGACATTATCAACTCCTTCATGAGAAATTCGTAATCAATTTGGAGACCAAAGAAAACAAGGCCAAATCTTTCGGGATATAAGAAAAAACAGACAAAGAGGAAAGTTCATATAGATATATAAAGCATTACCTGGTTTTGGCATTGGTTTTACGTCTCCATTTTAATGTATTTATAGGACGAGAACCAAGTCATCCTCAGTGGTAATCCATAGAGAGTGAGCCATCACACATCCCTTTAAATAACCAAAACAGCGCGTCCCTTCAGCATGGAGAATTCTGTCCACTGACTCTTCCAGTTTTCGTAACAGTTCCTCTATCACTGAGAACAGTTTGCATCCGCATCGAAGAAATGGCAAAAGAAGTGGTAACGCAATTGTAAGATAAGATTAGAGATTTTATTTTCTCTTTCGTTTTGGATGAAAGCACGGATGTTATGGGTGTTGCTCAGCCTGCGGTATTTGTGAGAGGTGTTTATGCTGAGTTAAGCTTGGTGGAGGAACTTCTTGAGTTAGTGCCAACGCATGATACAACTACGGACGACGACTTATTTTGTTGTTCAGGTAAAATTATTGACAAATAGACGCTTCTTGGGAAAGCTTTCGTTGATTTCAACAGCTGGAGCTCCAGCAATGATTGGTCAAAAGTCTTTTGTAGTTACTTTGATAAGGAACAAGCGAAAGAAGTTGGTATCTAACAGGAAATACAAGCGATACATTGCTTCCTACATCGTGTTAATCAGCTGACAATATTTCTAAAAATAATATCGTCAGGGATGTTGTTGTAAAAACACTTCATAAACTGAGGTTGCACGGTTTGGGACATCGGCAATTTAAAGCGTTCCTGGCTGAGCAGGGATGCGATTATGGCGATGTAGCGTATTTTTTGTGAAGTATGCTGTTTGTGTCGAGGTGTTTCTGTAGAACGTTTTTTCAGCTTGCTTAAAGATATGAAATATCTTATGAGACGAGATGGCACACAAAAGCGTAGACACCAATATAAATTCATTTGGTTTTCTTAACGAAATAATTTTGATAAGCTTACTGTTATTACTTTTTCATTCGATGGTTCAAAAATGGCTCTAAGCCCTATGGGACTTAACATCTGAGGTCATCATTCCCCCAGACTTTGAACTACTTAAACCTAACTAACCTAAGGACATCATACACATCCATGCCCGAGGCAGGATTCGAACCTGCGATTTTAGCAGCAGCGCGGTTCCAGACTGAAGCGCCAAGAACCGCTCGGCCACAGAGGCCGGTAACTAATAAGTATTCATTGCGTTGTCGTACTACAGCAATTACGACAATGCAAAGAATACTTACGTAATTACAGACTTCAGCGTCAGCAGCCAGTCGTATAACATCGGCAGTCTTCCGTTGTGTTCACGAGTACGCGAATGAGAGTGGTGCCCTCGTCGTGCCCGCACGGCGATAGAAATGTCCACAGTGCCTGCGGGTAGTCATGCGCCCAGCCCTCCTGTAGCACAGTCAAACTACAGTTTTTTTTTCAACTTAATCCAGCCTCGCAAATTCCGTAATGGGCCAATTGGGACCTACCGGCTGCCGTGTCATCCTTTGACAATGGATTCATTCGGATGCGGTTTGGAGGGGCATGTGGTCAGCGCAACGCCCTTCCGGTCGTTGTTGGAATTTTTTTTTTTTTTTTTGCGTTGGAGTTCCTCTGTTGTCATCGCGAGACTGAGTGCACCACGTTCCAGTTTTCCCAACTGGGAAGAATTCCTGACAGCACTGGGCATCGAACGCGGTTCCTCAGCAGAACAGCCACACAAGCTTACCACTGAGCTACGAGAGCGAAACGATTATTAACTCTTTTCCCTTACACAGTCTCGGGACCTCAATCTAAACACAAGCAAGTGTATCCAAACCGGCAAATTTTTATGAATTTCGTTCTTTCCGTCAAACAGTTATGTTGATACAGCTCGATTACTTTTGACTCAATTAGAGGCATTCGCGTAAGAATGCTCACTAACCCACAAATTGCAAGCCATTGTAGGAGGCTACCTTCCGGCAGGATTATTATTATCTACCTTGGCGAATTCTAAAGAAGTTTCTCAGACTTATTGGAACGACCATAGCCAAACATGTCAAAATAACAACAATCAGAACTCTCTCTGCCCACTGGAGAATTACACGAAGCAAACTACAGCCAACCCAGGGGAGCCCCAGCTCATCCCCTTAGAATTAGCGAAAGACATAGCATCGCTGTTAGACGTGGTCAGGAATTCAGCAGATGGTCTCTCTCGTCTCACTGTCAATGAAAATGGTGTAGGGAATGCTACGGTTCCAGCTCCAGTGACTCCTATCGTTGGTCGCCGTCGATCCTGCATAGATCGCTGGAAGCATGGGCGAGGTCGGAGATGACACTGACGTCGAAGGTAGGAGTTGCCTTTGCTTGACCTAGTAGACTGCGACCAGGGGGGAGCTGGTTTCGATTAACATTATCTGTTCACGTCCGGACGCGAATTTACACATCTGTTTTCTCTTTCAGCCGATGATGACGCCTTGGCTTCACCCTGGTTTCTAGCTGAAAGTGCATTCCATACCGGAGCGCATACGCAATAACAGGGACGAGTGCGCGGGTCGTGGGCCCCCTGGATAGGGCGCAGAATACTGACTAAGATATGAGGCCTGCACTCGTGCAGTATTCGAGCTGGGCTACGTCCGTTGAAGGGTGTGGAGCGACAAATGGCGAAGAAGTTGGTGAGTGATTGCTAAGAAGGGGCCGTAGCCAAAATTTGAACATCTGCATTTACAATGTTCTAACTAGCAGCACAACCACTGAAGTCGACGTTGGGGAAACGGTGCGGTGTTCAGCGGTTCCCGGTCACGAGTGACCAACTTGATTCCCACTAACAGAAATACACGGATGAGCCAAAACATTAGAATTAATGCCCACCACGAGACTGAGTGCCGCCTGGTGGCGTTGCGGCACGTGACACGACATACGGATGCTATTTTTAGCGACGATACTTTCGACAAATCGCAAAATACACAGACAAGTGACTTTAACGAAAGACTGATTGTTATGGGCCGGCACTTCGGAACGAGCGTATCAGAAACAGCGAAGCTGCTCCTTTGTTAGCGTGCTATTGTCTTGAGCACCTACATAATGTGTATGAATGACAGTGAAACCACGAGTTAGAGACCAGGTGTTGGATATTCACGCCTCGATGCAGAACATGGAGGTTGTAGGCTTGCCTGCTCTGTAAAACAAGATGAGCGGTGATTTGTGGCAGCCGGCCGCGGTGGTCTTGCGGTTCTAGGCGCTGCAGTCCGTAACCGCGGGACTGCTACGGTCGCAGGTTCGAATCCTGCCTCGGGCATGGATGTGTGTGATGTCCTTAGGTTAGTTAGGTTTAAGTAGTTCTAAGTTCTAGGGGACTGATGACCTAAGATGTTAAGTCCCATAGTGCTCAGAGCCATTTGAACCATTTTTTGATTTGTGGCAGATCTGACAACAGAGTACTATGTTGTGGAGAACACCATTTAGCGCAAGTCGTTGAAGAAGGCATTCGGCAGTAGATACCTTAAGTTTTCTCATGCTGTCCCAACGACATAGTCAGTAACGACTGCAATAGGAACGATATCATCGAGACTGGACCGTGGATCAGCGGAAACATGTTTGTTGTTACACCAGGGCTAACGGTTACGTGAAACACGAATGCTCATTAGCTGGGCGGTATTGTGCTATTGGGACATTCACCTGAGCTTCCATGATACCTGTGGACTGACTGAAAGCACCATACCAGCTGTGAACTATGTGAACATAACTGTGGTCCACCTGCAACCCTTCATGACTGGTGTTATCACCGACGGCGATGCTGCCTTCCAGCAAGATTACAGTCAGTGACACTAGACCAGAGTGGAGATAGAATGGTTTGAGAAGTATAACAGTCAATTCAAGTTAATACCTTGGCGATCAAATTCGCCTGATCGGAACCGGATGCAACACGTATGTGGCGCAATCTGGCACTCACAAACCACCGGCCTATAATTGACGGTAAGCTTGTAACTTCTGCGTAGAGATCTGGTGCTATATGCGAATGTAAAAGTACCAACGACTTCTCGAATCCATACCACGTAGAATCACAGCTATATTGCGTCCCATACCTGGAGCAACACGCTATTCAGCAGGATGTCTTAATATTTTGACTCATTAGTGTATACCGACAAATTGCGTGTGATTTGATCATATAAAAGATACTCTCAGTATCAGAATTTAACTTGCACAGAAATTAATACGAAAAGCAGATGAAGGCGAGTTAAGTAGTGTGTAAGCTTAGGGACTGGTGACTTTAGCAGTTAAGTCCCATAAGATTTCACACACATTCTTTTGTGCATCGTGATCATATCCCATATTGATGTCGTGGTACATGTGCAGGAAACAGTGGCGTTTTGTAGCACATGTGTTTCGGGGCGGTTTTCTCAACTTATCATCAATACCGTGGACTTACACATCTGTGTCGTGTGTGTTCCCTATGTGCCTATGCTATTAACGACAGTTTTGTGTAGTGCCACGTTGTGTGGCACACCTTCTGCAATTATCCTTAACTTATGAGCATGAGTGTAATTTCATGATTATACAATTTAATTAACAAAAATGTTGACAAACCTCTTTCATTCATAACATATTTGAATGAATCATTCAAAATTTACACGTGAAATTCTTATTTTACAAAAAAAATACATGTTTTGTAGCAGATGCAGCAATTGCTTAATTTTTCTGACTTATATCTTACAAACGTTTAAACAATATATCAACAAAATGGTTCAAATGCCTCTGAGTACGATGGGACTTAACTGCTGAGGTCATCAGTCCAATAGAACTTAGAACTACTTAAACCTAACTAACCTGAGGACATCACACACATCTATGCCCGAGGCAGAATTCGAACCGGCGACCGTAGCGGTTCCAGACTGTAGCGACTAGAACCGCTCGGCCACTCCGGCCGGCCAATATATCAACACAGAGCAAAAAAAATCTGTAAAAAAAGAAGTTAATATCAGTTTATGTCGTTCAAAAATTATGTTTTTGTGGATATAAAATTTTTCTCTTTATTTCTTGTTTATTTGTTTTGTATTTAATTAAATCCTTGTTTAATGCAAGAATTCGAAAGATTTGTTGATAGTGGTTAAGCTTTGCTACGATATATGTATTGTATTGGCGGTATAATTGTTTGAACTAGTGTTTTAGTTACACGTCTCTGTACGTGTATGCGTATAAATATTGACTGTCTGCTATTCCTGGTATCGTATTCGGTTTCATGTAGATGATTCAGTCGTTCGTAGATGTCAGCGAGGCATTATTTGTACCACTGAAGATGAGAACGGTATTTCGATAAGAAATTAAAACTATTTTCTTCATGGCGCCTTCATTGCGCTAATCCCGCCCCATGGGTGCGACTCACACGCATATGACACAGAAGCCATGCGCTCTCACTAAAATACTCGACAAGTGGAAGCAAGAAGCGACTGGTTTTGACGCACCGAATGTACGCTCTGTATCTGACCGTGTCACAAATCTAACGCCACTGCGTTTCAAATGAGAATGGGTGGTGATGGCGGACGTAATACGCTGTTGTTATGGCCGATCGATTACGATGCGTCGTTCCGTGACGGCGACATTAGTTTAGTGGGGCCCCAAACGGCCGACACTTGTTTTGACAGACCAATCAGCAGTAGCATTTTCGAGCAACGATACTGCATGTCCATGTAGGCCTCATTGTATTAAAATTTCACAGAAATGAAGGAGGCTGGCTGAGCGCGCAGTGGACAGAGCCCGCTGAAGTAGGGGTACGCTACCAAATTCCTCGCCCCTGGTGCGTCCCTGCACGATATCGGTAGAATGTCAGCAGCGCGGGGAAGCTGTAAGTGTAGCTGATCTTCTCGCTACAGCAACTGAACGGTAATTCATTTTTCTTCCACTCATTTAAGATTTCACCAATATGACACTGTAATTGGGCAGAGTAATGTGGAATAAAAAATGTAATTTCTTGGAGGTGAATATTAGACAAAGACAGCAAAATTCCAAGTAGCTTGTCTTGGAAGTGTTCAGCAGATAAGACACACATTTATATCTCTCTCACAAAGGTCTCTTCATAGAATGAGGAGAGACGTGTTTGGCGGCTTCCTGCTAAAACTGCTCACTGCATTTCTACCATTTTACAGTTATTTCAGAGGAGGGGAGAACAGAAGCGTCTGAAATTTGATGTCACATAAGAATTTTGAAGGTTATATTGATATGTCGGACTAACGCGATGGTACTGAAGTACACTAGAAAGTAAAATTTTGTCAACGGATCTTACTAAAACCCTAAAGAGGTTTTAGCCTTACCTAAAATCAGTAAGCGGTTCGAAATCGTTTATTCAGTCACTCAGTGACCAAAATAGCATCGAAATGGAAAACGACTGATAGAATGCCGTTTCACCACGGAAGATCGTAACACAGTCCCTCATTTCAATCATAATACGAACTTAAAAATGGCAGCTTTTGGGATAGTTGCCTATAGAACAGGAAAACAACTACAATCACTTTGTAGTGAAGAGGCATCAGGACTAGATGAAATACCTATAAGCTTCTGCAAAGATTATGTGAAAGAACTTCCTCCATTCTAACAACAGTTTATCGCAGGTCGCTGTAGCAACGAAGGTATACCTTGGGACTGGGAAAAGCGCAGGTCATTCCCGTTTTCATGAAGGATCGTAGGAAAGATGAAATTAACTATAGGCCCATATCGTTGACGTCAATGTGTTGTAGAAGTATGCAACATATTTTATGCTCATGTAGAGAATGAAATTCTCCTCTGTAAAAATCGACAAAGATTTCGCAAACATATTTTGCGAAACTCGGCTCGCTGTGTTCCTCCATGAAATCCAAAGTGCAATAGACATCGGGGCCCAGGTTGATGCCGTGTTTCTCTACTGTAGGAAGACATTCGACACTGTCCCAAGCTTACCGAGTATAAGACCAGATTTGCGACTGGATTCAAAACTTCCTTGCAGACAGAACTCAACACGTCGTTCTTAAAGGAACAAAATAGGCAAATGTGAAGGCAATTACTGGAGTAGCCCAACGATACGTGATAGGGGCATTACTGTTTACAGTGTACACAAATTATCTAGTAGAATGCATCGGATGTTCTTTAAGGCGGTTCGCAGATTATGCAGGTATCTGTACAAGGCAGCAATGCCAGGAAACAGTACCGATCTTCAGATAAAGCTACAAAGGATTGAAGAATGGTGTAGAGGCTGGCAATTTACCCAGAACGTGAATAAATGTAATACACTGCGCATACGTAGGAAAAGAAATCCACTACTGTACAACTATAATGTTGATAACAAATCGCTGGAGACAGTAACTACCGTAAAGTATGTAGAAGCATCTATCCGGAGCGACCATAAGTGGACTGAACACATAAAACAAATAGTAGACAAAGCAGATGCCACACTGAGATTCATAGGAAGAATCGTAAGGAAATATAATTCATCCATTAAATAAGTGACTTACAAGGCACTTGTTCGGCCGATTCTTGAGTATTGTTCATCATTCTTGGACCATAACCAGGCAGGACTGACAGAAGAGACAGAGAAGATCCAACGAGGAGCGGCGCGTTTCGTCACGGAATCGTCTAATCGGCGCGAGAGCATTACAGAGGCGCTCAACAAATTCCAGTGGGAGACGCTACAAGAGAGACGTCGTGCATCGTAGAGACGTTTATTATTGAAATTTCGAGAAACTAGTTTCCGGGAAGAGTCGGACAACATATTATTTCCTCCCACGCACATGATGCGAGATGACCACGATGACAAAATTCTATCTTATACAGTGGGTTACCCACAATCATTCTTCCCACGCGCCATTCGGGAATGGAAGAGGGGATGGGGGATCAGTTAGTGTTACCAGAAGTACCCTCCGCCACACACCGTCAGGTGGCTTGCGGAGTATTGATGTACATATAGAACTTAAACAGAGAGTAAAGAAATTGGTGGTACAGTTTGGACAAAAGGAAGGATCTGTTGACTGGATATATCCTCAGGCATCAAGGCATCGTCAGTTTGGTATTGGAGGTAAGTGTGGGAAGAGAAAATTGTTGAGTCCTTTAAGGTTCAAGGGATGTCGACAGGCCGCCGTTTTACCGTTTGTATTGCTGCTCATATGGATGTGGTATGGAGTGACATGTGGTTAGCTCACCATTCTCCCGGCCGACTTTCCAGACTGTGAAGCTGCTACTTCTCATTCAAATAGCTCCTCAATTGGCACCACGAGGCTAGATGCAGACTGTGCCAGACCTCCCACCAAGGAAAAATTCTTGGTGGTACCGAAAATCGAACCCAGATCCTTAGCATGGCAGTATCTACACTGAGCACTCAGTTACGGAGGTGAACAGAGGGTGACAAGGCTTGACTGCGCCAAGCAGGTTCATATGGATGCAGGGTGCAGTAGTTATGCAGATTTCAAAACACTTGTATATGATAGATTTGCATGGATAGCTGCATCAAGCCAGTTTTGGGACTGTCAACCACCACAATGACAGCACTCTCAGTAGCAATCACTACAATAACATGTTCTCCTACCTATCACATCATACTTAATGCCGTCTCCCGTTGGGACAGAGTTGGAGTCTATGGCGTTAATATAGGTTGAAAAGCAAATGGACTGGTAAAAGTTTAATATAATTCTATACTTGGTACAATGACTCCGCTGAGTGTCGTTGTATAAAGCAGATAGTAGCCTGAAGTATGTGCAGGAATTGCTACCAACAACACATCCTACTTTAACTTTAACCAATATCTGGCAACAAGGAGAGGCCTGACTCTGTTACACTTGTGCTCACAACTCCAGTGCGAATATATATTGTAACAAGATTTGTAACTCTTGATCCGCAGTCGTTGATTAGGCAGTTCGCTGATGTGTAAAAAAATCTGTGATAAATCTTATGGGACTTAAGTGCTAAGGTCATCAGTCCCTAAGCTTACACGCTACTTAACCTAAATTATCCTAAGGACAAACACACACACCTATGCGCGAGGGAGGACTCGAACATCCGCCGGGATCAGCCGCACAGTCCATGACTGCAGCGCCTCAGACCGCTCGGCTAATCCCGCGTGACGCTGATGTGTAAAAATGGAATCTTTGCAGAGTTTCTAAATCCACATAAACCGCTACGGTCGCAAGTTCGAATCCTGCCTCGGGCATGGATGTGTGTGATGGCAATAGGTTAGTTATCTTTAAGTAGTTCTACGTTCTAGGGGACTGATGACCTCAGAAGTTAAGTCCCATAGTGCTCAGAGCCATTTGAACCATTTAGTCCACATAAAAACAAGAATTTTCTGAAAAATGAAACACATGATCATTCCCGACAGGCAAACAAGAAAGGGTATCGGTGTTGGAGTGCTCTGTGGTCGGTTCGTATATAATTTCGTAGTGGTATTTCGACAGAATTATAGACCAACGTTGCAACTTCTGTGGTGTACTTTGCAAGACTGGGTGGGACGGACTGAAGAATGACGTCAACGGCTCGTGGTTTGTTACTAGACAGAATTTTCGCTCAAACAGATACTGGTGAAGCTTGTTCACTCCGTAAATAATTTCAAGAGCTTTTTTCTCCAGCTGCGAATAACTGAAGTGGGCCTTACTTAATAGTTTTGAGGTGAATGCTATACGTTTCTCTCAAAGACCCACCCTGTGTGAAAGACAGCTCCGATTCCACGTTACGAATCGTAGACCGCTATGATGACTGGCTTAGTGGGATCAAAGTGCGTCAAGCAACTGTCAGTCAAGAATGGTTCCTTTAACTGTCGGACGGCAGATTGACGCTCGATGGAACATTCTCCCGACGAAGTCTGTGCAATGGTTCCTCAGTCAGAGGCACATTCGAGGTAAAATGAGTATAATAAGTGAACTTCTCTATTACTGCTTGCAGTTCACCCACGTTAGGGGGCTCTGGGAGATCACGAATTGCTTCAACATGAGCTTGAGAGGGATAAATACCCTGAGAACTGATCACATGCCCTCAATTTCCGTTTGAAAAATAAATGCACACTTCTCCTTGTTGCATTTCAGTCTCACAGAAGAGAATACTTGAAAGAGACTCCTCAAACTTTCTAAATTTCGTCTAAATAATTAGAACATGAGGATACAGAAGCACTTAGTTGTTCCAGGCAACGCTAGAATATAGCAGTCAATGACGCACCACCAAAGGGCACACGCAAAAGCTTTGAACAAATCCAGATGGGTCTTGATGACAAAGAAATGCACTGACTGCTCATCCAAAGGAATTTGGAGATATTTATCTCTCATATCAGTTTTAGAAACGAACCGACCAGCTCCTAGTCTCTCTATTAGTTCTTCTGGCCGTGGCAAATTATATGAATCAACAACTGCTTGAGGGTCAACTGTGGCCTTAAAGTCGGCACACAACTGCAATTTCCCAGAAGGTTTGGTGAGAATCACTAATGTAGATACCCACATACTAACCATCACAGGGGTAATGAGGCCTTGCTCGTGCCATTTTTTTAATACTTGAGCAATTTTTCCGTAATAGGAAGAGGAACGGGCCATGCGCGTAAAATTCTAGGATGTACATTGTCCTTCAGTGTGATACGTGCCTTATAATTTGATGTTTTGCCTAAACAGTCCTCAAACAGATCGCGAAACCCATCACATAATTTCAAAACACAGTCTTGAGCCACAAAATTGATCACTGACAGGACGTTGTCCTGAATTTTCAACACACACAAGCCAAACGCGTCTACTCTGAAAATGTTTGGACTGTCTTTTGATAACAAGATAGTAGAGTGAGTAATTTTCCGGAACGTGGTGGACGAACTCCAGAGTCTAAGGACTGGATTGTCCTTTCTGGTGTACGCAGAAAGAGCTGTTTGTGAGTTAGGGAGTTTACGCTGACCTAGCCGCTCAGAAATATGTCTCTTCAGAATCTTAACCGATGCTCCAAAGTATAACTGCATACACAAATCCCGATTGAGAATTTTCAGTGTAACAAACAGCTTATTCGTTTGCCTTTAAATAGGTGAAGAATTCTAAGAGTGTGACACATTTTAGCCGAAGCTGGAATTCCTTGTGAACACTAACAACCTTGGACGGTACAACATTGGCATTCATTCTATGACACTTTGAGGAAGGAACCACACCCTTATCTTGTCTAGCCTTTTGTAAGCAGACAGATTGAACATGACCGTACTTACCACAATGCAAACACTGTGCATCACGGCAGGGGCATGACTATGCGTGAAACACAGGGGACATGACTTGGCACCTCTTGCCTGCTAGACTGGCCGCGCTGAGTAGCCGCGCGGACTGCGCCGTCTTGTCTCGGTTCGCGCGGTTTTCTCTCGTCGAGGTTCGAGTCCTCCCTCGGGCATGGGTGTGTGTGTCGTCCTTAGCGTCAGTTCGTTTAAGTTAGATTAAGTAGTGTGTAAGCCTAGGGACCGATGACCTCAGTAGTTTGGTACCACAGGAACTTACCACAAATTTCCAAAAAATTTCCTGCTGGATTGACACGTTGCTGCTGTTTACTACTGCGATGCGGCATTGAGTATGCCGTAGCGCGGCTGTTGTTTACTACCGCGATGCGGCATTGACTATGCCGTAGGGCGGCGCGCGTGACCTGAACGCGCAAAATGCCTTCTGTCACTTCTCGTATGCACTACAGAAATATGTGGGGACTCAGAATCAGCCACACCACTATCAAGAGTGCCTTTAGATTCCACTAAATCTACCACTTGTTTTAATGCTGACAAACGATTAATGTGAGAAGACATTGTGATGCTCTGCAGTCAGGTCAGTCATTAAATGGAATTAAAAGTCCAACGCTAGTAAGGATTGCAAGTAAGAAAAATTTACTTACTGCGTGTACACAGTGCAGTAGGAAGAATGCGTTATTACATTTATAGCTGATTTGAGGATATGTTGTTGTTGTTGTTGTCTTCAGTCCTGAGACTGGTTTGATGCAGCTCTCCATGCTACTCTATCCTGTGCAAGCTGCTTCATCTCCCAGTACCTACTGCAACCTACATCCTTCTGAATCTGCTTAGTGTACTCATCTCTCGGTCTCCCTCTACGATTTTTACCCTCCACGCTGCCCTCCAATGCTAAATTTGTGATCCCTTGATGCCTCAAAACATGTCCTACCAACCGATCCCTTCTTCGAGTCAAGTTGTGCCACAAACTTCTCTTCTCCCCAATCCTATTCAATACCTCCTCATTAGTTACGTGATCTATCCACCTTATCTTCAGTATTCTTCTGTAGCACCACATTTCGAAAGCTTCTATTCTCTTCTTGTCCAAACTAGTTATCGTCCATGTTTCACTTCCATACATGGCTACACTCCAAACAAATACTTTCAGAAACGACTTCCTGATACATAAATCTATATTCGATGTTAACAAATTTCTCTTCTTCAGAAACGCTTTCCTTGCCATTACCAGTCTACATTTTATATCCTCCCTACTTCAACCATCATCAGTTATTTTACTTCCTAAATAGCAAAACTCCTTTACTACTTTAAGTGTCTCATTTCCTAATCTAATTCCCTCAGCATCACCCGATTTAATTTGACTACATTCCATTATCCTCGTTTTGCTTTTGTTAATGTTCATCTTATATCCTTCTTTCAAGACACTGTCCATTCCGTTCAAATGCTCTTCCAGGTCCTTTGCTGTCTCTGACAGAATTACAATGTCATCGGCGAACCTCAAAGTTTTTACTTCTTCTCCATGAATTTTAATACCTACTCCGAATTTTTCTTTTGTTTCCTTTACTGCTTGCTCAATATACAGATTGAATAACATCGGGGAGAGGCTACAACCCTGTCTCACTCCTTTCCCAACCACTGCTTCCCTTTCATGCCCCTCGACTCTTATTACTGCCATCTGGTTTCTGTACAAATTATAAATAGCCTTTCGCTCCCTGTATTTTATCCCTGCCACCTTTAGAATTTGAAAAAGAGTATTCCAGTCAACATTGTCAAAAGCTTTCTCTAAGTCTACAAATGCTAGAAACGTAGGTTTGCCTTTTCTTAATCTTTCTTCTAAGATAAGTCGTAAGGTCAGTATTGCCTCACGTGTTCCAACATTTCGACGGAATCGAAACTGATCCTCCCCGAGGTCTGCATCTACCAGTTTTTCCATTCGTCTGTAAAGAATTCGCGTTAGTATTTTGCAGCCGTGGCTTATTAAACTGATAGTTCGGTAATTTTCACATCTGTCAGCACCTGCTTTCTTTGGGATTGGAATTATTATATTCTTCTTGAAGTCTGAGGGTATTTCGCCTGTCTCATACATCTTGCTCACCAGCTGGTAGAGTTTTGTCATGACTGGCTCTCCCAAGGCCGTCAGTAGTTCTAATGGAATGTTGTCTACTCCGGGGGCCTTGTTTCGACTCAGGTCTTTCAGTGCTCTGTCAAACTCTTCACGCAGTATCGTATCTCCCATTTCATCTTCATCTACATCCTCTTCTATTTCCATAATATTGTCCTCAAGTACATCGCCCTTGTATAAACCTTCTATATACTCCTTCCACCTTTCTGCCTTCCCTTCTTTGCTTAGAACTGGGCTGCCATCTGAGCTCTTGATATTCATACACGTGGTTCTCTTCTCTCCAAAGGTCTCTTTAATTTTCCTGTAGGCAGTATCTATCTTACCCCTAGTGAGATAAGCTTCTACATCCTTACATTTGTCCTCTAGCCATCCCTGTTTAGCCATTTTGCACTTCCTGTCGATCTCATTTTTAAGACGTTTGTATTCCTTTTTGCCTGCTTCATTTACTGCATTTTTATATTTTCTCCTTTCATCAATTAAATTCAATATTTCTTCTGTTACCCAAGGATTTCTAGCAGCCCTCGTCTTTGTACCTACTTTATCCTCTGCTGCCTTCACTACTACATCCCTCAGAGCTACCCATTCTTCTTCTACTGTATTTCTTTCCCCTATTCCTGTCAATTGTTCCCTTATGCTCTCTCTGAAACTCTGTACAACCTCTGGTTCTTTCAGTTTATCCAGGTCCCATCTCCTTAATTTCCCACATTTTTGCAGTTTCTTCAGTTTTAATCTACAGGTCATAACCAATAGATTGTGGTCAGAGTTCACATCTGCCCCTGGAAATGTCTTACAACTTAAAACCTGGTTTCTAAATCTCTGTCTTACCATTATATAATCTATCTGATACCTTTTAGTATCTCCAGGGTTCTTCCACGTATACAACCTTCTTTCATGATTCTTAAACCAAGTGTTAGCTATGATTAAGTTGTGCTCTGTGCAAAATTCTACTAGGCGGCTTCCTCTTTCATTTCTTAGCCCCAATCCATATTCACCTACTATGTTTCCTTCTCTCCCTTTTCCTACACTCGAATTCCAGTCGCCCATTACTATTAAATTTTCGTCTCCCTTCACTATCTGAATAATTTCTTTTATTTCATCGTACATTTCTTCAATTTCTTCATCATCTGCAGAGCTAGTTGGCATATAAACTTGTACTACTGTAGTAGGTGTGGGCTTCGTATCTATCTTGGCCACAATAATGCGTTCACTATGCTGTTTGTAGTAGCTTACCCGCATTCCTATTTTCCTATTCATTATTAAACCTACTCCTGCATTACCCCTATTTGATTTTATGTTTATAACCCTGTAGTCACCTGACCAGAAGTCTTGTTCCTCCTGCCACCGAACTTCACTAATTCCCAGGATGAGGATATACAGGATGCGAAATTTAGTGCATACAACTGCCACCTCCGGTAGCAACACTGGCTCTTACCTGGCCGAGCATCAAAATGTTCAAATGTGTGTGAAGTCTTATGGGACTTAACTGCTAAGGTCATCAGTCCCTAAGCTTACACGCTACTTAACCTAAATTATCCTAAGGACAAACACACACATCCATGCCCGAGGGAGGACTCGAACCTCCACCGGGACCAGCCGCATCGTCTGTGACTGCAGCGCCTGAGACCGCTCGGCTAATCCCGCGCGGCGGCTGAGCATCGATTAGAACTGAACTTAAATGATAGATACGGTATGTCAGTCAGTGCTGCCTCTGCTGTATGCCAGACTTTACCTGTCGTACTGGCTGGCGAGTTGTGGCGTCCCAGTCACTCGACAATCCGTGACAGTATGTGTTCAGTCTGAGATAGATATGGAGAACATACTGATCAGGTGAACAATCCAACATTCTCTGTATCGATACAGGCCAGGACAGCACGGATAACCTTGCGGAATTGCGTTATAGTGTTGAAAGTTAACGACACAGAAGATAAAGAACAGCTGACTGCCTCAATTCATCACAGATGTAATGGCTACTGTCCAAATTACCAACTATTCGAACCAGAGGTGATAGTGTCGTGTACCCAATGGCACTCCGTACTAACACACCAGAAGCTGTATGACGATGATGAATGCAAGCTGGCTACGTTCGTTCGTTCACCTCGGAGCTTTTACAAGTGGTAATGAACGCAGTACGGGGGCTCGTTTGAAGAGACTACGTGTGTGACACCTGTGTCCAGTGGCTCGGCAGGCGCACGAGTGTCAGAGTGCCTTTTCTGCGACTGCGTCAAGGAAATCCACAAGCTTATGCTCTAGCACTGTCCGTGTGGATACATGACTTGCTGCTAAGAAGGTAAGTTACGCAACTGTACGATCCTGCGTGGCCTAGTGAACAATAAATCTGTCCGCTTGAGAGGTAGTTCCTGCATAGCATTGAGTAGGGCCTTACTGAAGACATCGATTTCATCTTTGCTTGAAATTCGTGGGGTCGCGACCAACGAGTGTAGCAGTATCAGGAAATGATAAGGTACTGTCTCGATGGCCCCACGATCCTGCCGCTGTCGAACTCCGACGCGTGTTGGCAGACGTTTCTTCTTCTAAGATGAGGCATAAAACCGACATCTCAAAAACAGCCAACATTCAAATGCGATTTATAAGTGAACAGTCCGCTACGTAATACTTTCTTATATTGGGTACTTCGATTAATTCACGCTGTCTGAAACTTCCTGGCAGATTAAAACTGTGTGTCGGACCGAGACCCGAACTCGGGATCTTTGCCTTTCGCAGGCAAGTGCTCTACCAACTGAGCTTCCCAAGCACGACTCACGCCCCGTCCACACAGCTTTACTTCTGCCAGTACCTCGTCTCTTACATTCCAAACTTTACAGAAGCTCTCCTGCGAAACTTGCAGAACTAGCACTCCTGAAAGAAAGCTGTGAGGACGGGGCGTGAGTCGTGCTTGGGTGGCTCAGTTGGTAGAGTACTTTCCCGCGCAAGGCAAAGGTCCCGAGTTCGAGTCTTCGTCCGGCACACAGTTTTAATCTGCCAGGAAGTTTCATATCAGCGCACACTCCGCTGCAGAGTGAAAATCTCATTCTGGTAATTCACGCTGTTTGTTTGACAGATACAACCTTCTCCCATTTTTCGTATAACTAATGGATTCCCAGAAGTAAAATTTCAATTTCCTTAGTGACGACCGACTCCTGGAGGCACTTTTAGAAGTCGTTAAAAGAAGTGAAGTGTTTTTCAGAAGAGCCTAGCTACGTAGACCGAAACAAGTGGTAATCGGAAGCGGACGATGTCTGGTGAACATATCAGGGCGGAGGGGGAGAGGGGTGTAAGACATTGTATCGCATCGAAGTCCTTTCAAGCTTCTCTCGGGTTGTAACATGTGGTTAGGCATTTTCATGAGGCAGAATGACTTAGTTATGCCTCTGCACATACTGCGGGCGTTTGTCTTTATGAGGGCGATTCTTACTGAGTAACTGTGCTTCGCAGCCTTCTACACACACTGTTTGACCAGATGAGGCAGCTCATGGTACACCACACCACCCAGGACGCATTTTGTCACTCATCTCAAAATCGTTGTCTTCGAATCGCAGAAAAAATCTCTACACGTTGTTTCCGACAGAGCATGTTCTCCATACACTTCCATTAGCAAACGACTATATTCCGTAGAAGACTTCTTAAAATAAAAGCAGACGAGTAACGCTTCCTGCAAATGCTGCTTTGTGGGTACAAAACCCTACATGTTCGAGGCATTTAATAGATACGTTCTTTCACTCCCATCGAAAGTCACACACAGATCTGAAAGAATAAACTTTCTGCTGTTAAATAGGTCACGTGTCGCTATCCACAATGCTGCACTAGTACAACTGCTACCATCCTTCGTCAACAGCGTGAAATAATTCAAGCTTCCAATATGCAGAACGTATACGGCGTCACTCCTACCGACGGGGGGAGCCGCACGCGCTGTGACAAAGCACTTCATACCGCGCAGCTACCCCGCGCGGCTATGTAAGTGCCACTGTTTTCTAGATAACCCGTTGCAATCGCTGTTGGCGATTAAAATGACAGCCAGCTACGTGGCCTACATTTAACAAGTAAAAAACATGTGCTTCAACCCAGGATCAACCATCAACTACCTACACGCTAACCCAAAGCTCTACCCACTGCACCAACTGTACAGAACAAGTACTGTGTACTGGCATAGGTACTTACCACACATGTGTTACAGTGTTGCCAGATTGCCGCTCTTTAACGTCCTTTTCTGCCGGATATACTCGCTGGACGAAATTTTGTGAGCGACCTTTTTTTTACCGCTGGCATGTAAGGAGTCGCACTGCGAAGTCCGAGCGCAAGAATTTCGCTTCACCCTGTATTTCATCGATCTGACTGCCAAGCGGTATACTGTTAATACTGTATTCGAACATTACGGAATTTTATTCTTACTCATATGCATTAACTTTCATTTTTCTACATTTAGTGCAAGCTGTCACTCGTCACACCAAATAGAATGTTTATCTAAGTCGTCCTGTACACTCGTACAGTCAAAAGGAAGTTTATTACATTGAGACTGTAAATATGTTCTAGAATTCCGCAGCAAGCCGATGTTAAGGACATTGGTTCGTAAATTTGAGCGCTGGGCTAGAGATTCGCGATAAATGCAAGATAAGGAAGGGGTCAGTGCCGTAGAGTTACTTTTAAAAAACCGAATTGGGATTCGCTCTGGACATGGTGACTTACTTGCTTTCAACTCTTTCAGTTGCTTCAGTACTCCAGGGATATATATTATTATGTCATCCATACGAAAGTCTGTGCGACGCTCAAACTACTTTATGTTTGCACGATTTTCCAGCTTGAATGATTTCTTAAAAGAAAAATTTAATACTTCAGCTTTCCTTTTGCTGTCTTCTATTGCCACACCAGACTGGTCAACGAGTAATTGGTTAGAAGCCTTCGACCCGCTTATCGATTTTACGTAGGACCAGAATTTTCTCGAGTTAGTGGCAAGATGTTTTGTTAAGGTATTTCTTGGGTACTTGTTGTATGCTTAGCTCATCGATGCTTTTACTGGCACACAAAATTCGATTATCTTTTGTGTGTCGTCATTTACACGTTCTTTTTCGAACCGAGAGTGCAACTGTCTCTGCTGCTTCAGCATTTTCAGAATCTTGTTATTAAACTACGGTGAGTCTTTTCCGTCCTCAAACCACTTACTCGGCACGCACTTAACCAGAGAACCATTTACAGTCTGTTTAAACTTTGCCCATAATTCCTCTATATCCATCATATTGGAACTCCATGATGTCGATTCGTTGTCTGAGTGGGTTGCTAACAACTGCTTATCTGTTCTTTCTAGCATAAATACTCTCCTAGCCTTCTTGATGGATTTATTAACTTTAGTAACCATCGGCACTATGGCGTTATCATGGTCATAATCCTTGTTTCTATACGACACTGACGATAAGGTCAGGCCTGTTTGAAGCTGCGGGGTCTAAAATATTTCCACTGCGTGTGGGCTGTCGAACTAACAGTTCAAGACAGTTTTCGGAAAAGTGTTCAAAAATACTTCACAAGACTGCCTATCCGTACGTTGAACCAAAATACATCCCAGTCTATACACGGTAGCTTAAGTGGCCTGCAACTAACATTGTATGATCTGGGTATTTCAGTGCTACTGCGCCTAGACTTTCCTTGAATGCTTCTAAAACTCTCTCTGCGGAACTGGGTGGAAGGTAAAAATATCCGATAGTTCACCTAGCCCTCTTACACGCGTCCAGATAAAAAAAAAAGTTCTAATGGCTCTGAGCACTATGGGACTTAATGTCTGAGGTCATCAGTCCCCTAGAACTTAGAACTACTTAAACCTAACTAACCTAAGGACATCACACACAGCGATGCCCGAGGTAGGATTGAAACCTCCGACCGTAGCGGTCGCGCGGTTCCAGACTGAAGCGCCTAGAACCGCTCGGTCACAGAGTCCGGCAACACTCCTCTCCTGTGGTGTTTAATCTGCTTTTGTGATATACATTCCATGCCTCGCCAAATGTTTCAGAAGTTTCTATCTCGGCTTCCAGACAGCTCTTCGTTCAGTGAATACTTTTATCGTTTTTGGGGTATGATTGACTCAGAAACTAATTGTAGAAGTTGACTACAGAAGCTGCTTGACTAATTTCACCACTAAATCCACAATACGTTACAAAGGCCGACAGAAAATTTTTTGCACCACTGTTTGAAAATCATCAGAGTATTAAGCTTTGATACAGGTACAGAGAGGACTCGTTGTCATTATTTCCGTTCTTCCTCACATGTGTTTGGTATCGCCCTGTCAGTAACACGTAAAGCTGATAACAGCTCGATATAAAATTAAAATAAAATCTATAAAATCTCTAAAATCCACAAATTCTTGCAGCGTGGGACCCTTGCTGTTCATGTTGTATATAAATGACCTGACAGACAATATTAACAGCAACCTCAGACATTCCGTAGATGATGGAGTTACGTATAACGAAGTAAACTGTGTTTCAAAAAGAACGACCTGATTTTGGACGGTAATAATTGCGAAACATGAGATGTGCCAGCAAGAAAATGTGTGTCGTCTGCCCGTGGCCTAGAGTTTCAGAAAACCGCCATTAGATGTCAGTCAATGTGTCTTCTTAGTTTGCTGTCAGTTATAAGTTCTATAGCGTC
The DNA here is from genome assembly GCF_023897955.1 of Schistocerca gregaria. Taxonomy (NCBI): domain Eukaryota; kingdom Metazoa; phylum Arthropoda; class Insecta; order Orthoptera; family Acrididae; genus Schistocerca; species Schistocerca gregaria. The sequence goes on from NC_064931.1 coordinate 378,166,364, forward strand.
CCCCCAATAGAAGGCGTTTTGTGTCTTGCAGTTTGCAAAGAATGAGTCAGTGATTTGAGTCGAGCATGCTTTTCGACGGCGTTTCTGCATTGATGCGCCTGCACCCAAAAACATTCGTTGTTGGTATCGCCAATTTGAAGAGACAGGAAGCCTGTGCAAAAGTGAGAGTCCGGGTTGACCTCACACTTCTGACGACATGGTGGAAACAATTCGGCAAACGTTTGAGTGGAGTCCTCGAAAGGCTACTTGCCGTGTCGGCTGAGAATTGGCAGTGCCTCATACGACTGTCTGGCTAGTGTTAAGGCGTCGTTTGTTCTATAAACCATACAAACTACTATTAGTTCAAGCTCTACAGGTTGATGATAAAAGGAAATGGATTGATTTCAGCAATGCTGTGCTAGAGGACATGGAAGACATTACATTTTTACCACGGTTAATTTTTAGTGACGAATAACGTGAGCACATAGGGATTCCAAAACCCTCATAAAATATTCAGTACGAAAGAGACTCACCTAATGTGAACGTTTTCGTGTCATTTTTTGAGGAAAACACAGTGACTGGAATGAACTATCTTCAGATGTTGGACCGATGACCTCGCTGTCTGGTCTCCTTCCCCAAACAACCCAACCCAACTCAGATGTTGCGGAATTGGCTTTTTTCACAGCTCCAGGAGGCCTCCGATGACTTCATGTTCCAATAGAATGGAACTTCTCTACGCTGTCACAACAACGTACGTCAGTTTCTCGATGACACTGTGCCTCAGTGATGGGTAGATCGCACGGGACCCCCTGACACTGCCCTGTATTCTTGGTCTCCAAGATCACCAGGCGTAACCCCATGCGATTTTTTCTTGTGGGAATATGTGAAGGAGAGTGTGTTTATCTCCCTTCTACCTTGTGACATACAAGGATTGAAGAACAGAATGACAGCCGCTATAGCTTCTGTAAAAGCAGATACATTGTGCAAGGTTTATGACGAATTTAGCTATCGTCTAGATGTTGTTCGTGCTGCTGCTCTTGGACACACAGAGTAACTGTAGTATCATAATTAAAATTTAAAATTTTCTGAGTATTTTGTAATTCTTCTCATATCTGTAGTATGTTTTTATCAATAAACATGGAGTTTTGAAATCAAGTCATTCCTTTTAAAACACCCTGAACGTATAACAAAACTTCACAAATATTCAGTCCGATGTTAATAAGATCTCCTAGCGGATAAAAGATAGAGAACTTGATTTAAATATTCAGATATGTAAAATTATGCTCTTCTAAAACGGAAAAGTTATTATCCTATCACTACATCTACATCTACATGGATACTCTGCAAATCACATTTAAGTGCCTGGCAGAGGGTTCACCGAATTACCTTCACAATTCTCTGTTATTCCAATCTCGTGTAGCATGCGGAAAGAATGAACACCTATATCTTTCCGTACGGGCTCTGATTTCCCTATTTTATCGTGGTGATAGTTCCTGCCTATGTAGGTTGGTATCAACGAAATATTTTCACATTCGGGGGAGACAGTTGGTGATTGGAATTTCGTGAGAAGATTCCGTCGCAACGAAAAACGCCTTTCTTTTAATGATGTCCAGCCCAAACCCTGTATCATTTCTGTGACACACTCTCCCATATTTCGCGATAATACAAAATGTGCTGCCTTTCTCTGAACTTTTTCAATGTACTCCGTCAGTCCTATCTGGTAAGGATCCCACACCGCACAGCAGTATTCTAAAAGAGGACGTACAAGCTTAGTGTAGGCAGTCTCCTTAGTAGGTCTGTTAAATTTTCTAGGTGTCCTGCAGTCTTTGGTTAGCCAAAACCACAACATTTTCTATATGTTACTTACAATTTAAGTTGTTCGTAATTGTAATACCTAGGTATTTAGCTAAATTTACGGCTCTTGGATTGGACTGATTTATCGTGTAACCGAAGTTTAACGAGTTCCTTTTAGTCCTCACGAGGACGACCTCACACTTTTCGTTATTTAGTATCAATTGCCACTTATCACACCATTCAGATATCTTTTCTAAACCATTTTGCAGTTTGTTTTGATCTTCTGATGACTTTGTTAGTCGATAAACGAAAGCATCATCTGCGAACAACCGAAGGCGGCTGCTCAGATTGTCTCCCAAATCGTTTATATAGATAAGGAAGAGCAAAGGGCCTATAACAATACCTTGGGGAACGCCAGAAATCACTTCTGCTTTACTCGATGACTTTCCGTCAGTTACTACGAACTGTGAGCTCTCTGACAGGAAATCACAAATCCAGTCATATAACTGAATGTGAGTGCCAATTTGAGAAAGTCAAGGCTTAGTAATACCTGGGTATAGCAATTTGCAGGGATATGAAATGGAAGAATGGTCACATAGCCGAGCGGTACTAGGCGCTTCAGTCCAAAACCGCGTTGCTGCTAGGGTTGCAGGTTCGAATCCTGCCTCGGGCATGGCTGTGTGTGATATCCTTAGGTTGGATAGGTTTAAGTAGTTCTAAGTCTAGGGGACTGATGACCTTAGATGTTAAGTCCCATAGTGCTTAGAGTCATTTGAACCATTTTTGATACTGAGAAAATTCAACAATCTACAAAGGAGATTGCTTACAAAACACTTGTGTGACCCATCCTAGAGTATTACTGAAATATTTGTGTCGTACCAAATAGGATTATCGGGGATATTCAATGCATCCAAAGAAGGGCATCGCCAATGGCCACAGGTTTGATTGACCCGCAGTAAAGAGTCACGGAGATGTGGAAAAACCTGGACAGGCAGACGCTTGAAGCTAGACCCAATTTTCCTGCGAAAATCTGTTTAAAAAGTTTCAAGAACAGGCATGGAATGAGGAAACTAGGAATATACTACATTCCCCTGCCGACTGAGAAAGTAAGATTTGACTCAATACAGTATGCACAAAAGCACTGAAGCAATCATTCTTCTTGCGGTTCATTCACGAAAAGAAAAGAAAGCCAAAACTAGTCGTGCAACAGGCAGTATCTTCGGCCATGCACTTGACAATGGCTTGCAGAGTGTGGATATAGAACACGCTAGTAATGTTTAAAGTGTTCAGCGAGCGTGGTCAAGTGTAGATATTGATCCAGACGTATGGTGGTGTAAGCCCTCGATGAAACTGACGACGTGCGTCTGGGCACAGCCGAACGTCCCACAGGAGAACAGCACTCAGAACGGGCTAATAGCCCACCTCCCGTGGGATCCCAGAGCACACAGTTCTCCTGCGCTGTAACGCTGCTAGCGGCTTCCAGACCTCAAGGTACTCGAAATTTTAGTCGCTAGAATTACCCAGCGAGTAGGGCAGACGTGGTGGCAAGCTTCTCCTAACCTCCAGGCCGTGTGCCAGTCTCGTGATGAAAACCCAAATTAAGCTGTAGCATCTTGCGAAGAGGGGGCATAGGACACTTAGTGAATATACGTTACGGTTGGTAGGTGGAGCTGGCTGATTTCTAGCACCGTATCGTACCTAGCTTGTATTGTCTGTCATCGAATGACCGTGGCTCATTAGATGACAGGAGCTCTCAATTTCAAGCCCGAAAAGCTCTTATAATGAGGAACAAAACAAGCATTACATGTCGCTGTGTTTGATTACAGACGTTGGCTTCGAAAGGGAGCAGAATGAGAAGTTGTACTCAGACTGTATACTGAGACTGAAGGTAGGACAACGAGTTCTTATGCAGAGTTAAATTGGAATTAAAGGACTCAACATTTTGATAGTTGCACCGATTCTCATTGCTATTTACATGCCAACTTGGTGCTGGTTCCGTTATTTTCACTGTCTTGCCAGAGCACTTGGAAGGGGTCATTCATTATTGAAGATTTCACGTCTTCTTATCCAGTACTGCTACCAGTGACTACCTGGATAAATATTTAACAGAAATTATATATTAGTGGCGAATAAGTAATCTAGTCCCAGATGATCTACTACCACTGAAATTATTCTTACTGTTCGGAATCCTGTTGGGTGGTACGAACTACTTAAAAAATGTGAGTTTTGCTTATCATGCCACGCTAAGATTTTCCGCAACATGAGTTGCGTATTGTTAGAAGAGAGTACACGTTATGAATTTCCGCCAGACACGGTTCTGCTGCGGTATGGCTAACAGGTGCATCACAGGGTGGAAATGAAATGGCCCGGCGACTGGAAACGTACCCCAAAGTAGAAAAACTGCCCCCAGATTCATAGTGAAATTGTGGCGGTAGGTGGACCAAATGTAGTGTAACATCCAGCCGTAGCGAAACATGGCAACAATTTTATCAAGGCCTCACTGACGTAGATGATGCTAATCGGTAATGAAGGCGATCGACATCGACCACACACGACAGTGGCCATGCTACCGGCAAGCAGAAAGAACATCTGCGGAGGAAAGAGATTTTCCAACGATGAGGAAGCTCACACAGCTGTTATCGAATGACTCCGCGACCAACGAGCGGATCTCTGTTGTCGAGGAAATGAACGATTGGTAGAAGTTCGTACTGTTGTTTACAGAGACTTGGTGACAGTTTAAAAAATAGTGTCATTAATGCGTAGTGCAGCAGTGAATAAAAGTTACTTGGCATTCCACAGTAATGTTAGCTTACTTTTTTAAGTCCCTCTTACATTTGCATTTACATTTGCGATCTGCACAGGAAGGTATATAGTGTACCACAATCAATTATCTCCTTATCTATGCCTTACGTGTATGGTATATGAGAAGAAGAATTGTCGTTATCCTTTTCCATAAACCTAAATTACTTGTTTTTGTAAAGAAATAAACTGATGGTTTATCTATTTTAGTTGTAAGAGTTGCAATGTATTGTGAGCGCCATCGTAGTGTGAGGTGATTTTGTAATCTCGTTTCACGCCGCCATATGCACTAGTGTTAACTGATTCATTTCCATTTTGCAACAGTTCCAAATAGTAAAAAATTGTTCTGTATGCCATTCTATAGCCATAACAAATTGAATGAAATACATACTGTTGTTATAATAATTCATCAGCATCTCCTTTTATGTTTTATTTACAGAAAGAAAGTTAGGGCTAGTTTGCAAATGAAAATGACAAAACAATATTACCAAGAGAAGAAAGAAAAATTCGTTGCTGTATCATTTATGGGAAATATTTCTCAAAAAAATTAGTAACATATTTCGTAATACAAACATTAAAATTAGCTTCCACACAGAGAATAAACTAGGAGAGAACATAATACGCTACTGGCCATTAAAATTGCTACTCCAAGAAGAAATGCAGATGATAAACGGGTATTCATTGGACAAATATATTATACTAGAACTGACATGTGATTAGATGTCAGTTTGGGTGCATAGATTCTGAGAAATCAGTACCCAGAAAACCCACCACCAGCCGTAATAACGGCCTTGATACTCCTGGGCATTGAGTCAAACAGAACTTGGATGGCGTGTACAGCTACAGCTGCCCATGCAGCTTCAACACGTTACCACAGTTCATCAACAGTAGTGACTGGCGTATTGTGACGAGCCAGTTGCTCGGCCACCATTGACCAGACGTTTTCAGTTGGTGAGAGATCTGGAGAATGTACTGGCCAGGGCAGCAGTCGAACATTTTCTGTATCTAGATAGGCCCGTACATGACCTGAAACATGCGGTCGTGCATTATCCTGCTGAAATGTAGGGTTTCGCAGAGATCGAATGAAGGGTAGAGCCACGGGTCGTAATACATCTCCAATATAACATCCACTGTTCAAAGTGCCGTAAATGCGAACAAGAGGTGACGGTACGTGTAACCAATGGCACCCCATACCATCACGCAGGGTGATACACCAGTATGGCAATGACGAATACACGCTTCCAATGTGCTTTCACCGCTATGTCACCAAACACGGATGCGACCATCATGATGCTGCGTACAGAACCTGGATTCATCCGAAAAAATGACGTTTTGCCATTCGAGCACCCAGGTTCGTCGTTGAGTACATCATCGCAGGCGCTCCTGTCTTTGATGCAGCGTCAAGGGTAACCGCAGCCACGGTTGAACTGTGCGTGCAGATGGCTGTTGTCTTGCAAACGTCCCCATCTGTTGACTCAGGGATAGAGACGTGGCTGCACGATCCATTACAGCCATGCGGATGAGATTCCTGTCATCTCGACTGCTAGTGATACGAGGCCGTTGGGATCCAGCACGGCGTTCCGTAATACCCTCCTGAACCCACCGATTCTCTATTCTGCTAACAGTCATTCGATCTCGACCAACGCGAGCAATAATGTCGCGATACGATAAACCGCAATTGCGATAGCCTACAATCCGACCTTTATCAAAGTCGGAAACGTGATGGTACGCATTTATCCTCCTTACACGAGGCATCAGAACAACGTTTCACCAGTCAACGCCGGTCAACTGTTGTTTGTGTATGAAAAATCTGTTGGAAACTGGCCTCACGTCAGCACGTTGTAGGTGTCCCCAACGGCGCTAACCTTGTGTGAATGCTCTGAAAAGTTAATCATTTGCATTTGAGAGCATCTTCTTCCTGTCGGTTAATTTTCGCTTCTGTAGCACGTCGTCTTCGTGGAGTAGCAATTTTAATGACCAGTATTGTCCACGGAACAGGAAGAACTAAAACATTCGACCAATCAGGAATACATAAAATTAAATACAGTAACTGTGATATGTTCTACTTCGGTCAAACTGACGAAAATTTACTACAATGTACAACAAACATATAAGTAAAGTGAAAACTATCTCTTCACATTTAGTATGCATCTACGAGAAAATCGAAACTCTGTAGTAGACATAAGCACCAACCCATTCATTCTTCAAAGAACTGAAAAGGAGACATCATAGAGGAAACAGTAGTTACACACAGTTGGCAAAAATTCCAAATAGCATTTTAAATGAGGAAACTAATAATACAGAACTGAAAACCACCCTCAATTTTTCAAAAAATATAAATCGATTTTCATCAAACATATATATTTAATAGCAATGCATATCCCTGACGCAAGAAATCGATATTGTAGCAGTCGTGCACAAATATGAGAAATCGTAGTTTCACAGTTTGTCTCTGACTGATGTGGTTAGTAATTTATTCTTTTATTTTATATAAGGTTACTTAGTAGAAAACGATATGGAACTGTAATTGTGTACAGACACAAAGTGTACTGTTGTCCAAACACAGCTAGATGCTCTTTTCGTCACGGTCTGCAGGAGAGGCTTCAGACTGCTGCCCTACGCTGCAGCGGCGTTGGAGCACCTGCGGAAAAAGCTGTGACACCTCCGGGGTAGCTGGAATCCCCTGTAAACCCCACTGTCACTGCGTTTTCCGACGTACAACATCGGACTGGTTTGTCCTCACTCGAGGATGACTTGTGGAGTGTGGTAGAATCGCTTATCTCCAGCTGGAACACGAATGTAGGAACTGGCCGCATGGTGGTTGTGACAAGATCGCCTATCATGTTGTCAAATCAGACCGCGTATTTCCGTTAGTTTAGGCAGATTAATCTTTTTTAACCGACGGTTGTATGCAGGTTCTCGTCATCTGGAACTCTCGGTAATAGTTTTACAACGACGTCACTTCACGATGCACAACTATGTCGCCTGCAAATTGTCTCAGAAATAAAAACATTATCTGCTTAGCATTTTTGTACATGGCGGTCCTATCAATCTTTGTGCTACACCGAAAGCTAATTTCGTTTCCGATAATGTCTCCACATTAAGATTCAGCATCAATATTGTCTCATAGTGACCGCCTCAAGCAAGATCTTTTTGTTGCTTTCCGTTTATGATGGCGGTTTGTTTACTGTAAAGTCTTCATTCCAACTCGATACCTGTTCTACTATTCCGTAATAAAGCATCTTCTTTCCTAATTACGTACACAACAGCTCGCTACCCGAAAGAACTGGAAATGAAGACCGGAAATTTGCACAAGTCACTGGAATACGCAAGAAAAGGGATAGAAGCAATCCGCTGAATGATATACCAGTATCATTGAAATCGATGTCTAGTACGATTTCGAAACGTGGGCAGTGAATAAACATTATGAAATACGTCGAATAAAATGACCTGTTGACACATAACCAGCTGGCGGAAAATATCGTCCTTGTGAAACACATTTGGCCCCTTATTCACACGAAGCAATGAGTGCTATCGACAGATGATCTCAGGTTGATTCGATATTTTTAGATTTACAGACGGCAACTAATCAAACTACATGGCTGAGAAGTCATCTAGAGAAATCGAAGTGATATTTGAAGTTCTCTACTGATATGAGTTAGGAGACAATCGGAACAGTCATCTTAGATTTTTTGCAGATGATGCTCTCGTTTATCGTCTAGTTTAATTACCAGAATATCAATTAGAATTAACAAATGATTTATAGAAGAAATCTGAACAGTGGGAAAAGTATAAATTGACCACAAAAATAAAAATTTTAAGGTCCTCCAATTGAGTACTAAAAACGTTCATTAAGTTTCGCTTATAAGATAAATCACTCAAATTAAAAATCTGTCGATTCTACTAAACACCTAGGTATTGCAATTACATACAGTTTAAATTGGAACCACTACACAGAAAATGTTGTCGAGAAGGCGAACCAAAAACATCGTTTTATCGGCAGAACACTTAGAAGGTGCAACAAATCTACTGAGGAGACAGCGTACACTACGCTTCTCCGCTTTCATCTAGAGTATTACAGAGCATTACAGGACCCTAACTGGACAGACTTGACATCAAAATCAGCTCATAGGACAAAAAATTTGTCACTCCAGTGCACACTCATAGATGTCGCAGCAATCGTGTCACGTACTCAACAGCACGTGCACTGCCTCTACGTGAGCTTACGCAGTGGCGTTCAGTGAGACATTCATGTTTTAAGGATATAGAGTACCTTTCCGGCTCAATATTATGTAAAAATCAACAACTATTTCTTTCAGGCACTGTTTATAATGTATACCTTTTGCAGATTTTTTATTGTTATCAGGTAGTGCAGCACACTTTCTAAACAATTTAGATGTATTTTGAATATTTTTGAACCTGCTTAGGGTTATTAAAAAATTACAAAGAATTTGATGCAATATTTTTTCCTCAAATTGAGGTACCATTTAATCCAATGTTATACACTTGAAGGATATCAAATTTTTTCCAGATATGTATGACATGAGGGCTGAGGTACTAGACCTATTTAATTCCACCTGTTATGTATATTACATGGATAAAAAATATCACATCTTACATTTTAATTTGTATAATTTTTTTCCTAATAGAAATTTTATTTTTTATAATTTAGTTGATTCTGCAATAAAGCTTAGGTCTAAGTACTACATAAGTATGGACCATTGCAAGTTACAGAAAAATAATTAGAACAATTATTTATAAACTTTGGGAAATATTTGTACCTAAATTCTGAAAAATACAACTTGCGGGAAATTGCGAATGAAGATATGAGTCGAATTATACTGTGTCTCAGAACAGTCCTGAAGAATAGTCTTTATCCTGCAGCATGTCTTCGTCTTCAAGCTTCTTCTTGTCATTCTTTTTAGCACTTCTAGCTTCTTTCGTAACTTGAAGAGCAAATCTTTCAGCTTCATGCACCCGTTGTTTGTCACACGCAAGCAATTTATCTTCCATATTAGAGCTATATTTTACGCCTAAATTTCTCAGGACTTCCAACCTTCTTATCACCCCATCACTGAAACATATCACTGCATCTAGTATACCAACTTTTAATGTATTTAGTCCCACAAAAACATTCTTGGGTAATCTTTCCCATATGCAATGGTTGAAGCTTTCATATGTATTCTGAGTGCCCACATGAAGACATTTACTAGGCAAAACAGGGTCACTCAGGTCTCTAAAAATATCGCTGAAAACAGAAAATTCATAGTTATTTTCGAAATAATACTTGTTTCTGTAACAGAAATAAAGAGGGCGTGGCGGCATACATGAATGTAACTTTAAAATTTGATATATATATAGGTCATTTTCCATTTGAACCCCTATAATGTATATATCAATGTAATCAGAAAAGACTATATAATTTAATAAAGTCATAATAAATTTCGATTTTTCCACAATTTATAAGTACCCTCTATCCTTGTGGACATTGTACGTAAACAAGGACGTGACTGAGTGGCAGAAATGTAAGTTGCGTTTGGCCGTGCCCATGGCCATACAGTATGTGGAGTTGCAGTATTTGTTGGTGCTTCGCGGCGGACTGTTCAACGCAGTGATGTAACATAGGTGACCTCGAAAGACAACGTCAGAATCGTGATCGGGAAAATATACTTACTTAGAGGAATCGGAAACTTGTTTCACGGTTTCTGAATCAAAATGGCTTCCAAACCCGACAGGAATTGCTGCAGGCGGTAAATGAAGGTCCATCCCAACATGTTAGCTCGAGAGCACTGCGACGGTGCCTGCATCTTATGAACATTTAGAGGCGGTCACCTCGCAAGAGACCATTGACACTCCTATTTTTCAAGATGATAAGAGCAACGTTCATCGGGCTGGAATAATATGTGACTGACTGCTATTTTTACTATCCCTCACTCTATTACGTCTCCATTGACCTGCAAAATCACCTGGCTCGAACCCCATGGGAAATCTGTGGGAGATGTGGAACAGCGTCTAAAACGTCGACATCAACATCTCCGCAGTTTGGTGGAATTGCGCGATCAGATCCTTAGCGAGTGGCTTAACTTGGACGCGACATATCTACTTAACCTCATGGACTCACTTCCTAACCGAATCCAAGCGGTTATCAAGCGAGGGTCAGAATTATACGGTGATAAATTATGCTTGTAATGATATCCGTAGGTGTGACTTAATTTTTTTCCCGGTAAAGTTAGTTCAGTCAGAGACAGCTCGTATTGTACTATCACAAAATAGGTTAGAGTACATGGGGTACCCAATTTGCAAGAAGAGGTGGCGACAGGAAGAGCATCTGGTCACACACTACCAATAAAATGGCCAGATCCAGGTTAACATGCCGACCCTATTAAGAACGGGATAATGCCAGGAAAAAGAAGACGAAATAGATTAGAGTGTGTGACGGATATGATGAGAGAATTGGAGTGGCAATCATAAACCAAAGGCGCTTTTCGCTGCAGAAAGATATTTTCATAAAATTACCGTGACCACCTTTCTTCTCCGAATGCCAAAACGCCCTCCGCCAAACTCAAACATTAACTTCATAGTAGTCAAGTAGATATAGATGTTGAAACATGGCAGAATCCTGAACGTCTGCCTTTTGTAGTTCGCAAACTTGTAAAAGAAAATCCTTATCCAGACAGACAGAAAATATTTTTAAGATTTGTGAGGTCAATTTTGCGTATAAGACACAGGATTCGTCTACGGAAGGGTGTGGTTCAGATCCGCGTCCGACTGTCCAGATTTCACGTTTTCCGTGATTTCTTTAAATCGCTGAAGTCAAATTTTGGGATGGCACGTTTCTTCATTCTACAACCTTCCCTCATCGATGCATGTGTTTCGTTACTAATGACCTCTTCGCCGACAGAATGTTAAATCCTGATGTTCCTCTCTTCTTGAACAAGTGGCTCGGGGTGTTCGTGCTCCCTACGAGTCTGTTCATTTTGTCCATTAGGATTTCCCACACCTGCTGCTCGAAGCCCCTCCAACGTTGCAAATTCCTTCTTCGGCAATGCGCTGAGAGTAGACTAACTGCTCCAGCAATGAAGTTCAACTAGCGTTGAGCAGGAAACCGTTAATCTAATATCGCGCCACATTACACCACAGCTATTTGTAATCTGACAGTACGTGGTTTACCATCTAGTATAGGCCCTCGAATATTTGTGTTCAATGTATTGACGAAATGCACTGCCGAAAGTCTGTCCGGCACCTATAGCTATTTAACAACTGTTTCAGAAATCATTTATATGTACCAAAATACAGTGCTGGTTTTGTAAGGCTCTGATGGACGTAAAAAAAGACCCAGTTTACAGACTTCTTAAATACACATTCGATGTTATCATCGTCTTGTGGTCATAACGTAACTAACCATATTACATAAAATTACACACTTAAACTGAACAGTATTTTTCTTCTATATGTAATTAACTTCTTATCCAATTTGACATGCATGGTATGGAGCCGAAATGTTACTACAACAATAACATTCTATAACCTCATAAAGCTCGGAGACCAGATACCAGCATTCGAGAAATTTTACTTCTCACTGCCTTTTTACTTAACGTATGCGTCCGCCCTTGTTTGTTCACTGAACTTATAATTTAGTTTCGTAAATTCGTAACGAATAACATTAAAATTCCTGCGAGTGTGGCCGAGCAGCAGCTCCGCGTTTCGCCGTTTTCATTGTTGTCACGGCAAGCATATTTGTGTATGTACTGGCGGAGCCATGTTTGGATATCGGGCAGGGAGGGCGCCTGCTCACATTGTGTACCTGGCTAATAGTGTTTATTCAACTGTGTAACTTCGCTGATTCTTCATTTCAATTACACCAAAACTATACTTATTACTTGACGATGAACGAACAAGCTAACAAACCGGTCAAACACATTTAAACTGATTATACACTTATCGCGACGGTGATACAGTTGTGTCATTGAGCCAATCAACTTTCCCCATACCAGTGCCTACCATATACATATTGCCACATAATTGACGTTCTTGGGTTTTGAACAACTTCGAACAAATGCACCAAAAGCGATCCATATTGTCGGAAATGAAAAGTAACCTTTGGCCACAGCAGCTTGGAACACAGCTAAGGCAGACAGTTAACAGTTCCGTGGAACCTACTGGGAATATGATACAGGTTGGTATTTTATGTAGGAATTAATGCGAACAACAGTCAGTAAACTCGTAACATAGAGCAGAAAAACTTGTGAAAGATTGTTCTTTTATCAGCTACAAAGTTTAAATTCAGAGTAATAAAACATCTAAGGGTACAGGTTGCTCCGTCATAGTTTCTAAAAATGGTTCAAATGACTCTGAGCACTATGGGACTCAACTGCTGTGGTCATTAGTCCCCTATAACTTAGAACTACTTAAACCTAACTAACCTAAGGACATCACACACATCCATGCCCGAGGCAGGATTCGAACGTGCGACCGTAGCAGTCGCACGGTTCTGGACTGCGCGCCTAGAACCGCGAGACCACCACGGCCGGCGTCACAGTTTCTCAGCAATGTATTCTTTTCCGCTAACAGGTGCATTGACGTTTGTTCATGTTTCAAAAGTTCCGTTGTGAAACCTATACAATGTCTTATTCACACAAAATTTCGTGAACTCCGTTAGAATTCTGCAGTCACTGGAATTCAGACAGCCCTTTGGCTCGATAGAAAGGAGAGTTGTGGTTCACTCAGTCAAAGTAGTGATGTCTGTAATTGTATCTTCGATTCTTGGAAACTGCGTTATCTCTCTTTATCCCCCCTATCAAATCAGTCGACCAGAAATATAGGGTGAAGCATGCGATGTATGAAACTGAGAGTAAAATATCTGTGTATGATATTAATTTGAAAAAAAGTAAAGAACGGCAATAACATTCAATAACATTATTGGCTACATTGAGAGAACTACCACATTATTTAATATGCGGCGAAAATTCATTTCAGCTACAATGACAGCTGGGTGAGAGCCAACCCATGAGCTACTGCTGAGCCAAATTCTTTCTCTGAGGGTACACAGTATAATCTCTGACATGCAGTTTTAATATTTATGTGTATTTCAACACGTTACAGGCTGCCGCCGCTCCTACGAAAATTGACAAGCTTTTGTTCATGCATTCAGCTACGTCAGAAGATGCGCCACAAAATTGGCTCTTATGATAAAAGTTACTACTACCGTAATATATTGGTAATTATTATCTACCGTTATTCATAATTCTAAATAATGGGCATTCTGCGAATCGTTTTGTTACTTGTTCAATTATGGGTTATGTAGGGCAAAAAGTAAATTCGCAATCTCCATTAACAATCGACGACACGCTACGTGTATTCTTGCAACACACGTATTATTTTATGTTGTGGCAGAACTCCGGATATGCACAATTTACTGCTATTCCAGTTAGCCATTTTCTTGTGGCATACATCAAATTAAACGGTTCAGTGCGTCAGTAGAGCACAGGGATCATTAAATATCGAATAGCGGCCAACAAAAAAGCATCAAAGGGATTTTGGATTGGAAATGAATGTAAAATAAATTGTACTACTCTGAAATGAATTCACTGTTATTTTTATAATATTAATCGCTTCTGACATCAGTTTACGAAATCCGTCAACTTTAGCACGCTTTCTTTCATCCTGAGTAAAATATGGAACGCGTCCTTCAGAATATTTCGAGACTGATCCTGCGGTCCACATCATCAACTTTCACCAATCCCCGTCATGCAGTAACAATACCAAAAGTGAACTCAGCGTGTTTTATTCGGACACAGTCACTGCAGTTGAGTGATATCTTACTTTTTTAAACTAAACGAAAGTAGGTATATCTGTTTTTTGGAGATAGCTGCGTAATGAAAATGGCTGGTTAATGTTGCAGGCAGGCGAAAGCAAAGGTAAACACTGCGAGCTAATTTCTCGCGTGACGGACAGACATATAGGGTTGGCCAGGCTTAATTACGAAACCGCAATATTAAGTACCGGGGGACACACAGCCACGGAACGCATTTTTAAATAGCTCCCGACGTTCGCCAGAACATCGTTGAATAATTAAGGGTTTCGTTTCCCTTTCCCCATTCAAAATTTCCACGTGTAATGCGACGTCGAATTAATTACATGGAAACGCCTTTCATCAGTCTTGAAGCTAAAGTAGAAATCAAAACAGCTCGAAGTCAAGCAAATCCCCTTATTCCACAACAGTTCATTGCTTATTTCATGATCAGCTACTTGAATGCTCTTGTTCCACAAACAGAACTGATGTGTACACTTTACAGCAAAAAAAAAAAAAAAAAAAACTGCCCGGCGGAAATCGCAGCCAGAGTTGAAGTCCGGTACAGCACTGACGTGAATGAATGCAACGAACCTTATTTTTCCATTTACGTTTCGAAAGTACAGACTAGTAAATATTAATTCAAAATAATAGGAAACTGATTTTTCTAGTATTTCAGATCTCTTCCAAGGGAGGACCAAATCTTTTCTGCAAATAGAACGTGCTGGCAGTATCTGCAGGTATAGTGCATGTTAATTGAATACGAGGGAGAGCTGAAATGTAAAGCGTCTGAACTGTTTAGGTAAGAACTCTTAAAGTTTTCTACATAAAACTAACTCTGTTAACAATTTGTATCTTTATTCTTCAGGTATACAAATTCATCTCACAACATAGACACCCTGGTGCCGAACACATATCTCCCAACGAGAGACCAGTTCGTTGTTACCGTCCCTGTAGAGTGTGTGGCTTTGTTGACGGAGCCACAACCTCACCTCTGCTTGCACCGCCTCCTCACTATCAAATGAGGTCTTCTAAGGTGTTCTTTACGTTTTGGAAAGAGATGAAAATCGGATGGGGCCAAGTCGGGACTGTATGGAGGATGATCGATGACGCTGAACATAAGGCGTATGATTGTTGCAGGTCTCGCAGTGCTCATATGTCGTCTGGCGTTGTCATACTGAAGAAGAGGGTGTTCCATGTGTGGACGGACTCTTCGAATGGATGCTTTCAGCTTTCTGAGGGTCTCCCATTATACCGAGACAGTTATTTTACACACCGCCATGTAACACGCTACAATGCAGAGCTCTCTAGCGGCATAAGGTTGCAACCTGCATCACCGAAGCAGGAAAGTCGACCGCGAAATATGCATGACATGTAATACCTCAACCAGTCTTGAGAAAAGAATAAAATATTTCGAGACATTACTTATCAGCACACCCTCGTAGATGTAAGTTCGTAAATGGTCAGCGTAGCTGTGTGAATAAACAACGTGCAGGCTTTATAGGTTAAGTATTTCATGCTCGTATCTATGTGAAGTTCTTTTGTTTTTAGCCATGAGAGACGCCTTTTCCTGGTTAAGAATTTTATGTCTATGAAGCCACCCATTGTATAACATGAAACACGTTTCGATGATATGCAGCGAATTTCCCACTAAAGATGCGACCGACTTTTGGCTAAAAATCAGTGAGTTTCACTTCTGCATGATGACGTCCCTGGAGTCGAAAATCAAATATACTACCTTCGTTTGAAATAATACGTGAAAATTATTCACACAGATTTATCGATACTACACGGTAATAGACTGGTAGTCTGTCGAGTTTGGTCACCGAGTCCACCATTCGCTCTAATAATCAATGACGGTATACGAGCTAGGTCAAATACCTGCACCACGGTACTTTCAGTCGAGTAATATTATTCAAGCCCCTGTCTAAACGGCAACAGACTATTCGCGCCCGCGTTATTGGTCTTGAGGAGGAAAGGAATTTGACGGCATCAGAGACCGAGGCTCTGCGCGACGATGGATAAACTGTTATCCAGGTACTGGAGAATGACGTAGGCGTGTGGGAACTGGACCTTGGCGTGTGACAACACCTGTTCAGGGTAACGAACCTGTCAACTCGTCACGGCAAAATCCGTTTTCAAACGGGATGCAATTGAAACATACTACTGTATTTCCTGGGTCGGTGGACATAGTTGGGCGCCCAGAGGCCAGATTACTTAGCAAACGTGCCGCCATCAAGAAGAGGCACAACGATCGTCTTCGACTCTATCAACTAGCTTTTGCCGAGGTCAGTGCCAATCGTAACTGGCCTAATGCGATATTTTCCTATGAATCGGTATTTTTCTCAACGAGTGATGGTCCAGTACGAGGATACAGGCCAAAGGGTGCCCGTATCGACTGCGTATATATCCATGAGTCACCTAACATGTATCTGTGGTGTTTGAGGCTGAATGTATTTCTGCTGATCTCGAATGATTCACAGGACAGATGGTCGAAATGATGTGACCCATTATACGCATATTACGAGTAATACACTATGTGATCAAAAGTATCCGGACACCTGACTGAAAATTACTTAAAAGTTCGTGGCGCCCTCCATCGATAATGCTGGATTTCAATATGATGTTGACCCATCCTTAGCCTTGACAACAGCTTCAGTTCTCGCAGGCATACGTTCAGTTAGGTGCTGGACAGTTTCTTTAGGAATGGCAGCCCATTCTTCTCGGAGTGCTGCACTAAGGAGAGGTATCGATGTCGGTCGGTGAGGCCTGGCACGGAGTCGGCGTCCCAAAACATG
The DNA here is from genome assembly GCF_023897955.1 of Schistocerca gregaria. Taxonomy (NCBI): domain Eukaryota; kingdom Metazoa; phylum Arthropoda; class Insecta; order Orthoptera; family Acrididae; genus Schistocerca; species Schistocerca gregaria. The sequence continues at coordinate 378,183,524 of NC_064931.1, forward strand.
CCAAAGGTGTTCTATAGGATTCAGTTCAGGACTCTGTCCAGGCCAGTCCATTACAGGGATGTTACTGTCGTGTGACCACTCCGCCACAGGCCGTGCATTATGAACAGGTGCTCTATCGTGTTGAAAGATGCCATCGGCATCCCCGCATTGCTCTTCAACAGTGGGCAGCAAGAAGGTGCTTAAAACATCAATGTAGGCCTGTGCTGTGATAGTGCCACGCAAAACAATAATCAGATCGCATCGTTGTTTACCGTGATTCTTCAGTTCACACAACGTTTTTCCACTGTTCAGTCGTGCAACGTTTACGCCCCTTACACCAAGAGAGGCATCGTTTGGCATTTACCGGCGTGATTCGTGGCCTATGAGCAGCCGCTCGCCCAAGAAATCCAAGTTTTCTCCCCTCCCGCCTAAGTGTCATAGTACTTGCAGTGCATCCCGTTTGGAATTCCTGCGTGATGATCTGAATAGATGTCTGCCTATTACACATTACGACCCTCAATTGTCGACGGTCTCTGTCAGTCAAAGACGAGGTCGGCCTGGAAGCTTTTGTGCTGTACGTGTCACTTCACGTTTCCACTTCGCTATCACATCGGAGACAATGGACCTAGAGATGTTTGAGAGTGTGGAAATCTCGTGTACAGACGTATCACACAAGCCAAACACATGATGACGTTCGAAGTCCGTGAGTTCCACGGAGCACCCCATTCCGCTATCTCACGATGTCTAATGACTACTGAGGTTGCTGATATGAAGTACCCAGCAGTAAGAGGCAGCACAATGCACCTAACATGAAAAACGTAAATTTTTGGGTTTGTCCGGATACTTTTGATCACATAGTGTATTATGGTTCCATCGGTACGAGTAATCTGTTTCCAACAGATTTAAGTCATTACAGACATTTTGACATTTAGATTAGATGTTACGTAACTCAGTAGTTCAACCTTCCCGTGTTTGTTCATGCGTTATGTCTAACTTTTGAAGCCTTTGTCCCATTTGTTGCATTAATTGTAATAACAATGCACTCGTGTCTGAAACATTCCTCAGTGCTATGCAGTAGTTCATTTGAACCGGCAACATTCGCGTTTGGGAAAGCAGGAAATGTATCTAGACTTGATTGAGAAAAGGGTAATGATGCAAAATCTGAGTCTACAGTATTCGCCAGATTTTGTCCTGTCATTTCGGATTCCTGAGGTGAGCTTTTGCTAACAGATCGATTGACAGTACTACCCTCTTCACTAGCTGTTTCAGTGTCTACACCATTATTTATCGCCTGGTCCATTTCCCTATGCACAGTTACCAAATAACTACTCTGAATGTCTGTTAATTGATTACACGGTAGTGCTGATAAGCTACGCTCGTCGTCACTATCGTTTCTCAGTTTACTTTGGAGCCTAGAGTTAAGTTTTTCACACGCCATTGGTATCACGTATTTCACACGATAATACAGAAAAGCACAATTTGAAGAGCAAAAATAAGAAAACACATTGACATAGCACTGGAAATAATATCTAATTACTTGCAAGCACGGCTGCGAATTTTTTTTGTTGTTGTGCAAAATCTGCATGCATGCCACACCTATTTTACTGTACCAATGAAAAACAACTGCAAAGAAGATTCTCTCTACAGTTACGCGTTAGCAGTAAACAATAACTATACTAGTTACTCAAACTACAAGAAAAAATCAGAAGATTCCAGTGAGGTACCCTAAGTGTCGACATATGAAACTTCCCCATTGGATGTAAAGAAAGACTGTGCTAATAAACTTCTGCGTTATTTGATACTGAAACAGCTGAGTAAAACTGAACGTACTCAGACAATTTTCTCTTTACTTATTGTGATCACTTCTAAACTGACACACAACATTTTTGCCCGCATCTCGTGGTCGTGCGGTAGCTTTCTCGCTTCCCACGCCCGGGTTCCCGGGTTCGATTCCCCGCGGGTCAGGGATTTTCTCTGCCTAGTGATGGCTGGGTGTTGTGTGTTGTCCTTAGGTTAGTTAGGTTTAAGTAGTTCTAAGTTCTAGGGGACTGATGACCACAGATGTTAAGTCCCATAGTGCTCAGAGCCATTTGAACACAATATTTTAGCGCAACGCAGTCTGACTATTAATAATCTCTACAAAAGAATAGCCGTGACTAACAATAACCTGTACACTTCATGAATCACTTACATCACAAAAATCTTCATAACTCAAACCACTGCAATACCACGAGCTCCAGTATAGTCAACTAAATAAAAGATTCTAACTACTGAAGGCACTAACTACTGATAAGCATATAGTTAGCAAATGAAAGATAGAGAACAAACAATGTATTTACCTTAGTAGTGTTCAAAAGTTATAATATATATGACATCCAGTTTGACAAATTTCCTTTTCCTGATAGACACACGTACAGATCGTCCGCTCATATTAACATCTCAAAACTCTGGCATCTCTGTCCCCACATCCACCACTGCTGGCGTCTCACCTCCATCTGCCCAACGCTACGCGCTGTTCACATCCGACTGCCCAACACTACACTAGAGAATGATCCAACAATGTGTCCAACCAGCCACAGACTGCACACAGAGCAGTCAGCTATTTTAATACAGGGCGCTACGTGGCTTCGCCAACATAAAAACCGAAACAGCCTACTTACAGGTTTAAGTTGTTCCGTCTGGACACGGAATTAAAGTTCCCTTGGAACAGTCTACCGTCAATGCACTACAAACTAATTGGAGCCAAGTTTTACGACATCCACAACCTCGAAGACAGATCCATCAGGCGACCCTAGACGTTGTCAGTAACAGCGTCGCCGTGGGCTGCATGTTCGCACTGGAGTTCTAGGTCAGAGTCAACCGCCGATCGATGGCCTTGCGCCGGCCTAAATGCTATCCGGCGGCAGGATGCTTTGGGAACTATTTCCGGTCACGTGTGTTGCGGAAGCAAGCAGCTTCCCGGGTTCCTCAACGTCTGGCCTCGCTGCTAGGTCCGCCTCGTCGAAAATCAGGAAATCTGCTTTTGGGCGAAAAGTTGTTACCTGGCACTCAGACAACCCGGCGACTCTGGGACGTATGATGTGTTGGCGACCGTGCAGGCGTTATCGCGACAAATCAGTTTGCATTTGAAGGAAGTTGCCATGCGGATTTATAACAGCAGATCTAAGAACCGCGGCTTCTTCCCTTTTACTGGGAACATTTTTACTTCCAATTCGTATTTTTTATGCAGAACTTGCACCCTCACCCAGATTTTTGATACTACTGATGAAAATTGGGCAAGGTGGACAACACCAACTGACAAACTAATTATTTCTATGGCTGCTATTACAGTTTATGATATTCTATTTTCCTTAGTATTACTTCAATCAGTGCTTCATTAGTAACAATCTTTTTACATATCAAATTAAGTAATGGATTCATATTGATCTGAAAATGTAAAATTATTATGAACAACATAATGCAAATGAACTTGAAACAGTCTATGAACATTAAACTTTAACCTTCTTTCCGTCCTTCCATACTTTTTGAAACGTTTCTTCGACGAAGCAATGGTACGAGCTAACTGCAGCATCATTCCTTACTAACGGTAATAGCGGCAACATATACAGTCGGGTGACGTCTTTTACGCAGAACGTTATTTGGACAGCGTATACCTGTATGTATTACGTAAACGACTGCATCCTTTTGGACATCAGAGAGTAAAACAAAGAGCTAATTCACCGGAAAATCTGAACATCATACAACGGTCTCTGACACGCGTCCACCGACGAAATCCTCTCCTTCATATCGCTGTACGGTCGAGAGGAAATTGCAACACTGTCTAACAAGGGACCTTTACCACCGGACCTATTTAAGTTACGCCACATTAACGCTTGTAAAACAGCCTTAGTCAGTGTCTCCGTTCTTGCTTCAAACAGTGGTACTGTATTAAGATGCCACTATTCAAACACTAGCAACAAATACGTCGTACTAATCCGACTGCATTCGGAAAGGTACCGATGTCCAAGAAATGGACTGTAAAACCTGCCTTACTAACCGTCAGTAAATTTCCTCCAACTGTTCCCTGCAAAAAAAAAAAAAAAAAAAAAAAAAAGCTCTGAGTACTATGGGACTTAACTTCTGAGGTCATCAGTCCCCTAGAACTTAGAACTACTTAAACTTAACTAACCTAAGGACATCACACACATCCATGCCCGAGGCAGGATTCGAACCTGCGACCGTAGCTGTCACACGGCTCCAGACTGTAGCGCCTAGAACCGCTCGGCCACCACGGCGGGCTTTCCCTGCAAGTTTTGTCGAAATCGCCCCCAAGGTAAAACAGGTTAACACTTCAAAGGGTCCAGGGTCACACCTGATTTAAAATTCTTGAAGTTTATTTTGAAACAGATCTCGTTTGTTAAGTTTAGATAATTCTTAGAGCGTTTGTCTATCCCTTTAATTAATAAGGGGCGCTAATCCTGCTATGGCCCTCTAGGCCTAATAGACAGGGTAAAATGTAACATCTCAAACACCGATATCAGAGGAAGTATAGTCAGCTGACTGTATTCAGAGACACTCCGAGATCCAACTATTGGACTGGGAAGCGCACACCGTCCACTGGTCTCTTGTAAGCTCTGTCACAATCTCCATATAACAAAACATGTTAACATTTCAAAGCTTTGTAGGTCCACACCAAAGTAAAAGCAATTAAGTTTCCATGGCAATAAATACCGTTTATTATTTTACGTAACCTTTACTGCTTCCATATCTTCCTTCAAACACAACTTAGTAGCTTAAAAATCGGAAAAACTAATCAGAATTCCATTCCCACGCACACGAACGCACTTAAAATTCTTGGAAATTTTCCATAGTGCGAGAATAAGTTGTCGATTCTTATGCATGAATTAGTTCCGGCATCAGTATCCATCAACACCATTAAGCAACAACTCAGTCCCACAATACCCACGACTTGTCCCCTTCGCAAGCCAGACCTTCCCGCAGTCTGGTTTGTCGGGCAGAATAATCGGATTTTCAGTCAAATGAGGAGAATTTAGTTAGTCAGTCCCTTCTTCAGCTAGTAATGGAAAGTAATCTTTCCAGCTAGGACGCCTTCAAATATTGTTTACACTTCATGACTATGGGAAAGAAGCTAACGTCAAAAGTAAGTCAACACAAGCCTTCCAACCTCTGACTGAGCCTAGTTGGACGCGAGAACAATATTCAGCATGTTGCGTGTCTCTTGTTCAGCCTACGTTGTGTGTATTGGGAAAAACAAACACATCAGCTTCAGGATGGCAAATAAAGTCAAAACAATTACCCACCATCAGGGTGAGGCGAACGGAGGGAGCAATTGAGAACTCATTTCACAAATACGCAAGGTGGTAGCGTCAGAGCCAAGGATACAGTGGCAAGCTAGGGGCTGTCTGCGGCAGTCGCGGAGACGGTGCTGATAATTTCCGTACTTGGTGCGGCAAAATAAAGTGGCAAACCCACACTTCTGGCCAGGGTTGTAAGGTGAATACTAGGACTGTCCCCCAAATCCCCTTCAAATAAATTCCTAATTAAGAGGATAAGTTTCCATCCCCTACTGGCACTACATTCACAAAAATAATAATACACTGAGGTGACAAAAAACATGGGACAGCGATATACACATGTACAGATGGCGATAGGGTCGCGTACAGAAGGTCTCAAAGGGAAACACATTGGCGGGGCTGTCATTTGTACTCAGGTGATTCACATGAAAAGGTTTTCGACATGATTACAGCCGCACGACGGGATTTAACAGACTTTGAACGCAGAATGGTAATTGGAGATAGACGTATAGGATATTCGATTTCGTAAATCATTAGGAAACTAAATATTGCTAGATCCTCAATATCAACAGTATGCCGAGAATACCACATTTCTGGCGTTATCTTTCACTACGGACAGTGACAGCTTTCACTTAACGACCGAGAGCAGCGATGTATGCATAGAATTGTCAGTGGTGACAGACAAGCAACACTGCTTGAATATTATCGCAGAAATCACTGTGGGACGTACAACGAACGTAGCCGTCAGGACAGTGCGGCGAAATTGGCGTAAATGGGCTATGGCAGCAGACGACCAACTTGAGTACTATAGCTGCAGCGCCTCTACTGGTCTCTTGACCATATCGGTTGGACCCTAAACGACTGGAAACCGGTGGCCTGCTCAGATAAGTTCCGATTTCACTTGGTAAGAGCTGATGGTAGGGTTCACCCGTGGCACAGACCACAGGAAGCCATACACTTAAGCTGACACTGTGCAAGCTGGTGGTAGCTCCATAATGGTGTAGACTGTGTTTACATGGAAAGAACTGGGTCTTCTGTTATGCTCGGCTACATAGACCATTTGCAGCGATTCATGGACTTCATGTTCCCAAACAACTATGGAGTTTTTATGGATGACAATGTGTCGTGCCACTAGTTTGCAATTGTTCGAGATTGGTTTGAAGAACATTCTGAGCAAGTCGAGCTAATGATTTTGCCACCCAGATCACCTGAGATGAATCCCATCGAACAATGTTGTTGTTGTTGTTGTTGTCTTCAGTCCTGAGACTGGTTTGATGCAGCTCTCCATGCTACTCTATCCTGTGCAAGCTGCTTCATCTCCCAGTACCTACTGCAACCTACATCCTTCTGAATCTGCTTAGTGTAGTCATCTCTCGGTCTCCCTCTACGATTTTTACCCTCCACGCTGCCCTCCAATGCTAAATTTGTGATCCCTTGATGCCTCAAAACATGTCCTACCAACCGATCCCTTCTTCTAGTCAAGTTGTGCCACAAACTTCTCTTCTCCCCAATCCTATTCAATACCTCTTCATTAGTTACGTGATCTATCCACCTTATCTTCAGTATTCTTCTGTAGCACCACATTTCGAAAGCTTCTATTCTCTTCTTGTCCAAACTAGTTATCGTCCATGTTTCACTTCCATACATGGCTACACTCCAAACAAATACTTTCAGAAACGACTTCCTGATACATAAATCTATATTCGATGTTAACAAATTTCTCTTCTTCAGAAACGCTTTCCTTGCCATTGCCAGTCTACATTTTATATCCTCTCTACTGCGACCATCATGAGTTATTATACTTCCTAAATAGCAAAACTCCTTTACTACTTTAAGTGTCTCATTTCCTAATCTAATTCCCTCAGCATCACCCAATTTAATTTGACTACATTCCATTATCCTCGTTTTGCTTTTGTTAATTTTCATCTTATATCCTCCTTTCAAGACACTGTCCATTCCGTTCAACTGCTCTTCCAAGTCCTTTGCCGTCTCTGACAGAATTACAATGTCATCAGCGAACCTCAAAGTTTTTACTTCGTCTCCATGAATTTTAATACCTACTCCAAATTTTTCTTTTGTTTCCTTTACTGCTTGCTCAATATACAGATTGAATAACATTGGGGAGAGGCTACAACCCTGTCTCACTCCTTTCCCAACCACTGCTTCCCTTTCATGCCCCTCGACTCTTATTACTGCCATCTGGTTTCTGTACAAATTATAAATAGCCTTTCGCTCCCTGTATTTTACCCCTGCCACCTTTAGAATTTGAAAAAGAGTATTCCAGTCAACATTGTCAAAAGCTTTCTCTAAGTCTACAAATGCTAGAAACGTAGGTTTGCCTTTTCTTAATCTTTCTTCTAAGATAAGGTCAGTATTGCCTCACGTGTTCCAACATTTCGACGGAATCCAAACTGATCCTCCCCGAGGTCTGCATCTACCAGTTTTTCCATTCGTCTGTAAAGAATTCGCGTTAGTATTTTGCAGCCGTGGCTTATTAAACTGATAGTTCGGTAATTTTCACATCTGTCAGCACCTGCTTTCTTTGGGATTGGAATTATTATATTCTTCTTGAAGTCTGAGGGTATTTCGCCTGTCTCATACATCTTGCTCACCAGCTGGTAGAGTTTTGTCATGACTGGCTCTCCCAAGGCCGTCACATCGAACAATTACGGGACGTAATCAAGAGGTGAGTTCGTACACAGGATCCTGCACCAGCAGTATTATAGAGGCAGCATGGCTCAATATTTCTGCAAGTGACTTCCAGCGGATTGTTGAGTCCATGTGCCGGCCGTGGTGGTCTCGCGGTTTTAGGCGCGCAGTCCGGAACCGTGCGACTGCTACGGTCGCAGGTTCGAATCCTCCCTCGGGCATGGATGTGTGTGATGTCCTTAGTTTAGTTAGGTTTAAGTAGTTCCAAGTTCTAGGGGACTAATGACCGTAGCAGTTGAGTACCATAGTGCTCAGAGCCATTTGAACCATTTTCAGTCCATGTCACGTCGGGTTGGTGCACTACGCCTGGCGAAAGGAGATGCGACACGATATTACGAGGTATCCCATGACTTTTGTCACCTCAGTGTAATGACAGTTCTCAAGATGAGCTGCAAAGTGACGTAACACTAAGACCACTGTACACAATGAGACTGCATACTGCCTGATGCCGATGTGGGGGTGTGACGAGGTAACGAACGTATACAGGGTGAAGCGATATTCGTGCACTGGGACTTCGCAGCGCGACACCTCACATGCCAGCGACAAAAAAATATCTGTCACAAAATTTCGTGCCGCGAGCACATACCGCAGAAAAAGGACATGAAAGAGTGGCAATCTGGCAACACTATAACCGCATGTATGGTAACTATCTCTGTCAGGACATATTAGTGGTGCTGTATAGTTGGGACAGTGGATAGTGTTTGAGGTTGGCATGCAGGAGGTCAATGGTCCAATCCTGGGTTGAGGCATATGTTTTTTATTTGGCAAATGAAGTCCAGGTGGTCTAGTAGCTGACATCTTAATCGTCAACAGCGATTGAGCAGGTCCTCCAAAAAACATTTGCACTTACATATTACAATCGTAGAAATGGAAAATTGATCAGTCCTACCCACGTCGTGGGTGTGTATTTATTCGCACCACTTCATCTACTAGATGCAAAACCTGTTTTCTTTGTACCCTCCTCCAATAGTCCCACAGATTAGTACCAACTATTATTCTTGCCTCGTTCAGGTCCATTACATTCCGTTAGGGCATTATGTTCTCAGTTGAACTAGCAAACGTGCTTTGCGAATAATGTCCCGGTCTAAGGCGCTGCAGTCACGGACTGTGCGGCTGACCCCAGCGCAGATTCGAGTCATCCCTCGAGCATGAGTGTGTGTGTTTGTCCTTCGGATAATTTAGGTTAAGTAGTGTGTAAGTTTAGGGGCTGATGACCTTAACAGTTAAGTCCCATAAGATTTCACACACATTTGAACATTTTTGAATAATGTCCAAACTCGGTTACTGTTTTTATGTGTCAGCACCATGGTCCCAATAATTATGCCTTTCAACATTGAATCTGGTAACCGCGGGCTGTTTAGTACGTATCTCAATGCATTATTATTATTATTATTATTATTATTATTATTATTATTATTATTATTATTATTCTATCCATGGGATTTTGGAATCATCACGTATATTAAAGTTAGGGTAACAGTGTAATTCGAAACCGAACATTTCCAATTAGCAGTATCGGTATGAATCATACAGAACAAAATCTGTCAGAGGGGTAATGTGCATTAGGTGGAACAGCGCACAGGAATGTTTATTCTTTATGTGCTGTACACCAGACAGGGACCAGTCGCGAGCGGAGTAACGCTCCCGTGACAGACTCCAATGTCCATGCATACACGTATCGAATTTTCTCATTGTAAACCTCTAAACCAGTGTGGCAGACGTATGACATACACAAACGATGGATATGTGGATATGCTTTTGGTGCTAGATGCATCTGATAGCCGGCCTGGTGTTGCCGCTCGTGAATATGCTGCTGTATATACTCGTCGACGCCATCCAGAAAAAAATGTGTTTCGTCGTCTAGAGCTTCACCTTCGGGAGTCAGGTTCTCTTCTTCCACCATCGCGTGACTGAGGTCGCCCTCGGACTCGCCGTACTCCGGCTACTCAGGGAGCTATTCTGGAGGTCACATCAAGATCCTCAGCGAAGTAGACGTGGCGTAGCAAGACGGCTGCGTGTCTCACAACGCACGGTAATTAATGTGCTGCACGAGCAGGTGCCGCACCAATATCATTATGCTTTCACGCAACGCCTGCATCATGCATATCGCCATCAGTGGATACAATACTGTGAATAGTTCCCACAACAACAGGAAGCCATCAGTGACTTCGTGAACACCGTAATATGGTCGGATTAAGCAGCATTCCCTCGTGAGTGTGTCCTCAATATGCACAAAGCCCGCCATTGGTGTGAGGCTAACCTGCACGTCACCCACGAGAATGGATATCAACTTCGCTTTGGTATCAACGTCTGGGCCGGAATATTGGACGACAGGTGTTTGGGCCCCTACATGTTGCCTGATCGGTTGGCTGCACGAAGCTATCATGCATTTCTCTCAAACTATCTGCCTGATGCGCTATAAGATGCTTCATTAGATGTTCAGTAGAGGATATGGTTCCGACATTATGGTGCACCTCGACACTCTGGAATTAATGTGCGACAATATTTGGACAGAACATTTCCAGGGAAATGGCTCGGACGTGGAGGTCCAGTTGTATGGCCACTGCGTTCACCTGATCTAAATCCTCTGGATTTCTTCCTGTGGGGACACCTGAAGGAACACGTATACTATACTCCACCGTCGAATATGGGAGAATTGGTAGCGCATGTTCATGCTGCTCTTGTTACTGTGAACGCAGAGCTGTATGATCCGGCGGGATGCGCAATGTTTGGACGTGCAGGGAGGTCACCTTGAGCATTTGTTTTCCTGAGGACAACGCATTCTGTTGTGAAGGTTATGCGGTCATTAATATGGACGTTCTTACTGTCATTGGTTGCTAATGTGCAACATCTGAGCGCTCATATTACGTGTAGTGTGAATGACAAGTAGATGCTGTGTTATTGTATTGTGCTATCATCTTAAGCATTTCGAAATTGATATTGCTTTTGTAGTTCTTCTGTTCTATGACATATCATTTCTTTCACCTGTCTATTTCGTATTTGTCTAACCACGTATTTATTATGTTCAGCGTTACAAAATGTTGTAAATTTAAGATACATGCGGCCTGAGAAACGGTGTATATTACAGTATAAAACGTCAGAATGAAATTAGCAAATAAAAAAAACGCGCCCCAACCCAGGATTAAACCCTCGACCTATTGCATGCTAATTCAAACTCTATCCACTGCACCAAACGACAGTATGAGAAAATCTGCTGACAGAGGTAGTTACCATAAATGTGGTTACAGTGTTGCCAGATTGACACTCTTCAATTTCCTTTTTCTGCTGGATACACGCGCCGGACGAAGTTTTTTGACAGACATTTTTCTATCGCTGGCATGTGAGGATTCGCGCTGCGAAGCCCGAGTGCGCGAATTTCGCTTCATCCTGTGTAAACGGAGCAGAGACGAATAGGGAATCATTCTAACAGCGATGCGCACTGCAGATGGGCAATTTCAATGGGATTCAGCGTTTCGGAAATGGCGAAGCTGGTCGGCTGTTCGCGTGATACTATCATGGCGATGTATGCAAAGGTGTTGAAGGACGGCAAAATCACGAACAGGTGACAAGATATTGAATGTCCAAAACTCATTACTGAACTTGCTCAATTTGTGCAGCATGATAGGTGGCAATCTGTTGCAAGTACAATGACAAAGTACAACACTGATATATGCACAAACGAATGGGAGCACACTGCTTGGCCGATGTTGAAAATATATAGCTCCGTAGCAGACTACCCATACGTTTTCCCACTTAGACCTAACGACGTAGTCAGTTATGATTGCAGTTGGTACAGTACAAAGGGTAGCCATCCTCATTGGCTACAGCGTCCTCAGTCAAATACCTAATATAGATTTTAGTGCAGTTTCCGTCTTCATCCAGAGAGATCGTTAATGTAGGCTGCTGGTTCGAGACGGGATCCATCACTGAAGACCGTTCCACTGCAGTCAGTAAGACTTTAGGCCGAAGACGTGTCTGAAGACGGATGGGACAGCGGTGGGATACCAACCTCACTGTCGCCCGCCCTACTGTCCGTCAGCCAAGAGTGATGGTCTGGGGTGTCACTTCTTTTCATAGTGTGACCCCTGTGGCAGTCATCCGCGGCAACTGCAGCACAGAGGTACGCTGAAAGTATTTTACGCCCCGTTTAGTTGTCCTTCATGATAAACAATCCTGGGCTTACATTTGAGCAAGGTAATGCCCACCTGCCACGGCAACAGTTTCTACTGCTTGTCTTCGTGCCCTCCGAACCCTGCCTTGGCTAGCAAGGTCACCGCATCTCTCCCCAACTGAGAACGCTAGGAGCATTATGGGCAGAGCCCTACAACCAGTTCGGAACTCTATCTAAGGCGCCAATTGGACAGAGTTTGTCACTATATGTCTCAGGACGACATCCGACAACACAATCAATCAATACCAAACCCATTACTTGCTTCCATAAGAGCCGGGGGATGGACCAACGCGTTATTGAGTTTCTGAATACGTCTTTCTCCTAAGTAAATCATCCAATTTTTATGAAAGAGTAAGCATTTATTTGCCTGCACATGTACACCACATCTACCGATTTCCATCCCATTCGGGTAATTTATTCGCGGCGCGTGCTTTTTCGTCTTGGAAGTGTATTGTAATATACTTGCCAAAACTTTCTTTTTATTTACAATTTGTTTGTTTACTGTGTGAATATCAGATTAGTATTTCTCTTGTCTCTTCCAAGATATGTTGAAGTACTAAAATGCGTCATGGTAACAGTAAATTGGCGGACACTCTTACCTGCGTGTCGTCACGTTCCCACTAAACAATGCCTCTGTTTTAGAATCGGTCATCTGCTGCGACATTTATTTACTCGTCTGCTTGAAGCGCCACTCGCGCTCGTTGGGTGGTCGGTGATATGCGCGGATAAAGACGTTGTTGTCACAGGAAAGCCAAGGCAGTCTTCAGATTGGGAACCAGCTGATTTTCTTCGCGAGTCAACTGCTGATAACTTCCAAATGTGCCACTAGCTCAAAAAAAAAAAGGTTCCAATGGCTCTGAGCACTATGGGACTCAACTGCTGTGGTCATCAGTCCCCTACAACTTAGAACTACTTAAACCTAACTAACCTAAGGACATCACACACATCCATGCCCGAGGCAGGATTCGAACCTGCGACCGTAGCAGTCGCACGGTTCCGGGCTGCGCGCCTAGAACCGCGAGACCACCGCGGCCGGCGCCACTAGTTCACCGTTTATTACGGTCACTAGACAAAATATTAGTCATCCTCCTGAAAAGAGGTCACTGGTCGCTTTGGAGAGCTGCAGAGAGTATAAAAATGGTACTAGGCGGTCATGTAGTTCTCCACTGTTAACGTAAGTCATGGCAGGGAAGGGATGAAATAGTATGGGTCGACGTGGCGACGTGACAGCATGGCAGAAAGGAGCTCTCTTGTTTGGACGTGCCCGTGACCACATCGTGAATGATGATGCATGAGTTGTTGGTGCATCAACGCGGAATGTGCAAAGTCTTAATGAAGAATTGTGTACCATCCGCAAGTATAAAAAACGGCGTAAGAACAGTGGTCATAAAATGATCACAACCGAAAGCGACCGGAGGCAAGTGTCATGCCCTGTTAATAACAATCATTTTCAAATCCGCGAGAAATTGGTGCTGTCATAAGACGCAGGTCCATGTAAACCAGTTTTCGAGCAAACATTGCGATGAGAATTCCATCCAGTGGATGTCTGGAGTCAGGTAACTTGCAAAAGGCCATTACTCACTGTGGCACATTTAAGGTGCTGGTTTTCTGTGAGTTAAGCTAGACAAATAACGTACAGTAGTATGTCCGAAAAGTAATTACTTTGCCTGTTTCAAATGATGCAAGGCGTAAAGAGAAACTATGGCCCAGTGAGAAGCCTAACCCGTAGTGTGTCTAGATGTAGTTCAGGCCAGTTCAGTGATGTTTTGGTGCAGATTTTTATACCATGACTTAAACCCTCTCATTCAGTACACCGTGGACATGATTCAGACCGGTTATTTCAACATTGTCGTTGAGGAAATTTTTCCTTTTTTCTGCAGCAGCATGAAAAGTATGCCGTGTTCGCTGCTGTCTTCAAAAATAACAACAGCTATGTTCACAGAGCTGCAGGCATACGTCTCCCGCTTGACGAACACTCAAGAATTTTGCCGCACCCAGACTGGCCGGCCGATGTGGCCGAGCGGTTCTAGGCGCTTCAGCCTGAAACCGCGACACCGCTACGGTCGCAGGTTCGAATCCTACCTCTGGCATGGATGTGTGTGATGTCCTTAGGTTACTTACGTTTAAGTAGTTCTAAGTTCTAGGGGACTGACGACCTCAGATGTTAAGTCCCATAGTGCTCAGAGCCATTTTTAAGCACCCAGACTAGCCCGCTAAATCACCAGATATTCATTCCACAAAAATGTCTAGATCATATGGAACAGCGGGTTACACGTAGCAGTTAACTCCCTGCAAAGTGGTTGCCCTAAATCTAGCGATTAAGGAGAGACTTGAGCTGAATATCGCAACCTGAAGAAATTCGTGAACTCTCTTCCGCACCAAACTGAGTGCATGAGAGATGCTAAAGGCGGTATTACACAGTATTAGTGTGATGTCTCCTGGAGAACAAATTCTTTATTCAGTGTGATTTCTTTCACCCTAATTTTTGACCAAAAGATAGATTTTCAAAAGCTTTTGATGCCAGTCGAGGGGAGGGGAAGCGGCAGGAGGATGCGGGAATCACGGACACAAATCGATGGTAAATGTGCCTCTGAAAAGTAAAAGTGATATGGTTACCAAAACAAACAACTTCAATGACGTGAGCACATGCATCACAAGATATGTCTCAGAAGAAATTGTATTCACGTACATGTTTAATGATGACTGTGTTTCCCATTAGCACATGATAAACTTACAAATTCAGCCTTCCAACTAGGTGCTACAGAGAACATTCAGCATACATCCATATTTTTAATGAAAGAAACCAATGACTGTTATCGACTATGTTAGGACTGTACATAAATACAACGCTGTTAAATACATAAAATTACTTCTCTGAAGCCCTCTATTCAATGACCTGGAGTGCCACAGTCAAGTACGGACACAGTTCGATGGAAAACGTGCCCCTGAAAATTAAAACTGATATGATAATAGAAGCAAACAACTTCAACGACGTGAGAATTTAACAAAAATCTATTAGTCGAATGTCTAGCGGAAGCACCTCGTAAACGGACGTAAGCCTTTGTATGGCTTACGGCGAACTTTGGGACGATATTGTAACTGCATTAACTTGTAATCGCGCCTGATGCTCCTCCAGGTTTCTGAAGCACGTCAGACTGCTGCATTAACTTGTAATGGTGTCTGATGCTTCTCCATGGCTTCTGAGGTACGTTGGAATGGCTTTCCAATCGCTGACTCTCTTGCGGTAGTTCTAAAGCGTGCGAGGAAATTTCTCTCACACTTATGAAGTGTAATATCTGTTATCATTCTAGTTCTGATGCATTTATCAGCACATAGAACATTATTCTTCTATTTGCTTAGGGGTGATAATAATAATTGTTGTTTTCCTTTAATAAATCAATTCCAGTTCTGAAGCAGAGCTATCGAAGATATCTATAAAATACAGAAAAGTGCAAGTGATCGTTATTATAGAAAGTTCTATGCACAACATTACTTACAACTAAACAATTTAAGACATCGGTATGAATTTCTTGGGGAAACTGCATATTAAATCTGAGGAAAATGGTAACTTCTTTAAAACGTTTTCTCGAAAAACTGTTTTGTTATCAATTTGCTATTAAACAGCTGAAAATATGGAAGAGATAGAATCAGTTGTTTAGCCACTAAAGAAATTCAGCAATTTCTTGTAAACACATCGTATAAACTGGTGCCATGTTGAAATAGTGAAACATTTCGGAATGTCAAATGTAGGCCTATGTTCATGCAATATTTCAACTCATTTGGTTAGCTAGTTTAGGTGTCTAGGCGAGCAGTCCGGGACCGTGGGACTGCTACGGTCGCAGGTTCGAATCCTGCCTCGGGCATGGATGTGTGTGATGTCCTTAGGTTAGTTAGGTTTAAGTAGTTCTAAGTTCTAGGGGACTGATAACCACAGCAGTTGAGTCCCATAGTGCTCAGAGCCATTTGAACCATTAGTTTAGGTGTAATTACACACACACACACACACACACACACACACACACACACACACACACACACACACAGAAAGAGAGAGAGAGAGAAAGAAAGAAAGAAACCCAGACAACTCCATTTTCATAAGGTAAAGCTGCCATCAAACTGAAGGTCCGTTTGAACACCATGCGCGTTACTGAGGAAGTTCTTATTTTGCTCTTGCCTTCCTTTGACTTTTGGCAATAAAATCTATATAATTAGATAATTATATGAATGTGACAAGTGGTTGGGCATGTGTTGTTGTTGTTGTGGTCTTCAGTCCTGAGACTGGTTTGATGCAGCTCTCCATGCTACTCTATCCTGTGCAAACTTCTTCATCTCCCAGTACCTACTGCAGCCTACATCCTTCTTAATCTGCTTAGTGTATTCATCTCTTGGTCTCCCTCTACGATTTTTACCCTCCACGCAGCCCTCCAATACTAAACTGGTGACCCCTTGATGCCTCAGAATATGTCCTACCAACCGATCCCTTCTTCTGGTCAAGTTGTGCCACAAACTTCTCTTCTCCCCAATCCTATTCAACACTTCCTCATTAGTTTTGTGATCTACCCATCTAATCTTCAGCATTCTTCTGTAGCACCACATTTCGAAAGCTTCTATTCTGTTCTTGTCGAAACTATTTATCGTCCATGTTTCACCTCCATACATGGCTACACTCCATACAAATGCTTTCAGAAATGTGTTCCTGACACTTAAATCTATACTCGATGTTAACAAATTTCTCTTCTTCAGAAACGTTTTCCTTGCCATTGCCAGTCTACATTTTATATCCTCTCTACTTCAACCATTATCAGTTATTTTGCTCCCCAAATAGCAAAACTCCTTTACTACTTTAAGTGTCTCATTTCCTAAAAAAAAATGGCTCTGAGCACTATGGGACTTAACATCTATGGTCATCAGTCCCCTAGAACTTAGAACTACTTAAACCTAACTAACCTAAGCACATCACACAACACCCAGTCATCACGAGGCAGAGAAAATCCCTGACCCCGCCGGGAATCGAACCCGGGAACCTATCTTTTCCTAATATAATTCCCTCAGCATCACCCGACTTAATTCGACTACATTCCATTATCCTCGTTTTGCTTTTTTTGATGTTCATCTTATATCTTCCTTTCAAGACCCTATCCATTCCGTTTAACTGCTCTTCCAGGGAATGTGTTAAGTAATCAGTGTATAAGATGTCGTTGATGGTGGGCATGTGTGCCCCATTACTAGTTCGGCAGTAAATAAATGAATGTAATCTGTATATCACCCTACAATTTAAATTCAGCTCCGATGCAAGGCGTCACTTAGAATTTTTCAACTCTACAAGTTAACTCTAGAGTAGAAAGAAGTAATGAGTAAATGACAAACTGTTAAAGCCAGCTAAGGACTGAACGTCGGTACTTAAAATATGTAGTCTGGCACTTACCCACTATGTAACAGTGCCATAGAGTGTAGTAACTATAAATGTATAAGTGGGTACCTGCTCACACTAACAAAAACACTGTGCCTTGTTGACGACAAAGGGAGGAACAAGTTTAACTTGAAAGATACGTAGGGAAACCTAAACGAAGACTGCTAGAGAGGAATTTGAAATATGTTCCTGCAGAATACAATTCTTGAAAACCAAGACCCGTAATTTCAAGCGGTCTGTGCCATACCAAATTCAACCCCGAGCTAGGAGACCAGTACCCGAGACTGATACGACCAGTCAACGTGTTGGCAACTGGATCTGAGGCCAGGACAAGTGCTGCCTCCTGTACAGAAGATTTAATACACGGAAGATGCCAGGCTGTGCGCTGGCCCACTCGAAGGCCAATCGACTAGATTCAGTGTACTGTTTCGTGTTTTACATTCATTACGAGTTACAGTTTCCAGTGAAATATTGCTGCACAAATTTACGCTCGGTGGGCTCCTCTGTCTGGATGGATTTGGATCTGATAATACTTTGACTGTTTTATAATGTTACACAACTAAGTTTAGCCCATTCTGCGCATTAACAAAATTTTGTGCATTAGCACTTAAGATACTCTGCTAATAACTATGTTTTGGCTGTCAAGTACGTACTCACGTGGAACGGCACTGTAGCGGATAGTCCATATAGCCGACAGGAGTGGCCGTGCGGTTCTAGGCGCTACAGTCTGGAACCGAGCGACCGCTACGGTCTCTGGTTCGAATCCTGCCTCAGGCGTGGATGTGTGTGATGTCCTTAGAACTAATTAAGCCTAACTAACCTATTTTCTAGGCGACTGATGACCTGAGAAGTTAAGTCGCATAGTGCTCAGAGCCATTTTTTTTTGTTAGTCTATAGGGTTTGGAACTACCCTTCTAAAATGAAAACGGATGCATAAACAAAAATTTAAAGCCGAGCAGTTTGAGATGGGTGAAGGGATAGCGTGTGAGGCTGTGTTAGCAACATGGTGACCGCTTTGGAAGCCGCCATCTTGGATGCTACTCGTAATTTTGAAATGGAAGTGGTGTAATGTGACATGTCAGACAGATAGAGGTGGACCTTGATTATATATTAACGCGATAAAAGACTTGAAAATACAGTGCTATATCCATTACAAATGTCTCTGGCTCACAATGATCCTTTTTTTCATGAACTGAGCAGAAATATAGAAGTAACACCCATTTGATCCCACCTAACGAAAGGAGAGAGTGACGCATGAAATCGTATCCCATACGTCCTGAATTCTACGGGTCTACCAAAATAGTTTTTGTACAGATCATGGAGATTCGAACACGTAGTCCTAAGTTTCATTCAGATCGCGGCGACAAATATTTGACACATGTTGAAGTGAACAATTCACAGGCACTATGGAATATGTATGAATTAGTGATGACAAGGCCTGGATTTTCCCCCTTAAGTTGGCAGATTTATTTCAGTACGCTTTTTGTTTTTAAATTAGATTTACCTGCACTATATACTTTATATTCACGATCGTCACATATTTTATTATATTCATTTGTAATAAAAGCTTCAATTGAAACGGTATTCTTTTCAGTATTTTCCTTGATTCTAGTTTTTATATGTTCACGAATTGAATTTTTTCTATTCTTAATCGAGTAATCCAATGGGGGAAAACTGAAAACCTTCATGCATTTACATATACTGTTAGCTATATATAAACTTCAGTAACTATTTTCACCTGGACTTAGAAGCAAAATTCAGAATGTCGCCGTTAATTCCGATTGACTCTTGCACTGTCCTGCAGTTCCGTTCCTCTTGGTGAACACTTCACATTTAAAAGGGTGAAAACGAAATTTCCTTAGAACTATATTTGCACGTGCCTTGTCACCTTAGTTGAACCAATAAACCAACGTTTTGGAAAGTTCAATTATTCCACCAATGTGTTTTAATTATTTGAATGTTAGACTTATGAAAATACCATTTCGCACAGCAGAAAATACTCACGTGTATTTTCTGTTGATGGCATCAGCTAGCGTTCGTTGTGTATTTCCTTAATAAGTAGAAATATGTTCACAGGGCTGGTTCCCAACTACCTACGCTACCAAATTGATATAGCTAATTTTTTTAAGCTTGGACAGGAGAATTTCAAACATTTACGAGAAAGTAAAAAAAAAGAAAACCCTAAAAAACCTACAGTTTCCTTCAGTTTTAATACAACCTTGAAGAGATACTATTTTTCAAATAGTCCAGTCACGGCAGCAAAGTAGTTACACTTTCACAACGCTTCAAAATTTTTATGAAAGGAGCAGAAATCTAGAAGTAACGCATCGTGAAACAGCGAATAACGACATGAAAGGGGTCTGTATCTCTTGCGCGCCCTTGTGTGTGTGTGTGTGTGTGTGTGTGTGTGTGTGTGTGTAGTTCAAATGGTTCTGAGCACTATGGGACTTAACATCTGTGGACTTTGCTCAATATTAAGGTTAATGATCCCGTATTGGGTGACAATACTTTATGATGATGGTTTCCCGGCGTATATGATGCTTACACGGTTCTTGATCTCGCGTGTACTGCTGGATCCCATCGTCGAATGTCCACATTATTTCGGCGGACAACAGTTCCGCCGTCATTTGGTGGTGCTGATGGAATGAAGTGTCTGTTTTTTTTTTTCCTTTTTTACGATAATGGAGCCCCTCCACGATCGCACTACTGTGGTGATCATCATAAGACGTTCTACTCTCATCTCTGCAATATTGATAGTATTCAAATGTAGGGGTCAGAGGATGCGGGGCTGTGATGTTATCCGAATCTCGGGGCGCGGTCGCCCATTGATACTGTCCTATCTTGGAGATTGTTGAAAGAAAGCGATTGAAGGATAGCGGCTTTAAGGGCGGAGGGGAAAAAAGTGTTGCGGCAAGTGCCGTGAGAGCTAACCTATGCGCTAATCTGAACGGGTCGATTTGCCGTGCGGTCTGAGGGAGGGCGTCTTGTCACGGTCCACGCCCCCCCCCCTCCCCCCCCCCCCCCACCCCGGCGGAGGTTCGAGTCCTCCTTCGGGGATTGATGTGTGTGTTGTCCATAGCGTAAGTTAGTTTAAGTAGTGTGTAAGCTTAGGGACCTATGACCTAAGCAGCTTGATCCCGTAAGATGTTAAAAATAAAAAAACAAGAAAACACTGGCAGATTTGTGCCAGCAGCAACAGTTCATGATTGGGTTTCAGGAAATATTAGTAGAGTGGTATTTCCGTTGTAGCTTGTCTCCGACGAAATCTCCTGGTCCAGCTGCTGCTTCGACGTACCTGTAACACCCTAAAACGTCTCTCAGTGTTTAATTTGATTATAAAATTGGCCGATCGTTGTGTAGACTTGTCTGTTTTTTTTGTGTCGTGTGAGTTCCGCTTACCTGTTTAAACTGTCTAGTGGGCTCTATGAGTACAGCTGACTGTGTCAGTCAGATTTTCTGTAATACAGGGGTTCGCCGATATAGCGTTGTTTAATTTTCCCTAAGGAAAAGTGTTTTTGGGCGGTTATACTTCCATCTGTGGTTGTGATAGTAGTTCCTCAGATTCAGGATGAAGAGGTTGTTCGAGATTCTTGAGTTCTTGTACAATCGTGTGGTGAGTTGTTTGAATACCTCTGCGAGAATCTCGGGGCTGTATTTGTTATGTAAATTCGAGGCGCGTGTCTATCTCGGAGGATTGCTTATGGTTAGTAAATCCTTGTTCTCTATGAGCTGCAGGCAGCGCAGAAGCATTGGAGCTGAGTATTCCGAGACTGGAGCTGCGTGTGTCATCAAGAGTCTAGTGATGTCATGTATATGGACCTCGACACTCTCGTATTTAGTGTGCTTTGCCTGTTAAGCATAGGGTATAGGTGACTTAGTCTCACCTGTGCTTTGTTGGCAACGAGTTGCATGTGGTCCCCCCATGTAAGTTTTCAATCCATCCAGACACTGAGGTACCTTTTTCACGGAAACGTAGAGCGTGTGCGTAGAGTCATTTGTCTACAACCTCAATCTTTGTGCAGCTGTTTCGCCTCGCACTTGTCGACGTTTACCTTGACCGCCATTTCTCAAGCCAACTCTCAACATTTCTGATGGTTGCCATATACACAGATGACACTGCCATCCTAGCACAAGATTGGAAACCATCAGACACAGTTTAGGCTTCGCCACCTCCGCGCCTAGCTTAGTGCTTGGAGTGCATAAGGCTGCGAACGTGGAGGGAAGAGTCTCAACTGCCTTTCCCGCCCACCGTCCATGTCGCAATTCGCCATCACATATCACGTTTGGCTTCGATGGAGCTTAGTACTAGCTCCTACGTCTTGCTCAGTTGGAAGCTGTGTTCCTGCTGATTAAATTATCAGTCACACAAATTTCAGTTGCTTCTACATCTACACCTACATCTACATATACATATACATAGATACTTCGCAAGTCACTATTTGCCTTTTTCCCTCCTGTTCCACTCACAAATAGAGTGAGGGAAAAACGACTGTCTGTACGCCTCCCATGACCCCTAATTTCTCATATGTTATTTTCCTGGTCCTTACTCGCGATGTATGTTGGCGGGAGCAAAATCGTTTGGCAGTCAGCTTCAAATGCCGATTCTCTAAATTTTCTCAATAGTGTTTCCCGAAAAGAACGCCGCTTTCCCTCCAGGGATTCTCATTTGAATTCCCAAATTATTTCCGTAACGCTTAAGTTTTGTTCGAACCAACCGTTAACAAATCTAGCAGCCCTCCTCCGAATTGCTTCCACGTCTTCCTTCAGTTCGACCTGGTACGGATCCAAAACACTCGAGCAGTACTGAAGAATAGGTCGCGCGAGCGTTCTATATGCGGTCTCCTTTACAGGTGAACCACTCTTTCCTAAAATTCTCTGAATGAGTAGTCCCAAAAAATATCGGTTGTATCCAGGACTTTTGTTTGCAGGTAATCCCTGTTATGTTCATTTATGTATGTAGTGACACGTCTAGGTACGACTCCGAAGGGTGACACGTACGTAAGCATCCTGTCTGATCACCCGCTCCCATTCATGTCCATTGTGTATTCCGACGGACTTGGGCAATTGCAGCAGGACAATGCGACACTCCACACGCCTAGAACTGGTACAGAGGGGCCCAGGAACACTCTTCTGAGTTTAAACACTTCCGATGCTCACCAAGTTCCTCAGACATGAACATTATTGAGCTTATCTGGTATGCCTTGCAACGTGTTGTTCAGAAGAGAGCTCCATTCTCTCGTACTATTACGTATTTATGGACAGCCCTGCAAGATTCATAGTGTCAGTTTCCCCAGAACTTTTTCAGACATTAGTCTTGTCCATGCCACGTCGTGTTGCGGCACTTCTGCGTGTTCGCAGGGGCCCTACACGATATTAGGCAGACGTACCAGTTTCATTGGATCTTCAGCGTATTTCATGTACCTGATCTTCAGTGGTGGCACCCACATGTCCCTTTCTTGACGTCAAAGAATTTATAACAAGTAGTTTCTTTAAAGTTCGCCCTGAAAATACATATATGTGACCTATAGGCATATTTTTCCCGGGACAATATATGGTCCACTTCACTTGACCACCTAATGACCATATCTTTCTGATTGACAATTTGCGGTATTCTGACATACGTGGGACCATCTAGTAACGTGCACTGATACGTTGTTCTAACGATGTCACGTTCGTGGAGTCTTATGTAAACTCCAATAAGCGTGTCCAAGGAGTCACATTTTCTCATTTCTTTCTTTGTATCCATTTACAGACTCTCTCTCTCTCTCTCTCTCTCTCTCTCTCTCTCTCTCTCTCTCTCTATCGCGCACACTCGCGCACTCACACACACACACACACACACACACACACACACACACACACACACACACACACTCTTTCCATTTCCCAGTTCTCTCCTCCTCTCTTCCGCAGTAAAAGGCATATCCTGTTCGAATACTTATTGGTTCTCTTGTATTTCATTTTCCTCCAATACACAAGTAAAATTCTTTCCCTTGAGAGAGCTATAGAGCTCTTTTATTCGACAGTTTGTGTTTGGAGCCGTCCACATTGCCTATCGGACCATTAACAAAAGTGCCGTTTGGGGCTGAGAGCGGGCTGTTTAATTTTGACGGTCCACGACCTTTCAAAGAGCGTTATAATCGGGATGTCGAGCGCAGCCAGAATGCTACCCAAACCCCTTGACAAAAGCACAGGACTGCTTTCACGTCCTACTTCACTGCATAGGGTCAAGGATTTGCATTCTTGCCACCGTTTCTCTGGCTGTAGTAGGTTTTTGACGTGTTCCAAAAGTCTATTATTCATACCGCCCTCGTCAAATGAGTTCGAACAAATCTGTAATATCCAACCGTCAATTCTGTAAACATTCTCGCTATATTTCCTTCCTTTGTTAAATCACAATAACACCAAAATTATTTTTTCAGTTTGACTTTGGTAAAAGCAATTCGTTCGCTTCGTTATTGCCTTACAAATTTCGAAGTACCAAAGAGTAGTTATCTTATTCTGAAATGCAACAGCTACTAGATTTTAAAAAATGGCAATCAAAATTGCTTCCCAGGACCTTATTCGAAAAAATTTGCTGAATATCATCTATTTCGTTATATAATAATTGCTACTCTATTGACTCTGTAGCTTACGTAAATTTTAAGCTAGATTCGCAAGAGGCAAGAGTTATAGGTATCTGTGCAATCATAAGGTAAATACTCTCTAATTTTTCTAATTTTCGCTCCATCGTTAACACTTTTAATACAAATAAGTCCCTACTTTAGGAACACATCTTATACATTTAAGGACAACAGACAAAGATAGCTGCTGTTGTACCCTGTAGAGATGCATTGGTTCTAAAGGTCGAAGGTAGACAATGAGAGTCACAACAACAGTTAAGAAAATGGCCTGTACTTAATGAGTTGCTGAACACAAATGCAATGAAATCCAAATTGGAGTTCTGAGTGTCGTAGTTTGTAGCAGAATCTATAATACTGTAGTCATTGACAGAGACTTGCAGGCGTCATCACCATCCGAAAAAGGGCTGATGATACCGATTTCAATAGCGGCGCTGCCCGCGCCGGCCCAAGGGGTGGGTCGTCGGTTGCGGGCCGTGTTTGCTGTGGGCTCCCTCTCGCGCAATACTAGGAACGTCTCTTGCCCACCTAAGAATTACGAATAGACACTCCTGGCTTGGTGTCTGTGACGAACGACACCACAGCTGCCATTTTAATAACAGCGCTGACAACATTAGCCCATTTGCTTAAGCAGCACGTGACACATTATGCTGACTGTATCTGAACACTATCTGCCCTCTTCTCTTGTGGGCAGTTTATTTCTATAGAGATTAAGATGCTAGTCAACAGAGTGCCTTTAAAATAACACGTAACAAATTTATGTGAAAAAAACCGTCTTCCATGTAACCTCCAAGCAACTGTCTGGTACACTTCTCCAGTTTTTGAGAATGCCGGACATTATATTAAGTCTACAAATTCACTTCGCTGTTTTGCAATAGATGGCAGTCGCTGCAAGTGTCATCAAATAAGCTTAAGAATTTGTAAAAATAGTTCCATCAAATTACTGTTTGTGATTGAATTATAAAGTTATTCTCGATTGAATATGTCAACTTATGAGACCAATTCTCGTCATTTGCCGGGAAGTTTTAGTCAACTTAACATGAAGAAATCTGCGGCTGATGTCATGACATGCTGGGTAAGACCTATGGTAAGGCAACTATTAATGAAAGAACGTGCAGAGAATGGTTTCAATGGTTTCAGTCTTTCAAGAACGGCGATTTTGACGTCTAAGGTCGGCATGACGGTCGAAGAGAGGTTTTTGAAGCAACTGAAACTGATGGAAAAAAGCACAGGAGATCGTTTTCGAAAGTAGTTGATGCGTTAGAGCCGAGCACTGGTACACAGACGGCCACAGTAAAGCGACAGTAATGAAAAGGTGATTTTTCAGCATGACAGTGCTCGATTCCAAGTCGCAAAACCTTTGAAAACATACTTATGAACGTTGAAACGGAAAGTCCCACACTAGTCACCGCATTCTCCAGACATTGCTCCTTCTGACAACCACCTTTTTCGATCAGTAGCACCGGTCTGGGTGACCAGCATTTCCGGTCATATGAACGAATGCAAAACTGGATCGATTCACGGATCTGCTCTAAGGATGCCCATTTCTTCCGCCGCGGATTCGTATGCTGCCTGAAAGATGGGCCAGCGATGAGTTTTTTAAGTTTTTCACAATAAAGGCTCGAACTTCGAAAAAAAAATGCGGAAGCAATGTTGTAGACCTAATAATTATGAACATGGGCAGTTGCCTCTTAACAAACGTAAAGTCATAACGAAAAC
This sequence comes from Schistocerca gregaria, assembly GCF_023897955.1. Lineage (NCBI taxonomy): Eukaryota > Metazoa > Arthropoda > Insecta > Orthoptera > Acrididae > Schistocerca > Schistocerca gregaria. Next base: position 378,209,426 of record NC_064931.1, read on the forward strand.
CCTATGTTATTCGGTTTACATTGAAATACTCGGTATACATTAAGGCACAAAACTTACCTGATGAAAAAGTTTAGCGCCACCGTAATAACTTCCATCGTTTGTGTTTTTTTCAGCGGAAACGTCTTTCTGACTATTCTTTTGACACTCAGAAATAGAAATACCTATATACAGCCACCTACGTAATAGAGGAATAAAGCTGAACTCACAGTGCAGTTTGCTCGAGAGCGCGCTGTCTCCAGTCATTAACGGGGCAATGCAGGTTGCACCCACTGTTCAGTCTATGACAAGGACAAGTTCAAACACTCCATGTACACCAACGTCGTCAGCACTTAAGTTGAGGAGAATACAAGGGAACTGCGCGGCGCTTGTTTGGATGTGACTGTCGATCATTTTGATCTCTAGGCGTCCATGACAAACAACGGTACGAACTCCTAACCCCGTGGTTCAGTCCCTCGCGTTTAGCAAGGAGGTGGGTCAGCCATATTTGGGGGCAGAATCATGTACTTAGGTCAGATGCCATTCCTTCAGTGCTGATGCACACCAAGACCCTTCTCTTGTGGAAATCTGAAATAGCGAGGGAGGGGTTCATGGGTAGGTGACGCTACGCTAGTAGTATGTAGCAGGCTGTGAATTTGGGTCGGAAGGAAAGCGTGCTCGGATAGCCGAGCCGGTTAAGGCTGCCACCCGCCTTAAGCGGGAGCTCCAAGTTCGAATGCGGTCCAACACAAATTTTCACGTGTTACCAAGAGTCATTTCAATGCCCAAGTGCGGCTAATGTCATTGAAAACCGTTGAGTAACACTAATATGTCACCCACCTTAGTCGGAGGAACGGACTACAGCCTAGGCGGCTGTCTGAGCCTGCTTCTTCGGTGTTGACTCGCGGTCACAAAACTTGGATCGTACAAGGATTACTAGATGTGAGCAACAGTGGTCTCAGGCAGAGTGGCCGTCCCAGCCGCTGTAAGGAGAGGCTTAGAGCGCTGTCATACACCAATCCGGTAATTTCCAATTTTTGGAAGAGAAACTGACATTTTCATCGCTGCAGTGCGCTATGTTTTCCTTGTAATATCCGAGCAAATATTTTCGGTGTCGATGACACAACTCTCTTCTTGTGTGGCAGTCTTCTGCTGACTGTCGCGGGTAACAATCATAACGCTGTCATTGCGTACTTGCCAGGAGATATTGTCGTATTTTCAGTTTCATCGTCGATCAAAGTACCTGCTATCCCGTAAGCACCACATATTGTAGCAACACGAACTAAATCTTCTCGACTGGCATGTAATGTATCAACAGCCGCACAAACTGCTTTATTGGTGGTGGTGGTGGTTAGTGTTTAACGTCCCGTCGACAACGAGGTCATTAGAGACGGAGCGCAAGCTCGGGTTAGGGAAGGATTGGGAAGGAAATCGGCCGTGCCCTTTCAAAGAAACCATCCCGGCATTTGCCTGAAGCGATTTTAGGGAAATCACGGAAAACCTAAATCAGGATGGCCGGAGACGGGATTGAACCGTCGTCCTCCCGAATGCGAGTCCAGTGTGCTAACCACTGCGCCACCTCGCTCGGTAAACTGCTTTATTGCTTTTAAGGAAATGCTAAGTGAATTATACAGTCAGCAAGGCTCGATATGAAAGGGTTAAACGTTTGCTAGTATTTCTGTTTGGCAGTAATGTCGGAATCTGTAGTTTTGCCAACACTCGTTTACAGTATAATGTGTGACTTAATACAGACCACATTCCATTTTGACTCTGATGTCACTTTCCTTACCAAAAGTGCAGTACACAAAATAACTTTTGTTAACTTTTTTCTATCCATAAAATACAGTTCTATGCGAGAAGATCTGCCATGTGTTCAGGTAATTAAAGGACAAGTCACTCTTATGCATATTCTAAGTATAATACTGTAATTTTGAAACCCAAAGCCCTCGTCACCCTTTTCTGTTCTTCTGGTTGCCAAGCCCTTTCACTGAAGACATTGACTGCTTCTTCTGTAGTAATTAAAACTCACCAAACCTCACGCACCACTTTCATCTTGAATCTTCTGACGCGACAAATCTTAGCGACTGCAACAACCCGAAATAATGGAGGTCTTGTTGTGTTGTACATATAGTAATCGGGTAGGACGGCAGCTGTTGCCTTTAGTGCTGTATACCGAGTGCAGCCGCAGTGCCGTATTCGAGTAATTTGGGTCTAAGCTGCAAAATTATAAACTCGTATCTTCAATCGGCGGCATTAACTGTGCAGACCACTGAACGAAAGGGCAGCAGACATCGCGAAAGCTACGCGTTCACATTTAAGTCACGTCTGACCAGTGTGGCGCATTCCGCACGACGAGTTGATGCTCACTTCGAATGCAACGGCCATGCTATCGATTCCTAAAAAAGTCGCCATGTTCTGTGTTTTTGTTGATGTCCGGGGCGAACGAACTGTTACTCCAACAGTGAAAGTAGTATGCAAGGAACTGCTTTTGAATTGTTAAACTGATTACTCCCATCCGTAACTGTCACATTTACTTTATTTATTGTACTTTTGTAGAATTTCGCCCTCAGGCAATTTATAAGTATAATGATAAATAGAAACTGTAAGAGCTCTGTGCGTCAAAAATCAAATACAGTGACAAACCACGTCATCAAATACGCTGATATTAGTAAGTACTTACTGGTCATTTGTACACAACACTTTTGTCAAATGTCAGTGATTGCATATTCTGTCACACTAATCTGTTGCACATGTTGAACTTCGAGAATTCCACTTGGCTTTACATCTCCCATTTTTTTCTTTGATGTTAATTCAGTTACGGTGCTTAAACGGGTGAAGAGGGGAGTGGCTTTTAGCCCTTAGTCCACAATGAGAACGATAACATCATCATGATGTAATTTTAATGAAACCCTGAGTCTTTTAGAATCTCCCCTACGCATTTTTATTAGTGTTTTATAGTGTTATCAGGGCCTGCGCATGTACTGTCTCGTTGTGGGCTATGGAATTTGAACACACTTCAAGATCAGTGAGCATGTAATGAGCATCCGAATAGATGAATCTTCGAATCGCGACAGCTTTTTGCTTACGGCATGTGACTTGACATCAGCCACTCAAACAACAACCTGCAACTGTACCAGCATTGCAAGTCTTGCTCAAGGACCTACTCCCATCCACATGTAACCCACAACGTCATATCCTACCACCTCCAGGCTCAGAATCACTTTTCCATTCTCCATTCCATCGCTCCTAGAGAAAGACGAGAGAAATTCACAAACACCATACAGAAGCTGTCAGCCGATTCATCTAAGAAAAAAAATCAAACTTAATCACATGCTATGTACTATCTCCCCCCTCTCCCCCCCCCCCCCCCACCCAATTTCTTGTCACCATCGTTCATGCCGACCCTGCTCAACCCCAGAATCCATAAACCCAAAATCCCCAACATTTGATGTGAGGAGATCCCCCCACAAATCTCCACAAAACAGATAACAACCAAAAAAGTCACTGCCTTAGCCATACCGCCAACCTTATACTTTCATGTTGACCAGCTTCATATAATCCTTTGTCTATCGTCTGTCCTCCACCTGAAAGGTCTAACAACCTCAGTGGCGTTGCTGTTCCGGCCCCTCCCGCCGGAAGTTCGCGTCCTCCCTCGGGCATGGGTGTGTGTGTTGCTCTTAGCATAAGTTAGTTTAAGTAGTGTGTTAGTCTAGGGACCGATGACCTAAGCAGTTTGGTCCCTTATGAATTCACACACATTTGAACATTTGGCGTTGCAGTCCTCCAGCCTCCACGGTTGTGATCAAGAGGGATGAAGTCAGAGGAGACGGAGTCCATATTAATCTCCTATCCTTACATCAGAATCCGAAACCTCTCCAACCTGACTACGACACTGTTTCCACCCTCATCATCCGGCACATCACTGACTCTTTTGCCACAGCAGATCATATTATAGCATCGGGAGCCGTAGTCCACCACCGCCACCACCACCACCACCACCACCACCACGATGTCGGACCATCAGAATCACTTTCTCAGTCCTAAAGCTGACGAAATTACCTAGTCTATAACGGCCACTTCTCTACCCACTGTAAAAAGCCACCAACCTCTCCCACCGAGCGAGGTGGCGCAGTGGTTAGCACACTGGACTCGCATTCGGGAGGACGACGGTTCAATCCCGCGTCCGGCCATCCTGATTTAGGTTTTCCGTGATTACCCTAAATCGCTGCAGGCAAATGTCGGGATGGTTCCTTTGAAAGAGCACGGCCGACTTCCTTCCCGTCCTTCCCTAATCCGATGACCTCGCTGTTTGGTCTCTTCCCCCAAAACAACCCAACCCAACCCAACCAACCTCTCCTCTGTGTAAAGCCTGTCGCATTCAGAAATAATACCGCAACTAACATCCTCTCCATCTTGGAAGAGCTGCAGTCAGTCCGATCCCTCGTATTCCGTCGTGCCCCGTTCACCAAAATGTAATCAACTCTGCTTCTCAGACCCAGTAATAATTCCACACACACCTATAATATGGTCTGCCTGGAAATGATCCGAGCACTGATGACCAATGTCAGAGAAGAGACTGAGTCTTACTGTCTACCATACAATTTGTTTCTAAATTATTACACAGCTATTTTACGAAAATTTTAACGCTGACCTTAAAAAAACGTTGCATTAATGTCCACATTGTTCCACGTGATTTCTAATTCCATGAAAAAGGTATATAAATCCATTAACAATTAATAGTTGGTTCACTATCTCCGTAAATAAAAAAGATACAAGTGTAGTCAATACAGTAAATTACTTGTCCCTCGATGTACTAAAAATCTGCTGGCATCATCGTTTGCATACTTTGAACCGTTTATAAAATATTCGAGATACTCTATTTATGTGATTCACCATTATGTCAACGGCCATGTGGGTCAACGTTGTTCCGTCCTGTTTCGTTCGTGCTTCTCATAGGACAGGATATGATAGGCCTGGAGTAGCATGTGCTGGGTAAGCGTATCGGAGACAGGTGTGATCCATGTAACAAATGGATGGAAGTAGATGTGGCATAAGGATGGACGAGGATACTACGCAGATTGAGTGCGCGGCAGAATACCACTCTCTTCTTATGACCGAAGAATATTCTGTAAATGTTAGCATTTTTATAAGCAAAATATTCGAAAACACTCCAGATTAAGGAAGATAAGGAACACAATTTCGCCAGTGATATTACGACTGTAGAAACTAACTTTCATTATAAACGGTCCAGTCACACTAATGTGATACCGCCTACGTTCGACCCGAACGTGCAATAACAACTCACACACGGCAGGTGGCAGCACTCGTAATGGAGGGTATATAAAACGTGTCGGGGAGGACCCGAAAAACTGTACAGCAGTTGCCGCAAAGCGAAAACGGAGCGATTTATCTGACATGAAAATGGGCCTTCAGTCCAAGGTTGGAAGATTTCCGAAGAGGCTAAGTTGGTAAACTGTTCGAGGGCCGCCGTGATTAACGCATACCGAACAGAGCCAAATGGCGCTATTCAAAACCGGCGCCGAGGCAACTGTGGTGTACCACAGGCCCTAGATGACAGGGGTGAACGACGGCTGCGGAGATGTGTACCGGCGAATAGACGTGCAACTGTTTACCAACTGACTGCCCACATGAAGCAAGGGGCTACCAACAGAGACTCCTCAAATGGTTCAAATGGGTCTGAGCACTATGGGACTCAACTGCTGTGGTCATTAGTCCCCTAGAACTTAGAACTACTTAAACCTAACTAACCTAAGGACATCACACACATCCATGCCCGAGGCAGGATTCGAACCTGCGACCGTAGCAGTCGCACGGTTCCGGACTGCGCGCCTAGAACCGCGAGACCCCCGCGGCCGGCAGAGACTCCTCAACGATCGTTCAACGAACGTTGCTGCGTATGGACCTACGCAGCAGGCACCGGCTGACTGCTGTTAATTAGCGACGAAGGCTGGAATTTGCTCACGATTACCGCAACTGGACGTCCACTGAGTAGTGTCAGGTGGCGTTTTCAGATGAATCACGCTCTATACCCTATCGGACAGATTCCCGTTGGCGTGAATAATCTGAAAACAATGGGTCTAGGTGGGAGGAGGGAGCGTTATAGCCTGAGGAATATTTTCGTAGCATTCCCTGAATGACCTCGTCATTCCGATAGACACAATGGATCGACAAAAGTATGTATCTGACCTTGGGGGCCATGTCCTCCCCTGCAGCTTGTTCTTTCTCGGCATGATGGCATCTACGAGCAGGACAATGGTCACCGAACTCCCTGGATTAAAACCCAATCGAGAATCTGCGGAATCACCTCGAACGGGCTGTTCGCCCCATGGATCCTCAGCCGACGAACCTAATGCAGTTGGTCACAGCAGTAGAATCGGCAAGATTCCACATCCCTGTCGGTACCTTGCAGAACCTCATTGGCTCTCTATCGTCTTGCACGTCTCGCAGCGGTCTACGCTGCAAAAAGTGGTTATTCCGGCTTTTGATAGGTACTCACATTAATATGACTGGACAGTGCATATTCTGCGAGTCAACAGTCCTGCCAGGCCCGATCCTCTCGAAAAAAAAATTTCTGTGCTTGGTGATTTATTTTGAAATGGCATTAGGTATTTTCCTGTACCTAACTTTTCATCTTCATGGAGACATCGCCAGAGTCGATACCAACAGTGTCTCAAACAAGCTCAGCAGGCGGATACATATACAGGCAAAGATCGCTTCGTAGCGTCACCAGTCGAGTCGCACCGTTATGTGTTACGGAGATTTATTTAATACTAAGTACCACAACTTGTCTTCTTTCAAGCCTTCTCCTTTTCTGTTAAAGTTACTTTTGCGTTTTTGAATTTCTACGGCCTCTCTGTACATCCCAGCGTAGCAAAGATTAACTCTTGTCAAAACATTACATAAGATTTGTTGGTAGCCTGGACCACGGCCTGATGCCAATAAAAATTATCACAATAATACTGTTATCGGCTACACTGTATAATTATTATATTTATTCCAACCTGGATTGGGGTCCAAGCCCCCAACTTTTCATTAATTTGGGTACCTAAATGTGTCCCGCTACACTGTTAAGTATTTTTCTTTTGGATTACATTTGGCACCATACGGCTCACGAAACAGCTTTAGAATTTCCATATTCTTTTGTCATTTCTCAAAAGACTATCAGAAGATTCACAACTTACTCAATGACTACTTGCAATGTAACGTGTGAAGCTTTCTTGTTACATAAGTCTGGTATTTTGTTACCATTTTTAATTGATATTTTATGTATTTATAGAATTTTATCTATTGATAAAATAAAACAAAATTACCGTACGAAGATGCATACAATGACAGTCAGATTAAACTTAGAAATTACATGTGCAGTGAAAATGTTACAGTAGCGTCAAACAGAAGTGTAAGATGATTTCGTGGATCTTCTGTGAACTGAACTCTTATGTGAGTGTAACTGTTTCCTGTTTCTGTTATACACCCACGCTATCCTATTCATCTATTTGCAGTGATTGGAATAAAGCACCCCGCAGCTTGGCAGAACTTGACTAACAGTAACTGTTGTTTTTTTCTTTTTTTCAAAATTTGTGGTGAGGACTATGGGACAAACAGCTGAGTTCATGGAACCCTAGGCTTACGCACTACTTAATATAACTTAAACTAACTTAGGCTAAGGACACCACAAACACCCATGCCCGAGGAAGAAATCGAACCTCCTACGGGGGGAGCAGCGCGAACCGTGAGAAGACCCCTAAGACCGGACGGCTACCCCGCGCGGCTGTTGAGTTTGTGCAATTGGCTCTGAACACTATAGGACTTAACTGCTGAGGTCATCAGACCCCTAGAACTTAGAACTACTTAAACGGTCGCTCGGTTCCAGACTGTAGCGCGTAGAACCGCACGGCCACTCCGGCCGGCTTTAGGATTCCTGCACGTTTGTCCACTGCTTAAGTAGTGACTGGAACACGTGAAAATTTGTAGACTAATTGAATTTTTATTCTGAAGTATTTTTGTTAGTGCCGAAACTACTCTTACCATAAGGCTTTTGGAATAGTGTAGCTAATAACTACCGATACCAGATGTTGACTTCGTCGCATAACGTAATGATAAAGTGGCGTATGACGTCACACGTACGTAAGCAGAAAGATAACAGTGCCCTGACAATATTTATTTTGAATTTATATTATTTTCTGGTTCAATGGTTCAAATGGCTCTGAGCACTATGGGACTCAACTGCTGTGGTCATTAGTCCCCTAGAACTTAGAACTACTTAAACCTAACTAACCTAAGGACATCACACACATCCATGCCCGAGGCAGGATTCGAACCTGCGACCGTAGCAGTCGCACGGTTCCGGACTGCGCGCCTAGAACCGCGAGACCACCGCGCCCGGCTTATTTTCTGGAATGTAGTCTGTGATGATAGACTCATCTGTGATGTAGCCTGAAGTCTTCATTACGATGAAAGGTGACGGTGTGGTTGTGAGTTGGCGATGCGGTTTCGAACGCTTCATTTAATTCGGATTTGGCTATGAGCGCTTCAGTTAATCCGGATATTGCTGTGAGATATGGCAGACTCGTATTTACCAGCGTTTGTTTGTAAGTCAAGCTGGAAGAAATGTTTCCCAGGTATTTTAATCTTTAACTGTCGACTATGAAATTACATTAATTTAATTAAATTTACAAATTTTACTACGTCATTTTAATTTTGAATCTGATTGGCTATGAGGAAGTTGAGATATTATCCTTTATACAGAAAATCTCTGACGTTACCTTCAAGTCTCTGTATTAGCATGTCTCTGTGTACGATGCAGCTCAATCCACGGTTTTCAACACTTGTTAGTATAATATATGTCAGGTTATTTTTCGTGTGTTGTACTGAAGTCGCCATTTCATTGATAAATTATATGTACACAACAAAATGAGGTGAATCGCTTAGGTGCTTACTACTAGGACCAGAACTGCATATTCCTTCCATGAAAATCACTCTTAATAGGCATATTTCAAAAGCATAATTGACATGCAATATATTCCACAGTTTCTCTTTTCCGAAAATTCAAGCTGAAATTGAATGCAAATAAAGATCGCTAGGCTTACGTGTATCGTGTCCCGTTGCCGTTCTGTGGCATTTTAATTCGTTGTTTACAGCGAATCGTCCTGAGTTTTAAATCTTACTCTCTAAATATGATAAATTTATTGTCTGTTTCAGAAGTCGTATCTGGCTGTTTCTCCTCCGTTTTCCCGTAGCATTTTTCGTGGGGAGGCTGAGTTTGCTTTAGAAGCGTGAAGGGACATTTCCGTCGCAACCGACAACGACCATGAAAGGTCGCCCCTGATAGCTCCGAAAATCGAAGAAACGTAGAGGGCGAGGCGAGATGATATATGCTGCTTCCCTTTTTGTCAGATGCCTGCATGAAATATGCACGCTACCCTTTTTGAATACTGATACGCGGTTTCTGTGACTCCCAGGGTAGTGTCTAGCTATGGAAGATAAGGTGGGCACGTTGTGCCGGACCTCCAAAGCTCCAGAAATACAGAAACAAAATAGCTCTCGTGGAACTGAGCTATCGCAGCGCTTAATGACCGTCGTTTGTATCTGGAAGTCGTTCTAAGACTTACAGCCTCCATAATTTCATTTTTCTAAATGGAATGTTTCTACAAATGCAAATTGATAAATAAACTGCCTGACGAAAAAAGTGAAGCACTCGGAGACCATAGTTGGATGTCCACGTCACTTCGTTCTCGTGCCAACCATCGGCGGTTATGAAAATGACTAGACGGACGGACAGAACAACAAACAGAGAGCATTGGGGTACTTCGTGCTTAGTACTGTTACCAGGCTTAGTAGGGTATATAAAGGGTGTGAGCAGCATGAGATGTTAAGTGACCACTGTGAAGGACACGGAGGTATCACGTAATCGTGTGAGACAGCGATGTCAGCGTCTGACAGAGTTTGAAAGGGACCTTATTGGACATCTCCATTTGTCTCGCTGGTCGAATCGTGCAATATTAAGATGTCTGGGCATTCGGATGTGACAATGGCCTGATATTGAACTGCATAGGAACATGAGGGCAAGCATACTAGACGTCAAGATTCGGGTCTACCATTTCTGATCACCACAACGGAGGATATTCGTATTATGCACCCTGCACATAGTAACGCTTCACAACTTTACAGCCGGCCGATGTGGCTGAGCGGTTCTAGGCGCTGGAACCGCGAGACCGCTCCGGTCGCAGGTACGAATCCTGCCTCGGGCATGGATGTGTGTTGATGTCCTTAGGTTAGTTAGGTTTAAGTAGTTCTAAGTTTTAGGGGACTGATGACCTCAGAAGTTAAGTCCCATAGTGCTGAGAGCCATTTGAACCACAACTTTACATCTGCGCCTACCATTCGAGAGCAAGTAATGGACCCTACAACATTCCGTGTCACCTAGCACCATTGATCGGAAACTAGAAGCAGTCGGACTAGGAAATTACCATCAAATGCGGCAAGCTGCCGTTAACAACACAACACAAACGGCTGTGGTTGGAGTAGTGCCGTGGTCTAGAATCATGGACTGCTGATGAATGGCGTCGCATCGATTGAGTGATGAATCCCGATTCTGCATTGCCCCACCGTCGGCGAGTATTGCTGCGACTGGGGAGAAGTCTCACTCTTCCAATGTTTTGGAGAGGCACAGCGGTGTTACTCCTACTGGCGTCATAGTTTGGGGAGCTGTCGGGTATGACCTCGGCTGGTGGTGACTGCGGGAACTTCTAACGGCACAACGGTATAGCACAGATATCGTGTATCGTCAAGTGTTCCCTCTTATGCAAAAATATCGTGGTGCAAGTTTTTAACAGGAGAGCTTTCGTCCACATATAACACGTGTCTCTATAAACTGTCTTCGCGATCTTGAGGTACTTTTTCGCCAGCAAGCTTCTAGAACTGTACCCAACAGAACGTGTGTGACGACAGCACGGACGTCAACTCCAGCCTAGCATCACTATCCAGGATATAAAGGACCAGTTACAACAGTTGTGAGCCAGCTTGTGTCAAGAGACGATACAACGGCTTTGTCGTACTCTTCCCATTCGAATCACTGGGGGTGAAACGACATACTGATAAGTGGACTCATACTGCCAAGTTCGGTGAAAATTTTACGCGATTTTGTAATCACGGACATAGCATTACATACCCTCTCAATCCATAAGTTTGACATTATTTTTTCCTCCCCTTCTGTGGGTTTCACTTTTTTGTCGAGCATAGTATGAAAAAATAATCAATACAGCACTCTACATACTCTCGAATTTTTAGTTATTTCTTCTTTGCGCAGAGATCTAAGTACCGTTACTTACTTCCTCAAATAGTTTCTTCTTTCAAGTCAAGTTTTTGACTGTTTTATGGAAACTGAAAGTATTATATTTTAAGTGATATGGTTCTCGAAAAGCTACCTAATTTTGCATTGTATTTTCCAGAGATGGTGAGCTGGAAATCGTAAATATTGAAAGAAAGACATTTTTACGTAGCACCAACACCTGCTGGTAAAACAACTGTAATTTTCTACTAGCTTCCATCGAGAAGATCAGCATCAGGCAACATAAAATGGATATAGTAGCCTATGTGGTTTCACTGTTACTGTGGTCTCAATACCAAAATGTCATTCTACGTCACTGTCGTCAATGTAAACCGCAGTTATACAATTCACTAATCTTAGTATACTATAAATTTCTATGTTCCCTGCTGCCATGTGGAGTTCACTATGCACGGCGACGAGCAGCTCGACTTATGCAATCTATCGTAGATATGAGGATCCTATTTTTTTAAATCGCAGCAGTTCCTTATTACGATAAATTTTAAAGACAAAAATTCATACAGTTGCAGGTTTCGAACTCACAGCCTTTAGCACGTCGTGCTCAAATCTCATATTTTTTCCATCAGCCCTTATTTTTTAACAGCGGTCAGCTTCAGGCTGGTGGAGACAGGGTGGCCAGGTGTCGAAACACGAGGCCGGACCACGATGTCTCCCCCATCCCGCCCCTGAACGCCCACTCCAATTTTATTGACATTTTTTATGTTTTTTTATTTTAATTTTATTCATTTATTTACTTCGTTCTTCAACTGAAGAATTTTGGATATAATTGTAATATAAATTGTTTCTGCTAGTAAGAAAGCGTTGTAAACAAATTAAATATCATAAATCATTTCAACATCAAATATTTGTTTTAAATCACATATACTTCATGCGTCCATCTTCTAACACAGAAGTGACCTCAAAACAATTAACCATAAGTAAGAGAATGGAAACTCTTACAATTACAGTGCTTAAATAACGACCACCAAGTTAAAGGAAATAAAAAATGACGAAAAACAAAACCTACATGGGATTCCACGTGCGTTTCCCATCTGCGGACGATGCTGATTTGTAGTAAGTCTATATCCACGTGCCCTCGTGACAAAGTCCACTACGGGGGTCGTCTTCTGCCCTGTACACGCCAACTGTGAGGGGGGTTTATGAATACATTGCGCACGTAATTTTCGAAGAGCTGTTAATACCGAGAAGTGTGCTTGAGTCTGCTGTGAGTATCTTCGAGATATTGCCAACAGTCGAGAACTATCTTCTCATCACTTACAGCCTCTGTTTCCGTCCCTTCCCCATTTCGTCTCCGCTCCGCTTATATACTTTCCTTACCTCGTCACGTGCCCGCAACGCCACCCGTTGGCATTCAGCCTTACGATGGACCATAGATATTATGTTTTGTCTCATCCGCGTATAGCAGATGTTTGCTTTTAAAGTTCACTTGTTTCAGCCTATACACATGTCTGTATACGTTCCATCCACTCCTCAAAAACACTTCTGTATGCCGTTCCCCGTGAAGCTGCTCAGAAGCTGCACCATTTTGCCTTCAGCGGAGTCTGAGATCTCGTCCACTGGCACTGACATGATCGATTCTGATGAAACTCGTGACAGCGTAAGTGCATAATACAAGGTCAATGTCTACAAATCCGCAAAGGAAAATGGTAGAACACTTGCCCGTGAAAGGCAAAGGTCCCGAGTTCGAGTCTCGGTCCGGGACACTGTTTTAATCTGCCAGGAAGTTTCATATCAGCGCACACTCCGCTGCAGAGTGAAAATCTCATTCAGGAAAATAGTTCTTTAGCGACGCGATCAGTCTCGTTCTTTTTACGTAGACGTTGTAATTTTTTAGTTCTGTGATGTTACTATTTCTAAAGCGTGAACCAGGTCTCAGCCAACAAAATATCTGAGGTTGTTCACTGATATTTTCCGAATTTGTTTCTACACGGGACCCATACTCTCGAGTGACTTGTTACAGAGTAAGTGCATTTCATTTGTTTTCTTACCCTCATTTATCTGTGTAATTGTGCTAGTGAACCCGGTAACGTTTCGCAATTTCTAATTATGAATGGGAACTGTATATATGCCTAATGTCTCTGCCCATTTCCTCTTCTCCATCTCTTTATCCATCAGTTCTTCATGCCCCCTTTGTTCGTCCATCTCCTCCTCCTCCTCCTCCTACTCCTCCCTCTCTCGGTATCCGTATCCTCGTTCCTCCCTCCTCCCCCACCCCCGCCACCCCCAAATCCCTATCCATTCCCTCCTTAACACTCTCTCTGTCTATTCCCTCCTTCCCCCTCTGTCTAGCCATATTCTCTCACTTCCTCTCTACGTCCACCTCCTCTTCCCTTCTCTCTCTGACCTTGAGCCTTGTTTATTATTATTGCAAACGAAAACTCATCTCCGCAATGAAGTTACTTAAAATACATGGGCGAATCGGTTGGCATCATTCATATACAGGGTACAGGAGTGACCACTCCAGTTGCTGGATCTGTGAGGACAGTAACTACAGCGACAGTATTTCTCATAGTTTTAATCTGAGGACAGGTTGGACTGCGAAGTTTGGGACGATTCAGGTTCCATAGTAGTATTGTAAGGATCAGTCGATAAGCCACAAATACGACACTCCTCTTTAGTTTTAAAGCTGAATGCGACGAAGAAACAAGACAGCACTCTGGTGTGGATAGAATTTTTGTTTAATATTATACATAATGAGAGAGAATATATGTGTGAAAGGAACAGATTGCTTAATGGTTTAAATACCCTGATACCTAAGTGACAACTGACTGCTAGAAAGAAAACGGAACAGCATATTTTCATAGCATGGCATTTTCTATCTGTATATTGTTGTTTAAAAATTTATGTGCCCTATGTCCGTGTGAATATTAGTCAACTATCGTGTAACATTTTGAATTAAAATAGTCAGGAACTTTTCCAGATGTTCGCTAATAACATTCCCTCTTCATATATTATATATATTTTAAAATACGCAGTCAAAGTCTGTTTATTAGAGCATCGAATAAACATTTAAAATATACTGTTCAAGAAGTTTTCGAGATTTTTGCTGACAGTGTTTCCCCTTAATGTATTAGATATATAGCTATGTACAATATGTACTAAAAATATGAGGGCTACGTCCGTATACACATTCATTAGACTATAGTGTAAAAATTTGAATTAATTTCGTTAAAAGCTTTTTCAGATTTCTGTTAACAACCTCTGCGTGCGTGCGTGTGTGTGTGTGTGTGTGTGTGTGTGTGTGTGTGTGTGTGTGTGTGTGTGTGTATGCGGTGTATGCGCGTTTGTGTGTGTCTGTGTGTGTGTGTTAGTGTGTGTGTGTGTGTGTGTGTGTGTGTGTGTGGTCTACGTCCGTCCGACAGTTAAACCACGACTTCACTACATATAAAAGTATAGACTCTATACATATTTATTCATTTTATACATTTAAAAATATGTATCCTATGTCTGTTCGAACGTTTATTCGAATATCGAGTAAAAGGCTGAAGTAAATCGGTCAATAACTTGCCTCGGCTTTTTCTAAAACGTGTATCTTATATATATGTCCAAGCGTTTCTTAGAGTATCACGTAAAAATTTGAAGTAAATCAGTCAACAACTTTTCGAGATTTTAGCTACGCACTTCAAACTTTAACTTGCATTTATATAGTAGTGTGGATAAATTGCATTGAAAATATGGACACGACAGAGCAAATGTCGAAGGTATGCGCTTTGTACCCGGCTTAGAAATAAAGGTGTTACATTTACAACAGTAATGCCCACTTTGGTCTTCGCCCTCAAGCTTGCTTCTGTCTCGGGTGTGTCTTTCTGACGGTGTCAGTTGCACGATAATTGTGATACACAGTCGAATGGATAGTTTACCGATGAAGAGTTGACCGATACGCAACTCGTGAATAGGTTCACTGGATGCAGTGGAAGAGAGGCACAACGATGCTATGCATTGCTGTTCCCACAGCAGTATTACCGCATCTCCAGTCTATACATAAACGCTATTATTCTGTGTTTTGTCTTCTACGTTTTGGTAATCACCAGTAGGCTTCCTCACTGTTGTAAAGATGTTTTCACAGAAACAAAGGTAGCTGTGTTAACAAACAGAATAAATCAAAATTACGTTACTACTCTGTAATACTGACTGGAGATCACAGGTCGTGTGTAGGAAAATACTCACTTAATCTCCTTGAATAACGTCCGACGCTTTATCGTATGAGTTAGGCTTCGCTGTGTGTATGGGCACGGTAGTTCGATCCCTCATCCACGTGCATGTGGAAACAATGTACTGACCGCTGATGTGTCGGCAGGTGCAGGAATTCCATTAATTCCCTCTACAGGGTTTCGATTTGAACGCACTCTTCCTTTGCTTAAAAATACAAAATGGGGGATACTAAGCTGATGATTAGTCAAAATTCTCTACGTTTGACATGAAAAGTGAAGTCACGACTGATAGAGCCGACGCGAGTGATTTCTTCACACGGTGTACTGACTCGTCGAACTGCAAGGTTAAATCTACAAATTGAATTAACTACGTCCTACAGTCACTATATCCATCTAGCACTTTTGGGCGGCATCTCGGGCGCAGATGGTTTCTGACCCTGCATCTGCTTTCAGAGGCAAGAAACTCTGAACGTCGGCACCAGCTGCTCTTCTATAGCTATTAAGATCGGGCGCAGCAGTTTCCTTTAACAAACGGCCCATTGCAGAGATAAGGCAAGGTTTCCCGAGCAAAGAGCCCGGATGCAGCGAGTAAAATACGTCCCAATTTGTTGACCACGAAAGCAGCTTAACGCTGACTCTTGCATTCTCGGGACTCATACGGGCTCTAACAAGGCTAAAATAACAAGGGTATTACTCAACCTTCTCACCAAATCTGTGAGTGAAGTGCGTGTATGTGTGTGACTTTTTAATTCTTCCACATATGTATCAGATAATGATGTACTGGTGTCCTTACTAGCTTCACATAACTTCCGGGAGTGTTTCGACTGTTTTGTGTGCAGCGCTATGGAAACAAGTAAGAGGACACGATAGGAAATTAACAAAAACGTGCTGAGAGTTTATCACGCTCCTTTCATTACTGTGTTGTACCGCGTTGAAATCATTATACAAGACTACAAAAAAAGTTAATTTGGTACAGCATTCCTCTTTTTCTTTAATTTTTGGCACTTCGTGTAATAAATAATTACTATCGTGCACAGAATACCTGGTCTGTCATTTATCAACATAATTAACAGCATCTAGGTAAGTCCCATAGCGAAAATCTACTTTTCATACAAACTGCACCTACAGGACTTTCATCCTTGTTACCAGTGATTTCTAATCGAAATTAGTAAATTTCAAATGCAAGAAATAATTATAAGAAAGGAAGATATGAGTTTATCCTACAGTCATCTACATGGTCATCATACACAGAACAGTCCTATAAGGCGTAGCACCTGTAGTTAATAATACCCAGTCGTTCACATGGAACTGCAGCGAACAGTATAGCTGGACAACTGATATAAATTTATTAACATTTCCTTTCTCAGAAATTATAGATTCCATTGTTTTTAGGCTTCCTGCGTGACCGAGAAATGTGAGTGATGCATCTCTGCTTTTCAAATCTAAGCTGAAGGTTATGACACGCTTTTTCCACCTACAGGACTTTATGGTACTATTTTAGAGCCTTTCACCGTTTTGTATTTGTCTATAACATCCCACATTTCTTATTTTCGTCCGTCCCTCCGACAGAAGCAGAGAACAGTAAATAAATCTCCGAGAAGACAAGAAAGGGCTAAGAAATTGGCCGTGGCCTTTTCAGAGAAGCTGTTCCGGTATTAACATCGTGTAATTTAGGAAACAACGGAAAAGCTAAAACTGGGTGGGCTCTATAAGGTCATCACTATATGTAACCGCATATCTGAAAGTTGGAGTTGGGGAATGCAGTTCGCATAGGTTGTCTGCAACAATTGTCACGTCTTTTCCAGGGTCGTTGCTAGTTTATAGTTCCTCATCAAAGATTTCGTGACATCATTATCGTCCATTAGCTGTCTTCTCCCTTCTTTGCATGTTGCCTTGTCGTTATTTCAGGTGGTCCATCCGTTCGACTTGCCTTCCTCAGCTGTCGCTGCGTCATCCGTCCATCAGTCATTCGTTATTCATCTCCTCATTCCCCCTCCCCAGCTCGACCGCCTGTCCGTCGCTACCATCTCATCTTTCGTCTGTCAGTCGCGTCATCGCTGCCCACGTTAAATTTTCCGACGACGTACCATCTTCTCCTCCCCAACCGCCACACACACACACACACACACACACACACACACACAAATCGTTTTTTTATACCTGTCTCACCTCAGCAACGCCAGTACAATTCAGGAGTGCATGCACCTACTACCAAGAACACTCCCACAGTTTCCGCCTCTCCTGGATGAAGAACCTCGTAGTCTCACCAACAAAACCTGCAGCACCTACATTAAACTCGAGACCTCTTTCACGACATCTGTAGTAGTCACAGCATGAACATTCACAAGGAATATTTTACAATGGA
Organism: Schistocerca gregaria; assembly: GCF_023897955.1. Classification (NCBI taxonomy): domain Eukaryota; kingdom Metazoa; phylum Arthropoda; class Insecta; order Orthoptera; family Acrididae; genus Schistocerca; species Schistocerca gregaria. The sequence goes on from NC_064931.1 coordinate 378,227,283, forward strand.
AGGTGTAATGTCTGCCCTGAAAATCAGAAGTAATGCCAAACACACCTGACACCAGCAATCTCCCAGTACCCCCGTTCCCTTATTCTTATACCTTATTGTTAAAGAATAGAAAGACGTTTATGACAAACTGTTCGTACCGTTGACCCAATAAAAAGCAAAGAAAAGCAGATAAAATACTTGGCTAAATAGTGTATTGAAAAGAGCTTATAATATGGACGTCAACGAAGCAAAACATGGGTCCTAGAACGCAGTGGAATTAAATCAGGTGATGCTAAGGGAATCAGGTTAGGAAATGAGTCACTAAAAGAACTAGGCGAGTTTTGCTATTTGAGCGGCAAAATAACTGACGAAGGCCGAAGTAGAAAGGCTGTAAGACGCAGACAGACAATTGGCAATAAAAGTGGTTCTGAAAAACGGAAATTTGCTAACGCTAAAAACAGAAAAGCAAATAACTGATATCCATTTAAATGCTAGGAAGCCTTTTTCTGATAGTATTTCTCTCGAATGTAGCCTTGTATGAAAATGAAACGTGGACGATAAGCAGTTAAGACAAGAAGAGATTAGAAGTTTTCGAAATGTGGTGTTTCAGAAGACTGCGGAAGACTAGATGGTTAGATAGAATGAGGAATCAAAATGTTGAAGGTTAGATGGGTAGATCGAATAAGTAACAAAAATCCAAGGGCTAGTACGGCATATTGCAGAAGACGATATACTAACAGACGAGCGTGTTCTTGTGTACCTAGTGCTACCTCGTACTTATTTTTTATTGTTTATGTTCGCCAGTGAGAAAAAGCATTGTACCATGCAATACATTATGTTGTAAAGTTACTGATCACAGCCATCACCGAGAGAGATGGCACAATGATTACCACACAGGGCTCGCATAGTGGAGGATGAAGGTTCAAGTCCTCGTCCAGCCATCTAGATTTAGGTTTTCCATGGTTTCCATAAAACGCTCCAGGCAAGAGCCGCGAGACTCCTTTGAAAATGGCACGGCCGATTTACTTCCATGTCCTTTCATAATCCAAGCTTGAGCTCCGTCTTAATGGCCGTAGGAGGGACGTGTCGGTACACGGTAGAGTAGGACAGAGCTAATGTAATGCTTTTTGCAAGTAGTGAACATAGGATGGCGGAAAAAAGATCACTAACATATGACAGAATTTCTGCTCATAAGTATGTGCTCACTTTAGAAAGAATACTAAAATAAAATGCAAGTTGAAAATCTTAACCTTAATAAAATTGAGTAATCAGCTGTAATGCTATCTAGCATCACTCTAAGACAGACTGTAGCTTTCTGAATGTCCAGTTTGAATAAAAACTAAATTCATGGGTCTCTATTGTTCCTGTTCTAGATTCAATTCACTGTAATTACTGACATTTATGTGATACATACTCATTAACGTGAAAAACTAAAACAATAATTTTCTGGGAAAAAATAAGACCCAAACATTTTGACAGTGGACAGGATTCTATAAAATGTTGAATTCTGTAACATACAGGTACTCCGGCTGCATAATTTCGCTACGTGCCTATACGTTCTTACGGAATGTACTATCAGTTTGCAACGCTAACCGTATACTACCAGCTACAGACTTGAATTAACATCAAAATGCTTTAAACTAATCGACTGAATTTTAGTTGTTATAGAATTAAAATAACTCTTGTGGCAAAATGCAGTAATGCTAAGATGCAGCGCCTATGCTTTAACATTCATTTTGTTCTGTTTCGCAAAGTAAGGAAATCTGTTAAAAGATTTGCACATAACGTAAGTCACCTTTACAGAATTTATGATTTCATTAAGGAGGCATAGCTATCATTCACTGACAATCTGAACTTAGTATCAGCAGATCCTTTCTCACTTTGGTCAGAACATCAGGACACACTCCCAGCCAATTTGCTGGCGTGAATTACGTCTTATTGCTTTGCAAATGTTAATGCAACCCCAACAAAACGTTCCGATTAAGCATCGGGTGATAATGGAAAGTGTACATCAATTCAAATATGAGATAACGCTAAACCAGAAAACTCAGTTGTGTACATTACTTACTGCAGCCATCTGCATTATAATTGTAACCTTTAATAAACAGGCTATGCTGAATCGATGAGGCGGCAGCTGTTCATCAAATGACTGGAGACCTGCTGCATTGTTTTATTTCTCGTTCCTCAGAGGAAGAGTATTCTGCTGCACAAGGCTGACAGTCTTTACCCTGCAGTGTTTAGCGTGCTGCATACGTCAAAAGGCGTTTCCGTTATTCGAAGCATGATTCTGTATTCGGTCATCGACACACAAGCAGAACACGCTAGCACACTGGTTAACTTCTTCTTTACAGAACATCAGGCAACCAAATCGAGTAGACCCTAAAGAGATTGTGCAGGACGTTTTATATACAAATACAATGGGTAATACGCACATACGAGGGCGTGATGAAAAGTAATGCACCTGATCTTTATGTAAAATCCTTTAAGCTTCTTCAATAAAACAAACGTTATAAACATTCTACATTTTTATTCTTCATGTCTACACGCTTATTACTCAACATAGTCATCCTGGCGACGAACACATTTCTCCCAAAGAGAGACCATTTTGTGGATACCGTCACTGTTGAATATTTGACTTCGTCGAAGGAGACACAACCTCACGCCCGATTTCATCGCCTCATCACTATCAAAGTGAAGTCCTCGGATATGTTGTTAAGTTTTGGCAACATATGGAAATCGGATGGGGCTAAGTTGGGACTCTATTGAGAGTGGTCCATGACAGTGAACCCAAAGTGTCGGACTGTTGCAAATGTCGAACACTCGTGTGTGGTCTGGCATTGTCAAGCCGAACGAGAGGGTGCTCCATGTGTGGGCGAAGTTTTCGAATTCGAAAACTCATTACATTAAGATGCTTCTTACGCACCAACACAGTAACGTTACACAGCGCCGTGTTCGATTCTACAAGCATGAAGAATACAGATGTATAATGATAATAACGTTTGTTTTATTCAAGAATCCTTAAGAGTATTCTTATAAAAAAATTCAGAGGCATTACTTTTCCGCACTCACTCGTAATCGGATTGTGGACAGCGGAGTGTACAGAGAACAAAAAAATTATGTTTAAAATATCTTTTTGCGGTTAAAGCATAAAATGAAAGACGCTTTAATGGACAAAATTAAATTCAGGCCATTAAAAATGCAACATCATGAAAGCGGCATGTAACAGACGTGAAATCAGCATGAGGTGTACTACATGCTTGGATATGCAAAGCATTCGCGTTTGAGCACAGCCACATCAATCACGTAGGAGTACCGACATCTAAATTTTGCATATAAGGAAATATTACACAGCTAGTTTTTGATTCATAAATAGCATTTGTGTGTTGGTAGTCTGTGAGAAGATCGCATCATGTCCCACGTAACAAGGAGGAAATTCAATCAGCGCGTGTCAGAATTCGAGAGCGGAAGGATCGGTACCTGTCGAGACGGTAGTTAATCGGTCCGCAATATTGGAGCTCGCATTGTTCTGGAAGTGTGATAGGACCGCTGTTGTTCTCCACATAGATAAATGATTTGGCGGAGAGAGTGGGCAGCAATCTACGGTTATTTGCTGACGATGCTGTGGTGTGCGGTAAGGTGTCGAAGTTGAGTGCCTGTAGGAAGATTCAAGACGGCTTAGACAAAATTGTAATTCTTTTATTTTCACTTCACAAGTCCCTTTTGACCACATAGATTTTTTTACACTTTATGACCGGTTTCGGCTTATCGCCATCTTCAGATCTGTTGTAAATATATATATTGTGTAAGCGACCAGGTTCAGTTAGTTAAGATTAAATATAGACGCCGGCCGAGGTGGCCGAATGGTTCTAGGCGCTACAGTCTGGAACCGCGCGACCGCTACGGTCGCAGGTTCGAATCCTGCCTCGGGCATGTATGTGTGTGATGTCTTTAGGTAAGTTAGGTTTAAGTAGTTCTAAGTTCTAGAGGACTGATGACCTCAGATGTTAAGTCGCATAGTGCTCAGAGCCATTTGAACCATTAAATATATACAAGTCTTAGTGATAGTGATAAATATTAAATATTTATAACCATGTATCGCACCCATACATACCGTTAAAATATTGTGATATAAATAATCGTCAAGCTAAACATGTGCGTGCTAATACTCATATTGCGTCAGCATTTATACAAAAACCTAATACCAGCACAGGGCGCTTTAGCCAAAGTACATAATAAACCAGTGTCGCCAATGTAAAGATTAAAATGCGGTATGCAATGTCTTTAGTTAAAAAATTTTCCCCTTAGCTAAACGAGTGTCTGTCATTAAAAATATATACTGATATACTATATGTGATGTTATTCAATCTGTATATTGAGCAAGCAGTGAAGGAAACAAAAGAAAAGTTCGGAGTAGGTATTAAAATCCATGGAAAAGAAATAAAAACTTTGAGGTTCGCCGATGACATTGTAATTCTGTCAGAGACAGCAAAGGACTTGGAAGAGCAGTTGAACGGAATGGATAGTGTCTTGAAAGAAGGATATAAGATGAACATCAACAAAAGCAAAACGAGGATAATGGAATGTAGTCGAATTAAGTCTGCTGATGCTGAGAGAATTAGTTTAGGAAATGAGACACTTAAAGTACTAAAGGTGTTTTGCTATTTGGGGACCAAAATAACTGATGATGGTCGAAGTAGAGAGGATATAAAATGTAGACTGGCAATGCCAAGGAAAGCGTTTCTGAAGCAGAGAAATTTGTTAACATCGAGTATAGATTTAAGTGTCAGGAAGAAATTTCTGAAAGTATTTGTATGGAGTGTAGCCATGTATGGAAGTGAAACATGGACGATAAATAGTTTCGACAAGAACAGAATAGAAGCTTTCGAAATGTGGTGCTACAGAAGAATGCTGAAGATTAGATGAGTAGATCACATAACTAATGAGGAAGTATTGAATAGGATTGGGGAGAAGAGAAGTTTGTGGCACAACTTGACCAGAAGAAGGGATCGGTTGGTAGAACATGTTCTGAGGCATCAAGGGATCACCAATTTAGTATTGGAGGGCAGCGTGGAGGGTAAAAATCGTAGAGGGAGACCAAGAGATGACTACACTAAGCAGATTCAGAAGGATGTAGGTTGCAGTGGGTACTGAGAGATGAAGAGGCTTGCACAGGATAGAGTAGCATGGAGAGCTGCATCAAACCAGCCTCAGGACTGAAGACCACAACAACAACAACAACTATATGTGAAATTAGGCTCGTAATTTAAATCCATAAAAAGTACAAATAATATACAATACAGCCCTTCGCCTGGTTAGGTGACATACAACTTTTATGAATGCCAGTATAAAAAGTATGAAATAAAAAATAAAAAATCACTAAATCTTCTATCCTAAGATCAGTTAACAGTGAACGAAGACTGGACCGATCTGCAACCACGTCATGTACCTCGGCAGAGGCAAGGGGTTCGTCTGCAGCAAGCCCACTGTCGTGGCTTCCATAAACGATACAACATTTCTGCACCCAACGACAACACTGCACACAGGAGTAGCACTACGTCACTCCTTCAGCATAAACCTGTTTCGGTTTTTATCCGGTGACGAATTCCCGCCAGTAGTAGCCGGAAGAATTTCATCAAATAAGCCCATTTCTACAGAAGATGCGCGGGAGAAGTCCTCTTTTAAAAGTGAACCAACATTGGTTCGTTCAGCTAACCCTGAATACCAGAAGATCTGAGCAGAGATTTCGAAACGTCGATCGTGGGGAAGAAATTGAAGTATAACATGACACGGCCTGACATCCTAGAAGATTGTACCTAAAACGATAACAGCCATGGAATATTGCATACTTACATACGTCGTCTCTTGATACTAGTCCCGGTTTTACTTACAGCGACGCTATGGACTTACCGGTGTGTGCTGGCTCTGAGGAGAACGAACGTCGACAGATTGCCTTCTTCAATGTCACACGGTCCAACATCTGGCGTGATACTAAAGTATGACATAAAAAATAAAAATAAGAAATCGCAAAATCTTCTATCCTAATATCAGTTAACAGCGAACGAAATCATAATACAATTAATAAATTAGTGGCCCTTAATTAAAAACAGAAAATTCACGGTCACTTCTGGTTCGCTTTTTCGGTAATTTGGATGGCAATCTGTACTTTCTGAGATGTTAAGGCCGGTGCCTATACCCTATGAGTGTGGTCTCTATGACATTACATTTCGACAAGAAAACGCAAGGCTGCAAGTAGTCCATACTGCCCTGACGTACCTCTATTCAGAGGGTTTTCGACCTTTACCGTGGCCAGAACAATCTCCAGATCTCTCACTCATTGAAAACATTTGGTCATAGGCTCCGAGATACTGGACCCACCACCGCTCGCCAGTCACCGCGATTTATGAACACTGGCGAATAGTTAAAGCAGGACAGAATGATATACCCCTATCTCTCACACAAGCTGTGTTGGACTCTATGCCAGCCAGGTTAGAGCCAGTTTTTATGCTACCAGAGGTAACAGCTTTTTGACCTAAATGTCGCGTATAACCCAAAATCATCTACAAATTTAATCATGTATTTTACATACTATACTGTAATTGCACAAAAAGTAAAATTTCGTTATTTTCTAATCTTCTGATGTTGTAGTTTTAATGGCCAGCGTTATTCAGGCTGTAGTATTGTTTGCTTTACATCTTAAAATTATTTACATAAGAATTATGTAAGTTCTTTCTATTTTTACTTTACATTTTTCCAATGACTACATCATTATATAATAAAGAAAGTGTGGTCCCCTCACTCTTTCTTCTCCGACAAAAAATCCTTTCCAGTTTTCGCCTTCCACCAAACGAATCAACATCAAACACTGAAAATCGCTTTTGTTTCTTGCATTCCAGATACTTGACCGTCGCAAGTGCCACCCACCACCATACGCAGTAACAATGTCAAATTCAGTGCGTGTCATTAGTTTTTATTTACTTTTATTGTAAAATACATTAACAAAATGGGATTCCTACCTCCATAACATCTCGAAACGAAGCATCTGTACTTTAGTTTATAAAGCACATGCATTTTAATGTACTGTTAATATCTTTTTCAAATTTACGATATGTGAATGGAATGGGGAGAAACCTTTATTTGTGACTCAAAGAAATAATACAACGCAATGTACTTTACGGTTTTAGAGTGTAAGTGTGGACTAAAAATCGCGTTTAAATTTTATAGTTGTTCCATCCGACATAGAGAATCACGACAACACACTCCACGTCATCGCAGCCCAATCACAGGCGACGCACGACCCAGCGATTAGGTCCCAGTCGCCCCGTCTCCTCTGACTTCATTGCGATTTAAACGACAGCTGCCGCAAGCAACGAGCGGATCTGTCCTAGCCTTCATGACTAACGCACCTAGTCGTACCGACGGCTAATATTTGTAATGCAACCACTGCTACACTAGGTCGTGAATTGTATTCTGGTCGTATTGGTACAGCACGCAAGTACTGACATACAATTGCTCGGTTTACAAACTTGTGCTTTTTGAATCAGTGTGCTTTTTTGTTTGTGTTGTTAATTAAAAGGCATGCGTCCCCATGCTGTAACAAAAAATATTTTTAACCACTGACAGCCCGTCGCCCTATTCATACAGGGCGTGGGAGGAATACGAAGAACAGATGTTCCCTGCGGTTTATCTTTTTTGTGTTTATTCTCTCTCTCCGAAAATGGTTGTCAGGTTCACCTCCCAACATTAGTTTGGAGAGTTATCGATGTATGTTAGGTTTTTCGTAAGACATACATACTCATTTATATTGTTAATGCAATCCAATAAAAACATTGTACAATTTGCTTCGATAAAATTACAGCCTGGGTATTCAGACTAAATTAGTGTAAGTCGTCTCCATTGAGATTATTTATAATAAGACACCATCGTCTCTCTACGTTCTACAAAGATATATGAAGAAGGGTTTCTTCTGATGCTGAAGATGTTGCAGTTGGTGTTGAACCCCTTCGTGCAGTATATATATGACTCTCGTTTATCGCCTAAATTGCTGCACCTTACACATCTCGGCCACGTGAAGACAAGCGTAGAGACCACCTCACCCTGCTTTTATTTGCCGTTCGACTTCTGGAATCTAATAGTTGTACGTGAACAAGCCGGCCGCTGTCGTCGAGCGGTTCTAGGCGCTTCAGTTCGGAACCGCGCTGTTGCTACGGTCGCAGGTTCGAATCCTGCCTCGGGCATGGATGTGTGTGATGTCTTTAGGTTAGTTAGGTTTAAGTAGTTATAAGTCTACGGGACTGACGGCCTCAGTGCATAGTGCTTAGAACCATTTGAATCATTTTCTACGTGAACAACATACCAGAATCAATCATTCTCAATGACACAATATTATCTGAGTGCCGCTATGTAACACGACCAATTTCTCCAACACTTTATGGATATCGGCAATTAAAGCTCGGAACGATAAATAGAGAAATTTATATCCAGGGAGGTGGTGTAGGGCTAAGACACTGGACTCGCATTCGGAAAATTGCGGTTCAGATCCCTGCCAACCATCCACGTTTACATTTTCCGTGGTTTCTATAAATTGCTTACGGTAAATGACAATAATGTTTCTGTGTAATGAACATGGATGATTTCCATCCTTATCCCTCCGCATTGCATACTAGCGCTACGCCTCGTTGTCCACAGGACAGTTAACCCTACTCTTCCTTCCTTCTCAAAACTACCACAGATTTCCAGCATTAGAATACAGAACCCATTACTATAGATATCTCTCAAGTGTTCTCGTCCACAGTTCATTTCATTCTCACTTCCTTTCCTTTCGTCTCCTCGCCCCCCTCGTGATCTACTGGAACAGCCTCTTTATCTTCACTTTCATTTCAGACATGTTTCCTGCTATGATTCCTAGTGATATGACAATAGGAACAACGTTTCAGAAGTGCTAACGATATTATTTGACATTTTATACAAGATTTTTACTTTTAACGTCTGTTTAGTATCGTTACAACTTTTATTACTCATGTTATTATTTGTATCAATTATTATATTAATTTATCAAATGCTTACGTAACTGCATCGTAAAACGTGTAGAATTTGAGAAGCTTCAAGTCACTATATTTTGTAAAATTTGATTATATTGCTTCCTGTGCAATGGAGGCCCTGCTGGTCAGGTTAAACCTTTATTTCTGCCTATAGCAACACAGTCATCATATATTGGTTCTGATAGAGAGAACAAACTTTAGTTGGTCCCTCATATGACAGACCTCCTGGAGAGGGCACATTTCCTTTGGTGCTTTATATGACGTCCCCGTAGAGGGGGCACAATTTCATTCATACATCATATGACGGCCGTTATTTGGACACGCTGTAGTTGCCCTGTCATTCGAAAACCTTCATAGGCAAGGCACACTCATTTTTTCGTCATATGACAGGCCTCTTGAAGAGAACATGCTTTCATCCGATTGTTATGTGACGGCTCTGGGGAGAGCATACTTTTATTTGTCCACCATATGACAGCCCTCACGGAGAGGACACACTTTCATTTGTTTGTCATATGACTTCCCTCATACAGAGGTTGTCGTATGTCGTTAAAAAGAAAGTGTGTCCTCTCCCTGACGGCTTTCATGTGATGGACTAGTTATAGCGTATCTTCTTTACGAGAGCGGTCATATGGTGGACCACAGTAATGTGTGCCATATTGACAAGGTCCATCGCGTGATAGTCCTCTTTGAGACGGTACGTTGCATTCGTCCGTTACGTGACAGCCCTCACAGAGAGAGCTCATATTCACTGGTCCAGCATATGAAAGCCTTCGCTGAGAGGGCACGCTTTCATTTGTCCATCAAATAAGAACCCTACACGAGAACGTACACATTCATTCGATCGTTATATGACGGATGAAGTCCTTCATCGTGAGGGCAAATTCGTCTGTCATATGTTGGCCCTCATATAAGGAGCATACCCTCATTAGTCTTCCATACGACAGCCGTCGTAAAGTGTGCACGCCTTCATTCGTCTGTCGCATGACTGGCTTTGCAGCGAGGGTAGGATGTCGGTGCCTCGTCTTATGACGGGTTACGGCACTAAAGGGTTACTGACTAAATAAAATCAACAATAACGTGGCCACTGGAATCTCCATGTTTAGGGAACCTTTTTTACTTTCCTATTATGGAATGTGCCGGATTCGGAACGACCATGAAGTCTTTTAATAAAGCTCTAGGTCCTAGTAACGGGATGTACAGTAAAACCATGTTAGCGACACGTCGGATCTGTAGGCAATTTGGTCATGAATTGCTTTGTCCTACTTCCGTTTTCGGTGTGTATGGATGTTCGAAGATTAAACTGCTTCGCTGTTTATAAACACCTGACGTGGAACCTCGATACAATGAGAAATGAGCTCTATTCCATAGTAGTGAAAGAAGTCCGCAACAGCTCTTCCTTTGCTAGATTTCCGAATTGAGCTGTTCATTGTTATGGTTCATTAAAGTGATTTGCTGCACGGAAAGAAGCATAGCAATAGCTTTAATTTGCTATAAATGTTAATAGTGAAGAACAAACTTTGTTAATGTTTCCAAAATGGCTCTGAGCACTATGGGACTTAACATCTATGGTCATCAGTCCCCTAGAACTTAGAACTACTTAAACCTAACTAACGTAAGGACATCACACAACACGCAGTCATCACGAGGCAGAGAAAATCCCTGACCCGGCCGGGAATCGAACCCGGGAACCCGGGCGCGGGAAGCGAGAACGCTACCGCACGACCACGAGCTGCGGACTGTTAATGTTTGTTGTATTTCTTTTTCGTAGTCCTTTTCACAGAATTTTTAAACGTGGAGCACAGTATCGCTTAGAAAAATAATGTTAAATCGTGATATACGAGTTTCGTCCAGAAAATAATGCCCCTAAGGTTTTCTTTTCTCAGAATAAATGTATTCTTAAGAGTTAGAACAGCTAAAAGAAATGTTAATGCTCTCATCGTCTTCAAAGTGTATCCCGCGTACAGAATCCTTCTGTGACCAAATAGCCGGATATCCGAGGGCGCCCGATCTGGTCTACGAGGTTGAGGGAATGATGTCCAAACATGTTTGGCGATGTATTCACGGGTTCTGAGACTTGCGTGTGGGTGTGCATTTTCGTGTTGGAGCAAGATATCTTTTGGATTCTTATCAGACTGAAAATGTCGTAAACAGTTCTGTTCAGAGTCTTCATATGTGTCTCAGAATTACATGCCCTTTTGACAACACGTCCAAGAGAGTGACACCATCGCTCCTCCAAAACTTCTCATCATGACTTTGTCACCAGAGGGAGCTGCCTTGAATTTCTTCTGTTTTGGTGATTGAAGTTTGTGACACTCCAGTGACTACCTTTTTGCTTCCGGCTCAAAGTGATGGATCCAGATTTTGTTACTTGTAACAATACGTGACAGAAAGGACTTCCCATTCGGTTCAAACTGCTCGAACAGTTAAGATGAAATGGATTGTCTTTGAAACTTGTAGCCTGTTGTGAGCTGTCGCGAAACTCACCTCCAATGCCCCTCGATAACTGTAGAGCGAATGTCCATTTGTGATGTGTCGGTGTGCACGAAGAATGGCATCCACACGATTCACAATGTCTGGAACAGTGGCTGTGACAGGACGTCCCGAACGTGGCCGGTCATGGAGCTCAGTTTCTGCAGTCCCTGGCACTTTAACTTTGTCTATTCATCCCCCAAAAGAAGCTCTGTTAACTGCATCAGTACCATACACTGCACACAAACGTTAATTGTTGTTCATCACAGTTTCTTTTTTAGCAACCAAGAACTCAATTACAGTACGTTGCTTGTATCGATTGTCTTACGTAGACACGGCTATGCCATGTGTCGGAAGTGTTGGAAACTTAGTGCACGTGCGGAAGAAACTTAAGATAGGGGCATTAGTTATTGGGCGACCCTCGTACTTCTTAGGCTTTAAAGATGAAATAACAAGAATGTAGAACGAAACGGAAATTATCAAATTTTTGTGATTCGATGGTTAATTTCTTGAACATTCATGGGAGTAATCTTGAGATTTCACTACACGTCTTGGACACATAAAAACGATAGAAAATATCGCTTTCGTTTTAGGAAACTGTTATTTGAGTGAAAGAAGTTATCCTGGTAAGAGAATGGACAGGTAATTCATTTCCACCACAAAGAAGAGACAGTCTCGAGCAGCTTTCAGTGTCAAGAAAGAATCTGAGAGTCTTGTATGAAATGAAGGACGGGAACGTGTTTAAAGTTAAGCAGTGTACAAAACAGGTAGCGTTTTGTAAAATGTCAGCTTTAATTGTGCAAGAGTAAGTAATTATTACAGGAAAAAAATATATACATCAAATGAAACTCGGAAAAGTCTAAAAGAAATGCTGCTGAAAACTTTTATTAATGTGTCTGAGGGTCAGTTTACAGTTACTGATGGATATATACGCTGTACACTTCTTAAACACCAAATTAAATGAACATTGTTGATTTCTGTGATGTATATATTCAAGAAATCACGGAGAACCAGTAGGTAGAGGACTCCGAAATTTATTTCGAAAAATATGTAGAATAAATGTCATTAATAACTAAATTTACAGACAAATTCGTACCAGACGCAAAGACGAAGTTTTTATCACTCCAGAAATTGCAGTCAGTTTACGAGAAATAAGTACACTCAAATCGACCGTTGTCGTTTCACGGTAGAAAACCTACTGAGTTGACGATGCAATCAGTGAGTGCTACGATTCGTTCTTCTACCGTAATATCAGTGATAAGTGTTGGTAAATATACTCGTTATTCTTCTTTATATAGGACTAGTGACTCGCCCCTGCTTCACACAGATTGCATGAAGTATCTACGGGCGATCGACTTGTCTGGCTTAGCAGTAACAAATTAGGCACACGCCACAGCTGACACATCATAGACAGTTGTGTATTGTTTTTCAAGGTCACCAGGAGAATTTTGTCACAAATATTAAATTTCTGCGAAATAACAAAGGAATGATATTTCAGGAAACAGAGCACAAGGTCAGACTAAACGACAATAGGACAGGAACCTGGCCGTTGTCTTTTCTGCTATTCTCCCTAGGTAATTTAAGGACACTATAGCGATTTTAGATCTGGATAGCTGGACAGAGAATTGAAGCTCGGTTCTTTGCAATACGAGTACAATGTACCTACAACAACGTCATCGCGTTTGACGATTTCGCCAATGAGGGAATACCATAGCTACATTTTACTTTTATGTTTTTTCCAAGCGATTATTGTAGTAACAAATATCTAAGAAAGTCGAAATGGAAGGGCCATGCACATAGTTATTCTTATTTCGGGAATTTATTTTCAGAAAAACAGATTTCGTAGTATTGAATATTAATGGTAAAACGTTTCTCGTCAGAAGATCCACAAAAGCAAGTTCAACTGGCTTCTCCTCTGCGAAATAAAGGTTATACATGCTGAAGTCAATCAAGAAGATTACGTAGTTTTAATTCTTTCTATGTGGTTTAAGCTATCAACTTTTCTTTAGTGTATTAAAAAGTGGTGTGATCTGATAACTTCGCAGTTCGAAGAAACAGAGGCGAAGAGTAAAGAAAGAAGGAAAAAGTATTTGCATTTCATCTAGAGCTCTGAAGCTTGATGGAATGTGCATTCGTGGTTCTGAATTACATGAAAGTTCGATAACCCTTTGTGCAGTATTTCAGCTTTAGTACTAGAGACGCGTATTTTTAATATAGCCGCAATATTAAAAGGCTGCTTAAGAACACACTGCAATATGAGAGAAGTTCCGCAATATAAAGGTCAGTCACCGGAGCCCAAGGGCAAATAGCGTTTGGCGATGATTCGTTCCTTAATTTAAAAATTAATTACCTGTCCCTTCCAGTTATTGTTTCTGTTCCTGTTCCAGCCGGAAGAAAGACGGTATATTTCCAAGTAAAATGATTCCTTTTCATTATTCTTCCCATGTTCCAACCTCTAAATAAACCGAAAAGTCTGTTGTACTCTCTTTCCTTACTAACTTAGAAAGGACTTCTCTGGATCGAATGCTTCTTCAGTAAGACCAAAAACAGAGTTATATTTATGCGAGTTAGTTCAAACGTCTTTGAAATGCTTCAGTGGGTTCTTCATCTTATATCGGCCGTGGCGGCACTGTGGAATGAGGAAGTTCATCAACGTAGCTTTTTGTGCATTAAAGATACATTTAAATATTTCTTAAAAATGAAACACCGTCTTTCGCAAAACACATCGTGTTTTGCAGAAGGCCAGCTTAAAAAACAATATTTCGTTCGCAAAAAGACGGAAAAAAAGAACTACTTTAAGTAAGATAATTATGTTAGAAAATGGCTCTGAGCACTATGGGATTTAATTTCTGAGGTCATCAGTCCCCTAGAACATAGAACTACTTAAACCTAACTAACCTAAGTACATCACACACATCTATGCCCGAGGCAGGAATCGAACCTGCGATCGTAGCGGTCGCGCGGTTCCAGACCGTAGCGCCTAGAACTGCTCTGCCACTCCGGCCGGTGATAATTACGACAGCGTGTACATCAGTCCTAATAAAAAAGAGTGAACTGTTCACTGTAATAATTGATTCACAAAGATTTTGGTGGTGTGATATACGAACATGCTGTTGGAAATTCCGTTGCGAATAGATATACTAGGAGAGTAGTGGCCACAGGTGTCCGGTAAAATACACTACCCGTTGAAAATTGGCAATACCCAGTAAAACGGCTTGAATGCACCCTAACTCAAAAGATATGTAGGTAAATATATAATTAATAAGAGGTTAAGACTCCAGAGAGATTGAGTACACCCGGACTCGGAAGCTTTCTTTCGTGAGTGGCCAGAAAGGTCAGCGCAACACGAAGAGCGGAATATCAGCATCTGAGTTATTTCTAACAGAGCAGAATAATCAGTCTCCAGAAAATGAGTTTACTATAACATTACAATTCGGCTCGTAAGGGCATACTGCTACCCCAGTGATATTTCTGTCAAACTGCTGGATAGCACGGCGCCTCAACGAGTGGGTCTTGGGCAACGCGATGTGAAAAAAAGACGAAATGACCAACAATTTGCCCATAAGACAGTAACGGTCGGTAAAACTTGGTTCACAGCCACAGATCAACATCAGAACTCTGCAACTGGAATGCTTCAGCGCCATTTGGACAGCTGATACACGTATCACTACGTCGGTTCTCAAAGCAAAAAAAAAAAAAAAAAAAAGAACTGTGAGGGACGTCATTGGATGTTGACTCCTACGTGTTTAGGACAATCTGATTAGCGATCGTTACGTTAGAGGGTTCTAGAACTCGACTGCTGGTACCTCGGAGAAAAATACAAAAAATAAAACTTCCCGGCCGATTACAACTGTGTACCGAACACAGACCCCAGATCGAAAACTTTGGTCGTGAAAAGAGTCCGGATAGTTCAATCAGTTGAATATTTGCCCGCGAAAGGTAAAGATTTCGAGTTCGATTTCTAGTCTGGTACACAATATTAATCTGTCAGTAAATATTCAGTTGTCACATATTCACCAACAGAGCTAAAATTCATAAATTCATTCTGAAAACGCAAGAAACGCTTAATCAAAGCGATTCCCAGTGGAATGTGCAAGTCTTCAGTGTAGAACAGGGGCGGCACTGAACCCCTGGCTTGCACGTACGCCTAGCCTGCCACCCAGCGAACATCTCAGAGATATTGTTGGTCTCTAAACTCTATTGATATTTTGCGAACGTTCACACAAGCCGTATAGAGGGAAATTCCCAAGGAACGTAAAGAGCGAGGTGGTACAATGGTAAAGACACAACGGCTGAATTCGCGAGTAATCGGTTCAATTCGCCGTCCCCACACCGTGATTTAGATTTTCCATAGTTTCCCAAAAACGCGTAAACTTAGATGTTACCCTGAAATGGATATTCTCGAGTTACCTCCCCATTTTTCCCCAATCCGAATTTTGGATCCTCCTCTCATGATGTTTTCACCGCAATTCGTTAAACGCTAATATTCCTTTCTTCCCAAGAACATTGATTCCATTGCGTGACAGATAGAGGATCTGCTTGAATGGCGTGGTGGCTCTCAGAGTAAAAGATCATGTACATTTCCAATATCGGATTGTTAGGTGCCTTATCTGTGATGTTCCTGTCGTGGGCTGCAGCCCAACGACTAGATTTGTTCAGCCCTCCAAGCTTCTACTCTGTGCAAACCTTTCAGCTCTAGATAATTCCTGCAACATACATCCCTTTGAACCTTCGCACTGTACTCGAACTTGGACTCCCTCTACAATTTTTGCCCTCGACGCTTCCTCCTATAAACAAATTAACGGTTCTTTTATGATTCAGGATGTGCCCTATCAACCGTTCCCTTCTTTTATTCAAGTTGGGGAATTTATTTCTTTTTCCAGGTGCATTCAGTACCACTTCACTAATTTTTCAATCTACTAATCTAATTTTCAACCTTCTTATGTAGCATCACATACACTATGTGATCAAAACTATCCGGACACGCCCAAAAACATACGTTTTTCATATTAGGTGCATTGTGCTGCCACATACTGCCAGGTACTCCATATTAGAGACGTCAGTAGTTATTAGGTATCGCGAGAGAGCAGAATGGGGCGCTCCGCGGTACCCACGGACTTCGAACGTGGTCAGGTGATTAGGTTTGACGCTAGTCATACGTCCGTACGCGAGATTTCTACACTCCTAAACATCCATAGGTCCACTGTTTCCGATGTGATAATGAAGTGGAAATGTGAAGTGACACGTACAGCACAATAGCGTACAGGCCGCCCTCGTCTGTTGACTGACAGAGAGCGCCGACTGTTGAAGAGGGTCATAATGTGTAACAGGCAGAAGTCCGTCCACACTATCACACAGGAATTCCAAACTGCATCAGGAGCCACTGCCAGTACCATGATAGTTAGGCAGGAGGGGAGAAAAGTTGGATTTTATGGTCGAGCGGCTGCTCATAAGCCACACATCACGCCCGTAAATGCTAAACGACGCCTCACTTGGTGTAAGGAACTTAAACATTGGACGATTGAACAGTGGAAAAACGTTTTGTGGAGTGACTAATCGCGGTACACAATGTGTTGATTCGATGGCAGGGTGTGGATATGGCGAATAGCCGGTGAACGTCGTCTGCCAGCTTGTGTAGTGCCAACAGTAAAATTCGGAGGCGATGGTGTTATCGTGTGGTCGTGTTTTTCATGAAGGGTTCTCGCATCCCTTGTTGTTTTGCGTGGCACTATCACAGCACAGGCCTTCATTGATGTCTTAAGCACCCTTCTTCGGGGATGCTGATTGCATCTTTCAACACGATCGAGCACCTGTTCATAATACGCGGCCTGTGGCGGAGTGGTTACACCACAATAACATAAGTGTAATGGACTGGCCTGGACAGAGTCCTGACCTCAATCCTGTAGAACACCTTTGGGATGTTGTGGAACGCCGACTTCGTGCTGGACCTCACCAACCGACAGCGATACCTCTTCTCAGTGCAGCATTCCGTGAAGAATGGGCTGCCATTCCCCAAGAAACGTTCCAGCGCCTGGTTGAACCTATGTCTGCGAGAGTGGAAGCTGTCGTCAAGGCTACGTGTGGGCAACCTCCATACTGAATTCCAGCATTACCAATGGAGGTCGCCACGAACTTGTAAGTCATTTTCAGCCATGTGTCCGGATACTTTTGTTCACATAATATATCAAAAGTTTCTGTTCTCTTCCTGTCTTAAACGGTTATCGTCCTCGTTTAACTACCGTACAAGGCTACATTCCAGGCAAATACTATCGGAAATGACTTCCTAATATTTAAAATTTTATTCAGTGTTTAAAAATTTCTCTTTTTAAATGTTTTCTTGCCATCTATAGTCAGCATTTTACATCATATCTACCTCGACCATCATCACTCATTTAGATGCCCTAACATGAAGACTCATGTACTAATCCTACATCTATATACGTATTGCCTAAACGGTGTATCACAGGGGTACCTCTTACCACTACTAATAATTCCCTTCCTGATTCGCTCTTAATTGGAGCGAAGGCAAAACGGCCTTCCGTATCACTCCTAATTTCTCTTACATTGGCTTCGCGGTCTTTTCGCGAAATTTAAGATCGCGGTAGTAGAGTCTTTCTGCAGTAAGCCGCAAATGCCGGTTTTATAAATTATTAATGTAGTGTTTCGTGAAAGAACGGCATCTCCTTCCAGGAATTTTCATTTTTTTTTCACCAAGCATTTCCATAATACTAGAGTACCCATCGACTCTGTCGGTAACTAGTCTAGCAGCACACCTCTGAACTGCTTCGATGTCTTGCTTTAATCCGGCTTGGTGGGAAGCCCAAGCGCTCTAGCAGTTCTCAAGAATGGGTCGTCCTAGTGGCCTATATTCGGGCTTCTTTATAGATTAACTACAATTTGTTAGAATTCTCCCAATAAACCGAAGTCGAGCACTCACTTTCCCTACTAGCGATATCACGTATTCGGTCCACCTCATATCACTTTGGAACGTTATGCCTAGATATTTAATCGCTGTGACTGAAACAACACACCACTAACACTATTTGAACATTGCAGGACCCTTTTTGCCCTCTCATCTTCTTTAAGTTAAACTTTTCTGCATTTATTGCAACCTTCCATTAGTCACACCAAACAGACATTCTGTATGTTTTCCTGTATCCTCCAATAGTCACTCAACGGTGACAGGAAACAAGAGCGGACCTATAATTCTTTCCAGGGGTATTCTTCACGATACACCTTCTCCGATGAACGCTCGTCGTCTACTCGCATACCTAGAACCTATTCTGTATGCTATCATTTAAGTGTCCGCACTGTGGTACTGTGTCAGACACTTTCTGGAAATCTAGGAATATGGAATCTGCCGGGTGCACTTCATTCATGGTTTTCAGGGTATTGTGTGAGAAAAGGTAAGCTGAGTTGCAGAAGAGAGAGACTTTCTAAATACGTGCTGATTTGTAGAAAGAATGTTTTATGTCTCAAGGAAATGTGTTATATTCGAACTTAGAATACGCTCAAGAAGTCTGCAGCAAACCGATGTTAAGAATAATGGTCTGTAACTTTGCCCGTCCGTACTTTATTTTCTTATAGGGTAAAGTAAGTTAATTTTGCAGTATTTTTAACAACACGTGTTGTTTTACTAGAGCAAGATAATTAAAATTGTTGCAGTTAATTTTATTAAATAACTAAATACGTGAGCCACAATTTTCAAAAGTGTCGCTGAGCATAACTGTAGATAATTTGGATGCATATACGGGAAGGTAATTCAGCAGTAGGTGAGGTAATGCTGCAGTAACTGTAAAGCAACGTTGCAATATAAACTTTCATTCACCCTACTGCATCAAACCCCAGCCTAGGCAGTGAAATGTTCACAACAATTGTCACTCAAGTAGGCATCACTCTCTACAATATGAACTAATCGTCATTTGAAAATCTAAGCTGACTGAAAGCAGAGAATAAAAGCAACGCTCTTGGTCTATCAACGTTTGGTGCGTGTTCTTCAAGACTCACATCATTGGTCCCTGTTTTATTGATGGGAATCTAAATATACTCAAGTATCTAGAGTTCCTAAGATATGCTACTGCCACAGTTATTGCAAGACATCCCACTGGACTTACGACAGTCAGTGTGGTACCAACATGACGGATGGTCCTCCTATTCCGCTCGTATAATGATAGACTATCTCAAGAGAAGATTTGGAGAGCATTGGAAAGGTCGTTCAGGAAACGCAACATGGTTTCACAATTAACCAAACTAACACTTCTATACTTTTATCTGTGGTGAAAATTAAAATAAGACGTCTATTAGGTAACACCGACATCTCCCAAAGGCATGAAATGCCTTATAACGCGGCCTTGTGCTACCGTTAACTCGACTTGATATTCATCGTACAGTGCCGTTCCTCCAGAATCACTTTATGGCGTGTATCGATGTTCAAGGTCAACATTCTGAGCACTTGTTATGACAGCCGCGATAATAAATACACGAACCGTAGCTGAACTAGCTATTTGCTTACATATACTTGTCCTGTTAGAAGCTTCTTTAAAATTCCACAATGAAGTACACAAATAAGCTATACAGTTCACTTTTCACTCTATTAATTTCCTTAGGTTTTAATTTCACACACTTTGCGTGATTATTACTAGACTTTTTCTTAGAAGACATGTTGAACCAAATCCTGACAATTTCGACGTAAAATATGTTAGCAAAAAAGTTTAAAATGCGTTTTAAATGTTTGTTAATTTAATAAATAATTCTCCTATTGCATGGGAAAGTAATTTGGAAAAAGTAGATTATGTAGTTAAGTCATAGGCTGAAATTCAAATTTGTGTACAATTATGTGTGTGAAAAACTTACATCAAGTAATATTTGCAATAGACGTCTTCTACAAAAGCGTAGAACTGAATATAAGAACAACGTCAACAATCGTCTATCTGAGTGACCCAAGACGGCATCCGAGTATCGTAACAGCAAGCGTTGACTTCCAAAGGTCCTTTTCTTCACATATTTTACAAAATATATGAACTAAGTTTTCTACACAATACTATAGATCTCATAATACAGACTATGTATTAATAAAGATATATTACTTGCTCTAAAGTAGATTTACAGCTGCGAAGGAACGAGTCACCCTTCTTCTACACTGAGATGTGTCACACAACAGTGACTTGTTTTGTCAGTGCAGTCCACTGACCACGGGTAAGCGCAGATGTAGCGCAACTCAAGAAAAGAGTTTCGTAGTATCTGTTGCCAAAAACTGAAAACACTACATTGGATAAGATCATCTCAACAAGCTTACAACGAAAGACTGCAAAATTACCTTAAGTTACCACATACAGGCGTCAGCTGCGCTCTGTTCCAGTCGCTTGGACTTTACATTGAGCAAGAGATGTCAATGCCGAAGAATACTAACTACTTAAACCTAACTAACCTAAGGACATCACACACATCCATGCCCGAGGCAGGATTCGAACCTGCGTCCGTAGCGGTCACGCGGTTCCAGACTGAAGCGCCTAGAACCGCACGGCCACACCGGCCGGCCCCGAAGAATACTCTCTGTATTACCGAATTGGGATTCCATCTGGATCTGGTGAATCATTTGTTTTCAGTTCTTTCAGTTACGGCTCAACACCAGGGATGCCTAATTCTTTGTCCTCAATCCCATCTTTTAGTGTCTCATTTCCTAATCTAGTGTCATCAGCATAGTTTGATTTCATTCGGTTACTTAGCATGACCCTTATAGGAGTTAGATACACTATGTGCTCCAAAGTATCCGGACACCTGGCTGGAAATGACTTACAAGTTCGTGGTAGCATCAATGGGTAATGCTGGAATTCAATATGGTGTTGGCCCACCCTTAGCCGTGATGACAGCTTCCACTCTCGCAGGCTTACGTTCAAGGTGCTGGAAGGTTTCTTGGGGAATGGCAGCCCATTCTGCTACACTGAGGAGAGGTATCGATGTCGGTCGGTGAGATCTGGCACTAATTTGGTGTTCTAAGACATCCCAAAGGTGTTCTATAGGTTGCAGATCAGGACTCTGTGGTTCAAATGTTTCTGAGCACTATGGGACTTAACTTCTGAGGTCATCAGCCCCTAGAACTTAGAACAACTTAAACCTAACTAACCTAACGACAACACATACATCCATGCCCAAGGCAGGATTCGAAGGCGACCGTAGCGGTCGCGTGGTTCCAGACTGAAGCGCCTAGAACAGCTCGGTCACACCGGCCGGTCCATTCTGCTCTCTCACGATGTCTATGGAGTGGCTGGCAGTATGTGGCAGCGCAATGCACCTAATATGACAAACATATGGTTTGGGGGCGTCCGGATACTATTGATCACATAGTGTATGTGTATTTGTATTTCTCACCTGGTATGAACTATTCGCAGTAAAGGGTTAAATTCACTCCTAGTAACAGACTGTTTCGAGAAAATATTACACAGCAAGTTAGAATTTCACGAGCAACGATTTGTGTAGCTCCCCTTTTGTTCGTTTTAATGTAGCACAAGTGTTCACCAGGATAATACCATTTACAGTTGCTTTTATTGTTTATGATCGTTTTGCCACTCTACAAGTGTGGTCTGTCTCACTGAAACCACCAAAAATATGCTCACTATGTCTGCCACAGTCGTGCAGTTTCGCTAAGTAAGTTCAAAATGAAGGCCATTAGCTGCTATAAGCGCTTCTAGTATGTCCTACAAAGATCGTTGCACATGACACAGCATGTGAAACGCAGCTGTGCTATGACGTTTTCGTATAGTCAATGTGTACTCAGAAGCAATCTTCTTTTCATCATTCTTAGCTACCGTTTGTCATCAACTGCTGGACAGAGGCTCCTCTTAGTTTTATGTCATATACATACTGTAGAACATTCAACATAATAATCTGGACAGAAGTCATGTGGTGCCTGTTTGTTTGAAACACAATGTTCTATAACATTGCTGGCAGTCACTGTGTTCAGAAGATGACATACTTGCTGACATTGAGTGATCCATCTTTGTTAAACGGTATTATGAAATGCTGGACTACCATCCTACACCACTTATTTGCTCTTCATGTGCTCTGTCGTTCCACGTAACAAAACCAAAGCAGAATATTTACCGGTTCGACCAGTTAATGTTGCAGCGTTAATTTTGTATGGGTAGAAACTTATTATTTATGCTGTTTTTAATCAATTCTAATGTCATTTTCATAGAAAAATATTCATTGTTGCACGTAGGAAGAGTACACATTGGGGTATTAACTATAATTTCATTCAATGTCGTACAATCTACTTTCATTTTTAAGATCCTGCGCGTATTCAGATTTTAAGTAAAAGCATGTCGATTACGCATATCATGCGTGAAATGGTCGCAATGATAGTATTATTTGGTACACCCCGTACAAATATCAAGAATGATGAAAATAAATTATCGTCTCCAAGGAATGGACTAGATATTTCAACTTCCTCGCGAACGGAATTCATCAAATGCAACAATTACTCTTTCTGTCGATCCCCTTGCCTGTTTTTCCGTTCCTTTTGTTAGGGTGCAACGTCCAGTCGACAGTGAGGTCATTAAAGACGGATTCAATTTTGCAGACAGAAATGAAATTGTCCGCAGTGCGCCAGAGGCACAAGGTTGCTCGCTCTTTGCCTGAGACCCGAAGACAGACAGATTTTTGCTCATTTGCCTCTACCGCCTGACAGAGGGTCCAAAGGAAAAGGCATAGAGCGATAGACGATGAGACTGGCAGCTGGTCTGAATGCTAACGACCTGAGTGTGATTTAATCTGTGAGTGGAGAACTTATACCAAGTATCGATCACAAGAAACAATTCCGTTAGAACCGTGCCCTGTATGAGACGTCTAGAATGAACCCGATGTGCTACGTTCACGAGTGAATTTCTGATATTGCAGGCATTTGGCTACGACGTGGAATGCTGAATATTGTCCGTGCGCGAATAGCAGCAGCTCACGCCCTACGTGTGAGAAGTTTACAAGGCAGCGCATCCTGAGACTATCGACAAACCTCGTCCTTAAAATTCATAATTTTCTTTCCACTTTGAAGACTGCCTCTTCTCACCTTTTCCGAAATTCCCTTTTCTCCTATTGTATATGTCTAATGGAAAATAGCCGAAAAGTGTATCACCCAATAACGAGGGGTTATATTGACACCGGTGAAGGGTTTATGAATAAACTGTATCATAAAAGTGACTCGTTGCTGATTATTCATTGTAAATTCCATTCTGTTCTTCGTTGGACTACAGCTAGCTTCTAAAACGATGTTCACTACTGGTTAGCACGCAGGCGTACACAGCTTGTAGACAGATGTAGTTCGTCTGCAGGTAGTGTGTAAGGAAGCACTGTATGCAAATGAAACGGTTTTCTAAAACGTACATCGTGAGTAACTGCTCGGCTAGTGACGATCTCACAAACAGTAAGGAACTGTGAGTTTTTTTAACTGAAGCACGTCAACGGTTGCTAAGTTTTACCACAACTGTGAGGATTGATGGTGGGGATGGAATCAGGATTTGGTAACTGTGATGTGCCACCAATTCCATAGTTGAGATATAGCTGACTGCTAAATATGTGCCTGATAATCGTGCCCTTATACGCGTAATTTTTTCTGATATATATTTATCGGTCACTGACACAGGCATTAATAAAGTGAGCTGCGAATGTCAGACAGGAATACCGACACGTCAACAGAAGCTGGTACAGTATTTGTAAGAGGCTATTCTCTATGCAGAGTGGGAAAAAAACATTACAGAAAATTACGTTATTCAGTGACACGTATGGTCTACAGCCAATCTTGAGGATCGATGCATCAGTTGGTGTTAGGTGCTATAGTGTGTAAGATGAAAAATCTGTTCTGTGAATAAAGTTCCTTTATTTCATTGCCTTTAAACACATTATACATGTTAAAAGGTACATATTTCGATTAAAATATTTTTTTGTTTTATGTTTATACGAGTCGAGCCTTTCTTGGGAGGCATGGGCTCACAGCCTTGCTGTTTTTCAGACACAACCTGTCAGAAACCTGACCTCACGACGGCTGTCGCAGTGACCAAGTCCAACGCAATAAGCTGGTAGCACTTTAAGCTGCGACAGGTCGTCGAGAATGTGTCCTCACCTGATGGAAGTCTCCTTTGCTGGATGTGTTTATGCCGTGAGGTAACTCGCGGTAGCTGCAGCTCATGTGAGTCAGACAAAGACAGTTTATAGTGGAGATGTTGCTGTAGCTGTAAGCACTCTGATTCGACAACACGGAGATAAACATCAAATTACACCCCCATAGATTAGATTTTCGGTATGAATTTGCTGACCGATCCCGAATTGAAGCCGTTGGCGCGTGGATTCTAGATAAGATAGGCTTATGGCGTAACCTGCTACAAGGATGACAGTATTATTTCGTTACTAATGCGGTGTACGTGAAAGTTATCGGTACTGCATATGCAACCGTATATTGACGAGCTGAAGAAGTATTAGGACAGTCAAATGAAAGCGAGACAGATGAAAAAAAAGGAAGTAAACTGTTACTTATTTCAAAAGAAATTGCCACAACTGTTGATGCGTTTATCCAATTGTGAGACAAGATGATCCAGTGCCTTTATGGAAAAGTATTTGCGGTTGCCTACGAAACCGTGATTGTATGGAGACGTTCACCTTCCCGTCCGAAGCAAATCGACGACAAATGTCTTTCTTCAGTCCTCCAGAAATATGGAAATCGCATGGGGAGAGATAGGAACTGTACGGAGGATTTATAAGGCGAGAAACCTCTGCGGCGTTCTCGAAACAACCTTCGCAGCTTGTGGGCGATCATTATCATGCATCAGAATGATGCTGTCCGTCAATATTCGCGGGCGTTTGTATCTGATGGCACGCTTCAATTTTTTTAAACTGACCACGTACTGCGATGTGTTAGTTGTGTAGCCATGTTCCAGAAAGTCAATGGACAACGGTCCCTTGCATTCAAAGAAGATGGTCATCATAACATATCCACAGCTGGTGTGCCTGTTGTTTAGACTACACTGCAGAAGTTTTGCTGGGCAGTCCTTACATATCCTTCATACAGTCCCGATCTCTCCCCATGCGATTTCCAGATTTTTGGAGCATCGAAGAAAGACGTTTGTGGCCGTCTATTTGATCCAGACGAAGAGGTACACGTCTGGCTACAATCCCGTTTCCACAGGCAAGTGCAAACATTTTTCCATGGAGGCGTTGAACGTCTTGTCTCACAACGGGATAAATGTATTAACAATTATGGCAATTAATTTTGAAATAATAAGCACTTTATTTACTTTCCTCCATCTGTGTCGCCTTTGCTTGAATATGCATTAAAATTCAGGTCGTAAGGACTGAGAAGTAGCCGTTTGAAATTTCAAGGTGCTGTGTGATGAGGTTTGCAAAGATTCGGAACTGTGTGTGCGGTAGTTTATTAACAGTGGCATAACATTACCATTACAACGTTGCGAATGGTGGTAGCGTCTTTAAAATAGACCTGACTCAATACATTCCATCATACATAGCTAGCAATGGATTTCACGTGTTAATTTTTCATGCTGACAGTCCAGGACGTATGGACGTGCGGGAGAGTCTACACCTATATCGCCTGACAAAAAGAAAAGAAGGTGTAGCACCAAGAGGACATGGTTGGGTGTTATTCAAACTTCGTTCACGTGTACCCCATGGGCCGGTAGGTAAACGACAGGAGTTGTAACATTCTGTGACCAGTAGAATGGCCATCAGCGTGCATTGGTGTTATTTGTGTTCAGTGTTGCTACTAGGCTTGGTAGGGCATATAAGGGACTTGAACAGTGTCAGATAATGAGTGATCATTGCGAAGGTCATTGTGATGTCGCATACTCGTGTGAGAAAGCGATATCAGCACTTGACAAAATTTGAAAGGGTGATTATTGTTGGTCTTCATTTGGCCGGCTGGTAGAATCATTCAAAATCCAGATTTGTGGGGCATTTTGATGTGACAGTGGCACAGCGTTAAAATGCGTGGGAAGGTGAAAGCAGACATACTCGTCGACAACCCTCGGATCGACCTCGTCTGAGCACCGTAACGGAGCACCAAGAATATCGTTTCCCCTAACATCTATGCCTGCCATGCGAGAACAAGTAACGGCCTCCCTGTAACATTCGGTGACATGCCGCCCAATTGGTCGGAAGTTAGCAGTAGCTGGTGCAGGGAATTGCCGCCACATGCGTAGGCAGCCGTTAACAGTGCAAGACAAACGACTGCATCTGGAATGGTTCCGTGATTGGAAATTATGGACTGAACATTGTGTTTTGCGATGAATTATGGTTCTGCACTGCTCTTGATCACCATCATCGGTGAGTATGGCGGTGACCTGAAGAGACGTCTCATTCTTCCCATGTTTTGGATTGACACAGCTGTGTTACTTCTGGCCTCGTAGTGCAGAGAGCCGTCAGTACTTCAATTAACGTCTGGAGAGATTAAGGAAACTTTTATAGCACAATTGTGCGTCACTGACATCTAGCGTCCTTATATGTACATCTCATCCGACAGTGTCGTGGTGCCTTTCTTGTACAGGACGATGCTCGTCCACACATGGCACGTGCCTCTATGAACTGTCTGCTTGGTGTTGAAGTAGCCCTTGGTCCAACAAGATCCTCATATGTTTCCCAGA
This sequence comes from Schistocerca gregaria, assembly GCF_023897955.1. NCBI lineage: Eukaryota > Metazoa > Arthropoda > Insecta > Orthoptera > Acrididae > Schistocerca > Schistocerca gregaria. Next base: position 378,254,407 of record NC_064931.1, read on the forward strand.
TAGATTATGTATGGGACCATTTCGGACTTTCCCTCCATTCCAGTGCCAGTACCCAGGAGAACAATGACCTGTTACAACAGTTGTGACCAGCTTGCATCAGGAGAGCATGCAATCAGTGCGTGCATCTAATCCAGAGGGGGCTAACGTAGTACTGATAAGTGGGCTCATATTGCCAGTTTCTTTGTAAATCTGACTCGATATTGAAATCACTGAAATAACATCACGTACCCCCTTAGACCGTGACATTTCATTTAGTTTCCTCACTTCCTTCTGGACGCTTCACTTTTTTGTCAGCAGTGTAAATCGTTATCTGTATTTCTAAAGCCACCTAATTGTATATGGCGGAGGGGTGGGGGCGCAGTATTTAGAGTACACTGTCACGTATCCCCTTTCCTGGTCCAGGGGCTGCAGGGATAACTGGCGAGCCTCTGTGGGTGTTCGAACCTCTCTAATTTTAATTTCGTGGTCTTTTCGAGAGCTATAAGTAGCAGGGAGCATTTTCTGAGCTCTTCTGGGAACTTATTCTCTGGTAATTTTCGCATTCACTCACAGTTTTAACATGTGAGCATAAAGCTTCACTTGTGGCGCCTTCCACTGGATATGGCTGAATGTCTCCGTGACGTCTTCGTGCTTACCACATGAACCTGTAACGAAACACATTGCTTTTCATTGAGTCTGCTCTGTTTCCTCTGTCAGTCTTATCACCTACGGATCCCAGACTGACGAGCAATAATCAAGCATTTGCCGAGCACAGGTTCTGTAAGCTACTACCTTTATGGGTGGATTCCATTTCATGAGGATTCTTCCGGTGAATCTGTCTGGCACCTCCCTTACCTCCGGCTAATTTAATGTGATCGTTCCACTTTAAATTGCCAGTTTGTCATTTGCGGGTACAACTCCTCAAAATTGTAAAGCAACAATTAATGGAAGCCCCAAAGCAAGGAACAGGAAATAATGGGCACTCGCTTATCCCTATCTTTGCAGAAAGAGTAGTGGATTTAGGCCGCACCCGACTTTCGTCAAAACCCACGAATCTCTCACTACGAATACAACCGAAGAGTCTTCGGCCTGCCTTTATTTTCAGTTTCAGCTCATTTCTGGGATATTTTCCGAAAGTAACAACACCATTTTTGCTGTCGTCTCACTGTATAGTACTCGTCTTTTTAAGAGCTTTTTAATGATATTAGGCCGGCCGCGGTGGTCTCGCGGTTCTAGGCGCGCAGTCCGGAACCGTGGGACTGCTACGGTCGCAGGTTCGAATCCTGCCTCGGGCATGGATGTGTGTGATGTCCTTAGGTTAGTTAGGTTTAAGTAGTTCTAAGTTCTAGGGGACTAATGACCACAGCAGTTGAGTCCCATAGTGCTCAGAGCCATTTTTTAATGATATTAAAACGTATATCTTTCCACCTCTAAAACTATCCGCATTTCCATGTTTCAGTTGACCTTATTTTTCATGTAATGTATTCGTGGGATCCAACGTCTATCCATCGGCGGATAGCTTCATCAACGTTTACAACTTCATCAACTATTTTAGCTTATATGGAACATCTTTGCTCATCGTGCTTTCTGCGCTTTACGAGCGCACCGGCGGTTTTAATTGCCGCTATAGGTGTAGCCAATTCACGACCTAATTTGCTGGCTTCACAAGTTATGATATCATAGGGGTCGGACATACAGTGTCTCTTTAACGCCCATACGTTTAATACGGAATTTATCCCGAAACCCTGTTGAGTAGGTAGCCAAGTTAGCAAATGATATATAAATGAGTGAAATGACTGGATAAATCCTATAGGATTAATGATACTGACGATACCAGAGGATTATAATTTAAACTAAATAAATGTTTATTCAATAATATTCACAAATGTGTGAGGAGTGACCCCAAATAAATTTAAAACTGTACTCCGTCCGAACAAGTATCGGAAGGCCCAACGGTACCGACCGACTGCCGTGTCATCCTGAGCCGATTACCGTCGTTGGATGCAGATATGGAGGAGCATGTGCTCAGCACACCGCTCTCCCGGCCACTGTCAAATAAATAGCAGATTCAAACAAAAAATTAGTGCGAGTAGAGCATAGAGTGTAGACACACATACGAGCGCAGTTCATTTACCTGCACATTAATTCACAAAAATAAACGGAAAACGCTCGTAGTCCGAAGATGCAGTTTCCCACTGTCTACCGCGGCGTAAACTTAAGGTCTTTATGCAGAAGAACCACAGCGAAAACACGCTAAAAGTTCATTATACACACAAATATACGTATCAACTGCAGCAGATAGTAATGGTTCACAGCTGCCTGAAACCTCTTAAACAAAAGCAAAGTTCGTAAAGTTTCATAAAACATCGCTCTTGTGCAACGCAGCTACTTTATTCGCACGAAGTAATGGCCGCTATCGACAGGGGATCTCAAGTTGATTCCGTATTTCTAGATTTCCGGAAAGCTTTTGACACCGTTCCTCACAAGCGACATCTAATTAAGCTGCGGGCCTATGGGATACCGTCTCAGTTGTGCGACTGGATTCGTGATTTCCTGTCAGGAAGGTCGCAGTTCGTAGTAATAGACGGCAAATCATCGAGTAAAACTGAAGTGATATCAGGTGTTCCCCAGGGAATCGTCCTGGACCTCTGCTGTTCCTGATCTATATAAATGACCTGGGTGACAATCTGAGCAGTTCTCTTAGATTGTTCGCAGATGATGCTGTAATTTACCATCTAGTAAGGTCAGCCGAAGACCAGTATCAGTTGCAAACCGATTTAGAAAAGATTGCTGTATGGTGTAGCATGTGGCAGTTGACGCTAAATTACGAAAAGTGTGAGGTGATCCACGTGAGTTCCAAAAGAAATCCGTTGAAATTCGATTACTCGATAAATAGTACAATTCTCAAGGCTGTCAATTCAACTAAGTACCTGGGTGTTAAAATTACGAACAACTTCAGTTGGAAAGACCACATGGATAATATTGTTGGGAAGGCAAGCCAAAGGTTGCGTTTCATTGGCAGGACACTTAGAAGATGCAACAAGTCCTCTGTTAGAATATTGCTGCGCGGTGTGGAATCCTTACCAGGTGGGATTGACGGAGGACATCGAAAGAGTGCAAAAAAGGGCAGCTCGTTTTGTATTATCACGTAATAGGGGAGAGAGTGTGGCAGATATGATACGAGGATTGGGATGGAAGTCATTAAAGCAAAGACGTTTTTCGTCGCGGCGAGATCTATTTACCAAATTTCAGTCACCAACTTTCTCTTCCGAATGCGAAAATATTTTGTTGAGCCCAACCTACATAGGTAGGAATGATCATCAAAATAAAATAAGAGAAATCAGAGCTCGAACAGAAAGGTTTAGGTGTTCGTTTTTCCCGCGTGCTGTTCGGGAGTCGAATGGTAGAGAGATAGTATGATTGTGGTTCGATGAACCCTGTGCCAAGCACTTAAATGTGAACTGCAGAGTAGTCATGTAGATGTAGATGTAGATAGTGACCGATTACGCAGTTACACAATGCAAGTCCAGTGAAAATTTAGAGTACGTAACATGTGCTAACAAAACTGTTACAAGTCTAACATTCTGCGTGGTGTCTGATTGTTCTATATCGTGTCTGCCTACCACTTTCGCGCAACGACGCTCTGACCGTGTTTTTTAGGGAATTGACTAGTTTGAACCTGGGACCTGTTGCTGGTAAGGAGACGCCAGACCACACATGACATGTACAATTCAGAAGAGTTCAGTGAAACTAGCGATGATATAACCAAATATTTAATGATTTCAGCGTCAGCTCCACTGCACTCCCTGTAAAAGAATCTTAATAATAACTAAATTTAGTGGAAGGGGTTCAAGGCTTTCCTATTTTTAAAAATGGTTCAAATGGCTCTGAGCACTATGCGACTTAACTACTGAGGTCATCAGTCGCCTAGAACTTAGAACTAATTAAACCTAACTAACCTAAGGACATCACACACATCCATGCCCGAGGCAGGATTCGAACCTGCGACCGTAGCAGTCGCACGGTTTTCCTATTTTTAGTTAGCTGGTAAAATAACGTCGAAAAAGCAGTTACGTTTACCATTGGAAATGTTATTCTACTCACAAAACATTGTTTATAAATTGCACTATTGATAAAAGGAAATGTTTCAATACAGGATGGTAAAAACCAACTGCGTTCAACAAAAATGTGAACGAATATTCCCTGAGTGGGTTTCCAAGTTCTACAATGGATCGAAGGATGACCTATGCCATATCACATCTATAATCTAGGTTTAAATTAAGTTTCACAAGAGAGAAAACTATCAAAATGGTCTACAGTGACCCTCAATTATCTTTAATTACTTATCTAACTTGTCGTAAATTACAGTGGCTGATGTGGCTTCTCAATAATTATATAACAGAGAAATCATCGCGTTTCAGATTTTTACTTCAAGTGGCAAATGTGAACACCATGAGCTTTAATTTACGATCGACACTAGTATTACGCAAAAAGGGGGTGTAACAGATGAGACTTCTGCAGTTCTGAGTGAAGCTTTATGCGCTGTTATGCGGCATCGCGTGCGTTCATTACCTTGTCGTTGGTTAGGCAGCTTCACGGGGGCAGCGGCCGGCGCAGCAGCAATCCAGCTCGCCGTCTCGGAACTAACTAACTTCTCCCAACTTCTCCTTACTACCATTTACCGAAGTTGGTTTAAAAAAACTATCTGGCTGTGTTTTCATCTGACCAATCAGGGTCTCAATGTTAACCTTAAGCTCCGCCTACAATAATTCTGTCTATCCAATGAGAAACGTTATACTTTTCGTGGTTGGGCAATGTTTTTAAAGTTTGCAACGTTAACAGAGACGCGAAAAAGTCTCACGCTAAAACTTGCAGCTGGTGTGGCCCTTTTTGTGTTATCGTAAGATCTATACTGTTTTTCTGGAGTGCTCTAGCTTTTAACATGGGCTTGGGGGTGGTTCTTGACGTAACAGAGACGCGAAAAAGTATCACGCTAAAACTTGCAGCTGGCGTTGTCCTAGTGGTTAGCTGGCAACGTGGGTGTCCAGTCCGTCCCTTATCGTAGGGCCTTCTAGCTTAACATGGTTATGCTCTCGACTTCTGTTCTCGTTTCTCCCCTCGGAATTGCGTCTGTCTCACGGTGGGAAGGTATGACATGCATTTAGGCATTCTTGTTTTAGTCTGTGGTATTCCATTTGCTCACTCGTTAATCGTATTACTTTGGTTAATTTAATGTCACGATTTATTCGGAGCTATGTGACATACTACTGGATTTGCTTGTCATGTCAGGGTTTTCGTGGAAGGTGTTGGATTTGCCTGACACCTTACACAAGTACAACTATAGGTGAAAGTATGTGACTCACGCCGCTGCTCGGCTGTACAGTCCTCTCGACGGACTCACCAACAACGACGGATCAAAGCAAGATGACCAGTACTCAGCAAAAGACTTTGCGCGTCCTACAGATCGCCATTAAAAAATTTGTGACGTTACATAATACTGAACCCATGACCATAATTGAAATTTACATCTGTTTGCACATACAATCAATTAGTTTTTAGATTATCCAGTTAATCACAGGTAAATGTATCTCCTTCACTCACAATCTACCTCCCCGTTTTCATCTAGGGTGAAACTAAAATCATTTGCTTTCGCACATACATTTTCTAACTTCTAATTCATGGCTTTCTCTTTTATTTAGTAAGGATAGATCGCCTCTTCCAGTCCTTATTCCTTCTTTACTCACTTTCACTGTGTTAGATCCGAAAGAAAAACTGCCAGGTGCCATGCACAAGATGTCCCACTTCAATATGCAGTTGCCTCGCGAGAAGTTCTCGATTGGCCACCGTCAGTTGCACAGTCTTATCAGTATGACATTACCGGTGGATTTGTGACAACCTTCGTAGTCTGCACGTCTTCCTCATTCTGCGTCATGCTCGATTTTCGACCCCACGCCTTCACGCAAGAAAGCGTCCACCTTCCAACTGCCTCAGTATTCTGAGACCTAACTACAAAGACGTCTTATCTCGACATCGTACCATCTGCTATACTTTTCCTTGCGAGGTATTCTTGGTCTTCATTACACAGAAAACCTTGCACAATATATCGCTTTAATAAGATGTGTTTCGGCTTAGGCGGCCACAGCGCGCCGTGGCGGTGGAACGTACCGCAGCACATGGAGCGGGGATCTTGATTTAACAACGCGGATCGTAAGGACACTGCATTTCCCTTACATAAAATAAAATAAAATAAAATAAAAAAAGTCTACGTCAACGTGTGTTACGCGCCCATGGGGTGGAAGGTATTTTCTGTTGTGCCATGCGCTGAAATTTCTTTCCGTATCATTCTCATATGGAGCGTCGGCTGCAAGAGCGCTTAAATACCTTGGCTCGCACTGTAATTAGTCTGATCTTGTGTTTGTGGTCACTACGGGAGCGGTACGTAGGGGGTTGTAGTATATTCCTAGATTCTTCACTTAATCCTATTTCTTGAAACTTTCTAATTTGGCTTTCGTAGGAGTGGTTTGTGCCCGTCATCAAACTTATGCCAATTCAGGTTTTTCATCTCCGTGAGTCTTTGCTGTCGGTCAAACACACCTATGACCATTCGTGCCACCCTTATTTGTATACACTCTATCCGGTATGGATCCCACTCGCTTGAGCAATTTTCTAGGATGGGTCGCACGAGTGTTTTGTAAGCAATCTGCTATGTAGGCAGCATTTTCCCAGTATCCTACCAATACGTCGAAGTCTCTCCCCTGATTCAGCTACGACTGTGCCTATGTGATCGTAAGGCGAGACAATCGTTAATGAGCAAACTCTGAAACGCCTGCCACCCTTTGTGGAATACGGCTTGCTCAGTTACGTCAGGCTCTCCATGAATGTTAGCACACTGGAGAACGAAAGTTCAAATCCGCGTCCGGCCATTCTGGGTTACGTTTTGCATAATTTTTCAAAATCACCCCAGACAAATGCCGGGACGGTCCCTTTGGAACAGCACGGCCGATTTCCCGCCCCATCCTTGAAACGTTCTGAGATTGGATTCCGTCCCTAATGACCTCCATGTCGACTGGAGTTAAAACCTAATATCTCTTCCTTCCTTTTTCCTAAGCTGGCATGTACACATTTAGTTGTTCGTGGACACCCGTTGAGACTACAATATCAAACAAAAATACTCCCAGTGGTTCTGATAGTCCGTTTGTCGGTCTTAACAACCAACCTATTAATGCAGGTCGTGAGTTCAGCCATCCTGAAGACGAATAAACTATGGTGAGACCCGACAGTAGTTATAAAATGCAGGTTAACTGCCAAAACTTATTTCAAATAGTAAAGAGAGAAAACGGTATTTTCTGTATGCAAAAATCTTAGAGCGGGCTAGGAGAAACGCCAAAGTCGGTGAAACACCTCCGTAGTGGGACATTGCTCGTGGAAATCGCTATCCCCCATTAAGTAAGCCTGCTGCAAAATGCGAAACGACTCGGTGAATACCAAACCATGACAGAGTTAAATGAAGAAAGAATGGAATGCAGTTGAAGTGACTGACGTATGTAACATCATGAGAAAAGTCGATCAGGAACTACAAAAGGTATCTGCATTTGCTTTGACTTATAATACGCCTGTTATTACTGATTATATAACAGCAGGTTTTATCCCTTTAAAAGTCCGTCCCGATAGCTGAGTGGTCAGCGTGACGGATTGCCGTTTCACGGGCCTGGGTTCGATTCCCGGCTGGGTCGGGGATTTTTTCCCCACTCAGGGACTGGGTGTTGTGTGGTCCTTATCATCATTTCATCCCCATCCGGCGCGCAGGTCGCCCAATATGGCGTCGAGGGTAATAAGACCTGCACCAAGGCGGCCGGACCTGCCAATGATGTCAAACGCTCATTTCCATTTTTTCCCTTTAAAAGGCCAGTAGTTGGTACCAAACACTTTAAGGTGCTTTAAAAGGGCAGACTGTCGGACGCACTAGCACTTAACGGTCAGGGACCTTGTGGAAACAATAACAAAACCACCCATGAACTTGGCACCGCATGTACATCTCCATCGTCATGTGGTAATTATGGTGGCACTCGTGTTTTCTGGAGTCAAGGTAGCCTCATTTTGTTGGAGGAAAAGATACAAGAAATGAAAGTGACAATGTGAGTAACTTACATAGAAGCGAAACAGACGTTCAAGGCCCAAAAGCCGACTACCTCGGCAGCCTTATTTTCTACAACAGTGAAGAAACTAGCGCAAAGAATTAGTATGTTGACAGAGACGCAAACAATTATTGAAGAAGAAAATACATGTACTGCCATATGCGCTTGTGGGAGTACAGTAGCAACAATAGACATTATCTTTTTCAAGGCTCCAACGAAGCCTCTGGTTATGAACAGCGCATAACAAAGTAAGCCTACACAAAGAAGAACCACAGTAAACGTAATAGTATTTGCACACAGTTAAATTCCCACTTTCATCACCAAAAGATATCAGCAGAAACTAAAGGCATCCTTCTCTGTCTATGGGCATTTTTACCATTAGTTTGTAGTTACTGCAGTTCATTCCCCCGATCACAACCTTTTTGTGTAACGGGTCTGATGACAACTCATCAGACGTTATGGACTATAAAATGTTAGAAGGAATCATCGAGCGTCGCATCCAATCCATCATTCTGTTTATGTTCCACAACTCGATGGAAGGATAAGGAGAAAGACAAAAACGTCACCGCTAATTGGTCCCATGTTGCAGTGGAACATTATCGGCCTCTCGATACATGTAGAAGAATAGGAACACCTAACGCAGAGAAGGCCGCTGTGATTCTGGTCCAACAAACACATTTTCAACTTCTCTCCTAAGGAGCTACACTCTCCACCGCAAGGATGACGTGAGTAGGGAAAGGGCAAAGGAAAACGTAGTTGTGTTTTACATTCGTGGGTGAAAAAGGCTCACTGTATGCTCACTTCACTTAACCACCACAAGAAGATATTTTTTCAAAGTTCTCAAGGAACTTGTAGAAAATATTTCCTGACAATGTCTCCCATTGAGAGACATCAAAGCCCATAATGTGTTATAGGATGCACCCTCTACTTGTGAAACGTCCCCTTTGAAAAATTTATACACGACTGTGCTTAAACTGAAACACAATTTTTTTGGCGCAACGCAATCTGACTTCCAAAAATCCCTACGAAAGAATGGCCCTGACTAACATTAACCTATACGTTTCACAAATCACTTACCTCACAAAAATCTTCTTTACTCAAGCTACTGCAATACAGCGAGCGCCACTACTGACAGCTAAATAAAAGATTCAAACTTCTGAAGGCACTAACTACTGATAGGCATAGTTAGCAAATGAAAGATTTTAATAGAGAACAAACAATGTACACTCCTGGAAATGCAAAAAAGAACGCATTGACACCGGTGTGTCAGACCCACCATACTTGCTCCGGACACTGCGAGAGGGCTGTACAAGCAATGATCACATGCACGGCACAGCGGACACACCAGGAACCGCAGTGTTGGCCGTCGAATGGCGCCAGCTGCGCAGCATTTGTGCACCGCCGCCGTCAGTGTCAGCCAGTTTGCCGTGGCATACGGAGCTCCATCGCAGTCTTTAACACTGGTAGCATGCCACGACAGCGTGGACGTGAACCGTATGTGCAGTTGACGGACTTTGAGCGAGGGCGTATAGTGGGCATGCGGGAGGACGGGTGGACGTACCGCCGAATTGCTCAACACGTGGGGCGTGAGGTCTCCACAGTACATCGATGTTGTCGCCAGTGGTCGGCGTTAGGTGCACGTGCCCGTCGACCTGGGACCGGACCGCAGCGACGCATGGATGCACGCCAAGACCGTAGGATCCTACGCAGTGCCGTAGGGGACCGCACCGCCACTTCCCAGCAAATTAGGGACACGTTGCTCCTGGGGTATTGGCGAGGACCATTCGCAACCGTCTCCATGAAGCTGGGCTACGGTCCCGCACACCGTTAGGCCGTCTTCCGCTCATGCCCCAACATCGTGCAGCCCGCCTCCAGTGGTATCGCGACAGGCGTGAATGGAGGGACGAATGGAGACGTGTCGTCTTCAGCGATGAGAGTCGCTTCTGCCTTGGTGCCAATGATGGTCGTATGCGTGTTTGGCGCCGTGCAGGTCAGCGCCACAATCAGGACTGCATACGACCGAGGCACACAGGGCCAACACCCGGCATCATGGTGTGGGGAGCGATCTCCTACACTGGCCATACACCTCTGGTGATCGTCGAGAGGACACTGAATAGTGCACGGTACATCCAAACCGTCATCGAACCCATCGTTCTACCATTCCTAGACCGGAAAGGGAACTTGCTGTTCCAACAGGACAATGCACGTCCGCATGTATCCCGTGCCACCCAACGTGCTCTAGAAGGTGTAAGTCAACTACCCTGGCCAGCAAGATCTCCGGATCTGTCCCCCATTGAGCATGTTTGGGACTGGATGAAGCGTCGTCTCACGCGCTCTGCACGTCCAGCACGAATGCTGGTCCAACTGAGGCGCCAGGTGGAAATGGCATGGCAAGCCGTTCCACAGGACTACATCCAGCATCTCTACGATCGTCTCCATGGGAGAATAGCAGCCTGCATTGCTGCGAAAGGTGGATATACACTGTACTAGTGCCGACATTGTGCATGCTCTGTTGCCTGTGTCTATGTGCCTGTGGTTCTGTCAGTGTGATCATATGATGTATCTGACCCCAGGAATGTGTCAATAAAGTTTCCCCTTCATGGGACAATGAATTCACGGTGTTCTTATTTCAATTTCCAGGAGTGTATATACGTTTTGTGTCTGCTCTGTCGGACATGATCGAAAGAACTGACATCACACTGTTGTTGATATAGTGTATTTACCTCACTAGTCATAATATATATAGCAGTTCATGACACCAATTCTTACAAATTTCAAAACTCCGCCATCTCTCTCCCCACGTCCACCACTGCTGGCGGCTCACCTCCAACTGCCCAACGCTATGCGCTGTTAGCATCCAGCTGCCGCTGCCCAACACTACAATGGCAGACAACAATGCAAACCAGCCACAGACTGCACACGGCACAGCCAGTGATTTTTATACAGAGCGCTACGTGGCGGCGGCGTTACCAATAAAAAAACCTAAACAGCCTACTTACACTTGTTCCAGACGTCTAGTTATAGAGGACCCCATGATGTCTCAGGAGCTTTGTATTCTCATCACGGACAGTTCCACGCATTTCAACACTGCTGCTGCGCCGTTCTCAGCCATAGACCTACCATCCAGCTGTCCAATTCCAGTGACCACTTCATTCCAGTGACCACTTTCCACTCTGTATACATATATCATGTGGAGCAGTTCTGAAGTGAAGCCACCAGGAAGCGTGATCAGCAGAGCAAACCGGACGCTGAACTGTCTGATGGCTGTATTTCAACACTAAGAAAGCGTCCTGAAGTGGTTGCATCAGAAGCGTGTTCCAACACTCCACTGGTTTAACTGTCCCAAAGATTTCTGATCATCTTAGAAGATAGCCTTTAGTTCGATTGAATGGGGAATGGCACTCAGCAATCAGCGACACGCGTGTGGCTCTGCGACGGTTTAAATACCAATCAGCAGCAGAAAACGTCACAGGCTTTTGGACGGCAAGCAGCAATACTTGATGTACAAGACAAGAGTGGAGAAAAGACATGGCGATATTTTTTGACTCTATCAAACGTTCCACTTATTCTATAAAAGTACCGGACGCTATCAGCATGATTTCCAGTAAATGCAACTGACCATAAAAAACAGCGTTACTAGCGCAAGGGCGTCTCCAGCCGTCACCAAAAAGCTTTTACTAGGCAATGAACAATGACAGAGCACTGGGTACTGCCAGCTCGGAACAAGCATTCCTTGCTACCTTGCCTTAATCGAAGGCATATGTGGACTTCAAATGCAACAGTTCTGGGTCACGTAATTGACACTTTTCCATGAGGGATCTGGAATCGGCTTACAACGCTGTGACAGATCACCCCGGAATCCAATACGGCAAGGTGCGACGCTTTAATGACCCACTGTCAGCTTATCGCTTCTTTGTTTACATTAGCATCTGGTGGTAATCATGCCAATGTCATTATTACCACTTCTTTTAGCATTTCGTCCCTTCCCAAGTAGGCCTTAAGGCGATTTTCTGTTTCATATACTTTTATTGAGGAATATACGATCGCTGTCCTCTAAAGCGTGTTCCATAACTGATTTACGAAATTAAAACACGGTGCAAATCCTCCGTTTGTTGAGTACTGATTGATCAAAAGAACTAATGTACCTCTTTGTTTGATCTTCTCTTCGAAATCAATTTAAACTTCATTCGACCTACATTTGTTTCCGTTTTCTCTCTTTCTAGGTAATAGACCGCGCGTTCAGATCAGGACGGATCTAGTAAATTATTTTCTCGTTGGCAACGCTAGTTCTTAGTTTTTATGTACTGTTTTACGTCTTGGGTGCTGTAGCATCCGCATTATTTCCTATCTATGGGTCCTGCAACGGAATTGTTTTAGTGTCGGATATTGCTCGTAAAAATAATGGTCCCCAGTACAAATGAAAAAACTTTTTAATGTTTCCTCCTCGTTTGTCACTTTTCCGAAGATTTCCCAGGATACCTTGCCCCCCTTTATAAGTGTATTTCCTTGTTCATCCTTTCATCACGTTTGCTCCTAGCGTATATAATTCTTTTATGCATCATCGTTTTAAGTAGTAGTTCTCCTTATTTCCCACTTCAGGCTACCTAATTCATAACAAAACTGTTCATCTTCGATTTCACGAGTTAATATTTTTCTTGGCGAGACCGGTCTTCAAATTCGAAGGATCATTTATTATTTTTCTTATTGCTTTCGAAGTTTTTACGTGAGCTTCCTGTACTTCAGCAACAAATGGCGCAACCATTATTCAGGAGTGCAACTACCTGGCTTTTGAATGGGACGCTGCGCCTGTTTAGTCTGTGAGGCACCAGCATAAATAAATAAGAAACGCATAGAGAAAGTTCACAAAGTACAGCTTAAAACACGAAGAAGTGCAAATCGGTGACGATTGTGCGTCAGGCGGTTGGTCATTCAAAGTGTTTGACGAAACAGACTATAATGTAAGTTCCTGTGAGACTTTGCGCCGTGGTGTAGCGCTGTGACGTGGTAAGGCCGAGTGAAGAAGTCACTTTGGCTCCAGTTCGACGGTGCACACATAGTGTGATAAACAAATCCGCAACTAAATTCACTTACCTAAGTGCTCAGAGTCCATGAGCGGGAGGTCTGCGTCACGTACATGCTTATTCGTGCTTGCAGATTACACACGCGACGCGCTCGCTCCATTACGCAAATGAGTGTGGGATGGTGAGTGTTCTAACTAAAAAAGAAGTTGTTGTGGGAGCCAAATAAGAATAGAACTATCACTTAAAAAGAAGTAGTATTTAATTATTTGGTTGGTGCATAAGTACGTAGTTTTCCCATAAGTTCAATAAACACAACAGATAAACATAACAGTGATTTTAGTCATCAGTGATATATTCGCTTTCACTACTTACAACAGGGTACCAGTCCTGGAGTAATTTTTCGATTCCGCGAGTAGAGAAATCACGTCGTTTTGAAGCGAAGAACTCGTCATGTTCGGAGCGCATTTTCATCTGCAAAGGAAGTTCGTAGAATTTTATTCGATAGAGAGTGGAAGTTGTGAAAATCTGAAGGCGCAAAATCGGATGAATAACGTGGGTGCGGAATGACTTCCGGACCCAACTCCTGTACAATGTTTTTTGTCAGTCTGGCAGAATGCAGGAGGGCCTTATCGTGGAGTAGCATCACTTCATGCTGTCTTCCTGTTCGTTGTCCTTGGATTGCAAGACGTCTCAGTTGTTGACAATAAATGTCAGCAGTGATGGTTACACCTCGAGGAAACAATTCGTAGTACACCACACCGTCGCCGTTCCACCGGAGGTATAACGTTATCTTTTGTGGATGCGCACAGCTCTGTGTACGGGGAGAATTGCTGCTTTGTTTTGACTCAACGATTCCTTTCTTTTTCTTGTGTTAGCAAACACACTATTTCTTGTCACCAGTAACGATACAGAATAGGAGTGCTCAGCGCTGTTCATGAGCCAGTTGATGACGAGCAAGCAGAGATGCACACATGGTCGTCAGCTGGTTTTTGTGATTTTGGTCTAGAGCATTGGGACTCATCCACTCGATTTTTGAACTTCCCCATTGCATACAAATGTCACACCATGGTGGAATGATCGTAGTTCATCAGGTTTGTCAGTTTTAGAGTATACTGACGTGGATCATTGTGGATTAATATATTTAAACGACCTTCATCTAACCCCGAAGGTCTTCGTGAACGTGGAGAGTCACTAACGTCAAAACGATCCTCCTTAAAACGAGAAAACAATTTTCTTGCCATGCTCAGTCCAACAACATTATCCCCATGCGCAACGCAAATGTTTCTGGCTGTTTCCGCTGCTGCCACCCCTCTATTGAACTCAAACAGAAGAATACGTCTGAAATGTTCCGATTTCTCCACTTGGCACTCAATTTTCTAGCGTCTACAGCTCCACTCACTATCTCTAAATGACAAAATGAGAACATGTAAACTCAAATAGGAATAGTGAACTGCAAATTAAAAATGACAATCGATAAAGAATAGCAACCAGAATACGAACATGCAAAACATTAACGCTACGATTTATACAACAACCTAAAGTGCCGTGTCTTCGTAAAGTAATAGAGAACAGAAAGAACTTCCCTACATACACTTGTATCTGGCAACAAAGTTAAGAGATATATACTAAGATGGTATCTGTTCTTTCGGACATGTCCGAAAGAACAGATAGCATCGGTGACCATACAGCTCGTTAGAATGAAATTACAATGAAATGAACACCCTTAGCTGCTTACATGCGTTGACATACGTCAAAGGGGACAGACAAAAAAATGTGAGCCACGACCGTGACTCGAACCCTGGATCTCCTGCTTACATGGCAGACGCTCTATCCATTTTTTTAAATCTCATTTTGTTCGATTTTGTTCGTTGCATCTGCTCGGGGCGGACGTCGTAAGACAACCGTTTAAGTTCGTTGTTGATCGATGAACTCCGTTTTTTACTACAGAGGGCAGCTAACCCTCTGACCGAACACGCTGATCTACCGTGTCGGCTTCTGAGCTACCGAGGACACAGAGGATAGCGAGACTGCAGGGATTTATCTCTGGCACGCCTCCCGCAAAACGCACATTCTCAATGTATTGTCCCACACTACATTCGTAGTGCCCCCGCCCATTATACTCATTACTCGCGGCGCATTGCCAGTTCCTGTAAGAGTTCGGGCACTGTTTGTGCATTCGCACAGAAGAAGAAGATGGTCAAGTGGCCGGTGAGCCTTGGCTCTCTCTCTCTCTCTCTCTCTCTCTCTCTCTCTCTCTCTCTCTATATATATATATATATATATATATATATATATATATATATACTAAGATGGTATCTGTTCTGCCATGTAAGCAGGAGATCCCGGGTTCGAGTCCCGGTCGTGACACACATTTTTTCGTCTGCACCCGTTGACGTATGTCAACGCCTGAAAGCAGCTAAGGGTGTTCATTTCATTGCAATTTCATTCTAACGAGCTGCATGGTCACCGATGGTATCTGTTCTTTCGGACATGTCCGAAAGAACAGATACCATCTTCGTATACATATAGTCAAGGCTCACCGGCCACTTGACCATCTTCTTCTTCTGTGAGAATGCACAAACAGTGCCCGAACTCTTACGGGAATCGGCAACGCGCCGCGAGTAATGAGTAAAATGGGCGGGGGCACTACGAATGTAGTGTGAGACAATACATTGAGAACGTGGGTTTCGCGGGAGGCGTGCCAGAGATAAATCCATGCAGTCGCGCTATCCTCTGTGTCCTTGGTGGCTCATATGGATTTTAAGGGAAAAACAATGGCCAAGGTAACTGTCAAAAATCATTAAAAAAATAAACAAAAATAAACAAGAAGAAAAAAGAAAAAAGATAAAAAAGACGGACAGAGCGTCTGCCATGTAATCAGGAGATCCTGGGTTCGAGTCCCGGTCGTGGCACACATTTTTTCGTCCGTCCCCGTTGACATATGTCAACGCCCGTACACAGCTAAAGGTGTTCATTTTATTTTAAAGTTAAGAGAACCTGACAAACCGAAATAATGCCAAGCATGTACGTTTCTACTAGTACTATCGAGCTGATTTAAACTTTTTACCTGGGAAAATAAATTTATAAGCCTAACGTACTTTTCTTATCAAACTATAATCCGCCAAGCGTGTCTGCTTCATTTATTACAAGAAAACAATATTCCCCCATCCTTGTATACATTAAATTACGGCTTACAAACTATGAAACTGAACACTCTCGGGCAGGCGATACTAACCACGAACACGCGGCCATCAGTGGTTCAAAAGTAGCGTTAAGACGGCATACGCACGAAGCCCTAGGGCAGCTGTGGTGACAGCTGTTACACATTGCTGTAGTGTGCATTCATCGTTAACGCCAATGGATGGTGCTACATCAGCGACTGGATTTTGGTAACTGTGTGTGATCTGCCTTTGTCATACTATGTAATGTCGAAAGATTCACATACTAATACGTTTTCTCGGTACCTATTAGTAGTTAAACTTCAAAATATCAGTGAAAGCAATCTCATCTATAAAATATTTAGAGGCATGATTACAAAGCAATTTAAAGTGGATTGACCGCATAAGACTAGGCGTAGGTAAGGCAGATGCCAGGCTGAAATACATTAGAAGAATCGTCAGGAAGTGTGATCCACCCACAAAGGAGGCAGTTTACAAAACCATTATTCGACAAGTATTTAATTTTTGCTCGTCAGCCTGGGATCTGTGTCAGATAAAATTCTTACAGCAAATAGAGAGGGGTTGTGCATTACGGTGTGGTTCACAGTTAATATTTCGGAGAGCGAGCGTTCCTAGAAGAGTCAACCAATATACAACTTCCTCCTACGTGTATCACACGAACAGCCCATGAAATTAAAATAAGAGAAATTCAAGATAACACAGTAACTTACCAACAATATGTTTTCAGCGGGCGTTTCACAACTGGAACAGAATTAAGGAAGACGGGGCGGGGGTGGGGGAAGGGACGGGGAGCGGTAGTTGTACACAAAGTACTCTCCTCCACACACCATAAGGTGGCTTACGGAATCCAGATGTAGAGGTAGATATGTATGGCTACCAGACATGACGGCTTCTGTCGAGTAAAGCAGATGGTACCCCTACTTATCACTTGTTCTAATAGTCACCATCCACAATTGCTAATGAATCTTTCCCAAAAAGAGTCCTTGGAACTTAATAAATTGCTTCAAGCACGCTACACATTCTTCGTGTCTTAATCACGTGCTCAAATTTTATAAAGACTGTACGGAATATTTTGAATGTTCCCCTTTCCAGCTGTCTGGACAGTTTTATTTTTTAACACATTATATTTTCCTAATTTAGTTTTATTAATCAGGTAATTACGTAAAGGCTTGAATAAAGGTTGTACGTGGCAGAATGGAGATTGGATTCCAACGCAGTGCCACGCTACAAAACTATGAGAGATGTGAGCGAATTCCATGCACTATCTGAAATGAAGCCCCAATTCCAGTTGATTGGGTCGTCTAATAGCCACAGTTATACAGCTTCTTTAACCACTCAGTCGCAAAGGGATGTGGTTGCGACTAGTATTTCATTGTACTTATAATTCAATACATAGAGAATTTTGTACAGATTTGTTCGGATAAGGAAGGTGGGTGTACCACCGGTGTGCGATACATTACTGTTGCATAGTGCATTTGTGTACGAGCGTGTGTGCATAAATTTGTCTGCATGAGCGTGTCTGCATGTGCGTGTCTGCATATCTGTGCATATTTTAACGAGGCGAGATATTTCTGCACACGTGTGTGTGTGTGTGTGTGTGTGTGTGTGTGTGTGTGTGTGTGTGTGTGTGTGTGCGGAGGCGGTGAGAGACATACAACTTAATAGTGTTGAAAATGCGCTTATGTCTCAATTCGTGTGTGTAAGAGGCTAAAAAAAAGTTTGCGATAAGATCTTATGGTATCAAACTGCTGACATCATCGGTCCCTAAGCTTATACGCTACGTAATCTAACTTAAACTAACTTACACTAAGGACAAAACACACACACACACACACACACACACACACACACACACACACGCCCGAAGGAGGACTCTAAACCTCCAACAGGGGGAGTCGCGCGGCCCGTGACAAGACTCCCCAGACAGCGCGGCTACCCCACACGGCTGTAAGAGGCTAGTGAAGATGAGTTGCCAGAGAGAGAGAGAGAGAGAGAGAGAGAGAGAGAGAGAGAGAGAGAGATGGTGTGATGTAACTCAGAAATACAGATAACGTGCGTATCAATACATTTTTATCCTCATTAAATCACTCCCAGTATTCCTGCCGCGTTAATTTAGAGTAAAAGTTCCAACTTTAGGCGATGAACTTCGTTGTCTTTGTCAAGAACATCTGACTGCTGTTGTGCCGCTAGAGTATTTACGATTTTTGCGATGTTAATGACACTCATTGGAATGTAAATATCGCCGCAGACTTTTTTGTAGTTTCTCAAAATTTGGAGTGCGTTTCAGTGCACTACTAAAATTATAGCCACTGTGGTATATCTCTGTGGCTTCGTAGTAGTATATTAAGAGTGATAATACTATTCTGTGCCTCAAATAACCCTTAATGCAGATGCCTCCTAAGATGCACAATTGTTGTCTTCAAATGAAGTAAATATGATATACATAACTGTGATCTTGTGATAATTTATTGAAATAAAAGTGTAAGCTTAACCTTTTTTTTAATTGCCTACCACTATTGGGGGCGGGAGAAGCAAGAAGGATGTATCGGACAGTATACTCAAATACAGGACAACTGGGTTGTAATATCATAATATCATGTTTTTTTTATAGTAACAGACTAGAAAAATGCCGAAGCCGCGATATCTCAAGCTCAAAAATTTTGTCCCTGTACAACTCAGCCCAAATGCATAACTTCACGATGTCGTCTTATAACACAAAAGTGCACTCAAAACTGTTTTCCATGTACTTCAGAAAACAAATTCACAACCGGTGAATGGGAGTTCTATTGTTAATATATGTTAGAGTACAAGGGGTTATAAATGGCGGGAAACACTTGCATAATATCGAGAAGGTATAAAATTTGATTTTACATACAAGATGTTTTTCAAACGGCAGACGAAGTTGACCAAGTAAGTTCGTTCCACCCAGAAGTTTTGAAAGTTGTCCGTACCCTGCCATACTTTCGAGTGATAAATATGACGCTATGACGCGGAGTACTTGCCGAGTATTTGATTGACTCAATGCGTTTTTGACAGAAAGAATGCAACAATTTTTAATTGCACCAACTTTGAATGAATTTTCATTGGCGACAAAGCGCCCAAGCCTAAGACTCCTTATAACTGCCGTACACTATTGCAGAAACTCACTTATGAAGGACACTTGAAAAATCCTTTAAAAAACGATTCCGCTGACAAACATGCTGCTCTACTGCCATTACAGCGCAAAACGTTGCGGCATACTCGAGGAAAGAATAAATATCGTGGTTTAAACGTAATAAACTCAAAATCTCTGTACAAGGTCAAGACATTTTGACATCGGCCTCATAATACTATCAAGTGATATGAATACATGAAGTAAATGGTAGGAGAGGAGAACGGAATGTATAGATATGTCAGAAATATTGCGAGAAGTGCATGGCACCTCGAACGGAAACATACGAGAGACAGATCCGACCTAGTCCAAGTACTGCTCCAGCGTTCGTGGTCGTTACCAACGAGGTTTCCGGCAAATGATAGTAGACAGGAGGTCACGCAATTATGTTTTACGAGTTATACACTAGTATAAATCGATATATTGCAGCTAGCATTTTTTTCTTTTTTGTTTCAAACGGAATGAAACAGTTTTTAACGCCACTTACAAGCTCTTCAAAAAACGAGTAGAGTTAAATCGTTCGGTTATGTTGGTGGTGAAATCTATTGCGAAATTATCCAGGTGGGTCCCTCACGCCAGTCTCCGTCATTATATCCACTAAGAAGAGAGGCCTACACCACTACGGTAAAACGTATGTCCTCTCGGTCCTACTTTATACAGAATATAAATAAGGCCAGTTATGATTTCTGTAAATGAAACTATTTGCTCATTTATAGCGTGTTAGAAGGGGATTAAGAAAACTTTTTCAAATGTGTGTACATACTCAGGGGGAATTGAACAGCTTCTGTGAAACAAGTAAAGAGGTCGGAAGATTTGATACAACAATGGAGCCTGACGTGAGAACTCCACTTGACAGTTGTAAGTAGGCTGTTTAGGTTTTCTTATTGGTAACGCCGCTTAGCGCTCGGTATGAAAAATCACTGGCTGTGCTGTGCGCAGTCTGTGTTTAGTTTGCATTGTTGTCTGCCATTGTAGTGTTGGACAGCGGCAACTGGATGCTAACAGCGCGTAGCGTTGCGCAGTTGGAGGTGAGCCGCCAGCAGTGGTGGACGTGGGGAGAGAGATGGCGGAGTTTTGAAATTTGTAAGAATTGGTGTCATGAACTGCTATATATATTATGAGGTAAATACATTGTTTGTTCTCTATTAAAATCTTTCATTTGCTAACTGTACCTATCATTAGTTAGTGACTTCCGTAGTTTGAAACTTTTAGTTAGCTGGCAGTAGTGGCGCTCGCTATATTGTAGTAGCTTGAGTAACGAAGATTTTTGTGAGGTAAGTGATTTGTGAAACGTATAGGTTAATGCTAGTCAGGGCCATTCATTCGTAGGGATTATTGAAAGTCAGATTGCGTTGCGCTAAAAATATTGTGTTCCAGATTAAGCACAGTCGTGTATAAATTGTTCGAAGGGGACGTTTCACAGTGTTCACAGCGCAATATCAGATATCGACCGCCTTGCTTTTCAGATTTAGCACCATTCTCGCATCCTTTTGTGGGATGTTTATCTTTTCAAGAGCTTTTGAGTATCTTTAGCAAAGTGTAGTCATTCCGCAAAAAAAGGGCATATTTGCTTCATGCTTCAGTATCTCGTTTGATAGAAAAGTTAATAATATTACACATATGACAAAATTACGTATACTGTCATTTGCCGATAATCTCGTTTCGAAATCTTGAGCCACGTAATACATAAAGGGAATACAACGTGTAAGTGATTCGCAGTTGCCGTCCTTGAGCTGTTGACCATAGTCGCGCGGGATTAGCCGAGCGGTGTATGGCGCTGCAGTCATGGACTGTGCGGCTGGTCTCGGAGGAGGTTCGAGTCCTCCCTCGGGCATGAGCGTGTGTGTTTGTCCTTAGGCTAATTTAGGTTAAGTAGTGTGTAAGCTTAGGGACTGATGACCTTAGCAGTTAAGCCCCATAAGATTTCACACATATCTGCACATATTTGAACATTTTTGAACAACCGTCACACAATGATGTAGCGACAGACTAGGCCCAGGGTTTGTTTTTTCTTCCGCAGAGTATGCGCTCCCGGAAGCTATTGATACTCTTTCGAGAGTAAATCAGGGAATACTGATGGTGATATGTCACGTCGACCAAGAAAGACGTCACACAACTGCTCTTTTCGCAGGTTCGGCTTTCGGCATAGAACGGAACGTCCAGGGGATGACAGGAACAGAAACGGAATCCGCTATAAATCAGCCTGTGGAACAAGTGCGCAGCTCGCGTCGGCGGGGGCAATGGATGGCCTGTCTTTGATCCCAGACGCACGGCTGCGTAATTCGTGCGCCCGTTGATTCATGAGGCGGCCGTGAATTGAGCCGTGCTGTGCAAACACTCACCTCTCCCCCACTTAACTGCGCCTGCCCCGAAGATTGCCATTATTGCCCTATTAACCGTAGCCACTGTTATCTCCAAGTACACTCAAGTGGAGCATAATCAAAACTGAGAGCACCTTTTACTTTCATTTGCCGAAAGAAAACGTAACAGACCGAGGTAAAGTTCAGTCCCATGATATTTGGGGTAAAATAGTGTCCAGAACCTATTCACAGAATTAGATGAATTCTTAACACAAAAGAAATGCATATGCACGAATGGCAATGGAATTTGAAAATGTTTGCTGCAGCAACACACATTAAAAGGAAGAAGAGAAGGGTTTAAAGTACTGTCGGTGACACGACCATCAGAGACGGCCAGAACCGCAGCTGAGAAGGAAATCGGCCGTGTCCTAAAAGAATCATTACGGCATTCGCCTTAAGCGAGTTAGGTGAAACACGAAAAACCTAAATGTGAATCGCTATGTGAGGATTTGATCCACCGTACTCTCGAATACGAGTCCACAGTGACTTTTCACCGCGCCACCTCTCTCGATAGGTCGATAGGCTTTAGAAGTTTTATTATTGCTGGAATACATGCTAGGTACGGATCTATGGTGGATCCTGACGGGAGAGGGAAATGAGCTCACAGTTCCTTACCCTACCCGCCCTCCTAACCCACCACTCCTCACCCCCAAATATATTTTTAGAGTCAGTGGTTTTAATTCAGTTGAGCACTTCAAGGATTATTGCAGTTGGTATTTGT
Source organism: Schistocerca gregaria (assembly GCF_023897955.1). Taxonomy (NCBI): domain Eukaryota; kingdom Metazoa; phylum Arthropoda; class Insecta; order Orthoptera; family Acrididae; genus Schistocerca; species Schistocerca gregaria. The sequence continues at coordinate 378,276,953 of NC_064931.1, forward strand.
GCAGGGTATTAACAATCAACACAGTAAGTGTCGATAGTCACACGTCATGTTTGATTGCTGAGGTGCCGTTTTCGAAATTAGCCTCTGCTTCACTAGTAGTTACGCATTGTTGGCAAATTTCACGCTCCTGTTTCGTTCTACATACATATTTTTTGTGTCTTATTATTAGAACTGCCAACGGCCTTGTTGCAGTGGTGACACCGATTTGGCTAGCACTGGGATGGGTGACCGTCCGGGTCTGCCGAGCGCTGCTGGCATGGAAGATGCACTCAGCCCTTGTGAGGCTAATTGAGAAGCTAATTGATTCAGAAGTGGCGGCTCCGGGCACGAAAACTGACAACGGCAGGAAGAGCGGTATGATGACCACATGCTGCCCCTCTCCCCAGTCAGGTGCAAAAAAATAAGTAAATTGTTCATCATTTCAAAACTAATTGCCATAAATGTTAATATAATAACGATATTAAAGTGCCTGTATTGTTCAGAATCACTATACAATGTTCCTTCGAACATGTATGCATGTCGAAAGGAGCAGGCACTACGAATACATTTGATATAGTTAATATAATTATATGACTGTAATTCAATACGGTCAATGTCTACGGAAGCATGATTGTACCCAGGCATGCACCTGTCCGAAGAAAACCGATGGCCACGAATGTCTTTCTTCATGGCTCCAGATGTATGAAAATCGCATGGGGTGAGCTCGAGACTGTATGGAAGCTGTGTTACGGCTTCCCAGAGAAACTACTGCAGTGTAGCTGAAACAATCTTATCAACATGTGGGCGGGCATTATCCCGCAACAAGTGATTCTGTCCGTCAATATTCCTGGGCGTTTGGACATGATGGCGAGCTTCAATTTTTACAAAGGGTCCACGTGGATAAATGTGTCACAGTGAGATAGATGTATTAACAGTTATAGCGTTTACTTTTGAATTAATAATCAGTTTACTTTTTTTGTATGTCTCGTTTTCATTTGACCGCGCCATATAACATCACGCAATCGCAAAGAGTCCGGGTGCGCAAAGGAAGGTATTGTTGTATTCGATAATCGGCATACGGAGGACTCGGTAACAAGATACGAACTGTCGATCCGCCCACCGGATCAGGTACAGAAGCCGCGCGTTCTGCGGCGCCCTGCCACGGTTATCGCGGCTTCCCCCGTCGGATGTTTGAGTCCTCTCTCGGGCACGGTTGTGTGAATAGTCCTTAGTGTAAGTTAGTTTAAGTTAGATTAAGTAGTGTGTAAGCCTAGAGACCGATGATCTCAGCAGGTAGGTCCCATAAAAACTTACCACAAATTTCCAATTGCCAATCAGGTTTACTTCCTGTAAAGGGTAATGACCATCCCCATGTAATGTATTTGTGCAACTACGTGCCACACAAATAATATCGCCGGCACTCCCAGAATCTCTCTCCATATCGCTAGAGTGGCAGGGTATTGAATTCCACAATCCGTTGATCACGTGTTTATTATTTCCAGCGCGATGTATGGAGTCAAAGTATTACGAGTGAGACAAAGTAACAGCGTCTCCCGGCTCTGATACGGTGTCTTCTATGTAACAACATTGTTTTCTTCTAGCACTGTGCATGTGGTCTGTATACTACTGGATGTAGAACTCTCTTCTATGATCTTGTCCTTCCACGAAACCAGCATGGCTAGAAAACAGACGTCTGTGTGTGTTTTTCCTTTGCATTAAGAACTTACCTCGGGCATGGATGTGTGTGATGTCCTTAGGTTAGTTAGGTTTAAGTAGTTCTAAGTTCTAGGGGACTGATGACCACAGATGTTAAGTCCCATAGTGCTCAGAGCCATTTGAACCATTAAGAACTTATCTTTGTAAACGACACCGTTGTCCAGTTTCCAATTAAAAGTTGTGTGGATTTCATTCTCCTCTGTAAAGGGCCCAGATTGAATCCTGGGTCGTAATTTTATGTTTTTTTAATTAATGTAACGAACTTATCTTTGTACTTCACACACTTATCATAGCTCTGTTGTGACAACTGCACTAATGTTTAGTTGAAAATGTTGTAATTACCGCTGGGCGTATGATTTTCGTTTTTTAGGGTTCTTATTTTACATCTAGAGTTTATGTTTGTACCTCGAACTCTTTTTATTGTTCCTCTGTGGATGTTGCAATTATGTTAACACAGCACTGTTGTAACAACTGTTGGCTATATGGCTGTTGGCAGCCCAAAGACAAAAATAAATAAATTTCTGAAAAATCTCTCTTCTTTGAGAACAGAGCTGGCGTTTCCTGTCGTCTGTATCGTTCGCCGTACTGTAGTTAGGTAAAACATTTCCATCGATGTGTACTTGATTAAGGATTATTTACCCATTTCAGATTATACCGTTATGTAATGGTCAGTAACAGTGACTGAAGCAGGGAATATTCAGATCAGCTTGAAATTGCAATACTGCATTAGAAGACGCCTACATAACCAAAATAATTGCTGCCTTCACCTAAAGTAGAGTGCGGCACTCTCTATCGTGGATTTGTTCCTTTAATTATTAACAGACTATTTAGTGCTATTGAAACACTTTGTCTCCTAAGTACACTTTCTGTACGTATTATGCAGCAGACGGACAATCTTTTGCATCACTATTTCCGAAGGTCATTATCTGTCACCTTGTCGCCTTGAGTAGTGAAAACAGACCACATGTAGCTTCCGTAAATCCAGATAACTTTTCTGAAAACTTGAGAGTTAATGTTTTGTTTACGGAATTATATTGTCGCTATTGGACTTAACTTCTGAGGTCATCAGTCCCCTAGAAGTTAGAACTACTTAAACCTAACTAACCTAAGGACATCACACACATCAATGACCTAGGCAGGATTCGAACCTGCGACCGTAGCGGTCACGCGGTTCCAGACTGTAGCGCCTAGAACCGCTCGGCCACCCTGGCCGGCTCACAAATTGAAATCAGGTTAAAGAAAAGTATTATCAGCAACTAGTTACAAGTTAAAAACATATTGAAATATGAGCTCCTGGCAATTAACATATACTTTCAATTTCGAGCTATGGAAAATTGTTAACACATTAAAGAAACTCAGTTCATTTGCAAATATTGCGTGCTCTATGGTAAAAAAGACCTTCCGTTCTATGGTTAAAGATGGTGCACAACTGAAGAAATGTGGCTTCACCGCCCATATATTATATAACTAGTTTTAAAAATATATAGAACATCACTTATCATAAAATTCTGTAACGGAAGAATGGGCAGTATCCTCTAAATAACTCTGATGTATTATACAGCACGTAAGTATGGAGAATTGTTAATGTTTCAAAACACTGCACGAAACAGAACCTCATGTCTCACAACAACAAAAACAGAAAATGCCAAAAATTGATTATGGCGGTCTCTAATGAGCACTTCTCCACGTGATACTAAAACCGCTCATTAGACGTAAACACCGACCAGGAAACGTCATGTGTTGCTAGATACTCTGTCCTCCAGGTACAACACTCTGCCCTAAGTGTACCTATAAGCTGCCCGCTGGTGGCCGAGCCGTTCTAGGCGATTCAGTCTGGAACCGCGCGATCGCTACGGTCGCAGGTTCGAATCCTGCCTCGGACATGGATGTGTGTGATGTCCTTAGGTTAGTTAGGTTTAATTAGTTCTAAGTTCTAGGCGACTGATGACCTCAGAAGTTAAGTCGCATAGTGCTCAGAGCCATTTGAACCATTTTTGTACCTATAACACTGAGTGGAAACATAACTTTTAGCAGTCAAGGTGACTTTAGGTAAAAATTACGTAAAAATTCGTTTCATTTTACATTGAGATGTAGGTACCGATGCTCATTTTAATATCATTTTGTGCTTAATAAGTACTTGCTTTGTTCATACGTAATATTTTTCAGTAGCGGCATGTCTGAGCAAACAATTGCATCTACGTTCAAGAGGCGTGTACATTGCTTACAACTCCGTATTTGACGAATTACACGAATTTTAGAGGTTTGGCTATTACAATACTTAGTCTATTGATTTATGATGCATCTCAAAGCGTTCTTTTCTAACACAACGGAATGTATGAGTGCAACATAAGTAAAGCAAAATCAGTTTTCTGATAAGTTTCGCAACATCAGACTCACACGAGATTTTTTCAACTAATACGGTAGAGTTACCGTAACGTTTTGTTCATTTGTCTTGAAACAGTTCATCTTGTTCTTCTTGGGGAATCAGAAACATACGACATACACTACTGTTTGGAAAAGGTGAAACACAAAGACCGAGAGATGTAACCACAATGAAATTTATGCCAGCGATTAAAAACATAACACAACGAAAATGATAAGTACAACAGACCTGTTCACGCACTGTGACTGTGGAAACTCACTGTGAAATAGCACCACCATCTGCTGCAGTCATAGCCGCTAGACGTCGGGGCAAGGAATCGAAGAGTGCTTGAATATGCTGATGATGAATACTCTGCCACTCGGTTTGAGGCGCGTCCACAAAGCATCAGTTGTGGCTGCAAGAGGACCTGAATGAACCAGCTGCTGACCGACCATATCCCAGACACGTTCGATGGGAGACATGACAGGCGGAAGTGCTGGCCAGGAAAGCAGTATTCCCCGTCATTCTTCGAAAACGCTTCCACATCCGTCGCCGCATGCGGCCGAGCGTTGTCCTGCTGAAATATGGCATGTGAAACTGGCTGCAGATGGGGCAGTGCCTCGTGCTGTAAAACCTCCCTGACGTAGCGGTAGCTGTTAAGATTGCTCTCAGAGACATACGAGGTGAGATCGTGTCTTATAGCCAATGGCGTCCCAAACCACCACACTTGACGTTTGTCCACTATGCCGCGCAAACAATACAGTCCGCCCGATTGCGTTCGCGACGGTGGTGTCGAACGCGTATACGGCCATAACTCTAGGACGAGCTGAAGTGGAAATTGCCCGAAACCACTACATTTTGTCACTCAGCATTCCAGTATCGGCCTTTATGTGGCCATTGCAGTCTGCGACGTTGATGGCTTCTGGTCAATGGAAGCCGACGTAATGGCACGCGTACCACCTGTCCTGCCTACAGAAAGCGGTGTAGAACCGTCGACGCTGACATGACTACACTCGTTTGTGCACGAAGCTGTTCTGTCTGTTACGGCCCAGTGGACAAGACGGCGGTCACCTCGCGCTGTGGTCACATTGTGTCGTCCAGTACGCTGTCGGTGCTGCGTACGGCCCTCCTCTCTCCTTTGGCTCCTAATACACCTCAGTGTTGAAGTAGGGTGCTCTGTACGAGCCGCAACGACACGGAGCTATAGAGTCGCCTCCAAATGCCCAATCGTACTGCGCCGTTCGAATGCACACACGTGCCAATATTCCACCGTGTGATGTTAGCGAGGCACTTTGTTACACGTTTCCGCTTCGCATCACAGCTCCGCAATGACTGAGCGTTGCGTAACACTGACGCGTCTGGTCACACAAAAGAGGGCACTGCTGTTCGTAAGTGCACGCCGCCTTTCCGCCTTTTAAATCACTTATTATGGTTCCGCTGTTCTACACGCCCTGCAGACCATCGCTTCTGTGTGTTTCGCTTTATACAAACAGTAGTATAATAGGTTCATGCGGACGCAGAATCTGATAGTATTTTCTTTTGCAGTCTATTGACACTTCGTCAATGGGCAAGATAGTAAGCATGACTATCTTTGGCGGGCGCGCTTTCACAGCTGGAGTACGGCAACCAGTTTAGACAGAGATCGCTGCACTGTGCGGGGCTCTTTTTTTTTTTGTGTGTGGCAGACGGAAGGCGACACGCTCTCATATGACGGGCACTCTCCGATTCTTCCGCTCCATCGGCTGCTAAAACAGTTTCGGCGCAACCTCTTATATGGCACGTCGTAAAAGAAAACATACTTTCTTTGTATATAGAACAGAAACTCCGTTTCAAAAGCACGTACACGAATTTTATATACTGAATTTATCTGGTTTACAGAATTATTTAGTGTGCACGCCACAGTACAGTGTAGAACAGGTGTCGTCAAACTTTTCTGCTCAGGACCAAATTTTAACATTGAGGGGCGGCTCCACGGGCCGCGTATGTTCAAATGGCTCTGAGCACTATGGGACTTAACATCTTAGGTCATCAGTCCCATAGAACTTAGAACTACTTAAACCTAACTAACCTAAGGACATCACACACATCCATGCCCGAGGCAGGGTTCGAACCTGCGACCATAGTGGTCGCGCGGTTCCAGACTGTAGCGCCTAGAACCGCTCGGCCACCCCGACCGGCTGTTAATTGGTAACCGACATGAATTACTATGTTATTTTCCAAAATTTGTTCCTCACTGCATCCTTCTTTTTAACAACACAGACAGTGCAATATCATATTTAACCGCCGATACCAGGCAAGCGACTGTGACGTAAAATGTCTCACCTGTACGGGAATATTCACAATGAATGTATGAATGCAGCTTCGAGACACGTGGGTGACGATATAATATGCAGGTTTGAGGCTGCCGTGAGTCATGCTCGGATAGCCTATTGGTAAAGCGACCGCCAGCGATAAGCGAAATCCCGGTCTGGCAGAAATTTTCATTATCACCATTCCATTATATATCTGATGGCTGTCCATATTCGCAGCGGCGAATAGATTTCAGTAGCTGTGGCAAGGTTGCGATAAATTGGCGATCGGCACAAAACTGAACACGTCGTGCCGACCGTTTCCTGTTTCACATAGCTGCCACCCTCAGCGACCCGATAGTTCTGGCACTGTGCTGCCTAACGAAGTATTGTTGTGTTGTCTGTGCGAGCGGATGATTATTTGATTAATAACAATAGTTGTAGACCTACTTACATTTAAATGCATAAATGCAGTACGAGACACTGTCACAAATGTTTTGAATGTCGTTTTTCCTCAACTCATTGTATTATATTGCACTGTATTGTAACACCCTTAATTAATTTAATGTTCCTTGCTACAAATAAGCATCACATTTGAAGAAGACCGCCTTAGTAATGGGCACTTATAAATCCATCTTACTTCTGAGTCAAAATTTATACCATTGCGCCTAATCGATACGAGCAGCTCACGCCTCTGAATTGTCGCTATTGGAAGAAAAACAACAAAACATTCCCCAGTCAGATCCTCTAATCCCCGCAGTGGCCGGCCGCGGTGGACTCGCGGTTCTAGGCGCGCAGTCCGGAACCGTGCGACTGCTACGGTCGTAGGTTCGAATCCTGCCTCGGGCATGGATGTGTGTGGTGTCCTTAGGTTAGTTAGGTTTAAGTAGTTCTAAGTTCAAGGGGACTGATGACCACGGCAGTTGAGTCCCATAGTGCTCAGAGCCATTTGAACCATTTGAACCCCGCAGTGACCAAGTTACTTACCCCTCTACCACTGAGGTAGGCAGCAAACCTTACTTTTCAGGGCCGAATTCAACAACGTCAATTAAAATTAAGCACATCTTAAAATATTCCTTTTCCTGTAAGTATTTTTATTTTTTACCGAGCAGGGAAACTACAGTCTTAAGAAGTTTTTAACTTTAGCTGACGCTCTTGAATTCGACATGCCAGATGTATATTATTATAAAACAAGTCTGAGAATCGGGGACCGCATAATACTACACGATTCGCAACACGACGACCACTGATCTAGAATCATCATCTAAGAAACATTAGTAATACGTATTCGGAAACTCCTTATATATATATATATATATGCACTGCATTGCTATTTCGTACTTCAAATGTTCTTCTCGATGAGAAATTTATTCTGAATTCTGTTGTAATCAGAGCCTGTAAACGTTGCTGCATGAAATTGATTTTCCTTCACATTCGAATGTGAAAGGTCAGATTATAAAGAAGATGGAAAAGTTCCTGTCGACTCTTTGTTTCACAAAGCATTTCATATTCAAAACGTTGCTTGTGTATTCGGAACACTTTTGGTGTTGGGCTGCTGAGAATATATTACGAGTTCCTTTGATGAGTACCCAACGTCAATACAAACCTGTTCACTGGAGGCCCATACGGGGAGCGCCAAGGTCCACCGTGAAATGAATTACGTTTAAACCGAAATTAATTTCTGAATCCAGTGTAATTTATCAATATATGCACTTTGTTAAATTTGCACAGTGTAAACTACATCAGTGGTGTAATTTAACAATGATCAAATAAAGTTTTAAGTAATGTGCCTCTCTCTATTTATTCAGTGAATAACTACAGTGGCATAAATTACATAAGGCATATGATGAATTGTAGGTTCATTGAATGCATCGAGCTGTTACATTCAAATTAATTTCCATTCCATGTTTACAAATCGAATAGTGGCGTATTTTCCACCTATGCTAAGTGCGTACAGTTTATCTACAAGAATCAACCAAGGAAGCGTCACAATTATTTTCTCTCGTACTTTTTCTCATCCTTTCTATGTCGCTACTATATAGTAAACTTCCGTTCACAGTTCATTTTGCAATCTTGCCACGTGGTAAATGCACGCAAACTGTGAAGCGTATGATGCCCCTCGCATTCTGTTGCTGCTTTCCACTAACCAACTATCTCCGGGCTGCGCATGCTTAGAAGCGTTGTGGATAACGTGATGACTGTCAGTGGTCAATCAGCCGCTTATGAAGTGCTTATTTTTCAGCGGACATTAAAATCGACTAACCAGGAGCGAGAATAAGTGCACAGTTTCCCTTAACACTTGATCATTTTATAGTATTTATAGGAATGTAGAGATTTCAACAGAAGATTTTTAAAGAATCTAGATGTGCTATATGATCTTCTGTTGCTCAGAATCTTAAATATTTTACCCTGTGTTATAACATTACGAAACACTTCGAAGATAACGAACTAACTAGCATCGCTTCAGAAAATACGTTCTTCTGAAACACAGATGGCTCTTTATTGATACGAAGTGCTGTGTGCTGTCGGTAGAGGATATCAAGTTGACCCCATATTTCCATATTACCAGAAGACATCTGAGACAGAATGAGATTTTCACTCTGCAGCGGAGCATGCGCTAATATGAAACTTCCTGGAAGATTAAAACTCGAACTCGGGATCTTTGCCCTTCGAGCGCAAGTGCTCTACAAACTTTTTTTAAAATCTCATTTTGTTCGTCTTCGTTCGTTGTATCTGCTCGGGGCGGACGTCGCAAGACACCCGTTTCAGTTCGTCGTTGATTCATTAACTCAGTTTTTTTTTTGTTTTTTTTTTGTTACAGAGGGCAGCTAACCCTCTGACCGAACACGCTGAGTTACCGTGCCGGCAACCAACTGAGCTACCCAAGCACGACTCACGCCCCGTACTCACAACTTTACTTCTGCCAATACCTCGTCTCCTACTTTCCAAACTTCACAGAAGCTCTCCTGCGAACCTTGCAGAACTAGCACTCCTGGAAGAAAGGGTATCGCGGAGACATGGCTTAGCCACAGCCTTGGGTAGTTACGAGTTCGAGTCTCGGTCCGGCACACAGTTTTAATCTGCCAGGAAGTTCCACATCTGAGACAGTTGCTCAAAAGCGGCTCTGCGACTAGGTTCTTGATTTCCTGGCAGAAACGTTCTAGTTCGTACTTGTTGGGAGGAAGTCACCTAGTGAAACCGAAGCTGTATATGCGGGTTTCAAAATAAGATATTATCGATCCCCTGATGTTATTAGTCTATACTAACCATTTAGGAGACAATCTGAGCAGCCCTCGTAGATAGGTTGTAGATAATGCTATCGTTTACGTTTAATAAAATCGTCAGAGCTCATAATCAATTACAAAATGATTTAAACAAGATACCTTCATGATGCGAAAAGTGGTGATTGTCCATGAATAATAAAAATATGTTACAGAAACTGCCTACACTACGCTTGTCCGTCCTCTTCTGGAATATAATTACCGTACATCCATCTTCCGATACCATTGACGGAAGATATTAAAAACGTTTAAAGAAGGGTAGCTCGTTTTGCATCGTCACGAAGTGGGGAAGAGAATGTCATGGTTATAATAAGAGAGTAGCGGTGGGAATCGTTGAAACAAGGCCGTTGTTAGATGCAACGAGATGTTTCCGCGAAATTAATGTTACCAATTTTCTCCTTCGAAAGCAAATAATAATAATAATAATAATAATAATAATAATAAAAACAAATAAAAAATAAAAAATAAAACATATTGTAGACTTCCACTTATATAGGCAGAAATGACCATCATGATAACATTAGACAAATTAGAGACGCAAGGAAGTATTTAGGTTTCCTTCTTTGCTATGTGCTGTTCGAGAGTGAAATTGTACGGAAGCAGTCTGAAAATGGTTGTATTCATGTGTAAATGCAGATAGCAATATTAAAACTGAGGGAACAGTATGACATAACTTGGATATCGACTCAGACATCACGCGAATTTGAAGACAGTCCTTCTAACGACTGAAAGGGTGAAGGACGTCAGCCTGCTGTTCAAAAAGAGAACTCTCTACAACAATACATCCGACAGCATAGTTATTCAAATCGTTAAAGTATTTGGCTCCTTAGGCTTCTCTCTTAAATCCCTCTAAGTACAAGGTAAGGAGCTAAATTTCCAGTCCTTACGTTTCAGAACATGGCAGACATTCATGAAGGATTCGTTGACTAATTACCTTCTGATCAATGGTTTCACAAAGGTGCAGAAATTAGAGTCCAACTCTGCCTAATGTTTATGAATTGGTGCTACTGACTGTAGCTGTACTATAGAAAATATTCTACACTGGAATGCATGTTACTTGGCCTTGAAAAGACAGAAATATGTCATATGTATGACAACAATCAAGAGTGCGTTTCAGGATTGCCATTAGTTAAATAATGTAACCAGATTCTTCTAAGATATCGTCACTAGATTCTCTCGAGAGTAAAGATGAATAGATTTTAAACACAAGTAACCTGCTGAAGTAAAATGGAAGGACAGAGTGCAGCACTAGAGTGTTTTATAAAAAGTGCCCTTTACACTTGCACAACTATTCGATGTGTCGTATTTGTAAATGCTTAGTCCAAGACACAATGTAATATTCTGGCAATGTTGCTCGCTGCTACAAGAAGTGGTGAGTTCTCTTCAATAAGAACATTTGAACAAAGAGAAGCAGTCCGTGCGACGATACAGTCCTAGAAACGTGACGTGGATAAAACAAAAATAGATGTGACTTTCGCGCATATTGTAACATTTTGTTCACATTGGCATTCACAGTTCATAGTGGATAAAACTGTTAACAGATCAAAAATGAAAAATTTCTCTTATTACTGAGGACACGTTTTTCCTTTTTTGCGTGAATTTCTTCCTCTTTAACTATGTCTTGCGTTTGCAGGTGTTAAAGGATTTATGTACAATGTTTTATGATGACTTAATGTGACTGCACCTAAAGGATTCATGTGCTAAAGGATTTATGTACAATGTTTTATGATGACTTAATTTGACTGCAGCTTCCATTATTATCACAGCGCATTGGATGTTTCATCTCACAGTGTATCGCATATCATTGAAATTAAAAATGTTGAAAAACTTCGAGCATCCATTTCATAACAGGTTGCAACGTCAAAGAAACAAACTTCATACAGCATAATACGTTAATTAACATATCTTCAATGAACAGAAATTTACTCTAGTTCTTGTATCATATTCGTTTTCGAATTGATTTCTTCCCTCCCAAGCTGTCACTTTTTATTTAAATATACCCTTTATGTTCAGTCTTTTCCTCGCTTCTGGGAAAACATCAAATAATGAGAAAGCTCTTTTCTCTATTCAGTTGAATTACTCAGCAATAAATCAGGAAAAATATCTGCCATAATCATATTTCCAAATAATAAATTTTGTTTAATGAAAGCTGAAAATTTTTATCGGCCTCTTTTAAGTCCTAAGAGAGAAGCTGTTTTGCTATCCAAAATGAGAGTGGTAAATGGCTTTATCGAGGGGATTCAAGTGAGAAGACCGATAATATGACATAGCATCCGAACGAGAAACTGGAGATATCGATTTTCCATAATAACAAAATCTCTTCAGACTAAGGTCGGTGGATTTTTTGCTGGCTATTACCCAATTATCGGGTTACATATCGTTTGCCAGCGTTGCTTCTACCCAGTTCGCGAGGGATGAAGCTATTATACTAATGGAGGCTTTGACAGCAGATTTTTGAGGACTTTTCATGTCTGAAGCTCGTCTCTATCAGGGTTAACAAATTAGGAAATCCGATTTTGTTCGTTTGATTCAAGTAATGCAGCTAATTATTTGCCAGTCGTCAGGTGCACCCTTTTTGTTATCGGCTAGCCTTCACTTTCTGACAACATACAAAACTCAATATAGAGAACTGCAGAAATCATTCACACTGAGATCGTGATTCACGAATTTTATATTTTCGAATTTCTGTTATGAACTCAATATAGAGAACAGCAGAAATCATTCACACTGTGTGCATGATTCACGAATTTAATATTTTCGAATTTCTGTTATGAACATTCTGCGTGTATCGAGAGACAGCCAAGATTTATAGATCTACGTATCGCGGACACAGCTTTTTGTGAAGCTCTCAATGAAAAGGGAATGCAATTGCTAAGTGATGTACATCAGGAGAATTGACGAAGAAAAGTGCCTCTTTAGTCAGAGCTAGGAATTTTGTAAACTGTTTTAACTAGGCTCTTTTTCATTGCCACGGCGCTTGGCGCCTAGTACCTGGTAACGTACATTTCTCTCTTAGAGTTCCGTGAAACAGCAGACGTCTAATGTGAGAGAAACGAAGAGCTATTTCTCTTTGAAGCCACCGGAAATAAGGGCTTCAATTTAAAATACGAAAAATAGTCATTATCGTTGGTCAGCTTTTCCCAAGTGGATGACGTTGGTGATGCTCACACTTTACTCCATTGTTACATAGTACCAGTTACTGCCTCCCACATACACACCGAGGTTGGCATGGTAAAGAGTAAACGTAATTCTCTAATTATGAAATTATTACGTATAGCTTCCTACCTTGCGCTCGGCAGTATGTTTATGCAATGACGGGCTTTTTGGTGGAGGGTGTGTAGTGATTCATTGGATGTGCCTCCCTACAAGGGTTCAGGACAGTCGAGTGGAGAGGTGGTGGAGAGGACCTCCGTCATGCCCAAGACGTCAATGAAACAGTATTAAATTAACATCCATTTATTGCTGAGTGTTCTACAGTGTGCCTGGTAGCACCTGTGCTGCGTACAAGTCGCAAAAACGTGCTGAGTGGCGTGTTAGAGCCCGTTGTGAAATCTGCGGTCGTGGCCCCTAGTGTTGCACTAGGTCAGTTCCTTGGCCTCGTGCAGGGTGGAGCGGCGGCCGGCGTTGCCCACAGCGTAGCGTGACTGTAGACATCCGCCGAGGCCTCAGCACTAGCTGCAAATTGGCATACCCCTGATGACGGTTGTCGTGATGGTGAGAAAGCAGACGTCCCAGCAGGCACGGAGAACAGCCCAAGGAACGGTCCCAGTGTACAGCTGGTAAGGCGGTACACGCACTGCCAAGGAGTGGCGGCACCAGGCGCCCTGTTCTCAAGTCTAATATATTGCATGGCTGTAGACTCCAGACGGGCTGGCATCACTTCTTCGTATATCAACAAACCACCCCGCAACTAACGGAGCAGACTGTCCGTAGGAATCAGCATTGCAGACGGAATCACCAGACCCTCAGCCCTGAGTGGGAGGAAGGTGAGGGTTATATAGTGGTCAGTATGGTCAGTAAGGTGATTCTCCCATACAGGTGACCAAATGTACTCCAGTTTTTCAGGCCCGTCACCGTACTCTGCTGGACTAATTTTTAGTTTCAGAGCTTCGGAGTGTTCTTTTATGCAATGTTCGCAGCCTGAAAGCCCATCTTCCATAACATTTAGGCGTAGTTACTCCACGCTGCCCTGTTAACAGAATATCATTATGTCTCCTTTGCAATGATGTCTTATTTTATTCTTCACAATTCTTATGTATTATTTTCTTCTTCGCTCTAATACTACATTGCTCTGCAATATTTCCGCATCATTTATAAAATTCGACCTGAATTTTTGAATTTAGATCCTCACTCTTACTAACTGTTACACATGTTCACATCTTCATAATTAATTCGCCCATCGTTAGGTATATATCCCCCCTAATTAACTGTACTAAGCGTAACCACTTACGTGTAATTCCTTCATACACTGAAAAGCCAAAGAAACTGGTACACATGCCCAGTATCGTGAAGGGTCCACGCTAGCACGCACAAGTACCACAACACGATGTATCATGGTCTCAACTAATGTCTGAAGTAGTGCTCGAGGGAACTGACATCATGAAACCTGCAGGGCTCTTCATAAATCCGTAAGAGTACGAGGGGATGGAGATCTCTTCTGAACAGCACATTGCAAGGCATCCCAGATATGCTCAATAATGATCATGTCTGGGTAGTTTGGTGGCCAGCGGAAGAGTTTAAATTCATAAGAGCGTCCCTGGAGCCACCCTGAAGCAATTCTGGACGTGCGGGGTGTCGCATTGTCCTGCTGGAATTGCCCAACTCTGTCGGTATACACAGTGGACATAAATGGATGCAGGTGACCAGACGGGATGCTTACCTGTCAGAGTCGTATCTAGACGTACCAGGGGTCCCATATCACTACAACTACACACAGCCCACACCATTACAGAGCCTCCACCAGCTTCAACATATAGGATCCATGGATTCATGAGGTTGTCTCCATAGCCGTACACGTCCATCCACTCGATACAATTTGAAACTAGACTCGTCCGACCAGGCAACATGTTTCCAGCCACCAACAGTCCAATGTCGGTGTTGACGGGCTCAGGCAAGGCGTAAAGCTTTGTGTCGTGCAGTCATCAAGGGTACACGATTGGGCCTTCGGCTCCGAAAGCCCATATCGATGATGTTTCGTTGAATGGTTAGCACGCTGACACTTGTTGATAGCCCAACATAGAAATTTGCAACAATTCGCAGAAGGGATACACTTCCGTCACGATGAACGACTCTCTTTAGTCGTCATTGTTCCCGTTCTTGCAGGATCTTTTTCTGGCCGCAGCGATATCGGAGACTTTATGCTTTACCGTATTGCTGATGTTCACGGTACACTCGTGAAATGGTCGTACAGGAAAATCCTCACTTCATCGCTACCTCGGAGATGCTGTATCCCATCGCTCGTGTGTAGACTATAACACCACGTTCAGACTCACTTATATCTCAATAACCTGCCAATGTAGCAGCAGTAACCGATCTAACAACTTCGCTAGACACTTGTTGTCTTATAAAGGCGTTTCCGACAGCAGCGCCGTTTTCTGCCTGTTAACAAATCTCTGTATTTGAATACGCATGCCTATACCAGTTTCTTTGGATCTTCAGTGAATATTACACTAATTTGCAGACGAGTCTTTACCCTATATTTACTAATGCATAGATCTATTACGCGACTTCGTTGCTCAGTTTTACTTCATGTCATGTTATTAAACCAGGCAACAGGTAACTGATGCACAGGTAATTCTGGGTGTCGTTCGGTCTTTCGCTTACAAAAAATACAAATTACGCAAGGAGCGATCAGAATCGATACAGTACTGATAGCTGAAATGCTTACATTCATAACATGTTTTCACGGCTTGTCTCGCTACTGCTAAGTGTGTTGCCTCGTCTGTTCTGCGGAAATCCGCCCCTTCTGTGATCCTCTAAATTTGTCTTTCGAGTTAAGGATATCCGGGTTTATCATTCAAAAAGGTCAAGTTCTGAACCGGCAGTATCTCCAACGTCTTCTACGGCCGTTGCAGCAAGAAGTGTGTCTGTTCTGTCATTCCGCTACGGTTACAGGTTAGAATCCTGCCTCGGGCATGGATGTGTGTGATGTCCTTAGCTTAGTTAGGTTTAAGTAGTTCTAAGTTCTAGGGGACTGATGACCTCATATGTTAAGTCCCATAGTACTCAGAGCCATTTTGATTTTATTCTGTCGTTTTTATACCTGTAGTCGAGGCTGGAAGGTGCAAGATTATCCTGGCTATGACACAAAGCGTATCACGTCTTAGGATGCCACTGTTCATTAATTCCGTTGTAGTCGTACTCTACGGCTCCTCTTCTCTTGAAAATTGAGAATTATAGGCTCTGGAATGAATACCAAATAAATCCAATGTCTTTTAATTTTCGGAAAATGCAGATATGGGTTAGGACTTATCTTCGACACTCTGTAGTTTCAGATTTCACCAGGAACAACTGCATCTCACATACCTGTGTGTCAGTCGGAACTACGCTAGTTGAACAGAGTATGATACTCACTTGCTGTCAGTCTCGTAACTACTGCAAGGATATTACAGTATAAGCTCCCCTGTATTCCAATGCTATTAGCCCTTGGCTCGCTAGTGCTCGAACAAAGTTTCCCATTACACTCCATTTCATTGGTAAGTGTGTACAGGAAAACACTGGTACTGGACAGTCAAGCCTACTACTGGAAAATGTATTGACACATGCAGGTCCTTGCGCCGTACGTGTTGTCTTCGACTACTGTCAGGTTATAAAATAACCCCAAAGTGCCCTCCGTTGATTCCGTTCCACGCCGTAACACTGTTATAACGTCCTTCTGTGCTCTCGTTAGTCCGGCTAGGAATTGTTGCAGCAGTAATGGAGTGGAAGTCAGTTTCCTGTGTATGGCATGTTGCTTCTAACCTTGCATCAATTGTACTGTCCGACAAAACCCGTGACGCGATATTGCAGTGCCTGTATTATTCCGAACTATGATGCAATGTAATGTTTTATCGTAATTCGGAATAGCACTGGCACTGCAGTGTCGTATTTATCCGCTGACATAGGGCAAACGACTTTCAAGTAAAATACCTCGCCTGTTCGAGAATGTACATAATGGATATACGAGTACAGGTTTGCTTGACGACATATGGAAAGTTGAGTTGAGTATGGTCGTGAGTCGTGCACGGGTAGCCAAATAACACTGGCCACGAAGACAAGGTAGCTCAGCGTATTCGTTCAGAGGGCTGCTGCCCTCTGTAATAAGAAGACTGAGTGAAATATTCAATGATCAACTATAACAGGTATCATATGACGTCTACCCCGACCAACTGCGCGATAAGCGGCAAATCCGGTTTCGAGTCCCTCTCTGGCACAAATTTTCATTGTCGTCATTCCATTCTACAGCTGATGGTTGTCCATATTCGCAATTGCGAATACATTTAAACCTGTAACAATCAGACCACAGCTATTCGCCCATCCAGCATAATCAGTTGATTCTGTATCATTTTAAGATCACTATTTATGGTGTGCTTGGTTGTGCATACTATTATGTCGCCATCCTCGTCCTCAAATATGCGGTGTCTAGAAAGACTGCTTACTAGGTTCAAAAATGGTTCAAATGGCTCTGAGCACTATCGGACTTAACATCTGTGGTCATCAGTCCCCTAGAACTTCTTAAACCTAACTAACCTAAGGACATCACACACATCCATGCCCGAGGCAGGATTCGAACCTGCGACCGTAGCAGTCGCGCAGTTCCGGACTGAGCGCCTTAACCGCGAGACCACCGCGGCCGGCTTACTAGGTTCGCTAGAAAAACATACAAACAAATCGTATCAATGAGTTTTATTACAAAGAGTAAGTGACAATACTTAACTTTGGCAATTATACAAAAGTGTCGCAAGCAAAGGGCGACATACGAAATAAAGAAGCTTCTTCAGTGTATACAATTCCAAGTCGGTGCTACATAGATACTACACGCAAAGTAACTTGAGTTGACGCTTCTATCCAAGTGGCCAGTCTTGAAGCTACTAGTCAACTGGAGAGTCGCCAGTCGGTCGCGGCGCTTATGTCCTCTTCACATAGTGGCCGCTGCTGTCCGTTGTCGTCCCGGATAGGGGTCGGTCAGTGTGCGATTGGCTGACGTCTTCTCACAGCCACCTCTTCTCTCTCTTTTCGACTGGCTTGCCGGCGCTTGACTTTACGCCCTATTCAGTACAGCCTGGTCCATGTTTACCACTTGGGTGGTATGCCTTTCTACCTTGGTCTTAGTAGCGTCTGTTACCGCTTGCACCTGCCGCACTGTGTTGTTCAAAGTTTTGATATCCTGGTCGACCGCTGCCCGGGCCACGTTTTCAACAGATTCCCATCTGCAATAAAACATCCTCTGTTTTTCCGAAGCCAGCCGCGGTGGTCTCGCGGTTCTAGGCGCGCAGTCCGGAACCGTGCGACTGCTACGGTAGCAGGTTCGAATCCTGCCTCAGGCATGGATGTGTGTGATGTCCTTAGGTTAGTTAGGTTTAAGTAGTTCTAAGTTCTAGGGGACTAATGACCACAGCAGTTGAGTCCCATAGTGCTCAGAGCCATTTGAACCATTTTTTTTTGTTTTTCCGTACCAGTGCTCTCGGCACCAGGTCAGTCACCAGCTTCAACTGCTCGCTCAGTTTCCTGTAAGAGAGTTGTAATTCGCGGTATGCTTCCTGAATTTCCGCCAGGATTAATTTTTTCTGCCCATCTTCCTGCAATTCCATAAAGATGTCTTCCAACCTGCACGCCTCGTTTTTCATTTTCCACTCACTAAAAGACAGTCTAAGCACGCATCCATGATTTGTTATGAAGATGTCCAGTTTTCTTGAGTAAATCACTTCAGATTCAAGAGGCTGGTTCTGCAGTCCAGTCCCTCTTCCCCTCTGGATGAGGTGTACGATCAGCAAGATTATCAAATCTTTATCAGCTACCCGTGCCGGCACATCATCTGAGAGAAATAAATTTCTCGTCACTCCCCCTCCCTCATTCGAAAAACGCGAATCGCGAATGCATGTGGAAAACACTACCGAACTATATAATAGTAACAAACTCTTAACCGACCTAGCATGAAACAAGAAGCAAACTCCCGACCTAGTATAAAACAAGAAGCAAACTCCCAAAACACAATACAGTATGAGTACCACCGAGCGAGGTGGCGCAGTGGTTAGCACACTGGACTCGCATTCGGGAGGACGACGGTTCAATCCCGTCTCCGGCCATCCTGATTTAGGTTTTCCGTGCTTTCCCTAAATCGTTTCAGGCAAATGCCGGGATGGTTCCTTTGAAAGGGCACGGCCGATTTCCTTCCCAATCTTGCCCTAAACCGAGCTTACGCTCCGTCTCTAATGACCTCGTTGTCGACGGGACGTTAAACACTAACCACCACCACCACCACAGTATGAGTACCAATGGTTCCGACATAACAAGACAAATATTCATCACTCGAGCTGTCAATATCGTCTTCCTCTGAGACACTCAAACTTGCATCCATTAGGCCCTTTAGTGGACTAATCTTGTCCAAGCCAAAATTGCCCATATTCTCAAGAACAATAAATTCTCCATCCGTAACATTACTACGCTTCTGCCTACTATGCAACTTATCTAATTCCTCGTTGTAGTACAATGGTTCCACCATGCACAGCAATTCCCTTGGTAAGTACGTGTCAACACTAACGCAGATCAGTTTTCCTGTATATGCTGGCATTTTATTCGACGAATTAATCTTCAGTGCACTTATACACAGTTTAGCTGGCAACATTTACATGGGAAGTGCACCTTGCGACACTGTTTCACTAGCAGCCCCCCCCCCCCCCCTCCCCATATCCCCTATCCCCTAGCGGTAACCAAGTTCCACCAAGCTCGATCATACACCACGAAATATCAATTACAGCGCTATGTTTGTCCAGAAAATCTAGTCCGAGACTTGCACAGTGCTCCTCACAAATGTGTGGCAACACTTCCGAATGCTCCTTAAATCTCTTAGCCCCAATGTTAAATGTGAGCAGTGTCATTCCCAACGATTCCACCTCGTTGTTGCCATATCAAGCAACCCATATTGTGGAGACCGAAGTATCTTCCTACCCAAGGGTTCCAGACTAACAACTAGCATATGTGCACCCGTGTTCACCAAGAATTTATGTTTATCTTTATTTACTGTGCCAAGGAAGCAAAAATCCATCTCTGCACATGCCCTTGCATTGTATCATTTTATTGGTAATGAGCTCGACTGTTGAGGGACTCCCGTCTACATTTGACGAATGCTTCCTTTTATTACATTTATTCTGCTTCCTACTCTCGCAGTCACATGCCGTATGACCAACCTTACCACAGTCAAAACACGCGGCGAGAATTCTGCTTTCTTACGTTGCTCGCCTGTCCACATGTGTAACACTTATCAGAGAAGAAGAAACCAGGGTCACTCCGTTTCTGAGTTGCAATATCGAACTCTTCCAGTTGCGTGGCAATCCTGATAGCCGTGAACAAATCACTAGATTTTTCCATCCTCACCCTATGGGACACACACGCCGGAAAACCCATTACGAATACGTCCGAGGCACTATTCTCTGCTTCACACAAGAGGACTCTATTTGCCTCTGTATTGTGCCTCAGTTCGCAAATCTGTGAGTTCACTTCACGAATTCTGTGAGAAAATGCCTCTGCAAACCCACTGTGCTTCTGTGTTAATCCGATGTGTTTTTCCCTCAAAAACCTGGAACTGTTCTGCTTACGATGTCGTTGGTCGAGCTCTTCAGCCAGCTGGTCAAATGTCTCACTGAGTTGACAGCATGTCAAGGGAAGCATTAAAAGTATATATTTCTGACATAGGTGCTGCGCTCAGCCATGTATTCAATGCATCACATCCACACGGTATCTTTTTAAACAGACTAAAGTATAGAATTTCTTTAAGAAAGGTAGTAGAACACATATTAATAACCCGTTTTACTATTAATTTTCTTCTCAAATTTGTTGAAAAATTAATAATCGTATAATGTAGAGTGGTTGAACATACCTGCAAATTCTGAATTAGTCACAATTTTGATTCCACAATTTTGATACCACATCATTTCATCGACCGTGCCTTAAAATATTTGCATGACAATATTTCATGTGCATAAGGCTCTGCAACTCACAAAGGTCGAACTTGAAGTTCACGGCTTTCGAGGTAGAATGAGTAAGTGATTCACTTCATATTTAACTGATAGGAAGCAAATGGTCATGTCAAATAGCATACGCAGCTTTGATTATAGTTCTTCTACTGAGTAGGTATAAATTACTACTAGCTCTCCACAGTGTTCAATTATGGTGCCAGTCTTGTTCCTGGTCTGTATGTAAATGATCTGTTATACAGTGATAAATCAGAAACAATGCTCTTTGCTTTTGTATAAGCATCATAATGAAACACAAGAACTGAAAGGATTATAAATGAAATATTCAAAAGTGCTATTGATTGGTTCTCAGTAAAAAGTCTACCACTTAACTTGGAAAAAAACACAGAGTATTCGATTCTGTACAAGGAAAGACCTACAATCATCAACAACAACACAGAGTGGAGGAATAAACAATGTAAAACTGATTGTTCAAGATTATTTGGCGTGTATTTTGGTCAGAAGTTGAATTATAAATCGCATATTATGATCTCCTAAAATGCTTGATTGCAACAACATTTGTTCTGCACGTAATTGCCGATTTTCATGATAAAAACGTTAGAAAATTAGCCTACTTTGCATTCTTCAGCTCATTGATGTAATACGGAATAATTTAGAAACGTAGTGTAAAGTGTAAAGATAATATTTGATACCAATTCCCGTACGGCATGTAGACAATTGTTCACAAAGAATTGGACATTGTAACAACAGCCTTACAGTACATGTACTCTCTCACGAGATCTGTTTTGAGTAGTCAGCCACAATCTGAAAATAACTGTAGCATTCACAAATATGGCAGTAGGATCAATAAAAGCCTCCTCTGTCGACAAGTTCATTTTATTCATGCTCAGAAAGAAGAAAAGAAACTTATTAAATAAGTTGATATCATTTTGGCTTGATAGCTCCTAATCCACTTCAGAATTTCTGAATAGATGGTACGTATGTGGCTGGGTTACTTTTATCAATCTTTGTTATTAATATTTTCAAAAAAGCCAGTTGTGTAAGTGGCGAGTACGCATCCGTGTTTTCACAGAGAAAATGTATATTATTTGTAAACCTACTGTCCCGTCCCTCATCGTAGAGAGTTTTCGTGAATGTGATCCCTAGAACACGCAAAAAAAGAAAAAAAATTGAAGAAAAAATCTCTGGAACCTATTCTGTGTGGACAATTGTACGTATAATAGACACAACGTATTCATTGTACAGAAATGTGGTGTATGGATAATATTTTATATCAGTCCTCGTACGGCATATAGACAACTGAGATAGATTTTGATCCATTTCTGTCTTAATTTTTAGATATTCATTATACACAATGTTGAATCGTCTTTTATACGGACAGTTGCATCTGAAGTTTAGAATTCCGTCCTATTGATTTCTTACTTTGACAGACAAGCGCCTTTGCGTTTAAAGGATCCACCCCGTATCTAGACGTGTTCCCAGTTGGACGTCTCATATTCCATCTGGTTACTGATTCATCATGTGTGTTACCTTCTTTGCCTTGAGGGACTTTGGCAATATGCTTCTAAATATCGGCTTTAATTTTGTTGAACTTACAGCTGATAATGAACGCTACTTGAGGACCGCATTAAGCAGTACTTCCGATCCTACTACGAATCCTGCTCTTCATTTTCTAAATTGCAGCGTGTTCAATTTCATTATCGATCTCAACGAACCTCCCCTTTCCCTTATACAGGCTTCGCTGTAATTCTTTAAAGATGCTCTCCATTTGAACCAAATTTTGCTGCACAGATTTTACCCCACTAACGAGTTAGGAATGTAGATACGTAGCTGTAGCTTTGATTGCAAGATATAATGGCAAGAGAAGTGTCGTATTTAAGGAAAATCTAGGTGCTATCGTGCTTAGAAACTTAACATCGTTATCGGCATCACTGTAGTAATGGCTAATCTAGATATTTAAAAGATGTTTATCGTAGACTTCGCTTATGGATGTATATTGGAGAAACTTGAGGGAAAAAGGCTAAAATGTGTTACATAAATACAGATAACTTTGTACATCATGTAACTGTCTTAAATACTTATGATGTTTCTATAAGTGATGTGCGTAAATGGGTGAAAGATGAATTATTAGATGACTATTATAAAACTCACTGGAGAAAAAAGTGTACGTGATTGAAACCGAATTATAAGACGTAATGCGCAGAGATAAAGTTGTGAAACAATCTTCAACTAAAGAACTAAGCATTGATGATTACCAAGAATTTATGTCAAATATTGAAAGCCGACTGTTCATTATGTACTTAGATTCAAGCTGCACACAGATTCCACTACAAAGCTACGTAAATTAGAATTTTCATCAAAAGGCGATAATTATTTAATACTCTAGGATAAAGTGAGTAGTTATGAGTTTCTAAGAAAAGAAGACAGGGCAAGTCGGCATCGAGATGTGCTTTGTGCACTATGAGAGCAGAGGTGAAAATGTGTTAGGAAAATGTAACATTTTGTCTATAAGTATAGTATAATTGTAATTTTTGAGTTATGAAAAATTAAAAACTCTTCCATGTAGTTGCAATTATTATGGAAACGTAACATACTGTTTATAATTGTATCAGGGATCAATAAAATAAAATCTCTCGTAAAATTTAGACATGCTGTTTTCACATAATAAAGGAAGGGACAGGGAGGTACAGACGGGAGATCGTGTCACACACACACACACACACACACACACACACACACACAAACGCGCGCGTGCGACCAGGCGTGAAATGTTTCGCCTGTTCCAGCCAGTACGCACAATAATTCCTGGGAAGTAATCAACTGGCGTGTGCACACGCAGGCAAATGGAACATTCCATCTCTTCTGTGGACGTGTACAGAATTAACTCAGCTGCTTACATTATATCAAGTGAACATTTACCATACCACTGGTGAAAAACATAGCGTTTTAACCACTTGTGTGTTAAGACTGTTAATTAATGAAATAAATATGGCGCCTGTTACCAAAAATACGACTACACATTGTGTCGTCACACACTGTGTGCAACACTAGGACTTCTTAAGTAAATGTTCGTTCAGTCGGTATGCTTATGACTAAGATGCAAGAAGGGAAGGGAAGGAAAGGAAGGACGTAATGATGCACTGTGGCTAAGGAGCAAGGCCGAGGGCAAGCTCAAGGTTCAGTCACAAAAGGTCAGTGTCATATTTGACCTAAACGATGCATTGTCCCGCTACTGATGTGTTTGGACAAGGTCTAGCGAACTGCACAGTACATGTACTTAAACTCTGTACCTGCCTTCTGTGTTTCCAATAAACCATGTGTATTCAAAAAATTTTCGCTGTAAGGGATCTGGTCCAGAACAAGCGGTTGCAGTCTGTGCGGTCATCAGCGCGAATAGGTGATCTGTACTCACACCCATAGTTCAGTTACTTTTACTAAAAAAAAAAAAAAGGTTCAAATCGCTCTGACCACTGTGGAACTTAACATCTGAGGTCATCAGTCCTCTAGAACTTAGAACCACTTAAACCTAACTAACCTAATAACACCACACACATCCATGCCCGAGGCAGGATCTTACTGATCGGCCGAATTCACCCTGTAGCCCTTTCAAAAACGTATGTAATACCCTTTATTCTACTTCAAACAATTTTGCCTCTTTGTGTGAAATGTTCTCACTAAGCCCTTATATGATAGCATTATGTTTTCTAACACAATCCGCAAAAAGCTCGATGAATTCTCTGTCCAAAACACACAAGCTGTTGAGTTGGGCCCCGTAAAATCTTGCTGAGTTTTTTTCTCTTGTACCGTTGCACAGGTGTCTGTTAAAATTCTCCGTAGACACCTACTTGATTGCACGTCAAATCACACGTGACGAAATCGAGTGCAGTCTTGGATTGGCAGTTTTTCCACAGTTACTTTGTCCAAGTTACTCCATGATCCTCAACTTGCTACATTTTGCAGCCTTCTGTGAAAACACGGGAACATACTCGTCTGATCTCCCGCGGAAGACTGGAACTGTAGGCATAAAATAAAAGTTATTAACTACCAGTGAGTCCATTGTACAGTCATCGATTATACTGCGAAGGTTGCTATGTATTCTACCCACGTCCCACCTATCTTCTGCACCTGCTTTTAATTGCTGAATTCCTGAGCGTAATTGCTCTATAACAGTCTGCAAATCCACACCTTGCTGTGTGTCCGCCATGATTGATTACCCAGTAACTGCAGTTATAAAAACTTGCTATTATTGCCATTCGCATGCCTGCTAAACAAAGCCAGTATCTGTCAGTCCTATTTTCAGTGATGGATCCCGCTTCGCTGGATCGCCAAGAAGAAAAATAGTGTCTGCTTCAACCTTGCGCAGGCTCCCCGTACAGTGCCCATAAACTTATGTCCGCTAATAATACCGATCATTGCTCCACCCAATGGAAGACTGTAGGTTTTTTCTTCTCTCCTCGAGAACAGGGACGGGTAAAAGAACACTGAGGACCCCACTTCTGGAACCATTTTGTAAGTGATCTGGTAAGGCATGTTGCGGTGGCGGGGCGTAGTGTCATGAGGGTAAAGGAGTGATCGATACTCGTAGCCATAGTCCAGTTACTTTCCCATAACTTCAAAATGTGTGAAATCTTATGGGATTTAACTACTAAGGTCATCAGTCCCTAATCTTACACACTACTTAACCTAAATTATCCTAAGGACAAACACACACACACACACACACACACACACGCACACACCCATTCTCGACGGAGGACTCGAACCTCCGCCGGGACCAACCGCACAGTCCATGACTGCAGCGTCCTAGACCGCTCGGCTAATCCCGCGCCGTCCCATAACTTCATTCATAACACGATTCATACATACACTCTACGGTCAACGCCCTGACGGCCTACTGACTCGAACGCGGCGCTGACGAACTGCGACTGGTGACGATACAACCCAAACCGACAGGAAAGTTCCATTTTTATTCGACGTGGCCAGCTGTATTTGCTGCCGACGACCTGCGAATGCGGGATCACCGGATGTGGGAATGCATGTACACCGCTGGAGGAAGGGGGGGGGGGAGGGAGAGTTTGTGCACTACTGCGCGCTTAAATCTCTGCATTTACGAAGGGTGATCATATACGACTTGTCTCGTAAAATGTGTACTGTAAGACTGTCTCACAAGTGAAAGCAATTGGAGATGGCATAGATTCCATTTCATTATTTCGTTCCATGGAAACATTCTCTGTCAGAGAATAATTGTATCACCTGTTTGAGGAGTACCAACTGCCGTACTGCATCTTCATATGGATTTTTAACGTCGCTATGTCTTGTCGCCAGCACGTGCACAATGGGATTTAAGTCGGTGGAATGGGAGGGACAGTCCATTCGCCGAATATCCTCTCGTTGCAAGAGCTGCTCCGGCTGCTTTACACGATGTGGTAGCGCATCGTTATCCATAATAATGTAGTCATGGCTAAATTCACGTAGGGAAGAAGTACAGTGGTGCAATAATGTTGACCGGTGACTGTGCCGCGTTCAAAGATTGGGCGGTCCGTATACTCATGTAGCATTCTTCCTCTCCACACCATAACATCTGTAGCACCATAACAATCATGTTCGACAATGTTCCTGGGTGCATTACGTGTTTCCACCTCTCTCCACATGAGCTCATCGAGCACCTGTGGGATGCGTTGGGGAGATATATTGCAGTACGTCCACATACACCGAATGACTTCCAGCACTTTTCAACCGTGCCATTGGAGGAATTGGACACCCTGCCACAAGAACGCCTTACCAGTCTTGTGCCAGAGTGGGAGTACATTGCAGAGCATATAATGCTGCCCGTGGAGATCACATCCGCTATTAAGTACAAAGTCCCGCACGTTTGTAATGTACAAGAAACCATGATGGACTGCGGCGAATTAAGTATAATTATTGTCTTTCAACAAAAGTGTCATTTCTGCTCATCTCACTACGTATTTCTGTTACCCTTCTGCACTACACTGTAGCAGTTCTTCCGGCGTATAGTCTAAGTTTCAATGACCTATATTAGATGTCAGTCACACATGATGAGAAAGGTACTTTCGTCCTTAAGCTTTCCACACCAGTGTATTTTAATTTTATTCACGAAGGCGGTCAGTCATCTTTCATGCATTACACTCACAAAAAGAAAAAAATTCAAATATCAACAAAACTATCGAGTAATTTGTTATATCGTGCATTTCGTCTTTCTTTTAACGAACCTCCGCTGTTAACAGAGAATCAAAGTGATCCACTCCGTGTAAAAACTTTGTAACTAATGTCTAAAAGACATATGTTTATGTAGTTGCTCTGTGTTTGATCACTTTGCCTTCTAGCAATCGCCGTTATAAATCCTTTATCTTTATGCTTCAGTTAGCTTGTTAAACTTCGGATATTGTGATGGACATAAGGGTTCGCTTTTTTTTATTCATGGCGGTTTTTAAATTAATCTTTGAAACACGTGTTGATAGTTAAAATGTGGGATATGATCGTATAATATTGTTTTAATCTCGTAGCAATCTGAACTATCTCATCAATAACTTTCTGTCATACTATAAGCACAAGTTACTGCATTTAACTTGAATGTGTCTCTTCTACAATTTATTCTTTTCAAGTTGAATTGATTTTATGGTTAATATATGAATCGTTATTTAACCGCGATGATCGTACAGGGTTTTCTATTACATTAACATGTGATTGTAACTAATCATCTTTCTTCGCTAATTTTTAAGCCTTTTATGACTATACGATAATTTCTTCTCCCGTGTGTCAACATGAGTTTTACTGGTTCTGTTTACTCAGTCCTTTAAATATATCACAACGACATTTACGGCAACGTAAGACAGAGCCAAAGAACACACACCCTGATTCCGACTCTGGTAAGACTACCCACACTTTCAAAAACTGTTGCACACAACTCGCTGTGTTACATTCCATTGCCTTAAGAATGTTTTCCATCTCGACTCATCCGTGTTTCTCACTCAACGTGGGCGCCGCAAAATGGTTCAAATGGCTCTGAGCACTATGGGACTTAACATCTGACCTCATCAGTCCCCTAGAACTTAGAACTACTTAAACCTAACTAACCTAAGGACAACACACACATCCATTCCCAAGGCAGGATTCGAACCTGCGACCGTAGCAGTCGCATGGTTCCGGACTGAAGCGCCTACAACCGCTTGGCCACCACGGCCGGCGTGGACGCCGCAAAACGAAATCATATTCACGTAGTATGTTTACTATTCTGTAAAGTTATGTTTTATGGGGTGTTTCTCCTGCAGGAAACCGTTACTGGAATTCCCAAGGAGAAACCCTCGCCTTTTTATTGTAATAACTGTAGACGTACACCATACGGACCTGCTCTGCACATGAAAACACACTCGTCATTACTGCACACCACACGAAAAAAAACTATTAAATCACCGCTACATTTTTAAACGTGACAAGGCAGAACAGTAAAACCCATCCTTTGTGAAAGCGTAAAGCGTATCTCTGTACCGATGAATTGCGTTTTCAAATTCCAACGTGGTAAACACCATGGCGCTAATATTTCCTTGTCGCGAAATAATGTGGTTCAAATGGCTCTGAGCACTATGGGACTTAACTTCTGAGGTCGTCAGTCCCCTAGAACTTAGAACTACTTAAACCTAAGGTCATCACACACATCCATGCCCGAGACAGGATTCGAACCTGCGACCGTAGCGCTCGCGCGGTTCCGGACTGAAGCGCCTAGAACCGCTCGGCCACTCCGGTCGGCCCGAAGTAATAGAGCAAATGATTAAGTGATTTGGTTCTCCAGAATGCTTCCCACTATCACCAATTAGAGTACTCCTGTTTCCTTCCAAACACGTTGTATAGATGGCCAGCAGTCCAATCCAGAGGAAATGAAATACGCAAAAACAGTTCAAGAACAAACAGTCATTATTTTATCAAATCCACCCTCAGCATTTATGCTGTCAAAAGGCTACGATATCAGTAAAACCAAAACTTATATTGGGTATTACTTTATAGAAATAGTTAGAGAGTTTTCCCGCCTAAATATGACTATCATTATGTTGTGGGTGAAGGCTCGCAGCGGCATAAAGGGAAATGAAGAAGTAGACATTGTGGCCGTGGAAGGTGTGTACAATGGTTTAGTGAAATATGGTAAAGTGTCACGCAACGATCTCCTTCATACCGTAGGGATACGAATAAGAGCACGATGGACGCAAATTTACACCGGTCTTATGAAATACATCATAGTAGTATCTAATCTCCACGACCCTGGCACCAAAGATGTAGGTACAGCAGAAACTTTATATTGACAATGGTACGCCTTCGATTTAAACTCTAGAGATTCCGGCAGCATCTCTACCACCTCAACATGATCTTATCTTCTATACGTGAATGCGGCGGTGAAAAAGATGTTAACCATGATTTCTTCGGCTGCTATAGAATATTTCAAAAAATCACGATACTGTTCAAGCGTGTGATGTCCTCCAAAAATGCATTGCCAAAGAAGATTCAAACTCTTTTCGCAATGGAAGACGTGTAAGTACATAGACTCCTATAGGATTTTATAGCAGAAGCACAGATAAGAATAAAGGGAAAGCGTTTCTTATATTGTACCGTAGTAAATGATTAAGTAAGCTTCGTGTTATCAGCACGCCTTTCATATTAATGAATTTATTTTAATTTTCTTAGGTCATGTACTTAATTTTAGATAAAAATAATGTAAGTGTTAATTATTGTTACAATAGTAGGAGTACTTGCATCACATGTTTCTGTTGTGTACATAGTTCCGCGTAGTCAGCGCATACAGAACTTTCCCACTAGAGCGCGCCCCGCTAATAACAACAGCGCAAGCGCAGCACTCGTCCTTCTCCCCACTACGAGAGGGTGCTGTCTTAGAGACGGACTAAATTCTGCTTCCGCCGATCCGCGTATTAATATGTAATGCAGCCAATGAGATTGCTGCTAACGTAGAACATTTTCTCCTCGCGGATCACACTCGCGCAGTAATACGTGAACGCTTGAGTTATTATAACGAGTGTACAGACCTCCGATTAGTCAGTCTGCATTAGTCGGTACCAGTCTATAGTCAAGTTTCAGTCTGCGCCTAATAAGATTATCATATTCCTGTACATAGCCATGAAGAGAAATGTATAGACACTTTGTCAAGTATCAGAGATATGTGAGAATAAGATTAACGTACCAAGACCAAAGGAACTTCAGATTGTCAATTGTAAATAGCATCCAGAACCAAGTTAAGTAATTTTTATGCTTGTTATAATTTTAATAAATGTGTGGAAAATTAATCAAGTTCTGTTTAAAGTTGGTCACCGTCAATCTGTTACTCTAAGCGTGCAAGTGGCATTTCTATCGTCCGACCTAACGGCAGAAAATAAACACGCCACGATAAGACCACGAGACATATTGCTGACACTCGCCTACGTCGCTAGAGCGACAAGTCAAATAATCTGATGGTGTGTGTACCGAAGGTCTTACTGTACGCACACCACAGTTTCATTTCACCGTTTTCAGGATGTTACACATTTAATGTTAAGAAACCCATTCGTAGTCTGGCTGTATGGGTGATGTCCAAAAGCTGTTACTAAATAAATAAATAAATAAATAAAACGCTTTTTAATCTACACTCGTAAATGAAAGCAGTTCCGTTCAGCTGCACCGCGCGATCTAAGCTGCAGACATTCTTGAAGTTGAATTTATAAGCCGTGCAAGATACCCCACAACGCAGCGTTAGCGCTGAGGACAAAATAGGAAGGAACGGCGCCAGGATTTGCTGTGAGCTGGCCAGCCGGGCCTTGGCCGCACTCCCGGTGGTCGACGCGGCGCGGAGTTATGCGTGCTTGTTGCGGCTTGCGCAGTATTTCTCCATCCTGTGACGAATACTTTAAGGCTCTCGCTGCTTCTGGCACTCTCGTGGCCACTTCGGCTCACCGCGGCTCTAAATTGTCTGCTGACCAGTGAGCTCCTCGTGAAATACGGCTCGTGGGGGTAACGCGCACAGCTACAGGCCGGCGTTGCTTCCGCTCGATATCTGCACGCCGCCCACGTCTGATGTTAACTGCGCGTACCTGTTGTAACAGAAGGACTTTGTGGACTCAGTTAACGAATACAGTAACGTTTGTCACAACCGCGATACCAAGGAGGATACAAATACCTAAAATTTTCTTCACACCGCACGATTCGCATGGTACAATACACAAATCAATCACCCAGTCGCAAAATCTGTAACATCTTTCTTTTCGAGAAATGGAATCACTCTCTCATCTTGTAAAACTCGCCAAGGCACACATCCCGAGAATGTTGGAATTGTGCCGACTCCATTTTATCCGCAAAAGAAACGACATTGAAATATTGGAGCTGCTGCGAAACACGTCATGTCAAGTGGTTGTAAAGCAGCAAAACACGTTATGTCCACAATAGCAAATGAGATGCACAGCTCGTTATGTTCTCTAGTAATACATTAGTTTAATGGCCTGACTGTTGTAAAACTCGTTTCATCGTGGTTTCATGAACATTTTGTTTAAATTCTCTTTTTTCAGCGTATATACAAAGCTTCCATTGAAAGTGGTGTTCGTATCTTAATATTTGCAATTTTGTTCCAAGGTGCTTCATTTACACGTGGAGTATCTATGCACAGTTTCAGGCATTACGTGTCGAGCATAGCAGACGTTGTAATGTGTCCTCAGGTGCAGTCAAGCTATTTACTGAATCTATTCAGGTGTTTAAAGGGAATTTCTACTATAACTCCTTAGTATCTCTAAAACGAGCTAAACGTTGAAACTGTTTGGTTACAGTATTAAGAGAGTCAAGATGAAAATCTACACGTTACGTACAATAACTTTTGAAACATTTTGACGAGGATTATAACATTGGATTTTGCTTTCCAGCCACAGATTGTCGCTCCCGCGTTTAGATTGCAGCAGACCAGTACAGATGCGGATATGAGGCAAAAACTACAGAGTGATCTAAATACTCATAAAAGAAAAGCTGAAGTATAGTGCAATCATATGAGAATGATTGATAAATAACTATTATTATGTGAAACCCGTTAAATGACGGCGGCCAGAAGAAACAAAAATCACTGAGATGCTCTGGTTGAAGACTACACAAAATATAAAATTACACTTTTATTTCCTATGATAGGGCATTCATTCATCCCTCCTGATAAAGTTTACGGGCCGGTCGGGGTGGCCGAGCGGTTCTAAGCGCTACAGTCTAGGCGCTACAGGGGCTACACTATGGTCGCAGGTTCGAATCCTGCCTCGGGCATGTATGTATGTGATGTCCTTAGGTTAGTTAGGTTTAAGTAGTTCTAAGTTCTAGGGGACTGATGACCTCAGAAGTTAAGTCCCATAGTGCTCAGAGCCATTTGAACCATTTTTTGAACTTGTCTTTAAAAATAGAACGGTGGAGTTTCGGACATTCCTAAGACGATAGAAAGTGGTCATTTTGACCTGCATAAAATATTTTCATATTTGACGTAAACAAGTACTTCATTTTAGTGAATACCTTTTTGCAAGTTACAACAGTAATTATTTAAAGTGATAAAAATGGCTCTGAGCACTATGGGACTTAACTTCTGAGGTCATCAGTCCCCTAGAACTTAGAACTACTTAAACCTAACTAACCTAAGGTCATCACACACATCCATGCCCGAGGCTGGATTCGAACCTGCGACCGTAGCGGACGGGCGGTTCCAGACTGTAGCGCCTAGAACTTCTTGGCCAACCCAGCCGGCTTTAAAGTGATGATTAATACATTATACTCACAAGTGTTCTACACACAGATTTGTTGTACTTTTTGCTCATATAATTCGAATCTCCTATACGCACTTAGCACAAGTGATTTCTGTTTTACGCCCACATTTTCTGCACACGGCACTGTGGTACTTCACACAGTTGTTGCTGCTCCTCTTGTCTTTTCAGAGTCTGATTTGACACTTCTTCCGCTTTCTAGCTGATTTTGGTCCCGTATCCTCTTCTAGTCTCTGTCCTCCTTCCTGCTCTCTCGTTTGATTCGTTCATTCCCAAGCTTAAGTATAAACTTCTTCCCTTCCATTCTCTTGTTCGATACGATTTTGCAGATGACTCATGCATTTACTGGCGTTATGTCCAAGATGTGGTAGAAGGCATGCATCCACCATCTCCTATATGCAACTTTGTGGTATATTTACAGGTCAACCACGTCCACCACATACTTTTTTGCATTGTAGAATGTTATAATTTCATCTTTCTTTTTTCCTTATGTACTTATTGCTACCTCAGCATGCAGTATACTCAAAAGAACGACATTTTTATTGTTTTTCCTTTGAACACAGTCATAGTACAGTTTGTGCAGCTGGTCTGGTGGATGATAGAGTGTATTTCAGCGTTTGGCTGCTTCTTCATGATGAACTTCAAGACAGACCTTGTTCATTATATCAACTAATGTAGTTTTCGTTCCTTTGGTTTTCTTAGCAGGTTGAAGATGTGTCAATAAGTTGTCTGTGATCATGTTTCTTCCTGGATTTAGAAATGGTTCCATGAGACACAGAACGACGTACTCTCCGGGTGGTTGCTTCTCTCCAATCGTGTCCTCTTTTCCGAGGCATGGGAAAGCACTACTTACACACTTTGTCGCTACATCTGCAGTGATCCAGAATTATAGGCCATATTTGTTGGGTTTGTTGAACGTCAAACTGAGTGGAGTGGTAGTGGTTGCTCGCCTATTGGTACGTTGTCTCCAGGTCTGTAGGCACCAATATTGTCTTCTTTGAAGTTTCCCCAAATTTCAGATACAAGATCGATTTTGTTGGTTGGCAGGGGTTCAGCTCAGGATGATTTTTTATCTAAACTGAGATATCTCAGAAGCTCGTGATATCTGCCCCTTGGAATAACGTCGCTCATTAAAGTGGTCCGCAAGAACGAGACTTAAGATCATCCACAGACAATAGCGATGAGCCATGCAATGTTCCAAGATTCCCCACCTTTTCACTCCTCCCCCACTCCTATGACGTCACAGCGGACATCGACCAATTGCCGTATGGTTATAATGGCGAGAAATTCAAAAACTAGGGTTAAATTTAAAAATCCCACCGGTGGACCTATCCCAATAGCTCTAAGTATAAAATTCAAGAAGGCGGGCATATTCTACTCGTCCTATTGGATTTTTTCGGGCCCTGTGTTATCAGAATCCAAAATGGCGATCCTAGGTAGCATACCTGGAGATAGAGGTGCGGCCTGCATGATTGCCAGGTAACTTGTGCTAAGTATACAGGGAGAGCAATAATAAAACCGACAAACTGCAGGGACGGATTCCTGAGTGGAAATCAAAATTAAAAGGTCCTATGAACATGTGTCCGGAAATGCATCGTTGCCACGGTAGATGGCGCTGACGCATGAAAGTTCCTCTGACCACCTACCGTCAGTTCCTTGTGTGCTGCAGACTGTGTGATTGACGCAGCGTGCTGCAAGCAGCAGAATGGTCTGACATTCACCTCGGGAAAGAGCCGAGATGGTGTTTGTGTACGGCCAAGCAGATGGAAACGGTCGAGAAGCAGCACGGCTATATCAAAAGAAGTACTCTCACAGACACCAACCACATCAGACAACATTTCGAGCACTTTTTGGATGTTTGTATTATCACGGATCCTTTCAGACAGATGAACGTGTAGGGAGGCAGCGGACTGTGCGTACACTAGATTTGGAGGACCTGGTTCCACACTTGTAACGCAATTCGGAGAGAGGTCAGAACGGGCGAAAGAGTGCAGCAATTCATAATGCGACGTGTAAAGGCGTGGACTGCATCCCATGGACGCCACTTTGAACATCTGTTGTGCCTTGGATGCAATGCAGCTCTGTACTGTGTACTGGGACGATTTGTTGTTGCACGCACACTGCCCATTCTCGGACACACGCTCGTTGGACCTTTTTTCCTCCATTTCCGTCTCTGCAGTTTGTCGGTTTTGTTAATGTTCATCCTGACTAATCCAATATGGTGGACCCTATGCCGTTTAAACAACTACCAACAAGTGTAATAGGATACAAATAACTGCGTCTTTAAATAGATGCAGGACACACCAGGGGGCTGCTTCCGCTGTCGCAAATCTCACAAGGGGTCGGGGCGTTTCGCGGGCTAAGAACGCAGGGCCTAGGCCACTCGAGTGCGTTCCGACAGCTGCCTGCCGCGTAGGCTAAACGCATCAACCGCTCCACTAACCGCCGCCGCTACAAGGACCCGCAGTGTGTGCCGAGTCCCTGGGCAACTGGCACTCCAGCGACCTGCCCCCACCAACATTCCCAGGACTTGTCACGACAGGGGTTTAGGCTACGCAGCATGCTGCTTTCACAATGTGCGATACGTGTCGAGACTCTCAGAATACCTGTGACACCATACAGTATGTTGCACCGCTAGTTAGAGGAATGTCATCTCACTGAGTTCGGAATGCGGACAGATAGAAGTAGGCTGTTGTCTCATACAGTCATTGTGCTCATCACAGATGAGATGCTCTAAGGGTGACCAATGATAAACTCAAACCTACTCTAATTTCAGAATTCGACGCTTTCTGATCACTTTCTCACCTTGGACACTTCAAGGAAAGTGACGTTATTAACTTTCCAGTATCGTGACCAACTTTCACCCTTACTGTTCCCAGCAACGTTTTTCTGCCTAGATCACCATACGCTGTGGTCTCAGACTCTGAGGCGATGAAACTCCAGTACAGTAAACACATAGGGACCGAAACGACCATTAACTGCTTCAATATATGACAGTATGATTCTTTAACGAACATTGAGATTTTTGTGTGTCTGATTTAGGTGCAATAGAAATTTGTCAGGAGTCGCATCGAAGCTGGGTTCTGGTTAAACAGTGTGCAAGTGAAGACCCGCTCAACAGAGTAGTGCTATGCTTTTTACAGCCAGCACAGTGGCGACTCTGAGTGACACAAGCCCTACGAAACTTTCTGTAGGTATATGCCACAAAATTTTCATGAAATTCTCATCAGATTTCGGTTTATCAATTGCTATTTTCCATCGTCATTCACACTGCAAAGTAAACTGGAAAAGTTGGAGAATGGACATCAGGGACTTGTGGGTCGAGGAGAGAGTAGAATAGGAGGAAGTTAGTAGATGTAGTTTTCATAGGTGGCCGTAATATCCATTCTATCACTGTCAGAGTGTCCCGGTTAATTACACTACTGGCCATTAAAATTGCTACACCAAGAAGAAATGCAGATGATAAACGGCTATCAATGGAAAAATATATTATACTGTAGCTGACATGTGTTTATACACTCCTGGAAATTGAAATAAGAACACCGTGAATTCATTGTCCCAGGAAGGGGAAACTTTATTGACACATTCCTGGGGTCAGATACATCACATGATCACACTGACAGAACCACAGGCACATAGACACAGGCAACAGAGCATGCACAATGTCGGCACTAGTACAGTGTATATCCACCTTTCGCAGCAATGCAGGCGGCTATTCTCCCATGGAGCCGATCGTAGAGATGCTGGATGTAGTCCTGTGGAACGGCTTGCCATGCCATTTCCACCTGGCGCCTCAGTTGGACCAGCGTTCGTGCTGGACGTGCAGACCGCGTGAGACGACGCTTCATCCAGTCCCAAACATGCTCAATGGGGGACAGATCCGGAGATCTAGCTGGCCTGGGTAGTTGACTTACACCTTCTAGAGCACGTTGGGTGGCACGAGATACATGCGGACGTGCATTGTCCTGTTGGAACAGCAAGTTCCCTTGCCGGTCTAGGAATGGTAGAACGATGGGTTCGATGACGGTTTGGATGTACCGTGCACTATTCAGTGTCCCCTCGACGATCACCAGAGGTGTACGGCCAGTGTAGGAGATCGCTCCCCACACCATGATGCCGGGTGTTGGCCCTGTGTGCCTCGGTCGTATGTAGTCCTGATTGTGGCGCCCACCTGCACGGCACCAAACACGCATACGACCATCATTGGCACCAAGGCAGAGGCTACTCTCATCGCTGAAGACGACACGTCTCCATTCGTCCCTCCACTCACGCCTGTCGCGACACCACTGGAGGTGGGCTGCACGATGTTGGGGCGTGAGCGGAAGACGGCCTAACGGTGTGCGGGACCGTAGCGCAGCTTCATGGAGACGGTTGCGAATGGTCCTCGCCGATACCCCAGGAGCAACAGTGTCCCTAATTTGCTGGGAAGTGGCGGTGCGGTCCCCTACGGCACTGCGTAGGATCCTACGGTCTTGGCGTGCATCCGTGCGTCGCTGCGGTCCGGTCCCAGGTCGACGGGCACGTGCACCTTCCACCGACCACTGGCGACAACAAGTCTGTCAACTGCACATACGGTTCACGTCCACGCTGTCGCGGCATGCTACCAGTGTTAAAGACTGCGATGGAGCTCCGTATGCCACGGCAAACTGGCTGACACTGACGGCGGCGGTGCACAAATGCTGCGCAGCTAGCGCCATTCGACGGCCAACACCGCGGTTCCTGGTGTGTCCGCTGTGCCGTGCGTGTTATCATTGCTTGTACAGCCCTCTCGCAGTGTTCGGAGCAAGTATGGTGTGTCTGACACACCGGTGTCAATGTGTTCTTTTTTCCATTTCCAGGAGTGTATTTTCACGCAATTTGGGAGCATAGATCCTGAGAAATCAGTACCCAGAACAAACGCCTCTGGCCGCAATAACTGGCTTGACACGCCTGGGCATAGAGTCAAACAGAGCTTGGATGCCGTGTACAGGTACAGCTGCCCATGCAGCTTCAACACGATACCACAGTTCATCAAAAGTAGTGACTGGCGTATCGTGAAGAGCCAGTTGCTAGACCACCATTGACTAGGCGTTTTCAATTGCTGAGAGATCTGGAGAATGTGGTGGCCAGGGAAGCTGTCGAACATTTTCTCTATCCAGCAAGGCCCGTACAGGACCTGCAACATGCGGTCGTGCATTATCCTGTTGAAATGTAGGATTTCGCGGAGATCGAATGAATGGTAGAGCCATACGTCGTAACGCATCTGAAATGTAACGTACACTGTTCAAAGTGCCGTCAATGCGAGTAAGAGGTGACCGAGACGTGTAACCAATGGCACCCCGTACCATCACGCCAGGTGATACGCCAGGATGGCGATGACGAATACACGCTTCCAATGTGCGTTCACCGTGATGTCACCAAACACGGATGCGACGATCATGATGCTGTAAACAGAACCTGGATTCATCCCAAAAAATGACGTTTTGCCATTCGTGCATCCAGGTTACTCGTTGAGTACACCATTGCACACGCTCCTGTTTGTGATGCAGCGTCAAGGGTAACCGCAGAGCCGTGGTCTCCGAGCTGATAGTCCATGCTGCTGCAGGCGTCGTCGAACTCTTCGTGCAGATGGTTGTTGTCTTGCAAACGTTTCCATCTGTTGACTCAGGGATCGAGACTTGGCTGCATGATCCGTTACAGCCACGCGGATAAGATGCCTGTCATCTCGACTGCTAGTGATACGAGGCCGTTGGGATCCAGCACGGCGTTCCGTATTACCCTCCTGAACCCACCGATTCCATAGTCTGCTAACAGTCATTGGATCTCGACCAACGCGAGCAGAAATGTCGCGATGCGATAAACCGCAATCGCGATAGGCTACAATCCGACCTTTATCAAAGTCTGACACGTGATGGTACGCATTTCTCCTCCTTACACGAGTCATCACAACAACATTTCACCAGGCAACGCTGATCAGCTGCTGTTTGTGTGTGAGAAATCGGTTGGAAACTTTCCTCATGTCAGCCCGTTGTAGGTGTCGCCACCGGCGACAACCTTGTGTGAATGCTCTGAAAACTAATCATTTGCATATCACAGCATCTTCTTCCTGTCGGTTAAATTCCGCGTCTGTAGCACGTCATCTTCGTGGTGTAGCAATTTTAATGGCCAGTAGTGTACATTCCTGAAGAAGTCGTGAAGGGACTTCCAGGATTGATCACACCTCCCAGGATCAGTTGAAATAACATCAATGAACATCGGTTCCGACTTAGACGACATTCGAGCTGAAAGGCGGCATGATAGCAATATTGAACACGTGTCAGAATGCACAACATGGAGGTGATGATAATTAACGCAATCCTGCAGTTCTTAACTCCATATTTTAAAGTAAAATGAGCCGAACAGTACCGCACTTGACTGCTGTAGACGCACGTATAGGCGCTATATAACCACAACAAGTTTTACTCACAATATAAACGGAGCTACTTGGCGTAGAATAATTAATGTAAGTCCACTGCAGATGAAGTTGATTGGTCCTCCTTTTGCACACAGTGAAAAAACGCACTCATAAACGGTCATAAAGATGTGTGGGATTTATAGCACAGCCAAAAAGGTTGTAGATTCATAGCCAAAAGATTGGTTATCTCAATTACAATCTGCCCAACTGACTCAATAATATTCATACTAAAAATAGGTTAACATCCCATCTAATTGGCTGCCCTGTAAAAACCACACACGCATCTACTAATAATGAAACACTAAGCCCAACAACAACTACAGAAAATGAATGAACTGTTAATTCTCTCTAACATAGCACCAACAACTGAAAATGTATAAACTTAAAGTTTCACTCTCTATGACACTGCAACAGCAAAACTGTTAAGTTTCACCTTGTGTAAAACGTGGTAACTCTCTTTGGCATAACAACAACCAACATCAAGAACTGTTCTGCTAGATACATGCCCCTGTGCATGAGCAACTACACTGATTAGCCAAACCATTATGATCACCTGCTGATTCTGCGTAGCAGGGAACCTAGAGTTGGTTCGTAGGTTTGAGGAGGCATTTGGCATTAATTGTCTACGCAGAGGTATTGTAATTCGCTTAAATAACGGGCCCCAGATCTGCGTATGCGGTGATAGCACTTGATGCCTACTCAGATGGAGTCCATAGGATTTATATCAGGCGAATCTGATCGCTGAGACATCAACATGAGTTCACTATAATGTTTCTCAAACCACTGCACCACGGTTCTAGCTACGAGACACGGACAATTATACTGCTGAAAAATCACATCGCCGTCGAAGAAGACATCAAGCATGAAGGGATGCAGATGGTTCGTAGCTGTCAGCGTGTCTTCGACTACAACCACAAATCCTACGCAACCGCAGGTGTATGCCTCCCATAGCATAATACTGCTCCGATCATCCTCGATGCACATTTCTGGCTACCGTTCACTTCGATGACGGTGTTTGTGGAGACTACCGTAAACCTAATGTAGCAAAAACGTGATTCATCCTAAGAGCCGACAAGTTTTCATTCATCGACGGTCGAATCCCGATAGCCCCGTGCCTATTGCAATCGCAGCTGACTTTGTCGTTAGGTCAACAGAAGAACACATTGGGGTGGTCCACTGCAGAGCTCCATGTTCAGCAATGTACGATGAACGGTGTGCTCCGAAACACTTGTGCGTGCGCCAGCATTGTGCACCTTCAGAAGAGATGTCACACGTCACCATCTATCCTACTTTAGAGAACAGACAAGCCTTCGAACCAGATGTTTTGTGAAGAGTGGTGGATTCCAACTATTTAGCCCCTAGCGTTAGTTTGACTGTCCTGCTGCCACTTTATGTGGGTACTCACGACAGTAGCACGTGAACAGTTTCGCCGTTTCCGAGATACTCATTCGTAGGCTCTGCGTAATAATAATCTGCACTTTGTCCAAGTTGTTTATCTCAATGTATTTCCCCATTTTCAGCGGATACTTCGCTAGGGCGATCCCCCTTCCGTGTCTGCTCCGTTTACTTGCTTTTGTTACCGCGTCACGTGCCCGGAGCGACACCAGGCTGCATCCGACGTCGCGGTGGGTAATCGTTATAATGTTTTGGCTGATTAGTGTATTCGTTTGCACTTGCTACTGTTCATCTTCATGCTCCAAATCATAGGAAATGTTTCCAGTTGCTGTTTGAGATATGATTTGACCGTCGTGTTTTCTAGATTACTGAACATGTAAATAATTCTACACTCCTGGAAATGGAAAAAAGAACACATTGACACCGGTGTGTCAGACCCACCATACTTGCTCCGGACACTGCGAGAGGGCTGTACAAGCAATGATCACACGCACGGCACAGCGGACACACCAGGAACCGCGGTGTTGGCCGTCGAATGGCGCTAGCTGCGCAGCATTTGTGCACCGCCGCCGTCAGTGTCAGCCAGTTTGCCGTGGCATACGGAGCTCCATCGCAGTCTTTAACACTCGTAGCATGCCGCGACAGCATGGACGTGCACCGTATGTGCAGATGACGGACTTTGAGCGAGGGAGTATAGTGGGCATGCGGGAGGCCGGGTGGACGTACCGCCGAATTGCTCAACACGTGGGGCGTGAGGTCTCCACAGTACATCGATGTTGTCGCCAGTGGTCGGCTGAAGGTGCACGTGCCTGTCGACCTGGGACCGGACCGCAGCGACGCACGGATGCACGCCAAGACCGTAGGATCCTACACAGTGCCGTAGGGGACCGCACCGCCACTTCCCAGCAAATTAGGGACACTGTGGCTCCTGGGGTATCGGCGAGGACCATTCGCAACCGTCTCCATGAAGCTGGGCTACGGTCCCGCACACCGTTAGGCCGTCTTCCGCTCACGCCCCAACATCGTGCAGCCCGCCTCCAGTGGTGTCGCAACAGGCATGAATGGAGGGACGAATGGAGAGCTGTCGTCTTCAGCGATGAGAGTCGCTTCTGCCTTGGTGCCAATGATGGTCTCGCGGTTCTAGGCGCGCAGTCCGGAGCAGTGCGACTGCTACGGTCGCAGGTTCGAATCCTGCCTCGGGCATGGATGTGTGTGACGTCCTTAGGTTAGTCAGCTTTAAGTAGTTCTAAGTTCTAGGGGACTGATGACCACAGCAGTTGAGTCCCATAGTGCTCAGAGCCATTTGCACCATTTATTTTATTTTTTTTTTTTTTTGCTGATGGTCCATACGTACTGTGTACTGAAGAGTAACTTGTATAACATTTCGTTGCAAAGATTTCTGAAGAAGTGTTGTGACTGGTAAGTTCTGAAAGTGTATGACAAACATTTCTATAAAATAGAGCACATTAGGGTGCCACTCAATACAGTACTACACCGCATCCTGTATGGCTGACCTAACATACATTCAGGTTCTGAATGTTGTTTCCTGAACTAGAATGCACTGCATTGTACTCTAGTTCTATATTTTCACTGTTCTTGCGTAGTCCTTAAGACGTA
Source organism: Schistocerca gregaria (assembly GCF_023897955.1). NCBI lineage: Eukaryota > Metazoa > Arthropoda > Insecta > Orthoptera > Acrididae > Schistocerca > Schistocerca gregaria. The sequence goes on from NC_064931.1 coordinate 378,318,966, forward strand.
CTATATGTCAATCCAGCAATACCGTTACCATTTGAGAGATGAACATTGCAGTTATTTATACTGAACTCTTAAATAATGGGTACTATTCATAGTTTGATTCTACCACTTTCACGTCACTAAATTGTAGATCTTCAAAAATTACTACTACATTGAACTTATGATCTGAGGACAAGACGATGACAATGTGTTTACTTGAATATTGCAGAGAATAAAAACACATTTGTAAATACACTGTGCAAAGCTCACAGCTCAACGAGTGGTGCAGACGTTGGAGATATGGAAACCCAAAAGTATGGAAACATTTCTGCATACTCACTTGATTTCCGTTTCAAATTGTCGCGTGGTGTATCGGGGAGAGTGTCTGCGTCCTGCCTTGATATTTGCTGCTGCTCAAATGTATCAGGCCAAGGAGAGATAAATAAAACCCATGAGAACCTATCTACATAGATAGTGAAAATGAACACTGAGAGAGAGGAAGGGCTTGACACTTGCAATAGACTGTGCGCATCAGTTCTTTCTGTCTTGAGGTGTCAGAACACTGATGACTGGACATGATTAACGTTTCACTATGGCATACAGAACACGTGTGCTGACTGCACCGCATGGTTAGTATAGCGTCTCGGAAATTGAACAAATATTTTGAACTGGTCACGTTGCGTGGAGACAATACATCATGGAACCATGCAGGCTGTTTGTGAGTGACTACAGCTGTTACACTGCATGATCTCAGGGACAACCAAGTTTTAAACTTAGGACAAGGAATTGTGAACGGATAAAAACGGCCTTGGGAAAACCAGCAGGACATCTTAAATCTGACAGCTATGGAATGTTTGTGGGCTATAAACGGTTCCCACATCAGTTACAGAGACATCATCACATTCCTGAAAGAGGGCATTTCCGTGTTACTACATTCTTTACGACAGAATTAACCATGGAAGTCAGTCAGCCTGCGGATCTGGAGGGCGTTTCAACTGGTCGGCAGCGACTGTGAACACTCAGACTACGGGAGAAATATATAGGCCTATAACAGCATTCCAACCAGTTTACATTTACATGTCTACAGTACCATAACGCTTCGTTACTGGATCGGTATGTGTCCTTTTTATGATCTGAGCTGAATGGGTTCCAGAAATAAAACACACTACATCCTGATAAGGTTACATTTACGTGTCTTTGCTATCAGCACATCACATTCCCAAACGTCCGGAACATCGCAAATTGCTCCCGTATATCGCCATGTTATAGCCTAATTATAAAAGTGCCCCTTAAAAAATCGTAACAAACCTTTCACAAAATTATTTACACTTCCATTTAGCACATGAAGTTTGCCAGCGGTTACAAGGTATGGACAAGTGTCGCAGCACCGCGAGATATGCATGCTTGAACATGAATGCAATTGCTGGCCAAGCCTGCAGGTTGCACTGTCGTATTTGACCAACAACAACACCTCAATACGTTGCAAGTTCAAAATGGTTCAAATGGCTCTGAGCACTATGGGACTTAACATCTTAGGTCATCAGTCCCCTAGAACTTAGAACTACTTAAACCTAACTAACCTAAGGACACCACACACATCCATGCCCGAGGCAGGATTCGAACCTGCGACCGTAGCAGTCCCGCGGTTCCGGACTGCAGCGCCAGAACCGCACGGCCACCGCGGACGGCTACATTGCAAGTATCAGTCGTTCTAAGAACAGAGTTCTGTGTAGTTGTCAGTGTATTATATCGGAGCTCATTGCATTCGAGTGTGGGCAAATTGTTGGTGCTAATATGGAGGGTGCTTCCGTAACCAAGGTAACAGAAGCGTTTGCTGTTTCAGAAGGCACCGTTTCGAAGACTTATATCAGATACAGGGAAAGCAAAAAACACGTCATCCCCCATGACACAACGCGGATGACTGAGTGTGTTGAGTGATGGTGACAGAAAGTCATTTAAGACAACTGTGACGAAAAATGAGACAGCTGCGAACATCACTGCAGAACTGAATGCCACCCTCGCGAATTATGTCTGCAGAAAAACAATATGAAAGGAGCTCCATAAGGAGGGAACTACGGGGCGGGCTGAAATTCTAAAACCACTAATCAGCGAAGAAAATGCTCATAACAGGAAAAAGTGAGCCACAGCCATGAAACGTGAATTGTAAAGCATTGAAAGAACGTCATTTGGTCGGATGAGTCTTGTTTCACGCTGTTTCCAACTTTGGATCGAGTTTACGTCCAGACAGTCCAACATGGTGGGATGTGGTGATGATTTGGCCAGCAATATTATGGTATTCCATGGGCCCCATGATTACTCTACAAGGTCGCATTGCTACCGTGGATTACGTGACCATTCTTGGTGATCAGGTCCATCCCATGATAGAATGTTTGTTTCCCAATGGTGATGCTGTATTCCAAGAAGACATGGACTCTATTCACACAGCTCGCGTCGTCCAGAATTAGTTTTGTGAGCCTGAGGATCAACTGTCGCATCTCCCTTGACGACTACAGTCACCAGACCTCAATGTTATTGTCTTTGTGGCACACTTTGGAGGGATGGCTGTGTGATCGCTATCCACTTCCATCACTGTCACATAAACTTGCCACTTTTTTGCAGCAAGAATGATGTAAGATTACCTTGAAAACCATACAGGAGTTGTATTTACGCATTCCGAGGCGACTGGAAGTTATTTAAAATTCCTGCGGGTTTCCTATACCGTACTGGGCAGGGTAATGTGTTTTTGGTGTTTCCATATTTTATCTTGCTCCTGTATGTATGTAGCAGCAACACTAGACCCAGTATCTTCATTAGATTTGCGGCGATTGCCTCCTCTTTGCCATGATTCAAAGTCTTTTAGGTCCAAAATTACGGATTTTAGAAACTATCATTATGTTTGCAGACGCACTGACATATTATTGATTTCGCTTCTTTCTATACCCAACCTATGTAATTACATGTGCTACTTTCAACTTCTTAGTTGCGATTTTGAGACTGTGACAGAAATATTGAGATTATGTCAGCGCTAAGAGAACACTTCTCTAGCCACTTGCTTGACAGTAGTTGCGAGGCGCCAGGATGAACAAGTGTTCCATTCACTGTTGCAACGTTACTACAATATCTGCAACATACTGTTACCTTCATGCTTCAAATGCCGTTGAGTGTGCGCGTCGGTTTCTGCCAGTTAGCACGCTTTCATCACATCAACCATTGACTGGGTATTCATAATAACCTGTTTTAAGAGTTTTCTACGTAGACCGCTACGGTCGCAGGTTTGAAGCCTGCCTCGGGCATGGATGTGTGTGATGTCCTTAGGTTAGTTACGCTTAAGTAGTTCTAAATTCTAGAGGACTGATGACCGCAGATGTTAAGACCCATAGTGCTCTGAGCCATTTGAACCATTTTTCTACGTAAAGCTGTACAATACCACTGCCATTACAAGCGAAATACAACGAAATTTGCTTTATATAAGCACTATAAATGTGCACTACTGTTTCATTTTGAGCAATTGTAGTCACTCTTACAAGAAATGTCTTTCCTCCATTCTGAAGTTCACAAGCTGTCATGCATGTTTTCCTCAAGGATATCTCTGTTTTTCAAGGCCCGAATCATGCGACATTGGTTTGGAGGGTGTACGTAACACACTGCAGTGACATTCATGGTACTCTTGCTATCCACTACATTAACAGCATTTTATTGGCAGTAGGGTGCAGAAATTATGTATACGTGAAAACACTTGAGGAGAATACAGTACTGTGAAAACACTTGAGGAGAATACAGTACTGTGAAAAACTATCATGTCTGAAAGAACCGATTTTGACATAAAATTCTCTGATATGGACACAACAGTCACTGAGGCCGACAAACAATTCGCCGAATCCGACACTTAGTTCGCCGATTTCGGTGGAAAATTCTATGATTTGGACGTAAAATTCAATGCTTTTGATACAAAATTCGTTGATGAGTCATTCATTATAATTTGTTGATACAGTCGCTTAAAAACAACGTAAAATGTAATGCTACCCCTAAACAACAGATTGCTTTCTGCTTATATAAATGCTGATTCTAATTTAACATATCGTCTACATCGAGCTCATTAGCGACAAAACGTTAACTAACATTGAGTAGCGTATAAATCGATATTGACCGTGTAGAAGAAATCATACTGGCGTTAGTCAGAAATGATTAATAAATCCTGTGAATACGTCTGATATCTGTATCTGACAACTAACGCACTGCACATCTTCTGCAAGGCTTCCGAATGACCGTACGGCGCCATAAATCATCTTCAAATGCAATCCTGCGCCACTTCTCGTCGTTCATCTCGTGTGCAGCAAGGCAAAATTTCCACCTGTCAAAAGCGCTACTCCGTCATGTCTAGAGCTATCTGCGGCACTTATAGATACAAAAAATTCACGCAACTTCTAACAAGCTACAAACTGCGATCTTAGGAAAGGGACTGTCTGGACTTATTCAGTGATTGCTGTGGGTTGGCTACAAAGTGATCTAAAGCGCTTAAAAGCCTTTGTCCGTAGTGGGGTGGCCAAATCAAGACCAGCACATCTCCATCTCAATGCTTTCACTGTCTTACGCAAGGTAATCCCGCCGATATATTCTCTCAGGCCTGTCTGTAAAGTACCTATGTCCATCCTCTTTATGATGAAACTGAGCATCATAGCTCTCATGTCCTCCTGGTACTCAACCTCAGAAGTCCGTACCACTCTTGAGATTTTCAGAGATTCATAAGGTACACCACCAAGCGCTCGTTGTAAGCACAAAGGAACCGGTCACTGACTTCAAAATGTACAGCTCTTATTGGAAAATACTTCGCATTACAGTATGGTTCGCTGAAAAATTCGGGACGTATCACTGTCTTGAGCACTCCCATCGGTCATATTCAACAGGAAACATTTTCATCAGCATATACTTCACTCAAGGAAGGCGAAAACGGCCTACCAATACAAGAATCGCACTTTCAGTATCTTTCAACCTACCACAAACTTTGACAGTCCGTCTAACACAGAGTCTACGATTTATTGCTTCCAAAATGTGGAACAATACACTTCATACTGCAGTGGAGTCACATTAACTGTTTTTTGTCAAGTGGCTTCGTTTATCTTGTGAAGAAAACCTCTTCTGTGTACACATCACTTATATGTGCGTCTCCAACGGACCAGTGCAGTACTGTCTGGCTAATTTTACTTTAGAAATGTGGGGCTAAGAACTCTAGGAAAGCATTGATTATTGTCACCTCCATGTTGTGCAATCCGACACGTGCTCAATTATGCTATCATACAACCTATCAAGTAGCATGCCGTTTAATTCGGTACCGTTGTTCACTAATGATATTTCACTGGTGACAGTGAACGTGGGAGATGTGATCTGAACAGCACAAATGAGCTACATATTTTCAAAATCAGGGTAACTTGGGTGGGGGAAATTGTTTAAACATGTAAACTGTGTCAGTGAGCTTTGAAGCCACACAGTTTGAAACTTATGGAAAGTGGATTTTTGAATTTTCCGCCATTTTACACTTAGGACTGGGTTCTAATCTTAAACCGTAAGAAATACAGCAACCATATAGAGTGCACCCAAGTCCCCACACCCGCCATCTTGTTTTCTGAGGCATATGTCCACCATCTTGGAATTTATTTTTAAGGAAATTGGACAAGGTTTTCCATCTTGGATTTTTATAAATTTCCCTCCAAGTTATACATTTTTATATATAAGGCAAATGGACGATGTCCACTACGGCGCAGTAGTGTAGGAGTAGGGAATCTGGCAACATTTCACAAATCATCAGTGACAACACTAATGACATCATTGGAAATCCGACAGCAGTGCAGACTGGACCCGTACGCTGTTAGATCCGGAAGTATTTAAAGTAATCCAGAATGATATTGTATTCGTTTATTTATTTCCAAAAAGCTTTTCATACAGTTCCGCGCCTTCGCCCAATTTAAAAAAATAAAAAATTAAAAAGAACTTAAGGGATATCGAATCATGTCCGCGGTCAGACTAATGTAACAGGACTAACCGTGTAGCTCTTTGTGGGAAGACATCGTCAAAGTGAATAAACCACCAGGAATATCTCAACGACTATTATTGTAAACGGTCGCATGAAGATTCGATATTGCTGATCGCCGAATCAGTCACTACAGTCAGGGTGTCCTTGTTATAAACTCCCACTGCTCGATAAAGACCTCCTCCAGATTTTCCCATGGAATATAGTATTGAGTCATAAACATCCACGTTGTCTGGCATGTTTTCTAGTACGTTACACCGACCCAGTCCGTTACAATGTCTTAGAATTCAGCAAACAAAAAAAATGGCTCTGAGCACTATGGGACTCAACTGCTGTGGTCATTAGTCCCCTAGAACTTACAACTACTTAAACCTAACTAACGTAAGGACATCACACACATCCATGCCCGAGGCAGGATTCGTACCTGCGACCGTAGCAGTCGCACGGTTCCGGACTGCGCTCCTAGAACCGCGAGACCACCGCGGCCGGCAATTCAGCAAACAGTTTATTGGCCCATTTCACGTGGCTGCATCTCCTGACCATCTCCATTTTATTTCCATGTTGTCATCGTCGTCGTCGTCACCGTTGTTGTTGTTCTCACCTGTTTGGAGACTGTTTACATCTCTCCATGCAAATCTGTCTTATGCAAGTCTTTTCACATCTGTATAACCATTGGATCCTACAATGATTTGAACCTGTGTACTTTATTAAAAGTTTGGTCTTCCTTGACATTTCTTGTTTTACTTCCCTGCATTACCAAGCTAACAATTACTTGAATTTTCAGGACTATATCTGTCAATCAAACCCTTATTTTAGTCACTTTGTGACAGAACATTCCTTCCTCATTCGTCCGACTCAACACGTCTTATTAGGTATCGGATGTATCCACCTAGTCTACAGCATTATTTTCTAGCAACACAGTTCAAAAACTTCAATTTTCTTCTTGTCGAAATGTTTATCTTCCACATTTCAACTCCGTATGAAGCCACACTTCAGACAAATAGGTTCACAAAAACTTCCTGAAAGTTAAATAAGTACCAGTTATTCGTTTTTTTCTGTCTTAAGCCTACTGCAGTTTGAGAGAGTGTTACACTAGCCACGTTTCGTATTTTATTTAAAGGATATGAACATGTTGCTGTGTAAATAAAATGAAATGCACTGTGCTTAAGACGAAAAAAAGTCGTATTCAACAATTACAGCAATCGATGACCATTCAAACAAACCAAAATTTATATTTATTTATTTATTTTTGATTTTAACAAATTTCTCTCTTTCAGAAACGCCTTTCTTGTTTTTGCAGGTCTCTATTATACTTTCTTTCTACCTCTACTGTCATCAGTTACTTTTCTGCCAAATTAGCAAATTTCATCTACTACTTTTATCGTCTCATTACGTTGTATAATTTTCCTCGCATCTCTTGATTTAATTCGACTACATTCTGTTGGCCTTGTCCGTCTTATAAGCTCTTACCCGTTTAAATGCTCTTCAGAGCGATTTTCCGTCTCTGACATAATGGTGATGTCACAGGCAAACCTCGGTCTTTGCGTCTTAGTCCTGAATTTTAATTCGTTTTCAAAATTTCTCCCTGGTTTCTTTTACTACTGTCAATTTACAGACTGACTAACACTATGGATAGGTGACCACCCTGTCTCGCTCTTTTTCCCATTTACTGCATCTATTTCTTGTCCTTCGACTGTTGCAGCTGCAATCTCGTTTCTGTACAAAGTACGTTTCATTCCCCGTATTTTATTCGTGCCACCTTCAGAACGTCAAAGAGTGTATTCGAATCAGCAACTTCAAAATATATCTCTAAATTTGCAAATACTATAAATGTAAGATTTCCTTCATTCATCCTATATCCTAATATAGGTCGTAGGGTCAGTATTATCGCATGTGTTCTTATATTTCTACTGAATCAAAACTGATCTTCCCCGGAGTCTTATTCTACCAGTTTTTCCCATTCTTCTGCAAGCAATTCGCGTCAATATTTATAACCGTAACTTACAAAACTGATAGTTCGGTAATATCCGCGTCTGTTAACATTTGTCTTCGAATATCTAAATGTATGCATTAGTAGAGGGAGTCTGTCACGTGGCGACTGCTCTTACCTCTTGATTTTTTACGAGCACAGCGCCACTCCCGTAACATCAGAGGAACGCCTTTTCACATTTATGGGCGCATCGACAGAAATACTGTAATGCCATAATTTGACATTAATTAATTAATTAAAATGTCCACTCTAGTGTAGTAACCGGAATAAAAATAAAAAGATGATTAGGTGCGGCTGCTAAACGGAACGGAAAAACATACAAGTAGGTCTATATATCAAAATCAGGTGTATTGACAAAGCAGTAATATCCGCTCGGCTTGTGGCTAAATACATTTTATCTTTTTATTAGAGATGCCATATTCCTGCAGCACATTGGAGTAGTTAGTACACTACTCTGAATTCTTGCGTGTATTATATCTGCTACATATTCCCAGTAGGTTGGTTGCGGTAATCTAAGTTACGTGACCATCATAAGGTATGTATTGTTCATCGGCACCTCTGTGCACACGAAGCACAGTACCTCACATAAGAGATTAAGTACCTCTCATCTAATCATAATTGGTTCGATGTCGACGGGGTGTTAAACCGTAACCTTCATTCCTGTAATAGGATCCTAGTATGAATGTTTCACCCATCTATAAAACATTCACAAAGTACATCGTTCCTGCCGCCCACCTCTGGAGCAAGCTAGCTAGTAGTCTGTGCACAATTCCACGTCCTGTTGTTTTTAAGGAGAAGTTTCCTTCTGACGCCCTCATAATGTTTCCTTAAATACACTTATATTCAGAAAAACAGAACAATTTCAATAACTACAGATAGGATGTTCATATTCATAGGACATGTACATTAGTATCTTCTGCAGAAATGATCACCATTTCAGCGACCTTGGTTCAGCAAGTGTCCTGTTGCCAAGAGGCAACAAGGCCGGCATGGGCACTGACAACATCTTCCATGCGTGATGGCATCGACTCGTTCAAGGCGCGAATAGGGTCTTTTGGAATAACTGTCCATCCTGTGTTCATCTGGTTCCAAAGTTAATATGTGGTGGTTGTCATCGAGTCACAGTACAGCGTCTGTCGTTTCACCATATCCCACAAACTTTCGACTGGCCACAAGTCTGGTGATGTGGAGGTCCAGGACAAAAGGCTGACATCCTGTGACAGCAAGAAGGTACGTATTGGTGCAGCATATGGTCGTGGATTGTGTTGGTGAAAAATTGCGTCTGAAGTGTTGTTCAGAAAGGGTATGGATACGGGTCCACAGGATGTCATTCACATAGGTCAATGTGGTTGCACCGCCCTGGACAGGCACCAGCTGTGATTTGTAGTTGTACTGAATAGCACCTCACACCGTAGGGTCTTGAGTTGGCGCTGTATGTCTCGTGCAAATACAGTCACTCACCAAAATGTGGCCATCATGCCGAAACAAGCAGAACGTGGATTCGTTCGTAAACACTATCTGATGCTATTCCTGTCCTCGGAGACATACACCATTGCCGTGTAGCATGTTTAAGCACATTAGTCAAAGGTAGGCGGAGAAGTGGACGACGCCCACGTAACCACTGCTGTAATAAACGACGACTGACTGCCATGCCTGATAGTGCACGATGTGTTATACTGTTTCACTGTTGCGCCAGAGCCTAGGAGGACGCAGATCTGTCCTGGAATGCCATTCGGATGAGGTATCGATCTTCTCGGGGGGTGGTCGGGGGTGGTTTGGGTGGTGCGACCTGATCCATCTCGACGTGTTCTACGGCCTTCCATGAAGCATTCTGCACAAACCCGTTGCACTGCCGTAACACTTCGTCCAACAAGAGCAGCAGTTCCCTGAATGGATGAGTCACATTCTCTCATGCCAATAAAATGCCGTCTTTCAAACTCACTGATTTGACGGTGCGGTTCAAGCATACGTCTTCGAGCATCCTGCACGTCTGCTCAAGTCCCACACATCCATTACTTTTGGTTTATAGCAACAACGAGAGCCCCAGGCACATTTTACCGGAAGGGGGTGTTGCGCCGCGATATCGATGTTGGTCAAGAATTTGGGGGCCGACATGGACCGACTGCTAATCATTTCTACAGAATATACTAATTTACATGTCCTGTGAATATGAACGTCCTATCTGTAGTCATTGAAGATGTTCTGCTTTTTTCTGAACATGAGTGTGCCGGTCGTTGTGGCCGAGCGGTTCTAGGCGCTTCAGTTTGGAACCGCGCTGCTGCTATGGTCGTAGGTTCGAATCCTACCACGGGCATGGATGTGTTTGATGTCTTTAGGATAATTTAGGTTTAAGTAGTTCTAAATCTAGGGGACTGATGAGCTCAGATGTTAAGTCCCATAGTGCTTGGAGCCATCTGAACCATTTTTTTAACATGAGTGTATTAACGTATGTGGCGAGCATACCCTCTGTCAAACATTAAAATAAATTTGTGTTGTAGTCTTATTATTAAGACAATGGCCTTGGTGCAGTGGTAACACCGGTTCCCATAAGATCACTGAAGTTCAGCGCTGTTGGGCTTGGCTAGTACGTGGATGGGTAACTGTCGGGTCTGCCGAGTGCTGTTGGCACATGGTATGCACTCAGCCCTTGTGAGGCATATTTAGGAACTATTTGGTTGATTGAGAAGTAACGGCTCAGGTTACAAAAACTGACAACGGCCGGGAAAGCCGTTTGCTGACCACACGCCCCTCCATATCCGTATCCAGTGACGCCTACAGGCTGGGGATGGCACTACAGTCGGTCAGTACCGTCGGGTCTTCCAAGACCTGTTCGGACGGAGTTTAGTTTAGCTTAGTCTTCTTACGAAAGCTTTTATTTGCGACATGAGTGAATATGTCTCTGTCTCATGGGCTACATGCAAATGACTTTCTGACATCCATAGCTCGAGTGATTATGAGTGAACTCTTAACCCAATTCCTTGAATTAGGAAATCTAAGAGTACTTTTTCGATAATGATCAATTCTCTATAGGCTTTGGTTATATTTTTTGACATTTAGGGTACTTGCTGTGTGCCTCCGTAGCTTAGTGGTCTATGGGCTGACTGCAATGCCGGGAACCCAGGTTAGATTCCTGTTACTTCAAAGGATTTTTCCTTGGTCGGAGGACTCAGCCTTGTGATGACAACTAAGGAGTTATTCGACCGATTAGTGTCGGGGCCGACGTCAAAAAAACAGACAACGACCGGCAGAGCGGTGTGCTAACCATATAGCACTCCATTCCACAGCCAGTGACACCATTGGCAGAGGATGAGACGGCGATCTGTCGTGCCCGATTGGTCCGTCTAGGGCCAGAACTCGGAACTTTAGACTTACGTACTCCCTTCTGATTTTACCAGACACCAAATGGAAGCAGCAGTTTTTGGTGGCAGTAGTGGCAGACAGGGTCAGCAGGTGTCTCCAGGGAGTGTGTGGCATCGCATCATGGAAAAATGACTGCCTTGCGTGCGTAGCAACAGTGTTAACGACTTAACTCTTATGCCAAGTCTTCGAATAAGTGTGACTCTAACCACCCTGTACCCTTTCCACCAAGGTCCAGCAAACTCTGCTCCGGGTTTATCACCAGTCCATACACACTGAAACGCCAAAGAACTTGGATAGGCATTAGTATCCAAATGCAGAGATATGTAAAAAGGCAGAATACGGCGCTGCTATCGGAAGCGCCTATATAAGATAACAAGTGTCTGGCACAGTTGTTAGATCCGTAACTGCTGCTACAATGGCAGGTTATCAAGATTTAAGTGATTTTGAACGTTGTGCTATAGTCGGCACACTAGCGAAGTGACAACCTCATGAATCCATGGACCCTTCATGTTGAAGTTGGTGGAGGCTCTGTAATGGTGTGGGCCGTGTGCAGTTGGAGTGATATGGGACCCCCTGATACGTCTATATACGACTCTGATACGTGACGCTTATGTAAGCATCCTGTCTGATCACCTGCATCCATACATGCCCATTGTGCATTCCGAAGGACTTGGGAAATTGAAGCAGGACATTTCGACACCCCACACGTCCAGAATTACTACAGAGTGGCTCCAGGAACACTCTTCTGCATTTAAACACCTCCGCTGGCGCCAAACTCCCCAGACATGAACATTATTGAGCATATCTGGGATGCCTTGCAACGTGCTGTTCAGAATAGATCTCCACCCTCTCGTACTCTTACGAATTTATGGAGAGCCCTGAAGGATTCATGGCTTCAGTCCCCCCCCCCTCTACTTCAGACATTAGTCGAGTCTACGCCATGTCGTTTTGTTGCACTTCTGCGTCCTCGCGGGGACCCTACACGATATTAGGGGATGTACCAGTTTCTTTGGCTCTCCAGTGTATATCATTTCTCAAGCAACTCTCGCTATGGACACATTTCTCTGAAAGTCTTTTCCAGTGACATTCTATAATAAGTTCATATTTTACTGAATCATAAATTTCTCGTCCATCCGTGACGCGGGCCATGAGACCATAAATATTCAGAAACCATTTCGTAGAAAACTTCCACTTATCTAAATAGACCCCACCTCAGTTTGCTACAGGCAGTGGTCTTCCAACTTGCTCATCTTACACCGAGGTCTTCCTATCCTCTCATTGTTGCACGTAACTGAAGTCCTGACGGGTGCGACTAGTACGTTATTGTAGCGAAACTGACTACCTGTTCCTCTCCAAGACTCTCCGTCGGCGTAGATTCACTACACTATTGATCACGTAGCCTTATGTATTCGTCCGTAGGTATGCATCTTTGCTACACTGCAAGCAGCTAAGCAGAAATTTTAATTCCTCTCATGCCGTATTTTCGAGCAGGGGGAACTCATCGGCTTGCAGTACTTTTTAACACAGCTATCATGGTCACTGCTATTTTGATACTGCCCGTGTGTTCAAGAAAGTTATGTACACTTTGAATAACTTCCCAAAAGAAACACTAGAAGCGTCTGTTCAGAAGAGAAGGTACATGGCAGCCGAGCACGGAACTTCATTCACGAAGAACGTTTATTTAGTGTTAAAAGATATTAAACCGTCATCATTTAAACTCAATTCGGCTAATCAAGATTACTTTCCTCACGAACCACTGACCTTGTCGCAGTGAGGTGGCTTGTGTGCCTCAACGGTACACAACGTATTTAGATCTGGTAGTTTTCTTTGTACCTTACAAAACGATAAGTAAAAGAAATAACGAAAGAAACGTTACGCTTCCCGTAGAGTCATGAATCGAGTTTATTTTGTTATTTTCCAGATAGTTACAGCAACAAGTTATAATTTTTTTAATAGAAGAATATTATTTTAATATCATATAGCTGATTAATTTAAGAAAGCTTTGTATAAATCAGTTTAAATGAAATTTCTGTCAATTTTATTTAGGGAGTTAGAAACGTTTACAGTTGAAGGGGTGGATGCAAAGCCCTGTACATAACTAGCTGTGTTTAGATGGATGTTCTGGTGGCGGAATGTGCGCTTAGGTGAGTTATTCAAACGAGTGCCTGTTTTCTTGAATGCACAATTCAGTGCGTGTTTTGATCTCTCAGCAGATAGCCACGCAGAATGTGAAGCCACATCGGAGGAGTATCTATGAAAACGTCAGAGTAAAATATCGCTCCTGAAAAGGGGCGGCAAACTTTTCCCTAGTTCTAGGTCCGACATTCTGCATTATTGAAGGATCTGGCCTTGTAACATCAGCCAACCTGGCCTTGCTAAGTTGATATTACGAGCATCTAAAAGCAAGGGATATCAGTACTGTTAGGTTAGGATGGTGCATAAATTTGTTGCGTTTCTCCATAAGTTTTATAAACATAAGAAATACACATAACAGAGGCTTTAGCCATCAATAATATATTCTCCTTCGTTATTTACAACAGTCTGCTGACGTTGGTGTAACTTTCTGATCCTGCGGCTGTAGAAATAACATGGTTTTGAGGCGAAGAACTCGTCGAGCAATGTTCGGAGCGCATTTTCGTCCGGAAAGGAAGTTCCTTGAAAGCTGTTCGATAGAGAGCGTAAAATGTAAAAAACTGAAGGTGCACGATCAGGTGAATAAGGTGAGTGCGGAATGATTTCCCATCCCAACCCTAGCACAGCGTTCTTTTGTCAGTGTAGCAAAATGCGGGCGGCGTTGTCGTGAAGTAGCATGGTTTCACGCATGCTTCCTAGTTTTTGTTCTTGGATTGCGTCTGCAAGACGTCTCAGTTGTGATGGTTACACCTCTACGAAGCAATTCGAAGTACACTAAACAGTCGCTGTTTCACCGGAGGCATAACATCATCAAATGGTTCAAATGGCTCTGAGCACTATGGGACTTAACTTCTGAGGTCATCAGTCCCCTAGAACTCAGAACTACTTAAATATAACTAACCTAAGGGCATCACACACATCCATGCCCGAGGCAAGATTCGAACCTGCGACCGTAGCGGTCACGCGGTTCCAGACCTAGAACCGCTCAACCACTCAGGCCGGCCATAACATCTTCTGTGGATGTGCGGGCGTCTTTGTACGGGAAGTTGCTGTTTTGTTTAGTCTCACCCAACGATAGAGCTTAGGAATGGTCGGCGTTATTCATAAGCCATTTGATCATGAACATATAGAGATGCACAAATGGACAACCGCTGATTTTTGTGATTTTGGCTTAGAGTATGCGGTACCCATACACCCGATTTGTGAACCTCCCCACTGAATGCAAATGTCGCACGATTGTGTAATGATCACAGTTCATCACATTTACCAGTTCTCGAGTACTCTAACGTGAATCAGTGTGGATTAATGTGTTTAAACGATCTTCATCAAACCCCCGAAGATCTTCTTGAATGTAGAGAGTCTCTAATGTCAAAACAATTATTCTTAAAACGAGAAAACCATTTCACTGCTGTGGTCTGTCCAAATGAAATTATCCCCGTACACAGAGAAAATGTTTCTGGCTGCCTCTGCTGTCTCACCCTTCTAACACACTCAAACAGAAGAATGTGTCAGAAATGTTTCGATTTCTCCACTTGGCACACTGTTTTCTATCGTCCACAGCTCCATTCACCACCCAAAGATGATAGAGTAACAATATGTAAACTCAAACAGCAACAGTGAGCTACAAATAAGAAACGACAATCGATAAATAAACTCATAGCAAGCTGACTACCAACATGCAAAACAAAAACACTACGAACTTATGACGCTACCTAATATTTCACAAGCTCATGTCGTTCTACTGTATGGTTTAATGATTTTGGCATTCTCTTGGGTAAACTATTCCGAAACGTGAAACAGTCTTCCATTTGGATCTCCTGTGATGGTTTAAGTGTATAAAACGCATACAGGCAGTAACAAGAAATGTATGTGTGAAAGCGAGAAATACCTTATCCTGCAATATAAATTTATGTGTAAGCAAATTTTTTCTAAAGGTATTTTTGTGGAGTGTAGCCGTGTACGGACGTGTTAGGTGTACTATGAATATTTCAGGTGAGAAGAGGATAGAAGATGTTGAAATATGATACTACAGAAGAATGTTTACGATTAAATGGGCAGGTCAAGCAAATAATGATGTATTACTGAATCGAATTGGGGAAAGAAGAAATTTATGGCATAACTTGACCAAAAAAAGAAATCGGTTGATAGGATACATCCTGAGGCGTTAATTTGGTAATGCAGGGAAGTGTGAAAGATAAAAATTGTTGAGCGAGGTCAAGGCCTGACTACACCGAGCAGGTTCAAGTGGATGTAAGTTGCGGCAGCTATGCAGATATGAGGAGACATGCACGGGATGGATTAGCATGGAAAGCTGCATCAAGCCAGACTTTGGATTGAAGACCACATCAACAACAACAAAACTACTATAAGGGTGTTTTCTACTTTTGTTATTCATACGGATACCCGACGTTAACTGAGGATTTTGTTGAAAACTTGACACATCTCTTATATGACAAATCGACTTTTCTCGCCCGAAATCGAAGTGAGAAAAACTCGTGAACACCACGAAGTTCACTTATAGGATGGAAACAAGCAACAGTTGGCCAATCCAGTGTTTTGTAGTGGAAAACAAGCATATTATATTTATTATATTCTTCTTAATCAGCCGAGAGAAACATCGTCCAGGCGCAGTAATACGTGTAGAGACGTTCGACATGTGACCATCGTGGTTGAACATTCTTCACATTGTTGAAAATGCTACACTCATATAAAATACTTGACAAATAGAAGCTATGTTATTTTCCTTTTTATAGGGATCAGTAGCAAATTAGTGACTTCTCAGTTCACTAGTTAGTAAAGCATTCAGTATTCGTGGTGCAGTAGCTAACGTTCAGGCTGCCGGCCACATCGTGTTTTTCGGAGGTGGGACGTTCTCAAACGAGGTTCGGTCATTCTCGTTGTATGGAAGGAAGAAACGTTTGGAATTAAGAAATAAATTTGATGCGAAAACCATCAAAGTAGCTTCAAATCGAAACGCTTGCAGCAGGCTGGAAGCCACGGTAATTTTATTTTCATTTAGAATACACACGAAGTCGGCAAAGCTAGCGACATAACACCCCGGATCAAATACTCTACAATTTGCTCGATTACTTTGCACAAATGCAGCACTGTCAATCAATGATGTCCAGCTTACGACGAGTTGTAATAAAGTTCAGTTTCCGCTACGTAATTAATGTTTTGTTTATTTGCAGGTAGATGTTCGCATTCCCAACACATCACGCCGCTAGAGGAGGCAAAACAAAATAGCGCCGACTATTGATAAAGAGGATATGGGCTGCCTCATTTCGCTCAGCCGCCTCCAGCGGCAAGCTGCGTAGCTATGATGCGAAGATTGGAATGTGTACTAGGACTGCAGACGGATACTTGCAACCAAAAAATTAATTACGTAACTTTATTTTTAATTAAAACCCCTCGTAATTGCTGTGAACGAGTTTTATGAGGATGTGATCATTCAAAGAGTGAGGTGAGACACTGTTCTCGCTTGCGTGAGGTGTGGAATTCAAATTCTCCAGCTTTACATTATCCGTAGTTACTTTAAAATCGCTTCGAGTGAATTCCTTTTAAAATCCCACGTTCGATTTTCTGCTTCATCTTCTGAAACCCTAGCTTATAAACTATCCCTGAATACCCAGTCTCGACAAGGTTTCATACGTTAATCTGCCTTGGGGATAGTACGCGATAGCCACGTCTCCTCGCAACGTACTGCCGCCGCTACTCCTCGCCGTGCAGGACGTCCGAACCAATTGTGTGACTGGATGACAGCAGCCGCTTTATGTGCAGCGTATATCTCTTCTGCATTCCTTTTCCAGAGAGGAGAACACAGAACGTTCCATCTTCTTCTCTCTGAAGTGAAGCACAAAAAAGAGGAGCGCCAGACACAGCGCGTCGCAGGGCCGTACGCTGCAGGTGTGGGGACCGGATGCTATGAATCTCGTTTTCTGGGACACTTCCTTCTCGTCATAGCATACTGTTCCTCGGATCCAGTCCAACAGGCTAGCAAACGACAGAACGCCACCTGTTCGCATCTGAGACATATCGGCTTCCTTCCAGTTCACTACACTTCGTTATTGACAGATGCCAGTTCTCCGCACGAACAGGTAATTTCTTATCACGAAACTCCCTTAATTTCAACATTCACATAGAACGTTTCTCATTTTCACTATCAAACTTTTTCTTTTTTATAGCAAATTCTAGTGAAATGTGTGTTATGAGCTACGGCTAATCGAGGGTATATTTTATCAACGTGTGATGTGTTGAAAATGCACTTACGTTATGGAATTCCTATCATCGTGTACAACCTCTATAAGATTAAATGAATTAAGAAACAGAAGATTTGTTCTGTTTTCTTTACAAATATGTGCACACGCAATAATGTCACGCAATACGTTGTGTCTACTGATCTGTGGGACTATGAGACATTATCTCAAGTTAAATTTTTCAAACATTATTTTTAATCGAGAAGGGAGATTATGCTATAACGTCACTACGACAGAATTATCATTAGAGACAGAGAAAAAAGTCGGTCTGGAAAGGGCGGAGAAGGTAATCGGACATGTCTTTTTAAACAAAATATCACGTCATTTGCCTTAATCCGTGTCACAGGATGGAGATCTCGTTAAACACTGCTCCATCTATTTTGAACTTTTTTGACGGTGTATAGAAAATATAGCGTGATCCAGCTAAGCTGATCATCTAAGGTATCTCCTCAACCCTTTAAGATAACCCAGATCTGCTCTCACTCACATGAATTGTGAAAATGTCGGCACTAAGCGACATGTAGTCTCTCTTAATAGCTATATTAGTTGCAGATATTTCGATATAAAAGTCGCTTTTTCAAACTGAACTGTAGTAATTTCTGCTGCTGGTATCGTAGCTCTACAGGAGACGAATCCAGCGGAGTTTCACTCTTCAAAATATGATTTTCAGTTTCGGAGAACTTATAATATTTAGAATTTAGGCTTTATCTGGTTTTAACGTGAATTTGATTGCTGTCAACGGAATACTGGATTTAAGTTTGATTAAAAACTGATGCTAATCAAACTTGGTTATATAATGTTGGGCTGCCGCACCAACAGGAAGTCAAAAGTCGTGACATCTAAAAATGGCCACCAGCTGACTACTGTAACAGCCCTACTATCGTTTCTGCCAGAGCCTTGAAAGAAAGGTGCAAAGTCTAAAAATGAATAGATTCGTAAAACAGAGAATTCAGGTGTAAAGATTGGTAAGTTATAGCTTGACGTCATAATACACACTAACGTTGCAAAATTACGCCAGCAATAGTGACAAAAAGGAAATCACAAAAGAATGTTGCCATAAGCACTTCCTTAAAATTTCATTTTCGTCATTAAGTCTACGGAATTCCCGCAGTCTACTTCAATTCACTTTTCAATCGCTGATGTAAGGACTTCCGGACAGATTGAAGAGATTTCTTCGTTATCATTGCACGTGTTTTAAATTCTCCTGAGTCGTCGGAAATGTGTATAGACCTCATTGTTGAGTTTATTCCAGAGAAAAAGTCCAGTGGCGCCCTTCTAGTGATACTTCCTTTAGAAGAGCACTTCGGTAAATAATGGTGCGTATTTTTCACCCGTTAAGGTTTCTTCAGTGAAGTACGGACCAATCGTGTAGTCTCTATCAACCCCCACCAAATGTTCACGCTCTACTGCCTCTGATGTTCAACCTTCCTCAGCGAACGCAGATTCTAAACGACCCAAGAAAACATATTTCCTACATTCAGATCTCCCTGATTAGTAAAGGTAGATTCATCGGTAAAAAAAAATGCTTAGAATAAAGGATCAATTGCATCTGAATCGAGCTATATGCGTCTTCTCCAACCCCGCTGGTAAATGGCTGCTGAAATGAAGCATGACACGAATGAAAGCTATTAGTGCGCAAAATGGTAACTACGCTGGGCGACTTGTTTCAGAGACACTATAATTTATATGAAGTCAACATGTGCATTATGAGCAACAGCTGCCACATCACCCATTTCGTTCGCTCAGCTTGTTGCTGGCTTGATATTACCCTCTGTGCATTATTCCAGTGATCTTCCGAAAACAATTTTTTGCCCTTTCGCTAAAATGTCATTGTTATAGGACACCATCTGTGTGTATCCCTTTGTGCGTACAACAGTTCTCCTCGCGTTCCTTCTGCATGCTCCGTAAAGAATTAACATGTCTAGTTTCTCTTGTTTTTTGAATGACGTTCATTTTTCAAACTAACTACCACACGACGCACTTAACCGACACAGACACAACGAGAAGCACATTTCCTCTGTGCTCCTTCTATGCCTCTATCGCAGCGGAGCAACTTTCAGGCCGGCCGATGTGGCCGAGAGGTTCTAGGCGCTTCAGTCTGGAACCGCGCGACCGCTACGGTCGCAGGCTCTAATCCTGCCTCCGGAATGGATGTGTGTGATGCCCTTAGGTTAAATGACTCCAGATGTTAAGTCCCATAGTGCTCAGAGCCATTCGAACCATTTTTTGAGTATGAAATCATGAACTTGCATAACACAGTAACCGGTTTCATGCTCAGAACAGATAAATCCTAAGTTATAAATACTGTAATTACTCTGAAACTAGTAATCGGATATTGAAAGTGAAGCTGAGTTGGATTCGCCTCCTTTAAAACTACGACACTATAGCAGGAGAAGTTTCTATAGTTCCATTTGAAAACGAGAGGCTGGTACCGATATCTCTGTATTTAATATAAATATAAAAAGAGGCTATATGTTGTTTGGTGAGTACTTTCTCACAAATGATCTGGGCAAAAACCGAATCACGGTATCCTAAACGATTCATGAAATATCTGTCGTGAACCTCTCCGCTGACTCTACCTGTATACTATCAAGATAAAGTAGTGATAAACATAGCTATTCACATCGTAGATTCAGATTACTTACTAAAATAATTTAATGAATGGGACTTTGTGTTGAAATTTGTGGAAAAGAGACATTACAGTTATAGAGACCACAACTGCGTCTTGGAGGGTCAGACGAACCATATTTCTAAACCTAAAGAAGAACATGTAATTGGAAGAAATTGCAAAATATTGGTGGACGGGGATTTTAACTGGAGGCAGACTGAATATATTAAACACGTTGGTGAAGTTTCGAGTCCAATTGCAAATGTAGGTAAGGAATGCTTAGTGCAGGTTTTGGCTAAATTGGTGAGATACAAGAACACTTTAACTAGTACAAACTGAGATGAACTTTGTTCCTGGCACTTTCAGGGATTTTTTCTTGGTTTGAGGATTAGTTCTGAGAACACTGAGCGTCGTGAGGCCATCTGCTGGGCTACTTGGATGGGTGTTGTTGTTGTTGTTGTGGTCTTCAGTCCTGAGACTGGTTTGATGCAGCAATCCATGCTACTGTATCCTGTGCAAGCTTCTTCATCTCCCAGTACTTACTGCAGCCTACATCCTTCTGAATCTTCTTGGTGTATTCATCTCTTGGTCTCCCTCTATGATTTTTACCCTCCTAGCTGCGCTCCAGTGCTAAATTTGTGATCTCTTGATGCCTCAGAACATGTCCTACCAACCGGTCCCTTCTTCTTGTCCAGTTGTGCCACAAACTCCTCTTCTCCCCAATTCTATTCAATACTTCCTCATTAGTTATGTGATCTATCCATCTAATCTTCAGCATTCTTCTGTAGCACGACATTTCGAAAACTTCTATTCTCTTCTTGTCCAAACTATTTATCGTCCATGTTTCACTTCCATACATGGCTACACTCCAAACAAATACTTTCAGAAATGGCTTCCTGACACTTAAATTTGTATTCGATGTTAACAAATTTCTCTTCTTCAGAAACGCTTTCCTTGCCATCGCCAGTCTACATTTTATATTCTCTCTACTTCGACCATCATCAGTTATTTTCCTCGCCAAATAGCAAAACTCCTTTACTACTTTAAGTGGATGGTAGCAGCAGTTAAAAACGTAAGGAAAGCAGTCTACTGCCGGGAGTATGTTGTGGTAACCCCACACCCCTCAATATCGCATTAAAATGACAACATACGGCAAAGGATACACGGTGGCAGGTTGACAACAAGTTTTCAAAAATGGCTCTGAGCTCTATGGGACTTAACATCTGAGGTCATCAGTCCCCTAGAACTTAGAACTACTTAAACCTAACTAACCTAAGTACATCACACACATCCATGCCCGAGGCACGATTCGAACCTGCGACCGTAGAGATCGCGCGGTTCCAGACTGAAGCGCCTAGAACCGCTCGACCACATTGGCCGGCACATGTGTTCATTTGAGCTCGATCGCTCTGGTACTTTTTTATGCTTTTTAAGTGGGAGACATAATGTTACCGGTACTTGGACTTTATTAAATATCTGTGAAATCAATTTTTAAATAGTAATGTTATAATGTGACTTATGTGTCCATTCAATGGCAGAAACATCTTAAGGTGAAAAATGACTTTTTCCTTCTAAGATCGGCCAATAGACGCCACTTCCATGTGCTCATTACTTCCGACACCACATCGAGAGATGTCTTTGACTATTACCTGTGAAATGAATCAACATATACATATATAATTTATTTATTCGCTATTTAAACGACGCAAATTTGCGCTCACAAGGTATGTTTAGCCATTGTTGTCCTAGGCGATATTGTTTACACGGCCACTTTAAAACAATTGAAATATTAAAATATTCACAACGCCCCATTTAGTCGTAGGATATCGGGACTAGGCATACAGAGCCCCCACCACCACAGAAACTTAAAATTTAAAAATGCCTTTGTTTTAAAGTGGCCATGCTGGCCCAGGGGGCAGAGTACTAGACTGAGGCCCTGGTTGTTCCGAGTTAAATCCTGGATAGGGAAGTGGATTTTCATCGTTCCAGGCCCTCCAGAACGGCTCCAGGTCCACTCAGCCTGCTGTCAAAACGAGTAGCGGGGATCTTTCGCGTGGGTAAAAGATGGCCAGAACGAAGCGGCCGTCACCCCTCCATCCTCTTGAGTCGTGGTGAATAGTAAGGCTGCACTGAAACAGCAGTGGTGTGGTGGTGGTTAGTGTTTAACGTCCCGTCGACAACGAGGTCATTAGAGACGGAGCGCAAACTCGGGATAGGGAAGGATTGGGAAGGTAATCGGCCGTGCCCTTTCAAAGGAAACATCCCAGCATTTGCCTGAAACGATTTAGGGAAATCACGGGAAACCTAAATCAGGATGACCGGAGAAGGGATTGAACCGTCGCCCTACCGAATACGAGTCCAGTGTGCTAACCACTGCGCCACCTCGCTCGGTCTAAAACAGCAGCAGTCAGGCCGAGAGTCCCGACACGGACTGGCGCCATAGGCTTTATCTTTTTACTTTGTTTTGATATTGTGGTGCGGGCCCTCTTACAGTCCTAAAAACACGGAAATAATGGCTTTTATGGGCTTATTCGGCTTATTTTCGGTGGACAGCTGATTGGAGTTATAAGAATACGTGGTGTCTGTTCTTTCGGACATGTTCGAAAGAACAGACACCACGCATTTATATAACTGTTTCTCCTCGATGGATCACGAATCCACCACCTTCAGTGCGGATGCACAATTACGTTTGACCTCCTGCGGGAATCTCAAAGTCGTGAGTATGAACACAGAGGAGGACTGCGGATAGGTGGCGCTTGTTGGGAGCGTGGGACGACCGAGAGTCGAGCCCAAATAGTTCGAGCAGTTGCTATAACGCACAGTGTCCGGATGGCGCAGTGGTTAACCCCACTCCCAAGTAAGCAGCAGGTCCTGGGTTCTAGACTCAGTGTGGTACTCATTTTTACTCGTCACCGTTGATTTCGCATAAAGTCTCTATGCAGCTGACATCGCTAGTTTATTCCCTTTCCTCCCGTTTCTCCTCTATCGACGTTCAGTTTACATAATAAGGCATTAATTAAGTCAGCATTCGTCTCGTGCTCCCTCACATCAAATTTTCCAGATCTCGTTTTATCAAACAAGCGCCAGACCACTTTCTTCTGCAAGACACTGATTCTTGACCTATTGAACGTGGGGAAATATAATTTCCAGATATTCGTTAACGAAATGTTGCGGGAAACGTATGCGGTGCATTAAGATCCGTAGCGTGTATGTGTTTTCATGGAGGTTGACACGACCACACTGAGCATTTAACGGGAAACGCAAAAAGTAAAATAATTTCTTTTTTAATGCGAATTTATTTTCAGATTTTTTTCGTTGTTATGACTTTGCTATTACTAATTGGAAAAAAACTCCTATAAATTGTCAACATTCCTACTACAGCATTCTACCGCCTGCGCCTAGAAGGAAGCAAGGAAGGAAGGCAGGAAGATCGGGTTTAACGTCCCGTAGACATTGAGGTCATTAGAGACGGGGCTGCGCCTGGCGTCGTAGCGCAATACACAGCTTCCTTGATAGCTGTAATAGTTGTTGTAGGTGAATAATAATCTGTAAAAGCAAATGTGAAGCTAACGCTATAATAAGATGATATTTATATTTTTCCGTGTTAATTTGTTATTATGGCCCACCATAAACTACAAACTATTTCCGTTGAAAATAAAGAAAAAAAACGAAAATTGAAGTGCCTAAAGATGTTTCTTCTATTTTTTTATTTCACTAGTTCATTAAACCTTAACTTGCATAATAAAATTTTATATAATTAAAAAAACTTAAATGTTTAATTATAGTCCTTTGATTCGAAAACGGCTCTAAAATTCTGTTTCTCAATAGTGTCATTGGCCTTCACATGAGATGAACAGAAATTTGTACAGCTTTAGACAGTTTAGGTAGAGAACTAGTGCTGAAGACATGCATTAGAGCCTGGATACCTGAATATTGGGACGTACTAAATGACTATCAGGTATTATATGGCGTAATTTGAAGTGGTTTTTTCACTTATGCTATGTGCTGTAACTTAATGTACAACAAACTGTCCACCAACATAGTATTTTGAGTCACATAAGGCATGCAACAACTGTAGTAATGTGTGTGGGGTATCAACGAATAACAGAGGGTCATACAATCTGAAGAGCAGGTATTTGACCATGCATTATGACTGCAACGCGAGTTGACTGCCTCCTCTTTCATATGTCCTTAATGAACAAACGATGTTCACCGATGACCCAAAGCATTATGATCACTTCCTTGATAGCGTATAGGTCCAGCATTGGAACACAAATCACCAGCGATTCTGCATTGCATGAGCTCCACAAGTTCTTAGTAGATTTACGGAGGTATGAGGCACTAGGCGTCTACGCAAGGTTCAAGCAGTTCTCGTATATTACGGGCCAGAGGTTTGAAAGCGCAGAACTGACGCCTGATAGCGTGCCAAATGTGTTCCATTGGATTCACATATGATGAATTTGGTAGCCAACATATCAACAACAGTTCACTGTTGTGCTCTTCAAATGACTCAAGCACGATTCTGGCCTTGTGACATCGACATTTATCCCTCTGGGAGTGCTGGAAGATGCCTTCGCTGTCGGGGAAGATATCAGGCATGAAGAGATCCGATTACTACCACTGGTCCCAAGCATGCCCGGACGAATACCCACCATCGCATATTACCGCCCCAAAGACATGCGTTTGCAAAGTAGTACATGTTTCGAGCAGCCTTTCGTCTGCATGACGGTGTATCCCGGCACGACCATTGACCTGGTCTAAAAAAAGAAAAGAAAAAGTGAACCATAGGACCAAGTGATACGTTTTCGTTTATCCTAGGTTCAATCTAGTTGATTCTGTTTCTACTGTAACCCTAATTGACGATGCCGTTGGTATCACTGGATCAACATGGAACACGTACTGGCCATCTGCTGCCGAGTCCCGCGTTTAACAATGTGCGCTGAATATTACGATCTGAAACACTCGTGGCTGCATCAGCGTTGTGCTCTACCTTTAGATGTGTTTTAGCGAGCGTCCTATGATGAGCTTTGGACCTCCAACACCTTGTTGCCGAGTCGTGGTTTCATCGTCCTTCAGTCACGTTCCAAGATGATCACGACCGTGGCACGTGATCAGCCAACGAGCTTCGAGTCTTCTGGTTTGTTCGTTCCCAAGCGCCGTGCCATAACAATCTGTCCTTTGTCGAGCTCAACAATGTCTGTTAGTTTCCCCATGGGCGACCCATACCGTTGCTAGAATGATTACCCTTTCATCTCTGTTCCGTTTATAGGCTTTCCTCACAGCCATGCCATCAGGCGGCTCTGAGTCTCGCGGTGGGCAGCGGTCATAATGTATAAACTTATCAGTGCAGATTGCAGAGTCCCTCCTTTATCGGCAGTTTGACAACGTCTGCTGCGAAACGGATTTTAACATGCATGCCATTGTTTCGGATTCCACTGTCCAGAAATCGCCAACACATTGAGACAACAAAAAGCTCGTTGTAGAAGCTCTACTCTTACATAGTGAGGATATTCTCAGCAATCGATACATAAGACAGGTTTTAGCCTTCGTCATTCGACTTCAGGTGCCAAGAGAATGTCCAGTCCTATGGGTACCACAGCTCCACTGCTCTGCAGGGTCGGCTGACGTTACCCTCCGAACATGTCTGCGATACAGTTGGTCGGCAGCTTGTCGTACTGGTTCTCATGCAAAGATTTTTGATGATTTATGGAGTTGTAACCGAATCACGTGGAGGTAAACTAACCATGAACACACAGGATGTATCATACCTAGTAGCGAAAACTGAAATGAGTAAAAGTATACGATAACTGAGGGTGGGCAAAATAAAACGGGCTTGGAAAATATTTATAAGACTGGCGTGGAATTGATCCTTGTTAATGAACAAGAGAACAACAGATCACAGAAAAAGCTGGAAACCGTGCTTTAGATGCACCAATCGGTTGCTGTCACATGTACGTGTGTCCGTATTTTCTCTGTATGTCCATATCTTCACTGTGTAATTATGTTTGAGTGGGTGAGAGGAGCAGAGGCGTTTAATTACCAGTTGAATGCAACACAAAATGGTTCTCACGATAATACAGCGCATGTTCGTTGTCGATTGCTCTGCGAAGCACAATTTTTGGAAAACATGTGCGGAACTGTTTGGGCAGGAGTTAAGGGCTGGGGATGAATAGCCAAATACTCCGGAAAAATATGTAATGCAAATCTTGGTGGCAAAATGGCGCGAAACGGGCTCTGTAGGGAATAAAAATCCTAACTATCCGAAAAGTGTTCGAATACCAGGAAACATTGCTCAGGCGGAGAGAGGTCTGGAATAAAGTCTGACGACATTTCAGCACCGTTTGTCTATACAAGTGGGATTTAAGAGACATTATCGAGAAGGATCTGCATGTGTTTCCCTGTAAGTTTACTGTTGTGCATTACTTAAGGCATCCAGACGAAATTTCGCGTGTTGACTTCTGCTAATGTGAAGTAGAATCATGGCTTTTGGATCCTCAGGTTTTCATTTCTTCAGTTGAGACCTGGTTCAGCCTCTTAGGATACGTGAACTCCAAGGACATGCACCATTATGCATCAGAAAATCGGCATCACTACTTTGAAGAGGTGTTGCATAATCTCTGTATTGGTCTCTGGCGTGCAGTATCTGGCCTCCGCACCGTAACAGCATTCTTTCTTCAAAAGGTAATGCTAACCATTATATCCTAAATTCGTTCAACCCACACGTGCATCAGCTTACAGAATATGTACGAGTGCGTGAATGTTTTCAGTAAGACGGAGCAACAGCACACACCACCTTGAGAACCTTATTACGAGTGCGTGAAGTGTTCGGTGAGGAGAGGACAATCAGAAAAGGCAGTGCAGTGTACTGGGCACCTCGGTCATCTGATCTCTCCATCTGTGATTGTCATTTGTGGGGCAAACCGAAGCGTCAGGTGCACTTTAATTATCTTCATTCACTGTAAGAGCTACAGCTTGTACACTATTCGCGGATGCAACAGGAAATGGAGAAATTGGTAGTGGAATGCCAAGTACCCTCCTCAATTCGCGGATGTACCAAAAAATGGAGGAATTGATAGTAGTACACTAGGTACCCTCGGCAACACGCCGTTGAGCGGCTAGTATGATACATACAGTGCGCAACGCATATTAAATCATCACTTTTTTGAAAAACTCATAATTTACTCCCATTGCAAAGCAGAACGCCTGCAACCTTCCCCTGTAATGATGGAAAAGAGTGGCACTCTACGACGCCATACTCGACCTCGGCGACGCTTCAAACAGTTAGGTGTCGACACACATGAAAAAGAGTTCGCAGTTCAGAAGTCAAGAGAGGTGTACGATGGATTAATGATATCACTTTGGCACCAAATTTCACCAAAATTCTATCCAACACCAACGTAAGGGCGTTACATGATGGTCATTACCTCCTATTATCCACATCTCACCTCTCTTTGACGCCTCTGCCATAGAGGTCAGAACCGGCCCATGTGGCCGAGCGGTTCTAGGCACTTCAGTCTGGAACCGCGAAACTACTGTCGCAGGTTCGAATCCTGCCTCGGCCATGGATGTGTGTGATATCCTTAGGTTAGTTAGATTTAAGTAGTTCTAAGTTCTAGGGAGCTGATGACCTCAGATGTTGAGTCCCATAGTGCTCAGAGCCATTTGAGCCATAGAGGTCAGAACTGAGATGCCCAGCGTTGAAATCACGCGGGTTTCTTATGATCGGCCGAGGAAAACATTTCAGACACACCGCCGTTCTGAGTCTACGCGAAAAGATCTTAGAGGATACCACAGTGGGCGTAAATAGAATCACCCCTTCCATGGAGCGTACGTGCTGCACAGGGCTTTTGGATCCTCAGGTGTTCATTTCTTTAGATGAGACCTGGGTCAGCCTCTTAGGATACGTGAACTCCAAGGACATGGATCATTATGCTTCAGAAACGGGCAGAAAATTTAGCCTTTCTCCTGACATTGTTTGCTGCTGAATCATCCTAAGCTTACGTCTTTGCAAATATAAATTTCAGTATTTCTGTTTTCTATTGTGAAGGTTTCTGTCTAATGTGGCGTTTTTAAACGAAAACAGAAATATTTGTAGCGTCTCTTCCCTGTCCATTTCTCCTCATTTTCGACGTTCCGCGGGCTCAACTCGGTGGAACCAACGTCCGGTCTTCTCTTCTGGTTCACTTCCACAGATGCTGCGTAGCGTATCCGTATAATGAATTGGCTGATTATTTTCGGATTTACTATGTAACTGAAGGACCAAAGTTTAGGGTTTCACGTCCGGTGACGATAAGGTCTTTAGAGGCGTAGCACAGACGTGGATAGGGGAAGGCCGCGGAACGAAATGAGCAGTGTCCTTTCGAAAGAAACAACTCTGAGCTTTGCCTCAGAGCATTCGATGCAACCACGGGAACATAAACTTGGATGGCCGGACGGGGATTGGATTCGTTCATAGTCCACATCAGCCCATCGCGTTACAAAATTGTGTATTCTAACACCTTTCCAGAATATTGCAGACGTTAAAAAGAGATTAACACAAAGATATCTGTAGCAAACTAGGCGATAACGCCTAACAGATCACTGTATGAGATATCATATCCAAGCAGTATTTCCTGGTTTTCACAACGACTGTTAATGTTAATAAATGTGGTTCACAGCAACTTATACCAATCGCAATTTTGGTGTCCTTTTGGAATTTTATTCGTGGGTCATATTTCGAGGTCGTCAGATAACTAAAACCATACAAAAATATTTAGGTAAGCTATACAACGATTTTTAGTATTATTATGCCGTAGAATGCTGTTTTCTTCGGTATAGCGTTTCTCCTTGCAACGTACTCCAACGAGCAACGTATGTTGACAGCGTCGCAAGCATTATTTCCACGTATATTGTCCACCTACTCCCTTAATCATTATTACGTACACCCAGAGATAGCTTTTTCCATTTACGTTCTAGCTTTCGCGTAAGGTAAAGTCTCGTTTATTTCAATTAAAATGGCATTCTTGCAGGTTCGGTGTTCGCATATAGCTTCGCTTTGAGACAATTATTTTTAACTAAGGCTTGCCGGAGAAGAAAATTTAGCGTATACCCGATACATACAATGTGCATATGGCCATTAGTCTTAATAGAAACATCGCTCGGAGTATTGTCGCTAATCCCAGTTGCTGCTGTAACGGCTGCAGTATAATTAGAAACGTACAGTTACCTATACGAGCAGCAGACTTCAAACTCCACACACTGCCTTTTTTGCAAGTTGAAAATGTAAGAATAAATGTATGGTATCCCTGCGGGTTAAACAATTTCTGCTCTTATATAAAATTATGTTGTTCCTTACTCTGCAGTTCTAGTTTAGAATTAAAATCATGGTTCGAAATGTTAACTACCGAAAGGTTAATTAATTATTTACTTTGTTGTTTACTGTTTCATGCTTAAGGTATCCTTTGATCAACATTATTTGTAATACGGTTCATATAGCTTATTCTCCACTTAGGAAAGAAACGAGTAATCTGCGTTAGAAATATTTTACGTAGACCAAAAGTGGAACACAGTCATAAACAGGATCATATTTGCTGAATATTGTGCCAGAAGTGAATCAGAACACGGTAACACATTTATCACACTTTAGTATCAAAACACGTAATTACAAACATTCTTAAATTGAAATTACTTTTTTTAAGTAATAAAGGCGGCATAACACGCACGAGTCTCATGGTATGACAGACTTGGTTCATGAAATACTGGTCTCACGTTTGACTGGTTTGCCTATTCCGTAGCTAGAGTCACGCTATTGAGGACACGCTGTTCTATGCATCATCCGAGTTTGGACTTATGCGGGCCAATCTTTCATCGTGTTGTAACTTTCCCTGATATCACAATATTTATACAGTCATAAAGGCATCATTCTACATCGGCAATTTTTGCCATAAGAAATTTAGATCTGAACGGGAATTTTAATCCCATTGCGAGATACGCTTTAGAAATTTCATTTTTTAATTTGTTAATTACTCTCTTGTCCGCTATTTTCAATCTGAATTTTACTATTGGCCGAAAGTGGTGCTCCTGATGACACACGGTGCTACCTACTGTGCTTCTCTTCTCAGTGCCGTGAGACACACATACGCTGGTGGCTTTCAAGCCCTCGCATGGCAACGAACATTAAAATGTGCAGCTGATACAAACATTACGTTCTAAACGAAATTAACTGGACGCGCACACTGTGCGTATAATACCTTTTCGATTTCATTTAATTAACCGTAGATATCTGGACGAGCTTAAACACGTCCATGAGCGGCAATCAGATAATTTGCTAAATTAGCGCGACCCCCAAAGTTTAAATGCGATACGTCGCTCTGTAGCCCGTTACTCCCACCGTATAGCTGTAAAGTATTTCCATTCTAAAGGCAAGCTTTTCTCGTTTATCTCTGAAAATTTACTGAAAATTGTTTTGGGCAGGTTAGTCTGAAATAGCTTGAAAATCCATAACGGCAGTGATCACGGTGGAAAGTAATTTTCCAGTGTCCCATCCTGAAGTGGTATTGCTATCTAGAAGTATAACCTCAGCTCCGTAGCTACACGTATCTCTATTTCAGAATGAAGACTGATTCGACACGATAAACGCATTACAATCAAAAAAGGTCGAGACGAACAGACACTGATTAATATCCTTGTACAGGCGATCCACCCAAAGCGGATATCCTAAGCTAACGCAGCTGGTGCAAATATTCCAGTGGAGCTTCCGGTAAATGACAGTATGTCAGGGAGCGAGCAAGTACGTGGCCATAAGGCGCCTCTTAAAAACACATATATGTACGAAGGAACTGGATCAGACACTCCGTTGCAACTGAAATCAAATTTTTTTTAGATTTATCTCAAGGTACGTGTGAAGAGAAATAGAATGAAACGTGAGACACAAAAGTCACGATATAGTTAGTTATTGGAGATGAAATAGTGGAGGAAAAATCTGTAAACTCCCCACCCCCACCCCCCTCACGCGCACACACACACACACACACACACACACACACATACATACACACACACAGACCAGGAGACACCATGGTAATACCGTGTGACAACTAGAAAATAACCCGAAATCGGACAGGAGGTAATACCGTGTGACAACTAGAAAATAACCCGAAATCGGAGAGGAAGTGTGTCCTTAACTTTAAAATATCCATTGGAAGCCAATGATCGATGAGTAAATTCCATAGAGCTACCAGATGACGAGGATGTTGAGTGCTACGTTTCACTCGCTGCTGCAAATCGTCCCACATATTTTCTATGGGATTAATTTCGGGTGATTTACTGACAGTCGATGTGTAGCAGGATTCTTGACTGTCCATCGAACACAGAACGTATGAGTGCAGCCCTGTGAACGTAGTTGTTGTCATCTTGGAACGCTGGAGTATCCACAGCATACTCATCAGGAAGATGTAGGAGAAAGGGCGACATTTGATCACCCTGGGTCATGTAACTGGTAACGTGAGTGAGTTGACCTAGTTTACAGTACGAAAATCAGCCCCAAAACATCAAGGAACCACCTACGGGATGAAATACAACCTTCATCTACACCTACATGACTACTCTGCAATTCACATTTAAGTGCTTGGCAGAGGGTTCATCGAACCACAATCATACTATCTTTCTACTATTCCACTCCCAAACAGCGAGCGGGAAAAGCGAACACCTAAACCTTTCTGTTCGAGCTCTGATTTCTCATATTTTATTTTGATGATCATTCCTACCCATGTAGGTTGGGCTCAACAAAATATTTTCGCATTCGGAAGAGAAAGTTGGTGACTGAAATTTCGTAAAAAGGTCTCGCCGCGTCGAAAAACGTCTATGCTGTAATGACTTCCATCCCAACTCTTGTATCATATCTGCCACACTCTCTCCCCTATAACGTGATAATACAAAACGAGCTGCCCTTTTTTGCACCCTTTCGATGCCCTCCGTCAATCCCACCTGGTAAGGATCCCACACCGCGCAGCAATATTCTAACAGAGGACGAACGAGTGTAGTGTAAGCTGTCTCTTTAGTGGACTTGTTGCATCTTCTAAGTGTCCTGCCAATGAAACGCAACCTTTGGCTCACCTTCCCGACAATAATATCTATGTGGTCCTTCCAACTGAAGTTGTTCGTAATTTTAACACCCAGGTACTTAGTTGAATTGACAGCCTTGAGAACTGTACTATTTATCGAGTAATCGAATTCCAACGGATTTCTTTTGGAACTCCTGTGGATCATCTCACACTTTTCGTTATTTAGCATCAACTGCCACCTGACACACCATACAGCAATCTTTTCTAAATCGCTTTGCAACTGATACTGGTCTTCGGATGACCTTACTAGACGGTAAATTACAGCATCATCTGCGAACAATCTAAGAGAACTGCTCAGATTGTCACCCAGGTCATTTATATAGATCAGGAACAGCAGAGGTCCCAGGACGCTTCCCTGGGGAACAACTGATATCACTTCAGTTTTACTCGATGATTTGCCGTCTATTACTACGAACTGCGACCTTCCTGACAGGAAATCACGAATCCAGTCGCACAACTGAGACGATACCCCATAGCTCCGCAGCTTGATTAGAAGTCGCTTGTGAGGAACGGTGTCAAAAGCTTTCCGGAAATCTAGAAATACGGAATCAACTTGAGATCCCCTGTCGATAGCGGCCATTACTTCGTGCGAATAAAGAGCTAGCTGCGTTGCACAAGAGCGATGTTTTCTGAAGCCATGCTGATTACGTGTCAATAGAGCGTTCCCTTCGAGGTGATTCATAATGTTTGAATACAGTATATGCTCCAAAACCCTACTGCAAACCGACGTCAATGATATGGGTCTGTAGTTAAATGGATTACTCCTACTACCCTTCTTGAACACTGGTGCGACCTGCGCAATTTTCCAATCTGTAGGTACAGATCTATCGGTGAGCGAGCGGTTGTATATGAGTGCTAAGTAGGGAGCTATAGTAACGGCGTAAACTGAAAGGAACCTAATCGGTATACAATCTGGACCTGGAGACTTGCCCGTATCAAGCGATTTGAGTTGCTTCGCAACACCTAAGGTATCTACTTCGAAGAAACTCATGCTAGCAGATGTTCGTGTTTCAAATTCTGGAATATTCCATTTGTCTTCCCTGGTGAAGGAATTTCGGAAAACTGCGTTCAATAACTCCGCTTTAGCGGCACAGTCGTCGGTAACAGTACCATCGGCACTGCGCAGCGAAGGTATTGACTGCGTCTTGCCGCTTGTGTACTTTACATACGACCAGAATTTCTTCGGATTTTCTACCAAATTTCGAGACAATGTTTCGTTGTGGAACCTATTAAAGGCATCTCGCATCGAAGTACGTGCCAAATTTCGCGCGTCTGTAAATTTTAGCCCATCTTCGGGATTTCGCGTTCTTCTGAACTTCGCATGCTTTTTCCGTTGCCTCTGCAACAGCCTTCGGACCTTTTTTGTGTACCACGGGGGATCCGTTCCATCTCTTACCAATTTATGAGGTATGAATATCTCAATTGCTGTTGCTACTATATCTTTGAATTTGAGCCACATCTCGTCTACATTCGCATAGTCAGTTCGGAAGGAATGGAAATTGTCTTTCAGGAAGGCTTCTAGTGACACTTTATCCGCTTTCTTAAATAAAATTATTTTGCGTTTGTTTCTGATGGATTTGGAAGAAATGGTATTGAGCCTAGCTACAACGACCTTGTGATCACTAATCCCTGTATCAGTCATGATGCTCTCTATCAGCTCTGGATTGTTTGTGGCTAAGAGGTCAAGTGTGTTTTCGCAACCATTTACAATTCGCGTGGGTTCGTGGACTAACTGCTCGAAATAATTTTCGGAGAAAGCATTTAGGACAATCTCGGAAGACGTTTTCTGCCTACCACCGGTTTTGAACAAGTATTTTTGCCAACATACCGAGGGTAGGTTGAAGTCCAAACCAAATATAACCGTATGAGTGGGGTATTTATTTGTTACGAGACTCAAACTTTCTCTGTACTGTTCCGCAACTGTAGCATCGGAGTCTGGGGGTCGGTAGAAGGAGCCAATTATTACCTTAATTCGGCTGTTAAGTATAACCTCCACCCACACCAATTCGCACGGAGTATCTACTTCGACTTCACTACAAGATAAACCACTACTGACAGACACAAACACTCCACCACCAATTCTGCCTAATCTATCTTTCCTGAACACCATCTGAGACTTCGTAAAAATTTCTGCAGAACTTATTTCAAGCTTTAGCCAGCTTTCTGTACCTATAACAATATCAACTTCTGTGCTTTCTATTAGCTCTTGAAGCTCTGGGACTTTTCCAGTGCAGCTACAACAGTTTACAACTATAATTCCGACTGTTTCTTGATCCAAGCACGTCCTGTAATTGCCATGCACCCTTTGACATTGCAGCCCACCCCGTACTTCCACGCCACACAACCTCCACTACCCGTGTAGCCGCCAGCTGAGTGTAGTGAACTCCTGACCTATTCAGCGGAACCCGAAACCCCACCACCCTCTGGCGCAAGTCAAGGAATCTGCAGCCAACACGGTCGCAAAACCGTCTGAGCCTCTGAATCAGACCCTCCACCCGGCTCTGCACCAAAGGTCCACATTCGGTTCTGTCAACGATGCTGCAGATGGTGAGCGCTGCCTTCATCTCGTAAGCAAGACCGGCAGCCTTCACCAAATCAGATAGCCGCTGGAATCCAGAGAGAATTTCCTCAGATCCAAAGGGACACACGTCATTAGTGCCGACATGTGCCACCACCTGCAGCTGGCTGCACCCTGTGCTCTTCATGGCATCCGGAAGGACCCTTTCCACATCAGGAATGACTCCTCCCGGAATGCACACGGAGTGCACACTGGATTTCTTCACCTCCTTAGCCGCCGTATCCCTAAGGGGCCCCATTACGCGCCTAACATTGGAGCTCCCAACTACCAGTAAGCCCACCCTCTGCGATTGCCCGGACCTTGAAGGCTGAGAATGATCCTCTGAAACAGGGCAGGCAGCTGCATCTGGCTCAGCCAGAGACAGTGCCTGAAACCGGTTTGTCAGACTCACCAGGGAGGCTTTCTGATCAGCCTCCGGGGACGCCTTCATCTGGTTTAAACGCCTCATTGGGCCGTCACCACTCGATAACCTGCTTCATTTGGAAAGAGGCCAAATCGCGACTCTTCGAACGACACTACATGCGTCCTGTCAACTACTGTCCAGTTTCTGAGTTGTTTGACACACTGAAAACTTGGAGCTTTTTGTGCCATTGATCAACTGCCTTTTGTGAAGTATACGGTTCGAACTGTACCTTCCATTCCATTTCATTCGCAATGTCATTTCGTAAACTGATTAAGACAGACCTACAATCACTGACAATCTGTCTGGTATGAAACTGACAGTCGTTGAGAAAGGCATGGCACTTTTCTCTGGTCACTGTCGGGCTCCTTTGAGGAGGACTATTCTTACGCCGTGCTACAGTATTCTTTTCCAACACGTTGGAAAGTCAGCGCTGATAAAGCAACAAATCGGTGTGATTAAGGGCACGTCAAAATAAAATCACTCTTTTCTCCCATTCTGTCACTTCTCCGTGTCAACCCAACGCTTACTGTGCTCAATCCACGCAACCGGTCACCAGGAACACCCCACTCCACTGCCGTGATACTTTCTAACATACAAAGAAAAATAATCTATGCACCACCGAGGAATAATCCGAACGAGGCGGAATTCGGTAGATGTGATGTACATGTCCAGACAAGCAAATGATTACAACTTCAGAAAAATTGGGCGATTAATTCAAGAGGAAGAGATTCACAAGGTGTACACTTCAATGACGTGTTAGTCCACCACTTGTCCGTGTGTAAGCAGTTATTCGGCTTGGCATCGATTGACAGAGTTGCTGGATGTCCTCCTGACAGCTATCGTGCCGAGTTCTGTCCACTTGGCGCCTTAGATCGCCAAAATCCCGAGCTTGTTGGAGGGCCCTGCCCATAATTCACGAAAAGTTCTCAGCTGGGCAGAGAACCAAGATAGGGTTTGGCACGCACGAAGATAAGCAGTAGAAACTCTCACTGTGTTCGGGCGAGCGTTAACTTGCTGAAATATAAGCGCAGGATGGCTTGACATGAAGGGCAACAAACAGGAGCGTAGCACATTGTCGACGTATCGCTGTGGTGTAAGGGTGCCACGGCTGACAACCAGAGGTATTTGCTATGAAATGAAATGGTGCCCCATACTCCTGGTTGCCAGGCCGTAGGGTTAGCGGTAGTCAGGTTAGTATCCCACCACTGTCCACGTCATAGGAGCTCAGTTAGAATTGTGACCTATCAATGAAACAGTTCTGCTCCAGCCAATGAGATTCCAGGCCGATGCCGTGTCTGGAGACGCCTGTGACAGTCGTGGGATACCATTTAATTTCATAGCAGGACCCCTTCGGTTATCATCCATGAGACCCTTATAGCATAGCGGTACTTGGACGGTATTCTGTGACCTGTTTTGTTACCCTTCATCCTGAGTTTGCATTTCAGCAAGGAAATTCCCACACGTACTCGGCGAGAGTTTCTACTGATTGTCTGTGTGTTTGCCAAATCCTGCCTTGGCCAGGAAGGTCGCTGGATCTCTCCCCAGTTGAGGACATCTGGAGCGTTATGGGCAGGACTCTCCAACCAGCTAGGAATTATGACGATCAAACGCACCAACTGAACAGAAATTGGCATGATATCCCTTAGGAGAACATCCAGCAAGTCCGTCAGTCAATGCTAAGCAGCATAACCGCTTGAATAAGGGCCAGAGGTGAACCATCGCGTTATTGGCGTGCTCAATTTGTAAAGCTTCTTCTATTGAATAAATGATCCAATTATTCTGAAACTGTAATAATTTATTTTTCTGTAGATTTGTATCACATCCACCCATTTCCGTCCCATTCGGAGAATTCCTTCGTGGTGCATCGTTTTTTTCCTAAAACTGTATACTTCAGCGGTGAAGGACATCATTATCGCCTGGTACCAATTCGACACCATCTACAACGCTACGAAGCGACAATTGTGCCCTCTTAGAGGGATGATTAATATTTCGTCAGGTGAAATAATAACAATTTTGGTGGGTATCATATGGAGCAATGGGAGCATGGGATAGCCCCATGGGTAGGAAACAACAGACAACATTCCTCTTCTGGTAAGGCTGCTTGGTAGTAGTCCCCCAATCTGTTGTCATGTGTTTTGTCTGGGTTTCCCATTTTCAAATTTACGAAACAGTATAAACTGGACGCTGTACATATCAACGGCGAATCTTGCAGAAATTACGAAGCATCTGTCGAAATTTAAGCTTCAAGGTACGCTAACAGAACGCACGTATGAAGGAAAACAATACAGCTTCACAAACGCTCCTGTTGCTAGGTGGCTGGAATCCTCAAAGCGGCATATACGGAGATTTAGAAGTCAATGTTTGGAAGAAACCCCTACGTAGGTAAGCGAGAATGTTGCAGTACCGTATTCCAGAACTGTACGAATAACACATGTGCAACAGCAAAGATGTCATCCATATCACTTGACTCCGAAACAGACTTTAAGGTCTTGAAGGACTGACAACGAATTTCTACAGTACGTACTACTTACTGATGAAGTGACCTTCACAATCCACTAAACTAACAATAATAAAATCTAAATTCCACAATCAGGCTATGAAGACAGCACTATCCCAATACATTGTCAGCAAGCAGTTCTCCTGACCGTTGTCAGCATTATTAACATTGGAGTCACAGCCTGTCATGCAAGTCACTCAAGTAACACCTCATTAGGTCTCACGAATCAAAATGGCTCTGAGCACTATAGGACTCAACTGCTGTGGTCATAAGTCCCCTAGAAATTAGAACTACTTAAACCTAACTAACCTAAGGACATCACACACATCCATGCCCGAGGCAGGATTCGAACCTGCGACCGTAGCAGTCGCACGGTTCCGGACTGCGCGCCTAGAACCGCGAGACCACCGCGGCCGGCCTCACGAATCTGAATGAACCTCATTTCAGTCCTCTAACAAGGTAAAAATTCTCTGTAGTACCTGTAATCGAACCAAGGTATTCGGTGCTGCAGTAAGACACGCTACCATATCACTTACGGTGAATCGGCGGACACTTTTCCGCCTCGCCACAGTACATTAAAGGAAACAGATTCACATTTCCTCGCCGGCCACGGTGGCCGAGCGGTTCTAGGCGCTACAGTCTGGAACCGCGCGACCGCTTCGGTCGCAGGTTCGAATCCAGCCTCGGGCGTGGATGTGTGTGATGTCCTTAGGTTAGTTAGGTTTAAGTAGTTCTAAGTTCTAGGGGACTGATGACCTTAGAAGTTAAGTCCCATAGTGCTCAAAGCCAATTGAACCATTTGAACCACATTTCCTCAGTACGATTTTGCCGCTGCTTCTGGAGGAAGTACTTGTCGACATCCGTTTTGAGCATGACGCCTGCGCTATGCAGTTGTGCTTTGGTGGCGAGGCAGTGTTAAAGGAAACATTTCCAATCCCATGAACTGGACAGGGTAGTCTCCATGCTCGTTCGACCATACGTCTCTAGATTTCTTCCTGGACGGAACGCTGAAAGGTAATCTCCAGAACCGTTGCTATGACGCCATTGGATGCACAGGAACGAAGTGTGATACCTTGTCGTAAGACATCAGATTCTTCGTCGTTCGCTACATGTGTGTTTACATTTGTGTACTGCTGTCGATGGCCAAAATGTCGACTACTTGCTGATATGAAGCATTTCAACCACAACCGTGTTCCTTGATACTTTGAATGTGAATACGATTAATTTTTATTTGTTTGTATTTTTCTATTTTAGTTTTGCACGCGGTCTTTACTCAACACAATTAACTACAATGAAACATGTCTCCTGAAGTTCGTTGGTGTCGTAATAAAATTTTATGTTCACATCAAGAATGCGATCCTCATTTCCTCTATTGGTCCATATCAGAACTGATCACGCCAGGAAGACGTATGGAGCTTATTGTTTCACAGTAGGCTCATGAGATTATGATAACAGACATTAGTCAGTGCCTGATATAGGTACAAAATACTATCATCCACCAGTGGACTGTAGCTGAGGAATAACATTGCCAGCCATTAAAATTTCAACACAAGGAAGGACTACAAATAAGGAAATTTCACTTAATATGTGTATACAGTGTAACAGGGAGAGCGCATTATTATATTTGTGGGGGATGTGGGCATAGTCCGCCTTCGAAGCTGAGTAGTCAGCTTTCCTGGTACTGCCAAGAACTTTTCCTTGGCGGAGTGACTGGTACGGAGTGTACTTAGCCTCTTGATGCCCTTTAAGTAGTTACTTAAATGAGAAACAGTGGCTCCACGGGGGGAACTGTCGGCAAAACGGCGGGATCTATGGGCTAACCACATAGCCCTCCGTACCGCATCCACATGACGTCGCAAGGCAGAGATGCCGCGGTACTAAGTCGATTCGCTTGAGCCTTCAAGGTCGATTTGGGGGTGTACAGAGCACGAAATACAGAGCGGTCAGAAAGAGTCTTAAAAGCTTGTAAGGGTGTTGCAGGGGAGAATTTGCTGAGAAATAAGTTTTAAGAAAGAACTTCGATACGTTGCCCCGTTTCTGAGTTATGTAGCATTAGAGTTAGCCAATCACGTAGCTGTGCGTGTAAATTCGAGCTGCCTGCCAGATGGAATTAGTGTCAGTTGTTCTCATAGCATAGATTTTTTTTTGTGTGACTAGGGCCTCGCGTCAGGTAGACCGTTTGCCAGGTGCAAGTCTTTCGGTTTAACGCCACTTCGGCGACTTGCGCGTCGATGGGGATGAAATGATGGTGATTAGGACAACACAAAACCCAGTCCCTGAGCAGAGAAAATCTCCGACCCAGCAGGAAATTGAACCTGGGCCCTAAGGATTGACATTCTGTCGTGCTGGGCACTCAACTACTGGGGGCGGACATAGCGTAGATGATAGCTCATGAGACTGCTCAGTCTTTGGCTGGGGTTCGATCCTTACTACCATTCCATGTACAATTTTTGCATCAATCTCTTATTCTGTTGTAGGAAACCAAATGAAGCACACGTTTGGCGATACCGTCTCTGGTGCGCCACTTGAATATGCAAGCACAACGGCCTTATTAGCTGACTTCAATGATAAATAACTCGGACTGGGCGCAAAGTATTGAATTTATTTCTTAACAATTATTTATCTCAGCACGCCATGCAACAAGTGTGCTTTGTTTAATTACTATAATAAATAGTTGTTACTCAAAAAGTGCATTTCAGTATGACCAGCCACACCAAAAAGCAAAGGGTAGAAATTTTTTTCTAATAATAACCGTATTATTGTAACAAAATCAAATAGTTACCAATTGTCTTCTTCTTCTCTGCTCATCACTGCTGCTGCTGCTGCTGCTGCTGCTGCTGCTGATGATGATGATGATGATGATGCTGGCGCTTCATACTGGGCAGAGTACAAACAGCAAATGTAGTTTATAAAAATTGCTCAGTTTAGCTTGCACTCCATTTGCAGTGATATCGACAATGGGGTCACTGGGCCGCTGGAGTGAGGAGGGGCGCTTGGGGATCAGCAAGAGAGGGGGGTGGGGGGTGCCAGGAAACGGCGGCCTTCACAGGGCAGTTATGTGATCATGTCAGAATTCGGGGAACGGTGATATCATGGCTTTAATGCACGTGGTCGGATGAGATCGTATCAGAATTCCAGGAACACTGGCGCCAAAAAGTGCTGATGTCAGCGTTTTTGCCCAGAATATCCACTGATCCTCTACTCACGCCAGATGCTTGGCCTGTATGACGATGACTAATGCAATCTGGAAACGTTCGTTCTACTCGGACCCTCCACATTCGGGTACATCCCACGAGATGCTTTGGGCGCAATCCTGTCGGCACTTCTTCCCACTTTTGGCGCGTCAAGGATAGCCACGATGCTTCACACGTCAATGTGGATACTTGTCACGTTACAAAGAAGCCCATTTTCTGACTCAACGTACATAACGTAGCTATACGATCTTGGACGGCTGAACGAACGGAATTTCTGTCTCTCATGAGGTAGTCGCAAGGCGTCACTGCTGTCCTGCATGGCGTTCTATATACCTTCATGAACCCATCGATACGATATTTGCAATAACAGTCGTGTATCCAGACCAACGCGAACAGCAACGATAAACCACA
Source organism: Schistocerca gregaria (assembly GCF_023897955.1). NCBI lineage: Eukaryota > Metazoa > Arthropoda > Insecta > Orthoptera > Acrididae > Schistocerca > Schistocerca gregaria. Next base: position 378,360,498 of record NC_064931.1, read on the forward strand.
GTTTCCGCAGGTCTTGACCCTGACGCTGTCGAAAAGTTTCTCCCTTCTACACGAGGCACAATACAACTTTCTCACAAAGAGGCACCACTAAACGCGATTTCTGGATCAGATATCCCTGTTCGTAGTCTTTACTTATAACCCTTACATAGACAGTGTTACTTTACCTACTTCATGATATCGCACTGCAATACTTATCATTTGCTTACCCAAGCATCTTGTAGACTTCAAGTGAATTTGTTTTTTGCGGACCACCTCCTAGCAATATGTAGTTTTAATGGCCAGCAACATACAAGTTTATCTAACAATAACATTTTAACAAAATACATAAAGCAGAAAATTATCCAGAAATTCATTAATGCATTGATATTGCGATGTAACGATTCGAATGCTCTTCATAAGCATGTGCCTTGTGCACACACTCGGAGGAGAGGAGATTAGTGTTAATGCCCCGTCGACAACGAGGTCATTAGAGACGGAGCACATGCACGAATTAGGTAAGGATGGGGAAGGAAACCGGCCGTGCCCTTTCATGGGAACCATACCGGAATTTTCCTGAAACGATATATGGAAATCACGGAAAACCTAAAACAGGATGGCCGTCGTCCTCCCGAATGCGAGTCGAGTGTGCTAACCACTGCACCACTTCGCTCGGTCACGCATTCGGATTACTGTACGAAACCTGCAATGTTTCTGATCCGTGGATCTGCAACGACGGCCACGTTCGGTGTACCCACAGCACAGACGGTGCACACACCACTCTCATTCAGGCTACGGCCCGCATCCTGTCTGAACATCAAGATTTACGTTTTCCATGATGTCCCTAAATTACTTGAGGCAAATGTCGGGATTTATCTTTGAAATGTTTGTGTATCGGCAGCAACGTTAGTTTAATAAGTCTAGTCGCTATACTTTCACGATTTTTGCGCGTGGACTGGAGTAATCGATTAGGGACGAAACCAGGTGTAATTTATGTCCGTGTGCTACATTAAGCAGTCAAAGGCTAATTAAAAAATACCGTATCGACAACATATTGCTCTAATTAGCTCTCGGTATCACATGTTTATACACGGCAGGGGATATATGTTGTGGTTCAGCTGTCAGATGACTACTGTTTGCTCTTGTGTAGAAAATCCAGTTATGAACGAAGTGGAGCCGCCGAATTAATGTTTATTAGTGCTCTTGATTAATAGCCTACGGTGTAGAATCTACATACAAACTGTGCAAGCTACTATTTAGTTGGTGGTGGACGGAACATTCTACCAAAACTATCAACTTTTTCCTATTCCTTTAGCATCCCGAACGACGGAAAATTAACTGTTAATATTTCGTTGTACATGCCCTAATCACTCTCGACGTATTCTCACGATCCCTACGCGAGATATTCGATGACGGCAGCATAATGATCGCTTCGTCTTCTTCGAATACGTGTTCTCTAAATTCACTGAATAGGAATTCGTGAGCACTACGTAGCTGTTCTTCCATGTAAGTTCCCTATCATTCCTGTTACACTTTCGTATGGGCTAAGCCGAGCTGTTTTGATCCCAGCATCGTGTTTCTGAATCCGTTCAGTGTTTCTTGTCATGCTTAAATTATAAGGACTCGAAACACTTGAACAATACTCTAGAATTGGTCGCACTAGCAGCCTGTATTCCGTTACCCTTACAGAAGCACTGCACTTTCCCAGAACCCGTTCAGCAAATCTAAGTCTTCCATTTGCCTTCCCTAATACTGATTTTACGCGACTGTCCCATTTCATATCGCCTTTTAGTATCACCCCTAAATAATTATACGGTGTTACGAGCTCAAGATGTTCATCACTAACGTTGTAATCGGGTACTGTGGATCTCTTTCTCATTGCCAATATTGCTGCTATTACCATACATGTTAGGTGTAACTTCTGTATGAGACAAAACTAATAAGTAAATTACGTGTCCAGAAGGAGCTCGAAAAGTTTGCTAGATTCCAACAGATATTAGTCACACAATGTACACTGATGCAACATTTTAAAAACGCAGTAACAAAATAATGGTGAGTCAATTGTACACTTTGTCACGGGGCGAGTTTCGAATATTCCTTTTTCTGCGGTTTAGTTGCCCAGGTGTCATGGAGATCTCGTCCAGATAACAGTGGTAGGTGATGGCAGCAGTTTTCCTCCTATTAAATAGATCTCAGTGCAGCAAGTCTGTTTCTTCTGGACCTTTGAAAAATTGTACAGCTACTTCAATATAATAATATTTGCAAAGCAAATTTATGTTTGAGTGATTGAATGTAAAATTTCATTTTCTGTATGCACTAGTCTTTTCGCTATAGACATCGCTTCTTGCAAATTAATTCTAATTTTATAATTCATGGTAATGAGGTTTTTGCTTCAGTACTCCGGAAATTGGGATTCCTATCCGCTAACTGAATCAACACCATCTTTTCCCCCGGTTTGTATAATGAGACTCTGTTTTTATTCTGAGTGTGAATCACCATCACTTTAAAAAAAAAGGATTTTTCTTTATTACAGTTTAATTGCTCTCCAGACAAACAGTCATGATCATCAGTATGTTTATAAAACAAAAACAAAGACTCTTTCCTTGCTGGATTGCTTATACATTTTAAATAACTGATTTTTTCACTTATTACTACTTACTAGTATATCCTCATTTTTTTACTATGTGAAACTATTACATGAAAATAAAAAAACAAAGCGTCTTCTGTAAACATTACTAGTAGATATTTGTTGGCTGTTTGTTAACTCACTTCGTGTCTAACGTTTTAAAAGGATGTTAACCTCACTTATGATACAAGAAGCAGCATTGTAAATCATATACTTTCTAAGCCTTACGTGCATCACGGAGAGCTTGCGCTGTTTACTGATACCCATCCAAACTTCTGAAATGCCTACCACCTATAATCCTAATTGAAACAAATATAAATTTTTCTCTCGCAACAAAGTGTGTAGCAGTAATAATAGGCGAGAAACTAAACTAGGTTGAGCACATAGGTACAATACGTAAAATGGCATCAGTATTACTCCATGCTATTCAAAAATATTAAGCACACTACCCTCTCGACCCGAAAAAGAAATATGTACAAACCCTTGTACTCCCAATTGATTATAACGATGTTATCCCACAAAGTCCTTCGCTGGATACCTAACGGTGGTTGGAGATGATGAGCGCCTGCGTATGATATATCTGTGACGATCAGCTTTTGGATCATATTATGCCACCATACGCACAACTATCCTTGCTACCTGTAGACAAACGAAAAAAGATCCATTCATTATGTCTCCTTTACTATCTTATCGACTTATTCACTTCCTCATATTACTCATCGACCTTAACGCTCTTGTCTAAATAAAAGACTTAAAACACTAATTCCTATTAGAATAAACTCTTCTTCGTCCTTCATGATCACTCATCCGCCTTCCCTAACTCCTTTCCAATATAAGGAACGCGACTGTGGAGTTATCTTCCTCGCTGTATCTGATAACTAATTAACACCACTATCGATATACAGTATGTATCAATAAGAATCATCCAATTTTAAAGAAATCATAAATATTTTGGTATTTGAGATAAGCGCGTAAATAACGTACTGTTGTAAAGAGTATACTCTCGAGTTTTACATGGTTCCTTCTAGCTAGCAGCAATGTGCGGCCACTTCAGTTCTAGTAAAAATGGTGTCGGGACAACAGAAAGTGTTTTGTGTTCTACGTTTTCCGCAGTGCAGGTCAGTAATAACTGTTCAGCGTGACTTTCGTACTAGTTTTGATATGGCTCCTCCTACAGCACAGAGATTAGACGATAGCATGAACAATTTCGAGAAATAGGTTGTTTGTGTAAAGACAAATCGCCGGGTCCTCCCCTAGAGTCTGACACAGACGTCGAACGCATACGCCATAGTTTCACAAGGTGCCCGTAGGAAACCGTTCGCCTTGCAAAATTGTTCAAATGGCTCTGAGCACTATGGGACTTAACATCTGAGGTCATCATTCCCCTAGAACGTAAAACTACTTAAACCTAACTAACCTAAGGACATCACACACATCCATGCCCGAGGCAGGATTCGAACCTGCGACCGTTGCGATCGCGCGGTTCAGACTGAATCGCCTAGAGCCGCTCGACCACACCGGCCGGCGTTCGCCTTGCAGCTCGACAGCTCAACATGTCTCTGATTTCCGTCTGGCGTGTGTTGCGTCTACGTTTACACATGAAACCATATGAAGTCCAGACACTGCAAGCTCTTCTTGAAGGTGACAAACAACAACATGTGGAGTTCTGTAATTTCGTTCTTGGTAAGATGGAGGATGGCAGTTTTCTTCCACGCTTAGTGTTTAGTGACGAGACAACATTCCATTTAAATGGAAACGTGAACCGTCATAATGTGAGAATATGGTGTACGGAACAACCACATGAAGTTATACAACATGAGAGGGAGCCTCGAAAATTTAATGTGTTTTGTGCAGTTTCGCGGTGTGTGATCCATTTTTATTTGCTGAAAACACTGCTACAGGAAGCACATATCACGGCATACTTGAGAACTTTCTTTTCTCACAGTTGGAACCTGATTCGAACGACGTCATTTACCAACAGGATGGGGCGCCGCCACACAGGCATATGGAAGCGGGGGAAATTTTAAAGCAAAGGATTACTGAACGATGGAGTGGTCGCACTAGATCAAATGATTCAGCCTTACATTACTGGCCCCCAGGTCACCGGACCTGTCTGTATGTGATTATATCTTGTGGGAGTTTGTAAAAGACTCTGTTTATGTTCCTCCGTTACCAACAACAATGAATGGACTGAGACATCGCATAACACAGCAGCTGTGCCGGCCGGGATGGCCGAGCGGTTCTAGGCGCAGCAGTCTGGAACCGCGCGACCGCTACGTCGCAGGTTCGAATCCTGCCTGGTGCATGAATGTGTGTGATGTCCTTAGGTTAGTTAGGTTAAAGTAGTTCTAAGTTCTAGGGGACTGATGACCACAGCAGTTAAGTCCCATAGTGCTCAGAGCCATTTGAACCATTTTTTGAACAGCAGCTGTGGAAGCTGTAACTGAAGATATGCTCGCAGCAGTGTAGGAACAATTTGAATACCGCATTGACATATGTTGTGCTTCTCAAGGGGGACGTCTTCAATACCTATGGAAAGGTATGAAAAAAAAATTTCTGAGTGTCCCGTTCATCAAAAAAACAAAATTCATTGTATATGTTCACTAGTTTCAGAAATATAGACGTGCCAAACTGAATAATTCTTTCTGATACACTCTGTACATACTAAAACAACAATTACAACTGAATTCTCTTCTTTCCCACCTGCCTTCCACGATTACCAAAGCCGCTAAATGGTGCAGTTTAACTGAATTTCTCTCCCTCAGAACTTGTTGTATCATAAAATCTCAATTGGTGGAGCCATACCTACATTTTTTATCTTGTACTGCTACTATCTGCTGTATCAGCTATTCGGGTATCGATACACGCGATCGCGTTTGCGTGGTCCCATCACCAGCGGTAAACAAGTCACCGCGTTCACACTGCGATCGGCGCTACAAGCTAGGAAATCGCCTCGTAGTGACACGTAGGATCAAGTGGGGCCAAATCGTTTTTTTTTTTTTTTTCGACTTGGAAGAAAGGTGCCGACACGCCTATCGGAGGACCAGTTGCGTATCGTTCTCGATCATTCTTTAGACGCCGTGGTCTACATCTATATCTACATAAACATGATTACTCTGCAGTTCACAATTAAGTGCCTCGCAGAGAGTTCATCGAACCACCTTTAAACTATTTCCCTGACGTTTCACTCTCAAACAGCTCCCTGAAAAAACGAACCCTTAAATATTTCCGTGCGAGTTCCAATTTCTCTTATTTTATTTTGATGATAATTTTTCCACGTGTAGGTAGGCGCCACCAAAATATTTTCACTCTCTGAGGAGAAATTTGGTGATTGAAATTTCATGAGAAGGGTCTGCCGCAGCGACAAACGCCTTTTTTTGTTTAATGACTGCCACCCCAATTTCTGAATCCTACTCGTAGCACCCTCTCCCTCATTTCGCGATAACACAAAACAAGCTGCCCTTCTTGGAAATTTTTCGATGTCCTCTGTCGGTCCTATCTGAATGCGAATTCCACGCCGCACTCCAGTAACGGAGGAGAGGGCGGATAAGCTTAGTGTAAGCAGTCACTTTAGTACACCTGTTACATTTCCTAAGCGTTCTGCGAATAAACTGCACTGTATGGTTTGCTTTCCCAGCAACATTATCTATGTGGTCGCCCCAATTTAAGTTATTCGTAATTGTAATTCCTAAGTATTTAGTTGAGTTTGAAGTCTTTATATGTGTGTGATTTATCGCGTAACTGAAATTTTACGGATTCCTTTTGGTACTCATGTGGATACTTCACAGTTTTCATTAATTAATCAATTATCACTTTTCGCAGCATACAGATATCTTGCCTCAATCATTTTGCAATTTCTTTTGATCATTTGATGACTTTAAAAGATGGTAAACGACAGCATCATCTGCAAATAATCTAAGAGGGTTGCTCAGGTTTTCTCCTAAAGCGTCCATATAGATTAGGAATAACATAAGGCCCATAACAATTCCTCGGGGAACACCAGATGTTAATTCTGTTTTACTCTATGACTTTCCGTCAATGATTACGAACTGTGACCTTTCTGACAGGAGGCCACGAATCTAGTCACACAACTGAGATGATACTCCACAGGCAACTAATGTAATTAGAAGTCGCTTGTCTGGAACGGTGTCAAAAGCCTTCTGGAAATCTAAAAATATGGAATTAATTTGACGTCTCATGTCGATAGCACTCATTACTTCGTGAGAACAAAGAGCTAGTTGTGTTTAATAAGAACGATATTTTCTGAATCCGTGTTGGCTATTTGTCAATAAATCGTTTTCTTCGAGGTTGTTCATAATGTTCGAGCACAATATGTGTTCGAGAATTCTACTGAAAATCGACCTTAGTCATATGAGTCTGTCATTCAGCGGATTACTCCTATTTCCTTTCTTGGATATTGGTGTGACTTGTGCAACTTTCCAGTCTTTGAGTACGGAGCGTTCTACGATCAAGCGGTTCTATATGATTGCTAAGTATGGAGCTACTATATCAGCGTACTCTGGAAGGAATCTGACTGGTTTAAAGTCTGAACAGGAGAGCTTGCCTTTCTCACAAACGTTTTAAGTTGCTTTACTACACCACGGATATCTACTTTTAAGTTACTCACGTTGGCAGTTGTACTTCATTCTAATTCTGGGATATTTACTTCGTCTTCTTTTATGAAGGAATTTCGGAAAACTGTGTTCAGTAATTCTTCTTTAGTGGCACTATCATCAGTATCATCACCATTTTTTCTGCATTGAGGGTATTAATTGTGACTTGCCAGTGGTGTACTTCACATTCGACCAGAATCTTTTTGAGTTTTTTGCCAAATTTAGAGACAGATTGTCCTTGTGGAAACTATTAAAAAACATCTCGGATTAAAGTTCGAGCTAAATTTGTAGCTTCTGTAAAACATCGCTGAACTTCGGGATGTCGCGTTCTTTTAAATTTGGCATGCTTTTTTGGTTGCTTCTGCAACAGTGTTCTGACTTTTTTGTGGAGGATTAGTACCATCTGTTATTAATTTATCTGGTATATATCTCTCAATTGGCGTCGATACTATTTCTTTGAACTTAAACCACATATGATCTACGCTTTCATAGTCAGATTGGAAGGAGTCGAGATAGTCTCCTAGGAAGGTATCAAGCGAATTTTTATCTGCTTTTTTAAATAGAATTTTGCGTTTATTTTTAATGGGTTTGGATGTTACGATATTCAGTCTAGCTATAACATCTAATGTGGCTATTATTTATCTGATGACCACGGCGATGCATTTGAACTTGGCTCGATTTACTGTGTCGGCCGGATTCTCCCCTACAGCCCACAGTCGACTATGCCTGGACTTTGTTTCGTGTATTGCACAAACGTTCTGTGTAACCAGTGTATTGTGTTTAGTAAACGATCAGTGTGCCCGACTCAACATTGTTGTTCTCAATGTAATCAGCAAAAGTAGTACTAGTATTGCCCGTATTAACACTATTAATCCTTAGTAACCTTAGTCAGCACAACCGAATGGCTTTCGGTAAATGTCTTTTAGCCTATACTCGTAATTTTTTTTACATTTGGTAAGAAATTGCGACTATAGATTAAAATACAGGTTTTTCTGATTGTGCTGGGTGCTATTCCAACCGACAGCACGTCAAGAATACATTGAAATTAATATGATTGTTTAATTAGCAGTGATGTGAGAAGAATTGTGTGTGTATAAAACCATAGAGTGATGTAAGAGAGGATCTAAATGCCCTAATCCGAAGAGGTTAATAAATAGGAAATAAATAATGTTTGGACACTTGAGCACAGCTGTTGCTCAGACTACTTCTTTTCTATGGTACTGTAAGTTACTCTTATTTGTGCAATCCGAAGCAGTGCAGTGTTAAGGAATCCTATAAAAGATTTATGTTTCTAAAAATTTAAATGGCAAGAAAGAAATTAGATAGGATTATTTGCATGTAGCTTTCAAACGTGAAAGAAACTGATAATCCGTGTTCCAAAATGCCGAAGCTGCAAAAGAAAGCTAGTTACTCTACTGCAAATCGAGGAGGGATGGAGGATAAAAACCATAAACGTGTGGCAGGGATACAACTGGGAGCGAGAAGTGGTTTTGGGTACGAGGGCAGCCCAGTGCGCACACTTACTTAGCGGAAACGTGTGCATTCTCTTTGCCGCTCCAGGCTTTTCGTATACGGATCAACTGAAATACCACGCTCGCACAGCAGAGTGTGCTCGAATAAATGATCTTTATTTAAGCGTGAGAAGTGCGCCAGCGGTGTCTGTGAGATCTGCCCTCATTTACATGGTGTCTGCCCTCACCAGGTTTTGCCCGCACGTGACTACTTTAGAGAAATAGTTACGTGCTTTGTATAAGCCCCGCCCCCACACACGCTGCTATTTAAATTTTTACTCGCCGCACAACTTGGCATTTGAATAATTTCCTCATTACCCTGGCGCTGTGTAAATGGAACGGACGTGTCCCTCTAAAGAACAGGAGTATCGCGCGTAACTTACAGTACCATAAAAAAAAAGGTCGAGTAACAGCTGTGCTGAAGTGCCCAAACTGACCTGTGCGACTTCTCCCAAAAATTATGCAGGCCACGACTGCAAATAACGAAATATAATATTTGAGTTCATAAAGGAGTCACTTACACGTTTTTTCGAGTGTGAACATTATATTTACTTTTGAGATATATTACCCGACAAAGCGTCAACAGATCATGATCTTGTGGTTATTGTTGGTGTCTATCGATTGCTGGTTCGGTCGGGGATTCGCTCCGCTCGGGTCACGGTGTGTGTGTGTGTGTGTGTGTGTGTGTGTGTGTGTGTGTGTGTGTGTGTGTGTGGTCGTCATTATCATTATCATCGACGCGCAAGTTAGCCGAAGTGGCGTAAAATAGAAAGAGTCTCACATTTTTCACTCGACAAAGCCAACGGAAAACCCGGTTAGGGTCGCAGAACCATCGTGTGTATGCCATAGAAACAAAGCGGCGACGAGTTATTAATAGCGCACTCTCCACCATTCTTAAAAGCGGAGCTCTGTAACACACTACTCGTCATAACTCTGCAGGAAACACACTTAAATATTTTCGGAAGTTTCGTTTGACAATACTCCTCGTACCCTTCGATTCACTCCTCACAAACTGTAACAATATTTATTCACAACATAAGAAGAAAAAAGGTAAATCTGTCATGAGCCTGCAGGTCGGTTGGAACGACATAGAGCTTTATTGATCATGATCCTGTTTGAGGTTGTATGCCATTGCCGCTCTCCGACCTTTGAACTGACTTACCCGCCCAGTTATGCTGTTTAATGTGGACTCCAGATCACGATGAAACACGACTTTTTCCACCATCAACAAACATTGCCAGAGATTGCCGATTTATGAACTACCGTTTCATTTGAATAAACCACAGGCTGATTTAATTCGGGTAATATCGCAGTATTGCTGCCTAATAAGACAATTGTCGATATTGTAAAACGTAGGTAACACTCACGCATTAGGCCTTAGACCTGTTCAGACTGGCCGACTGCCGCCTACAAGACAGTACGAGGAGCTGTCTATGATCGTGGGACATGTGATAATCATGTCGCCAATCCCTCCAGCTGTTATTGCCAGTAAATGAATCCTGATGATACCGCTGCTTCTTTATTCAAGTAGCATCTCATTTGTCCTCACCAGGGCTGAGTGGACTATGTACCAGACCTTCCTACGTCATAAAAATACCTGAAGAGGTACCGGGAATATGACTGTGTCCTTCCGCACCGCAGATAGTGACGCTAGTCATTTTTTTTTTCGATATAGTTCGTTGCGTTTGATCCGGGCGGACGTCACAAGACATCCGTTCAAGTTGATCGTTGATTCCTTGACTCAGTTTTTTTTTTTTTTTTTTTTTTTTTTATTACAGAGAGCACGCAGCCCTCTGACCGAACACGCTGAGCTACCGTGCCGGCATCATTCAGCTACGGAGGCGCTCGGTCGAGGTCATCAGTGGTGTGTGTGTTATGTATAATTTGCTTCTACATACTTGAATCATTCTCCGTTTAATATCGGGTCCCTCCTGCCACAACTTCTACAACATTTACTTACTTAACTTCAGTATTTTTCTTGCAGGTTACTGTCATTCCTTTCTCCTTTTCGTCATCAGCAAACTGAATTACGTTAAAAGCAAGCTGTCAAGGTTTCCCACAAAAGCATTATCCGCCAATACTTCCCATGCTTGCAGTGCAAGGTACAACACACGCTACTTTGAACTGGAACATGACTGTACCCAATCATGTGATCAGGGTAATTTCTGTTGCTGCCAGGTCTACAGTTCTGTTTTACCGTAAAATACACTGCTGAATCACGTTATTATTATCATCAGCTACTATCCTTTCTGACATATCTTTGCCAGCGTCAAATACTGGAACCAAGCAAGTGAGCTGTCAGGAGTTTCAGAGTGGGGAATCACGGGTAGGGGAGACTGGGGGAAAGCCGACACCCATGAGATTTTTCGTTTTCTTTTGGAATCTGTCTCTTCCACTTGATGTTCATGGCACTTTGTGCGACTCAGGAATGTTAGACTTGTAGCTGTACCGGAATAATCGTGAGATGTTGAATAACTTGGGAGCTATATAAACATTTTTTCAAGTCTGCAACTTGTCGCTGTTGCCCAGAGTACACGTATAACGTCGACACCCTTAAGGGGTAATACCAACAATATGAAATACAGACAGAATAAAATTCCTGTGCCGGCCAGAGTGGCCGAGTGGTTCTAGGCGCTTCAGTCTGGAACCGCGCGACCGCTACGGTCGCAGGTTCGAATCCTGCCTCGGGCATGGATGTGTGTGATGTCCTTAGGTTAGTTAGGTTTAAGTAGTTCTAAGTTCTAGGGGACTGATGACCTGAGAAGTTAAGTCCCATAGTGCTCAGAACCATTTGAACCAATTTTTTAAAACCAGAAAGATGGTCTTCTCTAGCCATTTGGTAACTTTACTGAAACTGTGCATGCGACTTAGTTTTCAGTAAGGTCATAGGCAATTCGCCGCAACTCAACTACGGAAATACCACAGAATAATTGCGCCAGTATAGTCACATTGCTGACTAGTTCTCTCCAAGGAAGGTTTCTTGTCTGAATTTCGTTTTAATCAATCATAAAGAGCAATTTTTAGTATATTCAGCTCCTTTGATATGCTGTTCAATGATTTCCCTGACTTCACTAAAGTTAATGACTTGTTTCCGGTTTCTTCAGTCCATTTAGCCCTCTAGGTCTTTCTTTTCTTGGCCGCACCACCCGAAATTAGATATGAGACGGTAGTCAAGTGTAAACAACTTTTTTCTGAGGTTTAGAGGATGGGGGAATATCAACACACTGTCGACATTGCCCCGCTCACACATCATGCCACAGACTAGACTTTAATGGCTTTGCTTATGCTTTAAAAGTTTACAAGACCCATGCTTAAAGATGGTATCTACCTGCAATATATTTACTGCTGTTAAAAAAGTATCGGGATGCTTGTCTACCTTTAGACATAAGCCAAAATTAACATCAATTTTTAACAAAAAGATGTGTTTAGCACCACAGTAAGATTGTAGAAACAACATATCCCAAATCTCTGATATAAAAGCACTCTTGTACTTCAAAATGCAAACCGTAGCACTAAAGAATTACATGCGTCACTCTCTTATACAAGGCCATGTTTAACACCTATGAACTCCTATGCTGAAACTATGATGCGGAATCTACCAGGAGAAATTTTGAGACTACAACCCCCCAAAAACAGCAATTCAAGACAATTTTCCGCTTGGAAGCCAACAATGCAGCATTTAAAGTTTATTACCTAATTATGGGTTTGCTTATGAAATAGCTTTTCTGCTACCTGTCATGAATCGTGATGGTATTAGAAAAGTTAAATAATAAACAGCCGCCGGCCGCTGTGGCCGATCGGTTCTAGGCGCTTCAGTCCGAAACCGCGCTGCTGCTACGGTCGCAGGTTCGAATCCTGCCTCGGGCATGGATGTGTGTGATGTCCTTAGGTTAGTTAGGTTTAAGTAGTTCTAAGTCTATGTGACTGATGACCTCAGATGTTAAGTCCCATAGTGCTCAGAGCCATTTGAACCAATAAACAGCCCCATTGTTTTCTCACTCACATGCTTTCATCAATGATTTTTAATGAAGCAAATAAAATCGTCATTTAATTGTATAATAGTTTTGACTTACTGAAGTGATGCATTTAAAAATGAAAAGAACTGAAACCATTAAGTTATTCAACACGATATTTTCCACAAACGACTATTTTTCAGAACAGTGAAATAAAATATTAAGATTGATGTTTATACAAAAAGCAGTACTTCAGTTCCAAAACCAACGTTTTGTAACTATAAGCAAACATGTAGTAGTAGTAGCAGCAGCAGCAGCTATATTCATACATAGATGACTTTTACAATGATACTGGACATATAAAATTGTATTACAATTTAGGAACTACTAAATAACATAATTCACACTCACATGTCGAGTTGAAATGAAATGGCTCTGAGCACTATGGGACTTAACATCTATGGTCATCAGTCCCCTAGAACTTAGAACTACTTAAACCTAACTAACCTAAGAACATCACACAACACCCAATCATCACGACGCAGAGAAAATCCCTGACCCCGCCGGGAATCGAACCCGGGAACCCGGGCGAGGGAAGCGAGAACGCTACCGCACGACCACTTTTTTTTCCCTACCCGTGTCCAGGAAGCAGCCCGTTAGCGCTCTTTTTTTCTTTTTTTTTAGCGCCCAGAGCCACTTTTTTTCCTATACTGAAAATCAGTAAAAGGAAAAAAAATTACAATGCTTGAGTGGAAAAAACGTAAGTAGTCTTAAAAATCAAATGAGATATTTTCAAAATGCAACTCGTAAAAATGACATTAAATATCTAAAACATTTAAATTGAAAAAGACTGATGGCTGTTTCTTTCTTTACAACCAAGTCTCTGGATGTCTAAAGCAGGAATGCGTAATTGCAAGATCACAATAAACTACATAATCTGAAATAACCATCAATTTCTTTCCTCATCTCAAATAATCAGTAAATCAACATGTTCCACTTCCTCAGAGTACAACTGCAATCTTTTTTTTTTTTTTTAAGCCAGTTACCTTAGCCGCTGCGCTATTTTTTTCTTTAGTTTTTTTTATTTTATTTTTTGTATATTTTTCTCTATCAAACGTTTGTTTTTATATGGAAAAAGGCATCGTTCAGTTACGACAAACAAAAGTAGAATGTACATCCGTAGCAACAACAGAACAGGAGTTCCTTCTAAACTATGAAATAGAATTCGAAACTAATAGTATGATGATAAATAATAAAGAAAGAGAAATGTACCCAAATCCGGCACGTCATTCCCTGTACATGGCTCATCTGCGTACAGATTCCATGTTCCAATTTGATAAAACATTTCGCAGTGTGTGGAGCTCCATGACGGCGGTCATCCTCTGTCCGGTACTCTCCAACTGTGAGGGGGGTTATCGAAGACACTGCGCAGATAGTTCGCAAATAGTTGTCGGTATCTGGGTGTACACTCAAGTGTGCTATGACTGTCCTTCAGAAATTGCCAGTAATCAAGTACCATTTTCTCATCATCTCGAAAGAGGTAGTATATGGACATGCCTTTAAACCATGTGAGAGCGTGAGTCTTCGCAGGTGGGAAATAAGTATCCTCTGGACAAAGAAGGAGCCGTGGCTCAATTGTGCGAGGCGCGATACGTAGGTAGCAGGCGAGGATCTTCTGCACTAGCAGCCATACCTCTAACGCCGATCCACATGTTAAATGGTGTTCGTCAGTATCCACGAGGTGGCAACGTGGGCAAAGGGAGGAATCCGACATCCCAATAGCGTGCAGCCTTTGTCGTGTTACAACCTTCCCGTTCACCACCTGGCACCACGCTGCTCGTACCCGCGTGGGGAGAAACGGCTTCTGGACCGCTCTCCGTACTGCAGGCCATAGGGTTGTCGGGCTTTTCCTCTCAATCGTATTGCGAAGGATGGACCTTAGCAGCAGCCGGTAAACGTCTCTCGCCTTGGGAGTGCGAGTGTTGGGGAGGTCTGGGTGCACGTAACTATATTCAAGAATAAATGCCGAGAGGTGCGAGAGTGAGGGTGTAATGTGCGCAATCGTGACAGGTGGCAGAAGAGACGCCGGCAGCAAATCCTCTAACAGATGTCCCGTAAGGGAAGCATCTTTGTGGGTCCACAATTTCATCATTGTGCATAAGTATAATGCTGTAGCTCTCGCTGGTACATTTATAAGTCCCAGTCCGCCATCACGCGGGGGGAGTGTGAGTGTTTCGTAGCGGACTTTGAATAGGTGTCCGGCGATAAGGTAATATCCAAACGCTGCTTGCAGTCTGTGTGCCATCGCTGTCGATATCGGTAGGACCTGAGCCATGTGGATCATCTTAGTCGCCATGTGAAGGTTGAGGTATTCCACACGCTGTAGGAATTCCATCTGTCGAAGTAGGTTCTGGCGAACTTCTGTGCGTATTGCCTGTAGTAATCGTGTATAGTTCATGGCAGCCGTGCAGCGCACATCGTGTGTAAATGTTGTGCCCAAGAACCGGATCTTGTTGACTAGTGGGAGTGGGGCTAAAGCGTCCTCCTGTAGACCTCTCCCAATGGGCATCGCTGCCGACTTGGCCACATTCATGAGGCTGCCCGCTGCCAATCCCTAGCGATTGATCCATTGTATCACCGAGCGTACCTCGTCACCAGATCGGACAAGTAACAGAAGGTCATCAGTATAGATCCTGCAGTGAAAGGTGTGATCCCTCAATGACATGCCCGAGAGCCTGTTTTTCAACCCTCCGACAAGTGCGATCGCGTAAAGGATCATGGAGAGTGGGCATCCTTGGCGAACTGACCGTCGGATCGGAAAGGGACCCGAAATCCGTCCATTCACCAGTACACGGGATGCCGCTCCACGGAAAAGGCGCTGAAAGATGTCAAGAAAGCCAGGCGAGAAGCCCATGCGGGCCATAACGGACAGGAGGAACTTGTGGTGAACTCTGTCGAAGGCGTGGTCGAAATCAATAGAGATTAGAGCAGCTCGAAGGCGACAGGATGTGGCGATACCTATTAAATCCCTGCATTCGCTGGTTGCCGTTTGTATGTTGGTCAATCCGCCCTGTGTCGTTTGCTCCATGAAGAGGAGTAGGGGCAGAACCTTCTTTAAGCGGCTGACGAGTAGTCGGGCGAAGATTTTATAGTCCGCGTTGAGCATTGTAATTGGCCTGTAGTCCTCGACCGTCCGACCTCGGGAAGGTTTGTGTATCGGTATGAGGAGACCTTCCACGAATCCAGGTAGCACGTGGGAACAGGGGGTCATCAGTTATTGGTACATGGTGATCCTTCGGGGCATAATTAGATCGCAGAAAGTCCGATAAAACTCGAGCGGCAGTCCGTCTGGCCCGGGAGATTTGTTGAGTGCTCCCTTGTTAAGCGCGTCCTCGATGTCGTCCCTCGTAAGTCAAGCTAACAGCGTCGTCGCTGCTGCATCGTCGAGGGTGTGCGATACGTGCTGCAGTATGTCGTGCCCATCCGCTTCCTCTGTATTCACCTCGTCGTAAAACCGGCGATAGTGATCTACAAAGGCTTCTGTAACCGCCGCCTGAGTCATTACGACCCTACCACCTGGCAATGTGAGGTCCGTGATCAGCTGCTGCCGGCGTCGGCGGCTGTCGAGAACGATGTGATGCATAGACGGGTTTTCTCATTCCGCTCGGTCTTGACGTCGCGATCGCACAACGACCCCCTCCAAACGTTTCCTCGTGAGCGACAAGATTTTACCTTTAATTCGGCGGCTTTCCATTTGTCGGTTTGGAGATGGTGGTTGGCTGGCGAGTTCGCGGAGCATCGTGTAATAAAAGTCCAATGTGTGACGATGCCACGCTGCGATATCTTTTCCGAACTGTGTTAGCACACGCCGAAACGCTGGTTTAGCATATTCCACCCACCATTCTAGAGTCGAAGCGTATCGGGGAAGACGACGTTCGCTATCCATCCATGTGTTGGCGATAATCTGGCGGCATTCCGGGTCTTGAAGATATGCCACATTCAGCTTCCAGGGTCCTCGGCTGCGCCATATCCGCTGCTGCTGTAGAGTGAGTGTGCATATGAAAGCGCTATGATCGGAGAAGGCAAGCGGCCAAAGTTCGGCGTCCAATACTCCCGGCGCTAGAGCTCGTGAGACATAGATGCGGTCTAGGCGACTGGCTGAGTGACTAGTAAGATATGTCGGCCCGGGACGGTCACCGTGTAGTGTCTCCCACGTGTCGGTGAGAAGCATATCACGAACCAGGAGCCGACGTTCTTGACAAGTCGAGAAATGAGCGACTTGGTCTTTGGGGTGGAGCAAAGTAACCGCCGAAGATATATTCATCGAAGTGACTGGTAAAGAGAGGGGTGATATCCTCGGAGTAGAACAGCGATCGTTCGCGGCGTTGGTCAGTTGTTGATGGAGCATAAATGTTAATGATGCACGTGCCCAGTGCTGTGATCGCCAGCCCCCTTCCTGACGGAAGGTAAGTCACTTCTTCGATGGCAATTCCGTCGCGCACTAGTATTGCCGTACCGCTGCCATTTCGGTCCGCCGGTGACATATATGTCACTTAACCGTAGAAAGCAGGGAGGGCCGCTATATACACTTCTTGCAACAGGGCAATGTCAAAGTCCGAAGAGCAAAGCATCTCACGCAGCAACTGGATCTTCACTGCCGTTCGTATCGTGTTGAGGTTAATCGTGGCGATTGCCGGACCGCAGATGCTAAGTTATCCATTAAGACTGGAATGACGCTTCGGACTGTATTAACACCTACGCATCCCCACAAACCTCACCTGCAGTCCTTTCTAGAGAGCCGGCGCCAATGGCGTGGGCCCTGTTGGCGTAACTTGCATGGTGGCGTCGTCGTCGTGGTCATCCGCCCACGTCGGGGAACTCAAAGCCAGATCGGTTTCCCTAGCTTCCTCAGGACACGGCATGGGTGCTTGCACTCCAGAAGGTGGTGGGCAGCATCTGTCCTGCGTATCGGCATCCGATTTTGCCACTGTAGATACGTGTGGTTTGTTCTCAGTTCCTTTCGCTGGTGCCACACTGCAGCAAATGGCGGCTGCCTCTGTGGTAGCGTCGTCATTGAAGGTGGAGTCGTCGTCCTCTGGAGGCTGTGTCGCATCTCGTTCGGAAGGTGCTCTACGCCTCCGCATCCGTCTCTTCGGAGAGCGTTGCTTCCTGGTGTGTCCTTCTGTGTCAGACGATGGCAAAGATTCACGACGTTCCGGCAGAAAGGCAGCCGTAGGCACAATAAGCGAGTCTATGGCCATGCTGTCGTCATGTATCTTGTTATCCGTCGACGGGGGCGGCGGCATCGGAGTTGAATCCGTAGCTTGTGGGACGGGTGTCTCATCATCGCCCTGTACTGGAGCATGGAGCCGCGACCCAACCGTGGATGTCGGCTGTCGTGGTGAAGTGGTAGCTGTCGTGAGGGCTGCTGCGTAAGTCACGGGAAGCAGCGTCGGCTGCGACGGCGGGTCCTCGGCAGCCGGCGGCATTGAGTGATTCGATGTTGGATACATTCGGATCTGAGGTGTCCCTTCTTCCCACAACCAGAGCACGTCTTCGGTTGCCCGTCGTAGATGACGATGGCACGGCAGCCACTGATATTCAGATATGAAGGTACATGTCTTTTAAGTTCTAGTCGGACCTGACGGACTCCGTTCAGCACAGGATATGTTTGGAATTGCGTCCATTTTTCCGTAATATGTTCATGCACCGTGCCGTAGGGGCGCAGCGCTGTCACGACGTCCTCCGCCGGTAGTTCGAAAGAAAGTTCGAAAAGTCTGATCGTGCGAAGTCCCATGCCAGAATAATCGACGTGCACAGTCCCCACATTGCCATCAGCATGGCAGAAACGGAGGCCCTGTTTCGTTTCCCGAAGGATCCGTTCACATGTTACGTCGTTGATGATCTTGACATATACGATACTGCTCACAATTGACAAGTGAATGCCGAGAATGTCGGTCGCCAGGATTTTAACTTCTTCTCGTAGAAATCGTTCGACTTCGAGTGCTTTGGGCCGTGCAAATTCGTTGCGGAACGTAAATTTGAGCCTCGATTTTCTATACTGGTGCGCCATAGTGATCTATGTGCTGAGTACGGCACGCGCGAAACGGCCGAGTACGATGTAAACAACACGAGCGCTCGCTCCGCGGCAGGAACACAAACAGCGCGTCCTCACCGCAGCACAGCCAAAGGCCAACTCGTTTTTTTTTTTAATGGTTCATATGGCCCTGAGCACTATGGGACTTAGCATCTATGGTCATCAGTCCCCTAGAACTTAGAACTACTTAAACCTAACTAACCTAAGGACAACACACAACACCCAGCCATTACGAGGCAGAGAAAATCCCTGACCCCGCCGGGAATCGAACCCGGGAACACCACTAGATGCGGACACATGTCTAGTCTGACATGCATAGGACACATATTTGGCTATGGCCTCATAGTAGGAACTACCTTGGTATTTGCCTGAAAGTAATTTAGGAAATCCAGGGAAAATCTAAAATCAGGATGGCCAGGTGAAGAGTGGAACCTCTATCAGCCTAAACATAAGACCATTCTGTTTCTGACAGTGCTACATCATTTGGCTTATCTCTAGCGTAAAGTACATATTTGCAAATAAGTTACTTAATAATGTAAAAAGCTATCACTACTCTGTTTATTCTGTCCTCACTCCAAATTACTACACACATTATACACACATGATGTAGCACTGCACTATGTCAGCTGATAGTGACCATATTTGGTTTCCATTGTGTGTACTGCAACTTCCCCATTTGAGTTCCTGAACAATTGAGTCAGTATCTCTATATTATAAGTGAGATGGTGAGCTCTGAAAGAGGATATGGTGTTAATATTACATGTCACATTGTTTTGAGAGTAAAGTTTTCCAGAAAATAAAAGAAAAAGTATTGTTAGCCAAATGCAATATAACAAAAAGTATATAACAAACAATCAAACTGTACTTACATTGTATACAGCACATTTCGTAAGAAAAGTATTCAAATGAAAGTTTGAAACAGTCTTATTGAATAACTGATTTACATGTACACGTCATACTAGTGAAGCTAGTTACCATATCCTCATAACGGATGCAACTGCCATATTCTAGTAATGGGAATATTAATAAAAATTTTGTTGTTGTTTCCAACTGATATTGATATAATCATTATGACAAAAACGGTTTTATAAAACTACATTAATTTTAAAAAAATGCATTTGTTTACTTAATGTTTGAATTTACCACTTATTTATTTATTTTATGTGTCCAGGATATGGAATTATGTCAATACTGGTTGAGTATTAGTAGCATACACACGGAGATTAACTGGGTTCAAAGAATATATTACAGAGGCTTTTAAGTACAATGGAGACAGAAATCAGTACAAATAAAATTTCAAGGATTAATATGCACCAAAAGAATCTATAAAGTGCAGACAGGAAGATAAAAAACAAATAATTCTTTTCATATTCTGTGGAGAATCGAGCATTCGGTGGTTTTATTGCTGTTTTGTCAGCTGCAGCAAGATCACTGGTAGTTCACGTATCGGGCAGGTTCCTGCAGAGTGGCAGATATTGTTTGTCTTGCAACTCCCACCGTGGCAAATGTCATCATCACTGCTAAAGCCCCATCTCCTGAAGTTGAATTTGCCCAGAGTACTTCAGGCAAAGAATCTCGCCAAAGTTCCACTCCGCAAGATCAGGGAGACGGAACTGCTGTAGTTGTCTGCATGAAGCTGTTTCTTGATCTGAGTCTTGACATTGGGTATCGTGTCCAAAATTGGGATGTCTGGGATGAATTGCCTATTTCTTCTTCTCCACTGTCGAAGCTGCTTGCCTGTGAATACCTTGTGGTGCTGCATTCATAGTCTGGTAACGTTTACTAGCGGGAGTTGGTCGTACACAGCCTGTCACAATGTGTCCAATCTTGTTCAAGGCTGTATCAATCTGTTTGGTATGTACAGAATTTTGCCAGACTGGTGCTCAATATTCTATTGCGGAGAAACACAGTGTCACCGCAGACGTTTGAAGCACTTTTGGCTGTGCACCCCTGCTGTTTCCTTTAAGTTTGCATGTTATGTCATTCCGTGAAGATACGTTCTGTTTTGTTTCTTCTAGTGGACTCTAAATGTCAGGGAATGCTCTATCTTTACTTCAAGATATTTGAGAGTATCACAGTGGAATATGTGTTCTCTTATCCAAGTAATGTTCAGTTTCCTTTTATCTTTCCTATTTCGTAGATGAGATACACAAATCTATGTCTTTCCAGGATTTGGCTGGAGATCGTTATCATCATACTTGTTTAGGTCGTCTACCATTCTTGTTAGCTTCATTTCCACATCGTCAAATGTTTTACCTTAGGCAACCTGTAAAAAAAAAAATGGCTCTGAGCACTATGGGACTTAACATCTGTGGTCATCAGTCCCCTAGAACTTAGAACTACTTAAACCTAACTAACCTAAGAACATCACAAACATCCATGCCCGAGGCAGGATTCGAACCTGCGACCGTAGCGGTCACGCAGATTCAGACTGTAGCGCCTAGAACCGCTCGGCCACTTCGGCCGGCAGCACTCGCTGTATCACCAGCATAAACAAATGTGGTAGTTCCAAAGAGAATAATTGGTTGCTCATTTATGTAGATGTTATACTGCAGCGAAGACAACACACTTCCCTCAGGGAACCAGTTCTATGAATCCTCCACCGATTTTCCTTGTTGTTGTCGCAACGTCTCAATGAGTTTCGTATCCATCGTCACTTCGTCTGAATATGATGAATATGAAACACATTGCAACGCTGCGATGCGGTGAGACCACCACTCGGCTGATCACATGAGAAAATTTTATCTTTGGAATACGCCGAGAAATTCTGCAGTCATATAATCCTTTTTGTTGATGGCGGTATCAGAAACTGCTGTAGGTCCATGAAAGTCACATATGTAACTTTACCGTTTTCATAGCCATCCTCAATGTGTTGCATCAGGTTAAATATTTGTCCACGGTATGATCTTCCTGAGCGAAATCCATTCTGCTTTTTTATGAGGCTTTTTCCAACACCCTCTGATTCCAAACCGAATATCAGACTTTCCAATATCTTACAAATGGCAGGTAATTAAATCTGGACGGAAGTTTTTAGGATCTCTTGGCTCTTTCTCAGGCTTTATAAGCGCCATTATCTTTACTTTGAACCAAACCTTTGGAGTTTGCAATTTTGAAATACAGGTGTTCCTAAATTTTAATGTCCAGTCTTCTGTATGAGATCCAAACCTGTTGATTTCTTATGTTCATGGTTGGTATAGGCATGCACCTTTATTTTTCTTCATAGACTTGAAAACTTGTAGTTCTTCTAAGTTGAAAAGAGTGCTCAGATGGTTTTTCTCATCAACATATGCCAAGAGCTTTTCAGATCTTTCTTTAATCTTACCATTCAAAAGTAACTGACGGGTAATTTGGCTAGTTGTTATCTTCGAGAGACCAGGAGGAGCAGTAGCTGGGTCATTGTTGAGGGTTTTAAATAATTTACATCTCTTCCGGCTGTTCTGTTGCATATTCATATTTGATACTAAGTCAACCCACTTTTTATTCTGGAAACTGATACTGCAAGTCGGAGGTCTTCACCTGTTTAAGTTGGTTGCTCAGAGAATGGCTCATTGTCAAATAGTTACTCGTATCTCCCCACGAGAGACTTAGACCCTTTGTCAAGACTTGAGATATAGTTATTTCTGTATCAACTTCGAGTATACTTACGTTAGATGACTTGTTCTAATTTAATTCTTAATAAGTCTCTAGTGATTGGTCGAGTTTTAGGATCTCCATGTCACATTCTCGTGTAAAATTCTCCCATCATGCTTTATTGAAGTAAAATTGCCTTTCGAACTGAACAGTCTCTGGTTTCATAACTGCTTCAACAAAGCAAGTAGGAGGTCGGTATTAGATGAGTGGGTGTGGCTCTGCAAGTCTTCTTTACTTGCAGAGAAAAATGTACATTGACAGAAATGTTAAATGGATTGTATCCACCACATGATTTGTCACTGTTAAAGAATGGTGGCATATTTGGGCCACGGATTATCGCTAGTCCCATCTTTTCAGTTCAGTCTTCCAGATCTTCTCCGTTGTTTTTTTTTTTTTTCAATTTCGTTGCAGGTTCATGAACTACAGTGGCAGTTATCTCCGAGAGATCAGGAGGAGCAGTAGCTGGCCCATATTACTAGCATTATTGAATGAGGTTAGAAACAAGTTAGTGTTAGGTGGTTCATATATGAATGACACTGTACATGACTGAATCTCCACTATCAGGATCTCTATGTAGCTATCTGATGTAGAACCCACTGAAATTAGTTTAGACGAGGCCTTGCAAACACTGCACTAACGTACGTCGTATCTGATCTTTTAATTATGAGATTCGTTCCATTTTTTCCCCTTTAGTTTGGTTGGACCACTATGGGTCTCTCGAATTAACAGGAAATCTCAGGTTGTTTGTTCCAGATGTTAGACAGTAAAACTTCTTTAACAGATGAAATACTTCCAATATTAACTGACATTATTGTGAGAATTGGTCTTGAAAGAAAAAGCAGATGTCCGGTTTGGTCCTGGTAGTGGCAGGATCTGCCGCTAGGATTACTCTTAACGTTGTCCAGTCTACGTCCCATCGTCTGAACTCTCAGTTTGCTCACTGAGAATAATAGTTTTAATGTACGGTCTTCGAGGAGGCTCCTACCTTGAACCTCAGTTTCCCGCTAAAATGCTTACGGAGGTCGTATGACGTTGCTGACATTGCAAATCAGAGAGATGCTAGAAGATTTGGATCTTAAGACATTTTGTGCGTTACCCGCAATATCTCTATAGCGAATAGGGTTATCAGAATATGCCGAGCTTCAAAGACTCAAGAATTCGTATCTAGCGACAGGAAGGCTAAAATTGGGCCCTAATTTTGGTTGAATAACATATGGCAGAAGTAGGCCTTTCGCGAAGTCTAACTGAATTCAAACTGCCGATATTCATTGAACCATTCTTTTAAATATCTCACCAATTTCGCCAAATGAAGTACCACCCATTTGACCATGCGAAGGTGGAGATTTGACGCAGCGGAGCACGAAGTTGAAAGGTGAATGATAATTTAATTGAAATCAGTTATCCACTGAAAAATTCAGCCGAATGTGGCTACACGAAATAATTACGTCCGCGGGTTCTTCATTTATAAGAGGGCCCACACCACAGTGTTAAACCCAAATCATTTAAAATTTAAATTCTTGTGTTGCGAGCTTCTAGGCTGTGCGTAAATGCGGGCCTTCTCCGATATGCAACCAGCGTCGGCTATGAAAAGGGGCCATCAATCACCTTCCTCACAACCAAGGCAGCAGACAGACTAATCTTGAAAGCGAGTAATCTGCCTGCAGATATCAAAGAATTAGATGTCCTGGCAGGTCAGGTCTATTCGCTAAATTTCGATTACGCGACAAGTCACACAAATCTGAGGGCTGTAAATTCAACTGAATACTTAGGGACTACAATTACAAATACCCTAAACTGGAACCATCACATAGATACTGTTGTGGGTGGAGCCAACCAAAGACTGCGATTCATTGGCAGACACTTAAGAAGGTGCAATAGGTCTACTAAAGAGACTGCTTACACCACGCTTTTCCGCCCTATTCTGGAGTATTACTGTGCGGTGTGGGATCCGCAGCAGATGGGACTGACGGATGACATCGAAAAAGTACAAAGACGGCCAGCTCGTTTTGTATTATCGCAAAGTAGGGGAAATAGTGCCACAGACATGATACGTGAATTGGAGTGGCAATCATTAAAAAAGGGCGTTTTTCGTTGCGACGGGATCTTCTCATGGAATTTCAATCACCATTTTTCTCCTCCGATTGCGAAAACATTCTATTGGCACCCACCTACATAGAGACAAATGATCATCACGATAAAAGAAGAGATATCAGGGCTCGCACAGGACAATTTAAGTGCTCGGTTTTCCCGCGCACCGTTCGAGAGTGGAACGGTAGAGAGACAGCTTGAAGGTGGTTCATTGAACCCTCTGCCAGGCACTTCATTGTGAATAGGAGAGTAATCACGTAGATGTAGACCTACGCAACATGTGCAGAACACTGCACAAGGCCACGGACGAACTGAATACGGGCGCCCGACTCTCATCCTCATGGTGCTACTTTCGAACACAGCTTTTACAGCGACGTTGAAAATTCTACATATCGATGCCACAGAGTGTTCCTTTGTAATGGCCGAACTTTGAAAAGGGTGGGATAAATGGTAGTAAACTTGCTGACCATCCAGCAACTATACCCGAAAAGTGTTCAACTCACCCACTCTCATTCATACTTAAGGTATACCTACGAGCAGCTAATTCAAAGTAATTTTTGTGTTTATAAACAGAGATATAACGATTAATGACATCTTGGAAATGTTTAGCGAACATCCGCCTCTATTATTTTTCGATTCCAAAAGAGCAAGGGATCCTCACAAAAATATAGCCACAGTATTTGGACTTCAGGTATACGCTTTGTGATTGGCCCGGATTGCCGCACGCTTCAGCCCGCCGCTTTGATTCTTGGAACCGCGCCGGCCCCGTTTCGAATCCTCCCGGCGGATTAATAATCTGGACCGCTCCGCCGGCTAGTGAGGATGTGGTTTTCAGGTGGTTTCCCGCATCCGATTAGATGAATACTGGGCTGGTACCCACGTACCACAGCATTTACAGAACTCGCAAACACTTCGAAAACTTCCTCACCTTTTCACCTGGATTTACAATAGATGAAGGCAAACAGGGTATACAAGTGGCTTTTAAGTTGTCATGTGAGAAAAGCTGGAGTTGGATTTCGCGTGACCCATACTTCCGGAATCCATGTTGGTTGGCATTGAGGAGGTCTTCTGTTCGAGACACCTTATTACGTTTGAGCTCAGAATATGTTCTAAGACTCCGCAAGATATGAACGTAAATTATATTGGACGGTGGTTTTGTAGATCACTTTGCTACCATTCTTGTAGATGGATGTGACCTGTGCTTTTTTCCCAACCGGTGAGTACAGTTTTTTCCCACGAGGAAACTACGGTGACAGGTTTTTCTACAAGGAATCTACGGTACGTTGTGGTTAAGAGGGACAAGTTCAGCCGCCAATTCTGTATTGAATCTGATAGGAATTTCAGTGGTTTATGGGCCCATGTTAAGTTTTATCGATTTCAGCGTTTCCGCTTTTCCTACCCTAAATTTCAGTCCTGTCATCCATAAGTGAATATCTAGACAATAAATTTATTGGCATTGACAGCCTTTACGTATTACCCGAACGTCTCTAGATT
Source organism: Schistocerca gregaria (assembly GCF_023897955.1). Lineage (NCBI taxonomy): Eukaryota > Metazoa > Arthropoda > Insecta > Orthoptera > Acrididae > Schistocerca > Schistocerca gregaria. Next base: position 378,386,486 of record NC_064931.1, read on the forward strand.
TAGTGAGAGATCTTCCTATAACTTTCTGTTAAAATAATCATTGAATGCTTCGCGCCTTAACCTTTTGACAGTAAAACACATTTCATTTAGCTCTCTATCGATGGATCCATGCTTTATTTTACAAGTATGGTGCCGTAGTCGTTGTTTCTTTAGAAGTTTCCTTATAGACAGTGTATGTCACGCAGGTTTTTTCCGCCATGAACTGTTGTAATAGGTGCCTGTCAGTCCAGTGCATGGTCAACTATTCTTTTAAACTGGAGCCTCAGTTCTTCTGTGTTTCTCAGGCCAGACGTAAATGTTTGACGTTCGTCATTGGAACACGACAGAACTTAATCTTTACCTAGTTTCCTAAATTTATAAATCTTTTTATATGCTTTAGTTGGCCTTTTTAGTTTGGTATCATTGTTGCTACGACTGCCTTGGGGTCACAGATATCAGTTTCACAGCAAACATCCTAAAAGAGTTTAGGCCTATTTGTTGTCGACATATTTAACACATTTATGAACTTTCTGTTCTCAGTAGTTTTCATATAATGCATTTGGTATTGCTTCGTAGAAGGTCTAGTCACAAACACTGCTAAAAAATCTGTAATTATCCTAATCGATTAGGTGATGATCGAAGTCTACCCATGGAAAACAGTATGACTGGGGAAGATGTGTACTAAAGAGTTGACTTTTTGTTCCTAAGTTATCGATTATGTCTCGGGGTGAGTCTGGTGGTCAGTAGAAGGATCCAATAACGTATTTATGCCTAACGATAATACTGAGTCTTGCGCAAAAAATGTCGCATGCAACTTCTATTTCAACTTCTTTGGCTATGCATTTCTTGCCTAGTGCGATGAATACACCACCTTCACGTACTTTGGCCTGTCTTTTCGACATATTTCGATTTATAAGCACCCCAAAAATCTCACTACTTTCAATTTCGGGTTTTAGTCAGTTTTCTGTGTCTACCATGATGTACGCTCCACTGCTTCTTAAGAGTGCTGGCACTTTCTTACGATTACAGTGGTAGGATTTTAATAGTCTCGTCCATGGGTGGTATTTCTAGAGTTCTGACACGAATACTTTGGGGTCCCTTACAGCTATCGTTGTGTGGACTGAATGGAAAGTCGCATCAACCAGAAATCCTTGTGTTTAGCGCTGCTAAACCTGTTACAGTCACACAGTACCCAACTATATGATGCAAATCTAGAAAGTAGCATCCTAGCTTCTACAGAACCATCAAAGTCTCTCGTTCACCCTTCTACTCAACTCAGGACTAGCAAGCCACAATCACTTATGGGGACAATTAAGCAGTTGTGGGCTTTGTTAAAATTCCGTGAGTACAATTGGTCTTATCAACATTTTCTTTCATTCCCTAAATGATTTAAGTATGGCCTCATAGACCAGTCGTCAGGCATCATTCTTGTCAAATTTGCGACATAGATGGTCGCACCCTGTTCCCTCAGTGGCTGCCGCAACAGCTTCATCAACATGCTGAATGGGGCCTGCATGCATGAATACTGAATGCACAAGGTGATTCTTCGTTTCTCTTGCTACCATTTCCATAAGAGGTACCATTATTTGCCCTTCGCTCGAACTACAGACCGCTTACTCTTTTGAGCTTTCCACCCCCTTATAACGGGAGCAGCAGGCTTCCCAACGAGTGAAGTGTGTCGCTTTGCCTCAGTTTCAGTGTCAGTGAGAGATACCATCCCAAACTTGTTGGTTAGTGGGATGGCTGAAATACACAGAATTCTCCTTGGGCTCAGCGTTTCCTTTACAGAGCCGCTAGACCTACCACTCTCATGCCAACCCTAGTCCAGTCAACGCGGGGTAATAAGTTCTACATTTCCTAAAAAGGACAGATAGCACCAATGGGAGAGGATAATACTTGAGGTACATTTTGTATCTCTTCCCATAACACCCATTCAAAGCAGTTTCCAATCGCCCGACAACAGTTAGGATGATTGCCAGCTGTGAACGAACAGCATCTAACTCATCCGATAGAAGAGAACTGGATTCACAATGGAGCTGCACTGTCATTGAAGCAATGTTGTTCTACTTCTACATTTACGTCATACTACGAAAACCACATTGTGGTGTGTGGCGGAGGCTACTACTGGTACCACTAACGATACCCCCTACCCTGTTCCGTTCGCCAATGGCACTCAGGATGAATGATTGTCTAATTTCTCGAATTTTTTCGTCGTGGTCACTACGCGAGATGTATGTGGGAGGAAGTAACACGTTGTCCGACTCTTCACGGAATGTGCACTCTCAAAATCTCAACAGTACATTTTTCCGTGAGGCGCATCGCCACTCTTGAAACATCCGCCAACGGAGTTTGTTATCATGGTAACGCTGTCGCGCAGACTAAACGATCCTGTGACGAAACGCGCCGCTCTTCTTTGGGTCTTCTCCATCTCTTCTATCAGTCCTGCCTGGTAAGGATCCCATATTGACGAACAATACACAAGAATTGTTCGAACAAGCGCCTTCTAAGACATTTCCCTCATGGACGAGTCATATTTCCTTAAGATTCTTTCTGTGTATCTCATTCTGGCATCTGTTTTCCTACTGTTTGGTTCATACGGTCATTCTACATAAGATCGATCTGGATAGATACTCCTAGTTATTTTACGGTAGATACTGTTTCTAGCAGTTTCTCGTCAATAGTGTAGTAACACAGTAGTGGTTTTCTCTTCAGATCTATGAACAATATGTTACGTTTATTTACGTTCAGGCTCCCCTGCCAGAGCCTACACCGTTCTTATTGACAACTGCATCATCTGCGACCACTCTTAAAGAGCATCCGACGCTTCCTAAAGGGTCATTTACACAGTACGTTCCGAAATTCCCGTTACAAACTTCTAGGGCTTGTAGAGGGGAGTGGGTACATAGTATTACGGTATATTGATAATTTTTACTTATGTAACGTCTGACAGCAAATGACTAAAACACAATTTTAGTGCCATACGCGTTTCGCCTTTATTTTCTGCAACACATCATCAGTGGCTGGTTGCGTGAACAATTTCTTACGTATTACGCTCCTGTTGCATTTTTGGTGTTGTTCTTCCTCTTATGAACACCAATTTGCGGTTTTTTCCACATTCCACAGCACTATGAACTGAACGCTTGTTGTAATGCAATGTTTTGGTTTCTGTTGCCGACTGTCAAATGCAACAGGAGCGTAATATGTGTGAAATTGTCCACGCAACCTGCCACTGATGATGCCTTGCAGAAAATAAAGGCGAAACGCGTATGGCACTAAAATTGTGTTTTATTCAGTTGCTGTCAGACGGTCCATAAGTAAAAATTATCAATATACCGTAATATTACACGCAACTGAGGAAGACAGGACTATAAAAGTTGAAGATGGGGTACATAGTATTTTGAATGGGAAACCATGTCCGGAAACGTACCGCCTCCGTGCTACAACCATTTGAAAACATGTTGGTGACGCGACCACTTTAACGGGTAATTTATTTGGCGTGACCCAGAACATCATTAATAACCAAAGTAATTGCTCGTGTACTCGTTGACGGGTTCTCTTCAAGTGATTCAGTATGACCTCTTCCACTTCGTATGTTCGGCGTCTCCTTGAGCACCATAGTCACGCCTGCTGACGGTGACGGTGAAGGCACCCCTTCCTGCAAGCAGTTGCGTAATTGTGGGTAAAAGGGCATGCCACTGACTCATACGTTGTTGATAACGATCTTGATAAAGGCACCGAACATTTCTTCCATTACCGTGAGCTTCATCATAAAGAGGGATCACGTCGGTGTATTCTGCAAATGTGTACTCAACCATGTTGCTGTAACGCTCACAGACACGTGAATGAGGCTTGAACCAGGTCAGAGAGGTAGGATAGAAGTGAAACGACGTCAGCCACTCCGACGTAAGGACCATACGCCGCGACTACCTAGCAAATATGTTTTCAAACGGCTGTAGCAAGGAAACGGTACGTTTTCGGACATGGGTCCTAATTCAGAAGATTGTCTACTCAGTCGATGCGTTTCCAGACATGGGTTCCAATTCGAAATATTGTCTACTAAGTCCCCTCTACAGGTCCTAAAAGTTTGCAACAGGAATTTCCGAACAGCCTGTATACATTGTAAATAATAACGGTCCTATCATATTTCCTTGGGGTACTGAGCAGAGTACGCTTACATCTGTCGATTTTGCTCTGTTAAGAACGACGTGTTGAAATCTGTCTCCAAGTAAGTCTTCCACAGTAAACAAAAACTTCAAATTAATCTTGTTGATTCTTTTTTTAATTTCTGCGTCTATTCCGCTAGGAGGATTACAAGTTCTGTTTCATGTCCCCATTCAGCGACTGACATCCAAGAAAGTGATTTTTCCTTATAACAATAAAAAGACTTGGATAAAATTTGCCCTGTATATCCTGGAATTGCTTAGAAGTCCAACTCTGCAGAAAAACTCAATCTATCTTGCATCAGAGTCGGTGCAGGTACAAACCAATACATGACACTAACTAATAGAAAGGCGAAAAATAATCTCACGTTAAATAGTCGATTCCGGATTGACCAACAGTTATCACGGTATTACATTCACAAGAAACGACCAAACCATACTGATCAGAACGCACATCTTGTAAATAAAAATATTTTGAACACAGCAAACTGGAACAATCTACGCCAAATGCTGTCTCTTGTAAACAGAGCGTACGGTAGTCTAGATCTGAGGACATAGGCCTGCAAGAAATAATTCAAGACGCGCAAGTCAAATGTACACCCAAAGCTGCCATCATACCATTAAAGAGTATACTGTGGCCACCTGATCTGACAGTCGGCGTACAAAGAGAGCTAGAAGAGGCCATCAGAGGTCCCCCACTGTAGTCATCCAACCCGACTGGCGCAATACAGAAACGTTAACGTCCAATACCGACAACTGCTTGCTGAGCACAAACAGGTGCTGTGGAAAAGCTATCTTAAAAACAAGTTAAAGTGCCATTTGTGGGGTAAGCCGTGCGAAATAATGACGGCAAAATCGAGACGCCAGTCGTTTCGCCCACAATGGAAACTAAAAATCTATCGATGACCTGAAGATGAAAATTTCAGCAGAGTACCTGCTCGGCAAACGCCTCCCGGATGAAGATCCAGATGAAAAACATTGAATGCGTTCATACATTGATAACTACGCAGTTTCGTGAAGACGACGACGACTAGCCACAGCAAAATTGACAAGCGGGAAGGTTCATCGCTGGATTCTGAAATAAATAATAGTACAAGTTATTCAGTTACTAATCTGACAAATTCCTATGCGACACTGAAGACATAGACAAACGGGTGATCGAGACAATAGACGTATACGACGAAAAATACACATTTGCAATTTTAATTAAAATCTACATTGTTTGCGCCGGTGAGAGATCTACCTGTCCCCCACGAACCACAGATACCCCAGTTCCTATAATACAACGTTCTCGATCACTGTAGGGATATAGTCGTGAAATGAACAGCTGACACAAGAAAATTAATCAAAAGAAGTACCAACAAGTGACCATAGGAGCACATTCTGTGGTTATTATTATCATCGTAAAAGGTGTTTGACACCTAGAAACCACAAAGCGCTGTATATCATCGACACTCTCCATGTGTTTCATTCACATTCCGCGGAGTTTCATTGGTGATTACAGATCATAGTCCAGTCCTTACCCAGTAGTTAACGTCATTTCGTCGATTTCAAAACATGAGGTGTCATTATCTCACAGCACTGTCAGTCGGAACATTATTTACACAAAGTACACAATTTTGACTGTGAGAAGCATTATATTTTTCCGCTCACAGAAAACGAATTACTGCTAGTACTTTAGAGCGAGGGGGATTTGCTATTTCGCAAACGCTTGTGCAAAGTCTGTGGAACATCTGCTGTCGACGGAAGTACAGTTAGTCGCTGGGCACGGAGGGTGAGATCATTAGTAGATGGTTCGATGGAGCTCCGCGGTTTGCAGCGGTTGGGAAAACCATCCACCTGGCATATTGCAGCGAGTTAGTGTTACCATCCAAGAGGACAGACGCATTACGGCTCGGCAGTTGGCGCTGCATCTGTCACTCAGCAAAGGAAGGCCACAAAGTGAAGCACTGCCTCCGCCACCAGGACAAGGATTGGTACCAACAGAGCATATACGCCCTTGTTTCGCGCTGAAGGAAGGCTATAGAACGACATGGAAATTACATGGAGAAATATGGTGCGTAGATAAAGCACCATTCTTTCGTGTGTGTAATTCTCACTATGTTCAAGAACGAATTGTTGAAGGAAGAAAATGCCGTGCATTACTTTCTGGGTAACCCTCGTATTTCTGCACACAAACTTGCGTTCACATACGCATCTAAAGTGATACCACAGTTCGTGACGTACTCCAGGGATACCGCAACTGCAAGTACGAACACCTAGGTTTCAGTGGCACACATGCAGTGGGGCCACATTCCGCCACGCAACTGAAAGTCGGTTGTACTTACAAGGGGAGGACACGACGTTGGGACCACGGATTTACTTTGTACGCCTTTAGTAGGACATTAAAACAACTTAATGCGCAAGTAGTAAGGTGTATTACTCTGACATTTCCAAGAAAATCGCAGGAGAAGTTTTACGAGTCTGTTGGGTAACTGATGTATTTGTGCGTCGGTGCCGGATGTTACAGTGGTGACCGGCACGATAGCTCAGTGTGTTCGGTCAGAGGGATAGCTGCCTTCTGTAATTAAAAAACTGAGTGACTGGATCAACGATGAACTCGAACGGGTGTCATGGGACATCCTCCCCAAACAAATTTAACGAACAAAATGAGATAAAACAAAAAGTGGTTAGCGTTCGAGCTACGTTAGACAAAAACGTATGAGGCAGCGGTTCGACTCGCGCTCAAACCTTCATTTTTGTAGTACAAGTGTAAATTCTGTGATATTCAAAAAAATTGCACCTTCACTAATCGTTCTTGGTACACTAGCAACGTCTCACCGCTACGCAGGTTAACTACCAAATGTTGCCGGCCTCTGTGCCTGCAGCTCGAAGCGTCGAGGTGCAAAGTAGTTCAGGTACCTTACCAGACTGCATGTATAAGGGTTTTCGCAAATCACGACAGTCACACATTTTTAGGAAAACTCTATACGTTTCTCTATTTACTTGCCAATAGTTATACATTTGTTTGTATGAGGGGGGGGGGGGATGGAGGGGGGAGTTGATTTGAGGGAAGAGGGAAGAGACTTGACTGCGAGGTCATCAGTCTCATCGGAGTTGGGAAAGATGGGGAAGGAAGTTGGCCGTGCCCTTTCAAAGGAACCATCCCGGCATGTGCCTGAAGCAAGCTAAGGAAATCATGGAAAACCTAAATCAGCATGGCCAGATGTGGGATTGAACTGTCGTCCTCCCGAATGCGTGTCCAGTGTGCTAACCACACCACCACCTCGTCCGGTGAAATATGTTTATTCCAACAATTAATTAAAATTAGTAATTAGCCAAATAACATGAAATTCACTAAAGCTCCATGCAAATGCACATTGTTTTTTTAAATACATTAAGGTCATTTTAAATTAAATAATATGGCCTGTATGAGAAAACTCTAATGCGATAACCTGCACAACACTATTAACAACTGCCTACATTATGTAAGTTGACGAAATATTGAAACCTCTGCCACTGCGGATTTGTACTAACAGCAACTACACATTTACAATTTCTTGTGCAATGTGCAGAAGATTAATCCTCACGGAATGTGGCATTTGCTAAAATTTTAGTGTATAATGCACGAGATGTGGAAAGGAGCAGGCGTCTGGAGTGAGTGGGCGCAGTACTCTCTGTTGCAGACGGTGGTGGAGGCGTGCCAGAAGAAGCGACAGTGCAAGTTCCAGCCAAGCGGGCGGCCCTACGGCACAGATCCCTGCCCCGGGACGCCCAAGTACGTCCACGTCGATTACAAGTGCCGGCCCTGTAAGTACTCCTCAAATGTGACTTCAGCAAAGCTCACTGCACCATGCACAATTTTCTTAAATTGAAAAATTCGCTCTAAGACGTTCACACACTCAGCACTGCTATTTATTGTTTAACAGGTAACAAACCTATAGAAACATATGACAATCATAAACCACAAAAATAGGACCTAACACAAATATACGAAACTATTAACAGATTTATAAAGTAATCAAAAGCTTTATTGATTTACTGCGGTAAATGGTTTTTCATTTAACTCAGAAAAACATAGTTCGTTCAATTACGTACAGTGCAAGATATAAGACGGATATGTGCGGTATACCGTACGGTTGTGACATACTTTGTTCAGGCTATCAGGATCATGGACGACCGGTAATTAGAGTTTAGGCGTCACACACGCTATTGTAGAACATCACCTTGGTATCGGTCATCCCATGGAAATAACACCACAGAACTTCTCAAGTGCCCGTTTAGGCATTGGGATAATATTATTACGGAAGCAGCAGAGATTAAATTAGCAAATGACCTGGCAAATAAGAAGTTTTTTGCTTAAAATCTGCTTGGAAACTTTCTCCTTCCCTGATCAAACAACAGAGCGACAGATGTAATGTTACTTACTCATCTGTTTGTGATTAATATTAACTATCCGTAAGAGGTTGGTCGTATTTCGTTATGTGTTGGCGCTAGTTGTTTATATTGTTGTTATTGGTCGGGGTAGCCCCTCCTACCGAGTGTCGCAATTTCATTGCGCGGCACTCCTCCCGGCGCACTTGTGCCTTGAAAATGACGGGGTGCACTACAAGTAATTGCTCAGTTTCCTGATGTACGTGTCAGATAATTAGCTTACTTTGCCTACTTCCATTCTTTGATGCCATAAATGGAATCATGGTTCTAGCTCGATTCCGCACGAAGCCACAAATTACTCATTCTACGGAAGTGTGATGTAAGGATAGTATTTTGCGTCCATTCTCGAATTTCATTTTGGCATCTTTATAAAAAATTAGCCATACAAACAATAGTTTCATAATATATTAAATCTCTTATGAGGTCTGTTACAAAAAATTGGGCATTTTTTGAAAGTATTTAGAGCATTCAGAAATATAACACTAGGATCGGTAGCTACCACTATGCACATCTTAACCTTATCCTTACACAGAAAGGAGCAAAGTATTCAGCCATAAAAATATGTGATTACCTTCCTTTGGGTAAAGGTGTTGGCAGACAAAGTTTGTAAAACATATTAAAATCAATTCTACTTCACAACTTCTTCTGCTCCATACATGAGTATCTAAATGTACTGTATTGGTGTGGGTGGGTTACATTTATCAAATTTTGATGTAGATTAAAATTAAAACAAAAATCTAGTTATGTAAATGATCAGCGCGTAAGCTTCTTATCACAGAGAAAATGTATCATATTTGTGAACCTACTGACATGTTCCACGTCATTCCGAATTGTCACAAATATGATCAAAAGGACATGTAACGAAACTGGCCTAAACTAGTGCAGTTCAAAATTATGGCAAGTGAACATTTAGAGTGGTAATTATCATCCCAGTTCCATCGGAACTCTAAGCCCACTACGCGGACAATATGATGTTTTCGAACACACAAGCTATTTTCGTCCAAATTTACGACTGTCTTTCAAAACAAAATAATTTACCTGTAGTCTCCATGATCCAGCGTCATGGAGTCGTTCCAGTCCCCTGGAAATTCTGCTACTGGTCATTTACTAGTAATACATCCTACTAATTCCTCCATATCGCTACAATACCTTCTGGGCTGAATACAGAGCCCAATTTATTAAGAGATGCTTTGCATCTTGCTAACCTGGTTCTGATGTGGTTGAGCCGGCTCCGGATTTATCTTGACAGTTGTGCACGTGTAGGTGTTATGGTTAGGTCAATCGGATGTTCCAGTCCTTATATAATAAACAGTTTTCAGTTATCACCGTAGGCTGCAAGAAGTAGGTTGGTGGCTATTATTTAGGTTCTGCACAGACTTTTTAAATTCAAGTCTGATATGTGGAAGGTGAGAAAGACTTTTGTGAACTGGAACTGTTCTGCTCTCATCTGAGAATTTATGGTGCACGTTGGATGAGACACAAGCAATGAAACTTATTTATAACTTAGTCGAACCCACTACCACTCCCCACCCAAGTCACCCGTCCATGTTACCTCTCCCCCTCTCCTCATCGAGGTCACCTCTCAGTGTCACCCCTCACCTTCCCCCCTCAAAGTTACCACTAAAGACCATCCCTAAAGGTAAACTCCTTTTCCCCTCCTCCTGACTCCTCTCTCCTCCCCCTCCCCTTCTCCTACCCCATACAGTATTCCATATTTCGCGCAAATCTAGCCCACTTGTCCTACATAAAAAATTCACAATGATGGAAAAAAAGGTCAGCTGAAATGGCCATGAACAAAATTAAAGATGTCAGAAATGTCAGGAATCTGAATTGGCGTTCTATATCACCTTCTATGTTTGAGATAGCCCACTTCTGTTACTTAAAAAATTTAAGATGAGGGAAATAGGCCAGTTAAAAACGTGGTGTAAACAAATCCAAAATGTCAAAAATGGTGGGGCATTTGATATCTGCTATTATGTTGGAGGTAGCCCACTTGTACTACTTCAAAAATACATTTCCCCACCTTCCCCTCTCCCACCATGTCGCAACAATTGCCTTGTTCCTGTCTCTGTGTACCAAATACTATTACAGAGTGCTGTAGTTGGGCACTCTATTATTATTGTTAATATTATTATTTATAAACAATTTCTGAATGAGAGCTGAAGCAGCACTTAAGTGCTGGAGCAGGCAGCATCTGTCCACACTGTATATGGTATAAGGGATGTCTGTCAGCTGAGGGGACAAGCACTGTTCTGGGCTGCTCGCAGCAGCCAGTGGGTGGATGGAAGGGAGTAGTCCGTCTGGCTGTGCTGTTGTGGGAGTAGCGGAACCAATGGCTGGGCTCTGGGACAATTTTATTTTAATACCTACGACTGAATCATGAGTGAAGCACATCAGCCTGAGCTGAAAAGAAGAAGCACACTTTCGTTTTCCCCACGCAATTACCTGAGCTGGAGAGAAGAATCACATACTTTCTTTTCTTACCACACACCCACCTGCGCTGAAAAGAAGAACGATTCATCGGATGGTGGCTCTTTGTATTACATGTGTTAGTGTAAGGGTGCGTAATGATTAGTTAGGTGTGACTTTGATGTATCCAGTTCACGCACACCATGCTGTGAGTGACGTCTGTGTGTGTGTAAATTCCTAAAGACCAAGCTGCTGAGGTCATCAGTCCCTAGACTTACGCACTTCTTAAACAACCTGAAACTGACTTATGCTAAGAACAACACACACACACACACACACACACACACACACACACACACACACACACACACACCCTGTGGAGGACTCGAAGCTCCGGCAGGAGAGCCGTGCAGTCAGTGACATTGGCGCCTCTAACCACACGGCCAATCCGCGCGGGTGAGTGACGTGCCGCATGCTTACTGTTGGGGTACATAATAATGAAACATCTTTGGATCCCAGCCCCGTGTTCCCCACCTGGGCATCTGCCCTTGTATTGATAGAAATTGCTTTGACTTCGTGGTCCTGGATGAAGCTCAGTGCTTCATGTCCTATGCTTTGTACCCCACCTCCTCCCCCCTCACACTACCTCAGTTACTCCATATTTCTGTACAGTAGCATCTAAGTAAGCACATTCAGATCATTCATACAATGAATTTTCTAGTTGCAAGGCATACTGCTATTGCCCATACCATACCAGTTGAATGCTAATGATATAAAACACGTTCTCAATGGCAGGTTTGCAGTATCCCAGTACAAGCCTGTTGTAATAATTGAGGATCTCTGATATAACAGTTCGCAAATGGTGTCAGCTATGTAGCGATTTATTAATCAGATAACTTATATGTTCCAAAATACATAGTCAGTCTCAACTGCATCTATGATAATGAATACAAACCAAAACAATGAAACAAAATTTTACCATGGTCAGGAGTCGAACGCAGGTCTCCTGTTCACTTTTTTTAAATCTCATTTTGTTCGATATTGTTCGTTGCATTTGTTCGGGGCGGATGTCCCATGACACTTGTCCATTTACTCCGTTTTTTTTTTGTTTTTTTTTTTCTATTACGGAGGACAGCTAACCCTCCGACCGAACACGCTGAGCTACCGTGCCAACTCACTGCGCCACCCTGGCACTGCGATTAACATCAGTGCACGGATTACCCTAGTATGTCTTCCTCCCTAATACAAACTCCAGTTGACGCCCCTGCCCTTCTTGATGTTCCCCTTCTTAACTAGTATCAGTATTGCAGAGACTCTCTAACACTGGAGTAGAACCTTAGCGGTGAACGAAATGGACATTATTTTGCCTCTACCGCAGGTGTAGGTGTTATATTGATAAGGTGAATTATATAGTCCAGAGACGTATAAAGTCTCAGCTTTATCTATGATAATGAATACAGGCCGAAGTGATGAACTGAAACTTTTACCAAGGTCAGGATTCCAACACAGGTCTACTGTTCACTAGACGGATGTGTAGCCACTGCGCCGCCCTGGAACTGCAGTTAACGCTGCTGCACAGATTACCCTAGTACGTCTCGCTCCCTAATACAAACTCCAATGCATGTCTCAGCTAGTCTGATACAACTGTGTTAGCTGTGGTGCCGGTGTGTCGCAGCGGTTAGAACGTGTGCCTACTGAGCAGGAGACCAGGCTTCAAATCCTGGCCTTGCTTCAAATTGTAATTCATTGCTTTGGCCTGTATTCATCGTCATAGAGAGAGATGACACGTAACATGTCTCTGTAACGTATAAATATGCTGGTTAATATATAACCTTCACCTGAGTTACAGGCAGGATTATCTTCACTTTATGAGAGCTAATGGCCTATTCCAGTGTTACAGAGCCTTTGCAGTACTGAAACGAGTTAAGAAGAGGAACATCAAGATGGGCTGATGTGTGAATTTGAGTTTGTATTAGGGAAGGGGCATGCTAAGGTAACCTGTGCAACTGCATGAGCTGCAGTGCCTCTGTGGTACAGTTTTTAGTGCATTTTCCTAGTGAACTGGAGACGTGTGTTCGAATCCTGCCTTGGCACAAGATTTGATTAATTCCTTCTGACTGCATTCATTATCATAGATATGTAGTGACTCTGTATGTATGGTGTCAATGTTCCAGCAGAGAAGTTCCAGATGTGTTATTGGAAAGTTATAGAATATGCACTGTTAAGTCCCATAGAGAGAACTACTGACAGTGCAAGTAGCTAGCAATTTCGACAGTATGCAGTACACTCATTTCCAGGAAGAGACATTTAGGAGTCTATGTTCACCAGTGATGCAATTCATTGTGGACTATATGGACGAAAGGACTAGAAGTTGTATGTAAACAGTTATTTTGAAAATCTTGTTCGTAATGTTGTTGAGAAAGTTCGCCAAACAGGTATTTCGCATTCCGTGGATGGTATTGTGATGAATCATTTCGACATTTGCTGTACCCTGGAAAAGACATTTATATTCCAAGGAATAATTCGGTGAGATATTACCTCAGAACTGCAGTCATATATGAAGTTATTTGCGTGTCGTGCTGTTAAGCTTGAACTTTATAGCAAATGTATTCTTCTTATTCATAAAAAAATTGTATATAAAAGGTTAAGTTTTATTATCGTCTTATAAAAACCATTGCTGTTGTATGATTACATTTAATTTGTATAAGTACGAAGTGGACGAAATTTTGTCATCATGAAGTTATTGTGAAGGATTGGTCATGTCCGAAAGATGCTGCGAATGAGATGCATAATAAAGAATTACTACCAATTCTATTAGAAACGTGGAAAGTCTGATATGGTATTGATACTGATCACTCATCGAGAAGGCATACGTTATGAAAAAAAAGGTAATGTATTGTCAAGAGCACTCTTCTAAGAACAATACAGACTGCCTCAAATAAGGAACTATTTCTATTTCTAGAGACATATCAAAACAGATGCATTCTATCGCAAAAGTACACACGTCTTCCAAAACAAATAATTCCAGATAATGCGAATTTCCTTGCTGCTTTTAAACAAGTCTCGTGTAATGTAAAAGCAGTCATCAACAGCCATGTCCGTAGTGAGATGTCTTTTTGTTAATTTCATTCTATCTGTAACTACTTTTGGTAAGGAAACACGTACGGTTTTATTGTCACTGACAAAACGAAAGCAGGATTTAATGGACGATATCGACAAGCGCTTTATGAATAACCCATAGGTACGTCGAAGCATATATAAAATAATGTTTCATGAGTGAGATGGGGTTGACCTATTCCATTTCGCTTAATAATTTTCAAATCAAGTGATTAAAGAAAATACGAGGCAATGGAGCACGTACCAATCGAGGGCTGATCGTAATCCCGTTTTGCAGCAGAATACTAGATCACATTCTGAACGAAATAACCTTCATCTCACCTACTGAGTTGAAAAATAGTTTTTTCTGTAACTCCAAGAGGAATAGGACTACAAATCCCCCTGAACTCCTTAATGGATTTATAACTCTTTATTATTTCTAAATTTTCAACTTTCACCTAACAACACTTTACAACTCCTTGAATAACAAGAATCTGACAGGTTTTAACAGAGCACAACTAATAAAGCGCAACAGAGCTACTCACCATAGAGTGAATAGTTTCTTCACCTGCCAAAAACAGTGTAATAGGAAAACACACAAAAATTCCCAATATCTGAGAGACAGTACTACACCAGTTTCATACCATCTGTAAACAAGCCCTCTAATGATGTGAAAAAACAGTTCGTCATGCGTATGGCTACGTTATACCACTTAATAAATTTCGATGAAACCATCAGTCATCATAATCAGCATGTAAGCTCTAGAACTGCATCGTAGAATGTAACTGATGCGGGTAGCTATCATAACAACCTTCATCAGCGAACGTATTCCAAATATGTATGGGTTTCATCTCGCCGCTGTTGAGGTATCAGGAGCACATACAAAAAAAAGTATACAGAGAAAATAACCGGATTACTCAGGAATTTTACAATAGAAACAGCAGAGTTCCTGAGAGGTGTCGCTATACTATGCAGTGGATTGATGCAATCTAGGACAAAAAAAAGACGAGCCACTAAGGAATTATGCGAATGAGACGTAAATTCGTAGATGTGGTGTACATGTACAGAAAAACAAAAGATTACAATTTTAGAAAGGTGGATGATTTATTCAAGAGAAAGAGCTTCTCAGTTTCAGCAAGTCAATAATGCGTTGGTCCTCCTCTGGCATTTATTTAAAGAATTGTCGGATGTCCTCCTGAGGGATATCGTTATATCAAACTGTCACGTCAGAGCGCTGTGCCCATAATGTTCCAAATGTTCTCATTTGGGGACGGGTCCGGCGACATCGATGGCCACGGTAGAGTTCGGCAAGCACGAAGACAAACAGTAGAAATTCTCGCCGTGTGCGGACGGGCATTATCTTGCTGAAATATAAGTCCAGGATGGCTGAGCATGAAGGGCAACAAAAAGGTGCGTAGAATATCTACGACCTTCTGCTATGCTGTAAGGGTGCCACGGATGACAACCCAAGGGCTCCTGCTATGAAATCAAATGGCACTCAAGTTTATCACTCTTGGTTGTCTGGTGGTGTGGCGGGCGACAGTCAGATCGGTATCCCATCACAACCTGTGGCGTCTCCAGACATGTCTTGCCTGGTCGCTGGGCTCAGTCCGAAGCGGAAGTAATCATTGCTGACAATTCTACTCGAGGTAATGAGATTCTAGAGCGAAGACGTGTCCTAGGACGTCCCGGACAGCGGTGGGATGCCAACCTGACCGTCGCCCACCATACTGCCCAACAACCAGGGGTGATGGTTTGGGGTGCCATTTCATTCCGTAGTAGGAGCCAATTGGTTGTCATCCGCGGCACTCTTGCAGCACAACGAGACGTCGACGATATTCTACGCTCCGTTTTGTTGCCTTTCATGGGAAGCCATCCTTCGCTTACATTTTAGCAAGATAATGTCCACACGAACTCGGCGAGATTATGTGCTGCTTGCCTTCGTACTTGGAAAACCATGCCTTGACCACCGAGATTGGCGGATCTCTCTCCAATTGAGAGCATATTGAGCATTGTAGGCAAGCCCCCCAACCGGGTCTGGATTTTGAGATCTAGCGCACGAACTGCACGGAATTTGGCACTATGCCCCTCAGGAGGACATCCAATAACTCCATCAGTCAATTCCAACCCGAGTACTTGCTTTCACAATGACCAGAGGTGGGCCAACGCTTTATTGACTCGCTCAATTTGTTAAGCTCCTGCTCTTGAATAAATCATCGATTTTACTTGAAATTGTAATCATTTGTTTGTCTGTACATGTACATCACAGCTACTGATTTCCGTCCCATTCGGATTCCGATAATTCCTTCGTGATGCGTCTTTTTTATTTTTATTTGTTTATTTATTTATTTTTCTAGTACTTTTTTTTGCCCTAGAGTGTATGATACAACCACAGCAATGAATAAGAGTTCTGCACATAATAACACCACCCACAAACAGTAGGAGATTTTGCAAGCGTAAGACAATTTTCATCCTAAAGCTCATTAAAAAAGTGCAGAATCCACAATCTTTGGTAATTAAGTAAGGAGTTGCGTAAATTCGTAAGTAATTACCTCCTGCTCAATAGAAACTTGTCAAAACACAGTGTTGGGATGCCAGAGGCAATATCACTTACATGAAATTATCGTTAACACTAGTTAAGGAACAATACTACCTACACAAAGAAGGTGGACAGTAGCTTCCGTTAGGTGACCATTAGAATTTGTTACAGCTGACAGGCTGAGGTAGGTGGTAGAGTGCTATGTTTAACAGATAATGGACACCTCACTCAGAAAGTCAGTGTGTACTGTAACATACAGAATTGACCTACATACTGGACACCCCACGGCACTCTACTGAAGTGTGTCATAGACAAACTATCAGCTTCGTCTGACCTTTACAACAGATGAAAGGCGAACCACTCTGTTCAAAGCAAGTTGTGGACCAAATTATGAAGGAGTTGAATCGAATACACTACGTAAACACTAGCTGTAAAACAAGGTAACGGTAAAATATAAAAACGTGAAGCCAAAACGTGGGAGATGCCGAAATGGCGTCACATAACTGTAATCGTCTTCACTATAATAAACATACGACACTCAGTTTCATATACAAGAACGAGGGAACCTCAAAATCTATGTTAATTTTGTTGAATGCTGCAGTACACTTAAAAGTGACATAGATACATGACAGTTCTTCAGAATAGTTACTAAGCCTCTGTAAATAACTGCCGGATCATTCTACCAATCGTTCAGTTCCTCGACGATACAAATTCTCTCTACGGTCACGGAGTCGTTCGAGACCTGCTGTGTGAACATTTTCAGCACTGGAAAATCTGCAATTGCTGTGTATCAGTTCCTCAGTTGTCTGCACATCCTCACCTGTGGTCGATGTCAATGGTCTTCCTTCCCGATCAGCGTTACCCACGACTCTGGCTTTTATCCAACTGTAGGCATCATTTCACTGAGGCAGGACTCCACAGTACATTTGATCTATACACTGCCAGAAATTCCCAGTGAACCTGTGTGCATTTAGACATGTTACCCACAAGAATCATACTGCACCGCATTACTTCAACTTTGTAGTACATTTCCAATTACCGCACAGCTGTTACCTGTACCACAGCAGAAACATGTGTGCAGGAAACTCAGAACCTCTACTCTCGTCTGACAACATGTCACTCTTGCTGCACAATAATCTTAGTGTGACACTACATGTGTTATTTACTTTCTGAAGTCCCAGCATAGATGTTTGGATATTCGGAAGGAGAGAGTAACGGTATACATCAGAAGCTCACAGAACTTAGTAGCGATAAACTGTTGGGACACGCCAAGGCACATCCTACACCAGAATCATTCGTTAATAATCTGTATCATTTGGTGAGACTCCAGTGGATAAAAATGGCTCTCATACAAATTGGAAGCAGGATGTAGCTGTCGTTGAACAATTCACTCAGTAGTCATTATTTGGCTTGACATGTCTGTCAAAATCCAGTGTTCTAATAACATCAGCATGTCGACATTGGTTCAAAGTTGCATGTGCTTCTGAGCGCTGCGTCCCGTGGTAACAGTACCATGACTATGTTGCTCGAATACATCTGCGAGGAGTTGTATGAATTTAACGGAAATCACATAGATTTACATCCCCCACTGCACATGCTCCTATTCCACGTTACACTTTATGTTTACTGGATACGTGCAGTGCAGAATAAAGAGGGGATAGGGACATGGGAGACTACGACCAGTTAGTACTCTCACCTAATGTAAGTTACAGTCTCCAGTGCTAGTGGACACTGAAGACGATAAAGGGGACATTATATTTGGTACTTTGCAGGAAGGTGTTTCACAGGAGTATGCGATTAGGGATGTAGGATGTTTCAGTAAAAAAATTGAACTAATCAAACACTACACAAAGTGTTTGCTTTAACCTGAGACAACTGAATTCTCGAAAACGACGCACAGTACGAAAAAAAATGTTCTTGGTGCAGAGTTAATATTAGTAAAGTAAAGTGGACGTCTGTCTATGCTACAACTGGTCACCTCCTAACCACCCCTCTGCGTGGGCGGGGTCAACTTCGTATTTCCAAATGTTATAACCTATTTTTATTGCATATTCTGACTCTAAGCCATAAAATACGTACAGTTTACTCAAATAATTGTTTCCCACCCGTGGTAGATGGCGCTGTCACCGATAAATTTCAGTTGTCTGTTTTCGCAATTAATTGCTTCTACATTTCATTTACGCTTTAAATGTAAATCTTTGTGTTCTAACGGTTTTCGAGATATTTGCTTGTCTCCAGTTTAAACAAATACCCTGTATGTCCTCCAATGACTATTTCAATAGTCCGCAGCTCGTGGTCGTGCGGTAGAGTTCTCGCTTCCCATGCCCGGGTTCCCGGGTTCGATTCCCGTCGGGGTCAGGGATTTTCTCTGCATCGTGAAGACTGGGTGTTGTGTGATGTCCTTAGGTTAGTTAGGTTTAAGTAGTTCTCAGTTCTAGGGGACTGATGACCATAGATGTTAAGTCCTATAGTGCTCAAAGCCATTTTTGCAGCAGCCACCAGATGGTAGTCACAAACTCTGACCACTCTCTGCTTCCATCCCACGTCCCTCTACGCATCGCACTCCTCCACTGACAGTATTTCCTGTCGCCAAATAAAACGCTGTCAACCGTGGACTACATTGCTTCCGCCTTGTACTGGCGGAGATGGAAATCCTTCCGCCGACAGGCACAAAACACGATGCGCCACCGACACTCACGCAGTTCGGATCCTGCAGTCAGACAGTTCAGTTCAGTGCCTGCAGACAAAATTCCGACTTATCAGTCGCTATTTAGGGAGTAACAGGACAATCACTAGTGTCTGCAAAATTACGTCTGTCAAAGATACTGTCATAAGGACAACACCCTAGACTGCCAAGAGACAGCAAAGTTACTTAAAGTTCATTGTATTGGGTATAGGACATCCAGTGCCACGCACCCAACTGCACTAAAGTTAAGTATCGTACTGTAACACACTCTTAAAAAATGTTATTGTCTATTTCTTACTGTGCTGCTACATTCCTGTTCTAGCGCCACCCTGTCAAGCAAGTTGATACTAAATAGCGTGCAGTCTGCCGCCTTTAAAGAGTATCGCAGTATTCCACTTTCGAGTTACCTCGGACGTTTAGGCAGGATTAATTGTAACAAAAAATGGTTCAAAAGGCTCTGAGCACTATGGGACTTAACTGCTGAGGTCGTCAGTCCCCTAGAGCTTAGAAATACTTAAACCTAACTAACCTAAGGACATCACACACGTCCATGCCCGAGGCAGGATCCGAACCTGCGACCGTAGCGGTCGCGCGGTTCCAGACTGTAGCGCCTAGAACCGCTCGGCCACGTCGGCCGGCTAATTGTAACATTTTGTTACAACATTCACTTCACTTAATAATGAAACCTTATGACATATCAGAAACTGGTTTTGATTTACGCTCATTAGGAGTACACTGATCAGCCAGAACATTAAGACCACCTTCCAAATAGCTGGTATGTCCACCTTTGGTACGGTAACAGCGGCGACGAGTCGTGGCGTGGTAGCAATGAGGCCTTGGTAGGTCGCTAGAGAGAGTTGGCACCACTTCTGCAAACACAACTCACCTAATTCCCGTATATTCCGCGGATGAGGGCGATGAGTTCTGAAGTCACATCCCAGATCCATTAGATCGAGTTCAGATCTGGCGAGCAGGGGATCCAGCACGTCAATTGGAACTCGCCACTGTGTTCCTCGAACAACTCCATAACATTACTGGCCTTGTGGCATGGCGAATTATCTTGCTGAAAAATGCCACAGCCTTTGAGAAAAATGATCGTCATGAAGGGGTGTACGTGGTCTGCAACCAGTGTGCGATACTCCTTGGCCGTCATTGTGCCGTGTAAGAACTCCATTGGACCCGTGGATGCCCACGTAAAAGTTCCCCACGGCGTAATGGAGCCACTTCCAGCTTGCCTCCATCCCTCAGTGCAGGCGTCAATGGGTGTTCCTCCGGAAGACGTAGGATTCGCGTCCTCCCATCGGCATGATGAAGAAGGTATCGGAATTCATCAGACCACGCAACCTTTTGCCACTGCGCCAACGTCCAGTGCTGATGGCCACGTGCCCATTTCAGTTGTAGCTGGATGGGTCGTTGGCTGCCGGAGGCCCATCGTTAGGCGCGTTAAATGTAGTGTGTGTTCAGACACACTTATATTCTGCCCACAATTAAAGTCTGATGTTAGTTCTGCCACAGTTTCTCGCCTGTCCTGTTTTAACAGTCTGGCCTGCGTACGACATCTGTATAATGAGGGGTGGCCGCCCAGTCCCACGACGTCTGGACGCGTTTCATGTTGGTTTCGCCACATGTTGAAGATACCCACCACAGCACTCCTCGAACGCCCGACAAGTCGTGCAGTTTCCGAATTGCTCGTGCCAAAACCCCGGGCCATCAAAGTCTGCCCTCGATCAAACGCAGATAGATAGAGCTCCTTCCCCATCCTACTCACGGATAGGATCCTCGCTGATACGACAAGCACCGATCGTGTGTCATTCCTCGCCAGGTGACGCTGCTATCAGCTGGACGGGTTTATATCGCTAGTCGGTCGGTGGTCATAATGATCTGCGTGATAAGAGTACATAAAATAGCGTAAAAATGGTAATTTCTTCGACATCGCTGTACTTCTTCTATCACAATCATTAAATGATGTTAAAGAAGAAAAAACTGTTCCATAGTGCATATGCGAACAAATTGTAAGGAAACCTGTGGTCCAAGAAATAATTTACTGCCCGACGTTTCGTCTTCCAATGCTGGAGACATCGTCAGAGGTTTTAACGACTCAGAAACCAAGTGAGTGTCAAAGCAGCTCTACAAACCTAACTATTTATGTGTATCCACGCAATGGTTGGTTCGAGACGTCATCAGAACGCTGCCTAAGATTGCAGAGTCGCGCCGATGTAAGTTAGGAAGCTTGTAGTGGGGACGAGTAGGCGCTGTTAGTTTTATTTAGCACTAACGCCCACAATTTGTCTGATTTCAGTTCTTCGTTTTTTCTGTTAAATTGTTTTTGTGCTTTTTAATCCCTGCGGCCTGTCTGGACAACCTAGCGTAGTAATGTTTAGATATTGCTAAAACCATACTGTCAGAGATATATAATACATGTGCTCCCAATACATAGCGATACAAAACATAAAATCCACAATTTTGTAACATTTCGTTATTTGTTTGAAGATATTTCGCCCACATATGAGTTCTTTGATACACATTCAGTAGAGGATACACAATTTTGCACATGTCTTCAATATATCTATGAAAATGGCTATGATCATGTGCCATTTGCTCCCAAGTACAAGTGCATGCAGCTTGACTGGCAAAACCTCATGCTGTTATTTTATAAGCTGTGTTACATTTTTATGAAAACCACATTTTCTTATTAGACAATACAATCTGTGCAGTCATTACAGCCTACAAAGTAGAGAGATAAAAACAGGTGTGACCTACGAGGGTCAGTCAAAAAGTAATGCCTCCTATTTTTTTTTCTACGTTTAATTGTCAGGAAATTTAAATGCAATTACATAGGTTGAAAACCACAACATTGTCATTTTTCAATGTAATCTCCGCCCATCTCTACAGTTTTGGTCCATCTTTGAACAAGGGCATGTATCCCAGCACGGTAAAAATCACAGCTCTGCTTCCTAAGCCATTGACGCACGGATGTTTTGACGGCCTCCTCATCTTCAAAATGAATCCCACGATGAGCTTCTTTTAGTGGCCCGAACAGATGGAAGTCTGATGGTGCCAGGTCAGGGCTGTATGGGGGATGAGGCAAAACTTCCCATCCAATTTTGACAATCTCGTCAGAGGTGTGACGACTGGTGTGTGGTCTTGCATTGTCATGCAAAAGAAGAACATCTGCCATTGATTTTGTTGGGCGAACTCGCTGAAGACGTGCTTTAAGTTTTTTGAGGGTTGTGACGTATTGAACAGAATTTATTGCGCATCCCTGCTCCAAAAAATCAACCAGAATCACACCCTCTGTATCCAAGAAAACTGTTGCCATAACTTTCCCTGCCGATCGCACAGTTTTGAATTTTTTCTTCCTCGGCGAGCTTGTGTGACGCCACTCCATTGACTGCCTCTTTGATTCGGGTTCAAAAAAATGCACCCATGTTTCGTCCCCGGTCACAATTTTTTTCAGAAACTCATCTCCCTCCAAACGGAAGCGCTGCAAGTGTTGGGAGGCTATTGTTTTCCTTGCCTCTTTATTCTGATCGGTTAACATTCTTGGAACCCACCGTGCACAAACTTTTGAGTACCCCAATTGTTTAATAATCGTGATCACACTGCCTTTACTAAGAGAAATAATGCGACACACTTCATCTGCAGTCACCCGACGGTCACCACGAATGATGTCATCAACTTGCTGAATGTTGTGTGGAGTCACTGCACTCACCGGCCTGCCGCTCCGCTTTTCGTCAGTCAACGGTGTTTGCCCTTCAGCTTCCTTACAACGACGAACCCATCGTCTAACAGTGCTGACATCCAAAGTCACAACACAATACACCTTCTTCAGTCTTTCATGAATGCGTATGGGCGTTTCACCTTCTGCATTCAAGAATTCAATCACACAACGCTGTCTCAAACGAACATCGATGTCGGCCATCTTACAAACTTCTGCTGTGCTGCCACCTGTTGACACAGAAAGTTACTACTGCAATGGATTGCAGAAGAAGGTTTGAGGAATGGCGCCAAATTCAAATTTTTCACTTAACTTAATTTTTTTAAGTAGAAAAAAAATGGGAGGCATTACTTTTTGACCGACCCTCGTATTTTGTATAAAAGCCCACCAATACCTTTGCTTAAGAATCCTTTACTGCAGGAACTACACTAAGGTGACAAAAGTAATGAGATACCTCCTACTATCGTGTCGGACCTCTTTTTGCCCGGCGAAATGCAGGAGCCCGTCATGCCATGGACTCAGCAAGTCTTTGGAAGTCCACTGTAGAAATATTGAGCCATGCTAACTCTACAGCCGTCCACAATTGCGTAAATGTGGACAGTGCAGGATTTTGTGCACGAACTGACCCCTCGATTATGTCCCAAAAATTTTCCATGAGATTCGTGTCTGGCTATCTGGGTGTCCAAACCATTCGCTCGAACTGTCCAGAGCGTTCTTCAAACCAATCGCGAATAACGGTGGCCTCGTGACATGACGCATTGTCATTCATAATAATTCCATCGTTGTTTGGGAACATGACGTCCATCAATGGATAAAAATTGTCCCCAGAAGACCCAATCCATTCCATGTAAACAAAACCCACACCATTATGGAGCCATCATCAGTTTGTAGAGTCCCTTACTGACAACTTGGGTCCATTCGTGGGGCCTGCGCTACGCTCGAACCCTACCATCAGCTCTTACCAATTGAAATCGGGACTATCCGACCAGGTCATGGTTTTCCAGTCGTCTAGGTTACAACCGATATGGTCACGACTCCAAGAGAGACGCTGCAGACAATGTTGCGCTGTTTGCAAAGGCACTCGCGTCGGTCGTCTGCTGCCATAGCCTTTTAACGCAAAATTTCGCCGCACTGTCATAAAGGATATGTTCGTCGGACGTCCCACATTGATTTCTGCACTTACTTAACGCGGTGGGGCCTGTCTGTTAGCAGTGACCACTCTACTCAAACGTTGCTGCTCTCGGTCGTTAATTGAAGGCCGTCGTCCACTACATTGTCTGTGGTGAGAGGTAATGACTAAAATTTGGTGTTCTCTGCACACTCAAAGACTGTTAATTCCCATCGTGCGGCCATAATCACGTTGGAAACTTTTTCACTTAAATCACCTGAGTACAAATGACAGCTCCGCCAATGCACTGCCCTTTTATACGCAATGTTACCACCATCCGTGTGCGTGCATATCGCTATCCCATGACTTTCGTCACCTTAATGTATCTTGTTGAAAGAGAACGTTACGGAGACCTCGAAGATAGTGCACAATCAACGGTATTAACACGTCAGAATTATAACTACTGATATCTAAATTAATGGATATACAAATGAGAGGTGATCGTATTGGTTACCCGTAGTACTCCATACCATCAGCCCAGATACTGGATGCATACGACGATGATGAATCAACCAGGGAATAGTCTTGATAGGAACGGAGAATATGATGTAGGTGGTGATCTGGTAAAGATAGCTACTCAAAGTGGTGGCGATAATGTGCGCTTAAAGCAACTGTTTCAGCATCATGATCGGCCTCATCTTAATGCTGTTATTAGGCGTGTTGACATGGGGTTGGGCTGGATTGGATTGATTTGGGGGAAGAGACCAAACAGCGAGGTCATCGGTCTCTTTGGATCAGGGAAGGATGGGGAAAGAAGTCGGCCGTTCCCTGTCAAAGGAACCATCCCGGCATTTGCCTGAAGCGATTTAGGGAAATCATGGAAAACCTAAATCAGGATGGCCGGACGCGGGATTGAACCATCTTCCTCCCGAATGCGAGTCCAGTGTGCTAACCACTGCGCCACCTCACTCGGTTTGGGTTGGCGAAGGCACTGATGGCGGAGAGCATGGCTCACATTGCAGTGGTGCCAGCTGAGTCTATCAATAAATCAGGTTTCACTATACATGGCCTGCACCTCAATAGGTATGGGAAGGGGAGGCTGGCGAAGCTTATAGTTGACGGTGTAGTGGGTGGTGGTAGAATTATTCATGGAAAAATTCCTGTAGTAGTTGCTGTTAGGGCTGCATATCTTTTAGATGGAAGTCAGTTGATAGATATACCTTCTTAAGGGAAGTATCTCTAACAAAGGAATCACCTGCAGAGGAAGTCACGTAGCTAAGTACGGAAGGAATTAGCATATTTCAACGAAATGTAAGCGGTATTGGAGGTAAAGTTGGCGAATTGCCTATAGTGATGACCATGACATTATTGATATATCGGAGCACCATTTAAATAATTTGACAGTTCAGAAGCTTCCTTCACCAGGATACAGATTTTCTGGCTGTTTTTCAATGATTTATTTGTGGAGTGAAGGAGTGACCATGTGCGTAAAGAACAGTATTCCATTTGAGTCCGTAGACGTATCAGCGCCTTGCACAAATTTTAACACTAAAAGGTTTTTGTACTCAAACAAATGTTATTTATAATTACAAACTGTGAAGGAAAGTTAATCCAACGGCCATAGAGAGTTAAGGAACAAGAGTGGAAGGATGTTTATAATGCCGATAACATAGATTGCAATGATAATATTTTCTTTAACTCATTTCTCATGCCCTTTGAGAGTTGCTTTTCATTAGAATGTTCTAAACAGGGTACTAGCAGTAAAAAGCATCCTGGATGGCTGACTAGTGGGATAAGGATTTCATGTAGAACAAAATGGGAATTATATCAAAATGCTAGAAGAAGTCACAAAAAAGCTACAGTAGCCCATTACAAACAGTATTGTAAGGTGCTTAAAATGTTATTAGAAGGCAAAGAGTATGTGGTACGCAAATAGAGTAGCTAATTCACAGGATAAAATTAAAACCATATGGTCAGTTGTGAAGGAAGTGTCTCGTCAGCAGCAAAAGGTCGATGATATGGAGTCAGTTTGTAGTAAAAATATTTCTGTTACTGCTAAATCAGATATATGTACAGTATTTAACAATCATTTTCTGAGCATTACTGCCGAATTAAATAAAAATTTAGTTTCTACAGGGAGTTATATAATTCTCTTTGAAAATACCTTTCCGAAATTGATGTCTGAAACACTTCTCTGTGATACATATTAGGGGGAAATTGAGTTAATAACTATATCACTGACGACTAAGATTCTCATGGATGTGATGGACTGCCTAGCAGAATATTAAAGTGCTGTGCTGCATACGTTAGCCTCGTACTTGGCCATACTTGTAAATTTTCCTTTGAGAGTGGTCAGTTTCCTGAACGCTTAAAGTACTCAGTAGTAAAGCCGCTTTATAAAAAGGGAGAAATACATAATGTAGACAATTTAAGACATATTTGTAAGTCATCAGTGTTTGCTAAAGTTATTGTAAAGGCTCTGTATGTAAGAGTAATTGATCATTTTGTGTCATATAATTTGCTGTACAGCTCGGCTTTAGAAGTGGTTAACAACTGAAAATGCTATATTCTCTTTTCTCTGTGAGGCACTGGATGGATTAAAGGTTTCGAACGCTAGGCGTATTTTTTTTTATTAAACTAAGGCGTTTGATTGTTTTGATCACAAAATATTGCTCCAGAAATTGAACAGTTAAGGAATACAGGGAGTAGCTCATAGTTGGTTCACCTCTTACTTTAACAACAGACAGCAAAAGGTCACTAGTCACAGTGTTAAGAATGGCTGCAATGTGGGGTCTGAGTGGGGCAAGACTTGATGCTGCCGTTTTCCTATTCGAACGATATCTGAAGTAAGTGATTGTTCAACACGAAAATTGGTCTACTTTGCTTATTTTCATTCGCTTATACCCTATGGTATTATTTTGGTGTAACTCTTCCCATTGTCAAAAGATATTTTTTGGCTCGAAACGGACAGTTCGGGCAATAAGTGGTATAAGTTCGCGAACCTGTTGTCGACAGCTGTTCACTTGTCTGGGTATTCTGAAATTGGTTTCTCAAATATATATATTCTTTAATGTCGTTTCTTGTTAACAATATCAGCTTATTCCACGAGAATTAGCAGCTTTCACCCAGCTAATACTAGACAGAAATCCAATCTGCATTTGTATCGCCCTTCCTTGACTCTTGTGCAGAAAGGTGTACAGTATACTGATGGATCCATTTTCAATAAGCTACCATAATAATTGAAAAATCTTAACAGTAATCCACGCGTTTCAAATCGAAACTGAAGAGTTTCCTCATGGGTCACTCCTTCTACGTTATATTGTTGATTGAGATTACTTAAACTTATGGCTTGTCTTTTTTTGGGCTCATAAACATTTTATTTGAATTATTATTACTTTTATTTTGTAATTTCTTGTACTGACACGTTCCATGACCCTGCAGATTTGCTCCTCAATTTGGTGCTACGGAATTAGACATGTAAAATATAAAAAAAATAAAGGATTCTCTCTACTGCCATGGCAAGGTAAGGCACCACAGTGGTCGTCTCTCTGACTGTGCATGGTGCCGAGACGTCGTCGCACTGTCTGTGTGAATATTTGTCAAGTAGTAAACAGTCCCCCTTCCTGACTAAAGGCATGTGATCTGACTGTTAGGTCCTGGGCGGCTCGTTGGACATTTGTGCATAACCATAGGCTGTGGTATTACGAAACAGGGTTTAGCCTCGCGAATTATATTTTCTTAGGCTGAAAGTCTCATCTGTAGAAAACAGCATGCATTCCCCAGACCGCTCTACAATGAAACTCAGTTCATTAATGATATCGAGAAGATCCTTGATTTTCGTGAGGCGTTCAATGTGTTATCAGTACTTTCTCCTAGTGAATGAAACACGAGCCTGCAGCAAACCAGACAAGCTTCGTGACTGGGTTGAAGACTTCGTACAACATACGGCTCGGTGTTCTTTCTTAACGACGACATATCATGAAATATGAAAGCAGGGTGTACGCGAAGAGCGATGTTGTTGTTGCTGTTCTCGTCTTCAGTCTGAAGACTGGTCTGATGCAGCTATCAAGTTATTCTATCCTATGCAGGCCTCTTCATCTCCGAGTAACTACTGCAACCTACATCTTTCTGAATCTGCTTCCTGTATTCAACTCTTGGCCAACCTCTTCGATTTTTACCCTCCACTCTTCCTTGCAGTACTAAATTGGTGATCTCTTGATGTGTCATAATGTGTCCTATCAAATAATCCCTTCTTTTAATCAAGTTGTGCTACAAATTTCTTGTCTCCTGAGTCCTGTTCAGTACCTCCTCTTTAGTTATATGACCTACCCGTCTTTTCCTCAGACCGATACTTGTCACGATATATACATATGTTATGTGGATAGCGTCGCGACCTTTACGATGTAGTTGCGAATGATGCTGTTGTGTATAGAGAAGTCGTAAAGAAAGAAAACTGTAAGGCAATGGAGGAAGACCTGTAGATTATTGACGCTTGATTTAGGGACTCGAAGTTACCCTTAAATGTAAACAAAAGTAAAGTACTGCACGTAAATAGATAGTAACAGCCGTTATTCTTCGATTACACTATAGCTAATTAAAAATGTTCAAATGAGTTTGAATTTCTAAGGGACCGAACTGCTGAAGTCATCGATCCCTAGACTTACACACTACTTAAACTAACTTACGCTAAGGACAACACACACACCCATGTCCGAGGGAGGACTCGAACCTCCTGTGGGAGTGGCCGCCCGATTCGTGACATGGCGCCTCTAACCGCGCAGCCACACATCGCGGTATAGCTAATTAATTGCTCGAAAGAGTAACGAGCGTTAAACATCTAGGAGTATAAGTGCTGAACAATTTATAGTGTAACGGACGCATAAAACTAGTTGTAGGAATGGCCAGTCTCAGACAGAGATTCATTCCGAGAATCCAGAGGTCACGTAACTTACCCACTAAAAAGGTAGCCTACGAAATATTCAGTCTACTGTTTCTTGAGTATTTTTCGGCAGTCTAGGAGCCAAACACTGTAACATCAATAGAGGAGATAGAGAAAATCCAAAGAACAGCACCGCGTTTCGTCATGGGTTCATTTAGTAATAACGAGAGCATGACGGAGATGCTCAGTCAACTACAGTGGTCGACGGTGGAAGAGAGACCTCGTTTGGTGAGGAGTGTGTACGTTCCAAGAAGAGTCAAGTAACATATTACTTTCTCTCACGTAAATCATAATGGTTAAATTATAAAAATTCGAACTCATGCGGACTCTTGTCGTTAGTCAAGAGATGGGGGTCAATGACAGTGGTACAAGAAATATCTTCCACTGCGCTACTTAAAGTGATTTATGGAAGCTACATAGAGGTAAATCATCCGGAAAGAGGCACATCGTGAAATAACAAAACTACTGGAAAAATTAAAAAATGGAAATTTGTGGAAGGTCTTATGGGACCAAATTGCTGAGGTCATAGGTCCCTAACACACCCATGCCCGAGGGAGGACTCGAGCCTCCGACGGGGGAAGCCGCACGGACCGTGACAAGGCGCCTGAGAACGCGTGGATACCAAGCACGCCAGGAAAAATTACAATTCGCCAAAACAAATTGTATTGAAGGTCATGAATACCAAAATTTGAGAATTAGAAATCGTAAAAAAATAGGCCAGTTGCTCAGACGCGATGCCTTCACTTTACATTGCCCTCTGACTTTGCTGAACCCACTTTGCTTTCCATCCGATCAAAATACCATGCCCCTGTAGAAACACTAGGAAACACCTGGCGACAAATTTTCTGTTTCTTTCGTCCAACAGTACACACACCACCACACAACGGTGTCGAAACCATGAGCAGAGGAAGTCTTCTGCTAAGATATCCGTATATGATAGCTCTTGCGAAGGAGATTGAGAGGGGCCAGTTGTGGGCCTCCAGCGCCCACGTTACCACTTAGTTTATGCTGAATCTCTCGCCAGGTCTGGCTCAAGAGCAAATCGCGTGACTTCTGGCTGACTCGCGTGCTTCTCGTTAAGTCCATCCCACAACGTTTATTTTGATGAAGCATGCTGTTTCTAATTCT
The DNA here is from genome assembly GCF_023897955.1 of Schistocerca gregaria. NCBI lineage: Eukaryota > Metazoa > Arthropoda > Insecta > Orthoptera > Acrididae > Schistocerca > Schistocerca gregaria. Next base: position 378,416,661 of record NC_064931.1, read on the forward strand.
CTATTTTTCCAACTCCTTGGAGTTTCGGTAGCAAGGTTTTGCTTATCATGCCTTTCTTCTGTGCTCTCTTTGGCATTTCTGTATCTGATAAACTTTACACGTCACTTGACGTCACTTTTTTATTTTTGTTTGGTTCTATTCAGTGGGAACAGTTAACTTGCCTCTCCTCAGATACCCCTTCGTTCTTTTCACCAGTATACTAAAAATCTAATTTATATCCTTTGATAGCCTTCTTTGAAAGCCCTCCTCTTGCATCAGTCAATCTCCTTCTAATACAAACGGAAGCGACGATTCATCACAAGTTGAAAGGTCTATTTTCTGGATATATCCTCCAATCACTAAGTTAAGTCGACTTGCAGGGACACTCTATCCACCTGTTTGCCTAGGTCATTAAAATGAGTCACTGTAATTGGGAAAATGTGTATCTTATCTTCACTTAGTGTTTGGATCAGCGATCGCTGCAACAGTCTAGAACCGCTCTCTACGAGATAATCATCGTTTTTTTTCATTGCAGTTTCACTAACATTTAAGTAACAATACATCAGTTAAATCTGTTTGATACCCACAATCTTCCAGAAACATTATGAGAAGGTGCAGCTGAATTCTGTTTCGTCCCTGTTCATTCCTACATCTCTTTGCAAATATTATCCCTTTCAGTTTATTAGCAGTTTCTTTATAGGACCTATTTGCAAGAGCCATCAGTCAGCCATGTCAGCCATGCTCACTTTCGCATTTTTATCCCTACAGTGAACGTTCCTGTCATCTAAAAACTACAATGGCTTTTCAGTTGGTCAGGTATGTAAGTGGTAGGCAAATGAAAACGAGGCAGACTATACAACGAGAATGGCGTGGTCTCTGGTAAAGCATGTAGGTGTGTGTGTGTGCAAGTGTCCACTATTGGAGATCAGCTAGGAACATCTCGAATTTCACCGCTGTGCCTTTGTCTGTTAAACGTACTCGCTGTGAATTATCTTGTTGAGAAGAGCCACTTCCGTCGCGAAATATGATCGTCATGAAGAAGGTGTACGTGATCTGCAACCAGTGTACGATACTCCTTGGCCCTCACTGTGCCTTTCACGAGCTCCGCTTCACCCACGGATGCCCAGTCCCACAGTACAGGTGTCAAGGAACTGTTCCCCTGGAAGACGACAGATTGGCGCCCTCACATAGGCATGATGAAGAAGGCATTGGGATTCGTCAGACCATGAACCCTCTAGCACTGCGCCAACATCCAGTACCGATGGTCGCCTGCCTATTTCAGTCGTAGCTGCCCATGTTGTGGTGTTAACATTGGCAAATGTGTGGGTCGTCGGCTGCGGAAGCCCATTGTTTGGAGTATTCGGTGCACTGTGTGTGCAGACACACTTTTACTCTGCCCACCAATTAAGTCTGATGTCAGTTCCGCCATACTTCGTCGCCTGACCTGTTTCACCAGTCCGCCCAGCCTATAATGTTCGACATCCGTTATGGGGGATGGCCTCCCAACCCCACGACGTCTGGACGTGGTTTCACCACGTGTTGAAGACACTCACCACAGCACCCCTCGAACACCCGTTATGTCATCGTAATTGGAAGGAAACACAGGTCACACTCATCCACAAGCGGGGTGGCAGGATCCACAAAACTACAGTCCAGTCTCATTGACTTCCACCTGTTGTAGAATCCTAGAATATATTCTGAGCTCAAACATAATGATGTATCTCGAAAATCCTGAAATCCATGGGTCACGACTATCAGTGCAGTATTTCTTTACTTCCAGAAAGGTTTTAACTCGGAAACACAACAACAGTTATTTACAAAAGCACGATTATTTGGAGTTCCAAACAAAATCTGTGCCTGGACTGAGCAAATACTGGCAGTTGTTTTTAAATGTTCAGAAATGCAGAACTGCATTCCACATAACAAAACAAAACAAAAACAACGAGAAAACATGACTACATCAGCAATGAATAACAATTAGAATCAGTCAACTCACACAAATACCTGGTAGTAATAAATTGTGGAAGTGTGAAATTGAATGATCACATAAGCTTAGTCCTGGGTAATACAAGTGGCAGACTTCGGTTCATTGGCAGGTTACAGGGAAACGCAGTCAGCCTACAAAGGGAACTGCTTACAAATAAGTTTAGCATCCCATCTTCGAATATTGTTGAAGTGTGTGGGACGCGTATAAAACAAATTAAAAAGATTATCAGTGAACGCTCACACATACTGTTTAGGAGCAATACCGGTTTCGACACTTAAGCCATTTTCAAACATTGGAACGTGGATCTCCTGAAGGGTCCTTGAGCAGAAGCTCTCTCCCGTCACATACTGAATCAGACATCGTATAACAAAGCTATCGAAAATAACGTAAGTGTCTAAACCGGTTTATCCAATAAACGATATGTGTGAGAGTTCACTGATAGCCTCTGTAGTCAAATTCAGTTTGGTCTATGACACTCCACGCCAACAACGTGACAGTTATGAACATATCAAATGAGATTAGTCGGGGATATTGAACATGTTCTGCAGGCAGAACGAATGGTCGTAGGATTCTTTGACGCTCTGGACACCGTCAAAGAAATACCGAAAAACCCTAATTGGCAGCCGCTTGAAAACAAATTCCAGGTATTGTAAGAAAATCTTTTTACAAAGTTTGAACAACTTGTATTAAGCGAAAAATCCAGAGATATATTTCAGTCCAGATTACATTAATTACAGCACGTACAGAAGCGTTTAAGCAGTCGTTCTGCCAGAGCTCCTTACGCGTTTGGAACGAGAAGAAACTTAACATGTGGTACCATGACAAGCACACTCCACCACACACTGATTTGTAGAGCATGTGCGTGGATGTGGATGTCTTTTAACCATGTGGTCAGATACCACAGTCGTCGATTAACCTAAGGTAGGTCACCCCGTCGAAGGTTCGAGTCTTCCCTCCGGCATGGGTGTGTGTGTTGTCCTTAGCGTAAGTTATTTTAAGTTAGATTAAGTAGTGTGTAAGCTTAGGGACCGATGACCTTAGCAGTTTGGTGCCATAAGACCTTACCACAAATTTCCAATTTTTCCTAAGGGAGGGAAATAGCAAGCGTCATCTATCTGTCATTCGCGTAAACTTCCTTCTGTGTGTCATCGCAGGTTCTAAGCGCTCAGTCCGGAACCGCGCGACTGCTACGGTCGCAGGTTCGAATCCTGCCTCGGGCATGGATGTGTATGATATCCTTAGGTTAGTTAGGTTTAAGTAGTTCTAAGTTCTAGGGGACTGATGACTACAGATGTTAAGTCCCATAGTGCTCAGAGCCATTTGAACCATTTTTGTGTCATCGCACTTCGGCTGTTTTTATATTGTTCCTATGGAGCGGACACTTGGGACCAGCTCGGCATTTTTCTAAACGTGTGTGAAAAAATGCCTAAAATCCACACTCACGCTGGCTGCTGTACCTGATAGATGATCTTTCATCCTTCATAAAGATTCGATCTTAAGTCTGTTTTACACAAGCGACGCCGTGATCAAAACCGACTACTCGTTGATGATGAGAGTCACGTGATTGTGTGTAAATCAACCACTAACTAGGTCGCGAGTGGGTCAGTGACATCAATGATCAGTTGACTGTCCCTTATGTGGAGTTCTAAAACCTTGAATATCCTGCAGACTACTCATGCGCAGAAACAGGAGACTTTCGCCTCCTCTACTAACATCGCAAGTTAACCTATACTCGCCGAACACTCTCCTATTACAGTAAATGACGCGTATTAAGCTATGCGAGTAGACCCGGTTTCTCGTTATCGTTGTACTAACAGGATGCACTGACTAGACGTAATTTCCAGACAACAGCGCGAATCCGAATGGTGAAGTGCCTATGAGTCTTACATTAGAACACGAATTATATTTATTGGTTAGACACATGTATAGTGTTGGTATAACCAAAATTTGTATTTGTTCTGGTGATACATGTTGCCAATAACATAAACCGAACGTAACTTGCTTGTAGAATTCTCGTGTGTCCACTTGGGTCACGTCGTAAGTTCTCCACGACACTTCGGCAGATTCGTTGCCATCTTCAGGTTGTTCCTGATGACTCCTGCTTCGCTATTTTCTGCGTCTTTAATACGTTGGCTGTGACCCCCTCCATCACACAGCTCCTGCCGCTGTCTGTGCAGCTGCGGCGGTGGTATGGGTAGCGACGCCTGGCTGCGAACTCATTTACATCATACTCTGAAAGGCACGTAACGGTGTGTGACGGAGGGTACTTCTGCTACCACTAACTGAGCCCTCCCCCCCCCCCCCCCTCTTCTCTTTTCGCCTCGTGAATGGCCCTTTGGAAGAATGATTGTCGGTAAGCCTCTGTATTAACTCTAATTTCTCGAATTTTCTTGTTGTGGTCATTTCGCGAGGAAGCAAGTACTATGTTGTCCGACTCTTCCTGGAAAGGGCTCTCTGTAAATTTCAATAGTGACCCTCTTTCTGATGCACAACGCCTCTGCCACTGGAGTTCGTTGAGCATCTCTGTAACGCTCGTCCGCCGACTAAATGATCCCATGACGAAACGCGCCTTTCTTCATAAACTCTCATCTCTACTGTCAGTCCTATCTGGTAAGGATACCAGACTGGTGAACAGTACTCAAGAATCGGTCGAGCAATCACTATGAAAGCCAATTCTTTCGTGTATGAGTTACATTTCCTGACTGTGAAATGCTGTGTGAGCGCTGTCGCTGTCGGCTGCGGACCTCACTGCACGGGAAGACTTTTCTTATTCTTATAGGCCCAGTGCAGGATTCCACACCTGCCTCAGTTCAAATGGTTCAAATGGCTCTGAGCACTATGGGACTTGACATCTGAGGTCATCAGTTCCCTAGAGCTTAGAACTACTTGAACCTAACTAACCTAAGGACATCACGCACATCCATGCCCGAGGCAGGATTCGAACCTGCGACGTAGGGGTCGCGCTGTTCCAGACTGAAGCGCCTAGAACCGCTCGGCCACACTGGCCGGCTCCTGCCTCAGTTGTAAGCAGTTATCTTTGTTAATTAGACTATATTAGACCCTAATTTCAATGGTCTCTTTCATAAAGCAATCCAAGAAGATGGTAGATTGGCTAGGTATCTGGATTTTGTTGTAATCCATAGTACGATCAGTTATGGTACTATGGTCGGCCTAGGCTCATTTGGCGAAATGGGGTGACTCAGTGTGGCGTCTATGTTCATGCCACATCTGTTCTGCAGTGCGTATAGTTTCCCTGGTGCATGCTTTGCCGCATTTGCAGAGCAACCGGTAGACCTCTGGTTTTCGAAGGCTTAGATCATTCTTTACTTAATCTAGTAGTATCAGAGTCTTAGGAGGCGGACTAGATCCACATTTAACATTGTGTCGCTCTAAGTTCTGCCGCCTGTTCTGGAGGAATTGCCGACATATGGGATGCACGCCAGTAATTTGTATCCTCTTTTTTCCTATTGTTTTCTAGGTACAACCTTTCTAAACGCCCGACTTATTTGCTTGGTGCTATGCCCCCTTCTTCGGTATGTGGTCTCCAGGTGTTTTAGCTGAGCTGGAAGGCTGTCTCGGTCGCAGATGGATCGCGTCCTGCGAACAAGTGTGTAAAACGCCTTAACGTTGGGAGTTGTGCGTACTGGAGGCATGCAGATTCAGGTCAGTGAGTGTAGTTTTTCTGTACACAATATGTCGCAGCTCGCCAACTGGTTGACGTTTCACTAGCATGTGAAGAAAGTTAGGACACAATCGTGCTCCATATTGTATGTTGGAGTGGAGCGAATTGGGGAGATAAAGAAATTCACGTAAGCTTCCCCGTCCATGTGGCCAAACGACTAATGTGTCATCCATGTAACGGTAGAAACACGCTGGTTTTAGTTGGGATTGCTCCAGGATACTCTCCCCAGAAATATTCGATGAACAAATTTTCCACGACCGGCATTCCACTTCGTCTTATAGTCAGCAATATAGGAGCAGAAACATACATGTGAGAGGCAATATCCGGGAAACTGCGGTGTCTTTGATCTTCAGCGCCGTACGGTTTGCTCGAGACACTTGCCTTGTCAAACGCAGACAACCCAACGTACAGAATCAAAGTGCCTAGCATCATTAATTAATTTTTACCAGCAGCACGGGGAGGCTGTATCGCTGAAGTATGCGCCGAGAAAACTGAGTAGAAATGGTAAGAACAACGATCCTATTCATCATAATTGGAAAGCCTCTGATTTCCACCTATTGCTGCATATAAATAAATTTGTAAATGCAACAGATTTCGTAGAGCTTACGGAAAGCAATAGACGAGTATTTTGCAGACATTCCAGAATGACACTTCAGGGATTAAGGCAACTCGCTGAACAAAGTTGACTGACTTGAAGGAGCGGGAACAACACTATCTCTCATTGCCAGGACCAAAAAGTGACAAAACTGGAAAAAATAGTATGGCACAGCACTATGGATACTTCTTGTCTGTAAGGATTGACTACGAAAACTATAAACGAACTTTGTGTCGCCTATTTAGTGATTATGAGGGAATGTAAAAGGTAATGTTTCGTCGTCTTACCGGAGAATTTTTTATGAGAGTTTGAAGGAATAAATACTGCTGCTGTGAAGTGCGTAACAAGACAAAGAATATTAACGAGCACTGGAGCACAATAAGAAAAACGAGGGATAGGGTACGGCTTAGCGCTGATTCGTTGATTCTTTGTCTGGAGCATCGAGGTGTGTTTTGACACTCGAATTAACTTAGCCGCTGCCGCTCTCTGGAAAGCGCGCCTCGTTGTGCCACAGGCAGTTGCTACAGTAGAAATTCAAGCTCCTTCGTTCCGCGTCTCAGTGCTGGCCTTTTGAAAATAACTCCAGCTCTGGCAGAGTCTGCTCGGCGTCACTGTAATGCTTCTTGTCTGAAGTCCACACAGCGCATCTCACCCTTTGCGTGCTTCAGTCCTGACAATACAATGCTCGAGACAAACCAGCCGCTTCATCCGGCTTCCTGCAGATATATGTAGTACTGTGTTCTCTACACGCGAATAAATACCATATGAAGGAAATCGCGTTTTATTCACTCTTTGATAACATACACCGAACGAGATGGCGCAGCAGTTACTTTGGATTCCTATTCGGGATATGTGGGGAAGAATTCCGCTCATCTACCAAGCCTTCCAAGATGCCTTAATTCATCTCTGATGACTAGCACTATGTAATGACTTTGATACAAATGAAAAGTTTGAATGTTTTTCTTAGCATGCGCTTAAACCTAAACCTAGCTTGTGAACTTTTTTTTAAAAAAAAAGTTTTCCCAAGTTCTCGATTTCTAAAGAAGAGAGATTGGGATTTAACGTACCTTTGACTATAAGGTCATTAGGGATAGAACACGCTCTCGGACAGGAGAAGGAAATTGGTCTTGTCCTTTTCAAACGAATTATGCTGATATTTTCCTTCAGAGATTTTAGGGTAACCGTACGAAACTTGAAATGGACGATCGCACAGGGATTTGAATCACCGTAATCCCAAACGCGATTCCATTGTCTCACCAGTGCACCACCTCACTCTGTAATTAATTTCAAATATGACGACGGTCTTGCTGAAACATTAGCGCAACAAATTTCATTTCCATTATTTATAATGTGAGAATGCAAGGAAACTCACACATTTCTAAGAATTTCGTTCGCAACTTGCTGCTCGTGTAAGTAACACTGTATCTAAAATTTCACGGTTTTCATAGCTCTCGAAACTGCACTGACTTCATCCATACGCGACACTTGATATGCGGCACGAGGTGTGTAGTAACATTTACCATACAAAGAAATCAGTCACTAAAAATTTTCTTCATACAAAACCTATCTGGCGGATTTAAACCAGAGTATAAGGGACGATGAAAAAGTTTCCGTTCGAAGCCACCGCGGTCCAGAATCGCCTTCAACGCTGAGGCAATCATACCACCGTCGCACCAGTTTGAAGGTACTCGTTTAGTTAAACACCGTGTTCTACTGTGTGAAGTTGGAGATTAGAGATTAACGTCCCGTCGATAACGGTGTCATTAAAGACGGAGCACAAGCTCGGGTTAGGGAAGGATGGAGAAGGAAATCGGCCGTGCCCTTTTCGCAGGAACCATCCCGGAATTTAACTTACGCAGTTTAGGGAAATCAGGGCAAACCTAAACCAGGATGGCCGGATGTGAGTTTGAACAGTCGTCCTCCCGAAGGCGAGTCCAGTGTATTAACCACTGCCCTACCCCGCTCGGACCTACTGTGAGAAGACGGCCGTAACTGATTGTAAAACATCCGCGACCAACAGGAATCGTCGACACTTCAGCGCTTTTCTTAAAAAGCGTGATAATCGCATGGGCAGTGATCAGGACTATAGGGCAGGTGACTGTTGTCCGTAATGGACGGGGACGGCCTTCCAGATCGACCAGTGACTTTTGTCTAATCGCGACCAGCGCGGAACTTGACGCATCATTCTGCAATGCTAGTTTTCGACAGACATGCTGCCTCATATACATTTTTCATTCTCCGATGGATGTCTACCGCTGTCTGTCCTACGGCAGCCAAGAAAACAATAACAGCACGTTTGTCCTGTTTGGACGCATTTGGTAAGAACGTTGCCATACCTCACGTTTACTGCACACACGTCTCCAAGACACAAATGCCACACTGATCACTTGCCTATATGTCAGTGTTTATATACCAATAACTGAATCGCGCTGCGTTGCATATAAGCAAACGAAACTTTTTGATCTCCCCTTATATGACTGAAACATAGTCTCTGGTAGCAGTTCCTTTCTAAAACAAAAACAATTAAATAAACAGAAATTTAAACTCAAGCAGTATTCCAGAGACAGACGTTGCACCACGATTCTGTCTGGTGCGATAAATTGCTCCTGCGACGCTCAGTAAAACGACCTCATACAGAGGTCCAGCTAGGCTCCTGCAGGAGCTGACTAAACAAGAAAATCAGAACAAATGGAATCATCGCCATCGAGTGGCGACACCCAGCCATTACAGCCTGTTGTCTCTTTTGGAATAGTGCAGCGGCAAGGCTCCTTTCTGGGTTTTTACCTGCACCAACCTGTGAACTCGTCGCAGCAGATCGCCAGTAGGAAAGCCGAGCAGAAATCTACCGTACTTTGACTCGCACCAGGCTGCATACAACTCAAATATTCTAAAAATCGGGTAAAGGTTTTAATTTTGAATAAACGGTGGAAATACAGCCAAAACTTCGGTATATTCTAAAGTTTAAAATTATAAGTTCACTGCCAAGCCCGTGCTAATCCTAACACAGTCATGCACAAACCCTTTCTTTCACGTTAGCAAGTTTATGGTAGCGTATTTCCTGAAATCTGAACAGCTACTAAACACGGATTGTTCTTAAATTAAAATGCTCGCCACACTATTAAGTTTATCGGTGTCTAATGCACTCAAGTTTTTGGTCACCGATCTGCTCAATATGCCACGCGGAATTACTGTCTTTTCTGATACGTAAAATTACTTAAAAATCCGTACTTTCTCAAAAACACACAGGAATAAATATGCCTTCACTTTCAAGCGCTTTTGAGGCATGTAGCACAACTAAAACCGGCGAACTGTAACTTCCTTCGGAGCTCATACTGCACACAACCGTACCAATGAAAGGGTGGCCTCCGACTACTTTAGACTGCTGTAAGCACTCTCTGTCTCCAAGAGAAAAGACGCGCGAAGAATACTCCATTCAGATTAGTCAGTTTTCTTCAAAGTCAATAAAAAAATATTGTTCTCTCGCGTTAGTCCACGCTTTTCATGACTAACCAATCAACAAATAACACACTTTCGAAATGAACTTTTTCGGAACTAAATATTTAACATTTATACTTTACGTTATTAACTATTTTCATTTACACTCGAATTAGTGTCCCTTTTACCATAAACTTACTTAACATATTATGCTACAAAATTCCCCGTCGTCTGTATTCACACTGTCTTAATAATTTCTCACGCTAGTTCGCACGGCGCTTGTCAGTATAACAGTGATTTACTTGTTTACTTCACGCATTCACATTCACACTACTAAAATATATATACAAAACTGTACAAACATAAATAAACAAAGAAGCCTTCAAGAAATAAACAGAACAATTCATAAAAACATTCTCTTCTCCTGTTTCTTGACTGTTTCTGTCCGGTACTGTACTCTAGTGGATGCAAATTGTTACTACGTACTAGACTGAACCCGCTTCAGACCATCTGTCACTGTGCACTCATGAGTCATTCTTCCGATACACGGGTTCCAGGCAGGAGCGATATAAATAGGACTGTTGATACTGGAGCAGACTCTCATAAATATTCCCCCCTCCCCCCCCCCCCAAAAAAAAACCTACCCTCACTCTCAGACGTTCTCAGATGCTCATCGACGTTCTCTGTACACGACCATATTGGCGTGCTTACGTGATTACAAAAAATTGTTCAAATGGCTCAGAGCACTATGGGACTCAACATCTGTGGTCATCAGTCCCCTAGAACTTAGAACTACTTAAACCTAACTAACCTAAGGACATCACACACATCCATGCCAGAGGCAGGATTCGAACCTGCGACCGTAGCGGTCACGCGATTACAGACTGAAGCGCCTAGAACCGCACGGCCACACCGGCCGGCTACGTGATTACAAACAGAGTTGTTAACTTCGAGGTGAAAGCAACTGCAGTGCCAGATGACGCATCCATTCAGCTTCCGAGGGTTTCGTTTCCAGTAGCTAAAGGTATCTGCCTGAGCTACGGACTGTATACAGACAACTTTGGGCTGTCGTACTGCTGCGTCAGCTGTTGGGTGACTCTCCTGCTGGCGACCAGCTCCCTGGTGGGTCGCATGTTTGAGCCCGGGATAGGAGCTGCCCGGTCTCTCTGTTGCTGTTCTTCGGTACCTGTCGGCCGTCATCATAGCTAATCACCACCCAGTGCTGGCAGACGCATTCGACTTCAACCATGGTGGGTGCCACGGGAGACAAGATACAGTATGAGGCCTCTTCTGAGTAGTGGTGCTCGCCTTATTCGTCGTGTGTATGGGCTGAGCACCCGTACCCGCATTCGTCCAAGATAAGGCGATATGGACCGTGACTAAGGAAGGTGAGCAAAGGACAACGGGTATGTCGTCGTGTGAGGCATCTCATGGGCCAGATATCTGCGACCGTGAAGCCTATGAGTCAATATGCTAAAAAAATTTCATCATAATTGTTTGTCAGTATTTAAGTATGGTAATGGTATTATTTATTAAGACACCAACGATAAATCCGCAGCAGATAAATGACATATTCCGATATGCTTATTACAATTATTTGAGTGTAATTATATGCAACGCAGTTCTAACATTCTACAGATTTAACGTTGTAATTATTCTGGAAGAAGGACCGCATGATCCAAGAGATGGAAATGAACTGGATGAAAATGCGAAAACAAATAAATTACGTAAAGCTGTTGAACACCATCGTTCTCAGGATGGTATGCTGCAACCACGAGGCAGGCAGACAGCCAAGACTTCGTTTTACAATTTATTTGTGTTCTGGCCCTGCCCATGCAGCCATGTCACTAGTGTAATGTCATTTATGACAATATGAATTTAAGACAACACAACAACCAGTTTCCGAGCGGAGAAAATCTCGCATCCGGCCGGGAATCGAACCCGGGTCCATTTACTTAGCGATCCACCGTGCTGACGGTGCAGCTACCGAGACGGAGTAGCATCAACCTTCGACAGCTTCGCTGACGCCGGCGCACGTCACTGCTAACGCGTGCTGTCTTAGGGGCCGACAATTGCTGCCATTGCCACGCAGTGCTTCTGCAGCTGTCACGTCATCGAGAGGCAATAGCCTCCCGCCTGCCTTCTCTGTACCATAGTGAGAACCGACGTTTCACTAACAGGGATATTTCATTCACGGTTCGCAGTGCGATTCCAGTCGTCACAACCTCCCCTTGGATTCCGCTTCCTGACACCAACAGTGGGAAATCGTGTGAGGATATATTATCGACATGGCGGTCATTTTGCAAACCATAGTCTTGGAATAAAACTCGTAGTTTTCATGTGCAAGAGAAAGGAGTCATGTGAAATGTCAAACAGGTAGAGAATTACAGGAGAAAAACAATGTGCCTTTCATTTGAGCAAAGCTTTAGTGTAATTAGTTCCACACAAAAATATAATTTAGGATTTCAAGTTCCGTCGACGACGAAGTAAGTAGAGAAATAACACAATGTTGGGAATGGAAGAGAACAGGGGAAGAAAATCAGCTTTATCCATCCTGGCATTTGCCTTAACCCATTGACTACCCTGAGACAGCAGGTGCAAACAGCAGAGGTTCCCGCCTGGCCCCGTGTGCCCCCAGTCTATGGGACTTTTTCGCGTCGGTGCAGGGTCAGCGTGATTATTTACAGATTTGGCATCGTTAATTTAAGGAGTGGCTGGATGGCATTACTGTCGCCATCCCCTTGTGGAATACGTGTAACCCAACTGTCTGCATATAGTATTATGCATGTGAAAGGGAACAGAAATTTTCTATATGTTTGCGAATCGTGTAGCTGAAGCGGGGTTAGGTACCAGCCCGGTATTCACCTGTTGGGATGTGATAAAGCGCCTAGAAACCACATCCAGGCTCTCTGGCACATTGATCCTCGTCGTTAATCCACTGGGCGGATTTGATCCATTACAGGCACACGTGCTAGTGCTTTTAACAACCACGGCTATCTACGCGCTTTACAAGTTTCACCCTGTTTAGTACAGTATACCTTTGGACGGCGTGTTCGTAATACATTGTGGCTTGTTGGTGAAAAAATGGCTGTAAGCACTATGGGACTTAACACCTGAGGTCATCAGTTCCCTAGACTTAGAACTACTTAAACCTAAGTAACCTAAGGACATCACACACACCCATGCCCGAGGCAGGATCCGAACCTGAGACCGTAGCAGCAACGTGGTTCCGTACTGAAGCGCCTAGAACCGCTCGTCCACAGCGGCCGGCGCTTGTTGGTGAAACATATACTGTGAATGAATGTATCTCGGCAGTTTAGTGTTGGTCGTAGTTTTGGTTTCTTACAGTTCTACTTGCTGCAGATTTTTTGCACCACTATGTATTAATTTCTGTTTCTTGCTTGAGTTGATGCCGGTGTACAGAAAATAAAGGTACAATATATTCTTCAAAGTTCGCGAGGTCCCAAAATATTTGACAACAATCTCATGGTGTAGTACTGTGAAATACGAAAGGCCACACTGCCTGATAATTACTCCAGAAAAGGTAACAGAAATAAGAAAGTGCATAAGAGTTGCCAGGGGCGTCACTTTAAGATTTTCAAAGCTCATGCAAGATCCCAAGCTTTGAAATGAATGAAGAAGGTAGTCTCACTCTGTTAATCTATGCTCATCTTGTTATTCACAAATATACGATACTGCAGTGCCTTTGTTATTTTGAATTACGATGCAGTGCTCCTTCGGACATACACACATGTCCGAAGAAACAAACATTGCGGCGACTACAGCCGTTATGAAATAACATTAAATGTACTGCCAGTTGCGAAATTGACAATCATCAGCTTTGTAATGGAATGATAACAATGAAAATTTGTGCTGGACTGGGACTCGAACACGGATATCGCGCTTACCACGAGCGGTCGCCTTACCTTTTGACTGTCCAAGCATGCCTCACGACCAGACTCAATCTTCCATATGTCGTCAACCATGTGTCTACAACCTGTACACGTACATCCATTATGTATATTCCTGTGCAAGGGAGACATTTTACTTGAAAGCCGCTTGTCCGGTGTCAGCAGATAGATACGATATTGCAGCACCTGTGTTATTCCGAATTGCGGTACAATGCAATTCGGTGTAACACAGTCAGTGCAATATCGTATTTGTCTGCCGACAGTGGGCGAGCGACTTTCAAGTACAATGTCTGACCTGTACGGGAACGTACATAATGGATGTCCGAGTGTAGAATGCAGACTCTTGGTTGACGACATACGGAAGTTTGGATCTGGCCGTGATTCGTGTTTGGATAGCCAAATGGCGGGGCGACCGATCACGGTAAGCTGGAAATGCAGGCTTGAGTCCCGGTCCGGCACAAATTTTCGTTGTCGTCATTCCATTATACAGTTGATGGTTGGCCATATTCGCACCAATACGTTTCATGTATATTGACTACGTCATCGTTTCCTTTTTTTCGCTTATAGAATAACTATTGTTTGCAGCTAGTTTTTTCTGATTCTCGTTGTGAGATAACGATCCTGCAGCAGTCGGCATCCTCACGACGCGTTAACATGTTTCACTGAGACGTGACATATCTGTAGGCATCCTAGATTTTTTTCAAAATTGTGTCCTATGAGTAAAACATATAACAAGAATGAAGTACCGCTCTGTTGTGTTACAGGCGACATCGTGGCAGTCAACGTATTATGTGGTTTAAGGACACCCCGGAAAACCCCATCCGGATGACCAGACGGGGATCTGAATCGTCATCCTTCTTCTCTTGGGCAGGGAGATATGCGGAGTAAGCTATCTTAATACGAGTGGTGCAAATCTCCCTCATGTATGTTTCTTTGGATGGCCACCTACCGCAGTAGTCATAACACATTTGGTTTTTCCCCCTTTAAGCCTAGGGGAGAGTGGCGTAGCTTGGACCACTTTTCAGACTTTCGTCCTATGAGTAAAACATATAACAAGAATGAAGTACCGCTCTGTTGTGTTACAGGCGACATCGTGGCAGTCAACGTATTATGTGGTTTAAGGACACCCCGGAAAACCCCATCCGGATGACCAGACGGGGATCTGAATCGTCATCCTTCTTCTCTTGGGCAGGGAGATATGCGGAGTAAGCTATCTTAATACGAGTGGTGCAAATCTCCCTCATGTATGTTTCTTTGGATGGCCACCTACCGCAGTAGTCATAACACATTTGGTTTTTCCCCCTTTAAGCCTAGGGGAGAGTGGCGTAGCTTGGACCACTTTTCAGACTTTCGTCTTTAGCTGGCCCTGTAATAGAAGTGAAACATATTTTCTTATTCTACTCTGAAATGATATAAGCCTTCACTTTATGTGCTTTACAGTTTTTTCTGAAATTATAAAAATTTCACTGGAAAAGGAAGCTTTTTCCAAATGTACAAAATTATTCTAAGGTTCAACATGATCATGTACAGAATGATAATGATAAAACTATACGAAAAAATTATTTACGAACTACGGCGTGCTCACACTTTATTCAATATGTAAACGTCATTACAGATATTCAGATTTAGGTTATGGCAAGATCTATATGCCTGCTATCATTGGCGAAGATGTGGCACAGACTAATAGCGAAATTCTGCATGACCCGATGAAGTGTCGAAACATCGATGCAATTGATGACCTCGTAAATGGTTGTTTTCAGCTCAGCAGTGGTTCTGGGGTTATTGATGTACGCTTTGTCTTTAATATAGCCCCACAAAAAGGAGTTTCATGTGTTCAGATCCAAAGAATATGTCGGCCAATAGAGGCTCATGCCAGTGGCCTCTCGGTACCCCAGAGTCAGAATGCCGTCCCCAAAGTGCTACTCCAGGACATCAAACACTCTCCTGCTTTGATGGGGTCGAGATCTGTCTTGCATGCACCACATCATATTCAAATCAGGATCACTTCGGATAACGGGGATGAAATCATCTTCTAAAACCTTCACGTACCGTTCAGTAGTCACTATGCCATCTAGGAATATCGCAACGATTATTCCGTGACTGGACATTGGACAGCACACAGCCTTCCATTGACGGTGAAGTGAAGAGACTTCTCGATCGCGAAATGCGGATTCTCAGTTCCCTAAATGCGCCAATTTTGCTTATTGACAAACCCATCCAAATGAAAGTGGACTTCGTCGCTAAACCAAACCACATTCACATCGAAGTCCTGTTCCTCAGTCCTATGGACTATAGTGTTGGAAAAACACAACCACTGTTATATGGCCGTGGGGATTAATGGCTGATGGGTTTCAATTTTGTGTGGGAAGAGGTGCAGGTCTTCAAAAACAATTTGTCGCAATATCTCCCAGTTGATTCCTACCTGCTGTGCATCTCGTCTGATCGATTTCCTGGGACTGGTGTGTGTCTTCTCGATGTTTTGAGGCGTTTTCACCATTTTTTGGACGAGCGACATTGCCGTGACTGTCATCACGAACACTATCCATTCTCTCCAACTTGCGAATCAAATCGTTAATTGTTAGCACACTTGGACCGGTTGTCTTCAGCTTGAAGTCGGTCGCAAACTTCCTTCGAACCACAGTTGAGCTGTTCTTGCTCGCATAATAGGCCTTCACAAGCACTATACGCTCAGGCACGCTGTATCGCGATATTTTCAGGTGCAAATGGCCGACTACAATAAAGCGCGTGCGCATGCGCATACTAATTCCCATCAAGCCCCGCGGTCAAGCGTACAGTTTGAATGTCCGAACGCAAACCGTTAAGAAGTTATGACGATTTTATTTCATACAGTCAATAATAGTCACTCTGTAGGGAGAACCAAATAGTCTGTGCAAATTTAAAAGCCTTGCAAATGAGAAAATCTTGTCATTACTGTGATACATTATTATTCTACCACACACCAATACTCAATAAGTGAAATGAAATTGAGAAAGAGTGTTACCAAAAACTAATTGCAAGCTAACGTTCTGAAATAGAAGTTTTTATCAGATGACACAAATTTTCGTGTTAGAGACAGGGGAAATGTTAAGACAATAAAGAGAAGGAGTTCATTTTTAAATACCACGTGTTCTATGGTAAAAAGATCCTCTGCTTCAAAGTACAGGATGGTGCACCTCTCACTAAGCATGGTTTAAACGTCCATAAGTTATGTAACTTGTTTTAAAAATATACAGAAGTATACTCACTATAGATTCTGTAATTGAAGAATTAACAGTATCCTCAAAATAGCATTGATGTAATATACAGCACTCAAATATGGATAGCGCTAATATTTACAAACAACTGCTGATGCCAGTCTGTGTTGCTCGTTCCTTCGCGTGATCGTAAAATCGGTCACTAGATTGAAACATCGACAAGAAAACACCATATGTTCCGACGTGCACTGTCCTCCAGGTGCAACAGTCTCCCCCACTCCAGTTTAAGAGGCCGTTACTCCAGACACGTTCCACTTTTGTAGAGAAAACGTCATAAGAGGTAGTTCTGTAAACACTGCACAGGTAATACGTTTCTACATATTGATTTTTATAGTTTCAAGCCGTTTTTACTAATGAATATGGAGCACAATTTACTGGCAGTGTTTGTTACAAATTTTTTTACATATTTTGAAGTCAACAGGTATTTACCAAATTGCTTTTGCTTTAGTACAAGAAGTGATTGATGCAGAAGAACATAAATTTCTTTAAAACAACATTTACGGCTTCATATTTGCTAAATGTTCGTCATTCACTCCAACCCAGATTTGAGCAAGACAACGAAGCCATAAGTGGCGATAAAGTACTCCTCAGTACTGGAGGTCGACAGGTACCACGGCATCTTTTTCGTCTGGGTAGTCTCCCACTGAATATGTTGCTCAACCTGTAGTTCTATATTACTGCATTTATTGGTGGTTTATTCCTGCGTCATAACTGATGTTTGTTACCAATTTACGCTACATTTAATACCGACACTGCAGGGCTTTAGTCTTCGACGAATGTCACTTTTTTTTACCGATACTCACTGCGCATATACACTGCCTGACAAAAAGTGAACCACCCAGAAGACATGGTCGGATATAAATATAATTTCGCACTCGTGCACACCATAGGCGTGTATTTAAATGAACACAGCTCCAATTCTCTGTGGCAGGTAGAACGGCCACAATAGTTAATTAGTGTTGTCGGTGTTTAATTTGGTTACCAGGCCTGGTAGGGTATATAAGGAGTATGAACAGCGTCAAATGTTGAGAGATCGCCGGGGAGGACATATAGATGCTGCGTACTCATTTGAGACAGCGCTGTCAGCATCTGATAGAATTTGAGAGCGGCCTCATTGTGGGTCTCAGTTTGATTGGTTGGTCGAATCGGGCGATATCCAGATTTGTTGGGAATTCGGATGCAACACTGGCACAATGCGGGACTGCATGGGAACATGAGGGCAGGCATATTCGTCGTCAAGGTTCCAGTCGACCACATTTGACCACCACAAGACAGAATCGTCTTTGTGTGCACGAAGCACATCGTAACCCCTTCATGTATTCGCCTGCCTTCTGAGAAGAAGTAATGAACTCCCTGGAGCATTCTGTGTCATCTCGGTGAGTAGCAGCAGCCGGAATTCGAATCTACTCCCGCCACCATGTGTAGGCGGTCGTTGACACGACAAACGGTTGAGTTTGGACAGGTCCCATGTCCGGGAAGGTTGAGCTGCTGATGAATGGCATCGTATTGTGTTCAATGACGGACTGCGGTCCTGCAATACCCCTGATAACCATCGTCGGCGAGTATGGTGGCGACCTGGGAAGACATCCCATTGTTGCAGTGTTCTGGAGAGGCACAAGGTGTTACTCCTGGCGTCATGGTTTGGGTAGCCACCCAGTATGACTTCAGAACACAGCTGGTATTGAGTGATGGAACTCTGACAGCGCAGCGGTACATCACGGACATCCTGCATCCTTATATCTCACCCGCGACACTATCGTAGTGTCAGTTTTCAGCAGGACAATGATCCTCCACACATGGCTCGTGTCCCTGTGAATTGTCTGCATGGTGATGAGGTACTCCCGTGTCCAGCAAACTCGCCAGATCTGTCCCGATAGAACATGTGTGGACCCAGCTGAGGAGTCTACTCTGTCTCAGCGCCAGTGTCAAGGGTATCAAGGTTGATTTACAAAATTTTAGGGCCCAACTTACCTAAGGAGATGATACAACGCCTTTTTGACACTATTCCCGATCAAATCTGTGCATGCACCCAGGCAAGAGGAGGCGTAACGTCATAGCGATAAGTGGACGCATACAGCCAAGTTCTTTATAAGTCTGACTCGATTTTGTAATAACGGAAATAACACCACATATCCTCTCCACCCATGAAATTTCGTTTCCCCCTCCTCTTCTGCGTGCTTCACATTTTTTGTCAGGCAGCGCATCATGTTTTACATTGCCCTCATTTCGTGAATGAGCGCATAGGCTTGAACTACGATGGTTTTGATTTTCCGAAAAGAGTGGTTCTGTCGTTTTTCCATCTTTTTGTTCCTAATTATATTATCTACTGCACCTGCAAAAGACAATAATGACATTGATCTACATCCGTATCTAGATCTATTCTCTGCGAATCACTGAGATATGCCACACATAGTACATTCATTGCACCATATATTAAGGTTCTATCCACGGATGGAGCGCGAGAGGAATGATCACTTGAACATCTCTGTGCGGGTTATTATCAGCCTGACTTTTTCTGCGCAGTTTGTACGGGACAGCTATGTTGGAGTCTGGGACTACACAATGAATTTCAGTTCTTACAGTATTCTAGGCAAGTTTTCGCGAAATGTACGACGTCTTTTTTCCACTGTTACCTTGTCTCGTCAGTCAGTCAAGTTTATGACCACTCGCATAACCCTTCTTTTTATACGCACCATGTTCCCTATTAGTCCAAACTGTTACTGGTCCCACATATTTAAGCGTTGTCAAACATGAGTCATACAAGCGTTTTGTACGAATCTTTTTGTCTACAAACTGCAGTCTTCCAGTTTTCTACTAATGAATCGTAGGCTACCACTTACTTTACCTACAACTGCGCCTATATTGTCGTTCGTCTTCATGTTTGTTTGTTGTAGAACCTGCAGCCGTCCACACACACACACACACACACACACACACACACACACACACACACACACACACAGACATTGCACAGACACACCATGAGAACAACTGTATATCGATGTGCTGCCTTCTGTGGGAGAAATTCAAGGGACATTACGCCAGGAGGGACACAGAGAGAAAGTTTATCCTTGATTGAGGAATTGCTCTGCAAAGCAGGTTTCCCGGTGCAAATCCCATCCGATACGCTTTCGTTTGAATGACGAGCGCTTGGCAGATGCGCACTTATACGGAGTAGGTCGGCCTGCAGGAACCACTTTAAATCAAACGAACTGTCTAGCAGCTGAGATATTGGCTCACACTATCTTCTTTCAATTCAGCAGAGAATTGTCACCGTGGTTCTTCGTGAGAGTTCACAGTATTTGACATTCAGATTTACAAGTTTCATTACCTGTCAAAGCATGCAAAAAATAAAACTGTCCTAAACTCAAAGCTTCATTAGGCACGGCTCTATTCGAGGTGTATCCCTTGCCCTTCTCCGACCTTTCATCTGACTTGAGCGGCCAGTTACAGTGGACCTACATTTTAACGTAGACTCTGAACCACACTAACAATTAGCTCTTTTCACACATGTGTAAATTATTTCCAGAACTGAGAGAAGCGATATGTGACAGAAAAAATCATTGCAACAAATGAAAAAGGTACCTTTAATTTTGTGTTTATTGAATTTTGCAATCTAGCATTTACTTAGCTACCGAGATGTAACATATCGGCCATATAGGGCCACGACGTCCAGATGGGAGGCGCTCAGCCGAACATAAACATGGGGGCTAGTTGTCAGGAGCTGTCCGCAAATTATTTAATGAATGGCGAACGAGACACCTACCCGACATTAGACTCAGGGCTCCTTAACAACCAGGAGACATCGAGAGTCTAGAACCGGACTTTTAATGTCATCATACGACGACCACCGTGTGCCATCGCTTTACGAAGAACCTGGATGGCCAGTCAGATGTATGGTCACAGGTACTGAAAACTTTTCAGAATACTGTGGGTATGGACACAGCCATTGAAAACTTCGCAGAACACTGCAGGAGAAGTCCTCTTAGTTCAGACACTTCAATTGTAATCTTAATGAGTAAGACTTCGAAGGTAGCCTTCATGAGACGCAGTTCACTACATTTCGGAAGTCGTTCAACACAAGCTTACTGAGAGTAATCGCGGCTAATGTTGGAGGACCACTGCAGTCAGGGACACAAACATGTAACCGCAGCCGCCTTCTTGCAACCCCTGCCTCCTATAGATGCCACCCAACATTTCCCGAACGCACTCAGCACGCCGTTGAAAGATCGATCGCCGCCAGACAAATGATTTGCACTACAGCACTCCCATCAATGTTCGCCTGCCAGTGCTGCGTTTCTCTGTGAGCAACGATAACTGAAACCCTCGGAAGCGACACAGGACCTTTCATAATGTAATTGGTATTTAGCGTTTTATTGTTTGAATGCTTGTGAGGGAAATAAATTATCTGTTTTGTCAAAGTTGACGAAAATATTTTTCTATATTGCAAAGCAGAACACATTAACCAAATAAAACATTTGAATGTGCTCTAGTTACTCTGCTACTCTTTAAAATTACAACACTAAGAATAATGAAATTTTAGTTACTGCGCTTATACTTTAGAGCGGAAGAAAACATGATTACATTTGTAGGTATTCAGGTTGCTACATTTACTACACGGGGCTGCCGTTCCTGGCACTGACAACGGCGCTAACCCAGCTGGATATCGAACATGTCGAAGCTCATATAACGGATGCAGTCACGTCATTCCATGCTGCTTCAATTCTGTGCCACAGTTCTTCAATCGCAGTGGCTGGAAAATGTGGGGGGGGGGGGGGGGGGGGGTCAGATTCTCGGCAACGCACGACCAGGTGTTTTCAATGGATGAGAGGTCTGGAGAAAGTGCTGGCTAGAGAAACCGTAATACACCTTCTGTATCGATGTACGCTAGGACAGAACAGACAACATGCGGTCTTGCATTATCTTGTTGAAATATATCGTCACAGAGACACTGAAAACAGTGCCCAGCCACCGTCCTTAACGCGTCAGAAAAATAACAGCTGCTGCCCAAATTGCGACGACAAGGGTGCCACTTTTGTGTCAGGTGTTGTCATTTGGCACGCATTGACGGCGGTTTTCTCTCTGCTGCTGTTTCAACGTAATCCGTAACAGTGGTTGTCGTGCTGACTGTCCGTGGTGCTTCAGACGTCCTCATGGTGTTACAATAGTGCGGACCTAAGAGTTTTATTTATTGGATTAATCGCAAATACTTCATCCGTATGAAATAATAAACACTATTCCATTATATTTCGAAGGAAATACCGACACCATCCGCAATCGGGTATCGAAATAAATCAATGGTGATAGGTGAAAATTTGTTACGGATCGGGACTCGAACCCGGATCTCCCGCTTACCGCGAGCAGTTGCCTTAACCGCCACAGCGAACCCGTCACGCTTCCGTCCCACTCAAATTCTCATCTTCGTCACACCCTAGCAGCGTCCACAGTCCACTCAAATACTTGCTCGTAGCGAGTCCTGTATTCCCGCAAGAGTCTCGGACTCCGTTGCGCATCCGCGCTGAAGTTGCTGAAGCAGTTACGCCTACGGATATACTATATACGTTTTGTGTCTGCTCTGTCGGACATGATCGAAAGAACTGACATCACACTGTTGTTGATATAGTGGCCGTACTGGAAGAAATGCCGGATGTCAGAGGCGGTTCTGTCCTACAGAACAGACCCCGAACCCCATATATGCATGTTACACATTGCTAACGATTGTAGACTGGACTTAGTAGATCAAGTTTTACATAGGAACCCATGTCCGGAAACGTCAGCCAACGCGCTACAGAGTCTCAAATTTACATGTTAGTCTGTTAACCTTAAAGAACCACCAACGTGAGATTTTAACTTAACAAAAATTCATCACTACATAAACGAAGTCCAACCTGGAACATAAAATTCTTTTTCGTCGAAACGCACATTAGCGGTCGCCAAGTACTGGCATGCTGAGGTTATAACCGCACCACATACAGTACATTTTTACGCCGTCTGCGGCCGTGTCCACTAGGCGCGCTCAGGCTGCCCGAGCAATATCAGTTTTAGAGACGTAATATCACGGGACGTCACGTGAGTGCCTTTCCGTGGCAGTTTATTGCGATCTTCTGTAGACAACAAACAGCAAATACATAGTAACGGACAAGGCTCTACAGCTACATGCGTTTCCGGTGACCAGCGCGAGAGAACACACGCGGGTTTAGAAAATATGAAAACGGGCAGCGAAGGGCGGAGGGGAAGGGGTTGAGTGCGCCGGACAACCTTCCATTAGAAGCAGACAGGATCATCACCCGGCCGCCGATATCTTGTCTGAAATGAAATCGAAATTTACGCGCGCTGTCGTACACGTTTTACGACTGCGTAATCCCGGCGCCAGCGGCGTGCCGCCGGCGCTGCGCAGCCTACATCCCAAGCTTCCGTTCCTCAACGTCACCGATCTGCGCAAATAGTTTCACGATCTTGTGCTCTCCATCATCATCAATGCTTTATAACTATTTTTGATTAATGGCTGCATAATCTTACTCTTGCCTTGATTGTTCTATTTCTACAGAGTGTGATATGGAAGCTGCGTATTCGCCCTGTAGAAAAACACATTGTTTCCCCCAAAACAGTTTGGAGCACGGTTCATATTATGCAGCGACTTCGTGTAGCACATTATGCTACAGTATGATGATGCGCAAGAAAAAAATATGAAGCACTTCAGTACACCATTAGTAACAAATCACTCAAAAATGGATTTAATCTCGCAGAGTGCCTTTGTATTTTCTTTGTTTCTCAGTATTACAAAAAAACAAAAAAACAAAAAAAACACTGACAATGACAAATACTCGCTGACTCGCTGAAACTAGTCTGACTAAAGCAAATAAAGTGATTTACATGGAGAAAGACACAAATCTTACATTACTAGCTTACATTACTAGAGACAGCAAAGGACCTGGAAGAACAGCTGAACGGAATGGATAGTGTCTTGAAAGAATGATATAAGATGAACGTCGATAAAAGCAAAACGAGGATAATGGAATGTAGTCGAATTAAATCGGGTGATGCAGCGGGAATTAGATTAGGAAATGAGACGCTTAAAGAAGTAAATGAGTTCTGCTATTTGGGGAGCAAAATAACTGATCATGGTCGAAGTAGAGAGGATATAAAATGTAGACTGGCAATGGCACGGAAAGCGTTTCTGAAGAAGATAAATTTGATAACATCGAGTATAGATTTAAGCGTCAGGAAGTCGTTCCTGAAAGTATTTGTATGGAGTGTAGCCATGTATGGAAGTGAGACCTGGACGATAAATAGTTTGGACAAGAAGAGAATAGAAGCTTTCGAAATGTGGTGCTACAGAAGAATGCTGAAGATTAGATGGGTAGATCACATAACTAACGAGGAGGTATTGAAGAGAATTGGAGAGAAGAGAAACTTGTGGCACAGCTTGACTAGAAGAAGGGACAATTTGGTAGGGCATATTCTGAGGCATCAAGCGATCAACAGTTTAGTATTGGAGGGCTGCGTGGACGGTAAAAATCGTAGAGGGAGACCTAGAGATGAATACATTAAACAGATTCAAAAGGATGTAGGTTGCAGTAGGTACTGGGAGATGAAGAAGCTTGCACAGGATTGAGTAGCATGGAGAGCTGCATCAAACCAATCTCTGGACTGAAGACCACAACAACAACAACAACAACAACATATTTTAAAATGTTATGTCTGCTTGATACGTTTCACTAATACACTCCTGAAAATTGAAATAAGAACACCGTGAATTCATTGTCCCAGGAAGGGGAAACTTTATTGACACATTCTTGGGGTCAGATACATCACATGATCACACTGACAGAACCACAGGCACATAGATACAGGCAACAGAGCATGCACAATGTCGGCACTAGTGCAGTGTATATCCACCTTTCGCAGCAATGCAGGCTGCTATTCTCCCATGGAGACGATCGTAGAGATGCTGGATGTAGTCCTGTGGAACGGCTTGCCATGCCATTTCCACCTGGAGCCTCAGTTGGACCAGCGTTCGTGCTGGACGAGCAGACCGCGTGAGACGACGCTTCATCCAGTCCCAAACATGCTCAATGGGGAACAGATCCGGAGATCTTGCTGGCCAGGGTAGTTGACTTACACCTTCTAGAGCACGTTGGGTGGCACGGGATACATGTGGACGTGCATTGTCCTGTTGGAACAGCAAGTTCCCTTGCCGGTCTAGGAATGGTAGAACGATGGGTTCGATGACGGTTTGGATGTACCGTGCACTATTCAGTGTCCCCTCGACGATCACCAGAGCTGTACGGCCAGTGTAGAAGATCGCTCCCCACACCATGATGCCGGGTGTTTGCCCTGTGTGCCTCGGTCGTATGCAGTCCTGATTGTGGCGCTCACCTGCACGGCGCCAAACACGCATACGACCATCATTGGCACCAAGGCAGAAGCGACTCTCATCGCTGAAGACGACACGTCTCCATTCGTCCCTCCATTCACGCCTGTCGCGACACCACTGGAGGCGGGCTGCACGATGTTGGGGCGTGAGCGGAAGACGGCCTAACGGTGTGCGGGACCGTAGCCCAGCTTCATGGAGACGGTTGCGAATGGTCCTCGCCGATACCCCAGGAGCAACAGTGTCCCTAATTTGCTGGGAAGTGGCGGTGCGGTCCCCTACGGCACTGCGTAGGATCCTACGGTCTTGGCGTGCATCCGTGCGTCGCTGCGGTCCGGTCCCAGGTCGACGGGCACGTGCACCTTCCGCCGACCACTGGCGACAACATCGATGTACTGTAGACACCTCACGCCCCATGTGTTGAGCAATTCGGCGGTACGTCCACCGGCCTCCCGCATGCCCACTATACGCCCTCGCTCAAAGTCCGTCAACTACACATACGGTTCACGTCCACGCTGTCGCGGCATGCTACCAGTGTTAAAGACTGCGATGGAGCTCCGTATGCCACGGCAAAGTGGCTGACACTGACGGCGGCGGTGCACAAATGCTGCGCAGCTAGCGCCATTCGACGGCCAACACCGCGGTTCCTGGTGTGTCCGCTGTGCCGTGCGTGTGATCATTGCTTGTACAGCCCTCTCGCAGTGTCCGGAGCAAGTATGGTGGGTCTGACACACCGGTGTCAATGTGTTCCCCATCGTTCTCCATTCCTAGACCGGCAAGGGAACTTGCTGTTCCAACAGGACAGTGCACATCCGCATGTATCCCGTGCCACCCAAAGTGCTCTAGAAGGTGTAAGTCAACTACCCTGGCCAGCAAGATCTCCGGATCTGTCCCCCATTGAGCATGTTTGGAACTGGATGAAGCGTCGTCACACGCGGTCTGCAAGTCCAGCACGAACCCTGGTCCAACTGAGGCGCCAGGTGGAAATGGCATGGCAAGCCGTTCCACAGGACTACATCCAGCACCTCTACGATCGTCTCCATGGGAGAATACCAGCCTGCATTGCTGTGAAAGGTGGATATACACTGTACTAGTGCCGACATTGTGCATGCTCTGTTGCCTGTATCTATGTGCCTGTGGTTCTGTCAGTGTGATCATGTGATGTATCTGACCCCAGGAATGTGTCAATAAAGTTTCCCTTTCCTGGGACAATGAATTCACGGTGTTCTTATTTCAATTACCAGGAGTGTATTAAACTACTATAGTTTTCATTCTGGAACTAACAAACTAGAAGATTCTCGATACTTTAGGAGTACACTCCCCCACTATAAATTTGATCAATGTTTTGTTTAATATTTTCAAAAATTGCAAGGTGCCAGCAACAAACTTCTTTGATGTTACTTATTTGCTAGTTCTCTAGAAATTAGATTACGGGGCTCTCCATCCAGTCTTGATACTGATAGCTGCAGAAAACCCCAAAGTATTATTAGTACATGATCAAATTAAATACCCACCCCACACCCCCAACGGGTGAGAGTATTAAAATTCTACTGATCAGCCACCAAAGCATTCCCAGAGTCTGCAGCACACGCAAAAAGGAGTGGATTTCACATAAGAAGTTCCACTCATAATACTGCATACAGAGAAATAACTAACACCAGATATAGACAATTGTGGGAATTTTGGAATATTATTGAAATCATAGGCTAAAGGGAAGAGGGGGTGATACACTAGCGGTTAAACATTTACAATCACCTATCAAAACTATGGATTTGTGGTTAAAAGAGGTATTTCGTTTTGATTATTCTATCATATCTCAATTCTGATAATAAAACAAATATTAACATGTAAAGACTATGCTTCTCTGTTGTGTATTTGACTGTTTTTTTCGCCTAGAAGGATACCGATGAATTTTTACAACAAAACTAACGTGCTTTTACCTAAGACAATTCCGTTCGTATAGGCGTCATTACTGTCTAGCAATCACTTCGCATTAATTTACAGAATATTTTTATGCATCTAGCAGTATGTTTGTATACCTGATCAAGTGCATGCCGTATTACCTCCTAATGCGACGGAAGCTGGAGATTAGAATTGAAAAAACTTGCTGTAATTATAGCTCTGCATCAGGAGGGCTATTTTAGTAACACAATAGCAATAAAACTCGGCGTAGTTCAATCAACAGTGTTGTGTACGTTGCAGTAGCTCAACCAAACTGGTGCCAATCCAAGTGTGTCGCGATCTGGAAGAGCCCGATTAACATCACCGGGAAGATCAGCTCATGTGTGTACAGGGTCAACGTTGGAGGTCTCGTACTGCACCTGAAATTCGCGAGGAAGTAAATAGAATATGAGCAGCTCTGTCTCAACAGTGCAATGTCGTTTCCGTGACCAAGGTTCAAAGAGGTGTATAGCGGCAAAAAAAGTTCATTACGCAAACAAAATAAGGTGTAACGAAAGCAGTGGGGACAGCAACATGAAAACTGGACAGAGCAGCAATGGTTCAAGGTGTTATTCACAAATTAATTTAAGTTTTAAGTATTTTGAACCATCGTAGAATGTATGTTGCTCGACTTCAGTAACGGGACAAAGACAGCGTCACCCCATTCTGCATTGTTAACAAATTTATTCAAGATAGTGGATCCAAGGTGGAGGCCATAGGTGTGGCAACGTCATACAGACATCGTGGTGAATGTTCAAATTTTGGGGCAAAAATAGGTCGGTTGGGCTACCTCCACTAACCTAACTACACCCCCTCCCATATCTCCCCTCCCCTATCCTCCGCTCCCTTTCCTACCTTTCTGCTTCCCTTCCCCTCACCTATCCCAAACGGAAATTGGCAGGAAAATGACTCAGTCAGTGCTGGGCTGCTGGATAGGATGGATGTAGTATTTCTTTTGTATGCATTATTATTTAAACGATTTGAGTTGTCATAGACAGTAGCTCCAACCAGTGTGTTCACCTTGTGGTACGCAGTCCAACTGACATAGTTCATAACACCACCATCAGAGTGCTCTGTTGGCCCTTTCCCTCTTCTCCCATCCCATGATGTAATCGAAGATGGCTGTCCAGGGAAAAATGGCGAAAAATTCGCTAGGTCTGTGAAGAGCTTCCCAAGAAGAAAGACATAATTGTTTCCTGTGTGCTGTGTCATCAATGGATGAGATATCTGTTCTGTATGCGTATATTAGCTGTAATCATGCAGCTGAGGGCTGTGTCCATAGCCGCGTCCACGAAGCTTAGAAGGTAATGATATTTGGTGACTGTGTGAAGAAGATGAATAAGCTTCTTCAAATACTGAAGACCCAGCAAAAAATGGTTCAAATGGCTCTGAGCACTATGGGACTTAACATCTTAGGTCATCAGTCCCCTAGAACTTAGAACTACTTAAACCTAACTAACCTAAGGACATCACACACATCCATGCCCGAGGCAGAATTCAAACCTGCGACCATAGCAGTCCTGCGATTCCGGACTGAAGCGCCTAGAACCGCACGGCCACCGAAGCCGGCAAGACCCAGCAGGATGGGACTAAGTTGCACTTCTCAACTCATGCTCGTGGATGTTGTACTGTAACTGTAGATCATTTAGGAAAAGTCCAGTCAGTCTTTCAAACCTCAAGAGGCAAGGCGTTCACTCACTCCAGTACACACACTCCCTGCCCCAGAATCTCTGCGCCTGCTGGACGAAGCCATGCACTGGCTCGCAGCACCAGCCACCAACAGCCGCAGGCGGCTGAGTGCTAAGCACTTCCTATCCTGTCGGGAATACCTTTATACCTTTGCCTTCTTTGTGGTGCACGTATGCCCCTTGTTGTTGAACACGAATTGCTTCAGGAGCTATCAAGTCTGGTTTTAAAGCAATGTGTAGACTATTGTGACATACATATCTTAAACATGTCATGGCAACTAAATGTTCCACGGCACAAAGACAGAGAAAGAGAGAGAGAGCTTTAAAGATGATGCAACAATATTTAAACAATTTGCGATGTAATTACACATTTTATTCCGAGGAATACCACCACCACACTTGAACATGGTCTCTAAAAAGATCGGGGCACACTTGTGAAACCTTCCAGTCATCATCCCTGAGACACTTCACACGCTATGTGGGAAATAGATCCCGAAACCGATATCAGTTGCAATATCTGATTTTACACGCCAAAACAACGATACTTGGAAACCGAAAGAAATCTCTCTGTAACTCTAAACAGGACGCTCGTCACTTTATGAGTTTTAACTACTTGTTTGAAGGCACTTCCAGAGAGAGAGAGAGAGAGAGAGAGAGAGAGAGAGAGAGAGAGAGAGAGAGAGAGAGAGAGAAATTTCTGAGTCCTACAGCTATTGTGGTGTTCATCTTATTTCTGGAACGCTGAGAGGGCTTCGTTTCTATTTTCTGCTGGAGTCAGGGACGTTAAAGCCCTTAGTTTTTTTATTTTCCTCACTTTTACAAGATCACTCTGGTGTCTCAGCACTGACAGAAAAATCAGAACAATTACATAATATCTAAAAGTTCATGATATATTTCGAATCCCGCAACAGATACTGAGAAAAAGAAAAACACAACAACAGAATTCGAAGCGCTGTTCTACAGAAGAGAAAAATGGCCGGCATTTTCGGTGGATTTTTGATGTCCAACTGCTGCTGGCCTGGAGATGCTCTAAAGCCGCAACGAGGGGTGGGGAACAGCATCTCGCCTGTCCGAACCAGAGGAGGATGGTCTGCTTGGGCTTGTCTCTGACCCTCAGACGCCACCACAGAACTTTCCTTAGATACCTTGCCCGCCTGTCTTGTTCGAACCAGTCTGTAGAGGCTCCTATGCCCCGCACAAAAGGTGTCTTGTGACTCTGTACTGTCATGCCACTTCCTGTGAATGGAGCATTCTGATTGGTTCTTACTGCATTTACCCGCCTAATTGCTTTTGCTAGTGTGAGAGCACTATCCACCACTTTCTTCATATGCACAGATTATCAGACTCTTAGCGGCAAAGCTATTTCGTACAGATCGAAAAAACATATAGCAGTCATATTGCACTGACAGTTAAACCGTGCAAAAATGGTCTGCAGGTAATGAAATACGGGAATTATTGGCAAAGACTCTTCTTCAATTACGTTGCTCTGCTACCATCGAGGGAAGCTTGAATTTTTCGGCGTGAAACCGATCTCCAACCGGGCTATATCACCACAAACGATTGTAACACCATACCATATCGATGTAGTAAACATAATTTGTATTCTGCGCCATACAGAATCATCGCTTCTGGATCCTGCATACAGCTGTTGACTACGAGACACTCGTACATATCCAGTGAAGACAGACAGAGCCTAATAAACATAAGCACATGCATCGTATATAGTTTCAGCACTAGATATTTCCCTCGAGGTTGGTAGGTCATCCACGGTGGCCAACGGTCACGAGGCAACTGCCCCTATGCACGCCGACCTGATGTGCAATTAGAGCGCCCTCCACATCCAGCCGTCACTCTCCGAACCGATGTGCAAAGCCTGGGCTGGTTATTCCAGCACAAATGCGTTACTGTTTCCGGCCCCGACCTGCTTGCTTGCTGCCATAGGCATCTCCAGACTCTGGGACTACAAGAACATATATGTATTTTCAAATGGTTTGCCAGGATATCATACCATTTACACGATAGTTCCCGATATCAGCCACATAGCAGTATGGTACTGATCGCTTGGTTTTTGGTTGGTCTGTTTGGGGGAAGAGACCAAACAGCAAGGTTATCGGTCTCATCGGATTAGGGAAGGAAGTCGGCAGTGCCCTTTCAAAGGAACCCTCCCGGCATTTGCCTGGAGCGATTTAGGGAAATCACGGAAAACCTAAATCAGGATGGCCGGACGCGGGATTGAAACGTCGTCCTCCCGAATGACTGATCGCTTGCACAGTGTAATTCCGAAGATAAAGAGTCGAAATTATATCTCTAGAAACACGGAACTTTAGCGAGGTGCAGTGAGATGGAATATGCTGCAAACCACTAATTAACTAGAAGCTTATCTTGTCTGCGAAGATAGATGAAAACTCGAAAATAGAGGAATCTTGCTTTTCCACTCTTTATTTTTTTTTTCAACGAATAGCGATTTCAGTGATATAACACATTCCAGATTAACCTTGCACTTTACAGATTCAACTAAGGTGTTTCAAAGGCCTAGAGAAAGAGCAAACGTCTCTTCGTCTGTTTTTCACCATGTAGATGCACTCAACATACATCACAATCGATCGTCTCTCAACCAATCAAAGACAGGAAATGTGTAGAATGGCAGTACAAGCAGTCAACCAGAGAGTCTAAGTGGGAGGGAATAGTTCAGCGCAAACAGTCGCCCATGTTGAATCTTCTCAAATTTCCACAGATAATACTCACACCGCACACAATTACGAAGGCTGCCCTACATATACTGAGTATTAGTTTGCTATTCACCCACGTAGAGGGCGACACGGTTACGTCAGCTGCAATCCTGTACCCCAGCCTCTCCAGTTCGAGTGGCTCCAGCCGTAAGCCAGAAATGTCAATCATTCCGGCCACACGCAGCAAACTTGTGAAGCATCCCTGAGACACTTCGCGCACTTTGGTGAGGAATACCACATACTTCACTTGTCCTTGAGCACGACTGCTTCAGGAGTTACTGAATCCAATTGTACGTATATGTCTCCAAATACACTTTCAAAAGAACAACATCGCACAGTACTTTGCTTCAGTTTTGCGATGTATACCGCCACTGTTGAACACAGACTCCAAAATATCGCGGCACACTTGTGAAACCTCCCAGTCTTCATCCCGGAGACACTTCACACACTTTGTGGGAAATAGATCCCGAAACCGATATCATCTGCAATATCCGATTTTGCACTCCAAAACGACGATATTTAGAAGTCGAAGTAAATATCTCTGTAACTCTAAACAGGATGCTTACCACTTTTCCAATTTTAGCTGCATGTTTGGAAGCACTGTGAGAGAGTGAGAGAGTGAGAGAAGGGAAGGGGGAGAAATTTCTTAGTCCTACAGCTGCTGTAGTGTTCATGACTTTTCTGAAAGGCTCAATGGGCTTAGTTCATATTTTCTGCTGGAGCCAGGGACGTTAAAGCTTTTATTTTTTATTTTGTTCACTTTCCAAGCTCGCACTGGTGTCTCAGTACAGACGGAGAAATCAGAACAATTACATACCTAAAAGTTCATGATATATTTCGAATTCCACAGCAGATTGTGAAAAAAGTAAAGAAAATAGAATTTGAAGAGAAAATGGTTCGAATTTTCGGTGAATTTTCTGTGTCCTACAGCTGCTGGTCTGGAAATGCTCTAAAGCCACAATGGGGGGTGGGGGACAGAATCCTGCCTGTACGAATCAGAGGAGAATGTTCCGTGTTAAGGTGTTGGTGGTATTCCTCATAATAAAATGTGTAATTACATCGCAAATTGTTTAAATGCTCTTGCGTTATCTTCAAATCTCTCTCCCTCTCTCTCTGTGTATATGTGTATATGTGTGTGTGTGTGTGTGTGTGTGTGTGTGTGTGTGTGTGTGTGTGTGTGTGTGTGTGTGTGTGTATGGTGATGTATTTAGTTTCTATGACATGATACGTATGTGACAATATTCTACATATTCGTTAACAACCAGATTTAATAACTCCTGAACCAGTCTATTTTCAATGATTAGGGGATCTGTGCACCAGAAAGAAGGCAGAGCTATTTCCAGCAGGACAGGAAAGGCTTAGCACGTGGCCGCCCTGTGATCGTCGGTGGCGAGTCCGGCGCATGCCTTCTTCCAGAATCTGGGGCAGAGAGCGTCTGCACCAGAGAGGGTGAACGTCTTGCCTGTTGCGGTTCGGAAGACTGATTGGACTTTTATCTAATGATGTACTGTTACAGTACACACATTTATCAGCATGAGTTGCAAAGAGTAATTTAGCCCCGTCTTGCTGCATCTTCAGTATTTGATAAAGCGTATTTCTCTTCTTCGTACATTCACCAAATATCATTCCTTTCCAAGCATCGTGCCGATTTCTATGGACAGAGCCCTCAGCTGCATGATTACAGCTAATATATCCATTAACCACCTCCTTTTCCGGTACAGACATCTCATCCATTGAACACACAGTACATAGGAAACAATTACGTCCATTTTCTTGGGAAGCTCAGCACAGACGGAGCGAATTTTCCGCCATTTTTCCCTGGACCGCTATCGTCGATTATATCATCGGATGGGAGAAGATGGGGAAGGGCAACGGAGCCCTCTGGTGGTGGTGTTATGAACTAGGTCAGTTGGACTCCATACCTCAAGATGAACACGTTGGATAGAACTACTGTCTATGACAACTCAAATAGTTTAAATAAATAGTATACCACAATGGATACAAAATAAAGACTTACGTCCGTCCTATCCAGCAGCCCAGCACTAACTGAGTCCTTTATCGCCAGTTTACATTTGGGGGAGGTGAGGATAAGGGGATGGGAGTCTGGGAGAGGGTGGGGAGAGGAGAGGATAAGAGGAGGGATGGAGTTAAGTTAGTGAAGGTAGCCCAATTGACGTATTTTCCCATCAAAATTTGAACCTCCTGCCATATACGTCAATAAGATTGCATTATCTATTGCCAACATCTTGGAGCCACCATCTAGAATAAATTTGGTAACAATGCAGAGTCTTTGTCCCACTACTGACCTCTTGACAACGTACGAAGAATAGTGTGTGGCACCAACGGTGAATCATGGTGGAGGGTCGGTTATGGTGTGGGAATGTTTTTCAGGTGATAAAAATCGATGGTCTAGTGAGAATTAATGAAACATTAACGAAGGATGGATACAGGATCCAGATAAAGAACGCAGTTCCATCTGCCAATAGACTTATTAGTCATGGGTTTGTTCTGCAGCAAGACAACGATCCCAGTCATGCTTCTAAATTGTACAGAGAGCGTGTCAGTAGACAAGAGAAATGTGGGGAACTGAGGAGTACAAATTGGCCAAGTCAGTCACCTGACTTAAAGCCCATTGAACTCTTATGGAATAAACTTAACAGAGAAGTCTGAAAAAGGAGGTCTTCTAATGTTGAAGGTCTGTGGAATAACTTACAGACCTGTTGGACTGCAATATCTGTAAAAACACTACAAAATCGTATATGCAGAATGCCAAGATTTTATGCAGCTGTTCTCAATTGAAAGGTTGAATGCTCTGAAAAGGCTAAAATCTAAATCACATATTGTATTTGAACTCAATTACAGACAGAGAAAATTTAATCTTGTTAGTCTATTTAGTTTTTTCTATGGATTTGCACATTCAGATGAAGTATATAGCTTTTTTTATGTGCCACTGAAAACTTTTGACCAATAGGGCATATTCGTCACAATAGGCAGGAAACTCAGATCCACCGAGACAGAAATTGAAGGTGCATGCAGGATTGTTTAACCAAGATTTAGTATTATGGGTGGGTCCTTCTGCCGATAACCTGACTCACATTCAGACATAACTGAATCACTATAGAAAATCTCAGCTTGCTAACACGTATATTCCCCAATCTTACTATCACATTGG
Source organism: Schistocerca gregaria (assembly GCF_023897955.1). Taxonomy (NCBI): domain Eukaryota; kingdom Metazoa; phylum Arthropoda; class Insecta; order Orthoptera; family Acrididae; genus Schistocerca; species Schistocerca gregaria. The sequence goes on from NC_064931.1 coordinate 378,451,408, forward strand.
AGGAGACGAATTACCAACAGTGGACAGACTAAATTAAATCTTTTTGTAAGTAGTGGGTGTGACAAGACATCCAGTGGAAGGACATTATGTGTTTTCTCTCAAGACTGTTTATAACAGTGAGTTTTGAGCGCCACTCATGATAGAAATATTTTAGATCAAATGGCAACAAACAGACCTGACCTCTCTGAGCACATCCACACTGAAACTGGTATCGGTGACAATGAGACGGCTGCAAGAACAATGATTTCTGAAGTACAAAAGGCTACTGAAACAAGTAGGATGATTTACATAGCCGTCGTGCCAACATTTACTTCTGGCCAGGAACACGAAGAAGAACTGTAGCTCAAGTTTAAAAGATTAGGTGGCCACCCACTGGATGGATTAGTACCTAGGAGAACAGGTCGCATATGGATTGGGTCTCTCGTGATGTACGATCTCTGTAAGGAAGTTTCTAAGAGAGTGCAAAACAAGGCGTACTGCTACAGCTACAAATGTACTAAATCAAACGCACCGGGCTGTAAAAAGCGCAATTCGTATAGGCTACAACGATTTCCTCAACAAAATCTTATTGGAAGGCATCTTCTTAAAACTGAAAGAAATTCTGGGCATTTGTAAATGTTCCCTTGAATAGGAGGACTCAAAAATTATGCCCCATTTTAAATCTCTCTTCGTCAGATAGACGAGACGTATAAATATCAGTATCAGTGATGACGAGAAACAGATGATGTCGCTAAAACTGAACGACGCTCCACTGTCTGACGGGATCTCTATCAGATTCTGTACTAGCACCTGAATTTGTCCCACTTCTGTTCACAGTATACCGAAGATTCGTAGAACAAAAAACTGTGCCCAGTAGAAGAAAGCACAGATCACAGCTGTTTCAAACAAGGCTATCAGAGGTGACACACAAAATTACCGTCCAATACATTAAGTTCAACATAAATGTCAACTACTTCACGAATTCGAATTCCTATCAACGAAGTTTTAGTAACCACTAATAAATGAATGTGGGAATACACTACAGCCCCCTATGTATCACTCTCGGAAGATAGTCTACGTACAGCGCGCCCAGATCCATTTAACCCTCTGCCATTCACTTCACAGTTCTTTTCAGTATATGAATGTAGATGTAGAACGTACATTTTTGCGCAAATATTTATTGTGAAGATTTTCGGTGGATGCTACCTGGTGCACGAGTGATTTTTTATTATGGAAATCATGAGTCAAACTTTCGGAGTTTTACATATTTAATCATAATATCGTTCACAGAAGCCACAGAAATGCTTTGTGTAGGGTGTTTGTAGAGTTCAGTGTCTAGTGAGACTGTTCCAAAGCTTCTGCTAACATTATACTTGAATTCCAAACTGAAAAGAGTATCGACACCTGGTCTGTGTGATTGTGCGCGGCAATGCCTGGACTCACGGAACGGATCTATGCGCGGTATGGCCTGTCAGATGGTTCAATGAACCACCTTCAAGATGTCTCTCTACCGTTCCACTCACGAACGGCACGCGGGAAAAACGAGCGCTTAAATTTTTCTGTGCTAGCCCTAATTTCTCTTGTTTTATCGTGATGATCATTTCTCCCTATGTAGGTGGATGTCAACAGAATGTTATCGCAATCGGCGAAGAAAACTGGTGATTGAAATTTCATGAGAAGACCCCGTCGCAACGAAAACCGCACTTGTTTTAATGATTGCCACTCCAATTCAGGTATCATGTCTGTGACACTATCTCCCCTATTTCGCGATAATACAAAATGAGTTGCCCATCTTTGTACTTTTTCGATGTCATCCGTCAGTTCTACCTGATGCGGATCACACACCGCACAGCAATACTCCAGAATAGGGCGGACAAGCGTGGTGTAAGCAGTCTCTTTAGTAGTCCTGTTGCTCCTTCTAAGTGTTCTGCCAATGAATCGCCGTCTTTGGTTTGCTCTACCCACTATATTATCTATGTGATCGTTCCAATTTAGATTATTTGTAATTGAAATCTCTAAGTATTTATTTGTCTGACTTATCGTGTAACTGAAATTTAGCTGATTTCCTTTAGTACTCTTGTGAAAAACTTCACACTTTTCCTTATTCAGGGTCAATTGCCACTTTGAGCACCATACAGATATACACTCCTGGAAATGGAAAAAAGAACACATTGACACCGGTATGTCAGACCCACCATACTTGCTCCGGACACTGCGAGAGGGCTGTACAAGCAATGATCACACGCACGGCACAGCGGACACACCAGGAACCGCGGTGTTGGCCGCCGAATGGCGCTAGCTGCGCAGCATTTGTGCTGTACAAGCAATGATCACACGCACGGCACAGCGGACACACCAGGAACCGCGGTGTTGGCCGTCGAATGGCGCTAGCTGCGCAGCATTTGTGCACCGCCGCCGTCAGTGTCAGCCAGTTTGCCATGGCATACGGAGCTCCATCGCAGTCTTTAACACTGGTAGCATGCCGCGACAGCGTGGACGTGAACCGTATGTGCTGTTGACGGACTTTGAGCGAGGGCGTATAGTGGGCATGCAGGAGGCCGGGTGGACGTACCGGCGAATTGCTCAACACGTGGGGCGTGAGGTCTCCACAGTACATCGATGTTGTCGCCAGTGGTCGGCGGAAGGTGCACGTGCCCGTCGACCTGGCACCGGACCGCAGCGACGCACGGATGCACGCCAAGACCGTAGGATCCTACGCAGTGCCGTAGGGGACCGCACCGCCACTTCCCAGCAAATTAGGGACACTGTTGCTCCTGGGGTATCGGCGAGGACCATTCGCAACCGTCTCCATGAAGCTGCGCTACGGTCCCGCACACCGTTAGGCCGTCTTCCGCTCACGCCCCAACATCGTGCAGCCCGCCTCCAGTGGTGTCGCGACAGGCGTGAATGGAGGGACAAATGGAGACGTGTCGTCTTCAGCAATGAGAGTCGCTTCTGCCTTGGTGCCAATGATGGTCATATGCGTGTTTGGCGCCGTGCAGGTGAGCGCCACAATCAGGCACACAGGGCCAACACCCGGCATCATGGTGTGGGGAGCGATCTCCTACACTGGCCGTACACCTCTGGTGATCGTCGAGGGGACACTGAACAGTGCACGATACATCCAAACCTCATCGAACCCATCGTTCTACTATTCCTAGACCGGCAAGGGAACTTGCTGTTCCAACAGGACAATGCACGTCCGCATGTATCCTGTGCCACCCAACGTGCTCTAGAAGGTGTAAGTCAACTACCCTGGCCAGCAAGATCTCCGGATCTGTCCCCCATTGAGCATGTTTGGGACTGGATGAAGCGTCGTCTCACGCGGTCTGCACGTCCAGCACGAACGCTGGTCCAACTATGGCGCCAGGTGGAAATGGCATGGCAAGCCGTTCCACAGGACTACATCCAGCATCTCTACGATCGTCTCCATGGGAGAATAGCAGTCTGCATTGCTGCGAAAGGTGGATATACACTGTACTAGTGCCGACATTGTGCATGCTCTGTTGCCTGTGTCTATGTGCCTGTGGTTCTGTCAGTGTGATCATGTGATGTATCTGACCCCAGGAATGTGTCAATAAAGTTTCCCCTTCCTGGGACAATGAATTCACGGTGTTCTTATTTCAATTTCCAGGAGTGTATTATCTAAATCATTTTGCAAGTCATTTTGATCATCTGATGACTTTACAAGACGGTAAATGACAGCATCATCCGCAAACGATCTAAGACAGCTACTCAAATTGTCTCCTATATCGTTAATATAGATCAGGAACAATAGAGGGCCTATAACACTTCCTTGGGGAATGCCGGATATTACTTGTGTTTTACTCGATGGCTTTCCGTCTATTACTACGAACTGTGACCTTTATAACTGGAAATCACGAATCCAGTCGCTCGACTGAGACGGTACTCCGTAGGTACGCAGTTTGGTTAGAAGACGCTTATGAGGAATGGTGTCGAAAGCCTTCTGGAAATCTAAAAATATGGAATCATATACGATGGCGTGCTGAAAAGTAATGTCTCCGGATTTTTTGTATGAAAACTCTTACAGATTTTTAAATAAAACAAGCTTTACTGGCATTCTACATCTCTATTCTTCACGTCTGCATATTTATTTCTCCGCCACCCTGGCGACGAACACATTTCTCCCAACGAGAGACCAGTTTGTTTATACTGTCACTGTAGAATGTTTGACTTTGTTGACGGAGCCACAACCTCACCTCTGCTTGCACCGCTTCATCACCACCCAAGTGAAGCCGTTGAAAGTCTTCTTTAAGTTCTGGAAATCCATGAAACCGGATGTGGCCAAGTCGGGACTGTATGATGGATGGTCGATGACACTGAACCAAAGCCGTCGGATTGTTGCAGATCTCGCAGCGATCGTGTGACGTTTGGCATTGTCATGCTGACGTAGAGGGTGCTCCACGTGTGGACGAACTCTTAGAATTCGTGCTTTCAGTTTTCGGAGGGATTACCGCACACTGTTTCTCACGCACCAACATAGTTACGTTGCACACCGCCGTTTTACACGCTATAATTCGAAGCCTTCTAGCAGCAGAGGGTTGTAGGTTGCGTCAGCGAAGCGGGAAAGTTTACCGAGTAAGATGCATCACTTGTATTACCTTAACCGATATTAATAACGGAATAAAATATTCGGAGACGTGACTTGTCACCTTGCCGCCGTATAATAACCAATACGAGGACTTTGTTGGTAACTTAATAAGTTCGAGCCTTCGGCTCCATTTAGCGTAACTGAAACCGAAAATGTAATTACTAGTCTCCGAAGTACAAGAAAGGAAGTGTTTCAAAAGGATTCGCCCCGTTTCACAAGATTATATCTTCTGAATGACTGAAGGTAGTAACTTGGGATAAATTTTAACTTACGCATCGAAAGTAAAAGTCAGTTTAAGTCGCTGGTTCATGTGGCTGTTGGTGGGATCTCCCTGGTACGATCAGTTGGCTCGTTCTGTCACTCGTTGCCTTACTTTTTCCACAAATGTGAGAATAGGTCCAAAATTTCATTTTTCAACACGACGAAGCACTCCACCACTGCCACATGTATAATGGGCTGTGTCCAAAACAGGTCTACCATAACGGGCGTACAGATCTCGCATTGCACAGCGGGCCTCAGACGTCGTTTGATTTCAGGGTATGTGATTTTTTGTGGAGGTTTATAAGAGACTCCATCTATGTGCCTCTACTTATGGACTGTAGTGCATTATCACAACAGCAGTGAATGCGGTGATTCGTAAAACTGTGGGACGAGTTCCACTACAGTCTGAATGTGTATCGTGCGTTCGATGGACGGCAAAAGAACATTTTTGAAAGGTATATATAATCTTTGATCTTAATCTTAATTGAAAGTGGTATCTCAAGATTGTATGTGCATTCTAGTAAAATATATACTCCTGTAAAATAGATTGTTTCTTTCGAAAATGAAATAAAACATTTCTAAGTCTATGCGTAAGTTAAAATAATTTACACCAAATTTCAGTCGTGATTCATCTACAAATACGGTCTTGTGAAATCCTATGAATTTTTTTGAAGCATTCTGTCAACAGTGGTTATCCAAATAGTACTTGTAGCACGTGCTGCGGATTTCTCGCTTTCAGGGCCACTGCAGCTGCAGCCATACCTCCTGGGTTTTTGGAACGTGGCTAACCCCTAAGTACCAGCTTTCAAGTGGATTATAAGCGCATGCTGATACAGAATCTTTAAAGCACCGAAAACATTAGGCATGCTGACATAAAATTATGAGTATTTTCAAAAGTATTAAGGAAATATTCGTCATAATTCTACTTTATTTAACTCAATTTTACGTATTATTAGTTGATTCAAGAATTCAAAAAATGTTCAAATACGTGTGAAATCTTATGGGACTTAACTGCTAAGGTCATCAGTCCAGAAACTTACACACCACTTAACCTAAATTATCCTAAGGACAAACACACACACCCATATCCGATGGAGGACTCAAACCTCCGCAGGGACGATGCAAGAATTTTATGTACATTTTTGCATTGTTTGCTTTACATTCTTAACAAGGCTCAAATAAAAATCTTTGTTTCTTTTAGGGCACTATGTCCTTTGGTGCGAGGGTACAACCAAATAGTCAGACAACCAGAATGTCCCAATAACGCACAGCTAAATACATAAGGTTTGTGACAGCTACCTTAAATTTTGGGTGGGCAGCAGCATAAATTCAGCTTCTCTTCTTATTCTAATATTTCGGCTGTATATAGTTCAGCCATCTTCAGGGACAGCCGAAAGAATGACGCACCAGCACTCGCTCCGTCTTTTTAAACTCCCGGACCACGCCACTGTGCATACGATCTCAGATACACAGGCGCCAGAGACCTTGACTGGAGGCAAAGAATTACAGTGTGCTTGAATTATATCTGTGGCTACGCTGTCGATCCACGCTGGGATGTCGATGTATCACTCTGAGCTGCACTATCGCGTCATCTTTGTATCTTTATTACAGAAAGCGTCGGATTCCGTGGCTTTCCAACCTGAAGTCAATATCTCGATTCATTAAATTCGTCGCCAAGTGAATTAAAATTGCCTCTTCCATCATCGAGTCCTAGAAGGATGACGTAGGCAATAAAATTTCGACGTTTTCCTACAACGTAGAGTGATCAGTATGCGTACAGTGTTCTTCCACAACCGATTTATTTGGCTGTAAGAGGCGGCTGTGTGAGCGGTATTCCGCACATCTTTCATGGACTGTATGAACCACCTGTACGATGTACGAGAGGCCACGTTCGCAGGGTATCTTGTAAACCCCAGCCTTCCGAAGCACCAAATCATCTTTAACGGAACGCAACAGTGCTGCTGCCTTCGGTGAATGACGAAAAATCCCTTTTCCTTTATGCCTACTGAAGATCCGTCCTATTTTTGACGACAGTCTTCCCACATACGGCAGGAAAACCATGGATTTAAATCTTTGTTTGTCTTCTTCTGCATTGCTTATGGCCGCCTTTGGTTTCATTTATAGCGCTGAGGTATCTCCTGTGGAAAACACCCATGGGTTCAAAAACTCTCTTTAAATGTAAATCCATGGTTTTCCTGCCATGTCTAGGAAGACTATCGTCAAAAATAGGACGGATGCTCAGTAACCACAAAGTAGAAGTGATTTTTCGTCCTCCGCCGAAGACAGCAGCACTGTTAGGTTCCGTTAATGATGATTTGATGCCTAAGAAGGCTGGTGTTTACAAGATCCACTGCGAATGTGGCCTCTCATAAATGGGACAGACGATTCGTACAGTACATGAAAGAGTTCGCTTGGCGATGACTTTAATTAATAGAGATAGTGACTTCAGCTTGGATAAGTCATGGAATTCTGTAACAATCTTACAAAAACGTCGCGAGAGTGCCGCTCAGAGTGATAAATCGACACACCAGCGTGGATCGACTGCGCAGCCACAGATATAATTCATGCACACTGTGCCTCTTTGCTGTCGATCAACATCTCTGACGCCTGTGTATCTGTAATAGCATGTGCAATGGCGGTGCCTGAGAGCTTAAAAAGAACGGAGCGGGGGCAAGATCGTCACAGTCTTTCGGCTCACTCTAAAGACGGCTAAAAGATATGCAGCTGAAATATTAGAAGAAGGAGCTGAATTTATGCGGCTGCACACCCGAGATTTAATGGAACAGTCATTGCGCAGCGAAAATTTGAAGACGCAGAAGGTTTAGGATAATTTATCTAAGAGCTGTTTAGCGATGCTGTTCAGTCCAGCTACAGTGTTTTTGTCTACCACGTTTCAACACATTACTATAAAGTTTGCAAGGGTGTTTGAATGTTGAACAGTATGTCGTCTGAGGTGCCGTTAAAATTTTCCAATCGTAAGAATGACGTACAGGTTTGTTGAACATACGGTTGTCAAACGTTAAACGTTAATATCGGCAATAGGTTTGGGAGAGAAGCGGTAGAATATGGTGTTGCGTAGACGGGAGAGTGAGTACATTATGGGAATTATATAATTATGTTCAGTAACTGATCACGCATCACTTTATTATAACCAGTTTCGGCGTTAGCCATCTTCAATCTCGTTGCAGCAGATATAAAAGAAGAACTGCATTTAACAATTGTATTATAACAAACATAAGAAAAACTACAATGTGCATTTGTATAGCCTCCATGACCTATGTAGGCACGCTGTACAAGCATACCAATTCTTCCCTTGCTCGATATAAAATGTGTACTATCAGTTTGTAAGTGTTGCAGATGGATGATATTATCATCTTTATATGATCATACATAGACAAATGGGTGCCGTGCTTCATAATGTCACTCGATAATATTTTTTTAAATAACCAATTGTTTAAAACCAAACTAATGTACATTAAAAATTCAACTGAATATTCATTTACGTTTTACAATTATAAACGTAATGAAAATAAAATTAAAACAGTGACAAGTACGCATCCTACCTTTTTCCTATTAAAATAAAGACAACACTAGCTGAAACAAGCATCATGGTCAGAAATTAATTAAAGCTCACACAGTTACAAATATTTTTTTAGTTATATTATTAACTATTTAGTTTTACTTTCTTCGTCCATGCTATAGCGGGAGCGCAATCTTAATGCTTGAGAAGCTTGAATACTTGAAACATCGGACGTGTTGTCCTCTTCATTTCCAGGCAGTGTGCATTCTACTCCCCAGCCCCACAGCCCGCCAGGAAGCCACCAGCCTGCAACATGTATACGCGCCGCCTTTCATCCCTATACGAGCAAGTCTCGAAAAACATCAAAGTAAGAATTACGATAGTCCGCCTCTGTAGCCGTTTGGTGAGTGTGTGTAACTGCCATCCGAAGACCCGGCTCAATTTCCGGCGCTGATAGCGATTTTCCCTTCATGGGAGGACTGGGAGTAAGTCTCGTGATGCGAATCGAGGAGCTACTCGAAAGAACCCAAGTGGGGAGAGTTCGGCTACGAGAAAGACAAGAACGAAATTTCCGAAGACTCTTCTCTGAACTAGCGTCAGGTGCAGAATGGAGCGCAAAACGCTCTGTACAACGCAGAGGAGAAATTTGTGTGAACACTGCGTTCACTATGGCTGACATTCAGCTAGATGTTAGCTGTAGCGTCGTTCAGTTCCATCTGTAGAGAAACGAACCAGCCAGTTAGTTAATTGTCCTTGCGAGGACAGAGAGGGCATTTTAATATGCACGCTGGTCCAGATATGCGCGTGCATATCGCCATATTCCAAGACTAGGGATGAGAACATGTTTTCTCACATAACGAGAAACATAGGGAGAGTTTCTGCTGGAAAAATGAGCAGAGGGTTAATGAGTTTTTATAGGAATTTCATACGACGAGAGCAGCCATGCAGACGACAGCTCATCGCAGCTAAGGTAAATACCGCGAACAGAGGCGTAAACTTGTTGGTTCACCAGCTTGCGTCCACTGTACACTCAACTTTTGCTCAACTTGTCACAAAACTAACCATCCTCCGCAGACTTGATTGTCATCCTAAATATTACCGAACTTTGAACCAGAATCTGATGATTTATCACGGTACTGGCCAACATCATGACGCAGTTGTAAGAATAATTTTGTAAAGAAACTTCTCGTTAAAATTTACCATTGTTGTGTTCATGATTATTTCACTTCCTGAGGACGAGATGCGTTCCTTTGACAACTGTCGTAACATTGTCACAATGTAAATTGTGTAAGTGCGTGTATTTCTGTGATAAGATTGCAACATTAAACCAAAAATATTTACAGCTTACACAGTTGTTGTTCTGACCGCAAAAAAAAAAGAATGGTTCAGGTGGCTCTGAGCACTATGGGACTTAACATCTGAGGTCATCATTCCCCTAGAACTTAGAACTACTTAAACCTAACTAACCTAAGGACATCTCACACATCCATGCCCGAGGCAGGATTCGAACCTGCGACCGCAGCTGTTGCGCGGTTCCAGACTGAAGCGCCTACAACTGCTCGGTCATAGCGGCCGGCTGTTCTGACCTCAAAACCTTACAACTTTAACCACTTTAGCTGACCATGCACAACTCACAGCCAGACCCAAACTTCCGTGTGTCGTCGTTCCTCTGTTACAACCTGTCCTCGTACACTCATTATGCAATTCCCGCATAGGAGAGGACATTTTAATCGAAAAGTCACTGCCTGGTATAAATACGATATTGCAGTGCCTTTGTTGTTAAGAAGAAGGATGCAGTATTCCTTCGGATATGCACGCATGTCCGAAGGAACATAGCATCGCTCTTCTTAACAACAAACGCACTGCAATATCGTATCATATCTAATAAGGACATCTGCACCTTTCAACATTGCAGGAGTCACAACTATGTGCGCCCGACTGACACGCAGGAGATTATTTTCGAGCAATCTTGTTGCTATGATGACAAACGCCTCCCCCAACTAATCACTACTTTTGCTCACTGCAAGAGCCCTCTGTCTCAGTTACAGGCGCAATTTTTAAGGCTAGGTATAGCACCGCCACCTATCGGAGCTTCGTAGAACTATAGGAGCTGAAACGGGAATATTCCACAATCTTCTACAACAAAGTCAGCATTTTTTCAGTCGAAACTGTCCCAGAACAAAAATGCGTTGTATTATTTATTGAACACCCCTCAGCTCAGCAAGTTAACGGTTTTCTTGTTAGGAAATGATACAAAAGACTAGGCAACATTTGACTATTGACTTGTCCAAGCACTGATATTTCTCAATATTCAAATGGAGCCAATAAAAAAATGATAGTTTTAATGTCTTGACTGATTTTTATTGTGTTAGTCAGATAATGGTTTAAGAATCAAACTACACAGCACCTGTTAGTGAAAAACATATAGTCACCTTGTGTAGAACTACAACCATACATTTCAAAAAAATGGTGGATAGGGTTCCGTTCGACCTGAAGCCAGCTCTGCACCCTGTAGTTTCACGTTTGTTGACTGTCCTTGGAATCATAAAATCAACACCCACCAACGCCTTGGTAGTGAAAGCACCCGTCACGCCGTTCTCTATAAGACGGCAGATGTTGTCTGATATTTTTCTCCTCAGTCGATCTTCAAAATCTGATTGTGCCTCTTTTAAGGCGGTGGTTGGAGTCTGGAGACACACACCAGGCACCTCATAGACGACGAATGAACAGAACTACTTTATTAGTTCGCAGCTACGAGAAATGACGCCATCTGTTTCCACTCGTCCTCCTCTGTTTTCGTTTTTCGTTCAGTTCAAATGGTTCGAATGGCTCTGAGCACTATGGGACTTAACATCTGAGGTCATCAGTTCCCTTTCTTTTAGTCCGTTCTGCCCTCCAGCCCCAACAGCATACCTTCTGTCCGATTTCCGAACGGAGAACATCACTCGCGCCCTGGAGCGTTTTCTCAGCATACAATGGCCGCAATACGCTCAAATATATACGGACGGTTCTAAATCTGAGGCGGGTGTGGGATACACATACTTCTACTGGCGCCTACCAAATGTTTGCGCTTCCTACTGAATCTTCCATCTACACGGTGGAGCTACTGGCCATCAGGGGAGCTATTCATCATGCACCAGGACATTCAAGTTCGTCCTGATATTTAGGGACTCTCAAAGTGTGCTGCAGAAATTGCAGCATCCCACGTTTGATAAACAGACCAACAGATATGTTCTGCATGTCTTGGCAGCCATTAGAGACCCGCAGGCTTTGGGCATTGCCGTCCAGTTACTCTGGATTGAAGGACATCATGGCTTTCTTCATAATGAAACTGTTGACCGCCTTGCCAAGAGGAGTATTACAGAAGGCCAGTTACGCCCAGTGTCAGTCCCTTATACGGATCTCACATCGACGATACGAAAGACGGCCTATCACCCTTGGAACTGTAAATGACATGTCTCTCAGCACTCTAAGGGCGGCCACCTGGCGATCATACCGGTTTATCTTCGTAGACGTCAAGTGACTTCTACCATCTGCATTATGCCAGGACACGAGGGTTACCACGCGCGCCCATGTCAGTTGAATATTATCACGTTCGTACACTACGATAAGGCACGACGGCAGTAGTGTATCTTAACCACATTATATTGGCATGTTCTAAGTACACGACTGCACAATCAAACTTGTATAAGAAATTGGTTGCGAGAGGTTACCCCCTCCCGACCAGTATTCATGTTTTACTCTAATATTTGATAAATGCAAGAATAACTTGTTCACAGAATATTTTAAAGCCACTGACATTCAAATTTAACTGATGAGTTTCCGAGATATTTATTTTCACATGGCATCAGCCTGGTTCGTAATCGGGTGCGTAATTTCGTGTCTTAATTTGCGTACAGACCTCCATTTGTACATTAAGTCTTCATTATTGCTCTCGTGTGCATTTTAGGTCACTGTTCTACTGGTGCTATTGTACATACTGTTGGTTCTATTGTGTTTGTCATTTTGGATTTTTCTTTTACTTTAAGGAAGGCTTCCCGTATGCTACATTCCTTATATTCTTATATGATGTTAGTTGCAATTTTGTTCTTCAGTTATTGTTGTACTTATTGTATATCGTACAGTGTTCGCCCTTTCATGTTTTGTCCTTTACTATAAGAGTATATGCATGTTTGCCATAATGTTGCTGTATAGTGCTGTTTGTAATTGTGCTCCAATGCCATTATCATTACTAGCGCCGGCTGTCTGGTGTTTGTCGAATTGAGCTTTTCTTTTACCCTAAGAATGTGTTTGCATGCTAACTTCGTAACTTTGTGCTATTTCGCTATTTTGCGATTATGTTTCTTTGGCATCAGCGTTGTTGGCTGTATGGTCCTTGCAACCAAAAGCCAAAATAAATAAATTAAAAAAATAATTAATATATTTGTTGAAAAGGAAACACAGGTACAAACTGTTCGGACAGCGCTCGGCCATCGACAGAACTTATGCAGAGCATTTCTAATTCTGTGGTAAGCACACTGCAGTAGAATAACAACGAAAAACTGATGTAAAAAAATTTGGGGAAGGAGAGTACGCATCTAGTGTGTGACCTCGTGAAGGAAATGCTGCCACACCACTTACACGTAAGCGGCTCACAACGGTGGCGGCAGTAGCGGCCGCACGGAAACAAAAATGTGATCGCCATCTGCCGGGCTGCCCGTTTCCCGCAAGGTTACTACATAACGTTGCCTGCGCTCTGGCGGAGCGTTTGGCAACGCAGCTCTACCGTCAGCTGATGCAAGGTGCTGCCGACAGAGACCGAACGCTAGCAGGAAGAGCGGAACAGATAGGAAGCGACGCCGCGACGCCCTGTGGGCACGCGCAGACACAAGCGAAGGTGGGGAAGGGGGCGGCACGTCCCACGTTGACCGCTAGAGGGCTTGTCGACACGGATACTGCTTCTGAACCGACTGGCTGCAGAGAATATTGAGTCATGTGTTACTATTTGATCACAGGCTAGCCACACCTGTTGTCAATATCTATCCGACACAGTACTTGAGTCTACAACCGGCAAACCACAGGAAGCTGACCGAGAGGAGACTAATAGGGAAAGGCCCTCAACTAAGGAAAAAATAATACAAACCCTGATATTCCAGACCGCAAGCAGAACCAACTGAAAGAAACTGTATTCCTCTGATTTGCACTCTCGCATAGCCATGGTGTAGATATCTGTGCTCACACTTTGATTTTACACTGTGTACATTCTTTATCTTGTATGTTGTGCTAAAGCGTTGTGCTAAGCGTTAATGTTAGCAAATAATTATTATTGTTACATTAAAATATGTTACACATTTTATTGTTATTAAATCCTAGGCAACTTTGATACGTTAAAAAAGGACATGACAGCAAATTCTCTTTGAGGAGAGGGGTTGGGGGAAGCAAGTAAGAAACTGTGACCCCTTGACCCACAGAACGCAAACCGTAATCCACTGCTGTGTGCCGCTAGATCATCCCATGCCGCAAATAAAATTAGTTTTTGTGGTGCACTCGAAGTAAGGTGATGCTCGGTTCTTGACGCCAAGCTAGAACGAATCTACTTGCTAAATGGGCAAGAATGACGCTACACTGAAAGCTGGCACAACGCAAGGAATCTTACTCTGAGCTGAGACGGACAGATATGGTGTTGAAATTGATTAAAACGCAAGGTAAAGGCTGACGTGCAGGAACAATGACTGTGTTTGTATTGATAGAGCACATGACATCGATAACTATGATTTTAAGCTTACGACATTAACTAGTGTTGCATGATGGTGGTGGAAAGTTGCTATATTACCAAACTGCTGAGGTCATCGGTCCCTAGGCCTACGCACTACTTAATCTAACTTAAACGAACTTATGCTAAGGACAACATAATCACCCATTTCCCAGGTAGGGGGACTCGAACCTCCGGCACGGGGAACCGCGCGGACCGTGGCGAGGCACTGTAGACAGCGCTGCTACCACCGCGTGGCTGTTGGATGATGTCAGGAATGAATTTCCAAATACGTTCAAAAAATCAAGTGCTATTATTATTTTTCTAATTTTTAGAAACCGAGGTTGGGAAACCGCAAGTGAAAATTTTCACTTCAGAGTTGTTGGAAATTCCCTTTAAAGGTCGATTCACACTGGAGGCGACAGAACGAAACGTCAAAACCTTCCACAATGCATTTCAAATGGGCAGCATTCACACAGACCTCCAACAGAACGGGACTTCAACGTCAAGGATTTCTGGGGAGAAAGTTTCGACGTAGACGTTGGCAGAGGGAGAATAGGGTGGCCTACTAACATCTAGACGTTGGCAGAGGGAGAATAGGGTGGCCTACTAACATCGGAAGTTAATCTGTTCTTAAACGTGTTATAGTAGTGGGTTTTGTGTCTTCTTAGTCTTTATTTTATTGTTTGTTTAATTTTAGTGACACTTTCTTGTTTTTTTTTCGTATCAGTGTTTTTTCACAAAAGAGAACTAATGTCTAAAAGTGACAAATTATTCAGATCGTACAATACACGGACAAAGAAAATCCTGTATCATGAACAATTAGGAACATAAATAGATAAAACACTATCATTAAAAAAACACATTTTTGACAGCGAAAAAGTCAACTCCATTTAAGAAGAAAAATACAGTTGTGTTTGACCGTGTTTCATATTTTGGAACAAAAAGAAACAGAATGCATAAGCTAATGAGGCTCTGTGTATTGCCTCCTGGATTATGTTTGATGTGTTTGTTTGCACAAAGTTATTCTAAAAAATAAATGCCGATGTTTTAACCTGTTTGAACGTCAGTTTTCCTATTCTTTCACTTTGCATCTGTGTAAAAATTTACTATAAAACCTTATTCAAGGACACTTTGCTGCTTCCTTACTTCTGGTAGTATATTCCTTTCTTTCCACGCGTGATATCTCATAACCTCACATCCATGCTTCCATACGGGGCTAAGCAAAGTGATATGATGATGTTCTACATTACTGGCCATTAAAATTGCTACACCACGAAGATGACGTGCTGCAGACGCGAAATTTAACCGACAGGAAGAAGATGATGTGATATGCAAATGATTAGCTTTTCAGAGCATTCACACAAATTTGGCGCCGGTGGCGACACCTACAACGTGCAGACATGAGGAAATATTCCAACCGATTTATCATACACAAACTACAGTTGACCGGCGTTGCCTGGTGAAATGTTGTGATGCCTCGTGTAAGGAGGAGAAATGCGTACCATCACGTTTCCGACTTTGATAAAGGTCGGATTGTAGCCTACCGCGATTGCGGGTTATCGTATCGCGACATTGCTGCTCGCGTTGGTCGAGATCCAATGACTGTTAGCAGAATATGGAATCGGTGGGTTCAGGAGGGTAATACGGAACGCCGTGCTGGATCCCAACGGCCTCGTATCAGTAGCAGTCGAGATGACAGGCATCTTATCCGCATGGCTGTAACGGATCGTGCAGCCACGTCTCGATCCCTGAGTCAACAGATGGGAACGTCTGCAAGACAACAACCATCTGCACAAACAGTTCGACGACGTTTGCACCAGCATGGACTATCAGCTCGGAGACCATGGCTGCGGTTACCCCTGACGCTGCATCACAGACAGGAGCGCCTACGATGGTGTACTCAACGACGAACCTGGGTGCACGAATGGCAAAACTCATTTTTTCGGATGAATCCAGGTTCTGTTTACAGCATCATGATGGTCGCATCCGTGTTTGGCGACATGGCGGTAAACGCACATTGGAAGCGTGTATTCGTCATCGCCATACTGGCGTATCACCCGGCGTGATGGTATGGGGTGCCATTAGTTACACGTCTCGGTCACCCCTTGTTCGCATTAACGGCACTTTGAACAGTGGACATTACATTTCAGATGTGTTACGACCCGTGGCTCTACCCTATATTAGATCCCTGTGAAACCCTACATTTCAGCAGGATAATGCACGACCGCATGTTGCAGGTCCTGTACTGGCCTTTCTGGATACGGAAAATGTTCAACTGCTGCCTTGGCCAGCACATTCTTCAGATATGTCACTGACTGAAAACGTCTGGTCAATGGTGGCCGAGCAACTGGCTCTTCACAATACGCCAGTCACCACTCTTGATGAACTGTGGTATCGTGTTGAAACTTCATAGGCAGCTTTACCTGTACACTCCATCCAAACTCTGTTTGACTCAAAGCCCAGGCGTATCAAGGCCGGTATCACGGCCAGAGGTGGCTGTTCTGGGTACTGATTTCTCAGGATCTATGCACCCAAATTGCGTGAAAATGTATTGACATGTCAGTTCTAGTAAAATATATTTGTCCAATGAATATCCGTTTATCATTTGTATTTCTTCTTGGTGTAGCAATTTTAATGGCCAGTAGTGTATTTAATGTGAATACACATTCACTTGACATTTTCCATTGCGTTCTGCATATTTGATATTGAAAGTCAATGAAGCTTAAAGTGTGAAAAGTTACCACAAAGCTCCCAAAATGAGTCTCTGCTGGGCATGACTTAAAGGCAGAGCCTGGTAGAAAAATAAATATTAAAATAAAAGGGCATGGTAAACAAGCCACGCTCTACAAGATCGCCAGTACATTGTTACACGTAAAAACGTTGATGCAAATGAAATTGTTACTCCTGTAGTTGAAAACCTAAAATCTAATTCTTTTTGATCCACTGAGCGCATGGTAACAGACTTCATGGTACACTGAACAGGAACATGTTCACCAGGAGAATGGCTCACACTTATGCCTCTTCGAAAAGACAAATTACTTTACTGGCTTTAGTGCTTCTAAAAGCAAAACTCAGAAAAAAGACGTTTTTCCCTGGAATAAATAGAGTATAATAATAAACAAGGACAATAACTGAGATGGGTTGTAGCTCGAATTCACCATCTGCCTCAAACGTCACGAAAGTACATTCCATAAAGGGCAATCAAATTGAATGCAGCTGCATACTGATGTGTCCCAGGTGGCAACATTTGCGTGAGCAGGCATTTGTGCTCATGCGTCGACTCCACCGCAACTTGAACATGGGCAAGCACATACACAGAGTGTGCTAAATCAATGTCCGTTGTTGACATCCCGCAGTGACTGCCGAAAATAGAGATAAATTAATCATAGTCAGCGAAAATCTATGGGCAACGTACAAAAGAGAGGAAGTACTCTCATGGGTCAGTGGCCCACAAATCAAATCAACATCCTGTGAACATGACAGAAAAAGTGGCACAATTGCTTCCGAAGCGTTTGGGTTTATTAGCGATATCTATACACTTAAGGAAATAAAATTTCTCGAACAGCACACAGTGTCGTTTATAGTGATCTTAGCTGTATTTCACAGCCAGAACGTGAAGTCCCTCATGCAGGGGCAAATACACTCCTGGAAATTGAAATAAGAACACCGTCAATTCATTGTCCCAGGAAGGGGAAACTTTATTGACACATTCCTGGGGTCAGATACATCACATTATCACACTGACAGAACCACAGGCACATAGACACAAGCAACAGAGCATGCACAATGGCGGCACTGGTACAGTGTATATCCACCTTTCGCAGCAATACAGGCTGCTATTCTCCCATGGAGACGATCGTAGAGATGCTGGATGTAGTCCTGTGGAACGGCTTGCCATGCCATTTCCACCTGGCGCCTCAGTTGGACCAGCGTTCGTGCTGGACGTGCAGACCGCGTGAGACGACGCTTCATCCAGTCCCAAACATGCTCAATGGGGGACAGATCCAGAGATCTTGCTGGCCAGGGTAGTTGACTTATACCTTCTAGAGCACGTTGGGTGGCACAGGATACATGCGGACGTGCATTGTCCTGTTGGAACAGCAAGTTCCCTTGCCGGTCTAGGAATAGTAGAACGATGGGTTCGATGACGGTTTGGATGTATCGTGCACTGTTCAGTGTCCCCCGACGATCACCAGAGGTGTACGGCCAGTGTAGGAGATCGCTCCCCACACCATGATGCCGGGTGTTGGCCCTGTGTGCCTGATTGTGGCGCTCACCTGCACGGCGCCAAACACGCATACGACCATCATTGGCACCAAGGCAGAAGCGACTCTCATCGCTGAAGACGACACGTCTCCATTTGTCCCTCCATTCACGCCTGTCGCGACACCACTGGAGGCGGGCTGCACGATGTTGGGACATGAGCAGAAGACGGCCTAACGGTGTGCGGGACCGTAGCCCAGCTTCATGGAGACGGTTGCGAATGGTCCTCGCCGATACCCCAGGAGCAACAGTGTCCCTAATTTGCTGGGAAGTGGCGGTGCGGTCCCCTACGGCACTGCGTAGGATCCTACGGTCTTGGCGTGCATCCGTGCGTCGCTGCGGTCCGGTCCCAGGTCGACGGGCATGTGCACCTTCCGCCGACCATTGGCGACAACATCGATGTACTGTGGAGACCTCATGCCCCACGTGTTGAGCAATTCGGCGGTACGTCCACCCGGCCTCCCGCATGTCCACTATACGCCCTCGCTCAAAGTCCATCAACTGCACATACGGTTCACGTCCACGCTGTCGCGGCATGCTACCAGTGTTAAAGACTGCGATGGAGCTCCGTATGCCACGGCAAACTGGCTGACACTGACGGCGGCGGTGCACAAATGCTGCGCAGCTAGCGCCATTCGACGGCCAACACCGCGGTTCCTGGTGTGTCCGCTGTGCCGTGCGTGTGATCATTGCTTGTACAGCCCTCTCGCAGTGTCCGGAGCAAGTATGGTGGGTCTGACACATCGGTGTCCATGTGTTCTTTTTTCCATTTCCAGGAGTGTATATGAGAAAATAACACAGGATGTTGCCAACGGCCAGCCGCGGTGGTCTCGCGGTTCTAGGCGCACAGTCCGGAACCGTGCGACAGCTACGGTTGCAGGTTCGCATCCTGCCTCGGGCATGGATCTGTGTGATATCCTTAGGTTAGTTACGTTTAAGTAGTATTAAGTTCTAGGGGACTGATGACCTCAGAAGTTAAGTGTAATAGTGCTCAGAGCCATTTGAACAATTTAACACTGCTTGTAACATGTTTGATTGGGAAGGAGTCCACAAGATTCTTCACGATTGAAATATCCAGCTGCTGTTTAATTTCCATAGAGCTACCACACTGCGGAATGTTGACTGTCTCATTTCATCCGCGCCGGCCGCGGTGGTCTCGCTGTTCTAGGCGCGCAGTCCGGAACCGCGCGACTGCTATGGTCGCAGGTTCGCATCCTGCCTCGGGCATTGATGTGTGTGCTGTCCTTACGTTAGTTAGGTTAAAGTAGTTCTAAGTTCTAGGGGACTGATGACCTCAGAAGCTAAGTCCCATAGTGCTCAGAGCCATTTGAACCATTTGTTGAAGAAAGGTCAACATTTTCTCAAACATAAAGTTGTAACAAACATTGTGTTTCATGTTAATGGCAACCTGAATGCGTGGACCGTTGCAATGGTACGAAAAATGTCCACAAAAATCACAAAAAAAACTCCATCCTGGAAAACACTCTCCACACGGCGGGTTAAACGAGTCATAGAGCTGTCAGTGCACCCGACGGTTTGCATCATTTGAGAGGAGCAAAATCATGGAACTTTTTTATTAAATTTTTAGTTGGACTGAAATATCTGAGACGGTGAAATTTCTTAATTTAATTCTGAAACTGCTGACTGAAATTGAATGCAAGAGTCACTTTGCTAGAATTTATCATTTCATCGCTGATCCACAATATTCTAGCGCAAAGCAATCTGACTATTCAAAAAAAAAAAAAAAAAAAAAAAAAAAAAAAAAAAAAAAACTTCAAATAATTAATACAAAAGAATAGCCTTGAATAAGAAGAAATCCTAACAATAACCTATATATTTCATGAGTCACTTACCTCACAGAAAATCTTCATTACACCAACTACAGCAATGAAGCAAACCCCAATAAAGGCACCTAAATAAAAGATTATAACTATTGAGGGCTTTAACTACTAATAGGCATGTGGTTAGCAGAGGAAAAATTTTGTTGCAGAGCAAACAATGTATTTACCAGATTTTACCTTAATCAAGTGACAACGAGTACAAAAAAAATTATTTAATCGTCATTAATAAATCTCCATGATGGATACACATTCAGACCGTCCGCTAGCGCTAATACCGCAAACCTCCAACACTGCTAATTATTACCATCTAAGCTCCATCACTGCTGACTACTCATACCCAACTTCCAACACTGCTGGCTGTTCACCTCCAAGTGCTATCACTGCTCACAACTCACTCACAACTTCCATCACTGCTGACTGTTCACCTCCAACTGCGAGTCCAACAGGTCATACAGTGTGTCTTACACAGTTCACACAGCGCTGTTAGAGTTATTAATGCAGAGCGCTACATAGTGCTGCCAACATACAAATACATAAACAGCCTACTTACAATCACGACTCGTCACACTACACTACATGCCTCCACTTAGCTACTGTCTAGTTACTGAGTTCTTTGGTCCACCGAAGATGTGTATCTTTATGTGCTGCTGTGAACAAAATCCCTTTTGTGAGGTAGCCATCGCCGAATGTCAATTTTATCCAATTCCCTTCACAGTGCTGACATGGAAACAGAATGAAGTGACAAAAGTAATGGGACAGCGATATGTACACATACAGATGGCGGTAGTATGGCATACACAAAGTGTAAAAGGACAGTGCATCAGCAGAGCTGTGTTTGTGCTCAGGTGATTCGTATGAAAAGGATTCAGACTTGATGATGGTCGTACTTCTGGGATTAATAGAGTTTGAACGCAGAATGGTAGTTGGAGTTGGACACATGGGACATTCCATTTGGGAACTCATTAGAGAATTCAATCCACAGTTCAGGCATTACCCCTCACCACGGACAATGCAGTGGCCTACTGCCTTTACTTAACGACCTAGAGCAGCGACATTTGCGTAGTTCCAGGCCTGGGTTCTCTTGTCCATCTTAACCGATCATTGACTGGAAATGGTTATGTTCGACTAGTGGGGACCATTTGCAGGAATTCATGGACTACGTGTTCCCCAACAACGAAGGAATTTTTATGGATGCCAAGGCGCCGTGTCTCTGGGCCATAATTGTTCGCGATTGGTTTGAGGAACATTCTAGACGTTTCGAGTGAATGATTTGGCCACCCACATCGCCCGACATGGTACAAAGTCGAGAGATCATTTTGTGCTCAAAATCCTACACCGGCAACACTTTCGCAGTTATGGACGGCTGTAGAGGCAGCATGGCTCAGTATTTCTGCAGGGGGCTTATAACGACTTGCGGAGTCCATGCCGTTTCGAGTTGCTGCACTACACCAGGCAAAGGGAGGTCCGACACGATATTATGAGGTATCTCATGACTTTTGTTTCCTCACTGTAGGTTTAGATGGATCTGCATTCACTGACAGCAGCATCTCCTGTCGGGTTTGAAATCAGATATCATTCACACGGCGTGACATTTTTGTCTGCTACATGTCGCTTACAATCTTTTTACGATCACTGTTCCTACATGGTGTTACTTGGTCGCGTGTGGTACACCATTCCGTGTAGACACGTTGGAGAATCTGCGATGATACACCAACAAATCGTGAAATATCATTTACTGCATGGTCATGGCGAAAACCAAAAACTCATTTCTAGCACTCTGTCAGGCCTGTACGTCGACCCTCATTATTGCGCTGATACCGTGCAACCAGCTGTCACGTACACATCGCTTCCCTGTCATATATTCAAGTCAGCGGTGAAAGGTCACACTACCGTCTGGTAGCAGTTCTACACCATTTACAACGCTTCAAACGACATGTGTACTCTTTTAAGGGAGTGACTATATTTTTTCTCCTGAGGGTGTAGTTACATCATATTTAGAACAAACACATCTTCCCTCCTGAATCCAGTCTGCTGAGGTGCCGCCAGAGGCCTCTGCGGAACTCGTCACTCTTCGTGTCTCTCCGTCGTCGCTCGGTACTGCAGCCCCAGGGCGTAAGGGTAAGTGCTGTTTCTATAAACGCGCGCTGTCGACAGCTTTGCGCGAACCAGCGTGAGAGGCACGGGCGTCAGGTAGGTGGAAGGGAACGGTACAGTTAGGACAATATTGCCTTTACCACGAACACCAAGCAGGAAGAGACTCTAAAGAAGGTGTAGAAGTGCCGTGGGCGCTAGTGAAGTGCACAGAGGTCGAAACAACGCAAAGGCATTTCGTTAAAGATTTCGTAGCCGTCATTGCAAAAGGAGTGTAACAACAGGGATGTTTCTCTTGCTTCTGCCGACTAAATTACGGATAAAAACTGGCCTGTACCTTTCTACTAGTCTCTTCAGAACATATAACAATTCTCTACAGAAAGAATTTATTTTTCTATTTCTAGATGAACAAGTTGTGATCCTGGCAGTATCTAGAATGCACAGGTTTTTTGTGACTTTTTTTGGAGGTAATCTCAATTTAGATTTTACTTTATATTCCTGATATAGTTCAGGTAACCTGGAATTCGTTTACATACAAACACCCTAAGCCACCTTACGCCTGACGATGATGGTGGAGGATACTTCCTGCCACAACTTTTCATCCACTTGCCTCTTCCAATCGCAGAGGGAGCGAGGAAAGAGCAACTGTCTATATGCTTCCGTACGAGCTTACTTTTTCTTCACAGTTCTTAGACGAGATATACGTTGGTGGCAGTAGATGGGTTCTGCGCTCTGTCCCAAATGCTGGTTCTCTAAATCTTCTCAACTGTGTTTGGCGGAAAGAGCGTTTCCTTCTCTCCAGGGATTCCCATTTGAGGACACGGAGCATTTCCGTAATACTCGCGTGTTCATCGGACTTGCCGGTAAGAGATCCAAGTGCATCTTGCGAATGGCTTCCATGTCTTCCTTTAATCCTATGCAAGGTGCATCCAGAACACTCGAACAGTACCCGAGAATGGACGTACTAATGTTCTGTACGCTGTCTCCTTTATAGATGACCTGCACTTTCAATAAACCTTCCAATAAGCTGAAGTCCGCCGTTCGCCTTCCCTGCAACCGACCTCCGGTGCTCTTTCCTATTTCATACCACTTTGAAATTTACGCCTAGATATTTAACTGACTGTGAAAAGGATCACGCCAACAAAATTGTGTTCTAATATGACAGGATACGTTTTCGTACTCAGCTCCATTAACTTACATCTTTCGAAACTTGAGCAAACAGTGAATCATGACGCCATATAGAATTCAGGAGAAGTATTAGATTTTTATGATGTTTTTTGGTTTGCCATTTTAAAATTGAACGTGCCGACCTGGGCTAAAATTAGTGCACTCAGCCTGCCAAGACACCGATGTAACACTGTAAGTTCACTGTATCGGCTGCAGCTAACTACCAGGTGGTTATAATTAAAGTGCAGCTACTCACAGAGGTCGAATGTGGGCTGTAATTATCATATGGCAGCGAAACGAGGCATATATTCTAATGTTTTAACGCAAAACCGATTTACACTGGAAAAAAAATAGTTCCAGTTTTGACCACTAGGTCCAAATCTGGGGCTGTACAGCATCTCGTCGACGTCTCTGGTGCACATATGGAACAAATTGCGTAAGCAGCCATGCATAATATCTACATTATACCTTTCTCATTTGTTTGACCTTTTCTGCCCGTATCCTGTTCCTCAGCCATTACATAATACGGAAACATTTCTATACGACTTTCTTGCATTTACAGCGCCAGGTTTGCACCTGGTGGCCAAAATTTGAACTGGTTCTTTCCCACTGTAAATCGGGTCCCCATTAACGCATCAGAATCTCTACTGAGCTTCGCTGCCATACGATAATTACAGCCCACTGTGAGCAAGTGCACTTTTAGTTATAACCAGCCAGTATGTGTCAAGGCTGATCACACAACACTGCAGTATGTTCCTGATACTTTACATGTGCAAATGCCAAAGTTATAATGGAACTGTGGAAATGTAGTATGTGGATTACGCAAGACAAATTATTCTTGAGTGAGATGGTAAGAGAATTAGTCATAAAGTTTCAATTTTCACGAAGTTACATAATTAATGTTTTAATGGTTCAAATGGCTCTGAGCACTATGGGACTTAACATCTGTGGTCATGAGTCCCCTAGAACTTAGAACTACTTAAACCTAACTAACCTAAGGACAACACACACATCCATGCCCGAGGCAGGATTTGAACCTGTGACCGTAGCAGTCGCGCGGTTCCGGACTGAGCGCCTAGAACCACTAGGTCACCGCGGCCGGCTAATGTTTTAATGACTTCAGGTTCTGGAACACAATGAAATCCCTGCTCCACGGTTCTGTTGCACGCCGCTAGGGGAGTTAAAATAAGCAGCCCATTTGTAGAGTGGAGTACTGTGTCGTAATTTCCTTTTCGGCAGCAGCGAAAATATTGTCGCTGTGTCACACCAATCCAAATGACTGCTTTAGCTGTCTAGTTGGGCCTGACGCAGCTGTGACATTTCCGCTGTTGCCGAAAACACACTACCACACGACATTCCATCAATTAGCCGCGCTATTTTGCTTTGGCTCCTCGAGTGGCTTGTTACTGTATTGTGGAACAGTGATTTCAATACACACCAGGAGAGCAGACATTTACTTGCAGACAAAGTAATTAATTACGTAATTTTACATTCTCGAGGTGAATTTTAAAACTATATGGCTACCTCTCGTTTTTTCCACAATATAAGTGCTAAATACTGGGCTCAAGTCTGGTACACACAAGTTCGATGGCGTGGAAGAGCATCGGTAATTTTCCCAAACTGTGGTTAGTAATTCACGAGTTTCAAGCTAGAATTGGGGACATGCCCGGAAAAACGTACTAATACTCAAATGTAATAGCTTAGAGATAAGTGTTGCCATCTGTTGCTGAGTACGGGAACTATAAAAATTCATATTGGTCTCACACTTAAATATCACATTATGATATCACACTTGGATATTTAGGGCTAAGACCAACGTCAGTTTTGATAGATCCCGTGCCACGAAACAGATGGCAACACTTACCTCTAAGTTCTTACATTTGAGGGTTAGCCCGATTTCTGCGCATGTCTTCAGTTCAAATTTACAAACTGTTCAACTAAGTTCCGCGTTAGTAAAGCCGAAAATTATTCTATGAAATATTTCTCAACAAGCGTCACTTCATCCAAATTCTTGGAACACCTTAGAAACATGTTAAAGTTTGAGCGTAAGCGCTGAGAAATAGTTTGAATTCTATACGTGATAGGCCACACTCCAGCAAACTCTTAAGTTTACAAATGATAGCTCACACATTTACAAATCCTAAGTCTACAGTGTTAGACTCCATCCACACTGGTGTGGAGAGGGACCCACACCCGAATGCACGCGTGCACACAATACAACTATCAGAAACAATAAACTGATCAGTCAGGAATTTGATGTCGCGATTAGGTTGTTAAAAGTACTGTGTAGTACCTAAATTGGTTCTATCCACTACATTTGTAAGAAGGAGGACGATGAATGTTCTAGTGCACGATAGGATAGACACAACAGCAAATACCATTGAAAGATAGAGTGCACTGCAATGTATTGAGAAGCACTAAACACAACACACTTAAACCACGATCCAGTCCGTGGCAGCAGTTATCATGACTAGATGTCACAGATAGCTGAAAACACTCGCACACCCCGTGAGCTCCTGGCGCGAGGTCAACACGCAGCGCGCCCTCCCTCAGGTACACCGCCAGCGCCGTGTAGAGAGCTCGGTGAAAATTACCGCCGCGGCTGCAGCCGCAGTCGTGGACGTGCATGTATGCCAGAGTACACCACACTGGCAGTGGAGGGCGTCCGGGAATGATTGGAGTGATAGGAATTCGGATGTTATCAATACCTCCAGCGCCAACGCCCATCATTTTGAATCTTCTCTCACGTAACACACACATGTCCGCTTCTGTCTCGCTCACCCACCACACTGGTCACTTCGCCAGCCCTCGCTGCTGTGTGCTTATCACACAGGTAGGTGCATTCTTTGTACATGTCAAAGCTGAGATAATCCGTTACTTACTGTTGCTGACCCCTCGTGTCCGCCCTTGCAGGCAGACGCGGTGCACTGCGAAACAAGCAGCTACAGCTTGGACGTGTACAGTAGCTCTAAAAAATTCCACTCTGTCGTAGATCTACCAGTTTAAAAAATCTACTTTACCCAATCCGAGGCAACGATGTTGTTGGCTAATACACGTCGAATTTCTCACGCGAAATTTAGATTCCTCTCGTTTATACGAGTTATTTTCAAAGATAGAAGAAATCGGACAATACACGCGTTTTCACGGCGCCAAGGTATGGATGCATGTTGTGAAAATCGTGTACAGTACTATTGTATGGACTACAATCCCTCTAAGTATTCTTTCATCAAGTAGAAAAATATCTTTCCCTATCTATCACATCCTGCATTGCAGGACTAAATTATTAAACTCATTTCTGGCTCATGACGGAATGCTAAGATCTACCACTGTCACAAGACGCCTCCTCGCTTTCGAACTCTCTCTTAAGGTAACCAAATGTCTCGCCACATACGAAGTCCCTTAAGATAACAGCACAGAGAAGTTATAAATACAAGTTTTATACTACGTATCACTTTATAAATTTGGTAATACATCTGATTTTATTACGATGGTTGTCTCTCTCTGCACTCTGCACCAAGTGAACAATCATATCCATGGTGCCCTAGCCATCGATTATGTTACAGTCATTCTGCATAAAAAGCAGTCTTGGTTCTACAGGCACACACAAGAGTAGCTGATACTGTGACGCTTTCTGGAAGAAATGCTGTCAGCGATTTGGAATCAAGTCTCTCCATTCAACCATATACTTGCGTTGGATCTTATGGAGATGTCTTTTAATGATTAGAGCCACTGGGGAATAATATTCGTGGCACCGTCATATCTCGAAACGAGTCACCTTTTTCGAATCTATCTGCTATACCAAAACTCCAACGTGGTTTTAGACAATTCCTGTACATCTTGTAACTGTTCCTCAGTCTCTGCCCCGGTTTCCCAGCAGCTTCGTCCATGTGATCGCCCCAATGTAAGTCGGAACTGAACAGAAGTCGGAGAGCGCTATATCCACCACCTTTTAAAAACCGTGTAGAAACAGGTTGAGCTGAATTTTGACCACTCAGTGGAAGTAGGAACCTGTTGTCGTAGCTCCGACAATGGTGTGCGATGTGTAAGGTCAGCACCAAAACGAAGCTTTCTCCTGCAAGACAAGGTAGTATAAAAGACAATACGAACAATTACGCTGGTGTTTCTTATCAGGAAAATTAGGAAGACTCCGTATCATACAGGAACTGGTAGAAGGGCGAGGATTTTGGTACAGCATTGCGATTTCTTTCCAAGCTACATACAGGTACTGCAGTCCGAATGAGATCTGTGTGAAACACATGATGAACGAATTTTTAGAGTAAATAAAGCCCATACCTTAGTCCTGTGCACGATTTTCATAGCAAGTAACGATATTTTACCGACGTGAAAACGCTTTTATTGTCCGATTTCTTCTATCTTTGGAAATAGCTCGTATAAACGGAAGTAATCTACATTTCGCGTGAGAAATTCTTGATGTATGGCCAACAATATCGTTGCCTCGGATTGGGTAAAGTAGGTTTTTTTAATCTGGTGGGTCTATGTTGGAGTGGAATTGTTTAGAACTACTCTCTACGTCCAAGCTGTAGCTGCTTGTTTCGCACTACACAACGGCTATCTACAAGGGCGATCACGAAGAGTTGGCAACCGATTAGCTCAGCCCTTGACGAATACAAATAATGCACATACCTGTGTGATCTTTCCCGTGGCAGCGAGGGCTGGCGAAGTAACCAGTGTGCTGGGTGAGCACGACAGAAGCGGACATGTGTGTGTTACGTGAAAGAAGAATCAAAACGATGGACGTTTGCGCTACCACTCCAATCATCCCTCGATTCCCTCCATGGCCGGGGGTGATGTTCTCTGGTATACATGCATGTCCACGACTGCGGCTGCAGCCGCGGGGGTAATTTTCACCGACCTCTTTACGCGGCGCTGGCCGTGTACATGGGGGTGGGCGCGCTGCGTGTGGACCTCGAGACAGGAGCGCACAGGGTGTGCGAGTGTTTTCAGCTATCAACGACAATTTATTGTAACGGACTGCATAGTGGTTTAAGTGCTTCTCAATACATCACAGTGGGCTTTGTCTTGCAGTGGTATTTGCTGTTGTCTCTATTGTATCACGCATCTTCGTCCCTCCCTCTTAATGTAGCAGAGATAACACGTTTGGGTATTCCACAGTACTTTTAAAAACCCAACTGCGACATCAAATTTCCGACTGATCAGTTTATTGTGTCAGATAGTTGTATTGCGTTCACTCATGCGTTCCGGTGTGGGTCTCCCTCCCCGCCAGAGTGGACGGGGGCTACGCTGTAGACGGCGAATATCACGTGCCTTGCCATCGCCAGTTTGTGTGAGCTATAGGATTTTTTTTCATCATACATGTTTAGTGGAACATTGTGGTAAAGGAGGGTGTTTGTGCTCTCAAACGTTGGTGCGTACAAGACCTCGGATTTATTTAGCTTACGATCTATTTGTGGTGGAAATTTCATTACTTGATTTGCATAATGTTTGTATGTGATATTCAAACGTTGAAAATATGCTTTATTACGAAGAAGGGACATCATAAGGTAGAGTTCAGCCTTAAAGCGATATATTTGACTGCTGTAAATGGTTAAACAATTAATTTGAAACGGTAGTGCAAATGGCTTATTTCACACTACTTTTGATATCGAAATTGTCAGCTCTCCCTTTGTCTCCAGCATTAGCCAATGGGAACATTGTGTTCTGAACAGAGATGCAACCTCTGTCTGCATGTTTCGGGACGTTGATTCACACAGACAATCAGAGTGTGGCCTCTTGAGAGAGACAGAGCCTGGAAGCGTATCTGAAATTTCCCGATCTACAGTACGCCGCCACTTGGTGCTTTTTTTGGGAGCCGTGAGATCAAAGGAGGCCGATATGTGGTCCGTGGTCGGTGGTATTTACGAGTAGTAACGTGATCTGTAACTAGGACATTGGGCGGTGTTACCCTTCGTTGCGGTGCCCTAACGATAGAGACACGCACAGGAGACCCCAAACGACATTTACTATACCACACTTCATTCCATTCTTGGTCTGTAGACCCTTTTGAAGGATTTACTGTCTGGGGAAAATGACTTCTGTATGTTTGCCAATCTGTAGAATATAGTTTGCCGCTGATACTCTAGTAATTTGTCAGTATGCAGAAAGTGACGGTTGTTCAAAAATGGCTGAGCACTATGCGACTTAACTTCAGAGGTCATCAGTCGTCTATAACTTAGAACTAATTAAACCTAACTAACCTAAGGACATCACACACATCCATGCCCGAGGCAGGATTCGAACCTGCGACCGTAGCGGTCGCTCGGCTCCAGACTGTAGCGCCCAGAACCGCACGGCCACTCCGGCCGGCTAAAGTGACGGTGGGTTTAGATATATGTCATGAACTTTTAGACATGTGATTATTCCGATTTTCCCATCTGTGCTTAGACACCAGTATGCTTCGAAAAGTGAGGAAAATAAATAATAAGAGCCGTAACACCCCTGAATCACGCAGCAAGTATAAACTACGCCTACTCAGCGTTTCCAAGCGCGATCAGAATAAAAAAGTGCCGCTATTCGTTAAATATTCCTTACTGCGATTGATTTCCCGACAAATTCTTTAAATAACCTATATTCTGTAAGCCATCTTGTATCCCGTAAATTGTTTAAATAAACTGTATTCCATACATTGCAATCAATTTCTCGACAAATTCTTTAACTAAATAAATAAACTATATTCGAAACACCACCTCATCTCGCGTGAATTTTTTAAATAAACAATATTTCACACACTGTCTAAATTGTTTAAACAATATCCATACACTGCAATCGAAGTCTTGGCATATTCTTTAACTAAATGAATGAACTATATTCCATACACTGCCTTGAATCCCTTAAATTGTTTAAATAAACGATATTTTGTTCATTATCTAAATTGTTTAAACAATATTCCACTGCAATTGATTTCCCGCCAAATGGGCCATAGACTCAGTCTTTTTCCCGCCAATTTCCGCGAGGAGGAGGGGCGGTGGATGGCGCATGCCAGTGCTGCGTCCCAATGTGATCACGCCACAGAAGGGCGCGAAATAGGAGGGCTGGAAAAGCGTAAACATCCTTTGCTGCTTCGGACCACATTTCAATTTCGTCGAATGGTTTTGAACGGTCCCTAGTGGTTCCACCCTGCATACCTGAGCAAAACTTGTGGTCGCACTACACTCCTAAGGGGTCACATCACGTTCAGTGGGGCTGCAGTCCCACGTTGTCCTTAAAGTAAGGTTGAATCGTTCGGAGAGTGTCAGCAATGTCGGACGTTGTCAAGAACGTCGTCCTGTTTCCTATCGCACTGTGAACTGTCGTTTCCGACCGCGAAATATTTGTAAATCAACGCTCCAAGAGAAAGAGTGGTTTCACAGACGCAATTATGCCACCTACTGAGGGCTTTTCGTGGTGATTCTGGGTGGCAGTGTGTCCTCTAAGATAACTACGTGATTTCAACGCTGGATGTTGCGGTTCTGACCTCCATCACAGTGGCGTCAAAATATGGGATGAAATGTAAGAGGGCGTGTGAACGACCTTCTCATCGTGTGACACGTCCACAATGGCACTGGGTTGAATTTTTGTGAAATTTGGTACCAATGTGATATCATTAACCCGCAAAACACCTCACATGAACATCTGAGCTGTGGCCTTTTTTTCGCATGTATCGACAGTTTGCTGCTTGAACCGTTGACGATCACGAGAGTGACGTCATAGGACGCTACACTTTTGCCACAGTTACAGAGGCATGTTATGGGCACCTCTGAGCCAATTTCAAACTGATGCGTCGCAGTGAGAGACAATTACGGGGTTTCAATAAAATGATACTTTATTTTTTTGTGCAATCTGTCAGTTCTGTCAGAGTAACGCAGAAATTTTCCCTGTATGAGAGTCACATTTGGCAAACAACGTACATTTTACACTCCACAACTAAGAATATCGGTAATTCCAACTACTGCTGTCGGCCTTATTGTCACCCAGGCTGAAGCAGGTTCCACTCAAGATTCTTCGATGTGTTGCTTGTCTGAAGGTGTCCCTTATATAGGTGCCACGTAACCATCTTCTTGGCCCTCCGATCGCTCACTACGCCAGTAAGTAATTGTTTCACCATTTCTTAATCAATAAAGTTACATTACATTTAATACACCCAAATTTGCATCCAGTTGCACTGATGAAAGTATTATTCCGGACGGCCCATCAGGTACTCTGAAATCTGCTTGTTGTCACTTTTGCTATACAGAAAAATCTTCCTACCTTT
The DNA here is from genome assembly GCF_023897955.1 of Schistocerca gregaria. Classification (NCBI taxonomy): domain Eukaryota; kingdom Metazoa; phylum Arthropoda; class Insecta; order Orthoptera; family Acrididae; genus Schistocerca; species Schistocerca gregaria. The sequence goes on from NC_064931.1 coordinate 378,483,124, forward strand.
TTTATTATTTCTATTTACGGCTGAAATCATCGATGCAGTAACCGCTTTATGACCGCTGATTCCCTGTTCTGCGTTAACTGTTTCAAATAGTACGGGTCTGTTTGTCACCAGAAGATCTAATATGTTATCGCCATCAGTCGGTTCTCTGTTTAACTGCTCAAGGTAGTTTTCACATAAAGCACTTTAAAAAATTTCTCATTGAGGTGTATAAGAAAATTTAGGCTATTGTAGCCTGCCGTACCAAAAATAAAATCAGTTTGCAACACTTATTTACAGTGATCACATTACTGCATTGAAAATGTTTAGAAGTGGGATTTTACATGAACTCACATTATTTTATATTATTATACATATACACATCAATCTGTTCTACTAAAAAACTCGTGAATGGCGTAGAAGGGGTTGACCTACAATAAATCCTTTAGTCTCCATTTAAACTGAAATTCAGTAGCAGTTAAACTTTCTATGGCTGCTGGTAAGTTAAAGAAACGTGTACTCCCGAATAATCGAGGTCTTTCTGGACCAAAGTAAGTGACTCTAAATCTTTACGAAGACTGTTCTTGTTTCTAGCACTAATTGCATGGGCTGAGCAGTTGATTGTAATAAAATAAGTAAGTTATTTACGACAAGTTTGACTAAGGAATAAATATATTGGAAATCAGCACTTAGTATTCTCATTTCCTTGAACAGGTCTCAGTAGGACATTGGCTGGTTGGTTGGTTGGTTGGTTGGTTTGGGGGAGGGGACCAACAGCGAGGTCATCGGTCCCATCGGATTAGATAAGGATGGGGAAGGATGTCGGCCGTGCACTTTCAAAGGAACCATCCCAGCATTTGCCTCAAGTGATTTAGGGAAATCATGGAAAACCTAAATCAGGATGGCGGACGCGAGTTTGAACCGCCGTTCTCCCAAATGGGAGTCCAGTGTGCTAACGACTGCGCCACCCCTCTCGGTAGTAGGACATTCTTGAATTCACACCACAAATAATTAGTATTACACGTTTTTGGACTCTGAAAACTTTAGCTTGGATTGATGAGTTACCCCAGAAAATGATACCGAACTATAATATGGTAGAACTGAAATCTCCACATGACCGTCGGGAATTTCCACATCGTGTTCTTTTTCATCTATTTTTTCCGTAGAGTATAAATCAATTTTTATATGCAAATGAAGTTTCTCGCGGCTTGGCAGTGTGTTCTGTCCTGCCATCTTCTGGCGTAGTACCGGCATTTCGCAGTAGCGTCACAGAGTCATCGGCGGTGGTGGACATTTAAATCCCCGAAACTGCACGGACACACTGCGTACTGAAGCGGCAATGAACAGAGAATCTTTTGTTTTTTGAGTAAAATCTTAGTTACTACTTTATTCTCACTTTTCGTTTGATCTGTTTTGTTTATAAAACTTTCTGGTATTTTAATTGTCTTAATTATTTAACACACTGAAACAATTGTGGACGGATTGTTTCTGAAATTCTATGTGTTAAACACAAGTCGTTTTGTAATCCGAGGTAACCAGTTGGAAAATGCAGTAGTCAATAAATAAGTAGCATATCATTAGTTACGTGTTCTTAGCATCTCAGGAAAGAAATATACGAAGTATAAACCTATCACAAACTTGCTATGACAATAACTGCAGGGTTGCGGGCTGAAGTATGCAAAAGAAGAAAATATGATGTTTCAGTTGCCTCACTGAAAGCTTCACCGGTGCAGCTTAAAGAACCGTCCACATTGACTCCTAGTAATCTGCATAAATAGAAGTAAAGAACAAAAATTTTGTTAGTGAAACATACTGGCGATATTTGAGAAAATGAAGTATTGTTTTGTAGATAAATATTGTACATGGAACTATCATTTTTACTGACACGTCTATAATGACCTCGATGTCGACAGGATGTTAACCCCAATTTTCCTTCCTATTTATACTGAGACGCGGAATAATAGGGCAGTATGAACGAAACAAAACAAAATTAGAGCATCTGCCATCATTCATCAGTTCTGAAAATTCATTTTAATTGGCGAAGCCAAGTTTTTCATTTGTCCGCTTAGCTTGATAACCCATAATTCCATGAATATAGTGTAACGGTTCTTGAAGTACATACGAATGGAATAAATTCTTTGGGAGCCTATAGGCGCGGAACACAAAACGCCGCTGCATAATTCATTGACGGAAGTTAGAGAGGCCTGGAAAGGCAAGTAGTTGCTCTCGCGAACAGGAAGCGAGCTCAATGTTTCACGGACGAACGTGTGAATAAAAATTTCAGTGGCGTTTATTAAGCTCGTACTTCAAGCAGGCACTTTTCAATTATGTTCAAAGTTCAGAGCACAACTGCGTGCGGGGCAGCTCCACGCCAAAGTTTGAGCGAGTGATGGCAGGACAAAGCAGAGAGCGCAGCAACGTTCGCCTCTCGTGATCGCGTTCACACAGATCCATAAATGAGGATTTCGCAAAGTTGAGAGCTTGTCTGAAGGTAGGACAATTACTCTTCGAGACAATGTCGACTGAACAAGTGTGGGTAAGGTGTCCTCGACCTTGCTCAAGGAACTGCCCCTCTGAAACCCTCCTCCGTCCGTACCACACTCTGCGACTGTCGTATAACCACTGGGGCACTGCAAAAAATCGGTCTAACAATAATATCGCCACAATGGATTTAAAAAAACTTAAGCACTATATAGACATGAGAGTGTGTCTCAATTTATCCCTGAGTTAGAGTTTACATTCATTAAAATAATGGCGATTCTCGTTGCGGCAGAATCTTTCCACGAAACTTCAGTTATCAACTTTCTCCTCCGGAAGCGAAAATATTTTGCTGGCGCTTACCTACATGTGGAGAAATGGTCGTAGTAATAAAAATCAGAGAAATAAGAGCTCTTACGGAAAAAATTAAGTGTTGGTTTTCCTCGATAGCTGAGTGGCCAGCGTGGCTGAATGCCGTGCGGGGGGCCCATGTCGATTCCCGAACGGGCCGGAGATTTTCTCTGCTCGGGGACGGGGATTTGCGTTGCACTCTTCATAATTTTACAATCTTCGAGACAAAAGTCGCCGAAGAGGCGTCAAATGAAAAGACCTACACTAGACTGGCGAACTTCACAGAACGAGACTCCCTGCCATAATATGCCATGTCATGTGCGTTATTCGAGAGTGGAATGGTAGAGAAATGGCTTGAAGATGGTTCGATGAACCCTCTCCCAGGCACTTAATTGTGAATCGCAGAGTAGTCAGATAAATGTAGATGGAGTTGAAGATACAGAAGTCGGTAGGGTACTGAACGAACGAAAATAGGTTCTTCATTTGACCCTTGGGTGATCATCGCGGATATATTGGAAAAACTGAACTGGCGACGCTTAAGGATAGACATATACTATACCGTAGAAATCTACTTAGAAAATTTCAAGAACCAGATTTAAGTGAGGAATCAGAGAATGTACTACGAAGTGACATTTAAGCAATCATTCTTCCCACGTTCCATACGTAGTGGAACGGGAAGACGCCCTAATACCTGACACAATGGGGAGTACCTTCTGCCACTGCACTTCATACTAATCTGCAGAGTATAGTTGTAGATGTAGAGAATAACCACAAGTCATTTGGTATAAAAGACTCACCACAAATACTAGTTACAACAGGTCCGAAGGCACGAAAGATATACCTAAGAAAAGCAACAAAACTTGAAAATGACAAAAACAGAACTGTTAACAGAGAGTATGAATATCCGAGAAAGTACTCCTACGAGGTGATGCAAGAGCTCTACTGTCATTCGAGCACATTCCTCATAACCAGGAAATCGTGATGGCCTGCAGTTTGTCTCTCCTGCTCAGTGAAAACAGGACCCAGATCAGTTGCCTTCACGGGTGGTGTCTTCACCCGTGAGAAATCGATCTCGGATGGGCACTATTGCACTGTAAAATGAATTATGTAATAATTATATCTCTGGAAAGCAGCATATGTGCTTTTAGGGTCCCACCTGTATTCGGTATTCCTGGACATTAATAGTATTTCTCCGCATCCAAACAAGGTTGAAACATCCAACATGATGTCTCCTCACGGTGGACTCCACCGTCACCAAACTTTTTCACAATCGTCGTTTGGTTACTGCAGCAACCAGTTTCTCTAATAGAGACGACAATCATTCATCAAACTGAGACATTATTCATCTGCGGAGAAACGTTCTTTCAGTCAGCCGTCTTCCGCTGCTCACTCCCCAACTCTCCTCACCGCTACCTCAGGGTAGCATTTTGGTTCCAGTACTGTTCCTGCTATACATCAATGGCTTTCCAGTAGTTTGGTCATGAGGGAAAATTCTCTTTGTTGATGATAGCATTATTATAGTCGCTCAGAAAGCAGGAGAACTCCTTGCAGGGAAAGCACATGAAACCCCCCAAGGAAGTTTACAGTTGGTCAATAAGGAGCAATGTGATACTGTACATAAGGAAAACATATGTCGAGACTATCAGTTTGAAGAAATAAAATGACACTATTGAATTAAATGTATATGGGACCTCTGCAGACTGTATAACAAACGACAAATTTTAAGGTATTAATATTGAATCTCAGTTAAAGAAACTTGCAAACAGAAAGTCATCAGCATGTTATGCTCTTAGAGCTCAGTGGTCAGTGTGTAATAGCAAGTGTCTTTTAGTTACATACGAGTACTCAGTTCTTAGCTATGGCATTCTTTTCTGGGGAACCGATGCACTAAATATGAACACAGTTTACAAACTGCAGTAAAGGACCATAAAAATAATGACCAATAATAGTTGTCCAGATAATTGTAAAGATCTATTCAAAACATTGGTGATTTTAACTGCGCCGTATGAATACATTTACCAAACAGTTGTACACATAAAAAGTAACATCGGTAATAACTACACAGATAGCACTATCCATTACCATGGATAGATGTGGACTGAACTTAAATTTACGAAGGAAGAATAAATGTTAAACTGAAAACAGCATTTTCTGCCAAGGAACCATTCTGTACAAAAACTGCCAAACACGATTAAAGAAATTGCTAAAACAAACTTATTTCAAAGACAGTTAAAAAGTACCTCTTACTCCAAACATTCTATACTATGAAAGATAACTTACATAACATAGGGCAGAGGTTTGGTGAAAATTGTGACACAAATAATAATAACAACGGTAATTAACCATCTAACATTCCATATAACACTTCCACGCTACATTGGTCCTTCTCTTTTTCCTTTTATACAAGAAATTACTGTAAATCTCTGCAGTATATAATAATTAGACCTTTTTTTCTGCGCTTAAACTATCACTCGTTATACTCCGAAGCTCTGCAGTGTATAATATTAACACCTTATCCTCTTTCTGAGATAAATCTCACTCGTTGTAGAAGATGCTAAGTTTTTCAGGCTATCAAATGGGAAGTTGCGGAGCACAAAATGATCCTGACATCAGCTGATAGTGTATGTACTGTTACGAAACAATGTGTGTATAGGGTGTGCAGTGAGTGCAGTGGTGTGAGAAAGAAATGAATGAACAGTGTATCTTTATCCTTTTATGATTATTAAATAACTTATTTGTAAAACCGTTTGTACAGTAGGGGAAACCGAATGAGATAACACTGTTTTAAACAGTGGTCTTGTATTCAGGAGGATGGAGCCTCCAATCATAATCTAGCCACTTGGATGTAGGTTTTCTGTGGTTTCCCTAAATTATTTCTGGCGAAGGCTGGAGGGATAGTTCCTACTACAAGGCTACGGTCGATTACCTGTCCCATTTTTGTTATTCTAGACCTTTATGTCTGCAAATGCCTGTATATGTGAATTACTATATTTTTGTTGTTCTCAAATTGTATTACCAAGACATGTCCAATATCGTTGTAAAAGAGATCTACGGGTAAATAAAACTACTGTTACTTCTAAATTCTAAGAAGACTGCCTCACAGGTCAGAGTCTGAGTGTCCAATTTATATTTTATCGAGAAATCACGATTTCCGAGATAACTAAAAACTGTACAGAAGCAAAAGTCTTCATATTGACAACCCCTCATTCCGATTGGTTTCCGAGCCAGAACATATTTAACGTACATTAGGTTTTGGGCTAGTGACCAATACGTATGTGTCTTACCCACCCAACCTCTTCGACGTTTTATTCTACGCCAGGCTACCTTGTTGCTATCATCTTCTTTGCTCGGGATGTCTCTGTGGCATCAAGTTAACCTGCTGAACTCATGGTATGTTGTGAGTGTAGCAGTGTGAGAGATTAATTGTGTATCAGAGAGAGGCATCGGTTAAGTGACTTTGTTCACGCGCTGACTAAAATGCCACACCTCTACACTAATGAAGAATATACAGGTATCGTGTACTTTCACGGATTCTGCGATAGTAGTGCTATTGCACTGCACTGCAATTTCAAACATGTTGAATTCCTGACGGTAGAGTGTTTACCAGAGTTTTCAGCACGTCAAGTTAAACAGGCATTCTTCCAAGTTCACATTTTGCTTCTGAACGTGTAGTTCAACAACTGGTGCGGGAACAGCAACACATTGTTGAAATGGTACATAGTAGTCCTACAACCATACAGCACTATATAGCTTTTTATACGTATCAATGTCCCATGAACACGTTTCTAGGGAACATTACATGCGGAAAACTTGTACCTGTTTTACATACAGCGTGTCCACAACCTTCACGTTGGCGACAGGGGCACACGACTTCAATGTTGTCACTGGTTAAATGACAATACTCATTTCCTTCCATTAACACTACTCAGTGATGAAGCAACGTTTACATGGAATGGAATCAACAACACACGTAATAATCGTCGATGGTCGCAGGAAAATCTACACGCTACGGTGGAAAACAATTTCCAACTTCGTTTTTCGATCAGTGTCTGGTGCGGCTTGATGGGTAACAAGTTGATAGGTCCAGTCAGTTTAGAACAATAAGTGTTGGGACAGAGTTACTTTCATTTTTTGGAAAATCCGTTTACTGAACATCTTGAGGACGTTCCTTTGGCCACACAGACTGCAGTGTCCTCCCAGCATGGTGGAGTCCTTCCACATAGTACCAGACGTGTGAGTGAACATCGCAACCGCACTTAATCCTAATCGCTTGATTGGCCAATGTAGTACAGTTAAGTAGCCGACAAGACGGCGAAACATTGTGCTATTAGATGTTTGTTTATGGGGTTGGGTGAAGTCTGAAGTGTGCAAACGAAAGGTGAATATGCGGCCTAAAGTTAATTACGCAAGATGAACTGCTCGGTCGCATCGTGGACCCTGCTGCTCTAATCAAAGAGTCTGCAAAGGCCTCAGACTAGCAACACAGCATGTTCTCTCAAGACTGCACAAATACATTGAAGCTGACAGTGGGATATCCGAACATTTGTTGTCAAATCTTCAACAGCAACAATGTAACATGTAAAATAGTGCTTAGAGGTGAATGTGTTAAAAATAAGTATTTTTGGCTCTGAGCACTATGGAACTTAACTGCTGAGGTCATCAGTCCCCTAGAACTTAGAACTACTTAAACCTAACTAACCTAAGGACATCAAACACATCCATGCCCGAGGCAAAGTATTTTTCAACTGACGCATTGTAAAACACATTTTGTAATGTTCAGTAACGATTGTACATGCGTAAACCTTATAATGTATTGAATAATACAGAAAATAAGTAATAATGTATATTAAATGTGTATTAGCCCGGGAATAATACGAAATAGGGCGTACATCAATATGAAGTTTTTTGCTTCTTGTCATGTCCCTGAATACTGACTATTCCTCCTGGGACGCCCTGTATTTCAAACCACACGAGAATTAAAAGCTTTTGTTTTCTTGCAGGCTAAAACCTGGTGGGCAGTAGCGCTTGCTCGAATGGTGCAGTTAAATATGAATTCCAGAATTCCCGCCATATTTTCAGGCTGTTCGCCCCCCCCCCCCCCCCCCCCCCCCCCCCCGCCAGTGTCACTGACTTGACTGTGTATATCGATTGGTAATTTCAGCGGGCTGGAGACGAAAGGCAGCACAAAGTGGAAATGTTTCGGATGACCCTCTCCACGGCAGGATAAGTTTGTGATACATATTGCATACCAGCGCCGCCACTGCGAGCAGTGCATAGCTATTGGGTGATGTAACGGAACAGCACATTCTCTCGTGCATGCCGACGCAGGTTCCACCAAAATGCTTAAAAACACTTTGAAATTACCGTCGCAGAACCGAGTAACTGTGATTTATACATGTAATTTAGTTGAGTGAGTTCAGCTTCAGCAGCGGCGAGACACTCATGTGATATTCGGGGAGTATGAATTGAGCAGAAGGAGACAAACTATAGTTAATGAGCCTCAGACCTATAAGGTGCGACGGCACTGCGATATGCATATTGTGGTAAGTTCCTATGGGACCAAACTGCTGATGTCATCGGTCCCTAGGCTGACACACTACTTAATCTAACTTAAACTAACTTAATGCTCAGGACAACACACACACACACTCATGCCCGAGGGAGGACTCGAACCTCCGACAGGGGGAACCGCGCGGACCGTGGCAACGTGCCCAAGACCGCGCGGCTACCCTGCGCAGCTAATAATTAGTAAACTGTCAAAAAAAGTTATGCGTCCTTCTCATGACTCGCATGGTTCACTTTTTTGATCAGAAACCTCTTTGTCCTTTGACCACAGGAGATTACTGGGGGCCCGAGGTGAAAGCATTCTCCCTGTAGTTCTGTATAGCGAAAACGGAAGTTCCGCATTGTGGCCCACGCGGGACAATCGGGACCGATTAACCACCTTGTCATCCACTGACTATGGCGTCATTCGGATGCGGCATGGAGAGGCATAGAATCAACACACCGCTCTCTCGGCCGTGTCGGCTTTCCTGACGTAAGAGCCGCTGCTTGTCACTCAAGTAGCTCCTTAACTGACATCACGAGGCTGAATGTACCCCTGTTCACTCTTCCCAACAAGGAAAAATCCCTAATCTTACCGGGAATCTAACACTGGTCATCCGCATGGCGGCCAGATTCGTTGACCACTTTTTTTTTTCTTTTTGTCGGCCTGTTTCTTCGCCGTTTACAGGGTTCCGCACCAGAATCGGTAAAATGGAACCCTTATAATATCACTTCGCTATATGTCCGTCCGTCTGTCTGTCTATTAAAACCGGTCTATCGGCGGTGTAAAAAATTTAAGCTTCTAAGTGCGATCAAAAGATAAGGTCGTTTGTTAATATTTATTTTTCTCATAAACAGTAAGACGTATCAAGTTAAAAGTTTTGCAAAGTACTAACGTCTACATTGTCTTGGTGGTATAAAAAATGTCAAGGCAATCAGACGATATGGCCGTTTATGTCACCTTTTCTAATACACGCAGTCTCACTTATCAAAACCTGTAGATGAACTACGTATATACATAATTAAGTTTGTACGGAACTCTCAGAGCGCGGGTCCTACTCGCACTTTTCCAAGTTTTATCGCCATTGGTGTGCGGATGTCGCAACACATCTTTAAATTCCATCGTTCAGAATTTTTATTATTTTTTACTATGGAAGGTGGCGAGTTCCTTGACCGAACACACTGCCGGCATCACTGACAAGGGGTAGGCATCATAGGTTGCTCACTGACACAGTCGAAACTTCACTTAACAAAAGAAGGGTGAAAAGAAAGGTTATTTATTTTGGCCTGGAGGCCAACATTCGATAATTTCTGAGAAAATACAGTCAAAGTTCTGACGCTAATTCATCACTTAGTGCGCATAACTTAATCCAAGCGAGTCGCTAGCGTAGTGGTTAAGAGCACAATTTCGAATTTACGTGCTCCTTGTTCAAATACAATCGTATGTTTTTCTGTTTTTTGTTGTCACGGAAGTATGTGACATCAGTAACATGATCAATATTTTTTTTAACATCGAGAAATACATAGGGGCTATTGAGAAAAGAAATAAGCTTTTTCATATCTTGTTAAAAATACATTTTATCATCCCAAATCTTATATAACCACGTACGAAAACATATAAATTCCAGTATATAAATTTTCTCTTTGTTCCTTTTTGTATTTTTGTGCTTAAAGAGAACCAGTGTTTTCCCCATGGTGATATAATATCATAAAAATGTTCGAACAAAGAAGTCAGAGCACCATGATTAACGTGGAAAGGCAAATGTGCCGCAGTCACATAATTATTTTCGTTTAGATACTATTAGAAAAAGCAACGTGGCTAATGTTGCTAAATACCTTGCGATTTGGCGATAATTTCGCGGCAGACCAAGCACATCAAAACATTTTCTCCAAGGCTGAAGCTTGCGATTGATTACAGATACAGGCGTGTATTTTATTAACTGCATCGCTTCTATCTATGATTTTTCCTTGCTGTGCAATGAGAATGGGGCACGTCTGTAATGGGCGAATGTACTTCTTCACCAATCAGTAACAGTGTATGTCATACGATTTACAGAACGGTATTTATTTCGGCGAAATTTCTTTCAATGAACGCGTCGACATCTCTCGGCGACCAGTCCATCGTATAAGGAGGGACAGCTTTGCCCATGTCACGAGACAGTAATGTACAGAAGCGGTTCCATTTTCATGTAAGGTCACAAAACTTTGTCCAAAAACTGATGATGGGTGTCTTATGTGAACTTTTGTGGCTGTTGTGTAGACACTACGATGCCTTTCCACTGACTGGTTTACACCTTGTTGTTCTTTAAGACAAACCAAAGCTGTTAGTAATAGTTTTTCTAGGGGAGTGTACGGGTGTGCAAGCTCACAACTACAAAACAGCTATCGTCATGGAGACCCAAAGTGACAAGCGGAGGATCAACTCGACATAAATACAAAATGATTGTTTCGTGGGTGTTCGATCGTTTCACTGAGGTTAGAAAAATGTACACGTGGTTACCACACAAGCATTCTGGCAACAGATAATGGCTCCAGCAACCTCATTGGTGCTGGAAAGTTTTGAATTGAAAGCCTCGAACCCCTAGTGCGATTAATTCGAGGGGAAATACAGAATATGGTATTTGACTGTTTTCTGGAAATTGTCTTAAGTGATTAATTCTGTCATTTTATGCTCCTAACATGTTTTTTTCCTCATGAATTTCAGCAGTCTTTTATAAAAACGGAAATGAAATTCAAATAATTTGAACGCCCGCCAAAACGTTCCATTCGAGTGTGATGCCTGTGACGCCTAGCTCGCTACTCCTATGTCTATTCAGTCATGTTTCATTTTGGTATTTACGTTTCTGAAAATGGATTACAAATGGTGTTTAGTGCCATACTGTACAAATACATCGATAAAAAAACTGAAAAGGTTGTGAGTGTTCCAGAGAATGAGAAGATGGGTAAAATATGGTTGCACTGTACTAGAAAATTACCTCCATGTCAACGCACAAATTCACAAACTTAATTAAAAATGTGTTGTACTGTGAAGTTAACATTAACTTATCTCTGAGATATGCTCTTCCACTGCTACAGCGTAGAATAGCGTCATTCAACGATATTAAACTCCCAATGAAAATTGTCGTTTTATCTAATTACACCTCAATTATGCGGTAGCTCAGTTGTTAGGGAGGTAAACCGTCGAATTTTATAAGACGATGTCCATAGATCGCTGTTTCGATTCTAACCCGAAAGAATATTTTTACTTGTTTGTAAAACGACTCGACAGTCCTTTCATATGATAACCAAATCATAATTACAAAACGTCACCACATCGATCAGAAAAAGAATATTATTGTGTTTTCCTTGCTATTTATGCGCTTACATTTGCATTCGTTGTTCACACACGTCACGTTCAAAAACATATTTTCTAGCTAATGTGACCACACACTTTTTACTTTACGATCTTGGTATGATCCTTATTGTTTAAACTTTTTCAGTTTCATCATCTTCAGACGGTAGTTTACACTCACAAACATCACAGCCCTTACGTTTATGTCAAGAGCATGTTGTACACTCTCTATATCTCTCCGTACATCATCATCGTCCTACGCCTAGTTGTACTGTGGACGTATGGCGATATCTTCACTATTAGCAATGCTTTACAAAACAGTGAATTGTTTGTTGGCAAAGTAAATGCATTTATCCTCTGCTGCCCGTTTCTCAGAGTAAGACTAATGTGAAGCTATATGTAATACATCCCACAGTCGAAACAACTTCTACAATCAGTTCTTGTTAACGCTATTTTCGTATTTCTTATAAAACCTTTAAAATTATAAGATCATTTCAGGATTCGAACATACGACTTCTTTCAGTGCCGTCCAAAGCGATATCCGTTACGCTACAGAATGCCTGACGGCTGAAGTATCTCGACTGAGTGCTTTCTGCAGAAGAAGTCAGTACTAAGTTCTGCAAAGAATAATTTTGTTGTGCTTCGGGTCTTAGCTAATAACTGACAGTCGACAATCTAGTTGCAGTATACGGACCCATTTCCAAAAGTTCTACAATTCCACAGTTTTGAGCGATTTTAATGATGTTACAGAGACAAGGGAAAATAATGTCCGTCGTTGCATATATCGCCGCTCTAAATGGGTGGAGCATAATCGCATCAACTTTCGCAAGGCTTACATTATCAGCGTCCACAAAATTCCTTTCTATTCTTACTTAAAAGCTGTAATTGCGTTTTGCATCACTAAAAAGGTAAACTGTTTGCAATAAAAGTACGTAAAAACCTCGTAACTTCAGCTAATGCTCGTATAACACAAGTATAGCTTCGTCTTCCTTCTGACCTGTGATGCCACCAAAGCATCAGACAGTAACAGAGTATTATCGATCACGTGACCAGAGCTTGATATTTAATGATTTTTAAGCTTTAATTGCATAAAGGTAACAGATATTTTGTGAGAATATTGGCCGTAAATGATATTTAAATGTTATGCTCAATGAGAATAGCAGCAATCCGAAAACCATATTTTTAACATAGCAAAATAGCCTGTTCTGCAGAGTCGTGTCACCAAATACAGCACCAACGACCAGCTTACGACTGATGAATTATTCGAAACAGCAAATTCTTTCAACTTCAAACTTCCACTATAATTCCTGCATTCAACCCGGATTTCGGGATAAGTACTGATCAAACACAATGTATCACATCTCTAGCAAGAGAATGTTATCGTTTTGAGGCGAGAATGTTACAGAAATAGCTGCGAGCCAGCTGAAATAAAGAAATCTATCGTCAGATTTTGGGAAGAGTTTTTTTTCCTTTCGTAAAAATGGGTCTGTTTCTGTACGTTATTGACTCATGGGGTGTGGGAAGGTATTTCGCCTGATAAATTGGTCTGGTTGTCTATTAAATTGGAATATCGGCGTGTTCATTAAAAGAAATTTCTCCAAAGTGGATGCCGCTCTGTCAAACCTTCCACGTATACTTTTACTGACCTGTGAAGAATTACATTCGCCTGTTACAGAAGTGTACTATCCTCATCTTAGAGCAAACGGAAATCACAATGTTTGAAGCGAAGAAAATTATAAGATATACCTCTGTATCCGCAATCTATAACAGGCTCCAGCTATTGAGGAAGTGCTTTGATATGCTTGTTTTGTCGCGGAATTATTGCAAGATAGCGAGGAATTTAGCAACGTTAAAGATGTTGCTTTTCCTAAAGATATTCGCATTATAGAATGTGTATGTGCCGTATGCGCCTTCGCACGTTGCTGGCGGTGCTTCGACTTTTTATGCTTTGAATGTGTTGATGATAGATATCATCCTGGGGATTACATTTGTTCCCTTGGAGTATAAAAGTAAACATCAAAGCAAAAACTGATATACTAGAATTTATGATTCTTATTTTCAATTACTATTAGTTACGTAAGTTTATATTACATTTGTGATGATAAAATCTAATTTTAATAAGATCTGAATTACTTATTTCTTTTCTCATAATCCCATTGTATTTCTCGATCTCACAAAATTTTGATATCATTGTGTCACCTACTTCTACGACAGCAAAAGAAGAAAAAATAACAATGTAAGATTGGTTTGAACACGGAACGCAAAAATTCGAAACTATTCTCTTAGCCACAACGCTACCACCTCGCTTGGTATAACACCATGCGTGTGAACTGATGCAGTAGCATCAAAACTTCTGCAGTCGTTTTCTCAGAAATTACTAAGTATTGCCACCTAAGACAAAATAAGTGTTCCTTTATTTTCGGCCTTCTTTCACCCAACGAATTTTCGAATGCGTCAGACAGAGACCTGTTGTGGATTCCCCTTGTCAACCACAGAGCCGGACTTTAGTAGAGTGAACTGTGCCTGAAAACATGAATGGAATAATTCAGCTTTTGTATACTGATCAGGCTCTCAAAATGCCTCGAAGGGTTATTTCAAGCTAGAACCACGGATTTATTATCACTTTACAGCAAAAAGGTTGTCAGCATGGGAACTTGCCCGGCGAAATGTTACACCCAACAGCGTTGTCGTTCGGAGATTCAGCCACTATCGTGAGACAAAACACATTTAAGATATGAGTCGTAGAGGTTGTCCTCACTCAATAGCACTAACTGGTGATGCTGCCTACAAATGACGACTCGGAGGAGGGTCGAGGAGAATACAGAAGAAATGCGAGCTGTTTTTTCAGAGGCAACTGGGAGGACTATGTCAGCCCAGGCCTCTCGGCGTGTATTTAGGACAGTAGAACGAATTCCCAAGTTTTGTGGAGCGGGAAGAAGGGAAGCGGGAGAACAGCTGAAATGGAATCTGGATCATTGACGTCGAGTTCTGTTCAGCGACAAGCGCGGAATATTTGTGACACCTGATGGTCGTCGTAAAAGAGTGTGGAGGCGGCCAGGAACCAATGCACATCTCAGGCATGCTGGCCAAACTACTCAACAGGGAAGTGGGGTCAGTCATATTTTGGACCTCATGCATAAGTGCTGGACATTTCTCTTCACTATCAAGGGCAACTTGAAGGTTGACTGATTCTCCAACTCGTTGTCGAGCCCTTAAAGTCAATATTTCAGCGATGAGTTCATTTTTTTAAGACAATGTACTCACGGGTACCGTGCCCACCTCGTGTACTCTTATTTCAGGTGCCAGTAATCAACCGAATGGAATATCGTGCGTTATCTGCTGACATGGAACCAATTTCAAATGGTTCTGAGCACTATGGGACTTTACTTCTGAGGTCATCATTCCCCTAGAACTTAGAACTACTTAAACCTATCTAACCTAAGTACATCACACACATCCTTGCCCGAGGTAGGATTCGAACCTGCGACTGTAGCGGTTTCGCAGTTCCAGACTGTACCGCCTAGAACCACTCGGCCACTCCGGCCGGCGAACCAATTGCAACTTTCGTCATCGAGACTCAGACCTGCAGTCTCACATGAGATTTCGAAGTATAAATTGGAGGGGAAGATAGGTGTAGGATACATGGGCTTTTGTCCTGCCATTCTAACTTAGAAAAAATGGACTGTTTCCATTTTAGTAGTAGATCTACAAGCGTTCTGATCCAGAGTTGAAGTTTGCGTCGCTTTTCGGCGCTGCATTCTCCATAAAATCCAAGATGGTGGTGGTGGAAAATTCAAAAGCGCAAGATGGCAGTGGCTGGAAATTTAAAAACTGCAAGATGATGGTGACAGAAAATTTAAAAACGCTAGAGAGAGGTAGAGGGAAATTCGAAAACTGCAAGATGGCACTGGTGTCGAGAAATTTAAAAATACAATATGGCGGAACTATTCGAGCTGTGCTTTGTACCCCATCCTCTACCCTCACCTGCCCCCTTTCCCCATGCGTTTCTCCCTTCACTCTCTCCAGTCAAACTCAATTTAATATTAATATGAGGCAGCCAATCACTTGCAGTGTGTAAACATGGCTCAATGTTAGAAGATATGCAGTATTTCCGTAAAACGTACATCAGCTTTACTTAAACTGATGCCCATGTTGAAAGATACGTGCATACAATGGTGTTGCGTTCAAAGATATTTGCCTCTGAACTGCGCACACACACACACACACACACACACACACCACACACACACACACACACACCCATGATTTATACTCCGCAGTAAATCTCCTCCCCTCGCCTCTCTCCCTCTCCCTCTCCTCTCCCTCTCCCTCTCCTCTCCCTCTCCCTCTCCCTCTCCCTCTCCCTCTCCCTCTCCTCTCCCTCTCCCTCTCCCTCTCCCTCTCCCTCTCCCTCTCCCTCTCCCTCTCCTCTCCCTCTCCCTCTCCTCCCCTCCCTCCTCTCCCTCCCTCCCTCTCTCTCTCTCTCTCTCTCTCTCTCTCTCTCTCTCTCCTCTCTCTCTCTCTCTCTCTCTCTCTCTCTCCTCCTCTCTCCCTCTCTACTCCCATGAGGACAATACAAATACCCAGTCTCCGGGCAGAGAAAATCCACAAACCGGCCAGGAATCGAACACGGAACCCAGTGATCCAGAGGCAGCAACCACGAGCTAAGGACTCGTATTGTGTAACTGCTTTTAATGTGTAATTTTGAACAGTATACTATATAATCCCCTCATTCCCCTTTACATTACATTGTGAATATTATTAAATCATTTCCGTCAATATCTGTCGCCGAATCTCCAGCTATCCACATTTCTGCTAATGGATGAAATCAGATGCTGTATAGAGTATCACATGTTTTGTCTATTCGTTTAGTGAAAGTTATTGTTTGCCAGTTTACACTATGCCCCTGTCATAATTTTGTTTCGACATTCTTCCTCATTTCCATGGGCATCTTCCTGTTAGTCTTTAGTCTCCTTTTCTTCTTCTTCTGCTTTCATAAACACCTGCTTTCATTCACCTTGTTTCTTTCGTGTAGGTCTGTTTAATTCTCCTTTTGGAATAGCTGTTCCAATCCCTCTAGCAGCTGAGAAATGAGTCTAAATGCTCAATACTCTTTCCAGTAGAGACTATGCTTCAGCTTACTCTTTCTCCTTTATCAGCTATGTCAGTTTCCTGAGAATATTTCATAGGGATTTCAACACCTGACTTTTAAGACTATCTTTTCTTTAATTGAATTGAGACATGTTGACAGCTGTAATGCGCAGTCAACATCTGAACTGATTACAAATAATTTATACCACAGCTCACGTGTAGCAGATTGTCTCAAATACAAATATATTTATTGAATTAATACGATATTTTTGAAAGGTGACTAGTCCTTTGAGTTCGTCTTTCTTTCACTTAACTGATCACAATTATGGAATGACCAGATTAGGGCACTTGTGTCATGTTGAGGAGGCACAATGACCAATTTAATGAATAGTATACAGGACTGACAGCGATTAGGCATGATGTTGGTTCTAATGTAATATTGCATGCAGTACTTTGAGGTGAAGGAATTGCGCTTATATTGGAAGCACGTCTTCCCCAGTGACAGCTAAGGCTGCTCTTGGGCGCAGTTGTGGCTGCTGACGTAGATAGCTAAACAGCCACTTTATTGTTTTCAGTTTAGAGAATGCAAAGTACTGAGCTCAGGTATATGGAGCGACGGGCAAGGAGCCTTGGTCACTAATATCCTACTTTCAGAGGGACCAGTAGGGTATACGCCTTAAGCATCAGGGGGTTTGCCTATGTCCCAGCAGGGATGCTCGTTTAATGGGGCACGGGGAATTTCTGTGCACGGACCAGCACCTGAGCTATGGCTGGATCGCATCTGAACAGTGCGCTAGTAATTAATCCCTGCGGACAAGAGAGCGTGACTTAGCTTCGGCAGATAGTCCTGACAATGTTTTCCATGGGCGTTCCTGAGAACGCCTTAGCGGCCTGTGAAAGAAAACATTTTGCTTTGGCCGCCGTGACGGGTATCCACTGCACAGGCAATTCTAAGAACAGATGCGTTTTTTGAGGGACACGTAGGCACTCGCTCCAGTGTTCCTACGCGAATGGCGAATATACGTCTTGCTTGGTGAGCTGACTGTCATGTCAAGGTGCATACCGGGGGGGGGGGGGGGGGGGGGGAGGAGGGTGTTGCCTGTTCGATTTCGATGCCACAGTAGAGAGAGGACTGGTAGAAAAGTTTTGTCCATATGTCGGAGAGAGGCAGTGCCTGATATTAAAATAACATGCTATTGACGAAAAACACTGCTCACACTCTACCATTGGTTGATTTGGCAGATTGTGCTTTTCGAAGGAACTCCACGATATGGCCCACTAACGCTTAGTTTTCTGTTCAAAATTTCTGTCAATGTACTGAATTATAGCCAGATAGTGTTATCCACACTCTTAAGTGTGAACCGAGGTGTAGGGACTTCACTCATTCCTGACTTTGTGAACTGCACCACAGCACTTTTTGTATTCTTTAATGTTTGCTCGTCGAATTTCACCCTTGTGCTTTTCGTCAATATATAGGTGTAGTCACAAGGAACATTTATGATTTGAATAGACATCAGTACCTACAATGTGTTTAAATTTGTTTGTGTGGTATTTGAAAATCTATTACATTGTATCCACTTCAGTTTTACCATTAGGGCCAGAACTATCAATTTAATAGTCAAATTTCCATTGTGCATAGTTTTATAGTTGTGTAACTGAAGGATGGTTCTGTCACGTAGAGTATTACGTGACGGAGAAAAGTAAAGAGTGTTATCCCACATACCCAAGAAAAATACACGCCACAGACATTTTGTAGTATCCATTATTTAAACCATTGTCTTTGCTTATAACCAGAAAATTATACGCATTCTTACTCTACGCTCATTTACACACTTGGAGGACTGCATCAAATGTCATTTCTGGATTACCATAATCGCTGAATACAGGCCTCAAATTACGTTCATCTTGTCTGAAATTAATAATTACATTAGTATTGTTTCGGAATTTTACTATATATTTGGCCTACTCTAGATAAAATATGTCTATCCATAAAGGCGAACCACGGAAATGTATGCCTTCATATGATCTTGCTTATAGTCCAGAGACTGGTTTGATGCAGCTCTCCATGTTACTCTATCCTGTGCAAGTTTCTTCATCTCCGAATAACAATCACAGCGACATCCTTCTGAATATGTTTAATATATTCATCTCTTGGTCTCATTCGACGATTTTTACCCTCCACGCCTCCCTCCAATACTAAATTGATGATCCTTGATGCCTCAGAACGTGTCCTACCAACCGATCCCTTCTTCCAGTCAAGTTGTGCCACAAATTCTTCTTCTCTCCAATTCTATTCAGTACCTCCTCGTTAGTTACGTGATCTATCCATCTAATCTTCAGCATTTTTCTGTAGCACCTCATTTCGAAGGCCTCTATTCTCTTCTTGTCGTAACTATTCATCGCCCATGTTTCACTTCCATACATGGTTACTCTCCACACAAATACTTTCAGAAAAGTCTTCCTGACACTTAAATCTAAAGTCGATGTTAACAAATTTCTCTTCTTCAGAAACGCTTTCCTTGTCATTGTCAGTGTACATTTTATATCCTCTCTACTTCGACCATCGTCACTTATTTTGCTCCCCAAATAGCAAAACTCTTCTACTACTTTAAGTGGCTCCTTTCTTAATCCAATCCCCCTCAGCATCACCTGATTCATTTCAACTACATTCCATTATCCTCATTTTGCTTTTGTTGATGTTCATCTTATATCCTCCTTGCAAGATACTGTCCATTCTGTTCAACTGCTCCTTCAGCAAACCCTCAAAGTTTTTATTCCTCTCCATAAATTTTAATTCCTACTCCAAATTTTCCTTTTGTTTCCTTTACTGCTTGCTCAATATACAGACTGAATAACATCGGAGATAGACTACGACCCTGTCTCACGCCCTTCCTTTTCGTGCCCCTCGACTCTTATAGCTGCCACCTGGTTTCTGTAAAAATTGCAAACAGCCTTTCGCTCCCTGTATTTGACCTTGCCACCTTCAGAATTTGAAAGAGAGTATTCCGCTCAACATTGTCAAAAGCTTTCTCTAAGTCTACAAATGACAGAAACGTAGGTTTGCCTTTCCTTAATCTATCTTCTAAGAAAAGTAGTAGTGTCAGTATTGCCTTAAGTATTCCAACATTTCTATAGAATTCTTCCCCGAGGTTGGCTTCTACCAGTTTTTCCATTCGCCTGTAAAGAATTCGTGTTAGTATTTTGCCGTTGTGACTTATTAAACTGATAGTTCGGTAATCTCCACATCTGTCAACACTTGCTTTCTTTGGGACTGGACTTATTGTATTCTTCTTGAAATCTGAGGGTATGTCGCGTGTCTCATACATATGGCTCAGCAGATGGTGTAGTTTTGTCAGAGTTGGCTCTCCCAAGGGTATTATTAGTTTTAACTGACTGTTGATTACTCCCAGGGGCTTGTTTCGTCTTAGGTCTTTCAGTGCTGTGTCAAACTCTTCAAGCAGTATCTTTATCTTCATCTAAGTCGTCTTCTATTTCTATAATATTGCCCTCAAGTAGATCTCACTTGTATAAACCCTCTACATACTCCTTCCACCTTTCTGCCTTCCCTCCTTTGCTTAGAACTAGTTTTCCATCTGAGCTCTTGATATTCATACCAGTTGTTCTCTTTTCTCCAAAGATCTCTTTAATTTTTCGGTAGGCAGTATCTATCTAATCCCTAATGATATATGCCTCTACATCCTTACATTTGTCCTTTAGCCATCGCTGCTTAGCGATTTTGCACATCCTGTCTATCTCATTTTTGAGACGTTCGTATTCCTTTTTGACTGCTTCACTTACTGCATTTTTATACTTTCTCCTCTCACCAGTTAAATTCAACATCTCTTCTGCTACCCAAGATTTCTACTAGACCTCGTCTTTTTACCTACTTGATCCTCTGCTGCCTTCACTATTCCGTCTTTCAAAGCTACCCATTCTTCTTTTACTATACTACTTTCCCCCGTTCTTTTCAACTATTCCCTAATGCTGTCTCTGAAACTTTCTACAACCTCTGGTTCTTTCAGTTTATCCAGGTCCCATCTCCTTAAATTCCCACCTTTTTTTCAGTTTCTTCAGTTTTAATCTACAATTCATAACCAATAGATTGTGGTCAGAGTCCAAGGACTCTTCCACGTACACAAACTTCTTTTATCATTCTTGAACCAAGTGTTAGCTATGATTCAGTTATGCTCTGTGCAAAATTCTATCAGGTGGCTTCCTCTTTCATTCCTTGCCCCTATTTCATATTCACCTACCACTTTCCCACCCCCTCCTTTTCCTACTATCGAATTCCAGTCCCCCATAACTACTAAATTTTCGTCTCCCTTCAGTATTTGAATAGTTTCTTTGATCTCATAATACATTTCCCCTGTCTCTTCAAACCTGCGGAGGTAGTTGGCGTATGAACTTGTACTGCCCTAGTAGGCGTGGGCTTCATATCCATCGTTGCCACGATAATGCGTTCACTATAGTGTTCGTAGTAGCTTAACTGCGCTCCTGTTTTTTTATTCATTATTAATCCCGCTCCTGCATTGCCCCTAATTTATTTTGTGTTTATAGCCCTGTATTCATGTGACCAGAAGTCTTGTTCCTCCTGCCACCGAACTTCACTAATTCGCACTGTATCTAGCTTTAACCTATCGATTACTCTTTTTAAATTTTCTAACTTACCTGCCCGATGAAGGGATCTGACATTCCACGCTCTGATCCGTAGAACGCCAATCTTAAATTTGAGACCACTGTGGGTATGACCCACTTTCATCCGTAATAGGAATGACGGGAAGTTAGAGTACTTGCTTCTTAAATCACGTATTCCAACACATTAAGGGTCTTCTGCCTTGCAGCAACTAATACATAAGAGCATTGTCTAGATTCTATTAAATGATTCATGAGGTGGAATTCATGCAAGTAAGAAGAAGAAGAAGCAAGGTCGATCTCCTTAATACCTATAGAACTTCGTATACCTGACTACTCATACTGTGGGCCAGGAAGGAAGTTAGTGGAACAGCCACACAGAGGTAATGTTGAAGTCAATCCATTACATGCTGCGTGCAAGGAACATGACTTCACTTATGCAATACATCCAGACAATTTATCATACAAACATAGAACAGACTGGATTCTGGATGAAAGTGCATGGTGTAGAGCGAAAGCAAAACACGTTAAACACAGTGGAAAATTTACTGCTTTAGCAGTCGCTGTTGTAGTGAAAGCTAAAGTTCAAATGGCCATAGATATGAAGAAGAATGCAGGTAATGTATTAAACAGAATAATTAAAACAGTTCTAGGTATTAAATTACATGAAGCCGTGCAGTGAACTCATAACTACTGTGAAAATAGCTTGTAAAATTGCTCCACAAGATCCTAAAAAAAGATCGTATAATAGCCATCTCCAAAATGGGTGGAACCAATAGCATCTCGTACTTCAAATTCCATACTTAGGATCAGTGCTTGATTTGTAGCATACCCCGTACCGATAGCTCTGATCAAAAGAAATCATAACTGTAGGTTCTGAAATCTGATATGGAAGAACTTTATTTTTAATCGATACAAATGTTGTATTCACGCTTTTAAAATGTTCAGAAAAGCCTTAAAATAACGTTTTAAGAAGTCTAAATAAAAAAAAACAGAAGGTAACAGTACCGTAACCTCTTTTTTTTTTTTACAGGACAAGTACTGCTTAGGATCATACATGAAAAATACATTTGGTCTCTGTTTGACAAAAAAATCCTTAAATAGTCTTTCAACAAGAGTGCTAACTAATACTGACATACAGGGGGCTGCTGGGAGGCACATATTGGTTGGGTTCCCATTGATTCTGTCAGTAGGTGGGATTGTACTAGACATGGCCTACACCTCAATAGAAAAGGGAAGGGTACACTGAATAGGTTAATGACAGGAAATTTAAGAGAAGGGGGACGGGGGGTAGGGGGCAGGCACTGCCACGAGTAGTAATACACAAGTGGTTACAGGTGCTGGAGCAGCACCATTTTTAGGGTAGGCAAGACAGAAATAAGTGAAGTTCTAAGAGAAGTCAGTATTGAAACGAACCTTCAGTCTGAGAAAGAAACTAAACAGCATAATTCTAGCACACCGTATCAGCAAACACAGCTGTTGGTTAAAAATTTTCAGCAATTAGTAGAAATTTTATTTCCACACATTTTTATTTCAGTCAGTATGAAGTGCAACTATCTTTAGTGCATCAAAATATTCGACGACTAAGAAGTAAAATTAATGAACTATTATCTGAATTGATGAATTAGAGTCATCCAACCCAGTTAACACAAACTCCTCTCTGAACATAATGTACCGCTGCTACAGGTGCATTAAGTGTTACAGAATTTTGTTACATTCTTGGTTTTGTAGGACAGAAATGAGGGATGGAGGAGTACTCACATTCATCAGGAATTGCCATAAATTTGGTAATGTAAACATTCGTAAATTTTGCCTAGGGCAACATATGGAAGTGTGTGCACCTGAAGTAGAATTTCATAATTAATTATTCGCAATACTAAGGGTATACTGATTATAAGCAGGTAATTTTAATCTGTTCATAAATCGCTTTGAATCTCTATTGACATATTTAACAACAAAAAAGAAAGAATTAGTGGTTACAGGTGGTTTTAATGTAGATTTCACTGAAAACTCTTCAAATAAGAACCTACTGCAGTCAACAGAAAGGTCCACTAATGAGATTTTCATGGACATAAATAAATGGTTCCTTGCACAGTTCTATGTACCTAAACGTTGAAAAGAGATACTATGTGCAGTTTACAACGTGTTCAAATGGCTCTAAGCACTATGGGACTTAACATCTGAGGTCATCAGCCTCGTAGACTTAGAACTACTTAAACCTAACTAACCTAAGGATATCACACACATCCATGCCCAAGGCAGGATTCGAACCTGCGACCTTAGCAGCAGCGTGGTTGCGGACTAAAGAGCCTAGAGCCGCTCGGTCACAACGAACAGCTTCAAAATTTGTAAAAGATTTCCTACCAGTTTATGCCTATTATTTATATATATATGTCTGACAACATTTGCTTAACAAATAGAGATTTATTTTGGCGCTTCAGCATTTCTGTGGTATGCTCCTCCTAGTTAAATTTATTATCAAGCTCTAATCCGAAGAAATTAACAGTCAACGTCTTCTATCTGCATTATAGAGTGGAAGGAGCATACAACAGAAATGCTGAAGCGCCAAAATAAATCTCTATTTGTTATGCCAAAATAAATCTCTATTTGTTATGCATATGTTCTCAGACATAGAAGACATAAAAATGAAAGCTAGCATACTATGCATACTTTCATTACATATTGTCCAACAGAATTATTTTCTGGGGTAACTCATAAAGCTAAGCTAAAGTTTTCCAAGCGCAAAAACGTACAATACGAATTAGTTGTGGTGTGAATTCAAGAATGTCATGCAAAGGATTGTTTAAGGAACTGGGGATACTAGCTACTGCTTCCCCAAAACACACTCCTGGAAATGGAAAAAAGAACACATTGACACCGGTGTGTCAGACCCACCATACTTGCTCCAGACACTGCGAGAGGGCTGTACAAGCAATGATCAGACGCACGGCACAGCGGACACACCAGGAACCGCGGTGTTGGCCGTCGAATGGCGCTAGCTGCGTAGCATTTGTGCACCGCCGCCGTCAGTGTCAGCCAGTTTGCCGTGGCATACGGAGCTCCATCGTAGTCTTTAACACTGGTAGCATGCCGCGACAGCGTGGACGTGAACCGTATGTGCAGTTGACCGACTTTGAGCGAGGGCGTATAGTGGGCATGCGGGAGGCCGGGTGGACGTACCGCCGAATTGCTCAACACTTGGGGCGTGAGGTCTCCACAGTACATCGATGTTGTCGCCAGTGGTCGGCGGAAGGTGCACGTGCCCGTCGACCTGGGACCGGACCGCAGCGACGCACGGATGCACGCCAAGACCGTAGGATCCTACGCAGTGCCGTAGGGGACCGCACCGCCACTTCCCAGCAAATTAGGGACACTGTTGCTCCTGGGGTATCGGCGAGGACCATTCGCAACCGTCTCCATGAAGCTGGGCTACGGTCCCGCACACCGTTAGGCCGTCTTCCGCTCACGCCCCAACATCGTGCAGCCCGCCTCCAGTGGTGTCGCGACAGGCGTGAATGGAGGGACGAATGGAGACGTGTCGTCTTCAGCGATGAGAGTCGCTTCTGCCTTGGTGCCAATGATGGTCGTATGCGTGTTTGGCGCCGTGCAGGTGAGCGCCACAATCAGGACTGCATACGACCGAGGCACACAGGGCCAACACCCGGCACCATGGTGTGGGGAGCGATCTCCTACACTGGCCATACACCTCTGGTGATCGTCGAGGGGACACTGAATAGTGCACGGTACATCCAAACCGTCATCGAACCCATCGTTCTACCATTCCTAGATCGGCAAGGGAACTTGCTGTTCCAACAGGACAATGCACGTCCTCATGTATCCTGTGCCACCCAACGTGCTCTAGAAGGTGTAAGTCAACTACCCTGGCCAGCAAGATCTCTGGATCTGTCCCCCATTGAGCATGTTTGGGACTGGATGAAGCGTCGTCTCACGCGGTCTGCACATCCAGCACGAACGCTGGTCCATTAAGGCGCCAGGTGGAAATGGCATGGCAAGCCGTTCCACAGGACTACATCCAGCCTCTCTACGATCGTCTCCATGGGAGAATAGCAGCCTGCATTGCTGTGAAAGGTGGATATACACTGTACTAGTGCCGACATTGTGCATGCTCTGTTGCCTGTGTCTATGTGCCTGTGGTTCTGTCAGTGTGATCATGTGATGTATCTGACCCCAGGAATGTGTCAATAAAGTTTCCCCTTCCTGGGACAATGAATTCACGGTGTTCTTATTTCAATTTCCAGGAGTGTATATTTATTCCTTAATGAAATTTGGCACTAAATATATATCTTTTTTGAAAGCAACTTCTCAATTTATAGAATCAGTACTAGAAATAAGAATAACTTGCACAAAGTTTTAAATTCAATTTCTTTGGTTCAGAAAGGAGTCCACTGTTCAGCAATACACATTTTCAATAAAATGCCTGCAGCCATAAAAATTTAACTAATAATAAAGTTCAGTTTTAGAAGAGTCTAAAGGATTTGTTGGTGGCCAATTCTTTATGCTCCATTGATGAATTTCTTAGCAGAACCAATTGTTGCACGTACGTCATAGCGTAAAAGTACCAACAAGTGGGAGATATGAAAGTGATACGATTCTCAAATTAATTTTACAAAATCTATTAAGTCACCTCTTCAGTTCCTAGAAGCCTATAACAGGAATTTTGAATTACCCTGTATGTATCAGTGCTTACTGCTTTTATTAGACTTCAACAGTATAATGAGAATTTAAGAATTGAAAGAGCAGTGAGGCAAGGAGCTTCCATATCACAAAAACTATTCTCAGCAGCCCTGAAGAAGATTTCATATTCTTAAACTTGGGAAACTAAGGAGTAGTGCATGCTAATGGAATACGTTTGGGTCGGTCGCCTCCTGATGACATTGTACTGTCTGTTACTATAGCAGACAAACTTCAGTAACGTGTGGAATAACTTAATAGAGCAGTTTTAGAGATATCTCCGAAAAATCAGTTACAATAAGACTACAATACTGTGCAATTAATATCTCAGAAAGGAAGTAGTACATCTTACCAATAAAGTCACAGAGTCAGTTTATGGGGTTTTTTATATTCAGGACAGTTGAAGACAACTAATTGCGACTGTACCTAATGGTTACTGCTTTGTAGTTGCTCTACCTAGCCACGTCGCATACGAGCAAACCAGTTGCTACTTTACCTGATATTGATTGTACCTTAGATACTTTGGCTATACATGATTCTGTTTAAAACGAAAAGCTTGATGTAGTCATAGGGGCGAGCTGCGCACGTCTGCTTTCATACCTCGCAGCTAATTCGCTGCAAATAATAAACTATAACAGTAATCTGCAGTAAAATAGTTTATACGTTGGCTAGAATTGCGAATGAATAAAATACGCAGAAATATAAAATAAAAGTTAACTGATTAATTTAATAACAAGGATTGTGTTCTGACTTCCGTAATTGATGTAGACGACACAGAGTTATGTTGAATTATGTTTATTCAGGAAAGGACATCTCGAATAAATGGGAAGTGGTCCTGCGATATTCATTTAAAATGCAGACGGAAAATCCCGATATTAAATGCAGTAAAGTTACGTTGAGAGTTATACAAGGATGGTAGCAAAATCTCCAAACTAAACAGTCACGTAAGACTAGCGAAAACTAACCCCATTTCGTAATCACAACACATGGAACATTTACCAGCTTTAAGTAGTTCAGAGTTCAACATGATGATTCACAAGTTATCACACATGATACGAAATTAGTAGCTCACAGTCTGTCTATTCTCAGTTCCGCAAATCAAGTGACAAAAGGTAGAGTCCTCTTCTGTGGTACATTGAGACCTCTCGAAATATAAAGTCCCCTCAGAAGTTAAAGTATTGCAGAGACCATCCACTGCCCAGAAACAGTCACTTATACAGCTGAATCATACACGTCACTCCAAACAGGTCTGAGTTCTTCCGGAACTCACCACAAAGTGTCCAGAATCGCTCCCTTGAGCTCTTCACACGAAAAGTCCCAGTCTCCATTTGACTCTAGTAGTGTTCCACTACTGTCTGCTTTTCCATTGGCTGAAGGAAATCCACACCAAAAATATATCGTTTTTAAATGCTACAGACATTATCTGTCACATCTTGACCACTTCCCAGACTAAACTAATACATTACGATCATATTTAAAAAAAAAGAAATGTTATAAACTTTCAGTCACACTCAGATCATTCACAATAATTACAGATAAAAGACTGTTAATAAATAAATAAATAAGCTAGTGTTCTTGTGCAATTGCAATCACATTAAAGGACAATGAATTATCGTTAAATATTATTTAAACAATTATTTATGCCTTCCTGACAGAAGCGTCTTTTGGTTCTCTTTTCTATTCTGGTGTCCAATAACACATGCATCTGACCACTTTTAAATTAGCATAGTTTTTAATGGCACTTGCAATCAACATTTAAATACGTTACTGGCAAAATAATAAACTGTTCATTAAATAAATAAAGAAGTATGACAAAATATGAGGTATTGATGCAGTATTCATTAGCTGTGTTCTGACAAACACTTCCGATATAAAAGACGTAAAAATCAAGAAATAAAATACAAACAGATACATAGATATCAGCGATTATAGCTATAGTGCAGTGCTATAATCTGAGATATCGTATGCTGAAATCGCGTGAAGCATTTAACATTGTTAATTCAGAGGTTTATTGTGAATACATTTCACACTGTAAATTATTGCCTTTGTTGTTTTAAAAATATTAAAATTACTGTTGTGTCACGGGATGTGCCTCATTTATCTTATATTGCCGGTATAGTCAGATTTGCTTTAATACTTGATGTTAAGTATTACAGACTCTTGAAGAGCTGTAATACGCCATCTTTTAGTCTGTTTCAAAGCCCACCATACCTGGGAGCACTGTTAAGCGATCGACACGTCGTCCAAATTTCCCTTACCAAGATTTTCCCCACATCTGGTTCTTTGCTGACGCACTTGCACAAGGCTCGCGTGGAGCCGCTACATGACATCCTCTTCCCACCGACTCACAATCAGCCCAGCAAGCAAATTACACTCTCATTGTATCAATTCTAGGTGGCCAATTAGCTCGCCTACATATACGTAACGTTACGTAATGGATAGGCAGTAAAAGTAATAAACATAAAGATAAAAAATAGACCAGAGTGTTTTTCGTAAACCAAGAACTCAACTTACGTTTACCTGACATTGATAGCTGAATTTGAATAACGTAATCTATTTACTACATAAGTCTACTTGTCCAGATCGTAATAAATGTATGTATTGACAACTAGTTTTGGGAAATTAAATTGCCATCTTCAGAGTTGAAAAGAATGTAAAAGAACTTTGCAGTTTAATAGTTGTCATTCGTTATAAAGAAGAAATTCTAATACACGCATTACGTACCAACTACATACATAGGTCATGGTCACTTAGTCATGGACATATTTTGGAACAACTCTAATATAATTAAAAATAGTTATCCAACATCAAAAATTTAAAATATAACATCCCAGAGGTAAAAGTACTTCGTTGAAGATGCTCCAGTGTAACATTACACAATTACTGATAGTTCTTACAGATATATACAGACCATACCTAGACAGCAAAAAGATGTGCAAGTCATTTTTGACAAAAATGGCCCATGCACCCTGCAAAAGGTTCAAACTATGTTCACCATTAAAATACATGGAGAAAAGTGGGGAGGGCTACATAGGTGGAATCGAGGACAGTGCTGTGAAGCAACTCGTCTCGAGCATTGGCATAATGAAATTTACTGTCAGACTTAGAGTCTCGGTCCGGCACACAGTTGTAATCTGCCAATAAGTTTCATATTAGTGCACACTCCAATGCAGAGTGAAAATTTCAGTCTGGATTGGCAAAACGTTTTGGATACTTACATAAGAATTTATTGTAATATTACATAAGGACGATCGTTGTAAATGTATACCGTATGATGGCAAATTATTAGTCATAATATACTATTACTAAAATATGCAGCAGCCTTATAACAATTGCCGTAACGGAGACATTAATACCAAATCAGGTTTTAATTCCATATTAACCGATGCTTAGTGAATAACAAACTGGAAAAAATATAAATTTATGATATGTACATGTATTACCGGTATCTCATATAACATGGCAAGTAGTAACTGTTCGGTATTGTGTGAATTTCCTTCGAATATAGGTCTGGCTCACAGTTTCAGTCTGACAGTAAATTTCATTATGCCAATGCTCGAGACGAGTTGCTTCACAGCACTGTCCTCGATTCCACCCTAGGTCTAGGTTAAAGTACTCGGTTAAAAGTCCGCTCCTAGGCGAAAGCGTAGTTCAAGATTAGAAGTATATGACCATACACTGTATACAGATCCAAACGCCAACTGATGGTTACGAAATCGAAGGTAAAGGGGCAGTGTGGGTCGAATCGCAAGCGAGTCATAAAGCGGTTCATGTCCAACCGTTTATAACTTATGCTGATGGCTAAATTGTAGAACGTTTAAGCATTATACAGACACAACCATTGCAAAAACTATGTACGGTAGAGTAACAGTCATGCAATATTGTTAATGTCATACGTAACAACGTTACAGCCACTGATACGATATGTCAGATCAAATCTTTGTAACGTCGAAAAACCAACTTCATAGTTGATTGCTAATCGGTTAGAAATACTGTAAAATCATGTATACTCTTTATGTTAGTTATCCCGTGTCCTACCAACCTCCACACAATTTTCACGTTCTTCTGCTTACATCAAAAGGGAATGAACAGAGTTTATGGAACTTTGCTATCAAGCTCCTTTATCTCTATATCTATATTATTCTTTGGTGCGTCAATAATCGATATATAATATTACTATTCTGATAGTGTTTTAGAAAGCCTTTTGTTTCTGCCATTGGTTATCCTATCCACTGTTGAAACAAGTTTGCAAATTCTCGCCAGAGTGCATTAGAATACGATACCACACGTATCACCACCTAGCGAGGAATTCACGAATGAAGTGGTAAAAGCGCGCTAAAAACGTTCCGTTAATTTAGTTTGCTTGTCTGTTGCCTGCGTTTGCGGTTAACGTGCGTCATTAGCAATTTTGTGAGTGTATTGTGCTTGAGTTTAATGAATTTTACTTTCTTACGAAATGCTATAGCATACTGCGAGTTCGAAAGCAATACTAGGTCAGTGCAGTGTGCTGTTTATCACAATAATTCGGTATGAGCTACAGGGGAAAATTGACGAAAGCTTTATTTCCTTTGTGCGACCAAAAATTCATACTGTATGCGGTGTAACTGCAGTTGTTTGCAATGAGCAAGGGCAAATGAACGTAAATGAAACTACTGAACAACTTATTGCTCAGTGTTGCGACGGTGCAAGAATGGAGTTAAAATCAGAATGAAAAAGGTGTATGAAAATGCTCACTTCATTCTCTGTTACACACATCAGTTAAAATTAATTGTTGAACGTTGTGTGACAGGCAATAAACAAGTGCAAATCTTCTCCAGCAACTTGGAAGGAATATCTACTGTTTTTACCAGTCTCCTAAACGCACAGCCGTTCTTGACGAGATAATTAAGACACGTATTCCTACCTGTCTTCAGTCCATCGGATGGAATTTCAAGTTACGGAGTGTAACAATTATATAAAAATACCAAAAGGGACTGCTGAGCGCATGGAAGAAATTGTTGATGGTGATGCTAATGATTAAGGACAATAAACAAGGCCATGCGACTGAAGGGTTTTCAGCACGACAAAGATTTCCTCTTCTAGTTAGATTTTCTTCTAAATAAAGTCATGCCTCATTGTGACATTATGTTCAATCAACAAAGTAAAGGAATGCAGATGCGGGTAAAAGTGTTGATATGTATCGCACTGTGCGGGTGCTGTCTAGTATGCTAGAGCCTCACTTGACGCTGACGATCACGATCACCGGGAACAGAAAGAACAAACTGCAAAACGGGGTCGTTCATTGAATCAAGAATGGTGTGCGTACGAGTCATCTGCGACCGCATCATGACTCAGATCAGTGATCGATTCAGTTTTAATTATCACTTGTGAATTGCACAACTGTTTGAACCATTGTTGTTTTCGTCTTCAGACTTCCGTTATGAACGGAATGTTATACAGCCAAAAGGATTTTGAGAAAGCATCAGGTGCTTTGACCTTGTTGAACTTATTTTATGAAAACAATTTGGCAAAAGCGTTTCCTAAAAGTGTTAATCTTCCGCAGATAATAGTAAACTTCCCAGTGAAACAGAGAGGCAGAACGCTGTTTTTCTACGTCAAAGCGAGTCGAAACATAACATGCGTAATACAGTGAATAAGAACAGACGTTTTGCGCTTGCAATGTGTTCTCTCGAAAAAGGATAACTGAGTCAGCAAAATTTCAATGAAATGGTCATACACCATTTTGCAGTGCAGAAGGGGAGACGAGCTGATTTCATCTATAAGCGAGTGAATTGAGGTATGTAAGCAAAAGTTGGAAGCAATTTCTGCCTTGTAACTATCAGTTTGGCTTAAGATTTTAAGTGCATGAAAAGGATATTGACTTTTTAGACACCTACGTCACATTACAAAACGCGTCATTCTTTTATAGTACAGGATGTGGTGCTGAAGTGTCACATTTTCCGAACCTTTAGCACGAGAAACCATACAAAAAACGACACGATTTGGAGAGATCTTAAATGCGCCATACCAGTTAATATGCATATTTTCTTAATACACAAGTATGGTACGACAAATCCTTTCTTGTTGCTAGGGTTCTACAGCTGACGCCGCATCTCTGTCTCCAAATTCCTCGATCGCGCCGTTCTTGCTCATCCTCTTCCATTCCTCGGCTTTCCGTCGCTTTTTTGTTATCACTTAGCCGTACTTCCCGTGGTCTTCTTCTTCTTCTTCTCCTTCCAGGAAAGTACTCTACTGGGCCATCTGTCTTCATCCATTCTTTTGACATGCCCATACCATCCTAGCTGTCTTTCTTATTTTTTATCCGCAGTACTGAAATGAGTCTGTGCCCTTTCTCTTATTTCCAAATTTCTTATTCCTAAAGCTCTAAGTCTCTTTTGATTTCTTCTGTGAGTTCCGAGCACTCGTCCTCATAGTTTGTTATTGGCTCAATGATGCGTTTGTATAAATGTATTTTAGCCTTTAAACTCATTTTTGAGAACTAACTACAGGGTTTAATTTTCGGATAGCCGCCCTTCCCTGCCTGGTCTGTTGGATATATCTGTCACATCTTCCATCACGTGATAGGAGACTACCCAGGCACTTAAACTCTTTAGACACCTTAATAAGATGTCTGTAGATGTCCAGATTACTTCATCTTCTCCTATACATAGATATTACGTCTTCTCAAAATTAGTTTTGAAACCACGCTTTTCATACTCCTCCAACAAGTTCCCGAGTCTGTAAGATATATGTTCATCATCATTTGGAGCAACAACCTGATCATCAGCATAGAAAAGTGTGTACATACACTACTTCCTAGCTTCAGTCCCCATGGCTATAGATCCAGTGCCTTCTGCACATACATCTTAAAAAGTGTGGGAGACAGACAGCATGCTTCTGTCCTTTATTTATTCTGAAGGCATCTCTAGAAATTTCTTTCCATACTTTAATGACACATTCTGCTGACTTGTGGAAGTTTATGATAATTCTTACATAAAGTTTTGGCAGTTCCCTTGACCACAGCACCTTGAACAATAGCTTTAATGGTACTGTCATATGCTTTCTCAAGAGCTATGAAAACCGAATGACTGCTTAGATTCCTTTCCAGTCTCTTCTCCACAATCTGTGTTAGGGTAAAGATATTATCTACACATGAGCTGCCTCTTCTAAAGCCCCTTTTATTCCTACACTTCATTTACAAACTCCTCCATTCTTGATTTTAAAATCCTCCCATACAGCTTCCTAACAGTGCTTGTGACACTTATGCCATGATAACTATTACATACATTCTCGGTTCCTTTTTTATGTATAGGGCTTGTGTATGCTAAGTTTCACTCTGCTGGAATTTCCTCCCCATCCCATATACATTTATTAAATAACAATGAAATGAACAGCCTTAGCTGCTTACAGGTGTTGACATACGTCAACGGGGACAGATGAAAATGTGTGCCCTGACTGGGACTCGAACCTGGGATCTCCTACTTACATGGCGGAGGCTCCATCCATCTGAGCCACCTAGGACACAGAGGATAGCGCGACAGCAGGGATTTATGTCTGACACGCCTCCTGCGAAACCCACATTCTCAACGTATTGTCCCACACTACAGTCATAGTGCCCCCACCCATTATACTCATTACTCGCGGCACATTGCTGATTCCCATAACAGTTGGGGCACTGTTTGTGCATTCGCACAGAAGAAGAAGATTGTCAAGTGGCCGGTGAGCCTTACCTATATACAGGGTGTTACAAAAAGGTACGGCCAAACTTTCAGGAAACATTCCTCACACACAAATAAAGAAAAGATTTTATGTGGACATGTGTCCGGAAACTCTTAATTTCCATGTTAGAGCTCATTTTAGTTTCGTCAGTATGTACTGTACTTCCTCGATTCACCGCCATGATTTCATACGGGATACTCTACCTGTGCTGCTAGAACATGTGCCTTTACAAGTACGGCACAACATATGGTTCATGCACGATGGAGCTCCTGCACATTTCAGTCGAAGTGTTCGTACACTTCTCAACAACAGATTCAGTGACCGATGGATTGGCAGAGGCAGACCAGTTCCATGGCCTCCACGCTCTCGTGACCTCAACCCTCTTGACTTTCATTTATGGGGGCATTTGAAAGCTCTTGTCTACGCAACCCCGGTACCAAATGTAGAGACTCTTCGTGCTCGTATTGTGGACGGCTGTGATACAATATGCCATTCTCCAGGGCTGCATCAGCACATCAGGGATTCCATGTGACGGAGGGTGGATGCATGTATCTTCACTAACAGAGAATGTTTTGAACATTTCCTGTAATAAAGTGTTTGAAGTCACGCTGGTACATTCTGTTGCTGTGTGTTTCCATTCCATGATTAATGTGATTTGAAGAGAAGTAATAAAATGAGCTCTAATGTGGAAAGTAAGCATTTCCAGACACATGTCCGCATAACATATTTTCTTTCCTTGTGTGTGAGGAATGTTTCCTGAAAGTTTGGCCGTACCTTTTTGTAACACCATATATAACAGATGATATCTGTTCTTTTGGACATGTGTGAAAGAACAGATAACAGATACCATCTTAGTATATTTATTAAATAACTGGCTTAGATATTCATACTTGAGGGCCATACCTCACTAATTCTATTGGTATATTTCCAGACACTGATGATTTCCCTATTTCCATTCATGTAGCCACCTTTACATCTTTCATAGTTTATTTTCTCTATCTGTTCACCTTCCTGGTTCCCCCATATCTCTCACTTTATATCTTTGTACTCTGTCCTTTCTGTTGTTAACGGGCCTTTAATTGTCTTCTCCCACTCTACCAGTCTTATAATCAGCAGGTTTGCTCTTTGTTTTACTTCTTTCCTCAACCCTGCAATCATTTTCCATGTTGCCACCACTTTCGTACCCCCCCCCCCCCCCCCCCCTTTCTCCCCATCTCCCCAATGCATCGATCAACTTCTTCATATTTATGCATCAAGGTTTCATTTTCCCTTTTGCAGATGTCCTTTATTACTGCTCTAATCATTCTAACATACAAGTTTGTATCATGTTCGTCCCATGTTCTCAACCAGTTATTACAGAACATCTTTATTAGGTTCACTTTTTCTTCACTGCTTTGTGTCCACTATTGTTGGTGCAACTTTCTTTCTTCCTCTTGCTGTCCCACTGCTTCAAATGATGCTTTATGTATGCATTTTTAATTTCTCAGCACATATGCTCTGTTGTTTCTTCTTCTAAGTGCCTCAGCTTGTTTGACAATCATAAATTATAAGAAAACTGATAGGCTCTTGTTTCAATCTATCTAGAAGTTGTGTTTCATAGTATCCACTATACTTGTGGGAATATTTGCCTTTTTAATTTTTCTTTGGCCCTTGGATGTTACAGTCACCTTTACACCTAATAGGAAGTGGTCTGAGCAACATTCTGCACCCCCATGTAGACTCTAACATCATTTTTTGTCATGTTGGAATCTTTATTTTGAATAATATAGTGTATTAATGTTCTGATATTTCTGGAATGATTCTCCCGTATATACCTGTGGGTCTGCTTGTGAGAAAAGAGACCATGTACAATTTTCAATGACAATGTTTCTCACATGTATCCACTAACCTTTCTCCATTGTCATTTACTGTGCCATCTCCATATCTTCCCACTGCCTCACTATCAGTGGCCACTCCTACCTTTCCATTAAAATTATTTCTTTGTGGGCACTTATGTTCTCTAGCACACTTGTTAAATCTTCGTAAAACTTATCTTTGACTGTCAGCATCATTTGTAGGTGCATAAGCCCAAACAATGATCAGTTTTTGGCCATATTTTGAGATTTCTACACTTATTATCCTCACATCAATTTTCTCCCAGTATTTAATCTCTCCTCTGTGCTTCTTAGAAAAAGGTTGGCTATTGAAATCCTTCTCTTGGCCCCTACTCCTTTTTAATGCCACTGTAAAGATGGACTCAATCTGCTATATTTTTGTTTCCATCCCCCTTGACCTTTATTTCACTGAGGACACACATGTTTACCTTCAACCTCATGAACTCGTGGCATACTCTTCTTTATACCGATTCCGTGTTGCTATAAACAGAGTCCTTTCCCATAGCCTTTTTTCACCTCTGTGATGATCCAATCCTTTTATTTTTCTGAGACTTTTGACTGAGGTGTGGAGCAAGAAGTAATTTTTTGTAAATGTTGGGGAGTGGGCCCAACAATTCAACAACTATGCTGGAGGACTGGGAAATATTTTGCATTGCCATTTCCCAGACACACTGTCTTCCCAGGTCTTTTACCTCTGTCCCCAACCCCACCCCATCCCACCCTGAACAAGGAAATGAAACATCAGGGCTGGCTATAGGAAGGACGGGAAATTGTGAGGCACTCTGATTGGTTCCTCCGCAGAGGCTTGTCTGGCTTCAGGGACCATGCCAACAGCTACACTGCCATTGGGACATGCTAACCCTTTCATCCACACAGACAGTGCTACAGTAAGGTGGTGTCTCCTGTGAGGGAAAATATGGTATGCAAATTAATGTGGCGGTTGCTCAGATTGCTCATTTCAACCAGTCACAGCACAAGACACGTGGCATCATGGGAATTTCTCTGTTTCACCATACAAACTCATAGACACTTTGGTTTGAGCACAGAATACATTAAAAATCCAAAGTTCAGAAATGCAAACACCATAGTCTTTAAGCATACGGCAAACCTAATAAACACCACATTAAAGATCTCTCCAACACATGTCTTTTAGTGTGATTTGTTGTGATAAACTGTTGGAAAATGTGATGTTGTACAAATAAGCTATTTACAGATTTTACCTTCAAGTTAGTTTTTGTTGGCTAGAGTGTAATATTGCCCCCACCCACCCCGATATCTTGGTTTTGCTGACAGACTTATCTGTAGCAGAGCATGGGATCTAGGTTAGTTTCATTTGATAAATGTCACAGCCTTCCCCAGTATGGAAACCACGAAGTGCACCTGGTCTAGCTGATATTACAAACCATCATGTGGAATATACAGGACCAAGTCTAAGTCATAATATCAACATGTAAATAACTATGTAATAATAATAAGGTACATTAGTACTAAGCTGGGCACAATACCATCTTATACATGATTTAGGTTTGATAGGTCAGAGCTGAGGGGTATGCATTACATACTACTTAGTACGAGGGTTGGAATTTTAATAGTGGCAGCTATTTATTTACAGCTCGTACAAAATAGATATGTGTTTCAAAGTTTTACTGACCCTCAAAGTAGTCACCAGCATTGTGTATAACCCATTGCCAGTGATGTGGAAGTCATAGGATACTCTTAGCGGTGCCAGTTGTGTTGACAGTTCAAATGGCGTGGTCTATTGCCTGACAAATTTGTAGCAGTTCTGAAGCAAATGCTGAAATGCCCTGAAGTGTTTCCTTCAGTTTAGAAATCGAGTTGAACTTACAAGGGCTTAAGTCAGGGGAATGCAGTAGGTAGCATAGCACTCAGCAGCCCCATCAGTCAAACAAATCAGTAACAGCTTGCACTGTATGTACTTGAGCATTGCTCTGCAAAATGATGATCAGGTCCTGCAGAAAGTGTCATCACTTCTGTCTCCATGCTGTTCATTTTTGGAACACAACCTACGACCAGCTTAGAGACAGAAGTGATGACATTTTCTGCAGGACCTGACCATAATTTTGCAGGACAATGCTCAACCACGTACAGTGCAAGCTGTTACTGATTTGTTTGACTGATGGGGCTGTTAAGTGCTATACCACCTACTGCACACCCTGACTTAAGCCCTCGTAAGTTCAACTCGATTTCTAAACTGAAGGAAACACTTCACGGCATTCACCTCAAATCTGCTACAAATTCGTCGGGCAATAGATGGTGGCATTTGAACTGTCAACACAACTGGCACTGCTAAGAGGATCCTACAACTTCCACATCACTGGCAACAATAGCAGATTATTGCCATCCTTTGATGTATTATACAATACAGTGAAAATATGTATTTATTATGTTTCTAAGTTATCATGTAAAAGACTACTGTCACCTGGTGGTAGCCCTAAACACTATTTAGCCTATTTAATTGCTGCCTGCCAGTGTGCTGTCAACTCTCAACACAATTACAGCAGGCAGTATCCTAGGAGCCACATGTATTTGGTCATAAACTGTGTGTGTTTGGCACAATGATGGTTAATATAATGTTAATATAATGTTATACTGGAGCATCTTCAAAAACATATGTTCACCTCTGGCATGTTATATTTTAAATGTTTCTTGTTGGTTTTTTCTATAATCATTTTTACTTATATTACTGTTTTTCCCAAATACGTCCATGACTAAATGACCATGCAATACATAGAATGACACAGTGTTCTATGTCTGTGCATGGTATGTAATATGTGTATTAGAATTTCTTATTCCTAATGAATAATGATTATTAGACTGTAAAATTTGCTTGCAATACTTTTTCAGATCTGAAGTTGGTAATTTAACTCACTGAAACTAGTATTCTGTACACACATTTTCTGTGATTTGGGCAAATAAACTTCTCTAGTAAGGAGTTTACATTATTTAAGAACTCAAAGCTATGTTTCCAATGTTTATAAAAAGAAAAACTGACAATCAATGTGTATTAATAATTATGGAATATGCTGGTGAGACCTGCACTTTCAAAATCTGAGGGTTTCTCTGTGAGCAGTGGAGAGATGTGTGTTGGTATTTATTTGGGTAGACATGAGAACTGAAATTAGCAAGGAAACAGAATGGAGAGGAAGATGTGATTATGACTGCAATGAAAATGATATGTGTGCAGTAGATGAATAAAGAAAGTTCTTTGCTGACTTCTGAGAGATAAGACCTAAATGGCAATCTAATACAATGTGGATAGTAAACTACACTATAAAACACAGGAGCAACATGAGTTCATATATGTGCAGACTGTATCACACTGAAAGATCTGGAGAAGGACTTTATCCAGCAGTGAATATCAAATGGCTGTTGTTGTTGTTGTTGCTGCTGCTGTTAATCATAGGGACAGTGTGCAATATTTTCAACAACATTTGTTTAACTATATTGATTGAAATTTATTTCTAGGACATACTGAAAAGTTTTAGTTTAGTATAAATTTTTGTGTCTTCCATGCATCATATTCCTAACACCTTGCAGTGATGTGGTATATGTTGGTAGATCACAAGTAAGACATATTTTCTCTGTGAAAACATGTGTACATGCAAAGAATTGAAGTATGCAAAGTAGGTTAATTTTTTGATGCTTTCATCACCAAAATCAACAGTTACACTTAGAGCAAATGTTACTGAACTCAAACAAGAGTAGTAAGCACATAACACTTTGAATAGGAGCACATGTCCAGAAAGGTACCATTTCAGTGCTACAGCTGTTTGAAAACATGTTTGCTAGGTAGTTATGCAATAGAGTAGTCATGGTGGGGGCTGATGTGTCGGATCAGTTGATGACATTTGATGTCTTTCTTACCTCTCTAGCCGGCCGGTGTGGCCGTGCGGTTCTAGGCGCGTCAGTCTGGAACCGCGTGACCGCTACGGTCGCAGGTTTGAATCCTGCCTCGGACATGGATGTGTGTGATGTCCTTAGGTTAGTTAGGTTTAAGTAGTTCTAAGCTCTAGGGGACTGATGACCACAGATGTTAAGTCCCATAGTGCTCAGAGCCATTTGAACCATTTTTTGAACCTACCTCTCTGACCCACTTCAATTCTCATTTACATGTTTGTGAGTGTTAGAACAACATGGTTGAGTACACGTTTGCAGAATACATTGACATGATTCTTCTGAATTGTGAAGCTCATGGTAATGGAAAAGCTGCTCGTTGCCTTTATCAAGACCAATCTCCACAAAGTATGATTCTATCACATACTCTTTTTGCCACAGTTATGCAACCACTTCAAGAAAGGGTACTTTCACCTTCATCAGGTGAGGATTACAGAGTCCTGGGTTCGATTCCCAGCTGGGTTGGGGATTTTCTCTGCCCAGGGACTGGGTGTTTATTTTGTCCTCATCATTTCATCATCATCATCTTCATTTGTGATAGTGACTAGATTGGATTATGAAAAGAAATTGGACTGTGTTAAAATCAGGACTTTGTATGGGTGCTGACAACCACTCCACAAACCAAATATCATCATCAGCAGCAGGTGTGACTGTGGTGCTCCAAGGAGATGCTGCACACCCATATTGCAAGGGGAGACACTGCATTCCGTCAAAGAGAAACTATCAATGAGTACATGTGCAATTTCTTTGGCTTCTAAGTTCAAAATATTATCTACTCACTCCCCAGTAAAAGTCTTACAAGTTTGGAATGGGAATTTCCAAACACCCTGTACATGATTTCCAGTAGAAGTTTTAATCAGTACGGACATGCAGGAATTTCACAAAGTCAGTTTTATATATGCATCTTTGGTGATGATGATACATCTTGTTTTGTCCAGAACTGAATGTCTGTGTTTTTTCTACATTCAGTGATAGACAATTTACTGCAAAACAATTTTTTAAATGTTTTGTTTATTGCTTTTTGTGTTATTGCAGCCCTGGTGTACTTATATGGGTCACTTTCTTCATTCTCATCATAGGGCACTGGACTTGTAATGACCTTCATTTAATATGAAAAGACAAATGTTGATAAGGCGTAACATAATTTACAGTGGAGGAAATTAGTTGAAATCCTCGAGGTGAAAATATTTTCATCACCAGAATTAGCTGACAAGGGGAGATGATGTGGGGGCATAAAATGCCTGAATATAAGAGTTTGTGCCAATGTTCTTGGTTAAATTTCAGACATATCTGCAGTGTATACTTGAGTGGGGACATAATCTGTCCATCATATGTCAATATTTGTGTTTTTAAGAAAACTAAACTATTGAATATCATTTTTTTCAACCCCTCTCCCCATATCATTATCAACTATATCAAGACTAACAACAATAATACAAACTTGACATTACAGTTACACAAGCATTCATTGCACGGAATAGTTACAATTAAAATACAGACATGATAACCAGCTAATAGGTGTCAAATATAAATGTTTGCATTGTGCTATGAGCCACATGAGAAAATTGAAAAAATCTCCAGTTTAAACGCTCTTGTGTAGTTTTGTAACTTTTTTGGCAGCATTTTCATATCTGTGACTTTGAAACTGATTTATTGTTTCAGATGAGTTTCGCAGCAAAGTCGCATGTCAAAGTGAAACAGTGCACCTGCAGTGCAATCCAAATGCTCGAATTGCTGTCTACTCAGCAAGCTTTGGACGCACTGAATATGAAAGTATACAGTGTCCCCAGCCACAGGGTGTCCCTGAGGAAAGTGAGTATTCAAGTTTCTTTAAACAAATTACACAAAATTTTCTAACATCTGTTTGTCTGTATTTCCAGTGACCTTTTTTGTTTTACTCACTAAAATTCTTGTCCTTTTTGTGATTCACTTTTCTTCTCATTATTTTTTATGTAAATTAATTAAAGTGAGCTCCATTGATGGAAAAATAATGTCTTTTCAGTAATTTTTTCACAGTACCAAAATGCAGAATACAAGAGATTTTGTAAATGTAGGGGTACATTTGAATCATCTCAATGATTTTCTTCTCCAGAGCTTTGTACGTGTGACTGATTTGCTGACTCACTGAAATTATGTCTTCCACTTCATATTTTGATGCTAATCTAACTTCTGTGCACCTCACTGACATTAGGCATACAATATTTCTGTATATTTTATAGTTTTTGTATCAATTCTATAACATTAAATGTTCTGTTATGTGTACCAAAAGCTCTTGAAGTGTATATGCACACACATATCCAGTGGTCACAGACCCTGTAGACCACACACTGATTCCACAAATTGCCTCCATTCCTTTTGGTTTTGTGCTCGATTACTCCAGCTGTCTTCAGTCCCCAGGGCTGCCAGATCCTTCACCAGGTCATCCATCCAGCACTGCCTTGGTCATCCTGTGGGGTGTCTGACACTAGGTTTCCCCTCAATTGCCTTCTTGATGGGCCTTTCTTTTTGCTTACAGGCTACATGACACACCCACTGGATTGTTCTGCTGTCCAGTATCTGTAGGATTGTCGATCATTGCATCAAGAAGTAGACTTCTTTGTTCTCCCTCTTCTTCCATTCTCCTTTATTTAAGATTTGTCCCCATAGATTCCTTATAACTCATCTTTAAATATTGATAGTTTTCCTTTCCTTGTTTAGTCATGCTCAAGTTTTCATCATCTCATCCCCATCGATGTGCAAGTCGCCAAAGTGGCGTCAAATCAAAAGACTTCCACCCAGTGAATGGTCTATCTGACAGGAGGCCCTAGTCACATGACATTTACATTTTTAGTCATTATAAATATTTGTAAGTGTCTGTTTGCTACTCATTACTTGGCTATAAAAGTGAGTGGTGATTTCTGCTCATTCATTTATTTACCCATCCATCCATGCATCCAACTTATTCTGTAGACCTCATCCTAAGAGTAAGCTCCCATGAATCACTAGAAAGTCTACATAAAAAATATGATGCCTGACAAAAAGAGAAGAATCCAGAAGGGGAGGAGGAAACAAAATGAAGTTTCTTGCGTTGAAAGAGTATTTGGTGTTATTTCACTGGTTACAAAATTTATTCATATTATTTGGCAGCATGATACCACTTACCAGCATGATGTCCCCCCACACTCTCTCCTGGATTTCGTGGGGAATGGTGTCATAAAGCAGTTGTATTCTTTCCTGAGGTAAGGTGGCCCACAACTTTTGTAAATAGTCCTTGATACCATGTATACTGGCTCTGGGATGGAGCTGACATCCCAGATGATCCAACAAACATTCTGTTGGTGACAGATCTGGGGATCTTGCTGGCCATAGAAGTACTTGAACATCATGCAGGCAGTTCATAGAGACAGGTGCCATGTGTGAAGTAGCATTGTTCTGTTGAAAAATAACACCACAATACAATCATGTAAGAGGTAACAAATGAGGATGAAGGATGTTGTTGTGCCATCAGAGTTTCCTCAGTC
The DNA here is from genome assembly GCF_023897955.1 of Schistocerca gregaria. Lineage (NCBI taxonomy): Eukaryota > Metazoa > Arthropoda > Insecta > Orthoptera > Acrididae > Schistocerca > Schistocerca gregaria. The sequence goes on from NC_064931.1 coordinate 378,526,206, forward strand.
ACCACCAGCTGTAACTGAAGTCATACTCAGTGGCTCCCCACACCATGACGTGAGGAGCAACAGCCCTGTACTCTCCAAAATGTTGGAAGAATGTGATCTCTCACTAAGCCGTTGCTATACTCACCAATGATGGTCATCTGGGATAGTGCAGAGCTGTGATTTATCACAAAACACAATGTGATGCCATTCATCAGCAGTTCATGCCTCTCTGGCACAGTATCACTCCAAATGCAATCATCTGCGTTGCGGTGTTAATGGCAGCCTATGCATGGAATGGTAATTCCCTAGTGCAGTTCCTTCTAGTTTCTGACCAATGGTGCGACATGACAAATAATGTTGCAGGAGGTCTATTACTGGTTCTCAGATGGTGGGCATAGATGTGAAGGGTTTACAATTTGCTTGTTGAACAATACTGTGATACTCCCTTGTAGTGATCAGATAGGATTAACTTGTTGTTCATTGCATCAAGAAGTAGACTTCCTTGTTCTCCCTCTTCTTCCATTCTCCTTTATTTAAGATTTGCCCCCATATCTTCCTTATTACCCGTCTTTTAACAATGAGTGTGCCTCCCCTCAATTTTCCATGCAGTCTAACATCAGGCCACTGTCACTTTCAAATGTGAATATTGCATGACTCAACTGGCAGGCCATATGGAGTCTGACAATGGCACCTCTTTCAAATTTAATCTATTACTGGTAACGCCATCTCACACAAATATGTAGCACCTCCATGCCCTATGCAATGATCGCTCAACATGTGATGCTGATCATGCCCACCATATGCCCTACTAGGCCTGGTAACAACACTAAAGATGAGCAACACCAATGCATTTTGGTGGTTGTCCTACTGGTCACACAGAATTGCAACTCTAATTATTTACATACAACCCAATGGTATGTACATGTATGAAGTTACATTGACACCCATACATGTCTTCTGGGTGTTTCAATTTTTTTGTCAGGCAGTGCAATTTTGTGTCTTGTGTTGTGGCTATGTGAATTACACATCATCTAATTTTTGTCTTCTTTGTCTGTTGGCAGTATCTTATTTGATGAGATGAATTGTTATTTTCTTTCTGTATAGGCAGAGTCTCTGCAACTTATAACTGCTTTTTAAGGATCTACCATATTCATTTTATTTATATGTGTCTGAAGTGTCCTGTGGTGACTTTTGGCAATAATTTCTTTCTGTATTTAGTGCATGGAAACAGTTTCCACTTGAATTATATTTTCTAGCTGGACTTTTTGACTACAGAAACTAACCACACACAAGATAAGTTAAATTTATTGTTATCTACCATTCACATTAAAAGTTAGGTGTACTGAAAAGTGATAGTGTTAATTTTGAGGTCACTGAAGAGGCCTCTACAAGATTTGTGATTACCTATTTTTCACAGTATTTGTGCTACTCACTTTTTCGTGTTGCCCTGCAAAACAGCATCTATTGAAAGCATATTTGTCTACAGACATTTAATAAAGAGGGAGTAACATTCTAAAATTGTCATTATAACAATGAAATCAATCAGTTTTTGACAAAACAATATAACTGGATAGATAAAAAATCTATTCACCAAGCGGCAGCAGACCACACACATAAAAGAAGGTTATAATTACTCAAGCTTTTGGAGCCAGTGGCTCCTTCTTAAGGCAGAATGATTGAAGGGGAAGGAAGAGGTACGAAGGAAAAAGACTGGAGAGATCTGGGAAAAAGGGGTAGATTTGAGGAAAGTCACACAGAGCTGCAGATCAGGGCAGACTTACCAGATGGGATGAGAAGGAAATACTGATTGTTGGGGACTGCACTATACAAGATGTGAAAAGCTGAGAGCTTAAAGGTGGAAGACAAGGTAATATGCAATACAGAGTTTACTGCTTAGTTAGCAATCCTTTTTTCGGCAGTTGCCATCCTTTCCATATCAGATGTTCCCTCCCATACAGCCTTGGCATTCAAGGCAAACATATTTGTTCAGTTGCAGACCCTTTACAGCAATATACTATCATTCTCACATCAACCTTCACTGGAAGTAATTACCACACTAGCCTAGTTCAAAAGCAGATCTCCCAGGCTGTCACATCCAATCCTGGAATTGCTGATCCCTCCAAGAAACATCTTCAGAGCACACCACTGATTACTCAGTATTATCCTGGTCTGGAATGTATTAATCAGCTACTTTGACAAGGCCTTTACTTCCTAAAATCACACCCTAAAATGAGATCCATTCTGTCTGAGATTTTGGCCACTACACCTAGAATAGCTTTTCACCGCCCTCCTAATGTCCACAATACTCTTGTTATACCCTATGCACCTTCTGCACCAATCCCCATACCATATGGTTCCTACCCCTGTGAGCATCTGCACTGTAAGACTTGTCCTGTGCGCCCTCCTACCACCACCTATACCAGCCCCGTAAGTGGCAAACCATTTATTATCAAAGGGAGAGCCACCTGTGAACCGACATATGTCATATACCAGCTGTTGTGTAAACACTGTTCGGCCTTTTCCATCTGCATGACTACCACCAAATTATCACTTAGGATGAATGAGCTTAGGCAGAGGGTGTATACTGGCAACACGCAGTATCCTGTTGCAGAACACACTCTACAACTTGACAATCATGACCTCAGTACCTGTTTCACTACAGGCGCAATCTGGGTTTTCAGGACTCTGCAGGCTGGAAGTAGCAGTACAACATATACTTGGTTCCTGCCACCCACCTGGCCTTAATTTTTCTTCATAGTAACTACTCCTTTCTTCACTCCATTTTAGTTTTGTACACATTTCATTTTCTTACCTGTCTATTTTTTGCCACTGCCCCTCCCCCCCCCCCCACACCCCCCCCCATCCTACCTCTGTTACATGCAATGCACTGAGATTTTCACTCTTATTAACTTGTGTATGATGTTAAAGCAGTCACCTCTGGTCTTGGGTGTTGCCCTATCTTCCACGTTTAAGCTCTCAGGTTTTCAGATCTTTTCCATGCAGTCCCCAACAATAAGTCTTCCTTTCTCATCCCATCTGGTAAATCTCCCCTGACCCACAGTTCTGGGCGACTTTCCTGAAATCTGCCCCTTTTCGTAAATCTCTCTAGTCCTTTTTCTTCACTTGTCTGCCTTCCCCTTCAACCCTTCTGCCTGAAGAAGGAGCTCTGAAAGCTTGTCTAATTATAACCTTCTTTTATGTATCTGTTCTGCCACCAATTGGTGAGCAGATATTTTATCTATCCAATTATAAAATTGTATTAAAAACAAAGATTCCAAGACTTACGAAGCGGGAAAGCGCCGGTAGATAGGCACAATAAATAAAACACACTAACACACACACAGAATTTCTAGCTTTCGCAAACGACGGTTGCTTCTTCAGGAAAGAGGGAAGTAGAGGGAAAGACGAAAGGATGTGGGTTTTAAGGGAGAGGGTAAGGAGTCATTCCAATCCTGGGAGCGGAAAGACTTCCCTTAGGGGGAAAAAAGGACAGGTGTACACTCGCACGCACACACACACACACACACACACACACACACACACACACACACACACACACACATATCCATCCGCACATACACAGACACAAGCAGACAACTGAAGTCTTTCTGCTTCCTGGATTGGAATGACTCCTTACCCTCTCTCTTAAAACCCACATCCTTTTGTCTTTCCCTCTCCTTCCCTCTTTCCTGAAGAAGCAACCGTCGGTTGCGAAAGTTAGAAATTCTGTGTGTGTGTTTTATTTACTGTGCCTATCTACCGGCGCTTTCCCGCTTGGTAAGTCTTGGAATCTTTGTTTTTAATATATTTTTCCCATGTCGAAGTTTCTTTCTATTTTATTTACAATTATAAAATTGTCATTATTTACATGAGTAATGTTATAAGTGTAGAAATTTGCTGTACTGCAACAACTAAATTTGATAGGAAGTACAAGGAACTTATTATATCTCAAATGTTTAATAGTTACTAAACAATTTTCATAAGATAGATTACCTTGGTAACTATAAATGCAAGCATATTTCACAAACATATCCAAAGTACATCATTTTCATGTTATTAATCTAAATGTGGATGCCACCATTATGACTTAACAATCCAAAATTATTTTCAAGTATGATTAAAGCTGTCATATCTAATAAGTTAATTAACAGAAAATGTTGACAACAGCTATTTTTATTGAGATAGTACCAATGATGTTGGGCTGATATTAAAAATGGGAAATGGAAAAAAAGTCTGATGAAATACCATTAGATATCAAAAACGATAACCCACAAAAAAGTCATTAATTTTCATTCTTATCAGAGTGGAGTAAAACAGTAAAAAACTTTGATACCATCTTTAGTGCTTTTTTCTTCCTTCAAATTTTAATATTTAATAATGCTAATGGACTGATGCATTATTTTCATTTCTTCTATTTCTTAATGCTAACTGGCATAATAAAAGTTGAATCAAATGTGTTCTGAAAGCTATACTTTCATGCATGTTTGGGAAAAGGTTAACCCAGGACCAACATTCAATGAAGTGAATGTGAAAAACTGTTGAAAACAACCCTCAAATTCGCCAGTAGAAGCAACTTAGCAGCCTAGGCCTGGACCAAGATGGTTGTCATCTCCACAGTCTGACATATTATTGTGAAGCCTTTCCACATTGACTGCAGGACTCTATGTCTAAACTAGTTGCATTTTTTTACACCACATAGAGTTTGCAAGTGTTCCAACATCTACAAATATCATCTATTTGACCTGGAAGTTCCACACTTTCTTCCTCTCTTCTAATGCAAAATATGGTACTTTACATATTCTTTTTCACTGATTCATTTGAGTGCCTGCATGAATGTACATCAGTACTCCCACAGTAAAGCATGGTGGTGCCCTTCAGAGTCTACTATAATCACTTTTTTGTTAGTGTGGTCTCAACATGCCTAGATGGGTCTCCTTTGTCCATAGACAAATGGTATACTATGAAAGAAATTAAACTGTGTATAAAGGGAAAGGTAGTTGGGGACATGCTTATTTTGTAATGGGTGTTGAATTGTCCCTTGATAAAGGATGTACAAGCAATTGACAGAGATAACACTGGGGGCCCATGCCAGAGATAATGCTAGCGATCCGATTTTGAAAAAATTTCTATAAAGATTCACATCCATCATGATAGAAAAATAGAGCCAAAACTGCCACCATGACTTGAAAATGGTACAATTTGATGTGAACAGCATGACAAGCAAACAAACTTAAAGTATGTAGCACTTGCCAAAGCCACAAGGTTTCCCAATGCATTTAGTGATGCTCATGTTTAATTTAGTCTTAATGGTACTAAATTAAACATGAATATTGCAATAATTGTAAAAGCTGACAAGGGTAACACAACTGTTGTAATGAACAGAGCAACATATGTAGAAAAAACTTTAGACTTCTTCCAAACCAACCACATAACAGAGATACATAAAGATCCAACAGCCAGAATTCAAAAAGAGATTAAACACATCTCAAACAACATCAACTTTCTACTCACCATCCAAGAAGCAAGAAATATTGTAACAATGAGCCCACAAGCACCTTGCCTTCAGTCACAACCCAAGATACACAAAAATGGGACCCCCATAAGACCTATAGTGAACTGCAGGAACAGCCCAACATTCAAACTCAACAAAATGCTCTTCAAAATTCTCAAAGAAGCATACACATTCAATGATGAGAGAACACTTAAAAACACAACAGAATTCACACAACATGTCAAAGACATAGAAGTACCTGACGGAGCCACACTTGCCTCATTTGACATACAAAACCTTTATTCCTCTGTGCCAATAGATCCCACACTACAGATAATCAATGCCAACCTACAAAAACATAAAAAAAATCCCTTCAACTCACATTACTGAGCTAATGGACCTGCTCGAATTCACACTTTCACACAACTACTTTAAATTCAACCATAAAATCTACATACAAACAGATGGCCTGGCAATGGGCTCAAATCTTTCTGGGCTGCTAGCTGAAATATTTATAAGTAACTTAGAAGACAAAATCCTGAATTCTGATCACCACCTCCTCAAAAATATCATCTACTACTACAGATATGTGGATGACACCATCATTTTAATCAAAGGCACTAAAGATGACATCAGTGAGTTGAACCAGTTATTCAACAGCTCCCATGAAAACATAAAATTCACAGTTGAACACCAAACAGATGACAGTATAAATTTCTTAGACCTTACAGTTAGAATAAGGAATAACAGACATGAGTTTGAAATTTACCGGAAGCCTACCACAACACATACTACAATCCACAACTCCTCCTGTCACCCCACAGCCCACAAAGTGGCAGCATTCCAGTAAATGATCAATAGAGCTATCCAACTACCACTCTCTGAAGACAAAAGTGATCAAGAAATTCAAATAATAAAACAAACAGCTATTGCAAATGGTTATAACAGCTCCATAGTAGACACCCTAAAACACTCAATAATGGCAAAGAAATCACAACACAAAAAACAAAAAGAAAATATCATCTTCCACACAATCCCCTTTCTAGGTAAGATTTCCTATCAGATAGCCAATGTCTTCAAACGAAAAGGCATAAGCATATCCTTCACAACAGACAACAGGATCGGATAGAAATTACCCCACAACATCAGCACACAAAACCCTCTGCATCACACAGGCGTATACAAAATTAAATGTTTAGACTGTGACTGCTTCTACATAGGCCAGACAGGGAGATCATTTGAGATTAGGTTCAAAGAACACATGGCAGCACTAAAAAACAAAAAATACCACACATCAGCTATTGCCACCCACCTGCATGAAACAAAACACCATGTTAACAACACAAGTATCAGCATCCTACACATCCAACCAAAAGGCAGAAAACTAGACATTCTTGAAACACTCCAAATATACAAGCATCAAACTAAACAACCTGAATGCATCTTAAATGACAAAAATGACAATATTTACAGTAGTATCATCTCCGTTTTCAACAACTGCCTACGTCATTAAAAATTGCTAAGCACACACACACACACACACACACACACACACACACACACACACACACACACACACACACAGACCCTAAGATTTACCACTAATATTTATTTATGTTACCATAACAGCCCTGAGTGTACAGGAGATTGACTTCATTTACAGATATACAATCACACCAACAGCTTGTACCCCTTGTCAGCTTGAAACTATGTATACAACTGCTGATACAAATGCACATCCATGTGCACTTTTTAAGCATTTACCAATGTATTACCACAACCCTTAGACAGTTAATACATGCAACAGATATGATCTTAAGATCCTTTGCCTTGTAAAGTTTGCTGTCATACAATCTCTCTCTCCCCCCTCTCCCTCCCTCTCATGTTCTCTTTATATTCCTTCCCCCTCTCCCTCCAGCCTTTCATATCTACATATGAACCCCTATAAGAATTGTCAATTGTGTATTATTTTATTTTATTTTATCACTGTAGCCAATATGATTATTGTACTTAAAGTTTCTAACACCTCACCTGATTGTATAAGTGAGTATGAACTTTATGCTATTTTAAGCTGTCAAAATCGTATTTACATACTGCCTGAAGTATTTACTCCAACAAATGTATTCAACACCTCCAAATCCTTCAAAAAAGTTTTCTGTAATAATGTTGTTAGGACGTATATTCTCTGGACTTTGTGAGAACGTTTTCTCTTTTGCTGTACGATCCATGCACCTAATAGATTACGACGCCATATTTGTTTATACAATATGATAGTGTTCATGTGATGTGTTACGACTGTGAAAGGATCCTGTGACCACTGGAGGTACTTTATCTTACTTAATTTATGTTTACTGCTAGATACAAGTTCAATTTTTGTCAAAACAGACCAAGTTCTGAAATACTGTTTTGTTTTCTCCACTAGACAGTGTCACAACTTCCTCCAAAGAAATCGTAACACAACACAAACACACAAATGCCATATTAACTGATGTATATCCACCTGATGATGGAGGTTTAAACCTTCGAAACGCGTCGTGGAAACAAATAAACAGTGACTGGTAACAGTAAACTTATTGTTTCATTTAAGGGTAATGATAATTCCAGTGCAGATGCATACGATGTCCAAACCCTTGCAGGAATCAGATAAAGCTGCCAGCAATGAAGTTAATAGACAGTATGGCTACATCTGCCGTGTGCAACAACTTGAGAGTTTGGATTGGAAGGGAAATGTGTCCAGATAGCTGAGGTGGTGAAGACTTGCATAAAGTGGGAAATCGGGGCTCAAGCGCCGGTCCAGCACAAATTTTCTCTGAGCGTTTCACTGGTTGCATTTGGGCGTGCTTGCTGGAAACTGTATTTGTTAACATGTCAGCTTTTCAGGTTGGTGTGATGAATGACATAAAATGTTTTAATGATGGAGTAACAAACAGTTTAAAAACCATGAGCATACTAGGCATGAAAACTAGGGACGACATGAAAAATGGACAGGCCATATTTCACTGAAGCTGTAAAAGCTACTGGAAGCATGACAAATGGACCAGAATAACAGAAAAAGAGAAAAAACTCAAAGAAGATGGAAAGGACACTCAGAATCAACAAGATTATGGAGCTGGACTGTTTTGACATGTTATCATTGAGAAGAAAATGACATGCAAATCTTTAATTTCAGTTTTCCATAATCAGCATTTTCGCATACTTAGGTATCATTATCTCATCCGGAAAGTTACAAAAACAAAATTTTGTGTGAATAATAATATAGTGTATGCCTACACAGTGAACCAGATCATTCAACAATGTATTAAATATTTTAAGCTTGAGCATGTCATATGTTCTTAAATTATTAGGAGAAAGAATTTACTTCTAATTTTTTTTTTAAATACACAAAACAAGAACTTGGTAAGTAGTCTGGCTTTCTTCTTTTAACAAGTTAATAACTGAAAGAATAAAATTTGTCTTGGCATATCACTGTGAATGGTGTAGAAGTGCAGTCTACTTAAAATAAAAATTATACATAATTTAGTATGCAAAATAAAAATCAATTTTCACTCCACTATGAATTCCACAGTATTTTAATTTTTTTCACACAGAGTTCAAAATAAACTAACTATTTGGTTAAAGTGTTAGAGTTTCATTTCAATATCAATTAAAGTTTTGTGTTATTATGTTTCAAAACACTAGTAAAAAATACAGATCATGATGTCCAGTTTCCCTTAAATTCACTGAAAGGTCATTAATGTAGGTTAAAAACAGGAGACTCCTTACAGGACTCTTATATTAATCCATTCTGAGTTTAGGATTCCTAAGGAGAAGTTTGACAATATTGCCCTCTCCTTTCTGTCATAAAGGTAAAAACTCCATTCTTGCAACAGAGATGCCAATAATGGCATAAGACATTAAGTATGCTAAGTAGAATTCTAAGGTCCATACAACAAATGGTCTTTCATAGGGTATATAATCAGGATAACTTACCTTCTTTAGTTCTGTCAGTGTTTTCTTTCTGGAGTGATATGTAACTTCCCCTTTAGAACGTTCTTTACAGAAGACAATCTAAGACGGAATTAAAATATGAGAGGCAGCACAGTCCCTATCAAAGTGAAGTCCTCAGAAGTTTTCTTTAAGTTTAGGAAACAGATGAAAATTGGATGGGGCCAAGTTGGGACTGTATGGAGGATCATCAGTGACAATGTACCCAAGGCGTTGAATTGCTGCAGACATTGCAGAGCTCATGTGTGGTCTGATTTTAAAGGAGAGGGTTCTCTATGTGTGGTTGAGCTCTTTGAATGTGAAACTTGATTACAGAATGCTTTTTCTCATCAACCAATGTAGTTACATCAGTTAGCAGGAGAGGGTTGCAGCTTGCATCAGCAAAATGGGAAAGTTGACTGAGTAATATGTATGACATATAATACCTCAACTAATATTGAAAACAGAATAAAAATTAAGAGGCATCACTTTTGAGCATGTCCTCATACAAAAACTTATCAACTGGTTGTAAGACTTCATTCTACTATTTTCATTTGTTTCATATATTGGTCAATCTTATTGTAATTGATTTATAGGCCTTCTTTCAAACTGGCTCTACCAAGTTTTTACATTCACTAAGACAAACAGACTAGTGTCATGAGCAAAATAGAAGCAGTTCATATATGCTCTATTACCACATATTCCTTCTTCATTTCCCCAGATTAAGGATCTGAAAATTTCCACTGTGGATATGAAAAGTTTTGTATGGAGTTTTTCTTGCCTGACATCTCTCTCAACTATGAATTTATCACTATTATGATGAAAGATTAATGAATGCTGTAACTCAGATGTGTATCTTCTTCTGTATAATAATAATAATACTGAAACTGACAATGCTTCAGAATTATTAACTATGTGTTAGAAATGGATATACATCCAAGTCTATTTTGCCCCCCTTCTCCTCCCTCTCTCTGCCCATCTGCTCTTCCCCCCTGTCATCATCCTTAAGCATTTTTCAGTATTACTGCAAACAAAACCATGACTGGGAACTGAAGTTACTTGAAGAGAATTGGGATCATTGGCATAGGCACTATGTGAGAGACCTCTCCAGCTGCTGGATCTATGAGGATAGTAGAGTAAATGACAGTATTTTTCATAATTTCAATCTGCAAATGGGTAGGATTGCAAGGTTTTGGATGATTCAGATTCTCTAGTAATAATCTAATCATAAGCTGACAAGCCATCAATACAGCTGTCCTGTTTTGTGTTAAGTGACTGTGAGGAAGAAAACAAGACAGTACTTTGTTGTGTTCACAATGTGAGTTTAAAATTATATATAATGAGAATGAATATACTCTATATTGGGGAAACAATCTGTCTAGCTGTTTATGTGCCCTGTTATCCTCATAAAACTGACTGCAAGACAGAAAACTACACTGCACATTTCAGCAGCATAGCATGACACATCACTTTCTTTCTTGCAGTTGGTTTTAACAGAAAATCTGTACAGTTTTGTTCAAAATAATATGTAGCCTTTGTCTTTCTGAATATTTATTAGATTACTGTGTAAAAATTTGAAGTAAATCGGAAAGGAACTTTTTAGATTTTTGATAACAAAGTTAAATGCCTTGTCGTTATATGGTGGTACTGATAAGTTGGATTAGTGCCTTATTTCTCAAAACTGTTTCTAGAGATTTTGTTATCATTGAGTCAAAAGCTTTCTCAAAGACAATGAAACCCAAATAAAATGATAATTCATACTCATTGCTTCATTCTGTTAGGGCCAAGGGCCAGCCCTGACAGTGGCAGAGGAACTGGTTATTCGCAGGTCAGGAAAAGGTGCTACTTCCTCACTTGTACATGGGTTGTGGAGATGGTGGTGACTGAAATTGCACAGCAAACTGTTAGTGAAACATCCCTGATCACAATAGTTGATACAGAGACAGTACTGCTGCAGGCAGAAGGCTGTTGTCCCTAATGCTATAGCTGGCTGCCCATGTGCTATGTGCTGACACCAGCAACCACCAGTCTGGAAGATAGCGCATGCCAGCAGTGATGGGCACTTGCATCAACATGGCCACCAGAGGCCTACATTGCCACATGCTGTTGTTGATGTATGATGGGCGCAGCTCCTGGCAGCCTGACTGACTCATAATTGCTGTGTAATACACTGGGAATAATGGTGTACTCGACACGGCTGAAGTTAAAAGCATATGCCCACACTGGATGGTGATCAGCAACAATGAGGGTCTGCAGGTACTGGTGAACAATAATAGTGAGGCCAGGCAATTTATAGTCTCCCAGTAGGTGAACCATTGATGTGAAGGAGCCATGTTGTCTGCCTACTGTCTCCAGCTTAAGTGGACATGTAGAGCTACTGGCACAGCAGTTGTCTCCCAATCAAAGACAACAGTTGGAGACTGGCATTCAGCATCATGTACACATCCTGAAATGGTTATGTACAGAGGATGTCAGTGAGTATCATCTGAGAGTGAGGGTCTGATGTGAGGATTATTTATAACAGTGTGCTGACCAATAATTTTCCAACAGCAGCACCCCCCCCCCCCCCCCCCCCCCCAGAAGGGACAACAGGCTTAGCTTCTGGGTGTCACCATTGGGTGCTGAGACTTCATTTGTTCTCATTTTCTTGTTTCTTCAGCTCCTGCAGAACCCTAGATGGAGCTGTAACATTGTCCAGTTTCACCCTTCAGAGGAGTTGGCAAGTTTCTTCTGCTTCATCAGCATTTTGAATAAATGCTCTTTGACTTTTAATACATCTTCTTGTGAAATGGTGTTTGGACTTCAAGCTGATGCTCACTTTCCCCTGTAGAATGTCACTTTGCTGAGCATGGAAGGAAAGTACATTACACCTGATGGAGTCATGGTGCAACATTCCTTCCCCTTTGAAGAAATCTGGTCTCTGATTTGTGAACTGTTTTCATATCTGGACAACAAATGTTTAAAACATGTTTTATTAACTGACAAGATTTTCCTCCTCTTATTGTATTTCTTAGCATAAACTACAGGGTTCATTGGCTGTTCCTTAACTGAGACAGTATTTTCTATGGTTTGTCCAATGACCTTATGTAATTTCCACACATAGACATCAATCTTATGAAATGCCACTTAACAAACTGGCAAAATAAATTTACCAAAATTCTTCTTAGAAAATTCCTTAGCAAATTATGTAACATAAGCTTGGTCCACTCATTTAATTTCTCATGCTTGGTGCTTCTCCTTGTTCATCAGATGGTTTATCAATTCACATTTACTGTACATCATTCGGAACTTGTCTTTGAAATGAAAATTACCATTACGTCTCCTCAGAAAACAGATCATTAAAATTCTGCTAATACAAAACCTGCCTATGGCTCTACCACACACAACATATTGCTCAGTAATTCCACTTGTTCCCATAACTTTAATATGCATATTAAAACTGACAGCTTCTTGGAATGTCATGCTTTCTTGTACATTTGCTCACCAAAACCCACTGCCCTGTGCCATTTGGTATCATGTGAAATGGATCTTAATGATTTTGTCCACAGTTTACTTAACCCTACTCTTATGACAATAGAACGTTGTGACAGTGTTTCATTTGCATCATTCTCCTTTGGCCAAAAAAGTGTCTTCCTGAATGTGACAGTGAACTGCCCTAGCCATCTCTCATGCAAAATTCAGCTTTCCCTTTGCTCACATGATATACTTTGAACTGTGGATGGAGGGCAATAGGCAGTTCCCATATTTCTAGATTTATGAAAAGTGCTTAACACGGTGCCCTACTGTAGACTGTTAATGAAGGTACGAGCATATGGGATATGTTCCCAGTTATGTGAGTGGTGTTTTTTCTTATCCTCAGTACCTATAATATTGCTGGAATTGTGAACTTTATGAATCTCATGATCCTCAGGTACACATTCCTCAAAGGATCCAGTCGTGTCATCTACATCTACATACATTCTCCACAAATGACTGCACTATGTGCAGTAGAGGGTTCAGTGACCCACTGCTAGTCGTTTCCAATACTGTTCCACTCACAAATAGAGCGAAGGAAAACACGTGTCTTTATGCCCCCCCCCCCCTCTATGAGCCCTAATTTCTCATATTATATCTTCATGGCCCTTTGCAAAATGTATGTTAGTGGCAGTAGAGTCTCTCTGCAGTCAGCTTTAAATGCTGGTTCTCTAAATTTTCTTAACAAGAGTTCCTCAGAAGGAATGCCACCTTCCTTCTGGGGATTCATATTTCAGTTCCCAAAGTATTTGCGTGATACTTGCTTGTTGATTCAACTTACCGGTACAAATCTAGCAGCCCGCCTCTGAATTGCTTTGGTGTCTACTTTTAATCCAACCAAGTGCGGATCCCAGACACTTGAGCAGTACTCAACAATAGGTCACACTAATGCCCTATATGTGGTCTTGTTTACAAGTGAACCACACTTCCCCAAAATTCTCCAAATAAATCAAAGTCAACCATTTGCCTTCCTACTATAAGCCACACCTGCCCATTCCATTTCATACTGCTTTGCAATGCTACCTCCAAACATTACCAGTTTTTTCTTACTCATCCACATTAACTTACATTTTTCTACATTTAGAGGTTGGTGCCTTTCATCACACCAACTACAAATTTTGGCTAAGTCATCTTGTATCTTCCTAAAGTCACTAAACCTTGACTCCTTCCCATAAACCACAACATCATCAGCAAACAACAGCAGACTGCTGCCCACCCTGTCTTCAAGATCCTTTATGTATATGAAAACATCAGCAGTCCTATCATTATTCCCTGGGGCACTCCTGACAGACAGTACCCTATTTGGCAATGAACACTTGCAATCAAGGACAACTTGTTAGGTTCTATTACTTAAGAAATCTTTGAACCACTCACATATCTAGGAACCTATTCCACATGCTTATAACTTCATTAACAGTCAGCAGTGGGGCACCATGGCAAATGCTTTCCAGAAATCTAGTAATATAGAATCAGCCTGTTGCCCTTCCATAGTTCCTAGTATATCATGTGAGAAAATGGCAAACTGAGTACCACACAAATGATGCTGATTCATGTATGCATCTTCTCAGTCTCAAGAAAATTTAATATATTCAAACTGAGAATATGTTCAAGATTGCAGAAAAAGAATGTTAGGGATATTGGTGTGTATTTTTTTGGGCCCTTTCTTTTGCCTTCCTTACATACAGGAGTAACCTGCACTTTTTCGCAGTTGCTTGGAACTTTGTGCTTATGAGAGTTTTTTGATAAATGCAAGCTAGGTAAGAAATCAGTGGCATACAGTACACTTTGTAAAACTGAATTAAGATTCCATCTGGACCCCTGGCAAATACACTACTGGCCATTAAAATTGCTACACCATGAAGATGACATGCTACAGATGCAAAATTTAACCGACAGGAAGAAGATGATGTGATATGCAAATGATTAGCTTTTCAGAGCATTCACACAAGGTTGGTGCCAGTGGCGACACCTACAACGTGCTGACATGAGGACAGTTTCCAACCGATTTCACATACACAAACAGCAGTTGACCAGCGTTGCCTGGTGAAATGTTGTTGTGATGCTTTGTGTAAGGAGGAGAAATGCGTACCATCATGTTTCCGACTTTGATAAAGGTCAGATTGTAGCCTATCGCGATTGCGGTGTATCATATTGCGACATTGCTGCTCGCCTTGGTCAAGATCCAATGACTGTCAGCACAGTATGGAATTGTTGGGTTCAGGAGGGTCATATGGAACACCATGCTGGATCCCAACAGCCTCATATCACTAGCAGTCGACATGAGAGGCATCTTATCCGCATGGCTGTAACGGATTGTGCAGCCATGTTTCAATCCCTAAGTCAACAGATGGGGACATTTGCAAGACAACAACCATCTGCACAAACAGTTCGACAACATTTGCAGCAGCATGGACTATCAGCTCGGAGACCATGGCTGCGGATACCCTTGATGCTGCATCACAGACAGGAGCGCATGCGATGGTGTACTCAACGACGAACCTGGTTACACAAATGGCAAAACGTCATTTTTACGGATGAATCCAGGTTCTGTGTACAGTATCATGATGGTCGCATCCGTGTTTGGCTACACTATGGTGAACGCACACTAGAAGTGTGTATTCTTCATCGCCATACTGGTGTATCACCTGGTGTGATGGTATGGGGTGCCATTGGTTACACATCTTGGTCACCTCTTGTTTGCATTGTCGGCACTTTGAACAGTGGACGTTTTATTTCAGATGTGTTATGACCCGTGGCTCTACCCTTCATTCGGTCCCTGTGAAACCCTACATTTCAGCAGGATAATGCACGACCGCATGTTGCAGGTCCTGTACTGGCCTTTCTGGATACGGAAAATGTTCAACTGCTGGCCTGGCCAGCACATTCTCCAGATCTCTCACCAATTGAAAACGTCTGGTCAATGGTGGCCGAGAAACTGGCTCGTCACAATATGCCAGTCACTACTCTTTATGACCTGTGGTATCGTGTTGAAGCTGCATGGGCAGCTGTAGCTGTACACAGCATCCAAGCTCTGTTTGACTCAATGCCCAGGCGTATCCAGGCAGTTATTACAGCCAGAGGTGGTTGTTCTTGGTACTGATTTCTCAGGATCTATGCACCGAAATTGCGTGAAAATGTAATCACATATCAGTTATAGTATAATATATTTGTCCAATGAATGTCCATTTATCATCTGCATTTCTTCTTGGTGTAGCAATTTTAATGGCCTCTTGTGTATTATCATCCTCATCTCTACAAAGCTGTCGTAACTTTCTCACTAAGTTTTACACAACTCATTTCTCATGGACTAGTTTTAAAATGTCCTTTTCACTTATGTTTCTGTTATAGTAGTAATTATTGTCTGAAATTCTTAAAGAATCATTATTTACACACCTTAAGAGTTACAAAATAATTATAAATTATTTGTGAATCACCACTGTAAGAAAGCCAAATTTAGTACAGAGTTTACATTTTCAAATTATTCCTCAAATAATGTCACTCAATATTCATTTTACATACAGGAAACTTGTACTACAGAGAATGGATAGTATTTACAGTAAGAGATAATTTCATTACACGTTTATTGTTGAGTAGAAAATATAGCATCTAAAAACAAAAGGAAGAAAATACAATACTACATAGCTCGGAGACCTAGTGCTCGCCACACACTTGACACACAAATGTGGTGTCCTCCTGAGGGTTTTTGCATCTTCTTATTTTTTCTTGGTGTTTGACACTTGCTTATAGGGTTCGTAAACCAAATAACCTTCCAGATTTTGGATGCACTAACCTGTATACATTTGGGTGTAGAATAGACTGAATTTTGAATGGACCAATATAGATCCTAAAACTTTTTTTTTAATTCATTGCTTATAGCATTGGATTTTTCATGTTTCTTCACCAGGAATAGATCATCGATTTCAAAATTTGCAGGTTTAAACTTCTTATCATGTCTGTTTTTCTCAATTTCCCTTGTTGTCCCATTACTTTCTTGACTATTTCTTCTCTCTCCTGTGGACTCATAGCCTTACATGCTGGGAATTCAATTAATTAATTGATCAGATTCGGTGGTTTCTTGTGATACATTATTTCATATGGGCAAAACCCAGTAGACGAATACTGTAAGCTGTTCAGTATATCTTCAAAGCTGTCTATGTTCTCTATCCAACTTACATGATTTTTGTTGCAATAAGTTCTAAATAATCTCCCTATTTTTCTCATGTAACGTTCAGCCGGATTGCTTGACTGGTGGTAAACAGATATCAGAATATGGTTATGTTCTCATCCTCAACAAATGCTTTCCAAAGTTTAGAAGTAAATTGTGCTCCATTGTCAGAAAGTATGCTCTTCGGTTTTCCTACCTTTGTGAAACAGTCTCTTCTAATTTTCAAAATGTTCTTACTTGTTGCTTTCTTAAATGGATATAGTTAAATGAATTTTGAAAAAGATCCACCATGACAAATATATAACAAAATCCTCCTTTAGTCTTAGGCAATGATCCATAAAAATCAACTGCTACAGGTTGTAGTTTTTCTTTTGATAAGATGTACATACTCTCATGTACATACTTTATCAATATTTCAATATACTGCTCTGGCTGACACGATCTCCAAGCATCACTGTCTGCACTGTATCCTCTAAAAAGTATACCCTTGTGCACTTTATACTACTGCTCTACTTTCTTGTATCTCCTCTTACCAAGACAACTTTTAACTAGCTTCCGGTTGGGATAATGGTTCTGATATATACGGATGTCATTACAAATTTTTCTGATTTCATTCTCATCTTTCAACCCTTTCAGATACATAATCCAAAATTCCCTTTCACACTCATCACTATTATTTTCACCCTCTCCTCCCATTGGCAATCTCGATAGAGCATCAGCAATTAGATTTTCTTCACCTTTTATATACTTTACTGTATAACTGAACTGCTGGAGGAATAGTATCCACCTGGTTATTCTGTTGTGATGCAAAGTACGCTCTACTATATAGATTAAAGTCTTATGGTCTGTGTATATTACTACTTGATGTCCTAATAAGTAATTCTTGAATTTGATGAAAGCCCAATAGACTGCTAGCAATTCTTTGTTGGTGATAACTTCTCATGCTTGTGTAAAGTTCTACTGGTGAAAGGTATTGATCTATGCTCTATCACACTACCATCTTTTCTTGGAACAAATGAGCTCCCAGTCCGTAGTCACTACTGTCGATCATAAAGCAAAATGGCTCTGTAAGATCAGGTCTACATAACATTTTATTATTGCACATCTGTTTCTTGATGTTGTCGAATGCCTCCTGACAACCCATGTCCCATACCCAAATGGTGTTCTTCTTCAACAAGTTGTTCAAACATGGTGCATTTAAAGCTTGAGTGCTGACAAACTTATGGTAGTAGCCACAAATTCCATAGTACAATTGCCGGCCGCGGTGGTCTCGTGGTTCTAATGAATCCTGTCTCGGGCATGGATGTGTGTGATGTCATTAGGTTAGTTAGGTTTAAGTAGTTCTAAGTTCTAGGGGACTAATGACCACAGCAGTTGAGTCCCATAGTGCTCAGAGCCATTTGAACCATAGTACAATTTGTTTCTTAGTCTTGGGTGCAGGAAATTTTGCAATGGCTTCAAGTTCTTCTTCATCAGGCAAGAGTCCTTCTTCTGAGATGGTATGGCCTAAAAATTTGAGTTTTTTAACTCCAAATTTGCGCTTCTCTAGTTTTAATGACATACCTCCATTTCTCAATCTATAACACACTTCACCCAACAAACGTTTATATTTTTCCCAATTCTATCCTGTTTCAGGTATGTCATTTACATAAAGGATTAGTTTGCTTAACAGTTCTTTTCCTAGAACAAAATCTAATGCTTGGATAAATTATGCAATTGATACATCAAGACCAAATGGTACAACACAATAACAATAGCATCTTCCTCCATACAAAAATGCAGTATATTTCCTAGACTGAATCTCCAATGTTACCTGATGGAAACCTGCTGTTAAGTATAAACTAGACATGCACTTCATATGTTCAAATTTATGCAGTAACTCATCTATGTTCTGAGGGTGATCAGTGTCCCTCTCAAGGTATTTGTTTAAATGTCTCGAATTGAGCACAAGTCTTACTCCACCATCATGTTTGGAAACTACCACCAATGGGTTATTGTATGAATTACTGCACCTGTCAATTTCTTCCCACTCTTCCATCTTTTGTAGGTCTTTCTCCACAGCTTTTCTTTTTCAGATGGATATTCTATAAGGTCTGATAAAACATTGTTCATGAGGTTTTACATTAAGTCTACATTCATAGCTTTTAACTTTCCTAGGTTTCTCACTAAACACACCTTTGTACTCCCACAACAAACTACCTAATTGATCTGTCTGTTCTTTACCTGGACTCTCAGCTTCCTTTAGTTTGGCGGCTACTAATTCAGCATACTTGTCTTCACTGCATTCTCCTTCATTGTCTTCCTTATTAAAGTTAAATCTTTTAATTTACACAAATCACTCTTATAATCTGAAAATTGTTCTCTAGGCAATTTTAGACGATTAGTTCAGTCATACGTGTTACATCTGTCTTTGGGTTGGTAAGCTTTAACTTTTTGTTATTCCAGTCAAAATCTGCATTTACTTTTTGTATCCAATTCATTCTGAACAAAATATTTTCATTGAGGTCAGGGAGTACAGAACATCTTTGGTTATACTGTACATCATTAAAAGCGAAAGATATTAAGGCTTGCCTGTTTACAACTTTTCTGTGCCTACCAGTTACTCCCCTTTTATATGTATGTAAAGGCAACTTAAAACTTTTTCCTTCGTGCTTTCCTCATCTTCATGCAACAAATCATCCTCAGTCTCTCTAAAGTCCAATTACTTATACCCTTTTTACCCGCACAATTTCTCTTTCTTGTCTGTATTTTACTTAGGGCCACATCAGAGGATTGCTTGATGTCGTGTCCCTCTTTTACACACTGTCTACTTTTCCCAGAACTGATCTCACTGTAAGCCTGCTGATTGGTTCTACATTCCCAGTTGGAATGTAGTTCTTCACAAATAATCTTGATGGCCCTTTTTACTCTGTCACTGTCGCTATAACCCATGTAAGTATCGCATAAAGTTTTCTAGCATCACATCTAACTCATGATGGCTGTCCACATGTCCCTTATCTGATAGTAAGGGCTCCTGCCAAATCCTATGGACATTGCTAATAGATTCAATGTGCTATCTGATGCTGGGGGAGAGGCTGAGCCGGATCAGACTGCACGTTCTGCCAGGATAGTGGCTGCTCCTTCAGCAAGGTCTGGACAGGCGCGTGGGGGTAGGGGTTTGTTAGTTATTGGGAGCTCCAGTGTTAGGCGGGTCATGGAGCCCCTGAGGAACATAGTGGTTAGGGCGGGGAAGAAGTCCAACATTCACTCAGTAAGCCTTGCCGGGGGGGCCTTGTCCAGGATGTGGAAGAGGCTCTTCTGGCAGCTATCGAGCTTGTGGCGTGCAGCCACCTGCAGATTGTAGCACATGTAGACACCAACGATGCCTATCGTCAGGGTTCTGAGGAAATCCTTGGGTCCTTTCGACGGCTGGCTAAATTGATGAAGGCGGCCTCCGTCTCTCGAGGAGTGGAAGCCAAGCTGATGATCTGCAGCATCGTACCCAAGGTGGACTGGGGTCCTCTGGTTTGGGGTCAAGTGGAGAATCTAAACCAGAGGCTGTGTCAACTCTGTGATGAAAATGGTTGTAGATCCCTCGTCTCACGCTATGGGGTGGAAGGTTGTAGAATGCCCCTCGATAGATCAAGGGTGCACTACACACAGGAAGCACCTACATGGGTATCACAGTACTTGTAGTGTTTCTTTTCTTTTTTTTTTTAGATTAGGTTCCTCCCCATGGGGAACAAACCGCTGGCCTGAAAAATTACTGGTTCATGACACTGATGTGGGTGTGCCAACTGTAAAAATTGTTAGTTCGCCTAAACAGGTCATTCCAAAGGATTTAAATATGCTTGATCTCATGTTAGTAAATTGTCGAAGTGTCTGTAGCAAGATCCCCGAGTTAATCTCCAAAATAAGCAGTAGCAATGCCAATATTGCAGTAGGTACTGAAAGCCGGTTGAAACCAGACATAAAAAGCAGTGAAATTTTGAACTCTGATTGGACAATGCTTAGGAAGGATAAGACTGATGCTATGGGAGGTGGTGTGTTCATTGCAGTTAAAAACTGTTTAAATGCAGTTGAGATCGATACTGCTTTGGACTGTGAAATAATCTGGATAAGGCTGTCAATCAGACAAGGATTGACCATTGTATTAGGATGTTTTTATAGACCACCACCATCAGCAACAAACATCACAGAACGTTTCAGGGAAAGCCTTGAGTACATAGGAAGTAAATACCCAAATTATCCATTAGTTATAGGTGGAGACTTTAATCTAACATCCATTGACTGGGAAAATTACACGTTTATCACAGGGGGCAGAAACAAAGATTTGTGTTAAGTTATTCTAGGAGTGCTGTCAACATACAACCTTGAGCAATTGGTTAGAAAACCAACTCGAGATGGGAACATGTTACATATCTTGGTGACAAACAGACCTGATCTTTTTGAGGAAGTTAATCTAGAGGAAGGTATTAGTGACCATAAAGTCGTTGTGGCTTCTATGTCATTGGAAGTTTGGGGGGGGGGGGGGGGACGTAGAGTTTTCTTGTTTGGGAAAGCAAATAAAAATGTCATTAATGAATATCTTCATAGTCAGCTCCAAGCATTCACCATGGGACTCAAAGATATTGAGCATCTTTGGTTGGAATTTAAAGGTATTGTCCATCATGTGCTAGAGAAGTATGTGCCTGAGGATTTGCAGAAAATAAATGTGTGGTGTATTGAGTGACAGTTATCTCTCAATATTAGTAAGTGTAACCTACTGTGTATAACAAGGTGAAAATCCCCATTAATGTATGAGTACAAAATAAATTATCATGTCTTTGGAAGCAGTAACGTCAGTGAAATATCTGGGTGTGACTATTCGAGATGATCTCAAATGGAATGATCAGATTACACAAGTAACGGGTAAGGTGAACTCTAGATTGCAGTTTATTAATAGAATCCTGAAGCGATGAACTCCATCAACAAAGGAAACAGAAGGGGCTGCTCGCTAAATTCTGAAATACAATCTTCACTGAGGATGTAGAGCATATATTATTACCACCAACTTCCAAATTGCGTCATGATCATCATTCAAAGATAAGGGAAATAAGAGCTTGTACTGAGGCATTCAGACAGTCGTTTTTCCCTCGCGCGATCTGCGAGTGGAACAGAGGGGGGTGTGAATTGTGCCCTCCGCCACACACTTCTTGGTGGCTAGCGGAATATATATGTAGATGTAGATGTAGATGTAGATGATACCTTTCCAGTTTCCATTGGCACAATCTGGTTCTCATATTCATCACAAATACTACTGACATCTTTTTCACCATCAGTTAAATCTTCTTTAACCTCCATATACACTGTGCCGTCTAATTCTTCCTCCCATTCATCATTACTACTGACACTTTCACTATCAACATTGCTACCCATGCTATCATGTCCAATAGTAGACACTTTTACAACATCTTTACAATGATTATCAGAATTGTTGATAAGTAGACCAGTACAAGCATAATCAATTCAGTGCTTAACAGGGATAGATTCTTCCGCCATTAATTTACTTAATCCCAACTCATCAAGATTACTATCAGAACCAACCTTTTCTTCTTCTTCTCTTTTTTTTCCACCCACACTGCTTATATAGAACTGAGATAGTTTCCTCCTCTAATGGAACCTCTTCAACATTTTTACAGATGCTAATACTTTTATCTTCAACACTTTCATTCATACTTTTCCAGAAGTTCCTGTCAAACTGTAATTTGCTAATCTGATGTGCTTTTCGTACATTACTTCTGTCATTTCCACTCCAATATCTTCGATTACTCTGTCTTATTGATCTGTTTTCAATATCTCTAGGCTGGTGGTGTTTTTCCTGATTTTGGTACTAAATTCTTGCCCCAAACTGACAGGCTCCCAATGAGGCATCCATTAATTTAAATTGCCTCAGCTTGAATTATGTTTGTCTGTTACTATTCTCCCAAGGTCTCTTCCTGTTGGCATGTCCTCTGTTTCCATTCCCATTTCTATGGTCGATCCATCTATTATCACTTCTATTGTAACCACTACTATTATTCTGATTTTCATTATCACTCCTGTCTTGAGTCCTGCTTCGATTCCACCCCCCAGATGGTTGATTGCCAAATCTGGCATTATTTAACCTCTCATTTCTCTCAAATGCTCTATCCAACTTATCTATGTATCTCAAGAACTGATCTACAGAGTTGCCTGGTCCACAGATCAACTCCCATTGTACTCTTTTTGGTAATCTCCTTTTTAAGGAATCTATTTGTATTAGTTCATCAAAAGGTTTGTCTAAGTGTGCTAATTTCCTCAATTGGTTTTCACAAAAACACTTCAAACTACCATCACTTTCTCTATACATTTAACCATTCAAAAACTCACTTTTAATCCTAGGTTTCTCAGGTTTTCACCAAAACTTACTTAAGAACTTTTTTTCAAATTCACTATGTGACATGGTAGAATTAACATTCTGATTGGCCCATGAGATTGCTTCTCCATCCAAAAATCGCTTAACAAATTTAAGTTTAACATTGTCTGTCACGTCATTACTGAAATTATCATGACAATGCTGTAGAAAATCAACAGGATGCAATTTCCCATCTCCTGGAAAGCACTTTAAAGGTATGCCACCACATACACAATTAATATTGCTAACAAAATTTCTTTGAGCGACACCCTCTGGTAATTCTACAACTTTCTTACTTAAATCTACAACATTATTTTTACACGGATCTATGTTTTCATCACACTTCAGTTCTACATTAATTATTTGATTGGTAATGTCTGTAAGTTTTACCTTTTGTACGCTTCTACTTTTTCTTCTAAAATTCTCCTAGTTTGAACAACCTCCACTTTAAGTTTAGAATTTTCTGCTTCTACATGTTAATCTAGCTTTTCGAATCTCTCCTCGTTTTTGGACAACTCTTGTGTGAAATTAGTTTGTAATACATCTACCGGTTCTTCTATTGCTCCTACATGACTACTGATGTCACACTGTCCTGTCTCAACAATAATTTTTAGTGCTGCCGAACCCTCCTGCATTTCTCTTCTCTGCTTAGTATTTTCAGTAACAGTAGTCATTAATTCTGCCATTTGTTCACTTAAATGGTGACTTTGCTGACCAATATCCTGCCTAATCCGTCCCATATGTTCGTTTGCTTCTTTCATATACTGCATTAATAACATTAACAAATTATCTCCTCCTACTCTTGCCTGTGTAATAGGAGTACTTGTGGCAACATTTTCACTGGAACCCTTTCCACCAAAATTTGGATCTACACTTGGATAACTGCTGGACGATGGTTCACTGATACTTTGCCCTAGGTCCAAAGTGTATTCTACAGATTCACGGCCTACAGGCTTCTCTTCATTCATTTTCGGGTTCTTGTCACACAACGCTATTTAAAATTAGGAAATTAAAAGATTAGTTACTCACCTGAATTCCAGTGGTGAAGTCTGAGAATTTGGGCCATTATCTTCAGGTAATGATATCCAAAACAAATAATTTGCGACCCTCCCACAGCAGGTAATGGTTTTTTTATTCTTTCTGTCTTTCCATAAACTGTCACCACAAATAATTCTCTGGGCAAAAGTTGTCTTGCATTCATGTTTTTACATAGCCTGAAACAATCACTCATTTAACACAGCTCAACTCCACCAATGTAATGATCTTATATTTTTGAACATTGCTTAATGTAATTTAACTTAACCTGGCCTGAGTTTCATTGATGATTGATGAGAACATCACAAAAGTTTCAAGCTTCACAAAATTATTTATTGACATTAGTTGACAACTGAACTGCACAGACTCCTGAGGTAAACAAATACACTGACTGATTGACCTCTTTGACTGACTTCACTGACTGACCACCTTGCAGCCTCGCTGCATCACTTTATATACAAATTTAACAATGGTCGTCATTGCTAATTTATTACAAAATGTAACTTACAGTTAAAAACAGTTTCTTCTAAACTAACTGCTGTTACATTTTTATAGGTTATAACATATAATGTAAACTAGGGTCAATGGAGGTGTCCAATCACGTCCGTTGGCTTTGACCCGTGATGTAAGGGTGTTGTGGTGTGTGACTTCATGAAGAAGCAACAAATTGAATTAAATGACTAACTGCACAACAGACAGCAAACCAACAACATCAAACGACACATCAATAACATAGACACAATGGAAATTTAATTCTTAACTCCCTGAAACTAATTTCCATCCTTCTTTAACAGTCACGACCGATAGATGCACACTTTAAGCACTGACACCCAAATGAACCCAATGCACCACATAACACGTGGACCATACACACACCACCAGAGGACACCACTAACCACAACAAGATGACATCTACAAACACAACACACTCATAAACTAAACTCCATGCCGTCATGATGTCATAAACCCCAACACCCTTACGTCACGGGTCAAAGCTGACGGGTGGGATTGGACACCTCCGTTGTCTCTGTAGTGGAGATAGTGAAATGTGGTGTATGAAAGCAGAATATGCAAGATGGGGGTTTGTTTGGGTTGTGTTTTTTTGTGTGTGTGTGATTGGGGTGGCTGTCCTATAGTGTAGAACCAGAACTTTTTTGTGGTAAGTAGTTGTTTTTTTGGGTCTATTGTTCACGTGTTATGATGTTCGGTGGGGTTTTTGTGTTGTTGGGTCGGTGTTATTTACTGCATGTGTTGGTGGTTGATGTTTTGGTATCGGCACTTGTGGTTGATTTATGTATCTGAGGGAAAGTATTCGATTTCAATTTTTTTTGTATCATCTGTTGTATGGGAAGTGACCAATTCCAATGTGTCATTGTAGCTATGTGAATTTTGGTATCGTGTGGTGCTGTTGACCTAGATAGGTAAAAGGAACACCTGAGAGTTAGGATCTGATTTCACAGGGGGGGGGGGGGGGGTTTGGAGGGGGGAGATGTAGTCATCGTCCATGTCATCAGGATGTAACAGAAACACAGTGTCCATCGTCGTCGTTGCCTCACGCCCATGCACCAGGAAAAGGAGCGTAAATTCTGTAGTCTTGTTTGGTCGTGTTGTAGGCAAACGTCACAAAAGGTAGCGCCTCATCACAGTTGCTCTGCTCAACATTGACTAACATTGACAGCATGTTGGCCAAGGTCTTATTAAGGCATTCAGTAAGCCCGTTAGTTTGCGGGCAGTTGTCATGTGATGAGTAATGTTGCACCAACAGTTTATCTTTGTCACAATATTCGATTGAAAAACATTCCCTCGATCCATAATTAATGAGGTTGGGGCACCGTGTTTTAATACAGCGTCTTCCACGATGAATTTCGCAACCTCGAATCCTTCGGCTGTTTTCACGGCTTTTGTAATGGCATAGCATGTCAGATAATCAATGCAAACAATAATCCATCTATTGCCACTAGCAGACATTGGAAATTGTCTGAGGGGGTCAATCCCAATACACTGGAATGGCGTTTTGGCTGGTGGAATTGGTATGAGTCGGCCAGGTGGTTTTTGGGGAACTGCCTTTCTCCTCCAGTACTCTCGACACTGCAACACATAGTGACGGACATGCCTAAATAAACCTGGCCAGAAAAATCTGTTGCAGAACCTACTGTATGTCTTAATAAATGGTAAATGTATAGCCTCAGGCATGTCATGTAATTTCTGTAAAACATCTAAGCACATGTGTTTAGGAATCACTGGTAGCCACCTATTCCCAAATGGATCAATGTTTTTCGTGCAAAGTAATCCATTAACTACCTTAAATTGTCATTTCACATCCTCTGACCAATTTAAGGTCAGCATAATTTGAGATATCTTGGTGTCCTTCTTCTGCTCAGCAGAAAGACCCTGGAGTGCAGCGAGACAGTCACTATCTTCATCAAAGTCTTGATGGTCTTGCACAGGGTTTCTTGAGAGACAGTCAGCATCTTGGTGTTTTCTTCCACTTTTGTGCAGTGTTGCAATGTCATACTCTTGAAGACGTAGAGCCCACCTGGCGAGTCGTCCTGTTGGATCCTTAAGACTTGTCAACCAAAAAAGTGAATGATGATCTGTAACAACTGTGAATCGCCTTCTGTAAAGATACTGTTGAAATCTGCACGTGGCTCAGATCACAGAAAGACAGTCTCTTTCTGTAGCTGAGTAGTTTCTCTTGGCTTTTGTAAGTGTCCTAGAAGCATAGGCTATAACCTTCTCTTTTCCATCTGAAATTTGCACAAGAACAGTACCGATTGCATACCTACTGGCATGTGTGTGTAGTTCTGTATATGCTCTCTCATCATAGAGACCAAGTACAGGGTCAGTCATCAGAGCTTTTCATATCACATCAAAAGAATCTTGTTGTGCACCACCCCAGATAAATTTAGCATTGGCTTTTAACAACTCGTGGAGTGGCCTGGCTTTGATACAAAAGTCTTTGATAAAATGACAGTAATAAGAACATAATCTGAGGAAGCTTCTCACATCTCTAATACTTTTAGGAATAGGCAATTCTGTTATAGATCTCACATTTCCTGGGTCTGGCCGAACACCTTCATTTGACACAAGGTGTCTCATGTGGTGGCACACACTTGCTGTCTAATGTCCTCTTCTTCTTCTGTCTCTGATCGATTGCGATATGTTGAATATGGCTCCAACTTGGGTTTCTCGCCATGTAAATTGCGGCTCTGTTGTGGCCTGATGGGAACCACTGTGTCATCGATAATGTGCACTATCACAAGTTCCAATACCCAGCATCTCCACCAGAATAATGTCATGTAGAAGAAGGTATAATTAGATGAATGGCGAACACTAACTTCACTTAACAAAGGTTTATTCAGCACTTGCACATACAAGAGCAAGGAGCAAACTGCTTCTGGCCAGAACACACATGGTATAAATACAGTTACAGAACATTCCAGTACAATTGTGGATACTTCTAGAATGTACTCATACCAAATATATAAATTAAAATTTTACAGTTCAGGTGCAACAGTCTAGTATCATAACCACTACACCATGGTGACTGTGCTACTCAGCTTCTTCTGTGCAATATCTTTACTTTATTCATACCTGGGATGGCTGCATACACTTTGTGTGACATTAGGTTAGGAATGCCATTTTTTATGTTAATAGCTATCTGCGTTACTGATAAAACCCTTGAACTATACGTTTAAAAAATATCTTTAAACTCTTGAGAAGTTTTGTGTCTGTTGTTAGTTGCTCCACATTCTTAAAGAGTGAGTTGTGATGTATGCTAAATGTAAGTTTCTGTTTTGCATTTTTATACTTTTATTGTTTCTCTTACAAAATTTCCATTGTATCCTCTCACACCTCTTTAAGACATTTCTGAATAGTTTTGTGTAAATCATTGTATTCAGCCCTGCTCCTATTATCGTTAACTTGAAAATCTTGCCTCCTCTTCAATAGCTCCCTCAAGGCAGCTGAGATATCCTTCGTACAAGCAATATATTTTATTGCTTGGATTTCTTAAATAATTGACCCTAATGTCTGTGTTTGTATAGTCTTCAGCTTCTGAGAAGCCATATCCATTATTCAATTTAACGTGATGTAGCTTGTTGTTTTAAATACATCCCTATAATATACACCTGTGACTTACTGCTTGATGGGTCAGTTTCTCTCTAACTTTGTACCTACTTTCACTCTGCATCTTGCGGACACATGACCACTTGCAATTCAAAAGTAGTTTTCATTGTCACATCATGTGTATTTCTGTATAAATATATCTGATTTCAATTTTATTTTCCTTATCTTCTTGCCAAGCTCATTTTCTAATTATTTACTTCTGGAAGATTTGTCTTGAGGACAAAACAT
Organism: Schistocerca gregaria; assembly: GCF_023897955.1. NCBI lineage: Eukaryota > Metazoa > Arthropoda > Insecta > Orthoptera > Acrididae > Schistocerca > Schistocerca gregaria. Next base: position 378,555,102 of record NC_064931.1, read on the forward strand.
ATCATTATTTTCGGCACAATTGACTGATGTATAATATGTGTTATTTGTGCTATCATAGGCAAAATTTCCCACTGAAGAATAGTTCTTTGTTTTTTCCCTTCATTTGCAATTAAGTCCCCAATTATACACTTATCTCAGTAATTTGCTGTATCAGTTTTTGTAATTTTTCATAAAGAAAAGAGTCTTCTACCTTCTCATTAGAAAGTGAGAATGATAGTGTATAGACCCAAGTAACTGAATGAAAATAAGTAGGTAAATAAATTTTCAGGAAATATCTCATCTTTATCTTGAAAACAAATCTTGCTATTCTCTTTTAGTTTCCTTTACTATCTCAGATAGTTTTTAAAAGTTCTTGTTTACAATAATGTATATCTTTACCCTGTAAATCACTCTAAAGTGCATAGCAGAGGGTACTTCCCATTGTAACTGTTGTTAGGTCTTCCTTCCTTTCCATTGACATATGGAATGCACGAAATATTATCGCTTAAATACCTGTATGTGCACTAGATGAGTCTAATCTAGTCATTACAATCCGTATAGGAGCAATACATAGGGTATTGCAACATATTTTTACATTCATCATTTAAAGTTGGTTTTAGAAACTTTTTAAGTAGGCTTTCTTGAAATTGTTTGCATCTATCTTGAAGGAAAGGTCAGTTCAGTGTCTTCAGGATCACCTTGACTCTCCCATGGATCAGACAAACCTGTCACCATTTGTGTTGTCCTTCTTTGTATATGTTCAATACCACCTGTTAGTCCTATTTGATATGGGTTCCATATATAAGAGCAATATTGTAGGATGGATCACAAGAATATTTCTTAACCAATTTCCTTTCTAGACTGATAGCATTTGCCTATCATTTTACCAATGAACTGAAGTCTGCCACCTGCTTTGACTGAGCATATGTGATAGTTTCATTGCATATCTGCACAAACTGTTACACAAAGGTATTTGTATGAGTTGACTAATTTTAGCTGCCACTCTTTGATATCATATTCATAGGATGCTATGTTCCTTAATTTTGTAAAGTGGAAAACTGTAGGCCCACACTTCTAAACATTTAATGAATGTTATCAAGTTGTAGCACTCTGAAATCATATCAAGATCTGACTGATTATGTGCACAGATTTTTCCAGACAATATTTAATTACTGATAACTGCATTGTCTACAAAAAGCCTGAGGTTACTATTAATATTGTCACAACATAACCACATTGAACTCCAAATCTTAAAAGCAGGTTCATTAATGAAACACAGAGTGTAGCACCAAAAGCACATTCGTCATGAACATCGGCGTATAGCCAGAACAGTACTGAACTCCTCGACAGAGTGTGCTGGCATGTATACAAACACCACATATTTCAGAATGCTGTTATTTATACAGAGAGAAAATATTACATACCATACAAACATTATAAACTTAAGATATTTCAAGAATGTTCCATAAATGATATATACTAAATAACAAATAATTGCTGGTGGTTGAGTTTGAACTTGTGAGCTGAAGCACTAATCACTACCCACCCCACACTGCCTGCAACACAGCTTGTGGCACTGTGCCCTTCCCACAAGAAACAGCAGAAGTTCTCATTGGAGTTGCCTACAGCACTGTGGATCTGGATCTCATCAACGGTCCTCTGTAAGACAGCATTGATGGGTTGTCATGTTCTGCTCATGTCATCACGTCCTCTTTACTATGATGAGCAATGAAAATAACCCCTCCTATTGAAGCTTTGCAGTTATCAATGAACAAAGTAAGAGCATGCGGACTATCAGATCAATTGTGTGATTGGATTGAGGAGTTCCTAGATAACAGAACGCAGCATGTCATTCTCAATGGAGAGAAGTCTTCCGAAGTAAGAGTGATTTCAGGTGTGCCGCAGGGGAGTGTCATAGGACCATTGCTATTCACAATATACATGAATGACCTGGTGGATGACATCCGAAGTTCACTGAGACTTTTTGCAGATGATGCTGTGGTGTATCGAGAGGTTGCAACAATGGAAAATTGTACTGAAATGCAGGAGGATCTGCAGCGAATTGACGCATGGTGCACGGAATGGCAATTGAATCTCAATGTAGACAAGTGTAATGTGATGCGAATACATAGAAAGATAGGTCCCTTATCATTTAGCTATAAAATAGCAGGTCAGCAACTGGAAGCAGTTAATTCCATAAATTATCTGGGAGTACGCATTAGGAGTGATTTAAAATGGAATGATCATATAAAGTTGATCGTCGGTAAAGCAGATGCCAGACTGAGATTCATTGGAAGAATCCTAAGGAAATGAAATCCGACAACAAAGGAAGTAGGTTACAGTACGCTTGTTTGCCCAATGCTTGAATACTGCTCAACAGTGTGGGATCCACACCAGGTAGGGTTGATAGAAGAGATAGAAAAGATCCAACAGAGAGCAGCGTGCTTCGTTACAGGATCATTTAGTAATTGCGAAAGCGTTACGGAGATGATAGATAAACTCCAGTGGAAGACTCTGCAGGAGAGACGCTCAGTAGCTCGGTACGGGCTTTTGTTAAAGTTTCGAGAACATACCTTCACCGAAGAGTCAAGCAGTATATTGCTCCCTCCTACGTATATCTCGCGAAGAGACCATGAGGATAAAATCAGAGAGATTAGAGCCCACACAGAAGCATACCGACAATCCTTCTTTCCACGTACAATACGAGACTGGAATAGAAGGGAGAACCGATAGAGGTACTCAGGGTACCCTCTGCCACACACCATCAGGTGGCTTGCGGAGTATGGATGTAGATGTAGATGTAGATGTAGATCAAGTGATTCTTCTGTTCATTGAATTTCTCATCACTGACCTGCACTTCAGGTCTGTAGTAGAGTTTCATGTGGAGGATATGGATGCTATCACCATTTACCAGTAAGTAGCCTTCTGCACATCCTTAGTTGAGAAATACTTTGCTCCTTCCAAACAGTTTCATTGTCATTAGTGAGTGACAGTGGATAGACATCTTTCTTTATAATTTTGTTCAGTCTTCAGTTGAAATGCCATGCGCCATCCTTTGTCTTCACAGTGACCAAGGACTTCCTGAACATTCAGTGATGTCATCTTACAGCATCTTCTCCACTTCCATATTATTCATCATTCGGTCAGCAACAAATTATATGAATGCTGGCTGATTGGTGAATGATGCCCAGTGTTGAAATGATGTTTTGGCATGGGCAGTTTGGTCTGTCTTTTCTCCACTTTGGATTTGAAAGCATCCAAACACTGATACAGAATGGCTGTTGCTCACCGATGGTTCCAGAGTCAGGCCAGATTCTGTTTGCATTTTGATAGCAGCCTTCTGTCCTGCATTATCTGTAGTTGTAGCAGAACATGTTTCACCATCAGTGACACTAAGCTGCCCTTGCTGGAGTGGTTTGACTGTCTCTGCGATGAGCTATGGCTGCTCAGGACAGGTAGTGATCCAAACATTTTCTCTATCTACCAACAGTCTTCACTGGCATATAGATTTCTTTTGTGGGCCTGAGTAAGATTTTGCAATCAATAAAAGCTTCATGGGTTAACTGAGTGTCTTGACTGATGACAGGAATTCATCTCATTGATGACAGCGGGGTAATGACATCGTCAATGGCAAACAGTTCCCCAGAGCAATCTTTGTTATGTGTTCTTCTTGGAATAGGTTTATGAGTCTAGAGCTCTGATCTCCCATAGTATTTGATTGTTTGTGAGTCCTGCAAGAATTCCCATCTAAGAATAATGTTATGACTAAATTCTGTTAAAATGACAGGTTCAAAGGGCTGTGTACTTTCATACAATACATGCTCCTGTTGGCTGGATGTTTTTCCGATTTTTGACTTTCAACACACTCATTTTTGTATCATGGAACACAGTTTTCATTAGCTGACAATGATAATCATCCAATATTACAGAAAAGGAAGCCGAAGTTGACTGGTACCTGGTTAGGATGGATGTTGATGATTACATCAATGAGATTTTCTAGCATCTTGATGACTGTCAGCTGTGGAGGATTTTGATCTGTGATGCCTCACCTCCATAGATGATCCCCTTGCTTAGTTTTGTTGAAGTTAGTGGCTAGGCGAGTGGCTTGTACCTCTTTACGGTGACGGGGAATGGCTATGGCGATTTGTGGAGCATCCTTGTCCAGGGTACTATGATGGCTTCATCCCACATGTCGACTGTAATTGTCTGCATTAGAATGGTATAACAGAACTGTTGTGATGGTTGACCTCTGGCAGCGTAATAATCATCGAGAACTCGCCTCCTTTCTCTGCAGTAGTGTACAACATGCCTGCAGAGTATTATACTTGGCAGAGGAGGTGGTGATACCTGTGCTGGTTAGGTGCTGGTTTGTCATTCGGTAACTGTGCATAAGCCCGAGTTTCCCAAGTAAATTTTTTCTTGCGTGTTCGCTAGTGATGGAGGTTGGGGCTAAAGATCGATACATATCTTCTGAAACGTTTTTATTACCTCCTGACATTTCAAGCTGACATTCATCACTGTCAGCTCCTGCTTACTCAGTTTGTTTGTTCTGATTGCTGTAAAATGTCATAACTCTTCTCTCGCTACCTGGCATGTAACGGGGTTGAGATCATTGACATCACTTGACGAATTCCTCAGTTGGTGTGACATCCATTACCAAAAGTGTTTAACACACATCGTCTATGTCTCCTCTCATGAAGATGTGAGGTTTTGTCAGCTTCTGTCATTTTCACATTCACATTGTGGAATAGTCAAAACATTCTATATGTAGAACCGTGACATTTCAGTATTATATTGGGCCCTAGTCTTCAATTTTTTTGTTGCTGATTGATGCCAAATGTTTTCTGCACGTCAGCCTGGACTTATCCCACCTATTTAGCTTCTCGTCATTGTCCTCAAAGTGCTGTACAAGAAAAAGTACACATTTGCCAAACACATCATGTTATTCAACCTGTTGTATTTGGTGACTCGGTTGAATCCTTTCAGCCATTTTGTCAGATCCTTACCAGCATTTCTGGAAAATACTTGTGGATACCTGATGCACAACTACTGAGTGAGCTAGTGCAGAAGTTAGGACACTGACTCGCATTTGGGAGGATAATGGTTCAAATCCCTGTCTGACCTTTGAGATTTGGGTTTTCCATATTTTCCCAAAATTGCTCCAGGTAACTGCCAGGATGGTGCCTTTGAAAAGAGCATGGCTGATTTCCGTCACCATTCTTTTGTATTCCAAGCTCATGTTTTGTCTCCTATGTCTTCCATGTTGCCAGGGCGTTAAACTCTAATCATTCTTCCAATCTGCAGCTGACTTACTGCTGACTTGGAACCCATTGGTCTCATGAATATACGGATTGTGGGAACAATGTACTGCTTTTATTCCAATTCCTGCTCATGTAGGTGATGCCATTTATGTTGTCTAATGGGAACTACAGTGGTGTAGACATTTTGAAGTACTCAGAATCTTCACCAAACTATGTCAAGTTGTAACGACACTCAAGTGCAAATCTGAAAACAGCATTGCCAGTGAAATACAACACATAACACTGAAAGCACATTTATTATAAATATATATGTACAGCCGGAACATAACTGAACTCCTGAAACTGAGAGTGTGGCTGTTTACGCAAACTTCAAAAATTCCAGAATAACTGCTAATGGTCAGGTTTGAATGGATGACCCATGACGCACCAGCCAGCGACACAAACCAATACACCACACTGCATGCATTACAGATTGTGGCAACATTGTCTGCTAGGTCATTAATATACAACATGAACAGCAAGGTTCCAACATGCTTTCTTGAGGCATACTTGAGGTTAGTCCTACATCTGCTGAAGACTCTCCATCCTCCTCATCAAGAAAGCCTCAATACAGTTACAGCATTCATATAATGTGTTACTGACTGAATCATGAATAGTACGGAAGTGGAGAATGCTGTAAGATAACAGCACTGAACATTCAGGAAGGCCTTGGTTCTCCCATGTGGTCCCTGTAATGATGGAGGATGGCACATGGTGTTTCTACTGATGACTGAACAAAATTGTGAATAAAGATATCTATCCATTGCCACGCATTGATGATAGTGAGACTGTTTGAAAGGAGCAAATTAAATGTCCCACCACCCAACTGGGGCATGGTGAAGCTTTAAAAATACCAGGCATGTTCATTTCCCCCATGTATTCTCCCAATTTATCAGTTGGTGAGTACACCAATATTTTGTGAATCTTCCAAATGCACATGCATTGTCTCCAACTTGTGAATGCTTTATGGCATGGTAACAACAATTCTTCTACAATAAAGATCTCTTTACATGTAGTTTGGTGTGGGTCAGAGGTGACACAGTCAAACCACCACTTGCTTCTCAGTATGCTGGCCCCTTTCAAGGAATTGAAAGGAATGATACAACATCAGTTATCAATAAGAACAGAAGACGGGATACAGTATTGGTGGATCATCTTAAGCCCGCTAATACTGATGATGCTCGATCTATCCTAATGTGTGGGCCCAGGTGAGGATATATGCGTGAACATCAGGGTCATTCAGATGTATCCTTATGCCTACACGTCTGCTCCACGAGCTGTGCAGGTGTGATCCTGCATAGTGATCATGTGCAAGATTTTGTGGATTCATGGTGCACCTGGTTTTTAGCAATCAATGCAATGGTGAACTTTCATGATTGTAATCAATGCATATGTGATGCTTGGCAGTTGTGGCTGAGCTATAGCTCTGTAGAATGTGTGTGAGGCAGGGAGGGGGGGATGACATGATAGATGTGCTGATAATCGATAAAGTCGAGGGACGTCGTTAAGGTGATCTATGTCTTTCATGCTTTTTTTGATTACAAAATTCTTTGCTAGCTCTCTTTCTCTCTCTTGTTGGTCTAATGTGTTCTGAATTTCATATTGCTCTGTGGTGTGGAAAGATATAATAAAGTGTTTGTATCAACAAGCTTGTGTGTTAAGGGATGTCATATTATTCAAATGGCTCTGAGCACTATGGGACTTAACTTCTGAGGTCATCAGTCCCCTAGAACTTAGAACTACTTAAACCTAACTAACCTAAGGACGTCACACACATCCATGCCCGAGGCAGGATTCGAACCTGCGACCGTAGTGGTTGGGTGTTTCCATACTGTAGGGCCTAGAACCGCTCGGCCACCACGGGCGGTTGTCATATTATTACCGTCCCCTAAAGCATCTCTATGGCCTATTTATACTTCATCAACCAGGGCAGTAAATATCTTCTTCCTGTGTTAATATATCACCTCTGAAATTATGACATGTCATGCTTTTCATCTAGGTAATGCTTTTCGATTCCACTGCACTTCAACCAACTTATATAGCTGGCAGGGAGGTAAACCCCCTTGACTCACCATGTTTCCAACCAGCCACAGATTATTCCTCGTGCTATTACAGTAATTAAAATATGTGCCTAACCAGTGCAGTTCTCTTACACACATAATAAAATGTTTTACATACTTCAGTTGCTTTTTATTAAACGTTCTACAGTTCTGTATTGTTTAACTTTTGAGAAAATGGATCACAAAAATGTGTAGTAATATCAGCAATTACTGGTCTGAAAAGACAGAAAAATGACAACAATTATGCAAACAGTTCCCTGTGCTAGTAACAGAATGTCTTATTTGTTGTATTCACAGACACTGTTACATACACAGAAATACCTCACAGTGAATTATCATCTGAGCTCAAATTAATGTATATGTTAACAAAAAGTATGCTGTGTCTTTATGTTTTGAAAGTGTGTGTTGATGTCTTGACTTAATTGTCTCGTTACAGTGTCTGGATTTCAGTGCCACCAACAGCCCTTACATACATACAGAATTTCTTCAAGTTTTGTGAGACATTGTTCAATAATATTATGCTACGGTAGTCACTGAAGGCTTCAGGCACTGCCCTCTTTAGAGACAAACTCATTTCTTTCGGTATCTACCTATCTACAACTCTATGCTTTGTTTTACACCTCTGTGGGGTAATGAGTCACAGCACTTTGATATGCATTCTTTATTTAACACAGCACAATGCTAGTTACATACAACAGGACAACATATACAGCAATAAAATCACCCAAGCAAACCAAAGATAACAAAGTTAAAAGATATTACGCACATATAATGTACCCTCATCACTAATTCAACCTATATCATTTGTTGATCACTTCACTAGTTGCACACAGCACACCTATTGAGCTGTAGTGTCTATTTCCTTAGAAGATTCTTTACAGTGACAGTACACCATGGAGTTTCCCATTCATTATAAACTGTTCTACTAGATAAATATCTGTCTAGTACTATTCTTTTAAACTTGAGCCACAGTTCTGCTACGTGCTCCTGTCATGAGATGAAAGTTCCAAAGTTTTCATTATATGTGACATTACTGCCTCTTTGTCTAGTTTGCTGAATATATAAATCTATCTACATGTTTTAGTTGCCCTTTGTTCTTTGGTAATCATTGTTGCTAGACCTGCCTCATGGTCACTGCTACCAGTTTTAAAGTGGAGATCCTGAAAGAGGTCAGATCTGTTTGCTGTGTTAGATCCAATATATTTAAATTGTAAATGGAATTTCAAACTGTCTGTTCTAAGTGGCTTTGTAGGACATGTTGTCATGCCTATTATTAACAAAACTGTAACATGAAACTTCCTGGCAGATTAAAACTGTGTACGGGGCCGAGACTCGAACTCGGGACCTTTGCCTTTTACGGCCAAGCGCTCTACTGACTGAGCTACCCAAGCACGACTCACGCCCCGTCCTCACAGCTTTAATTCCGCCAGTACCTCATCTCCTATCTTCCAAACTTCACAGAAGCTCTCCTGCGGACCATGCAGAACTAGCACTCCTGAAAGAAAGGATATTGCGGAGACATGGCTTAGCCATAGCCTGGGGGATGTTTCTAGAATGAAATTTTCACTCTACAGCGGAGTGTGCGCTGATATGAAACTTCCTGGCAGATTAAAACTGTGTGCCGGACCGAGACTCGAACTCGGGACCTTTGCCTTTCGCGGGCAAGTGCTCTACCGACTGAGCTACCCAAGCAGGGTCTGCCAGGAAGTTTCATATCAGCGCACACTCCACTGTAGAGTGAAAATTTCAGTCTAGAAACATCCCCCAGGCTGTGGCTAAGCCATGTCTCCGCAATATCCTTTCTTTCAGGAGTGCTAGTTCTGCATGGTCCGCAGGAGAGCTTCTGTAAAGTTTGGAAGGTAGGAGACGAGTTACTGGTAGAATTAAAGCTGTGAGGACGGGGCGTGAGTTGTGCTTGGGTAGCTCAGTCAGTAGAGCGCTTGCCCGCGAAAGGCGAAGGTCCCGAGTTCGAGTCTCGGTCCGGCACACAGTTTTAATCTGCCAGGAAGTTTCATATCAGCACACACTCTGCTGTAGAGTGAACATTTCATTCTAAAAACTGTAACAATCCCATATGATTGTTGAATGATTAACATTTCATCCAAAGGTTATCATATAATTGGGGAACTTACATACTAATGAACTGAGATTTTCTCTGAAGTTTTCAGCTACATTAGAGAGTGAGCTTAGTGGTCGATAGGATGATCCAATTATAAATGTGTGTCCACACTTGATAATGAGTCTTTCACAGACAATCTCTCGTGCAGTTTCAAGTCCTATGTCAGTATTTATCTTTCTCATGTACCATAAGCATATAAATGCTTATACATGAGAAACAATTAGGGGATGATTTGTTTTTGAACAAAGATACTGTTACCAAAAGTTTCTAAAAAGCACACATCATGTTTAATATTGATGATATAGCATGATTTATCATGGCATTCACAAATTTTCAAAAAACATACAATATATCATGATACACATGCCACAATCAATGGAAGGTGATGGATGCCATGAGTGGGCAGACTTAAGTGGCTAGACTTAAGCAACACAACACACCAAAGAACTTATAAAAACTTCATAGGCACGTTATATAGAATTAACAAACAAAAAGAAACTGTCACTGAGGAGACTCAAAGCTACACTAATATGGATGAAAGAGTGGTGTGGTATCCATTGTACCACATATGCGTTGCAACTAACTGCTCTGTAAACTTGTACTAGTGTTGTTGGGACAGATGAGACTACTTCCACAACAGATTTGCATGGTGAAGTGAATGTCAGTAAATGTGTCTGCAAAAAGAAAAGAAAAAAAAAGATGAAGAAAGCTGGCCGGAAGTGCACTGAGGATGAATTTGTGCATTTAATTAATTTGTACGATGATAGGTCAGCATTATTTAATATATAGTTGCTGGACAACAGGATCTGAGACTAGAAGCAAAGTTTGTTGGTTGAAGTGGCTAAAGGTTTTAACACCTCTGCAGAAGAAAATTACCAGAATATCCACAATTTAAGGAATAAGGCAAAATAGTTTTATAACATAGAAACAAGATGTGATCTGAAACTTCCTGGCAGATTAAAACTGTGTGCCCGACCGAGACTCGAACAAGGGAGCTTTGCCTTTAGCAGGCAAGTGCTCTACCATCTGAGCTACCAGAGCACTACCCACACCCGGTTCTACAGCTTTACTTCTGCCAGTATCTCGTCTCCTACCTTTCAGACTTTACAGAAGCTCTCCTGCGAACCTTGCAGATCTAGCACTCCTGAAAGAAAGGAGACTACAGAGACATGGCTTAGCCACAGCCTGGAAGGTGTTTCCAGAATGAGATTTTCACTTCGCAAAGGATAATGGGAATGATAGCTCTTGTAAATAAATAAATTGACTTACTAGACTAGAAGATGTTTTGAACTTATAATTTCCTCTGATTGTGCTGACCAACAGGCAAAAGTTATTTTACTTTCTTTCACTCCTTATTGTCTCACAGAATTATGACATGTAGTAATGTGAGCAAGTAACTACTAGATTTATTTGGCTATTGTGAACAGCAATAGTACTGTGTGCTTTACATAACAACACTACTTACAGAGGCTTCAGTGTAGATGTTTAAATGCTTGCAACTCACCACTTTTGTGCATTAATATTATCTGTGCCTAGTAATAACTACTTTTGCATCAACTATGATACAACCTCATGCTATGGGTTGTTCACCAAGGTGTCACAGCTTCAGTCACATGCCAGCAGTGAACAGATTGCCCATTCTATTCCCACCCTTTGCAATTATTTATCACTTAACATAGATGATTCCTTGAATGTTGTGGGGCTTAATTATTTGTAACATACTAAAATTTACTACAACATTCTCTGTGAGCCTATGTATGAATAGGAACATTATATACTGAGGCAAGCAGCTCAGCTACATGTGTTTCTATGTGCATACGTAATAAACATACTTTTAACAAGAAGTATTATTTCTTGTCAGTGACCATGATCTTACAACTGGCAATCTGTTCCAGATATTATCTAACAATATACCACAATATAAACCACAAAAATAGTTTCCATATAGTCTTTCTTCCATGTAGACTGGTGTTTTACTGGATCCATCCTGAAGCCTTTATGAAATCTGCAGATAAGGAACACTGCTATTTCAGTTCAGAACAGATACTATTCTAGTAGTGAAAGGGGGAGAGAGAGAGAGAGAGAGAGAGAGAGAGAGAGAGAGACTCAGTTGTACAGATGCAGCAATATTTCTGTCATTGCTTTAGTTTTGTTTCTATGGATTAGCTGCAACTGATCTCTAAATGCTTCACTTTCGTTGCACCAATGTCTGGCAGAATCTTACACGAGAATCTGTGTCAAATGATTGTGGTACAAGAACTTCTTGACTGAAACAAAAACAGCCACACTGGATAATATGGCGGGCAATCTGAAATCTGAGAAAAATTCTACCCCAGTGTGTTTGTGAGAATCTATTTGAAGTATTCTAAACCTACTAAAGAAAATGAGACCTTTGTTTTCATGTTTCATATCTTCTGAGGTGGACAGGGCCCTTAATGCACATTTAGGAAAATCAGGTACCTATCCACATCCAGACTTGAGGAATGCAGTTTTCTGCTGTTTTTATGAATTGCTTAAGGCAAATACTGAGATGGTTCTTCTGAAAAGGACACAACCAATATCCTTTTCAGTCTGAGCTTGCACTCTCCGTTGATGACTTTAATCTTCCATCCTTCCAGAATGAGGACAATTGTTGACAGTTATTGTAATAGCTGTAATTTGTTTCTGTTTCATTCATTGTGCCCCTCACTGTGGGAATTCATGCAATGATTTTCACTTTTTCTCTTTTTTTACGAAATAGAATATTGCATGAAAATATGTATTGAAAAACTTGATATTACATGAGAGATTTCTTATTTTACTAACATAATCCATTAGAAAATATATTTGAATTCTTCCATAAAGTTTGAAAAATGATAATAAATTTAAGAAGAGACAGTACTTGAAGAGGTCAAAAAAGTCAGCCAACCAGTTGCAAGTAAAGGAACCCATGATCTAGGTTTCAACAATTTTAAAATTATCTTCTTCAGAAGATGTCATGGGTCTTGTTACATCACCTGCTGATTAAATACCCTGAATAAAGTCAAACAGCTCTTGTTGTATGAGACATCCATTTGAAGAACACAAATAATAATAATAGGATTGCAGCACTGTAGTATTACATGTGTGCATAACAAATGCTAAGTGCAGTGGGCCATTAACAAAGGCTCTTGTCACTGGGACACTACCCTTAACATTTGATCTGCACACCAGTAATAGTACAGTGCTAAAATCCTAAGTCATGGCTTGTGATTATTTATGTTCTTCAGTAGACCTGGGCATTGTGGCCTGCAGTCTTTGTTTGTAACTTCAAATTTAATAACTCAAGAATTTTAGATATTGTAATGAAACTCTAACCAAATAAGCAGTATACTGAGACCCCCATGTCAAAAAAATTAAAAAACTGTGGAAAATGTAGTGGAGTGAATATTGATTTTTAATTTATATACTGATTTATGTGTTATTTTTAATTTACGTACACTGTACTTCCATACTATTCAAAATAATAGGTCAAAGCAAATTTAATTTTTTCAATTATTAACTTGTTGAAACAATAAACCAGGAATGTTTACCAATTTGTTGTTTTGTGTATTTTTAAAGAAATGTTCCTTAGAATTCGATTTTTTCTTCTAATAATTTAAGGACATATGGTGATCTCTTCGTTTTCATTCCCCTAATCCCAGTGCTGATCAAGATCAAGAGACTTTCTCATGAGTTTTATCACTGACTTGAAATCAGAAAGCTTTGCCATTATCTATGTTTCTATGTTGCAGCTGCTTAAACAAAATTTCATGGGATTTTATTGAAAAGCTGAAGCCAAAAGAGAAACTCTTGGTCATTGTTAAGAAGTTACCAAAACCCAACTGCTTTAGCAGTTGTTGAATAATCATTGCTATCATCTTCCTCAATTGAGAAGAAAGTAGAGAATCCCTGTAAATTTCAAAAAATATTCAAAGTTCTTTTTGTTGTGTTGCACAGCACTCTAGAATGAGGTTGATTTTTCAGGCATAACAGTGTACAAATTTTCTTCTTTCATGCAATCCTTTCACTTTTGCCTGCACCTCATTGTGCTTACCACTCATAACTGAAGCTCCATCATAACTCTGAGCTATCAGTTTTTCTGGAGAGTCATCAATCTTTAATTTGTCAGGTTCATTGAACACTTCACTACTTATTCTTGCAGCTGTATGATTTTTGGGTGTTGTGAAATTTATAAACTTTTCATATATTTCCCTTTTAATTGATATTGAACAATAGTTCATAGATACAAGGTGAGACAAAGTTGCACAATCTGTCATATCATCAACTTCAATTGCGACGTAATCTGTTTGCAATATTTCTTTAGAAATCAACTGGTGGCAAACACCTTATACAGAGACCAGCACCTCAGTCGGAATTGTTTTGGAAAGCCCCCAAAATATAAAATTATTGGTTTTTTCAATATATTCCTTCAATGTGGATCGTCCAAAGCCTGAAAAAAGCAGTATTCTCTGAGGTATCTGTTTCATCATGTCCTCTTAGTGCAAGTTCAAATTTCCCACAGGATTTGATACAGTTGATCAACTTGCTAAAGATGTAAAGATTCTTAGAAACATCTTCATTAAACTTCTTAATCCTCATTCTGTAAGCTGTATCCAACTGACGTCTTATATTGACTTTGCCAAAGCACAGCAACCTTGATGCTACTGTTCATGTGTAGTTCACTCAGTTTTTGTTTTTTAACTTTGTCAGTTAAATGTTTAATGTCTGATACCCCACCTGTGGTCTAAGGACATTTTGCAACATGCATTACCAGACACTTGCAACAGATGAAACCCTTCCTTATTCCACATCCACACTGTCAGTTTGCTTGTTTGCATAAAGTAGGAGCAAATTTTCTGGTAAAACTACTTTTGCTTTTGCATATATTTTTAATCTATATATGTTTAAATCAGAGCTTTGTGGTCCTAACCTTTCCTGTTCCAACTTTTTATCAAAAGTAAGATTTTTTACCACCAGCAGTTAAAATATTATTTATGTTGTTTACTCCATCATTCTAAACAGGAAACTAGCACATCATTTAGTCACTAGGCTGCACTTTAAATAGTCTAATTCACATCAAAACAACAATACTAGTGCCACACACGCAATGCTACTCATACTTTGCTCACTTTGCTCGGGCATTGCTCTAAGCAGCCATAATGTAACGCACTAACTCCACCCAACTCCCAGTATCCCCATCTTTCCACACATGTGCATTGTCTGCCAGAGTGGTTCACTGAGGATCTGACAGTTGAACCATTCTAAAAACATTGATAATTCACTTATGCGGGCTGGTAGTCAACCCATTCTAAAAACACAGATCATTCCTATACATGCATTTTTCTTACATGATTTGTACATGCTGCAACTTTTGTCCTTATTGATATTATTGGGAGGGTTCTGTCCTGGAGTCCTCAAGGAATAGCTGCCACTGATCTACAGAGGTAACTGTGACAACTCCAATTGGGGGTGTATGACCTCTTTTCTGTCAGAAACTGTGCAGTGCACCAACAATATCAGTAGGTTGACAAATATCTACCATTTATTTGCTACTCTGTGCATAGATGCTTCACTGACTTCTGTTAGGGCATAATGCAAATACTTATACTACCTCCCAAATTTGATAGGTAGCAGTAGGAAAGCCACAGAATATCTGCGCTGCTTTTCCCCCTTCATGATACACTGCATGTAATAATCAAGGTGAATGTTCACTTCACTTTATTTCAGGCATGTTACAGGAGATGTCATTTGTTACTTTACATACTTGACAGTCCACTACAGTTTTCCTGGATAGGCTTCTTCTATTAGTTATGTCCTCACTAAAAGTAAAGGATTTTTCACTATTACAGTATTGACATGTAGCAACAGTCAAAAGAAATTCTGAAAAGCTTGCACTTACTAATTGAAATAAAACCATTATTTTAACTATTTACAATACCAGAATCATCTTCATTTTTGGTTTGATGTTTTGACTTGTGTTTTGAAGAATTGCCTGGTGCACTTTTAGGCGTAACCTCACTTTGCTGCTGTGTAGCAGTTTCTTAATTTTTATGATTTCCAACAACACGCTTGTTTTGATTACCATAAAATTTATGACTGCAATTAAACTTCTTCATATTTGGCACTTTATGATGTAAAATGATTGAAATACTTAGTGACAGCAACGCATTTATGACACAAACACATGGAAAAAACATAACTAAACGTAAGTAATTTACATATATCAATAGAAAAATCAATCACAATAAATCCCTGCTCATAGTACAGTCAATATGTTCTTCAAGGATATTATGTAAATGAGTGCTATGGAAATAATGGCACCAAAATTAAATAATGAGGCATTGCAGGCAAAGTTTTGTGTTTGGCAGTAATGTGACAGCTAGACATTCACGTGCTGCATCTGCTTTAAAAAGGATTTAAACATGAAAATGAGGTAATATATGTAAAGTACATATTTTTAGAATCAGGAAGAAACAGAATTTTATTGAAAAATTCATTTTTTTTGGGCCCTCATGACATTCAGGTCCACTTAAGATGGATGTCTCATATGACAAGCTGTTTGGTGTTATTCAAAGTGTTTAATGAGCATGTCATATAGCAAGGTCCATTACACCTTCTGAAGAAAGCAATTTTAAAATTGTGGAAACCTAGGTTGAAGGTTCCAGTGAACCTATATTTGCAATTGGTTGGCTGATTTTTTTCAACATCTCCAAGTTTAATTTCATACAGTTGCTGAAGTTACAGTCATGTTTAAGATTTTTTTTGAGAAAATACTTTTAAAGAAGATGTGATCAAAATAAAGAATTTGTGTGGCATTCAGAGTAACTGTATATTTCAACTCGAGTAGCATATTTCGAATGAAATTCTTACTTGTCTGTGAAAGTAAAGAATGCTTAAAATCTACTGGTTTTTGTTTATGACATTATTTAAATGTTTCATAACTGAAAATTATACTCCTCAGTAATTTATGACTTGCTCTACAAACATAGAGGAAAGAAAATGAATTTATTTTGTGAAATTTTCCTTTGAACAGTATGAAATACCCAGCTGCATAATGTGTGTTCTGCTTGCCATGAAGGCATATAGGATACATGTAGGATAAATGTAACTTGATGTCACAAACCTTAATCAAAATATCAGTACATAATTTCTATCCTTAATGCTTCACCAAATAGCCTAAAAATTCTAATTTTGAATTTTATCTGCTTTACTTCAGCATGCCTGGTGAGCTATGCCACAGAAATTGTCATGAGAATGTGTCATGGAAAACGTCGTTGCACACTTCCTGCTGATTCTGAAACATTTGGTAAACCCTGCAGAAGTGACTCACGGATGTATCTCAAAGTTGTTTATACATGTGGTAAGTATGATCACATATTGTAATGCTTCTTTTGTCTTTTATAACTGATTCTGTTGAATTCAATATACAAAAAAAATTAAAAATATAACACATTAAAAGTGTGTAATATTAAGTAGTGATGAACTGTGATTTTTTGGCTTCAAATGAAATAAATTCCTGCCCCGCCCCCACATCGATTAGAATGGACAGGGACTGCGATTGCTGTGTTCAGATGAGGGCTGACTTGGCATCCCTTCGCTCACAGCTGCAATCGGCGCTGACTTCGGCGCGCAGCTTGAGGCTGTTGCCAATGGGCACCACTGTGGGGAGCCGGACTTGGGTATCACGGGGATGTCAACCTCCCGTCTGTCCCCAGATCAGTCTGCCGCTGTGGTTGCCCCGGTTGCTGCCCGCAGTGGGGCTGAGCCCTCGCCTGTGGTTGATTGGGAGGTCGTTCCAAGGCGTGGCAGGCAGCAAAAGGTGTCCCCGGAGGCTGATCAGAAAGCCTCCCCGGTGCGTCTGATAAACCGGTTTCAGGCACTGTCTCTGGCTGAGCCAGATGCAGCTGCCTGCCCTGTTTCAGAGGATCATTCTCAGCCTTCAAGGTCCGGGCAATCGCAGAGGGTGGGCTTACTGGTAGTTGGGAGCTCCAATGTTAGGCGCGTAATGGGGCCCTTTGGGATACGGCGGCTAAGGAGGGGAAGAAATCCAGTGTGCACTCCGTGTGCATTCCGGGAGGAGTCATTCCTGATGTGGAAAGGGTCCTTCCGGATGCCATGAAGAGCACAGGGTGCAGCCAGCTGCAGGTGGTGGCACATGTCAGCACTAATGACGTGTGTCGCTTTGGATCTGAGGAAATTCTCTCTGGATTCCAGCGGCTATCTGATTTGGTGAAGGCTGCCGGTCTTGCTTACGAGATGAAGGCAGAGCTCACCATCTGCAGCATCGTTGACAGAACCGACTGCGGACCTTTGGTGCAGAGCCGGGTGGAGGGTCTGAATCAGAGGCTCAGACGGTTTTGCAACCGTATTGGCTGCAGATTCCTTGACTTGCGCCATAGGGTAGTGGGGTTTCGGGTTCCGCTGAATAGGTCAGGAGTTCACTACACTCAGCTGGCGGCTACACAGGTAGCGGAGGCTGTGTGGCGTGGACTGGGCGGTTTTTTAGGTTAGAAGGCCTTGGGAAAGTGTGGGATGCACTGCAATGTCAAAGGATGCTTGGCAATTACAGGACATGCTTGGATCAAGGAATAGTCGGAATTATAGTTGTAAATTGTTGTAGTTGCGCTGGAAAAGTCTATGAGCTTCAAGGGCTAATAGAAAGCACAGAAGCTGATATCGTTATAGGTACAGAAAGCTGGCTAAAGCCTGAAATAAGTTCTGCAGAAATTTTTACGAAGTCTCAGACGGTGTTCAGGAAAGATAGATTAGGTAGAATTGGTGGTGGAGTGTTTGTGTCTGTCAGTAGTGGTTTATCTTGTAGTGAAGTCCAAGTAGATACTCCGTGCGAATTGGTGTGGGTGGAGGTTATACTTAACAGCCGAATTAAGTTAATAATTGGCTCCTTCTACCGACCCCCAGACTCCGATGATACAGTTGCGGAACAGTACAGAGAAAGTTTGAGTCTCGTAACAAATAAATACCCGACTCATACGGTTATATTTGGTTTGGACTTCAACCTACCCTCGGTATGTTGGCAAAAATACTTGTTCAAAACCGGTGGTAGGCAGAAAACGTCTTCCGAGATTGTCCTAAATGCTTTCTCCGAAAATTATTTCGAGCAGTTAGTCCACGAACCCACGCGAATTGTAAATGGTTGCGAAAACACACTTGACCTCTTAGCCACAAACAATCCAGAGCTGATAGAGAGCATCAGGACTGATACAGGAATTAGTGATCACAAGGTCATTGTAGCTAGGCTCAATACCATTTCTTCCAAGTCCATCAGAAGCAAACGCAAAATAATTTTATTTAAAAAAGCGGATAAAGTGCCACTAGAAGCCTTCCTAAAAGACAATTTCCATCCCTTCCGAACTGACTATGCGAATGTAGACGAGATGTGGCTCAAATTCAAAGATATAGTAGCAACAGCAATTGAGATATTCATACCTCATAAATTGGTAAGAGATGGAATGGATCCCCCGTGGTACACAAAAAAGGTCCGAACGCTGTTGCAGAGGCAAAGGAAAAAGCAAGCGAAGTTCAGAAGAACGCTAAATCCCGAAGATGGGCTAAAATTTACAGACGCGTGAAATTTGGCACGTACTTCGATGCGAGATGCCTTTAATAGGTTCCACAACGAAACATTGTCTCGAAATTTGGTAGAAAATCCGAAGAAATTCTGGTCGTATGTAAAGTACACAAGCGGCAAGACGCAGTCAATACCTTCGCTGCGCAGTGCCGATGGTACTGTTATCGACGACTGTGCCGCTAAAGCGGAGTTATTGAACGCAGTTTTCAGAAATTCCTTCACCAGGGAAGACGAATGGAATATTCCAGAATTTGAAACATGAACATCTGCTAGCATGAGTCTCTTAGAAGTAGATACCTTAGGGGTTGCGAAGCAACTCAAATTGCTTGATACGGGCAAGTCTTCAGGTCCAGATTGTATACCGATTAGGTTCCTTTCAGATTACGCTGATACTATAGCTCCCTACTTAGCACTCATATACAACCGCTCGCTCACCAATAGATCTGTACCTACAGATTGGGAAATTGCGCAGGTCGCACCAGTGTTCAAGAAGGGTAGTAGGAGTAATCCATTTAACTACAGACCTATATCATTGACGTCGGTTTGCTGTAGGGTTTTGGAGCATATACTGTATTCAAACATTATGAATCACCTCGAAGGGAACGATCTATTGACACGTAATCAGCATGGCTTCAGAAAACATCGCTCTTGTGCAACGCAGCTAGCTCTTTATTCGCATGAAGTAATGGCCGCTATCGACAGGGGATCTCGAGTTGATTCCGTATTTCTAGATTTCCGGAAAGCTTTTGACACCGTTCCTCACAAGCGACTTCTAATCAAGCTGCGGAGCTATGGGGTATCGTCTCAGTTGTGCGACTGGATTCGTGATTTCCTGTCAGGAAGGTCGCAGTTCGTAGTAATAGACGGCAAATCATTGAGTAAAACTGAAGTGATATCAGGTGTTCCCCAGGGAAGCGTCCTGGGACCTCTACTGTTCCTGATCTATATAAATGACCTGGGTGACAATCTGAGCAGTTCTCTTAGGTTGTTCGCAGATGATGCTGCAATTTACCGTCTAGTAAGGTCACCCGAAGACCAGTATCAGTTGCAAAGTGATTTAGAAAAGATTGCTGTAGGTGTGTCAGGTGGCAGTTGATGCTAAATAACGAAAAGTGTGAGATGATCCACATGAGTTCGAAAAGAAATTCGTTGGAATTCGATTACTCGATAAATAGTACAATTCTCAAGGCTGTCAATTCAACTAAGTACCTGGGTGTTAAAATTACGAACAACTTCAGTTGGAAGGACCACATAGATAATATTGTCGGGAAGGCGAGCCAAAGGTTGCGTTTCATTGGCAGGACACTTAGAAGATGCAACAAGTCCACTAAAGAGACAGCTTACACTACACTCGTTCGTCCTCTGTTAGAATATTGCTGCGCGGTGTGGGATCCTTACCAGGTGGGATTGACGGAGGACATCGAAAGGGTGCAAAAAAGGGCAGCTCGTTTTGTATTATCACGTTATAGGGGAGAGAGTGTGGCAGATATGATACACGAGTTGGGATGGAAGTCATTACAGCATAGACGTTTTTCGTCACGGCGACACCTTTTTACGAAATTTCAGTCACCAACTTTCTCTTCCAAATGCGAAAATATTTTGTTGAGCCCAACCTACATAGGTAGGAATGATCATCAAAATAAAATAAGAGAAATCAGAGCTCGAACAGAAAGGTTTAGGTGTTCGTTTTTCCCGCTCGCTGTTCGGGAGTGGAATAGTAGAGAGATAGTATGATTGTGGTTCGATGAACCCTCTGCCAAGCACTTAAATGTGAATTGCAGAGTAGTCATGTAGATGTAGATGTACTGAGAAGGTATGTAAGAATATGCTCATTTAGTTATTTGTTCATCCAAAAAGTCTTTCCAGCTTGTGGAATACAGTATAAATATTGTGTATGAATGTGTGCAAATGTTCATGTGTCCAAAAACAGACAAACACACACACACACACACACACACACACACACACACACACACACACACTTGCTCTTACTCTTACATAAAGCACAGAAACAGTAATATTTAACAACATAATTGATTTTTTCCATTAAATAGTTTGTAGTCCTTGCAGTACCTGCACTGCCTTGTTTCAAGCCTCCTGTACTTCATGGGTTCTAAAAATGTTAGGATTTTGCATATAGAGTGAGAATGATGAAATTATTTTTTCCCGTATGCATTTGTATCACACTGTTTCTCATTGAAGTTTAAAAGCTAATGTCCTTACTGACTTTATATGAAACTTTTTCCTTTGCTTTGTGATCACAATCAGGGATATTAAAATTTTCATTTTTTTTTTTAATTCGCTGCAGCAAATTTACAAATTTCTACTATATACATACAGGGAAGAGGAAGGAATGATGACTTTTGAAAGAGGAATTTGCAAGAATCTGTTTATCAATCATATTGCATTGTTCTTACAGTTCTTTTTGAGTTAATATGATGACTGAATTAGATGTCATATTACCGTAGAATATAATTCTGTACTGTAGGATGCTGTGGAACTGGACAAAGTAAAGTGTTATTGCACAGCAACTCTTCTGAGCATTACAGGCAATATGAGTATTCACATGTTTCAATTTTATGGAATAAATCTTGCATGAATAACATATATAAATTAGCAGAGGAAACAGCTAACAGAGTGTTTCAAAAAAGTTCACAAAATTTTGTTATATAGTTATTGTATACTCTCAAAAAATGTAATCAACTGTTTATGTTATAAGACTTTTGTACTTGGTACCAATACAAACTACAGAATGTGGCTACGAAGTCTTTTGCGATGGGTCCCTTGCAAAAATGTTCTTGGTTTATTTGCCACATCAAATTCAGAAAAATTCCAGTGTTATGGAACCCACATTTCGTGAATAACAAACATTTATGATTTATGAAAACATTCAGACAGGTGCCTTAAAATCAAGGAGAGTTACCAAAAAATATCAACATCTCAAAAAGTTTTGTTTCAAATGTGATCCGATGCAATAAGCTATTGACTGCAGGACACAGTATAAACAAAAAAAATATAAAAAAACTCAATGGTTGAGAAACATTTATATTCAAACTTAGTGAATGTTTATAATAAACAAAATGTAGTTTTTTATTTGTTCAGGTGTAAGTGTGCTGAAGTACAGTTGTTCAGGTTATATGCTAATCATTTGATGAAGAAGTGTTATCTGATTAAAATGTTCTAATATTTCATCAGATTGTGACAAGAAACCAGCATGGTGCAATGATTGATAACTAAATTCAAAAAGGAGATAACTTTAAGTTTGGATCTTCACGAAATGTGAGAAGTAGTACTCTTTGATTTGACATTTTATGTTGAGTCTCATATGTTGCAAAATACCTAATGAAGGCTACAGGTCCTGAAGGAAAATTTTCGTATAGGTTCATTTCTACATCTACATCTACATAAATACTCCATAAGACACCGTAAGGTGCATGGCAGAGGGTACCCTGTACCACTACTTGTCATTTCCCATCCTGTTCCAATTGCAATAGAGGTTCTCTGTCAGATCTTCTGCTAATTGTCATGAATGCTGCTCAGGCACATGGATATATCTAGTATTGGGCTAAAGGGTGACACTTAGTAATTAAGAAGAAGGATAATGTTATTAAAAATGGGTTATCTTTACTCACTGAAATGAAATAAAAATATTGAAAACTCTGACAGTCACTCGTCTCATGCTCCATCCATGAATGTTAAGGGTAGTAACAAATATATCAATGTTTTACAAGTGCCCACTGCCATGAACTTATAGGGTTTTGGCCAAGTACAGACTGTATATAAAGTGTTCATCCTCAATTGGAGGCTGACATGAGTATCAAGCATAGGTTCCAAATATCAAAAGCTTCTAACATCTAAGAGAAAAGGAAACAGAAAGTCTTACATCATTACATATTCTTATCTCATGATTAATAGAAGACAATTGTAAATAGGGTAATGCAAAATCCTTGGTGGAATATAAATAACGGAAGGAATAAAGGTAACAACTCACTGAACAGCTGAGGTACTGAGACACTGATAGACTCATAAACGAAGCTGAGAAAGTTGCTACCTTTCGGACAGATCCTTCTTCAGAGATATAAGAAGTGCACATGCATATGCATGCACAGATTGAATGAGAGAAGGGAGAAATAAAACAGGAAGTGGGAGGGAGAGTTAGGGAAAGGTGGTCGATGACTAGGAGGGAGTAGCAGCAGTTGAAGGGGATAGGAATATGACACTGGTGAGTATGTTCTAGCCACAGAGAGGAATGGATGACTACGTAGTGCCAGCACAACAACTTCACAGAGATGAGGGGTTGTGGCAGGTGGGGGTGAGAGAGGGGAGAAATGAAATGTGAAATGGGAGGGAGAGTTAGGGAAAGGTGGCTGATGGCTAGGAGGGAGTGGTGGCAGTTGGAGAAGATAGGAATATGACACTGGTGAGCGCATTCTGGCCACAGACAGGAAGAGCTGTACACAGTGCATAATGGTGTGGGGAGGAGGGCGATTGACAGTAGAAGAGGGAGACTACAGCGATGAAGGTGTGAGTGTAGGATGAGCGAAGCTAAGATCATGGTGCAGGAGTGGGTGCGGGTGTTGGGTAGGGAGTAGCTGAGAGTTAGGGCAGGAGTATTGTGGGATTGAAGGATGTGTTGTCAGGGCAGTTCCCATTTATGTAATTCGGGGAAGCTGGTATTGGGAGGGAGGGGTCGAAGGATCTAGATGGCACAGGTTATAAAGTAGCTATTAAATTCAAGCATGTTGCACTCACCAGTGTTTGACCACTTGATGGTTAGAATATGAACTCTGGAATATTTACATATAGAACTACATACTACTTTGTGGATGTACAGGAAAAGCTTTTCAGATTGAAATTACTACTCTCAGAATTCTTTATGTGGTTCATAACTGCACACCTTGAAAAACTTGGAGAAAACTGCACAAAATTTTTGTAACCAAATTTTCTTTAGCTGCCACCCGCATCAAGTGATGAATGACGAAGGAGCACTTGTCTGGTAGCTCATGGATATTGAACAACATGACATTGCTAGAAGGTCACGAAAATTTTGTTAGCTGAAATTGCTGTGAGACCATGCATTCATACAATACAATTTTGCTTGAATTTGCTAGTATATTCCCTGTTTGAATGTGTTAAAAACAAGTGCTTTTATATACGCTCCCTCATAAAATGAATGGCAGATTTTATCCTCTTGGATATTAGAAATTAACCTTTTTCTTTCTTTGGTATTGAAAGCACTGTTAATTTTTTTTTTTTTTTTAATTTGATCATTGCCATCTGAATAATTGTCATATGAGCTACATTATCATCACATTTCTGAAAGTGAAACAATGGTAGCTCATGAAGCTATTCATGCCTTTCAATGTGTGTAGTATTTCAGATAGTGGTAGGCTCACTACATGAAGAAATTCCTTGTTAATAAGAAGGATTTGCACTTTTTATAGTTCCTTGAATGAGAATTTTCAACCTGAAGCAATAGTTCAACATAAATTGTGTTTCATTCACATACTATACAGTTTTTACACTGTATACATACGCAAGTGAGCAGATCTACATCTACAGCCATACTCTGCAAACCACTGTGAAATAGAGATAAAAAATGTGCTCTATATACTTGCTTTAAACTTGCCAGTCAGTTTTATGATGTCATCTAAAAACTTGCAGCCTGTGTAAGCTCAGAGACAAGTTGCAAGTCTCCACTGCTGCCCATTTAAGTGAAAACTCTCCACTTGAGTCAGTTGTCAGGAGCAAGTGGACTACACCAGCATAAAAAGGCGAGGAAGTACATGAGTTTGGAGGTACAGCTGAGGACTGGCTGCATTGCCAAAACATATGTAACCTTTGGGCATGTTTATTAATGGTGTGCTTTCAGGTTTTCTGCCAAATTGTTGTTTTCATTTTATGCACAATATTTTGACAACCAACCTAGCCATCTTCTTCTGGTGCTGCGAGTGTTGCTATTATTTATATTTGACACCTGGCCTCCAAGCAAATGGATGGATAAGACATTAAAATATTGTGCATAAAACAGAAACAACAGCTCAGCAGAACACACAGAAGCATGGCATTAATCAGTCACACCACGGAAACCTGAGAGATCACATAACAGTTGTTATATATCAATAAAATGACTGATCAGTTAACAGTGAATATTATTCTCTCTCTCTCTCTCTCTCTCTCTCTCTCTCTCTCTCTCTGTATGTGTCTCTGTCTCTATCTATGTCTCTGTCTCTTTCTCCTGCTCTGTGTGTGTGTAAAACCTTTTTGAAGCCTGCTGTAAATTTATTTTAATATTGCATCTCTATTCATAGAATGTCTTACAATTATGTTGACTTACACACACCTTTGACATGTTATCAAGTCTGTGTCAACAGTACAAGAAGCCGGATTTGAGGATGAATAATGATTAATTATTAAAATAAATTTACAAAAATGAGTGATAAGCTACATGACTCGCTATTAGCCCATGAACACAAGTTGCCATGATCAAAAGAATACACAAATAGCACACCTTTTGGCCACAGGACAGTGATATTCCTCAGTGCCTTGTTTTTGTTTGACTGCGTACATATATTTTGTCATGATGAATGTGTAATAAACAAGAATACAAACACTTGTTTGCATTGGAAGAAATGTGTATGTTTTTTGTCTGAATTGTCGACTATAGCACTGAATGTGTTTCAGACATCGTTCTTCCTCAATTGGAGCACATTCTCTGTTGTATACACTACATCACTTAATTTTAATCTTATATCCTTGACAGTATCACTAAACACAGCTTCAGTTGAGGTCATCTGATCCTGACAATTGGCCATTTCGCCCCATCACTGCTACTTTAGCTACTATAGTGGGGAGGAAGTAAACCAGTATAGTGCTGACCTAACAGTGGTGTTTTGATTTCTAATTTACTCAGCCCTCAACATTAGACTCATACTCATTCTCTTTCTGATCTCTACTGAGAAGTGCATGGCAGAGGATAATTTCCATTGTAATGCATGTTAGGGTTGCTTTCCATTCCATTCACACTGGGAGAATGATTGCTTAAATTTCCTTGTGTGCACTGTATTTCGTGTAGTTTTGTTTTCAGAGTCCATACAGGCTTGATACACATGAGGCTGCAGTATATTCCTAGATTTTTATACAATGCTCATTTTTGAGACTTTATGATTGTATTAGACACTCTCAGTATCTTGTATTGCCTCATCTAGCTACAGTGCCTGGAGGCCTTGCTGGCCAGAGTAGTCTTGGGGAGTGGAGAAGAAGTAATCACATGGATATTGTCCTACTGGAAGACTATGTCTCCCTGACATTGTTGAAATGGCAACATAATGGCCTTAATTAAGTTTTGGGTTTACAGTGCAGTGCTCCCTCAACAAACACCAGAGATAAACTATCACTATTGGCTTCACACCATGATGACTATATGTGGCCCTATATGTCACCATATCTGCTCTCATCTCTTACCGCACAACTACTTCAGTCACCTTTCAGTTTCTGTTTTTATTGTATCTTGTGAGACAGGTTGAAAGCTGATGAAATATGAGAGGATTCTTAGTAGGTGCCACCTTTGCTCATAGTCCAGCTTCCAGGAAACAATTGCTGTGCTTCTAGACAATCTGAGTGCAGCATTGATCCTAATTTGTGCTGTAGTTGCCTTTAACATCAGAATGGTCATGTGATGCAGTGGTCCAAATGTGACCATATGCTGCTGCCATTTGTAACCAGGACAATGAATATGAGCATCTTCCATTGCCCAATAGTACCAACATTCACACATTGCTGACACACCACATCCAGTGTGCCCAGAAATTCTTTATAAGCTCACTAAGAGTCAGTTAAATGCAGAAGTTCTTCACATTGGTAGATGTGTGTTTCTCACTTTGAATCATTGCCTTTATTGTCATATATCATACCTGTTACCTGCAGATGTATTTATTTTTAAATTTCCACAAATATATGTCTTCATTGAGCGAGGGAGGGGGAGGATATGTTAAAACAGAACAATATGTAACAGTTATAATGAAATCAAACAATGGAAAATCCAGGATGGAATGTAACAATATGAGAGAAGGAAAGTTGCTACTCACCATATAGCAGAGATGCTGAGTCACGATAGGCAAAATAAAAAGATCCACACAATCATAGCTTTCACCCATTAAGGCCTTTTTCAGCAGTAGACACCCATACACACACGCACACACACACTCACGCAAGTGCAACTTGCACACACGTCTGCAGTCTTGGAGAACTGAAACTACACTGTGAGCAGCAGCACCAGTGCATGATGGGAGTGGTGACTGGGTGGGGGTAAGGAGGAGGCTGGGGCGGGGAAGGGGAGAGATAGTATAGTTGGAGTGGCAGACAGTGAAGTGTTGCAGTTTAGACGGAGGGCAGGAGAGGAGGTGCGGAGAGGGGAGGGGGTAAGTAGCAGAAAGGAGAGAAATAAAAATAAAAATAAATTAAAAGACTGGGTGTGGCGGTGAAATTACGGCTGTGTGGTGCTGGAATGGGAACAGGGAGGCGGCTGGATGGGTGAGGACAGTGACTAACGAAGGTTGAGGCCAAGAGGGTTATGGGAATGTAAGATGTATTGCAGCAAAAGTTCCCACCTGCGCAATGCAGAAAAGCTGGTGTCGGTGGGAAGGATCCATATGGCACTGGCTGTGAAGCAGTCATTGAGATGAGGGGTATCATGTTTGGCAGTGTGGTTCACTTGTTTTTTGGCCACAGTTTGTCGGTGGCCATTTATGCGGACAGAGAGCTTGTTAGTTGTCATGCCTACATAGAATGCAGCACAGTGGTTGCAGTTTAGCTTGTAAATCCCAAGACTGGTTTCAAGGGTAGCCCTGCCTTTGATGGGATAGGTGATGTTAGTGACCGGACTGGAGTAGATGGTGATAGGAGGATGTATGGGACAGGTCTTGCATCTAGGTCTATTACAGGGGTATGAGCCATGAGGTAAGGGATTGGGAGCAGGGGTTGTGCAAGGATGCACGAGTATATTGTGTAGGTTTGGTGGACGGCGGAATACCACAGTAGGAGGGGTGGGAAGGATAGTGGGTAGACATTTCTCATTTCAGGGCACGGCGAGAGGTAATCAAAACCCTGGCGGAGAATATAATTTAGTTGCTCCAGTCCTGGTTGGTATTGAGTTACGAGGGAATGCTCCTCTGTGGCCAGACTGGGACTTTGGGAGGTGGTGGGAGGTTGGAAAGATAAGGCATGGGAGATATGTTTTTGTACAAGGATGGGAGGATAATTAGTGAGACCCTCAGTATATTTAGAAAGGGACTGCTCATCACTGCAGATGCGATGACCACGGGTGGCTAGGCTGTACAGAAGGGACTTCTTGGTATGAAACAGGTGGCAGCTGTCAAAGTGGAGGTATTGCTGGTAGTTAGTAGGTTTGATATGGACGGAGGTACTGATGTAGCCATCTCTCAGATGGAGGTCAGCATCTAGGAAGGTGGCTAGTTGGGTTGCGTAGGACCAGGTGAAGCAAATGGGGGAGAAGTTGTTGAGGTTCTGGAGGAATGTGAATAAGGTGTCCTCAGCTTCTATCCAGATAGCAAAGATGTCATCAATGAATCTGAACCAGGTGAGGCGTTTAGGATTCTGGGTTTTTAGGAAGGATTCCTCTAGATGGCCCATAAATAGATTAGCATAGGATGGTGCCATGCGGGTGCCCATAGCAGTACTGCGGATTTGTTTGTAGGTAGTGCCTTCAAAGGAGAAGTAATTGTGGGTAAGGATATAGTTGGTCTTGGAGACTAGGAAGGAGGTTGTTGGTTTGGAATCTATAGGGCATCTGGAAAGGTAGTGTTCGATGGCAGTAAGGCCATGGGCATTAGGAATGTTAGTGTACAGGGAGGTGGCATCAATAGTGACGAGCAGGGCACAGTGTGATAAAGGGAAAAGAACTGTGGAGAGACAGTTGACGAAATGGTTGGAATCTTTTATATAGGAGGATAGTTTCTGGGTAATAGGTTGCAGGAGTTGGTCTATAAGAGCAGAGATTCTCTCAGTGGGGGCACAGTAATCGGCCACAATGAGGCATCATGGGTGGTTGGGTTTATGGACTTTAGAAAACATGTAGAAGGTGGGAGTGCAGGGATTGGTAGGGGTAAGTAGAGATATGGACTCTGGGGAGAGGTTCTGGGATGAGCCTAAGGATTTGAGTAGTGATTGGAGATCCTGCTGGATTGCTGGAATGGGATCACTTGGCATGGTTTTTAGGTGGAAGTATCTGACAGCTGAAAGAGTCCTTCTGCCACATAATCCTTGCGGGTCAGAACTACTGTGTTGGAGCCTTTGTCTGCAGGTAGGATTATAAGATCAGGATCAGTTTTTAGATGGTGGACTGTGGTTCTTTCTGCAGATGTAAGGTTAGTATGCATGTTGAGGGATTTGGGGAATGATGGTGAGGCAAAGTTCAAGGATAAGAAATTCTGCAACGTTAACAGGGGGTGGTTTGGAGGCAGTGGGGGTGGATCATGGTTGTATGAGGGAGTGAACTGAGTTAGGCAAGGTTCAATATTGGTCTTTGGTTGAGTCTGATTGGTCAGGTTCGTGGTGAAAATGTGTTTCCACTGTAGGACTGGGAGAAGGAGAGAAGGTCTTTAAGTAGTTCTGCATGGTTGAATTTTGGAGTGGGGCAAAAGGTGAGGCCTTTGGAAAGGACTGATATTTCTGTGGGACTAAGGCTTCTGGAGGAAAGGTCCATGACTGTGTTGTGGGTTTGCTTATGTTTTGAGTTCTGTATGTTGGTGGGAGGGAGTTTCGGAGGGTGGGGTAAGTGTAGTAGGTCTGTAGGGCTGGATTTCTCAGCTATGAGGGAACGTGGTCGAGGTTTGGAGGTTGTTGTAGAAGTGGCAGACAGTGGTACTCCGAGGTGGGAGTAGGAAGTGAGCAGGATGGAGACCTTTTTGGGGTGGTGGTGTGCATGTTACTCAAGTTCCTGCAGGGAAAGAATTTCAATATGTGTTATGGGTTCCAGGAATTTGCGATTACATAGCAGGAGAAATTTAATTTTAAGAGTTATAATGAAATATTTTTCACTTTCATAGTTTCTAGGTGGCAAATGCAGTTTAAATGAGAAGAAAGATAAGTATTTCTTTTTCTGTTACAGTTCTACTCAAGTTTAAAATGTATGATTTAGAATTGCATTGTGCTTACTGCATAAGAAATTTGTAAAATTTATTTTATGTAGGTGACATAAAATATACCATGTAGTATACTTTCTCTCATGAATGCTGTAAAAACATTTTGTATGTTACAGTTTCATTGTAAAACAACTCAACATCAGTAATAATGTGGCTCATTTTGGCTACTGTGTATCCAAAAGAGGAGCTCATACTTAAAACATCTAATTGGTTAATTTTTCCCTTAATTGATCATTTTTATGTGAATTTTGCAGTACATCAGTCATGTGGAATTCTAGGAAGAGCTACTGGTACTATATCTTTACAATTATCTTTATGCACTAAACATTGACACCCTTCTTAAAGCATGGTTTGTTTTAGTTCCCCGGAAAGTTCTGATGGAAGCCATTGAGGAAGCAGCTCAGGCAGATGAAGTAGCAGATGATCATGAAGATGACCTAGATGCCTATGACACTGCAGACGAAACAGGTGCCTTTTCTCCATCTCCGAATGTCCAAGGAGCAGGTCCTGGGCTCAACGACAGGGGAACAGGAGGTGCAGCACCTGCTAGAGACCCTACAACTCTCTCACCTCATGCTCCAGTACATGATGGAAACATCAATCATTCTGGTTAGTGTGAAATCTACACAGAAACGTTATACATTATCCTTCTCAACAGATGCTGTGTTGCCATACTCAGAATAAGATATATGGTCAACAGTAACTGAACAGCATGTGTTGAAGGATAATACCTTTCTTTGAACCGAGGTTCTAAACTATCTTCAAGAACTGTAAATTTTGTTATATCACTACTGGCCAGTTTATACCTTAGAAACAATTTTCAGTTGACAGATTTGTACTCATGTACATGTGCGTCAAAATATGTTCCAGTCCAAAGGTTTTCTTTAACTTGAAGGGAAATACTGATGACTTGATGTACCAAACAACTGTCTAGCACTTTACAACAACAAAATTACATACTTCATACAGGGAAGAAATTGAGACATAAATCAAAACATGTAAATGATAAAATAAATTAATAAAGGGCTGAAGAAAATAGATAGAAAAGAAGTGACAAACAGTAAATTGCAGACAGAGATAATGAAACAGACAGAGGCTAAGAGCAGGAAAACCATAATGTGGGAGGCCTTAAGGATTGAGAAAAGTTGCAGAAAAGAAAATTAGCAAAGAAAATGAGCAAATGGAAACTAACATATGTTAATTCTAAGTGTATAACAAAAGCACATTATGCATAGCAGGATTTTGCACACACCAGTGATACAAGAGAAGATGCAAATGAGTGACATGATAAGTTTAACATCCTATCTTCTCTGTATGTAATGTCTTATTTAGTTATTGTTCTAAAATAACTAACTGCTGTAGTGTCTTTTTCACTGTTGCAGTCTTTTCCCACATGAGTTTTTTCTTTAACTCCAGTCATAGAGACTCTTCTACTTATCTTCATGATTCTCCATCAGTTTAGCTTTAATACTTATTCAGTTTACATATATTTTACCCTTATAGTTCAACACATTCCTTTCACCAGATCTGAATAACAATCTTTGAAAGCATTATACCTAGGTGTGAACAATGGGCTAAAAGTATTAGCAGAAATTGTCTAACCATGTCACACAATACCTTTAAGATCACACGCTACCCAACTAAAAATGTGAAGCACCCAGAACACATGATCAGATAGCAATGTAACTTCATATGCATAAACACCATCAGTAGGTTTATAAATTATTAGAGTTGCAATTCTCTGTGACAGATATAATGGTCACTGGAGTGCATTAGTATTGTCCATGTTTAGTGTTCTTACAAGGTCAGGTAAGGTGTATACAGATCACGAACACTGTCCGGTGTTGAGTCATTGCTGTAAAGGACATGAAGATGCCATGTACCCATGAGAGACAGCATTATCAACACCTGACAGAGTTGGAAAGGGGCCTCATTAGGGATCTTCATTTGGTCAAATCATCCAGTATCTAGATTCTTGGGGCACTAAAAGTGTGACCACTGTTGTATGTTTGACTGAATGGGAATGTGAAGGCAGGTATACTCATTATCATGAAGATCAGATTGACCATGACTGACTGCCAAAAGGGAGGATTACCATATCGTGCATGAAGCACACTGTGCCTGGCATCTGAGAACAAGTAAAGGACTCCAGATTAGTGCGAATTCTTAAGGGACCAAACTGCTGAGGTCATCGGTCCCTAGACTGACACACTACTTAAACTAACTGATGCTAAGAACAACACACACACACCAATGCCCGAAGGCGGACTTGAACCTCCAGTGTGAGGGGCCACGCAATCCGTGACATGGCGCCTGGGAGGGGCCGCGCAATCCGTGATGTGGCGCCTCAAACTCTGAGACCACTCCTCATGGCTAAGGACTCCAGAATGAAATTTTCACCCTTCAGTGGAGGGTGCACTGGAATGAAACTTCCTGGTAGAGTAAAACTGTCTGCCGGACCAAGACTCAAAATCAGGACCATTGTGTTTCATGGGCAAGTGCTCTACCAACAGAGTTACCCAAGCACAACTCAAACCATTCTCATAGCTTTACTTCTGCCAGTCCTTTATCTCTAGCTTCCAAACATCCCAGAAGTTCTCCTGTGAAACTTGTGGGACTAGCTCAGTTGGTAGAGCACTTGCCCTTGAAAGGAAAAGGACCCGAGTTCAAGTCTTTGTCTGGCACACAGTTTTAATCAACCAGGAAGTTTCATATCAGCACACACTCTGCTGCAGAATGAAAATTTCATTCTGGAAACAACCCCGAGGCTGCAGCTAAGCCATTTCTCCACAATATCCTTTCTTCCAGAAGTTCCAGACCTCCAAATTTTGCAGGAGAACTTCTGTGAAGTTTGTAAGGTAGTAGACGAGGTACTGGCAGAAGTTAAGCTATGAGGGCGAGTCATGAGTCATACTTGGGTAGCTCAGTCGATAGAGCACTTGCCCACAAAAGGCAATGGTGCTGAGTTTGAGTCTCAGTCCGGCACACAGCTCTAATCTCCAAGGAAGTTACAAGTAATGGACCTCCGGCAACATTCTGTAATATCCCGCACCATTATTCAGAGACTAACAGCAGCTAAACTAGAGAATTACCATCCCACGTGTGGGCTGTAGCTAATGTCAAAACACAGACAACTGCATTTGAAGGGGTGCTTTGACTGGAAAACAAATACTTCTGATGAGTGGCATTGCATTGTGTTCAGTGATGAATTGCAGTTTTGTGCTACACTGGATGACCATCGTATTGAGCAGGGTGGTGACCTGGAGAGAGGTCTCATTCTTCCAATGTTTTGGAGAGACATAGCTTTGTTATTCGTACCATTGTGGTGTGGTGAGTCATCATGTACGACTTAATATAATGGGTTGTAGTGAATGAGGGAACTCTGATGCCACATCTCAGACATCCTGCATACTTATGTGGTACATCTATGTGAAAGTATCGTTTTGCTATTTTTCAATAGATTAATATTCATCCTTCCACGGCATACGCCTCTATGAACTGTCTGCATGATGTTGAAGCACTCCTGTAGCCAGCAAGAGCACAATATCTTTTCACAATACAACATATGTGGGACCAGTTCAAATGTCAAGTCCGTCCCAGTGCCCTTATGCAGGATGTCAAAGACTAGTGACAAAAGTTGGCCAATTTGCCTCAAGAGAGGTTACAACAGCTTTATGATGCCCTTCCCAACTGAATCAGTGCATTCATCCAGGCAAGAGATGATTCAACATCATACTGTTAAGTGGGCGTATACTGACATGTTCTTTATAGACTTGATTTGGCTTTGCAATCAATGCAATAATATCAGGTACCCAGTCAACCAATGAAGTTTCACTTTTTTCTCCTGACCTTTTTGGTGCTTCTCTTTTCATGTCAGGCAGTGTGTTTCTTCTCCAATTCCACAGAGTCCACTCCAATCTGTCATAAACACTACCACCAGCATCACCATCACCATCTTGACTTGTATAACTTGACATAAGAACACCCAGCATTAAATCTGTGTCCTTTATCAAAATCTCCACATATATGTACCTAACTTAGCTCCCTTGAATTTTTTACTCAGTATGTTTAATATTCTCCCATTGTTATCAATGGCTGTGGTGAGTATGAGTCAGAAGCTCTGCACCACCTCCTTGTCAACACCATTTATAAAATATATGTATCTAACACAGTGTCTCCACTGCTAAGGTATCTCATAATATTGCATGCATAAGCTTACTTTTAAATCTACATCCTCTCATATCTCCACCCGAGACTTCACAGTCCTGACATCTATGTGTACATTAACTAAGACATCATGACAGAAGTAATGTCATTGGTTATTGCTTCAATTGCACATAATTCAGTATTTATTTATTGAAGGCTGCAATTCATTATCTGCAAACTTCAACTTAGAACGCAAACAATATTTTTGAATAAACAGGAAAAAATATGTTTCCACAGCTATACAGTACCTATGAAGATTTTTATTCAGCCATTATCAGTTTCAAGGTGGGTAATGCTTTTTCAAATCTCTTGATACCATCATTACAACCACATACTGTATATCTATAAATATTGCATATGCTTATTATTTGGATGTCTTGTTGGGCATATTTATTCATACGAATGTAATTTTCCACTGTCAAATGTGGTGACTGCTTTTTGTATATGTGACTGTAATGACTATGTTAAGAGCATTTGGTAATGAGGTATGTATTTTGAAACTATTAATATCTGACCAAGTGGTTTAACAAGTGTAATTATGGATAGTATTTTTTCCTGTTAATCATTAGTGACCACAGAGCCAAGTATTATTCACCAAGATGGAGACAATTGTGAACATTCTCAAGTGCCTAATATTTGTACCAGTGATGTTCCCATCTTATGTCCTTGATCACATTATAGACAATGTATTTTATGCCATCTTCTATTTTTCACTTTTGCTGTTTAGCATTTTTTGTTTCTAAATTCATCTTAATGCAAACTAAAGACTTACCCCCTACTCACTGTAAACAGTTCCATTTTAAATAATAATTACTTCATCTTTGAGGGCAAGTATTACAAACAAGTAAGATGGATAAGAGCTTCTTATCTTAAATCCTCTGGGTTAGTAACTACATACTGGTTTAAAATGACTGGTGATACACCCACTGTAAGAAGTCATAGCAAAATTGAGCTTCTTAATCTTTACCATGCTTTCTAAATATCCTATGCCATTTTCTTTAATTTTTCTGCTCACAAATCTAAGGATGTCTCAAAGCACATTTTTTTAATACTAAATCACTAAACTTGCCATCATTGTCTCATTTATCTTCCCACTGTTTTTTCCCAATCATCTCACATGCATGGACAAAAAATTCAATAGATATGGCAGCAACTTTCCATGTAGTTCAGGTACTACATAAAGACCCAGCTTGGAAGACAAATAAATACAGCTGTGCTCCCCTAAATGGTTCTGCTAAAAGTGCATATCTTTGTCAGTGAAATCATCATAAGCCCTATATTCTCTCCTACATTTTGTAGATCATCAGAGGGACAGTTTTTCAGAACTGATGGTACTGGGTAATAATGTAAAAATATGATATACATGTAATGAGATGCAAACCCATTATGTTCCAACTGCAGAGTCATTTATCTATGACAGAAATGTAAGTGTACAGAAGTCATTCAAAGCAGGTAGTGTCATTATTATGTGCTTCTTACTGTGCTAAAACCTTTGTTTCTTTGTTGCAGTTTGTTTACAGAAAATGCTTCATCACATGTAAAAGTTAATCTTTTAACTGCATTAATTATGTACCTGATATCCTCTTTGAACAAACATCATGTGCAAAAAATTGATAATGTACAAAATTCCTTGTACATGTAGAGAGTAGATGGCTGTAGAATGCTAAACATTTTTGTGTGACATTTAGTATGGTTGGCATTTAATATGGCAGAGGCACCACCTTGTTTCTTTATGTAATACATGTGGCAATTTAACAAACTTAGATTTCAGGTCTGAAACCTTGTAGTAGCAGGTGGTTTGTCAGAGTGTTTGCTCTAGTCGATAACCTGCCAAAAGTTTGTATGCTCTGGCCTTCATTAGAAGATAAAAATCAAATAAGCGAAAGCATCATTAAATAAAAATGACACTCAGCTTCTGGAAAGTAAAAATGGTGATATTTATGCAGGCAGATCAAAAGCAGTATATTTTTGTGGTTTACAATGCTAAACAATCATTTGGTGTCATGTAACGTTTGACTTCTGTCATGTAGCTGCCAACTTGATTGTGGTACTAACCTTGTCACATCATTTTGAAAATACCTCCAGAAAATACCTGCCAGAAAATGTCATAGTATCAAAAAGAAAATACGTTGAGAAAACTATAAAATTGCAAGACCAAATGGATAGTCAGTATTTACCTGCAGTAGATGAAAGTCTTAATGCTGCTAATAGACACATACAAAAGTACAGAATATTCTCCTAGCTTTTGGAACTATTAGTTTCTTCCTCAAGGAGGAAAGTGGGTTTAGTTGTGGAAGGTTAGAAAGAAACAGCAGATAAAGAGATAGAAGAGGCAGCTGGATGTAGCTGAAAAAGTAAAAAGCAACCAAGAAAATAATGATGTAAACAAATAAATCATTTCAAAAATGTAACAAAAATAATAACAACAAAAAAGAGAGATGAGATTTTATATTAGTAGATGGTAGGTCCATTAGGCTGTTGGAATGTAGAGATTTGTTGGAGGTACATTCCCAGCTCTGAAGTTCTGGGAGGGTCCAAATAGGCCATGTGGTGTTGCAAACAACTGGGACTTTTGCAACTGGGTACAGGATGTTGCTGTTGCAGACAGTTCTTCAATGTCCATTGATGCATTCAGTCAATTTGTTAGTGGTCATTCCCATATGAAATGCCATCCATGGCTGGGTTGAACTAAGTAGTAGTGGAAGGCTTTACAGCAGGAATAATTCAGAGGTAGCGATAATAAAGTGAGAATTTCAAGTAGTTAGATGAGGATTTTATGCAGATTAGGAGGATGACAGAAAAGGAAAGTGGGTGATTTGGGGAGAGCAGGAAGATGTAATTTCATTTTAGTGTGGACTTGAGAAATTTATAGCCTTAATGCAGAAATATATTGATGCATTTGGGGCTTGAATGTTACTGGAAGATGAGGGAGAAGCTCCTGTGTTTCTTGGAGTCTGGAGCTATATTTGTCAGAGTGTGAGAGGATGAAACAGCCAAAGATATTTACAAGTGGACAAGCTCTGTGGGGTAGTTGCAGAGTCGGAAAGCCTGGGAGAAGTTGTAGGTGCTGGTAATGAGGAATTCCGTGGTGCATACATTTGGCACTATAGGGAACAGAGTGTTTGATGTAGAAATAGTGGTAACTGTCAAAGTGAAGGTATTGTTCCTTTTCAGTTGGTTTCACATTAACTGAGGTTTTGGTAATGGCTTCAGTGAAATGTAGGTCAACAACAGGGATGATGGCTTTGGATCTGGAAAATTATCCTGGGTTTTGGAGTTGAGAAAAGGAGTTAAGCTACTACAGAAAGTGGAGTATTTCTTCACCCTAAGTCTGGAGAACAAAATTATCATCAATTAATCTGTGCCAAGCCGGGGAATGCAGTTGCTGGGTCTTGAAATATGCGTCTTCCATGTGGGAGGATGGTGTATGACATGGCCATCCCACTTCCGTTATGTTTTTGGGTCTGGCCATCAAAGGTGGAGTGTTTAATGGTAAGAATGAAGTTGGCTAAGGAGGTAATAAACAAGGTTTTAGGGAGAAGTTCAGGTAGCTGTTCGGACAAGTAATGCTCTACAGCTGAGAGTCCATGGAATGTTAGTGTAGATCAAGATCATACTGTTAGTGACAAGGAGAGTTTCAGGTGGAAGTTAGGTGTGAATGGATTTAAAACATTCAAAGAGTGTTTTGTGCCATTTCTTTAGTATCAGAGGCTCTGTGGGATGAATTGGAGATGCTGGTCTTGAATTGAAAATGCGCTATTGTGTATTTTTGAGCAATAGGTTTAATGAGACAGAGTTCAAACAGCAGACTGTACCCTTTAGCCCATACTTGTGGATTTTCAGTGCCATCTGTAATGTTATAGAGGGATTGTAGACACTTTTCTGAGAACTGACTGTGATTATGATTTTTCCTTTTTTATTGGTGCTATTACAAACATTTTACTTGCTAAATAAAAATGTATTTCTGTGTACATAATTTGTCATTCCTTTTTGTCATTCATCCTTGTATTAAAATACACCAAGTAAATATAATCAGAAGCATGTATTACATATTTTCACAGGTAAGAGGTAGATTTTGCATGTTGCAGCCTGTTCAAAAAGAAAGAAATAGGAAACACAATTACTGATACTTACAAAGTTGCTTGTTCATAAAGTTTTCTAGAGCTGAAAGTGATTTAATAACTTTAAATGTACAGCCCTTCATCTTATACATTAACATAGTTCACAAGAAAGATATGCAGATGCTAAGGTTAACACATGATGTTAAAGGTAATGCAATAGCCACATGTAACATGAAGTACTTTAGCATGAGAATCCACGTATTTCATTTGTCATCAACAGTGTTTCGTAACTAGATTTGAAATTTCTGTAGATATTGTTTAGCATCAGTTGTGTGTGGTGGTAGTAACCTATAGTGGAAAGAAGCTTCGGGCTTTCTATTTTCCTCACAATGTAGTTTTTTGTAATGCTTCAAGTAATACTAATCTATTGTACTTTCAATTTTCTGATCTGAAACTTACCTATACAAATATAAATTTTTAAGAATATTGTGAAAGAACTTTCTCTTCCGAGGTATATCTGTAATCCCTCTTACTTTTTGTATATGACCATGCAAGGCCACTGCAGTGTTCTTGAACTGCTGTAACATTCACTGTAACCAAGATCCCAGTATTTTACAACAAAAACTTAGTGTCAGTGGCAGAAAGGAGAACACTGCCTGTAATCTAATAATATAATTCTTTTGTATGTATGTGTAAGATCTTTAGGTGAAAATTAGGCAGATGATAGAGGCTACTACATGAGTGCCCTCTGACAGGGAATGAGTAGTCAAAAGTGAATATTACTTATTTTTATTGATGTAAACAACTTATATCTTCTAGCAACAACTAAAGCTCACAGAATTTGTTCAAAGTTAGGACCAACAATCCCAACACATACAATATAATGGCAGATAAAATTTTCCTTCATTTTCTCAAATATGCCTGTTGCACAATGAGACAGGCTGCTAGAATCCTACCATCCAGTTCTTTAATTTCAGCTGGTGCTCCGTACACTGATAACTACATGTAATCCCATAAGAGAAGAAATCCAAGTGAGTGCTACTAGAAGTTAACACTATTATTTGGTCACATTTGTGCCCACTTAGCTCACAGCAAGCAGATTATACTGAAAGTTTGTTAGGGATAAAAGGTTTGTAGCTGTACTCACGTGTGACTCATTTAATCTGACAGTAGAAAGTCCAGGATGGAACCACAACAACATGAAAAGGATAGACTGCTACTCATCATAGATGAGGTGTTGAGTCACACAGACATACACAATGTAAAGACTGCTAAACTTTTAGCTTTTGGACGAAAAAGTCAGACAATCATGACTTGCACACATACGGCCATTGTCTAGGGGTACTCAGGCAAAGAAATATGTTCAGCATGTATGAAAAATTTCTTGTTTTGTGCTATTCCTGTTCACACGTTGTAGTTTTACAGAAGACTGAGGTGTCTGCCATTACTGGCTATGATTACTATTGCTGTTTATGTAGTGCTGTTTTCCAAAAGATTGAGGTGTCTGCTGTTACCACCTACGATTACTCCTGTATATGTTTCTAACTTGTGACTGATGTGCTTAAATTAAAAGTTCTACTAGTGTCAAATAGCCAGTTTTGTACTTTACACTCTGATTTGTTGTTTGTCTATTGTGTCAAGTGTTCTACTGGCCATTTCCAGATAAATCTCCTTAGATTGTTTCTAACAGTAGTGATAGCTTAATTGGAAGATACTTTGTCTGAATTTTGGTGCATGCATCTATGAAATTGCTAGTTTTTAGGTTATGTTAATACCTCATTTTTCAACTCTGAGGTGTGTAAAAAAAGTAATGAAGCTGACAACACTGATAGCCATCTGGCAATGCTGTGTTATTCTACTTATGTAGAACAGTGTGTCCATTGCTTCCAGATGCTCACTCCAAGTTTCAGTTCCGTACTGCCATCAGGTGATTTTTGAGAGAACCATCAGGGAAGTTGTCTATTTGATGTGTGTTACAAAAATGGAACAGCAGAATTTAGAGCAAAGTTATGCCATCAAGTTTTTTGCTAAACTTGGGGAATCCGAGAGTATGACCTTTAAAAAGTTGAAACAGTCATATGGGGAACATACCTTATCAAGACCATATGTTTTTCACTGGCACAAATAATTTTTTGCAGGCCAAGAACACACTGAAGATGAATCTTGTTCAGAGAGACCATGAATTTCAAAAACCAATAAAAACATTGAATGTGTGCATGCTCTTGTGAGACTGCTTCTCTAGGACAAACTGTCAATCAAGTATTTTACAAAGATGTTCTTGAAAGGTTCAGGAAAAGGGTGAATCAAGTGAGACCATACATTGCAGGCAGGTGGATGCTACATGACAAAGCTCCATGTTATACAGTCACTTCCATTTTTAACCTCAAAAGACATTCCTGTTCTTCCACAGCCCCTCTATTCAACTGATCTGAGTCCTTGTGACGTTATTCTTTTCTAAAATTGAAAAATGGCTTGGAAGGACATCATTTTGTGATCTGAAGAACACCCAAAAGAATGACACCACCTTGTTAAAGGCCCTACCAGTTGAAGCCTTCCAGTGTTGCTACCAATACTGGGAACAATGACTCTGCCAGTGTATAGGTGCAAAAGGGAATTACTCTGAAGGAAAACTTTTGTAGCTACAAAATCTGTCTCATTGCTTTTCACACACACCTTGTACATATCCTACTTTGTTTCAGTTTTGTTCTTGTATGTAGTAATGCATCTTATTTGTAGTTTCTTTTTTCCTCTTTTACCTTATTTCTTTAATGTGCTGATTGCATGTGCACATAGTTGTTTTGGTTGTCGACTTTTGGAGATAACTGATGTGTTGATATACCTATTTCCCCTTTTTTTCTTCAATACTGGGGAATATGTAGAAAGGTCACTGCCTCCTATACAGTATTTGTATAGAATTCAAAACAATTGTTTCTTTATTATTTTCAATATTGGCAATAACTGCTGTTAGTCTAAACTTGGTATTTGGCTGTGTGATGTGAAGTAATCTTTCAAGAATTGTATATTCTTATTTACAGATATTCAGTATTTGCTCTCAGCGGCACACACTAGTAGTATTTGTGCATGTGGGATAACTGATATTCATGTGATGTTTAAGTTGAATAGCAGTCTTTGCTATTTTGTCTTGATGCAGTGTTGGGTGAGAAGTGTTGGACAATAGTTGGCCAGGTGGTACAAGATTGCCTGTTGTATAGTTTTTTTCAACATTCATGGTGTAAGATTCTCTTGTATCATTCTTCCCTTTGTACTTGGTTTCCTCTTCAATGTGCTTTTGGATTTTAAGTTGATTTGAATTCATTTAAATGTTGTTTCTGATAGTGAAAACTTTGCAATGAACCTAACCAGGGTAAAACATAAATTCAAACTGTGCTGAGAATTACTCATTCTACCCATTTGTCAGATAATAAGAGTTTACGAACAGTCAGTATGTATGTGAAGAGGGAAATTATTTGAAATGAAGTGGCTGAATTTGAGATTTTTACATTGTTTATGGAGTTTGGTTCTTCTATGTGTTTCCAAATTATAATACCAAAAGAGTGCTCCAGCTGGTTTCTTCATTAAAGGCAAGATGTTCATGGACTACACAGATGTTTGTAGATAATTTAGTTGTTCTCAGAGTTTTAATAACTGTGATGTGTTGCTAATTGGTTCTGTTTTAAGTTTCAACAGCATGTATTTCACTTCAGATTGTCTTGT
This sequence comes from Schistocerca gregaria, assembly GCF_023897955.1. Classification (NCBI taxonomy): domain Eukaryota; kingdom Metazoa; phylum Arthropoda; class Insecta; order Orthoptera; family Acrididae; genus Schistocerca; species Schistocerca gregaria. The sequence continues at coordinate 378,597,292 of NC_064931.1, forward strand.
GAACTTCGATGGTATTGTATTTAATATTTTGTATATTGTCATCAAATCACTATTATGAAGAGGGTAGATTGCTACCCACCACAAAGATGACATGTTGAACTGCAGACAGGAACGATGAAGAGGCTGTTACACAATCAGCTTTTAGCCAAAGCCTTTTTCTGAAAGGAAAAGAAAAGAATATACACATTCCCACAAGTGAACTACGTCTGGCCACTCAAAATGCAACTATAGTGCATCAAGCAGAAGCAGAAATTTTGAGTGGGGTGGAAAAGATGGATAGAAAACAGGCTTTGGGGTGTGGGTGGGGTTAGGGGGGGGGGGGGGGGCACTTTGTGCTGCCTGGCAGAAGATGCAAGGACTAGGTGGTAGGAGTACAACGATTCCAGTCACAGTGTTAAGAGGGGGAGGGGGGAATGGGGAGTGGAAAAAAAGAGGAGCAGAGAAGGGGAAAAGTCTGGTGGTGTGTTAGCAGGGAGCAGCATGCAATGAGAGTTAGAGTATGTGAAATGGGAGGGGGAGGAGGTGATAGGACCGAGGGGAGAGGAACTGTTTGATGGAGGGTATGAGCACAGTAGGTTACTGTTGCTTGAGGCTGGTGTGATTTTGGGAGCATTGAATGTGTTGCAAGGATAATTTCCACTTGTGCAGTTTAGAAAAGCGGATGGTGAAAGAGAGGAAGTAGATGGCTTGGATTGTGAAACAGCTATTGAAATCAGGCTTTTTTTTTTTTTTTCCCAGCTGCATGTTGCACCACAGGATGGTCTACTTTGCTCTTGGCCACAGTTTTCTGATAATCATTAATCGTGGGGGACAGCTGTTTCCTACCCATAACAAAATAAAAAAAAAGTCCACACAATAATTGCAGCAGAGCTGGTATATGACATGGCTGCTTTCACATGTGACACAGCCTCTGAAGTGGTAGGATAAACATGCGGCGGGACTGAAATAGGATTTCTGGGTTGTTGGATTCGGCAGGTTTTGCATCTGGGATATGATCCCTGTGGAAAGGGGTTGGGATTCGGAGTGGCATAAGGATGGACTAGAATGTTGTGGAGGTTACAGCATTACAGAACACCACTTTAGGAGGGATGGGAGAGAAGGGGTTGAGGTTATGAAGGAATGAGAATCAAGTGTCTTGGCCCTAATTCCAGATTATGAAGATGGCATCAATGATGGTGGTTCATTGATGATATTGCCACAATTTGGTCTCAGAGTGAAGACACTAACACACAACCTCAACACTTTCTTTCTATCTGCTTTACTTGGTCCTCTTCATCCCAGTGTGCCACCTTCCTGGACATTGACCTCCTCCTCCTTGATGGATCTATTCACACCTCTGTCCATGTTAACTCCACCAGCCAGCAACAGTACCAGCATTTCTACAGCTGCCATCTGTTTCATACCAAAAAAATCCCATACAGCCTGGTCACCAGGGATGGTGTATCCATAGTGACAAGAACTCTCTTGACCAGCATGCAGGGTTTTAATTATCTATCATCAACCCCAAAATTAGGGACATCCTATCCAAGATCCTTTCCACTCCTAAAGTAGTGTTTCATCACCCTTACAGCCTCTACAACATGCTGGATGATCCCTGTGGAAGACCTAGATGCAAGACATGCCCAGTCCAACAACCCAGCACTTCCTTTCTCAGTCTTGTCACAGGCTTACCCTACCCCATCAGAGGCTGGGCCACCTGTTAAAGCAGCCATGATATATACCAGCTCTGCTGCAATTATTGTGCAGATTTTTTTTTATATTGCTATGTCTAGGAAACAGCTGTCCCCAGGATCAATGACCATGGAAAACTGTGGCCAAGAGCAAAGTAGACTATCCTGTGGTGCAAAATGCAGCTGAAAATAACATGCTGGATTCAATGGCTGCTTCACAACCCAAGCCATCTACATCCTCTCTTTCACCGCCAGGTTTTCTATACTGCACAAGAGGGAATTATCCTTTCAACACATTCAATGCTCCCAAAATCATACCTCAAGCAATAGTGACCTACTGTGCCTACACCCTCCATCAAAGAGTTTCCATCCACTCTCTCCTATCACCTCCGCCCATTTCTCACATCACATCCCCTAACTCTCATTGCTTGCCACTCTCTGCTAACACACCCAGAAGACTTTTCCCCTTCTGTGCTCTTCTTCTTTTCTGATCCTTCCAAAATTGCACTGGCATCCTTGTCCTGCCACCTTGTCCCTGCATCCTCTGTGCCAGGCAGAGCAGATTCCTTCCCCCCACCCCCCCTCCCCAAAGCCAGCTGTCTGTCTCCCTTTCCCACTCCACCCCAGATTGCTGCTTTCGCACGATCCAATACAGTTGCATTCTGGCCACAGTGGCCAGAGGTAGCAGTCATGTGTGAGTGAGGTGTGCTTACATGTGTGCATGTTTTTTTTTTCATTGTGCGCGTCTGCAACTCAATGTGTCTTCTTTATGGTGGGTAGCAATCTACCCTTTTCATAGTAGTGAATTGATAAAAATATAGAAAATGTTAAATATGATACCACTGAAGTTCACAAGACAATCTGAAGTGAAAAACATGCTGCTGAATCTTAAAACAGAACCAAATACCAACAAACCACAGCTATCAAAACTTTGAGAACAACTAAATTATCGACAAACATCCGTGTATTCCATGAACATCTTGCCTTTAATAAAGAAAACAGCTGGAGCGCTCATTTGGTGTTATGTTTTTGGAAACAAGTAGAAGAACCAAACTCCATTAACAATGTAAAAGTCCCAAATCCAGTCACTTTATTTCAAATAATTTCTCTTTTCACATACATACTGGCTGTTTGTAAACTCTCAATATAAGACACATAGGGAGAATGTGTAATTCTTAGCACAGTTTGAACTTATGTTTTACTGTGGTTAGGAACATTACATAATACAGGTATATAGAGGAAACATATTTTTCCTTGTCAGAAACAACATTTAGATGAATTCAGACCAACTTAAAATTCAAAAGTATACTGAAGAGGAAAACAAGGGAAAATGGCATAATAATACAAGAGAATCTTACACCATGAGTGTTGAAAAAACTATATAGCAGACAATCTTGTAAGTCAAATAGTTATCTTGTACCACTTGCCGAACCATTTGCAAACATGTCTCACCCAGCACAACATAAAGACAAAACAGCAAAGACTGCTATTCAACTCATATTTCACATGAATTTCAGTAATCCCATAAGCAGCAACACTACTAACATAAGCAGCAACACTACTAACATAAGCTGCTGAAAGAAAATATTGAATAGCTGCATATAAGATACTACAGTTCTTGAAAGACAACTTCATATCATACAGCCAACTGACAAGGTTACACTAACAGCAGTTAGTGCCAGTATTGTAAGATGATAAAGAAACAATTGTTTTGAATTCTATACAAACACTGTATAGGAGGCAGTGACCTTTCTACATGTTTCCCAGCATTGAAGGGAAAAAAGGTAGAAGTACGAGTATGAATACATCAGTCATTTCCAAAAGTTAACAACCAAAACAACTATGCACACACACTAACAGCACATTACAGAAATAAGCTAAAAGAGAATAAAAGAAACTACAGATAAGATACACCACTACATACATGAACAACACAAAAACAAAGTAGAATATGTAGTGAGAAGAATGAAGTACTGACGTAACTTAAAAGACTATCAGTTTGGTACAGAAAGATGCACTAAAATTCAGACATCAGTTATCTTCCAATTAAGATGACAGAACTGTTAAAAACTATTTGAGGAGATTCATCTTGAAAAGACCATCATAATATTTGGGACAATATACACCAAACAACAGAATGTGGAAGTACAAAACTGACCATTTAACACTAGTGGAGCTTCCGGTGTAAATACATCAGTCACCAATAAGAAATATGTATTGAAGTAGTTGTTGCTGGTAATGGCAGACACCTCACTCTTCTGAAAAAATACAATACATAAACAGCAATAGCACAACACAAAACATTTTTCAAACACATGGAATATACTTCTCATACCTGAGAGGTTGTAGACAGTAGCCATGTGTGTGAGAGTTGGGCTTGTGTGACTGGGGTGTGTGTATTGTCTTCCGAAGATGGACTTTTTTGTCCAAAAGCTAAAAGTTAGCAGTCTTTAATTGTGACTGATGACTCAACACTTCCTCTGTTTGGTGAGTAGCAGTCTATCATTTGCACATTCTTGTGATTACATTGTGGATTTTCCATTGTGAGATTAAATAAGTCACACATGAGTACAGATAGAATTGTTTCACTCCTGAAAAACTCCCAGTATGTTCTATTTGCTGTGAGCTAAATGGGCACAGATGTAACCAAATAATAATGCTTACTTCTTTTAGCACTCCCTTGGATTTATTTTCTTATGGGTTTACATTGCTGTTTCTACTCCAAGCAATACAGTTACATTCTGGGTGGAATGGCTGGAAATAGCAGTCATGTGCGTCAGGTGTGATTGCTTGTGTGAATGTGTGTGCATGTTTTTCATTCCCTTTCTCAAGAAGGCTTTGGCCAAAAGGTCATTTTTTTCTAGATCACTGTTTTTTAGTATCAACATTGCCGACAATGGTTTAATTAGACAATTAAAATTCATATTAGTGCAGCATTGTACTTGCTCAAAAATATTGATTGAAGTTTGATAATTATTCACAAGTATAAGGCATAAATTTTTAATTTTGGTTATGACAATTAAAAATATCAGTACAACTACAACTCTCATGCAGTGATGTTCGTTGTTTTATGTCTCACTCAATATATTTGGGAAAAAAAATCAACTTGCAGTTTAGTTTAGTGGCAAGAATTATAGTTATGTGTAGCCCCATCTGTATCAGACAGATCAGTGTAGCAAAACTGATGCCCAGTACTTATCATTCACCAAAGCACTGGTAATGTGTTGTTTATGCAGGAGACTGAGTTGCCACTAATGGTGCCCATAGCAAGTGATGTCATAAATGAGCTGTAAGGCTTTGTGTTTTGTAGGTGGCTTTCGCCAATGTGGCACATTGTATGTATGGAAATGTTGAGGGGAGGTATGGGGAACACCAATGATACCCAAAACTGGATCTATAAAGAAAATCAGCCATCAAAGAATTCTCTGGAGTATAACTACAAGGTGGCATATGCCAAACTTTGTATTCTAGCATAGGCTCAAAATTTGTGAGGCGGCACAATTCAGGGATCTATAGAGATGAAAAGGCTACAATTTAAGAAAAGTTTTGGAGTCATAGTTAAATTTGGTAACATTTTATTGGCCATGCACCATGTCAGTGACGAAAAATGTCAATGAGCAAACTTATCATGGAATGCTGCCATTAGTGCCAGATAACAATGCATATAGAAAGAGAGTAACTGTTATCATAAATTGTTCTTTGGTGTAAACAGTAGCTTGTTTTCAAAATATCTCCCAAACTGATTGGAGTCCAGACAATGAGCTTGTCTCAGATCACTGCAGTATGCAATGAAGACATCTTATACATAGTCCAGAAAGAAGAAATGCTTAACCTAACTGGAGATCAAGGAGTATCTCTTTTGTTTATAATGTCCTTATATTTAAGTTCTTTGTAGTATAGTGAGATGATGGTTTGATAATGATGAAAAATACCAGCAATAGTTCTCATGCCATATGCCATAATGCATTGGTTTCAGAGTGCATTTCAGTATTCTACATGTTATTGGCATATGTGTTGTAATATGTAACTAGATTCTGACTAACTAGCTACCCTTAGAGTTTTTGGTGTAATGCATCTGTGTAATAATACTTTCCTAGAAGGGCATTTATTGATTTGTTACCATATTTCCTTTTAAGGCCATAGTATTTTATCTATTTTGTATGGTTTTCATGTTTTTCGTTTTGCATTAATCACTGTCACTTACAAGTGGCTTTATTCCAATTCTTGATTCTCATTTCTTGATTTTAAGTTTTTCCACTAAACTGAGGAATCATGCAATGTTCAAAATTTATTAAACTATTTTCTCTGACCACACAGTAGTGTTCTTGACATATAGTTTCAGAGAACTTTTTGTCAGCCTGAAGTCAGCTTCACTTCTTGGAAAAATAATAGTATCATGTTAGCCTACTTTCAATATGTTCTTGCTGCATTCAGTGTTTGGACTTTTCCTTATATGTCAGTAATTTTCCATCTCTTCTCTTGTAGCTTTCCTATCATTGACCATCAGTACTTTATTACTTCCTTCTTCAAGATACATCTTACACTAATACACAGAATGCAAACTCAGGAGAACCTTAAAGCTGATTCTAATGTTTGCATCTTTTTTATGCATGTTGTAGATTACATTCTTCATCTTTGATTGGGGAGACATAGGGGCAAATTGAAGGTTCTCTCAGTCAATTGACAAATGGGCTTGGGTACATTATTCAATGTATCACTTCTCTTTGAATAACAGAGATGTGGGTTTTCATCACAGGTTGATACACAGTTTTAACTTGACACAAAAGCTTATACACTATGCTTCAAAACTTAAGAAAGAGGTAGATAAGGTAACATAACATATTAACAACTCAGCAAAAATGAAGAAAAGTATGGGAGTCTGTCGCCAGAGGTTTTTCAGTCCTGCACAGAAGGCTGGACATCAAATGGTGTGAGGTAAGCATGACTGTAAAGCCAAATGGGCTGGCCTTACAACACAAGACTGTTGAATGGACGGGAAAAGACATGTGTCAATGTTTGAGCACTTACAATGCACCATGGTGGTGTTCTTAATAACAACATGACCCACAGGCAACATCTGGATGACTTCTTACAGTGAAGAATCATTGGGAAACTGGAAGAAGGCTGAAGTGTGATGAGTGTAGCCCAAGAGTTTGCTATTGCTCACAGCATTGTTCCACATAGGGTGCATTTCAAACCATAGATTCTCAGAGAGCAGATTCAGTCTGAGCAGTAATTCTGGGTGTACCACTATATGGCCATGGGTGAAACAAGTAATGCATCCAGGACTATTTTCGAACATGATTGTTTCGGTGGTCCAAGTGTTCTAGTGTGGGGAGGCATAACGTTGCATTGGCATACTGACCTAATCTTTGAACATGGTACACCACCAGTCAACATTATTGTGACATTGTACTTCTTCCCTATATGCATAATTGCAGGGGTGCATTCAACTGTGGCTTCATTTTTATGGATGGCAATGCACAACAACAAACATGCCACCACCCATTGTATTTAATCTATCCTTTTCAAACACCATCAGGTCCTCTGTAAAAAAAAAAAAAAAAAAAAAAAAAAAAAAAAAAAAAAAAAAAAAAAAAAAACCTGCTTAAATAGCATCTTGGTCTACCTTTGGGGTGCAATACAGCAGTGATTCTGTGTGACATGGATTTGGTAAGTTTTCGACAGGTTTCCAGAGGTGTCTGGCATCAGGTGTCTATGCTAAGCACCTGATAGCAACCCCAGGGGCATCCACATTTCCTTATTACATCCATGAGACCCACAGAATGACTATGGCTCTTGCTTCAGATCAGTCAAATTTGATGGCCAAGGAATCAAAATGAGTTTACTATCATTCTCCTTCAGCTGCTGTAGCATGATTTGGGTCTTGTGACACAGACAGTTATCCTGCTGGAAGATGCTATAGCTGTTGGGGAAGACATCAAGCATGAAGGTATGCAAATGGTCCCCAGTAATGTCCACATAGTCCACAGCTATCCTGGTGTCCACAGAAGCCCAGACAAATGTCTCCTGTGGCATAATATTGACCCCCATCTGCTTAAGTCACTGGCATTGCTCGTTTTGAGCATTTGGATGAAGGTGTATCCAGACATGATTGTCAATCAAATGTAACAAGAAACATGATTGATGATTGTGTGCTCCCTGAATTGAGTCAACATGGAAACACACAAGGATCATCTGGAGCAGAGACCCATGTTTAGCAACTTGTGCTGAAGAATGTGCTCCAAAACATTTGTGCCAGCACTCTGTCATCAGATCTGCCACAGATTGTCACCTAACCAGATTTACAGAGTGGGCAAGCCTCAGACCTCCACATTCTGAGATTAGACAAGAACATCCAACACCTTTTCACATACTCAAAATTTCCCCGAACTTAAGTGACTTTTTGTTGATGCATATGACAGTAGCACTTGAACAGCTGAATAGCTTTGCCATTTCTGAGGTGCTCGTACTCAGGTGCCAGGCCATTATAGTGTGCCCTTTGTCAGTGCCACTTATGTCAGTGGATTTCACAATTTTCACCCCATATCATCACTAGAATCACAAAATGACTGTTGTCACACTGTATTTCTTATAATGAGAAGCTTTAAAATGTTTTGGTGTCATGATTGAGGTCACTGCCATAGAAGTTCTATAAAGAGGACACAGAGAAGTTCATTCACTGTTATGATGAACTCCATAATGTTTCCTGAAACTATGTTGAGAAGTAGTTTAAAGTATAGTTGTAGCTTTAATATGCATACAGTAAAAAATAATTACATACACACCTGGAAATGGAAAAAAGAACACATTGACACCGGTGTGTCAGACCCACCATACTTGCTCCGGACACTGCGAGAGGGCTGTACAAGCAATGATCACATGCACGGCACAGCGGACACACCAGGAACCGCGGTGTTGGCCGTCGAATGGCGCTAGCTGGGCAGCATTTGTGCACCGCCGCCGTCAGTGTCAGCCAGTTTGCCATGGCATATGGAGCTCCATCACAGTCTTTAACACTGGTAGCATGCCGCGACAGCGTGGACGTGAACCGTATATGCAGTTGACCGCACCGCCACTTCCCAGCAAATTAGGGACACTGTTGCTCCTGGGGTATCGGCGAGGACCATTCGCAACCGTCTCCATGAAGCTGGGCTACGGTCTCGCACACCGTTAGGCCGTCTTCCGCTCACGCCCCAACATCGTGCAGCCCGCCTCCAGTGGTGTTGCGACAGGCGTGAATGGAGGGACGAATGGAGACGTGTCGTCTTCAGCGATGAGAGTCGCTTCTGCCTTGGTGCCAATGATGGTCGTATGCATGTTTGGCGCCATGCAGGTGAGCGCCACAATCAGGACTGCATACGACCGCGGCACACAGGGCCAACACCCGGCATCATGGTGTGGGGAGCGATCTCCTACACTGGCCGTACACCTCTGATGATCGTCGAGGGGACACTGAATAGTGCACGGTACATCCAAAACCGTCATCGAACCCATCGTTCTACCATTCCTAGACCGGCAAGGGAACTTGCTGTTCCAACAGGACAATGCACGTCCGCATGTATCCCGTGCCACTCAACGTGCTCTAGAAGGTGTAAGTCAACTACCCTGGCCAGCAAGATCTCTGGATCTGTCCCCCATTGAGCATGTTTGGGACTGGATGAAGCGTCGTCTCACGCGGTCTGCACGTCCAGCACGAACGCTGGTCCAACTGAGGCGCCAGGTGGAAATGGCATGGCAAGCCGTTCCACAGGACTACATCCAGCATCTCTATGATCGTCTCCATGGGAGAATAGCAGCCTGCATTGCTGCGAAAGGTGGATATACACTGTACTAGTCCCGACATTGTGCATGCTCTGTTGCCTGTGTCTATGTGCCTGTGGTTCTGTCAGTGTGATCATGTGATGTATCTGACCCCAGGAATGTGTCAATAAAGTTTCCCCTTCCTGGGGCAATGAATTCACGGTGTTCTTATTTCAATTTCCAGGAGTGTATGATAGTATCTTCTCAATAACTAACAGACCTCCTGAATTTATGGAAACAGGGTTCTTAGTTTTCAGAACTACCTTTCTTCCATGTGGCAAAATAGGAAAAAGTTGTGTACTTTAGGGAAAGGGGAGGGGTTTGAGGATCACTTATGAAGTATGAAGAGGAATGGAGAGAAGGGTGAAGGAAAGCTGTCAGAGAGATATGAAGGACACAGGCAGTAGATAAGTAACCACTGTGCCAGTGTCAACTCAGAGATGATAGAAAGGAGGAATATTTATTTATTGTTTCAGCTACTTCAACCATTACAGGGTGTAGCCTCTTTAATTTTAAGCTAACAAACACAATTTAAATTATTGTCTCCATGCCTCTCTGTCACCTGTTATCCTCTACCAAACAAAGCTAATGACTTTCTTCAGTTCTTCATCCCAGCAGCTAGTTGGTCTGCCTTGTGGACTTCATATTTCTCTAGGACTCCACTGTCTTTGTCCGTATTCCATTATTTCTTCATGCAATATGTCCTACCCATTTCCATTTTAGAACATTTACATTTCCCATGACATCCTGAATTTCTGTTATTGCTCTTATACAAGGTGACAAAGTATAACGAGAATGTTTAAAATGAATAGTAGCAGCCACGGGCAGGTGGCTGCACTGCAGGTTCATGACAGCTAGTAAACAGTCCACAATTTCAGTAATCATGGATCAGTGGCATGGACAACAGCATGCTTTAGCCATAAAAATGTTTTATAAAAGCAATGATAGTTTGGTAGCAGCACAGAGGGAGTTTTGATGTTTTTATAATTTAGGACGTCATGATGCCATTCCGTCAAAACACTTGATAAAATGTTGGATTAATAACTTTGAAGAGACTAGATTTGCCCTAAAGAAGAAACCAGCAGGATGACCAAGCAGTGTGCATTCACCAGCTAACATTGATGTTGTACATGAGTCTGTCTTACGGAGCCCACGGTGTTCAATTCATAAACCAGCAGCAGTGGTTGGCATGTCCCAGGAGAGAGTTCACAGAATTCTAAATGCAATTCACAGTATCCCAGCTGAAATGTCACAGTGTTTAATGAGGAATCTCAACAGCAGATTTTGAAAATGTATTCGGACAGGTGGATGCCATCCAAAGGGACATAATTAAAAAAAAAAAAAGGAAAAAAAAGATAAAGATAAATGCCGTCAATGTTTCGTAAAAGAGAAAGTTGTAAGGTTTCAATTGCTATGAATGCAATTTCTTTCCTTCATCACTTCTAGTTTTATTGGATTGTGGAAATGTTCCTGTTTTTCTGTATCACCCTATACTTTAACTAATTTTTCTTAGTGAGACGTAGGAATGATCTTGCCATAGCTCTCTGAGCTGTATGAAGTTCTCTTTTGAAAACTCATTTAAAATCTAAATTTCACAGCCATATGTTAGTACAGGAAGAACACCCTGTCTGAAAATAAACTTTTTTAAGTTTTTTGGTTTATTAAGTTTAAAAACAGTTGTTTGTTACATAAGCTTTCCGACCTAGTTGATACGGCAGACAATTTCAGGTTTTAAGTCCCCTCAGATATCAATCTATTGTTCCAGATAAATGTGTCTGTTAGCATTTTTTAGATGGTTTTTGTTCACTATTGCCTTGCAATTACTCACTTTTTGTGCATAATTTTTGTTTTGGACAGATTTACCTTAAGGACAGTTTTTCACAGTTATCTGATAAATCCTTATAGAGGGTAGCAATTCTATCATTTGTTTTGCAGGACTGCTGTATCAACTGCTGATCTCAAGTTAGTGAGTCTTTTCCTATTTATTCTAATTTCCCTTCCTTTCCAAATAATTTTGGACACAGCAATTCCACAGACTGGTATAAACTTTGCTCCCCTTCTGGTGGAAAATTCCTTCATGTGTTTTCAGTGCTGACAGAAAGCCATGGAGATGTATCATAGATGTAACATAATTTATTTGTGTACTTTGTTTCCACAGACTGGTTAGGCAATTGCTGTATAACTGCAGTGTGACTGACAGAATTAAAAGCTTTTTTAAAAATCTATAAAAACTGTGTATAGGGGCACTTCATATTCATTGGCTTTGCTAATTACTTCATGATGGGTGTGTGTATTCTCAACTGTGCTACACTATGAAATCCATCTTGTTCTAAGGATTGTGCATTTTCCACAATAGCATTTGTGGTCTGTCAAGATTTTAGTGAAAACTTTATAGATAACAGGGAGTAAACTTACGGGACATCAGTTCTTCAGATCATGAATACTTGCTATTTCATGTAGAAAGATTATCTTTGCTATGTTCTGTGAGGTAGTGATGCTGCCTTTTTCTATATGGAAAGTAAAGATTCTAGCCAGATGTTTTTTTTATGTTTCTTCACCGATAACCTTAAGTATTTAAGTTGTCAGACCATCACAATCTCTTGCTTTGGCATCCTTTTCTTATTCCTTTTGGGAGGGTTTCTAAGACCTCATCATTCTCATTTGCATAAGGTGTTATTAGTGATCATGAGTTCATATTATTTTGCATAAAACATTCTTAGTAATTCATGAGTTCTTTCATATAGTTTTCTGCAGTTCCTTGTATGCTCTAGAATTCCACCCTTACATGCTATGTGCCCTTCATCACCGCTGGTTGCTAATATTTCATTTTTTTTCCCAATCATAAGCTTTTTTTAACTTTCTTGTAGTTTTTTATTCTCTAGTGCTAATGTTATGGCATTTTCATTGTATCTTTTTATATCAGCATTTGTTCCTTTCCTTATTATACACTTAGGTAATTGTGAGTGCTCTGTCTTGTCAATTGTTGTTTTTAATTTTCATCTCTCATTCGTTTCAACCATTTAACTCCCTGGTTGTTAAGTAACTGACACTAATCGCCCTATTTCTTTTGCAGTTTTCATCATCATTTGTGCTAGTTCTTATTCTGTTGACTGTTATGATTCCATTGAAAGAATCTTCTGGAAATCTCCTTCTTCACTTAATTTATTCCTTTTGATAGTTTCATTTTTCACTAGTGTTATATTAGTTGCCTTCTTTCTTGTTGGATCCCCATGTGTACTTTCACTCATACAAGCCTGTGCTTGTTACTAGTATGAAACTGGTTTAAAATCAGAACATCTTTGCTTACTTTGTTTTTGTTTACAAAATAAAATCCATTCCATTCAGGGTTTTGTGATCTGGGCTTTTTCATGACCATTTTCTATTGTGACGTTTCTTAAAAAAGATGTTGAAGTTGACAAAATTATTCACCTCAGCAAACCGAACAGGCATTCTGCCTCTCTCATTTCTCTCACCGATTCCATGGCAACCTACAGACACATGTCCTTGTGTGTGTTTTATTTATTATTATACCAACTTTAGCATTTAAACATTTAAATCCCATATTATCAGTTTAAAGTAACACTCCCATTTATTATCATATACATGCTTTACCTCCTCATAAAATGCTTCTATTTTCTCATGACAACTGCTTGAAGTAGGAGCATACAGTTGCAGTATTAGTAACTTGTATCTTTTTGATATTTTTATAACAATCCATGCTATCCTACTTGATATTCATTCTATTACTTAGCTATTGTTAGGAATCCCACACCATTTATTCTTCCACTTGGTTCGCCTGAATGGTACAGAATGTTTCCTGAGTTTAGAGTTTAATGTTTCATGCTGTTCCCCTTTATGATATACTTCACAGGGCTCAATAACAGCCCATTTGACTTTCTGTAATTCCTCCTCAATTTACCCACTCCATGTCCATCTATATGTGAATGGCAGTTACATGAGCAGGTGTAAAGAGATTTGGCATTGGCAGCATTTGTAGGTTTCTCTACAAGCAGTGCTAAAGCAGTCCTCTCCTGGTAATACAATAATTGGGAGACTAATCCACAGTTTTTATGTTAGCATTACTCATCATGTAAGACATAAAGCTTTGAATCATAATAACCACAGTTGATTGAGAACAGATTCTCAATCTGATTTTCCAGAGAGCACTACTTATCAGTGAAACAAATTATTTTGAAAATACCATTCAGTTATTTGATACTAACATGAAACAAGTACAAAATTGAAGTACACCTCATGCAGTTTGTGATGCTTACGAATGTGACACATGTGTGGTCCATATCGTGTACAGTTACATGAATATGGTATGTATCTACAACACAAACTCAGAATCTTTTGGGCAAGCTGGAAAATTACATTTTGTCATTTGCATCAAATGGAATATTCACAGTTTTCTACAGTTAAAATTATGAGGAGACAGAATGGAAGATTAGTACTTACTCTAGGAAGCATCATTTCTGATTAGAGCTAAAATAACCCCTAAAAAATAGAAAATTGCAATTCTAACGTTTGGAACTCCTACATGTTGTCTCCCAGGGAAGAATGAGGAATTGGTTGGGGAAGGTTGGCAAAAGGGGACCCTAGGTGAAGATGGCCCCCATCTGTTGGAAATATAAGAAGAGGCTTTCCCACATCCCCTCACCCAACCGATGAGTCCTTCTCAATCTTGTGTCCAAATGACCTGACCATTTTCAGCCTTTCCCAATCAACCCCTCTATGAAGGAGCAGCATTTAGTAGTTTGCTAGGATTACTATTTTCTAATATAAGTATAAAATTTTATCAGACTTATATCAGAATTTAGTTGACTACTTCTGACATTAAATCATTCAGTGTCATACAGGACAGTGCACAGCTGTTGTGAACTTATGTTGTCAAATAAACGCCAAGTAAATAATAGCACATTTGAAGAAAGAGACTCTTGTAGGCCAAACAATATCCCCCTTGTGCATTAGATGATCCAGGAAACATGCTTTAGAATGGTAATGAAAATCAATAACGTGTGATATATAACACCATCTTGCTGAAATTATATGTTTGCAGGACATGAATGAAATGTAACATGGCACAGGTGAAGATACATTGCGTATTCTCAGTAAAAACATTGTTAACCCTGTCTTCATGGAGAAAAGACCTGAAAATTGTATGTGATGAAATGCCGCACCACACAATCACAGTTTGAATCTTAAGACTTTTATATAAACTTACAGATGTACTGTTGTATTTCTATACTATATTACCTTTGTATTGTGGTAAGATGTACCAATCCCTAATGCATGCCTTGTAACATCACTGACATTTATTCCTCAGATATTTTCTTTGGAATTCGTTGGATGAACACATGTGCTGGTAAAAATTTGATGTTGATCAGTGAACAGGTCATGTTTTTCATTAATCTTTAAAAACATTGGCCACTAACTTACATATACTCCTTGGAGTCAAATATATTTACATGTGTAGCAATCTACAATTGTGGTTTTAACTGTATTCTGATAAAAGTACATAATTAATGACAGTTTGGCAATGTCTGACTTAACACAACTACAACATGGTGGTAAATTACTGGAAATATTCAATACTGAATGACTATCACTTGTAGGGGAGGGATTTCAGTCGTGACCTAGCAGTGACTCAATCACATGATTGACTCTGCCATGTCTCTGTGGTAGCTGACAGTGGATGTATATTACTGAATGCTTAGTAATGAGTAGAGACAACTAACAGAACATCACTCCATGAATGTTTAACAGTATTTCGCATGCATCCTCATAACCAGTGGTTTAGTTTAGAATCTGGCTTCTTCCCACCTGTCCCCACAATCCATCTTCCCAACTCATTCCATTTTTCCTCCTTCAAGAAGGAATCTATTATTCAGAAAGCTAGGAGGGCTGTTTTCTATTTTAAGTGTTTCTCTCAGCAATATCAGAAGTAGGGCCTTGCAATTTTCCCATGCTTTCTGTCTCTTTGTAATTTCAATAGGTTTATTAACAGAGTTTTTTGTTTTATTCAAATAACTATAAATATGGCTGTTTAGTGCTGATAAACCACCATGTGACTATAAATCATATTCTTTCATGGCTGCAAGGCTTGGAATTTCATTTTTTATTTGTCTACACAATTTCCTTTAGTTAACCGTTTTTGTGGTTCACACAACATTCCGCTGGAGGTCAAAAGGATTGTACTTACACACACATAGCACCCAGAACAGTTCTGCATATCTATATAAATTGAACATGGTGAATAATAGGCACATAACAGTATGTATTATGATACCTTTCAAACATTCTTCAAAAGTGACTTTAATTGTTCACTTTGTATTTCTGTGCAATTTTACGAACTTAAATGAATTCAATCAGTATGACTAAGAATTTGCATTTGATGTAACTTTACAATACTCTTTCCTTCCACCACCATCTCCCACCTCCTACAGACAATTTTTTTTTACCTTTGTAAAAATACTGGTTTTATCTGGAAGCAAAACTACATTGACTGTAGATAACTGAACCTATACAACTGTGTATCTGCATTAAATGAAAGGAGGGCAGGAGAGGAGTTTACTAAATTCTGCCAGAATTTCATAAATTTGTGGTGGTGTTGGATTGTGGGAAATGAGAGGTCTTGTGACTTATGCTTTTGTGACAATCACTTATCTGAAAGCAAATTTGGGTGTTATGGGTACAACGAATCTGCAGTTGAGATTGGTTAAATCTGTGTCACAGCTCTAACTAAAGCAGCAGACCTCTACTGTGGCACAATGGCTCTTTTTGGAATATGTGTAACCAAATCTGCAGTTACAAGAAACTACTCACCATTCATGGCATACGTACAGTAAATGTAATTAAAAAATTATGTAGGCCTATGTGGAGCTGTCATTACAACTTTTATTTCGAAATAAAATATATGTGCAGAGCAGTGACAAACATCAACAGAATCATAACACTTAAAATGCCTAGAATTTCTAATTTTTTGACTATCAGACTGGTTGCTGGTACTGTCAACCAAATAAGTCACAGGCACTATTACTTACTAGATCAATATGTATAACTTTAATCCACCATCAAAATAACACAAAAACATTTATGTTAACTCAAAGAAAACTTTCATGAGGGAGCATGCATCATGTACATAATTTAAGTATCAAAGCCATACATCCAAGCAGTGCTGTTGAAATCAATTTGATTCAAATCACCAGTTCTATGAAATATAACTTACCTATTCACACATTAGTGTCAGCATGGTTATTCATCATTCATACTCACAATTATAAAACATCACAATTTTAATCAATCAACTTAAATAATGGTGGTTAACAGTGCCTATGTAACACTTTTGTTTCACTTTCTA
This sequence comes from Schistocerca gregaria, assembly GCF_023897955.1. Taxonomy (NCBI): domain Eukaryota; kingdom Metazoa; phylum Arthropoda; class Insecta; order Orthoptera; family Acrididae; genus Schistocerca; species Schistocerca gregaria. The sequence continues at coordinate 378,614,125 of NC_064931.1, forward strand.
CCTAAATGGCTGCTCAGTGTAGTACAGTACAAAATACTTTCAATGAATTCATAAATTTTACAGTGACTACAATTGTCTCTTACACAAAACTTGAATCTACATTGTTTGGTTTTCTAGCAGTTGTTAATTTCAATATAACTCTTTGAGTATGGAGGAACTATCTTTGACTGAATGATGTCTTGGCTTAGCACACTCTCAGTTTAATTTTTGAATCACTCTCTGCAGCATATCCAGTATAATATTAGTAGGAAAAATGCTTTGCCATTATACAGTTGTTCAATGGCACATAATAAGAAACTATGTGATGAGAAAATATTAATAAAAGTCACAAGTCTAGTTGTCTTTTTGTGCATTTGTTCTTAATCAACTGATGACTCCTCAAAATTCAGGTGGCAGATATTGCAAATCATCTTTCTGTGGCATCCTCTGGACATGGCCTACATATTTGGAAGGAGAAAGGAGTGTTACAACATTCTACTTTTCAAATCAATAGTTCAGTATATTGTTTGAAGCTTTTATAAATTAAATGAATGGCCAGCTTTACAATTCAGATCTCATCCATATACATGAAAGCAGATAGCTTTGCAGCATTCTTTTACCATGAAGACACAGCAACAGTGCTGGCTGTGGACAATGGCCAGAATCCATTGTGTATGTGTCCACAACTTAAGCTCCCAGACTGGTACGCCATGTGCAAACATTGTTACCGGAACATTACAGTCATGAAATGGCTTTCCACAGAGTCAGCAATTTTATTGTGAGTATACCTCTACTTGTGCAGATGTCCATATACATCTGGCTGCATATCATCCTCGGACTAATGGGCAGTTTCAATGTGCCTATTGCAGCGTTCTGTCTATGTAAAGTTATAGGATGGCTAACAGTTAGTGTAACCACAATGCCTCTTTCATCACATGCATACCATACTGTTCAGTATCTTGTGCCAACTGCATTGTTTGCCCCCGATACAAACTAATATCCTGCAGATGATATTCATTGACACATTTTTAAGTCTGTTTCTTAAAGTTTTACTGACGTAACAACTATTCCGTAAGGTATTGGGGTTGCAATCTGATGATATTGATATCTTGCCACATTATTTGAGTTGACAACCATTTAACCGCCTTCATGTGAGTTTTACACTGGAGGATTGTTGGTACACCTCACTGTTTACGCTAAAAAATGGTGTGATGGTGAATGCAACTAGTTCACTGCTGTATCTATATCTACATCTACACACACACTCCACAAGCCACTGTATGATACATGACAGATGTTACTTTGTATCACTACTAGTCACTTCCTTTCTTCCTCCATTCGCAAATAGTGCAAGGGATATGACTGCCTATACACCTCCCTAATTGTTTTTACCTGATCTTCATAGTTCTTACATGAAATGTATACTGGGGGCAGTAGAATCAGGTCTGCTGTCAGCTTCAAATGCCAGTTCTCTAAATTTTCTCAGTAGTGTTCTGTGAAAAGCATGCCATCTTACTTCCAGGGATTCCCACTTGAGTTCACGACGCATCTCCATAATACTTGTGTTACCTACCAGTAACAAATTTAGCAGCCCACCTCTAAATTGCTTCAATGTCTTCCTTTAATCTGACTTGGTGGAAATCTCAAACCTTCACTCAGTCCTCACGAGAGTCCCACTAGTGTTATGTATGTCGTCTCTTTTACAGGAGAACCCCACTTTCATAAAATTCTCCTAATGAACTGAAGTTGACTATTTGTCTTCACTACTGCTGCCATGAAGTGCTCGTTCCATTTCATTTTGCTTTGCAGTCTTACACCCAGATATCTAATCATTGTGACAATATGAAGCAGTAGTTACTAATGCTGTATTTGAACTTTATGGACTTGTTTTTCCTATTCATCTGTATTAACTTACATATTTAAACATTTAGAGCACTCTGCTATTCCAGACACCAACTAAATTTTTGCCCAATTCATCTTGTATCCTCCTACAGTCACTCAACAATGACATCTTCCCATACATCACTGCATTCTCAGCAAACAAGACTGCTTCTCACATTGTCTGTCAAATCATTTATTTCTGTAGAGAATAAGAGAAGTCCTATCACTCTTCTGTGGAGCACTCCTGCAGATACGCTTGTCTCTGACAAACACTCATCATCGATGACAATGTACTGGGTTCTGTTTACTTACGAAGTCCTCCAACCAATCACATATCTGGAAACCTATTCTGGTTGCTCACACCTTCGTTAGCAGTCTGTGTTGGGACCCCATGTCAAATGATTTACAGAAATCTATGAATATGAAATCTGCCAGTTCCTCTTAATCCAAATCCATGGTTTATAGGATATCACGTGGGAAAAGAGCAATCTGAGTTTCACACAGGTGATGCTTTCTAAATCTGTGCTGATTTGTGGACAGAATCTTTTCTGTCTCAGTGAAATTTATTGCATTAGAGTTGAGAATATGTTCAAGAATTCTGTATTAAATGGATGTTAAGGACATTGGGTTGTAATTTTTTAGGGTCTGTTCTTTTACCGTTCTTATATACTGGAGTCACCTGAGCTATTTTACAATCACTTGGAACTTTGCATTTGGTGAGAGGTTCATGATAAATGCAACCCTCTATGATGTTTAGTGTCCTCTGACAAATATTGCTTCACCTCAGGCTCGTAGGCTCACTTGCACTGGTGATACATACATGCCCTATATCAAATTGCAGGCAACATTTGTGAGGTTGTGCTGAAAAATAATGCCTCCAAATTTTGTATTCTGTTTTTTATGTTTGTTCAGGTATTGCATGTTATTCACATTACTCGATCAACTTTCCTAGTTGCTAACACAAGTTGAAACTCTTTGCAACTAGACGGCTCCAAAATGTAGCATGTAATGTGCTGGTATGTAAAATAACCATGTTTGTGCATGAAAGACACTCAGAAAACTGAAAGCTCAAATTGGAAGAGTTAATCCACACACCCTCTCCTTCAGCATGATAATGCAAGGCAAAACACAAGTGGACTTAACTTTGATGGTGATGCAGTCATGGAAGTGGAGATGAGGTTGAGGCCCTATCAACCAACCGGTGCCTGTATCAAAAAATTGTTTTCTTGTTGGGTGGAGTGGTGAAGAGAGGCTCTGGTGATGAAGACACAACTTCCATCCCCAGGGTGACTATGTTGAGAAGTAAATATGTAAACATGAAAAATAAAAAGGTTGAGTGTTAATAATATTTATGTTCTATCTAGTAACACAATGAAACACTGGATCATAAAACAGTTATTATTTATCAAATCGTGGAGTTACAAAAACAAGATTATATTGGATATAGTTACAAATAATGAATACACTGGACAACTGAGAGCCTGGAGGCCTATGTATGGCCTTATAAAGACAGCCTCCATCTGGTGTCACTGGAGTTGTGTTGCACATGCACATGCACAGTGGAACAGGTGACCACAGTCAGTGACTGGACTGCCCCTCATGGCTACCTTGGGTGGCTGTGGCCATGCTGTTTGATTGTTGGCACACACTACACTTGCCATAGTGACCCAACTCACTTCATATGTGGATGGTAGGTGCAACAGCTAGTGGGTTACTACACTCCTCCTCCCTTGCAGGGGGAAGGTCCATGATGCAGTGTCTGCAGAGACATCCATACTGTCTGTGACAGTGACACAGGTGGCAGCCAAATGTGTGAAAGTTCCTGATCTGCTTAGAGCAACATGTATGGGTGAAAGTGAATGAGACAAGGGGACCCTTGCTGCCTGCAGCTACTGGGGCAGCCGGTGGACAGGACTGGCTACAGGGGGCAAGAACCACCTTGTCATCAAGTGCATAATGAGAGGTATGGGTACAGGAAGTGACAATGGCAGACTGGAGAGGAGAGGCTCTAGTGAACAAGACATGACTTCCTTCACCAATGATGGAAACTACACCTCAGTGCAGAGTGAGAGATTAGCACTGACCACTGGAAGCAAACTGATTGCAGTGCGGATTAAGCCTCGACCACCAGTTCAGGCAGGCACGATCAGGCCTGCCTGCCCCAGGAGTGGCCAGGGCTGATGAACAACATTTTACTTGAAGAGGGGCAGACATCCATCCTGATATGCAACTGGCTCTTGTGGCATGCCTTGAGCCGATCTCCTATGTGAACTGTGAAGACACAGCAACTGTGCTGGCTGTGGACAATGGCCAGAATCCATTGAGAGCGCGGTCCACAATCTCGGGCCCAGACTGGTGCACCATGTGCAAACAGTGACAAACCCAGGGCTGCTGAGGGATGCCTGCCTGGCAGCCAGAGGGTGAGCAGCATGTGTGAATGTTGGTCATTTGGTCATGCAAGAGCTCAGTGAGACTCTTGAGCCTAATTGGCAACATTCTCTAAAAAAAAAATAAAAAAAAGCCTCCACCAATGGGAATTCCTCAATGTACTTGCCCATCTGCACCTTAAAACACTTGAACAAGGCATTTGGCCTTGCTGTTCGACTGTGGATGGAAGTGAGGTACCATGACATGGCGAATGCTGTTTGTGTACAAAAATCCCTGAAATATTGCGCAATGAACTGAGGGCGACTGCCTGAAATCAGGGTATAAGGCAAGCTTTCCGTGGAGAATATCTTTGAGAGGACCTCGACAATTGCTTCTGCTGTCGCAGTTTACATTTGAGACCCACATTCTGTAGTACAGTAAACAAAGAACACAGGTTACTTAAGTGGTCCTCCATGATGGCATATTTCACAATGATATCATCAAGATAGTTGAGGCAATGATGACAACTAACATAACCTGTTCTAAAAACTTTGAAAGATGACAGGCACACAAAGACTCCAAACATTTGCCATTTATTCTGACAGAGGCTGAAAGGCACAGTAACTACAAGCAACTGTTTTGTTGCCTCTCCCAATGGAATCTGAAGGTAGGCCAAGTTGATCTTCAAAAAGAATTGACTGCAGCCAACTTTGTGAGCAATTCCTATGGGAGAGGTAAGGGATATGTATCTATGTCATACTATACATTAATAGTGACCCTGAAGTCACAACAGAGCCAGAGTTGACCAGATGACTTCTTTATAATCACTAAGGGATTAGCCCATTCAGTTGAGGAGATCAGTCTGATCATTGCCAGTGAAATTAAGTGATTGAGCTCTGTCTTGATTTGGTCATGTAAAGCTGCTGGCACCAGCTGCACCCAGAAAAAGCAAGGTTGGTGGAGTGTTTGAAGGTGATGTGTGTTGCGAATTGTTTGCAGAACCTACCACTTGGGCAAACAGATCTAAAAACTCAGAACACAAAGAATCCAGTTCATGGTAAAACACTTGATCTGACACCAGATGCACCAGACTCATAATAGAAAAACCAAAAGTAGCAAAAGTGTCTGACCCAAAAAACTTCTCAGTACTTGCATTATTAAACACCAAGTATGTTATGGAAAGGACAACTGACATGTAAAATATATTGGCTGTGAATTGTCCAAGAATAGGAATCTGCGCCGGCCGCGGTGGTCTGGAACCGTGCGACTGCTACGGTCGCAGGTTCGAATCCTTAGGTTAGTTAGGTTTAAGTAGTTCTAAGTTCTAGGGGACTAATGACCACAGCAGTTGAGTCCCATAGTGCTCAGAGCCATTTGAACCATTTTTGAATAGGAATCTGCTGTTTGTTACAGCTTACTGACTGATGCTTGGTGTGCACCAGTGCCAGACACCTGATCCTAACATATTTGTGGATACTTGGTAGGGACACAGTGGCTCTCATGTCAACTTGTAAGCATAATGGCTCATCCATCAGTCACAGTTCAATGAAAAGTTTATTCTGGCCTGCAGACAACAGCAAACACAATGACAAAATAATACAAATACTGATGTTCATCAATTCCTGCAATGACTCTTGAGGATTGAAACATCACTGCTATGTGACACTTATTTTTTACATTTATGACAAGAGGCCCAGTTGCCCACCCGTGCTCTATGAAACAAAAGGGGCAGGAAGTAAATGGCATTCACTGTCCCTGCTGCCAAGACGTGTTTGCCACTGTCAGCCCGGTTGGCTCATGTGTACTGTAGCTACCTCCTCTTTCCCCAGTGCACTAGGCTTGGGCTGCACACAGTCAAAATTCGTGGCATCACTCCAAGCCTCTAATTGGCGACCCACAGTGGAGACTTAAAACGACTGTGCAGTATTCGAAACTTCCTCTAACACAGGGCCATCAAGCTGAAGGGCATGTTGATACTACTCCTCATCAGGAGCCAAATGAATTATTGAATTTTGGACCATGGTGTCCACACATGACTCATGAGAGTTAGATGTGGCAAACTGACACTTACAACTGAGGCTAATCAAGAAGCACTCATTTTTCAAATCAGTTATCTATAAATTTTTTGAGCTTAACTTGCTACAATGTCAGATCTAGAAACTTGTTGCATGAGATACTGCTAAAGCTATTAAACCTAGCGTTTTGGACTGGAAGGTACAGTGCCATTTATGTACCTAAAGAAAGATTTGTTGACAATCTTCAAATTCTGGTGAACATAATTCTACAGATTCCTGATATACTGCCAGTTGCAACAGTGTCAGTACACACAGAAAAAGTAATTGTTTCAGTTTATAGAGTCAATATGTTACCTTGGCTACTAGCTATAATTTTTGGTACACAATACCATCCTCAGGCCATCCTATGATCAAAAAATCACTATACATAGTTAAAATGATATTATAAGAAACATCCACTATTTCTGTAGGAAGAACATATTTTATAAATGTTTCTTACATTATTATTTTAACTATGTGTCTGTAATTTGTTAATCATAGAATGTGCGTATACTGAAAACAGTAGGCAGCAGGTGAAATTAAAAAATTGCAACTATAGACTGAAACAAATATTATTTTGTGAACAGAATTCTCATGAGTAAGAAAGTGTAGCAATAAAATTTAAAAAGGAAACTGAATCCTACTTGTTACTTATCCTAAAAGTTATTCAGTGCAAAGTTACACTGAGAGGCAATGTGTGGGTGATGTTTTGATGCATTGGACAGAGGACTGGCACGGGGGAGGGGCCCCACTTTAGATACTTTTCTCAGGGTCCCCGTCACACTTGTTATGCCCGTGATTTCAGATTAGGTATTCTGTCCAAACATTCCTCTTTAACTTATTTCATTCATTCCTCTTCCATTCTGTACTTAAATTGTTACTAAAGAATGCATTCAGCCATACACAACATCACTAATCTCACATCATGGAAAACATAAAGTAATTATTAAGTAATTGTTCCTCAAATTACCCATTAGGTGTATGGAAATTGAAATTCGCCATCATCTAAGCAGATTACTATTAAGCTATAAATTTTCAAACAAAAATTGCATTTCCTTTTGTTATTTTCTGTTTACATTTTCACATTAGAAAATACAAAAAATAACTTTTATGATCCTCAAATTTAAATGAGAAAAAAATCCGCAAATGCTAGACAACTTTGAACAAGAGGGAAATACAATTAATTATGTTCACCTTTTTTATTCTTCCTGGTTTTCATCATCACCACCAAACGTTTTTCAGTCCTTTCAGTATTCATAACAGTAGCTCAGACACTGTTTAGTGTTCATTGTGTGTAGATCAGAGTGAGAGATGTGTGATAATGAAGATATAGATCATGAGACCTATGCTAGAAGAAGAACCTCAAGTGGAATGGAATTTTATGATGTTTTAACAGAGAAAGGGAATGACAGACATAAAAGTAAATAATTGTAAGTTTTAGTTGCACAAGTGTAGTTGTGACTGTGCTACAATTACTCAAAAACTAGTTTCAGTCCTCAAGAATTTAAGCACATTGTAGCAGATTTAGTAACAATATACACTGCTAACATTAATAACCAGTGTAACTGCCAGAATGTTGAATGCAAGCATGCAAACATACATGCATTGTGTTGTATAGGTGCTGGACATCAATTTGTGGGATGGAATTCCATGTCTGTTGCACTTGGTCAGTTAATACAGGTAGAGTTCATGCTGTTTGTGGATGACGCTGGAGTTATCATCTGATGGTGTCTCATATATACTTGCTTGGAGACAGATTTTATTATCGAGCAAGCCAAGACAACATGTCAGCACTCTGTAGAGCAAATTGAGTTATAACAGCAGTATGTGAGTCAGCATTATCCCACTGAAAACATCCCTTGGAACACAGTTCATGAATGATAATACAACAGGTCAAATCACCAAACTGGTGTACAAATTTGCATGGGCTAATCACATGAGTGCTCCTGCTGTCATATGAAATTGCACCCCAGACTATAACTCCAGGTTGCAGGCGTGCAGCTGGTCTCCTTCTAAGCAACACATGGCCATCAGTGCAACCGAGACAGAACCAGCTCTCATCAGAAAACATAACTGACTTCCAACCTGCTCTCCAATGAGCTCTTGCTGGACACCACTGAAGGCACAAATGATTGTGGTTCGGGGTCACTGGAATGCACAATACAGGGTATCTGGCTTGGAGCTATCCTTGAAGAAACCAGTTTGTAACAGTTCATTGTGTCACTGTGGTGCCAATTGCTGCTCAAATTGCTGATGCAGCTGCAGTATGATGTGTCAGAGCCATAGGCCGAACACAGTGGTCTTCCCTCTAGGTAGTGCCACATGGTCTTCTGGAGCTCATTCTTCTTGCAACTGTACGTTCTCTTGACCACTGCTGCCAACAGACATGTGTAGTGACTGCATTCATGCCAAGTCTTCCTGCAATATCACAGTAGGAACATCCAGCTTCTTGTAGCCCTGTTACACTAGCTCATTCAGACTCAATGGGGTGTTAATAATGACATCTTTGACACCTTAAGGCATTCTTGACCCACATCAACTCACCACATTCAATCTCAAAGTTAATTTATGCTCATCACCATTACAGCTTGTATTTATAGCAAATCTGATTTGCATCCTCATAGTGGTGCTACTATTGCCACTCTTACGTGATTCATACAAAATTGACATCATCTTTCAGATGCAGAAACACACCTACCAACTTTCCTTTATGCCGCACAACTCCTTCTTGATGTTGCAATTTGTGTATGTCATTGTGACTCAGGAAGAAAATGTCTTCTATTAGAATATGTCGAGAATTGGCACTCCTACCTTAGTGAAATGTTGGCATAAATTAAGTTAAATATCATGTGGCATTGTTGGCTGGGATATCCCACATGGTGGTTCAGTCACTGAATGGAAAGGGTGTTCATCATCCATGCACTGTTGGCTCTTTCCTTGTGGCTATGTGAGAGTTGTGTCGTACATATCTTCGTGTAGTCTATGTGAATGTAATGGATGTGTGTGTATACTGTAGTAGTTTCACATGCCGCCCCCTTACCCCCCACCCCACCCCACCCCCCGACCACTGCGGGTTTGGGAGTTAGAATAGAGCTGAGGTGTTACTGCCTGTTGTAAGAGGCAACCACAAGGAGTCTCTTCCTTTTTGATTTAATAAATTATGATCTCCTTTTATTGTCTGACCTCCATCTTTCAAAATTCTACAGAAACGCAGGCCATTTGGGGAAGGATGCCTTATGTGGTGCATCATGTATTCATCGTGCACTGAGAACTTCTGCACCTATTATTGTAATAGAAATATAATTGCACCCATAATCCATGTTCTGGGCAAGGACGTCTTACTGGGTGCATAAGTTACATCCACTGGGTACATCATCTGTACCCACAATAAAAATGGATCTTTTTGCACCTAATATCCAGCACAGTAGGCATTCCATCCATCACGGAGGGGGGGGGGGGGTCATCATGTACCCACTTGGTTGTAGCCCCCTGACTAAACAGGAATCACACAGCTGATGCTTGAGCTGCTAGCTCCCCACATGTACCAAGGAGTAGATGCCTGTCTACCTGGGGACTTCCAACAATGGCTGTCCTGCCAGGTACCCTCTGCTGCAGCTGGGAGGTGCCCATGGGGAGAGCCCCTGATCGGAGTGGGTGGCTTCAGGGCAGATCGCCTGCAATGAAGCTGATGAATTTGTTTGATGCTGGTGATCAAACGGCCCCAGCAGTCTTTAAGCAAGGGAAAGGCCAGTATAATGCTGACAGATATGACCCCAAATTGTTCCCTTCACTGGCTATACTGTGGGAGAAACACAGGGCTTAGGATCAATGACAGACACACTCTACCAATTCTTATTTGTGCAAGGTCTGATCGTGAATCCTTTTTAAGAACAAAGTCTCTGTTTTTCATAGAGCACTTAGAGGACAAGTTCAGGGAAGTAGTGGGAATGTCCCTAAATACAGAATTGCAGAATGGGTCAATCCTGATAAAAACAGCATTTCCTGCCCAGTCACAGGCATTGCTCACCTGTGACAAGGTGGGTAATGTCCTGCTTTCCATTATACCTCATAAGAACTTAAACATGGTCCAGGGGATTATATTCGATAGAGATTTCCTCTTGCAGTCCGATGACAATTTGCATACCAACCTACAGCAAAGAGGTTTACACTTTGTCCGGCTTGTCTATAGGGAGGTCTAAGGACAACAGGGTTGCTACCGGTCCCTTCCTCTTGGCATATGAGGGTGATTCTTTGCCTAAAAATGTCAAGGTGATGATATACCAGTGTGATGTTGAGCCCTATGTTCCTCCCCCTATGTGGTGCTTCAAATGTTTGAAATTTGAGCACATGTCTTCTTGTTGTAATTACAGCCCCACATGTCGGGGATGCGGACATATGTCACGCATTAATGTTCCTGCGGACATATGTCACGCATTAATGTTCCTTGTGCCCCTCCACCCATTTGTGTCAACTGTAGAGAGCACCATTCCCCCTGTTCATTGGACTGCTCCATTTTTTCAGAAAGAGAGGAAAATCATGGATTATAAGACACTGGACAGACTGACCTACACAGAGGCAAAAAAGAAATATGACTGCCGAAACTCTGTGCACATGATATCATCCTATGCTGTAACTACGATGATGTCACCCTCTCTGGTGACAGCAAGCCTGCCTGTTGTGCATTGTATAGTGGGCCCTCAGGGCTGCTTGATTTCGCCAGCCAGCTTGATGGTTGGAGGCACTCCTCCTCCCGTTACTCCCCTAACATCTAGCTCAGGAGCAATGCCCACCCTCCCTCCTGCTGCCATCAAGGACATCGGTCTCCACCCCTCAGCTGGAGTAGCAAATGCCTCCTCCAGCTCCTCTTGCAAGGAAGGGGTCCCATGGGACACTGCCTTCCTAAGTTTCTGCTGCTGTGAAGCTGGACACCAGCCAGTGGCTGAAGGGTCCACAGGTTGCTGGTCATAAGGCTTTGCAATCATCATCAGTTCCTGAGACAAACTCAGAGAAGCCTTCCCAGCCAGAGAAAGCAACATAGAGTGAGAGGTCAAGAAAAAGAAAATCATAATGAAAAAGAGAGCCCAGTGGCTCCTACACAAACACTTCCTGTAAGCTCCAGTTCTGTGGATGAGGTGGAGGTCCTAGATCTCACTGGAGCCTCAAAACCAGTGGACACTGAGGCCACAAGTCCTCAACAGGTGGCAGCAGGTGACCTTGGGGCATAAAATACCTCCTCAATGTATTCATGCTCTCCCAGTACACTGAAAGCTTAATCCTCCAGTGGAATTGCAGCAGTTTTTTCCACCACCTGTATGAGCTATGGAAACTCATAAGTACCTCTAAACGACTTCATAGGCTGTGGCTGTCAGGGTAAGGGCAACGCAGGTATTACCGTCTGCAATGTCTGTCTTCCCCACATGGCAAAGTACCTCAACATGTATTGGTTGCACTGGTTTCTCAACTCGCCCGCCCCTCCTTTCCTAATTCTGGGTGATTTCAGTGCCCATAACCCTCTGTGGTGTGGGACCATAAGCACTGGCCATGGCAAAGATGTCGAAAATCTACTGACACAGCTCGATCTTTGTCTTTTAAATACTGGTGCTCCCACACATTTCAGTGTGGCGCATGGCATCTACTCAGCCATTGAGCTTTCAGTCTGTAGCCCTGGCTTTCTACCATCTATTCACTTGAGAGTTCTTGGTGACCTGTGTGGTAGTGATCATTTCCCAATCTTCCTGTACAAACTCCAGCATCACTTTCCTGGTCGCCTGCCCAGATGGGCTCGTAACACGGCTGACTGAGATGCTTTCCTATCTGCTGCCACTATTCGGTCTCCACCATATGGCAATATCGATGTGGTTGTCCCAAACGTGACTGCGACCATTTTCTCTGCTTCCATCTTGACAATCCCCTCCTCCTCAGTAACCCCCAGTCGAAGACAGTGCCTTGGTGGTTGCCAGAAATTACTGAGGCTGTTAGAGATTGTAGGCGGGCTCTCCAACATCATAAGCAGCACCCATCAATGAAGCACCTCATTGCCTTTAAATAGCTCTGTGCCGGGGCCTGCCAACTAATAAAAAGAAAGAAGCAGGAATGCTTGGGACAGTTTGTTTCAACCAGTGGATCACATACCTCTCCTTCTCAGGTTTGGACATAGATCAGATGCCTTTAGAGATTCCACGCCCCTGCAGGTGTACCTGAGGTTTCCATGAATGGAGCTATCTGTACCAACCCAGACACAATCGCTGAACATTTGGCTGCACATTATGCTGGAACTTCTGCATCCGAGAATTATCAAACTGCCTTTTGTATCCTAAAATAGCGAGTGGAAGAAAAGTGATTATCTTTTACTGCATGCCATATGGAAGCATAAAATACTGCATTCAGTGAGTGGGAATCCCTTACTGCCCTTACCCATTGTCCTGATACAGCATCAGGGCCAGACTATATTCACTATCAAATGCTTAAACATCTCTCAGTGGATTACCAGCATCAATCCTTACAGTCTTCAACTGCATCTAGAGCAAGGGTGAGTTCCCATCACAACTGCGCAAAAGCATTATCGTTCCAATGCTGAAACCTAGTAAGAACCTCTTAGAGATGGACAGCTACTGCCCCATTAGTCTCAGCAATGTTCTGTGTAAGTTGCTCAAACACATAGTGAGCTAGTAGCTGGTTGGCTCCTTGAGTCTCTGGTGGTTTCAGCATTGGTCACTTCACCACAGATTATTTGGTATATCTGGAGTCAGCTATCTGTACAGCCTTTGCCCAATGTCAATACCTTATTTCCATGTTTTTTGACTTAAAAAAGGCCTATGACACAACATGGAGACATCACATCCTCACTACATTACACAAGTGGTGTCTCCAGATCCAACTCCCAATCTTCATACAGAATTTTTTGTCACTCTGTACTTTCCAAGTTTAATTCAGTGCTTTCTATGGTTGAGCCCATATCCAAGAGAATGGGGTCCTGCAGGGCTCTATATTGAGTGTTCCTCCCTTTTTGGTGGCCATTAATGGTCTAGCAGCAGCTGTCACCTTCCCTATATGCTGATGATGTTTTGCATTCAGATTTACTCCTCTAGTATCAGTGTTGTTGAATCCCACCTGTAGGGAGCCATACGTAAGGTGCATTCATGGGCCCTCACCCATGGCTTTCAACTTTCAGCTGACCCCCTCGTACTCTCCACCCACATCCAGAACTTTACCTTGATGGCTTACTACTTAACATAGTGAAGACTTACCGCTTTTTGTAACTAGTCTTCGATGCCTTGCTAACTTGGCTTCCCCATCTTCATCAGCTTAAGCAAAAGTGCTCACAGCGTCTTAACACTCTTTGCTGCAGGAGTAACACAGTCCGCCTTGATTATGGAAGCCTGGATAACAGTTTGGCATTGCCCTCAGCATTGTGGATACTGGATCCAATACACCACTGCAGGGTTCAACTTGCGACAGAAGCTTTCTGAACTAGCCCCAAGTGAACAGCCTACTCATGAAGGTTGGGGTGCCTTCATTGCAGAACCAGCACCAACAACCGCTTGTTAATTATGTCACTCATGTCTGTAGTTCACCTGAGCATCCAACAAATTACTGCCTCCTCTTCCCAAACAGGGTAATCCATCTCTCGCAATGGCAGCCCAGATTATGGATAATGATAGCAGTGCATGTTCGGTTCCTTCTGTGCGAACTTGAGTTTTTTCCCTCTACCACCTTTCCTCTGGATCCACTCACATACACCCCCAGGGTCCTTACGTTGGCCACAGCTTTGTCTGAATCTATCACAAGACCCAAAAGACTCAGCTCATCCTGAGGCTCTCCACCGCCAATTTTTCCTTATTCTCAGCAATTTATGGGGCTCACAGCTACTGTAGAGTGATGGCTCAATGGTAGATGGTCACATTGGCTTCACTTACACTCATGCTGGACATACTGAACAGAGTACCTTGCCTGATGGCTGCAGTGTTTTCACTGCAGGATTGGTAGCCATCTCTCGTGCTCTTGAGCATATCTGTTCCCGCACCAGTGAGTCCTTCCTCATCTGTAGTGACTCCTTAAGCTGCCTACAAGCTCTCAGCCAGTGCTACCCTCACCATCATTCACTAATGTCTATCCAACACTGTGGATGTTTGATGACCTTCATCAGGACCCCAGGACATGTCAAAATCCTGGAAAATTAACTTGATACAGGCTGGCCAAACAGGCTACCGGTAAACCAACTTTGGAGATTTACACTCCTGATACTGATTTCCAAATGGCCATACTCTGTAAAGTTTTTGGGATCTGGAATGCCAAATGGTGCACTCTAACTACAACAAATAAATTACGTGCTATAAAGAAGACAACAAATGTGTGGAGGTCATCCATGTGAGCCACTCGCAAGGACTCCAGTGTCCTTTGCTGGCTCTGCAGCGGTCATACTTGGCTGACTCACTGTCATCTCCTCTTATCACAAAGAACCACCCCAGTGTCACTGTGGTTCCCAATTGACAGTAGCCCATGTCCTGTGGCACTATCCCAATCTCTTGATGGACTTCCTATTGTGTTAGGTGACAATGCCTCAACAGCTACTATAGTTTTAAGTTTTATTCAAGAGGGCTTTTTATCCCTCAAACTGAGGGTGGTTGCCTGGCCTTATCTCCCAGGCCCTCACCATACCTCTCTCTCTCTCTCTCTCTCTCTCTTTTTTTTTTCTTTTTTTTTTTACTCCTCTTGTATTGTCTGTTCAACTTTGTCTTGTGATGTGCCTGGCCTTCAGCGTAAGCTTTTAGGCTGGAGGTTTCAGTGCACTGTAGTGTGGCTGGCAAATAGAGACGGACATGTTTATGGAACATGGGACTGATTACCTCAGTAGTTTAGTCTGTTCACCCAACCAACCAACATGCCCTCACTTCATGAGACACAGCTGAGAGGTTCGGAATTAAATGCAGTGTAATGGGTTATAGATTGGTGATCAGAAGCTTCAAACCACCACCTCTCTTCTGATGAAATGGTTTATCACTCTTGATGTTGAAGTTTCCCTTACAACATACACTGCTTGAAATAAAAGTGGATCACCCACAAGGGGAGGAAGAAACAAAATGAAACTTCACAGGTTTAGAAGCCATGTAATGCACTGTGGTGATTACAATCTCAAATCATATTTCTAAAGATCTTGGCAATATGAGCCCCCTTATCAGTATGAGATGCTTCCAAACATTTTATTGGGTACAGAACTGGACATCGTAATGGCTAAGGAAGCACCTCAACACCATGCAGACAGTTCACAGAAACACATGCTATGTGTGGACCATCCTTGTCCTGTTGAAAAATGTCATCATGATGCTGTTGCATGTGGTTAACACTTGACAATGCAGGATGTCTGTGACATACTGATAAGTGATTGTACACTCATGGAAATTGAAATAAGAACACCGTGAATTCATTGTCCCAGGAAGGGGAAACTTTATTGACACATTCCTGGGGTCAGATACATAACATGATCACACTGACAGAACCACAGGCACATAGAGACAGGCAACAGAGCATGCACAATGTCGGCACTAGTACAGTGTATATCCACCTTTCGCAGCAATGCAGGCTGCAATTCTCCCATGGAGACGATCGTAGAGATGCTGGATGTAGTCCTGTGGAACGGCTTGCCATGCCATTTCCACCTGGCGCCTCAGTTGGACCAGCGTTCGTGCTGGACGTGCAGACCGCGTGAGACGACGCTTCATCCAGTCCCAAACATGCTCAATGGGGGACAGATCCAGAGATCTTGCTGGCCAGGGTAGTTGACTTACACCTTCTAGAGCACGTTGGGTGGCACAGGATACATGCGGACGTGCATTGTCCTGTTGGAACAGCAAGTTCCCTTGCCGATCTAGGAATGGTAGAACGATGGGTTCGATGACGGTTTGGATGTACCGTGCACTATTCAGTGTCCCCTCGACGATCACCAGAGGTGTATGGCCAGTGTAGGAGATCGCTCCCCACACCATGATGCCGGGTGTTGGCCCTGTGTGAATCGGTCGTATGTAGTCCTGATTGTGGCGCTCACCTGCACGGCGCCAAACACGCATACAACCATCATTGGCACCAAGGCAGAAGCGACTCTCATCGCTGAAGACGACACGTCTCCATTCGTCCCTCCATTCACGCCTGTCGCGACACCACTGGAGGCGGGCTGTACGATGTTGGGGCGTGAGCGGAAGACGGCCTAACGGTGTGCGGGACCGTAGCCCAGCTTCATGGAGACGGTTGCGAATGGTCCTCGCCGATACCCCAGGAGCAACAGTGTCCCTAATTTGCTGGGAAGTGGCGGTGCGGTCCCCTACGGCACTGCGTAGGATCCTACGGTCTTGGCGTGCATCCGTGCGTCGCTGCGGTCCGGTCCCAGGTCGACGGGCACGTGCACCTTCCGCCGACCACTGGCGATAACATCGATGTACTGTGGAGACCTCACGCCCCACGTGTTGAGCAATTCGGCGGTACGTCCACCCGGCCTCCCGCATGCCCACTATACGCCCTCGCTCAAAGTCCATCAACTGCACATACAGTTCACGTCCACACTGTCGTGGCATGCTACCAGTGTTAAAGACTGCGATGGAGCTCCGTATGCCACGGCAAACTGGCTGACACTGACGGCGGCGGTGCACAAATGCTGCGCAGCTAGCGCCATTCGACGGCCAACACCGCGGTACCTGGTGTGTCCGCTGTGCCGTGCGTGTGATCATTGCTTGTACAGCCCTCTCGCAGTGTCCGGAGCAAGTATGGTGGGTCTGACACACCGGTGTCAATGTGTTCTTTTTTCCATTTCCAGGAGTGTAGTTCCCTCAACTCTATCAGTCATGACCTGAAGTCATAAAGGAGTAACACCACAGTGCCTTTCAAAACACAGGAGGACTGGAACTTCTCCCCAGGTCAGTGACATACTCACTTTTGTTGGTTATCTGAGGTAGAGCAGAAACACAGTTCATCACTGAAGACAATGTGATGGCATTCATCAACAGCCCATACATCCCAGTCATAGTACCACTCCAAAAGCAGCCATTTGGGTTGTGGTGTGGCAGCAATGCATGGGATGGTAATTCCCTAGTCCAGCTACTGTTAGGCTCTGATCAGTGGTGCAGGATGACACAGAATGTTGCATGGACTCCATTACTTGTTCTCAGGCACTGATGTGAAGGGGTAAAATGTGTTTGGTGAACAATACATGCCCTACATATCTGGATATTCCATGATTCCACCATACAGCCAAATGGAGACCCACAGTGAGGCCCCTTTCAAACTCTGTTACCTGCTGATAACACTGATTCACAGGGGTATGTGCTGCCTCTGTGTCCTTCACAGTGACCACTCAACAACTGATGCTGTTTACAATGTATATATACCCTAAACAGGCCTCGTAACAACACTAAACATGAACATCAATGCACTCTGGTGTCCACTCCCTCTGTCACTAAGAACTGCAACTCTAAGCATTTACATACCTGCCGATGATCTGTACTTCTATGAAGTTACATGGACACCATATCTTGTTATTGCTTCACTCTTTTTATAAGGCACTGTGTTTTCACTACTGCAAGATCAATTACAGTGATAACTCAATGTTTTTGAGTGATATGCTCTGCATCACAGAAGAATCAGCATTTACTGAACTTAATGGAATGTGGATGAAACAGTGTTCGTCAATATGAAGTTCTGGTCAGTCACTGTCTCACAGTAAAGGGAAACAGCGAGGTGATGTGTGCCATATAGGACCTTGGCAGGCAGTTTAAGAGTTAGTCAACAGCTGAATAAGTTTTCTTTCCAAATCAGTGGCAGATCTTTTGAGATATCAAATTCAGTTAGACTGATGGGTGAAGTGAACACACTTTGAGAGTTGGATTCACTTTAAAGTGGAAAATTGGAAAAAAAGTGGCAATTTTAGTTAGAAATAATTATTAGAACTCAAAAGTTAGTAGACTTAATTTTAAAACTGTGCACTGTAGTTAGAAAGAAAATTTTGCATACTCTATTGCTAGTTTCTTCTGCTTTTCCCAAGAACTTCTTAAGAGAAAAGAGACAAATATATCTACTGTAGATCCTCATCTATGAACTAGAGAGAAGATTTTGTAGGCTGTGGAAAAATTACTAACAATGTCATTAAAACAAACAAACATTGTCCAGACAGGCCTTGAAGGCCCAACAGTACCAACTAGCCACTGCGTCAATCTCAGACCTTAGTTGTCACTGGATGTGGATACAGAGGGGCATCTGGTCAGCACGCTGCTCTCCTCGCCGTTGCCAGTTTTCGTGACTGGTGCTGCTACCTCTGAGTCAAGTAGCTCCTCAGTTGGTCTCACAAAGGTTGAGTACAGTCCACTTGCCAACAGCACTCAGCAGACCCAGATACAGATCCATCCAAGTGCTATCCAAGCTCAACAGCCTTTAAATTCAATAAACTGATGGGAACCAGCGTTGCCGCTACAGCAATACCGCTGTCTTCAAACATGTAATCAGTATCATATTAGTTAAGTAACAGATTCTTGAAGGATGGTTAGAAGCACAAAAAACAGATTAATTACAATGTTAACAGTCAGAAAACGAACTGTTATGCTTCATCAAAAGTTTTCCACCCTCCCCCCCCCCCCCCCCAACACCCTCACTCAAACCAGCACCATCACCAGCAGCAACACCACCTTTTTCTGTCATTGCACACTGCACCATTTGAAATAGCATTATCTGAGAACATGTGATGCACAATGCAAGTCAGTAGCTGAGCTATAATAATGACATATTCTGTGTGCAGTCATTCATTTGCTGGTTAGTCATACAGTACAGAATAACTATGCTGAAAAATTAGGGGAAAGTTTCTCTTTTATGAAGGAATTACTCAGTTGATTTATTTCAAAATAAAGAGTTCAGTAATTGTCAGCTGTATAAACTGCAACATTTATTAAATACTAACAAGGATTCACTAACCTTTCTTTGCTAATAGCATGAAATTTTGTGTTCTCTGTTGTGCAACAACTGCAGTTAGATTAGGAAAGATATCAACAGTTGGGAGCACTGTTAATTACTGTGTAGATATGGTAGTGTATTGGTGTGATATTCACTGAAATGTATCCAGCACCATGAATGCCACAAACAGCATTCAATACAAATTTGCACCTGTGTTCTGTTTGCTGTAAATAAGGCTTTATTTCTTCTTTCTGTCATTGCTTGATGGCCATCTGGTGAAAGCAAATTTTGACCAGAACTATTGCACTTCACAAACGCTTCCTTCAAACACAATATGGATGGTATCATCTATGCATATATTGCACTTTCCCTAAGAGTTGTAAATAACAAAGTAACTTTTTGTAGTATCATTTACCTGTTACTATGAAAAGTATTTAACAAAATAAAAAAATATTTATTAAACTGTAACTCATAAATAATGTTAAAATAGTTTACATGATTTAACTGCATATATAGCTGGGATTAGATGAGGAAGAACAAGCCAGTTTTATAAAGGCAGCATTATTTGTTTTCATTACAGACATACAAAAGTATGGTCCATATGTAAAACCCCACATTACAAGCAAAAAGTTCTCCCATTCTCCCTCTGCCCCTGTGGACCCTATCACCACCAAAGATATGCAAGGTGATGATGTCTCGGATGAGAAAGTCCTTGAAAATACCAACTGCAACATCACAGTAAATCTTGAGGACAAAACGAATGTGATTGGCTTCATTTCTGAATGGATTAACGCATACAATTTCATCTCACGTGAGTAAAATAAAAGAATTAGAAAAGATGAGAGGTGCAAGTCTCTTGGGTACTGTAATTGATAAAATAATCACTTGTAACTTATTTGAAGTGTTTGTCTATTGTTGGTAGATGCAAATGTTATACTAAGTCATTCATACTTCTCTTCAATATAGCTTTCTTAGAAATAAAAGTAAGTAGACAAAGTATCCATTTATGATATTTCATATGTGTTAAATAATGTTTACTTAGTAGTGGTGTTTGATTTTACTTACAAAATAAAACCAATCCATTAAAATATATCACTTAATCATATATTGTAATAGATAAAGTAATATTCACAGATATTCTCCATGTTTTAGTTTTGTTTAAACTGAGCAGCATACAGTAAAAAAAGTGAAATATTCTACTGCAGTAATAATTGTTATTCATATATTGCATTACAGTTAGTTAAAAAATGCATTGTTTTACAGGAAACCAGGAGAAGTTCTACCTGTATCTTATCCTAAGTGTAACAGCGGGGCTCGTCCTCTTCCTGGGACTGGTAATAGGACGGCTTCTGCTACAACGTCGTAGAAGCCAGCGCAATCCAAAGCCTTCGGCGCCACCAACAGAACAGACATTACCAAATGGTTTTACAGATGACCTGAGTGAAGCAGAAATGGAGACAGCAGTTTCTGGATCAGACACAGTCCTCGGACTAGTTCCTACCAAAGCTCCAAATGTGCCAGGTCGAACACCACCTACAAGTGTATCAGAAGTTGTGCGGTTCGGAGGCAGCAGTGGAATTCCACGGAGCCTGAACCGTGCCACAAACAGCCAGTATTACTATGGCTGACGTGGGCTGGGTGTCCGGGCCCCTGATGGTCCGGATGCTCAAGCACAAGGAAGGATTTGTCCTGGAACTCGCACCTACTGTTTTTAGAACAGTTTGTGCATGTGTATTCCAGCAGCATCTGGCACCATTTGTGTGCATTTAAGCAGAGAAAAGGTCAAAAGAACATTACTCTTGCTATGTTTACAAGTCCGCCTATCCTTACAATGACAAGTGATTAATCCCTGAGACAATATATGTATATGTATAAATACAGTGACTTTATCAATTTGTCCAAATCTATAATGTCATCTCTGGGATTTAAATAAATTAAATGATTGAGACAAAACTTTGTTATGTGCCTGTTGCAGCTGTGAAATAGTCTTTAGAAGAATGGAAGATTCATTATGACTGTTACAGTGTGTGAACACAAGATATTCACCTAGTACCTGCTTTTCAAGCAAAGCGGTTCAAGAAGGTTTCATTAGATTGCTGTATCCAGAAGATGCAGTTCATATACAATCAATGGACACTCCACACTGACTGTGAATAACTACTGTAAAGTCTATTTTCTTAAGATATAATAATCTGCATGGAGAAATTAATGTACTTATACATTTGACTGAATTGACCATCAGTGGTTATGTCTAAGGAAGTTAAGCATCAGTGTGTCTCTAAGTACAATGCAGAAACAGAGAGATTTTTCAAAAGTTTTGTATAATACAAGGAGCATTCCATAACAGAAATGTGTGTTACATAAATTTCTTAAAGACTTATTCACTTTTGTGTTGAACTACCCATATTGGAGCATTAATTTGTGGAGTGTGTCTAATTTTTCAATTTTAAACATTATTGTGATTTCTATCAACTTAATTTTTGTTGCAAGTGTAATTAGCAGATTTGTTGGTGAGAAAGTTACTATTAACATATTTTTAATTCCATGGTTATTAATTTGTCTGAATCTATCTAAGAAACACTTTTACTGCATATCATAAGAGTCTAGTTTTTGCTAAATTCTTAATATCTGACTACATGAAATCAACATACATGATCACAGATGATGTCATTACCCAGTGATTTTAAAGTCCACTGAAATATGTTCCCTGAGAGTCCAAAATATTAAGCCCAATCAACTGTTCAAGCTGTCATATGAACCCCTTTTTGATTTATAAAATCTAAATCATGGACATAATGCACTGAAAACACATTGCAGGAAGGTTTGTTCAGTATATGCAGTGAGCTTTTGAGATGGAGCTTGATTTATTTGTTAAGGAATCACTCTCATGTTTGCATATTTCAATAAATGAGGAAATGTCTACTTCAGACTAGTCAGTGCCTTGGCCCTATATCCTTTCATACAACGGGCCATAATGTAAGCAGTTTTGCATCAATTGTTTGCCACACATCTATGCAGTCAACATATAATGCAGTGTTAGATTTCTACTGCATTATGCATTGTAATACAAAGATGCAAATAAGATGGAGTCAGAGTTAACAATTTTATCAATAATTAATTAAATTAAAGGAATCTACACCCCTTTAGTTTTCCAAAGGCATAACCCAAGAACACAAAGCATGTTGTTGATGTTAATAAATTCCTACAATTAATTGGTCTGGTATATGTACATGGCAAGAGTCACATTATTAAAAGCAATACATCCTGTGTACATTTTACTAGGGTAGTTATTCTTTTTAGTACGAAATCAAAAAGATCGCCATAGATAGCAGAATTTCTTTTAATAGTCAAGTTCTCTTCATTATCAGAACATTTCAGCACATTATTATTACTGTTATTGTAACAACATTGATTAATAAATTCGGGTATTTATATTATTTCGACCTAGTCTCTGCCCTTCTACTCTGTACACCATTTATTTTGTAATATTTTCTCAGTTACTATTCCTCGTGTGTGTGTGTGTGTGTGTGAGAGAGAGAGAGAGAGAGAGAGAGAGAGAGAGAGAGAGAAACACAATAAAAAATAGTTATCTTAGAATTATTACCCAGTACAAAGTAACATGGTGATTTGTATTTTTGAATACTCTCTCAGAATTGTAACAATATCGACACAGAGCAAGTCACTTATAATTTAGAAAACATGAGTAATTATGAGGAAGTACTTTGATTTTTGTGTCAGCAGATAAATGTAGAGAAAAGAACCTAACTCAGTATACATTATACATTACTTTGACATACCATTTTTTGGATAAATAGATATACCAATTCATTTTAGGCAAGAGATCAGCTTTTTATTTCCCTTTATATCCTATTGGTGCAACATATTATTAGTTTCTGTGATCTGACTTGATAATATGATTTGGTATGAATTGCATTTGGTTTTTGTTTCAATTTTCTTTTCTAAGATGAAAATTGTCTGGAAACATAGTTTTAGTGCAACTTTTATCCTTGTCCCAATTCAGGTTGGATACACATCCCCTATAGCAGGAACCATTTAACCATTTCTGTTTATTACATAGAACCTATAACATGCACTTAGTATCAGTGGAAGGAGTTTTCTGGTAATATATCATGAATGTGTTTCATCAGTAAACCTCTGCTTTATTATTGCACCAAACACTGGTAATATTGACATCTTATGAATTATTTTTTGCACATGATGTGCCTGTCAAGTGTTGGTGAATGAAAATTCTTTTTCTTTATCATGAATCTATGAAAGACTAGTTAACAAACACCAATTATAAATTCACTACCTATTCATTTTTGTGTTTGCAACATCACTGACATCAGAAAACACACACACACACACACACACACACACAACACACACACCTGAAAGACCTGCAGATCTCTACGAGTCATTTTGCACAAAATTTCTAACTGTCTGTCAAAGCTCATTGCCTCTCGATGACTTGGCATTTTCTGTGGCTCGAAAAAATTAAATATGTTTTATCATTCAGTTTTTCTTTTACAGTGTGTAGTACATCTTTCTTACAAACAATGTAGATCACTCTGCTACTACAATAATAATAAAAATAATGATGAAAAGAATGCAAGAAACTGATACTGAATTCTCACTCTTCTCATACCTCTCTGTTGGCTAGTCACTTTTATAGTCAAGTACCACTAATACATTTAGTAATAGTATAACACTTTAATCCTTCAACCCCCATCACCACTACCCTACACACACTGTTCAACAAAACACTTTGTGGTTAAAAGAAATGTTATGGTGCGTTATGTTTTCTACATTATTTTTCTTTTCGTGTCTTCAGAAACACTTGTGTCTCCAGAAATACTCTGTTGTCTAAGCCAATACACCTAGCACTTCTTGCAGAAAGAAACACAGGATAAGAGATTACTACCAATATACTTGTCTCACACAAACATAAATGTGTTACAACTATTTTGGTGTATTGGAACATCTAGTGTCTAAGAGAATTACTTCAATATTGATAGTAAAAGATGTTAAAGAATTCAATGTAAACTATGGCTCGTTACTGATCTAGATGACCTGCTGCTGCAGGAATAAAAATAATAAGAATTTTGGCCAGAAATACTGATTTCTAATTGTAAATCTCTCTGGTGTCCAGCCAGGTGGCAGTGACGAAATTGTGTAATATTTCAATAAGTGTTATGCTCATGACCTTGTGGTGAAATCACTAGGTTATAGCTAAACAACATGTTGCAGACTTTCAACCCCACCATATTGCCAGCAACTAGAGACCTTTTCAATTAGAATTTGATATTTTAGCCAGAATTGTTAGAGAGTTTCAGTTTTGCCACTTAGATGGAAACTTGAGAGCTGTTCAGCAGTATAACCTAAGAAAGTCTACATTTAAATACCTGACCCCTCTCAGAAAAATAAATAAGCCAGCAACCAGAAAACAAATCTTGATATTTCAGAACACATTTCCACACGTTAAAATACAATAAATGAGGTACAGAAATTGATTTATTATCTGACGGCAGCAGCAGATTCATTACAGGCATGGGATCCTATGGTGTAGTCCACATTTTCTTCTCTAGCATCATCATAAATTAGAAAAAGAAGCAGATTGTTTGTTTATGTTATGTTTAAACATCTTTCTTTCATTCCCTTTCTGCCTACACTACATCAGAGAAGTTTTTAAAACGTGTCCCTTGGTGGAAAATTGGCACATTGCTGCTTTTAAGTCAACTTAACAAATCAGTGCAATGTATTACAGCCAGTACTGTTAGATAGTGTAATGGCATTTATTTCATGTATGTGAAAGTGAAATGAGGAAAGAATGTGGAACACTGCTTCATACTACTCAGGCTTGTTTTGTACATATTTCACAAGGAAGCAAATCATAATTTTTATCTGATGTATTGGGTATTCTCATAAAACATACTTTTGAATAATGATGAACCAAAGTGTGAATGAATTACAACATAAATTTTGTAAACCACTTCTGCATAAATATATGTTGTGTGTATGTAAGGTTGACATCATTTGTATATTAGTTTATTGTCTGTAGACACCCTTGATTTGCATTTCATCTTGATGTGTAATATAACATAATAAATCTTTTTTTGTAAATTGAAAAAAAAAAAAAATTATGGACGTACAGTTGTATTAAAAGTATGTACATTTTCATAAAGAGAAATAAGAATGTGTGTGTGTGTGTGTGTGTGTGTGTGTGTGTGTGAGTTTGGCTGATGAAGAATACTTGCTATCATCCTGTAATTACCATGGACAGATGGGCAGTAACTTATATGGAACCTGAGTTTCTTTTATACACCTTGTGTAAATCAATTTTCAATAACACTGCAATCGAGATTACATCATGATGTTCATCAAAATTAATATCATATTTAGTGTTATTTTTGCAAAGATTTCTTTGTACCTATTATATTTGTCAGTATTCTGTATTGTGTTTAAAACTTTCGTAATGTGAAGAATTCAGAACTGTCCTTACAAACCACAAAAGTATCTGGTCAGTTGCTCATCGTGAACTGTAATATCTGATACACAATGTGCAGGAATGAAAATTGCTTAATGCGACTAGTATCCTATGAACATATGTGCACAAAATAGTATGATAACCTTTTATAATGAAGACATGAAATATTGATACAGGACTTTGTTTAGATGTGGAATATGGACATCTCAGGTTGGCATTTTTTACTATACACCTGAATATCTGAAAGTGCAATATCATTTATACTAACAAAGACAAAATTATTTAATATTTGTCTGTAAGACACGTGATATGTAATTATATAAATACAGTTTAAATTCTATTAATTTTTTTATTATTCCTGCATCCTGTTTGTTTCCCCTGTTGTTGTGAGACATATCAAGGACCATTAAAGCATTTTTTTAAATATGTTTTCTACATCTTGCGGATACCAATCACAATCCATATAGTAATTTGGTCAGTGCAATCATACACCATTATCCTATTCATAATGTTTATCAGTAAGGGATTTGTAAGAATGTGTCTCTTGCACAGTTTTTCAGTGGCTAAACAAACGATAAACTTCACATTCAACTCTTTTTTTTTTTCTTGCATTTATTTTGTAAACATGATAATAATGAAAGAAGTTGGCTTTAGAACACTCAGCACGTTGGTTAACAGTGCCCTTCCTGAACATGAACATATGCATTTAGTGGTCTTGATAAAGTGTGCATTGCTTACAAACTGTATTACCCTAACGAAGTCCCACATCAGCAACGCCTTTGTTGATGAGAGACTATATCATTGTTTGTAATGTTGACAACAAATAAACTGGAACTTATTCCTTGACTGCTTGTGAACATCAGCTTTACCATAATTTTCCTGTCATATTATCCCAGACAAGTATACATAGTGGAAGACTTACAAAGACACTAGTAGACAGGCCCAAATTAAAGCTTAATAGCTGGAAAAGTTCTTGCATTTATTTTATTTATTTACATGTCAAGGTCTGTATGGCCAAATTGAGGAACAAATTTCCAAGGTCATGGAACATGTCAGTACATGAAATTACAGCATAAAGTTAGTAACAGATAAGAATAAAATGTTTATGAACCAAAAAAAAGTCAAGCCATAAGTTTCAGTAAATGCAGTCAACAATATAACACAACAATCAGCTTAATTTTTCAAGTAACTCCTCAACAGAATAGAAGGAGTGAGCCATATTCAGTTTTGATTTGAAAGCACGTGGATTACTGCTAATATCTTTGAATTCTTGAGGTAGCTTATTGAAAATGGATGCAGCAGTATACTGCACACTTTTTTGCACAGGAGTTAAGAAAGCCCGATCCAAATACAGGTTGGATTTCTGCCGAGTATTAACTGAATGGAAGCTGCTAATTCTTGGGAATAAGCTGCTATTGTTAACAAGACGACAGAAAAAGATTATATATATTGAGAGGTCAATGTCAAAATACCCAGACTAGTGAACAGGGGTCAACAAGAGCTTCGTGAACTTATACCACTTATTGCCTGAACCACCTGTTTCTGAGCCAAAAATATCCTTTTAGTATGGGAAGAGTTACCCCAAAATATAATAGCATGCAATATAAGCAAATGAAAATAAGCAAAGTAGACTAATTTTCATGTTTTATGATCACTTACTTCAGATACCGTTCGAATAGTAAAAATGGCAGCATTAACTCTTTGAACAAGATCCTGAGCATGGGCTTTCTATAACAGTTGGCTATCTATATGAACGCCTAGAATTCTGAACTGTTCAGTTTCACCAATCATATCCCCATTTTGTGAAATTGAGATGTCCGGTTATGTTGAATTATGTGTTAGAAACTGTAAAAACTGAGTTTCATTGTGATTTAGCATTAGTTTATTTTCTACAAAACATTTACTACACTGTCCGAAACCAAGCCACTGTTGCACACAACATCCTTCACTACCAAGCTAGTGTTATCAGCAAACGGAAATATGTTAGAGTTACCTGTAATACTAGAGAGCATATCATTTATATAAATAAGGAACAGGAGTGGCCACACTGCTGATTCCTGGGGCAACCCCCCACCCCCCACACACAGACACACACACCATTTGACGATGACAATACACACCTCAGACCCCACATCACAGCCATTCTCAACACTGAAAAATGACATTTTGCTGTCTGTTGTTAAAGTAAGAGGTGAACCAATTGTGAGCTACTCCCCGTATTCCATAATGGTCCAACTTCTGGAGCAATATATTGTGATCAACACAATCAAACGCCTCAGTTAAATCAAAAAATATGCCTAGCATTTGAAACTTTTTGTTTAACCCATCCAGTATCTCACAGAGAAAAGAGAATATAGCATTTTCAGTTGTTAAATGACTTCTAAAGCCAAACTGTACATTTGATAGCAAATGATGTGATATAAAATGATCAATTATCCTTACATACACAGGCTTTTCAATAGCTTTAGCCAACACTGATGGAATAGAAATAGGTCTAAAATTGTATACATTACCCCTTTCTCCCTTTTTATAAGCGGCTTTACTACTGAGTACTTTAATCGTTCAGGAAACTGAACATTCGTAAAGGAAAAATTACAAATATGGCTAAGTACAGGGTTAACATGTGCAGCACGGTACTTTAATATTCTGCTAGGCACGCCATCATATCCATGAGAGTCCTTAATCTTCAGTGATTTAATTACTGGCTCAATCTCCCCCTTGTCAGTATCACAGAGGAGTATTTCAGACATCAGTCTCAGCAAGGCATTTTCCAAGGGAGTTATATGATTCCCTTTGGAAACTAAATTTTTATTTAATTCGCCAGCAATGCTCAGAAAATGATTGTTAAATACTACACATATATCTGATTTATGAATAACAGAAATATTTTTACAACGAACTGACTTATATCATCGACCTTGTGCTGCTGACCAGACACTTTCTTCACAACTGACTATATTGCTTTAATTTTATCCTGTGAATCAGCTATATTGTAATGTGGGATGCAGCCATGAAAACTGCAGAATATTTCAATGAGGCAGATGCCTTTCATGTTCAGCAGATGTGCCTATTGGGAGCCAGTTTATATGCTATGTCACTAGAGAAGTTCTACTGCGAGGAGAAAGAGTGAAGCAGAGTGTGGTGTGAGAAGCTTGTCACAGATGCCAGAATGTGCATGCACACAGGTTCTGTATGCTTGGCCTAGCTCCCTTGACTTTGAGACCCCTTTGGTGTTGTCTCATTGGTTTTTTTTCCTCTGAGACTGACAGTGACTCAGTGCTACTAATACTGATTCCCATAGTTTGCTGCTCTGAAATCCTGTGTCTCTGTTAATTAAGTGATTTGCTCCATGTATATTGCCAGCTTCTTTACAGACAAAAACTCAGTAGGTCATGACAAATGAAATGATCTTGTTCTCTCCATAGTTCTTGCTGTGTCTTACCGTTGGAAATTGGTCACACCAAATTTTTCTGGCCGACCTTATGTATCTCCAGCAGCGGGCTCTGGAAGTCAATCCTTGCCTTTTCTTCCTCTCCCCCTTCCTACCCCTCCTAGCATCTGCACTCATTTATTGAGAGATTTATCACAAATATGTCACTCTTTTCATTAAATGCCAGTTAATCATGCATTAATGATATGAGCCTTTGAGAGACACTATGATAACTGAGACCATAGGTGAAAATGCTGCTATGTGGGCATAGCATAATGACTTGGCTTTGTTCAACAACATAAAAACAATGTTGAACAATGACAATTGAAGTGCAGTGAAACTTATTAAATGTGAAGAGTTTCACGAGACGAATGAGCATATTGATATGAGATGATGATGAAAAAATATATTAAAAACAAAGATTCCAAGACTTACCAAGCGGGAAAGCGCCGGTAGATATGCACAATGAATAAAACACACAGAATTTGAGCTTTCGCAACTGGTGGCTGCTTCGTCAGGAAAGAGGGAAGGAAAAGGAAAGATGAAAGGATGTGGGTTTTAAGGGAGAGGGTAAGGAGTCATTCCAATCCCGGGAGTGGAAAGACTTACCTTAGGCGCGCACACACACACACACACACACACACACACACACACACACACACACACACACACACACACACACACACATCCATCCATACATACACAGACACAAGCAGATGATGAGTTATTAAACCTGAAGAGTTTCACCAGACGTATGAGCATATTGATATGAGATGATGATGAGGTCCCATACTCTGAGGAACACAGGGGACAATGCCGGAGACCCCCACCTCTGTACTAGGCAAGGTCCTAGTGGAGGTGGTTTGCCATTGCCTTCCTCCGACCATAATGGGGATGAATAATGATCAAGACGACACAACAACACCCAGTCATCTCGAGGCAGGAAAATCCCTTACCCCGCCGGGAATCGAACCCAGGACCCCATGCCTGTGGGAAGCAAGAATGCTACCGCAAGACCATGAACTGTGGACCATATTGATATATGTTAGCGTTTTGTGCATAATAAGTACAAGAGAATGAATTTCTACTGGAACACGTTCCATCAAAGGACGAGAAGATAGATTTACTAACTGTGCCATTTTTAAAAAAAAAAAGTGCAAAAGAAAGACAAATTTATTTTTGTTGCATATGTTACAGACTCAGTAATTTATCTTCTTTGATTCTCATGAATCTTTGCTGTGTGCATTTTCTTTGCAACCCAATAGCTTTGTTTTTCTTGTGGTACATAACTGATCTTTCTGAGGTTTATGTGTATAACTGTGCACCAAATAAACTCCAAGTTCATCACATTTGATACATTATTTGTTAGCAAAAAAATTATCAGTTCCAACATACTTCTATGTTTCTAGATGGTGTTGTACACTGCTTTAGAGAACATTTTACAAAAGTTGATTTGGATGGTTTCTGTGCATTACACAATTTTGTTTGAAAAACTGTCAAGAGTGTAGTTAAAGGAACAATTAGCATAGATATGTACTATGGTACGTGATCTATTTTTGCCTTTGCACTGGGGTTGCCTATATGCAGGGGCAGTGGTAGTGACATCAGCATTCCTATCAGTGATGTCATCATGCTTATCTATGGAAAGCCATACCCCTTTCCATCTCCCTTCCCCTCTCCTTATCTCCAGCCAACCATAACACAGTATTAAGAAATCCAAGATGGCAGAAATAGACCAATTGTGTTGGTGGGAAATTAAAAAACATGTCATCTCCAACCAGACACAGTGCAGTAGTACTTAGAAAGAAAACCAATATGAAGAAAACAGCACAATTGTGAACTGTGTCAGCTGAAAATTTAGAAAAAAAAGTGATCTCCAGTCAGTCAAACACACTATTAAGAATTAAGATGATGTAAATAGAGCAAGTTATATGCTTTATATGCTCTCCTCTCTCCAACCATTCATAGTATTTATTGTATTAGAAAGCAGTCCAACCGTGTTAGTGCAAAATTAAAACCTATTTCCCCCCCTCACTGTCTCCCCATCCTTAGCCCCAGTCAATAAAAACAACTATTAAAAATGCAAGATGATGGAAAAAGGCCAATTGTGTGCTTCACACCTTCTATCTCTTCTCTTTCCTATGAATCAAAGTGTAGTGTTAGGAAATAGCACAATTGTTCTAGCGGTGAATTAAGAAAACCTACCCCTATCTCCTCTTTACTTCCAGCCAATCATTCTGCAGTATTAAAAATTTAAGATGATTGAAAGAAACCAATTGTGCATGTAAATCCCCCCACTCTAAGGCCATAGACAGAAACTGTAATATATTTTCAGTATGAGAAACAATTTGTGTTGCAAAGACAGCTTAAACTTAATTGGCATATTTTGCCTTTTTGAGGCATCTTCAGAATTGTTATAGGAAATCGGGTAACACATTAGTCACCAATAGCCAAAATTTTGGTGTGCACCATTGGCAAAGTGTAGATCCATGCCTTCGCCAAAGGTGTACACCAAAATTTCGATGTCTTAGGACTAATGCATTACCTGTAGTTCCTATAAGAATTCTAAAGATGCATCAAAAAGGCAGAATGTCAGTAACACTCGTGCTGTTTTTGCAACTTAGACTTGTGCTTTATACCCCCTTACCCCAACCTCTCCTCCACATCTTCAACTAATCTGAGTGTAGTATTTAAATTATATGTAAAACTGGTGTCAAATTATGTTTAACTAATGCATACTTCCCTTCTTCTCCAGTTTCCAACCAATATGAGAGGATTATTAAAATGATGTGTCAGATCTGGAGTAAAAAATTATGTAACACTCACTTTAAAGTCAATGATATTCTCAATTTCTATAAAAGTCACATACATCTGACCTAATATTAAAGTGAAACCAAACTCAAGCTGGCCAGAGTGGCTGTGCAGTTCTAGGCGCTACAGTCTGGAGCCGAGCGACCGCTACGGTCACAGGTTCGAATCCCGCCTCGGGCACGAATGTGTGCGATGTCCTTAGGTTAGTTAGGTTTAATTAGTTATAAATCCTAGTTGACATGATCTCAGAAGTTAAGTCGCATAGTGCCCAGAACCATTCTTGAACCAAACTCAAAGTTATGCATTATTTACCTAAACACTATGGTATAATATTGAAATAAGTCCAAAGTCAAAGATATGCATTGTATATGCGCGCTCTCTCTCTCTCTCTCTCTCTCTCTCTCTCTCTCTCTCTCTCTCTCTCTCTCTCTCTCTCCCCCCCCCCCCCCCCCATACCAGTTTGTTTCATATATCAAGTATGATACTTGGTTTAAACACCCATGTTGCCAGAAATCAATTCTTGTGATTTTTTTCAAAAACTGCCTTGTCATTTAAATGGAAATATTTCCACATTAAATCTCATCACACGTATTAATGTGTTTGTGCACATCTTTCCACCTCTGTCTCATCATTGAACATCATCTCATAACTTATTTTTTTACGAAAAGTATGAATACTACATGTATCAAACTTTTTTTTTTCGTCAGTAGCTCACAATACACATATTACTAAGTGTCGTTTCAGATACTTGCTTGTCGCTGTCAGCATGTGTCATCTATCCTGATAAGACACAGCACAGCTGAGATGGTAGACACTCGCTGGTGTGTGAAGATGGACTGTAGAGGTATATGGAAGGAATACTCAGAAACAGAAGTACATTACATATTGAATTTATTATCAGACAAATTTGTTTTTCATACACATATTTACATTATTTACATTTTTATAATATTCATGCTACACTTTCTAAGTAATTGCATTTTGACAATACAAATCAAACAGCTATTTATTTATACACAATCATCACTTTTCAAGTATTTATATCATTTATAGTTTTTACAAATATTTACATTAAATATATATTTTATCAGTATTTACATTATTCATATATTTTTTCAAGTATTTACATTTTACAATAAAAGTATTTACATTAGTTACATTTTACAATAAAAACCAATCAATAATTTATATGATTTACGATCATCATCGTCATTTTTTGTATGCGGTAACATCTCCAGGCCAGTGTCATTTACCTTATCGCCCTGAGCAGTTAAACAGAGTTTAAGTTGTTTAACACTAAAAAAAAATGGTGCTTCACATGAATCACAACCTACACAGCTGTTTTCACTTCTGACTCCAGAACACACTGCTTGCAATTGTCAATGGTGGGCTTATTTGCGGATAGCTGTTTTGCATCTCTTTCTATGGACATTATGAGCGCAGGCTTGGTCTCAAGCGCATACATTTTTGCACGCAGGTACACAAATTCTGTGACAGGCTCACCATTCAGTTCTCTTTCAACAAAAGAACCACTTTTTTTATTCACCAGTGTAATATGGATTTTGTTATTCACTGGGAATCCTGAAGTTTCGAACCTCGTATTCACAACACACCTGATATTCTCATAACTACTGGTAATCTTGATGTGGTATACATGGCTATGAGTGTTATGTAGCAGAGTTTTACACAATTTGGCAGAAATTTGTTTAGTATACATCCATCATGTAAATCAAAATGGAGCATTTTTGAAATGTCCAAAATCCCCATTACAACTGCAATTTGTTTGTTGAAGACTACATCTAGCCTGTAAAATTCAGTAGTGACAAAATTTTCATTAAAAATTACACTCCTTTGGAAATTATATTTTCCAATTAATGCAGCCACCCCAAACCTGCTCTCCCATGATGTTGCAAGTCTGATGTCCTACATATTTTGCATGGCCTTGCTGAATATGCTATCTTTCATGAGTTTGGAGAAAATTTACTCAAACTCATTTCGTGCATACACGTAGTTTTGTGCATTAATCACTATGTATGGCTTAATCCATGGAGCTTGCCTAAATGATAAGATTCAACGTTTTGTTTTAAAACCAATAGGCCTATATTTTTCAACTGTTGTTTCAAATTTCTGCAATGAATGGCACAATTTTTCTTGTCATTCAACGTCGAAAAAAAAATTATTTTATTTTTCACTCTTTGGTTGTGATGGCATTTTTTTCTGGCAATAATGATATAGTTGACTGTAAATCGTGAATACTTTCTAAGTATTCAAGATCTACTTCCAGTATGTATCCTGTGTTTGAACCATCTGCTGCCTGTCCCCCATCAAAATTTCAAAAGAAGCCATTTAAAATTAGGTACAGGAAGGTACTGCAATATCACCCATCTGTATAAGCTGTTCATATAAAGGTAGATGTAAAATTCATCAATGTTTTCATCATAATGGTTCTACAAACTGGAGTTGTTCGATAGTGGTTATTATCTACAAGTCCTCTTCAATAATTTTCAGCTAATGTTCCTTTACCAAACCAGATGAGGTAATGTAACATGCAGGTCTGTTACAGGCTCACCATTCAGTTCTCTTTCAACAAAACAACCACTTTTTTATTCACCAGTCATTTTCGATGATGTCGGCAAAGAACAGCACATCAATTTTTAAACATAAATCAGAGTATTCTCCGACAGTTTTGCACTTGAATGTATTCCATACACTACAGGCTCTCTGGTATTCAGCCTCAGTTATTGTTTCACCTATTAGCAAATTCAGACCCTTCTTGAATGCAGGTAGGCGATCTTTCAGAAGAATCGATTCAGTGCTTACATGTCCATAAAGAAATATGTCCTTTTGGTTAACTAAATTGATCTTTCGATAATTGGGATAATATGTTATTATTCTCTTGAGTTCTCTTGGTTTCAGATAAGATGCACACCCTTCAATGGAATACAACAGAAAGTTTAGTGGATCAATATATCGAAAATTTATGTTTCATCTCTTCTCCTGATGCAGTACTGAAACACTTTTGTGAAAGACTTGTATTTTCCATAGTCGATGGTAGAATAGAAACATGACCTGGATTTAAGCTAATTTCTTTATGACCTCTGATATCTTTTCTCCACATAGTTCCATGACCAAGAAATGACCATCATAATTCTGAAACACGACTGGCACAGTATAGTGATGCCTGTACTCCACATTGCTGCTGGGAAGTGCTGCACAGCAGTGTGCACCAGGGAAATGACAATAATGGTGCTTCACATTGTCTTCCTCAAAAGGTTTCTCACAAAAGTGACTGCCTTTTGCACAGAAAAATGCTAATTCTTCCTTGGGGCTAAGTATCATTGGCTATATTGTAACAAAATACCATTCACAGGTTCAGGGATTGCAAGAGCTGTGACTAAAACACTGCATGCAATCACTGCCTCTCTGTAATTTAAACTGGGAAAATTCCTGGTTATAACTGCAGTGTCTGTAGTAAGATGTGCTGAATGGTTTGTGTAAAGATATCTGATCAAAATACAAATCAGTCTATACTTTGACCGCAACCAGTGACTGGTTCCAATATGCATTCTGTATCAGCATAAATAATGAAAAGCAGTTACAGTTTATAATTAAATTTTGCAAACTCATTCTGCCTAGTGAGTATTATATGGGTGACTGGTTCATATTGGCACAGTCAACCAAACGTGTATCCAAAACATAGGGCCCATGGCTGTGGTCTGAACCTACCACTTCCAAAAGTTGGTTTAAGGACTGACATACTAGTCCTCACATAGGTAATTTTCTTTGTTGTGATTTCATTTCCCCTGCCCCATATGGGCATGGGACAGGTGGCAGCAGCACAATCTGCTGCTCTTCAACCGAGTGACATTACAGTAAATAAAAAGAGTAAACAATACTTATAAAAGGGGGAAATAAGAAGATAATAAGAGGAGACAATACACTTGCAGAGAGACGTTCACTGTGGGACAGTTCAAAAAGTCCACATAAAGATTAAAAAAACACAGTTGATGATGTGCGTTGCACGTAAAGTATACTGAAGTCACACACACACACACACACAAGTTAAAAGTTGCCCACAGTATTAAAATATACCACAATGACAACACTTGGAGCACACACACCGAAGAGCGAAAACTGCTGGGAGGGACCTTCCAAGGGAGGGGTGGCCTGAGAGGAGATAAAAGAGAAGAGAAGAGAGGGCAGCAGTGGAGGGAGGCTGGAGAGTGTGGGATGAAAAGATAGGGAGTCAGTGGGTTACCAAGGATCAAGAGACAGGCGGGGTGGGAAAGGTAGAGAGATTGAAAGTCAGGAGGAAATGTATAGATGCAGAAGGGCTGCACAGGAAAGGAGGGGGTGTAGCAGGGAAGAAAAAACCACTCAGTGGAAGGGAATAGGAGGGGAGAGGGAGGCCTGAGGAGGGGGTATGGTGGAATTAGAGTTCGTATGAGGGGTAGATATCAGCGTGAAGCTCATCATCTGGGGGGGGGGGGGGGGGGGGTAGGTGCTGGAAGGTATCTTGGTAAAAGAGGTGGAGGGCGTGGAGATAGAGAGAGGGCGGGACACAATGATAAAAGCATTGGAATAGGCTGGGTTTGAAGGGTACTTTGGTACAGTTGAAGGCTTGGATAGATGGGCAGGAAGGCGGTTTCATCCGCAAATTGGAGGAGGTGAGCAGGCAGAGGTAGTTAGGGCATATCTGCAGTATACATGAGATAGAGGAGAGAGGAAAGATGGAGCCTTGGGGCATGCCTGCAGTGGGATAGAGTGTATGGGAGTTGGTATTGTGGATAGTGAAGTAGGAGGGATGACAGGAGAGGAAGGTAGCAATAAGATGAATGAGATTGATGTGAAGGGCGTAGGTCTGGAGGTTAAAGACGAGCCAGGGATGTCAGACACTCTCATAGACATGGCAGTCGAGACAACAAAGATAGTGGAACGGCAGGGGTTAAGTTGGAGGGAAAAAAAGTTTGGTAAGATTAAGGAGCTGGTCGTCGGTTGAGCCACATTGGGTAAGAAAAGATGTGCTGCTGGTTAAGGTGGTGATGAATATGTTGGGATGGGATGGGCTTAAACACTTCACTCAACATGGAAGTGAGGCTGATGGGACGATAGGAAGAGGTGTCAGAGGGGGATTTGATGGGCTTATGAAACAGTAGGACAGAGGAAGTCTTCCACAGATCACAGTAAAGGCTGGTGGAGAGAATGATGTTACACAAGGTAGCGAGTATAGCCAGGAAGAGGGGGGGGGGGGGGGGGGGAATTCTTTGAGATGGTGGTAGGTGACACTATCCTCACCAGGGGCAGTGTTGTGTTTGGAGCAGAATACGAGTTTGTTGTTGTGTCCTGTAATGGGAGTGTTTAAATCTGAGTGGGCTAACTGATCCCAGTTTTGGAAACTGGGGGATGAGTGGTGGGATAGAGGTATCAAAACGTTGAAGGACTGTAGGGAAGAGGGAGTAATCAAAGTGTGGATCGTCGGGAATGGTGAAGACTTGAAGAGGAGGGAAGCAAAATGGCTTGCCTTACTGAGCTTGTCAGGGAAGGGGCGCTTGACTTGTAGAAGGGGTAATATGGAGCGTGATGGCAACCAGTAAGGTGGTGGAAGACAGATCAATACTTGGAGGAGTTGACAGGGAAGGCGGAGTTGAATCATGTACATGTCTTTCGTCAGTCCCAGTGTCTCTTTGCTGTTAAGAGGTTGCAGATGTGTCGTTGTAAATGCTAGTGGTAGAGGGAGAAAGGGGTAAGGGAGCGGAGGGTGTAGGAGAGAGGCTTGAACGAGGGTGTCTATGCAGGTGAAGGTGAAATGGGCCTGGTTGTTGGAGCATGTGTCGTAGGTATTCAAATGGAAGATGGAATTAGCAGCAAAAGAGATTGGCTGAAGAGTGTGGGGGTGTTGGAAGGGGCGGATATTCTGGAGGATGATAGGAAATGGATGATGTCTTCGACCATAGGGAGAGGGTGAAGGGAATTGGGGTGGATGGGCTGTTTGATTGGGTGAATGGGAAGGGTTATATCAACGCAGGTGGGATGGGATTTGGCCTTGAATTTGGAGGAGTAGGTGGGATGGCGTTCATTGCAGGTGTTGCACAAAGGAAGATAGTCAAGGTTATGACACTGTGAGAGGCTTTATAGTGGCGGCAGTTGGGGGGGATTTTTGCAGTTTTGGGTGAGGTGGTCATTGTAGAGGAGACAGCGTTGGCAGCAATGGGATTGTGGAAGGGAATGGGAGAGGTCAATGGGGTGATGACAGTTAAAAATCAGGGCCTCCTGAGTGAAGAGGTGATCGATGGAGAAAGCAGACTCTGTGAACACACACATCAGGAAGGTAGGACCGGAACTGTTATAGATGCATTGGGCTGAGCAGATTTCCAGGGCAGTATGGGCATTCAGCACCTTCGCCTCCACGACCACAGGGCTGAGCTTTGTGATCACGACATTGAGGTTTGGCAGACGACGAGAGTGTTGGGGCTGAGAGGGAGAGGGGGAGGTAAGGAAAGGTGTGAGAGACACATTTGGGCCAAGTTGATACGGGGAAATTCCTGGAAGTGGTCAGTGTGGAAAGAGGATGAACCGTGAATTTACTTTTCAAACTTTATCTTAAGAATTTACTTTACTAGCGATTCATCAAGAACATTAACACAGTTAATCACACTATGTGAGCGTGGAAGTAGTTTCCAGTGGGTAACTGATGAAAGCAAATCAAATTTCTTTCAACAAATGGAAATTTTATTACTAAAAGCCTGCTTAAAAAAAAAAACAGATTTAAAATTATAATCAGAAAGCCCCCTCTAAATATCAAGTTACAATTTATTCAGAGGCAGAAAGAACAATTTTTTGACTGTATGAGCTTTCGGGCTGAGAACCTTGCCACTCTCTTTTGTCACGGCCGTAGTCATGACCGCTCACAACAACCTCTGAAATACTACACTGGTGCAAATCTGCAACACACCAGATTACTTTAAACTAAAAATTTTAACAACTTACACAAGCACATAAACTATGCACCCCATAGGAATGGTGGAAAAGGTACAAAACACTAACATTAAAAGATTAACTTGATTTTTTTTTAAAAGAACTCTTATGGTAGAAGGGTGCCAACTTTATATACTAAAATAACCATTTAAATAATAACACATGAAATTCAGTCTTACATAAAATATACAAGGTTGGCCAAACATGCTCTACATGACACGTATACCGCCTCTCAAGATGATAGGCAAGATAAAAACATATTTCAGGAATTCGGCCGTTACACTTCAAGCAGTAAATTCGTTAACACCGAATCCGACAAACATGACAGAGGCAGCTATTAACGTACGGCAGACCGACAAACAGACAGACAGACACTAACTGCCTAACAAATGAAGATGGGAGACAGACGAGCAAGCTGAGAACGAGAGACTGACCAAGAAAACAAGTAGAATTTAACAAGTAAACGAAACATCATATCACGAATCACTTAACTTCTAATAAACTGCGATGTATGGCGAAGACCTGGCGCAGCACCGCCAAAACGCTCGCCCGAACCGTCCCCTGCCAGCTGCTTCAACGGACGCAGGAAGGCGCACCTATCTCCCGTCGCAAGCCGTCGCAGCTCGCACCGGCCAAGCCAATGTTGTAGGTTGGCTCCCGTCGCTGTTATGTCAGCCGCGAATCGTAGCCCTCGCTATACAGCGCAGCCCAGTGGACTGACGTGGCGACCTCACATGCGCCGACGCTCAAGAAGGACAAGTCATCTTGTGTCTCAGTGCGTGACCGACCAACCGATCGATCCAACCACCAATGACCATTGCCTGAACAAACTCTAGCAGACTGGCGGCCTAACATATACTAGCACTCTGGAGGACACACAGACACTGACTGCCCCACACTGACCTGGCTCAGCAACTGACCAGACTAGCCACTAGCGAGCTCATCGCGCGCCTTAAATGCACGTGAACAGGCTACCTTTCCCCTTTCCCACCAGAGGGAGACACGAAAGCTGCGATTGCCACAGCAGCGCTACTGCCACAAACAGAGGGCGACTGCGTCACACTACGCACTGCGGCGCGCTCTTCAAAACAGCAATTTTTTACCACGGCTCAGAGGGATAGAGTGATTTCATAAGGGCAGAGTCTGCGAGGGATAAGCTGAGCATGGGGGCACTGGTGATATACTTGCAGATTTCTAGTGTGAGGGTGCGTACATTGAGGAATCTGGGATCAGGGTTGGAAAGGAAGAATGTATGCAGAGTGAGGACTGGGGATGAAGGACGAGGGGTGTTGTCGATGGAGGATCAAGAGGAAGAGGGGTGGGCAATGGTTTCTTGGAGAAGGGCGTGGAGGTGAGGATGGCACTTCGGCTTTTGGTGGTTTTTTTGATGGAGGTGGCCTGGGCGGAAGGGTGAGGCAGTGGGAGGCAGGCCTCTTATGTGATGCAGAGGCGCTTTGAAGGAAGGATAGGTGCTCCATAGCGGCAACTATGGGGCAGCAGGTGGTGACACAGGTGGGGGAAGCAGGGGCAGTCATAGCTGGATGAGTGGGGAGTGGGGAATGTCATCCCAATGGATGGTAGTGGCGGGAGAGGTTATAAGAGCACGAGCATGAGCACACAGGGGAAGAATGGAGGAGGCACTCGAGGGGCTAATGGTGTGGGGTGGGGAAGGGGAGGTGTATATGATTGTAGTGATGGGGGAGTGCATGGTCACCTGTACAGTCTACTGGCGACAGGTGTTGCTGAAGTATGGAAAGAGAATTAAGACGGGATCAATGAGGGGATGGGGAAAGGAGGACAGAGTGGTGGCAGTGGTTGTGGCGGCTAGGATGATGGTTGGACAGATAGAAGCAGACAATGATGGATGGCACCAGCAGATGTCTACAGACGGTGGCAGCCAATGGATATGAACGGCGGCAGCTGATGGCAGCAGACAGCGGCACACAGTGATAGGGAGGAGATTCCAAAGCGTCGATTTCGCCCTTGAGAGTACCCCAGGCAGCGAAAGTTGTTGGACTCCAACCCATAGGATGCGCACATTGTTAAAAAAAACCGTGTTAGGAGATGATATAACAATAAAAGCAGGTGATAAAATGTTGATGGTTAAAAACTGAAAAATGGCGAAATAGTTGCAAAGAAAGTATAAAAAAATGGTCGGTGATAATGATTAAAATAAACAGTAAATAGATAGGCACAATTGAAAAACACGGTGACATTCTGAGTTCTGTTTGCAACAGTTAAAAGCACAGTATGGTGGCTATTTGCAACACTGAAAAAGGGGATTCACAAAACTAAACACTCATGAAAACATTGCACTATAGAGTACGAAGGCACATGGGGGGGGGGGGGGGGGAAGGACCCAGACAGATGAGGGGGGAAGAAAGGGGGAGGAGAGGAAAAGCAAAATAGTGGGGGCCAATGGAGGGAGACGACACAGAAAAATGGGGGCAGGGCAGACGCGAGAAGGAGTGGGAAAGACACTGGAAAGGAAAGAAAAGGACTCAGGGCAAGAGAAAGGAATCAAAGAAAAGGTAGGCATGGAAGAAACATGATGGAAGGGGGGGAGAGGGAGCCTGGGAGAAGGACAGAGTGAGGGAGGGGGAGGGGAGGATCAGAGTTGATAGGAGAGATAAATGGAGGGAGTGAGGGCTCATGTGGGAGGGGGAGTTGACAGAAGCCACCTTGAGAAAGGAGATAAAGGGAGTGGAGATGGAGGGTAGGGAGGACAAAGCGGTGGAGGCGTGGCAGCAGGCGAGGGTTGGAGAGGAGAGGAGCAACCAGGGGATGGGGTGATCAAGTCGGCAGGAGGTGTAGAGGACTTGGATATGTTCGAGGAAAAGGAGCAGATGGGGGAAAGGAATCAGGTCATAGAGGATCTGCGTGTGGGACGGGAGGCATACACCGAAGGCAAGGGGGAGTGCATGGTGCTCGACGATCAGGAGAGACTTATAGAATTTGGGGGAGGGGGCGGATATCCAGATGGGGCTGGCATAACAGAGGATGGGACGGATTAAGAATTTGTAGGTGTGGAGGACGGTAACTCCATGTCTGTCCAGAGAGGAGTTTAAGGAGGTGGAGGCAGTTGTGGGCTTTGGATCGGATAGAGCGGAGATGAGGGATCCAGGTGAGATGACAGTCAATGGTAAGTCCAAGGTAGGTGAGGGTGGGGGAGAGGCGGAGAGGACGGGCACAGATGGTAAGTGAAAAATCAAGGAGCCAGAAGGGGCCAGTGATACGACCTACAATGATTGCCTGGGTCTTGAAAGGATTGATTGTGAGGAGCCACTGCTTACACAATGTGGCAAAAAGGTCAATGTGATTCAGAAGAAGGCGTTGGGGCCGGGGGTGTCATCAGCAAACTGCAGTAGGTGGATCAGAGGGTGCTAATTGTGATTTGAAGTTATATATCATTTGTTATGGAATATTGGAACGAGAGGATAGTATATTTCTTTATAAACAGTTAAAAACCAATATTTGTTTATAACATATAAATAGCGAAATAGGAACATTTATTCACTGGAAACGAGTTTTTTTATCGTAAATACTATCCCACAAGTCATGAAAACATAAGTATCTACTTTCACATGCTACTTGCTCCTGTCAATAGCAGATAGTTGCACTGTAAAACCGATGTTTCCCTATAAATAATTAAAAACTTACATTCGCTCATAAAACAGAAGTAATGAATCAGGAATCAGAATCTGATGATATGGGTTTTACCTTAAATACCATTCGACAGACACAGAAAACGCGAAATAATAGCAAATCCGCAAATCCGGTTTAACATCCCAATTCCCCCTGCCACTAGCAGATGGCTGCACTGTAAATTCTATCAAAGTTCGACTGTCATACCACACGAATAGACGGTTCCATTGTTAAAAATCGTCCTCTCAACAGATGTCTCTACTGTGAAAAACACAGCTGCATCGTAAATTAATTATTTTTCATAGTTCAAATGTTGCAATGTTCTGAAATATATGCAAAATACTTTGGCAGTGCCAAAAGTGCAATGTTTATACTGAGTATCCAGGGCTTACTTAAGGTGAATACCTGATAGAACACTGAAATATTCAAATCAGTTAGTGAGATATCACAATAATGAATGAAAAACGCAACAAAGTTGTAAGTTAATTATTTTATCTATCTAAGATGTTTCAAAAATTCTAAAATGTCTGCAGCGCGAAACATGCGATGTTTACATAGCTTGTTAAAGGCAAGTTCAGTTTTTAGACCAACATTTCTTACTACCGCCAATATA
This sequence comes from Schistocerca gregaria, assembly GCF_023897955.1. NCBI lineage: Eukaryota > Metazoa > Arthropoda > Insecta > Orthoptera > Acrididae > Schistocerca > Schistocerca gregaria. Next base: position 378,657,294 of record NC_064931.1, read on the forward strand.
TTTCAGCTCAGTTAAAAATGCCACAGAAATGAAAATTAAATATTTTTCCACATCTAAGAAGAAAAAAATCGAAAATATGCGCAAAATACGACAGTAGTGGGAAAATGGCACATTTGCTTGTTGCTCGTCACAAACAAGCGTACAATGAAAAAGAAAGCATGAGTTAATTTTCATATATACACATATTCGCTGAACTGATGCCCTAAATTCTAAAGTATGTCCCCCAATGGTAGATTTCAACACCTAAGAACAGTCGACGTTTTACAAGCTAGTCCTAAAAATTAGATGCCACAAAACTATCTTCACCAGGGTTATAACAGCAGAAATATAAGTGTTGGCTAAGCAAGCAAATGGACAGACTGAATAGAACTAAATAGGCACACTCGCAAATAAAATATTTCCAAAGCAGCACAAAAACGCTGTAAACCCGAGTTGAAACACGCATGTAAAGTGCCATCACAGCTTGTGGCCTGCTGTAGTTGCATCGTGAGCTACTGTTCACATAGGACGCCACAAATTCTACGTTGTTGCATAGCTGTCAGTATGGCGTCAAATGAAATCATATGGGCGATTATGAAGGTCATAGTTCAGATTATGGCCTTAAGACTATGATAAGAGTTCAATACCAGGAAGACGAAACCCAAGATATTGGATCTGAAAATAGCTTTCACAGAGGGATAAATCAGGGGAATCAAACACGTTTATAAAAGAAACAGCACTCAGAGATGAAAATGCTCTCAGCAGCGGCAAACTATGCAACAGCTGTCATGTAAATAACATTGACAGACACTTCGTTCTTCCAAGATTTCATAATCATATTATATTTGTTGATACACGCATATCGAATAACTAATCTTCAGTTTAATAGTGGCCACATCACACTCTGGAACTATTTCCTGTGTATAATCCACAATTTATACAATGCTTGGTCTAAATTTTACAAAATTAATATGAGTCGGTTTTTTTGGTTCAACATATTAAGTTTCTTCAAACATTCAAAAATCTTTTAAGACTGTGATACATCATTGGTTTACAAATATAGCTGGCCGCGGTGGTCTCGCGGTTCTAGGCGCGCAGTCCAGAACCGTGCGACTGCTACGGTCGCAGGTTCGAATCCTGCCTCGGGCATGGATGTGTGTGATGTCCTTAGGTTAGTTAGGTTTAAGTAGTTCTAAGTTCTAGGCGACTGATGACCACAGCAGTTGAGTCCCATAGTGCTCAGAGCCATTTGAACCATTTTTTTTTACAAATATAGTACACACACACACACACACACACACACACACACACACACTCACACACACACACACTGCTGCAGAAAATCAAACATGGTTTGCTGTTCTTATAGTTAAGGAAGTGTACCTGCAGACCACGGTTTTCACTTTTTTCAGAAATAAAATAAAAAAAACACTGAAATCGAATTGTGTACAGCAGCATTTACACAACGATAATTGCCAAAGAATGCTCCTGTTTCGAAATACTACCACCAGGAAGCAGTGGTGGTTGGAAAGTTGCGCAACAATGTACAACCGAGGTGAATCTTTTGTGAAGTGACAAAAGTAGCATATCTTAAGTTGCGCCACTAAAAACTGGGAGTTCATACATGCAACTGCAGTATGCCACTAGCTGTGGCGACACTTTTATTGCATGTGCAAAACCAGCTTAAGACTCAGATCAATGCGAGGCCCAGGAGAAAGTTAGGTCCCAGAGCATTATCATGATGTTAGCCTCTTGGGCCACAGGGTGGATTGTATGTGTGCCTTATATTAACAGTTATATAAATTTGTTGGTTGATTCATTTGTACCTGCAATGGTTATTATTTTATCCTATTTTATTAAATTCAATTTACCTATCAACATGTTTAGCTTTGATTCATTAATTGGTTTCATTTTTCTACAGTATGTGGAAGTTTCAGTTGCTTTACTGTTAAGAGTTCGTCTGAGCCATAGTCCCTCATGATCTCTGAAATGCCTAGCTTGCTTCTGTCGAACTCTGTTTTGTTTACATGAAAATTACGAATTATGTTATCTAGACATGCTTCCTGTCTTGTGGGTTTGTCATTTACGCAACTGAAGTTAAGGGACCCTAATGTACCTTGTAAGTGATCAACATTTCTGTTCTTAAACCTAATGGTTATATTGACATCACCAAAGATTAGTATTCGGTAATCTTTGTATCTGAGTAGCAAGAGTATTAGTTTCTCCACAAATAGGTCTACATTGTGTTTTGGGGGCTGCATACTGAAGCTATTATAATTTCCTGTTTTGGCAACATTATGGCTGCAGCCTCAAATTTCGCTTCTATACACAGCCCACTTACATTTATAATTTCATAGATTAGGTTCACACTATTTTTAACACGTACAGATACACCATCATATTGGAAATTCATATCCACATGGTACATTTAATTATAGTTCATCATTGCTAAGGCAGTGTTCATTTATTGAAATCAAAATGCAGTTTAAGTTTTCCAACCAATACTGAAGTTCATGAAGTTTGTTCTTAAGGGACTGCACATTAATAAGTAAGAATATTGCACTTGTACTCATCTTACTGTGGTTTTCGTAGTCCTTCAGCAAAAAAAATCATTCAGATGGGCTGAAACTACTGCTTACCTCTTCTTCAGTATACGACCATTTGATGAGTTATCCAATGCTGACTGCTTCTTCAGATGGCATGGTGGTTAAATTCTTATCCTGTTAAAGGGATGTGTGGCTCGTATTACATCTGCCAGTGTTGATGTTACATTTTCTGTTATTGGCGATAGCTGGTGAGCATGTTTGTTTGTGAGTCTTATATGAACGAATTTCTAAAGTGTAAGTTATATTCACTCACATTTGTTCTACTGAAGTCATTCAACATATCTATAATTTTTTAATAATGAAATAGGTGCATGTGAAAGTATAATAACCAGGAGTGTGCATACCCTCAGCCATGTGGATTTTACTTAACTGTCTAATGTCTTTGCAAGTTTTAAAATAAGTACATCGTATTGTGCAAACTACTAATACAGTGACTGTCCAAATGTGCACAAGGCTAAACAGCTTTTCGTTATTTTATACCGAAGTGTTTGGAAGTAAATACTTATACCAAGAAGGTATGTAAAATAAAAGTTTAGTATCGAGTGCGGCAGTTACAATACACTTTATTATTAGTAAACTGTAGGACTACAAATTAAAAGTGACAGGTACTTCAGAAACATTAATTTCATTTCATTTTGTTTATAGATTGTGTGAAATACCGAAATGCCACACAAGTGCAATGTATTTGGATGCAGATTGAATTAAAAATAAGAAATTGAGAAGAAATCAATATTTTCACTGCCATCCGATGAAAATCGCCATAATGTGTGGCTTTGTCATATCCCTACAGGTTTCTCTAAACTAAAACTACCTCTTGTGTGTGTGAAACATTTCGACAATTTGAGTAGATAGAATTATGGACAAAGGTGAATTAAAAGTGTTTCCATGAACAATACTGAAACTAACAGAAGATGCCATGCTAACCATATTTCCAAAACCGCCATCCTATTTTTGTAAAAGAACAAGGCAACCTGCAAAAAGCCATTCAGGATATAGAATCCAATAATAACTACCACACACAGGAAGCACTAAAAAGCTTAAATGATACAGGTTCAGTTTTAGAGACCAGAAAAATTAGGACTAATAAGTGGTCAGTGATTAATGACTATAACAAACTGCATCTTTGTCTGTTGAGAGTTGATAGGGGAGTGCCATGTGTCAATTCCTTTGTCACAACAAATTATGATTCGAGTTACAGTTTAATTGTTAATAGTGCCGGTAATCTATTTCTTCAAGTAACTCAAAGAGACTCAATTCTCTAAAAGCTTTAGACAGCATTATGTTGCAAATGGAAGAAAAGAAGATAGTGCCAGATGTCAGAAGTAAGTTAGACTGTGCCATCCATTGTCTGCAAACCATATCCAACTATGATGAAAATGAATATACACTCATGAAAAAAAGTTTTGTATCACCTTGGTTCCAAGAGTTCCAGAACCTGTACAGAAAATTGGGATAGAAATCAACATAAACATCATTTCCGCCCTTGCTCATGAAAACCACACATTGTATGTTGTACCACCATACAGCGAGACATTCAGAGATGGTGATCCAGATTGCTGTACATGCTGGTACCTATAATACCTAGTAGCACGTCCTCTTGCATTGATGCATACTAACAACAAGTTCATCAAGGCACTGTTGGTCCAGATTGTCCCAATACTCAACAACGTTTTGGCGTATATCCCTCAGAGTGGTTGGTTGGTCACTTCGTCCATAAACAGCCCTTTTCAATCTATCCCAGGCGTGTTAGACAGAATGCCTCCCCAATATGCTGCCAGTGTGGTTGCATCATCGGTTGGAGGATACCATTCACGTATTGCACAGCCGTTATGGCGTCTTTCATGACCACCAGCAGTGTATGTCAGTAGTGGGACAACCTTTGCATCACCCCATTCTCCATTGTTACCAAATTTATTCAAGATGGCGGCGATGACGTCATCCAAGATGGCAGCATGTGGACTTGGCAACAGCGCATGACATCATCCATGATGGCAGATTTTGGCGGGAAAATAGGCCAATTGTGCTATGTCCACTAACCTAGACACAAGAAAAAATGTCGGGAATTTTGAATTTTGGCGGGAAAATAGACCAATTGTGCTATGTTCACTAACCTAAGCCTCAAGAAGAAAAAATGGTGGGAAGTTTGAATTCCACAAGATAATGCATGCAAAAACCATACTTACCTTTATTATTGTTGATTATCATTTATTATTATTCATTATCATTTATTATTATTTATCATTATTTATTATTATTGACTTGCCTCCACTAGAAAATTCCCTCCAAATTAAACACGAAAATGGCTGCAAAACCTTACTTTTGTTTATTATCTTTCATTATCATTTATTAACATTCATTATCTTTCATTGTCATTTATTATCATTCATTATCATTTATTACCATTCATTATAATTTATTATTATTATTATTATTATTATTATTATTATTATTATTATTATTATTATTATTTATTATAGGTCTACCTCCACTAGAAAATTGCGTCAAATTCAAATTCCAACACGATAATGTCTCGACAACTGTACTTCTATTTATTATTATCATTTATTATTTATCCAAGATGTCCGATTTTCTCGGCTAGAAAGCCATTTTCCTCACATCCATAACAAAAATCCATCACAAGTTCAAATCCCAACACCATAATTGATCACACATACGAACTTTCTCCATCACTTATCTTTTTCAGCTGGTAGCCTATCATAATCGCGTCAAATAATAAACTGCACTTATAGTAACGTAAGTCACGTCCTTTGATTTTGAAGGGGGGAAGGGACTGAAGACTTTATTTCAAGCAGTACGGTCATCACTTGTTCTCCAACACAGTCAGCACACACATCTTTCATATCACAGTGCAGTCACCACGAAGACCGTGCTCCAACTGAATTAGTTCAAATCCATCACGCGGAGACACTGCCGACGCCTGTCACGTGAAGTGGCCGGCCAGTCGCGGTGGACTGCCGGTACGCTGGGGGCAAGCCCAGCGATCGCTCCCTCGTCGTAAACATGTTTTCGTTGGACACACTGGAACTTGCCGAGTTTGACGCCACAGCGGTCCCTTGTCCGTTCACCATGTGTATTCGTCGTCTCCGCACGTTTCCCGCCAAAATTGTTGCCTCGGAGCTGAATCACACAACGGTCGGCTGTTCCAGGCCACACCTTTGGCGCCCAAGTTGTTTTCCTGGGCATGTTCAAACCTGTCAATGCCGACCGCTCACCGTCCACCACGTGTCCTTGTGCAAGCGAGAACGCAGTGCTACACTTTTGGCGGCAAAGTTTGCTCGACAGTGGAAACCGCCATGACTATATAACAGCACGTTTGGTCTGCACTGGAACGCTCATTAATTGACTCTCTCTCACGCGCGTGTAATGGCTGTACAATCACTACGCCGCCGCCCCGCTTATGTCACACACCCTTCGTACAAGCGATGCACATAATCTTCTGTAAATACGTAAGTACTTAATTCCATTTCGTTTTTAATCATATTAAGTAATTCAATTTACAATTTCTTATACGTATGCTAAGGTGTTCAACTACCTAATTTCAACTACTTTTTGAGGACCAGACAGCCACCTCTCCCTAGGAACCAGCACCGAGATTGAATTCTGGCAGTAAAGAAAGGCCACTTCTGCTTTCTCTACCAACCTAACAAAATTGTTTGAAAGAAAGGGCACTTGTACAAACCTCAGCCACTCGACCGCCACTTCCTCCTAGGAACCAGCGCCAAGTTTGAAATCTGCCAGTAAACAAAGCTCACTTGCGTTCCCGCCACCAACCTAAGAAAATTGTTGCAAACGAAGCTCATCACCACTAAACTAAGCCACCAGCACTCAACTTCTTCCTACACGTTTTGGGTAAAAGGACTCACCCTGCACTAGGCCCATGGACAGAGGAAACAATTTGCTTTATTTAGGAATGGAGTATATGTATCACAATGACATGTTCCACACCATGCAGATTTGAAAAACACTCCTACGTAACTCATTTATGATGCTCTAGACACACGCTTCCTAATTGTAAACAGTTAAAAATAACTCATAGCACAGCCTACAGTCATGTGAACCGCTCGTAAATAACACAAAACATTTACGTCCAAATAGCCAAACAACTGCTAATTTTCGGAAATAATTTCAGTCCATAGGCTGATGGAAGGAGGAGCGAGTGTACTTTATTTATTTGGGGCATATCTTTTTGAAACTTTTGCTTCTCATAGATTTCGATATGTAAGGCTGACCTAAGGCATGTTCTGAACTCCAGTAGCGCACTTCACTTGGCAACACAACCACACCTACCAAGATATTCATTCCAATTCAGATCTGTAACTCCTATTTGTCCACTTATTTGTCGACTCACTCACAGTCTGACCATATTGCCGTTATTGCGCAAAAAGCCCTCAGACTGCGCTGTGCTGCTCGGGGAAGTAAGGAAGGACTGCGCTCTATTTATTTCAAGCCCTTTTATTTAGTCGTGGATTATATTTGTCACAAAACACCCGCACAGATCCTACTGTGGTCATCTGACACAGGCCACAAATACGTAAACAACTCCTAATTTTACCACACAGTAGGAAACAGCTCTTAAATAATGCAGTGCACAATATCCACAGACGAGCTCTGTACTCTTAAACTATCCAAGTAAAGTACAGCACAGTGCACAGACATGCTTGCAAAATAGTGCAACAGACGCTCCCAAACACCCCCAGCTGCCAAACCAACAAAAAGTCTCTGCTCGGTCACCCCCAAATATGACCACAACACGGTCGCATTCGCGCCTAACACCGGGGAAATTGATATTGCCTATGCACCTTAGATTACGCTACAAGGTAAGCGGGAGAGAGGGTTCCAGAGCCTCCACCAAAGTTACTTCCGCGCTCGCTCGTGACAGCCAACCAGAAAGGGCAATTCACGCAACATAATCTCTGGAACCCCCCCCCCCCCCCCCCCCCCATGAATCATGGACCTTGCCGTTGGTGGGGAGGCCTGCATGCCTCAGCGATACAAATAGCCGGACCGTAGGTACAACCACAACGGAGGGGTATCTGGTGAGAGGCCAGACAAACGTGTGGTTCCTGAAGAGGGGCAGCAGCCTTTTCAGTAGTTGCAAGGGCAACAGTCTGGATGATTGACTGATCTGGCCTTGTAACAATAACCAAAACGGCCTTGCTGTGCTGGTACTGTTAACGGCTGAAAGCAAGGGGAAACGACGGCTGTAATTTTTCCCGAAGGCATGCAGCTTTACTGTATGATTAAATGATGATGGCGTCCTCTTGGGTAAAATATTCCGGAGGTAAAATAGTCCCCCATTCGGATCTCCGGGCGGGGACTATTCAAGAGGATGTTGTTATCAGGAGAAAGAAAACTGGTGTTCTACGGATCGGAGCGTGGAATGTCAGATCCCTTAATCGGGCAGGTAGCTTAGAAAATTTAAAAAGGGAAATGGACAGTATAAAGTTAGATATAGTGGGAATTAGTGGAGTTCGGTGGCAGGAGGAACAAGACCTCTGGTCAGGTGACTACAGGGTTATAAACACAAAATCAAATAGGGGTAATGCAGGAGTAGGTTTAATAATGAATAGGAAAATAGGAATGCGGGTAAGCTACTACATACAGCATAGTGAACGCATTATTGTGGCCAAGATAGATACGAAGCCCACACCTACTACAGTAGTACAAGTTTATATGCCAACTGGCTCTGCAGATGACGAAGAAATTGAAGAAATGTAGGATGAAATAAAAGAAATTATTCAGATAGTGAAGGGAGATGAAAATTTAATAGTCATGGGTGACTGGAATTTGAGTGTAGGAAAAGGGAGAGAAGGAAACGTAGTAGGTGGATATGGATTGGGGCTACGAAATGTAAGAGGAAGCCGCCTGGTAGAATTTTGCACAGAGCACAACTTAGTCATAGCTAACACTTGGTTTCAGAAACATGAAAGAAGGTTGTATACATGGAAGAACCCTGGAGATACTAAAAGGTATCAGATAGATTATATAATGGTAAGACAGAGATTTAGGAACCAGGTTTTAAATTGTAAGACATTTCCAGGGGCAGATGTGGACACTGACCACAATCTATTGGTTATGACCTGTAGATTAAAACTGAAGAAACTGCTAAAAGGTGGGAATTTAATCAGATGGGACATGGATAAACTGAAAGTACCAGAGGTTGTACAGGGTTTCAGGGAGAGCATAAGGGAACAGTTGTCAGGAATGGGGGAAAGAAATACAGTAGAAGAAGAATGGGTAGCTCTGAGGGATGAAGTAGTGAAGGCAGCAGAGGATCAAGTAGGTAAAAAGACGAGGGCTAGTAGAAATCCTTGGGTAACAGAAGAAATATTAAATTTAATTGAAGAAAGGAGAAATTCTAAAAATGCAATAAATGAAGCAGGCAAAAAGGAATACAAACGTCTCAAAAATGAGATCGACAGGAAGTGCAAAATGGCTAAGCAGGGATGGCTAGAGGACAAATGTAAGGATGTACAGGCTTATCTCACTGGGGATAAGATAGATACTGCCTACAGGAAAATTAAAGAGAGCTTTGGAGATAAGAGCACCACTTGTACGAACATCAAGAGCTCAGATGGAAACCCAGTTCTAAGCAAAGAAGGGAAAGCAGAAAGGTGGAAAGAGTATATAGAGGGTCTATACAAGGGTGATGTACTTGAGGACAATATTATGGAAATGGAAGAGGATGTACATGAAGATGAAATGGGAGATACGATACTGCGTGAAGAGTTTGACAGAGCACTGAAAGACCTGAGTCGAAACAAGGCCCCCGGAGTAGACAACATTCCATTGGAACTACTGACGGCCTTGGGTGAGCCTGTCCTGACAAAACTCTACCATCTGGTGAGCAAGATGTATGAGACAGGCGCAATACCCTCAGACTTCAAGAAGAATATAATAATTCCAATCCCAAAGAAAGCAGGTGTTGACAGATGTGAAAATTACCGAACTATCAGTTTAATAACCCATAGCTGCAAAATACTAATGCGAATTCTTTACGGACGAATGGAAAAACTAATAGTAGCCGTCCTCGGGGAAGATCAGTTTGGATTCCGTAGAAATACTGGAACACGTGAGGCAATACTGACCTTACGACTCATCTTGGAAGAAAGATTAAATAAAGGCAAACCTACGTTTCTAGCATTTGTAGACTTAGAGAAAGCTTTTGACCATGTAGATTGGAATACTCTCTTTCAAATTCTGAAGGTGGCAGGGGTAAAGTACAGGGAGCGAAAGGCTATTTACAATTTGTTCAGAAACCAGATGGCAGTTACAAGAGTCGATGGACATGAAAGGGAAGCAATGGTTGGGAAGGGAGTGAGACAGGGTTGGAGCCTCTCCTCGATGTTATTCAATCAAAAGACGATGTTATTCAAAAGACTCAGGTCTTTCAGTGCTCTGTCAAACTCTTCACGCAGTATCGTATCTCCCATTTCATCTTCATGTACATCCTCTTCCATTTCCATAATATTGTCCTCAAGTACATCACCCTTGAATAGAACCTCTATATTGAGCAAGCAGTAAAGGAAACAAAAGAAAAATTAGGAGTAGGTATTAAAATCCACGGAGAAGAAATAAAAACTTTGAGGTTCGCCAATCACATTGTAATTCTGTCAGAGACAGCAAAGGACTTGGAAGAGCAGTTGAAAGGAATGGACAGCGTCTTGAGAGGAGTATATAAGATGAACATCAACAAAAGCAAAACGAGGATAATGGAATGCAGTCGAATGAAGTCGGGTAATGTTGAGGGAATTAGATTAGGAAATGAGACACTTAAAGTAGTAAAGGAGTTTTGCTATTTGGGTAGCAAAATAACTGATGATGGTCGAAGTAGAGAGGATATAAAATGTAGACTGGCAATGGCAAGGAAAGCATTTCTTAAGAAGAGAAATTTGTTAACTTCGAGTATAGATTTAAGTGTCAGGAAGTCTTCTCTGAAAGTATTTGTATGGAGTGTAGCCATATATGGAAGTGAAACATGGACGATAAATAATTTGGACAAGAAGAGAATAGAAGCTTTCGAAATGTGGTGCTACAGAAGAATGCTGAAGATTAGATGGGTAGATCGCATTACTAATGAGGAAGTATTGAGTAGGATTGGGGAGAAGAGAAGTTTGTGGCACAACTTGACCAGAAGAAGGGATCGGTTGGTAGGACATGTTCTGAGGCATCAGGCGATCACCAATTTAGTACTGGAGGGCAGCGTGGAGGGTAAAAATCATAGAGGGAGACCAAGAAATGAATACACTAAGCAGATTCAGAAGGATGTAGGTTGCAGTAGGCACTAGGAGATGAAGAGGCTTGCACAGGATACATTAGCATGGAGAGCTGCATCAAACCAGTCTCAGGACTGAAGATCACAACAACAACAACAACAACAACAACATTCTCTGGAAAACCGTACTTCTATTTATTATTATCATTTACTATTATTTATTAGCATTTATTATGATTTATTATTATTTATTCAAGATGGTCGATTTTTGCGGCAAGAAAGTCAATTCCCTTACATCCATAACAAAAAATCTCTCACAAATTCACTCACGATAATCTGTCACAGTCACACCTACGAAAAAAAAGAGATCAATTGGGGCCATGAAGTTTGGGGCTATGAAGTTTGAATTTTTCGCCCTCACTTATTTTTTCACTCATAAGCTATGAAAATCGTGTCAAGTAGTAACAAAGTGCACTTTTACTAACGTAAGTCACCTCCTTTGAATTCGCGGGGAAAGGACTGAAGTCTTTATTTGAAACAGTACCGTCATCACTTGTTCTCCAATAGAGTTAGTACACATCGTAGATCGCAGTCCAACCGCCACGAGGCCCCCAGTCCAACTTAATTAGCTCATATGGTCGCCACCGACCCGCGCGCCACTGGCAAGCCACGTGACGGCCGTCAGCTGCGTCCTCGCCCGCTGCCCGTCCAGTGGCCCGCCCACATCACAGCCTACAGCCGCCGACTCGCGTCACAGGCGTGCGCTGGTCCAGCGATGTAAACATGTTTTCGTGGACAGTGGAGTCCACCCCCACCGACCAGTTGGCGACAAAGCTGTTCGCTGGACAGGTTGGAACCTGGCGATTTCTTAACAGTCGGTCCGTTGATTCAGCACCTAGTTGACAAAGAATGCCCTGCCGCACGATTGACGCCAAAGTTTGCTAGAGAGTGGAATCCGCCATGACGTTACACATGTGCTCGCCACGACTTCACTCGCTAAGTTAGTTGATCAACCGACTCTCATTATTCAATCGACATTTTGCATTTACCTAATCGAAGATCGTCACGAAAACACACGCCCGTACACGTGAGCCTTCGCGCGCGCCGAGCTTAGTACCTCTGCAAGTGAATGTAACAAAGTTCCCATGTCTACTTAATTAAATTGATCAATTAATTAACCTCTCTGATGCGGAAAACTGCCACCTCCACCTAGACCGGGAATCAATTTTCCACCAGTACCACGCCCACCTGGACTCGGAATGAAATAGTTAAAGTCCCTACCGACCACCACGGCCCCTTACCGACCCATGTTCGTCGGCTAACATGTACTTATGTGTACTGCCGTTTACTAACGTGCACCAACCTACATTAACATATATCACATTTTTTCTATACAAACAAGCCAAGTTTCAATTCTGATGGTCAGTTCGTGTTTCGCTACCAAAACATGAAAATTGTGGCAAACGAAGCCACTAACCTAAGTTACCTGTGATGATTCAAAATAGACTGCTTTGCCTCTCTTACACACCACGAGCGCGAGACCGCCCACGTCCCAGCCTCGACCTTTATACTCGCGTCGGACATACTCCTCTGTAAATATTCTAGCTAAACTATTACCCGAATACTGTTGTTCAATCCACACGGTCTACGACATAGCCAGAACACACCCCCAGTACCTAAGCCGAGAACATCGCTCGCCCCACCTGTAGTTAACCGCTGAGAGACGGAGATATGCTGCAATCACATCCCTCGCGCTCTCGTAGCCTCTTGCCTCAGCAATTCGATCGAACAAAACCTCCAAGTAGGAAAAATAATAACCAACTCTCTCATATTCTATATCGTCCCACAAATACTTAACCCACATTTTATTTAGGCATCGAGTAAATCTATCACTCTCAAACAAAAAACACTCGCCCTGACGGACTTGGTGTCATGTTGCACAGTCGGCAGACACGCAAATAACACCTAATTTCAGTGCGCAATACCAAACTGCTCCTAAATAATGCAATACACATAATTGTAAACACCATCAGTACCCGTAATCTGCCCAAATAACGCATAGCAAAATAACTCAACAGACGCAAACATTGAACCTTTCCCACACTAAGTCACACGTCCGACAGCTCTCAATTCACTCAAAGGTCTCTGTTCGAACCCTCAAACATGACTTGATGACAGCCACATTCACACCTAACACCTGAGAAATTCATATCACCTGGACGCCGAACATGACTATCCAAGCCAGGCCGCGCGCGTCGTCTGTCACCATCCTAACTCAGTGCGGCACAACACACATGTTAAGGTCGCATTCCATTTCAGGCCGGCATATTTGCAACACATCTCCACTTTCACGTCTGTTGTCAGAATAGCTGAGAGCGAGTTCACACACACACACACACACACACACACACACACACACACACACACACACACACCGTCCACACACATCCCAGTGCTGCCCTCCCCTCACAATTTACAACGATCATCATACTGTGTAAAAAAAAAAAAAATACCAGTCAACCTCTCGGAAATTGTATATTACCCCCAGAAATAGTTAACGCTCGCTTTCGTGTTTTCTCAGCTTATTCGTAAGTTCAAATTCTTACCCTAACAGAACTTGTTCACGAAAATAATACTGAATGCGCTCCTAACCTCCTACCCTTCCAGCTCTCAACATACGCAAATGTTCTCAACCCTCCTATATCCCAGCACAACCGATTAATCATTCTTATTCCTTCTTATCGAATTTACTGGTCTAATTTCGTAAGGACCCGTTATCGAAGTACCATCCTGCTTTTCTTTCTGAGGCTTTCTGTGCTTACGTTTACAGAGATAGATAAATTACCTCCACAACCCCCTCAATTTATACACACACACACACACACACACACACACACACACACACACATACACACACACGGTCGTCCTCTCTACTCATCCCATAACATAAGCATTACTAACTTAACAATCCATTATATACAAACCCTACACAATGTAAGCCATATGAACTTTACAATACCGACTATATGCCCCAATGCTCTCCATTCCTAAGGAAGTGCTGTGACCCTGCTCTTTCTTTCTACACACGTGACCCTCGGCGGTAATCAGCCCTTCTACATCAACGGACAGAAGTCCCTCTCAGAATTGTTCACAACTTCGACGATCGCTTCCCCTCAACATAAATGCGTTACTTTCTCTTCTTCCTTGCCTTCTCGCTTTTTTTTAAACAAACATGTCCAGACTCATAGACTACTAGAACACACAAAAATTTTTCGAAGTACAGTATCCTGTAAACCACTGACTATCTAGAAACAAACAGACCAAAAAGATGATATTCGCACTCTCGAATACCGAAGTCGTTGATGTAATTATACTTACAGTTAAATGTTACGATCGCAGTCTCAATTGATTGTCATCCGACAATGAGCTAAGTATAGGAAATACACTCTCTTGACCCAGTTGCTCTGGAAATATCTCTACCGTTCTTACCACTTCCTCTCTACTCATCACATAATATAAACAATATTAACTTTACAATGCAAAATATACAAACGCTACACAATGCAAACCACATTAACTTTACAATACAGTATATACACATTGCCACAAAACAGTGCACTAATCCAGTGTATCTCCACAGCATACGAAAAAAAATTTTGCTATTCCTACAGCGTCTATATACCCCATTGCTGTCCAATCCTAGGAAAGTGCCGTCAACCTGCTGTTTCTCTCTACACACCCGACACTCAGACCTAATTTCCTCTTTCACCAGCAGAAATTGTATATTGAATTATTTAATATGATTAAAAACGAAATGGAATTAAGTACTTAGGTATTTACAGAAGACTATGTCCATCGCTTGTATGGAGGGTGTGTGAGGTAAGCGGGGCGGAGTCAATTAGTGAGCGTTCTAGTGCGGACCAAATGTGGTGTTATATAGTCATGGCGAATTCCACTGTCGAGCAAACTTTGCCGCCAAAAGTGTCGCACTGCGTTCTCGCTTGCACAAGGACACGTGGTGGACGGTAAGCGGTCGGCATCGACAGGTTTGAACGTGCCCAGGAAAACAACTTGGGCGCCAAAAGTATGGGAGGGAACGGCTGTCCGTTGTGTGATTCAGCTCCGAGGCAACAATTTTGGCGGGAAACGTGCGGAGACGACGAATACACATGGTGAACGGACAAGGGACCGCTGTGGCGTCAAACTCGGCAAGTTCCAGTGTGTCCAACGAAAACATGTTTACGACGAGGGAGCGATCGCTGGGCTCGCCCCCAGCGTACCGGTAGTCCACCGCGACTGGCCGGCCACTTCACGTGACAGGCGTCGGCAGTGTCTCCGCGTAATGGATTTGAACTAATTCAGTTGGAGCACGGTCTTCGTGGTGACTGCACTGTGATATGAAAGATGTGTGTGCTGACTGTGTTGGAGAACAAGTGATGACCGTACTGCTTGAAATAAAGTCTTCAGTCCCTTCCCCCCTTCAAAATCAAAGGACGTGACTTACGTTACTATAAGTGCAGTTGATTATTTCACGTGATTATGATAGGCAACCAGTGGAAAAAGATAAGTGATGGAGAATGTTCGTATGTGTGATCAATTATGGTATTGGGATTTGAATTTGTGATAGATTTTTGTTATGGATGTAAGGAAAATGGCTTTCTAGCCGAGAAAGTCGGACATCTTGAATAAATAATAAATGATAATAATAAATAGAAGTACAGTTGTCGAGACATTATCGTGTTGGAATTTGAATTTGACGCAATTTTCTAGTGGAGGTAGGCCTATAATAACAAATAATAATAATAATAAATGATAATGAATGGTAATAAATGATAATGAATGATAATAAATGACAATGAATGATAATGAATGTTAATAAATGATAATGAATAATAATAAACAAAAGTAAGGTTTTGCAGCCATTATTGTGTTTGAATTTGGAGGGAATTTTCTAGTGGAGGCAAGTCAATAATAATAAATAATGATAAATAATAATAAATGATAATGAATAATAAATGATAATGAATATTAATAAATGATAATCAACAATAATAAAGATAAGTACGGTTTTTGCATGCATTATCTTGTGGAATTCAAACTTCCCACCATTTTTTCTTCTGGAGGCTTAGGTTAGTGGACATCGCGCAATTGGTCTATTTTCCCGGCAAAATTCAAAATTCTCGCCATTTTTTCTTGAGGTTAGGTTAGTGGATGTAGCACAATTGGCCTATTTTCCCGCCAAAATCCGCCATCATGGATGATGTCATGCACTGTTGCCAAGTCTACATGCCACCATCTTGGATGACGTAATCGCCGCCATCTTGAATAAATTTGGTAACAATGGAGAGTAGGGTGACGCAAAGGTTGTCCCACTACTTACGTCCGACCCACATAATGCCACCAGAAAACATCAGGGAACCCCCACCTTGATGCACTCGCTGGACAGTGGGTCTAAGACGTTCAGCCTGACTGGGTTGCCTCCAAACACGTCTCCAACGATTGTCTGGCTGAATGCATATGCGACACTCATCAGTGAAGAGAACGTGATACTAATGCTGAGCAGTAGTTGGGCCCATGTGTACTGCGTTGCATGGTGTCATAGTTGCAAAATTGAACCTCACCATAGACGTCGAGAGTGAATTTGTGCATCATGCAGCCTATTGTGCACAGGCACAGTCTGAGTCGTAACACAACGTCCTGTGGCTGCACGAAAAGCATTATTCAACATGGTGGCGTTGCTGTCAGGGTTCCTCTGGTAGCCCTGGGGCGCAAGGCATGTCATCGACAGGTCCTTTCTCTCTGTGTCTCCTCCATGTCTGAACAACATCACTTTGGTTCACTCCAAGACACTTGGTCACTTCCCTTGTTGAGAGCCCTTCCTGGCACAAAGTAACAGTGCGGACGTGATTGAACTGCGGTATTGACTGTCTGACATGGTTGAACTACAGACAACACGAGCCACGTACCTCCTTCCTGGTGGAATGACTGGATCGGCTGATCGGCTGTTGGACCCCTTAAACCCCCCCCCCCCCCAAATTTAACAGGTGCTGCTCATGCATGACTGTTTAGATCTTAGGGCAGGTTTAGTGACATCTCTGAACATTCAAAGATACTGTGTCTGTGATATAATACCACGGTCGACATCAATCCTCAGGAGTTCTGGGAATCGGGATGATGCAAAACTTTTTTTGATGTGTCTATAAAACTTTTTGTTGGACCACTTGAACAGTCACAGATGTTAAAAAAACAATAGGCAATATGGCAAGAAAACCATGATACTTGCGTGTTGTTTATATGTGCGCTGTTACTGTACAAGATGATATAAGGTATCTTAAATTAAGTAGGTAGGATGTTAATATTAGAAGTTCATGGATTTTGATGTGTAGCCTTTGCTATCCCCTGACTTCTTCTATAATTCCAGTATTTTATCAGTATAATAAAAGTTTAGTACTTTGTATTTTAGCATGGGTTAATGTGGTTAATGGGGTTTTATGTACTTTATGGTATGCCATATCTTGGACTAAGTAACTGAACCATGTGTTTCACTGAAATGTGTTAATATTTTGCTTTGTGCGCTACTACCCACAAAAACAGTTAGGTGATATAGCAATATTTTACAAATCTTATTACTCTTTCTCAAATGTACTTAACAAATTCTAACCCAGGCCAGGAGTTAATGTTCTGCAGTAAGCTGATATATTACGTTTTTACACAACTACTTTGATTATCATAGAATTAAGTATTCTGTCATGTGGTTGATGCATTTTATATTTTGGTATTTGTTCTACTATGAAGCAATGAGACTAATATTTTCCAGACAACACTACATATTTATTCTGGCGCTTGTAAACCATTAAAAGATCAGTGCTGATTAAGTGTGGCCAGCGTCTACTTTCTATGATACTCATTTTAGTACTGAAACAGTAAACTAATAATGGATTTTTTCGTCAACCTAACAAAAACAATAATAGTTCTTTCTTCTTTTGTGAAGCTTTCTGGCATTATTCTAATTTTCTTTATTTTAAGATTTGATTATATGGACAGTGATGATTTCAATTATTACAGGATATATTGTAATCCTGCATAAAATTCAAATTGGTATTTGATTTGGTTTTAGTCAATAGCGTGCTTGTGATACAGGTCATGTGTGTGGACTCTGGACGTATCTGCTGTGCAGAACACAGTTGCTTCTCTCTCTTGTGATCCAGACCTCAAGCAGAACACAAGTCTTTCTTGGGCATGTCCAGGCACCAACGTAAATTAACATTTACTATTTTCGTAACTCATGAAATCTGATTAAGCTGACTACATGTAAGTTCCCTCCCACTTACTCTAAATGAAAACGATTGTAAGAGATCCCTCCCATAGCATTAAGGCCCCTACTAGGGGAAACCATCTTCTCAGGGAGTGACTGACGTCCTTTTGTAAATAACTCCTCTGGAAGGAGTAAGGAATGTACATGGTGGCAGCCAGTCAAGGAATATTTTAGAGAATTGGTTTAAAAATTTATTTTGAAGGCCCAGTGAAATCTTCACAAGTTTTCTCCCAGAGCAACTTCAGCTGTGTCTACGTGACACAAGTTGCCTGTCTTCAGAACTGAGGCAGTTTGTCCAGTTAAAGCTGCTGACAAGAGATGCCTTGAGCCCTCAGCTGAAACTGCTAGCAAATTCGAGCCATCAGTTTTAGTTAATAGCGTGCTTGGGATACAGGTCATGTGTGTGGACTCTGGACATTTCTGCTGTGCAGAACACAGTTGCTTCTCTCTCTTCTAATCCAGACCTCAAGCAGAACAGATGTCTTTCTTGGGCATGTCCAGGCACCAACGTAAATTAACATGAACCGCCTCTCCTTCCGTTGCTCACTTAATTAGTTGTTCGACGTCCTAGACTGGCCTAAACCTGGTAACTTCCGATCACAGGCGAGCCCTTTGTATACCATACATTGAAATATGTTCTCTTTACCTTACCTAATTTCCTGTTCTGTAATTTAACGGCAGCCTTTTCAGTAGTTGCAAGGGCAACAGTCTGGATGATTGACTGATCTGGCATTGTAACAATAACCAAAACGACCTTACTGTGCTGGTACTGCGAACGGCTGAAAGCAAGGGGAATCTACGGCCGTAATTTTTCCCGAGGGCATACAGCTTTACTGTATGATTAAATGATGATGGCGTCCTCTTGGGTAAAATATTCCAGAGGTAAAATAGTCCCCCATTCGGATCTCCGGGCGGGGACTACTCTTGAGGATGTCGTTATCAGGAGAAAGAAAACTGGTGTTCTACGGATCGCAGCGTGGAATGTCAGATCCCTTAATCGGGCAGGTAGCTTAGAAAATTTAAAAAGGGAAATGGACAGGTTAAAGTTAGATATAATGGGAATTAGTGAAGTTCGGTGGCAGGAGGAACAAGACCTCTGGTCAGGTGACTACAGCGTTATAAACACAAAATCAAATAGGGGTAATGCAGGAGTAGGTTTAATAATGAATAGGAAAATAGGAATGTGGGTAAGCTACTACAAACAGCATAGTGAACACATTATTGTGGCCAAGATAGATACGAAGCCCACACCTACTACAGTAGTACAAGTTTATATGCCAACTGGCTCTGCAGATGACGAAGAAATTGAAGAAATGTAGGATGAAATAAAAGAAATTATTCAGATAGTGAAGGGAGATGAAAATTTAATAGTCATGGGTGACTGGAATTCGAGTGTAGGAAAAGGGAGAGAAGGAAACGTAGTACGTGGATATGGATTGGGGCTAAGAAATATAAGAGGAAGCCGCCTGGTAGAATTTTGCACAGAGCACAACTTAATCATAGCTAACACTTGGTTTAAGAAACATTAAAGAAGGTTTTATACATGGAAGAACCCTGGAGATACTAAAAAGTATCAGATAGATTATATAATTGTAAGACAGAGATTTAGGAACCATGTTTTAAATTGTAAGACTTTCCAAAGCAGATGTGGACTCTGACCACAATCTATTGGTTATGACCTGTAGATTAAAACTGAAGAAACTGCTAAGAGGTAGGAATTTAATGAGATGGGACCTGGATAAACTGAAAGAACCAGAGGTTGTACAGAGTTTCAGGGAGAGCATAAGGGAACAATTGACAGGAATGGGGGAAAGAAATACAGTAGAAGAAGAATGGGTAGCTCTGAGGGATGAAGTAGTGAAGGCAGCAGAGGATCAAGTAGGTAAAAAGACGAGGGCTAGTAGAAATCCTTGGGTGACAGAAGAAATATTAAATTTAATTGATGAAAGGAGAAAATCTAAAAATGCAATAAATGAAGCAGGCAAAAAGGAATACAAACGTCTCAAAAATGAGATCGACAGGAAGTGCAAAATGGCTAAGCAGGGATGGCTAGGGGACAATTGTAAGGATGCAGAGGCTTATCTCACTAGGGGTAAGATAGATACTGCCTACAGGAAAATTAAAGAGACCTTTGGAGATAAGAGAACCACTTGTATGAATATCAAAGGCTCGGATGGAAACCCAGTTGTAAGCAAAGAAGTGAAAGCAGAAAGGTGGGAGGAGTATATAGAGGGTCTATACAAGGGCGATGTACAAGAGGACATTATTATGGAATTGGAAGAGGATGTAGATGAAGATGCAATGGGAGATACGATACTGCGTGAAGAGTTTGACAGAGCACTGAAAGACCTGAGTCGAAAGAGGCCCCCGGAGTGGACAACATTCCATTAGAACTACTTGCGGCCTTGGGGAAGCCAGTCCTGACAAAACTCTACCATCTGGTTAGCAAGATGTATGAAACAGGCGAAATACCCTCAGACGTCGAGAAGAATATAACAATTCCAATCCGAAAGAAAGCAAGTGTTGGCAGATGTGAAAATTACCGAACAATCAGTTTCATAAGCCATAGTTGCAAAATACTAACACGAATTCTTTACAGACGAATGGAAAAGCTAGTAGAAGCCGACCTCGGGGAAGATCAGTTTGGATTCCGTAGAAATACTGGAACACGTGAGGCAATACTGACCTTACGACTTACCTTAGAAGAAAGATTAAGGAAAGGCAAACCTACGTTTCTAGCATTTGTAGACTTAGAGAAAGCTTTTGACAATGTTAACTGGAATACTCTCTTTCACATTCTAAAGGTGGCAGGTGTAAAATACAGGGAACGAAAGGCTATTTACAATTTGTACAGAAACCAGATGGCAGTCATAAGAGTCGACGGACATGAAACGGAAGCAGTGGTTGGGAATAGAGGAAGACAGGGTTGTAGCATCTCCCCGATGTTATTCAATCAGTATATTGAGCAAGTAGTAAAGGAAACAAAAGAAAAAATGCTGAGTAGGTATTAAAATCCATGGAGAAGAAATGAAAACTTTGAGGTTTGCCGATGACATCGTAATTCTGTCAGAGACAGCAAAGGACTTGGAAGAGCAGTTGAATGGAATGGACAGTGTCTTGAAAGGAGTATATAAGATGAACATCAACAAAAGTAAAACGAGGATAATGGAATGCAGTCGAATTAAGTCGGGTGATGCTGAGGGAATTAGATTAGGAAATGAGACACTTAAAGTAGTAAAGGAGTTTTGTTATTTGGGGAGCAAAATAACTGATGATGGTCGAAGTAGAGAGGATATAAAATGTAGACTGGCAGTGGCAAGGAAAGCATTTCTTAAGAAGAGAAATTTGTTAACTTCGAGTATAGATTTAAGTGTCAGGAAGTCTTCTCTGAAAGTATTTGTATGGAGTGTAGCCATGTATGGAAGTGAAACATGGACGATAAATAGTTTGGACAAGAAGAGAATAGAAGCTTTCGAAATGTGGTGCTACAGAAGAATGCTGAAGATTAGATGGGTAGATCGCATTACTAATGAGGAAGTATTGAGAAGGATTGAGGAGAAGAGAAGTTTGTGGCACAACTTGACCAGAAGAAGGGATCGGTTGGTAGGACATGTTCTGAGGCATCAAGGGATCAGCAATTTAGTATTGGAGGGCAGCGTGGAGGGTAAAAATCGTAGAGGGAGACCAAGAGATGAATACACTAAGCAGATTCAGAAGGATGTGGGTTGCAGTAGGTACTGGGAGAAGAAGAAGCTTGCACAGGATAGAGTGCATGGAGAGCTGCATCAAACCAGTCTCAGGACTGAAGACAACAACAACAACAACAACAACAATTACCAAAAAATTCTGAGAAGAATACGAATAATTATTATAGGATTTAAAAATTCCTCATTTCAGCATACTTACACTTTTAGGCTTGTGAGAAAATGTTTAACATTTCTATTCACTCTTACTCGCTACAGAAATTTGACTTTCAACGAGAATGGCAAAATATTTACTGCCTGTCATGATGTTACTACTGTATAAATGGCCACCGTTTCTCGAGCGCAAAGAAACATGTCAGGCGATAACTTTCTCGATCTATATCTACTAAAACACTAGTACTTGGTCTTGTACTTCAGTTTCATTGAAAAAGAAAAGTAAACACACCTGTGTATTTTCGAACATTCACACCAAACTGAGTAATGTACATAATTGCGATACTCATGTATAAATTGTTATGAAAGTATTAAAATTAGCAGGTTGTAAGGAAGTCCATATAAGCAAGGAAGCGTTTTTGGTCTCATTAGACTGCATTATGCGTGTATGAACTAAAAGTTAAATGAAGTCTTTAGAGGATAGTGGTGGTTTAAATGTACTTTGGAGCACTATGTACATGGGTTGAGCTTTTTTCCATGTTGTTGTTGTGGTCTTCAGTCCTGAGACTGGTTTGATGCAGCTCTCCATGCCACTCTATCCTGTGCAAGCATCTCCATCTCCCAGTACCTACTGCAACCTACATCCTTCTGAATCTGCTTAGTGTATTCATCTCTTGGTCTCCCTCTACGATTTTTACCCTCCACGCTGCCCTCCAATACTAAATTGCTGATCCCTTGATGCCTCAGAACATGTCCTACCAACCGATCCCTTCTTCTGGTCAAGTTGTGCCACAAACTTCTCTTCTCCTCAATCCTTCTCAATACTTCCTCATTAGTAATGCGATCTACCCATCTAATCTTCAGCATTCTTCTGTAGCACCACATTTCGAAAGCTTCTATTCTCTTCTTGTCCAAACTATTTATCGTCCATGTTTCACTTCCATACATGGCTACACTCCATACAAATACTTTCAGAGAAGACTTCCTGACACTTAAATCTATACTCGAAGTTAACAAATTTCTCTTCTTAAGAAATGCTTTCCTTGCCACTGCCAGTCTACATTTTATATCCTCTCTACTTCGACCATCATCAGTTATTTTGCTCCCCAAATAACAAAACTCCTTTACTACTTTAAGTGTCTCATTTCCTAATCTAATTCCCTCAGCATCACCCGACTTAATTCGACTGCATTCCATTATCCTCGTTTTACTTTTGTTGATGTTCATCTTATATACTCCTTTCAAGACACTGTCCATTCCGTTCAACTGCTCTTCCAAGTCCTTTGCTGTCTCTGACAGAATTACAATGTCATCGGTGAAACTCAAAGTTTTTATTTCTTCTCCCTGGATTTTAATACCTACTCAGCATTTTTCTTTTGTTTCCTTTACTGCTTGCTCAATATACAGATTGAATAACATCGGGGAGAGGCTACAACCCTGTCTTACTCCCTTCCCAACAACTGCTTCCCTTTCATGTCCGTCGACTCTTATAACTGCCATCTGGTTTCTGTACAAATTGTAAATAGCCTTTCGCTCCCTGTATTTTACCCCTGCCACCTTTAGAATGTGAAAGAGAGTATTCCAGTCAACATTGTCAAAAGCTTTCTCTAAGTCTACAAATGCTAGAAACGTAGGTTTGCCTTTATTTAATCTTTCTTCTAAGAGAAGTCGTAAGGTCAGTATTGCCTCACGTGTTCCAGTATTTCTACGGAATCCAAACTGATCTTCTCCGAGGTCGGCTTCTACTAGCTTTTCCATTCGTCTGTAAAGAATTCGTGTTAGTATTTTGCAACTATGGCTTATGAAACTGATTGTTCGGTAATTTTCACATCTGCCAACACCTGCTTTCTTTCGGATTGGAATTGTTATATTCTTCTCGACGTCTGAGGGTATTTCGCCTGTTTCATACATCTTGCTAACCAGATGGTAGAGTTTTGTCAGGACTGGCTTCCCCAAGGCCGTAAGTAGTTCTAATGGAATGTTGTCCACTCCGGGGGCCTTGTTTCGACTCAGATCTTTCAGTGCTCTGTCAAACTCTTCACACAGTATCGTATCTCCCATTGCATCTTCATCTACATCCTCTTCCAATTGCATGATAATGTCCTCTTGTACATCGCCCTTGTATAGACCCTCTATATACTCCTTCCACCTTTCTGCTTTCACTTCTTTGCTTACAACTGGGTTTCCATCCGAGCCTTTGATATTCATACAAGTGGTTCTCTTATTTCCAAAGGTCTCTTTAATTTTCCTGTAGGCAGTATCTATCTTATCCCCAGTGAGATAAGCCTGTACATCCTTACATTTGTCCTCTAGCCATCCCTGCTTAGCCATTTTGCACTTCCTGTCGATCTCATTTTTGAGACGTTTGTATTCCTTTTTGCCTGCTTCATTTATTGCATTTTTAGAATTTCTCCTTTCTTCAATTAAATTTAATATTTCTTCTGTTACCCAAGGATTTCTACTAGCCCTCGTCTTTTTACCTACTTGATCCTCTGCTGCCTTCACTACTTCATCCCTCAGAGCTACCCATTCTTCTTCTACTGTATTTCTTTCCCCCATTCCTGACAACTGTTCCCTTATGCTCTCCCTGAAACCCTGTACAACCTCTGGTACTTTCAGTTTATCCATGTCCCATCTGATTAAATTCCCACCTTTTAGCAGTTTCTTCAGTTTTAATCTACAGGTCATAACCAATAGATTGTGGTCAGAGTCCACATCTGCTTTGGAAAGTCTTACAATTTAAAACATGGTTCGTAAATCTCTGTCTTACAATTATATAATCTATCTGATACTTTTTAGTATCTCCAGGGTTCTTCCATGTATAAAACCTTCTTTAATGTTTCTTAAACCAAGTGTTAGCTATGATTAAGTTGTGCTCTGTGCAAAATTGTACCAGGCGGCTTCCTCTTACATTTCGTAGCCCCAATCCATATCCACCTACTACGTTTCCTTCTCTCCCTTTTCCTACACTCGAATTCCAGTCACTCATGACTATTAAATTTTCATCTCCCTTCAGTATCTGAATAATTTCTTTTATTTCATCATACATTTCTTCAATTTTTTCGTCATCTGCAGAGCTAGTTGGCATATAAACTTGTACTACTGTAGTAGGTGTGGGCTTCGTATCCATCTTGGCCACAATAATGCGTTCACTATGCTGTTTGTAGTAGCTTACCCGCATTCCTTTTTTCCTATTCATTATTAAATCTACTCCTGCATTACCCCTATTTGATTTTGAGTTTATAACCCTGTAGTCACCTGACCAGAAGTCTTGTTCCTCCTGCCACCGAACTTCACTAATTCCCACTATATCCAACTTTAACCTATCCATTTCCCTTTTTAAATTTTGTAACCTATCTGCCCGATTGAGTGATCTGTTATTCCACGCTCCAATCCGTAGAACACCAGTTTTCTTTCTCCTGATAACGACATCCTCTTGAGTAGTCCCCGCCCGGAGATCCGAATGGGGACCATAGAGTAATCTTTTATTTTCCTTTCCCACAGTGGGAGTTATGGAAGTAATGGACTGTTGATATACACTTCTGGCAATTGAAATAAGAACACCGTGAATTCATTGTCCCAGGACGGGGAAACTTTATTGACACATTCCTGGGGTCAGATACATCACATGATCACACTGACAGAACCACAGGCACATAGACACAGGCAACAGAGCATGCACAATGTCGGTACTAGTACAGTGTATATCCACCTTTCGCAGCAATGCAGGCTGCTATTCTCCCATGGAGACGATCGTAGAGATGCTGGATGTAGTCCTGTGGAACGGCTTGCCATGCCATTTCCACCTGGCGCCTCAGTTGGACCAGCGTTCGTGCTGGACGTGCAGACCGCGTGAGACGACGCTTCATCCAGTTCCAAACATGCTCAATGGGGGACAGATCCGGAGATCTTGCTGGCCAGGGTAGTTGACTTACACCTTCTAGAGCACGTTGGGTGGCACGGGATACATGCGGACGTGCATTGTCCTGTTGGAACAGCAAGTTCCCTTGCCGGTCTAGGAATGGTAGAACGATGGGTTCGATGACGGTTTGGATGTACCGTGCACTATTCAGTGTCCCCTCGACGATCACCAGAGGTGTACGGCCAGTGTAGGAGATCGCTCTCCACACCATGATGCCGGGTGTTGGCCCTGTGTGCCTCAGTCGTATGCAGTCCTGATTGTGGCGCTCACCTGCACGGCGCCAAAAACGCATACGACCATCATTGGCACCAAGGCAGAAGCGACTCTCATCGCTGAAGACGACCTGTCTCCATTCGTCCCTCCATTCACGCCTGTCGCGACACCACTGGATGCGGGCTGCACGATGTTGGGGCGTGAGCGGAAGACGGCCTAACGGTGTGCGGGACCGTAGCCCAGCTTCATGGAGACGGTTGCGTATGGTCCTCGCCGATACCCCAGGAGCAACAGTGTCCCTAATTTGCTGCGAAGTGGCGGTGCGGTCCCCTACGGCACTGCGTAGGATCCTACGGTCTTGGCGTGCATCCGTGCGTCGCTGCGGTCCGGTCCCAGGTCGACGGGCACGTGCACCTTCCGCCGACCACTGGCGACAACATCGATGTACTGTGGAGACCTCACGCCCCACGTGTTGAGCAATTCGCCGGTACGTCCACCCGGCCTCCCGCATGCCCACTATACGCCCTCGCTCAAAGTCCGTCAACAGCACATACGGTTCACGTCCACGCTGTCGCGGCATGCTACCAGTGTTAAAGACTGCGATGGAGCTCCGTATGCCATGGCAAACTGGCTGACACTGACGGCGGCGGTGCACAAATGCTGCGCAGCTAGCGCCATTCGGCGGCCAACACCGCGGTTCCTGGTGTGTCCGCTGTGCAGTGCGCGTGATCATTGCTTGTACAGCCCTCTCGCAGTGTCCGGAGCAAGTATGGTGGGTCTGACACACCGGTGTCAATGTGTTCTTTTTTCCATTTCCAGGAGTGTATATTAGGAACAGATAATTAGCATAACGCTGAGAATGTAGTGGTTGTACATAGCCGAAAATGAACAGGAATCGTATTTTTAAAATTTTTATTTTGAATAAGGTAACTTGCGGTAGGTGTAGTTTCAAAATTCACACAGATTAAATAAGATTAAAGCGTCACAGGTGGACTTGGAGGAGAACTAAATGTCACAAGTGGGAATAGAATTTTCAAGAGATACACATTTTGATACTTGGGAAGCAGAATAGATAAAGATGATAGGTTTACATAAGGCATAGAAGCGAAAACAAGGGCAGAAGGGCGTTTAGAAGGAAAAATACCAGCTCTTCTCCGTGAATGCAAAAGTTGTGTGTAGTTGTGACTGTTAAATGAGCCTAAAATCAGCAAAGGAACTCTCGAAACACACTACAATCGGTGAAATGCATGCCCCAACTACAGGGTGTACATCACAGTCTAATATATACAGTCGCGACACTTACTTCTTTGAAAGTTGTTACCATTTGACAGTTCAAGTGACACTAGCGCCCCTAGCGGCCAGAAAGCTCACCTTCCTCTGACCGCAGATGCGACGTAAAAAATAATGTTTGTTTTTAATTTCTTTTGTACGTAATTTACAAAACAGTTAATATGCTTTTGGGTCACAAGTGTTAGGAGAACAGCGAGAGACATAAATGACCATAAAATGTAAGTAAACAGAGCACGAATTATTGCATAAATTGCAACATATTCTTGAAGAAATGATTAAGAAGTAGCATCCAATCGCACTTATTCCACTGAAAGTAAGAGAATACACACTGTGTATCCCACATATGAAGTATATAGATGATCTTCCTTGTGTAAAAATGAAGCAACACATCACTTTTCAATGCGTTATGCTTTGCAGGAAGCCTGCTTCTAAAAATACAATTTCCGTCTTATTCTTTGTGGAATCAGGTTATCTCAATAAAAAGTATGACTGTTTTAAAACTTTATTATATCCCATTAATACATTTAACGAAAATAAAATTAAATGAATGCGCCAGTCCTAACACTTTAACAACCCAAATGAGCCAGCTTCATCACTTTTTCATTTCTTCTCATATACTAAGTCTTGATCCCTGAACTTAATAGTGTGAAAGAGCCTCACTTTCACAAACAGTCTTATTAACAGCAGCTTGGTTTCAGCACAGCACCCAGGTGGAAAATTGGGGATGTCCATCAACATGTTCAGAAAGAAAGCAACACAATTACTTATGTGAGCATATTTATCAAAAGTAGAAGTCATCTTAGTCTCATAATGAGTTAAAAATTCTTTGACATCTTATGTACAAAACAATAGGCTTCCGAAGTTGCCTTCATAACTTTTAAAATGACAATAAACTTTGTCATTTGCGTCTAAGTCTTGGATGCCATCTACAAGTACTGTCCTACATTTATAACAGTTGTGAATTGTAAGCAGTTTCTTTAATACATAACCAAACACGTATCTCATGCTGTTTGCCTCTTCGAGGTCTGTTTGGACTTCCACATTTGGTAGTCTGATCACTGAACTCGTGTCACCGATATCCAACAGTGGTGAAAAAAGTAATTTGGACGCTGCTTCCATATCCACTATTGTCCGACCCCAGTTGTCCCCCTCACAATTGGAGGTAGCTACGCTGTGTGTGTTCATTAATTTGCTTAAAGTACAATTATTGAATGCAGCAGAAAACTGTGGTGGTGATGGGTTGCTACTAATACCACCTTTATGCCTTATCAATGAGAAAAATTTTTCCAGTAGATCTTGAATAATTTTGTCTGTTAATAAATATAACTTGGTTCCATACAAAAAATTATCAACAAACATGTTCAAAGCGCTTATGTTACCCAGAAATCCTGTAACACACTTAATCCTAGGTGAGAAATCTTTCCCATCAACATCTAAAAATTTCCGTGACTGTATCTATGGCTTCAGTGTCTTTAATATTTCCAAATGTCTTGAGGCACTTGTAATGCAGTTCCTGAAGGATAGAGGCCCTTTAACACTATATGCATTAAATATGTCAAAAATATTGTTTACTTTTTGACAAAAATCTGCAGTAGCAGTAGCAGATGATGATATGGTGCCACAAGTAACAAGTGTCTCAATGCCTGCTGCTACTGTATGACTCAACACACGAACTGCAGTGCTTACCTTCATTTTTGAAAATGCTGGCAGTTGGACACCTCTTTTAGTGAGCTTGGGGGCCATCTTGTACTTCCTTTCACAATCACTTGAGTACAACAGAGAAATGTCCTTCCATGAAGCAATGACAATCCCTCCTTCTTCTGTTGTGTGGATAATGTTATACCTGAATAAATTATTACGTATGCTTTTTATCAAGTGTCGGGTGTCATAAAAAAGTAGATCTTACTCACTTCGTGTACTAAGCATGGATTAACTGGTGTGATACCCAGTCTCTTCCTCCACTCCACAAAATTCGAGCTTTGGTCAGTCACACATGTTTTAACAATGAAACCAATCTCTGTGAGTTTTTTGACAATTTCAAAAAATAAGCGCGTCAGATGGGTGGCTCCTAGTGGTCCTTTGGAGAAATAACATACTAATGGCTGTTTAAAATTTGAGAAGATGCCGTTAATCATTATAACTAATGCAGTATTGGCAGCTACAGATGTACGTATGAATCCCATGTCTTCAAATCCAATAACACGATCCCTAGAGCTGTCATGTATCAATTTTTCCATTAGTGACATATCATGCATAGACAAATTAACAATTACATCAGTTTCTGGTAACTGCTGCACTTTCTGCTTTAAAATATGAAATATGTTATTATTTATCCAACAATTTAATTGTACACTCCTGGAAATGGAAAAAAGAGCACATTGACACCGGTGTGTCAGACCCACCATACTTGCTCCGGACACTGCGAGAGGGCTGTACAAGCAATGATCACACGCACCGCACAGCGGACACACCAGGAACCGCGGTGTTGGCCGTCGAATGGCGCTAGCTGCGCAGCATTTGTGCACCGCCGCAGTCAGTGTCAGCCAGTTTGCCATGGCATACGGAGCTCCATCGCAGTCTTTAACACTGGTAGCATGCCGCGACAGCGTGGACGTGAACCGTATATGCAGGTGACGGACTTTAGCGAGGGTGTATAGTGGGTATGCGGGAGGCCGGGTGGACGTACCGGCGAATTGCTCAACACGTGGGGCGTGAGGTCTCCACAGTACATCGATGTTGTCGCCAGTGGTCGGCGGAAGGTGCACGTGCCCGTCGACCTGGGACCGGACCGCAACGACGCACGGATGCACGCCAAGACCGTAGGATCCTACGCAGTGCCGTAGGGAACCGCACCGCCACTTCCCAGCAAATTAGGGACACTGTTGCTCCTCGGGTATCGGCGAGGACCATACGCAACCGTCTCCATGAAGCTGGGCTACGGTCCCGCACACCGTTAGGCCGTCTTCCGCTCACGCCCCAACATCGTGCAGCCCGCATCCAGTGGTGTCGCGACAGGCGTGAATGGAGGGACGAATGGAGACGTGTCGTCTTCAGCGATGAGAGTCGCTTCTGCCTTGGTGACAATGATGGTCGTATGCGTTTTTGGCGCCGTGCAGGTGAGCGCCACAATCAGGACTGCATACGACCGAGGCACACAGGGCCAACACCCGGCATCATGGTGTGGGGAGCGATCTCCTACACTGGCCGTACACCTCTGGTGATCGTCGAGGGGACACTGAATAGTGCACGGTACATCCAAACCGTCATCGAACCCATCGTTCTACCATTCCTAGACCGGCAAGGGAACTTGCTGTTCCAACAGGACAATGCACGTCCGCATGTATCCCGTGCCACCCAACGTGCTCTAGAAGGTGTAAGTCAACTACCCTGGCCAGCAAGATCTCCGGATCTGTCCCCCATTGAGCATGTTTGGGACTGGATGAAGCGTCGTCTCACGCGGTCTGCACGTCTAACACAAACGCTGGTCCAACTGAGGCGCCAGGTGGAAATGGCATGGCAAGCCGTTTCACAGGATTACATCCAGCATCTCTACGATCGTCTCCATGGGAGAATAGCAGCCTGCATTGCTGCGAAAGGTGGATATACACTGTACTAGTGCCGACAGTGTGCATGCTCTGTTGCCTGTGTCTATGTGCCTGTGGTTCTGTCAGTGTGATCATGTGATGTATCTGACCCCAGGAATGTGTCAATAAAATTTCCCCTTCCTGGGACAATTAATTCACGGTGTTCTTATTTCAATTTCCAGGAGTGGATATCTACCACATACCTTTGTAAGGTATGTACTGATCAAAGGCTAAAACAGTGTGATAAAAAACTGTATGCCTGAGTAATATAATACTACAAATTAAGTACAAATAATTTAGCTTCATCTTTCCATCTCGTACCGCGTTTTCCATTCAATTGTTTACTGATTTGGCTTATGAATAAATCGAGAGTATCTTTTTTCAAGTACTTGGAACAAATACTTTTTAAAATGAGCTTGCCCTTTTGTACTTGTGCCCTGTGACGTTGTGGTTGTAGTTTATTCTTACGACTGGCACTTTCCTTGTCAAGTAATAATTTTGTACGAAGTCTAATGATTTGCACATTTTTACATTTCACACGATTTTCCAACACGCGAATAATTTCACGTAATTTAAGCATTTCATCTTCAAAAGATGTCTGTTTTGCAGATTCCGTTGTTGGTGATTTTATATGTGTCTCTCGTGTAGTAGCACTTGTGGTAGCTGTTTCTTCTGTGCCAGGAGACAGTTTTATTGTTTTTGCAGTAACACCATGACGTTTGTATGGCATTTTTCTCTTCATCGTCACTAGTTGTGGCTCGTTCAGCATGTCAAATAGCGTAGGAACTGCATTCCATACCAATGTCTTCTTTTCCGCGCTCATGAACTGGTTTGACTCGAAATGTAATGCACAAAACTTCACGTTATTGTGCAAATAAAGGACATCTTTTTGTAGCAGGTCCTGTATTCTACTATTTATTAACCATTTCTTGCTCCTAAAAAAGATAAACAAATTCAGAAATTCAATACAGTTTAGTAAAAAATCGTAAATAAAGAGCGCTCTAATGTGATGTTTCATACCTCTCAGGGTCCTTAGGAAACCTGAAGAATGACAAATGTGGTCTCTTCTTCCTATTACTACTGCAATTGATTGCACTACATACGCTGCCTTTCGTAGAAACCATCTTAAAATGAGTATAAACGATACTGTTTACATGTACTGAATACCGTATTCAACGGCGTAGCTTCTCCACCGTTTGGGGCGCTGTTGCTTCTGTGTATAACAAAAATCAGCGAGAGTGTCGCGACTGTATATATTGGATTGTGGTGTACATGAAGTGGTTTGTATTTTATTTGTGGTATGTTCTTAAGCGACCAAACTTCTGTGGTCATCGGTCCCTTGCCTTACACACTACTTAATTTAACTTAAACTTACTTACTCTAGGGACAACACATAGACCCATGCCAGAGGGAGGACTCGAACCTCTGACAGGGGGAGCCACGCGTACCATGGCCAATCGCAAGAGACCGCGCCGCTACCCCGCGCGGCTGTACATGAAGCCCGGGAACAAATTCAATTATTTACTGCATAAGAACCAAACATGGTACATTCATCATACGTTATTTGAAGAGAAACCCTGAAAGTTTTTATTCATGTATAACGCCCCAGCATAGTTCGGTAATTTGCTGATAGTCAGCACTAGTCGCAAACATGGCGAGTTCAGGTGCTATCCGTGTATTGGAGTTCGAAAAAACAAGTGTGTTATGGCTGTTCAACGGATGTTTAGAACCAAGTAAGGTAAGAAGCCACCAACAAGGAAGGCTATTTACAGCTGGCACAAGAAATTCGTTACGACGGGTTTTTCTGCCCGGCAAAGAGAAGCAACGTTCCAGTGTGATTAAAGTGAATTAGGAGCGCGTATAAGAGACATTCATAAGAGTCCAAGGAAATCTGTGCATCATGCATCCTGTGAACTCGAAATGGCTCCAATGACAGTGTGGAAAGTCCTTATGACAGAAGCTGTCTATGAAACCATTCAAATTGGAGCTAGTGCAAAAGCTCAAGACAACAAAGACAAGCATTCTGAATTTTGTTCGCTGTTGTAACAATTGAATGAGGATGGGGATAGTATTGTCGATCGCTTGATCTTTAGCGATGAGGCCACTTTTCACACTGATGTGAAAGTGAACAGTCATAATTGTCGAATCTGGGGTACAAAGCATCCACACAAATGCATTGAATTTGAGCTTGATTCACCAAAGGTAAATATTTTGTATGCTTTACGTCGAAAACCGCACGGGCCATTCTTCTTCGCCGAGAGCACCGTCACTGGATATTCCTACTTGGCCACGTTGCAGCAATGGCAGATTCCTCTAATGCAATTGGACTCTCTGTTCATCTTTCAGCAGGATGAGGACTCCACCCCACTTTCATCGTGAAGTTCATGGGTACTTGAACACGGAATTGCCACATTGATGGATTGGCCATGCTACAGAAGGGGACAGCTGTTTCATGAAATGTCCTTCCTGTTCACCAGATCTGAAACTGTGTGACTTTTGAATACGGGAAGCAACTGCCACTGTCTATGATGCCATGCTGGGACAGATATGGCAAGAATTCGATTAGCGTATTGACATCTGCCAGTCACTCATGAATCGCATTACAATTGTTTGTAAAAAAAAAAAAAAACTTTCAGTATTTCAAAGTGTTCCTGGACTTTATGTGCACCCTGTATAAAGACAGACATACTTTTAATGACCTCCAAAGAGCCAGTGCATTGTCTGTAAGCATGTCCACCACTCATTGTTTACATCCTCACACAGTACCTACCACCGACTACTAATGATACCATGCAAGAAAATGGTGAGTGCTCATATGATCTCATTCTGTAACTGATACACCGACAGCCACACTGTTCGCCATCGCTGTGGGTTCCAGCAGCATTATGCCATGTGATATGTGTGCTCTGAATCAATATGCATAGTGATACATTGTTATTCCCCGTATGGGTTAATGTACGCGTTTCTTACATTCATTTTATGTCATGTTTCTCACCATTTTCGCACATCATTCCGGTATTCCGAAACCTAATTACCGCTTTCAAACAGGAAAATATTAATTTCGCGTTGTGGTTGCTTTCTGACATTCATAGCTGATTCAGTGCTGTCTGACATATGAGATATGGCTGCACAGTTGGAGCTCATCAGATTGTCATCTATCAAGGAATGTTCATGTAGTGGTTAGAGCACTGATCGCTGCGGTGATCGAAGCTGTAGTTTGGAAACAATTTATTGTGTTAGATTGTATTTCATGTGACATTTTTACACAGTCTGGAATCATTTTGAGACAATGCAGTTTGCTTCTTTGAACATGCATGTTGATGTTGAAGCATGGGTCTGGTCTGTCCACACTAGTGATCTAAAAATAATCTATGTGATTGCTATAAGGAGAAATGGAGTTTCAGTAGGTAAATGGGTTCCCATTCCACAGCATAGGCGGGTATATAGTCTAAGAAATGACTGAATTCAGCAGTGGAGTCTGGTACAAACAATAATATTTTAGTTAAGACTGTATATATAGAGGTGGTAATGCTTTGTCAGCAAATCAGTTTATGACTAATACAGATGGACACCATCTCTCTAAAGTCTAATATGACGATATTGGTAAATTGCCAACGTCGAGCCCATGTTACTGACAGACAGCAGGTACAACAACATGTGGCCAGTTTACTGAATGTGTAACATTTGACATTGTCCAAGATGTTGAGCCAAATACTGCTGCATGTATGCATTTATCTCGTGCAGTGATACAGACATGCAGATATACTCGCACTCAGTTTCTTTTATATTTAAATAAGACAGGTTACAATACATTTCAAGGGGAGACCACGACGTTGGGATCAAATTTTGGACACCTTTAGTAGGTCATTAAAGCAACAAAATGTGCAAGTAGTAAGATGCACTACTCTGGCAATTCCGGGGAAATCGCAAGGTAAGTTTTCGCATCTATTATGTAACTGATATGTCTGTGAGTGGGTGCTGGACATTAGAGTTAATAGTGGTCAAGTGATTAGCATTCGAGCTTGGTGAGATGAATGCATATGATGCGATGGTTCGACTTGTGATCATATCTTCATTTTTGTAGAACAAGTGTAAATTCGATTATATTCAAAAACTTTGCACCTACACTATTCATTCTTGCTACATTAGCAACGTCTCACCACTATTCAGGTTAACTGCAGGTGTCTGCAGCTCGAAGTGTCTGGGTGCAAAGTAGTACTGGATACTTGCTGAGAAGAATGTGGATAATTATTATAGGAATTTAAGGAATGCTCGTTTTAGCATACTTACACTTTTAGGGTTGTGAGAAAATGTTTAACATTTCTATTCCCTGTTACTGTCAACAGTAATTTGACTTTAACGAGAATGGCAATAATATGTTTCCCAAATGTATCAACCAGTCAACCCTAAACCAAAAACATGTGTTGGGGCACAGTACACAGTGTATAATATGTCAGTCGCTATCTTCATGAGTAGGTGGTTAAATGATAATATGGATGTCAAGTAATATACCAAAACACTAAGTCGAGTATTATCAAGGTATGAGGCATACAAGTGTGTAATCTGAACAACATAACCACGTTAACTAATGAAAGTGTAGACATGTGAAAACAAACACCTATCATGTACCATCAAAACAATGTGAGTAGGTAAGCACTCATAACATTAGTATCATAATGCCAAAAAATGTAGTGAAGCAACCATCGAAGAATGAACACAAGCATGTGACTAGGTCAAGGCAACATTAACTTGTGACATGCAGGGCTTGAAAAAAAAATAGAAAGGTACTAAAAACATAAAAAAAATCAATCCTATATCATGAATAGTAACTGTATAGTTGGAGTCAGTATAGAAGAATGACATTAATAACCAACAAAGAAAAATGTGTGAAGAAATACCCCCATATATATTGAAGACCAGTAAAACAATGCCATGTGTAGCGAAATGCTTGATGTGCAAAATTACTAGCAAGAAGTACAACAATCACACTCTACAATTATGTATTATTTCTTAAGTGGTATCCCATATATACAGTACACATGAAAGCATTGCAAACGTAAGTACTGAGTCATAACCAGGAAACGATATTAATGTATCCTAATAAACAGCAAACACAAATTTAAAGTAGAGCTCTGTTGCAATTATCAATGAATGAAATGATCAGCAGTGTAAAACTTCCTATATGTTGTACATTAGTCTACAACTATACATTGGAACCCAAGCTCCTGTACTTTCTGTAGACCAATCTTAAAAGAAAAAAGCAGGGTACACAAGCCGACAACAGTGGTCATGGTATAGAAACACCATATGTGAATGAATGCTCAGAACACTGACATAAACCTAAAAAGGAAGGATCAGAAAAAGTGCATCCATATCAGATTGACAGCAACATGTATAAACAGGAGACCCATGTTAGACTCTACTAATAATAAATAAACCATTGTAATATCTATAGGTTTAACCAGAGTCATGAGATTCATGTCACTGACATGCAAAATGATAAAGACATCGCAATGCTGTCTAGGAAAAAATGCTAATTCAGCTAACTCTTTGGATACCCAACGTGACGAGGTGTTAAACTCTGTTAAAAAAGATGGGGAGTACACGACATGAAACATGACGTTATATTTGAGGTTATGGTACAAAACTGAAGGAATGAAAAGATGCAATCAACTATCGGAGATTATAGAGTCAATAAAAATAGTAACACACCACGTCAAACGACATACCGAAACTTACATAAACGGATGAAACCATACAAATCTAAAATCTACAAGACCACTAAAACCAAAACCACGTCAATATATATCACCTTTTTTTCATTAGGAGGGACATAGCTGGAAATATCAAAGGTGGGCATTGTACAAGCGTGACTGCTCAAAACAAGAAAAAAGTAGACCATTAAAAGCCGAGAAGCAAAGGCGTACTGTCACTCAGAAACCAAAACCGTTGGGGAATCATCACAAACAGTTGTGGAGAAAGATGAGGAAACAAGCATGTCAGTAAAATGTAGATAGTTTCAGTGCGCGTTTCCAGACCAGAATATAAACTGTGTGAGCAATCCATAGGTGAGCTATGGCCTAATGTTGTGGAATCTAACGAAAGGGTGCTAGAGCCAACAAGTCCCATGGGACGTAGGTATGGTCAAAAGGAATGAAGCAGAAAACCATAACTGCATTAAGAAACCAATAACTGTTGAACACATGTCATTAGTATTGGCAATTGGTGCGTAATAGAAGGAGGGAAATGTTATTCATAACTCATGACAGCAATAGGGTCAATACAGGGCAAATACGGAAAGTTAACGAAAATAGCACATGCATTGAGTGTTATGACCTGTATCAGTAAGAACCCATGTATAAATGAGTAAATGAGTATAGGAAAGAAGTAAATTCCATGAAGTACAAAAACCACGAAAAGAGCAAAAAGAAAAATAAGAAGAAACACACAGTAAAAGGAGGCTTCAGATGCATATATATGTACATATGTCTGTTACAAGGGGGAGATGTACTCTGATAGTTTATGTATAATCTTTATCGCATCCTTAATTAAAGTATTAGGGAACTGAAATGCAGTTGAGCAAACATCTAAAACACTTAATCGTACTTATCATACTTCTAACGAAGAAAGAAGAAGAAAACTTCAAAATCTCTTTTTATTGATTGCATACTTTCGTTTAATTCTCTAATATCTCACTCATCTGCCATTCCAAACACTGTTTTCAAAATGTGACCCACAGCATCCAAGCATCTTCTCCTCCTCAGTGAGTGTGCACAACTTCCACTCTCTGCCCCGTTTGTTCTCGTAGTTGCTTGTAGAATCAGTGCATTTTATCACACTTTCTGAGGATTTCTTGAGTAACTGCGTGCCCTTGGCTCTTTGCCGAAGTCTGCCCAATGCTTCTTCCCATCTCCCCATCTCATTCCGCATTTCCCATGCTTTAAATACCACCTTAAGTGTCAACTAATGGCTGGGAACTATTAAATCCTCTTGCCTTCGAGATCTTCGTTCTGCAATGGCTTCCACCACATCCAAGCGACGAAACGTAATACTGATATGACTCACATTCCTTCCATTTTCGCACTCGACGTATCGCAACCTGAGGTCAAGGGCAAATATCACCTTTCCTCCCTCCTCAGAAGACGACTGCTGCCACTATAAAACCCGTTCACAAACAACAAAAATAATTGATAAAAGCTTTGCATTAAAATAACTTATTCACTACAGTCTTATATATATGGAAACATAAAAACAAAAGAAATCCTTGACAAACACATTTCATTTTTATGAACTTAACAAATGCGGTACTTTGTGCACAGGGTCAACTCCATCTTTCTGTCTCTTCCTCTGATTCCTGCTCCTCACGTACATCCCCACCATACATTCTTGCAATTCCTGGAGTCAACTCTAGTCTATTCTCAAAAGTCATAGAAGTCCAGTACATACTATCGTCTTTCTTTTTGACAACTGAAATGTCATGTTAACTGACGAAGTACTCTCTACCACCTGATAAGAGTCCTTGATAACATGTTATCCACTTCTTCGTCGCACCTTTCGGAGTGTAAGGACCAGATAACACCA
The DNA here is from genome assembly GCF_023897955.1 of Schistocerca gregaria. Classification (NCBI taxonomy): domain Eukaryota; kingdom Metazoa; phylum Arthropoda; class Insecta; order Orthoptera; family Acrididae; genus Schistocerca; species Schistocerca gregaria. Next base: position 378,695,877 of record NC_064931.1, read on the forward strand.
CCCTTTGTCCTAGTTTCTACTGCAGTAAACTTGTACATTTCACTGACTCCTCCTGCTTCTCTAACGTCTCTTTATTCGATTTTTGTACTCGTTCCCATTCTTCGCATACTGTTTTCGTAAAATGAAGAACTGACTCCAAAGATTTACCTTCCTTTGCCTTATCTAGTCGAATAGTGATGACATTTTCCAACCATACCTCACCTCATATGGGTATGTCCCAGTACCGAGGGTACTCTTGAATTGTGTACTGACACCTCATACCTTAGATATGTATCCCAGCCTCTATTATGTGTGTAAACATAGTAACTAAACATTTTCCCAATTGTTTTATGTATACATTCTGTTCTACCATTGGCCTCAAGTTGAAGAGGACTAGATCTTAATTTCTTCACATATACACTCCTGGAAATTGAAATAAGAACACCGTGAATTCATTGTCCCAGGAAGGGGAAACTTTATTGACACATTCCTGGGGTCAGATACATCACATGATCACACTGACAGAACCAAAGGCACATAGACACAGGCAACAGAGCATGCACAATGTCGGCACTAATACAGTGTATATCCACCTTTCGCAGCAAATGCAGGCTGCTATTCTCCCATGGAGACGATCATAGAGATGCTGGATGTAGTCGTGTGAAACGGCTTGCCATGCCATTTCCACCTGGCGCCTCAGTTGGACCAGCGTTCGTGCTGGACGTGCAGACCGCGTGAGACGACGCTTCATCCAGTCCCAAACATGCTCAATGGAGGACAGATCCGGAGATCTTGCTGGCCAGGGTAGTTGACTTACACCTTCTAGAGCACGTTGGGTGGCACGGGATACATGCGGACGTGCATTGTCCTGTTGGAACAGCAAGTTCCCTTGCCGGTCTAGGAATGGTAGAACGATGGGTTCGATGACGGTTTGGATGTACCGTGCACTATTCAGTGTCCCCTCGACGATCACTAGAGGTGTACGGCCAGTGTAGGAGATCGCTCTCCACACCATGATGCCGGGTGTTGGCCCTGTGTGCCTCAGTCGTATGCAGTCCTGATTGTGGCGCTCACCTGCACGGCGCCAAACACGCATACGACCATCATTGGCACCAAGGCAGAAGCGACTCTCATCGCTGAAGACGACACGTCTCCATTCGTCCCTCCATTCACGCCTGTCGCGACACCACTGTAGGCGGGCTGCACGATGTTGGGGCGTGAGCGGAAGACGGCCTAACGGTGTGCGGGACCGTAGCCCAGCTTCATGGAGACGGTTGCGAATGGTCCTCGCCGAAACCCCAGGAGCAACAGTGTCCCTAATTTGCTGGGAAGTGTCGGTGCGGTCCCCTACGGCACTGCGTAGGATCCTACGGTCTTGGCGTGCATCCGTGCGTCGCTGCGGTCCGGTGCCAGGTCGACGGGCTCGTGCACCTTCCGCCGACCACTGGTGACAACATCGATGTACTGTGGAGACCTCACGCCCCACGTGTTGAGCAAATCGGCGGTACGTCCACCCGGCCACTATACGCCCTCGCTCAAAGTCCGTCAACTGCACATACGGTTCACGTCCACGCTGTCGCGGCATGCTACCAGTGTTAAAGACTGCGAAGCAAAGGGAACTTCACAGCAAACATAAACATAGCCAAAGCCTTGCAGACAAACAAAAATTACGCGAAGCGAAATGCAGTGTGAGGAGGGCTACGCGAGAGGCTTTCAATGAATTCGAAAGTAAAGTTCTATGTACTGACTTGGCAGAAAATTCTAAGAAATTTTGGTCCTATGTCAAAGCGGTAGGTGGATCAAAACAAAATGTCCAGACACTCTGTGACCAAAATGGTACTGAAACAGAGGATGACAGACTAAAGGCCGAATTACTAAATGTCTTCTTCCAAAGCTGTTTCACAGAGCAAGACTGCACTGTGCTTCCTTCTCTAGATTGTCGCACAGTTGACAAAATGGTAGATATCGAAGTAGACGACAGAGGGATAGAGAAACAATTAAAATCGCTCAAAAGAGGAAAGGCCGCTGGTCCTGATGGAATACCAGTTCGATTTTACACAGAGTACGCGAAGGAACTTGCCCCCCTTCTTGCAGCGGTGTACCGTAGGTCTCTAGAAGAGCGAAGCGTTCCAAAGGATTGGAAAAGGGCACCGGTCATCCCCGTTTTCAAGAAGGGACGTCGAACAGATGTGCAGAACTATAGACCTATATCTCTAACGTCGATCAGTTGTAGAATTTTGGAACACGTATTATGTTCGAGTATAATGTCTTTTCTGGAGACTAGAAATCTACTCTGTAGGAATCAGCATGGGTTTCGAAAAAGACGGTCGTGTGAAACCCAGCTCGCGCTATTCGTCCACGAGACTCAGAGGGCCTTAGACACGGGTTCCCAGGTAGATGCCGTGTTTCTTGACTTCCGCAAGGCGTTTGACACAGTTCCCCACAGTCGTTTAATGAACAAAGTAAGAGCATACGGACTATCAGATCAATTGTGTGATTGGATTGAGGAGTTCCTAGATAACAGAACGCAGCAAGTCATTCTCAATGGAGAGAAGTGTTCCGAAGTAAGAGTGACTTCAGGTGTGCCGCAGGGGAGTGTCATAGGACCGTTGCTATTCACAATATACATAAGTGACCTGGTGGATGACATCGGAAGTTCACTGAGGCTTTTTGCAGATGATACTGTGGTGTATCGAGAGTTGCAATAATGGAAAATTGTACTGAAATGCAGGAGGATCTGCAGCGAATTGACGCATGGTGCACTGATTGGCAATTGAATCTCAATGTAGACAAGTGTAATGTGATGCGAATACATAGAAAGATAGGTCCCTTATCATTTAGCTACAAAATAGCAGGTCAGCAACTGGAAGCAGTTAATTCCATAAATTATCTGGGAGTACTCATTAGGAGTGATTTAAAATGGAATGATCATATAAAGTTGATCGTCGGTAAAGCAGATGCCAGACTGAGATTCATTGGAAGAATCCTAAGGAAATGCAATCCGACAACAAAGGAAGTAGGTTACAGTACGCTTGTTCGCCCAATGCTTGAATACTGCTCAGCAGTGTGGGATCCGCACCAGGTAGGGTTGATAGAAGAGATAGAGAATATCCAACGGAGAGCAGCGCGCTTCGTTACAGGATCATTTAGTAATTGCGAAAGCGTTACGGAGATGATAGATAAACTCCAGTGGAAGACTCTGCAGGAGAGACGCTCAGTAGCTCGGTACGGGCTTTTGTTAAAGTTTCGAGAACATACCTTCACCGAAGAGTCAAGCAGTATATTGCTCCCTCCTACGTATATCTCGCGAAGAGACCATGTGGATAAAATCAGAAGGATTAGAGCCCACACAGAAGCATACCGACAATCCTTCTTTCCACGTACAATACGAGACTGGAATAGAAGGGAGAGCCGATAGAGGTACTCAGGGTACCCTCCGCCACACACCGTCAGGTGGCTTGCGGAGTATGGATGTAGATGTAGATGGAGCTCCGTATGCCACGGCTAACTGGCTGACACTGACGGCGGCGGTGCACAAATGCTGCGCAGCTAGCGCCATTCCACGGCCAACACCGCGGTACCTGGTGTGTCCGCTGTGCCGTGCGTGTGATCATTGCTTGTACAGCCCTCTCGCTGTGTCCGGAGCAAGTATGGTAGGTCTGTGTTCTTTTTTCCATTTCCAGGAGTGTAGTAACTGGCACAGCTCTTTCAATAAGTTTGACGTGAAATTCGTAGTCTTGTCTATAATTATTGTACCTTGCATGTCAATCTCCAGCATCCAGTGGTTACCCATTGTTTGTGCGACTGTCATTATGTGGTGGTTTAGCATAGCAACCATATCCACGTTCTGCAAAGAGTGATCCTCAAATCCATGGTCGAAATTACCATCATTGTCCCAAGTTATCGATGGACTCAGTAACGTTGAGGAAGCGGTATGCAGCTGTTATGCTCTTGCTGTTCAGATGAAGGTAATCGCAGCAGAACCTAAATTGTCTAGAATTATCCATAGACATTCTTGATTTGAGCATGGGTCCACCACCCCATGGACTATTATTGTCTTCAGTTATCTGATCAGCTAACTGCTGATTAATAAAATTTTCGATCATCAGCTGCAAATACCAAGGCACGTGATATGTTTTTGATGCACGATTACTTCGTTCCCTGTTAGTATTCAGTACTGAGCCATGGGCGTTGCTGGCATAAGACCCCATGAAAAAAATAAATCCTCAAATTCAAACAGCAATTCTTCCATGCATTCCCTCTCTACACCCTTTAGACGCTCCACTTTCCTACATAATGCAGTCTTAATAGCTGCTTGCGGATGTGTTGATTCACATTCCTTGTGCAACACTGATGCTCATCCGGAATGTCCAAACTCGTTATCAGCACTCTATTCCTTAACTTTCCTTCCTTGACAACAAAATTATCTACATTTATGGATACCACTCTCCCACTTTACCTCTCTTGTACGTGGACAACACTTCTGTTAATAAAACAACTTGCTACATACAGTATGTGCACAACACTTCTCTTAATAAAACAACTTGCTGGATCCTATATAGCCGGCCGGAGTGGCCGTGCGGTTCTAGGCGCTGCAGTCTGGAGCCGAGCCCCCGCTACGGTCGCAGGTTCGAATCCTGCCTCGGGCATGGATGTGTGTGATGTCCTTAGGTTAGTTAGGTTTAATTAGTTCTAAGTTCTAGGCGACTGATGACCTCAGAAGTTACGTCGCATAGTGTTCAGAGCCATTTGATCCTGTATATCATTCTCTTCCAGAGGCCGTACAACAAATAATACACCCACCTGTAGTTCTGGTTGCTCATTCACCCAGAGCGACTTCCTGGAACCACCAAACACACAGTCGCATATCAAGCCTCAGTGCAGTTGTATGCAGCTCCACTGGTTTGGCCAATACTCTAGATGCCCCTTATGACAGTTCTACAATGGGAACAGCTTCTCCTATCTGGAAGGTCATACCACTAAGTTTACTGTACATTGCCAAAGGCAAATTTTAGCAAAATGCTGGTACAAAAGGTCTAACCCCAGGATCATGCTGCAGCCCTCCTTAACCTGTGGTAATACCTCTACACACTGCTTAAATCAAACTGCCTCTGTAAGGAAGCTTACATCTGCCGACACCAACGTCCTTACATCATTATTACTGATCCCATGTAACGTATAGCATGGTGGGTTCCATTGCTTCTGGCTCAGAAAGTCTCTACTGGCAACTGAGACATAGACCCCTGTGCCCACTAAAGCTTCAACGCTTTATATTTTACAAAACCCATTATTGCACACACTACCTCTGCATATATATTCATTTTATTTGTTTGCAACAGGAATACCATTAGGTGGACATCTGGTTCCCCTTTGCATTTAACAGCTGCTTACCACCTTCTCGTGCACCTCTATGTCCGTTATCATAATTCTGCTGTGGATACCTTTCAGTTCCTCTATTTGCCTGTGGGTAACGACACTGCCTCTGTAAGTGCCCCATTTTTCCACAACTGTAGCACTAAATATTTGCAACAAATACCCCACGTCTGTCTCATACCCTAACATAACAGCAGAACACAGATCTTTCGGAGCACCTGTAGGCACCTTTTTTTACATGTCTGATGGCAGTTGCACTCTGCTCAGATTCTTGGAAAAACACTGTCTTTACTGTGTCACTGTGCCCCAGCTCGTATGTGTATTCATTATATTTCCTAATCATGTCTGCGTAATCTTTCACAGTTATACCAGCTGCTAAAAACAAAAAATAAACGCCATCTGAACATGTCTCGGAAGGCCCAATTATACTGACCGACTGCCTTGTCATCCTCAGCCTATTGAGTCATTTGATGTGGATATGGAGGGACATGGGGTCAGCACACCACTCTTCTAACCACTGTCAGTTTTTGTGACTGGATGCCAACTGCTTAACTGCTCTTGAAAATATCTCGCAATTCCCTGTTTTCCATACCTTTCCAGAAGCCTCTTCTCGAAGTGCTCAAAGCTTGCTGCATTCTTTAATGCTTTCGTACACTTCACGTGTGTTTTCACTTTTCCCAATAGTCACAATTTTTCTGCACGCAACAACAATCAGTCCAACCATCCATCTCTGCCGCTGTTTTAAGGTCCTCTAATAACTACCGCAGGTCTCAGAGAATTTTTCAGAAAAGGGAAAAATTAATCCTGTGGCAGCTGGATCCAACCAATGCTGTGATACCTGTAGCAATGCTAACTCTTCGTCCTTAGTTGCCAACTGCTCATGTAGCTGTGTATTATCTGCTGTTAGCCGTGCAAATTTTTCTAAGAATATCTGTATTGCTGCTAGGTCTATCAGAGCTTTCCTCTCTGAATTTGCCACTGCAATATTCTTACTCCCTAATACACACAATAATACAACAAGAAGTCACAATTCTAAAAAAATCATCCGAATTAGTATTTACATCATATCATGAGCCACCTAGACTATATACTGCCTTACAATATGACCATATTGACGGAATGTGTAAAAGGTTAGAGGCATGGGCCCCATGTATCATGCAGTATGCCCAAGTAAGTTACATTGCATACATCTTTCAGACCCCAAACACTGTTCTCTACAATTACCCCGAAACTCAGACAAGTCAGTTGGCTCCTTGACCGTAGCAAGGTATCCTTTAAATTACAATTACAGTTGTGCCTCACTTACATGTTAATTACACTCACCAAAACATAACTAAATTGTTCATAAGTGCCCACTCCTTGTTGACACTGTAGGTCATGGTACGGAAACAGTGCTGAGTGAGACGACATCAAAAATTCTGATACCAAACTACAACTCTTCCGGTGAAGAGAGGTGCAGCTATGGGTCAGGATGGCGTGAGCGGGTGATGCAGGTGAGGTGGAACCCTAGGAGTCTACAGAGAATGCCAGCTGCAAATGTAACAAGTACTTTGTTGGCGCTTCTATGCTGTCCGATACACCAGGTCAGTGAGTGACTGGCTGCTGAATTCTGCTGGTCTGGCTGTCTTCCTGCCCACAATGCTGACACAGTCCCCAGCAAGCACCATTGGCCTTGTTACATAAGCCGGTCATGCAGTTCCCATGTCAGTAGCATGTGCCCTTGACACTGCTGTATCTCCTATGGCCCCAGGTGGCATCCACCTGTGTCATGATAGTGGATGCCTGCCATGATAAGATGCCCATCCTCCAATGGTGGTAGATGGCTGTTGATTATCAGCAGTGGCCCACTGCCTCCTGGACAGGAGTAGGCTGTGCTGCTGGCTTTGACTTCGGATGGCCAGTTGTGCCATGGCACTAAGCCCAGGGAGGGACCTAGTGCATGGAGCTGTTCATCCGATGTGGCCTTGGACCGCTGATTTACACTGACAGGTCCATATGGCAACCTCATGTGGCACGGCCCCATCATCCTCGTAGGGATGCAAGACTAAGAAAAATTTTGTTACAAAAATGTCCAGCACTTATAGTCGGCTGTGTTATGCTTGTTATGCACATACGACACTGCCATTCGTGTATCCTAAAACACCACTGCCACTGCTGGTGTGGAAATCTGCCTTGCCCCTTGTTGCACTAATCTGTGCAGTACTGCTGAGTTTTCTGTTTCAACAAGGTAACGTGCCTCATAACATTGCATCGGCTTCGCTGAATTATTACAGTGACATCCCATACATGCCTGCCATCAGCGCTATTCCAATACATAACTCAGTCTCACACTATTAAGCACATGGGTAAACCATGGCTTGGTAGGAGATGGTCTGCTCTGTTCCCAAAGGCACTAATAAAACATCAGTGACATACAGGCATTTATTGTTCCAAAATACACTGTGCACCCATCATAGCTGCCAACAGTGGCTGTAAACCAAAGGACGCTAGCTACACTAGAATGTACTCACATCTGCAGTTGGTGCGCCATCTCGGCTGCTGCATATGTGAGGGCATGTACTCAGCACCCTGATGTCACAGCAGATTGGCTGCAGCACTGCTGGTATTGTGAGTGATGCCTCTGTTGTTATCAGTACAGGTTAATGGATTAACAGAGTCCTCTCACTGACACTGTAGACAGTACCCTCATAAGCACCCACTGCCCCTGCATGGAGAGTGCAATCTGGGATTTGGTCACACTGTAGCCTCTGACAGAAATAGGATCCACAGCATCGGAGTGCATCAACAGGACTGAAGGCAGGTGGCGACTGTGGCATGTCCCTCCACGATAACGACTGTTGACTGCTATCTTGCTCCACTTGTTATTTTTTCAGAAGGCCTGTGTGAATGTCGCCCACAGGAGCCCATCAGTCTTCACTCGAAGGGCAGCACTGTGGCTTGCAGTGGCAAAGTCCTCCTAGCAGGACTCGCTGCTCCATTAAAGCTCGAAGACGACACAGGTCCTACCCCTAGGATGGTCGACTGTGAACTGAGTACAAGTTGAGCAAAATGTTGGATAGGAACATTATTTACATGGGAACCGTCTTGCGTGTATTGCTATTGTGAGGCGACAGACTTCACTTGGCCTACGTTTCTTGACTGTTCATCTTCCTGAATACTTCAGCTGTAGCTGCAATGTGTCTTACCTTGGCCTTTAAGAAGCTGTGGTGGATGCACTACGCAGTGTCGGTACTCTGAATAATCATTGTTACATTCAACATATGGCTTGTTACTTCACTCTGTGTGGTCAACAGAATGAAGGCATACCCATCACCTATGATGTCACTCTACTGTAACGGCGTTTTTGACACTCAGCTATTATGACATGTAACAATTAGCACCATCTTGTGGCTGCATTACATCTAACATACCTTGTTGGTATTCCACCAGTGATTGTGTATTGACCCACCTTGTTTACCTCTTGCATTAACAATGGAAGACTTATAAAATTATGCTCCATTCCGAAGCCTATTATTTCGTTGTGCTTCTTTACCCCTTCTGTTAACAAATCTACCAATGATCTGATTCGAGATGTTCCTAGAACAGTCTTGACAGACATTTACAGGAAATGTTACATTGTAAGCTTTATTTATCCTTCTTTGCTTCAGTGGAACTCGAACTCAAAGTTCCTACTATTAGTCACTATATTACTCCTCAGAGTTTAGCTTACTGAGTAGCGTCTCTTACTTTTACCCACATTTTCTAAGTCATTACTTAAAACTGGCATAATCTTTTATCACAACATACCCCATACATACTCAAGTTCACTACATCATTTGTTCATCACTTAATTAGTAGCATTTTACTCTTATAATCCCTTAGTTAGTCTTTATTCACTATTGGTAACACAACTAATGGGCGTCTGAATAACTAGTGATTCCAAATTACATATAGGATTTCGTCTAATAAATAAAAGTTATGCAAATCACAATTAGAGCCATTGCGATACTGTAAATTTTGACCTATATAGCTATGACATCATGATGTTGTCAGTTATGATACTGTAGCATACCAACCATATCATTGATCAACAGAACCCACAGAGCTACCAAATATTTTGGATGTTCACTGCTTTGCTTCAACCACTGTTCCAAATAATCCCTGACATTTACTATAGCGTTAAGATTGGATGATTTAGCAGGTCAGCTGAGATGTGATAAGGTGCTTGAGTGTTCAGAAAACCGGGGATGTATGTGTGTAGTCCTGTGAATATGGCTGTTGTCATCTTGAAATGTGGAATGGCACAACATTTTTATCATGACGATGTAGATGAAAGAGCAGCCCCTTGCCACCAAGAATTTTTAAATAAACATCTTGGTCAATATTCATAGTGACCTGAATGAATAAGTCCAAATGAGGGTACACAAAAGTACACTCAAATCAAAACAGGACCTCCAGTCCAAACTGCAGTTTGTGAACTTCATTGGATCATCAATGTACTTGATGCATTGCATCATTAGAAAAAGATGCAAAATTGTGACTGTCAGATGACACTAAACACCTCCAGTCAGTTACTGTCTAATTAATGTGCCGTTTGGCCCACTGAAGACGTGCAGCTGTGAGAAATTGTCACTTGCAAGGTACTTCACAGTTTTCCCATGGAAATTGGTTAAGACTGAGATGCATTCACTGAAAGTAGCAGCTCCAGTTGGGTTGGAAACCGATTGTTATTGTCTAGGGATGATGCTTGTCTCCAGTCTAGGTTGGTTGAGATCGTTTTACGACCACAGTTATTATGCCATGCTACATAACTATGAGTGGTACTCCATACGTCTAGAGATGCGGATCATTCATGTTAATACACTAACAAATCGAGCAACTCATGTTGTGGTTGCAGGCGTGTACAAACATGGCAGTTCTTTTCTACCAATCTGCCACATCTGCACATCAACCCATATTATGATTCTGATTCCATACAACTCACTGGCACATATGTATTATTTCATTGTCAAGACTAACAGCAGTACTGGAGGGTCACATGACATCCTGGTACCAATTCTACAGAATTCATATGGCTCTAAAGCGACAAGTCTGCTCTTTTAAGGGAGTGACTAATATTTCTTCTGGTAAACTAATTTAGTGAGTGACGATTAGGAATTTTTATGATTTATTCCAAGTGTATGATCATATGAACTTGACCATCATATTACAAAATAATACGTTTAACTACAATGTATAAAAAGGGTAGAGTATTACTCACCATACAGAGGAGAAGTTGAGTCACAGACAGACACAACAAAAGTACTGCTATACATTTAAGCTTGTGGCCAAAAGGCCTGCTTCCAAAGTAGAAAACACACACACACATATCTACATAAACCATTCACACACACATGACCAATGTCTTTTGCCACTGAGGCTGGACTGTGCACAGCAACTGCGCCTGATAGGAAGAGCAATGCGTATGTGGTGGGTATAAGGTAGAGGATGGGAAGGGAAAGGGCAGGGATAGCAAGGTAGGGATGGGGGAAAGCGTAGTGCTGCTTATAGAGCAAGTAGAGACTTGGTGGGGACAGGGCACAGATGAAAGGGGAAGTTAGGAGTGTTGAGGGGGCAGGGAAGGGAGTGGGAAAGAAGAGAAGTAGAGGAGGGGAGAAAGATTAGTGGCTGCATTGGTGGTATAGAAGGCTGTGTAAGGCTGGAGTGAGGACAAGGAAGGGGATAGGTGGGTGAAGGATAGGAACTAGCAAAGGCTGAGACCATGTGGGTGAAGGTAATTTAGGATATATTACAGGGAGAGATCCATCTGAGCAATTCAAAGAAGATGGTGTTGGTAGGAAGAATCCAGATGGCGCAGGTTGTAAAGCGGTCCTTGAAATGAAGGATGTTGTCTTGGACAGCATGTACGGTAACTGGGTGCTCCAGCAGTCTCTTGGCAACAGGTTTTTGGTGCCCATTCAGGTGGACAGAGAGCTTGTTGGTTGTCATGCCCACACAGAAAGCAGCACAGTAGATGTAGCTTACTTTGTAGATCACATGACTGCTTTCACACATAGCCGTGCCTTTGATAGGGTGAGTGATTCCTGGAGTAGACTGGAGTACATGTTGGTGGGAGGATGTAATGGACAGGTCTTCCATCTAGATTAATTGCAGGGATATGAGCCGTGAGGCACGGTTCTGGGAACAGGGGTGGAGTAAGAATGGACAAGGATATTGTGTAGGTTCGGTGGGTGGTGGAATATCGCTGTGGGAGGGGTGAGAAGGATATTGGGTAGGATATTCTTCGTTTCAGGGTACAATAAGAGGTATTCGAAACCCTAGCAGATAATGTTATTCAGTTGCTCCAGCCCTGGGTGGTACTGAATCACGAGGGTATTACTGTTTTATGGCGGGATGGTGGGAATGTGAGAAATAGGTAAGGGACTGTAGAGGCAAGGTACAGGGGATTTGTATATGTGTGAAGTTGGGATGATTAATTTCGGTCTGTGAAGGTAGGGAACAGGTGGGAGCTGTCAAAGTGGAGGTATTGTTGCTTGATGATATGTCTGAGATGGACAGAGATCCTGATGGAGCCCTCTTTGAACTGTGGTCAATATAAGGGAAGGTGGCTTATTCTCTTGAGGATGACCATGTTTACTGTAAAATTTTTCGAAACTGGAATCTTTTACTTCTTAGTGCAAAAAAGTAATGCAGTTCACGTAATTAGAGACAGAAGGTCACTATTAAATATAAAGCTTAGAGATGAGGATGTTAAGTTTTTTAACATTACATTGATTTCAAGCTTATTAGAGCCAGAGCATCTACTTGGAGAGAATTGTTGGCGAAGGTAGCAATCATAGCATGTTTATCTATAAATGAGTGATTAACAACTTTATTTGCAGCAGGTGACAAAATTATTTCTCTTTGTAGACGATACAACAATTACAGCTGAGATAAAAAAATGTGCTAGCAGAGTAAATTTTAAATCACATTTTGCGAAATGCTTATCTGGTCTTCCAAGAAGCTGCGTTCTCTGAATGTTTCAAAAGAAGCATATCCTTAAATTGGATATTATTAAAAACTTGCATTAGTAGTAACGCAGCACCTTTAAAGGAATCAGTAAACGTAGCAGTACACTCTATGTTTGCATGGTTAGGCCTTACATTCTGCAAGAAATTTTACTTACTGTGACATTTTTAAAACAGAAGCCTTAGTTACTTTTGCAACAGGAATAACATGGAGACATAAATCAGTACATAAAAACTACGTTCATTCATCAGTGTCTTATGGTGTAATATTTTGGAAAATTTCGATACTGATACTGGGATCATTAATTCCTGAGAAGAGTATAATTAGAACAACATATGGGATTTAAACACATAAATCTTATAAATACAACAGTAATAGAAACAGTCAACCATATTTTTGTCCTACAAACATATCAACAACATGTTTGGAGAGTCAATGCTCTCATCACTAGCTAAAAAGCCTATCAACATAATTGTGACATTGATAAAATATAGTGGAATATAAACACATTGGATTGTGGTCCTCATCTTACCTTAAAACAGACGACAGACGACTTCTGTCAGTGGCTGTCCATTTTACACTGCGCTCTGTGCGAGACTGCGTTCTACTGATCTGCTGTGGGCGTCTGGAGTGTCAAGTGAGTGCTACCTATTTTATTTCATAAACGTAACAACCGCTACCTGACATCCATAGTGGATAATACTGAATCTTATAAATATTTTCTTAAACAGGTATAACTACCTAAAATATCAGTGTAGTATATCTATACTATAATAAATTTTTGTATAAACTGTCACAGTATGAGAAGAACTTTGAAATACACAAATATCTACAAAAAAAATGGTTCAAATGGCTCTGTGCACTATGGGACTCAACTGCTGTGGTCATTAGTCCCCTAGAACTTAGAACTACTTAAACCTAACTAACCTAAGGACATCACACACATCCATGCCCGAGGCAGGATTCGAACCTGCGACCGTAGCAGTCGCACGGTTCCGGACTGCGCGCCTAGAACCGCGAGACCACCGCGGCCGGCATAATCTACACAAAAAAGCACTGCACCATCCCATAACTCGCTAAAATTTTACTTTTGTGATCTGAAACTCCTCTTTGAACACCTTTTTTAACCATAAGAAAACTCTACATACAGCTCCCTCCTTAACAGTGGCTTCATTCATTGTTCATTCACTCAGCCACACGTAATGTTCTGCAAAACCGATGTGAAGGAAACCCTTCCTGAATATGGAATGATTCAAGTTATGTTTTAGCCAGCAGGAATAGTCAATGGATGTCGGTTTTGAGAAGTAATCATGCAACAGTTCGTGAGCAGTGTTAATTGACTTACACTGTTTATTATAGGAATTACTTCTGTATTACTTTATATTTACCTACATAGTAAGAGACAAGAAACAGCAACTTTGAAAAAAGCCACTGTTTTTCTCCTTAAATTACTCAACTGCTGTTTTCATCTGCAGCTTCCTAACCAGTGTTATGTAATTTTATTGATTTCAAAGACCACTATAGTTGTCTACATACTGGATAAGCTAAAACCCTGTTTAATATGGACACTAGTGTTAATTAGAATTAACATCCTGTAGTCCAAATATTGTGATAATCTGTAGGACGAGTGATAAATAATTCCCTTCCCCTTCATTACTTTGTTTTTGAATGCCTGGGGATTTTCAATGTCCTGGCTGGTGTCCACTGGCAAAACGTTATAGTGTGCAGTTTACAGCAGAATATAAAACATTTATACTCAAGTGTAGATAGAGACCCATATACTACATGGAAGATATTTTTACTTTTTGTATTATGGCTGTGATTTGCACCGTTCGTGCTGTACTCGCTGTTGTTGTTAACATCAGATACCGTTAAGGAGTAAATACGTTGACACGTAAGTGTGAGAACTCCTAACACCCGCAAGAGGCTTCTTCAACGTGGCACTTTAATCTTAGAATCTACATCTACGTGATTACTCTGCTATTCATAATAAAGTGCCTGGCAGAGGGTACAATGATTCACCTTCAAGCTGTCTCTCTACTGTTCCACTCTCGAACGGCACGCGGGAAAAAAGAGCACTTAAATTTTACTGAGTGAGCCCTGACTTCTCTTATTTTATCGTGGTGATCATTTCTCCCTATGTAGGTGGGTGCCAGCAGAATATTTTCGCAATCGGAGGAGAAAACTGGTGATTGAAATTTCACGAGAAGTTCCCGTCGCAACGAAAAACGCCTTTGTTTTAATTATTGCCACTCCAATTGACGTATCATGTCTGTGACACTATCTCCCCTATTTCGCGATAATACAAAACGAGCTGCCCTTCTTTGTACTTTTTCGATGTCATCTGTCAGTTCCACCCGATGCGGATCCCTCACCGCACAGAAATACTCCAGAATATGGCGGACAAGTTTGGTGTAAGCAGTCTCTTTAGTAGATCTGTTGCACCTTCTAAAGGTTCTGCCAAGGAATCGCAGTATTTGGTTTGCTCTACCCAAATATTTTCTATGTGATAATTCCAATTTAGGTTATTTGTAATTGTAATCCCTAAGTATTTAGTTTAATTTATAGCCTTCCGATTTGCGTGACTTATCGCATAATCGAAATTTGGCTGTTTTCTTTTGGCACTCATGTGAATAACTTCACACTTTTCCTTATTCAGGGTCAACTACCACTTAACGCACCATACAGATATCTTATCTAAATCATTTTGCACGTCGTTTTGATCATTTGATGACATTACAAGACGATAAATGACAGCATCATCTGCAAACAACCTAAGACGGCTACTCACGTTGTCTCCTTTGTCGTTAATACAGATCAGGAACAATAGAGGGCCTATAACACTTTCTTGGGTTTTACTCGATGACTTTCCGTCTATTACTACGAACTCTGACCTTTCTAACAGGAAATCACGAATCCAGTTGCACAACTGAGGCGATACTCCGTAGGCACTGATTTGGATGAAAAGTACTGTAGAAATAACAACAGAAGAAGCATGTAATTTGTTTGATGATAATTGTTTATTAGTAAATGATAAAGAAATTATGACTGGATTTGAGCTACATACTGAATAATGTAATAACCAACTTAATTGTGAAGTTAGGCAAACAGTAGATAGTATCAACTCCAAATACAAAAGTTTTGGAAATATGGTTAGATGAGCACCTAAAGCGGAATAAACACACAAAAGTGCTCAAAAAGAGGTAAAGTAAACGATAATGCGTATTAATACGTAAAATATGGCAAAGGCAACCACCCAACTACGGCAAATCAATGTGTGGAGTACAGTAGCACATAAGACAAAACAGTCTTCACCCTAGCTTTCGAGCACTAGCTCTTGTTCCAGCAATAGTACACATGTTCAATCACACATACTCCAAACGCACACTCCCATGGTATCTGTATGATAGTGGGTGTGATTTTCTATAGACCTACTATTACTGGGAAAAGAACTAGTGCTTGAAATCTAGTGTGAATGGAACTTTCTGTTATGTGTTACTGTGCTTCACGCAATGATCTATTGTATGTGTGTGGTTGCATTCCCCATATTTTATGTATTGCTCCATCCAGGAATTTCCATTGCTGTTACACACTGTTATGCATTTAGTATGCTTAAAAACTGCTGCACTGAACAAAGAGTAATGTGTGCCTATTATCAACGTATTTTCCATAACGCGCCTTACAAAGGGGGTCGGGGTACTCTATGCAAACCTTAAATTTTTTTAAAAAAATTTGTTGATTGCTGTTGAGTTAAATTAAAAATGTTCTTTTTAAAGTGGTACTGGGGTGTATGTTAGGTCCAGAACTTGAAAATATTTTTTTCGCACACTCTTAAAAATACCAGTTCAATTACAATGTTTACAACCGAGGAGGGTTCTTAATGACCACTGCCAGAAAAATTAAAAAAGAACAAATTTGGTTAGTTGTTATTGACCTTTACCCACAATATACATTTTAAAGAGATTTTGATGTGTAAGTAGGGTTTTGAACCGGAAAATATTGAATACGATATTCGTTGTGAGAAGTGACATGCAGTACAATGACTGAAAATTTGAGGTTAAAGTTAACTGAGAAATTTATAACATGAATGAAATTTACTAGAAGACTTAATGAAAAACAATAAATATTTCTTCACAAGTTTTGAAATATAAAGTAACTGACTAAATTACCATCTTTTCAGAAGGTGGGCAGGAAATACTCCCCCCCCCTCTCCCCCCTTCATTTATATGCCAGACTGAGACTCGTCCTCGGGACTTATGCCTTTCGCAGGCAACCGACCTCTTTCCGTGCTTCTATCCTCCCCTTCTAGCCCGTCATTGAGCCCACCAAAATTGCCCTCGTTGGCCTGGCTTCTCCGCCATTCAAAAGTTTCTATTTTGAAGTATGTGGTTTTCATTTTTGCAAGGAACTAATTTTGATTTTGATTTATTTTTATAGTGTTTTGTGCAGGCTATGCTTTCTTCTTGTTAAGATAAAGATAATAAATTCTTCTTCTTGACTATTCCCAAAGAAAATTAATCTTCCTCTTAATAACGGATAAATTAATGATATTAAAAGAAACTGAGTGAGAAGTCTTTGGAGAACGTAAAATCTTACCTCTGATTATAAGTTAAAATTTAAAATAGCACGTAAAATTTCTATTATTATGAAAAAAATTAAGCAAGTCAAATGAAAAATAATGTATTTATGTTTTTTAATTCTTCATGTGGAATTCGTCCTGTCCTTATTTCTAGGACTTCTATTTAATCTCTTGAACGGATCTAAGTAATTCTTTTGCCTGTTATATGTAACCGTTATAGAATGAAATCTATGAAATCCGTACCAATCTTTTTCTATTACAATGTTCTGAAGCATTATGCGTCATGACTCTACGTAAGAAATATGCATAACTTTTTGTTTAGTTTTTGGTGCCTGTGAGATGATGGTGCTGAGTTGTTTTGTTCCTTCAATATGTAACGCATCGTGTGCCCCTTTAGTTAGTTAACAGTATTTTGTTTCGTTGCAGGATATAGCACGGAATCTGGAATCAGAAGATCAGAGGCGGTTGGGAGTGGTTCTGAAGACGATCGATAATTTCTATTTGACTATATGCCGAATGCCTTTGGCTCTTTCACACACAGATCTGTGTTCTTCTTGGTCAAGAAGGTTGCATGACGTGCACGTAAGCGAATTTGCGGGAAGTATAGCATGCAGTTTTTAATTAATTGCTATTGTCCTGTTGACTACAATGTATCATTTTGCTTTCACCTTGCAGGGTAAGTTCTGGTCGTGGATCTTTCTCGAAACTGCAGGCCAGTGATTGTTACTGTGCTGTCATAAATCAAGCGCCGCACCTCACCTCTCAGGGAAGACTACACGACACCAAGGACCACTCTGGTTTTGGATTAAAGGACGCCGACGGCAGCGTTTGGGGACCAACGCAGATCGTGTCCTCAGTTCAACAGATCAGTTCCAAGGGACAGCGGCTGCCGACATCACAGTTAGTTAGATCTGCGAGAAAGAGTTGACAAAAGACTACTCAGAGATTGGAAATGCGGAGTTATTGAACGCAGTCTTCCGATATTCCTTCACCAGGGAAGACGAATGGGAATATTCCAGAATTTGAAACACGAACAGCTGCTAGCATGAGTTTCTTAGAAGTAGATACCTTAGGGGTTGCGAAGCAACTCAAATCGCTTGATACGGGCAAGTCTTCAGGTTCAGATTGTATACCGATTAGGTTCCTTTCAGATTACGCTGATACAATAGCTCCCTACTTAGCACTCATATAAAACCGCTCGTTCACCGACAGATCTGTACCTACAGATTGGAAAATTGCGCAGGTCGCACCAGTGTTTAAGAAGGGTAGTGGGAGTAATCTATCGAACTACAGACCTATGTCATTGACGTCGGTTTGCAGTAGGGTTTTGGAGCATATACTGTATTCAAACATTATGAATCACCTCGAAGGAAACGATCTATTGATATGTAATCAGCATGGTTTCAGAAAACATCGCTCTTGTGCAACGCAGCTAGCTCTTTATTCACACGAAGTAATGGCCGCTACTGACAGGGGATCTCAAGTTGATTCCGTATTTCTAGATTTCCGGAAAGCTTTTGACACCGTTCCTCACAAGTGACTTCTAATCAAGCTGCGGGCTTATGGGGTATTGTCTCATTTGTGCGACTGGATTCGTGATTTCTTGTCGGGAAGGTCGCAGTTCGTAGTAATAGACGGCAAATCATCGAGTAAAACTGAAGTGATATTAGGTGTTCCCCAGGGAAGCGTCCTGGGACCTCTGCTGTTCCTGATCCATATAAATGACCTGGGTGACAATCTGAGCAATTCTCTTAGGTTGTTCGCAGATGATGCTGTAATTTACCGTCTAGTAAGGTCATCCGAAGACCAGTATCAGTTGCAAAGCGATTTAGAAAAGTGGCAACGCAACCGAAGCGCCAACAACAAGAACATAGGATAACAGTTCAGACAAAATAAAAAATTGCAGAACGCACTACAGTGCTTCAGACGGAGCACTCTCCAGAAATGAACAGGAAAACCGAGTCTCCACTTGCCAATGAAAATCACTGTGCCCAAGAAACAAATGTAGCAACCAAAAACACTGAAATTTCCGCTGGACGCAGTTTTTCAAGAAAGCATAAAAAGAAAATACTGGCTCACAAAGGCGTTAAACAATTAGTACTAACTATGTGATTAATAAGTCAAAGGAAATCTGCAACAAACTACGCGAGGATCCAGTCGGAAATCCTGTTTTGAGTATGCACATATCGGAATCAATGTAGGCCAAAACAAGTACACCACGCCCAGTATCATTGGATCACTTGTCACACAAATGATTGCATCGGAGAGCCAATTACAACACAGAAAAAGTTATTCCTGAGACTAGACATGCAGATGACGACACATCGAAAATTACCCAATACAAAAACTGGGAAGATGTGCTGGACGGAGATGAAGAAATGGGTGAAACTGCAGGAAGGAAGCAGATCATTGCCAAAAAAGAATGTCATTCGAAAATGATGGAAACAACTTTACCAGAACAGACGTGTGCAAAAGAGTATGTTTCGACAGCACTTCTTATGACAAATATTGACAGCGACAATAAATAAGACAATATGAACACAGCAAAACCTACGAAATCGTTCGGTCGAACATTAATAAGATACGCTCCTCTTCGAACATATGCAAGACATCTTGTACGCAGATAACATTGATATACTTCAGTTACAGGAAGTAAGAGATACACTCCTGGAAATGGAAAAAAGAACACATTGACACCGGTGTGTCAGACCCACCATACTTGCTCCGGACACTGCGAGGAGGCTGTACAAGCAATGATCACACGCACCGCACAGCGGACACACCAGGAACCGCGGTGTTGGCCGTCGAATGGCGCTAGCTGCGCAGCATTTGTGCACCGCCACAGTCAGTGTCAGCCAGTTTGCCGTGGCATACGGAGCTCCATCGCAGTCTTTAACACTGGTAGCATGCCGCGACAGCGTGGACGTGAACCGTATGTGCAGTTGACGGACTTTGAGCGAGGGCGTATAGTGTGCATGCTGGAGGCCGGGTGGACGTACCACCGATTTGCTCAACAAGGGGGGCGTGAGGTCTCCACAGTACATCGATGTTGTCGCCAGTGGTCGGCGGAAGGTGCACGTGCCCGTCGACCTGGGACCGGACCGCAGCGACGCACGGATGCACGCCAAGACCGTAGGATCCTACGCAGTGCCGTAGGGGACCGCACCGACACTTCCCAGCAAATTAGGGACACTGTTGCTCCTGGGGTTTCGGCGAGGACCATTCGCAACCGTCTCCATGAAGCTGGGCTACGGTCCCGCACACCGTTAGGCCGTCTTCCGCTCACGCCCCTACATCGTGCAGCCCGCCTCAAGTGGTGTCGCGACAGGCGTGAATGGAGGGACGAATGGAGACGTGTCGTCTTCAGCGATGAGAGTCGCTTCTGCCTTGGTGCCAATGATGGTCGTATGCGTGTTTGGCGCCGTGCAGGTGAGCGCCACAATCAGGACTGCATACGACCGAGGCACACAGGGCCAACACCCGGCATCATGGTGTGGGGAGCGATCTCCTACACTGGCCGTACACCTCTGGTGATCGTCGAGGGGACACTGAATAGTGCACGGTACATCCAAACCGTCATCGAACCCATCGTTCTACCATTCCTAGACCGGCAAGGGAACTTGCTGTTCCAACAGGACAATGCACGTCCGCATGTATCCCGTGCCACCCAACGTGCTCTAGAAGGTGTAAGTCAACTACCCTGGCAAGCAAGATCTCCGGATCTGTCCCCCATTGAGCATGTTTGGGACTGGATGAAGCGTCGTCTCACGCGGTCTGCACGTCCAGCACGAACGCTGGTCGAACTGAGGCGCCAGATGGAAATGGCATGGCAAGCCGTTCCACAGGACTACATCCAGCATCTCTACGATCGTCTCCATGGGAGAATAGCAGCCTGCATTGCTGCGAAAGGTGGATATACACTGTACTAGTGCCGACAGTGTGCATGCCCTGTTGCCTGTGTCTATGTGCCTGTGGTTCTGTCAGTGTCATTATGTGATGTATCTGACCCCAGGAATGTGTCAATAAAGTTTCCCCTTCCTGGGACAATGAATTCACGGTGTTCTTATTTCAATTTCCAGTAGTGTATTTAATTACAGAAGGTACGTGGGTTCAATGACACATCCAACGGTGATATCGGTACAGAGCTGGGAACAGCAGTTCTCACGAAGGAAGGCATCCATATCTTACAAACAGAATAAACTGGCAAACACTAGAGGAATTGTAGCAACTATTAATACTGCTCGTATAATCAACGTTTACGCACCGTCTGTCAACAATACCGGGCGTGCTAGAACGCAACTTTTTAAATCTGAAATCCTTTCTCATCTCGGTAATCATCAAGATTACATTACTTAAGCCGGAGACTTTAACTCCATCATCAGCCAAAAAGATCACAAATCGTATTTCATCAACTCCCAGTAACTGGAGTGAACAGTCCATCAATTGTAGTTAGCCGTCACGTGGGAACACACCCACCGCGCAAAGGCCGGTTTCACATATTTTTCCAGCCACTCAAGAAGGGCCTAGACAGGATCTACGTCGTCCTACTTAAAGAACTATTCATCACCACAGTAAACTTGAACAAACAAGAGACTTACCGAGCGAGGGAAATAGGGAAACTCAAAATCACACACCTACATAATGAGGAAGTCACATGGACTTTACTAAAATGGAAAGAATGCGAAAGCAGATTCCCGCTACATAACTTTGCCACAGCCTGATGGGTGCGGTGTGCTAAGCCTAAAATAAGAAGAATGTTGAGCGGACACTCACGACGGAAAAGCTTCTGCATCAAAAGAACGACTGAGTTTTGTTTTAGTTACTTTAGATATCAAATGGCTCTAAGCACTATGGGACTTAACATCTGAGGTTATCAGTCCTCCTAGACTTAGAACTACTGAAATCTAACTAACCTGAGAACATCACACACATCCATGCCCGAGGCAGGATTCGAACCTGCGACCGTAGCAGTTGCGCGGTTCCTGACTGAAGCGCCTAGAACCGCTCGGACACAGCGGCCGGCCCTTAGAGATCTATATATCCTGGACACATGAGTAATGGAAGACCATACACGGATTCAAAGAATCAACTCTTAGCGTTGAAGAGGCTGCAATCAGAAGGCATTAAAATAAGTGAGAGGGCATAAAACATCACAGAGGGTGGAGAAAAAGCTATGTACCATGTGATGCGTGAGAATAAGATAGGAAACAGGAAAATATTGAGAGAAGTTAAATTAACAGATAGAACAACTCTTACAAAACAGAATGAAATCAAGGGCGCGGTTCACTAATATATCTCAGAAATAATGTACAACAAACCTACTAATGATAATAAGCAGCAAGATCTTATTGGAAAATTACCAGGTAGAATTAGCGCAGAGGATGCACGCAATCTCACTGCTGAGATGGAGGAGGACGAACTGAAAGATGCAGTAGCACCCAGTTCTAAAAATAAATCTCCAGGACCTGATGGCACTCCCGTGTAATTTTATCAAGTGTTCTGGGCACAAGTGAAAAGCAAGTCGCTAAGCATGTTCAATGCACTCATGAGCGGGAATGTCGACATTCCCAAAGAATTTCCTGAAGGGATAATGCTTCTTATTTCTAAGAATTCACGCATCAGAGGAATTGCAAAACTTGCGCCCAAATTACTCAACAGCGATTATAAGACCATGGCCCACGTTTTAGCGAGAAGGAGGAAAATGGTATGAACTCCTTAACCGGTCCTCACCAAACACGTACAGGCAACGACAAAAGTATCCATCAAAATCTACGTGAATACGGAGATCTAAATCACCCTCAGATATCTACCAAATAAAATTTGCATTAGTGTCATCAGACTTCACGAAGGCGTTTGGTAAAGTACCTTTTCAAAATCATGGAAGTAATTGGATTGCCGCCACGAATCATGCGGATTACTCAAAAAATATTTTAAAAAACCAGCACGAATAATAATTAATAGACAGCCAAGTATAGAGACTGAGATGACTACACCGAACGACGAGTCTTCCCCACTTCAATGACGCTGTTTTCAATAGCAATAGAATCTCTTCTCTCGATACTCACGCAACTACAAGGAGTGCATATGAATGACAAGAAAATAATATGCAACAATTATGCAGACGATGTGGAGTTGTGGATTTCTTAGTCACGAATGCTCTGGATTCTAGATTTTCTCGCACAATTACATGTTTTTAAGCTTCACATAAACACATTTGGAAGGTGGATACCTATAATATCTTCAAAAGAAAGTTTCACAACTTACTGTAGCCATGTATCACTTCCAAAAGAATTCGGTCTCTGAACGCTGTGGTCTAACACAAAATTCAATGTATGTCTCCTTTAAGCCAGACTCATCTCAGCTTCTAATATGAATCCATTAAAATTCTCAAAATAGCGCAGCTGACTACTGGAGCAGGCGCTTTAACTTACAGATCGGAGCAGCAGCAGCAGACCGCAGCGCACAGCACACGCTGGAGGTCCGCTCACCACTGCCACCAAAGGCTGACGGAGACCGACTGAGCTACGAAAGCACGACTCACGATTCGTCCTCACTGCTTAAGTTCCGCCTGCACCTCGTCGCCTACCTTCCAAATTTCACAGACGTTCTCCAGTGAAACTTGCGTGCCTAACGCTCTTGGACGAAAGGATATTGCGGAGAAACGGCTTAGCCACAGCCTGAGGGAAGGTAGGACATGTGATACCGGCCGAAGTACAGTTGTAGGGACGCGTCGTGAGTCGTAGTTCGCTAGCTTAATGGTTAAAGCACTTCCCCATAAAAGGTAAAGGTCCAGAGATCGAGCCTCGGCTTGACACATAGTTTTAATCATATCAGCGCACACTCCGCATCAGAGTGAAAACTCATTCTGGAAACATCCACCAGGCTGTGGCTAAGCCATGTCTCCGTAACGTCCTTTCTTCCAGGAGTGCTAGTCCTGTAAGTTTCGCAGGAGAATTTCTGTATGGTTTGGAAGGTGGGAGATAAGGTACTGGCGGAGCACCTGCCTGAGAGTGGCAAAGATCTCGAGTTCGGGTCTCGTTCCGGCTCTCAGTTTTAATCCGGGAGGAAGTTTCGAACGAATTATTACAAGATAGTCGTGGGTAGTTTGCTCTGGCACTATGGGACTTAACATTTGAGGTCATCAGTCCCCTAGACTTAGAACTACTTAAACCTAACTAACCTAAGGACAGCACACACATCCATGCCCGAGGAAAGGTTCGAACCTGCGACCGTAGATGCAGCGCGGTTCCGGACTGAAGCGCCTAGAACCGCTCGGCCACAACGGCTGGCTCCAATTTCGTCCTTCTCTGCCAGCCCGCCCCCATTATGGGGAACTGAAACAACAACAAAGAAGAAAATTGCGTTATCAGGAAACATGCAGCAGAAGGAGAATGGGGGGGGGGGGGGGGGGGACGTTCAGGAAAGCTATGACTTCAAACGTGTGTGACTTCAAACGTCGATTAGTCATTGGATGTCACCTGAGTAACAAATCCATGAAGGACATTGCTACCCTTCTAAAGTGGCCCATGTGGACTGGGAGGTAACGTACATGTGAAGTGCACACGGGAATGAACGATCACGGCTAAACCAAGACCAGATAGAGGTAATGAACTGACGAACACACTCCGGTGACATTCCGATGGAACTGTTTCCGTTTGGCGAATACCTGACATAATGTATAGTACCAACAGCAAAGTACAGAGGCGGTGCTGTTATTGTATGGAGGTGTTTCTCGTGGGTGGTGTGGTGGTGGTGTGTTGGGGCTTATGGGCGCTCAACATCGAGGTCATCAGCGCCCTGACACACATTAAAAGGAACGAACGTGGACAGACCTAAGAAAATTAAAGCACACACTCAAAGAAAGCAGGAAAAGAAGGAAAATGCTACATAAGAAAGTAAAACCTAAGAAAAGGGGAAACATAACAACAAGAATGTCACAGGAAATTGTAATTGGCTGGCCACTTACATAAAATATGGGCTAGCTTGTCACCCAGTGAGCTAATTAAAATCCTCTCCCTAAAATCTTTGTAAAAACATTTGACATGGCACAGAACTTTAAAACTTTAGCCACATTCGTCCGAGTGTTGCCTAAAAGAGATGGCAGGTCCGCTGGCAAGTCAGCTGCGGCCCGCTGGTCAGAAAATAAAACGCAATCCAATAAAACGTGGCGCACAGTGACCTGGACGCCGCAAGCACCACACATTGGAGGGTCCTCTCGCCGGAGCAGGTAGCCATGCGTCATAGGGCTGTGGCCTATTCGAAGCCGAGTGAGGAGAACCTCGTCCCGTCGATGGGGCTGAAAGGAAGTACACCACACACGCGTTGTGGGCTTGACTATACGGAGCTTATTGTCAGTCACTTCCAGCCACTCATTCTCCCACCGACGCATAACCCGTGAGCTCAACAGCGAGGTGAGTGCGTGCAAGGGGATAGCACACTGAGATACTTGTGGGGCGAGACACGCCTCCTTGGCTGCGAGATCAGCCCTTTCATTCCCAGCAATGCCGACATGCCCCGGAACCCAGTCACTGTAGTCGGAGGAGGGCATCCTGGATGGTCTGGACAGTTTTGTCTGCCGGATACAAACGTTGCAAAAAGTGAAGGGCACTGACTGAATCGGAATAGACAAGAAATTTAGGAGAGGAAGTATGTCTCGTGGGTAAGGTCTGGTCCCTTATTGCCAGGAAGGAAATGAACTCATTTTACAGCACTTTTTACTGTGTACAGTAGAGGAACAATTTGAAGACGATCTCTGTATCAGCATAAGAATGAACCTTGTCATAAAGCAGCGTCTTTGAGACAATGATTCGTGAACAGTAACATTCCTCCCCTCCCCCCCTCCCCCCCACACACACCCGCACCACTCGACATTCAGAGACGCCTTATTGGAAGCGTCCCCAACAAAGTCAAGGCCTTCGGGAAAAGGGTGGTCACATCCTATATTGACGCCCTCTAATAGACGTCCACAACCTATATCACAGTTGAAAATATGTATAATTAGGAATTCTAGTTCGGTCGCCTAGTGTGTAAACTGTTTGCCGTTCCGTCGTCACGGACTGTTGCCCGGGGTACACCGTCTAGGATGTCGTCTACACTTCGTACCCTACTCTGTAGATGTCATACGCTAAATAAAATAAATAAATTATTAGGAATTACAGAACATACTCTGGAAGTGGATAAATGTTTCGAGAAGTGGCTCTGTCTCTTGGAGAATATGGTCCAAATTGGTATAGGCTAGAAAAATTTGGTAGTTGAAAAGCACTTTACAGAAACGGGGCATGTTGCTTCTTACTGCCCTACTCCTAAGGCCATCTGTGCTAAGAAGAGTGGTAACATACCACATTAGGACTGACAGACAGTCATCGACAGTAGCAGACAGTTGTATAAGGACTGCTTTAGTAATCATACACTTCCCTTTTGTGCTTTTAAAAATGCTCCAGTTTCGAATATACACTATTCTTTTGTAAAAGATCTTGTTCTAAACTTTCCTTAAGTTTAATTGCGTTTGACTCATAATTTTCAGAGTTATCGTAAGTTTGTGATCGCCATTTGTGTCAGCTAGCGTATTACGAAAATCTCACAAAATAAAATCGTTGAAGTACAACTATATGTGCATGGCGTTCACTTTAAGTTTATTCAGCTAAATCTCATTTTTCAGACAGAGCTGCAATCAAGTCAGTTAGACTAGAATTACTGTAATGGGAATTTGTCCCTGGACTCTTCTTTTTCTTCACTTCTACTTGCGAACAATTGTCCCGGGCTATGGTTTTCTCTTATAGTGGATTCAACTAATACGTGATGCACCAAATAATGATACTATTTGGACACTGTACGGACGCCTTTCTTTTCATCACAATCGAGAGGGGTCGTGTACGCCATCTGTCTATGACTCCTGAAGACATGGTTCAAAATGGCTCTGAGCACTATGGGACTTAACTTCTGAGGTCATCAGTCCCCTAGAACTTAGAACTACTTAAACCTAACCAACCTAAGGACATCACACACATGCATGCCCGAGGCAGGATTCGAACCTGCGACCGTAGCGGTCGCGCGGTTCCAGACTGAAGCGCCTAGAACCGCTCGGCCACACCGGCCGGCCCTGAAGACATGATTTTGTGTCTTATGGCAATGTAATTGTTTGTTTTTCATGTTTTTGAGATGGAGATTGGGAACTAGCCTTGCAGTTGGCATTTGCCTAGACGATTGTGAAAACCGCCTAAAAGCTACGCTCATACTGACGGGGCCATGAGATCAACGGACGTCAGCACAGTGCGTGGATTCGTTCGGACTGGCTCAGCTCCCTGTCTTCTAAGTTATCGCCCAGCGCTTTAAATTGTAACAGCAACGTCCGCTTTGAAGATACTTAACATAGGTATGTTTTTAACATACTCCAATTTCTAATTGAATACGTTCGTTGCGAACGGTGTTTTCATGTTTTATTTATTCTGGGTCATGTCCTATACACTCTGGCTAAATATGGTTGTATTCAGCATATAATTTTCGCACTTATCATATATCTGTTATTATTTCCTTCATTTATGGCAACTGTTTTATCAGGATAACCTCAAAATGCAAAATTGTTGAAGAACAAAAATTCGAATTTGGCTCTCATTTCGATTTGCTCGATTAAATGCCATTTTCAAACAATGCTCTAATCCACTGACTTAAACTAGAATTCCTGCAACAGATATTTGTCTGTGGACTCTTCATTTTCGCAATTTCTTTATTGTTCGATCGATTGCCTAGGGGTATTGTGTTCTGTTGTAGTGGGATCAGATGTTTCATGACTTGACGATTTATTTTATTGTTCACATTTGAGGCCGGAGGCCCTTACTGCTACCATAAACGTCAGCCACCTTAAACGGAAGATTTGGTTGCAACATTTGTTTTTGAATCACGCAGACTTCCTTCTGCGGCTTATTGTATTGTCAATTCTTTGCGTTTCGTGTTTTCTTTAGCTGGAGATTGGGTACCAGACTGGCATTTACCTAGACGAGAGAGGAAAACAACCTAAAGACCAACATCAGACTGGGCTGTATAGACAATGAGATCAACGTTCGATAGCGCAAAGCGCTGTGTGATCCGGGCTGCCTCACTGCTCTGTCTTGTACGCTAATGTGCAGTGCATCAGGCACTAAATTATAAGCGCAGCGCTTTTTTACCTCACATTCGGAATTGTGTTTTCATAGTTTTTTTGTACCATGTGTGGCAAAATTTAGTTGTATTCAGTGTATATATTCCGAGTCCTCATATTTTTGTCGTTTTACTCCTTCAGTTATGGCAGCTAGTGCATTACAATAGCGTACCAACAATTTAAATTGTTTAAGTACAGTACTCATACTATGTAGTTTGTGTAAAATTGTAGTTTTCAAACATTCCTACAGTCACTCAAGTAGACAAGAATTACCGCAAAAGTAATTTGTCTATGAACGTGTTGATGAATTTCTGTATTATCTGTCTATATGAATAGAAAACGTATGATCATAAAATTTTGGAGTGAAAGGTCTGAACGTGGGTTCTTGTGCAAACGACGATGTCTGACAGCACAAATGAGTTGGTTGGTGGTGGTCTATCCCGCGCTCGGTTCACGTTTCTGAGAACTGCCGGAAGTCTCCCACCCCCACATATGACGGAGGCCGCTCTACCAATCGCGGGTGCCTCACGCAACTCGGCAGCCAATAGGAGACCATTCCTCAGATAACGACGTAGTGACGTCGATTGTACCTCTCGACTTGCAGGAGCTCACCATGAGACTTTTCATTCAAGAGTTCTGCATCATTTTCTTGGGGTGAACTACGGCAATCACAATAAGAGGAGCTGGTTTCGTTTTGACGTCACTATCGCAATAGAAGCAAGGGAATTTATTTTATCTGCGTGTTAAGCATACAGTCAGTAGCATTGTCAGTGATTACTCGCCAGGCAAATCGCTAAGTGTAAAGGCGCACGCAACAGGCCTTGAAGACAACGCTGTCACTACGGGTGAGTATGTTGAATTTCTCCGTTTCCTTTCCTCCTGTTATATTATGAAAATTCTATACATTTTACTGAAAACTATGTAATAATACTAAGTATTCTGATCCCTTGATTAACTGATTACATATTGTCAACTTACGCTTCACAACTTTAAATAACGATGTGGATCTAGCCAATTTGTATGCTAAACACGATAAGCACTATCATTTTAGGCGGGTATACGCAACAATGAATATTCTTTACTTAAATTACAGTGAATATGTGTGCCATACTATAACATTAATGATGCTATAAGTTTCTTATTAAGTATTCGTCTACAGAATATATTTGTCCACAATAATCATACTCCGTATTACCGGTATATTTTTATTGTTAATTTAACAGCTTTTCAAAGACGTTTAATGCCGCGATATAATTAGACTCACTTTGAACCAAAGTCATCTTTAAACAAAGATAGTGAAAGGCTACACGCTTTATATTGTGAGCAACCACAGCTGTAAGAATGCATTCTTGAGTTGACGCCACTTCGGCGACTTGCGTGTCGATGGGGATGAAATGATGATGATAAGAACAACAGCCCGTGAGTGGAGCAAATCTTCGACGCAGCCGGGAATCGAACCAGGGCCGTTAGGTATGACATTCTGTCGTGCCGACCACTCAGCTGCCAGGGGCGGACAGCTGTTGAATAATCCTTTATTAGTACAACTGCATCTGTAAACGAAATATTCTGTACACTATATCGATTAATAGAACTGCTTAGTATATTTGTCAGCTAATCAGTCCCAAGTGTAGCAAGTGATATTTCTTCGCGTAGACCCCAGACTTTGATGGAATGTTGAATTCATGTCAATACCTTAACGCTGATATTCGATTTATTTGCTTTATTTATTTATTTAATCTGATGTGATTAGGGCCATCGGGTCCTCTCTTACGTTGGACCAATGTTTCACACGTATACTACCAGTTTTACATCATAGTTACCTAAGATTTTAATTCGACAAACAGTTTTAAAATTATTCGAATGTCTGAAGTGGCAGAGTGGCACAGTGACTATAAACTAATAAACTTAATACTGCCAGTCAGCCTCGGATCTGCCATATTTCCGAACCGGGCAATGCCAAAAACTTGGTAGTGGCGCCCCCTCCCGACCCCCCCCCCCCCTCCCCCCGCTGAACGTTGGAGATAAGACATCAAAAATGTATTGCAAAAATGTGTTCATTTTGTAGCGCACATCTTTCTGAAGAGTTTGATGTATAAAACATATATGTTCGAGGAAATGTAAGACATGTTATTTGGTCTAAAGTGTGCCCAAGTGCTAAGCCACGCCTCTTGACACAGCATTCTTTTATCGTACCTCACTCTACTTCGCTCCGTAGAATTCAAACGTGTATATTTTGTAATGCAAGCCATCAAACCTGCATTCAGGACAGTGGAAATTAAAGTGTTCTATGTTGTCCCTCCTGCTCCCAGTTGGCCGGTTTGACATCCTACCTCCCTTGAAAACACTCACAATTAATACTGGGTGGGATTATTTCTGAGCAGAAGAATAAGAACTCTTCAGAAAATTTGCACTCTTTATTGCCTGTTAGCTAATAACTTTTACTTTTATGTGTTATAAAATTAGATATGACAAGCATAAAACCAGTAAAGACAAGATAGAAGCAAGACAGTACACATTTCCTCAAGCCCCAGGTCTCCGGTTGCTTACTGCAAAGTACAACACAGTAAAAACTTACCGTATTGCGTCACGAGTAACATCTACGTATACAACAGATCACCTTTACAAAAGTGTTCGAAATTTGCACAGTTTGCTCGAATGCAATTATTGTATCGCTCAATCATCCGTTCATGCCCAAGCCCAACCGCTGCACGTGCAGCGAGGTATGCCATCCGGTGACGTCACGTGTTCATCATTTCTCACCCATTTCTGAGGCATTTCCCGATATTTACGAATCCTTGTGTTTTGTATTACATTACTTGTCTCAGCGTCATCTACGTCAGTTCGGGGATTTTTAAGCGTTAGTGAGAACTCCTGTGTATTTGAAACCAATGGTGCTTTCCACTCGTAGGAATGTGAAAGCAAATTGAAATGGGACTACTGGTACTTTCATCAATGACACTGGCTGATGAATAATGCATCAGAGAATATGGCATTGGTTGTACTTATTAACTCACAGCCATTTTAGGGATAGCTTTATTAAGACGTAATTCCATGTGCACCGTGTGGTTCTTCTTATTGCTTAGTGATGTGATGGTTTTCGGTTCACGATGGCTACTTTTTAGTTCGTATGAGAAATATGCATGTTTGGTCGTCGATGTATTGGGCGTGTCCACGTCTAAACGCCACAAGCCACTTACAGGTGTGTGATGGAGGGTACTTCTTATGCTATTGTGACTATCCGCTTCTGGTCTTCTAATTTCGAAGGGCGTGTGGGAAGATCGACTGCAGCTTAACCCCCGAATGAGCTTTCATTTACCTGTTTTTCAAGTCGTGGCTGTTCCGCGAGATTTACGTGTTAGGAAGTGATAGTACCACTTCTTGGAGCGTACGTTGCCAGAATTTTAATAGTAAACCTGTCCGTGACGCACAACGCGTTTCTTCTTGTGTCGGCAAGTGAATTTGATGATCCCCTTAACAGAACACAACGCTTACTTCGAATATCCTCCATTTCATCTATTGATGCCACCTGGTAAGAGTCCCACACTGACGGGAAATACTCAAAGAATTGTCATACAATGGTACTGTAACATACCTTTTTCGTCGGTGTGTAACACTTCCTTAGGAATGTTCCACTGATTTTCAGCCTGGCGTTTGCTTTTCCAGCAACAAATTTTTGGGGGTCGCTCCATTTTAGGTAGCTCCGAATGGGTGCTACCACATATTTTGTGATATTTACGATTTCCGTTTATTTATTGTCAATACTATAATTTCTGTTAGTAATTGATCTTTCCGCCTATGTGTGCGAAATAAGTTTCATTTATTTATGTTGTGGGTTGACCGCCAATCCCTGCACCAACTGTTGATTTTGCTGCAATTCGTACTGCGTTTCGCTACAATTTTCTGGTATTGCAAAATTTTGTATACAACAAGCGTCATCCAGGACCAGCATCACTGGATATCCGATCTTATACATTAGATCATTTACACACATAGTGAACAATAAATCCTCTATAAGGTCTGAAGATTTTGCACGCGTATTGAGTTCTGTGTGATTGGGACTCGTGATTCGAGTCACATACATGGTCCGATATTTCATAAGTTGTTAATTTATTCACCAAGTAACAATGCTATACGATTCAGAATACCATCTGGAAATCAAGGAACACAATATCAACTTGGGCACCATTACCTACTGCCCACTGGAGTGGACACATGGACATGGAGTGTTGAGTTTCGGAAGACTTCTATTTTCGGCATCCCCATTGATTTCTAATGAGGATTTTTCTCCAAAAATGTCACAGTGCATCAGCATAAAACATGTTACATTGTTATACATCTGGTTTACATACTGTGAACTCTTCGTTGAATAGCTGGATCAGAATGGTGAAGGACATTCTGTCTAACCCAATAACGTAAGTAGCTATCGTTCTTTGTTGGCGGTTCAACAGAGCATTAGAATAATATGTGAGATACTACATTACAGATGTACATATGAAAAACGATATTTCAGATAATACACTATTGTTAGATGGACTGATGTATGTACATTCCTATGTTCGATAATTTTGAGGGAAGTGTATTGAAGATTCGAACACGGATTTTTGCATTATTTCCTAGTCCAACACTCGTTTTAAGGAAATTCATCTTGACCTTGACCATAGCGTATTCATTTACTTGTTAAAGGTTTCTATTCTCTCGTGTTCTTCTTTTTATTATTATGCATTGTCTCCGTGGCTTATGAGAGTGATGAAGAATTGACGGGGAGGGGGGATGTTGGGGGGGGGGGGGGGGGCACGACTGAAGTTAATTCCGTCGGAAGACTTCCCACGAGCCACGACAGTTTTGGTTTGGATTACAACACAGTGACGAAGACGCATTTTAACCTTATCTAAGGCCGTCGGATTTCAGCGCTTCGGCACGCACGGGGGCAGCAATCATACTACTTCCCGGTTTGATTCATAGGCAGTCAGACGGGCGATCGTGACTCAGCCGCTACGCCCTTGTAACTGCCGCAAAGGCTTCGTGTTTGCCTCCTCAGCACAACAAATCCGGGCCATTTTAGTCACGTGACAGATAGATTTATTCGACTTCTGATCCTTTAAATCGCTTAACGTTCTCCGCCGTAGATTCAAGGGAGTATTCCATAATCCATCTGAATGTTCTGGATCTTAAATAAGCAACATAGCTGCTAATCATTCTTATCATTATCATGACCTCATAACTAAAGCGATTTCCTGTACTACGTTGTACTGCGCAGTATGGAATCGTTACCACATAGGAATCACGAAGGACAATGAAAAATTTCAGATAAGAGCAGCTCCTTTTATGTTATCATGAAATGGGAGAAATTGTCACGGATATCCCGTGTGATGTTAGAAGGTCGAACGATCGATAAATAGTGTGAAAGTGGTTTTCTGAACCCTCTGCCAAATACTTAAATGGGCGTTTCAGAGCAGTGATTATGATGTAGATGTAGAGCCATGACGCATATTGATTTACCCTGGAGTTCATTAATATCGGGACACGTGAAAATAACAGTAACTCAAAAAGACTGTGAACTTAGTCGAAGTGTGAAATAAAGGCATAGTACGTATGAAAGTTGAAATCAGAGTTTTAGCCAAGCAATTTATGTCTGAATTTAGAACATGTTTGAAATCTGCAAAATCTAGGTGTCAGTTCGGCACAACTATAAGTGTGGTTATTACTGTGACCAGCTGAAACTACTTTCGTCTGGCCGCAACTAAGGGTCCCTCCATTGTTCTGGGGGAAGGTTCATCTTACTAGAACAGATGAAATATTAGTTCACTTTATTACATTGAATAAGTGTCTTAATTAACTTTGAAATAGATCTTTGACACCGTATTTCGTGATTTGTTACAACTGTAGTGACTATTGAAACTTACTTGATGTAGAGATTAATAAACTGTTCTCTTGCAGCACTAGAGTGTTCCATATTTAAACGCACAAGTCCCTCAGAAACTTTAACTACTGCGTTGATCCTTAATGTTGACTGCTACAAAAAATGTTGAAACGTTTGTGAATTCCTAAAGGGCCAAACTGCTGAGGTCATCGGTTCCTAGACTTACACACTACTTAAACTAACTCTAACTGATGCTAAGAACAACACACACACCCACGCTCGAGGGAGGACTCAAACCTCCGGCGGGAGGGGCAGCGCAATCCGTGACATAGCGCCTCAAACCACGCAGCCACTCCGAGCGGCTGACTGCTGCAGATGAGGTCACAAACCGAGAAGAGTGCTTGCTGCAGTAGCTCGGCAGTATGTTGACCTCAGTGTGAGGGCGCTGCTGTGCTGAGACGGAAGACGTGGTTTTCAGGATCGCCTCTGATACATCGTTGCTGATTGCAGCGAGCCCACGTTTAAGTCTGTGGCATCGATTCCTGTTGCAAACTATGATGTGGCAACGTGATCTCTGTACGATACCACAGTTTTACCGAACAGTACTGCAGCACACACAGCAAAATTTCTTCAGTGTCAATAACCATGCCTCTGGTCTTGATAAGTAATGTTGGCACAATAGACAGTTGCTGGGGCTTGATACAACCCTGAAATATTTTGACACTAGTACGCAGATGGAAAAAGAAAACAAGGAAAAAAGTATATTCATGAAAAAATATTCGAAGAAGCAAATGAAAGATATACCACGAGTCATAGGTAAACTACTTTGGGTTATGATCAAATTGTGATTTAATTCGAACTTCTTAAAGTTGCAGAGAGCTGAAAAAAGATGTACACACAACGAAATCAATTAAAACAGGTTTCTGGTTTGTTTATGGTGTTCAATTTTGCCAGGATGCTTCGATTTCAGTTGAAAGTACCCTGGTACTAACTTTTTGAGGGCGAGTAGTAGCCAACTGGCCAATAATAGTGAGCAATTTGCACGACGTGTCTGCCAAACGAGCAAGCTAGCATGAAAACTTTTCTGCTGTGTGATTTGAGTACTGGTAAGTCAAAGCTCCCTACAGTGTAGTGTCAGCTTCTCGTCTAATCTAAACCTGAAGACGAATGTCTTAAATCAATTTGTCTGCTGCAACGTACTGTTTTCAAGTATCATTGTGGACCATACCCACTCTCTTTTTCATCTACCGTCCCAAGTCAGGTCAATTTCCAATTTTAGTGAAAGCGCTCGATGCTCCGTTTTTAGTGTTCAGTGTTTTTCAAGTTTTTAGCATTTTTCAAGCGTTTCTCAGATGTTTTTAATTGTGCTGCCTGTCCACATTTTTATCACTGTTTTTAAACAGTTCATGAAGACAACATTATATTATTTATATTTCTACCATTCATGTCACCTTTTCAAGTAATATTAAGTACATGTGTCTTCTTTATTTTGTATTAGCATCTAAGTTAGCCTTAAGTTCTACTGGCTGAAGAGTGAGTTGTTTGTACCGCTGCAGCCAACAAGGCGCCCACAATTGGCGAGGGGGGATGAAATAACAATAAAGGAAAAAAAAGATTGCAGCAGAGCTTTGTCAACGAAAACAGAGTGGGTATTGGTTATAAAATCTCTCTGCCCATTGAGCACGTTTGCTGGCTCCTGTTTTATAGCTTTACGAATTTCAAGCTCTTCTAATAAGTCGAGAGCACTGCCTCTTTGTACCCTGTGGAGAATTCTCATATTGTTCTCAGTGCTCCCTATAGTATGACCGGTTTACGATACATTTAATTCCAGACCTGTTTTATTACTTGAGTCAAACAAACTGAAAAGGGCGAATAACAAATTTTATGGCTCTGGAGTAAACAGTATTGATTTTAACAACTGTGATAAATATTATATTGGTCAAACCGGCCGCCCTTTTAATGTAAGATTTAACGGAGCATTCACAGCCACGAAAGAAAACATCTTTCGGATTGCATTTATGAGAATCTGGTCATACTGTAGGCAGCAATGACATCAATATAAATATTCACTACATGGTACGAAAAGGCAGTGTTCTCCACTTTTTAGAACTTGAAATTCGTTAAGCGATTGACAACGCTGAACGCTTTTCTAGCATATACCTTGCCATTGTCTTTCCACTATGTGATCAAAAGTATCAGGACACCCCTAAAAACATACGTTTTTCATATTATATGCAATGTGCTACGATCTACTCCCAAGTACTCCATATCAGCGACATCAGTAGTCATTAGACATTGTGAGAGAGCAGAATGGGGCTCTTCGCGGACTTGGAACGTGGTCAGGTGATTGGGTGTCACTTGTGTCATACGTCTGTACGCGAGATTTCCACACTCCTAAACATCCCTAGGTCCACTGTTTCCGATGTGATAGTGAAGTGGAAACGTGAAGGGACACGTACAGCACAAAAGCGTACAGGCAGACACCGTCTCTTGACTGACAGAGACCGCCGACGGTTGAAGAGTGTCGTAATTTGTAATTTTGAATAAGCTGAAGAAACCTTCAGCAGACGGACGTTTGCGTTATTGATCTACAATTATGTGAATCTGGTATATTTCCTTTTTGTAAACAAAAGTTCTCTTTATTTTCCAGTTACACTGGCGTGTGTAAACGATTGCCGATATATATGAGCTCGAATGGAGCAGTCTACGTGGCTCTGGCTGTGAGAACGAAACTCGTGAACGTTGGCATTGCGCTATTCTTCTTCTGGCTCGCCCCAGTGCGTGCCGTAGATAGCAAGGTCCGACGATTTTCCTAGAGCTTGGGCCGCTTCGCTATCGCTGCTGACACAGCGTATGCGCGTTCCAGCGTTGTTCGTGCGGGAGCGGAGCGTGCTGCTTCCGAGAAACGGCAGCAGCTGCAACGCAACGCCCGTTGTGAATCGCTGGCTTCGCCTTAGGAGCCTTCACGAGATATTTTTAACTTGCTGTGACCTTTAGTGGGTCACAACTTGTGACTTATTGCTCAGGACACGGGATTCGTATTTCATGGTTCGAGATTTATGTTTTCTTCTTTCTACGTGAATACAATGGTTCCATTAACAATGCAGTGAGGGAAGCAATTTCTGCCGGACAGAGTGGCAGAGCGGTTCTAGGCGCTACAGACTGGAACCGCGTGACCGCTGCGGTCGCAGGTTTGAACCCTGCATCGGGCATAGATGTATGTGGTGTCCTTAGGTTAGTTAGGTTTAATTAGTTCTAAGTTCCAGGAGACTGATGACCTCAGAAGTTAAGTCCCATAGTGCTCAGAGCCATTTGAACCATTTGAAGCAATTTCTTCCATTATACGTTTCCCATAGTGTCTTCTGCTGCACGACTAATTACATCAAACCAATGAAACGGTAAAACTACCATCTTGCAGAAGTTCCTCCTCTCTGGATTGAAGGTGTAAAATGAACGAACATGTCTGGGGATTTTGCTAATCGCAGAATTACCTACTTAAAAAACAGAACAAGGTAACGTCTTTCGACATTACTGCCGCGAACGTGACTGGGTGCAGTAGGGAGTAAAAGCTTGGCATTTCACATGGGATATCAGGCGCACGTAGTTGTAGTTCAAATCAACTTGCTTTCATGCTTGTGAGGATGGGCTATCATGCAGTAAGTACCACATGGTCGCAGGTGCGTTCAAGCCTCACCTCTATTGCAAGCTGGATTGCTCCCGGAAAACTATAAGTACTTGCCGACTTGCTCAAGGGCACTTAGCAATCACTCCAAAGAACAACTTTAGGTAAAAAAAAAATTTATTGGACATGTGAGTAGTCCCATGAAAGAACATGTGGACAAAATTTTTAAGTTAATGCTCAAGTAAACCGCCATGGATGGTGCTTTATCTGCTTAATTACCAGTTTCCCTCCACAAATGAGGGCATATTAAGGTATTCATGGCCGTGATAGTGTTACTATCGGCAGTGGTATGACGTACTCTCTCGTACCGTTGACGCATTGCTCTTTCTCTGGAATATTCGTAGCTGAGTGCACCTTTTCCAGTACTGTAGTGCGCTGTCAGGGCAGACGTTCCCTCTTATGAAGAAGAAACATCTACCCTGACGAAAAGATAACTAAGACACTACACTGACGAAGAAACGGCTGCTCTGACAAAGAGATTAATAGTGCACTACACTCTAAGAGATCTGGAGATTCTAATGAAAAAGAGCCATTTAAATGGATAGCGTTCACCCCATTCGGAAAATCGGGCACGGGTTGCGTCAGAAGAGTACTCACAAGAGACGGCATTGACACAGTGTTTAAATCAATTAGGAAAGTGCGCGAATATTTGAACACTGCCCAGGACCTACGAACGCCGCTTACCACATCCGGAGTATATAAAATTCCTTTTACATGCGGTCAAATGTGCATAAGCAGTACAAATGAGAGAAAGAATCAATATCCGCGTTAAGCAATAGAAGAGCAATTGTCGCTGTGGCAACATTGATGAATCAACAGCAGCAGAACATGCACTGGGACCACGGAACCATAAAATTCTTTTTCCTGATACAATGGTTTAGTAAAGGACGAATAATTACTGTGTTAGGATGTATAGAGAGACCACAAAATTAAAAAAAAAAAAACTTTAACTGGGCTACAATCAGACGAGGTGTAGACCTTAATACGAAATGAAACTTCATAACAAACGTCGGCGAAACTCTGCGATCTTGGAAGTGGTCTGTAGCGCGCACAAAAGGACATTGCCTGCATATGAGTAAAGAGTTCGGGTTGTCTCCAGCATTATCTGACGAAACCTACGGCAGAGAGATATGCCTTGGTACGTAGTGTTATGCCCATAAAACACATATTAACAAAAACGAAAATACCACTCATGCAAGCCTACATAATATGATTCCACTAATTTATTTAAGAAGCATTTTTTACGTACTCACTGCTTCAAGCAACAGCGTATTTCAGTTTTCAGTCAATGTATAAGCGTCTCCCAGCCTACATCTAAGAAATTAATATCTCTCCCTTTTACTACAGAATAGTTGGGGAATCATAAAATGTTATTTTTCAAGTTTTCTTCTGAGCATTCAAAATGGCTCTGAGTACTATTGGACTTAACATCTATGGTCATCAGTCCCCTAGAACTTAGAACTACTTAAACCTAACTACATCACAAAACACCCAATCATCACGAGGCAGAGAAAATCCCTGACCCTGCCGGGAATCGAACCTGGGAACCCGGGTCCGCGAAGCAAGAAAGCTACCACACGACCACGAGCTTCGGACTTCTGAGCATTCCTACTCTTGAAGAGCTTATGTGGTGTGCCGGTAGACATACTCGAGTACTATTTTTGGCCTAACTTTATCGCTCAGATTATCTCATATTCTATCCGTTTATATACACCACCCTTGGTCTAGGGGTGCCTGCACGGTAGCTCAAAGTGTACGGTCAGACATCAGGCTGCTCTCTGTAATAAACGAAAGTGAGTGCAGGAACCAACAATGAACTTTAACGGGTGTCATGTGATGTCTGCCACGACCAAATACAAAAGAAAAGTGTAGCATCATTGATAGATAATCAAAAGACCCTGGGTCCCCGGTTCAAGCCCTGACACCGCTCAAGTTTTGAATAAAAATCATCAGCAATCGCGGCCGAAGACGTCTGGCATAAGAAGTCACCCTCATTCAGTTAACGGCCTTACCCAAAGAGGGCGGAGAAGCGGACAGCGGTTCAGGGCACATTCTTGCCCTAGGGGCGTGAAACTGCACCTAAAGCCCCATACTATGCATCCACAGGATATATCGCCTGTAATTGTAAATCATAATGATCTCTCCGTTGGCTAAAGATTCCGGACTAGTCGCCCATTCGGATCTTCGGGAAGGAACTGCCAAGGTGGAGGTGACCATGAGAAAAAGATTGGCTAATCTAGGAAAAGGTAACGTTCTACGAGTTAGAGCGTGGAATGTCAGAAGTTTGAACGTGGTAGGAAAGCCAGAAAATTTGAAAAGGGAAATGCTAAGGCTTAGTCTAGATATAGTGATGGTCGTTGTATTGAAATGGGAAGATGATCAGGATTTCTGGGCAGTAGGTTTAGGTTAATAACTACAGAAGCAGAAAATGGTATAACAGGAGTAGGTTTTGTTATGGGTAGGAAGGTAGGGCAGAGAGTGAGTTACAATGAACAGTTCAAAAAATGGTTCAAATGGCTCTGAGCACTATTAGACTTAAAATCTGAGGTCATCAGACCCCTAGAACTTAGAACTACTTAAATCTATCTAACCTAAGGGCATCACACACATCCATGCCCGAGGCAGGATTCGAACCTGCGACCGTAGCGGTCGCGTGGTTCCAGACTGAAGCGCCTAGAACCGCTCGTCCACACCGGCCGGCGATACCTGAGGGAGAGGCAGAATTTGCGTCAGCACGTGCCAAATGCCCTGCACTACGCGGTAAATGCGATGTTAACTAACTATTGCTAAGAAAATATTTTATCAGTACTGACGTCCTCAATGTTTTATCATATAATAGTGAAACGACGTAAATTTATGTGAAAAATGTTTTAGTTACTTTAGATATCAAACGGCTCTAAGCACTATGGGACTTAACATCTGAGGTTATCAGTCCCCCTAGACTTAGAACTACTGGAACCTAACCAACCTGAGGACATCACACGCATCCATGCCCGAGGCAGGATTCGAACCTGCGACCGTAGCGGTCGCGCGGTTCCAGACTGAAGCGCCTAGAACCGCTCGGCCACGTGAACAGTTCAACGATAAAGTTGTGCTCATCAGAATCGACAGCAAACCAACACCGACAACGATAGTTCAGATATACATGCCGACGCTGCAAGCCGAAGATGAAGAGATAGAAGTAGTATATGAGGATACTGAACGGGTAATTCAGTACGTAAGAGGAGATTAGAATCTAATATCCATAGGAGATTGTAATGGAGTTGTAGGGGAAGGAGTAGAAGAAAGGGTTGCGGGAGAATATGGGCTTGGTAGTAGGAATGAAAGAAGAGTAAGATTAGATGAGAACTGTAATAAATTTTAGCTAGTAATAGCGAATACTCTGATCAAGACTCACAAGAGAAAGAGGTATACCTGGAAAAGGCTAGGAGATGCGGGAAGATTTCAGTTAGATTACATTCTGGTTACTCAGAGATTCCAAAATCAGATAAGGGGGCTTAGGTTGGGTTGTTTGGGGAAGGAGACCAGACAGCAAGGTCATCGATCTCTTCGAATTAGGGAAGGACAGGGAAGGAAGTCGGCCGTGCCCTTTCAAAGGAACCATCCCGGCATTTGTCTGAGGCGATTTAGGGAAATCACTGAAAACCTAAATCAGGATGGCCAGACGCGGGATTGAACCGTCGTCCTCCCGAATGCGAGTCCAGTGTGCTAGCAACTGCGCCACCTCGCTCCGTCAGATAGGGGATTGTAAGGCGTAGCCAGGAGCAGATATAGACTAAGATCACAATTTAATAGTGATGGAGAGTAGGCTACAGTTTAAGAGACTATTCAGGAAGAATGAATGAGCAAAGAGGTGGGAAGTACTAAGGAATGAAGGTATTCACTTGAAGTTCTCTGAGGCTACAGATACTGCGATAAGGAATAGCTCAGTACGCAGTTCAGTTGAAGAGATATGGACATCTCTTAAAAGGGTAATCACAGAATTTGGGAAGAAAAACATTGGTACAAAGAAGGTAACTACGAGGAAACCATGGGTAACAGAAGCAATACTCAGTTGACCGATGGAAGAAGGAAATGCGTATATTTTCAGGGAAATTCACGAATACAGAAATACAAGTCACTTAGGAATGAAATAAATAGGAAGTGCAGGGAAGCTAAGGCAAAATGGCTGCATGTAAAATGCGAAGAAATCGAAAAAAAAGAAGATTGTCGGAAGGACTGACTCAGCATATAGAAAAGTTGAAACAACCTTAGGTGAAAATAAAAGTAA
The DNA here is from genome assembly GCF_023897955.1 of Schistocerca gregaria. NCBI lineage: Eukaryota > Metazoa > Arthropoda > Insecta > Orthoptera > Acrididae > Schistocerca > Schistocerca gregaria. The sequence continues at coordinate 378,737,741 of NC_064931.1, forward strand.
GGCTGGTAACATTAAGAGTGCAGTTGCGATTCCACTGTTAAATGCTAAGGAGCGAGCGGATAGGTGGAAAGAGTACATGGAAGGCCTCTATAGTCGGCCGCTGTGGCCGAGTGGTTCTAGGCGCTTCAATCTGGAATCGCGAGACTCCTACGGTCGCAGGTTCGAATGCTGCCTCGGGCATGGATGTGTGTGATGTCCTTAGATTAATTAGGTTTAAGTAGTTCTAGGGGAGTGGTGACCTCAGATGTTAAGTCCCATAATACTGCTTGACTCCTCGGTGAAAGTATGTTCTCGAAACTTCAACAAAAGCCCGTACCGAGCTACTGAGCGTCTCTCCTGAAGAGTCTTCTACTGGAGTTTATCTATCATCTCCGTAACGCTTTCACGATTACTAAATGATCCTGTAACGAAGCGCGCTGCTCTCCGTTGGATCTTCTCTCTCTTCTATGAACCCTATCTGGTAGGGATTCCACACTTCTGAGCAGTATTCAAGCAGCGGGCGAACAAGCGTACTGTAACCTACTTCCTTTGTTTTCGGATTGCATTTCCTTAGGATTCTTCGAATGAATCTCAGTCTGGCATCTGCTTTACCGACGATCAGTTTTATATGGTCATTCCATTTTAAATCACTCCTAATGCCTACTCCCAGATAATTTATGGAATTAACTGCTTCCAGTTGCTGACGTGCTATATTGTAACTAAATGATAAAGAATCTTTCTTTCTATGTATTCGCAGCACCTTACACTTGTCTACATTGAGATTCAGTTGTCATTCCCTGCACCATGCGTCAATTCGCTGCAGATCCGCCTGCATTTCAGTACAATTTTCCATTGTTACAACCTCTCGATATACCACAGAATCATCAGCAAAAAGCCTCAGTGAACTTCCGATGTCATCCACCAGGTCATTTATATATATTGTGAATAGCAACGGTCCTACGACACTCCCCTGCGGCACACCTGAAATCACTCTTACTTCGGAAGACTTCTCTCCATTAAGAATGACATGCTGCGTTCTAATATCTAGGAACTCTTCAATCCAATCACACAATTGGTCTGATAGTCCATATGCTATTACTTTGTTCATTAAACAACTGTGGGGAACTGTATCGAACGCCTTGCGGAAGTCAAGAAACACGGCATCTACCTGGGAACCCGTGTCCATGGCCGTCTGAGTCTCGTGGACGAATAGCGCGAGCTGGGTTTCACACGATCGTCTTTTTCGAAACCCTTGCTGATTCCTACAGAGTAGATTTCTAGACTCCAGAAAAGTCATTATACTCGAACATAATACGTGTTTCAAAATTCTACAACTGATCGCCGTTAGAGATATAGGTCTATAATTCTGCACATCTGTTAGACGTCCCTTCTTGAAAACGCTGATGAACTGTGCCCTTTTCCTATCCTTTGGAACGATACGCTCTTCTAGAGACCTATGGTACACCGCTGCAAGAAGGGGGGATGTTCCTTCGCGTACTCCATGTAAAATCGGACTGGTACACCATTAGGTCCAGCAGCCTTTCCTCTTTTGAGCGATTTTAATTGTTTCTCTATCCCTCTGTCGTCTACTTCGATATCTACCATTTTGTCAACTGTGCGACAATCTAGAGAAGGAAGCACAGTGCAGTCTTGCTCTGTGAAACAGCTTTGGAAGAAGACATTTAGTAATTCGGCCTTTAGTCTGTCATCCTCTGTTTCAGTACCATTTTGGTCACAGAGTGTCTGGACATTTTGTTTTGATCCACCTACCGCTTTGACATAGGACCAAAATTTCTTAGAATTTTCTGCCACGTGAGTACATAGAACTTTACTTTCGAATTCATTGAACGCCTCTCGCATAGCCCTCCTCACACTACATTTCGCTTCGCGTAATTTTTGTTTCTCTGCAACGCTTTGGCTATGTTTATGTTTGCTGTGAAGTTCCCTTTGCTTCCGCAGCAGTTTTCTAACTCGGTTGTTGTACCATGGTGGAATGACTAATGAACCCATCGCTAACAACTCTGAATCATAAATATACATAAATATACAACTTTTTGACTCTCATTGTTTGTTCCACACACTGCAAGATCGTTCTTCGTTATTTATGTTTTCAATCAATAGCACCGAAAAAGGCGTCTCCGTCAGATTAAGAATAATGTAGTCCCGACGTTAAGAGAGGTATTAGCGATAGCTCATCACGTTCATTTTACTTTAGCTGTCTAAAATGTCACAATGAAGAAACATATTGGAAAAGTAAGAAGTACAAGAAATGCGTTGAATGTAGATCCAGTTAGTAACGAAACACGTAAAAAATAGTTAATAGTTACCTAAAAGAAAGTGTCCTTAGCTAATTATTCATAACATAACTTATAAGATGAGGGAGAAGGACCTATTTTCATTTATAAATGAGGTGATGGACGTTCTCAAGTACGAATTCTTAAAGACATTATGTTATTATCCAGAATACGTACATGGGTAGAGAAAATAAATATGTTTTGCAAATGGATTGAGCAAACACAATTTGCTTCTTTTTTTCAAAAAAAAAAAAAAGAAAGAAAGAAATCATGCACCACGAACGAGTTATGCAAATTGGTCACACATTGATATTCACTCAGATATCAACCGAAAATTCAAAATTGTAAACTTTGGCGACCGGAAGATGAATGTGTGACGCTGCAGCTCAGTTTCACCACACAACTGGCAAGCACAGTAAACAGGGGATATGCCGATACCAGGGCATAAAAAGTCGTGAATTTCATTCCATGTGCTCAGTTGGACAGTAACTATGCCTTGCAGACAGGCACGTTAATAATATACGCGGATGTTAGCATTTGAGAGAGGACGTGTACTTGGGCTCAAAGAAGCTGGTTGGAGTAATGGGCGAATCACTCGACATTGGATTAAGAGCGATGTCACTGTTCAGCTATGTTGTCGTGTCCGAACACAGCGTCAAGAAGGAAGAGGTCGACCTAGAGATGCGACAGAACGTGAGGACCGAGCAGTTGTGAGATAGGCATTCAGAGCTCCGGATTCATCATTACCACCGATCCTACGTGCAACTCGTGCCTCAGTGACCGGAAGGACCATGAATAAGCGGCTGACAGAAATGGGGATGAGGTCACGGTGTCCCTTGCGCCGACTATGATTGATCTCTATATGCCAACAACCCCGTCTACTCTAGTGTCGGGCACATTCGGCCTGGAACCTCACTGACTGGAGTAGAATTGCCTTCAGCGATGAATCCTGCTTCGAACTGAGCCCCAATGACCCGCGACGACATGTCTGGAGACGCTCCAGACAGCAATGGGACATCAACATGACTGTCGCACGCCGTAAGACCAAACAAACAGCCAGGAGTGATTGTCTGGGGTACCATTCCATTCCACAACAGGACCCATTTTGTTGATATCCGCGGCAACCTTACAGCACACCGCTACGTCGACAATATTCTATGACCTATTTTGTTTTCTTCATAGCAAGCCATCCCAGGCTTACATTTCAGCAAGATAATGCCCACCTGCACACGATGAGATTTTCTGCTGTCTATCTTAGTTCTTGCCAAACCATACCTTGACCAGCAATGTCGCCGTATCTCTCCACAATTGAGAACATATCGAGCATTATAGGCTGGGCCCTACAAGCAGCTCATGATTTTGATGAGCTAACTGACCAACTGGACAGAATCTGGAACGATCACCCACAAGACGACATCCAATAACTCTGTCAAACGACGCCAAGACGAATAACTGCTTGCACAAGGGCCAGAGGTGAACCATTGTGTTATTGACTTGCTAAATTTGTGAGGATCTTTGTCTTTAATAAATCATCCAATTCTTTCTAAGATTGTATTTGTTTTTCTGCACATGTACGTCCCATCAACTGACTTCCGTTCCATTCGGATTATTCCTTCGTGGTGTGTAGCTTTTTCTTTGTCTTACAGTATATAAGGCCAGAGCTCAGAAGTATATATGAGCTGTAAGGTGGGTAAATGATATCACATTGACACTAGATTTCACCAAAATTCTGCAAGAAGCCATTATGGACATGTCGTATGATGGGAAGGTCATCACATCCCCTCTTGCCCACATTTCACCCATTCGTTTTAGGCCTTTGCCATGGAGGTCAGAACCTCGACGACGCGTTGAAACCGCGCTGGTTTCTAGTGGGTGGCAAAGGAAACATTTCGAACACACCACTGTTCAGAATCGACAAGAAAAGGCCTCAGGAAGTGGAATAAAGTGAGTCAATAAAACAACACCTTCCCTACGCGCTTTGGGTTCCATACATTTCGCGTTCGAGAACGATAGTTGCGGTACAATGTACAACGGGAAGACGTTCTCCACCAATTTTGCCACCGCTGCCTCCCAGATCATTCGACCCCTTTCTAAGGACATCGCGGAGCTGCAGCCATATTGAACATGATCTCACCCCTTTGTTCTTTTACAGACATACTCGTTCATCTATCCCCACCCACAGGCGAGACAAGTCACCTGCTCCACATTAGCACCTGCAGGCTGCAGAAAAAATTCAAAGGGGTGTCGAAATGGTTGCCTATCTGGCAGGCGGAGTGATTGATGTCTCTGTACGGGAAAATTCGTAGAGTAACTAACAAAAATGCGCAGGTGGCACCAATGGGATTGCCAACTGGGACATCTTAGTTGCCGTATTACCCACAGGCGTTTTAATTTGCCATCACTCTGTATACACGCCACAGGAGGGTGCTAAAAAGGAGGGATGTAAGAGCATAAAAACTGCTTTAAGTTGCGGATAACATTTCAATTTCGTCGAATAGGTTTCTACAGTCCCTACTGGTTGCACCCTGCATACCAAAGCCAAACATTAGGGTCACACTACGCTCCAATTGGGTAAGACAACGCTCAGTGGGTATGCAGCCCCACAGTGTCCGTAGAAAAGGGCTGAATCTTCCAGAGTGTGTCAGCAGTGGCAAATTTTGTCTATAACGTCTGCCCATTGTACATTTCACTGAAAACTATCATTTTCGAGAGCGAAATCTGTGAAAATGAGAGCCTCTATGGATGGGGTTGTTTCGTTGACACCCTTTAAGCCACTTCCTGAGGCCTTTTCGTGTACATTGTGAGCAGCGCTGTGTTTTAAATGTTTTCATCAGTAACCTATAAGAAACCTGCGTGATTTCAACTCTTGACATCACAGTTCAGACCTTCATCGCGTATGCGTCGAACGAAGGTGTGAAATGTGGGTAAGAGAGAATGTGACGACCTTCCCGTCCTGTGACGTGTCCATGGTGGCCTTGGGCATAATTATGGAGGAATTTGGTGCCAATGTGACATCATTAACCCACCACATAGCTCACATGAACTTCTGAGCTCTGGCTTTTTTCGCATGTGTTGCACCTTGCTGTTTGAAGCATCGTAGAGATTAAGGATGACGTTGCAAGGAGCTACTCTATGGCAACATTACAGAGGAATGTTGGAGTCACGTGTGCGCCAATTTTCAAACAGAAGAGCAAGAAATCAGCTCGAAGACTACCACCAAATGTTGTGTACGACTTCGTACACAATGGTAAGGAGAGGTGGGCTACAGAGAGGAACAGCAAATGTCGTCATAGGAAAGTTGGACAGGAGCAGAAATGATTGACGAACAAGTAGCACACCAAACAGAAGATTTACTTTAGTTGTATTTCTCAAAACGTACAAAGACTCATTAAAATGATGCAACAACAAATAACAAAGACTCATTACAAATGGTGCAACAAGAAATAGAGTTCAGGTGTCGATGTCACAAGAAAGAAGTACGGATGAAAGCGTTATAGTGTAGCGGCTCCAAGTGCAAGTGGGAAGAGCTATACCTCTACCACGTCGGCTGAGAGTGCTCGTAGTACAGAGCTGTGGAGGTGTGGCTTAATGACACACACCATTGGGTCCTCTCTATCCCACATGACCGCTGTTAGTGTCGAACAGAAACTTGCAACTTTGGTACCAACGTAACGACGTCTATAGGATGGTATCTATACATGATACCATACCTTCTATTTATTTTCTTTCGATTAATATGCAAAAAAATGCATGATAATACACTCCTGGAAATTAAAATAAGAACACCGTGAATTCATTGTCCCAGGAAAGGGGAAACTTTATTGACACATTCCTGGGGTCAGATACATCACATGATCACACTGACAGAACCACAGGCACATAGACACAGGCAACAGAGCATGCACAATGTCGGCACTAGTACAGTGTATATCTACCTTTCGCAGCAATGCAGGCTGCTGTTCTCCCATGGAGACGATCGTAGAGATGCTGGATGTAGTCCTGTGGAACGGCTTGCCATGCCATTTCCACCTGGCGCCTCAGTTCGACCAGCGTTCGTGCTGGACGAGCAGACTGCGTGAGACGACGCTTCATCCAGTCCCAAACATGCTCGATGGGGGACAGATCCGGAGATCTTGCTGGCCAGGGTAGTTGACTTACACCTTCTAGAGCACGTTGGGTGGCACGGGATACATGCGGATGTGCATTGTCCTGTTGGAACCGCAAGTTCTCTTGCCGGTCTAGGAATGGTAGAACGATGTGTTCGATGACGGTTTGGATGTACCGTGCACTATTCAGTGTCCCCTCGACGATCACCAGAGGTGTACGGCCAGTGTAGGAGATCGCTCCACACACCATGATGCCGGGGGTTGGCCCTGTGTGCCTCGGTCCTATGCAGTCCTGATTGTGGCGCTCACCTGCACGGCGCCAAACACGCATACGACCATCATTGGCACCAAGGCAGAAGCGACTCTCATCGCTGAAGACGACCCGTCTCCATTCGTCCCTCCATTCACGCCTGTCGCGACACCACTTGAGGCGGGCTGCACGATGTTGGAGCGTGAGCGGAAGACGGCCTAACGGTGTGCGGGACCGTAGCCCAGCTTCATGGAGACGGTTGCGAATGGTCCTCGCCGATACCCCAGGAGCAACAGTGTCCCTAATTTGCTGGGAAGTGGCGGTGCGGTCCCCTACGGCACTGCGTAGGATCCTACGGTCTTGGCGTGCATCCGTGCTTCGCTGCGGTTCGGTCCTAGGTCGACGGGCACGTGCACCTTCCGCCGACAACTGGCGACAACATCGATGTACTGTGGAGACCTCACGCCCCACGTGTTGAGCAATTCGGCGGTACGTCCACCCGGCCTCCCGCATGCCCACTATACGCCCTCGCTCAAAGTCCGTCAACTGCACATACGGTTCACGTCCACGCTGTCGCGGCATGCTACCAGTGTTAAAGACTGCGATGAAGCTCCGTATGCCACGGCAAACTGGCTGACACAGACAGCGGCGGTGCACAAATGCTGCCCAGCTAGCTCCATTCGACGGCCAACACCGCGGTTCCTGGTGTGTCCGCTGTGCCGTGCGTGTGATCATTGCTTGTACAGCCCTCTCGCAGTGTCCGGAGCAAGTATGGTGGGTCTGACACACCGGTGTCAATGTGTTCTTTTTTCCATTTCCAGGAGTGTATATACTTAAGTAATAACTGATTCCAAGCGAAACGAAATTAAAACAGAGAAACGAAGTAACGATAGCAGTAACAAGTTTTTTGCGTGGCTATCCTCCACAGCAAGCATAGAAATACTTGTTTTGCGATTAAAACCACATTTCCCTGCTGCCACTTAATTTATTTATTCCAGACGCGTTTCTCCTTTTTCTTGTTCTAAGGCATCATCAGTGGGATCTATAACGGTACAGTTTTGTTATTTTTAGATTATTAAACAGTTCCCGCAACGATTTTTTTATGTAAAAAAGAAATTACTTACGATTTGCTGATCTGCATTTCCTCTCATCTGCTCTGGAGGTCGCACTACCACTTTATTACTTACATGTAACCACAACTTTGCGTTCTGACCTTTTCACACTGTTCACCATGTTTCTTCTTATTTTTTGTGGGGTACTATTGTTGTTTTACCACTCAATATAACTATTTCGTTGGACACTGCTTTTAACAACGTAAATATTGCAAACCCCATTGCGTGTTTCCCCCTCTTCGGCGTGTTTACCTACTTGTTGCCAACCTAATGAAGTATATGTTCAAAATTAACTTCTGTTCATGTGGAAGGGTTTATGGAAAAGTGAGTGTAAAGATGCTGTGTGGTATTATTATTATATTGGACAGTATTATTGTATTAATCCCCTTTGGGAGCGTTATTCTATTATTTTATCTATTAGTGTAATTACTGAAGTGCTTGGCATGAGTACTTGAAAAGTGAGTGTAAAGATGCTGTGTGGTATTATTATTATATTGGACAGTATTATTGTATTAATCCCCTTTGGGAGCGTTATTCTATTATTTTATCTATTAGTGTAATTACTGAAGTGCTTGGCATGAGTACTTGATCATTCAACAGGGTTTTCCTTTCTGCTTCGGTTTTCTGTATGTGGTAATTTTTTTGCAGGGTTAGGAGGTGTTTATTATCGTTGATTCTAATTATTTTCGTGTCATCTTCTCTAGTGGTTGGTTTGTGCTCATGTTCTCTTAGGTGTTCTGCAAATGTGGAGCGGTTTGTTCGATATTTCCAGGCTCCCATGTGTTCTTTGTATCTGACATCAAACGTTCTGATTGTTTGTCCTATGTATCTGCCTTCACAAGTGTTACACTGTGTGTGTGTGTGTGTGTGTGTGTGTGTGTGTGTGTGTGTGTGTGTGTGTGTGCGTGCGTGTGTGTGTTTTTGAAAATGTTGGTGATTTTAAGGGTGAGATTGTGTTTGTATGTCATTGTGTACCATTTTGTGTTTTCTTTCATATATTTCTGATTATCCTGTGTAGTTGTTATGAGACTCCATGTTTGTGTATGGTTCTGTTGTGTGATTCTTTGTGATTTGGTGCTTCCTGTTTTATCTTAGTTTTAATTTTGTTGTTTAGTGCCACACAAATAAAAGCTACGAAAAAGAACTTTATATAATAATGCAGATGGCACAAAATAATGGTTACAACAATAACATAGTCACAAAGCAAAACAACAAAATTAAAACTGAGTAATTACTTCGTTACATAAAAAGTCGCGACATGAACTGTATAATAATCTAAAAATAACACAACTGTATCGTTACAGATCCCACTGATGAGGCCTTAGAACAAGAAAAAGGCGAAACGCGCCTGGGATAAATAAATTAAGTGGCAGGAGGAAAAGGCGGTTTTATTTACAAAATAAGTATAATCATAGTAATGTTTATTCATTAACACAGTGACGTAAAAGTCATAATTACGAAGTCTTCAGTACCGATTCGACTATGTGCATACAAATCTCAGTGGTTAGGCCTATATGGAAAGTCAGATCAATTATTTGCTCTCACCAGATTAATGGACTCGACCACAGCAGGACATGACATGCTGAAGTTGAGATGGGCTGACTGTGGTCGCATCTCGATGTTCCTGTGACTTATAACGTCGTTCAGAGTAGCTTAAGTGCACTTTGCATTCTGTTTCCCGTTTCACACACTAGCATGTAGTCGACTCTGCTTCAGCGGTCAGCATGGCTATATTGTTTCAGGTGCGCTGACAATTTGACGTCCGTCGATGTTCATATGTCATGTTCTGCTAACAGTAATTAGACTGTAGATACTGAGTCCAAGTTATGTTTATAGATCAAGATCAAATAGCGGAAACCCAGTCGAAAGCCCATGGAATTCACTACTGAACTGAAAAGAAAACCATCTAAAATTTAATGGAAACTGGCAATATCACAAAACCATGATAAGTAAAATCAGTGTATACCGTTTGCATTGGAGAACACACCAGCTATATTTCAGTAGATGGAGTTTTGTGGGGCTTGAAACTTAGGCAACGTTTGGTGTATTTAGATGACAGAGTTTTCTGACCAAAGGACATGGAAGAGCATGTGTTACGTCTAAGGGAAGTGTTATGCACAGTGCCGTAACATTCAGTATAGGGAAATGCCACTTCACTCTACAACAAGTACAATATTAAGGGCCTGTCAGTGGCATGAGGGAGTCTGGACAGAACCTAGCTTAACAGAAGCTGTACAGTATTGTCCAACACTATGTACAGAGAAGGAGTTGCAATATCTAGAAAATTATTTCCGAAAGTTATTATGTCCTAGAGGCATTCTTAATTGTTCACACTTAACCAATCGTTGTTTACAGGACACAGTCCTTAACTAAAATATCCATATACGCTCATATAAAGAAGGCAAACCAGCTACGACTGTGGTAACAGCTACAGATAAGCACATGCTGCTGGAACCTCCGATTTAAGAAACTTTGTTGATAGACGGTAGTCAGTAGGTACAGGACTATCCTGTCAACTAGGCGTTGCATAATTAAAGTTTTTAAATGCAAACAGCAGTAAAATTTTGAGAGTTAGCCAAAAGAGAGTGATCTGAGCAGCTAAGGCGTAGTCAGTGGAAAAGGGTAGGACGTTTTGAGGATGAAGGAAATGGCTCGACGCCAGGATAGGAGTTAATTAACCGAATGCAGAGAAACAGATTCAATACATAGTGAGATGTCTTTGGGTAATAAAATGAATCTGAAAGAGAAACTAGATCTCGAATACCTAATGTATCACACAGGTGGTCAAAAGGAAATACTCCACTACGGCGTTGAACACCTCTTCTTTACCCTACTATAATGGTAATTGTTCCTCCTGCCACCATATTTATTAGACGCCATCACTTCACCCTCTATGACTTCTTCACCCACGTACACCGTACCTTCTCTACCCATGTCTTTGGAACTCTTCTTGGGCATTCGTAACACATCCCCTGCAAAACTTCAGCAATGGTATTAGCTTACTGGCCTCGTCCAAAAAAACGTAGTCCCCATCCACATGACACACGCCCAGTAAGTAACAAATGCCAGATACCCTCTTTAAAAAAATTAAAAATTAAAAACTAAAAAACTTAAAAATTAAAAAAATTAAAGAATTAAAAATTAAAATTAATTGTTGCTAAGGCGGGTGCCAGGTTGAGATTAATTGGAAGAGTCCTTAGAAAATGTAGTCCGTCAACAAAGGAGATGGCTTACAAAACACTCGTTCGACCTGTACTTGAGTATTGCTCATCAATGTGGGATCCGTACCAGGTCGGGATGACGGAGGAGATAGAGAAGATCCAAAGAAGAGTGACGCTTTTCGTCACAGGGTTATTTGGTAAGCGTGATAGCGTTACGGAGATGTTTAGCAAACTCAAGTGGCAGACTCTGCAAGAGACGCGCTCTGCATCGCGGTGTAACTTGCTGTCCATGTTTCGAGAGGGTCCGTTTCTGGATGAGGTATCGAATATATTGCTTCCCCCTACTTATACCTCCAGGGGAGATCACGAATGTAAAATCAGAGAGATTCGAGCCCGCACAGAGGCTTTCCGGCAGTCGTTCTTCCTGCGAACCATACGCGACTGGAACAGGAAAGGGAGGTAATGACAGTGGCACGTAAAGTGCCCTCCGCCACACACCGTTGGGTGGCTTGCGGAGTATAAATGTAGATGTAGATGTAGCATCTCTCAATCATTTGAGACCTTCACTATATAAATCCTTGATCTAAACAGAAGTGATCTCACATTTGTTCCTCTTCATACTACCTCATCATTATGCATTCGGTTCCAATATCCATCCAAAAATACCCAAGACCACTCCCACAACTACTGAAATGCCTACTGAAGGTTCATAGATACCAATTTCTGAAGCCATCCGCTAACTTCCCACCCACTAACTTATGTCTTTCCATCATCTTCCTGCAGAAGATCTTGTCAGACGCCATATTTAACCACATCTCTACCAAGACCATCTACCATAAATTTCCCACCCTTATTCGACAAGCTTTTTTCCTCCTCCCTAAATCTGGTCGAATATACCATTTCCTCCAGCAGACTCATCGTTACCGGGATATAAACTCGCGTGATCGGCAAATACAGGCACCCATTAGAAAGTAAATGATAAAAATCGCGCTATAAATACACCAGGCTTAACGCTACAATTCTCTAAGTGTTGCAGAGCATTTCATCGACTCACCAGTAGTTTTCCCTCCTCCACAAGAACCATACCCTACTTGACAAATTGAGTAAAGCTGGATTCCACCTCTACGACATCTTCTAAGTTCACGGTGATCTCCATTTCGATTACTCCATGATCTCTACACCTAATGAAAGTACAGACACCACTGTCGTACCCCTGACTCCGGCCTGCCGGAGTGGCCGTGCGGTTCTAGGCGCTACAGTCTGGAGCCGAGCGACCGCTACGGTCGCAGGTTCGAATCCTGCCCCGGGCATTGATGTGTGTGATGTCCTTAGGTTAGTTAGGTTTAATTAGTTCTTAATTAGTTGAACCCTGACTCCGACTCCTGGGTCAAAATAGCACATACAGAATTAAAATGGTAACCACAGCACACGGCATACGTCCTGTACAAAAAACATATCACTGCCCCTAGCCGCAACTGCATTTACATATAGACAGCTTAAAGTTACGCCATACCTCCTTCCCGGTAACCCAAGCAACGCCTCTACAACATGATCTTGATCTGTGAAAATCTCGTAAATCATATCTTTCCTCAGACTAAGCAGCCACCCATATCGGCTTCAGTTCGGTGTTCAGCAATATATTTGAATCAACCTTCTCCTAAACCTTTCATAAACACGTGAAACAGCACCTTGTGCTGTAGCGTGCTTCTTCCGGTGAGAGAAGCCGAGTAAGTATGACAGATATCCCCACTTTTTTGCTGATGTCCAGACTGCACGTAAGTGAACCTCCTGTTAAACCCACCGACGTTGGTGTTACGTATTGCCCCACTGACTTGAGGGCCAGAGTTCTCCAGTAGAAGCAGAAAGCTGTCACTGAGTTTCTTTTGGCGGAAAACCAAAGCATTGCCGTTATTCATAAGCCCTTGCAGAATGTCTACGGAGATCTGGCAGTGAACAAACCTACAGCGACTCTTTGATCGTGGTGTTTGTCAGTCTCGCATCAAGGTAATGTACACACGCCATTCTTCAGTGTGGCGGCTGGACGCACACAACTGCGACTCCTGCAATGTTCGAGGTGACCGACGGTTTACAATCAAATACATCGCTCCTCAGCAGGACGTCTCTGATGGTAGTGCTGACATGTCTACCAGTTGGGGTACTCAAACGCGTTAGCCCTCTGGGTTTCTAATAAAAGACCATAAAGAGCAACGAATGATCATCCGTGTGGAATTCCTTGCGCTTTACGAGGCTGATCATTACAATTTTTTCGAACATTGTCAAAGACGATGAAAGATGAATTCATCACAAAGAAAAAATGGCTGACATCGAAATAAGTGTCCAAGGAATAGAAAAGCAACTGGAATCACTCAACAGAGGAAAGTCCACTGGACCTGACGGGATACCAATTCGATTCTACACAGAGTACCCGAAAGAGCTTGCTCCCCTTCTAACAGCCGTGTACCGCAACTCTTTAGAGGAATGGAAGGTTCCAAATGATTGGAAAAGAGCACAGGTAGTCCCAGTCTTCAAGAAGGGTCGTCGAGCAGATGCCCAAAACTATAGACCTATATCTCTGACGTCGATCTGTTGGAGAATTTTAGAGCATGTTTTTTGCTCACGTATCATGTCGTTTCTGGAAACACAGAATCTAATCTGTAGGATTCAACATGGATTCCGGAAACAACGATCGTGTGAGGCCCAACTCGCTTTATTTGTTCATGAGACCAAGAAAATATTAGATTCAGGCTCCCAGGCTTTCGATACAGTTCTGCACTGTCGCCTGATAAACAATGTAAGAGCCTACAGAATATCAGATCAGCTGTGTGGCTGGATTGAAGAGTTTTTAGCAAACAGAACAGAGCATGTTGTTCTCAATGGAGAGATGTCTACAAACGTTAAAGTAATCTCTGGCGTGCCGCAGAGGAGTGTTATGGGACCATTGCTTTCCACAATATATATAAATGACCTAGTAGATAGTGTCGGAACTTCCATGCGGCTTTTCGCGGATGATGCTGTAGCATACAGAGAACTTGCAGCATTAGAAAATTGCAGCGAAATTCAGGAAGATGTGCAGCGGATAGGCACTTGGTGCAGGGAGTGGCCACTGACCCTTAACATAGACAAATGTAACGTACTGCGAATACATAGAAAGAAGGATCCTTTATCGTATGATTATATGATAGCAGAACAAACACTGGTAGCAGTTACTTTTGTAAAATATCTGGGAGTATGCGTGCGGAACGATTTGAAGTGGAATGATCATATAAAATTAATTGTTGGTAAGGCGGGTACCAGGTTGAGTTTCATTGGGAGATTCCTTAGAAAACGTAGTCCATCAACAAAGGAAGTGCCTTACAAAACACTCGTTCGACCTATACTTGAGTATTGCTCATCAGTGTGGGATCCGTACCAGGTCGGGTTGACGGAGGAGATAGAGAAGATCCAAAGAAGTACGGCGCGTTTCGTCATAGGGTTATTTGGTAAGCGTGATAGCGTTACGGAGATGTTTAACAAACTCAAGTGGCAGACTCTGCAAGAGAGGCGCTCTGCATCGCAGTGCAGTTTGCTGTCCAGGTTTCGAGAGAGTGCATTTCTGGATGAGGTATCGAATATATTGCTTCCCCCTACTTATATCTCCCGAGGAGATCACGAATGTAAAATTAGAGAGATTCGAGCGCGCACAGAGGCTTTCCGGCAGTCGTTCTTCCCGCGAACCATACGCGACTGGAACCGGAAAGGGATGTAACGACAGTGGCACATAAAGTGCCCTCCGCCACACACCATATGGTGGCTTGCGGAGTGTAAATGTAGATGTAGATGTAGATCATATGGAACCGGAAACAAAATGGCAATCCATGGAGTTGCGCTCCAATGCCTATTCTCCGAAGACAGAGTTGAAAGCTGCATCCCAGCTGGTAAAGTCACGGTGACTGCCTTCTGGGACTCTTGAACGGATTTGATGTCCTCCCTCATGGTGCAACGATAACCTCTGAAGTGTATTGTGCTACCCTGAGAAAATCGTGCAAACGGAGTTCTCCTTTCCATCGCAACGTAAGGCCTCACGCAAGTTTGTACACACGAGAGGAGCTCACAATACTTCATTGGACTGTTCTGTCTCATCCACCCCGCAGTCCAGATTTCCGTCTGTTTGGCCCAATGAAGGATGAACTCCGTGGGAAGCTGTACGTGAATCAACGGGAGGCTACTGATGCAGCAAGACGTTGGCTCCGACGTCGATCAGTAGAATGGTTCCCTGCAGGCATATAGGCCCTCTCAGTAAGATATTGTAAGGCACTGAACAGATATTATGTTGAAAAATAAGATTTGTAGCCAAAAGAGTGCGGAATAATATGGTGTATTGGAATCGCGAGTAAAACCAAAATGCTTTCAGAAAAAAATATGTTGCATTACCTATCGAACTTCCCTTGTATTTTGTATGAACGTACACGTATATAATATTCCACGTATTTTTTCATTACAAAATGTCCCAAACCGGCTATTTGCGTCATAAAGATGACATCAGAAAGATGCACTCCCTTTTGGCGTCAACATTCTAGTAACTTGTTACGGAGATTCCGGTGAAGCATCTCTCGGGGAATGACAGTGATTTCGTCTTCAATCTTCAGTTATAGGTCGTGGATAGTTGGTGGAAGAGCGTGGAACACATTTAAGATGTCCCCACCAGAAAGAATCGTATGCAGTGAGATCAGGGAATCTCACAGGCAATGAACTGTCACTGTTACGTGAAATGACGTGCCTACCAAACAGTTGACGAAAGTCTCCCATCGATTCTTGAGCAGAATGTGGCATGCTTCCGTCCTACTGGAACCACATGTTTTTAATGTTACGATTGCGCAGTGTCGGTATAAAGAATGCTTTAAGAACATTAAAAGACTCCCACTGTTTATTAACTACCCAAAACGTCAAAATTTTGGTATTCGATTCTTTTATGGGACGATCTTTTGCCCTATAACAGGGACTTCTCGAGGCCGCGATCTTCCTATTGAACAAAACCGTGCTTAACACTCTCAACATACCCCTGCGTGCCAAGTCGTGTAAAGTCTGACAAATATTAATTGAATTCAGCCCTAGTTTCTATCACAACGAAAACGCGTACCGAAAATCTGACTACCGGAGTTGAGATCAACCGATCAGAAATTGAACTTTACCAAATGTTTCCTAGACATATCACGTCAGTGCTCACAGGAGGAAGGATGGCGTGCTTGTATCCACGGCAGGAAAAAATTTAACTAACTAATTTGAAACTGAGAGGACATTTATTTACAAAGCGGAACGTAGTCCAGAACAGCTTTCAACAAGGAACCCTCATAAAATCCTAACACTATGGTTCTGTAAGAGCAAACTCTATTTATCATTATTATCAAGAGAAGATTAGGCTTGGCCACTGGCACAACATGGTCGCATATACACTCACACGCACCGAGCGAGGTGGCGCAGTGGTTAGCACACTGGACTCGCATTCGGGAGGACGACGGTTCAATCCCGCCTCCAGCCATCCTGATTTAGGTTTTCCGTGATTTTCCTTAATCGTTTCAGGCAAATGCCGGGATGGTTCCTTTGAAAGGGCACGGCCGATTTCCTTCCCAATCCTTCCCTTACCGAGCTTGCGCTCCGTCTCTAATGACCTCGTTGTCGACGGGACGTTAACACTAACCATCACCACCACCACCACTCACACGCAAAGTCTTAGACGGTCACAGAATTACCGAAGAAAATATTCACCATTTTCTAGCCAAAGTTGAGTCGTTAAAACTGGCTTGGGCCTTGCAGTGGAAAGAAAACACCAAACGTAATCAGACTCACGATGTATGAAGTGAATCGTGAGTGGGTAAAGAACAAGCTCTGGCCCACCTGAATCTGGTTTAATGATAGCAAAATTATCACTCACGAGAGCTCCACAACTAAAGTTACAGAAAGTTCCCAACTCGAAAAATTTGAGCTAATTCCCGTCCAAACTCGCCGATTAAATGGGCACAGGAGCGATACATTATACTCACCACACAGCAGCACAGAGAGTCATCTGTGACTCGACTCTTCCGTGACACGCTAACTTCCGACCTAAAACCAACCTACCTCGCCTCCGAGCACAGAGACCGAAAAACCTGGACGGAGCGAACTAACCAGTCAACAAAACATGCTCTTTAGCAGTACCAGGCACATCCTACAGTCTAATGCAGGAGAGGCAACGCCTCTTCACTCGTTCTCAAAACGTTCCATCGGTTCAATGTCTAAGTTATGAACGGACGCGTCGCTCACGCATGGTTCTGGAGGAGCCAAACGCGAGCGCACCCTTTACAAAAACCAGCACCGACGACGCTCCGCCTGAGTCACGCCTCAAGTCACCTTTGAAAGTTCCACTTAAGTGGCGTTCCCAGGCCTCTCCCGCAAAGCTAAACCGAGAAAGTCCACCTGAATGCAACATTCATTGAATCCAGCTATCATCCATGTTTAGGAGAGGTGGCAGGTACTTGGTGTGCTGAATATAAAACATAATAAAGACGAAAATAAAACAAACTCAGTTTCGGTTCCCAACAAGATATTCCTTCTTGGCATGGAAATACTGTGAGAAAACACTGGCAGAGAAAAGACAATCTGCGCAACTTGATAAAACTACCAAACTATATGAAAGAGGGTTCGATTGCCGCCTTGCATTGTTTCACACCCAGGTTACAAATATCATTCCGGACCTGTTATTACAATGTTATGACAGGGCCAAGTAATTCTTTCCACATTTACTGTCTTCCTAGCCCCAGCTAATTCTTAGTGCTGAGACCACAGGAGGGAACCCTAAACTCTTGTGTTCAGAATGAAAATTTTCTCAATTACCCTCTACATTACGCAAATGCTATGTACAGTGTAAATTTCCTCACGTAATAATATGATTTTTCAACATTATTAAGAACAACATGGGAATATCTAAAAAAATCATGACCTGCCTTCCCCCGGACCACACACACAATTCATAATATTCCAAAATATGGGAATATAGGAATTATCAGAAACATAGGTTCACAAACTGATGTCACTCATCAACGATATAAAACCACATTAACACTGATAACTAAGAACATCAAATATCCACAAAAATAATTAATACCTCAACAGTGTAGGAATGTATTTGTGTTGCAAGTACAAAAAATTGTGTCACACATTAATACAAGTTTACTAATAACTAGGTACATAAAAATTTAGTCCTCATTCTGATGAAATGTGATATAAATAAAGGTCGTTTTTTTTCTGAAAAAAGAATCATAATACAAGTTATGGTCCTTATTGGACGAATTTAAGAAAATTATGTAGAAATGTAACCGCCAAGTCGTGCAAAAAAGGGAAAAACTACACGAAGAAAAAATTTATATGTTTACACATGGGGTACCATACAGTGTATGGCCTAAACCCTTCGCTTCATTGTTTCTACAAACGCAAACACAGTTTGTCGTTGGGGTGGGGTGGTAGGAAGTTTTGGTCAAGTCTGAGTATTTCATCTCATGGCGCAGTACTTCGGACAACGAAAGCATGTGGGGAGAAACGAGGAGTGTGCATCTACACAGTCCATCTCTTCATTGCCACCAAAAATGTCATGCCAAATCCACCCGAGTTTATAGACGTGCACTGTCAATTTACAAAGCAATTGTTCTAGTGTTTAATTTAATTTTAATTTATTACTTGTTGATCAAAATTCCTTTGAATTTTCAATCTGTAGAGGGTTGTTCCCTACCTATTCCTGCCACGTGGGATAGCCGCCCGGTGTTAGGCGTCATGATGCGGTTCGCGCGGCTCCACCTGTCGGAGGTCCTCCCTTTGGCATGGGCGTGTGTGTTGTCCTTAGTGTAAGTTAGTCTAAGTTAGGTTAAGTAGTGTATAAGCCCAGCGACCGAGTACCGCATCATTTTGTTCCCATAGGAACTTACCACACATTTCCAAAGTTTCCTACTTATTCCCCTATTCCAAAAACTGCATTTGGGTGGCGGGGGGTGGGGGGGGGGGTGGGGGGGGGGTGGAGGCTTCACTCAGCACTCAGCTGCTACCTTTTACAAACATGTCCATAATTTTTGCTGGTAAGATCATGTGTTAATTAGACTGCCAATCATTAGCATTGCCCATACTCTGAAAGCCATTAATGTCCAAGCTCTACTTTATCGTTTCTCTTGTTCTATTCTGAATGGAAAATACAGTGCGAAAATGTCGACAGTAAATTAGTTCCAGCGTCGCATTTCAGTCTTTCATTTACTCAGCAGACACAACTGCATCTCATTACAAACAGCCTGTAGTCTCTGTCCGACTTACCGTAAGTCAGTGCCAGCGCACAGGATGATGAGAAAGGAGAGGTTACCGCAGCCTGCAGTTCTCGCTCGTTCAGTCATCATTCTGGACATGGATGACTGTTACTGAGCTCGCCGCGCCTGAGACAAATCCCCAGCGTTAGGCGACCCTTGGTGAGAAGCAGGTGCGGATGTCCAAATAAGTATCGATTAGCAAAGCCAGAACTGTCTTGAGCAACAACACAAACAATCAGAGTTCCAAAACAAAGTCCCACTCCAGATAGCGAGGTAACAGTTGCAGTTGCGAAATAAGGGCTTCAGTATCAACACGCGAACTGCCAGAGAAGAAACAATATAAAAAGGCGAGAAAACTGTGACGTTGTTACTAATGGCGGCAGGTTGCGGAACTTAAAATACAAAAACATGGCGTTGACGATGCGGATGAAGACACACAGGAGGGAGACATGCACAATTAAAAAACACGGTAACAGTCTGGTTTCTGTTCGCACGAGATAAAAACACAACTAGCGACAGTATGGTGGCAGTTCGCAACACTGACAGGGGGCGCACAACACTGAACACTCACTTTAAACAGCACAGTAGAGGCGACACAGCGGCAGGTCGGGGAGCCACTCCAACTGCGAGCCCGTGTATTTATTTCCTTCAGCAGCCCAACGGTCATCACCACGTGACCTGCTTGCTCTGACCCTTAGAGACAAAGCTGCACACAACGAAACTGTCTGCTACACAAATAATATCACTACCACTCTGCGAGTATGTCTTCGTATCGATGGAGTGGCGGGATATTAGATCAGTCTTAAAATCTACTATGTGCATTACCCACCTGAAGTTTAACTAGAAGTAATTAAGTCTGTATACAGGAACAGACTGATCCAACAGAACTCGGTTGACATAATAGTTCATACTGCGTAGAACTCCAGCTCATTTATGATCCTGATTTACACTAATAAGACAAATCATTATCACGACCTGCTTAATAGCTTGTTGTTACGCCTTTGGGACACAGTTCTGTTGCGATTTCTTGAAGCATGGTTTCGAGAAGACCTTGGTAAGCTTTCGGAGGTATATGGCACCAGGTGTCTACGAACCGATTCACGTAAAATACGTGCCGGTGGGCTTTGAGTTGGCACCCAATGGCGTTCCAGTTACGTTCCATCAAACACAGATTAAGTGAATTTGGCGGCCAAGACATCAGCGTGAGTTCACCATCATGTTGTTCAAAGCACTTCAGCAGTATTCTAGCCTTGTAAAGACATTTATCCTGCTGAAAAATACCAGAGCCGCCGGGAAAGACACCAGCATGAATGGAAGCAGGTGGTTCTCAATACTGTTCACGAAGCCCACAGCTCTCGTAACCTCTGATTACTACTACAGATCACCTGAACGTCCAACTGAATATCCATCATAGCATTATGCGACCCTTACGAATCTGCGTCCATAGTGTGGGCCATGCTTCCAGCGACTTTCCGTACACGACAATCGACCTAGTGTAACAAGAAACTAGGTCGCATGTTTCTGTTGACCTACACTTCAATCTCTATAACCCCGTTCCCACTGCAAAAGTAAGTGTTGGAGCTGTTGAGTCAACAGATTTAAGTATAGGAGCGCTTGCAACAACTTCACTCTAGATTACTGCTGAAATTGTGATGGGGTGGACTGGTTGTAACAGCCATACATTTCACAAGGTCGCTGCAGGTAGTTGAGGCACATGCTGCGAACGTTTATTCCACTCAGCTTCAATCTTCTATGGCTGAAGATATTACTAGGTCTTACGTCCGTTGGAAGCACACAGGTGGTTACACATGGCTAGTAGACTGCTTTTCTGTTGGTAACGATTAATGAAACATTTTAAGGGCTGTCAAGGTAGTTTTTATTAATCACTTGAGCAACCCTTATGGAATATATACTACTCGTATTCACAATTACTTTGAAAAACAGTCACACGCATTTGAAATAAAACAAAATCTGCGGACGCACACTAGCTCTATTTATGTCTTTCTCTCAGACTCTCACCACCTCTTCAGGTCAAGCAATCTCTGTTGTTGAATGCTAGCCAATAAGAGGCTAGAAAAGGCAACGTTTTCTGGTAACGGAGTGCACTGTACACTCAACTGAAGGTGAGAAACGTATTTCTCAGTCGCTTCACGTGTTCAGCTATGCACCCAATGCATAGTCTGAACGCTTTGGCTATCACTCAGTTGAGTTTATTTCAAAATGCCCAACATTACGGTTTTTGTATATCGCTTTATTTGGCTGGACTGACTGAAAAGTTATATGCAGACAATTATTAGTAAAAAGAGACCAAAAACTCAACATGATTTCATAGATTGTCCTCAAGTTACATTATTTCAGACTGTTGTCTAAATACACTTTAATTTCTCGATATGTTTGAAAAAAACTTTGTAGCTTTTTTTATCCATTGTTTGAAACATTTTTAGATTCCGACAGATCGCTCCCGATGCAGTTTTGCATTCCACTCGGCCAATACTGGTTCATGAAAGTGCCTCTAAAGTGGTCACAAGTACTACACCAAGCTCCTGTTCTCAACCCTCAAAAAATCTTTTCCGCTTATAATCTGCTAATTAGACACCCACTCCCTTTCTTATCGTCTCACTGAGAAGACAACAATCCCTCAAACAGTTTCATAAACGCAACAGGATGTATGTTTCCTTTTGTAGAAACACTATGAAATTAACTTAAACATTGACAACCAGAGATCTCATAGATAATAATAGTTTGTTTTTCTTGCTTTTACCACTCGTCCAATCGCTTCTTAACTTCAGTTTCTACTTTACTGGCATAATTAGTAATTAATTCTAAATCTGAAAACTATGTGTGTTTATTTCAGCAGCAAATTTACTTCAGTTCAAGATTAATTTCGTCAGAATTTTAATAACACATACGTTTAACCTGCTATACGTCGTTACTGAAGTCAATTTGAGCTATGGAAAACTTATCTAATTTTGATTTGTAGTGCTCAAGATTTAAATCACAGTTATTGCTAATTGCCTTTTGCTCCTTAATTACCTGAGTGGTTGATTTAGAGGAGGGGACGAAACTGCGAGGCCATTGGTCCCATTGGATTGTGGAAGGATTGGGAAGAAAGTCGGCCGTTCCCTTTCAAAGGAATCATCCCGGCATTTCCCTAAAGCGATTTATGGAAATCATGGATAACCTAACTGAGGATGGTCGGACGCGAGTTTGAACAGTCGTCCTCCCGAAAGTGAGTCCACTGTGCTATCCACTGCGCCACCTCACTCGGTAACTAACTGATAAACAACAGATTCCAACCAGGTAATTTTAAGCTCATGGACTTCTCTTGTTAGGTTATTACTAGAC
Source organism: Schistocerca gregaria (assembly GCF_023897955.1). Classification (NCBI taxonomy): domain Eukaryota; kingdom Metazoa; phylum Arthropoda; class Insecta; order Orthoptera; family Acrididae; genus Schistocerca; species Schistocerca gregaria. The sequence goes on from NC_064931.1 coordinate 378,760,285, forward strand.
AATGTTTCTGAAAAAGAATTATTCAATAATTTCTGCTGTTCCTCATACTCCCCAAGCTAACCAATGATTCTTAACAGTTTTGATTCGTTTCGTCAATAACTTCACCAAGATTTTGACGACATTTGACACGAAATTCCATGAAAAACATCATCAACATACCTTCACCATCACTGATATTTACCACAGTGCTTCCACTTGGCTTTCACTTCCACTGTCAACAGCTATGGTGTCTGCTGACACAGTGCTATGACTAATTTTAGTTACGATTTGGGATTTCATGTGGTTCATCATTTCAGGGGAGTGTTCTGCCGTTTTATTTTCTGCATTTACGGCAACAGAGGCTAATCATCCACGAAAAATGTCTGCGAATGAGCATCTTCCCTCCCCTGGGAATAGCGTAACGCTCTATTTCTGAGAAATACAATCTTTTCTTGCTCAGTACTCATTTTAGTGAATGTTACTGACAATTGAACAAATAATGAAATATGATGCAGAAAGACTTATTAGCCTACGGTTACAAATGTGTTTCATTACGCTAAGGTTGCTACACACTTCTGTTGCAAAAAGGTAAACGACCAGCTTACGGTGAAATTTGCGGTGTTCTTATTTAGAGAACGACTGGTGAGGGAAGGTCGTCTGGGCATGGTACCGAGCTGGTGGTCGCGCAAGCGCCAATTTCGCTAGATTGTTCGTTAAGCAGACAACTGACGACAATATGCCACGTCGCTGACAGCTTCTCTATGTCCGTCAGCACGTCCGAAGGTTGCACGCTGCTCAAATAGCGGCCCAAGAGAATGTCAAATCGATGAAGTCTTTTCTCTTTCCTACTCTGTATTATACTGCAATGTTTCTAACTCATCAACACTCTAATGTGGAAATTACAGCTATAACTTTACCTTCACTAAACTAACAGCGGATTCGTTGTTATAGCGATAAATGTTCTGTTAGTCACTGTAGCGATCACTCTTGCATCGACCTCTACTATTGATCATAGCTACTGTTCGTTTAATCATCCTGACAGACCAAATTGTACATCTGTCACACAGTTTTGTTAGTCAGTGTTTGTTCAAACTGCTCAATTGACAACTCTTACTAACAATCCACATCACAGCCACAGAGACTCAAAATCATTCCCACAAGGGATGACACATGTAACAACTTCCTAGACATCACTGCGGAACACCCGGTAGCGCTGGCTGATTGTAACAGCAAGACATCTCACCCAGGCTCTCCTGGTAGACCTGTACACCTCAAGCACATGACGCAAATGTTTTTCACGTTCAGTCTTATCTACCTGTATCTTTACACAAAAGTTATCATACAGTTGTAGGTCCGCTGATAGCAATCACGTTCACTACAGAGAGGGTCGCTACGTCTGATTAACAGGCCGCTTGTCTATTGGCACTAGCTTTCAATTTTTTTTAGTAATGCCAAATTACTTTTTTATTTCTCACGAACATTATCATTGTGGAATGAGTATCAATCGTATTCACTATCACTTCCTCACAGGGTCGTGCTCTGGACAGCCAACGAAAGATGGGAAACGTAGTTTTCAGTCTTTCAAGTGTTTCACCACGTATCCAGTGCGTCATCATAACGCAATAGGCGTCATCCAGTTCAGTTTATCCCATAGGCAGGATTCCACATCTACATCTACATTTATACTCCGCAAGCCACCCAACGATGTGTGGCGGAGAGTACTTTACGTACCACTGTCATTACCTCCATTTCCTGTTAGAGTCGCGTATGGTTCGCGGGAAGAACGACTGCCGGAAAGCCTCTGTGCGCGCTCGAATCCCTCTAATTTTACATTCGTGATCTCCTCGGGATGTATAAGTAGGGGGAAGCAATATATTCGATACCTCATCCAGAAATGCACCCTCTCGAAACCTGGACAGTAAGCTACAACGCGATACAGAGCGCCTCTCTTGCAGAGTCTGCCACTTGAGTTTGTTAAACATCTCCGTAACGCTATCACGCTTACCAACTAACCCTGTGACGAAACTCGCCGCTCTTCTTTGGATCTTCTCTATCTCCTCCGTCAGCCCGACCTGGTACGGATCCCACACTGATGAGCAATACTCAAGCACAGGTCGAACGAGTGTTTTGTAAGCCACCTCCTTTGTTGATGGACTACGTTTTCTAAGGAATCTCCCAAAGAATCTCAGCTTCGCGCTCGACTTACCAACAATTAATTTTATATGATCATTCCACTTCAAATCGTTCCGCACGCATACTCCCAGATATCTTACAGAAGTAACTGCTACCAGTGTTTGTTCTGCTATCATATAATCATACAATAAAGGATCCTTCTTTCTATGTATTCACAATACATTACATTTGTGTATGTTAAGAGTCAGTTGCCACTCCCTGCGCCAAGTGCCTATCCGCTGCATATCTTCCTGCATTTCGCTGCAATTTTCTAATGCTGCAACTTCTCTGTATACTACAGCATCATCCGCGAAAAGCCGCATGGAACTTCCGACACTATCTGCTAGGTCATTTATATATATTGTGAAAAGCAATGGTCCCATAACACTCCCCTGTGGCACGCCAGAGGTTACTTTAACGTTTGTAGACATCTCTCCATTGACAACAACATGCTGTGTTCTGTTTGCTAAAAATTCTTCAATTAAGCCACACAGCTGATCTGATATTCTGTAGGCTCTAACTCTGTTTATCAGGCGACAGTGCGGAACTGTATCGAACGCCTTCCGGAAGTCAAGGAAAATGGCATCTACCTGGGAGCCTGAATCTAATAGTTTCTGGGTCTCATGAACAAATTAAGCGAGTTGGGTCTCACATGATCGTTGTTACCGGAATCCATGTTGATTCCTACAGAGTAGATACCGGGTTTCCAGAAATGACATGATACGCGAGCAAAAAACATGTTCTAAAATTCTACAACAGATCGATGTCAGAGATATAGGCCTATAGTTTTGCGCATCTGCTCGACGACCCTTCTTGAAAACTGGAACTACCTGCGCTCTTTTCCAATCATTTGGAACCTTCCGTTCCTCTAGAGACTTGCGGTACACGGCTGTTAGAAGGGGGCAAGTTCTTTCGCGTACTCTGTGTAGAATCCAATTGGTATCCCGTCGGGTCCAGTGGACTTTCCTCTATTGAGTGATTTTAGTTGATTTTATATTACTTGGACACTTATTTCAATGTTTGCCATTTTTTCGTTCGAGCGAGGATTTAGAGAAGGAACTGCAGCGCGGTCTTCCTCTGTGAAACAGCTTTGGAAAAAGGTGTTTAGTATTTCAGCTTTACGAGTGCCATCCTCTGTTTCAATGCCATTATCATCCCAGAGTGTCTGGATATGCTGTTTAGATCCACTTACTGATTTAACGTAAGACCAGAAGTTCCTACGATTTTCTGTCAAGTCGGTACATAGAATTTTACTTTCGAATTCGCTGAGCGCTTTACGCATAACCCTCCTTACGCTAATTTTGACATCGTTTAGCTTCTGTTTGTCTGTTAGGTTTTGGCTGCGTTTAAATTTGCAGTGAAGCTCTCTTTGCTTTCGCTGTAGTTTCCTAACTATGTTGTTGAACCACGGTGGGTTTTTCCCGTCCCTCACAGTTTTACTTGGCACGTACCTGTCTGAAACACATTCTACGATTGCCTTGAAGTTTTTGCATAAACACTTAACATTGTCAGTGTCGAAACAGAAATTGTCGTTTTGACCTGTTACGTAGTCTGAAATCTGCCTCCTATTACTCTTGCTGAACAGATAAACCTTCCTCCCTTTTTCATATTCCTGTTTTCTTCCATATTCAGGGATGCTGCAACGGTCTTATGATCAGTGACTCCCTGTACTGCGCTTACAGAGTCAAAATTTCGGGTCTGTTTGTTATCAGTAGGTCCAAGATATTATCTCCACGAGTCGTTTGTCTGTTTCATTGCTCGAGGTTATTTTCGAGTAGTGCATTCAGTATAATGTCACTCGATGCTCTGTCCCTACCACTCGTCCCAAACATCTGAGTGTCCCAGTCTATATCTGGTAAACTGAAATCTCCACCTAAGACTATAACATGCTGGGGAAACTTATGTAAAATGTATTCCAGATTTTCTCTCAGTTGTTCTGCCACTAATGCTGCTGAGTCGGGAGGTCGGTAAAAGGAGCCAATTATTAACCTAGCTCGGTTGCTGAGTATAACCTCCACCCATAATAATTCACAGGAACTGTTGTTGTTGTTGTTGTGGTCTTCAGTCCTGCGACTGGTTTGATGCAGCTCTCCATGCTACTCTATCCTGTGCAAGCTTCTTCATCTCCCAATACTGCAACCTACTTCCTTCTGAATCTGCTTAGTGTAGTCATCTCTTGGTCTCCCTCTATGATTTTTACCCTCCACGATGCTCTCCAATACTAAATTGGTGATCCCTTGATGCCTCAGAACATGTCCTACCAACTGATCCCTTCTTCTGGTCAAGTTGTGCCACAAACTTCTCTTCTCCCCAATCCTATTCAATACTTCCTCATTACTTACGTGATCTACCCATCTAATCTTCAGCATTCTTCTGTAGCACCACATTTCAAAAGCTTCTATTCTCTTCTTGTCTGAACTATTTATCGTCCATGTTTCACTTCCATACATGGCTACACTCCATACAAATACTTTCAGAAATGACTTCCTGACACTTAAATCTATACTCGATGTTAACAAATTTCTCTTCTTCAGAAACGCTTTCCTTGCCATTGCCAGTCTACATTTTATATCCTCTCTACATCGACCATCATCAGTTATTTTGCTCCCCAAATAGCAAAACTCCTTTACTACTTTAAGCATCTCATTTCCTAATCTAATTCCCTCAGCATCACCCGACTTAATTCGACTACATTCCATTATCCTCGTTTTGCTTTTGTTGATGTTCATCTTATACCCTCCTTTCAAGACACTATCCATTCCATTCAACTGCACTTCCAAGTCCTTTGCTGTCTCTGACAGAATTACAATGTCATCGGCGAACCTCAAAGTTTTTATTTCTTCTCCATGGATTTTAATACCTACTCCGAATTTTTCTTTTGTTTCCTTTACTGCTTGCTCAATATACAGATTGAATAACATCGGGAAGGGGCTAAAAGCCCGTCTCACTCCCTTCCCCCACTTCTATTTCACTACGGGATAAGGTACTACTAACAGCTACAAACACGCCACCACCGGTTGCACGCAAACTATCCTTTCTAAACACTGTCTGTGCCTTTGTAAACATTTCGGCAGAATTTATCTCTGGCTTCAGACAGCTTTCCGCACCTATAACGATTTCAGCTTCGGTGCTTTCTATCAGCGCTTGAAATTCCGGTACTTTACCAACGCAGCTTCGACAGTTTACAATTACAATACCGTTTGATGCTTGGTCCTCACATGTCCTGACTTTGCTCCGCACCTTTTGAGGCTGTTGCCCTTTCTGTACTTGCCCGAGGCCATCTCTGACCCCCCCCCCCCCCCAAAAAAAAAAGAAAAAAAAAAAAAACGGCCCAGTCCACGCCACACAACCCGTGCTACCCGTGTAGCCGCCTGCTGTGTGTAGTGCACTCCTGACCTATTCAGCGGAATCCGATACGCAAGTCGAGGAATCTGCAGCCCACACAGTCGCAGAACCGTCTCAGCCTCTGATTCAGACCCTCCACTCGGCTCTGTACCAAATGTCCACAGTCAGTCCTGTCGGCGATGCTGCAGATGGTAAGTTCTGCGTTCATCCCTCTAGCGAGACTGGCAGTATTCACCAAATCAGACAGCCGCCGGAAACCATAGAGGATATCCTCCGATCCATAGCGACACATCATTTGTGCCGACATGAGCGACCACCTGCAGATGGGTGCACCCTGTGCCCTTCATTACATCCGGAAGGACCCTTTCCACATCTGGAATGACTCCCCCCAGTATGCACACTGAGTGCACATTGGCATTCAGCATAGGGCGAATTAGCCACAGATATTACATCGTCCGATGTGGAACTCTGTGTTCAGAAATTTGCGCTATTTGCAGAAGCATTATGGACTGTTGTCAGATCTGCCACGTATCGCCAACTGTCCTGCTTTAGAGAGGGTGCAAGCAACCGGCCTCCACATTCCATGACGAGGCGGGTGCTAATCAGCTTCGTCGGTTCTGAGATACCAGTTCTCAGTAGCTGGGCCATAGCAGTGTACTCTTGGTCAAAGTCTTTTTTATCTGAGAATTTCCTTATCTGCGGCCCATATTGTCCCTAGAACGTTAACCCGTTCGTCTCTGCACCACTTATACGGGCTGCCCTGGGAGGAATGATCAGTATGCAGGGATATTACAGGAACGTCACTCTAAGCAAAAATGTTAACTAAACATGGGCTCTAAAACACATCCCTTAAGAGCTATGAGCTCTTGTTTATCTTCGCTACAGCAAACACATTTCTTCCAATGAACAACTGCTGATGCCTCTTAAGGAATGCATTTTAAAGCCCGTGTTTACCACACATTTTTTTCTTGTTTTGGTCCCTACAACCTCCTCCCAAAATATGGAAAATAAAGAGCTTGCAGTAAAAGAGATTCGTTTCCCCGTACCTTGGATGAACAAGTGTTCATAGGTCTTAAGATATGCATTGTACAGAACATGTGTATTGCACTTTTCTGCTTCGAATGATCGTTTCTGTCAGACCTCTGTTTATAGTACATTCCTCCTTGGACACTCTTTATACTTGCCTTTATCAGTTACATGTAAAGCTAACATTGACGTAATTTCGACAAATGAGCTACACGAGTCAGATAAATTAGCTTAAAAGTAATAAATACGGGATTTTTGCGTCCCGTACGAGGTCTGTAAGGTATTATTTTTTCACCCTTCAAATACAGGTAGTCCCTTACAGTACAGGACGGTGGTCAACGCTGTCAACACCGCAGAAAGTAAACGACTGGGCCTATCTTGATATAAGATTATAAAGATGCAGGATTTCATTAATTTATTTGTTTCGTTTGATTATGAACGTATTTTACCTGGCTGGAGTACGGCCTTCTAAACCTCTCTTATCAGACGAGCGATGCTTAAACAGTATCTGAATATATGACACTACACAACATAAGTATTACACATGAACATAATAATAATAATAATAATAATAATAATAATAATAATAATAATAATAAATCAAACCAGAACTGAAACTAGCAGGAATTACTCCAGACGATATCAAAATGGTTCAAATGGCTCTGAGCACTATGGTACTCAACTTCTGAGGTCATTAGTCCTCTAGAACTTAGAACTAGTTAAACCTAACTAACCTAAGGACATCACACACATCCATGCCCGAGGCAGGATTCGAACCTGCGACCGAAGCGGTCTCGCGGTTCCAGACTGCAGCGCCTAGAACCGCACGACCACTTCGGCCGACAGACGACATCCAATACAGGGAAATCTTCAGATCCAAAATTCACAACTGGCAAGTTGACCAAGAGGAGAAACCATAGAAGAAGACTGGAACAAAGTGGTCTCAAGAAAGAAAAGAAGCCCACAGCAAACGAATGACAGAAGTATGAGCACAATGAAAGGCAATTGCACGCCACTAAGTACTTTGCTTATTTCTAATGGGCTCATTCGCACACACACACACACACACACACACACACACACACACATATATATATATATATATATATATATATATATATATATATATATATATATATATATATCCGCATTATTAAAATTTCCAATTAAACGGAAGTGCTGATGTACGTGGAGCATTCAGTAAGTAATTGCAACACATCTCTTCCTGAAAACACGTTTGTTTTATTCAGGATTCCAATACAGCATATTATTCCCCATTCTTTTGGCTACAAAACCCTATTTTTTTAACATAATATCCGTTCAATGCGACGTTCTTACGCCACCTTACTGGGAGAGTTTGTATGCCCGCTTGTCTGTGTAGACATTCTAGAAGCGCCTATGAATATCTGTGATAGTCTGATTTTCCGCTAAAAGAAACTCAGTGACAGCTCTTTGTTTAGAACGCAACATTTGGAAGGCCACATACAGCGCCGCCAGCTATCGGAACATCATGGAACTATGGGGGTTGAAGCGGGGCTATTCCACGATGTCCCACAACAAAGTCCGCATTTTTTCAATCGAAACTGGCCGAGAAAACAGTGTGTTGCATTACTCACTGAACGCCATTCGTAATACGGCTATAAAACTAAACTAAACTAAACTCCTCCCGAACAGGCTATGAAGGCCCAACGGTACCGATCGGCCGCCGTGTGATCCTCAACCCACAGACGTCACTGGATGTGGATATGGAGGGGCATGTGGTCAGCACATTGCTCTCCCGGAGACGGGTATGACAGGAATCAAACTTTGATAAGGCATCAAAGTTAATGAAAGACAAATCAAGAAAGAAAAAAAAAAGTCATTTTGAATACTGGGAGGCTGTTGACAATGAGACACGGGTGCTGGTACGCTGGCAGGAAGGAAGAAATCACGTTAGACATTCCGAGCAACAACAGGATAAGCTTTGACTTCCATTTGCGTGCAGTGTGGTTTTGAATCAGGCTCAGATTACTCTGGCACAGACATAATGCTGAAATGAAAATGGTAAGGCCCAAAGATTTACAGTTGCGCGTAGGTGCAGCAAAGGTACTGTTGTACTGGAGCTGCAAGCAGAGTTACTAAGCGACTGAGAAACCGACAAAGAACACGGAGTATATGAAAATCATCTCATTTATTTTGTCACAGCGATCTGAGTGTAAGAAGAACAAAATTTACTAAAAAAATTAATATTACATAGATATCAATTTTATTTTATTTACACTTCAAGTTCCGTAGGACCAAATTGAGGAGCAAATCTCCAAGGTCATGGAACGTGTCAGTACATGAAATTACAACATAAAAGTAATACCAGATAAAAATAAAATATTTATGGACCCCGAACAAGTCATTCCATTAGTTTAAGTAAAAGCAGTCAACAATATAACAAGAATCACCTGCCTTTTTCAAGGAACTCCTTGACAGGATAGAACCACTGACCCATGAGGAAACTCTTCAGTTTCGATTTGAAAATGCGTGGATTACTACTAAGATTTTAGAGTTCGAGTGATAACTTATTGAAAATGGATGCAGCATTATACTGCACACCTTTCTGCACAAGAGTTAAGGAAGTGCGATCCAAATACAGGTTTGATTACTGTCAAGCATTAACTGAGTGAAAGCTGCTTATTCTTGGTAATAAGATAATATTGTTAATAACAAACGACAGTAAGGAGTAAGGAATATATATATATATATATATATATATATATATATATATATATATATATATATATATATATATATATATATTGAGAGGCTAATGTCAAAATACCCAGACACGAGAACAAGTGTCGACAAGAGGTTGGTGGACTTACAAAACTTATTGCCCGAACCACCCGTTTCCGAGCCAAATACATCGTTTTAGAATGGGTTACCCCAGAATGTAATACCATAAGACAGAAGCAAATAAAAATAAGCAAAGTAGACTAATTTTCATGTCGAACTATCACTTACTTCAGATACCGTTCGAATAGTAAAAATGACAGATACCGTTCGAATAGTAAAAATGACAGCATTAAGTCTTTGAGCAAGATCCTGAATGTGGGCTCTCCTCGACAATTTACTATCTATCTGAACACCTAGAAATTTGAACGGTTCAGTTTCACTAATCACATGCCCATTCTATGAAATTAAAACGTCAGGTTTTGTTGAACTGTTGTTAGAAACTGTAAAAACTGTGTCTTATTGTGAGTTAACGTTAGTTTATTTTCTACAAGCCATGAACTTAGGCCATTAACTTCACTATTCGAAACCGAGCCAGTGTTGCACACAACATCCTTTACTGCCTAGCTAATGTCATGAGCAAACAAAAATATTTTACAGTTACCCATAATACTAGAGGCATATCATTTATATAAATAAGGAACAGGAGTGGCCCCAACACTGATCCCTGGGGCACACCCCACTTGACTGTACCCCACTCAGACACCACATCATAGCCATTCTCAACATTGTGAATAATGACGTCTTGCTCCCTTTTGCTAAAATACGAGATAAACCAATTGTGAGTCACTCATGGTATTCTGTAATGGTCCAACTTCTGGAGCAATATTTTGTGATCAACACAATCAAACGCCTTAGTTAAATCAAAAAATATGCCTAGGTTTCGAAACCTTTTGTTTAACCCATCCAGTATCTCACAGACAAGATAATATAGCATTTTCAGTGGTTAAGCGACTTCTAAAGCCGAACTGTACATTTGACAGCAAATCGTATGATATAAAATGATTAATTTTCCTTACATACACACCCTTTTCAATAGCTTTAGCAAACACCTATGGCATATAAATAGGTCTAAAATTGTCTACAATTTCCTCTTCTCCTTTTTTATAAAGTGGCTTTACTACTGAGTACTTTAATCATTCAGAATACTGACCATTCCTAAAGGAAAAATTACAAATATGGCTAAATACAGGGCTAACATGTGCAGCACCGTACTTTAATATACTCCTAGGCACTCCATCATAACCATGAGAGTCCTTAGTCTTCACTGATTTAATTATTGACTCAATCTCCCCCTTGTCTGCATCATAGGGGAGTATTTCAGACATCAATCTCTGGAAGGCATTTAACATGAGAGTTATATGATTCCCCGTACAAGCAAAATTTTTATTTAACTCACCAGCAACGCTCAGAAAATGATTGTTAACTACTGTACGTAAATCTGATTTATCAATAACAGAAATATTTTTACTGCGAACTGACTTTATATCGTCGACTTTGTGCTGCTGACCAGACACTTGCTTCACAACTGACAATATGGTTTTAATTTTATCCTGTGAATTAGCTGTTGTATTTGCGTACCACATACTCTTTGCCTCCTAATAACATTTTCAAGTACCTTACAATACTGTTTGCAATGGGCCACTGCAGCTTGATTGTGACTACTTCTAACATTTTGATATAATTCCCACTTTGGTCTACATGGCATCCTTATCCCACTAGTCAGCCACCTGGGCTGCCTATTACTGCTAGTATCCTGTTTAGAACGTTCTAATGGAAAGCAACTCCCAAAGGGCTTGAGAAATGTGTTAAGGAAAGCATTATTTTTATCATCTATGTTGAAACTTCCTGGCAGATCAAAACTGTGTGCCCGACCGAGACTCGCACTCGGGACCTTTGCCCCCCGCGGGCAAGTGCTCTACCAACTGAGCTCGGGTCGGCCACACAGTAACACGTGCTTCGGTAGCTCAGTAGGTAGAGCACTTGCCCGCGAGAGGCAAAGGTCTCGAGTTCGAATCTCGGTCGGGCACACAGTTTTGATCTGCCAGGACGTTTCATATCAGCGCACACTCCGCTCCAGAGTGAAAATCTCATTCTGGAATCATCTATGTTATCAGCACTATAAACATTCTGCCACTCTTGTCTCTTGACAAGGTTTAAAAAAACTCTCTATTGCTGTTGGATTAACTTTCCTACATAGTTTGTAATTACTTGTGACATTTGTTTGAGTACAAATGCATTTTAGTGTGAAAATGTGTGCACCATGGTCTGAAAGGCCATTCACGCTTTTACTAACAGAATGCTCGTCGAGTAATGAAGAACGAAAAAAATATTGTCTATGGCTGTGCTACTGTTCCCCTGCACCCTAGTTGGAAAAACACAATCTGCATCAGCTCATATGAATTAGGGAGAACTAACAACATAATTTTTCTTGCACCATCATACACCAAATTTATATTGAAGTCACCACATATAACTAATTTTTGGTACTTCCTCCAAAGTGAATCAAGAGCCCTCTCTAGCTTGAGCAGAAATGGTCTGAAGTCAGAGTTATGGGACCTATAAACAACCATTAGAAGTTTATTTTCACTAAATTCAACTGTCTCTGCACAATATTCGGACTCAAATGAATACTGTTTTTTACGTACATTGCTACTCCCCTACCCCACAAGGAACTCCTTGAAAAACAGCCAGCTAATCTGTATCCATAATATGCAACCATACACTCATAGTTCGAGTCCACTGGAACCTTCATCATTTTGCCATGGTGGATGACATAAGAGTAATAGAGATTCGGAAGAAGTTATCGCTAGAGAAATATATTTTATTTTGGTTGGAAATATTTTCTGAAATAGTGATTTTTTAGAGTATTAGATATTTCTTGAATGCTGTGACTGACTGCTCTGGTAAATCTAGAATTGTGCTGACATCGTTTGTCATCGTTTACTATTTATGAAAAACTTCGGACTGCTTACAGAGAGTGTAGTACAAATTCGTTGAAGTAAACGTTCACTGTTGAACTTTTCGCTGTGATATGAGATGATATGAGAATCACACGTGACTTACTATGTTCATTTTTATCATTGTTTAGTGCACATCTTCATAATGCGAAAACACTTAATATAACCTTTCATCGTAACTGAGTTTTAATATGCTCGAGTTTTATTTAATTTTACCTCTAATATCACTGTCTATCCTACTTGACTCTTCATATTTTCTATACTTACATTTTAAAGTATCATTCATTCGAAGTATTAGACAACGTTTAATTTATGTCTGGGAATAAAAACTATCGTTGCCGAAAATTATCTAAAACAAGCTGAAATCCTGATAACTTAATAAATAGCGCAATGTTGATTTCTTAGCCAGCGTCGCAATTTATAAGACCTGTTAACGGAAGATCAGTAGCATTTTATGTCGTTTGGGAATCAACAGAGAAGTTCAGAGAAACTATCAGTATTTCTTCCCACACATATACACTTGCTAATAACATTCTGTAAGCATTCTTTTTCAAAGTTGTAAAATTGATGAGTGCATTCTTTTCTGTACAGATTTACAACGACTTTGTTTTTTTTCAGGTGTGATGGCAGCCAACTGTTTACAAGCGCAGTGAGATTCGTCATATGGAGAGTCTTAATAATACTTGGTAAAAAAAATGTTCACGAAAAGAAAAGGTGAACTACATAAATTAAAATTAAGCAGCCGACACTACTTCCGAAATTTCTTTCAGAGCAAGCTACGAAGTTATTACTAAGAAATCAGTATTTGGAAAAGGTCAGAGGAATGATGGCAGACGAGTCACCTGTCCTGTTTTCTGCTAATAAAAATTCTCGTAAAGATTTTAGTAAGCCCTTAGCTAGAAATGAGCGTAGGGTAAAGCAACATGATTCCGTCATTCTCGATCAAGAGCTGATTTCAGCCTCCATACTCGAGATTGAGCTGAAAGAACAACACCCTAACAAGTCTGCGAATGTCAACTTGCCTGAACGTACAACAATAAGAACACTAAGTAAAAGTGAGAAAATTGAATTTCTGAGACAAAGACTTGGCAAAAAGCCCATTCTGGCACCAGGAACGATTGAAAAGATAGCTGTACCTGTCAAGCGTATTAAAATTGAGGAAGAATCGCAAGACACGACCAAGACACGACCAACGGCGACTATCATTTCAACATGTGAAAACAAGACATTGGCAAAACTGTCGCCGGGTTATATTGAAAAACTGGCAACATCAGTAATAGAAATAGATGTATCAAAAGCAAGTGCTCCAGCTAAACCTCCGACAACAAGTTCCTCTCAGTCACGACTAATTGCCTCTCTACAATCACAGGCAGTTGCAAATAGTCTTCCTGAAACTATCCATGAAGTAACAATAGGCAAAGGTGGGCTTCGAAAGATTTTGACAAAGGTAGCCCCACAGTCTAGTGGTGTTTCAACACCTGGACAAGACGGTCGGAAAGTTCAGGAAGCAAAACGTATCGTGCTACCAACTTCTAGTGATGCAAATAGTCCTCCTGAAACCATTCATGAAGTAACAAGAGGCAAAGGTGGGCTTCGAAAGATTTTGCCCAAAGTAGACTCACAGTATAGTGGTGTATCAACACCTGGACAAGACGGTCGGGAAGTTCAGGAAGTTAAACGTATCGTGCTACCAACTTCTAGTGATGCAAATAGTCCTCCTGAAGCTATCCATGAAGTAACAATAGGCAAAGGTGGGCTTCGAATGATTTTGCCAAAGGTAGACCCACAGTCTAGTGGTGTTTCAACACCTGGACAAGATGGTCGGGAAGCTCGGGAAGAAAAAAGTTTTCGAAAGATTTTGCCGAAACTGGTACCAACTTCTAGTGATGCAAATAGTCTGCCTGAAACTAGCCATGAAGTAACAAGAGGCAAAGGTGGGCTTCGAAAGATTTTGACAAAAGTAGACCAACAGTATAGTGGTGTTTCAACGCCTGGACAAGACGGTCGGGAAGTTCAGGAAGCAAAATGTATCGTGCTACCAACTTCTAGTGATGCAAATAGTCCTCCTGAAGCTATCTATGAAGTAACAATAGGCAAAGGTGAGCTTCGAAAGATTTTGCCAAAAGTAGACCAACAGTATAGTGGTGTTTCAACGCCTGGACAAGACGGTCGGGAAGTTCAGGAAGAAAAATGCTTCGTGCTACCAACTTCTTGTGATGCAAATAGTCCTCCTGAAGCTATCTATGAAGTAACAATAGGCAAAGGTGAGCTTCAAAAGATTTTGCCAAAAGTAGACCAACACTGTAGTGGTGTGTCAACACCTGGAGAAGACGGTTGGGAAGTTCAGGAAGCAAAATGTATCGTGCTACCAACTTCTAGTGATGCAAATAGTCCTCCTGAAACTATCAATGAAGTAACAAGAGGCAAAGGTGGGCTTCGAAAGATTTCACCAAAAGTAGACCAACAGTATAGTGGTGTTTCAACACCTGGACAAGACGGTCGGGAAGTTCAGGAAGCAAAACGTATCGTGCTACCAACTTCTAGTGATGCAAATAGTCCTCCTGAAGCTATCCATGAAGTAACAATAGGCAAAGGTGGGCTTCGAATGATTTTGCCAAAGGTAGACCCACAGTCTAGTGGTGTTTCAACACCTGGACAAGATGGTCGGGAAGCTTGGGAAGAAAAAAGTTTTCGAAAGATTTTGCCGAAACTGGTACCAACTTCTAGTGATACAAATAGTCTCCCTGAAACTAGCCATGAAGTAACAAGAGGCAAAGGTGGGCTTCGAAAGATTTTGCCAAAAGTAGACCAACAGTATAGTGGTGTTCCAACGCCTGGACAAGACGGTCGGGAAGTTCAGGAAGCAAAATGTATCGTGCTACCAACTTCTTGTGATGCAAATAGTCCTCCTGAAGCTATCTATGAAGTAACAATAGGCAAAGGTGAGCTTCGAAAGATATTGCCAAAAGTAGACCAACAGTATAGTGGTGTTTCAACGCCTGGACAAGACGGTCGGGAAGTTCAGGAAGCAAAATGTATCGTGCTACCAACTTCTTGTGATGCAAATAGTCCTCCTGAAGCTATCTATGAAGTAACAATAGGCAAAGGTGAGCTTCGAAAGATTTTGCCAAAAGTAGACCAACAGTACAGTGGTGTTTCAACGCCTGGACAAGACGGTCGGGAAGTTCAGGAAGCAAAACGTATCGTGCTACCAACTTCTAGTGATGCAAATAGTCCTCCTGAAACTATCAATGAAGTAACAAGAGGCAAAGGTGGGCTTCGAAGGATTTCACCAAAAGTAGACCAACAGTATAGTGGTGTTTCAACACCTGGACAAGACGGTTGGGAAGTTCAGGAAGCAAAACGTATCGTGCTACCAACTTCTAGTGATGCAAATTGTCCTCCTGAAGTTATCCATGAAGTAACAAGAGGCAAAGGTGGGATTCGAAAAAATTTGCCAAAAGTAGACTCACAGTATAGTGGTGTATCAACACCTGGACAAGACGGTCGGGAAGTTCAGGAAGTAAAACGTATCG
Organism: Schistocerca gregaria; assembly: GCF_023897955.1. Taxonomy (NCBI): domain Eukaryota; kingdom Metazoa; phylum Arthropoda; class Insecta; order Orthoptera; family Acrididae; genus Schistocerca; species Schistocerca gregaria. The sequence continues at coordinate 378,776,063 of NC_064931.1, forward strand.
TGCTACCAACTTCTAGTGATGCAAATAGTCCTCCTGAAGCTATCCATGAAGTAACAATAGGCAAAGGTGGGCTTCGAATGATTTTTCCAAAGGTAGACCCACAGTCTAGTGGTGTTTCCACACCTGGAAAAGATGGTCGGGAAGCTTGGGAAGAAAAAATTTTTCGAAAGACTTTGCCGAAACTGGTACCAACTTCTAGTGATGCAAATAGTCTCCCTGAAATTAGCCATGAAGTAACAAGAGGCAAAGGTGGGCTTCGAAAGATTTTGACAAAAGTAGACCAACATTATAGTGGTGTTTCAACACCTGGACAAGACGGTCAGGAAGTTCAGGAAGCAAAATGTATCGAGCTACCAACTTCTAGTGATGCAAATAGTCCTCCTGAAGCTATCTATGAAGTAACAATAGGCAAAGGTGAGCTTCGAAAGAGTTTGCCAAAAGTAGACCAACAGTGTAGTGGTGTTTCAACACCTGGACAAGACGGTCAGGAAGTTCAGGAAGCAAAATGTATCGAGCTACCAACTTCTAGTGATGCAAATAGTCCTCCTGAAGCTATCTATGAAGTAACAATAGGCAAAGGTGAGCTTCGAAAGATTTTACCAAAAGTAGACCAACAGTATAGTGGTGTTTCAACACCTGGACAAGACGGTCGGGAAGTTCAGGAAGCAAAACGTATCGTGCTACCAACTTCTAGTGATGCAAATAGTCCTCCTGAAACTATTCATGAAGTAACAAGAGGTAAAGGTGGGCTTCGAATAATTTTGCCAAAGGTAGACCCACAGTCTAGTGGTGTTTCTACACCTGGACAAGATGGTCGGGAAGCTCGAGAAGAAAAAAGTTTTGGAAATATTTTTCGGAAAATGGTACCAACTTCTAGTGATTCAAATAATCTCCTTGAAACTATCAATGAAGTGAAAAGAGGCAAAGGGGAGCTTCGAAAGATTTTGCCAAAAGTAGACCAACAGTATAGTGGTGTTTCAACACCTGGACAAGACGGTCGGGAAGTTCAGGAAGCAAAACGTATCGTGCCACCAACTTCTAGTGATGCAAATAGTCCTCCTGAAGCTATCTATGAAGTAACAATAGGCAAAGGTGGGCTTCGAAAGATTTTGCCAAAAGTAGACCAACAGTATACTGGTGTTTCAACACCTGTACAAGACGGTCGGGAAGTTCAGGAAGCAAAACATATCGTGCTACCAACTTCTAGCGATGTAAATAGACCTCCTGAAACTATTCATGAAGTAAAAAGATTCAAAGGTGGGCTTCGTATGATTTTGCCAAAGGTAAACCCACAGTCTATTGGTGTTTCAACACCTGCACAAGATGGTCGGGCAGCTTGGGAAGGAAAACGTTTTCGAAAGATTTTGCCGAAAATGGTACCAACTTGTAGTGATGCAAATAGTCTCCCTGAAACTATCCATGAAGTAACAAAAGGCAAAGGTAGGCCTCGAAAAATTTTGCCAAAAGCAAACCAACAGTATAGTGGTGTTTCAACACCTGGACAAGATGGTCGGGAAATTCGGGAAGTAAAACGTTTCCGAAAGATTTTACCGAAAATAGTACCAACTTCTAGTGATTTGAGGCCTAGTAACGTATTAGGAGTTCCACAAAAAGGAAAAGAGACTTCTGAAGGAAAACGAACTAGACGTATTCAAAAGCCATTGCGGAAGATTGGATCAATGTCTGGTGACGTGATCCCTACACACGCAACTGGAGTGCCATCATCAGGGGACGAGAGTCCTGGTATAACATTAGAGCGACATCTTCCAATAATTTTGTCAAAGTCAAGAAAAAGGTCTAATAACGTAATGGCTACGAGCATAGTAGGAGTTCCTACACCTGGAAGAGAAAATTCTGGAGTAAAATCGGAAAGACCGATTCAGACTCTTCTGCCCAAGGTGGGACGAGCTTCCAGTGATGTAATTACTGTGGACGCGAGTAAAGTGTCATCAACAGACTAAGAAAGAGATGAAAGAGATGAAAGAAACTGAACGTACACCAAATATTTTGCCGACAATGGGACAAACATCTAGTAATGCGATGACTCTGAATGTAGCTGGAGTTCCACAACCGGGAAAAGATAGTCAAGGAGTAACAGAAGAATGACTTTGTCCCAATAGTTTGCCAAAGATGGGAGAAGTAACTAATGATGTACGGCATGTGATTACAGCTACAAAGACTCGAACACATGTTTCCGGATTAAGAAAAGAAACAGGTTTTCGGAAAATTTTGAAAAAATGGAACAAAATGCTAGTGATGTGATGTCTGTGTTCGCAGCTGAAGTTCCACCAACAGGAATACAAAATTCATATTTAAAAGAAATTGGAAATATGCAAAATATGTTGTTGAGAAAGGGATCGATGGCTTACATTGTGAGACCAGCAAGACAATCTGGACCTACGTCACCAAGAACAAATGTTTCTGTGCTAGAAATAATAGATGATGTGGAAAATTTTTGCCAAAAATGTAAGCAAAATCACTCCGTCAACAGCAAAGTATAATCAAGGAGTAACTGAAGAATGAGGTATAAGGGAGATGGAACCAACGTCGAGTCAGGGAATACGAAATACCTGTGAACAAAACTAAAGACGTTTTCGTAAACTTTTCCGGAAAACTGTCCTGCCGATTCCTACGAAAAATAATGTTAATAAATACGCGTCATTCCGAAGGCTCTATGGCCTGTAACTTATTTTTTAAATATTTTACGAATTCTAACGAAATTTGCACAAATGAAGCAATGGATCTAAGAGTATTTGCTAGAATCCTGGGACTTAAAGAAAACTGTGTATGTTTTATTATTAATTCGTCCATTTCATCAAAGTTTGCATTGTGAAATTGGAAAATGTACGTTTAATTGTTTGAATTACAACTTTTGTATAATTAATTTCTAGTCTGTGAAAGTTTTTGTCCAGTGCAAAATAAATTTTGGTTATATTTCTCATGTTACTAATTTTTTTAATTTTCCGGAATTCTTATTGAAGAGAGTATGAAAGCTTGTTAGTTATTATATTGCCAAATAATTCCTTGTATTTCGTTTATAATATCGGCATCGTGTATCAGTCGAAGAGTGTCATCCTGTCAACAAACAACTATTTCGTACGCAGAAAAACCATCTCTGATTTGTACGATGTGCTTCTTCATCAGTCACAGCGAGTTAATCTAGTGCGGTTTAGCAAATACATACTACAACTGACACCTAAGGGAAATATTTCTTTTTTTCTGATTGAGGCTGGTAGTATAAGTGAAACGTTTACAGAGAACCATTATCAAACAGAATTGAAAAACTACAAGTATGTTATGTGTGGTTTTACTGTACACTCACCACTACAGCAGATCGCTGTCCGTTGGCATTAACAGTAAATTAATAAATTAAGAGCACTTTATGAAACCCCTGAGGTGCTGAACATCGGATGTCAGAAAAAACTGTTATTACACGCGAGCTTCTATTTTCACAGCAGTATGTGCACTGTAAGAATGGAACAACTGAGAGAAATACGTACCATTTATATCCCATGTGACCCACTGATACAAATAAAGTACTATGGTTTCATATAAATCCGATTAAATTTCTATGAATATTGAGTACTACATGACGGAACATAGAAGTGAAGTAAGATCTTATGTAAGATTGGGCATCACATGAAAGAATCTTCTGATGGTTTAGTAATAATTGCATTCAATCATTTTCTGATTCAGTTCTATGGCTCTTTCATACTGACATCTGGAAGCATTCTTCGTTCAGTTTCCTAGTTATTTCATATAAATATGCAAAGTGAATGTCACGTTAATATACTCTCCAAGCAAGGAAGGAAACGTTACCTGCTACGTAGAGAAGCATGCTTGCTCATTCAGGACGGAGAAGTTCTCGACGTTATCGTATCAAAGTATAAGCCAAGATTATACTTCAGAAAGAGTACACGGGATGGCTTTCTGTAGCTGTTCAGGTGTTATTGCAATTTTTGCTGGCAGGCTGTGTAATTCTGTTTAATGTTCACTGTACATTACGCTTTGACTCTTCAAACCACAAGCAGAAACGTCGCATATCCAATGCTGGAGCCAGATATCAGCGAATGTTATTGATGTAAAGTGATTTAATGTCGGACAGTAATGTTTCCGTTGTGGTAATGCCCCGTTTCTAATGTAAGCCATAGGCCGTACACAGTCATATTCCAGCTTGTATTAAACTGAAAACAAAAGGCCTCGCCATTAAGAAGGAAACATTTCCTAGCTGACCTCATATTTGAAGGAAGCACACATGCAAGAAACCGGCCACGGTAACCGACTCCACTTGAAAATATGGGCTGTAGTTATGACCGTCCGAAAGTACAGCTTTTGAACTGTCACATGCAGCATTTATTTGTCACTTGCTCCGTCTCATTGAAGCCGCTTAACCACCAAGTGCGAAGTGCTGTACAGTGGAATAAGTGGTTTTTGTGATAATATTTTGAAACTGGTAACATGTTTTATTCATTGTGTCGAAGTTCACGGTTTTTATCCTGTAACTGGTGCCAGAGATTTCTTTCCTTAGAACATTTTTATGTTTTGATTCATAAATGCAGCGTAAAACGAGTGAAACGAATGAGTGTGTCAGTAAAGAAGCAGCGTAGCGCTATTTAATTATTAACATCACATTTGTGTGTTATATTCTGCGGATTTTAAAGCTGGAGCTAGTAATGTGAGATACATTTGCAGGAGATGCACTTTTCTTCAACGTGATTAAATTGTAAATCGAATATTGTTAACTTCAGTTCATAATAATTCTTCAGTTGCTTAGGTTTATTCATTTTGCTTTTGAGCCATATATACCCAGCTTTAACATGTCAGTAAGAGAATATAGTTTAAAAAATGTTGCCGAATATATGCGTGATGTTGACGTATTACGTACGGATGTTACTATTTTCCGAGTAAAATAATATGTACTCGAACGAAATTTGAAAACACGTTGGGCAGACGTGTCCACCTTTCCTCTCCTCTTCTCTTACCTTCAACATACCGTCATTAGGAGTGCTCTGGTTATTACTCGGTTGTGCAATACTTGGCGCTCGGGTATCACGTGACTTAAGTGGGGCGAAACGAGTGACAACCAAACGGTTGGCGTGAAAGTTTGAATGCTGTACTTTCAGAGAGTCATAACTACGCAATCTCACAATTATGTGCAAATTTTCGCGCTGGCTCTATGACTGGGGCTGATATCTTACAAGTGCTCTTTTTACTCCTTAAAATACGAGGTTAAGTCAGTAATGTTTCCTTGTAAGTGGCGCCTGTGGTTTTAATCAACGCCCTCAGTTGCTGCATCTGGTAGAAGCCCTCACTAACAGCCATTACTTGAGGTAAGCCAGAATCATATTCACACCTATAACACCAAAGACAACGATGAATAAATCCAGCTACTCTGTACCATTAGCACTATGTATTCGTTGGAGTGCATGCTTATCAGACTAATAGGTAGACATTCGTTACTCTGCAGCTGACTCGATGGTCTTCACAAACTTCTATGGTTGGAGTAGAGCAGCCAACCACGTTGTTGCTGCTAAACACGTGAGATGCCAAAAGTTTTGTTGTCGCGGACTCCAGAAGATCTAACAACTCCTTACGTTATGTTCATAACACAGATATAATTATGGCTGTGATTCACTCGTATTGTTAAAAACTTTAACCACTGAAACTCTCCACCGTGAATAATTATTTCTGATGGTTATAACACACGGCGTTGGTTCTTGTCGTGATCTGAAATGAGGTTACATTAACGATAACATATGCGACTGGACAATATTACATCTCAGGGTGTTAAGAGGTAAACTAAGCGTCATCGATATTCTTCTGTGCGTATGATTGACAGTAAAACACAGTCCAATTACTGCATTTAGTAACTCTGTTGCCCAAGTACCAATTAAGTTAATGCACTGAAATGACACAATTCATAATAATAGTGCACTAAGGTGACTAAAGTCATGGGATACCTTCCAGTATCATGTCGGACCTCCCTTTGCCCGGCATAGTGCAGCACCTCGACTTCGTATGAACTAAACAAGTCGTTGGAAGTACCCTACAGACATATTGACCTATGCTGCCTCTACAGTTGACCACAATTGAGGAAGTGTTGTGAGCGACTTGTGGGTGCTATTCTGTCATTCTGCGCAACGGATTAATCTGAGATGTACCCTTTACCCTGTGGCTCCTGCAAGATGCAGTTTCCACCTCCACACCACTACAGAAGTCAGACAGATGCTCCTAACGTTCTAAAGAGAAATGCCTGAAAAACTTTCAGCAATAAATATCTTCTGGAGTCGTCTGCTTTAAGGAAACGACACAAAAATTCACAAAGTTTCTTACGTAACTAGTGGGATACTTGGGTACTGGAGTAGTGCTAGTTAGTGTAAGAAAAACATGAAACTAACGAAAATTATTTTTTTTTTTTTTGCAAAATTTCTGAGAAATCACAATGGCACTTTTAGTTATGAACTGAACAAGTTATTTCCGGATTCTTTTCAGAATATGAAGTTACCTCTTAAGGATAGGATTCGCTAATGAAATTTCTATACAAAGTTTAAGATTGTTATTGACTTGGCAGAATGGCTGAGAGCCGCGCCTACTCAACTCGAATAATTATCCGTTAGAATGTTGCTAGATATGGTCGAGGCTGCTGCGTGTGAAATGCAGTGAAGCGTACTGTTGTGGAGGAAATATGGGGCTCGCAAGAGCTGTAGCTGCGATGACTGCCATCTGCGCCGCTCGCTGCTGACAAATAAGATAACTCTTGTTCTGTCTGGATTGACCTTCGCTAATCAAACTCTCCCTCTCCCTTGATGAAGTCAGGGACTCCTATTCGCCCCTAGTCTAACTATTGGCGTGGTACACCGGTCAGATAACCAGTCCAACGTGATGCCACTCAAAAATTCGCTCGCAGGTGTTTAACTATAACTCTGTCCATTCACACCGCACAGTAAGTGTGGCGGCCAACACAGTGAACAATGCTTAATTTCAAGGACTCAATATAGAATCGCATTCCGATTCGCTCTCGACAGAGGTGCTCTCCCAGTGAAGTACTGAGGAGAGACTTGTTCCTCGCTCTTTGAGTACATGTACGAGCGCACACGCTCTCGTTACATGTTCTCGCTCCAAGAGCGACAACGGAACGGCCCCTCTACATGCCAGATGTGAAGGGATATATCTTTCGAGCTCTTCCATTACTCCTTCAGCTCAAGGCGTCATGAATATCGTCTGCCAATCAGCATTGTTCTTCTAAAACTGGAGAATGACGCTTCGTTTAAGGCGAACAATCCGGAAATATGTAGCATCGGAGTTTGGCGTTTGCTGTCTCCCTGTGAATACCTCTGAAACTGCGTGCTTTGTTTGTAAAGAATGCGTAGGCTGGGCGCTCCCACACAATGTAGCGGAATTTACTTTTAAGCCGAACATGGGGTCGTTCTCCCTTTCACTTGGGCAAACGCTGTCTGCTCTACAGGCGGTCGCCGGCCAATGTAGATAGGTTGACTCGCCCTCTGAAGGGACCGGGCACTGGCGTGCGATTTGCCTCTCCTGAACTAAAAGCTTTTGTGACCATCGTGTCTTGAACGTGTACACCAGCCTCAAGTATTTCACCCTCGGTGCGCACTTGCGATTTACTTGTTATTTGCATATCGTGTACATGAATTCATACAACATTGACTTTATCTTATCGAGTTTGGGTACGAATGAAGCGTCTTGATGTGCGGAATATGAGGGCGGAATATGTAAGCAATGAAGGTCAGGAGACCACAACGTCTTACAGTGTTCCCAATGCAAGATTTTCCGCACAAACTGACCTTCCAATAATATTCCATAAATATTCGATGGTATTTATGTCCGGCGATCAGGATGGCCAAATAATTGGCTAGAATTCTCCAGAATGTTCTGCAAACCAATCGAGAACAGATGTGGCACGGTAAAATGGCGCATTGTCATCTTTCCATGTGAACACAGTCCATACCATTATCGAGCAACCAGCAGCTTGCACAGTACCTTGTTGGCAACATAGGCCCACAGCTTCTGTGGGATCTGTGCCGCGCTCGAATCCTACCATCAGCTCTTACCAACAGAAATAAGGACTCATCTGGCGAGGCCACAGTTTTCCAGTCTTCTCGGGACCAACCGATATGCTCACGAACCCAGGACAGGTGCTGCAAGCGATACTGTGCAGCTAGCAAAGGCACTTGCGTCACTCGTCTACTGATATAGGCCATTAAGGCCAAATTTCGACACACTGCTGCAAAGGATACGTTCATCATATATCTCACATTGATTTCCGTAATTATTCGCGCATTTTTGCTTGTCTGTTAGCACTGATAACTCTACGTAAACGTTGTTAAGTGTATAAGACATTGCCATGCCTGTGTTATTCTCATTACGATGCATAGTTCCTTTGGAGATGCATGAATGTCCAAAGGAACAGGCACTGAGGCAACCACAGCCGTTACAAAACATGAAATGAATTCGCAACTACGAGTAAGGACTACCATCAGTTGTGGAATGGAATGGAACATCTGACCTGTACGGGAATATACATAATGGATGTACGAGTACAGGTCATAGGTATATGGTTGACGACATACGGAAGTTTGAGCCTAGCCGTGAGTCGTGCACGTATAGCCAAATGGTAAGGCAACTGCTTGCGACAAGAGGAAAATCCGGGTTCGAGTCTCGGTCTGGCACAAATTTTAATTCCATTCTACAGCTGATGATAGTCGTTATTCGCATTTGTTAAGAAAAGGCCGTTAAGCCATGGCGTTGGCCGTGGAGAGAGATAATACCTGAAATTCGTTATTCTCGGCACACTCTTCATACTGTGGACCTCGAAGTATTGAAATCACTGACGATATCCTAAATGGAATGTCCCATGCGTCTAGTTCCAACTACCATTCTGCGTTCCAAGTCTGTTGATTCCCATCGTGAGGCCATAATGACGTCGGACACCTTTTCACATGAATTACCTGAGCACGATTGAGAGCTCCGCGAATGCACTGCCCTTCTATACTTTGGGAACGTGATACTACCGCCATCCATAGATGTGCATACTGCTATTCCATCACTTTTGTCACCTCAGTGTACAGACAGTGTACAGTGTTCATAAAGAAACTCAAATGAATTCACTACAGATTATTTCACTTACTCACAATAACAATTTACAATTAGCAATTGCTTTAATATCTGCTAAATTTAATTTGCATAATTAAAAAATACCATGAGAAAATCGTTGTTGACCATTGTCGCCTGTTTTATAGAGCTTCAGTTTCTTCACATTTTTTTAGATCTCCCTAATTCCGACATGCCTTAGCCCTCTCGCTGCCACAACCAGATTCTAATTACTGTAAAAAAAAAAAAAAAAAGCGAAAACTCCTAGAGAAGGGCCCAGATGCGTAAACAAATACCCTTTCTAGAACACCTTGGAGTGATTGATATGTAACCCCTGACAACGGATAGGTACGTTGCGGCACGATAGTGGGCAGTCGAAGTCAGGTTTAGGCCGGACCGACGCCCTTCAGATATGGGTGAGCCGTGAATAGGTGGGAGATGGTCTGCTCTACGCCCGAATGCGCCTATGAGAAACATGATGCACAAACAAGCGTTTATTGTTCCGAATACACTGTGTTTCATACACGGTAACCAGCAGTGGCGGCAAGCAGCAAGGCGCTAGCGTCGCCTGAATGCAGTGAGTCACGTGGCGCTTCACCGTCTCGGCCGCGGCGGCGGTGGAGGCCGGTACTCACTACGAAGAAACGCCAGGGCTTCCCAAAGTCCTTTGTACGAGCATGCGTAGTAGAGAGGTATTTCCGCGCATGCGCAGGATGCAGCGTTTACAGCGGGATTTCTGCTTGTCGCTGTTTTCGTCAGCAGAAGAAACACGTGGGCGGCTGAGAACTGTTTCGACGATTGCACACAATATTCTGCGTATTTTTTCAGTGAGTAATATTCTATAAACACATTAATGAAATAAATAAAAGATTATCGGTTTTATATTGCAGTTGAAACAAAACTCTATATCTGATGATTGCTTCTAATTGCAGGAATGGAGTGGAAGTGCTGATAGAAGAACATAGCAAAGAAAGAAGTCGATATGATCCTACAGATATTTTGTACCATAATAAGGTAGTCTACAAATATTTCATTCCGAGTTTATATGGTTTACGTTAATGTGCATATAATTTTACTTGCTGTAGGTATATGTATCACATTAATTGGTGAAAGCAGCGCACGTGTTTGACTCAATAGCATCTTCTGTATTTTTTCAGCATGCCAGGAAGGAAAGCGTTGCTAGAATTGGTAGAAAAGTGAGAGCAGTTGTGCCGACTGCAACAAATTAGTACTGCAAGACGTGATTAGCGTCTCTACCTTCTCATTATTCTGCAGAACTAAAAAAAAAATTGCTGGAAACATGGCGGAGTGGCTCAGGCGTAACCACCACAACCCAAGCGTGTGGTGGTTCGAGCATTTGGCGTTTTTAAAGGATCACATCATGCCAAGAAAACCGCTTAAAATATCCTACACTCTGCAGCCAGTATTAATTTTTTTTACCCTGTTATTACACATCTTCTGCGTCATGTAAGATAGCTTATCGTGTTACAGGAATGTACACTGATATCCACAGTTAATTCTTGTTACCATAATATACACTCCTGGAAATGGAAAAAAGAACACATTGACACCGGTGTGTCAGACCCACCATACTTGCTCCGGACACTGCGAGAGGGCTGTACAAGCAATGATCACACGCACGGCACGGCGGACACACCGGGAACCGCGGTGTTGGCCGGCGAATGGCGCTAGCTGCGCAGCATTTGTGCACCGCCACAGTCAGTGTCAGCCAGTTTGCCATGGCATACGGAGCTCCATCGCAGTCTTTAACACTGGTAGCATGCCGCGACAGCGTGGACGTGAACCGTATGTGCAGTTGACGGACTTCGAGCGAGGGCGTATAGTGGGCATGCGGGAGGCCGGGTGGACGTACCGCCGAATTGCTCAACACGTGGGGCGTGAGGTCTCCACAGTCCATCGATGTTGTCGCCAGTGGTCGGCGGAAGGTGCACGTGCCCGTCGACGTGGGACCGGACCGAAGCGACGCACGGATGCATGCCAAGACCATAGGATCCTATGCAGTGCCGTAGGGGACCGCACCGCCACTTCCCAGCAAATTAGGGACACTGTTGCTCCTGGGGTATCGGCGAGGACCATTCGCAACCGTCTCCACGAAGCTGGGCTACGGTCCCGCACACCGTTAGGCCGTCTTCCGCTCACGCCCAAACATCGTGCAGCCCGCCTACAGTGGTGTCGCGACAGGCGTGAATGGAGGGACGAATGGAGACGTGTCGTCTTCAGCGATGAGAGTCGCTTCTGCCTTGGTGCCAATGATGGTTTTATGCGTGTTTGGCGCCGTGCAGGTGAGCGCCACAATCAGGTCTGCATACGACCGAGGCACACAGGGCCAACACCCGGCATCATGGTGTGGAGAGCGATCTCCTACACTGGCCGTACACCTCTGGTGATCGTCGAGGGGACACTGAATAGTGCACGGTACATCCAAACCGTCATCGAACCCATTGTTCTACCATTCCTAGACCGGCAAGGGAACTTGCTGTTCCAACAGGACAATGCACGTCCGCATGTATCCCGTGCCACCCAACGTGCTCTAGAAGGTGTAAGTCAACTACCCTGGCCAGCAAGATCTCCGGATCTGTCCCCCATTGAGCATGTTTGGGACTGGATGAAGCGTCGTCTCACGCGGTCTGCACGTCCAGCACGAACGCTGGCCCAACTGAGGCGCCAGGTGCAAATGGCATAGCAAGCCGTTCCACAGGACTACATCCAGCATCTCTACGATCGTCTCCATGGGAGAATAGCAGCCTGCATTGCTGCGAAAGGTGGATATACACTGTACTAGTGCCGACATTGTGCATGCTCTGTTGCCTGTGTCTATGTGCCTGTGGTTCTGTCAGTGTGATCATGTGATGTATCTGACCCCAGGAATGTGTCAATAAAGTTTCCCCTTCCTGGGACAATGAATTCACGGTGTTCTTATTTCAATTTCCAGGAGTGTACTTCACAGAGTTCTGACATGGGCACTTAGTGTACAAGCTGGTGATCTGTGCGAACGATTTGCTATTGCTTTCAAATTCTATCCTTCCACTTTGTGAGTTCTCCTCACGTTATTTGTGCATCTGAAAACATACACATATCAAGTGGAAATATTAATGCAAGGGCTCTGGTAGTAATAAGTGAAATAACTTACAGCAGCCCAAATAAATGTAAGGCACAACAGTGTACTTTTTTTAAGGTCTGTCGTACAGAAGGATCTGCTAGACTTTTTGTGAAATAAAATACATCACTGTTTTCACTAGTTTGTGGAGATGCTTCTCTGTCAGTTTCCGAGAAGATAATGTGAATGAGTTTCAATAGGAACTTTTGAGCAATTGATTTGTATATAATGTGCAGCTCCTCCATTGACGTCCTATGCTCCAGAATGCATCTGATCACACTACTGCAACTCAAGTAATACAGTTGTTATTAGTCACACCTTCATTTTCCGTTTTTACAGACATTTTATTAAATAACCATCAGTTACTGAATCACATATAATATTTCAGATTTCAGCAACAGCATTATCATCGCAAAACACGACTGAGAATGTCGAGGAGAAAATTATTGTGGAACTGAGTAGCATAGCGGACAGCGCTGATTTAAGTACATAAACAGTATTCCACATATGCAAATTCCTGTCATTTCATTAAACATGAATCTGTGTATTTTATTTATTTATGGCCATGTATCATTCTGTACAATGGTATTGGACAAGTCTATATGAAGTTTGAAGGATTAACAGTTTCAAAAATGCATAACTACAAGCATATATCAGTAAAATGACTAATTTCTTCAAAAACAGTCTCTAAAATATAAGCATCTAAAAAAAGGAGATATACATATATAATTACCTGAGATTTATACCACTTTATGGTTTGTGAAAGGTTTTTACATATTTGCAGTTACATGTGAAACATTATATTAATTTTTTGCTTCAAGGTTACTTTAACATTCTATAGAAAGGTGTGAATCAAGTGACATTTTGGTTTATTTTCGAAAGCAGACGTGTTCTCTATTATCCTTAGATAGTTTGGCAGACTGTTGCATAGAATGTGTCCTGCTTTTAAAGGCTCTTTGTCAGTTAATTTGAGCCACTTTATTTCAATATGATAATCATATTTTATTGACTTTGTTATATTCATGGATATCTGTGTTCAATAATGCAGCACACACAACACAGTCAAATGCTTTTGGAAAGTCATGAAACTTTCCACAAACTTCCTATTGTCCATCTTGTGCATAGTTGCAGCTATTGCTGTACTGGCGGATCTACCCCTGCTAAACCCTTGCTAGGTATCATTCAAAGTATTGCATTTATCTATAAAATTTACTGTTTTGTCTTTAATTATACATTCTACTATTTTAGATAATACGGGTGTAATAGTTATTGATTGGTCACTTCCTGGACCTTCCTTGTTGCCTCCTTTGAAAATAGGGATCACTTTACTCTTCTTTAAACATGTCTCTTCCTTCTGCTATGACTTAGTTTATGAAATAACTCATGGCTTTACTACCCACTGCAGACAGTAATCAGTTAGTCTAGTAGCTATACCATCTAGTTCTCCAGTATTTTTTTGTTTATAATCGGTGTATTATTTCCACTAATTCAAGTTCATTTGTTGAGAGAAGAAACAAACTTTTTGTCTCATGTGGACTACTTTGTATTGTTGTGTGAGGAGAGATTTGCTTTATTAATTTGTCCAGTCCCTAAACATAATGTTGTTTTAAAATATAACTGACTTCTTTAAGGTCAGAGATTTCGTTCCCATTTTTCTTCATTGGAAATAGGAATGAGATTCAACACAGACATTTTCATATTAATGTATAAATTTATTGCACCAAGATAGTGATTCCAACATTCAGGTTTCATACATGTCATTTACACAATCAGTATTTTGCCTACCTAATATTATACAATCTGCTATAGCTGGCGCAATCGTTGTAATGTTATAGTGTGTTTACAGTGCGATACTTCATAAATTTCTTTCTTTTTTTCTAGTGCTCATAAGACATGTTTATAGTGGGGTGTGTAAACGACAACAGTTCCCTGTCTACGCCTGAGTGTTCGCAGAAATGTCTAAAATGGGGCGCTATGCCAGTTCAGAGAAGCAGAGGAGAGATAATGAAGATGCCCTGGCAAATGGTACGTTGTCAGTGTGCAAGACATGCAAACAGCAATGAATGGCAGCACTGCAGGTGACAGGTTATGCCAGTATGTGACAGCTGAGTTGAAGAAAATTAAAAATAGAAAGATAAAAGCAGAAACCAAGTGCTTTATCATGAATACTATCATCATTGCTATTCAAAAAGATACTGAGTATTAATTTTGAAATAAAACATTGAAAATTAAAAATTATACCTCTTTATAGTCTTCGACTTTCAAGGGATGTGCCCTGCAGGGTTAAAATAATCACAGAACTTCTCATGCACTTCCCTGCACACAGTGATATTCTGTTTCCGCCCTGTTGCTGCCTGGTTGGGAAAGATTCGTCACCCCGCCAAGAACAGTTCCATATGGTTCAAAAATCTGTGTCTTCAACGTCAGCACTTGGCAGATAAGTGCTATCTGCTTCATAAATTAAATAATTTTTAGCTATGCACTAAGCGTGAATGCTCAATTCCACTTTGTCCTCAGAAAGACACATGTTACTCAGGGGAATCCTGAAACGATTGGCCAAAATACGAAACGTAGTTTCAACTACATGCCTTTCTCTTGAATGCCCGTAGTTGAATTTTTTTCCTTCTGGTTCTCACAGTCTCTGAATGGCTTCATGAGGTATGGTTCCATATGAAATGTATCATCTGCCTGTATTACCTGTGGCACTTTTATATTACAGCCTCGAAGTGCTTTTTTCCTGGGTTATCTTCAGCCAGTTTTAACCGAATGCAGTACTGATCTGTCTATTGGCATAGACACCCACGTTACTTCCCCTGCCAGTGAAACCAATGTCGACTAATACCATTTTGAAGTGCCAGTGTTATTCTCATGACGATGCACTGCGGCGACCACAGCCGTTGCTGAACACATCAGATGAATTCGCAGTTGCGAATAATGACTACCATCAGCTGTAGAATGGAATGACGACAATGAAAATAAGTTTGGGTTTGGCAGTGAGTCGTGCACGGATAGACAAATGGTAAGGCGACCGCTCGCGATAAAGCGGGAAATCCGCGTTCGAGTCCCGGTCTGGCACAAATTTTCATTGTCGTCATTCCATTCCTCAGCTGATCGTAGTCATTATAAGCAATTGCTAATTCGTCTGAATGCCGACTAAGGTGAATCTGTACCTACACTCCTGGAAATTGAAATAAGAACACCGTGAATTCATTGTCCCAGGAAGGGGAAACTTTATTGACACATTCCTGGGGTCAGATACATCACATGATCACACTGACAGAACCACAGGCACATAGACACAGGCAACAGAGCATGCACAATGTCGGCACTAGTACAGTGTATACCCACCTTTCGCAGCAATGCAGGCTGCTATTCTCCCATGGAGACGATCGTAGAGATGCTGGATGTAGTCCTGTGGAACGGCTTGCCATGCCATTTCCACCTGGCGCCTCAGTTGGACCAGCGTTCGTGCTGGACGTGCAGACCGCGTGAGACGACGCTTCATCCAGTCCCAAACATGCTCAATGGGGGACAGATCCGGAGATCTTGCTGGCCAGGGTAGTTGACTTACACCTTCTAGAGGACGTTGGGTGGCATAGGATACATGCGGACGTGCATTGTCCTGTTGGAACAGCAAGTTCCCTTGCCGGTCTAGGAATAGTAGAACGATGGATTCGATGACAGTTTGGATGTACCGTGCACTATTCAGTGTCCCCTCGATGATCACCAGAGGTGTACGGCCAGTGTAGGAGATCGCTCCCCACACCATGATGCCGGGTGTTGGCCCTGTGTGCCTCGGTCGTATGCAGTCCTGATTGTGGCGCTCACCTGCACGGCGCCAAACACGCATACGACCATCATTGGCACCAAGGCAGAAGCGACTCTCATCGCTGAAGACGACACGTCTCCATTCGTCCCTCCATTCACGCCTGTTGCGACACCACTGGAGGCGGGCTGCACGATGTTGGGGCGTGAGCGGAAGACGGCCTAACGGTGTGCGGGACCGTAGCCCAGCTTCATGGAGACGGTTGCGAATGGTCCTCGCCGATACCCCAGGAGCAAAAGTGTCCCTAATTTGCTGGGAAGTGGCGGTGCGGTCCCCTACGGCACTGCGTAGGATCCTATGGTCTTGGCGTGCATCCGTGCGTCGCTTCGGTCCGGTCCCAGGTCGACGGGCACGTGCACCTTCCGCCGACCACTGGCGACAACATCGATGTACTGTGGAGACCTCACGCCCCACGTGTTGAGCAATTCGGCGGTACGTCCACCCGGCCTCCCGCATGCCCACTATACGCCCTCGCTCAAAGTCCGTCAACTGCACATACGGTTCATGTCCACGTTGTCGCGGTATGCTACCAGTGTTAAAGACTGCGATGGAGCTCCGTATGCCACGGCAAACTGGCTGACACTGACGGCGGCGGTGCACAAATGCTGCGCAGCTAGCGCCATTCGACAGCCAACACCACGGTTCCTGGTGTGTCCGCCGTGCCGTGCGTGTGATCATTGCTTGTACAGCCCTCTCGCAGTGTCCGGAGCAAGTATGGTGGGTCTGACACACCGGTGTCAATGTGTTCTTTTTTCCATTTCCAGGAGTGTAGAATCTAGAACAGCCAGCAACACAAGTCTGTGACATTTTTTGTAGTTGTAATACGACGAGCCGGCGGATTGCAGAGGAACAAACTCAACTTTTTCCTTTCCATTGCACCTGAAAAGGGAATTTGCACATATATGTAATAAGAGGAACACTTATATTGGCATCTGGAGTAAATTGCTGAAAATTTTCTCTCTGTGCCACAGATACTATTTCATTTTTCACACATTTATTTTCACTTAATGTCATATTTTCAATGATACATAGCTCAATTTTGTAGCTTACCAATACAGTTTGCAAACTGACACGGCTAACCAAATTCTTTCGAGTTCAGTTCCATCCTGCTTTTGCTGTTGGGACCTGCTAACAAATTATCCAAAATTAATGTCTCAATCCCACCAAAAGATAATCCACACTCGAAAAATAACAGAAGTTTACCTCCAAGTATTTGTGTTTCAGTTTGGTGCAAAGTTCAGCACACACTTGCACAATAATGTTTGAAATGCTTGGCTGTGAAATTCTATGGCTGAAAGCTAGTCACTTAAATGCTTCCCCAGTTTCCAGGAATCGAAGTGTGACAAACATACACTACTGGCCATTAAAATTGCTACACCAAAAAAAACCAAGCAGATGATAAGCGGGTATTCATTGCACAAATATATTATACTAGAACTGACATGTGATTACATTTTCACGCAATTTGGGTCCATAGATCCTGAGAAATCAGTACCCAGAACAACTACCTCTGGCCGTAATATCGGACTTCATACGCCTGGGCATTGAGTCAAACAGAGCATGGATGGCGTGTACAGGTACAGCTGCCCATGCAGCTTCAACATGATACCACAGTTCATCAAGAGTAGTGACTGGCGTATTGTGACGAGCCAGTTGCTCGGCCACATTGACCAGACCTTTTCAATTGGTAAGAGATCTGGAGAATGTGCTGGCCAGGGCAGCAGTCGAACATTTTCTGTATCCAGAAAGGCCAGTTCAGGACCTGCAACATGCGGTCGTGCATTATCCTGCTGAAATGTAGGGTTTCGCAGGGATCGAATGAAGGGTAGAGCCGGGGGTCGTAACACATCTGAAATGTAACGTCCACTGTTCAAAGTGCTGTCAATGCGAACAAGAGGTGACCGAGACGCGTAACCAATGGCACCCCATACCATCACGTCGGGTGATACGCCAGTATGGCGATGACGAATACACGCCTCCAATGTGTGTTCACCGCGATGTCGCCAAACACGGATGCGACCATCATGATGCTGTAAACAGAACCAGAATTCATCCGAAAAAATGACGTTTTTCCATTCGTGCACCCAGGTTAGTCGTTGAGTATACCATCGCAGGCGCTCCTGTCTGTGATGCAACGTAAATGGTAACCGCAGCCATGGTCTCCGAGCTGATAGCCCTTGCTGCTGCAAATGTCGTCGAACTGTTCGTGCAGATGGTAGGTGTCTCGCAAACGTCCGCATCTGTTGACTCTGGGATCGAGACGTGTCTGCACGATCCGTTACAGCCATGCGCATAAGATGCTTGTCATCTCGACTGCTAGTGATACGAGGGCGTTGGGATCCAGCACGGCGTTCCGTATTACCCTCCTCAACCCATCGATTACATATTCTACTAACAGTCATTGGATCTCGACCAACGCGAGCAGCAGTGTCGCGATACGATAAACTGCAATCGCAATAGGCTACAATCTGACCTTTATCAAAGTCGGAAACATGATGGTACGCATTTCTCCTCCTTACACATGGCATCACAACAACGTTTCACCAGGCAACGCCGGTCACCTGCTGTTTGTTTATGAGAAATCGGTTGGAAACTTTCCTCGTGCCAGCACGTTGTAGGTGTAGCCACCGGCGCCAACCTTGTATGAGTGCTCTGAAAAGTTTATCATTTGCATATCACAGTATCTTCTTCCTGTCGGTTAAATTTCGCGTCTGTAGCACATCATCTTCGAGGTGTAGCAATTTTAATGGCCAGTAGTGTACTAAAACACAATAAGGCATAATGTAGGCTGTCAGTGATAGGTGATGGTTCAATCATAAAACACATAAATTAAATGATCTGGTTCTTACCTCCGGCTAGGTGACATAGTTTCTCTCATCACAGTGTCATGTGCGCGAATACCGTCATGTACCCTGTACGGTAGCTCGTCAAAACATGACACATCCATCCTGACGAAATTCCAGAGACCTTAGCTCCTTCATTAATAGAGTGTAGATGTCCCCCCCTTCACCCCCTCTTCGCAGCCAAAGCCGAACCCAATTCTAGCCTCTGGCATTACATCGCCATTCTCTCCTTCTAATTACTAAGGCGGCTATTTTCACCCATAATAGCATCCTCGATGCTTAAAACGATGTGCAATGAAAGTAAACATTGACAATAATTTTCTTGCCCCTGCATGATATAAAAAAAGAACACTTCAGTCCATAATTCTGTACAACCATAATGTAATTTCATTCAGATGCACAAGAGAACAATTACTACTTAATAAATGAGAAACTAGATCTCTCAGAAGATTTAATATGAGTAAAAGCAGTGCTACGAAACTCTCAGTTTTCACACTCGACGACGTAAACAAAATTGTAGTTCCACCATTTTGGGTGTAACCTATTACGCGAATGAAGCAGATTGTTTTTGTACTGTATATAGAGTTTTTCGCTAGAAAGAGTATGTATTTATAAATGGGTTGCTGTGCTGCACCGAATTGTAGCAGCGATTCGTCTAAAGGGATCAAATTATTCAGATTTGCTACAGACAAAGATCGGAGAGCTAAATGCTTGCAGATCTGCAGGAGAGACAAATGGAAGTCAACAACATATTCCAAGTTGTGTGAGGCAAGTAAATTACCGGTTAAAAAAGTTACAGATGAAATATCGTACTTTTCTATATAATTTATATGTTTACGACATTTTTTAAGCTTCACTTTGAGGATTCACAGTTCAAGTTAGGGGAAACTGATGGAAGAAGACCTCCAAAATGAAATGCCATTTCAACGAAGTTTGGCTTCCAAAATCCACCCAAACTAGTTTCTTCTAACGGAAACGTCCAAAAGCAAAGAGAGTATCTAAATCAGATGTCAATTAAGGTGAGATATTCATCAACGTTTTTCAGTTTTCATATGTAACCATGTTTTCGACAGATCGCAGTTGTTTAGTTTATTCTGGAGTTATGAACGTAACTTTCCACTCTATGATCAGTTACCATCAATTGTGTAATCTGAAATGATGCTAGTTTGTGAGGGGACCAAATTAGTGGCGAGGAAATTGTGCCTGGAATTAAAATTGTACTCGCACATAAATTTACATGAATCATTTCTGTTTAAAACTCTGCTTTGGTCCTACTGCAGTTTTTGTTGATTCTCAGTATTGTACGGGCATGCATTCTGTCGACAACATGGGTTTGTACAGTTTGTTACTATCTAATGTGGTCAGTGAAATCTTTCATATTAATAATAAATCATAAATCGGAAGATAGAAATTGTTGCACCTGGCACACGAATTGCGTTATGGCAGTACTGTAGATGCAAATGCAGTTTTGGGATTAGGGAAATTGGTTTCATAGCTGAGTGCATACCAGTGTTCGTTATGAGCAATGATGGTAAGATGCCTACTGAAAAAGCTATTTCAGGTTTAGTTTTTGTTTGAACATTTGTAGCCGTGAAATAATGGAGTTTCGTAATTATATTTCCAGGCACTGAAGCGTTTGACGAAGAAATACATGAACAGAAACAGGAAGCATGCAGTGCAGATGAAGATACTGTTGCAGACTTGCAGCTGCAAAACAAGAGACAGAAAGCAGATGTGAGTTTTTATAGTGACGTCACTTTTATCATTAATAAAATCCACCAATGAGAAATGTGTTATAATAATTATCATTTACATATATGTTTGTTGCTAGGCCCATATAAAATATTCTTCTCTCTTCACAGATGAAGACAATGCAAGAGAAGATCGCTGCAATGAAGAGCAAGCTTAGCACATTTATCACCCAGACCAGATAAAGTACTTGGAAAGAGTTTCTGAGTCAAACCTTTACAAATGGTCAAACAAAACTATAAGTTCTAAAAGTGAAATTGTGTTGTTATACAAAGGGTTATGAATATATGAGGAGCACCAGCTTTTCACTGCCATGAGCAAGGACCCTGAGGAGGAGGAGGATTGAAGCCTGCAAATTTGCACCTGGCATCAGCATGATATTCAGTGGTTAAGTGTGAAGCTGCAGTCTGAAGATATGCAAGGAAAACTGTGTGTACTTCATTGGAAGAAATGTCCATAAGGCCATTTGTTGAATATGACAAAGGTTTAAAAGGATATATAGAATTTGTTAGTGAATATTTAGGCAATTCATCAGAGATGCAGCTTGCCAGCCATGCCTTGTGGTGCGAGGTTTAACAGTTCACTGGAAGCAGGTTGTGGCATATTTTTTAACTTGGAACTCTACAAACCCAAACAAACTTTGGAACACCCCCAATAAGGCAATCAAATGTTTGCATACTCAAACTGTAATAGTGAAGTGTGTTTCAAGCGTCTTGGGTGCTAGCAATGTTGGCATGTAGGGAATTCTATAGATTCATTCAATTCGTAGCCAGGACAACTGTAAAATTAAGCATTCGTGCTTGCCTGATGAGAACTTATATTTTGCTGCAGATGTGCCACACCATTTAAAGAACATTAGAAATTGTTTGTTGTCTCTCAACATAATATGGTATGTGGCCACAGTAAAAGAAAATACTGTGAGTCACAACACAGTTTCGCTGAAGCCTGTAGAATCGATAGTCAAACTTCAACGGGACGGTGGACTAGCACTTGTTCCACATTTTTCAGCTACAAAGATTAATCCGAGTACGTTTCAAAAGATGAGAGTTCCAGTGGCTAGAAACTTGTTCAATCGCAATGTGGCTTCAGCTTTACAGTTTTCCGCATTATCAGGGCTTCTTTCAAAAGAGGCTAACAATAAGCTGATTAATCAATAATTTTAATTAGTGGTGTGAAATAATGTTAATCAGAATCTCTCTGCAAGAACAATGCACATAGGATGACGCATTTGAGACATATGCTGAAGTGGTTTACAACATTGAGTTTCAGCAGCAAGAAGCAGTGGAAACCACTATAAGCTGGACTTCAGCTGTCTACTACAACTGCTCTGGAATAGTTTAAGGAACTATCTTCCAAGCAGTTAATTGACTATCTACTAAATAGTAGGCTGCCCACAGACTCTGTAGAAAATTTCTTTTCCAAAGCCCATGACACTGGTGATATTCATCCTACACCAGTAAAACTAAAACATGTAATCCGGATGATAAGCATAGCACAGTATTTACATGTACCACGGTCATCATCATATGAAGTGGATGTTGATGAGAACTACCTCTACTTTTTTTTCCAAATAAAAACAGCCAGAGGCTGAGACAGAGTTAGAGCGTCAAGCCTCAGACCCTGTAAGTATTAACACTGTTCAGCCAGCAGGACTGTATTACTTGTCTGGGTGGGTGGTGCATAAACTTATCAGAACTTCAAAGTCAGTTACTTTTTGCACATGTATTAAATCAGTATATTCCCCACAACCTTCAGAGAATCTTCCCTATGAGTGGACGTCAACTGTGAATCGAGGGGTACTGATGCATCCAACAGAGGCTGTATTTGATGTTATACGCCATGATGAAGAGGTCTTCCAAAAATGCAGTTACGAACTGTTGAAGTATGAGAGTGTGCCCTACCACTTGCTTACAATGTGTCTCAGCTGTATCGAATATGTCAGTGGTTCCTTTTGTCCTGGCGATGATGCAGTGGAATTGCTTTTATAGACTCTTTTCTCTGAGAGACTACACATTTTTTCCAAAGACTTAAATATGTGTTTCACCAGTAAATCAAACGTCTGTGCCAGTAAAAGTTCGTTTATGTGAACGAGTGCTGACTATAAGAAATAATAATTTTTTGCTACTCTAAGTAGAACATTGCGATTTACCTGATCATTTCCTTTTTTGTGCTTAAGCAGACCATCAGCAGATCACATATTTTCATTTTTATTTTACAATTGCACATATTTTGTTTGTAGCAGTTGCCTTCAGAAAAGTGATTTGTTTTATCTGTTTCGTCTTCCTGTGATCGACACTTTTGGCCACAAATATAATTTTTCTGTAGTTGATATGGCAGTAATGTGACAGTACAGTATAGTATAGTAAATTGAGGCTCAGCTATTTCCATGTTTGAAACATAGGTGTTTAGTACATAAAGTTAAAGGATACAGCTATCAAGTCAGCATGTTTCTAGTACGCTTGCTCTGGCTGAAACATAGGCATAAAAGTTACTGCTTTTGAGTGACCTGACGATTTTTGCTATGTCTCTAACAGTTATGTTGGCAAAACTGATGTCTGCTCGTAGATTAGGTAATGCCTGTCAAAGAAAATCCACTGGATCTGCTTTTGATGGTCCATTTTTGTCACTGCTTTTTCTAAAATGCCCTGGGACAAGATACTTTGATCCTAGATGTTAGCTAGCTTTACTCTCTCCTTCCACTGAAATTGTCTCTGACTTGTTGTAAAAGGGAACTGTGTTCATAGCGATGTAAAAATTATTTTCAAGAGATGACTATGTTTCTTATATATTGTGTGAACTTGGTAAACTTTTCATTGTTCAAAATACTGCTCATGTAACTAGTAATGTAAAGTCTTGTGTTTCTGTGAACTGTGAATGGTGTGCACTGTTATACACTTTATTAGTTTTTCATAAGTAATGGATTTTTATCTGATCAACTGTTAAAACCAAAAGTGTCACATAGCAACAGTTACATTACTGATTTCCAGGAAATGTAAATCTGATACCACAGTGTTACTTGGGATTGTGTGTAAATAAACCTTCTGTGTAAATCTGAGTTTACAAAAAAAAAAAAAAAATCCTCCAGTCTTAGCAAGTACATCATACTCATTGCCCTCATTTATCAAAATAAATATTTTTAAATTATTGGAATTTTCTTCATTGATAACCATTTCTTAATCGTGAACAACAGCTCATTCCTCAAACTGGGGGGCTATCAAGTACGGGGTCTCACAGGGTTCGGTCTTAGGTCCTTTACTGTTCTTGATATACATTAATGACTTACCATTCCATATTGATGAAGATGCAAAGTTAGTTCTTTTTGCTGATGATACAAGTATAGTAATAACATCCAAAAACCAAGAACTAAGTGATGTATTTGTAAATGATGTTTTTCACAAAATTATTAAGTGGTTCTCAGCAAACGGACACTCTTTAAATTTTGATAAAACACAGTATATACAGTTCCGTACAGTAAAAGGCACAACTCCAGTAATAAATATAGACTTTGAACAGAAGTCTGTAGCTAAGGTAGAATTTTCAAAATTTTTATGTGTGGCCATTGATGAGAGGTTAAACTGGAAGCAACGTATTGATGGTCTGCTGAAACGTCTGAGTTCAGCTACGTATGCTATTAGGGTTATTGCAAATTTTGGTGATAAGAATCTCAGTAAATTAGCTTACTTTGCCTACTTTCATTCACTGCTTTCGTATGGTATCATATTCTGGCGTAATTCATCGTTGAGTAGAAAAGTATTCATTGCTCAAAAACGTGTAATCAGAATAATTGCTGGAGCCCACCCACGGTCATCCTGCGGATATCTATTTAAGGGTCTAGGGATCCTCACAGTAACTCCTCAGTATATGTATTCACTTATTAATTTTGTTGTTAATAATCCAACCCAGTTCAAAAGTAATAGCAGTGTGCATAGCTATAACACCAGGAGAAACGATTATCTTCACTATGCAGGGTTAAATCTGACTTTGGCACAGAAAGGGGTAAATTATGCTGCCACAAAAGTCTTTGGTCACCTACCAAACAGCATCAAAAGCCTGACAGATAGTCAACCAACATTTAAAAATAAATTAAAAGAATTTCTAGATGACAACTGCTTCTACTCATTGGCTGAATTTTTAGATATAAATTAAGGGAGGGAAAAAAACTAACTTAAACATTAGTGTCATGCAATATTTTGTGTAATGTAATATCTTGTACAGACATCTTTCATTAACCTGACACGTTCCACATCATTACGAAGTGTCGTATTCATGATCTATGGAACAAGTATTAATGTAATCTGATATAATCTAATCTCGGTTAGCTGCAGTATTTGGTCTGCTGATTGTACAGAATGTGACCATATTCATTCTGACTGCAATACTGGTATTTATGAATTTTGGCTAAAGATACACTTACTAAATTGTATTACATTGGAAACGAAGAGGCCTTTTCACTAACAAAATTCTGCTTTCCCCAAAGGTATCTGGGGAACATAAAGCTATGCGCCTAGCTTTAAATGGTCTGTAATGGTACCCTGCCTTCCGATCACTGAAGCACAATAGTA
This sequence comes from Schistocerca gregaria, assembly GCF_023897955.1. NCBI lineage: Eukaryota > Metazoa > Arthropoda > Insecta > Orthoptera > Acrididae > Schistocerca > Schistocerca gregaria. The sequence continues at coordinate 378,801,272 of NC_064931.1, forward strand.
TTAAATTTGTCAGGGGTGTTGTCGGTGGAATGCAATGCCTAGTGAGATCTGTTTCTCCTACTAGCGTTGTTTTTAATCAGTTTCTTGTTTTTAGGCACATGAAACGGGTCAACTTTGCAGGTACTGAGTTACTAGTGATTTTCCTATGATACTCTATACAGTTTCTCTGACTCGTTTGTTCACTCAGAATTCAGTACAGATATACATGTCATAAATGCTAAGTTAAACTCTATATTTTTAATATCCTCAAAACTAATCGTTTGCAAATGGTGCTGTTTTCATATTCACTTGCCTACACAACTTTCTCTACATAAAGATAGCAGCAGTAATATTGCACAACGTATGTAACTATTCATCCAGCGACTTCTGTAGCAGAAGTGACAGTTACGGCTTGATTGCGATAATTCTGCATCAGAGTTCCTTGTCAAGTGTTTACATTGAGAAGGTACAAACATTTATGAAGACATACCGTTTTACTCAAACTAAATGAGTAGTATTGGTCTTACACATAATCAGCATTTTATTTTTAAACTTAAATATATAATTTCCGACACAAAAAACAGGCAAACTGTTTTCGGAACGATAATAATTTCCGAAACGAACCGCTCTCTACCCTAGCGAAATAACATTGTATCGTCTGCTCTAGCCCCAATATGGCGACTCCAGAAGGAATATTGGTGTGCAGACCTTCCCTATACAGACCTTGTACACGGTAGGTATATCGTGTAATCGGTCGACGTGAACCAGTCGGTAGTTCCACACTTGAACACTTGAGTTACTGGTATTGACATGTATATCTTATGTGTACATTGTAATGGAGGCTCCAGCAGCGGCTCGGCCACTGTTGCACGGCCCCCTCTGGTGTTAGCACTATGAGGAAGATAGTTACTGGAGCGCTTTCGTTCACATCGTAAACTGCACCACGGGAGCATCCACTGGCCACGACGTCGGACTGGGTCACACTGCGGCCTCCGACAGGAGTAGGACCTGCAGAATCGGAGTACGTGTAAAGGGACAGAAGGCGGTCTTCCGCTGAAGCACGCCCCTCCGCGATGACGAATGTTGACTGCTGCCCGACCCACTGGTTAGGCCTGCGGAAGGTCTGGTGGGGAATGTTGCCCACAGTTTCCCATCAGTCTCTACTCTAATGGCAGTACTGCGGTTTGCAGCGCCAAATTTTCCTTAGCAGCACATGCTGTTCCCTCAGAGTTCGAAGACGGTCTCTGTGAACAGAGAATACACAATCACTGGTCCTGCCTCCATACTGTTCGGCTGCGAACGGAGGATAAGTTGAGCAAACCACTGGATAAAAGAAATATTTATACAAAAAATGTCTCGCGTGCGTTGCTATTGAGAGACGACGATGACTTCACATGGCCTACTTTTCTTGACAGGTCAACTTTCTAGCCGCTTCGGCTGTGGCTGGAACGTGTCTAATTTCGGCTTTCAGAAGAGGTGACGGATGTATTCTGCAGTGTCGGTACTCTGAATAATCATTGTTATTCACTATGTATGGCTTGTTACTTCATTCAGCCTGATCAACAAAATGACGGCATCGTCCTGCCTCTGATGTAATTCTGTTGTGGCGTTTCGGACACGCAGCTCTTTCAGTGCGTAGCAGTTAGCTCCGTCTTGTGGCCGCCTGACATGTAGCATCAGAAGACCCTGTTTGTTGACGTTGCGCATTGTTTTGCTCTCCTCTTGCGTTACCAAGGGAAAACATCTAAAATTATACTCCATTCCCAAACCTATTACTTCGTGGCGGTTCACTCCCCCATCCTTCAACAAACCCACCTAGGATTTGGCTCGAGAAACTGTCTTGGGAAACATTACTGTAAAGTTTATTTTGTACCTTTCAGTTATCCTTCTTTGCTTCATTTGAGCCCCAACCCAATGTTCTTCCGCTTAATCTGTACTTTACAACGTCACCCCTCAGAGTTTAGCTCACTAAGTCACTTATCTTACTATTATTTATGTTTTATGAGTCATTACTTAAACAATAGCATAAACTTATCTCATACGTAGCACACACACACTTAGGTTTACAATCTCGTTTACTCTTCACTTAATTAGTAACATTGCTCTTACGCTCCGTTAATTATTCCTTACTCACTGCAAGTAATCGAATCAACTTCACACGTTTCTACACACAGACATTACTCCATTACATCATCATGTAAGAAACTAGTAAAATAAAATTTCATAAACTCTTACTCTTCAGCAATTCATCCACTGAAAATGGTTCCATTTAATTATTTCTTACGTTGGGCATCTTTCATTGTCTATTAGCTAGATTTTTTTGCGCGCTGTTTTCCGAAACTTTTGTCTTTGAAACAGAACATACGTACTTAAATCTACATTTATACAGATACTACTTACAGTACTACCACATACAATATGTTGGTCAGCAGCTCCAGTTACGTCTCTTATCTTACTACTGACAAATTTATTACACCTTGTAATGTCATGCTCTTTTATGTTCCAAACAAACTTCTTTCTGCTGCTCGGCACTGTTAATAGACCATTGCGGCCATTTAGCACTTGCAGTTGTCTCCTGCGGTTGAAACAATATCTCCCAGTGCTTGTGCGTTTAAGAATAATTACACGACGTTTCTTCTTACCCTCATCACATACATTATAGCAAGTATCGTCAAATTCACCATGATCCTCAGACACACATTCCTAAAAGGATGCAGTCTTGTTGGCTCGATATTTTGCCTTACAAGCATTTCTCCCCCTTCTTTTCTTCTTGCCTTCCAGCGCCACCACAGTGGAACGTATCTGCATCCTTCGGAAATAAAGGCGACTGTACTGCAACATTATCCACAACATACGCAACACAACGAACATCATCAATAGCTTCCTGTGCATTCTGCATAGGATACATATCCATGAAAATGTGTTTGAGTATTCCAGTATTTGAGAATGAGGGCACTCACTGATTTTCAACAAATTTTGTACACAATTTCAAAGCTTTACGAAACTCTGTGTCGCTGATAACACACAGAAAATGATGAAAGAAAGAAAGTTCATCCTGTACTACATGCAATGAAACGGTCACACTTCTTTACTACAAACTGTATTCGCGGCACATTTTTCAGACAGTATTCATGAATACCACTAACTCTGCCACCAAAATTACATCACTATGTGACACATACACTCCTGGAAATGGAAAAAAGAACACATTGACACCGGTGTGTCAGACCCACCATACTTGCTCCGGACACTGCGAGAGGGCTGTACAAGCAATGATCACACGCACGGCACAGCGGACACACCAGGAACCGCGGTGTTGGCCGTCGAATGGCGCTAGCTGCGCAGCATTTGTGCACCGCCGCCGTCAGTGTCAGCCAGTTTGCCGTGGCATACGGAGCTCCATCGCAGTCTTTAACACTGGTAGCATGCCGCGACAGCGTGGACGTGAACCGTATGTGCAGTTGACGGACTTTGAGCGAGGGCGTATAGTGGGCATGCGGGAGGCCGGGTGGACGTACCGGCGAATTGCTCAACACGTGGGGCGTGAGGTCTCCACAGTACATCGATGTTGTCGCCAGTGGTCGGCGGAAGGTGCACGTGCCCGTCGACCTGGGACCGGACCGCAGCGACGCACGGATGCACGCCAAGACCGTAGGATCCTACGCAGTGCCGTAGGGGACCGCACCGCCACTTCCCAGCAAATTAGGGACACTGTTGCTCCTGGGGTATCGGCGAGGACCATTCGCAACCGTCTCCATGAAGCTGGGCTACGGTCCCGCACACCGTTAGGCCGTCTTCCGCTCACGCCCCAACATCGTGCAGCCCGCCTCCAGTGGTGTAGCGACAGGCGTGAATGGAGGGACGCATGGAGACGTGTCGTCTTCAGCGATGAGAGTCGCTTCTGCCTTGGTGCCAATGATGGTCGTATGCGTGTTTGGCGCCATGCAGGTGAGCGCCACAATCAGGACTGCATACGACTGAGGCACACAGGGCCAACACCCGGCATCATGGTGTGGAGAGCGATCTCCTACACTGGCCGTACACCTCTGGTGATCGTCGAGGGGACACTGAATAGTGCACGGTACATCCAAACCGTCATCGAACCCATCGTTCTACCATTCCTAGACCGGCAAGGGAACTTGCTGTTCCAACAGGACAATGCACGTCCGCATGTATCCCATGCCACCCAATGTGCTCTAGAAGGTGTAAGTCAACTACCCTGGCCAGCAAGATCTCCGGATCTGTCCCCCATTGAGCATGTTTGGGACTGGATGAAGCGTCGTCTCACGCGGTCTGAACGTCCTGCACGAACGCTGGTCCAACTGAGGCGCCAGGTGCAAATGGCATGGCAAGCCGTTCCACAGGACTACATCCAGCATCTCTACGATCGTCTCCATGGGAGAATAGCAGCCTGCATTGCTGCGAAAGGTGGGTATACACTGTACTAGTGCCGACATTGTGCATGCTCTGTTGCCTGTGTCTATGTGCCTGTGGTTCTGTCAGTGTGATCATGTGATGTATCTGACCCCAGGAATGTGTCAATAAAGTTTCCCCTTCCTGGGACAATGAATTCACGGTGTTCTTATTTCAATTTCCAGGAGTGTAATTATTATTTTTTGTTAAGTTATTGCGATGTGTGACTTGCTGGTTTCTCGACACTGTCTTCTACCTGGCATATAATAATCTCCATTAATGAAATTTTCACTCTGCAGCTGAGTGTTCGCTGCTAGAACACTTGCCTGCGAAAGGCAAAGGTCCCGAGTTCGAGCCTCGGTCCGGCACACAGTTTTAACCTGTCAGAAAGTTTCATAATCTCCATTTTTACATGACAGAATAAACTGTTTTTCAAAGTCTTGGTGAAGTGATATATCATTAATTTGCTGCACTGATGTGTCAAATTGTCTAGTATAAAGGAAAAGGACTCTATTTTCAAAATAATTAGTTAGAGGCTTAATGACTAAGGCATAGTCTTATATGAATCTGTGGGTAATAATATGCAAAACCTACATCTTTTAGTGCAGGAAAGTTGTAATGGTTTTCGTCACATATGGATTACGTTTAATACCCGGAGACTTTATAGTGTCGTTCAGGTATTATGCTTGAGGCTTCGCAAAAGAACGCTTTTCTAATATTAGGTTGAGGTTTACACTTTTTAAACATGTTCCTTGATTGACCCGGAGAAGACAGTGTTATCCTCAAGATACACCAGACACACTGTGGATCCAAATCGATGTAATAAGAAATGTGCAGGTCTGAAGACCTTGACACTCACCTGATGGCTAGAGCGTATGATATTATACCCTAATCTTCGGCTGAGGATCCACAGGCGACTGTTGCCTTGACGGCTCAGGAATGATAGAATATTTCGTGTGGTGAAGGGGTGGCTCGATGTGGACGATCTGCTGCTACTATTATAACTTCTCACCATGTTGTTATGAAAGTCTGATTGCTTGCACACCAGCTATAAGCCTATAAGGTTGCATCAATCGATCTCAACATGACTGGCACACACATCAAACTTCAAATGCGATATGCTCTGGACGGTGGACGCGGATGTTTCTCTAGTGCAGGAAGTTCGACTGGAGACCTTACCAAATTTCCAAGGGTTTACCACTTACGTTGCCCCTGCTACTGCAGGAGGCCGTGGAATGACTGCCCTTTTGCGAGATGGAATAGAAGTAACGAATGCAGTGTAATTGCCGTCGGCATGAGGATTGGCGTTCGATATTCAAGAGACTCTAGTTATTAAAGTCTATGACTATTCTGGGACAGATAAAGGGCGTGACTGGTTCGCGGTTTTTTGCGGAAGAAGTTATGCCTCTTTTCTTGGGCCCCTATGTCCACATCATTATTGGCAGAGACTTCAATGTGTATATCCCGGAAAGACCAACAACCAAACTACACTCCATGCCGCGAACTGTGCGGTCTCTCAATACAGCACATGTGTCTTGCTGATACTTGGTAGGTGTTACATGGAAATCGTCCAAGCTATGAACAACTATTCTACGGCAGACTCGGTCGCATGCATATCTCCTCTGACTTAACGATGGCGATTTTGGGTGGGTAGCATTGGCCCATGGCTTTTTAAGAGCATAGTGCATACAAGCGCATAGCCAATCTTCACAGAAGAAGGTGTAGTGAAGTTGTGTATAATGGAAACTGAATGTGACACTCCTAGAGGATCAGGAATGTAGGTAACTAATAGCGAGCACGTGGGCCTTATGTGTACGTCGATTTCTGAGCCGACCACCGACGATTTGATGGTGGCTCGAATGTGTCAAACAAGCTTTATGATGTGCGCTGGTTGGTTGCAGTAGCGAAAGATAACTCTGGCACTCATCATAGGTTTGCAGGTGTCATGGTGCGATCAAAATGCCAGAAGAGGTTGGGCGGATATCCTCCCTCTGTGTACCACATTACCTCCAAACGACGACAAAGACGCCCGCCGGGGTGGCCGAGTGGTTCTAGGCGCTACAGTCTGGGACCGCGCGACCGCTACGGTCGCAGTTTCGAATCCTGCCTCGGGCATGGATGTGTGTGATGTCCTGAGGTTAGTTAGGTTTAAGTAGTTAAGTCCCATAGTGCTCAGAGCCATTTGAACCATTTTTGACGACTAAGACGACGAACATTGATGCTTGCTTTGAATCTTCCGGAAGTTTGTAGGTTGACGACCTAGGAGGACATTGCTTACGCGTTCGTCGACTGCTATCACCGATTTTATCAGGATGTGGTCTTGGCAGCAGTCCCCCATACCCTGACTGGCACACTTGGTGATATAACGTTGGCATCCCTTTCCGAGGAGATCACGAGCGATGATGTTGTGGGTGCCCTTGGCAAGGGAGAAATTCATAAACCACCACTACCAGTTTATTTTCCGTTGGAATTGTACCACGCCATTAAGGATCTGATGGCCGTGTGTTGGAAGCAGATGTACTAAGGGTTGTTGTTATTAGTAGTCTTCATATAGTCTGAGTTCATGGAAGGTGTCATTATTCCGGTCCATAAACTAGATGGAGCACAGCGATTGAACACTACTGCCTGATCACTGTCCTCAACTATCACGTCAAGATTTTCGCCAGAACCGTGACGATTTGTCTTAAGCCAGTTATTTCATATGAACAAGGGGAGGGAGAGGGAGCAATAACAGCCAGGAATGACAACCCAGCCCTCGGAGCCCTCTGTGACCAATGTTAAGAAACCCTGTGTGGCATTGAGCTGGTGCTCCAGAGCGAAATAATTGTGAAAAAGCAGGTGGCACAGTGGAAAACATGTTCGGGACATCCCTTGTGGATCGCCAACAAAACGTTTCTCAAGACTGGGTCACTGGACGACACCGAAGCGATCTCGCCCGACAACAGCTGCAATTCGTCCAAAGTTGTTTATAGTCATTGATCTACGGCGAAATAAGCAACATTTTCCGTCAGGGCCAAGAGGGAGACGGGGCAACGAGTCTACATTGGTGTGTTGGGCGCTGGGACAAAACTGGACATATAAACAACGTCCAGATCTGCAGACGCTGCGCAGTCTTACCCGAAATTTAGCCCGACGCCCGAACAAGGACATTAAGTGTCTGTGGCCATTCAAACATGCAGATACTTATTTACTCTAAAAATGATGTCTAAAGCCTCCTTCTCAGTCTGGGGATAGTTGAATGGTGCAGTGTTCAACATTTTTGGGATAAAGGCAATTGTGTGCTCCAAATTTTCTTACATCTTTTGAGACAAAACAACCGCAATGCTGATCTGGGACATGTTCATCGACAGTTTCAATGGCAGAGAAGTTGTATAAGGCATCAGATGACGAGTCACCTTGAGACCATCCTTAAGCCACAGAAAATCCAGACGACAGGTGGCTGACCACACAAAATTGATGCTCTTTTGAGCAGCTGATTGAGGAAGTGTGTGATTTGTGCCACTTAGGGAACGAACGTGGTATATTTCGTTACTTTCCCTACAGACGAATGCAACTATTTAATGCGTGTTGGTACTGACATCTTTTTGATTTATACCTTTATGACTAAGTAAGTGCCTGAGATACTTACGCTGGGGGCAAAGGATCTGACTTTTCCATTCGCCAACGTCGACCATATTCTTCGAGACGCTTAAAAAGGGATTCAAGATTCTTGTAAAGTTCTGCAGGTATCACCGCCCTAACTATAGCGTAAAATACATAACGACCACTTCTGTTTTTGATGATAGCCGTAGGCGTTGCCCATTAACTGGTGGGAACCAGGGAGACATTGCCTTCGTCCTGAAGCTGTGCGAATTCTGCCTGGACAGCCTCACGAATAGCAAACTGATGCGAGCAAGCTCACCAAAATTTAGGCATCACCGAATGTTTCAAAGAATGTGAGCCATAAAGTTAAATGCAAACTCCAGCATCAGTTTAAAGTACGACGTGCAAACGGCGTCAAAAGCAGAGAACGGGACTGTGGATGACACCAAAGTAACTTGGTGCTCTGTTGTAAATCTAAAACTCGTAAAGGCATCTAAGTCGAAAGTGTTAGTGGCAATAGAGGAGCGCAAAACTAAGAAGGCTAGTGTGCTTAGTGTGCTTAGCTGCCACCAATAGTTCTCTGAAGAGAGAACTGGACTTGTAGCAGCAAGATACAACACGGTGGCGGACTCATCGCAACACTGGCGAACCGAGCCAGCGATATGTGTCATCGTTAATGAAATACACGGTTGCGCCAGGATCTAGCTGGAACTCCACGGACTCGCAGAGCAATGTCAATACCAGAGTGAGCGTCCTCGACGTCAAGGCAACCAACGGTTCTGCAGCTGTAACTACACTGAAGCACCGAAGAAACTGATACAGCATGCGTATTCAAATGCAAGGATATGTAAACAGGGAGAATACCGCGCTGCGGTAGGCTACACCTACATAAGACAAATGTCTGGCGCAGTTGTTAGATCGGTTACTGCTGCTGCAATGGCAAACTATCAAGATTTAAGTGAGTTTGAACGTATTGTTATAGTAGGCGGCTGAGCGATGGGACACAGCATCTACGAGGTAGCAATGTAGCGGGGATTTTCCCGTACGAGCATTTCAAGAGTGTACCGTGAATATCAGGAATCCGGTAAAACATCAAATCTCCCACATCGCTGCGGCCGAAAAAAGATCCGGCAAGAACGGGACCAACGACAACTGAAGATAATCCTCCAGCGTGACAGAAATGCAACCGTTCCGCAAATTTCTGCATATTTAAATTTTGGGCCATCAACAAGTGTCTGCGTGCGAACCATTCAAAGAAACATCACCGATATGGGCTTTCTAAGCCGAAGGTCGACTCGTGTACCCTTGATGACTGCATGACACAAAGCTTTACGCCTCGCGTGGGCCCGTCAACACCAACATTGGACTGTTGATGACTGGAAGCATGTTGCCTGGTCGGACGAGTCTCATTTCAAATTGTATTGAGCGGATGGACATGAACGGGTATGGAGACCACCTCATGAATATATGGACCCTGGATGGCAGCAGGGGGCTGTTCGAGCTGGTGGGAGGCTCTGTAATTGTGTGGTTTGTGTGCAATTGGAGTGATGTGCGACCCCTGTCAAATGTGCATTCCGACGGATTTGAGCAATTCCAGCAGGACTATGCGACACCCCACAAATCCTGAATTACTACAGAGTGGCTCCAGGAACACTCTTCTGTGTTCAAACACTTCCGCTGACCATCAAACTCCCAGACATGAACGTTATTGAATATATGTGAGATGCCTTGCAGATTGCTGTTCAGAAGATATCTCCACCCCCTCGTACTCTTGTGGATTTTTGGACAGCCCTGCAGGATTCTTGGTGTCAATTCCCTCCATCACTACTTCAGACATCAGTCGAGTCCATGTCACGTAGTGCTGGGGTACTTATGCGTGCTCGCGGGGGCCGTACACTATATTAGGCAGGTATACCTGTTTGTTTGGCTCTTCAGCGTATATGTTCCACAAAATTGACCTAACGCAGCCGCTGAGTACGTGGCCGGCAGGTCGCATGGTGACAGACGATAGCCAGGTGACCACGCTTGCCGAAGGACCCACAGTCTGCTGCAAGATCTGGGCATTGGCTTCTGTTGTGCTAGCTGCCACATGCTGGAAACGACACAAGTGTCTTCGACGTGTGTGACATACAACGCAACGCCCAGGAGCGAGGACATTTTTGACTCACCATAGCATTACAAAAGAGATTGTGCAATGCTGAGGAGGGACCAGAGTTACGTACGTAGTGAAGAATCTGAGGAGACGCCAGCGCTCCGGACGCCAATGAACTTAGGGTAAGACTTAGGAGCAGAAGCAGAAGGTGATGGATCAGAATCATCAGTTGAGCGGTGTTCGCAAGAGTAAGTAACGACCTCGGAAACACGAATATCGTTTGTAAAATCTTCCTGAACTTTCTAAGCAACCTCGAAAGATCTAACAATTTTAAGGAATTCACCAAGATTGGGATCAGATTTTGCAAAAGCTTTTGCTGCGACTTTCCTGTCAGGGGTAATGTTCTCAATCACATCTCAGATCAATGACTCCGTATAGGAGACTTCTCAGTTCTGACACGTGAAACTACACTTGCGTCCGACACCCTCCAAGTCAGCGCTCCAAGCTTTGTACGACTCTCCGTTTTAAATTGGATCTTTCAAGATAGCTGGTAATAGCTTTAATCTATTTAGTACAATACGCCTGTTTCGGTGGTATTGCCATTGTCAAGTACACCTGCGAATATTACAGTTTGTAAATTTCATTGCCTTTTGAGAAATTTGTATATGGAATTAATTCTAAATGTATACGTACGTCTAGCTGGGTGAAACGTACATATTGCATCACTGATGGACCTTTGTGTCAATTGTCGCTGTTTTTATCACGATGAAATAAAGTCACGCAGTAATTTGACAGAAAGTTGATAGTCTTAGTGATGTTGTATGTTTACAAAGTGGTTATAGCTAATAACCGCTGTTGTTTGAGTTACAGACAAGTCTGCCTGTTCGTTTAACATCTGCACTCCATATTAAACGAAAAGACCGACTTCAAACATAAATATTACCTAGAAACTATTATTGACATTCTGGAACATGACAACGGATTAAAAATAAACAACGGAAGATTACACATACAATTAAATTAACTGTAACTCAAATAATATCGCTTACTGGTTATAGCCACTTAATACACATACAGCATCACTAAGAACTGTCAACTACTGTCAAATTTCAACGTGGCTATTTTATAGAGATAAAAACAACAACAAATGACAAAAGTATTAATCGATGATGCAATACGTATGTCTCGCCCAGCTAGGCGTATGTATACAAGTACAATTAGCTACATATGCAAACGTCGCAAAAGTAAATGAAATTTACAAATTATAATATTTGTAGGTGTGCTTGACTAAAGCAGTACCGTCTAAATAAGCGTATTGTTCGAATTACAATAGAACCGTTACGAGCTAACTTGGTAGATTCCATTTAAAATGACGTATTACGACCTGTATCATGTTGCAGGTAAGGCTATACAAAAAATACTTTCCTTGTTGATTATGAAACTGATTAAACTGGATCCTAACCGCCACAAGGTGTGTCTGCTGACCATAGTGTTCGGTTATCAGAGCATAGATATCACTGAAAGACTACTGAATAGGGTCTGTGAATGGTTTCAGCTTTTGCACCATTTCTAATACACTGAGGTGACAGAATTCTGGGACAGCGATATGCATATAGACAAAATAGCGGTAGTGTCGCCTATCCAAGGTATAAAATGGCAGTGCATTGACGGAGCTGCCAGTTGTATTCAGGTGATTCATGCGAAAGATTTCCGACTTGATTATGGCCGTACGACGTGAATTAACGGACTCTGGATGCGGAATGGTAGCTGGAGCTAGACGCATGGGAAATTCCATTTCGGAAATCCATAGAGAATTCAATATTCCGAGATTCACAGTGTCAAGAGTGTACCGGGAATACCAAATTTTAGGCATTACCTCTCATCGCGGATAACGCAGTGGCCACCGGCATTCACTTATCGACCGACAGCAGAGTCGTTTGGGTACAATTGTCAGTGCTAAAAGAGAAGAACGCTGGGCTAAAAAAACCGCGGGAAACAATGTGGGACGTACGAAATACGTATCTGTTAGGATAGTGTGGTGAAATTTGGTATTAATGGGCTACGGAAAGAGACAACAATTTTTCACGAATTGTTGGAGAAACATTCTGGACAATTCGAACGAATGATTTGTCCATCCAGATCGTCCGACATGAATCGAAATGAACATTGACGGGATATAATCGAGAGGTCAGATCGTGCACAAAATCCCGCGCCGGAAACACTTTCTCAATTATGGACGGCTATAGACGTAGCATGGCTCAATATTTTTGCCGGTTCTTCCAACGACTTGTTGAATCCAGAACAGGTAGAGTTGCTGCACTGTGCCGGGAAACAACACCTAGGACCGAAAGAACATATTTTGTTACTGACACCAATATAAAGCTGGAACATAAGTGATCTCCTGGACAGAGAATGCAGCAATTTATACAAACATCGAATGTTTCAAAATATTGGTATTTATACAAACATCGAATATTTCGGAATATGCAGACATTATGAACATACTATATTGCAAACACCTTTCAGAAGTGATAAATAATACATAATTTATAGTGGTCGGGTTTGAAGTGGCGACCCACAGTATACCAGTCAGTGACGCTAATTACTACACTGCACTGAATGCGATACAGCCTTCTGATCCACGACCATCTACCCTCCCCTCCCCTCCTCCTCCTCCTCCCTTTCCCCTTCCCTGCTTCCCTCCCTCTTCCCCTCCCCACTCCTCCAGTCAGGGCTTACTAGTTTAAAAGGTTTTACTAGTTTAAATTATTTATCCAGAAAACTACGTGAAGTGTGTGCTTACAGTATTTCTACAACTAATGTATGCCAGCAAAACACACACACACTCACATATTCACTCACACATACAGAACCACACGCAATTCCCCCTCACATACACACACAATGATTTCCAAGACTGCAAAATGGACTTTTTGTGGGTGTCTTTCAAGCGATGGAATAGTCTTCCCATTCTGCAGTTAACTCTTGCACTTGATTATTTCCAACAACAATCACAGGATTAAGCTTCAAGCAATAACCGATGCTTTCTAAAGCTCCTCTTCAATAAATATTATTTCATTACCTTGTCAGTTATTGCCCGCCGCTTTCGAAGCTAGCAAGAAACCTAATCGCTCCACCTACTGAATCGGATTTCTCCAGTGAAGTAAATCGATATGTGCTGAAGTGCGCTGGTGACAGTCTTCCAATCGCGAACGTAAATTTCAGTTTCGGTTCATCTCATACAGATATGTAAGGCGTTATCCTTCAGTAAAGATTCACCATCACTGTTATATAACGCCGTCTTAACTGTATAGGTATTCTTACAGCCTCTGTTGGAATTCACTTGTCTGTAAAACAGATATTTCTGTTAATGAGCGTTGGTAGTATTGAGGATTTTATCACAATTCTAAGGATCTTATGTTGTGCAATTCGTTTTAGGAGGTTTGAGTTTAAACAATAGATTATATAATCCCCTCATTCCCACGTATCTTACGTTGTCAAGTATCGTTTCCACCAAAACTTACCTGTGAATCACCAATCATCTAAAACTTCGCTGTTTGTGCGAATTGGATGCCGTATACACTATCACACACTTTTCTATCGATTTACTAAAAAATTATACTACCAGTCCACCTCCTGAATCTGGTATAATTTTCTTTCGTAACAGTTCATTATCTTCATTATCATCATCATCAACATCACCATCTCACCATCTTTCGCATGACACTCATCTTCTTCTTCATCTTCGCTTTCCGATGTCTCTGTCCTTTGCCTTCATAAAGCAGTGGTTGCCTTTGGGTTCGTCACCTTCGTCTTAGTCTGTCTCCTTTCGCAGTAGCTGTCCCAAACTTTACAGCGGTATAGAAACTGGACTAGACGCTCTTTGTAGTACAACCTCAGTTTCAGTGTGCCTTTTCCGCGTCAACAGCAGTTTCAGAAGATATTCCGCCGAGATTCCAACACCTGACTTTTAAGACTAATCTTCCGTCCAATGGAAGAGGTGCGTGAACAACCACAACGCTCAGTCGGCCTCGTTCCCAGTTTATACCACAATACGGAGCTTCTCATACGTAGTGAATAATGACAAATACAAATATAGTTAGCGAAATTCAAATGGTGGCATTCACGCAGAGCGTTTAAAAATGGAATGTATACGAATATGAATCACGAAAACTGTTTAAAAAAAGAACAGGTTGGACTATTTAAAAAACAGGCCGGTTCGGAATTTTATTCATACACACTATATCAAAAAAGGAATGGGTTCCAATTTCATTCTCACAGACCGTTTAAAAATCGGAACAGATTGGAATTTCATTCGCACACACCGTTTAAAAAACTGAGTAGGTCGGAATGTCATCCACACAGACCGTTTAAAAGGAGGGAACGGGTTGTAATATTTCATTCACACAGACAGTAAGAAAATCGGGAAGGGCCGGCATTTCGTCTTCCGAAACAGTTTAATAGACGGAATGGGTCGGAATTTTATTCACACGGACAGTTCAAAAAACGGAACGCATTGGAATTTGATTCACACATACCACTTGAGAAGCGGAACGGGACGGACCGCCTTCCCGTTTCAGATTAACCGCAGATTCGGAACGTATCAGTACAGGAAACACAACACGAAAATCTTATGTGTCCTCGAAAAATAGAGTCTACAAATGTTATCGGAACCTCAGGAATATAAAGACACACTAATTTCGGTAATGAAATCTATCCTCCAGCTAACTGTTAGCTCGACAATCTATTACCAAATTGCCATGGAATAATAACACCGTATCGTTTCTCTAGACAATGTTGAATTTAAAAAAATCCAAACCGGTTCTTCAGAAATAGTAAACACAATACTCATTTCAATAAATGCCGAAATTGCTTCAACCTATCTTAGATGAAAATAATGAAAGCATTCCAGAAAGCGATTCCATCACACTTTTCTCTCCCCCGCCCCTCTCCCTCTTCCTCTCCCTCCCTCCCTCCCAACCCCCCTCTCTCACTCTCTCTCTCTCTCTTTCTCTCTCTCTCTCTCTCTCTCTCTCTCTCTCTCTCACTCTCTCTCTCTCTCTCTCTCTCTCTCTCACACACACACACACACAAACAAACAAACAAACAAACACACACACACACACACACACACGGCAGGCGTAGTGGCCGTGCGGTTCTAGGCGCTACAGTCTGGAGCCGAGCGACAGCTACGGTCGCAGGTTCGAATCCTGCCTCGGGCATGGGTGTGTGTGATGATTACGGGAAGCTATAGCTGCTGACGTTTGCGTGGCCAGAGAATTATTTCGCAAGTGTCGTTCCCTCGGCGAGTGACGACCGTAGCAGCTCCTCGGGCGTCGACTGCTCCGTGGTCACAACCACACCACACCTCAGTAGACAGTTGTTAAACTGAGGTACCCAGTAGGAGTGAATATGATGGCGTGCATCCACCCTAGGTGATGGTCAGTGACGATGTAGGCCTGCACAAGCCGGATGAGAGTGACAGTATAGTTGGGCAGCAAGCCAGACTATGTTTGAAGTCACGTCAGACCAGGAAGGTGACCACAAACGTAAGAAATTTCGAGAACTTCTTGAAAGGGTTAGTACTAAACAACAAATAATTGGTTGTCATCCGGTTGGAACTCGGGAAATTCAGCAGGCTAGCCAGCAGCGCTAACCACTACACCAAACAGCCCCCTGGATATCTGGAGGCATTGCAAGAAACATCAATCCGCTGTGTCAAAAGTTCTCATTGGAGCTGACTACAGTACTCTGTCAATGGTTCTCTGTGCGGCAGCACCTGCAGATAATAATATCCTGCTCGTGTTGTCATAACTTCTTCACAGCTACGAGGTAGCCCCTCCAGCAAAAGTGTCTTCAGTTTCCTTGAACGACGAACTCTCATATCTGACCGGCTACTCGGGACTGTAGTTGACCTTGATGTGGACAACGTGAACGACGTCTTTGCTCTTCTGTCTTCTAGATGTAGTGTCATAATCATTAACTTCGTATGTGGCCTCCCACAAGCGTCTAAGGATACGATAAGCATCAGTATAGTGTTTTAGTAACTTTTCCAGTAATCTCACTTCTCACAGATTCGTAAAGACCCATAACAATTGTCCTCAGCTGTATCTCACTGGCCGATGCTTGGCGATATTGTACTCATGCTCCTTAAAGATCCTCCTCATTAAATAACTGTGAAAATAATTTTTTTGTAGCAGTTACATGCCATGATTGGTACGATCGTTATTGTTGTAAAGCAGTTGATGGATTACTGTTAGTAAAACCTAATCTCTGCTTTCCTTTCTTGTATGTGAACTTGCTAAGGAATTCAAGTCACCTTATCGTTCAAATTTGAAAGTAAGGTTCATTACATAGAGACTCGTTATGGGCTATAATGGCTCCAGCATCTCAGTAATAGCTGTAAAGAACACTTTTGGCGGACTCTATCTGATCTTATACCGAAACAAATACGTTCAATTCGTCGCCGAACGCCCGACACACAGAACTTTTCCTCAATAACGTCAATCCTGGGACTGCAGGATTCATTTTACTCAACAACGGCTGCATCACAGTGGTATAAAGCGCTGCTGGTAACGAACAACCTTGCCGCACTGATCGTTTAATGCGAACGGGTTCTATTATTTGTCAGTTATTCATTATTCTTGAGTTTTCTCCGTTAACTAAGGGTTTAATGACCTGACTGAATGTATTACCGATTTCAAATGTCTCCGGGAAACTATGGGAGACGCTGTGAAGTGCCTGAATGTATTACCGATTCCAAATGTCTCCGGGAAATTATGGGAGACCCTGTAAAGTGCCTCATAAATGTCAATCGAACTTACAGAGGCTTTTAATTTGCAGATGTCTATTACCGACTTCAAACCTATGCTATAGATATGCCTCTAGATATCTTGCAGCCTGCTGAATGTCCCGACTTCAAACCAAATGGCAACTAATTATTTGCTATTTCGTACTAATCCTTTCAGGAAGTTCTAGAAATTTCTTACGTTTGTGTTGCTTGTGTTTGTCCAGGAATTCAAAAAGGTGATGAAATGTTCCTGCATCGATCAGCAGAAGGACGCCATAAAGAGGGAATTCCATTACGCAAGAAAGCATATTTAGAGGGCAACAGCACTCATTTAGCACGCTGACAAAGCGGAAGACTTGCAGCTTCCGGTGTCTTACAGCTCTGGCAGAGTTTCTGGGTGACCTAACTAAACAAGGAAACTCATGAAGTCATCGCCACTCAGTGGCAAAGTCTTGCTGCACCAGCCTATAGTGACTCCTGGGGTGGGAGTTCTGCCATAGGAGAAATACTAATCAACGAGCTCACATACATACCCTCCATATCAGATCCTCATTCTCAGATTTTATTTATATCAAGTAGGATCTCTGCTCCATTCGGTCACCTGCTGGATGACTATCTTCTGTTGTTGGCCATCTTCCTGGTATGTCATTGGTTCAAATCTAGCCTGGCTAGCTGCTCAACTACACTGTCACTGTCATCCGGCTTGTGCAGGCCTACATCATCGCTGACCAACACCTAGGGTGGAAGCACGCCGTCCCCTTCACGCCTGTTGGGTACCCCAGTTTCAGCACAGTCTATTGAGGTGTGGTGTGGTTGTGACCACATCTACATCTACATGTACATCTACATGACTACTCTGCAATTCACATTTAAGTGCTTGGCAGAGGGTTCATCGAACCACAATCATACTATCTCTCTACTATTCCACTCCCGAACAGCGAGCGGGAAAAAAGAACACCTAAACCTTTCTGTTAGAGCTCTGATTTCTCTTATTTTATTTTGATGATCATTCCTACCTATGTAGGTTGGGCTCAACAAAATATTTTAGCATTCGGAAGAGAAAGTTGGTGACTGAAATTTCGTAAAAAGGTCTCGCCGCGACGAAAAACGTCTATGCTGTAATGACTTCCATCCCAACTCGTGTATCATATCTGCCACACTCTCTCCCCTATAACGTGATAATACAAAACGAGCTGCCCTTTTTTGCACCCTTTCGATGTCCTCCGTCAATCCCACCTGGTAAGGATCCCACACCGCGCAGCAATATTCTAACAGAGAACGAACGAGTGTAGTGTAAGCTGTCTCTTTAGTGGACTTGTTGCATCTTCTAAGTGTCCTGCCAATGAAACGCAACCTTTGGCTCGCCTTCCCGACAATATTATCTATGTGGTCCTTCCAACTGAAGTTGTTCGTAATTTTAACACCCAGGTACTTAGTTGAATTGACAGCCTTGAGAATTGTACTATTTATCGAGTAATCGAATTCCAACGGATTTCTTTTGGAACTCATGTGTATCATCTCACACTTTTCGTTATTTAGCGTCAACTGCCACCTGACACACCATACAGCAATCTTTTCTAAATCGCTTTGCAACTGATATTGGTCTTCGGAGCAGTCGACGCCCGAGGAGTTGCTACGGTCGTCACTCGCCGAGGGAACGACACTTGCATAATGCTTCTCTGGCCACGCACACGTCAGCAACTACAGTTTCCCGTAATCAGCTGGTGGGCAGGAGAAACAGTGACATTGGTATACTGTGTACCTGTGGCCACTTGCATCTCTGTGTTCAACAACACTCTCTCCACTTACAGTTTGATCCTTGTAATTGACTTGAATAAAGAGGTATTACAACTACAGATGTTTTACTAATGGTTTGCCATAGGATCCCATCGCCACGATACACGCAAACGATGTTCATATGGTTGAGAATTAAGAGCTATTCATGTTGTTATGATTGAGTACCTGTTATGGTTATTCTTAATATCTTTTATGTGCTTCGCCGTGTTTTTTCTGTTGAGTTTTCATAAAATCCAGGTGTCTAATTGCTTTGTATTGCAGTGTGAGGAAAGTAAAGTCATACAGTGTTCTGAAATATACTATAGTTTCTACCGTTCGAAATGAACAATGATTTTTGTTCTGATCAAGGAATATGACTCATTACAAATGAGGACGTAAAGTAGTAAGCATGAGCAACCAAGAAGCGTTGTGTTAGTAGTATATGTAAGGGTCATCCTCGTCATTCTGTCTTGTTATCTTGTCGTTTGATTTTCGTTTTCGACAGCACAGGAGGACAAGCTTGAAGAAAACCTGGCAAATATAGGCAGCGCAAGTGTGCAGTTACGGGCAGTCCAACAGTCCAAAGATGTAAAAAAAAAAAGTTTGTGGGAGCAGACCAGGCAGATATAGCAGAGAAAAAGAGGGAGAAGAACATAGCTTTTCGTGGTAGAGTTTCTACAGAATGTGTGTATAAGACTCAACAAGAATTTGACAATCGGTGAATTGAGAACAGGGTCTGAATGCTCTCCCTTCTATGTGTTATGCTAGGTTGGTAAAAAGTACTGAAGGTTAAAAAAGAGCTGTCCCGATGCAGAATATAAGCAGAAAGAAGTTAATAGTACGAGCGTACATAAAGCGCGAAGTAGTAACGTTGTGGAAGTCCGGGAGAGTAATGTAAAGGCATCAACTCCAATATCTTATGAAAATGCGGAGTCTGAATCACTTCTACTGTGAAACTAAGTGAAGTGAATGTGTACTAAACTGAAACTAATGAGTGTGATGGTAGCGAAATAAGCGATATCGACGTAGGTGCAATAGTATCTACTCCGTTGGGTGATTGTGAGTGTTCTGTAGAGGCTATAGACCTTGAGACATATGTACGGGGAGGTATAAACTGAGGTGAATAAATTGGTGGCATAGCGATATGCACATATACCGATGGTGGTAGGATCGGATACACAAGGTATAAAAGGACAGTATATTGGTAGAGCTGACATTAGTACTCAAGTGATTCAAGTTAAAAAAGTTTCCGACGTTATTATGGCTCCATGACTGGAATTAACAGACTTTGAACGCGGAATGGTAGTTGGCGCTAGAAGCATAGGACATTCCATTCCGAAACCGTAAGGGAATTCAATATTCCGAGATCCGCAGTGTCAAGAATGTACCGAGAATACCACATTTCAGGCATCACCTCTCACCACGGGCAACGCAGTGGCAGGCGGCCTTCACTTAATGACCGAGGGCAGGGGCGTTTGCATACAGTTGTCAGTGTTAACAGACAAGCAACACTGCGTGTAATAACCACGGAAATTAATGTGGGCCGTACGACAAACGTGTTCTTTAGGATGGTGCGGCGAAATTTAGCATTAAAGGGCCGTGGCAGTAGACGACAAACACGAGTGCCTTCGCTAATAGCACAACTTCGCCTACAGCGCCTCTCCTGGGTTCTTTATCATATTGGTTGTACCCTAGATGAACGGAAAACCGTGACTTTGTCAGATGAGTCTCGATTTCAGTTGGTAAGAGCTGATGGTACGAATTCGAGTATGGCACAGACCCCACGAAACCATGGACCCACTTTGTGAACAAGGCACTACGCAAGCTGGTGGTGGCTTCATGAGGGTTTGGGATGTGTTTGCTTGGACAGGGTGAGTTCTCTAGATGTTCTGCTAGTTGGAGACCGTTTAGAGCCATTCGTGTTCAGAAACAAAGATGGAAAAAAATGGCTCTGAGCACTATGGGACTTAACATCTATGGTCATCAGTCCCCTAGAACTTAGAACTACTTAAACCTAACTAACCTAAGGACAACACGCAACACCCAGCCATCACGAAGCAGAGAAAATCCCTGACCCCGCCGGGAATCGAACTCGGGAACCCGGGCGCGGGAAAAGATGGAAATTTTATGGATGACAACGCGCCACTGTTCAGTTCGCGACTGGTTTGAAAAACATCCTGGACAACTCGAGTTACTGGTTTGGCCACCCAGGTCGCCCGACATGATACCATCAAACATTTATGAGACATAATCGATAGGTTAGTTCGTGCACAAATCTCACACCGGCAACACTTTCGCAATTATATAGAGGCAGCGTGACTCAGTATTTCCGTAGAAGACTTCCAATGACTTGTTGAGTCCATGCTACATTGAGTTGCTGCACTACGATATGAGGAGGTATCGCATGACTGTTGTCACCTCAGTGTATGTGCCAATGATTTAGATACCATGCAGAATGGAAAATCTGACGGTAATTTTGTTGTAGATACTGCAAGGGATGCGCGGGAAGCTACTGATGACACGAATGTTGTGGATAATGAAGTACTAAAGACGCATTAATTTCTTATGGACGCAAATCCGTCTCCACTAGTGATGGCACTATCTTCCCAGATGGGGGAAGGAAGGACGCGTACGCAGAGGAAAGGTGCTGGTAAGGATAATGATTGGCCCGACAAGTATGAATCCTTTAAGGAGTGTGAACCAGACGATCAGAAGGAGCAATAAGCACATGATACTTGCAGTACTATAGGTACTGAGGGTAAGATAAAACGTCATGTAACTGCACTTGGGCAGCAATCCGTCGAACTTGAGGAGACATTCTTCAAGCCAACAAAGTCTGCTGCGAATTATACATCATTGCAGTGTTCTACTGTCATGAGAGTAAGATCGACTAACCATCGTTCTAAATCATTAAGATTCATTTCTCGAAGTGAAGTGCTGCAAGGCACAGGGAGGATGTTTTGGGTGAGCGAAAACACAAGAAAGCATGGCATAGCGAGACCTAGTCAATATGGGATATGCTTCAGTATAAAGGGAATGAGTGGAACTATGGACCATTGTCTTGTGTGAGGTAGTCTCTTATGAAGATTTTGTATGAGTGTAATTTTAGGGAAGTGTAAGAGAAACTTTTGCTGCAAAGACAAAGTAAGGAATGATGTATCAAAGCATCGAATTAGGAAACCACCTGATAAACAAGGAGGAATGTCGAGCATGAGAAATTAACTTCGGGGAACTGATTGCTGTTAACTGATCGTTAAGGAATGTGTTTAGAAGATAGAATCTCGTAATTTCGTTGTAATAGTTGGTTATGGTTACCTGTTGATACAAAATAACATTTAGATTAACAGACGGCCAATGAACCATGCGGTAAAGGAAAAGTGGAAAACACTGAATTTTTATGTCAACCTGTGAAATAAGTGTCAAGACCCTTTGCTCCATCAATGTAAATCTAGGCATCGGGATTCTCACAAGAGCGAAGAATGTTGCATTAAGACTTTTCTGGAGGGATGAAAATTCTTCTTGGTAGAATGACGTCATAGGGATGGAAGTGGTCATTAGCCTGAAGTCGTGGCTTGGTTAATCAAAAATGCGTACTCAGACTGCAAGAGCTCTTATTCTGAGCGTTGAAAAAGCGTGACACGTGCCAGACTCTCTGAAAGCCAAAGTTGTGAAATATTACAGCGCCGGTAGGGCTGCTGGAGGACCTGACTACACAAAAATATCGAGAAAATAAAGTCGTCGCTGCCTAATAGCGACGCCTTGTAGCTACAGCCTGCTATGAGTACTGGGGTGGGAATGTTGCCCTTGGAGAAATACTACCCAGCCAGCTAACATACCCCCCCCCCCCCCCAGATCAGACCCTCATTCTCAGATGCTTGTTATCTCCAGTGGTATCAATTTGCATACAGTATGTTGTGCGACGCTGTGTATGCTAGGTGATGACCAGGAGAAGGGAACCATTTACAGCACAAGATAACACAGCCATCCACCATCCACAGACTTTGCCGCCAGTATCTGAAGCTTGTATCTGAATAAATAAATTAATTGGAACAAATTTTTCTCTTTTTCAAAGTGACGTGAATATTATATTATCCATTGTTGCAGAACGTTGAGAAAAAATTCAGCAGTGTTCCCGCACTGCCCTTAAGTGGAAAAAGTACAAGCTTAGCGAGCATCAGACCAGATTTGGGACTGGATTCAAGATTGCAGCTAGAACTCGACACGTAGCTCTTAACGGAACAAAATCGATAGTTGTAAATGAAATTTCCAGAGTTCCTCGAGATAGTGTGATAGGACCGTCAATGTTTACAAAGTATAGAAATGATTTGGTAGAAAGCGTCGGAAGCTCTTCAAGACTGTTTGCAGATGATGCCCTTGTCTATAAAATGGATTGTTCTGTAAATTTCAATACGTATTATTTTGGTGTCGATCATCTTTGATTAGTGTGGTGGCGCTAATGAGGTCTTACTTATATGTACCTGATATTAAAATTTCTTGCAGTCTTCCCAATATGTTTCCAGTTGCAGCTATTTTGTTTAATTCATATATATATAAACTACTGCCTTGTATTTATCTTTCTATTTCTTCTCATCTATTTCTTCACAGTATTTAACATCTTTTTTGTCGTTTGATTTAGCTTCTGTGTTTTTGGAAGCTGTTACTAATTCTGTGTGTGAACTCGTTGCGATACGTTATGATGTACAATTTTGTGTTTGTTTTGTGGAATTAGTTTTACGCTGTCAGCGTTCATTGTACGTCACTATCATGCATTAGTATATGTGTATTGTTGTTACTGATGCTGTCTTCTGTTTGTATCTCATTTTCATGGTGTTTCATAGCTTGTATGCTACCTTGCAGTTCTCTTCATTCTTTCGTTCTATGGTGAGTATCATGTTAGGTTCTTGTTGATAATTATTTTTGCTGAGAAGCGTTCTGCATTGTCCGTTTGCTATATGTCTGGCGGTTATTACATTTCGTGTGTGTTTTGATGTCTGTAACTGATTAGTTTCTTCCATCACTGAAACGTAAAAGTAAGTAGGTCTGAAATTGAAAGTCATTAAAGCTATATTACCCAATGAAAAAGGTCAGTTATGCAACGACACCCAAAACATTATGACCACTGCTCACATCAACGTTAGATGCCGCCTGGTTTCGTTGCGGGCATTTGACGCGGTAAGGAAAGTATGTAAGCGGAGCCGAGACTGATGGAGGATCACCACAGCGAATATGTGGGCTGAAAATGGGGAAACCGTTTGAGATAAGCGACTCTGACAATGGGCAGATTATTATTGCACTGAGCTTGTGAAAGAGTATCTCAGAAATGGTGAGGCTGGTTGAATATTGACGTACTACTCTCTTGAGCATCTACGGAAGGTGGTAGAAGAACAGTGAAACTACCACTGAGCGCTAAGTGTTTAGACGTCCAGGACTCTTCACAGAACGTGGGGTTCGGAGACTTCTCTGCTCTGTAAAGTAGGATAGATGGTGATGTGTGGTAGCTCTGCCGAAAGAGAACAATGCTGGGGCGCGCACAGGTCTTTTGTAGCACATTGTCCATGGTACATTGTTGAACATGGAACTCCCCAACAGACGACCCCTACGTGTTCCCATGTTGAACCAACGACATCGACAATTCCGATTGCAGCGGGCAAATGAACACCGAGATACGACCGTGGATCATTGGAATCCTGTCGGCTCTTCGGATGAATCATGGTTCTTGCTACACCAGGCCGACGGTCATTCCAACAAACGCCATCATCGAGGCGAAAGGCGGCTCCAAACAAGCACCGCGCCACGGTCGCAGGCTGGTGGGAGTAGTATTATGCTATGCTATGGAAAACGTTCTCCTGCGCCTGTGATAGTAATCGAAGACCATCTGCATCCCTTCATGGTTGATGTCTTCCCTGACGGCGATGTCATCTTTCAGCAGTCCGTGTCTCGAAGACAGAATCGTGCTACAGTGCTTGAAGAACGTTGTAGTGAAATCACGTTAATCTCCTGGCCACCAAATTCACCTGATATGCATCCGATGAAACCCTTCTGGGCCGCTATAGAGCGCTATCATCCTCTTAGTCTCTCTCCTTAACTTATCTAGATCTCGTTTGGACGAGGGAAACTCCTCATTTTCTGAAAATTGAACCAGTTTTGTAGCCTCAGATGTATTTCAATCACCCAGAACCTGCTTTCTTTGGGATACTGAGCTGTTAGTTTCCTCTACAGTCTGCAGTCTTTCCTCTACTTTCTTGAAATTCGACGCAGCTTGTACCAGCCTGGTCATGATACTTTCTACCGTTTTTCTAATCTCGCCCATCTTTTCATCAACTGATTGCAATCAGATCTCGAGTTTTCTTTATTGCCCCGGCATCTCTTTCCTAAATTGTTCGCATTCGGGAGGACGACGGTTCAATTCTGTCTCCGGCCATCCTGATTTAGGTTTTCCGTGATTTCCCTAAATAGTTTCACGCAAATGCCGGGATGGTTCCCTTGAAAGGGCGCGGCCGATTTCCTTCCCATCCTTCCCTACCCCGAGCTTGCGCTCCGTCTCTAATGACCTCGTTGTCGACGGGACGTTAAACACTAGGCACCACCACCACCACCACCTAAATTGTTTCCTGTCTTCTTCGGCCTTCCTATCTCTCTCCTGCACTTCTTTCTTGTCTGCTTCGGCTCTCCTTATCTTTCCTGCTTCCGCTTGTTCTAACATCAGTTGCCCAAGAATGGAATTCCCCTATGATTCAAATATTAGAGTTGCTCTGCGTCACAGTTGACTCAGTTTCACAAGCCACACCAGTTTCAATCTTTTCGATTGTCGGTGCAGTTTCCTGGATTTCAGGCAATGCAACTGCTACTGACACATCCCACTCAGAAAATTTTGAGCCGTCTTCTTACGTTTCCATTCACTCTCCTCGATAAAAAAAATCCTTGCCTCTCTAGATCATACCCAATTAGTCTTACAAATGTTTCAAAAATGATATCTGTAGATCTACCACATGGCTAACTATTGCTGTCACAAATGTAACATGTGTAAAACACTTTAAGCACAAAAACTCTTCACACCAAGGAAAATATCTCCATACGCAGTACAAATTTATTAAAGTAAAATTCTGCAAAATGTAGACTCACGCCAAAAGAAACAATACACGCTTCGCATAACCCATGACTCCATATGCTGCAGCTGCAGATTAATGCACAAAGAAATACAACATGAACAAAAAATAATTGTTACAAGTTTTTGTACCTCAAGATGTATCTTATTGTGTCACCATAATTGCAGCATATCAGAAGAAACCAAAGGTCACAGCCTCGATAAGGGTTGACATGAAGCTCGTTGAGGGTCTCTCTTTAACTTATAACAGCAGTTGGTTGTGTCTGGTTTCTGTGCACAACGAAAACATCGTCACAGAGCAACAAAAACTTAGCTATAACGCACTTTTTCAGATAGCAAAGTACACATCTTTCCTCCCAAGCAAATATTCTCGGGATTGTCAATAAAATAAGCAGAAAATAATGTAGAAACGTGCCTATATCTCACAGCGATATGTGACAGTTATGTCATATCACCTGTTCATCCTGTGGGGAAGCAAATGCTCTGGCTACATAACAATGGTGACGAGCAACTGACATTGGGACTTGCCCTTCACTCAGCACAAAGCCAAGCTAATCACACCTCACATATGCGCAGGCACTCAGACGAAGACCTGCGTAATATTCCAAATCAGAATAAAATATTTAAATAATGTTATAATACTACTCAGAGTGCTGATCTGTTCATTTCCCCCAAAAATCCAGTTTTTTGACATTTCAGAAGCGGATAATATTATTGGTAAAATGTAGTAATGTTATATTTAGGCTGCGTGATATGTAAAAACATATTGTGGAAGATTCTGTGGTGTTACATTTTATGATTTTCGAGTTATTCAGTAAAAACTGATTTTTGTTCTAAAATTGGTAAAAAGATTATAGATGAACTAATCTTTAGAAATAAATTACAATGATAAACTACAGAAGTACGTTTGTATGAAACAATGATGGTGCTATACCTAATTACAAACCAACAATATAACTTTACAGAGGTACAGACAATAGAAAAGAGACGGTTCAGACGTCACAATCTACGTTCAGTTCCGTTCTATATATTCTGGGAGTCATTATTTCAGAATTAGTTGACTACAAGTTTTGTAGTACATACACAGAGTACAATATTGTTCAAGAAAAGTTGGGATACTTGTTAATCTTCAGATAACGACGATGTATTAGATTTATTTGTTAAAAAGGGTTCCACGTGAGGGTGCTGAAGTTATTCTAATCACAGGTGTTCTATTTGGTGTCCACTCCAAAGCAGTACTGAGGGTCTAAAAGAATCCCTGTAGTGGTATATGGGAGACATTTAATCATCGTCACATGCTCGTGATGAACTTCACTAGGCTTCAGAATGTACTGTAATTCTGTCCGCATCCATGTATGCTAAGCCTTGGATGGTACTGAAGACGACCGACTGGAGATTTTTCGATCGAATTAGTTGTTGCACAATTTTTGGGCAGAGGTATAAAAGTCAACTTTCGTGGATTAATAGTTAACTGGAAATCTTATATTTACGTATTGGATTTTACATTTCATGTATGTGATGTAGAGCCTCGAGTGGCAAGTGGCAAGCACTTTCAAGCTGAGCAATTACTTAATTAATAGATGGAGCGATAATTAATAATTCTTCGAACTCCAAGTAGTAGTTGTCTCCGAACTGTCTCCAGTGCTGATCGTCCGCAGCCCGTAGTCTCGCGCTCGCCTTCTCGCTTTCAGAGCAGTGTCCCGGATTCGATTCTCGGCGGGGTCAGAGATTTTCACCTGCCTCGAGATGACTGGGTCTTTCTGTTGTCCTCATCATTTCGTCATCATTCATGAAAGCGGCGGGATTGGACTGAGCAAAGGTTGGGAATCTGTACGGGCGCTGATAACCACGCAGTTGAGCGCCCCTCAAACCAAACATCATCATCATCCAGTGCTGATTACGATAGGAAATCACAGTGAATTCCAAAAATTTTAATTGTGCATGTGAACTTTCTGAATTATACCGATTTGTTAAATGACAGTTGACTCAGTGAACAATAGTTCCTGACTTTTTTTGATTATACACAGGCAGTTAGAACATTTCACTGCAGTTTTGTTGTGCTGCGTTGTGGACTTCTAGACTGGAGATTTTCGACAGCACGTTCTCCATCACCTTCCGCCTGTATGCACAAATAATTTTCAAGCTTTTGTAAATGACATCGCACAGACTAAATTTAGCAACGTAGAGAATTTTTAATTCTAACTCGCCACACCAAAATACCTCTTTCAAAAAAGAATAAAAACTCACAAAACTGCAATATTCGTTCATCATCTGGTTTAGGCATCCGAGAAACTAACTTACTTAAACAACCACCGGAACCAGAAAAGAAATCCTAACAGTCTTCATCAGGATATATGAATACATTGATTTATAACTACATCATGAGGCTTGTACACATATATAACGAGTTAGCAATATCGGAACAAAATGCCATGTATCTCCGTTTCACATACCCTAACGGAAAAAATCACAACACGATGAAGGAGATTTGCGACGTGGACAAAAGAAGTTGGTAGGCGTGTTTCTACATTTGAAAGATGAAATCTGTTGACATTTCGAGCCAGCAGCATAAGACTGGCGCTATTAGCACCACTATGAGGACGTAACTCAGGTTTGCTTTAAATACACGCTGTAACGGACGTGAGCGTTAGTTACGTTAGGTGTTGGCCGTGGTGAGTTGATGTTAGACAACAATACCTTCAAGGCGACAAAGACACCACTATCAGCATCTCAATGACTTTGAATGAGATCGTGTAATAGGGCTACGAGAAGCTTGATGTTCCTTCTGTCATACTGCAGTAATACTTGTCAAGAATACAGCCGCTGTACATGATTGGTGGCATCATTGATCACGAGAACGTATAGTCGCAAGGAGACTGGGCTGCTGACGGCCACGTGGCACGACCGAGAGGGAAGATCATCGTGTTCGTCGTATGACTCTGGCGCATCTTACTGTATCTGCAGCAATTTGAGGAGCAGTTGGCACCACAATGGCACAATGAACTGATACAAACCGCTTTCTTCAAGGACGGCTCCGAGCCAGACGCCCTGTAGTGTGCATTCCACTGACGCCGAACCACCGCTATTTTCGACTGCAGTGGTGTGAAGCTAGTGCTTAGTTGAGGACAAGGTGGAGAAATGTGATTCCTAATGAAACCTGGTTCTGCCTCAGTGGCAATGGTGGCCGTGTGTTGGCTAGAAGGAGGCCAGTTGAGAGCTTGTAAACAATCTGTCTGTATAGTAGACACAGTCTGGGGTGTGAATTCGTATGGCATCAGGAGCCAGGAGCGCTATCTGAGTGATGTTTGCACTCTGACTGTAAATCTGTACATTACTCTGGTGACTCGACCTGTTGTCCTGGCATTCATGAACAGCACTCCAGGGGGTGTTTTTGAACAGGATAATGCTCACTCACATACCGTTGTTGTAAGTCACCACGCACTACTGTGTGTCGACATGTTGCCGTAGCCTGCTCGATCACCAGATCTGTCTCCAATCGAGCACATATGGGACATCCTTGGACAACAACTCTAGCATCATCCATAAGCGACATTAATCGTCCCTTTGTTGAGCGACCAATTGCAACAGGCATGAAAGTCCGTCCCACAGACCGACATCCGGCACCTGTAAATCACAATCCATGCACGTTTTCTTGCTTTCAGTCAACAGCCTGGCGGCTACACCCGTTATTAATGTACCAGCCTTTCACATTTGCAATGGTTTATCTTCTCCACACATTAACATGCGATCTTGCAATGTTAATCACTTAAATATGTTACCTAGAGCAATGTATTCCAGGAAGTCCATTACTGTACATTCATAATTTTTTTGTGTTGCGATTGTTTTCAGTCAGTTAATATAAATCAAGTAATAATCATAAAATTATTTTTTATCTGACTTCACAGTGCTAATACCTGCATTGCCTTCATCGACTACATGCGGTGGTCACTGACCTACGACGTCCCAAGGGGAAGAAGATCATCGCTCTACCTGCTGGCTGTGGGTCCTATCGGTCCTGCTTGATGGCGCATTTGCTTCTATAACAGTCCTAAGATTTAATGAGAAAGTTGTGCAACTATGCACAACATAACAAGAGCACATGATAATCCTGAAATGGAATCTTTCCCATGAGACAACATTAGAATGTATTTGAATGTGTAAATTAAAATATTTGACAAAGGGAACTTTATCTTGATGTCTATCATAAACTTGCTTTAAGATCAATCAAAGCAAAGTAAGACTTAGATTACGCAGTAAAAGCTAAATGCATATCCTGATTCACAGATTCTCGTTATTCAGATGTAATCGAATCACGTTACCCAAGAATCTTATGTTTAACAATTTTCTGATGCTCTGCCACAGGTCTAACCACGTGAAGAAGTAAGTTAGATATGGGATACGCCTACCAAGTTCATAAAGAGTGGCATAACGCAAATAAGACAACGTATTATAGCAGTACAGGCTGGTGAGCATGAATTCCTAACATAAACAGCACAGTAGTGGGGCGACTCATTCGATTGAGTGCACAAAAAATTTGAAGTGAGAGCAAACGAATTTCTTACATTGCTGGAGCGGGGCTACAGTCTCCTGTTCTTCGATATCAGTGCAGAAGATGCAAAAACGTCATGCTCAACGATTATATGGGGACGATAGTGGCAGCACAACAATCTCGGTCCTCACCGAGGACAGGTGTAGTATCTAGCCAACAAGAGCATGGTGTGGGCTGCGGCCTCACTTCTATGAAACTGCTCAACCACGCGGGAAGCCCACGTGCAATGAAACTATTTTAGACCCTGCAGCTTCATTAATGGGATAAAAAATCCGCTTCAGTTGCCAGTAATTTCTTATTTATTTCACGACCGGTTTCGAAGCCTAAAGCTTCATTTTCAAGTGCCACCAACTGCAGACAAGAAGAGGAGCTGCTGGGGTGCAGGAACAATGGGCAGACATACCAAAATGAAAGCTAAGACCGTGGAAAGTGATGCACTCTCATAATTATGGAAATATAGATGTGTGGCAGTAGGGCCAGTCAGTAATTTTGTGGGGGGAGGGGGAGGTCACTCCCTTGTCAAACAAAAGCATGAGACTGTAATAATGACACTAACATAGAGGGAAAGGAAATCTCTAGTACTGGTACCAGAAACTCTCCGCCATGAATAGTACGGTGACTTGCAGAGTATGGATGTGGATGTAGGTGTAGCGCAGTCTTTCCATGGTAACAGTTTGGCGTGACAGACTTCGTAATGGCGCAACAAATAGGATGAGCAAGTGACCAGTTTAATCAAGTTATATGGAACGAATGAATTGGCACATTTCATTACATGACATTAGGATAGAAAAGGGGCCAGGAATATCTTTCATATAAGAATGTACTGCAAAAAAAAATTATAGTCAACAGGAAGTGGGTTCTGTACTTAACTAACTTACGTCCTAAAACATAAAGACAAAATAGCAATTCGAAAAAATACACACAATGATAACTTCAAATTAACCCTCTAAATAGTATTTATCATAGAAACCAAAACAGCAACAGAGGAAATACACATAATGCAAGCTTCACATGAACACAAAAAATAATATTTGACGTAAAGACAAAACAGCAACATGAAAATACGTCTAATGCTAACTGCATACG
This sequence comes from Schistocerca gregaria, assembly GCF_023897955.1. Taxonomy (NCBI): domain Eukaryota; kingdom Metazoa; phylum Arthropoda; class Insecta; order Orthoptera; family Acrididae; genus Schistocerca; species Schistocerca gregaria. The sequence goes on from NC_064931.1 coordinate 378,832,644, forward strand.
ATTCCAAAAAACTAACATCTGACATAAGGGACAAATCAACCTCATAAAGAGTACAGAATTAAATGGACACCATATTTTCTCAAAAGTAAATGTCATGTATGTAAACAGTAGATGAACTGACAGCTAACAACAATAAAATATGTAGCGATGTGTTTTGTGATTATGACACTTGTGATGGTAGAACAAGAATGTGACTGAGAAAGAGGTAACGCACTCTGTGTGTGTGTCATGCTGAAAGCATTTGTGAAAGTTACCAAGCGAAATGTCCCCAAAAGCGACAATCACTATTATTCACAAAACAATATTTTTACAAAAGGATACAAAAAGAATATCCAGAGCATTAACTTTAAACGAGTACCTCATCTACTCAAAAGTAACGTACTTTTTCGATAATGTGGAGACATCCACTTAAGAAATGTTTTATACGTAAGTTCTAGAATTTCAAGTTGAAAGCAAAATGACTTGAAGGCAACACACACAAAAATATCAAAGTGCAATTCTCAAATAATAAGTTTTATACAATATGATAATAAAAAAACACATTAATTTTGGTTCAGAACGATTTCAGATGCAGAGCATATTTATCATTTGTCCGCGCATTAACTTTACATGATAGCCAAATATCACTCTTGTAGAAATTAAGGGCGACAAATCGTTATATGAGACTAAAATTCTGAGGTAACACTTTCAGAACAGCGTCAGTGGAAGCAGCCCGACAGTCAAGGGGACAGATATGGGAATTTGATATCTGAGTGCATTTCGGGGAGTGCAGTGGAGCCAAGAGCTCCACCTGTCTTGCCAGCCATCTCTCGACCTGAACAGGTGTACCTATTCTATCCTCTTGGACGCTATGTCCATTCTGTCTCTCAAGTCATAGATGTATCGATTATTTTTTAGCAATAAAGTTGGGAAACATGCCAGTTTTACTGCATGAATACTTTGTTATTGCTGCATCCACCCCTTTAGCTGGACACCTACTGAATCCTGACCACCTTCCAACGGCCATTCTGCACAGGTGGTGTCATAGCATGGCATAGTTCGCTCCGTGTGATCCTGTGTCCGGACTATTTATGCTTTTCAGATGATTCCCACATGGAAAATACTCGGAAGAGAGCTGTGGTTGCTGTGTCCACTAGCTATGGACGGAAAAAGAAAGTTCCAAGTCACGTAAAAGGATCTTATTACAAGTTTAACTACCAACCAAAAACATTCTTCAGTCACACGAAGTAACCATTCTACTGGCCACTTCTGAGGCTCACAATAAAGAAATTAAATCAAGAAATTGTTCCAGTTCAAACACGCCTTAACACCACTACTCAACACGAAAGTTCGACCCTGTCATAAAATTTAATCAACAAAGCAGTTACTCGAGTAAACCAGGATAAGGGCTGTCTGGGATGAGGACGACGTGAAGGCTTTCAGGGGTCGATGAGTCGGCGATCGGCGGGCTGTGGATGGCGCCTCGGCTCACTCGATGTGAACACTTCCTGTGCCTTGGCGCGGGCCTATATAGTACGCTCGCTCCAGGATACGTTGCTGACTACAGTCCGTCACGTAGTGTGCGGAACAAAGTAAAAAGCTAGATACCGCAATTTCTAGTCGCGCAAGTGAGGCCGTCCAGTGGCCGCCGAAGAGAGTTTCCGTACACCGGGCGACCGGCAAAACTAACCCCTACACTGTCTGGGGCCCGCATGACACTACCATTCCGCGGGTTGCCGGTATAGTAGGCGCTCGACGAATAGACATTATTGGTCCGCACGTCTTTTTTAGCTTGTATCTGCTTCTGGCTGTTGTGGTTACTGTGGCGAATTAGGGCCTGACTTCGTCTTGAAACATTTTCCCTTCTTTCATTGGCGTTAGATGCACCTATGTGCTCGACACTGCACGAATAAATATGTGCGTCGCACCTGCTGCCGACTCGCCACCATGCTGCTGCTGCTGCAACCGTGTCACAGCATCACGGTAGCCGCCGTCACTGATTCCATGTGTCGAAATTAATATGACAACTAGAACTGCAAACTTATTTCCTGCCGTAATTTCACCACGAACTTAATCTGAACAGGAACAATTTTATTTTCTGTTTGAATATTGTTTTCCACTGCAAAGTCATTTCCAGTTATTCATTAAGTACTTACTTTTCCCTGAATTGTAATCATGCCTGATTTACGCCTCTATAATAACCTTGTCGAGAACTCACTACTGAAAGTGGTAGCACAGACCCTGTTACTGATTTAAATGAAGAGATTAGTAAGCTCACTGTACAAAATTTTCATTAGAGGAGCAATGTGAGGCACTGTGCTCTCGAGCGACTACGCCAAAAGCTAGTCGGTTTACCATAGAAGCATCTAAGGAATCTGAAGTTAGTTCTGTGACCACTCTTCCTACTATTATGAGCACTTTTCCTGTTGTAACTTTTATACCAACTTTCTCGCTGAAGATAAGTGAAAATGTAATTCTATTTTTGTGAAGTGTCTGTGATGTAGGATGTACTTGTTACAGGCCAGGCAGGTATTTATTAAATGTAGCAATGATGAGACTGTCAGGGGGTTCCCGTACATATGTTAAATCTGTTGATACCTTGAGACATGAAGAAAGTTTAGAAGTTCAGGCGCGAGGATTAGCTGTGTGCTACTCGAATTACAGAGGACTTCAATATTACAGGGATCGTTTTTCCACACAATGGCAAAAGTTGGGTGAGAACTTTGAGGCTTTTGTCAACTGGATACAGACAGTGTAGTGTCTCAAACATGTGGTGCGCTCAAATGGAACATGACATGACCTGCTGATAGAAGAAGCTGAGGTGTGCATAACTGACGTTTTTACCACATGTATAAACAGACAAATAGTTGGTGATGTTAAAGTGACTTCACCGACCTCCTTAGATTAAGCTGTGTAACTATTCCTGCTACACAATGAGGCAGGAAGATTTGCTTCTGCTCCATCGTGTAGCACTGAAGCTAACTACGTTTTGACAGATGACACATGCTGTAGGCGCTGTAAAAAGCCCGGACATACTGCTGATGGGTGTCAGGCACCATATTTTCTCAACTGCCATGAAGTAGGACACATTGTTAATAAATATCCCCAGGAGAGGAATCCTCCATGACATTATGGGCAATTTGAAGATACACGCTGGGGAAACGACAGAGGAGTAGCGCCTGCCATCCAAACACACCACCAGCAGAAATGAGCAATGCGAGATGGAAGATAGAAGGTGCCTGCACGCAAGCTATCCAGGAAAATGAGAAGTGGCACAACAAGCGTTAGAAAAGCGACTTCGAATTCTGTTCGACGAAACGTCTGTCATTACGAAGAAAAGGGGTTTTGGGATAGCATTATAAAAGAAGCCATAGAGATAAAAATATATGAAAACGCCACGAATAAGGTAGTCAGTACATATTAGTGGATAACAATAATTCATGAAACAATAGTGTTTGGAAATTGTGACAATCTTCTGTAGACATCGGGAAACCTGAACCTTATGACTTTAATAACAACAGAGTATCTACATATACATGAAGGCAAGACCTCAAGATCTATAAGTGTTTATTAGCAATCGTATTCAAGACAATATTTGTTTTCTGTATGCAAAAGGGTGTATACGCAGCAAAGGTATGTCTTTGCGTTGATAATTTGTGGTGAAGAGTGTATAACTAACTCAAGGGAAACTTACGAATTGCGAGAGAATGCTAAATAAAGTAAAACCTGAACGGCCGTGATGCCACCTGTCAACAGGGTGCTACAAGTAGGCAACCCATCGGCCTCATTGGCGAGGCATGGCTCCCGCTGATCCAAAGCAGTGTTAGATACGACCGCGTGTGGCTAAGTGCTGCCTACTGCTCCTACCACATGTACTACCAGAACAGGAATGAATTTTCGCATTATATTTCTAATCACTTAAGCTGATTCATTAGCGGTAGGATATTCTGTCAATGGAAAGACGAAAATGTGGGAAAGGGTAATTATTTATTCCCGCAGTTGTGTACTACGACTGCGCAAACGGAGTCAACTACAGAGAAAGTTCAGCAGTTCTCCTTCCCTCGGATATTTCTACATTGCTAGTAATAGTCTCGTCCACTTGTTCACTTAATGTAACACCTCGTGAAAATAAATCAGAGGCTGATCTCACACGTACACAGCTATTCAAAAAGAAGGAACAGATTTTTAACATTTATTGCTTCCAAACAACAAAAGATAGAAACACAATTACAACGTCATTTAGGTCTCAGCTGAAGACTCATCATCAGATTCAGCCTGCTGCAATATGAGGGCACGTGACTGTGCTATGAATTATCATCCTAATTACTCATTTACCACATGTATGCCTGGTTCAAAAACATATTGTGACTGCACCTCCTGCTCATTCACCACATTAATGTCAACCTTTACACTATTGCAGAATCACATCAAGTACTCAACGATCACCTTACCTAGATGACAGCTCAAATATGGTAATCACTCCTAAAAGTATATCTCGAATACTAGGGATCAAGAACAGGGGACGTGGAATAAATACACCTAAAACCATCTACGACGTAATTTGATTTTGCATCCATTTCATACAGAGGTATTTCGTATTGAATAATTATCAGGAAAGTCAGTCATCAACGATCACAGCCACACAGCCAGGTCTTCGACTCAACCCCACGAGAACAAGTGTTTCATTACAGGTGAGCTAAAGGGAACAATTCTGATGAACAGGCCGCTGGACTATATTGCAATATCGTCTCACTTCTATTTTACACAGCGACCAAATAACATGTATTTTGCAAATGACAAAAGTAACACACTTGAAGGAAGTTCACATAAGTCAACGCTATTTCAGGTGTTGCTGATGTATCTGTAGACGGCTCACTTTAAGGAAGGAGTAAAGAATAATTGTTTCAGATTAAAATCAAAGTGTATGAAGGGTAAATGAAGTGATTACTAAGATTACATAACGTAAAGGCTACTGCTCAAGTCACTTTAGATTGCAAGTTTATTTTATGCCTAAGCTCCATTTTCTTACTACTTTTATGCTGTTTTTTTTGCTGAATTTGCCATGGTATTCATTTATTACGTTCCTGTTATTCTGCTGATTAGTTGTAAAATGTGTATTAGTGTGTAAGGTCATGACTGTCCTTTCTCGAAGTTAGCTTAATTTAAGTCACGTAACTTGTGTGATATATATGCAGATGTGCACCATTTTCTTGTATGTTTTATCTGTAACATTCTGTTTAGAAGGATGCACTTTCAGGTGATATTTTGTGATGATTTCAGAGAATATAAACTACACTGGCCCTCCTAACTTAAGAGCCTTCTAACTAGTCTAAGTAGAAGAGTTTGTTCTTATCTATCATAAACAAGGACGCGTAGGAACGGCTCTTTATTAACACGGGTTCTTACGCTGCTGACAAGACACTTTCGCAGCTGTCCGTTCTGCTGGTGCGAACCCCGTAGGCGGCTGTCGTTGCATGCTATTGCAGTTTGTCGTGCGTTCTCTCCTGTCACTCTTTAAAATATTGTCGTCTCTTTGAATCTATTCTGTTTTTCTTCTTCTGTCGAGAGGAGAGTATCTTAGCTACGTTACTACGATAGTACTGGTTCTGTCTTACTCTCCAGCCATTATTACCAAGGCCTCATTCCTCTCTTGTTGCAGCGTCCAGTTTATATATTCTCTGAGGATTTATCATTGGGCAACAGCTACATTTTAAATGACTAGCTAAGTAAGTATTCAGTGTTACCTTCTACTGAGAAGATCCAGAACATTGATGGTCAATCATTACACTTTTGGTCAACATCTGTTACCACAATTCCAAAAGCCATATTATTTGAACCACCTGGGTATAGGTGCTAACTGCCGTAACACTTTTACATACTAAAAATTGCTCATCAAAATGTGCGCAACTCCCTTTGATATATTTTGAACCTGACATGTGTTAAACAGTACAAAAAATGGTGACTTGTTGACACATTTAGAAAGCTTCAAAGTGCTTACTGCACGGTTCCTATTCAGTGTACCGATGACCAACAGTATCGTGTATGTAGTGTCTGTAAGCTAAATTAACATGAGTCATACTGTTTGGACTACATTAATGGTACTATACTGAGCAGTCAGTTTTCGTTATTCTATAGGAGCGTGCTGTTAGCACGATGTGATGGCGCTCCCAGAGTCCCCAAGCTTTTCATAGTACTCCCTTCGGTTTCGCAGCATGATATAGTCTGTTTATTTTATCCTGTTAAGAAACAATTACATACACATTTCTCGTTTCACTGACCAGTTCGAATCACAACTGCTCCAACAACGTACACAACATGAACACCTCTTACTAACACAAAGGATGCTCACGAATACAGGTGATTTTTGAAGTTGTTCCTCTTCAATGTCTGATTCTACATCTACATCTACATCCATACTCCGCAAGCCACCTGACGGTGTGTGGCGGAGGGTACCCTGAGTACCTCTATCGGTTCTCCCTTATATTCCAGTCTCGTATTGTTCGTGGAAAGAAGGATTGTCGGTATGCTTCTGTGTGGGCTCTAATCTCTCTGATTTTATCCTCATGGTCTCTTCGCGGGATTTACCTTCGGTGAAGGTATGTTCTCGAAACTTTAACAAAAGCCCGTACCGAGCTACTGAGCGTCTCTCCTGCAGAGTCTTCCACTGGAGTTTATCTATCATCTCCGTAACGCTTTCGCGATTACTAAATGATCCTGTAACGAGGCGCGCTGCTCTCCGTTGGATCTTCTCTATCTCTTCTATCAACCCTATCTGGTACGGATCCCACACTGCTGAGCAGTATTCAAGCAGTGGGCGAACAAACGTACTGTAACCTACTTCCTTTGTTTTCGAATTACATTTCCTTAGGATTCTTCCAATGAATCTAGTCTGGTATCTGTTTTACCGACGATCAACTTTATATGATCATTCCATTTTAAATCACTCCTAATGCCTACTCCCAGATAATTTGCGGAATTAACTGCTTCCAGTTGCTGACCTGCTATTTTGTAGCTAAATGATAAGGGATCTATCTTTCTATGTATTCGCAGCACATTACACTTGTCTACATTGAGATTTAATTGCCATTCCCTGCACCATGCGTCAATTCGCTGCAGATCCTCCTGCATTTCACTACAATTTTCCATTGTTAGAACCTCTCGATGCACCACAGCATCATCTAAAAAAAGCCTCAGTGAACTTCCGATGTCATCCACCAGGTCATTTATGTATATTGTGAATAGCAATGGTCCTATGACACTCCCCTGCGGCTCACCTGAAATCACTCTTACTTCGGAAGACTTCTCTGCATTGAGAATGACATGCTGCGTTCTGTTATCTAGGAACTCCTCAATCCAGTCACACAATTGGTCTGATAGTCCATATGCTCATACGTTGTTCATTAAACAACTGTGGGGAACTGTATCGAATGCCTTGCGGAAGTCAAGAAACACGGCATCTACCTGGGAACTCGTGTATATGGCCCTCTGAGTCTCGTGGACGAATAGCGCGAGCTGGGTTTCACATGATCGTCTTTTTCGAAACCCATGCTGATTCCTACAGAGTAGATTTCTAGTCTCCAGAAAAGTCATTATACTCGAACATAATACGTGTTCCAAAATTGTACAACTGATAGACGTTAGAAATATAGGTCTATAGTTCTGCACATCTGTTCGACGTCCCTTCTTGAAAACGGGGATGACCTGTGTCCTTTTCCAATCCTGCTATCTCTTGTAGTCTTTCAGTCCAATTAACAGCCGGCCGTGGTGGTCTCGCTGTTCTAGGCGCGCAGTCCGGAACCGTGCGACTGCTACGGTCGCAGGTTCGAATTCTGTCTCGGGCATGGATGTGTGTGATGTCCTTAGGTTAGTTAGGTTTAAGTAGTTCTAAGTTCTAGGGGACTGATGACCACAGCAGTTGAGTCCCATAGTGCTCAGAGCCATTTGAACCAATTAACAACCGTTGGTGTTTGGGATGTTCCGATCCCCTTGCTAGCGTGTCACACTGACGTTAATCACTAGTGATAGCCTACTTGTCTCAGCTTGCTGCCCTGGGCTCCTTCACAGAAGCACACACAATGTCCCGCGTCGATTCTACTGTGCAAAGTATGATGATGTGCAATAATAAATGTATTTGTAGATACGAATACGGAAAATCATCAGCCGTGTAATGGAAGGACAATGAAAATTTGTACCGGGCCGCGACTCCAACTCGAATTTCCCTTTTTATGCGAGCAGTCGCCTTAACCGCTTTTGCCATCCGTGCAAGACTCACGGCAATATCCAGACTTCCATAAGTCGTCGTTCATGTTTCACAACCTGCACTCGTACACATTCTGTAATTCCCGTGCAGTAAGAGGACATTTTCATTGTAAGTCGCTGCCTGGTATCGACGGATAAATACGATATCTCAGTGTTTATGTTGTTAAGAAGTATGATGCAATGTTTCTTCTGGTATGAAGTTCAAACACACGGCTTTTCACCAAATTGTAAGTGCATAAAATCTCATTTTACCACACTTACACATGCTTCTGCATGGTAACTAACTGGCATAACGTGATGAAATGTTACACGTTAAAACTGACACAATTGTATATAACCTGGCCAAGTTTGTGACAATGTTTACTTACTTTCATTCAGGATTTATACAGATTTCTCAGTTAACAAGAGAATTGTAAAGGATCAAACTTATGCCGTTTTCCTTCGTCCCACCTTACGGTTGAAGATGTTTATAATACCTAATACTCTCTGTACTAAAAAAACTTACGCAAGCGAGCTCATCTGATAACTTCAAGTTCACGATCCATAGAATTTCATGTTTCTACCTCAACTATCAAAATTTCTCACAGTAAATTCAGTACATATTGCTATCACTTCTATTCTCGTATTCTGTCTTTTCTGGATGTGTGCAAGATGACCTTTTTCGTCTGATTTAATTAGACTCGTGGTTAGCTGCAAGACCAGATTCCCTCTGCGAATGAACAGTGGATACCTCACCTCAATTACCCTACACGTCCCTCCTCTGCTGTGGACACCTTTCCCCAATTCCTCCAAGCTTGGGCAGCTGATCATAACTGTTTCCCCAGTGTAACCTTAAATATCCTTATTCTGTCCTTTCTATGTGCATGATGTTTTTCAGTCTCCTCTTTATGTTTCAGAACCCCTGCATTAATTTTTCTAAGCTGTTGTGCTTCCACAAACAATAGTTTAAGCTACAAACTCTTTGTAAACTTCACAAGCGGTTAAATACAATCGCCATAAGCCTAGATGGACGTCTCTCTTAAGTGCGGACTTCCTAAATTCCTCTGCTGATCTGTTATTCGGGGCAAGCCGGAGTGGCCGAGCGGTTCTAGGCGCTACAGTCTGGAACCGCGCGCCTGCTACGGTCGCAGGTTCGAATCCTGCCTCGGGCATGGATGTGTGTGATGTCGTTAGGTTAGTTAGGTTTAAGTATCTCTAAGCTCTAGGGGACAGATGACCTCAGCAGTTAAGTCCTATAGTGCTCAGAGCCATTTTGTTATTCGGGCCCGAGAACCTATCGGACCACATGTACCCTGTTAAAACTGCTACCCCTCTTGAAGTTTTACCGAGTTGTAAGCATATATAGTATAAAAATGTCACATATAGTATAAAAATGACTTGTTTCCTTTCGTTATGTTATGGACGATGTTCGATCCTTGATTATTCAGTTGTGCATTCGAGTGCGAGGCCACATAAGCTTATCGGAGTTCCCTCGACACAACACACTACAGATAACCACTAGCATCCTTATTTACTGCCAGATGTCTTGCGTGCAACCCACAACGTTGTTTTTTGAATATAAGCCAGTCGCGGGAGTTAGGTTTCAAGCCTTGGCACTGTATGTTTGTGCATGTATAGGTGGTTAGGTCTGAGGTACTGACCCTAGCGGCGTACCTCAAAATGACGATAGCTCCACTCATCGATTCCACTACCTGAGCGGTTGTGTTAACACATTGTATCACCAGGCAACTGAAATGAGGTGCTATATTCTGTTTACTTTGTTTCGCAGTGCTGTTGGCACTCCGCCATTCTCAATCCATCCTTCAACTCCTATATAATGTTCTAATGGCTGGATAATCTATGTATACTCCTCATGGGGTAGCGTTAACCTTACGTTACTGAAAGATGAAGAAGAAGCGTTGCAGCAAGTTACAAAACGCCTGTTAGCTTGTGAAACCTTGCAATCTGGGCAGAGAGGAACCATTCGTACATTATGGGACTTAAATAATTACTGACGCTCAAAAGCAACTGAAAAGTATTTTTGACGCTGAACCATCCCATCACAATAAATGAGCATGGTTGCATGCCGGTGCAACAGAGCTGAAGACAATATTTGATACTCCTGCTCAGTCGGACACTGAACACTGGAATAAGGCCATCAATCTTGCTACGTCCTTTGCCATTAAGAATCATGACATTCTTGTTCGTCAATTGCATGGATTACGCATATCGAGGACAACTTTGTAATGGCCACTAGACAGATACGCAGAGTAGCCACTCAGCTAGCTCAGCATTACGAAGAGGTTAGGAATACGATCCAGCATGACTGATTGACCATCCACGAGGCTGCTTTAGAGGTAACAGACACATTGCAAGTGCTTTTGTATAACATCCATGCAACACACTTACACATCAGCACCCTGCACTCGATTGTACAAATAGGACGGCAAAAAGAATTAAGTCCTAATCTATTGCCCGACGAGTCTTTCTACATGCCTTAATAAATATTTCATCTCACTTGTTGGCCCGTATGCAAATGATCTACCCCATCTCTTACTACTACACTGCTGCTAGAGTACACTTGTCTCGGCTTTCTGGAACCTTAATTGCACAGATCTTTTTAGCTGCCACCTGCACACGTCGTGAGTGGCTATGTTACCACCTATCAGTATTACGTTAGACAAGGTGTGATAATATAAATTTTGATACGGATTAATGCTAATACTGTGGTTGTTTGTACTGCTTTCATCTCCATTTCAGCATACTGAAATTTGAACGTGTACTGATTATTTCAGTTCTTTTCTGGATGAGCTTTAGCACCGAGGTATACAGAAGGTACAGCACATGAGAGTCACAAATGTGGTACGCCGAAACCAAAGCCCTGACGGACGGTGGAACTCGCCCTTTGCAGAACTGTCAGCAGGAGGATTGGCAGGTAGAAGCTAACCTCATGTTGTCTTGGAGAGACTCGCTACAGCTAGCGTCACACTAGCGCCCAGCCTGATGTGCTGTTTATTGAGCCGGGCGGTGTGACCGAGCGGTTCTAGGCACTTCGGTCTGGAACCGCGCGACCACTAAGGTCGCAGGTTCAAATCCTGCCTCGATCAGGGACGTGTGTGATGTCCTGATGTTAGTTAGGTTTAAGTAGTTCTAAGTTCTAGGAGACTGATGTCCTCAGATGTTAAGTCCCATAGTGCTTAGAGCCATTTGAACCATTTGAGCAGTTTACTGAACTGCACCTTGGACTCCCGAACTGAAAGCATTTGTTCCGGACGATGGTGTTCTGCCTCGCAGGAGGTGAGCGCACGAGATGTGCTAAGAAAAGTCCGTTCAACTTATAAACATCTCCTAGCTGTCCAGCTCTGACGTAATTCAGGTCGAGAAGATACCGCAAAAATGATGGAAATCCTTGGACACAGTTTTTTAGCCTTTTACATGGCATATGATGCGAGGCTAGCTGCTTCTTGAGAGAGCACCGACTGGTGAAGTTGATGCAACCTCAGGAGGACGTAATATGCTGTAGGGAGATTTTAGAAAAAGTAGGGAATAAATCCAGATAATTGGCTTTTAACGCTTCCCTTCTTCCGGTGGGAGATACTGTAACAAGAAAATGTTATGCCATTGGCGGACTGATATACCTTGCCGAAATTCTTGGCTGGAGTACGTGAGTAGTCCGACCTTTACCGACTATAAATTGAGAAACTTTTCTCTGAACATGGCGTTGAATGCATCGATACTCTACAGGCTTTGCTCTCACCTCGAACGGCAGGCTCAATTAGCAGAATGCGGTCCAGTGTTTCAGTCCTCGTCAGAGCGGTTCTAGCGATGTATTTAATGGCACCCAGACATTGTGACATTGATCTGCTCATATGCACCGACGATAATGGTGAGCAGAACTTGAAGCTTCCGCATCTTAGGACCACGTAAGCTCAGAATCGTGTTCAGATTCAGTTTCCCGCGATCATCAGTGCATTCTCAGCTGCGTGGAGTTCTTGGTTTCTCCAGTTAAACAATCAATGTAACTGATAAGGAGGCAGGTCCAGTTAAATTTCAGAAGAAACTCAGCTATTTGATCATAGGCTAATTCCGACCCCCACCAAGTACCTTTGCCAACCGATAGTTCACTTATATACTTCTCATAGCTGATATTCTACGTTAGTAGTTTTCGTAATCTCATGATTTATTTTGGTGGTTATTCATTCTTATGCTCTATTTATAACACACTAAAGAGCTCACTTACACCATGTGTCTGATTCGAGTACATATTCTCTCCCTGGTCACGTTTAATATTTTTCAGTGATGGAAAGCGTATTCCCCATCTTAAGATTCACTGTTAAGTTTGCGACATTATTCATTCCGTTGCATACATTTATTCCAGTATTGTGTGTTAAAGGTGTGTATGCATCATGATTAGTTTTGATAAATCTTCACTCACACACACGTGGGATTTAGCGAAGTTTGCTGTTCCGTGAATTGCGGAAGTGCACGTGCAGCGGAACATAACTCATATTTCCATAAGACACGGTTTATTCCACTTTATTTTGTCTGTTAGGTCACGTTAGAACATCTTGAAAGAAGTTGGAGCCGGTCTGAGCTGTTTGGCTCGGCAGGAACGTGTGTTCTAGAAGTGAAGTACTCATTGTCAGTGAGAGAATTATGTTATTGTTGCGAGATCATCATAGACATTGATGTAGTCATCATAGGCATTGTCACTATCTAACACCTTTCTTCTTCTTTTTGGACACAAAATGTAAGTTTGGTATGCATTACATACTGCTTGTAATAATAAAACTTATGAGTTTCTGATCAATTACTTGTTGTAATTCACAAAACATGAATTCCTCTGCCTCCATGTCACAGAGCTTGTAGCATTTGGGTAAGGGCGGAAGCATAATACGTACCAAAAGACTATCGGCAATGAAGAAAGGAGAGCGGCACTCAGTCTTGAACGCATGAGATGTCAACACCAAATTTGGAGCGGCAATGCTCGTTCATCCGAAGGAATGCAAAATACATCTACCATCAATGACGCGTAACTTGCTTGTCTCAACAGTGACACTGTGTGTCATGATTTATCACGGTAGAATGAACAACACGGGTACATTTGATTTTGAAAATAGTCATACAAACAGATTTAATTCTAGTAGAAAACTGTCTGTGTAAAAATGTTAGTTCCTGTTCATCAGGTATCGTACAGTGGAGCTTGTAGTGGTCGGAATTTCTGCAATATACAGGATGACTCCGTGACGATGTTCAATAATTCCAGTGATTATGTAGAAGGGCAAATGTATCAGTTTGAGATAAGGGTCCATGGTCCGGAAATGATCGAGTCGAATGCCATAAGCGAAAATATTTCTGATACCTTTGACAGTGGAATACATGTACCAGTATTGTTGTTGCTGAGACTGTAGAGTACACCACTTTCAGATATGGCAGTATGGACCAAAATAAGAAAAGATTTCTAGTAAACATGGGCTCTAAAATGCATACCTTAAGAACTTGTGAGCACTAGTTTATCTTCGACACTGTGAAACACATTGCTTCAACTGAACGTGTGCTCGTAGCTCTTAAGGTACGATACTATCACCTCTGAAAGCTGCCTGCTCTACAGCCTTAGTAACATGGGTATGGTTACATATATTCCACTGTCAGAAGAACCAGAACGATATCCGCTCGTAACTCCCGACGCGGTCGCTTCCGGAATAAGTTCCGTTACCTCCAAATTATACATTTATCTTTCTCCATCATCGTTGAAAGTTTGTGACATCAACACGGAATCACGCTGTTTATTATAATGTCAGCTGCACTTGGGTGCGGCAGTCGCAAATTACACGTATAAAATAATTAGGAACGCCAGTTACAAGAATGTAGAGAAATTAGTCATAAATATTTATTTTAAAAACAAGGACCACGGTTGTTACATGGAGTTCTTAAGGTATGCATTTTAGAGCCCATGTTTACTAGAAATCTTTTCTTATTTTGGTCCATACTGCCATATCTGAAAGTGGTGTACTCTACAGTCTCAGCAACAACAATACTGGTACATGTATTCCACTGTCAAAGGTATCAGAAATACTTTTACTCAGGAAGAATGAAATTATTATTTGCCCGTTATCGATTACAAGAATTGTCTCGCCTCCCTCAGGACGTTGACGAAACTGTTGGCTGAGTTCTGTTAACTTCCCTTTTAATGGTGTGAAAGCGAGGAAGTCTACTAGGACATTTAGCAGACGTGATGTTGGAACGTAGAAAAGAAGTTTCGTAGACAGTGAATAAAGGTGTAAACACTTCCAAATAAGATTACAGAACTCTTTATTTTTCTCAGTTACTCAGATTTACCCGGTAAAGTGTCTTGCAATGGGTCTTCATCCATCAATTATTACACTCTATAATTCCAGCTTGTACAGCGTAAAGTCAGCGCCGGCACGCCAGCCGGGATCGACAGAGAAGAGAAGGCTGTGAGAAGAGGTCACCCAACCGCACGCTGACCGACTTTCCTCCAGGACGAGAACGAGGCAGCAAAGCCCTAGGCGAAGACGACATGAGCGCCGCGCCCGACTGGTGGCAGCCCACTTCGATAACAGCTTCAACGTTAACCGCTTCGTTAGCCAACACATCGTAGCCTTTTCATTAGCAATCTCCACGTAGCACAGTTAGAGATTAGGCCGTCACTGCAGTTCAGTTGACGGACTCTTGTTCGTAGCGGTCGCTAGGACCAGAAGTGTTGCTTGTGTTTGTCTATTCGTAAGAAGACTGATTATTTTATATGTTGTCCTTTGCTTGCGACCCATCTGTGTAATTGCACTTGTGGATGACCATGTATAAAGGACTACAAGAATTTTCACTTCAAAGTATTTGTCTTGTTGTAATAAAACTTATTAATACGAGTTGTTTAATTGTTTGTCTAGCAAACCGAGTATGCGGGATTCCTAGACAACACTAGCAATCCCAGTTCCTGACCGTTTAGTGTCAGTGCCGAGTGCTTTGTTAGTGACTTGTCCTGATGGTACCATCAAATACTCAAATCAAGATATGAGACGAATGTGAGACAGCACTCGTTCATTCCCAGGACGTTCGATGGAGGCCACAGTTCTTACGCTGAGTTTTCTACCTGTTAGTAACGAAGAAGCTCCATAAAGTTTATCTCTAGAAGTAACAAAGAGCAATAGTATTTCTGTATGTCGGAATACACAGAGGAATAAGTGTCGCCATACACCTGTCTCCTACTGTTGCATGAGTCACAAAGAGAAATAATTTGTATTTTTCGGTGTCTGGGAATGAACGAGCGCTGTCTCACATTCGTCTCATATATGTATTCGAGTATTTGATAGTACGATCAGGGCAAGTCGCTAGCGAAGCAGTCATCTCTGACAGTAAACGGTAATAACGGGATCGTTAGAATGATAGAGTGTAATAACTAATGGATGAAGACCCACTATAGGACACCTCTCCAGGTAAGGCTGCGTTACTGAGAAAAATAAAGAGTTCTATAATTGTGTTTGGAAGTGTTTGCACCCTTCTTCACTTCCTACAAAACTCACTCCGTTCCAACATCACGTCTGCTAAATGTCCTACGACACTTCCTCCCTTTCACAACATTAAAGGGAAGTTAACGGAACTCAGCGTACAGAGTCGTCAGCTTCCTGAGGGAAATGCTACAGTTTTTCTAATCGATAATGGGCAAATAATAATTTCAGTCTTCCTGAGTAAAAGTAATTTGTAAATTGTATTTGAATCGCCAGTTGCCAAATGTGATTTAATAAACAAGCCTTTGGCAAAGCTTTAACTGCGTGCAGCATGACCAAGAACAGGTAACATGAACTCCGCACAGTTCTGGAACTGTACCATTAGCTCAGTGAGACAAAGCAATGCCGTGGGAAAGGTATGCAGACTCTCCAAGTTCGAATCGCTTCTTTCTATTAATGTTACCTTTATTTAAACATTAAGACATAACATGAACTTCTTACAGACGAAAACACCACTTTGTTTCGCCCATGATACGAATAAAACCAGTAAAAAATAGTAGCGGATACAACAACATCGCCTGTATCCAGTGAAGTACAAGAAACAGAATATGAGGGCTACACATTATGCTACGCACAATAATACCATTATATAAGTCTGGCGTAAAGAGTTATCTACACAGAGCCGGTATGTACACTCGACAGCGCATGAAATGGACCTCTCCTGAATTCCAGTGTGTAAACGGCATCTGAATGTGTGCAACCAACCAGAACCGTGCACCGCACGTCACATACACACCCGCATGCGGCCGACCGCTTCGTTCTGCTGCCCACACCGTGGACAGTCGAGTTCAGCTGTACCGTGAACAGTGCGAGAGCCGCGATGTGCCGTCGAGGCTCGCGGCTCCTTCGGGTATTGTGCGGAGCCCAGGTGTCAACACGGCCGCGCGTAGTGGCCGCGCGGTTTTAGGCGCCATACCACGGTCCCTCCCGCTGGAGGTTCGAGTCCTCCCTTGGGCAAGGATTCCTGTGTTGGTCTTAGTCTAAGTTAGTTTAAGTAGTGTGTGAGTCTAGGGACCGATGACCTCAGCTGTTTGGTCCCTTAGGAATTCAGATACATTTGACAGTTGGTGCCAACAGGGGTGCATGCAAAGAGGAAACTGACAGCCCTGGCCAAGCGGAACTGACGGGCCACACGCAAGCGCATAGCTTTCTGAATCGTCTGCACTCTTCTGAGAATCGTGACGGTTTGACATTCTAGGAAGAGGCTGTTCTTGAGCTTTTGTAAAGAACTCGTAACGTAAAATAAGGGATGTAACACAGTAATACGTAATAAAATAACGAATATAGTACAAGCAACTTCTTATTGGTTTATAAAATTCATACATACTTTTTTATGCTTCTTTCTAAAACCTCTAGCTTTCTCAGCTCGTTTATGAAACTTTGTCTCAAATTTTGTCGTTAAGTTCTTGTTACTCTTTCATCCACAATTTTATATCGTCCGGAATTGTTTCAATGATCTCTTCGTACACCATACTTTTTACATTCTTCTTCATATAACGTTCCTGGTTGATTTTCCACAAACAAGGTCTTTTGCGGTACAATTTTAGTAGTTTTCGATGTTTTTAGTGGTCTACTCCTTCACCATACTGAAAGCAAGTAGAACTTGCTGTCACGTTTAGGAAAACTCGTAGATCCTGTTGCGACACTTAAACAACAGAAAAGCTTCTCCTAATTGTCAGATCAATAGCAGTGGCAAGAGATCCGTGGCCCTTCATCAAAGGGACAGGAGAATGCTTCCTTAATCTTGCACAGATACTGCCAAAAATAGAAGCACAGTGCCCTACAGCAAGTGTAAGAGATATGCTTCCTCTCCCACCAACAATTTATCACCGTGAAAAAGAAATAGGAGATGAATACCGTGTGGCTGTTGTCCCCTAAGTGTTAAAGGATATGGAGGATGGTGCGTGCGCATGTACAACTGACACTTGGACAGATGCATACAAAAAAATGGTTCAAATGGCTCTGCGCACTATGGACTTAACATCTATGGTCATTAGTCCCCTAGAACTTAGAACTACTTAAACCTAACTAACCTAAGGACAGCACACAACACCCAGTCATCACGAGGCAGAGAAAATCCCTGACCCCGCCGGGAATCGAACCCGGGAAGCCGGGCGCGGGAAGCGAGAACGCTACCGCACGAGCACGAGCTGCGGACAGACGCATAAACTAAAAGGCATTATTTTTCGCTTATTACGCATTCAGTGTCGTCAGATTTTCAGTGCGAAAATCGGGTCTTGCTTGTTGCAGAATTCCTGTTTTTTGGAGAAAAGTGGTACAAATGTACGGGACGAAACTGTAACTAACATAAGCACTTGAACGTTACGTTCGTTACTGACCAGGAAGCTATTGCGAAAAAGTCCCTAGAGAACTGTTATCGCCTTCCATACAACAACCACTCCTGCAGCATTGTTCTATGCTACATCCATGAGGAAAAATGGTTGCAGGAATATTGTCGTAATGCTTATTGGAATCAACGGAACATGCCGTAGCTTATTTAAAAATGAGTGGCCATGTCAAATATTCACGGTTGTAGTTTACCGTGAAGTAACACGTTGAGACTCGCTGGAATGTTTAGTGTGTTAGTTTTAAAACAGAAATTTATGCAGCATGAACAAATTGATGAAGTTTTACGTGCATTCGAAAAACTACACTTGCTTTGGAACTGGTTGGTTCAAATGGCTCTGAGCACTATGGGACTCAGCTTCTGAGGTCATTAGTCCCCTAGAATTTAGAACTAGTTAAACCTAACTAACCTAAGGACATCACACACACATCCATGCCCGAGGCAGGATTCGAACCTGCGACCGTAGCGGTCTCGCGGTTCCAGACTGCAGTGCCTAGAACAACACGGCCACTTCGGCCGGCTTTGGAACTGGGATTACTAGGTAGCTCACAAATTAATTTATTTTCTCGAAGTATGTGAAGAGAATACTGTAACACCTATTTTCGACCTATGTTGTATCAGTATCGACATTTCTATGTCAATCTGTAATATTGCTTATATATAGAATGTTGTATCTGTCATGAAAATTCTTTGACTATGTATACATACACTCCTGGAAATTGAAATAAGAACACCGTGAATTCATTGTCCCAGGAAGGGGAAACTTTATTGACACATTCCTGGGGTCAGATACATCACATGATCACACTGACAGAACCACAGGCACATAGACACAAGCAGCAGAGCATGCACAATGTCGGCACTAGTACAGTGTATATCCACCTTTCGCAGCAATGTAGGCTGCTATTCTCCCATGGAGACGATCGTAGAGATGCTGGATGTAGTCCTGTGGAACGGCTTGCAATGCCATTTCCACCTGGCGTCTCAGTTGGACCAGCGTTCGTGCTGGACGTGCAGACCGCGTGAGACGACGCTTCATCCAGTCCCAAACATGCTCAATGGGCGACAGATCCGGAGATCTTGCTGGCCAGGGTAGTTGACTTACACCTTCTAGAGCACGTTGGGTGGCACGGGATACATGCGGGCGTGCATTGTCCTGTTGGAACAGCAAGTTCCCTTGCCGGTCTAGGAATGGTAGAACGATGGTTTCGATGACGGTTTGGATGTACTGTGCACTATTCAGTGTCCCCTCGACGATCACCACAGGTGTACGGCCAGTGTAGGAGATCGCTCCCCACACCATGATGCCGGGTGTTGGCCCTGTGTGCCTCGGTCGTATGCAGTCCTGATTGGGCGCTCACCTGCACGGCGCCAAACACGCATACGACCATCATTGGCACCAAGGCAGAAGCGACTCTCATCGCTGAAGACGACAAGTCTCCATTCGTCTCTCCATTCACGCCTGTCGCGACACCACTGGAGGCGGGCTGCACGATGTTGGGGCGTGAGCGGAAGACGGCCTAACGGTGTGCGGGACCGTAGCCCAGCTTCATGGAGACGGTTGCGAATGGTCCTCTCCGATACCCCAGGAGCAACAGTGTCCCTAATTTGCTGGGAAGTGGCGGTGCGGTCCCCTACGGCACTGCGTAGGATCCTACGGTCTTGGCGTGCATCCATGCGTCGCTGCGGTCCGGTCCCAGGTCGACGGGCACGTGCACCTACCGCCGACCACTGGCGACAACATCGATGTACTGTGGAGACCTCACGCCCCACGTGTTGAGCAATTCGGCGGTACGTCCACCCGGCCTCCCGCATGCCCACTATACGCCCTCGCTCAAAGTCCGTCAACTGCACATACGGTTCACGTCCACGCTGTCGCGGCATGCTACCAGTGTTAAAGACTGCGATGGAGCTCTGTATGCCACGGCAAACTGGCTGACACTGACGGCGGCGGTGCACAAAGGCTGCGCAGCTAGCGCCATTCGACGGCCAACACCGCGGTTCCTGGTGTGTCCGCTGTGCCGTGCGTGTGATCATTGCTTGTACAGCCCTCTCGCAGTGTCCGGAGCAAGTATGGTGGGTCTGACACACCGGTGTCAATGTGTTCTTTTTTCCATTTCCAGGAGTGTATTTTAATCATGTGAACTTTTGAACGATGTTGTTTAAATTATAATTGTATATTTAAACAACTAATGGAATGACCGTTATGTAATCTACAGTAACTGAGTTGGTCCATAGTTAGGTGTCGTAGCGTTGAACGTAAAAGATGTGGAGAAGTCCACAGCTACGGAAGTAGCCTGGTGGAGCGGAAAAAGTGTGGGTGGCGTGCAAGTGGCAACTCGTCCTTTGTGACGGGTAAGGAGTCTGGGCTGAGCAGTGATGTGCTTAACATCTCGCCAGCAATAGCGGATGATTTTCGCTCATATTCTTGGAATTTTGAGGCCAGAAGACCTTAAGGGCAGTATTTATGGGCCTCGGATGCTGCATTTGGTGATACCATTATGATGGCATGGTTTTTGGCCCTACAAAAATATAATTCCGGCGCCAAGAAGATCTATAACAGGGCAAAGCCAATAGTACTGCCATGACTGCATCGCCGCCATGTTAACAGCCTCTGCAAATTACGCCACTAATACTACCAGCTTTCCACTAAGTTGTTTATGTTTGACACTCTGTAAATGGACCAGATATTTGGGAAATTTGGCTGATTTTAATAATAATCTTCGTGTTGATAAAAACACTATCTTACACCCGTGATTATCCCAAAATCACAAACCTGGACAGGTATCCTATCCTCCTGAATTTAATTCTGAGCGTCCTATATTATTATGACAAGACTTATTTGGCACCTGTACAAATAGTTTTGACTGCATTCTAATGTATGGAGCTATATTGTTTAAAGTTCAGTTTTATAGTTTGAGGAATACTCAATTTTCAGTGCATTTTTAAATCAATCTGCAGCCATTTCCTTAAATAATATTAATTGTTGCATTTATGCACTTTGATCAGAATTCAAAGTATCACCAGTGTTCATTTCATGAGAAAGTGTTTGCACAGCCAATTATATTTTAAGTAGGTTAAAGGACTGCTTATGAAACCGCATTTGTTATTTAAAGAGTTATAGTTTTCTGTACTTTACATAATTAGTAATGAAGCAAAGCAAGGGCTCCTTCAGAGGCACTGTAGTTAGATTTGCGTTCTGTTTAATTGCTTCAAACCAAATTTAAGAAACAAATGTATACTGTGTTAGCTACTCTAATGCAAATTATCTAATGGGCAGGCATATAGACCCGTGCTGAGCCATTAAATTATAGAGTATGATCATTAACAGACCCCCCTGATTTAAATCAAAATCATTTCATGCGCTTCCCTGTTGAGTATTGCTACTAGTTTCATGTTTAGTGTTGACTGGTTCCATAAACTGTTGCATCTAGTTCAGTT
This sequence comes from Schistocerca gregaria, assembly GCF_023897955.1. Lineage (NCBI taxonomy): Eukaryota > Metazoa > Arthropoda > Insecta > Orthoptera > Acrididae > Schistocerca > Schistocerca gregaria. The sequence continues at coordinate 378,854,175 of NC_064931.1, forward strand.
AAGGTGCGTGTTGCTGAGAGGCATTTGTTACTGTTTACTATCTCATTGGCCATATGTTTGTCCGACTTACTAGTATCACATTTATCTGCAGGTTAGACTACTGTGCCGTCGTGTGAACAGATATAAAGAAAACGTTTAGTGTGTGTCTGTCAAGGAAGGTGACGTCAGCATTAGCACTGCCTTCTGCTTTATTATATTGATTGACGCAAAAATGCCTAATTAGGCTGGCGACCGATATTAGTATGTAATGTTACAACTTGCGTATGTGCTAGGAGAGCTTCTGTTCCCTGATCCATTTATTTACTGTTAGTTATACACTGCTGAAGTGTTTCGGAAACAAATCCCAGTTTGATGGTTCTGTTTCCATGAAGTTATCTGACAGTCACAATGTCTCAAAACTTCCTTGCAGGGGTATAACATTAGCATCGATTGCCATTTAAGGTGGCCAGTGTTGTCTTAACAATGCCAAGGTTGTGGATGCTGACAGTGATTCGACACTGCAGTTGGTGGTGCCACGGGTGTACCATCTACAGGAACACTGTGCTGAGAATGCGACGCACAGTAAGGTAAGCACTACCATATATGTAAAACGACGCATTTATAAACGTAATTTATATTTTGATTAAATGTTATAATCTCCCATAACTGGATAAGAGATCGTGGTTAAAGAAGACTGTGTGCCTCAATATTGACAAACATTTGCGAGAAGCGGCACTACTGAAAAAAAACGCTCAAAACCTCTTAAGCGAAAAAATGGAAATAGTCAGTGGATTTGCTTGCATTATTTCTAGTACCATAGGTGCGTCATCCAAAGCAACTCTCGATAACTGAGAGATGGTTCAGATGGTTTCTGAGCACTATGGGACTTCACATCGGAGGTCATCAGTCCCCTATAACTTAGAACTACTTAAACCTAACTAACCTAAGGACATACACACATCCATGCCCGAGGCAGGATTCGAACCTGCGACTGTAGCGGTCGCGTGGTTCCAGACTGAAGCGCCTAGAACCGCTCGTCCACACCGACCGGCGATAACTGAGGGAGAGGCAGAATTTGCGTCAGCACGTGCCAGATGCCCTGCACTACGCGGTAAATGCGATGTTAATTAGCTATTGCTAAGTAAATATTTTATCAGTACTGACGTCCTCAATGTTACATCACATAATAGTGAAACGACGTAAATTTATGTGAAAAATGCACCTAATTTATTGACAGCTACGCGATATAAAATATGTGTCCTCCATGCTGGCACGCTGTATTATTTGCAAAAGAATTTGACTTACACTTGAGGTGTTGTCGTGCGCCGGCCGTGGTGGCCGAGTGGTTCTAGGCGCATCAGTCCGGAACCGCGTTGCTGCTACGGTCGCAGGTTCGAATCCTGCCTCGGGCATGGATGTGTGTGATGTCCCTAGGTTAGTTAGGTTTAAGTAGTTCTAAGTCTAGGGGACTGATGACCTCAGATGTTAAGTCCCATAGTGCTCAGAGCCATTTGAACCATTTTTTGTTGCTGTGCATAACCTATTTGTGGTCTAGTAGTCAATGACATGCAGTGAAAATGCAAAGCCGTAAGCCGTATTCAGTCTGTCAGCTAAGAGCATCAGCCTGACAGGTCAGACCCAGTGAATTAGGGGAGAGAGTGTCACGGATGTTTTTGTTTTTTCTTTGTTGTGAGGTGGGGGGGAGGAGGGAAGTGGGCAAGGACAAGAGTTGAGGAAGTAATATTAAAACTAACGCTTTTTCGCAGCACCACGTTATTTCCACGACTTTTCAGCCACCATCTTTCTCCTCCGAATGCAAACAGTTTTTGTTACCACCGCCGTAAAAAGAAAGATATTACAACTGTAATAACATAAGAGAAATTAGAACTCGCACACAAAGACTTTAGTGTTCGTTTTCCTCAAGCGTTGTTCGCGAGTGGAATGGTCGGGAAACTGAAGCGTTTCTGTGAATCCTTTACGAAACACTTACATCACCGTGAGATACAGAGTAATCGTGTATCATTTCGATGTAAATGAAGTGCCCCATCAGAACGTAATTCCGGGGTGCAGCACTTATTGTTTCAGAGACACTGAGTACACTTTATATATATATATATATATAATATATGGCCAGGTTACCACCAAACCTGTTTATTTTTAACATCCATTTGGTTATCTTCGTAGAATACATATTTTGTTAAGATGAGATCTAATGCAGAGTGCCGCGCGGAGTGGCCGCGCGGTTTGAGGCGTCATGTCACGGAGTGCGCGGCCCCTCCTGCCGGATGTTCGTGTCCTCCCTCGGGCATGGGTGTGTGTGTTGTTGTTAGCATAAGTTAGTATAAGTTAGTTTAAGTAGTGTGTAAGTCTAGGGACCGATGATCTACCCTTAGGAATTCACATACATTTGAACATTGAACATCTAATGCAGAGTGCTTTCATGAAAGATTAGGTTTCCGCATTGCTAGCTGAATTATATTTTGGTAGCTAAGTTTATCATGAGTTTATTTTTTGTTAAATATTTGAATGAAACCTCAAAAGTAGATGTCCCTGCTCGTGCTATAGCAATATAATATTAGGTGCGTTAGATTATACTACAGACTTGTGTAGGATAGATGAAACGTTTGGGTCCTCAAGGCGTGAGCGTGGCTTTGCCGCATGGGCCTGTACTATCCGTGGCTCGCGACGTATGGGCCAGCTAAGCTGGTCAGCTGATGGGCTGGCCGATGAACTACAGCCTGGTGCCGAGGCATGACCGAAGCGAGCAGGTCGGCAGTGGCGCGTCAACAGGCCCCCCTGCCTGGGACGGGGCAGCGGAGTCTGCCTCTGCCGTTCATTTTGATGTAAATATGTGTACTTCCTTTCCTGGCATCAGTATAAGAACAGCAAGCAGAAATAAACTTCAGGCTGTCTGTTGCAATGGCTCACTTTGAGAGATCAACTCGAGATAGAATCATCGCTCTTACTGATGAAGATGGATGTTCCATCGGAGAAGCTGGTAGAAGTTATGTCGTGCCACGTACTACTGCAACGAGATGGTGGAGGAACTAGCTTGAAAGAGGCACTACCAACAGATCTCCCGGCTCAGGCAGGAAGAGAATGAGTTCACAGCAGGGGGGCAGGGAGTTACTATCAGAGACGAGAGAAAAATCTCTTTCTGAGAGTGAAGTAGGTGCGGCGGGAGATTAGCTTCCCCGGCTCCATGCGCAACGATCCGCTGTGAAGCAAGAGCTGGCATTTGTGGAGCTCTGTCTGAGCGTGTCCTGGGAAAACGTCATTTTACATGACAAAAAAGGTCTCTTCCACCAGTATCACCGGCCCAAGAGCCGTTTACAGGCAGAAGGGGTCGCCATTGACGAGAATATGTAACCACAACGACAAGAAGTGGGCGGCTATCTGTTTCCTACAGGGCTGGATTTCTGCGAGAGGAGCAGGAATCTTCACAGCATAAAAAGAACTCTCGATAGCGAGCAGTATGCCCACATATTAGAAAATGTGATGCTTCCGTCAGTACGAATGTACAGAGGAAGGGACTTCACGTTGCAAGAAGACTATTCTCTCGTTCACAAGTCTGCATTCGTTCAGCAGCAGCTCTCCTCGATTGGCGTCAACGCCGTGCAGTGCCCACCTCGGGCTGCTGATATGAACTCTATGGAAAACATGTGGGCTGAGGTCGGCAGACCGTTAACAGAGAACTGACTACGAAACCTAAAAGTTGCAGCTAACACTCTTTGAAACTGTGTTCTTGAAGCCTAGGATGAAGTTGCTCCTTGAGGTTGTCACGTCCGACGGCTTACAGATACCATGCCAAGACGCATGACAGATGTACAAAATAATGTGGGATTCTGGATAAAATCGTAGAATCGTTAAAACGTTTTGTTATGTCGTCTTTTTCTTCATTTTTCCACTTTGAGAGCCACTGGAATATCACTTGGCATCATATAGAATAAGTTTCCTTTTTAATTTAAGTGAGTTTCTTTTGAATATACAATTTGTGAAATATTCTATTTTTATTCACTATACACTGCTTATGTATTTACAAAGCAATCAGTTTGTATGGACGCTTTAAAAGTATTTTGTGCTATTTCAAATGCATCTCCCTCTTCCAGTCCATGCATTAGTACACCTTTCATCATCCACAAATTATTCAACCGATTTCGTCTCACATTTATTCACCGTTAATTTCTCTTCCATTCTCTCTCTCACTCTCTCTCGCCTCTCTTACCCCATCACCTCAGTTGCCCTTCTATTCCATTTTCCTAAAACGTTATAAACAAATCCAGTGGTTTCTACTGAAACTACAGTGCTCGTTTAATTTCTGCTTTCTTTATTGTCCTCTATGATTCCTGTCATAACCTGTGAAAGCGTATTCTTTTATATTCCCTTACCTATAACCCACCCTTCGTTCTAAAGACATTCCTCCTTTTTCTCTCTGTCCCAAGACAAAACGAACTGTGGCCTACGTCTGAGTAACGAATACTTTGCAAGCTTTTCACCATTTTATTTTACACTACACTCCTATCCATTCTCGGAGTTCCTACCTCCTTCCTGTTACCCCTCACTTGACATCTGCATCCACATCTACATGAATACTCTACAGTTTGTGGCGTCGCAACTAGTGCGAGCGCACAGTTTTCTATCAAATATTTACTGTGAAATGTAGACAGACTGTAAAGTAGCCATCAGATTAGCCTATGTGCTGTAGCGGGCAGATTACCGGTGTCCGTTCGTCTGACGTCACGACCATATGGCATGTCTGTACCGTGAGAATGTAAGACCTGTGCGCTAACTAGCCGCGTGTATAACGTGGAACTTTCATCTTTAATAACTTCTAACTGAGGAACCTGAGGAAATTAAAAGTTAATATACTAGTTTCTGTTATGAATAAAAATAAGTCATCCAAATTTGAGCTTTGAAACCTGCATATTTTGGAAATTAGAAAAATCTTACAGAAAACGCAAATTTCTACAATTTTCGAGTCTAAATAAATACCATTATGTATAGATCACCTTCAGTGACCATCCAACTATGAAACAAAATCACCTTCCGTGCTTTTGTATTTATTTTGAGAATTTTACTTTTAGAAATTCACCTATAACTTTGTTAAAACCATAAATGTTTTGAATTTTTGTGAACAGTTATTTTATATGAGTAGGTGAGAGTGAATGAGTGTGCCTGAGTGAATGAAAGAGGGACATTCGCCATTCTTTGCAAGTGTGTAAAATCTAGGTTGGAACTCGCAAGTGTTCAGACGATGTAACCGTGGGAACAGAGTCGCCAGTGGTTCCCCATCTTAGTGAATGTCGGATGTCCAAGAGTGTATGGTATTGTACAAGCAGCCAGAACGTTCGCGAGTATTTAAATAATTTCTGGAAATAAAGTAAAGTCTAGTTTTCCTTTCGGTTTGTTAAATTATACAGTAAATTTTGTGTAACAAGAAATCATGACGTAAATGATTCAGAAGTCATGACTGGTGCGTGCTAGATTTTGGCGCGAGGCGCACCCAAAGAGTTAATTCTGATTGGCTGTGTGATGTGTGAGCCAATGAGATGCGAGGACGGTTAGCAGACTAGGAGAGTGAGTCGCGAGTGGATGAGGAGTCGCGAAGGAACTGTGATCGAGAAGAGACATGCTTGATGTGTCCTCGCGAATAATGTGTAAAATGAAGTCATAAAACGGCTTCATCGGTTCGGTACTGTGCGATTTGAGACTGGAAGAGTCCAGTAACGCGTAGTGTGAGTTTGAGCGAGTTGTGACTTTTCGTTCCGCGAAAGACGCGAGTAACTTTAATAATTAAAAGCGTGGCGGTACTTCGTAAACTTTTACTAAGTGCTTATGGCGAGCATTAACGTTAAAAAACGAACTATTATTGAACATCGACTGCAAACGTGTATGTTAGAAAATCGTCTGTGTTGCAGTTAAGTAAATTCCGTAACTTTGAAAGCTAATTCTGGCGGGGTTTGAGTGTGGATAGAATTGTGAACTGAACTTTCTTCAAACGTAGATTAGCGGGCTGATGATCAGGCTTAAAGACAATAAAGAGCTTAAATAGAATTACCAACTTCGCGTTCTCGTTTGAGTAAACAATTACTACCATTCCAATAACTCAATTTATTTAGGAAGATTGCTCATAGATTGTATTTCAGCAAACATGTATCGCGGCCTCCGGTGAGCGGCTATTAAATTGCAGTTTCTTCAACACTGCTTTTCTGCAATTTTTCCAGTAGCTGCTATCAGGAGAGGCGAGTGCAGCAACTACCTAAGAAACGAGGTAGGTGGATTTTCTTTCAGGGAAAGGAAACTGCGCGATAAGAGCCTGACCCGTCGCAAGTGGTGCACCGGCCGGGAAATAAAAATAGTAAATTCCAGTGAATTTCAAAAAAAAAAGCAGTAGTGACAATTACCGGACAATACAGAAGTGCTCGCTATGTGTAGGAACTGTGTAGCGTACAAATTGATATCGCCACGTGAATAGGAAGGACAGTGAAAGTGTCCGTGAACTGTAATGTGTTGTACGGAACGGAAGAATTTTTCGGTGACTACGCGCCGATTGGAATAGCAGTCTACGACGGCGTCTGGCAGACGACGAGCTACGGAGACTACGCAGAGGCGACGACAGCAGTGGCAGTTGGCAGCGCTGATTCGAGCGGGGGCCCGGAAACTGGTACAGCATTGCAGTGTATGGTGAACGGACCCGCAGTTTCATCTAGCAGCAACGCAGCACGCCGAAGCACAAAGTTAAGTACAGTGCTTTTGAAAACTTTGTGTGTTTGTGGAGTCAAACTGAGAAAAATGGCTGAGTTTCAACCAAGTGACAAAAAGGCGGAACTAAGTTGTGATAGTGGGATGGAGACAGGGGAAAATGACCCCATGAATTTTAGTTTAGACGTGTCTCAACCCAATTTCAGTAGTAGTTTGACTGATTCATCCTATGTTAATTATAGTTTGGAGTCAGATCCAAATATGTCAGTGCCCAGTGAGTTACAGTTACCCATGCCGGTAGTTAATGTTAATAGGGACATTGTATCAGCAAATGAGGGGGCGAAGGATAATGTCGCCAGTATGCTGATGAATCTATTAACTAAGATGAACGTGTTGGATTCCAATATGTCAAGTAAGATGGATTCCAGTATGTCAAAAATGGATTCCAGTATATCAAAATTGGAAACTAATATGTCACAAATGGAAACTAATATGTCAAGTAAAATGGATTCAAAAATGTCTAAATTAGGATCTGATTTAAGTAATGAGATGACTAAAATGGGCGTTGATTTAGATTCCAAAATATCCGATCTCAGAGACTGTTGGAAGCAAGATTTAGCAGTGCTCAGTAGTAAAGTAAATGTTGAAATACAGCAGGTTAAACTAGAATGTACAGAAAATATTGTTCAAGTGCAAAGTGAATTGACGACACGAATCGAACAGGTTACTGAGGATCAACAGCAATTTAAATCCCATGTTGATGCAGAATTAGATAAAGTATGTGAGCACATAAAAGTGGTAGAGAATTCCAATGAAATTAATCATGCCGCCTTAGAATGTAAAGTAAATGATACCAAAATTCGGTGTGAGAAACTTGGAGAGCAAGTTGTAAATAAGGTCAATAATTTAGAGACTCACATAAGCCATTTCAGTGAAAGTGTGAATGAGCAACTTTGTGGGCATGAATGCAGACTAACCAAAGTAGAACAGTGTGTTTCTAACCATAGTGGTAGTATAATTTCCAGTGGAATAATTGAATCTACCGAGGTTGCGTATGTTACCCACAGACAGTTTTTAAAATTTGACCCAAGTAAGAACATGCACCCCAGAGAATTTTGGAACGATTTTGAAGACGTTTTGCCGAAAGTATGGAGCGATAAACAAAAGATAGGCTTTATCACTTCAAATTTGATGGGAGAGGCCAGAGTATGGGGGAATTTAGCCTCTGAAAAATACGCGAAATTGTCAGAATTTAAATTAGCGTTCTTTGAGGAATACTGGGGAAAGAGAAAGCAGATGGATGTTCTTAATCGGTTCTGGTCGGGAGAGAAGTATGACCCCAAGAGAGAGGGCATCAAACGATTTGTTCAAAGGTGGGTAACAACTCTGTCCTACCTTAGTAATAAGTTAGAAACAGAACAGATCATATTAGGGGTAGAAAATAAGCTACCGTGGAACTGGAAAACTAAGATCATATCTGCGCCCCGAGATAACATTGACAAGTTCGTACAGTATTTAGAAAGGGTTGAATCCGTCCAAAAAGAAGAAGAAAACATGAGGAGGGAGCATCGCCCGCCTGCTAGGCAGAATGACAATCGCGCGGATGTAAACATTAATAGGATGGGTGTTCAGAGAGGCGGCGGATACCGTGGCAGTTCACGTGGTAGAGGAAGAACATATGTTAACAGGTTCAATGAACGCGAGCAGTATGACAGCGGCCGACAGATGTCAGGAGGTGAGGCGGTCAGCTGGAGGCATAGTGATGACGCACCGCGCTCGGAAAACCATTAATTGTCTACGAGTGTGCTGGCGATCGTAGGCAACAGCGTTTAAAGTTAAATCCGCTGGCAAAACCATTCATAAGAAAGCAGCCTGAACGACCACCTAACATAAATGTTGTTGCTACAAAATTTAGGGAGGATAACGTAAAACAGACAGAGATAGTAGCTTTAAGTCAAGTGGAGGTTAATGAACCAATTAACTGTAAGAATAATCATAAGAAGCCACTTATTGAAGAACTAAGTACTAGTTATAAGGGTAATAATCAGAAAGACATTATGCACAGTAAAACTAATGAAGAGCTGTCGGATAGGGGTGAGAACAGTAATAATGGCAGGGTTGTGACTGTGCTTGATAAGATAATTGATGTTGTAGATAGTTACGAAGAAGAGGATAGATTAGAGGAGGAGGTAGAGGTTAATGACGACGCCTTGGATAGGGTCGTAGAAAAGGAGGTTAATGGGAAAGAGGGGGAAACATTGGAAAAATGTTTTGACTTAGCAATAGTGGATAGGCTAATAGGAGCTGCCACTAGAATTGAGGGTGATAATAAGCATGAAATAAACCCTGTAAGTGTGAATGTGATTGCCACCCAAAAGACAGGCTTCGAAAGGAGAGAAATTGTGCAAGATTTATTGGAGGAAGCAGAACCCAAAATAAATAAAGAGTACTTAGGACAACCGATAGTAGAGCTAAGAGTATTAAATGAACCAGTTAAATGTTTGATAGATACTGGATCGGAAGTCTGTGCAGTATCCCAGAACTTGGTAAATGAACTCCCTAACAGTAAACAGATTGTTAAGATGCCAGTAAGTGGCTTGAACATTGTAGTAGCAACCGGTAAGACTAAGAAGACAGTAAAACAGGAAGTGTTTCTACCCATAGCATTTAAGGAAGTAGAAATAAGACAGAACTTCTTAGTTATAAATGGACTGAGTGTAGACATATTGGTGGGGGCTGACTTTTTGAATAAATATGAAGGATGGGTGAATTTTTCTACCAATGATGTTATGGTAAAAATTAAGGGTAAACTAATTACTATACCTTTCATCGGTAAGCAGCTATGTGAGGATCCTGAGCAGAATGATTTTCCTATATGTATTTGTAAAACAGAGAAATTCTTGGAGGGCTATAATGAGTACGGTGGCAAAAAAGTAGAGGATCCGTCTGAGCTTGTGAGTGTCAGAAATAGGATCAAGGAGAAATTACTAGAATTAATTGATATTGATGAAGCAAGGAAAAACGATTTAAGACAAATACTAGTCAAACATGCCGAGGTATTCTCAGATCAACCAGGGCTAGTAAAGGATTATGAGTGTTTTTTGACAGTGCAGAAAGACGCTCATTTCTTCAAAAAACCATTTGCAATCCCAGAAGTACATAAGGAGGCAGTACGTGACTTAATTCAAAATATGTTAGAGTGGGGAATTATTGAAAGGGCTGTTAGTGTGTACAATAACCCGCTAGTCATAGTTCCTAAGAAGGATGGCTCAATTAGACTAGTGTTGGATGCTCGAGCATTAAACAAAATAGTACTACCTGAGAGTGACCGTCCGGAGAATATTGAAGAACTGCTACAAAAGTTTAAAGGTGCTAAGTTCTTTACATCCATGGATGTGACCTGTGGATATTGGAACCTACCGTTAGCAAAGGAATCAAGAAAGTACACGGCATTCTTATTCGAAGGTAGATGTTATCAGTATAAGGTGGTGCCGTTTGGTTTAAATATAAGTGTATGTGCCTTTGTAAGAGCTATGTCGCAGGTATTAGGGGACCATCTACTAAGAAGAATTACAGTGTATGTAGACGACGTTTTGATATCGACACCAACGTGGGAGGAACACTGTATGTTATTGGATGAAGTATTGAGGGCCATAAAATTGGGGGGTATGAAATTGAAGCTAGACAAAACTGAATTTGTGAAGAAAGAAATTAAATTCTTGGGGCACATAGTGAGTGGCGATGGTATCATGCCGGATCCAGAAAAGATTAGAGCAATAAGGGATTATGCTGCACCTACAACACGTAAAGCATTAAAGGGGATGTTTGGTTTGTTTGGGTTTTATAGAAAATTTGTGTCTGGACAATTATTCAATGCACCGTGCCTGCGAGAACTCTTAAAGAAAAATGTAGTTTATAAATGGACTTCTGAGTTTCAGAAGGCGTTTGAAGAATTGAAAGAAGCTCTTATTAATAGTAAGATTTTGAACCATCCCGATTTTTCGAAACCATTTTGTCTGGGATCTGATGCTTGTGGTTACGGGTTAGGAGTTGAACTATTTCAGTTGGAAAAAGAAGGAGAAGAGGAAGTCCACAAGACCATAGCCTTTGCGAGCAGGTCATTGCAACAATCCGAGAAAAATTATAGTATATCTGAACTTGAAGCATTAGCTGTTATTTTCGGCCTGCAAAAATTTGAAAAGTACCTTTTAGGACATGAAATTTGGATCTACACAGACCATAGTGCCCTTACATATTTAGACTCATGTCAGCTAAAACATGCTAGATTAAGAAGGTGGTCCCTGTATTTACAGCAATTTAATTATAAGATGATATACATTAAGGGTTCCGAGAACATCGTGGCGGACGCCTTATCAAGAAGTGTGAAAGATACAGGACAAGAAGGGAAATCTTTAAGAAATACCGATAATAATGAAGTAATGTTGGCCATCATGCAGCTCCAGGACGATGGCTTAATTAAGCGCATTTGTAAGAACCTACGGAGGGAACAGAACCAGGATGACAACATTAAATTAGTAAAGAGTAGATTAGGTCATCCAGACTACCCAAAATTACTGGTCTACTATAAAGTGCATAAAGATGTCTTATTTAGGCGCAGGAAAGACAGTGAGGAGAATTGGAAAATATGTTTTCCGGAGCAACATGTAGATGCACTTATAGACTACGTACATTGTAAGTATGGGCATTATGGCGCTCGTAAATGTATAGCTAAGTTAAGTGAAGTGGTAATTTTTGATAATATGTGGAGAAGGGTGCAACAGCGATTAGAATCCTGTGATCGTTGCCAGAAAGTTAGGGCCAACAATAGAACTATCCAAGGACAGATGTATTCAGTAGAACCACAAAATCGGCTGGATTTAGTAGCTGTAGATTTATTTGGTCCACTACCAGTGTCTAGAGGGGGATGTGAATATGTGTTTGTGATGGTGGATGGGTTTACTAAGTACGTAAAATTTTACCCAATTAAGAAAGCCAACTCTAAAGTATTAGTGAATAAGTTGGAGAAGGACTATTTTGGGAAGATAGGAGTGCCAAAGGCAATATTGTCAGACAATGGGCCCCAGTTTATCTCTAAGAAATTTAGTGAATGTTTACAACAGAGAGGTATCGATCACATAAAAATCTCCGCGTACTTTCCTCAAGGGAACATGTGTGAGCGAATTATGAAGGAGTTAAACAGATTGTGTAGAACATATTGTCATAAAAAACACTCCGCTTGGGCCAATTATATTGAATACTTCGAAGAAGTAATAAACCATCTGAAGCATGAAGCCACAGGATATGCACCAGTAGAGCTAATGTGTGACATTAGGCCGAATAATATTTTATTCGACCTGGTCGAGTTTCCAAATCTCACAGACATAGCCATCGAAGAGAAGGAGAGACTGGCACGTATTAATATAAGAAAGAAGGCCCTGGAAAGAAAGAGAAGGCATGACGCAAGAGCTGATCCCACTAGTTTTCAGGTAGGGGATCTAGTGCTAGTGAAAACTAGGGAAAGATCTAAGAAACTTACGTCAGAAACAAAGAAGTTTACCGATGAGTACGTGGGCCCATTTAGAATCGTAGAGAAGCCTCACCCAAATGCTTATAGACTGGAGTTTGTGAAATCACATAAGGTGTTAGGGCTTAGGAACATTGTGGATTTGAAAAGATATGTTCAAAAGAGAGACGTGGCCAGGAGTGAGTAGATACCTCAGAGAGCTTTGCACTCTTTGCAGAGCTAAGTGCGTGACGAGCACTAGGTCTCGAGTCGTTTGACAATATTTCTTCCACTTTCTTTTCCGTATTGTCAACCTACCTCTTCTTTCATTCAGAACTAAAATTCTATCGTCTTTCCTTCTTCTCTATCGTAGTTTTTAAGTGATAAAGTGTTTAAGTAATGAGTAGGAAAGAACCTCAGTGCAGTATAGGTTAAGCGTAAGGAATGAGTGTAAGAGAAAATCAAAAAGGATTAAGATACCTCAGATAAGTAATAAGTCTCAGTAAAGTAAATGTTTGGCCTAAGGTGTGAGTAATGCCCTTAGAAAGGTAAAATAACTAAGAAATGTAAGAGCCTCAGAAAATATGGTGACGAACATTGAAGCTGTTTGTTAAGTAACAGAACGATATGTTAAGACGTAGCATTAAGCTAATGTTTAGGAAAGGAAATGGAGCAGTACAGCAAAACTGTCTGTTCAATGAAGTCAGAGCCTCAGGAGGTGATTTAGTGGTAAAATGAGTAAAGGTACAGTGCAACAAGGTTGACTGTCAAAGGGGTAAAGGAAGTTAAGTTAAAGGGACAGTGCAGCAGGACTGACTGTCAAATGAAGAGAAATATGTGAGAAAAGGAGAAAGAATGAGCATAGTGTTTGGCTAGCTCGATATTAGGAAAAAGTGAGGCTACGAAGGTGAGTAAATAAAAAGCTTAATGTTGGTAACCAGAGGTGGCGTTTGTTGGTAAACAGAGGAGATGTTTGTAAACAAAAGGAAGTGAGGCTACGAATGTAAACAGAGCTGAGGCGACGTTGGTAACTCAGGAGGTGGATGTATGTTAGAAAGTATGGGTAACGAGGTTTCGCAGATTAGTAGGAAACGCTTTAACAAATACTAACCTGAGTGTGTGAAGTATGAGTATGAGAGTTGTAAATTAAACCCGAATGTGACTAGAGAAAACCTGATGTTGACAAGAAATTGAAGTAACTCCAGATATGTGAGATGAGGAAAGTACCCATGACATCGATTCCATTTTTGACCAGAGACACACAAAGCTCCCCAAGTTTGTCGTAGAGATTAGTATAAGGATTGTAGTGTTGATAAATGAATAAGTAAATATGTATTTTTCAGTGTTTAATTTATGATACAGGACTACAGGAGATTGCCTGGAGACAGAATTGTAATATTGATAATTTTGTGTATATTTTATATTGTTGTGTATTGTACAGGAACTGGAGAGTCACCAGTGCTGGCGGAGATTTATTATGTATTTGTGAACTATTTGTAGGAATTGTTTTTCTTAGTATTTCTTATGTAACCATAACTTGTTTGATTATGAGATGAAGAAGTAATTAAAGAGTAAATGTGCCACTTCGGTACTGCATTAGGAAAGTCAATTCACTTTTCACTTAAAAAAAAAAAAAATTTTTGAAAATTGTACATACTGTAAAGTAAATTTTATCAAAAATATGAGACTTTAGAGTCAAGCAGATAGCGCCATTTATCGCTGCTGTAGGTTAAGACGTAGCAGTTAGAAAGGGAACTGAGGCCAGCTGATGTTTCAGGTGCGCCGAAGTAAACAGAGGTGGTAGCACGAGACTTGAAATGGACCTCCCAAGCAGGACCCGGTCGAACTACGAGTGCTATCAAAATCTTAAGTGTAAGTGGTAAAAAAAAAAAAAGTGACGCTCACAATAGCGATAGTAGTGTTAGTGTGCGTGTGACGTACATCAAGATAGTATTTAGGTTTGTTTTCTTTTTCAGGAATTTGTAAATAGAATTTTGTAATCTGAAAATTTTTTTTTTTTTTGAATGATGATAAAAGTGCATGTTTAGATATAAGATGTTTTGTAGGTCGTCAGCCCTAGGTATAAGTGGATGATTGATGTACAGGAACTATAAATGTTAAATAGCTGTTTGAGTAAATCTTTAATAGAAATTTTTTTAGAAAACTAAAAGTTTGTCATGAATGAAAAAATTTAGTTTCCTCAGGAGGTGTGTGGCGTCGCAACTAGTGCGAGCGCACAGTTTTCTATCAAATATTTACTGTGAAATGTAGACAGACTGTAAAGTAGCCATCAGATTAGCATATGTGCTGTAGCGGGCAGATTACCGGTGTCCGTTCGTCTGACGTCACGACCATATGGCATGTCTGTACCGTGAGAATGTAAGACCTGTGCGCTAACTAGCCGCGTGTATAACGTGGAACTTTCATCTTTAATAACTTCTAACTGAGGAACCTGAGGAAATTAAAAGTTAATATACTAGTTTCTGTTATGAATAAAAATAAGTCATCCAAATTTGAGCTTTGAAACCTGCATATTTTGGAAATTAGAAAAATCTTACAGAAAACGCAAATTTCTACAATTTTCGAGTCTAAATAAATACCATTATGTATAGATCACCTTCAGTGACCATCCAACTATGAAACAAAATCACCTTCCGTGCTTTTGTATTTATTTTGAGAATTTTACTTTTAGAAATTCACCTATAACTTTGTTAAAACCATAAATGTTTTGAATTTTTGTGAACAGTTATTTTATATGAGTAGGTGAGAGTGAATGAGTGTGCCTGAGTGAATGAAAGAGGGACATTCGCCATTCTTTGCAAGTGTGTAAAATCTAGGTTGGAACTCGCAAGTGTTCAGACGATGTAACCGTGGGAACAGAGTCGCCAGTGGTTCCCCATCTTAGTGAATGTCGGATGTCCAAGAGTGTATGGTATTGTACAAGCAGCCAGAACGTTCGCGAGTATTTAAATAATTTCTGGAAATAAAGTAAAGTCTAGTTTTCCTTTCGGTTTGTTAAATTATACAGTAAATTTTGTGTAACAAGAAATCATGACGTAAATGATTCAGAAGTCATGACTGGTGCGTGCTAGATTTTGGCGCGAGGCGCACCCAAAGAGTTAATTCTGATTGGCTGTGTGATGTGTGAGCCAATGAGATGCGAGGACGGTTAGCAGACTAGGAGAGTGAGTCGCGAGTGGATGAGGAGTCGCGAAGGAACTGTGATCGAGAAGAGACATGCTTGATGTGTCCTCGCGAATAATGTGTAAAATGAAGTCATAAAACGGCTTCATCGGTTCGGTACTGTGCGATTTGAGACTGGAAGAGTCCAGTAACGCGTAGTGTGAGTTTGAGCGAGTTGTGACTTTTCGTTCCGCGAAAGACGCGAGTAACTTTAATAATTAAAAGCGTGGCGGTACTTCGTAAACTTTTACTAAGTGCTTATGGCGAGCATTAACGTTAAAAAACGAACTATTATTGAACATCGACTGCAAACGTGTATGTTAGAAAATCGTCTGTGTTGCAGTTAAGTAAATTCCGTAACTTTGAAAGCTAATTCTGGCGGGGTTTGAGTGTGGATAGAATTGTGAACTGAACTTTCTTCAAACGTAGATTAGCGGGCTGATGATCAGGCTTAAAGACAATAAAGAGCTTAAATAGAATTACCAACTTCGCGTTCTCGTTTGAGTAAACAATTACTACCATTCCAATAACTCAATTTATTTAGGAAGATTGCTCATAGATTGTATTTCAGCAAACATGTATCGCGGCCTCCGGTGAGCGGCTATTAAATTGCAGTTTCTTCAACACTGCTTTTCTGCAATTTTCCCAGTAGCTGCTATCAGGAGAGGCGAGTGCAGCAACTACCTAAGAAACGAGGTAGGTGGATTTTCTTTCAGGGAAAGGAAACTGCGCGATAAGAGCCTGACCCGTCGCAAGTTCACAATTAAGTGCTTAACAGATGTTCTTTGAATCACTGTCACATTATTTCTCTGCCGTTACACTCTAAAAAAGGGGGTGGAAATAAGGAACAACTAAATCTTGCCGTGAAAGCACTGACGTTTCTTATCACGATGGTCATGTCTCCATGTATATCAGGGTAAACAAATTATCGCGGCATTCAGTGAAGGAGGTTGGCGATTAGAATTTGGTGAAAACACCTTGCCGAAGTGTAGAACGCCTACGTTTCAGTGATTTCCATTCTAACTCAGTTACCGTATTCCTGACATAATCTCCCCTATTTCATGATAATACGAAACGAACTGCTTTTCTTTGAACTTTTTCGATGTCTTCCGTTAGTTATACCTCATAGGGTTGCCACCCTGCACAGCATTACTATGAAGAGGACTGACAAGTGTGCTGTAGGCGATCACTTTAATTGCTTCGTTGCCTTCTCTACATAGTTTACCAATAAAATGCGGTCTTTGGGCTTCCCTGTCCACAATATTTTCCATATGATGGTTCCAAAAAAATGGTTCAAATGGCTGTGAATACTAAGGGACTTAACTTCTGAGGTCATCAGTCCCCTAGAACTGAGAACAACTTAAACCTAACTTACGTAAGATCATCACACACATCCATGCCCGAGGCAGGATTCGAACCTTCGACCGTAGCGGTCGCGCGGTTCCAGACTGTAGCGCCTTGAACCGCTCGGCTACTCAGGCCGGCGCCTATGATGGTTCCAGTTTAAGTTCTTTGTGACTGAAGCTCCTAGATATTTAGTTGAATAGATAACCTTTAAATGTGACTAATTTATCGTGTAAGCGCACTTTAACGGAACTGTTCCGGTATTCATGTGGAGAACCTCACATTTCATTTTTTAGGGTCATTTGTCACGTTTTGCACCATAAAGATATATTTTCAACATCATTTTGCAATTCGCTTTGTTTTTCTGAGGGATTTACTAGACAGCAGCATTACTTCCCACAAACCTAAGAGAAATTTTCTGATTGTCTGTTAAATTTTATATATATATTAGAAACAGCAGAATGTTTACATCACTGTACTTGCGGAATCACACTCATCATTTCTGTTTCACTAGCTGAGACTACTTCAGCTACTGTGAACTGTGACCTCTCAGACAGGAAATCACGAATCAAGGCACACAATTGAGAAGATAGTCAATAGGAAAGCAATGTGGTTGGAAGCCGCTTTTGAAGAATGACATCAAAAACCATTTTGGAACTCTATAAATACGGAATCAGTTTTAAAGCCCCAATGTGCAGAACCTCGTGTGAATGAAGTGCCAGCTGTGTCTCACAAGAGTGATCCTTTCCAAGTCCATGCTGGTTTCATGTCAATAGGTAATATATTCTCGTGTATTTCATAACGTTGGAACAAAGTATTTGTTCAATAGTCCTGATACATGTCGTTGTCAATCTGTATGCAATCTGTAACTTAGTAGATTACATTTATTTTCTTTCATATATATTGCGTTAGTTTGTGCAGCTTTCCATTTTTCTCCCTCACCATAGATAGTAGAATACTCGTCATAACATCTTAGGAAATGTAATTACGTTGTTGCGTCATTCATGCACAAAATGCGCTCCTAAATTGCTACCCACTCAAGAAAGACATTGTCCACAGAAACTTAATTGTCTTGCTAAGACTATGATAGAGTCATCATAACATAGTGGGACGTGTCTGGTGACGCTGTGATTGTTTTATCACTTCTTGGAATGACAGAGAATTACCTTGTAAGATTCACTTGATATAATGTGCTATATCAATAAAAAATTTTGAATGAATTCCTCTTTGGTGTGTCATCGACTCATCAGATATGTGTTTACAGACAGGCGAGATTACTTTAACACAACAACTGTGACTAATCGCGTTGTCTACATTTCGAATCAGCTGGCAATGAGGTAATGAGGAGCCGAACGCTGCTGCAGGTGGTCGCTTGCTCCATGGAGATGCCGACGAACTGTAAATAGTAACAGTTCTCAGTTCCAAGCTGGCAGAAGAATAACATTTTACCTCCTCTGTGACAGAGCTACAAACAGCTATATCGAACTCATAACGATGAGTTTAGAAATTTTGTCATCATAAGACGTCTCACTACATTCAGTAAACAGTAAATCTAGAGGTAAGAAACATTAAATACTGCGGAACTGCTACTGAAAATACCCAAATCTGTGAATGCTCTGTTAACTGTCTTTCATTTGGCAACTTCTCTCACAGCCACAACTTCATATTTACATTATAGTCTGGTAAAGCTACTTGATTCTGACAAAAGTCTTCACATTTAATTAATATAGCCATTCATTGTATGGTATTATGATGAAACAGTTGTATCACTGTATGGCATATTAATAGTATTTCCCGTTAGGTTATTGAACAAAGTAGACACAAATATCAGGGAAATTGTCAGCAGTGTATACTATCCAGTTATCGAAAACCGTCTAATGATGTACAGGTAGTTTTTCGATCTCACGCATGTAGCGAGTTGTTGATTCTGAGTTAAGGTACGTTTATAGCGCAATTGCCAAAACAAAACAAACAAAAACTATCTTTCTTGGTGGCTGATCGATAATGGGCCAGAAAGGTAAATACATGTGGGTGCCAGATTAGAAAACGTGTGGTAGAGGTGTTTGCCGACCAAGCTCCTTGGTCTCCTTGGTGCTTTCTTTCAAGTCACTTTTGTTACTCTGCGACAGGAAGGCACCTCATTTGTTGGCTGCGAAGGACACTCGTAACAAAAAACACCGTCTCTGTGCCACCAGATGTACATCAATAACAATATATGTTTTGGGCAAATACAGGCCGTCATTTGAGATGTTTATTATGGCTAATCCAGTATTTTCATGTTATGAAGTTGCCATACGCTACTTGAAATCGCCATCAGGCCGCAACAATTTAGAGTTGTGGTGACCTCCTGAAATCTATTATACAAATGCCAGGATCAGTCCTCTGAAACGGCGCAGACGACTTCCTTGCTCATCACTCCCAGTTCGAGATTCTACTGCGTGTCTAATCTCGTTTTCGACAAGATGTTTTACTGTAATCATCCTTCCTTTCTCTTAAACTCAATAAGACTACTAAATATAAGTGTTGCACGAAGGTTAGTTGGTCGTCACACTTGCCAGTTATCAGATACACTGTCATTGACCATATTAGTAAATTGCAGAAACGTCCTTCATCAACGCCTGTATGTATTCCTGAATGTTTTGATTAATTTATCTCAAAACGATCGCCTCCACTGCTTTCGCCCAAATTTTAAACACAAACAAAACAGAATGTCACAAATGTTGGACTTTACTCCGTTTTCTAATGCATAAACGATGCTTCTCATAACGTTAAAAATGAGAAATATTCAAGTTGTTATAACACGAGCTACACTACAAACTTGAACGAAATAAGTCCATAGCTAAATACGCTTATAGCAACATGCCATACAAAAGCGCTAAGAAGCATGGTAAAATATAGTATTATGACATATAAAATGTGGAGATCCTTGCTAATTCAAGCACAGCAAAGTTCGCTAGAGATCATAGGCTCTATGCTTGATGCACATGATCACTTGTGTGCACTCCTGTCTGTATGAAGCGGCTGTAGGCTGATGGCGCTGAAAGTGATCTTACCATGACAGACATCTATGAGCCCTTTCACAATCGTGTGCCCATAAGGTTTCTCTATTTATGTCTTGTTAGAAAATGAAGGAAGCTGTCTATGGCCCATCAGAGTTATGCTCATAGCAGATAGACTGAATATGGCTTACAAAGAAAAGGAAAAGGATAGGTTTGATGTCACGGATCTGCATTTGCAATGCATGCCATTGACTACTTAACCACAAATAGGTTATGCCCAACAACAGCTTAAGTGGAGGTCAACACTTCTCACACCATGTGCCGCGTAGTCTGTTATAACAAACCCATGATGCTAACACGTGTGGAAATCGGTGGTTGGCTTCGACTGAGGGTATCTTGTAATGCCTAAGGTATAGCATCGAATCCCACTGAGACTTTGAAAATATTGGCATTGGACAGGGATTCGAGTTCCTATACCAATTTTCTCTGGATTTGAACCCAGTGTGATGATACTGTCCCATCATTTCGTTGTTTCCTCATAAAGTCTCCAGATCTCTACGAGCAACGCGATCCTAACTAGTGAAAGAGAAGTAGATAGTCGACACCTCTCCGTGAGGAGTCAACAACAACGATATGAGCGCAGTTGGAGTCCTAGGCAGCACAGAACTATTCGTTGCGTTACCTTTCAGAACACATGCTCCTCTAGCTACTAGTGAAGAAACAATAGATATTTCATACCTATTCGTAGATATGAGACAATAATGAAAGGTGCCGGAATCGAATCCTTGCTAGAAAAAACTTATTCGTATCATCATTTGAGGTTTCAGTGTCACGCTGTTGGTGAGCATTTTAATATCTGACATCCGATTGTGCTTAGTTAATAATTCATATAGGTACTGGCTACTACTCCCTGTCCATCACCACAACTTTACTGCATGGCGTTTCACACTTGTTAGTTGCGATGTATTACATACATTATGCTGTTACTGGAAATATAAGCTTGATAGCGTTCCTGGTGCAGTGCTAAACATATCGTCATTTATTTCCAGGTTCGGACATTCGGCTTGTAAACTGATACTGGTGCAAACTTCGATATTTTTCGTCTCTTTACGCCTATGCGAGTCTCGAATAAACGCACAAGCTTTGTTTGGATAACAGAAGGTTTCTAACTCTGATCGTGAACAACTCGTCATGTGATCTAATGAGTGTGATAAGACTACTGTAGTGTCACCTGTTGTAATGAAGTTTGAATTACAAGCGTAAGCGACTCTCTCATCTCTAATAACGAGTTTTCTAATACTTGTTGTATGAAAGTACTGGTATACATCTGCACTAACTGCCATAAAGAGCTGTGTTCTCTAGCAGTCTCTTGTGGTAACCAGAGTGTATAGTTAAATGACACTGTACGCCACAATGTTTCATTATTAAGAGGGCCTGTGACTCAGCTATGTTATGTCAATTGAATTCAGCAGTGGACCACTTTTTCTGCAGTCAAGTGTGCATAGGCGGCTGTAGAGTCGTTCTGTAGTCAGCTGATATGTCTCTGTAGCATTTTTGCGGAAAGAACATTATCTTCTCTTTAGGGATTCCCGCCTAAGTTCACAAAGTATCTCCAAAGTACTTGCATGTTGATCAACTCCCTCAGTGATATCTCTATTTGATATAGCATTGTTGTTGTTGTCTTCAGTCCTGAGACTGGTTTGATGCAGCTCTCCATGCTACTCTATCCTGTGCAAGCTGCTTCATCTCCCAGAAACTACTGCAACCTACATCCTTCTGAATCTGCTTAGTGTACTCATCTCTCGGTCTCCCTCTACGATTTTTACCCTCCACACTGCCCTCCAATGCTAAATTTGTGATCCCTTGATGCCTCAAAACATGTCCTACCAACCGATCCCTTCTTCTAGTCAAGTTGTGCCAAAAACTTCTCTTCTCCCCAATCCTATTCAATACTTCCTCATTAGTTACGTGATCTATCCACCTTATCTTCAGTATTCTTCTGTAGCACCACATTTCGAAAGCTTCTATTCTCTTCTTGTCCAAACTATTTATCGTCCATGTTTCACTTCCATACATGGCTACACTCCAAACAAATACTTTCAGAAACGACTTCCTGATACATAAATCTATATTCGATGTTAACAAATTTCTCTTCTTCAGAAAAGCTTTCCTTGCCATTGCCAGTCTACATTTTATATCCTCTCTACTTCGACAATCATCAGTTATTTTACTTCCTAAATAGCAAAACTCATTTACTACTTTAAGTGTCTCATTTCCTAATCTAATTCCCTCAGCATCACCCGATTTAATTTGACTACATTCCATTATCCTCGTTTTGTTTTTGTTAATGTTCATCTTATATCGTCCTTTCAAGACACTGTCCATTCCGTTCAACTGCTCTTCCAAGTCCTTTGCCGTCTCTGACAGAATTACAATGCCATCGGCGAACCTCAAAGTTTTTACTTCGTCTCCATGGATTTTAATACCTACTCCGAATTTTTCTTTTGTTTCCTTTACTGCTTGCTCAATATACAGATTGAATAACATCGGGGAGAGGCTACAACCCTGTCTCACTCCTTTCCCAACCACTGCTTCCCTTTCATGCCCCTCGACTCTTATGACTGCCATCTGGTTTCTATACAAATTGTAAATAGCCTTTCGCTCCCTGTATTTTACCCCTGCCACCTCTAGAATTTGAAAAAGAGTATTCCAGTCAACATTGTCAAAAGCTTTCTCTAAGTCTACAAATGCTAGAAACGTAGTTTTGCCTTTTCTTAATCTTTCTTCTAAGAGAAGTCGTAATGTCAGTATTGCCTCACGTGTTCCAAAATATCTACGGAATCAAAACTGATCTTCCCCGAGGTCCGCATCTACCAGTTTTTCCATTCGTCTGCAGAGAATTCGCGTTAGTATTTTGCAGCCGTGGCTTATTAAACTGATAGTTCGGTAATTTTCACATCTGTCAGCACCTGCTTTCTTTGGGATTGGAATTATTATATTCTTCTTGTCATGACTGGCTCTCCCAAGGCCGTCAGTAGTTCTAATGGAATGTTGTCTACTCCGGGGGCCTTGTTTCGACTCAGGTCTTTCAGTGCTCTGTCAAACTCTTCACGCAGTATCGCATCTCCCATTTCGTCTTCATCTACATCCTCTTCCATTTCCATAATATTGTCCTCAAGTACATCGCCCTTGTTTAAACCTTCTATATACTCCTTCCACCTTTCTGTCATCCCTTCTTTGCTTAGAACTGGGTTGCCATCTGAGCTCTTGATATTCATACACATATTTCTCTTCTCTCCAAAGGTCTCTTTAATTTTCCTGTAGGCAGTATCTATCTTACACCTAGTGAGATAAGCTTCTACATCCTTACATTTGTCCTCTAGCCATCCCTGTTTAGCCATTTGGCACTTCCTGTCGATCTCATTTTTGAGAAGTTTGTATTCGTTTTTGCCTGCTTCATTTACTGCATTTTTATATTTTCTCCTTTCATTAATTAAATTCAATATTTCTTCTGTTACCCAAGGATTTCTAGAAGCCCTCGTCTTTCTACCTACTTGATCCTCTGCTGCCTTCACTACTTCATCCCTCAGAGCTACCCATTCTTCTTCTACTGTATTTCTTTCCCCTATTCCTGTCAACTGTTCCCTTATGCTCTCCCTGAAACTCTGTACAACCTCTGGTTCTTTCAGTTTATCCAGGTCCCATCCCCTTATTTTCCCACATTTTTGCAGTTTCTTCAGTTTTAATCTACAGGTCATAACCAATAGATTGTGGTCAGAGTCCACACCTGCCCCTGGAAATGTCTTACTACTTAAAACCTGGTTCCTAAATCTCTGTCTTACCATTATATAATCTATCTGATACCTTCTAGTATCTCCAGGGTTCTTCCACGTATACAACCTTCTTTCATGATTCTTAAACCAAGTGTTAGCTATGATTAAGTTGTGCTCTGTGCAAAATTCTACTAGGCGTCTTCCTCTTTCATTTCTTAGCCCCAATCCATATTCACCTACTATGTTTTCTTCTCTCCCTTTTCCTACACTCGAATTCCAGTCACCCATTAATATTAAATTTTCGTCTCCCTTCACTATCTGAATAATTTCTTTTATTTCATCGTACATTTCTTCAATTTCTTCATCATCTGCAGAGCTAGTTGGCATATAAACTTGTACTACTGTAGTAGGTGTGGGCTTCATATCTATCTTGGCCACAATAATGCGTTCACTATGCTGTTTGTAGTAGCTTACCCACATTCCTATTTTCCTATTCATTATTAAACCTACTCCTGCATTACCCCTGTTTGATTTTGTGTTTATAACCCTGTAGTCACCTGACGAGAAGTCTTGTTCCTCCTGCCACCGAACTTCACTAATTCCCACTATATCTAACTTTAACCTATCCATTTCCTTTTTAAATTTTCTAACCTACCTGCCCGATTAAGGGATCTGACATAACACGCTCCGATCCGTAGAACGCCAGTTTTCTTTCTCCTGATAACGACATCCTCCTGAGTAGTCCCCGCCCGGAGATCCGAATGGTGGACTATTTTACCTCCGGAATATTTTACCCAAGAGGATGCCATCATCATTTAATCATACAGTAAAGCTGCATGTCGTCGGGAAAAATTACGGCCGTAGTTTCCCCTTGCCTTCAGCCGTTCGCAGTACCAGCACAGCAAGGCCGTTTTGGTTAATGTTGCAAGGCCAGATCAGTCAGTCATCCAGACTGTTGCCCCTGCAACTACTGAAGAGGCTGCTGCCCCTCTTCAGGAACCACACGTTTGTCTGGCCTCTCAACAGATACCCCTCTGTTGTGGTTGCACCTACGGTATGGCCATCTGTATCGCTGAGGCACGCAAGCCTCCCCACCAACGGCAAGGTCCATGGTTCATGGGGGTAGGCGATATAGCATTATGTGATTTATTTAGAGTAAGCCCTCTTCAAATTTATCCCCCAGTACCTAAGGAGAGTGTTATAGAATTTTCAAATTGTGTAAGTAATAGAAGATTTACTGCTACCAACTAATTTCCAAAGTGCAGGTTGCAGATGGATATCAGAAACTTTACAAACCACAAAGTAACATAAATAAATAAAGTTTAAATCAGCTCCATTATTATCAATGACTTTTAAGGAAATAAACATCAAGGAAATAAAGTATATTAACTTCGAAGTGATCCACCTCCCCAGATGAGAACATTTGTATGATTCTTCTGGCATTCGAGATATATGCAACAAAGAATATTAGAATGTAATTAATACAGCTCACATAGGTGTATATAAAAAAGAATATTAGAATGTCATTAATACAACTCACATATTAATCTACTGCAGAACACTTCAACACTTATGAAAAAACTTATATAAAGATTCAGCTAAGAATATCGTTGAATGTTAAATCCAGAATCTAGAGAAATTGCTGAACCGTATGATCGAAATATTCCAAATATAGTGACAGATGAAGATTAAATAAGTTTTATAAATTCAAAAATTTGTTTTATTTAAAAAATTACTACAGTAGAATGAAGTAAGAGATCTTGTGATATCACAGGAAAATTTCGATAAGCCGCAAATTTAGATTACAATCTGAAATTCCTAAATTACCATTAGCACCAGAAAGAGAAAATAAATTATTAACAGCATTAAATAATAAAGAAAAATATGTCTTAATAATAGAAATTTTAAAACATGTTTAAATCTTATTTTGAAATTAAGAAAAATCCATAGAATCTTATCATAACAACAATACAAGTGGATGAAAAATTTAATGAATTTCTTACAAAAATAAGACAACTGAAAATATTAGGAATAGAAAAAATATTAAAATAATAACAGATCCATAAAAATACATAAAATAATTGTAAATACCATGTTTTGAACAAACAACAGCATTTTCAGAAAATCTAGTTGCACTTCATATGAAGAAAACAATACTAAAATCAATAAACAAAGTTATATTGGAATGAGTATTCTAGATATTACAAAATTATGAAACCAAAATATGGTGAAAGAATTGTTTTACGTTATATGGATACAAATACTTTTACTTAAAATATAAAAACAATAGATTTTCAAAAAATCTGAAATCTATGGTAAACAAATGGGGTTATTAAAAATATATATTTATCAAATTCAACAAATAAACAAGAAAGTGTCAGGATAATGATAGATAAAACTGTGGAGAAAATGTGACAGAACACATTAGTCTGAGATTAAAAATGTCTGCATATAAAATTGGTGATAAATAAAAGAAACTATCTGAAGGCTTTAAAAAATCTGTTACAAAAAGTGAATGGGGTTTTGATGATTATAAAAATTGTTTAGATAACAAAATAAAAATATACGAAGTTGGGTTTAATTATATGATTTAAATATGAATTGTATACAGTTACATTTAAGTAAATATTTTAAAGTTACGATTAAGACAAATGTGTTATATTGCAAGATACAATTACACATGAGCATATGGTTATTACAGATTAAACACAAAAGAAAGTAGTACATAATAATAATGATCTCTAACACGAATAAAACAGTTGCCTAGAGAATTAACCAAAACAAATAAAGAAATAATAAATTATTTACTTTTTTAAAATTTTTTTCATTGCATTAGGATTTTTGATGTGTTTTGTGATGTACTTCAGAAACCAATTTTCCACAAAACATCGAACTTTCTGAAAATACCTTTCTTTATGTTTCTGATTATAATTACATCTATGAAATTATTTAGAACAATTTTGAATTTCTTTTGTACATTTATCAAATAAATTTATTTTATTGCATTTAGTAGTAATTTCGTTTTGATGTTCGCATTCATTTTCTCTAGATTCTTTTTGTTTCTCTATTTTACAATCAAAAGAGCCCATTTTTGAAGGTGTATTCTTATTTGTAACTTTTAATTTGTGATGAATTTTTTTCTTGTTTTTAGAATGGACCAATGATTTTAATTTCCTTATATAATGATGTTTTTTTTTAAGATTTAAAAAATAAAAATCTAGTAAAATTTATTTTACTTAAATGGAGTCCGATAAAGAAATATACTATGCCATCAAAAATTTGATGATGAAGATAGTATTACATTAGAAAACGTAAGCGCCTCCAAATTCCAGACATTGGAAGGTATTGAAATATCAACATTTGTTAAGGAATCAGGACTATGTACTCTTACATTAAAATTCAATAGACAAAAAGCAAAAAATATTAAAAAAATAATAATTTTTAATACATTGAATCATTTTAGTTCTTGAATGTATACATATCGATAAACAAGTGTTATTAATGATGTTAATTTAAAAAATAAGTCTTGTTTTAAAGCATAAAATATTCCTGATATTTTGGAATATGTTAATTTTAGAGACATTTTAAAAGGCAATGTGATAAACAATTATGATGAATTAACAGTTACTTCCCAGCTACATGCACATTTACCTACAAAGTTTAAAATCAACCAGGTTTGTATTGTTTAATTATGAATTAAAAATGACTTCAAGGTTGGATTTATGAAGAAGTTGGGCCATCAATTCGAAAACGTGGTGGATATGAAATGAACTCTAACATACAGGAATTCTATGCAAGTTGTGTAATCATTTAAAAGATCTAAAAAAAAATGAAGGATTAATAGGTAAAGAAAATGGACAAAATGTATGATAGCACTACATAATTTTTGTGAAAGACATCAATCAATAAATATTTTACAAGACTTTTAATTTTTCAATTAACTGATGAAAATATAAAGCCTAGTTTTGTTATTTTAAGAATGGACAATAGCAATTTTAATTATGATAAGTAAGATATTCTAATGTAAGATAAAAATACTGAAACAGAAATAATTGTAGCAAGAAATGGATATCCAGATTTTGAAGAATTTGAAGAATTACTTATGTACAATTTTCAGTTAATTGATATCAATGACTGAAAGCAACTTAAAAAGTTATTTGCTGTCTTAGTTAAACCAATTGTATGATGTTATAACAATTCTAGAAATCGCTTATATAAATATACAAATTAAATTCCCAGCACATTTCTCTAATTTAATTTTGAATAAAATTCATAAGAATTTTCTATATACACCTGATAAACAAAATTCTAAAAAACCAGTGGATTATCTTAATTTTAAAATTTTCATGTGATTCCAACATTATAACATTTTGTTAACTGTTATTTGAATATCAAAATATACTCTACCTTTTACAATAAAATAGTAAACATAATATTATATTTAACACCAAATATGTCTAAATGCTCGATAACTAACTTAATTTATATAAAAATATATTAACAAATTAAAAAATTGCACTACTAGATTTTTTTATTTACCCAACTGATGTGTATATTGTCGTGACCTACCCATTTAACATATACCTTATACCAAACTTATTGAAAACGTTTTTAAAATTTGTTATCAATCGTTCTTGATCATACAAATTTGCTTTCTTTCTTCGCCAATTAAATCTTTCTACTTATGTATAACTCGATTAGAATGACTCTTGTCTTCAATTTCAAAAATTTCTTTTGTCCAATCGTTGTATATCCTTTATCGAAAAATCCTTTTAAATTTCCCCATTCTTTCTTTTTTATCAATTTTATATTTAGCATTAGTATATACCAAATTACATAAATCGTTTTCAATAAATTTTTTCCCATTCATTTGTTAACACTTTCTTTCGTTTTGTATTGAGTGTTTTGTGATATTATATTCATCATCTGATTTCTACACTACTTCAACCCATTCATAATTCCCTAGAAAGTAAAATTTTTCCACGATTTTATTTTAATGATCTATTAAACGTTTTAACAACAGATGCTTTCCACTTACTAAGAGTTGAAAAGTGGTTAATATTAAACTATTTCCTTAATTCTTGGGAATCTTTATTATGTTTTTACCACATGCTGTTGGTAAAATATTTGGTTTCCCCTACACAAATACTTTTTCCATAACTGGAATAACTCACCCAAATTTTGCAATAATCTATAAAAATTATTATATATTTGTGCACCCCTTTTAAATTCCCAAAATCTATTTCCCCTAAATCATGTTGCTATAATTAATCGATTCCAAAAATTTTCCTTTCTTATAATATTTTCTCATTTATTTATAATATTCATAAATAATCTCTTCACGAATATTAAAAAACATTATACACAAGTTTATTTAACAAATTTACTGTTTTGTTTTTATAAATTAAACAAAGAACTTAAACTCTTTGTTTCCCAATTTTAATTATTATTCTGTTAGGGTTATGTGTTGCAGTAACCTTTTACATTTCAAACAGTAGATATGATTATGATCCCCCATGTATATAGAATAAATATAATTAATTTACTTTATCAGATGTAATTAACTTTTTGTCTACTGGAACAATTTTAGTAGAATGTTTTAATCTTTTGTTAGAAAATTTGATTTTCATCTTGTTATTATTTGTTGGATGACAGAGTTATTTTCTAAATGTTTTTTCAAAGCACTCATCAAGAGGCCGTAATCTTTAATTTTTCAATCTCTGTTTATATTATACCTCTGCTTACATTAAATCTACTTTTTTAAGAATAAAATAATATTCATTAACATTGTACATTTTCTATTCATCTCCAGGGCTAAAAGTAAGTTCTGTTAATTGCTTATCGTAGACCGTATTTCTAAGATTATTTAAATCGTTAAAGTATGGAGTTTTTCAGAAATAATATGTAAAAGAATTTCTTTATTTATAGAATTATTCATCCACATTAAAATACTTGTATATTCAGTTTTAGTAACAAGTATTCCTGTTTCTTTCCTAAATATGTTTTCTTTACTTCATGCTTATTATCAGTTTTGATTGGTAATTTTCAAACTCTGAAGTTAAATAGTAATTAGTTTTTGGTTCTAATAATGGAAAATCTAATATTTTTTGCATCGTTATTGTTTTTATAATTAATGCGGTTCTAAAATTTGCCATTTATTGATTAATAATTTTCATTAAATTTAAATTTCATATGTAATAAATTTAAAAGAAGTTTACAGAAATGCCCTCAAAAAATTTCCTAAAATATTGTGTCCTTTTAATGTTATAATAAAATCATTTTTTCCTAAATAATTTGCAATTTGTTTAGGTACATTTCCTCCAAATGATTAAAAACAAAAAATTATATCTTTATTTATATAATAAAAAATTCAGGTAATACTAATGACATCAGATGTATCTAAATTTACTATTCCTCATTATGAATTTTTTGTTTTATTAGATAGTTCACCAATCAGAAGAATGCAATGACAATATTTAATTTTGAAATGTTTTAACTAATTCTTCTATCTCAAAATTAGAAAAATTATTATGGATATTTTTTATTATTGCTTGGAATTTTTTCTACATTAATTTCGAATCGTTTCCTTTACTAAATTATGTCCTCTTTGTTCTTCTAATTCATTATCAGCTTATTTCTGGTTTATAACTGCATCTGCATTGCTATAGATCCACCAGCAAGTCAAATAATGGTTGCTGGTTATGATAATACAGTTAATAATAATGGTAAAAATCGAGCTTCATGTTTAGTTCCTTTTTTGTTCATTAAATAATCAATTATTTTTCTTACCACCGAACTACCTAATGTAATAAGAAATTTGCACCAGTTTCATATCTTTTGGCTTTTTGTTTACACATTATAATGGATCAAAATTATTTTATTGTTCGCTAAATAAGTTAACTTTAATGATTTTGGTCTTATGTCACCATTTCAAAGCATAGTGTAATAAATACCAAAGTCATTCCTGTATGTAGATTAAAAAATAATAAAGAATTTTTTTATAATGCCAACCCATTTTGAGCAGCATACATTCCCATTCATAATTTTCTTTCTCCATTACTTATTCCTCTAACTAATTTTTATAAAGCTGAGTTTCCAACAAATGAAGCATTCAAAGCATGTATTCTTTCTTTTGCAGATAATTGAACGTTTTTAACAACTTCATGATGTTTTCCACATTCTTTATTATCTCTATTAGAATGTCATGTTCTTTACATGCTTCATCTAATGGATTTGTTCCTTTATCTCCTTATGCTTGACTTTCATTTCCTTTAGAAGAAGGTCCACAATAATTATAACTTGGTATATTCTTTTCACCATTGGTAAACTCTTTAAAGTTCACGTTTCTATTCCTTTTCCATATTCTGTTTCGTAAAATGTGGACGGAAAATTTCAGTAATTTTTATTTCCAAGTAGTTACTCCCCATTGAGTACTGTTAGTCTATCAATTAAATGGCGATCATCATTCATCCAAATATATTCAAATAGTTTTTCTGTATATTCTATATTAAAGCTTCTCCAACATTTTGAATTGAATTATTAAGATTTCTTTTTTAAACCTAGGAAAATAATACCTGACAATTGTTTTAACAAATACTTATATTTATTTCCTTTACCTCATTAATTTTTATTTGGCTTATTATCAGAATATCCAGAACTGATGTGAATAAAATTCTAGCATAATTTTATAAATCGAGAGAAGCAAATTCGTTACCTAAATCTTCTGAAGTAGAATGTTTTTTACTTAAAAGATTCATTAATAAACCTGTTCCCTCTGTTAATTTATCGCTATTGGTTTCATTGAATATTTACCAATATATTTAAAAGTAGCAACACGTCTTAAACCAAAAACAGTATGTTCACTATGATCGATAAATTTTAATATTGTTTCACTTATATTTGTTTTTAACAACTTTGCATATGGTTTTTTTCTGTCTAAACTTCTTCTTAAATTTTATTCGATAAATAATGTTTCTAGGTCACATAGTGTACTATTTTTTTACTCTTATTATTTTGTTATTGTTGGAATAGTGTTGAATTCTTCCACATTATTTTGATTACAAGTAACCATTTGTTTTTCGGCTTCTGTATTTTCTTCAGTAGCTTCCAAAAGTTATCACCTAAACCTTCAATTCCTTGTTTAACTTCTTCAAGTCCATCAATAACTCATATAGTTTTCTTTTAAATTTTTTGTAATCCATTCTTGGTTATTTTTACTACTATTCAAACTATTCTTCCAATTATTCCTTTACTTTGCTATTTCATTTAGCTTTTTTAACAATTTCTGGGTTGAATTTTTAAAATATTTATAAAGGATAAAATACAAGAACGATTTTTTTTGTCTTTATTGTTGATGTTCAACGTATTTATGTTCAACATTTTTATGGTCAGTGTTTCCATCTATGTCATTATGTTCAGTCTTTTTCGTCCAATGTTAACATTCAACATTTTTATATTCAAAATTTATGTTCAACTTTTTTATGTTTAACTTTTTTGTGCTTAATATGTAATATTCTGAAACGTATTTATTTGGTCTCTGTATTTAACTTTATTAATTTGTCTTGCCATATTTGTTGTTATGAAATGAAATTAATCTTCATTTATTAAAAACCAGAAATTTTATATCAAAACCAATAAACTCATGATAAATTGACTTAAATTTGTAATCTTGTCTAAAAAAAATTTAAAAATTTAGATTATTTCCCATTGTTTGTTTTCGTATTTTTGAATAAGTTTTAACTAAATGGAAACAATCTATTCCTCTATGTCTACCAGTAGTAAATCTTTCTCTATTCATATCCTTATTTTCAAGAACGAAATAATCAAGAACAAAAACTGAATTATTTTCGCATTCGTCTTACAGAATAATTTCATCATTATTTGCAATCAAAGGGGTAATTTTTCATTAACTTTATACTCTATTTTTCACAAATTATTAATTTTTGGTTGATCTAAACATTTTAATGAACATGTTAATGATTAATTTTGTCTCAATGTAACCACCCTGGAGCTAGGATATAACCTGCAATCTATAATCTTGTTGTTCCACAATCTCTTAGTCCTATTACTGAACTCCAAATATAGTTTGGTAAAACTTTACAATGTTTATTTTTTAATTTTTCTGGAATTCTTTTCTTCATTCCCAATCTGTCACTTAATTATATATTTTTTAATATGTAAGAGTAGATTATTCTAATTGAGTGATAATTCATCTATTCTTAAACAAAATTACATTTTCCTATAAGAGAAACTTATAAACATTTTCAATACTTTTTATTCAACTTTTTTAACTCATAATATTTCACCAAAAATAATAATTTATATGCTAACGAAGACAGTATAGAAATTCCTGCTGGTCATGATGAATTAGACAAAATTATTGTATTACGTTTTATTTATCAAGGTAGAAAAGAAAATAAAGATAAATCACTTCACATTACTGAAGTTGATAAATTTATATTTTTTGTATTTTTTATGTTTTTAATTAAATGAACATTTCGTTCACAGTGGTTGATAAATTTTTGAATGGGGGAAACATCGGAACTAAAATCTTGATTTTAAGTCTGATAATTATTAAAAAATGTCCTCTTTGCACCATAACTCTCATAAATATACTACTGTGGGTCTTCCCAGGGGCAGCTTCAGAGTGCATCATTTCCTCTGCAGCCAGCTACAAAGGTAATTTGTTTGTGTACAGTTCTGTGATGGATGGTGGGAATGGTACACTAGTAGGTATTTGCAGTAGTTTTTTCGTTGTCCACAAGTTGAATATGTCAACTGCAATTACAGGCATAGCAGTGCATATATGCAAGGTACAGAGATGTTGGAGTTCTCAGGTACATAGTAATTCTTTGAGGAAAGAATGAGTCATTGCATTAGCACTTTCCTCAGGATCACCACACATCACTGTGATATGATGAGATTTACTCAGACTGGCAGGTGTGTACTTAATTCGGATTTTCAATAGTTATTCACAAGTCTCCTGTGGTCAGACTTACTGTGACGTTACGCTTTCGACATAACAGTCTGGATAGTTTTGGTTTTGGAAAATGGATTATAAGTTGTCAATGTGGATATTCTGGATGGGACAGTTTTGGTAGATCGTGTGAGGAACTCTTCCATAATTAGAGTAAGAATGTACATCATTTAGTGGGAAGAATACCAGCAGGGGACAAACCTCTGGTTTATAGGAAAGCATATAGAATACTTCATCATTTGCAACCAATAATGGAGGAGTTTAGCAATCAACAACTAAATAAAACTAAATAATGGCGTTACTCAAGAAAGTAAACACCCCTGGGATCAGTGATTGTCGCTTTGCCTATGAAGTCATTTGGGGGGGGGGGGGGCGAAGAAATATGGGCTACATTATTTAAATGCTGGAACTCCTATGAATGCATATGCAGTTTCAACAATCGATCTAAAAACTGATTACCAACAGCTGGTATTAGACCAGAAGACCATCCAAAGACCGCATTTACGATTCCTAAGTGGATTTTC
This sequence comes from Schistocerca gregaria, assembly GCF_023897955.1. Lineage (NCBI taxonomy): Eukaryota > Metazoa > Arthropoda > Insecta > Orthoptera > Acrididae > Schistocerca > Schistocerca gregaria. The sequence goes on from NC_064931.1 coordinate 378,888,158, forward strand.
CTTTACCAATGGATGCCTTTTGGCTTATGAATGCTCTGACCACATTTCAACAGTTGTTAGATCTTATGTTTAGACGGTTCATGCCCTCGTATATGATACCCTTACACGATAATTTTCCTTTTTCTAATTATCTGATTGAGCACATTCAGTGACTTGAATAGGTGCTTGAGAAGTTGTGTGCAGTTCTCTTATCTTCAAGCATCGAAAAGCGTAACTTTGCATTTACAGGAATGAGCAATCTAGGACGTGTTCTTAGCCAAAATAATGTAAAGACTGATCCAGATTCATATGTGCAGTGCTTGATTTACCATTACCACAGACTATGAAGCAGTTACTCTCATTTTTAGAGTTATCGAATTATTATAGGAAATTTGTAAGGGATTTGTTGTCATTGGCATACCGCTGACACATTTATTAAAGAATGTCATAAAATTCCAATGGATGGTGAAGTGTCAAGCCACATTCAAGAAATTAAGAGCGCACTAACAACCAGCCCTGTATTAACATTTCTAAATTACTTAGAAGAATTTGTCCTGTCCTGTGATGCAAGCAGTCAGGTGGTCAGATGCATTTTAAGTCAGAAAGTAGATTGGAAAGACCAGTAGCATACGCATCAAGGCAGTTAAATAGAGCCAAGTGGAATTACTCAACTGTAGATAAGGAGTTGTTCCGTTTAATAGCAGGAGCCACTTAGTTTCGATGTTACCTTTATGGTAGAAAATTCAGAGTCACAGAAACTGTACAGTATTACAGTGACTGCCAGAACTGAAAGAACCTCTAGCAGATTGACTCACTGGACATTCGATTTTGAGGGAGTTTGCAAACTGGAAAGGAAACATGGCTATGGTGGTTGTGGTGGTTGTTAGTGTTTAACGTCCCGTCGACAACGAGGTCATTAGAGACGGAGCGCAAGCTTGGGGTAGGGAAGGATTGGGAAGGAAATCGGCCGTGCCCTTTTCAAAGGAACCATCCCGGCATTTGCCTGAAACGATTTAGGGAAATCACGGAAAACCTAAATCAGGATGGCCGGAGACGGGATTGAACCGTCGTCCTCCCGAATGCGAGTCCAGTGTGCTAACCACTGCGCCACCTCGCTCGGTCATGGCTATGCAGCTGGGGTATGCAAACAGATTTCGATCATGCTAGCACTTGGATGAAACCACACGGGACGGCAGAAGTTGCAGACTGCTGATGCACACTGCCACCTATTCAAAACGCAACCACAGTTTGGCATGCAGCATGTACTACCATGTAGGACGACGAAGGTTGGGCTACACAACGTATTACCTGCAGCACTAAAGGAAGAAGTATTGAGAAACTCACGGTCATCTGCTATCAAGGCACAGAGGATGCAGAATAACAGATTGTAGAATGGCTGAATGATATTGGTGTCGCACGGGGTAGTCACAGGTTCGAGTCCTCCCTCAGACACGTGTGTGTGTGTGTGTGTGTGTGTGTGTGTGTGTGTGTGTGTGTGTGTGTGTGTGTGTGGTCCTTAGCGTAAGGTAGTTTACGTTAAGTAGAGTATAAGCTTATGGACCGATGACCTAAGCAGTTTGGTCCCATAATACCTTACCACAAATTTCCAAACGATATTGGTGGAGTACTAGAAGACAGAACATTGACAGATATATGTTGTATTGTGTGCCATGTGCAAAGTTGCCAGTTTCAGCGAACAACAAGTACGACTTCAGAGATTACCAGGGCATCCAAGTCATTTTTATATTTATAGAATGAGCCAGCCGCGGTGGCCGTGCGGTTCTAGGCGCTGCAGTCCGGAACCGCGGGACTGCTGCGGCCGCAGGTTCGATTCCTGCCTCGGGCATGGATGTGTGTGATGTCCTTAGGCTAGTTAGGTTTAAGTAGTTCTAGGTTCTAGGGGACTGATGACCTGGGATGTTGGGTTCCATAGTGCTCAGAGCCACTTTTTTAATTTATAGAATGGGCATCCCAGTTTCATGTAACCAAATAAAAAAAAACTAAACTCCGTCCGAACAGGTCTTGGAAGGCCCATCGGTACCGACCAGCTGCCGTGTCATCCTCACCCCACAGGCGTCACTGGATGCGGATATGGAGGGGCATGTGGTCAGCACGCCTCTCTCCCGGCCGTACGTCAGTTTAAGAGACAGGAGCCGCTGCATCTCAATTAAGTAGCTCTCCAGTTTGCCTCACAAGGGTTGAGTGCAACGCTCTTGTCAACAGCGCTCGGCAGACTGGATGGTCACCCATCCAAGTGCTAGCCCAGTCCGACAGCGCTTAACTTCGGTGAACTGACGGGAACCGGTGTTACCACTGCAGCAAGGCCGTTGGCATTTAACCAACACCAGCAGGTAACTACTACATATTAACTACCATAGGCCGCTTTTTGCGCTATGCTGTGTTGATTGCCATTCCTAATAAGCAAGCGAGAACAGTAGTACCAGCAATGCTGACTGAGCTGGTTATTGATGTCTGACTCCCCATCGCAAACACACACACATACAGACTTATGGATTAAGGCATCAACTTCATGTTCAAATAACTTACGTCAGTGCAGCCAGGTGATGTCCAATACCCTTAGTATTTTAACAAAATTTGCGAAAGAACGTTATGAATGCATTTATGATGATGATGATCATACATCTCTACCTATAGTTGCGTTAGTGAAGAGAGATCGATCTATAAAAATTACAGCAAACGTCACAGTAATATTTGACTATGTGGAGATAAAAAGGTAATTAATATCCATTTCGAGGAAACGAGGCAGTCAAAGAACTAGTGATAAAACAACACACCTTATCCCAATTTAAAAGAAAATATTTCCATTTCTGGCACCTGAAATTTTGAGCAATGCGAAAGGAAGAGGAATCGGGAAAAAAACTTTATATCTACTGCAGCTTTCATATCACGTTTCAAGAAAGAATACAGAATGTGCCGTAGACACAACACTGCTTTCATGACAGCCAGAGATGTACAGGAACGCCAAGAAATTCGCCAGTCTGGGTCGCATTATCAGAAAAGTAAAGCAGGAAACATACGTTTGGAGGCCACGGAAAATGGGAAAATGTCAAAGGACCTCCTAAAATCATATTTCGTGAATGTTGGTAATGACAATGTCGCAAACAACCAAAAGTGTATACTACTTTTTGTTTCTTGGAGTGCTCACAAGGACGCAACATCAATAAACGATTCATTTCCGGGTAAAGGCACCGAATGCATGATCATTCCACTGGGAACAATAATAAAATACGTATAGGTTTTTGATGTATATTCCTTCTGGCAATATGATATGTCTGCAAGGAGAATAACAGACTCTGTGAGGACTCCCTGCAGTGATTTTAACACTGAATTAGGAAATAGGATTTTCATAATAAAATGCATTTGATTTATTTATAATCAGCTGTCTACTCCAGTGTATCAGCCTATGCTTCAATATACGTGGTAAGCAACTGAGTACAACACTCTTGCACAGGTCGCTAAATTCGAGATGTGCTTGAATGAGATTTGATTTTGCAGCTCTAACTGTGATTCTGAGGCTTATCCAGACAATGCTTTCGCCAAATGTGCCTATTGTCAATCTACACACTGTTCATGCATTTTTTACGAGTCTCAAGTACATTTCTAAAGTCCGATAGTGAGCAAACTAAGAGTAACATATTCGAAAGTTTTCACTATCCTAATCACATTGATACGTAAAACTTCTAATCACAGATGTAATACCGAATTTCTGGTCGAGCCGAGAGACTTCCTTTGTCAACACGTTCCTCGCTGGGCACTGACCTGCCGCCTCGTACTTTCAAGCAGAGCAGTCTCTGCATGGTCGGTGCCAGAAAGCGTCGGGAAGAAGACGGAGTAACTGTTAAACTCTCGCCAGTAAAATATTGCTATCTGAATGATGTTTCATTAACGACGTGGCGCTCTATGGGATCATTCACTCTCCCTTTGCGCTCGACCTCCTGTTAACACCGTGACACAGGCTTGGGTCGTAACACTATGTATGAAACAGTTGTTCCCGTTGGCAGTCGGATATTAATTTAGAATTGCCCTGCACATATTAACGGTACAAGCTACGATTCTTTCATATGCAGCTGTACTTCACATGGAGTTTCCTAAAATTAGATTCGTTTTCACCTTACACACGCCACCAGAAGATTTTGCATCTTACGAAAGCGTCCACCGGAAGCGAGAATACGGCACATTTAAGTACTAACATCCTTTATCTTTATATTCCCTGGATTCCCATTGTTTCCTGGAATTGAATTTAATACTTTCAGCACAAATGACTTGGAAAACAGCTTACTATAAAAAGTTATATCTACAGTGACATTCCAGAAAACATTATGAGCTATACACGATAGAATTATGAGGGATTTAAGTGTATACAGAAGTGCATACAGACTCGGTGCTAAGAGTGTGTTCTCAAGTAATCTCAAGAACAAAAAAATCGTACTCATGTTTTTCTGTTTCGTAACATGTTTTTCATTTTTCTATCGGAGTGAACATATTTGTAGAGAAACTTCAGCAGTATTTACTAATTCTAAAGTCTGTTACCTTGTCAATGCAAAACACATTGTTAAAATTTATTGTTTTTATTTTAGCAGTCTCACTTCCAGACAGCTACGGAATCTCTCGCGACGAAAAAGTCTGAAATAGTGGAAATATATTTTTGTTCGACCGCAAATAGATGTAATGTCCATATAATTTGCAACTTTCGCCCTTTTTATCACTATGTTGACGCTCTGTCGGTATAAACTGGTTGTATTAGAAATTACCTACATGTATCTGCTTCACGCACACCTTGCAAATTTAAACGAGGCTCCATCGTGGACGACGATTCCGTTGTTGATGAGGCATTTTTCTGTAGCCTTGTTACTTTGTTAAAATTTACTACAAACCTTCTTTGGAGCACGTAAGGAATAACAAGATTAGCTCTAAGTATTATCGATATCTGTGAAAATTGAGTTGCCTTTCTGAATAAATAACTAAAAAAAACAGAGAATAATTAATTATAATTTTAAAAAATTGGTTATTATTTGTTCAACTATTTTAGTGCCGTTCTCCTTTTTTATTTGTCTTGAGTGAAACTTTTCGTGTTTGCATACGTAGCAACAGACTGATTTCTCACCGCGCGGTGTGGCGCAGTTGTCAGGCACGTCCTCGTCCATTAGATTTTACATGATTTCCCAAATTCGTTTAAGGAGAATGCCTGGTTGATTCCCTTTAGAGGGGCACGACTGATATGCGTCCTCATCCTTACCCAGTCCAAGTTTAAGCTCGTTCTCTGATGTGTTGGTTCTACATCTACATCTACATCCGTACTCCGCAAGCCACCTGACGGTGTGTGGCGGAGGGTACCCTGAGTACCTCTATCGGTTCTCCCTTCTATTCCAGTCTCGTATTGTACGTGGAAAGAAGGATTGTCGGTATGCTTCTGTGTGGGCTCTAATCTCTCTGATTTTATCCTCATGGTCTCTTCGCGAGATATACGTAGGAGGGAGCAATATACTGCTTGACTCTTCGGTGAAGGTATGTTCTCGAAACTTCAACAAAAGCCCGTACCGAGCTACTGAGCGTCTCTCCTGCAGAGTCTTCCACTGGAGTTTATCTATCATCTCCGTAACGCTTTCGCAATTACTAAATGATCCTGTAACGAAGCGCGCTGCTCTCCGTTGGATCTTCTCTATCTCTTCTATCAACCCTACCTGGTGCGGATCCCACACTGCTGAGCAGTATTCAAGCATTGGGCGAACAAGCGTACTGTAACCTACTTCCTTTGTTGTCGGATTGCATTTCCTTAGGATTCTTCCAATGAATCTCAGTCTGGCATCTGCTTTACCGACGATCAACTTTATATGATCATTCCATTTTAAATCACTCCTAATGCGTACTCCCAGATAATTTATGGAATTAACTGCTTCCAGTTGCTGACCTGCTATTTTGTAGCTAAATGATAAGGGACCTATCTTTCTATGTATTCGCATCACATTACACTTCGCTACATTGAGATTCAATTGCCATTCCGTGCACCATGCGTCAATTCGCTGCAGATCCTCCTGCATTTCAGTACAATTTTCCATTGTTGCAACCTCTCGATACACCACAGCATCATCTGCAAAAAGCCTCAGTGAACTTCCGATGTCATCCACCAGGTCATTTATGTATATTGTGAATAGCAACGGTCCTATGACACTCCCCTGCGGCACACCTGAAATCACTCTTACTTCGGAAGACTTCTCTCCATTGAGAATGACGTGCTGCGTTCTGTTATCTAGGAACTCCTCAATCCAATCACACAATTGATCTGATAGTCCGTATGCTCTTACTTTGTTCATTAAACGACTATGGGGAACTGTGTCAAACGCCTTGCGGAAGTCAAGAAACACGGCATCTACCTGTGAACCCGTGTCTAAGGCCCTCTGAGTCTCGTGGACGAATAGCGCGAGCTGGGTTTCACACGATCGTCTTTTTCGAAACCCATGCTGATTCCTACAGAGTAGATTTCTAGTCTCCAGAAAAGACATTATACTCGAACATAATACGTGTTCCAAAATTCTACAACTGATCGACGTTTGAGATATAGGTCTATAGTTCTGCACATCTGTTCGACGTCCCTTCTTGAGAACGGGGATGACCTGTGCCCTTTTCCAATCCTTTGGAACGCTTCGCTCTTCTAGAGACCTACGGTACACCGCTGCAAGAAGGGGGGCAAGTTCCTTCGCGTACTCTGTGTAAAATCGAACTGGTATCCCATCAGGACCAGCGGCCTTTCCTCTTTTGAGCGATTTTAATTGTTTCTCTATCCCTCTGTCGTCTACTTCGATATCTACCATTTTGTCAACTGTGCGACAATCTAGAGAAGGAAGCACAGTGCAGTCTTCCTCTGTGAAACAGCTTTGGAAGAAGACATTTAGTAATTCGGCCTTTAGTCTGTCATCCTCTGTTTCAGTACCATTTTGGTCACAGAGTGTCTGGACATTTTGTTTTGATCCACCTACCGCTTTGACATAGGACCAAAATTTCTTAGGATTTTCTGCCAAGTCAGTACATAGAACGTTACTTTCGAATTCATTGAAAGCCTCTCGCATAGCCCTCCTCACACTACATTTCGCTTCGCGTAATTTTTGTTTGTCTGCAAGGCTTTGGCTGTGTTTATGTTTGCTGTGAAGTTCCCTTTGCTTCCGCAGCAGTTTTCTAACTCGGTTGTTGTACCACGGTGGCTCTTTTCCATCTCTTACGATCTTGCTTGGCACATACTCATCTAACGCATATTGTACCATGGTTTTGAACTTTGTCCACTGATCCTCAACACTATCTGCACTTGAGACAAAACTTTTGTGTTGAGCCGTCAGGTACTCTGTAATCTGCTTTTTGTCACTTTTGCTAAACAGAAAAATCTTCCTACCTTTTTTAATATTTCTATTTACGGCTGAAATCATCGACGCAGTAACCGCTTTATGATCGCTGATTCCCTGTTCTGCATTAACTGATTCAAATAGTTCGGGTCTGTTTGTCACCAGAAGGTCTAATATATTATCGCCACGAGTCGGTTTTCTGTTTAACTGCTCAAGGTAGTTTTCAGATAAAGCACTTAAAAATATTTCACTGGATTCTTTGTCCCTGCCACCCGTTATGAACGTTTGAGTCTCCCAGTCTATATCCGGCAAATTAAAATCTCCACCCAGAACTATAACATGGTGGGGAAATCTACTCGAAATATTTTCCAAATTATTCTTCAGGTGCTGAGCCACAACAGCTGCTGAGCCCGGGGGCCTATAGAGACATCCAATTACCATGTCTGAGCCTGCTTTAACCGTGACCTTCACCCAAATCATTTCACAATTCGAATCTCCGTCAATTTCCTTCGATACTATTGCACTTCTTATCGCTATAAACACGCCTGCCCCTTCACTGTCCAGCCTATCTCTGCGGTATACATTCCAATCAGAGTTTAGGATTTCATTACTGTTTACGTCTGGTTTCAGCCAACTTTCTGTTCCTAGTACTATATGGGCGTTGTGACCGTTTATTAATGAGAGCAGTTCTGGGACCTTTCTATAGACGCTTCTGCAGTTTACTATTAGCACATTAATATTGTTATTCCTTGTTGCATTTTGCCTACTCCTGCCTTGCCGCCTCTCAGGAGGCGTCTTGTCGGGCCTAGGGAGGGAATTCTCTAACCTAAAAAAACCCCATGTGCACTCCACACGTACTCCGCTACCCTCGTAGCCGCTTCCGGCGTGTAGTGCACGCCTGACCTATTCAGGGGGACCCTACATTTCTCCACCCGATAGCGGAGGTCGAGAAATTTGCACCCCAGCTCTCCGCAGAATCGTCTGAGCCTCTGGTTTAAGCCTTCCACTCGGCTCCAAACCAGAGGACCGCGATCGGTTCTCGGAACGATACTACAAATAGTTAGCTCTGATTCCACCCCGCGAGCGAGGCTTTCCACCTTCACCAACTCCGCCAACCGCCTGTACGAACTGAGGATGACCTCTGAACCCAGACGGCAAGAGTCATTGGTGCCGACATGAGCAACAATTTGCAGTCGGGTGCACCCAGTGCTCTCTATCGCCGCCGGTAGGGCCTCCTCTACATCTCGGATGAGACCCCCCGGCAAGCAGACAGAGTGAACACTGGCCTTCTTCCCCGACCTTTCCGCTATTTCCCTAAGGGGCTCCATCACCCGCCTAACGTTGGAGCTCCCAATAACTAATAAACCCCTCCCCCCGTGTGCCTGCTCGGACCTTGCTGAAGGAGCAGCCACATGTCCACTCACAGGCAGAGCGGGCGATGCCACACGGCCAGCCTCCACATTGACCCTCCGCCTCGTGCGCCGCGAACGCCGCTGAACCCGCCACTCCCCTTGGGGAGAGGGTGGCCCAACCGCGCCCGGTACCCGCGAAGATGTCTCGACAGCAGGGACAGTGGGTGAAGCATCTAACACCTGGGGTGCACCATGCGACGCACCAGACTCCCCACTGCCGCTACACTCCGAGGCAGCAGCCTGAAGACGGCTGACCGCGGCCATCAACACGCTCAGCTGTTCGCGAAGAGTGGCCAGCTCCTCCTGCGTCCGTACACAGCAGCCACACATCCTAGCCATCCTAAGAAATCAATTTACTATAGAGTGTTAATCAGCTTTTAACTAGACTGCTAATTCACTAAAGGCGGTTGATTATTGACTAAACTGTGATTGCTAACCACTTCTTGTAGAAACAAGGAAAATAGCACTACCTGTCTCTGGACGGTATTGAAAACAAACACTAGCACTACGAGCACTATGGCTGACTAAAGGGACTCTCTGACTGTATTCGAAACACACACGAGATCTATGGAACACTTAATAGCACTCTACTATTAAAGCTTCCTAAAAGCAAAAACACGCAGAAGAAGAAGTGACAAGTAAGAAAAATACAGATAATACTTAAATTAAGGTAGCTCGCTGCACAGCAGACGTGAAGCAGACGGCGGTTAGGGCGACACTGACACTACTGGCACTATGGCTGACCAAAGGGACTCTCTCTGACTGTATTCAAAACAAACACGAGATCTATGGAACACTTAATAGCACTCTACTATTAAAGCTTCCTAAAAGCAAAAACACGCAGAAGAAGAAGTGACAAGTAAGAAAAATACAGATAATACTTAAATTAAGGTAGCTCGCTGCACAGCAGACGTGAAGCAGACGGCGGTTAGGGCGCCTGGCAGAGATTTTTAAGGCTCTCACTGTGGATCGCCATTTGGCTGGGTGGTCAAATTGTGCATTATCCAGATTCGTATGATATTCGGATGTGAAAGTGAGGGCAGGTATACTCGTCGTCAATGTTCCTGTCTTATTACCTCAAGAGAGGATCATCATGAAGTTCGCCAAGCACGTTGTACTCTTGACATCTGCGCCTGTCATCCGAGAAAAAGTTATGGACTAGTTGCAACATTCTGTGTCATTGCGCATCGTTGCTCGGAGACTAGCATCAGTCGGACAACGGAGTTACCGTCCCATGCGAAGGCTGCCATTTACAATACAACAGAAACGGTTGTGTTTCTAGTGGTGTAATGAGCGGAAAGCATGGGCTTCTGATGAATGGCAGCGCGTTGTGTTCAGCAATGAATCCAGGTTCTGCACTACTGCAGATGACCACCGTCGGCGAGTGTGACATGGACACGTGGAGAGGTCTCATTCTTCAAATGCTTTGGAGAGGCACGGCGGTTCTGCTCATTTCGTCATGGTGTGGCAGGTGGCAGGTCATTAAACTGCGAGCTCCCGTCCTCAGTATCCATCTCATTCCTCGATACGCTGTTTTCGTATTCAGAGCTTCGTTCCCCTTCCAGTCCTCTATCTTCCACTACAAGCATTACCAAATCAACTAGAACCATTCATGCACACTACCTGATTAAAAACGTGAAGCACTTAAATTGAGAGGAAGAAAAAAATTAGACTTCATGGTTTGAGAGGATATATCATGTTACTCCAGTAATTACAGCACCGAGTATAATTTATAAGGAACTGGGCGGTATGAGCCCACTTTTCAATATGGCTTCTCTACCCACCTGGCCTGGATACATGCACCGATTCGGTAGAGAAAGGTGTCGGAAACCCCTTGTACCCTGTTTTGAAGCATGTTCGACCACAGCTGTTGTGACTGTATTTGGTATCCCAGATACTAACATTGGGACGGAAATGTTCCATCCGGGACAGATCTGGGAAACTTGCTGACAATGGGAGTACCTCAACATCACCAGACAGTACATAGAGACACGTGCCACCTGCGGATGAACCCTGTACTGTTGGCTGCACGATAATGATGCATAAGAAGTTGAAAAGCGGATGCAGAATGCCCTTTACGTACCATTGTGTCTTTAGAGTGTTTGAGGCCAAACACTACTAAACGTGACGTGAAGTCGTACTCGACTGCTCTCCACACCATGACGAAATGAGCAGAACCGCCGTGCCTCTCCAAAGCATTTGAAGAATGAGACCTCTCCACGTGTCCATGTCACACTCGCCGACGGTGGTCATCTGCAGTAGTGCAGAACCTGGATTCATTGCTGAACACAACGCGCTGCCATTCATCAGAAGCCCATGCTTTCCGCTCATTACACCACTAGAAACACAACCGTTTCTGTTGTATTGTAAATGGCAGCCTTCGCATGGGACGGTAACTCCGTTGTCCGACTGATGCTAGTCTCCGAGCAACGATGCGCAATGACACAGAATGTTGCAACTAGTCCATAACTTTTTCTCGGATGACAGGCGCAGATGTCAAGAGTACAACGTGCTTGGCGAACTTCATGATGATCCTCTCTTGAGGTAATAAGACAGGAACATTGACGACGAGTATACCTGCCCTCACTTTCACATCCGAATATCATACGAATCTGGATAATGCACAATTTGACCACCCAGCCAAATGGCGATCCACAATGAGAGCCTTAAAAATCTCTGCCAGGCGCTGATAACACTGACTCACTTGAGTATGTGCGATGTCCTTGCCGTTCAAAGTGATCTCTCAACATCTGACGCTGTTCATGCCCCTCATATACCGTATCAGGTCTGGTAGCAACACTAAACGCCAAGAACAATAACGCATTCCCCTTACCGTTTCACCTGTCAAAGACAATTCCAGCTCTAATCAGTTATATACTCATCGATGGTGTGTATGTATACGAAGTTAAATTGGCATATGACTATGTCTTCTGGAGGTTTCGCATTTCTTGTCAGTAGTGTATTAACCTACTGACCACGACTCTAAAGTTACAGAAAACCACGACTGTGCAGACCAGTATCGAGAGTCGTTGACACATGTCAGAAGGTGGGGAAATGATTATCGTAAGCTATGTACCACCCTGCCTCATACCTACGGAATCGCTCATTTAAGACTTTATAACAGTCTATCTGTAAATGATACCATTGTCAAGCAGTGTTTATCTCTTGCTGTTGAGCACAGCTATTTCTTTTAGTCAGGTAAAACATTATGCATCTTCATATCTTTTTGTTGTAATGGTCAGTAGAGGCAAATTTACACAATATTTTTTTATGCAAGTATTTGTCCCTTGCGTTGTTTAGCAAAGGTAATCCTCTCATACCTTTTCACGTAACCTTGCGTATAAAGTTCAAAAGTGCAATCGTCTTCTGATATCGTTAAGTATGTCTTAGAGTATTTGTTTTGCTAATCTGAACGAGTACACAGTGGTGAGCCCTAACAATATGACTACTGCACACCGTGAGTTTGAATGCCACCTGGCAGTGTTGCGAGCTCGTGACGCGATGAGGAAAGTATTTAAGGCAAATAGCGATGTGTGGGGGGAAGATTCGGGCTGCGATATGGGGAAATTCACTCACAATGCAAAAAAAAAAAAAAAAATGCAGCTTCGGCTTTGGAAAGATCGATAGGTCTGGCACCCGTGACTGAGCATCTCAGAGACGGTGAAGGCACGAACAGTAGATGAAGTTTAGGACGCCAAAGTTGCATCACATAACGTGGAGGATGGGGGCTTCCCTGCTCTGTGAAACATTATAGATGACGATCTGTGGTATATCTGACGACTGAGTACAATGCTAATTCAGGTACACTGGTTTTGGAGCACTCCGTTCAGCGCAAGGCGTTAAACAAGTAAATTCGCCGCAGACGACTACTCTATTCTCTCATGGTGATCAAATGACACCGTAAATTACGACTGCAGTGAACAAGGGAACATCGAAACAGGAACGTGGATCAATGAAAACGTTTCTTTTTAGACCAAGTCGATGATCGTGTGCAGATACGATGTCATCCAGGTGAACAGCTGCTCGAAACATGCACCGCATCGCGAATGCAGGCCAGGTAGGGAAGCATTATGCTATGAGAGACATTCACCTCGACTTCCATGAGATCTGTGGTAGTTTTCGAAAACACCAGGACAGCTGTGGACTGCGTTATCGTTATAGCCGACCACCCACATAGTGAAGAGCCAGCAGCCGATCGTTTCAGTCTCTTCAGTCAGTCAGTCGGTCGGGGTCCACCAGTTGCCTGTTACACACCTGTAGAGCAGCAAGTTGCATATTTAGCTTTTTCTGTCTTTCCTTAGTACTATGTTTCTTTAACTGAGTACCTGGCGTTGTCCAGGTCTCGTATTTATTCAGTTCCAATTCCATTAGGCCAACTCCTACTTTCCTCTTTCTTTGTCCATCTCCTCTGCCCTCTTCTCTGTCCCTCTCCTTCTCTCCCCACTCTGTCCACCTCCTCCCTCCATTTTCAATCTCCACCTCTCTTTGTCTCTGTCCATTTGCTACTCCCCCCTCTCTGTGGCCATTTTCTCCTTCCTATATCTCTATTAATCCCCTCCTCCTCTCTCTCTGCCCATCCGTTCTTCCATCTCTCTGTTTATTTCCTGCTCCCCTTCTTTCTGCCCATCTCCTCCTCTTTCCTTCTCTTTTCTAACTGTTCCTCGCCTCTGTCTGTGTCAATCTCTTCCTCTCCCTTTCTCTGTCCATTTCCCCCTCCCTCTCACTGTGCCCCTCGTATCTGTGTCCATTTCCTCCCTTCCACTCTCTATCTGCCACTCTCTTCCCTTCTATGTCCATGTTATCGCCTCTACCCCAGTAGGAGGTTCTTAAACACTCCTATGTGTACCACGTTTGGTACAAATTGAACAAGGGGCTTAGGAGGAGCTATTTAGCTGCGGTTTTGTCAGAGTACACGTATGTCTCATTTATTTCTCATATATGTAGCATATTTTACACATATTTGTCCACACGCTTCACCTGCATCTGTAGCGAACTTCGCCCTGCATCTTCGATTTCACGCAACTCAGTCTCTATAACGTCATATCTCCTGAACAATGTGTCGTACAATTATTTAATTTTGCAGGTACATTAAGTGGTATATTTTTATACTGTCTCCTAAATTTGTTAAGAATATATTTAGCAGTCAAGAAGTAATAAATTAAAACGTAATGTGTGAGGTGGCAGCTTTTTACATATCTCAGAGTTGATGACGTCATGTTTTCTGTGCTACGTGTCGTAAAAATATATAATTTTGTACGTATATTCAGCGGCATATGTGGATACTGTTCGCGAAACGTCTTGCAAATAGAATAAGTAGCAGAGATGTAATAAATTTAAACGTCATACTTGAGGTGACAGTTCTTCACGCACCTCAGTCTCTACGTCTTATCTCCTGAACTACGAGTCGTACAATGATATAATTCGCAGGTGTATTCAGTGATATATGTGAATACTGTCCGTAATATTTGTCTTCAATGCAGCTGCTAGTAGAGAAGTAGTACATTAAAACCCCACAGCTGATGCGGCAGTTTTACTGCATAAACAGCGAAATTGCCACTAAATGCTCTCATTTTCAAATACTGGATGCATAATGCCTACGAATTCCTGCGTCGTGAGCTACGCTACTTTTTCAGCAGCCCCTGACCCCTTTCATCGGTAGATGGTTCTTACACCCACAGCAGTTCTATCTAGACAAAAAGTGATATGTTTACCAAATTTCGTTGAGATCGGTCAAGTGGTTTAGAGGGAAATGTGGAACATACATACATACGTAATACATACATAAGTTCTATCATTTTATAACAAGCATGATTTCTGTGCATATTTTGCTGTAAGTGTAAATTGAGGAAGACCGTAGTGCAGTTTTCGTTCATTTGTTTGTTCTAAAGATCCTACAGCCGTTCGTTCCAGCCTAGTCAGTCAGTGTCCAAATGTCGCCTGTTACACACCTGCAGAGCAGCATGTTATATTTTTTTATGTTTTGGTAGTGGTATATTTCTTAAAGTCCATGCGTGTTTTTCTATTTGACAGTTGTAATCTCACGTCTTTGTAACTTTGACTTGTAGAATCAGGCGATTTGTGGCGCAGTTGTCATTTCTTCTTCACAGTCAGCTACACAGCTTGGTCAGCCGTCTTCAGGCTGCTGCCTCGGGGTGTAGGGATGGCGAAGAATCTGATGCGTTGCATGGAACACCTCGGGTGTCCCTTGTTTAGCCGTCCGACTCCTTCCAGTGTACCTGATGCGGTGGATGTGACCTCGATTAAGGAGTAGTGGCAGGTTGTGACGCGTCGCCCACGATCGAGGCGAAGGGCCAATGTGTAAGCTGCCAATCCAGCCTCGCAGAGTCACTCAGTGAGTCGAAGGTGTCCGCTCCAGCACCAGGGTCTGAACAGGCTCACGGGGAGAGGGGTACTAGTATTGGAGTACAGTGCAAAGAATACACATAGATTTACTATTAACAAAATAATAGAATGTATTTGCTTAATAATATTACATATGCACGTATAGATACATAAGAAATACATTCGTCTCAGTAGAACCTTAATTTTTGGGACCGCCAGGGCACTTTCGAACATAGTTGCTAATGAAAACAAACAACACTTACGATTCCGAAACCTGCATCGCCATCAAGTAATCACCACGTCATCAGAAAATCTCTGCCACTTGCAACTTATGTGTGTGCAAACAACTAAAGTTCTAGGCTAATACAGTTATTTCTCTCACAAAATACCGTCAGAGTTGTTAGACAACGCCCAGCTCCAGGAATACATCGACAAATCAGATAGGAGCTGGACATGGTTATGCCTTCTAACATAATTTACTTCGAGGGGAAACGCGAACAATTTGATCAATTATCAAGTGACACCACAAAGCACATACTACTGTAGACGACTACCTGGTAATCTAATGAGTAAGAAAGCCAGAAACGGTTTCTTCTGTTGAGTGACGGGGGCCTCAATTATGACACAAGTGATCATATGTTTTAGGGCTCAAGTAAAGGTATTTCAAATGCGTGGTAATTGTGTTTGCCTACAGTGTCAATATCTGGCTGTATGGTCACGCTTTCAGTTTATCTTTTACGATGTCCCTAAGATCAAGAGTCGAACAAACTTATACGTTTGTTCCCATTGCTGAAATTCTACATCTGCGCGAGAATAGGGCGTGCTATGTTCTTTTACTTAGCTGTCACTTTATTGATTAAGCTGTAGTCTGCTTAGGTTGAGCGTTGGTTTCGAAATACCACGCTGCAATAAACTGAACAAGCATCAGGCAATAGTGAAAATGGTGAAGGCTGAAGCGATAATTTTCCTTAAGTAGAATCTTTCTGCTGTATCATAGAAAGAGAACATCACTGGCTTGATTCCTATGGTACCTACACCTTCTCCGATAAACAGCACGAAAAAAAATTGCATCTTTCTACTCGTTTGCCACATATGCCAGCACCTGGACATTTATTCAACAATAAAAATACAGAGATACTGTTAAGGAAAAAAATACCGATTAAAAGAAAGAATAAATAACGTGTTTCTTCGTGATGTCCCAATGTACAGTCAGTAATGTTTCCAGGACGAGCTACACAATCGGGCAAGGTGAAAGACGTTGTTTTTTTTTTTTAGGTAAAATGGGCCCTGTTTTTCGACTTAGTCACCTCGAATATCAGTGTACTTAGTCCAATGTTTCTCAATGAGTTTATTCCATCTCTGAATTCTTATTTTGGAAGGACTGCAAAATACACACAGAGTATGCCATAACCGCTTCAAGAGTTTCATAACATCTGCCAGCCATTAATTTCTTTAGTTGTAAGATCAGGCGAAATCAAGGGGTGCCATTTCTGGTCAGTCTGAAAGACGTACCCACAATGCGTTACTTTTGCCACCCCCGTTTCTTAAAACTTTACAAGCAGGCTTTGTCAGGATAATTTACGTCGGTGTTCTAGAGTCCGCTCGTTTAGTTTCTTCAGCATCTCCGAGGCACTCTACCAAGGGTCAAACAAGAGTTTGACCATTCATGCTGCCCTTCTCTGTATAAGTTCAATTTCCCTTGTTACTCCTATTTGCTTTGGGTCACTCACACTTAAGCAGTGTTGTAGGTTGGTTCGCACGAGTGATTTGTAAGAAGTCTCCCTTGCAGGTTGGTAGTATTTCCCTGGTACACGGTGGTTGTAAATGAATATCGGGGTTTTAACGCCTTATAATATTTATTACATTAAACTTACAGTTATTAATGATATGCCAAATGAAAGAGCCACTCAAACAGTTGTGTTTGGCATAGCGAAATACCCAAGCGCTGGATAGGCCGCGAGGGGCCCAATGACAAGGCTTGCTTTCCATGACCTCCACGTTCACCCTACCCAACGCCATGAGATTTTTTTTTTCCCTTGTGGCTTCATCAAGGATCGTGTGTACGTGCCTCCACTACCAGCAGATCTCCCTGAATTAAGAAACCGGATTGAAGCAGCTGTTGCTACAATCACTGAAGACACACTTATCAAAGTTTGGGAAGAACTCGGCTACAGACTTGATGTGCGCCGTGTGACAAATGGTGTTCACTTTGAACATTTATAAGGTTCTTGGTAAAACTGTTTGAGTTGCTCTTTCATTTGACATATCATTTATGACTGTAAGTTTAATACAGTAAATATTAGAAAACGTTAAAACACCGATATTCATTTATAAACACCCTGCACTCTGCCAATATACCGAAATCTGCCAAATGCCTAACCCACGACTGATCCTGTGTGATCATTCTGTTTCAATCCCTACAGTGTGTTACATCCTAGTTTTTGTTTGAGTTAACTGATTTCAGCTGTGACTCACTGAAATTATAGCCACATGATACTACGTATTTTCGTGTTGTAAAGAGCACAATTTTTCATTTCTGAACATTTAAAGAAAGTTGCCTGCCTTTGCACCACTTAGAAATCTTATCACTGTCCGACTGAATATTTAAGAAGCTTCTTTCATACAGTACCTCATTATAGATAAATGCATCATGTGTGAAAAGTCTAAGATTACTGTTAATATTGTTCGCAAGGTCATTAATATACCCCACGAACAGAAGGGTCCCAATGGACTTCCCTGGAGCACACCCGAATTTCCTTCTACGTCTGTCGATGACTCTCCATCCAAGGTAACCTGCTGCATCCTCCGTACCAAAGTATTCCCAACGCATACACAGCTTTCTCTTCATGCCCCATATAATCGTACTTTTGATAATACGAGTAGACGTAATAATAAGTTAAATGCTGTTTGGAAATCGAGAAATACTGCATCTACCTGACTGCCTCAATAAAAAGTATTCAGTATGTCATGTGAGAAAAATGCGAGTTGGGTTTCAAATGATCTATGTTCTCGAAACTCATGCTGGTTGCAGTGGAAGTTCCTGCTCGAGATACTTCAAAATGTTGAAGCTCAGTATATGTTCTAAAATCTTACAGCAAATCTATGTGAAGGATATTAGATGGTAGTTTTGCGGATCGCTTGTACCCCCCTTCATGTAAATTGGTGTGACCTGAGCTTTCTTCCAAATACTGGATAGAGTTTTTTGTTCCAGGGATCTACGTTAGGTTATAATTAAAAGAGGGGCTAACTAAGCCGCAAATTCAATACTGGATCTGGCTGGGCTTCCATCGCGCACTGGAGCTTTGTCCAACTTCAACGATTTCAGTTGTTTCTCAACGCCAGTGGGACTAACACTAATTTCACTCATCTTCTCAGCGGTACAAGTTGTGAATGGAGTAGTTCTCCTGAGTCCCTTCCCGTCTGTCCCCAGACCGGTCTGCCGCTGTGGTTGCCCCGGTTGCTGCCCACAGTGGGGCTGAGCCCTCGGCTGTGGTTGATTGGTAGGTCGTTCCAAGGCGTGGCAGGCAGCGAAAGACGTCCCCGGAGGCTGATCAGGAAGCCTCCCCGTTGCGTCTGACAAACAGATTGCAGGTACTGTCTCTGGCTGAGCCAGATGCAGCTGCCTGCCCTGTTTAAGAGGATCATTCTCAGCCTTCAAGGTCCGGGCAATCGCAGAGGGTGGGCTTATTGGTAGTTGGGAGCTCCAATGTTAGGCGCGTAATGGGGCCCCTTAGGGATATGGCGGCTAAGGAGGGGAAGAAATCCAGTGTGCACTCTGTGTGCATTCCGGGAGGAGTCATTCCTGATGTGGAAAGGGTCCTTCCGGATGCCATGAAGAGCACAGGGTGCAGCCAGCGGCAGGTGGTGGCACATGTCGGCACTAATGACGTGTGTCGCTTTGGATCTGAGGAAATTCTCTTTGGATTCCAGCGACTATCTAATTTGGTGAAGGCTGCCGGTCTTGCTTGCGAGATGAAGGCAGAGCTCACCATCTGCAGCATCGTCGACAGAAACGACTGTGGACCTTTGGTGCAGAGCCGGGTAGAGGGTCTGAATCAGAGGCTCAGACGGTTTTGCGACCGTGTTGGCTGCAGATTCCTTGACTTGCGCCATAGGATGGTGGGGTTTCGGGTTCCGCTGAATAGATCAGGAGTTCACTACACTCAGCTGGCGGCTACACGGATAGCGGAGGCTGTGTGGCGTGGTCTGGGCGGTTTTTTTAGGTTAGAAGGCCGCGGGAAAGTACGGGGTGGGCTGCAATCTCAAAGGGTGCATGGTAAATACAGGACGTGCTTGGATCAAGGAACAGTCGGAATTGTAGTTGGAAATTGTTGTAGTTGTGCTGGGAAAGTCCCTGAGCTTCAAGCGCTAATAGAAAGCACAGAAGCTGAAATCGTTATAGGTACAGAAGGCTGGCTAAAGCCTGAAATAAGTTCTGCAGAAATTTTTACGAAGTCTCAGACGGTGTTCAGGAAAGATAGATTAGGCAGAATTGGTGGTGGAGTGTTTGTGTCTGTCAGCAGTGGTTTATCTTGTAGTGAAGTCGAAGTAGATACTCTGTGCGAATTGGTATGGGTGGAGGTTATACTTAACAGCCGAACTAAGTTAATAATTGGCTCCTTCTACCGACCCCCAGACTCCGATGATATAGTTGCGGAACAGTTCAGAGAAAATTTGAGTCTTGTAACAAATAAATACCCCACTCATACGGTTATAGTTGGTGGGGACTTCAACCTACCCTCGATATGTTGGCAAAAATACTTGTTCGTAACCAATGGTATGCAGAAAACAACTTCTGAGATTGTCCTAAATGCTTTCTCCGAAAATTATTTCGAGCAGTTAGTCCACGAACCCACGCGAATTGTAAATCGTTGCGAAAACATACTTGACCTCTTAGCCACAACCAATCCAGAGCTGATAGAGAGCATCATGACTGATACAGGTATTAGTGATCACAAGGTCGTTGTAGCTAGGCTCAATACCGTTTCTTCCAAATCCACCAGAAACAAGCAGAAAATAATTTTATTTAAAAATGCGGATAAAGTGTCACTAGAAGCCTTCCTAAGCGACAATCTCCATTCCTTCCTAACTGACTATGCAAATGTAGACGAGATGTGGCTCAAATTCAAAGATATAGTAGCAACAGCAATTGAGAGATTCATACCTCATAAATGGGTAATAGATGGAACGGATACCCCGTGGTACACAAAACAGGTCCGAACGCTGTTGCAGAGGCAACGGAAAAAGCATTCGAAGTTCAGAACGCGAATCCCGAAGATTGGCTAAAATTTACAGACGAGCGAAATTTGGCATGGACTTCAATGCGAGATGCCTTTAATAGGTTCCACAACGAAACATTGTCTCGAAATTTGGTAGAAAATCTGAAGAAATTCTGGTCGTATGTAAAGTACACAAGCGGCAAGAGGCAGTCAATACCTTCGCTGTGCAGTGCCGATGGTACTGTTACCAACGACTGTGCCGCTAAAGCGGAGTTATTGAACGCAGTTTTCCGAAATTCCTTCACCAAGGAAGACGAATGGAATATTCCAGAATTTGAAATACGAACAGCTGCCAGCATGAGTTTCTTAGAAGTAGATACCTTAGGGGTTGCGAAGCAACTCAAATCGCTTGATATGGGCAAGTCTTCAGGTCCAGATTGTATACCGATTAGGTTCCTTTCAGATTACGCTGATACAATAGCTCCCTACTTAGCAATCATATACAACGGCTCACTCACCGATAGATCCGTACCTACAGATTGGAAAATTACACAGGTCGCACCAGTGTTTAAGAAGGGTAGTAAGAGTAATCCATCTAACTACAGACCTATATCATTGACGTCGGTTTGCAGTAGGGGTTTTGGAGCATATACTGTATTCAAACATTATGAATCACCTCGAAGGAAAGAATCTATTGATACGCAATCAGCATGGTTTCAGAAAACATCGCTCTTGTGCAATGCAGCTAGCTCTTCATTCGCGTGAAGTGATGGCCGCTATCGACAGGGGATCTCAAGTTGATTCCATATTTCTAGATTTCTGGAAAGCTTTTGACACCGTTCCTCATAAGCGACTTCTAATCAAGCTGCGGGCCTATGGGATATCGTCTCAGTTGTGCGACTGGATTCGTGATTTCCTGTCGGGAAGGTCACAGTTCGTAGTAATAGACGGCAAATCATCGAGTAAAACTGAAGTGATATCAGGTGTTCCCCAGGGAAGCGTCCTGGGACCTCTGCTGTTCCTGATTTATATAAATGACCTGGGTGACAATCTGAGCAGTTCTCTTAGGTTGTTCACAGATGATGCTGTAATTTACCGTCTAGTAAGGTCATCCGAAGACCAGTATCAGTTGCAAAGCGATTTAGAAAATATTGCTGTATGGTGTGGCAGGTGGCAGTTGGCGCTAAATAATGAAAAGTGTGAGGTGATCCACATGAGTTCCAAAAGAAATCCGTTGGAATTCGATTACTCGATAAATAATAGAATAATCAAGGCTATCAATTCAACTAAGTACCTGGGTGTTAAAATTACGAACAACTTCAGTTGGAAAGACCACATAGATAATATTGTGGGGAAGGCGAGCCAAAGGTTGCGTTTCATTGGCAGGACACTTAGAAGATGCAATAAGTCCACTAAAGAGACAGATTACACTACACTCGTTCGTCCTCTGTTAGAATATTGCTGCACGGTGTGGGATCCTTACCAGGTGGGATTGACGGAGGACATCGAAAGGGTGCAAAAAGTGGCAGCTTGTTTTGTATTATCACGTAATAGGGGAGAGGGTGTTTTAGATATGACACGCGAATTGGGATGGAAGTCATTACAGCAAAGACGTTTTTCGTCGCGGCGAGATCTTTTTACGAAATTTCAGTCACCAACTTTCTCTTTCGAATGCGAAAATATTTTGTTGAGCCCAACCTACATAGGTAGGAATGATCATCAAAATAAAATATGAGAAATCAGAGCTCGAACAGAAAGGTTTATGTGTTCGTTTTTCCCGCCCGCTGTTAGGGAGTGGAATGATAAAGAGATAGTATGATTGTGGTTCGATGAACCCTCTGCCAAGCTCTTAAATGTGAATTGCAGAGTAGTCATGTAGATGTAGATGTAGATATAGATGTAGATGTAGTCTCGTAGGTATTATTTTTTAAAAGGGTGTTTGAAAATTCAGTTAAGAATTTCTGCTTTTGCTTTGCTATCTCCGGTTTCAGTTCCTTTGTCATATGCAGTTGACTGGACACTAACTTTTCTGTCACTGCATCCTTTTCGTACAATAATTTCTTTATGTTTTGCAAGTATCATTCGACACTATCCTGCTACGACAGTCATGGAAGGCGTCACACATTGTTTTCTTGACAGTGAAAAGCGTTTCATTCAGCATCTGTCCTGTTATAGACCTATGCATCGTTTTACAACTATTGAGCAGTGGCCTCTGTTGCTTTACAAGTTTCTTCTCAGTGACTGTATACGATGGAGAGTCCCTCTTATCTTGAATTCTTCTACTGCGTACATATGAATGGTCTACTAATCTTTTGAACTTTACCCATAGTCCCTTTACAAACTCCTGCCTGTAAGAAAAGTTTGAAGAACCTCCTTGAAATATGATACTACTGCTGTTTTATCTATTTACTGAACACACAAACGTTTCCCGTTGTTATGGTTGCCTTTTGTACGTGGGTATTCATTGTTGCTACAACTTCATCGTGCTCACTGATGCCTGTTGCAGTGTAGACATCTTAAAAGAGCTCAGGTCTATATGTTTCCATTACATCTAACATATTTACATTATACAGTAAGGTTTCGAACTATCTGTTCTAAGTAGTTTTGAGAGAAGGTATTTAGTAATGCTTCACACAATGTTTTATATCACACACCAATAATGAAACTGTGATTTTGCTGGGTGACCAATGTCTGACCTGATGATTACTATATGTTAGGGGAACTTAGGTACAAGCGAAATGAGGTTCCCTCAAACGTTTTTAATTAAGTCAGGAGGTGAGATTGGTGATCGACAGCAGCTTTTGAAAGTTAACCTGTGGGGCTGACTATATAAAAATGATTGAATATGTATGCAAAATCTAATTACTGACAAAATTTATTTTCCCAAAACAAAGACAGACATAAATTACACTAAACAAGTTATGACTGAATACTGTAAGCAACTGAAAGTTAGTTTAAAACCGCAGTAGATAAGGATCCTGGGTGGCAGAAGTGCGTCAAGTACTCTAGCCCTAAAAATGTGGATAACGCAAGCTGAATTGTTCTGACGCTGAGCAGACTTTGATTGATAAATCTACAGAATTTTCTGTATATAGGTGCAGCTGAGAGCAAGTGGCGAGTGAGATCTGTGCGCTCAGACAAGTTGCAGTGGCAGTACGTTGTGCTGTTTGCTTCATGCAGCGATGTAACTTGCAGCTGGCGAGATGTGCGCGGAGGAGGCGAGACGTGAGGCGGCACCTGTCAATCAATCGCGGTCACGAAGAAAATGCAAAAATCTCATCGTCTAGCGATCAGGCAGACGGATGGCAATTTACTCTCTACTGGAGCCCTGAGATCACTGTAGATTTCAGTGTGTGACTCACCCGTTCACTGGTCGTCCAGGGACCAATTTGGCTCACTTATACGACAGAGCAGACAAGGATACCAGACGTCAAGACTGGTAAAGCAAAAACGAATAAGTGTGCCTTCGGCAAACGAGTAGTCCAAGAAGTATGAAGTCACACTGTCGGTACAGTAAGAACTTCACCACAGGCTTCCCAGTCTAAACTACTCTTAAGTGAAGTCAGTCTCAGGACAGGTCCCAAGCACCAACCACACATGCCAGAGCATCGACCAGAAGTCCTCTTACGAGACCAAAGTCCAGCACTCGAGTGTTTCGCACCTCTTCAGAAAAAAAATTCCTTTTGCCACAAAGTACGCTAACGACACCACCTTCACGCCGTCATCGGCCAATCATAGGGCTCTAGAGGCGCTATATCTCCCCTCCCACACGACAGCAGAAACTCATGTCGAACCACGGCAAGAGCTACGAAACCTGCGTCTCTGAAAAAAAAAAGGAAACCGCCAATTACTGGCTTTTTTAAGTTTTCGCAGATGGGGAAGATTTTTTCTCGAAGTCGGGTGGCTTTCCACAGCAAGAAGCTAACAGATACAATCTTATTGTTGTTGTGGTCTTCAGTCCTGAGACTGGTTTGATGCAGCTCTCCATGCTACTCTATCCTGTGCAAACTTCTTCATCTTCCAGTACCTATGTCGCGTCCCAAGCGTGGGTTTTGCGAGGGATTGAGCGACACGGTTCGTAAACGGGAATTAGCCGGTTGACCTAATTGAGAGGGAGACTTTTGATCTGGCTAAGATGTTAAATTCCCTGGTGTGAAGGTACAAGGCTAGGATGTTGGTAGAAGTAAACTCGTATGGACGTTATAAAAGTTCTAATTTATTCATAAAGAATACAGATCACCCTAACTGCGTAGTGATTGTACCTACAGAATAGCCAAGCCCAGTACAGAGACGGTGACTGACTTCCACCGTTCTGGCTGCCTGATAGAACTTTCCAGCACCTTGCTGCCCACACTAGCACCCTACGTCAGAGTCCCGCGGTCGCTGCCTAAACGCTCATCGGCGACTATCTCCAACTGTCTCCCTGCAGCCCGCCCTCAGCCCAAGTCGGCTGCTACTCACGCTGACTACCGTCGCTGCCTAAACCCGAGAGAGAGAGAGAGAGATCCCCGGAGCGGCGTGCCTCCGAGTTTTGTTAGCTCTTCCCCTTCGACCCCGCCAGCGCTTGGCATGACGTAGCGTCGAGTGCAACTTTTCCTTATTAGGGATTGTTTTAGTATTAACTTCAGTACTTTTCTTCAGAAGCTGGGTGGAGGGGTAGAGGGGCCTCTCCCTATATGGTCACGCACTGCGTCCTGAGCCCTTCATTGGCTCCTCATGACGTAGTGCGGTCCCCACCTAGGGCCCTCTTTCTTTCTCTCTCCGCTCCCAGACTTCTCCCTCTAGCCAAGAGTGTTGATACTGTAAGTTATTGCTTATTAAGGGACCTGCCCAGAGCGCCCTTTTTATCTTAATAGCTGAGTCTGCTTCCTTGCTTATCACGCGCAGCTGCCTGGCCGCTTGGACCGCCGCCTCGGCTATCTGGCTGCGTCGTTATCTTTTGTGACCCCTCTGACTCGCCTGGCGTCCCCTGTTAACTCTATCTCCCCGTATGATTTCTGGTGTATCGTCTGAGAACAACTGCATTTAGACTTGGCTTTTCTGCGGTTACAACACCTACTGTAACATACATCCTTCTTAATCTGCTTAGTATATTCATATCTTGGTCTCCCTCTACAATTTTTACCCTCCACTCTGCCCTCCAATACTAAATTGGTGATTCCTTGATGCCTCAGAACATGTCCTACCAACCGATCCCTTCTTCTAACCAAGTTGTGCCACACACTTCTCTTCTCCCCAGTCCTACTCATTACCTCGTCATTAGTTATATGATCTACCCATCTAATCTTCAGCATTCTTCTGTAGCAGTCCACAGCTCGTGGTCGTGCAGTAGCGTTTATCGCTTCCCGCACTCGGGTTGCCGGTTTCGATTCCCAGCGGGGTCAGGGATTTTCTCTGCCTCGTGATGACTGGGTGTTGTGTACTGTCCTTAGGTTAGTTAGGTTTAAGTAGTTCTAAGTTCTAGGGGACTGATGACCATAGCTGTTAAGTCCCATAGTGCTCAGAGCCATTTGAATCTTCTGTAGCACCAAATTGCGAAAGCTTCTATTCTCTTCTTGTCCAAACTAGCTATCGTCCATGTTTCACTTCCATACATGGCTACACTCCATACAAATACTTTCAGAAACGACTTCCTGATACTTAAATCTATACTCGATGTTAACAAATTTCTCTTCTTCAGAAATGCTTTCCTTGCCATTGCCAGTCTACATTTTATATCCTGATAAAATCTTATAGATCTTTATCTAAGTCGCCTGTGCCTTGGGGCTTGTTAGTCCTAGCTATGAGGTGTAATAAAGATTCTATCTCTAAGCATTTCTCAGACGTCGGAGTCTCTTATACAATCGAGGTGGCCGATGGAAGTGCTTCACAGGCCTATTGGCAGTATCGGCAAAGATGAAAACTTCTGAATTTTTATTACACTTGGCTGTGCACACAATGCTCGATATCCGACTACACTATGTAGATGCGTCCCTTCAGTCCGTAGCCCCCAGCCCAGCCTTCAGCTGGCGCCAATGCAGGTATAGCAGCATTGTTCTGCTGGAGGCCTGTCTCGACAAGGGGCTGCTCTGTCTGCCCTGTATTGCTATGGGCCTGTCTGCCAAGATTAATTGAGGGATGGGCTCGCCGTCAAATGCTTACAACTCCCAACACGGCGTTTCTACAAGCTAAGAACCATAAAAATACCTCATGCTTTTAGCGCCCTACCAGGCTCCATCAACATCTGTTCAGGCTGTTAACTACCTAGAGTCGCGCTCAAGGTGCGTTAGGTTGTAAAAAAGTCTTTAATAATTTTCTTTATATTAAAAGTTGATGAGAGAGTAACTTGTCCTCTCTCAGTTTCAATTACAATTTTATGCCCAGCCCTGATGCTGAGTCTTGCCCAAAAAATTTCACATGCATCTTCATTTACTGTCTTGGTATATTTGACTTTCTTGTCTATTCAGACAAATGCACTACTTCCATTTCCCACCTATCCTCTTGACATACACTTTCTCCAAAAATCTCACTTCTATCAATTTCAAGTTTTAATGAGCTATCCATACCTAACATAATGTGAGCTTCACTGATTTTTCAGGAGCGCTTCAAACTCCGGCCCTTTGCTGTCAATGCTCGGGCAGTTTACTACTAAGCTTTTAATACTCTTACCTGTGGGAATCCTGTAGATGGTGCTGTTGCATTCGACCACAAACTCCACCTGTGTAATCCCCTCAATACATGGGATGTGGCTCTGTAACCAAGATAGCCGAAGTTTTGATTGTTTCAGGGGGCAAAATGTCGAAGATTTATAACACATGCAAGGAAAACCGATAAACATCATTCGCTAAGAAACAAACCTGACGAAGGTGTGTGCTGAGTGATCGAGACAGAGAGTCATCGAAGAGAATTGACGAAAAGTCAGACAACGGCAGCTGCAACAGCCACAGCAGAATTTAATGTCACACTTGCAAAGCCTGTCTCCACCAAAATAAAGTGAGATTTACAGGGTGCGCTGAAATTACAAAACAACTCATCAGTTATGTAAATGCTCCTAACGGGAAAGCGTTATACTGAAGTCATAACACCTGGGCAGTTGATGGCTGGAAGAACGTTATTTGGTATAAATAGTTTTGTTTAACACAGTTTCCAGCTTTTTATCGGGTTTACGTTCCAAGAGTAAAACATAGCGAGGCTTCGGTCATGTACTTTCATTGGAATTGGGTTTATTACATTCTGCCTGAAGTCTGAAGGTATATCGCCTGTCTCATTAATCTTGTACTTCAGGCGAAATAGTTTTGTCATGGCAAGCGGTCCCAAAGATTATCATTAGTTTTTAGGGAATGTCGTCTAGTCTGGGAGCCTGGCTTTTGCATAGGTCTATCAGTGCTCTGTAAAATTCTTCTTTCAATGTCATATCTTCCATCTCATCTTTGTCCACTTCCTCTACCCTTTCTGTAGTATTATCTTCAAATAATTTTTCGTTTTCTGGTCTCTCTCCAAGTTTATCAAACCTCTCAGCTTTCCCTTCTTTTCCCAGTACAATACTGATTTACCACTTGATCTCTTAATATTCGTACATCTGCTCCTGCCTTCTCCAAAGACCTCTTTCATTTTCCTATTGAGGGTATCCATATTTCCGTATTTTCGCTAGTTGTATATGGATCGATGGACTTGCATTTGTCCTCCAGCCATTCCTGCATAGCCATTTGGCACTTCATAAACGAATTTCATTTTTTTCCATGTCTTTGATCCCTGTTTCCTCCTTTATTTGTGCAGTTTAAAAGTCATTTCGTCGTTTAACTTCAATAATTCCTCTGATATCCAAGGACTTCCTCTAAACCCATTCTTTGTACCTATTTGTTCCACTGCTGTCTTCACCGTTTCATCTCTCAATAATAACCATTTGTTTTCTACATTATTTCTTTCCCCTGTTTCAGTCAATCACTGACTAATGCTCCCTCTGAAATTCTAAACTACATCTGGCCCTGTAATCTTGCTCTGGCCGCATCTCCTTAATTTACTACATTATGCCAATTTCTTCAGTGTTAACCTACAATTATTCATAGTCCCTGAATTGTGGTCAAGGTCCACATCCGCAATTTAAAATCTGGTAGATTATGATAGGATGAATGGCTCCCATTTAATAACTAGCAACTTTTCATTCCTCCTGAATCTGTAACAAGCATTGTGATTGTCATTTGTCTTGGACAGCCTCTCGATGACCGTGTCGACGGGTAAAGGCAGGTACAATGCATCTTCGGAAGTATGAGAATGCAGTGATAGCTTTCCAGACTCACAGATATTTGAAACCACGTCAGCCATTCGGAACGCTAGGGAGGAATTCCAATTCTTCCGCCAATGCCGCTCAAAGTAAACAAGTCTTCTACTTCTCGGTTGATTTTATTGTAGTGGGGCTGGAGTGCTGAGTCTTCACTCGTCACCTTTTGCAGAACGCCATATCAAGCACTGAATTAGATCTTTATCTGGTGTACGAGGAGAAAGTCTTTGAGCAGTTCACTTCGATATAAAATGGTAAGATGCATGTCTCCGCGAGTATTTTGTTTAGTTCCGTTTTAAATGAACTTTATAGGATTACTCAGTTTTGATAAAATCGTCACGTTCTTAGGCTGCTTAGGATAAATTTGTGTGCTAAATGTGGACGTCTGTTCATCTTATCAGTTGTTGTATAGTACGTGTGATCGGATGTCCTTCCCAATGATAGGCATACCAAAACTCAACTGACTTACACACCGCTTATATCTCTTTAAATGATGTGTTTATTCCACGTGGGATATTATTTTTGTGACGTGGTTTTGAGATATTTTACAGAAACCATTTAAAGTCAGTCTGTTTCAATGTATCAGCAGAGCCACCGTGGATGAACTATGCACTTTATTCCGTTTTCAGTTACAGCCTCAACCAATTTAATTTGCCTGAAAAATTCATAAATTTATTTCTGCTTAACTTGAGTCACGAACTTGCCATATAATCGACATCCACATTAAACTTTTGAGGGATATCACTCAACTATTTTCTATAATTCGCAGAATCTCATATCTGACAGGGATTTCCATATCGTGAGGTAAGTGTGATGCTGATGTAGTTTTCTCCTACAGCATCAGCTTCACCTCATGTTTTAAGGAGAAAAAAACAGGCATGCAAGAAACCACCCAGAACAATCGACCCCGCCGCATAATTTGTGCCATAATTTCGATATTGCGCTGTTACGAACTTCTGAAAATGCAACTTCTAGACTTTCGCACGCAACGTTTGTTACTCGGCGCGGCACACTTCAGCAGCCTACTACCCGAGTGCGAAGTACTGTATATTGCAGTGACAACCAGAGCTCTCCTATTCACGAGATGTTGAAGGCTAGGGAAGAGGAGAGGGAAGGTGGGAACATCTGTCCGATGTGTTTTGAATTCTTGTTCGAGAGCATTAACAATTCTAAGCAAAAAACGGTACCCATATGAGTACGTAATATGTACACCTCAAGCACGTAACTATACAGTATTATTTTAACAATATTCTCGTACTGACATTCTGCAGCTATCTGTATGCCTCAGCCGGTCGGAGTGGCCGAGCGGTTCTAGGCGCTACAGTCTGGAACCCCGCGGCCGCTACGTTCGCAGGTGCGAACCCTGGATGTGTGTGATGTCCTTAGGTTAGTTAGGTTTAAGTAGTTCTAAGTTCTAGGGGACTGATGACCTCAGAAGTTAAGTCCCATAGTGCTCAGAGCCATTTGAACCATTTTGTGTGCCTCAAAGTCAAAACGAATTAACCGAAACAACTGAAAGATTGGTATGAAACCAAGTTAATGACTTTCGACTCACAATTTCATCGTTTCAGGCAAGTTGAAGGACAATGTATCTCCCATAAATGTACTTGACTTTAACAGTGCCAGCTTTCATATCCGAAGTAAATAAAGCAAGGCAACGATGTTAATAATTATATAGCGCTGCGCAACTTCTTTAATGATATAATGCCAAAATAGTATTTCAAAACCCTATTACGCCACTGTACAGCATTTCGTGAACGGACATTAAGCGGCTGCAGAGGGTGAAGTAAGTGGCAAAAAACGGTTTTCCCAAAATTTTAATATCTGTACTTTCAAAAGGTCATAACTTCGTACTGTCAGAGCTATGGCCCAGAATTTCGCGTGCGGTCGATTACTGAGGCTGTTATATCACAAGTGCGGTTTTTCCTCCTTAGAATATGAGGTCAATTCGGTGATGTTACGTGAGGTGTTCAAGCGACGTACATGAGCCACTTGCACTAATTAATATTGGTCAAATAGAGGTTTGCATATTGTTAGGCACAAATCACACAGGAATGACGTGGCCCGGACACTTGGAGCGGCGAGGAAGAGACTGCGTGGGCGAGAGCAAGGTACACTGAAGTGGCGCTGTCAGAGACTTGGGACAGTCATGCTACGAAAAGATCAATGTACACTCCTGGAAACTGAAATAAGAACACCGTGAATTCATTGTCCCAGGAAGGGGAAACTTTATTGACACATTCCTGGGGTCAGATACATCACATGATCACACTGACAGAACCACAGGTACATAGACACAGGCAACAGAGCATGCACAATGTCGGCACTAGTACAGTGTATATCCACCTTTCGCAGCAATGCAGGCTGCTATTCTCCCATGGAGACGATCGTAGAGATGCTGGATGTAGTCCTGTGGAATGGCTTGCCATGCCATTTCCACCTGGCGCCTCAGTTGGACCAGCGTTCGTGCTGGACGTGCAGACCGCGTGAGACGACGCTTCATCCAGTCCCAAACATGCTCAATGGGGGACAGATCCGGAGATCTTGCTGGCCAGGGTAGTTGACTTACACCTTCTAGAGCACGTTGGGTGGCACGGGATACATGCGGGCGTGCATTGTCCTGTTGGAACAGCAAGTTCCCTTGCCGGTCTAGGAATGGTAGAACGATGGGTTCGATGACGGTTTGGATGTACCGTGCACTATTCAGTGTCCCCTCGACGATCACCAGAGGTGTACGGCCAGTGTAGGAGATCGCTCCTCACACCATGATGCCGGGTGTTGGCCCTGTGTGCCTCGGTCATATGCAGTCCTGATTGTGGCGCTCACCTGCACGGCGCCAAACACGCATACGACCATCATTGGCACCAAGGCAGAAGCGTCTCTCATCGCTGAGGACGACACGTCTCCATTCGTCCTTCCATTCACGCCTGTCGCGACACCACTGGAGGCGGGCTGCACGATGTTGGGGCGTGAGCGGAAGACGGCCAATGGTGTGCGGGATCGTAGCCCAGCTTCATGGAGACGGTTGCGAATGGTCCTCGCCGATACCCCAGGAGCAACAGTGTCCCTAATTTGCTGGGAAGTGGCGGTGCGGTCCCCTACGGCACTGCATAGGATCCTACGGTCTTGGCGTGCATCCGTGCGTCGCTGCGGTTCGGTCCCAGGTCGACGGGCACGTGCACCTTCCGCCGACCACTGGCGACAACATCGATGTACTGTGGAGACCTCACGCCCCACGTGTTGAGCAATTCGGCGGTACGTCCACCCGGCCTCCCGCATGCCCACTATACGCCCTCGCTCGAAGTCCGTCAACTGCACATACGGTTCACGTCCACGCTGTCGCGGCATGCTACCAGTGTTAAAGACTGCGATGGAGCTCCGTATGCCACGGCAAACTGGCTGACACTGACGGCGGCGGTGCACAAATGCTGCGCAGCTAGCGCCATTCGACGGCCAACACCGCGGTTCCTGGTGTGTCCGCTGTGCCGTGCGTGTGATCATTGCTTGTACAGCCCTCTCGCAGTGTCCGGAGCAAGTATGGTGGGTCTGACACACCGGTGTCAATGTGTTCTTTTTTACATTTCCAGGAGTGTATTTCGTCTCCATCAAGTAGTGATGCACTGGATCTTTTGCAACCTTAAATTGTTTAGCAGCGAGAAAGGTGTTGAGTGCATGCGTTATAGTTCAACAAAGGGAATAAATATGGCGTGTTTGACTTAATTAAACTACTGCACATATTTGCCAGTCGTTTTCAGAATTTTACAGAATGTCTCAAAATTATTTCTCTATTGTGTGAGACGAAGTAAAGGACAGCATTAGGAGAAAACAGTTTTGATTTGTGCACGGTGCAGGTGGCAGTCCATCCACCTTGGACCTGGCGAACTGTGTGCACTCACAGACAAGGAGCCAGTAGGCATGCCTACCAGTCTGACGACTCACCAGCCCTCTACGATGGTCCCGGTATTAATCGCTTCAGCTTGTTGTCTGTGCTGTGGCAAGCCTTGCTCTGTCAGTCACATCTGTAAACCAAGCGGTAGAGAATGACTAACTGTCATTATCTGCTACACCATTCTTACTGTGTGCTAATGTATTCGTACGATGTGATTATCAACATTTCTAGATCCGTCAACGTTTGTCTGAGCTATGCTGTTTCGCAATTAAGAATCATAATAGCGAGGATCTACCCAAAGCAAATACATTCTGTTATTATTCCTGTTGTCATACACACTCTTATAATCATAAGAGACCTTTGTAATTTGCTGAATGGAATTAGACATTGACATCGAAGGAAGCATGAAATTTTCTTGGTTTTTACATAATTTCCTTTCGTTGTAAGTAGGCTGTGTGTAAAAGCCCTTTTTGTTGCAGCTTCCCTTCATTACAAAGTGATTACACAACATGCGGTACTCTACTACATTAGCCAATTAAATTGCCTAGTAAAGAAAAATATGATAATGAGACGCGATTTTATAGCAAAAGAAAAAAAAAAGAGTATTTAGAGCTCTGTTTGGAAGTTCAGAAGGTCGAAATCTTACCCTGCAGATTTTTTGACAAACGTAATTATTACGTCTTCAGATGAAGATTTATTAAACTTAAATGATACAAAGTTCTGACAAAAAACTTGTGAACAGCAGTTTCTTACACTATAAAATAAACATCAGTGTTTACCGAGTAGAAGTATGTGTCTATTAGAATCACTTTTCTGTTCTTGCAAACAAGGAAAAAGATTAAAGCATTAGGTACAACGAGTTTTTATGGGGAATTGAGAACAGCAGTGGTTAAATAAAGCTTGCCTGGATATAGCACTGTTTCTGCGGAATAAAGTTTACCAAATTGTAATTATGCAGTATCAATCGGCCATTAACGTCTTCTTAATTCTTCAGCCACGGTTTCTCGTTGAGAAGCAGTCCACCTCGATTAAAATTTCTTTTTCGCAATATACTTATTGCCAAGATTAGTAACATGGATGGTGCTAATCTGAAGAGACTTTTAAACATTTCCTTCACGGAATGTTCACCATGTTAGAAACTGGTCTAGTTCCTTAATTTCATTGTCCCCTTTTGAAAAGTAATCTAAAAATTCCATCTTCTATACTGCTATCCCTCTTTCGGGGGTCCTCTGTCACATACTAGATTTCCAAATCTGATTTTCTTGGGTACCATGGAAGAAAAACACTTTCTTTGACTGAACATAATATTGATATATGAAGTAATAAACTTCATCTCTATTGCGTTCGTGAGTGTAATAAACCGTTCATGAAAGAAGCGAAGTGACAAAATGCAGAGAACGTGAAGGTGGCTTTGGGAGGAAGGGAAAAATGAAAAAGAAACTCTCAACCAGAAGTAAGTACGGAAAAAGTAAGGGGAAAGGACACAGAAAATCAAATATTTCCTTGCACTAGCATTAACACTGACAGTGCACTTCTAAATCCGTGACAGAAATTTCGTAACTTCCTAATTCGGACGAAATTTCATTCTGAATAGTGAGGCCATATTTAACAGCTTCAGCAAGACACTCCGTTATATTCGAAACTTGCGATTGCATCTGCATTTCGGAAGTCCTATAGCGACCAACAAAGGTAATATATTGATTTTTATTATATTTATCGGACCATAGAGACAGTTCAAAAGATAAGCGCGATTTGATTACTTCTTGGACATCTGTTTTCATTTATTTCAGCTGCCATCAAAACATTTCGTAAAATCATTGACGGATGAGGAAGGGTATCTATGGGGCCAGATTACTTCTACTGTGCACTTTCGGAAGGTGGTGAAGGGGGGGGGGGGGGAGGGGAGTTGCACAGGCATATGAGGAGGGGAGGAAACACCAATAACACAACACAACAATTTACCCTGCCTAATAAGGTGCAAGAAAACCGTTGGAATTCAAAACAGTTTCCAATCTTTTCGGAACGAACTAATGGAACCCTTTTTGGTTTTCAAGACAATCATATACCATTCTTCCTGCTAAATCGTTCTAAGTTCTGGTTGATGGAGGAGGAAAGCAATTACGTACACTTCTCTCGAAAGTAGGCGGCAAAGGGTCAGGTGACTATGGTGGCCTGGCGAGATGCGACAATTCATCCTCGTACTTACTAAACCAGTTATGGACGATAAGTGTTGTATAAAGAGATGGCCTGTCGTCTTGGATGATACCAACACTACTGGGGGACCCACATTAGTAGGATGGACCTGAAGAGTCAAAATGGTCATATTAGCCTTGGCAGTAATGCGACTTAGCACAGCAGCCATGAGGCAGATGGAACAACACGAAATGGCTGCCCAAAGAATCGCACACCTCCCGCCATGTTTCTCTCTTGTCAAGGCCTGTCAGAAATTGGAAACACTGTGAAAAATGACTCATACAAACAAATGACATTCATACATTCATCCTAAGTCCAGGTTCTACGTCGCTGGCATCACATTCTCCTGTTAGCGGCATTTGCACACTGATGAATGGCTTTAGAATTCCAATTTGCCCTGCAGTTCCCATTTTATGGAGCTCCCTC
This sequence comes from Schistocerca gregaria, assembly GCF_023897955.1. NCBI lineage: Eukaryota > Metazoa > Arthropoda > Insecta > Orthoptera > Acrididae > Schistocerca > Schistocerca gregaria. The sequence goes on from NC_064931.1 coordinate 378,923,227, forward strand.
AGTGTTGATTTGGTGCTGACAGAGTTCTATAATGCGATATTAAGTTGTCCAGTGATTTTTGTAGCTGTCGTCTTCTTATTTTCGTATAATCCTCTTCAGTGGCCGTCCGTCAAAACCAATTAAAACACAATTTCGTCCGCGTTGTGACTTAGTGGGGGATGTTTTTCAGCTTCATCTGTATGTGATATAAATCTTTGACTCAGTGCCTCTTGAAAAATCAAACACTCCTACTACCTTGGTTGCAGAAGCATCATGGATTTGCTCACAGTTGAATTCAATTGGCTCCGACATTATGCTCTCACAACTGTTCTGACGGCGACTGGCAATTTCAACGTAATGAGATCATTGCCAGATGGCGTTCGTGGTGAAATACAACAATGAAACCTGCAGGGTTGTCTAGCATCTTCATTTCGTCAATAGAGCTGATAGTGCTGTCTTGTAGGTGGCCACCAGTGAGGGATTCTAAGAAATGGTGCAAAATTTGAGCACCTGACAATGTTTAAACATTGTCTCCAGCTCATGCAGTATTTTGGTCGTAAGACCAATGTGGTGGTAGCCTGGTCACAGTTTAACCAGCTTCTCAAGCCCTCCGGGAAGTTTAATACGGCGTAGATCGCTGTCCTGCAGGGTCTCACATACAAGTGTCGGTTTGAGCGTTGCCAGTGTGTTTCATCTTATGCATACTCGTAAATTAGCGACGTGATCGTCCGGTTGACATTCTACCCTCAGGTCCGAATTAGGGCACTGGCTTTGTCCCACACCACTTTAGCCGAAGTTGTTGAAACTGCAGAATTACAGAAACTTACGGCAGCGGCGAAGGATGTAGTGTTGGAGAATTGGTATGTTGTGAAGTTGGATGTGCGTGGTAAACAGCCCCTGTGCCCCATGCGGTGAGACAGGTGGACCGACTTTCCACCTGCCTGCCTTAACCCGCATCAGGCTGGGCGGGAATGAGTCATCCAAAGGGTCGTATTTACACTCGCATTGTTTTTCGGGTTTAGGGCTTCGCTCCCCTTCCACGTCTTTTTCCGCTCAATCAACAAGCAGGCGGTCTCATTTGGTACATATTTGGCAGTATTTCCCCCACAGAGAAGTCTGAGCAACGTAGCTCAGTTGTTAGTACACTGGACTCGCATTTGGAGGGACGTCAGTTCAAACCCACATCTGGCCATCCTGATTTAGGTTTTCCGTGAGTTTCCTAAATCACTTCAGCCAAAGGCCGATTGGCTCCTTCGAAAGGGCACGCCCGCTTATCTTCTCAGTCCTTCCCTAAACCAAGCTTGTATTCCGTCTCTAATGACCTCTTTGCCGAAAGGGACGTTAGGCACTAATCTCCAACTAGTCTTCCAAGTAGACATCTATTATGGGGTATGACGTAAAGTAGGTCATTGGGCAACAGTTTGTGACAGTCGGTGAGCCACAGGTTGGTCGTCAGAGGCACCAGAATTTTCCCTGGACCCGGAGACGGTCTCTCACGCCCCATAAGTGCCGCTCCAGCGTATTTTGCTTTTAATAGTCGTGGATGAGCTACGGACTGAATTCCAGGAAGACACGGTAGCAACGGTCAGCTTGATTAACTTAGACGTAGGCTCTAGGACTGTGATGCACTGCAATGGCCACTATGCCAAGTTGCTTCTTAAAGTAAACAGTGTGTTCTGCTGAGGCGACAGTAGTCCGGCTCTGCGCATTATATGAATACTGAAGGGGACTCAAGATGTTAGTGGTTAATTCATCTTTTGCGCCAGATATATTTGGACTAGACGCCTTTTATGTTTTTCTTGTTTTTTTTGTTTTAATTACAGGTACTTGACAAAGAACATTACTATCTCAGATGGTTCCTTTTCGAGAGTTGGACTCCTTACTGTGGGTCCGCAGCTCGTGGTCGTGCGGTAGCGTTCTCGCTTCCCACGCCCAGGTTCCCGGGTTCGATTCCCGGCGGGGTCAGGGATTTTCTCTGCCTCGTGATGACTGGGTGTTTTGTGATGTCCTTAGGTTAGTTAGGTTTAAGTAGTTCTAAGTTCTAGGGGACTGATGATCATAGATGTTAAGTCCCATAGTGCTCAGAGCCTTACTGTAGCCATACAGCCAGCTGTTTGAGAAGACTTTGGGTAGGTGAGAAAAACTTTTGTCCCCTTGCCTTATTCTGTTCGCCATGCACGGCAAGGTCGAGAAAGAGTTGCAGCGTTGGCAGGACCTCAGTATTATTTCTCCTATTTCGTCGAGCCGTTAGTGGTGATTCAGAAACCAGAAGCCGCTGTGAATTTTCGCGGTAACTTTAAACAGACGGTCAATACACAGTGTGTCATGGACTCGTATCCAATCTTATGGTCACAGTAATCATTGACGAAGCTGTGGTAGCCAATATTTTTCATGTGTCAGCTTGCACGACACATGACTACATTAGACGCTGGATGCGCCGTCTCGGAATTTCTTAGTGCTCAACAGCCTCCTTGGACTTAACCAGCTTAATGGCTTGCTCTGTGGAATTTCGTCGGTACCAGGAATTTATTATTGGTATTTGGAGCAACTGATTCACGACATTATTGGGGTGGAATTGATCTCGGTGGCCTGGCCGAATCAAATGCTAATAACTCAGGCCTACTTACACTTTTAAGGAAATGCCCTCTACTGTCCAAGTAAGTGTTGTGCAGTTTAATAGCTTAATTTCCCAAGGTCATATGACATCACAAGCAATTATACTACAACCCTTACGCTCTGGAGCCTTAATGTTCGGGGTTTAACCCCCAGCATATGCAAATATTTTAAGTTTCATATAATTAAATGGAAATTTGGCAACAACAATTAATGGAGGTTATAACATGAAGATTATTAGTCACCAGGTCTCTATCCCTGAGACCCTAGGTTCAAACCTACATACCCCCAGTCCCACTGCAATCCACTTTCTACGTTCAACCCCTGCATATGTAAATATTATAAGAAAAAAGCGTAATTATCTCAATTCTATGCAATTATGCTCTTCACTATGTGTAAATATCCTAATTTTCATCTACTTCTTGACAGTGTTTAAGCTCAGTAAACATTAGAACAAAACTGTGCAACTGTCTCAGGTTCATGCAGTTGTGCTCTGCAGCCTATGTTAATTTGCATGTAATTTCACAGTGACACATAAGCTCTCATACAATACACTAGGTCAGAAATCGTACCATAACTAAATGATTTCCAAATTAAATAAAATGATCAGTCAAATTTATTTGTCTCTGTTTAGATGGTATAAATAACAGATACATCATGCTAAGAAAAGCAAAAATGAAGTAAGGAGCATGAGTGGTAATACTACACATACGTCTTTTAGTGCAAGATTCCAATGTATCACAACATGACAGTATCTCTTTTCCAATCAGAAAAGCTGACTTCTATCAAAAAAAGTAATCACTGAGAAACATACAATCATTTCCATTACAGAGAGAGAGAGAGAGAGAGAGAAAGAGAGAAAGAGAGAATACCATTCATATGTAGACTATTGGTGATAAACCATACTAGTTTTGTCTCCTCAGCGCTTTCTCAACATGAGAGATGAGGATATGAACTATTTACACAGTATGGAAACATTAAAAATGTGAATATTAGTGTATTAGAATATCCTACCTTCACTAGTGTTGAGGTAAATAAGCCAATTTACAATCTCAAAATAAAATGAATGTTACTTTTCTCTATGTTCCTGAAAGAGAAAGAGTTTAGTTCAACCAGTGGACTACATACAGTGCAATGCGTGTCCTGATATAGAAGTTGTCATTTTAATAGTAGTTTGGAGAAACAAGATTGATGATGTGCTGCAGCCTAGTCTGCTGAACTGTTGTCTCCCTCAGTCTGGAAACCTTATTACTAACTAATCAAATGAGTAAGCATAGAACTAAAATTATTCTTCACCAGCAATAAACAATTTATTGGTTATTCAGATCTTGACTCCAGATAAATCCTTAGACCATGTTGGTGTAACTCTTCAAATGCAACCTACTTACAATTTTTTCCATAGTTTTACCTACAACATAGTACAGAAATCAATATGATTTTCGGACAGAACACATGTCAAACATATATCTGTCCAAAACAAAACCAATCTGATGTTCATGCATCGTGCGATAGCTGTCAGATAATGGCAAAGAATAAATATGTTGCGGCGTATCTATTATATTTCGACTCCACAAATAACTTTCACTGTTAGTTAATTACTATGAATCTCCTTTTATTTTCATCTTAATAGTAACACAGCTTGATCACATTAGAGGATAATAGAATGCTTGCCAAATCGAATCCTACACATGATTCTTCAACCGATAGTGACCATTTTTAATTTAGTTAGACGGAAACTGGGGCCACCACTACGATAGCGGTAGAGCCCCACAATTTCCTTCTGCTACTGCCAAAACGTTTTCCCAAGCTCTCTTCAACCAAATAAATAAATTTAATAAAATTTTAATGAAAGAACTAAATAAATACAGAAACTAATTAAAAATTTTAACTGAATAAAAATTCAATAGAAAGTCATACATGAATACATTTAAATGTTATACACAACGTTTCTTTTTTTAAAAAATAATAACTGTTTTCTTGTCTTTCCCATTTTCCAAAATTTTTAATTTTTTTATTTTTAAAAAATGTGATGATTTTATTTTATAAATTATAACAAAAAATCTTATGTTAAACTCGTTGTTGCACTTTTAAAAAACCCAATAAAATTTATCATGTAAAATATGAGATAGTATGTATGATGAATTTAAATTAGACAAAAATATTTTTGGTGAATGGAACAAATAACTAAGAGTAAAAGCTGTTAAATGTAATGTTTGTGAATATTATTTAAAGTTGTGTTTCATTATACAACATTTGAAAAGTGAAAAAGAAGTTGACTGAATTGATAATTTTATAAAGTTTTATTGTGAAGAAATTAAAAATATCAAATTATCTCTTCTTTGTGAGTGTAAAAAATAGTGAACTGTTGAGAGGAATGAAATATAGGTATTTTGAAAGAAAATAAAAATTAAACTCTATTGTCTATGAGTGGAAGATATGTAGCAGATTATTATTTTTACGACAAAACTGACATAGTGAAGAATTATGAATTTTATAATTTACCACAAATTTTCAAAGATTTTATTTTTGCTTACATACTATTTTCAGAAGTTTCCCAGTCAGTAAATGAAGAATCTGAATATGAATGTTTTATGTATGATGACAAGAAATATGGTGGAGAATTTTATATTTTGCCCCATTATAAATTAAAAGTACTCAATTAATATTCAGCATAGAACATCCTGAGTTCAATTCTTTTTTCATAAAGTATTGTACAAGCTAAGGTAACATTAGGAATATTAACATTAATAGTTGTACATAATACCACATCTATTTTTGATCTGCAACATTATTTTTTCTTCAAGGCGTTTTTATAATTTAGATAGGATTGTTTGTAAGAAAATAATATGAATTTATATCAATATCACCTTTTAATTGTTTTACTCTTTTAAAATGACAAATTGAACTGTATACTTCTAAAAACTTATTTTACAGACATGAAGTCCACATTCTTAAGAAATAAATTGATTTGCTCATTTTAAAAATAAGTACTTGAGAAATTTACTATTACCAACTAATGTTGATTGAACCAATGGATCATTATTTCTTTTTATTTGAGGAACATCAATAATAAAATAAAGCATAACAAATTTATCTAACTCGAAATTATTTTTATTACTCAATCTGTCAATTTCTACAGTAGATAAATCAAAGAAAGATATTGCTCCGGTTCTAATTCAATTTCTTATTCTGGTTTGTATTTAACAAAAGGAATTCCAATTTACATATTTATTTTAAAATTTTTCGTTCTTTTGGTAATGTATCTTCTATTTCATCTTCATCATCGTTTTTATCTGACCTTTTACGCATTGCATCTTCAGCACTAGTACTTAAAGTAAAAATAAACATTCAATCACCTTCCCATGTAATTTCCTTATAAGCTTTAAAAAAACTTCCAAAACAATTTTAGTGAATAAGTAGTACAATTCCATTACTTTTTATTTCCCTTTATTAACTAAATGTCCTTCCAAATCAATTTATGTCAGTGTTTTAAAACACATTATCCAAACAGAATAACAACAAAAAAAACGAAGAATGGTGTGTCTTTTTTGATTCTGCGAAACTCAAAATGTAAAACTCTTAAAAATTTGTAGATAATGGTTTACAACATAATAATATTTGACAAAATATAATTAATGAGTTACACAACCAGTTAAAAATAAATTTAAAAGAAAAAATGTTATTTTTTGACATAAATGATTTTTGGCAAATCAAAATGGGTTCTGGGAATTTCGAAAATAAATAATGGATATAAATGTTTATTAACTAGAATCGATGTTTTGTCAATCTTCTTGGGCTATTCCAATTAAAGGTAAAACCAGTTAAATATTTTAGACTCTTTTTAAAAAAATTAATTAATGATGTCCAAGAAATGTTCAAACAGGTAATGGTAGAGAATTTTATAGCATTGATTTTCAAGAACAGAAAAAAATGAAGTGTTAATCATCATTCAATTGTTATTGAATTTAAAGCATCTGTTGTTTTGAGATTGAGTAGAGCATTAAACGAAGAAATGTGGATAAAATTTCAATAATAAATTATATGTTGTTTGATTTATTTTGTAAATTAATTTTGAGTATAATAATACTAAGCATCCAACAATAAAGTGAAGCTAAAAGATGTAATTGAGTAAAATGAAAAAAATATACAAACTGTTTTTACAACCAATTTCGAATGTCTGTTTTCTTTCTCTTTAATTTTTGTATCTATACCTTTCTCTGTAGTAATCCTACAATTTTGGATTTGATGTCCATACTACTTAGCTTCTTTAATTCTGTACATTTTGTATTAATAAAATAACTTAAAACATATTTTCAAACATCGGAATAATTTTATATTTTCTTTGACCCTTTCATAATTTTTGGATTTTCACTATTGCAGAAATTATTAGGGTGAACTGAGGTTACAGTATTTTCGAAATTTATTGTTTGTAATCTTTTTGTAAATCCTTTATCAACTAAATATCGATTATCTGTTTTTCTGTTTTTATTTTATATATGAAAGCTGAAATTTTCATTGTTTTGCCTCGTTTGTTGTGGGGATTATATCACTTTGAAAACTTCATCACAGTTTTCAATTTTAAAATGAGGTAATCATGTCCAGTTTTTCTTATAAAGCTTCTCTAATTGGTAATGTCTTTAATTTAAAATTTTACTTTTCTTAATTTATAATGGCCTCTTAAATTGTTTATTTTACTATATCTACCAAGTTTCATTGTTCTTTCTTAAACTAGCTGATTTCTTTGCCATTTATTAGAAATAATTTATTAAATTTCCTTTCAAAATCAGAAAAATAATTAAGTAATTAGATTTAAAGACGATTTGTTTAAAAGGTAAGAGGGAGCTAATTTGTATGGAAAAAAATTATTACATTTTTTAAAATTAAAAATTAATTGAATAGGAAAAATGAATTTAATACAAGATATTTTGTTATAGTTTATAAGGAAAAACATGATTAAATCTTTAAAAACGACAAATAAAAGTATATTTTTTTAAATAGAAAAACAAGTTCAAAATAAGAATGGTTTTGTTATAATTTATAGGATAAAATTTTTATTAGATTTTTAAAAATGAGGGTATTGAAAAATAAAAATTTATTAGTTTTTGAAGAATGAGAAACAAAAAAAATATTGTTGGATTTTATAGCATAATTTTGTATATTATTTTAATATTTCCAATTATGAGGTTTTATTAAATATTTATTCCTTTAAAAATTTATAGTTATTTGATTTTTGTATACAATTCTGTTCATTGAATTCAGTTAAATTTACTTTTTGGTTGAAGGTGATCGGGAGAAATGTTTCTGGCAGTAGTAATTGGAAATTGCACTGATCACCCCCTATTGTATGGTGGCCTCACTTTTTTTCTACTCTTATATAAGGTCCCTTAAGCATCCTTGGTTGGACAAGTCTCAGTATCAGAATGTTCTATGATGGTTGTCGCTTTGTACGTATTGTGTTATGTAAAACTACCACAAATACATATCTGAGAATCTGGGATTGATAACTTTACCACCCCATTTGAGCTTATCTCATAGGGAAACCCAGCAAAACCCAACAAACATGTTAAATTCTTAGGGATGTAACTGTATTCTCTGTTAATGTATGTAACATAATCGAGATATTGTCATAAATAAACTATGCGGACTGTACTTAAAATATTAGTATTGTCTGTATCTATTGACAGCTATTTGTTTTATAGATATAGTGCATGAAAGGATGTACAGGTTGTTCACAAAGCCTGCACTTTGTGTAGATTGCCAGATGACGGCAATTGCAGACGTTGGAATCGAGTTACAGATGTGAATAGACAGCAAGGCACAAGGAATCATGTAAGCAACCAGCGGTGTGCTAGATAACATGTGTGGTTAGCAACAATCCTTCAGGAAGGTATGGATTCCAATCAGCCGCAGACATCAAGGTTGGTACAGACATGCAACACTCAAACAATGGGATTAGAAACAAAATTTCTTGTTTTGCGAGGCTGGAAGGCACTGATGGGAATAACTTTCATTCACATTCGCTTCAAATGTAGTCTGAAGAAATTCGAAAAAAGTAATATGATGATCATCATTCACTCTTTAGTGAACGCCAGTATAGCATCATGAAACTACTTGACTCACCAACACAATCACTGATCATTCACTAACAAGCATGTTAAAGGTAATTCTTGCATTGAGGACGACTCATCACAACACTCATGCAGCGTTCATGTTTCGAGTTTTTACATGCTCAAGCACGTGAGGCTTGCTGCTTACGTGTCCATCATGCAGTGAGCCGACTTAACTGTAGCACCCGTGCACTTTGATCTGGATGTAGGCTATGGTGACGGCCACTGATAAGGTATTACTCATGCTAACAAAGTTCACATTAGGCGCGATGGCCAATGGAGCGACTTTAAATAGAAAATACCTTTACAGTCACTCCCATCAGCCACCGCATCGAATGTCAACTTTGTTTGCGCTTGTGATACATGTTTTCCATGAATAAATTTATTATGCATAAAATAGTAAATGAACACTTAACAAAACGAAATCTGATTGCAGTGTCTATCAGCTAGCGATCGTGGTGATACTGTTGCGCTGCAGCTCCACTAACACTGTCTTGGGGGCTATACAGTCCTCAGTGATGAGCACGTCGACTGATGGCGTGGGAGAACATTGGACACGTATCCGGACGAAACGAACTATTTTTCTGAATGCACGGCACTCTGTACTTCGAGGACGCAACGCAGCGAAATCAGAAACAAGTGTAGAGCGCCATACAGGCTTCGGTATGCGTCTGTGGCGAATTGCACTAAGCTTGACACACGTGGTCCACAGATTGCATCAACACACTGCAAAAAAGCGCCTGTATTCTAGAGTGACTCAGTTCGCACAGCTGTTACTTTACGCTGACGCTTGCCTGTGCAGCCATGAGTTACCACAATTTTGCCTATTGTAAGTATGCACGTCGACTGATATTTGACACAGCTAATTTGGGCCGACAATAGGCAGCTCTGATCCGTTCTCATTTTTGTGGCACCAGTCTCAGTACACTACGAAATAAGAAAGCACAAATAATCCACTTCACCCAATCCGAGACATGGATGTTGTTGACCATACGCATCGAATTTCTCTCACAAAATGTACAATTATCCTTTTTACACGAGTTATTTTCGAAGACAGAAGAAACAGTCGCATACATGCGTTTCACGTGGCTAAAGTATCGTTACTTATTGTTACAATCTTGTAACATTATGTCATAGGCTACATTTCCTATAAGTATTCTCTCATCAGGTAAAAATATCTGTTCTAATAAGCTTAATATCTCTTACATCCTACATCACAGGATTAGAATATTAAACCCATTTTCGGCTCATGGCAGAGCGCTAAGGTATACCTCTGTCCCAGGATGCGTCCTCACTTTCTAACTCTCTTAAAGCAACCAAATGCTTTGTCACATACAAAGTCTTTTAAGGTAACAGCACACTGAAGTTGTAAATATCAGTTTTACACTATATATCCCTTTACAAATTCAGTAATATAGCTGATTTTATTATGAAGGTCATCTCTGCCTCTGTGGTCAGGAGACTGAAGTTTTATTAAAGCTATTGCCGCGACGAAAAAACGCCTGATTACCTCTGTATCTCCTGATTCGTATCTGTGGTACTCGAGCCCACGATGAAACCCGGCCAACAGCAAATCACTGAAATCAAGGCACATTAATTAAATTAATCATGAGATTCACTCTGAATTGTGAGCAATTTCTCTGCAGCAGTCAATTTACACTTGCCAGATAGCTCAAATAGGAATCCCTGGAGGAAAGATGATGTTCTTTTTGAGCAACACTATTGAGAACTGGCACTTAAAGCTGACTGCAGAAGGATTCTACTGTTGCCAACATACATTTCGCATTAGGACCACAAAGACAAGATATGAGAAATTAGCGCCCATAAGGAGGCATATAAGCAATCGTTCTCCCTCGCTCTATTTCCAAGTAGAATAGGAAAAGGAACTATAAATAGTGGTATAAGGTACCCTCTGCTACACACCCTAAGCATATAGATGTAGACGTAAATTTATTCTACCTAATAACATGTCACTCCATCCATTTAAAGGAAACACAAAACTCATGGAAGTATGTTGTCTCTTATTTATACAGAAACTGAAAGACAGAACTTCACCTGCTGATGGTATTTTGGTAAAAACCTTGATATTAGCACCTAATTTTCCCATTGCAATCACTTTGTGAGACGAATGTGAGAGGTGCGCTATGTTTACACAAAACACTTAGATGAAGCGGTAAGAGGTCTCCTCTCAATTCCCCTTTCGCCAGAGTATCGCTTACTTCTCGTTTTCTCACGAATCTTCCAGTCTTCGATACATAGCAATTGAATCCACATGATTTCCACGAGTAAGAGATTTCCCCCACCACGCCAAACACACCTGCAAACTCTCTTGGATTCCCATCACCTGCTGACAGCACCGTCACAATAGTTAGAAGAGTGTCTAGTACTCCACCTGTAACTAACTAGGTAGAGGGCTATCACAATGAGAAGAAAAGCACACTAAAGTAAGGAGGAAATGCAAAGTGTACATGAACAACAAAAAGAAATCCTGAAGCATAATACCTATAATCCGTTGATATCGAATGATGGTCTATAAATACCACCCTCTAAATGTCCTGATTTTTATGCCATACAACAGAGTAAAAATTAACGCTGTTGTTGTGGTCTTCAGTCCTGAGACTGGTTTGATGCAGCTCTCCATGCTACTCTATCCTGTACAAGCTTCTTCATCTCCCAGTACCTACTGCAGCTTACATCCTTCTGAATCTGCTTAGTGTATTCATCTCTTGGTCTTCCTCTACAATTTTTACCGTCCACGCTGCCCTCCAGTACTAAATTGGTGATCCCTCGATGCCTCAGAACACATCCTACCAACCGAATCCTTCTTCTAGTCAAGTTGTGCCACAAACTCCTCTTCTCCCCAATTCTATTCAATTCCTCCTCATTAGTTATGTGATCTACCCATCTAATCTTCAGCATTCTTCTGTAGCACCACATTTCGAAAGCTTCTATTCTCTTCTTGTCCAAACTATTTATCGTCCATGATTCACTTCCATACATGGCTACACTCCATACAAATACTTTCAGAAACGAATTCCAAACACTTAAATTAATACTCGATGTTAACAAATTTCTCTTCTTCAGAAACGCTTTCCTTCCCATTGCCAGTCTACATTTTATATCCAACTTAAAACTATGGACTGTAAAAACTTTGCTGTCGTCACCTGGTAAAGACCTGAATAGGATATTACCACATCTCTCACTTCCAATATTTCAAAAACAAATCCCATCTGTATGTTGACATATTAAATATATGCGTAATGGTCCATTGGAGCAGGTGGCCAATGATCGAAGTTGCTTGCACAGATCTGTGTAAAGTTTTGATGATTGTACTGTAGGAGGACCATAACCTACAGACTACCAACCACAAGAGAGTGTCCTTAAGTTGTTATTTCATAAGCAGTTTGATAGACAGCTTTTCCGCTGTAACACATCCAAGCAGTGTATGACTACAGATTTGTACAATACCATATATATTTTATTTTACTAACGTGACTTTGATGCCTGTGTCAAGTGTTGAACTGGCATTAACACATTTTGATCCATTGGCTCTCGCTCAAAGCTGGACATCACAAATTGTAATTTAAGCTGCTTCCACAACACATTGGATGGCTAAAATAAAAGACAGATGTGGTAATCGATATTGACAAAACTATAGGAGACATCTAAATATGTGGCTACTGGAAGAATTTATGGCATTGTGAAGCGCTTCCAAACAGCTATCTGAAGGTGATGACATCTGTATTTCATCTCATGTTCCACAATGATGGGGTAGCAAATGTCTCAGTGTTCTGTTTTCGAAGAGACCCAGGGTATTGATTCCTCTTATTCGTTGTGCATACTAGACCCAGGTATGTCACTACTGTTTCAGTGTCCTAGGTGCTAGCCATCCTAATGCCCAAATCTTTAAACACTGTGTCTTTCATTTTTATGACTTACAGTGCATAACCACATGTGAAACAAGAGATATTCTGCATGCCTTAATTCTGTAGAGCATTGAAGTAGTGGGACAAGGACAGCAGCAGGGCATTTTATTAGTGCAAGTTGCATACATTCAGAGGAATCTACCTCCTGATGATGTCACGGGTTTTGCCAGTCAACAGTTGAGTCCCTTCTCCCCATCACCATACCGCTCCCTTCCCTAGCCCATCCCCTGGAAACAGCACGAAATTGAAATTTTGGTGAAAATTCGAAATGGTGGAATTTTCAGATTTATTAGTGGGAATATCTAGTTCTGTGTGTCGCTGTGAGGTTCAGAGAACAATGGACCTCGTTCAAAAGACCGGCACCTGGGGACGGTGCTGGCCCTCACCACCCCCAACACCACCTATCCCCCACTACCCAAAATCACCTCCCCCATCTGTATATTGGCAGGAAAAGAGATAATAGTGTGGAATTTGTTTATTTAAACAATTTGAGTTGGCATTAATTGAGCAATAGCCCCCTCCTATTGATTGACAAATTAATTAAATTGAAAAACAAATTAACTCTTCCACCTCTGTGTACTCCCCCAGCTCTCCCCTCCCACCCACTACCTGGAAACTGGCGGAACTGTGCTGGAGAGGAGGGATATCACTACAAGACGTTTAATTATATAGCAAAGGGTATATTGTTTATTTATAAAATTCAATTTGCAGGGTTGGATCTCTCTTGCTCATCATCCTCTGCTGTTTGAGAAGATGTAGGTCTTGTAAAATACACCAAAAAGAATTAATTAACTGAAATGTATGTTAATTGTTCAATTCATTCATTATACCTGCGTGTGCCGTAATTTTACTATCCCTCCCAGCAACTGTTAGGGTGTAGTCAGTAGAGCCATACCTCTGTGCTACTGAACTTTTGAATGGTTTGCTGCTGTAATTTTAGTGGGTGACGAATTTTTATTCTGTAACGATATTACAGTCCTTCTTTTTGTTTTTAGTAGTTACAGTATTCATCCCATAGATTCTGGCTAAGCTGACCGCCAACTGGATGCAAAAGTAATCGAGCCAGATCAGCAAAAAAGTAAGTGCATTTTTTTGGTAACATGTAGCTCTCAGAGAAAATATTTTTTCACGTAATATACTATGGCTCTAATGATGAGGGTGGGAAATGTGTATACATATAATTTTTCGCAACATATTACATTCAGTTGTCTGGAGACAGTTTCGCTGCTATTGTAGGTGTTTCTAAGGACAAAGAAGAAGAAGAAGAAGAAGAAGAAGAAGAAGGGTTATGTGCCGAGATCGAAAGTCAGGAGCCATCAGTTCAATCTAAGTACCAGAATACGATTTTCAAATTCAGTGTGAGTGTGTTGCATATATAAGTAATTTCAGTGAACCATAGAATATGATTTTCTGTTTGTATTTTAGTGACCTAAAGAATACGATTTTCTGTTTGTATTTCAGTGAGCTAAGGAATACGACTTTCTGTTTGTATTTCATTAAGATATTCTGTGTATTTTTCTAACATTTTCAAGAAATAATTGTGTTCAGTATCTTATTGATGTAGACAGCATCAGCGAGCTAGATAGATGGCAACCAGGAGAGGGCGAAACACCAAAGTGGGCACATAAGATGGTGGGTGCTGAGGATGCTGAAAGACATCGCCCTTTCGGATGAGGAGGAAACACTGGACTTTGTGGAAGAACTACCAGAAGGTCTGACTGAACTGCTCAATCCTCAGAACGAGAGTGTAAAAGGTGCTTATAATCCAACTGTTGTCATTGCAGCATATAATTACTATTCTAGAATGTTCGTGTACTTAATTGTCATTTTTAGTTGTTTACAGCATTTATCAGAAAAATCTTGTGCATTGTACTTAATTTTTTTCTATCACCAACACCGCCACCACAATGGATAGCTGTGGTATAGGTGCCTAGAGCAGTGCTTCTGGGGTCAGGAATCAAACATGTGCCTACGTCGCATGCCCTGCCGTGCAAGGCACCACTCTTGGCTACAAGAAAAGCGTCCATGGGAGGTCCAGTCAGGGGAAGAAGAGCCCCCCCCCCCACCCTCAGGCTGGTGATGGTGGAAGCTCCAGCATGCAGCAGCAGCATCAACCTGGATGTTCCCACTGGTCCTCACAGACACTACCTGCTCCTGCTCCAGCTGCAAGAAAAGCGACCACGATCGCCACAGCCTCCCCCCCCCCCCCCCCAAAAAAAAATAATCGACCGTCGCCACCGCACCATCACATACACTCTGGCGTCTGTGGGAGGTTCAGTTGGGGGAAGAAGAAGAGCAACGGTCTCCCACCTCTCAGGCTGATGGTGGTGAAAGCTCCAGCATGCAGCAGCATCAACCTGGGTATTCCCACTGCTCCTCACCGTCGCCACCTCCTCCTACTCCAGCTCAGATTGATCGCCCTCACCAATGGAAGGTTTGTGTGCCTTGGCACATACCTCTTATCCCAGCAGGCTCCTCATTCCATACGCCATCATCCACTGGGTGGATGCAGTCATCACCTTCATCGCCTAGACACTGTACTAATGATAGTGTTAATGATAATGTGGCTAGCTACACTTCCCTCTCCCATCCTTTTAGTGAAGGATATCAGGTCAGTGACACCATGCCACAGTTAAAATACTCGGTGATTGTGGACGCCATGGAGAAGCGAATCTCGTTCACAGGGATCAAGAACCTGGCCGGAGGGACCCAGGTACCAGTTGAGTTTCTAAGAGTGTGCCTTCCTGTTGCAGAGAAAGAGCTCCTCAAGGTCATTAATGATCAATGGCATACCACTATTAAATGCAGTGTGGTGCTATGCACCAAAGTTGCCTGCAGTATTGAAGAGACAAGTCTGCATTATCTCTGAAGGGGAAAATGGTGTGATAACACAGAGCAGATCAATCACTGAGTGGTTTCATGAATTCACCTTGGGAGCCATACTGGCCTAGTTTTCTGAGATGGATGTTAGACGGTCAGCTAAAGCATGCAGCTGAATACTACATTTGGACATTCATACACTTATCAATGATCTGGTAAATGGAGTGTCCAGCTATATCAAGCCCCCTAAGGATATAGCTTATAATGATGATGATGATGATGATGTCCCATGCTCTGAGCATGGGGAACAATGCGGTAGACCCACACCGCCGACTAGGCAAGGTCCTAGCGGAGGTGGTTTGCCATTGCCTTCCTCGGACCGTAATGGTGATGAATGATGATGATGAAGACAACATAAAAACACCCAGTCATCTTCAGGCAGGGAAAATCCCTGACCCCACTGGGAAGCGAACCTAGGACCATGTACACGGGAAGCAAGTATGCTATCACAAGACCACGAGTTGTGGACATATAACTGAGAAGAGGGTATGTATTAATGTCGAAAATAAAAAGGTTCGAGCTTGTTTTGCATGGTCAATCCTGGCTTGAGAGAGAAATTACATAAAAAATCCGCAGCACACATATCAATATGATAGATACCTTGACATTCATAAGTGTTATAACTTTGATGGTACTGAGGTCCAGATCAAGACCCAGAATATACCTAAATTTGATGTGCACTATACCGGAATATTGGTTCATATTTATGTCCTGTGGAACAAAAGGAAGACAGATGAGCAGGACAAGCATATGGTTACCAGACCCTCTCCATTTCTCAAAATTTGCTGGCGAGCATAAGATGCATGTAAACATGCTCTTATTCTGCTATGAGAATAATAAGAAGAACGACAATTACCCCTGTGTTTGGATCAAAGATATGTCCTGACTCCTTTCTGGCCATCCGAGCAAGCATAATGATTAAGAGTATATTTGCTTAAAATAGCTCAGTGCCTTTTCCTCAGACAAGTTATTGACAATACATCTAGTAGATTGTACTTCCAAACACGTGGTACGTGTTATTATGGCTACTGAGGAACAGAAATTCACAAAGTTTGAAAATGCTCCCCATCAGGAGCAATGCCTGTGTGTAGTGTATGCCGACTTCGAATGCCTCTTTGTTCCTGTGACCCACTGTGAAAGTGACCGTATGGCCTCATATATCACCTTTACAGAAAAACACGTACAAGGATTGTCTGTAAAGTAAAGCCTCCAACGAGCTCCCGTCAAAACGGAGCGAGCAAGCTTAAATCTGAAAACAGTGTCATGTTCTTCGCTTCCCACACCACTATTCTTGCCAGTCCTCACCTCTCTGTGACGCTCATTGTTGGCGTAGCCGTCGTTAACGATGGAAGGGAAAATCGACGCTCCCACTAAGTGTGAATTGCAGTCTTTGATTAGATTTCTGTGGTTTAAGGGGTCAAACCCTATTAAAGTCCATCCCCAGTTGACCGATGTGTATGGAGAAAAGTGTATGGACGTAGAAAATGTGCGTAGGTGGTGTGCGGAGTTCGCAGATCGCCATACAAACATTCACGACGAGACCGGCTTCGGGCGTCCATGAGTTTCAGACGAGACCGTGACGAAAGTCGAAGAAGTTTTGCTTGCGGGTCAGCGTCTGACTGGGAAGGGGACGTATCTAAGACTACTGTGGACAAGATTTTGACGGACATTTTGAAGTATCACAAGGAGTGCGCCAGGTGGGTGCCGCAGATACTCACTGGTGAACACAAAAATAAGAGTATCAAAAGTGCCAGCAAGTTTCTGCGCCGTTGCTGGGAAGAGGATGAGGAATTTTTTGATTTAGTGGTAAATGGGGGCGAGAGCTGGGTCCAATACATCACGCCAGAGACCAAGGAACAATTAAAAGACTGGCTGCATTACAGTTCTCCAAATGGCAAGAAGTTCAAGCAAATGCCGTCAGCAGGGAAGGTAATGGCATCGCTGTTCTGGGATAGGAAAACGTTCTCCTGGTCGATTACCTAGAAAGAGGCACAACAATCAATGCGGCAAGGTGCTGTGAGAAACTAAAAAAGCTACGCCGTGCTACACAGAACAAAAGGAAGGGTCGGATGACAAAGGGAGCTTGTTTGCACCATGACAACGCCTGCCCTCAACTCGCCAGCAACAACACAGATCTCATGGCCAAATTCGGGTGGAAAGTCATTGACCATCCTCCATTCAGCCCCGATTTGTTCCCCAATTTTGAAACAACACTGGAGCAGGGGGGGGGGGGGAGGGAGGGGATGAAATTCCCAAGCGATGAAGAGTTGAAGGCAGCTGTCCATTCCTTTTGCATGAGTCGACAGGAGAGTGGTACCACATGGGTATGAAACAACTTCTGGAGTGTCTCCAGAAATGCGTCCATCATTACGGGGATTACGTTGAAAATCAACTAAAAATCCAAGCTTTCAGAATCTGTTCTTGGTTTTGCAATAAAATTATGTTAAGTATGTGAAAAGGCGTTGGAAGCCTTAATTTACGCACAACCCTCGCACTATTTGTGGCAGCGTACTCAACTGCATCGTGCTATGATTTAAGACTTAACTGTTACAAATCTGATGTCGGGGATAATCTTGCGGTTTGGCTGCTCACGTAGGTCGGAATACTTTCATGGGAGCTTGATTACCTTTACAGTGATAACGTTCCCATAACCAGATCGAAGGAGATTTGTACAATAACGTGTCATATTTGTGGGCTGCCATTAGACAGAAAAACGGAGACTCCTCCTGGGAGCCACTGTCATCTTACCAGGAAGTTCAGTGATGCAACTCACAATACGTGCAGTTTGAAGTACCAGCTATCAAGGCACATACCCATTTTCTTCCATAATTTAAGCGTGTATGACTCTCACCTTCTTGCTGAGTATTTGGCTGATTTCGGCGTGGAGAAAGATCAGGCCAGTGTCCTACCAAAGAGCGTTCAGAAATATATATCATACTCCAAACGAATGACGCCAAGAATTACGCTCAGCTACGTTTTACGCAGACACCATACCAGATACTCGTTAAAACTCTAGCTCGAGAGGATATGCATATCATTCTAGCTGCATTTCCCAACGAGGAAAAAGTGCAACTTGCGGCTAGAAAGGGGGTTTTCCCTTATGAGTGTCTGGATAGTATGGCAAAACTCAGCGAAACCAGGCTACTCGACTTGACTTCATTCTATAGCAACCTTAACAGGCGATGCCATAACGGACGCAGAGTATGAGTATGCCCTGAATGTCTGGCGGGAATTCAATATCACCACTTTAGGAGAGTCCGTTTGCTTGTGGACGTTTTCGAGAAATTCAAGAGTCTATGCATGGCCACATATCCTCTAGATCTCGCCTTTTGTTACACAGCACCTGGTTTGTTTTAGGACGCAATGCTCAAGAAAATGAAGTACAGCACTGAATTATTGACCGACGCTGACATGCTTCTTTTCTTTGAGAAAGGGGTCCGCGGGAGACTTTGCCAGTGTGTCTATAGATACTCCAAGGCATATAACCTACGGATTTGTGACAGGTTCAACACATTCTTTGATTCAGGTTACATCTCGTGCTTCGACGTAAATTACATTTATGGGCAGAACATGCAAGAATCACTGCTGATAGGCAAATTTCGATGGGTGTCCAAAGATTAATGCAAGAGGGGTGTGGCAGCTGATTCTGATTTAGGATATGTGGTGGAAGCAGAGCTCACATATCCTATACTTCGCATGACGAGCAAGTCGATTTGCAGCTGTGTGCAGAGCAACTAGTTCCTTGAGGAGGCTCCACCCCAAAACTGATGACAACACTGGGGAATAAACGGAGATCCATTATTCATTGCCGTAATCTCCAGCTGTGTCACAGGGTGAGGATGCAGATCGTTAGTATCACTTGGGCTGTCTCCTTCGAGCAGTCCCCCTGGTTGTAGCAGTATATTAATTTGAATACCAGACAGAGAGCTTCTACTACGTGTGACTTTGACAAAGAGTTTTATAAATCAATAAATAATTAAATTTTCTTCAAAACAATGGGGAGTTTGAGGGAACGTCGTGAAATTTTGATTACAGCCGAATGGGATGGGTGTTATGGCGAGAAAATCTGTTGTCAGACAAAATTTTAAGCGGGTCACTATGTTCAATTGGAGATTTATTGCTGTTGAGAGGCGAAGACTGCAATACAGTTTACAAAGCCTATTTATGTGGGGATGTGCATACCATACCTCTCCAAATTGCACATGTACTGCTTTCATTATGAGTTTGCAAAAACTCATTTCACAGATCTTAAATTATTTTGTATGGATACGGATAGCCTCATCTTTTGAGTGAAAAACTGTAATCCATATAAAGTAACGAGGTATCATGGAAATGAATTCGACAAGTCCTAAATCACAGCCGATAATCCTTACAGTATTGTTACACAGAACAAGAAGGTTATCGACATTATGAAATAGGAGGCAAACGGATTGCTGGTTGTCGAGCTTGCAGATCTGTGACTAAAAATGTATGCATATTGCATATTGGAAGGTGGCATCCAGAGGTGGGCTAATGATGTGCATCATATGGCATCGAGAGATCTCTCTATCGAAGATAGTTTGCTGTGCATGTACAGTGGTGTTCGTGGTGCTGTACTGCAGCCGTTGTCTGTGGTACAGCAAACTATTATTTGATTGAAAGGACACGAGGTGTACACTGTGCCATATTCTAAAATCGGCCTGTCGCTTCATTATGATAAAAGAGTCATTTGTGATGAAGGGATTGAAATTCTCCCATACTCACACTACTCACTTGTAGTGAGAGAAGGTATGGGGAACTCTGACTGAATGAGAGGGAGGGAATAAATGACAGAGAGAGTGCGTGTGTCTCCAGAGTAGTCGACCCTTTTATCATAGTGTATGTAATTGTGTGTGAGTGTGTGTGTGTGTGTGTGTGTGTGTGTGTGTGTGTGTGGTGTAAATATTTATTTATTTATGTGTACTATGTACACATCTATATATACACACACGCACCTCGTGTGGAAAAAAAAGTATCTCTGAATTGAAATAGCAGAGTCAAACTGTGTCTCAAGAACTGAACTGTACCTCAAGACCTGAACCTTATGTTTACAACTGAGCTGTATCTCAAAAATCAAATTGTATCTGTGTGGATCGAATAAGTGAGAAAAATCGTTACCATACGTCGTTATGTTGTTATTTACAAAAGAAACTTATCCCTTGTTTCATTGTGCATATAAAGACTGTGCATGACACAAATGACATTAGTTTTTGTGAAGATGAGTGCTATTAAGGAGGTAAAGTTTAAGATGGAAGATAACAAAATATATAGAATGGTTGCAGGGGATTGCACCTATCATACAGCATGAATTTCCTTATCAGAGCAAAAGGCACATGACCATGTCTACTTCCAAAGACGTATAGCAAATATGTCTATAATTATATCTCCTGTGTTTCAAGAAAACCACAGGTGTAGTATCTGGGTAACACTGTATACTATCGAAGGAGGGCAGGGTGAAATTAGTAAAAAAGTACTCGCATATTATGAGGTAAAAATTCATTTATTTCTCATTCAACTTATAAGTAATTTTACATTTTCATAAGCAGACATAGGAACGCTATTTCCACACATCTTCTTCTTGCGTCGATGGAGAACAGAGCACCCGTTGAATTCCCGGCCTTGAATAGCAGCATCGATGTTATCTTCTCCTTCCACTTCATATAAATGATGGTACTCGTATGGTGGAATAATCGAAGCGACGTCACCATATCCTTATAGGGTATCCCAGAATCATCCCAGAAATGTGTTAACCACTTTGCACTTTTCCTTGTTTCAGTGCACTTCACATCCTTGAAAAGCCTTGGTGACGCGATGTTTGCTGAGAATGTCTCTATTAGTCAGGCATCTTTTATGATCGCTATGAATGCAACATCTTGAAGTATGAACTGTCTACGCTCATCACTATAGAAACCCTGAGAGTCTGCAACGATTTTCATTCCTTGCGAAACCATTGCGGAATGCCCTAGGTAAGGTGCAGCACCTGTTATTCTGTAGAGCTAGTTGGACAACACTGGTGAGCGGACAGTAGTTAGTCACACGCTCATGTAGAACTAGAGCATACATTCTAGTGTGTTCTGGGAAATTTGACGAAGATTCAAATTCAAGTCGTACACCTATGTCCAGATTTAATTGTCTCGTTCTGTATTGAGCAGATTATTACGATGATTGGCGCCAGCTCTTTCAATTTCCATGGACTGAGTTGACATCCATCCGCTTCATCGTATGAAGCATGGAACCTCACATACAAGTCGTGTACTAGACTGTACACATTGTCATCCTACGACAGAGTAAATTATCCTACGATAGAATTCAGAGTTCAGAGAGACTCTCTCATTAGTTAACTGGCCATTATCAATTTGATGGAATAATTTGTTATATTCTCTCTTCTACTGGTCTGAAACGCAAGTACAATGAACCTTGGCGTCTCCAGCCGAGCGGCGGTTTTAGTAGACCACGTTTGTCGGCTTGCAGTTGGTGTCACTTGGTACTCGAAAACATCCCATGAACAGAAAGATAGAGGTATAAATACGCCAACATTCAGAACTTTTAAAAGCTTCCAGCGCTGCTCATCCAATACTGCGGTGTGCGGCATTTACCATGTTATTTTATTGATGGTTATCTCTTTCTCCTCTTGAACTCCTTCAGTGTATTAGTTGTTACCTGTTGCCCTCCATACCAGAATAACTTCCTGTTTAGCATTCAGAACAATTCGGCGCATGCCCTCAAAGTATCCCATACCTAATTTTAAAGGTATACATGCAGTAAATCAGAGACATACATTTTAAGAGTTGATGTTATGAGTACATTGCGTGTACGGTCATTCTTGACCCAGTTAAGTTTATATTGTATCTCATGGAACAGGAACGATAAAACATTACGTGTTAAGGTTCGATCCCATTGTAGCTGCACCATCTCTTTTCCTAAATGATACATTAAGATATGTCAAACTCTCACATGGAAGGGTTAAAGAGTCTTGGTGTAGGATGACAATCCTAATTTCATCGTTCTTGTCAAATCTGGTTGATGCATAAGGTTTATGCGAGAAGTGTTCCTGGCGTAAAATACTCTCGCCATATTCCACCGCACTAGCTACATCGACGACGCTAGTGCGCGGCTTCAGATCCATTGATTTAAGAAACTCGTAGTTTTCACATGTTATCACCTTGCTGTTCTGTTGTGAAGTGCTGCGCTGCACGATGTCCACTTTGGTTTTATACCTTACGCCCATCCTATCTTCGTTGACAGCACAGGGCTGCTGTAAACCCTGACTGGTTGAAGCTCGCCGCCGACTCTTGCCGTCCTGAAGTTAAGGCTGTCGATTCTGCCTCCAGCACGTCCCGGCTGGTTAAAGGTCGCCACCGCTTCTGGGTCTCTTCATGTTCAACGTCACTGCTGGTTCTGCTTTAGATGTAGCCGTACAGTGGTTTCCTCCCAGCAAAAATCGACAAGTTGATTATGCTAGTCCACAATACACAGCTCCAGATAGTCCATTGTCTGAACTGTTACTGGGAGGTAAATGGCGTTGGTAGGGGCCTCAGCGATTTTATGCCATGTTCCCACTGATGGGAAGAATCTGTCAACCTGACCTATCGTGAAATCCAGCAGCCATCCTATTGAACCTTTCTGGTTAAAGTCAATCCTTGCAATCGTCTTTATTTCAGATATCAGTGTATTGATGTTTGCACGCAGCGCAATCCCATTAAAGACTGTTTGAAAACTTCATTTAAATCGTCAATATCGTATGCAGCAAGTTCTAATTCCACAATTTCTTTTCCAGCCTTAGTTTCAAGATGAAGTTTGTTGTTAGCCTCTGTGATATTCGGAATGCTATTGCAAGTCTCCAGTCCGATCACCGCAATACTCCACTCCCCGTTGCTTAAATCAATCGGTGGGAACTAATTCTCTCGTAATACTGATGATCGTTCTTTTAGTCAGAATGCACAACATTACATCTGAACCTTGACTGACGGGTAGATGCTTAATCCATGACCATATATATATATATATATATATATATATATATATGCTTCTTCGTAAATGTTGGGAGGAACATGATGCACAGATGCCTGCATACGTAGTTTAAGTCATGGTAGCGATAAAATTGTAGAACACAGGTCTTCTGTCGCTGAAGTGTCTTTGCAACTCTTCTGAAAGTCTGCAAATGAGTAAATAGTAGACGTTATATGCATTTTTTTAACATAGAAAACCAGTGGGTTCCTGGTCCCTCAGCAGTATCTAAATTCACAATTCCACATTCTCCGGATTTCCGTATAATCTTCGGCAATGTACTCCGCATAAACACAACACGGAACCTTGGACTGCTGAATGTTTCCCTCACAAACTTGAGCAGATCTATATTTGTAAGTGGTCAGTCTGGTAGAATAGCAAACGGACTTTTTGGTTTATGAAAAGATCTATTAATTTCTTGTATATTTTCAGGCATAGTCCTTTTCTGGTGGCTACTGCTTCCATCATGCGGTTATGTCTTCTTGCTTCCTCTAGCTGCTCCTGGGAGTTCTGTAGGTTCTTCCCTGTTCTGGAAACAGCCGCAGCACCACCAGCCAATGAACGTACCGGCAGAACCCTGGGTGCTGAGTGCTTTAACCAGTCCTTTATGCTTCAGGGCACTTTCAGCTGCATACATAGCTGTCGGGATACAGTTTTTTGAACATTCCTTCTTCTTCTTCTTCTTCTTCAACGTTGTCTTCTTCTTCTTATTCAGTACACGAGATGCAGTATTCATAACTTGCTTGACATTCATCGCCCCTATGCTCAACTTAATTTTACCACACATGATTTTATCAAATTCAAACGCTGAAATGCGCTGTCGTATACCAATAACCTTCCTTGAACGTATTGCCTTCACTTTATCAACTAAAATTCGATCTGCAGCGTGACGTCCTGGGAGAGCTTTATGTTTTTCATATGCAATGTTGTGTTCCAAACACACCTTGTCAAGCAGGTTAATACCCTTATCACCAAGAGCCAGACGTTTTTGAAGCTTTGTACCAGGTCCACGGTAACTGTACCTCAGAATATGCAATTCAACAGGAAGTTTGTCTAGAATGCCACGATCTCTCCTATCACGCATTTTATGCAACTGTGCTGGTTGTGCTCTGTGTACCCTATTATATAGCAAATTATCAGCGTCAATCGAGCTGCTTTGTGTCGCAGGAAAAATAAGTCATTTAAATGGTGCACTATCCTCTCGATGTCTTATGACATGAAGTATGAGAAACACATGTGGTTCTGAGGTCTTCTGCATTTCCTCATTGTGAAAGCATCCAGAAGTTTCTGTGCCATTGCTATCTTTTAAGATGTAAGTTCTGCGATTTATTCTCTGTACTCTGGAAACTGTGAATATCTCGCTCGACCAGTTTGGGAAGTACGACTTCTCAAATGCTGTCTTGTCTTTTGAGATATGTACCAAATCACCTACATTAAATTTCTGTCTACATGGCTGCATTTTAATACGATAGTAGACAGTATCCAGGAGTCCATTATCACGAACATCGATTGGTCTCACTGTTATTGTGTTAATTTTGGTTCGATTATAGCGGACAGTTATTTCTGGTAGGACATCTGTCCATCATGTCTACGAGCTGTGAAGGTTAAAACATATCCATAATTGAACCTTTACTGTTCTGTTCACACGTTCCACGATACTCACCTTCAGGTGGATGAATTTTAAGTAGTGATGTATTCCATGCCACCGCATAATGGTCTTGAAGTATCTATTGTAAAACTCTCCACTGTGATCGGTTTGGAGGTTGTGCAAGCACTGTTTCGTCGCTCTCTGTAACAAACGCTCAAATACATCTGCAAGATTTCTTCTCATTTTTGTTTTCACAGAAAATTCCTAGGCATATTTGTAGGATGTATCAATAACCATTGAAATATATTTGGATCCATTATTCTCATGCTAGTGTTCCCCCATATCCACAAAATCTGCCTGCCATAAGTCATCCAAACCTTAAAGCGCCGGCCGCGGTGGAGTAGCGGCTCTAGGCGCTCAGTCCGGAGTGCGCGACTGCTACGGTCGCAGGTTCGAATCCTGCCTCGGGCATGGATATGTGTGATGTCCTTATGTTAGTTAGGTTTAAGTAGTTGTAAGTTCTAGGGGACTGATGACCATAGATGTTATGTCCCATAGTGCTCACAGCCATTTGAACCATTTGAACAAAACCTTTAAGCATAAAATGCCTATAAGGATATATTTTGTATGTTGGTTTGTGTAGCTCATGAAACTACTGTCTCCATACTCATACGATTATACCTCTCTCACTATACTCTGTAATTATTGAGACAACTTCACTGGAATGAGCAGCAGCTGATGCCATTAGCAGTAATAGTTAATCTATTAGCTCATTGCGATCGTCGTAGTGTGTCTACTGACGATAATGATTAATGACTCTTTTATGCTGAATGTCAATATCATCACCACTGTTATACTGACCGTCAAATAATAATGGCTTTATAATGTCTCTGTATATTGCACGCATTGGTTTGATGCTTTCCTATGTACACTGGTCAGTTGTAGTAAGATTATTTCACTATACATCTCCAGATCTTTGGACAACAAATTTACTGCTTTTGAGGATTTTAGGAAAAGGAGATTCAGTAGAACTAGTGTTCTTTGAAATTCCCTAACCCCCATCTGTATTGCTTTCTCATTTAAAGTCATAAGCTGCATGTCCAACACATATGGTTTTTCACCACTGACATCAAATGTTTTGTCTATTCTAGCGTAATTGTTATGGTTAATGCAACTGGCAATAGTATCATGGTCGTTGTTGTGTAATTTTGATGAGAGTTCATCGAGAAATTTAGTAGTGGTTCAAAGGTTACTTGCAGAATCTGCTCTCACTCCAAATTTCGTAACCTCTGCAACGGCCTTCCATGCTGCAGTGATCTTATGCTTGCTACGTACTAAGCGGGCTGCTTCAAAGGTTCACCTTATATACATTTCACTTAACTTTTACAGTTATGGCTACTGAGGAACAGAAATTCACAAAGTTTGAAAATGCTCCCCATCAGGAGCAATGCCTGTGTGTAGTGTATGCCGACTTCGAATGCCTCTTTGCTCCTGTGACCCACTGTGAAAGTGACCGTATGGCCTCATGTATCACCTTTACAGAAAAACACATACAAGGATTGTCTGTAAAGTAAAGCCTCCAACGAGCTCCCGTCAAAACGGAGCGAGCAAGCTTAAATCTGAAAACAGTGTCATGTTCTTCGCTTCCCACACCACTATTCTTGCCAGTCCTCACCTCTCTGTGACGCTCATTGTTGGCGTAGCCGTCGTTAACGATGGAAGGGAAAATCGACGCTCCCACTAAGTGTGAATTGCAGTCTTTGATTAGATTTCTGTGGTTTAAGGGGTCAAACCCTATTAAAGTCCATCCCCAGTTGACCGATGTGTATGGAGAGAAGTGTATGGACGTAGAAAATGTGCGTAGGTGGTGTGCGGAGTTCGCAGATCGCCATACAAACATTCACGACGAGACCGGCTTCGGGCGTCCATGAGTTTCAGACGAGACCGTGACGAAAGTCGAAGAAGTTTTGCTTGCGGGTCAGCGTCTGACTGGGAAGGGGACGTATCTAAGATTACTGTGGACAAGATTTTGACGGACATTTTGAAGTATCACAAGGAGTGCGCCAGGTGTGTGCCGCAGATACTCACTGGTGAACACAAAAATAAGAGTATCAAAAGTGCCAGCAAGTTGCTGCGCCGTTGCTGGGAAGAGGATGAGGAATTTTTTGATTTAGTGGTAAATGGGGGCGAGAGCTGGGTCCAATACATCACGCCAGAGACCAAGGAACAATTAAAAGACTGGCTGCATTACAGTTCTCCAAATGGCAAGAAGTTCAAGCAAATGCCGTCAGCAGGGAAGGTAATGGCATCGCTGTTCTGGGATAGGAAAACGTTCTCCTGGTCGATTACCTAGAAAGAGGCACAACAATCAATGCGGCAAGGTGCTGTGAGAAACTAAAAAAGCTACGCCGTGCTACACAGAACAAAAGGAAGGGTCGGATGACAAAGGGAGCTTGTTTGCACCATGACAACGCCTGCCCTCAACTCGCCAGCAACAACACAGATCTCATGGCCAAATTCGGGTGGAAAGTCATTGACCATCCTCCATTCAGCCCCGATTTGTTCCCCAATTTTGAAACAACACTGGAGCAGGGGGGGGGGGGGGGAGGGAGGGGATGAAATTCCCAAGCGATGAAGAGTTGAAGGCAGCTGTCCATTCCTTTTGCATGAGTCGACAGGAGAGTGGTACCACATGGGTATGAAACAACTTCTGGAGTGTCTCCAGAAATGCGTCCATCATTACAGGGATTACGTTGAAAATCAACTAAAAATCCAAGCTTTCAGAATCCGTTCTTGGTTTTGCAATAAAATTATGTTAAGTATGTGAAAAGGCGTTGGAAGCCTTAATTTACGCACAACCCTCGCACTATTTGTGGCAGCGTACTCAATTGCATCGTGCTATGATTTAAGACGTAACTGTTACAAATCTGATGTCGGGGATAATCTTGCGGTTTGGCTGCTCACGTAGGTCGGAATACTTTCATGGGAGCTTGATTACCTTTACAGTGATAACGTTCCCATAACCATAGCTCATTGCGATCGTCGTAGTGTGTCTACTGACGATAATGATTAATGACTCTTTTATGCTGAATGTCAATATCATCACCACTGTTATACTGACCGTCAAATAATAATGGCTTTATAATGTCTCTGTAAATTGCACGCATTGGTTTGATGCTTTCCTATGTACACTGGTCAGTTGTAGTAAGATTATTTCACTATACATCTCCAGATCTTTGGACAACAAATTTACTGCTTTTGAGGATTTTAGGAAAAGGAGATTCAGTAGAACTAGTGTTCTTTGAAATTCCCTAACCCCCATCTGTATTGCTTTCTCATTTAAAGTCATAAGCTGCATGTCCAACACATATGGTTTTTCACCACTGACATCAAATGTTTTATCTATTCTAGCGTAATTGTGATAGTTAATGCAACTGGCAATAGTATCATGGTCGTTGTTGTGTAATTTTGATGAGAGTTCATCGAGAAATTTAGTAGTGGTTCAAAGGTTACTTGCAGAATCTGCTCTCACTCCAAATTTCGTAACCTCTGCAACGGCCTTCCATGCTGCAGTGATCTTATGCTTGCTACATACTAAGCGGGCTGCTTCAAAGGTTGCACCTTATATACATTTCACTTAACTTTTACAGTTAAGTTGTGTACTTTTTTTTCAATTCCATCAACTTTTACAACTGAGCCCTCTTTTTTCTTTCTCAGAATGATGCGGATGTATGTCTCTAGTTCCTTAACCCTAGGATCTAATTCGTTGATCAGTCTCAGAAGGGTCTCGGCATACATCTCTAGCTTCTTAACATTACGTTCAAGGGATTGAAATTTTCCATTTATGGACAGACGCATTCTCTGTTTATGTGCACATGTATCCTCCCTGGCTGAGTGCCTGACATCTGTGCAAACTTGTCCGTGGCGTTATGTATACTAATTTAATCATTACTTTTTCATACCTATGTATATAGAAACTTCTGGAAGTTCCTTTTATACCTACTATCATTCCGTTTTCTTGATTTATCAATAAAAAGAAACCCATAGTCTGTGACCTACATACCTGTGGAAAGCTATATAATGCATGGATCACAGAGAATCTATGTTTTTTTTCTTTTCTTTGGTGTAGAAGTTAGTAGTTTTATCATCTTAAAATTTATCACGATAGTGAGTGGGATAGAAACCTTGCAGAGTCAATATATGTAATGTGTTGCAAATATATTTCCTGCATTGGATTATTAACAGCATTTCATTCCATGCAACTAATATTTCGGGATCCACACTGCTTTAAAATTATATCATGCTGAAATGTAGAGCTGTGTATTCTTAGGGGTGTGTCTACATGTTCTATGATTTTTTCTCTCTTCCCAGTACCTTCTCGGTGTGGAACGTTCATATGGTTCCAATAGCTCTGAGCACTATGGAACTTAACATTATGGTCATCAGTCCCCTAGAACTTAGAACTACTTAAACCTAACTAACCTAAGGACATCACACAACACCCAGTCATCACGGTGTGGAACGCAGATACTACAACAATTCCACAGAGTTGAGATCACAAGAGATTTATGTTGAATGTTTGAAACTCCTTCCGTCTGGAGCTCAATTATGCATAAATCATACATTTATTCTTCTTCTTAATTGTTTGTTACATCACCACAACACTCTCAAATGTATCAGGTTCATATCTACAATAAGGAATTCTATATTCCTCATCATGCAAGCATCTAGAGAGATCGTGTGTAAGTGGATCAGTGACATGAGTCAGACTCATACAGAACAGTCTTCACGGAAATGCAGTTACATTACTAGAATGAGAGTACTAGTCTGTACCACTCGTGTTGATCCATACAAGTATACAATACATGTTATACTCTCTGTGAAAGCAAACTATCATAGTGTATTGAAACTTCCTGGCAGATTTAAACTGTGTGAACGACCGAGACTCGCAAGAGAGCTTCTGTAAAGTTTGGAAGGTGGGAGACGAGGTACTGGCGGAAGTAAAGCTGTGAGGAGTGGGAGTGAGTCGTGCTTGGGTAGCTCAGTTGGTAGAGCACTTGCCCGCGAAATGCTAAGTTCCCGAGTTGAGTCTTGGTCCAGCACACAGTTTAAATCTGCCAGGAAGTTTCATATCAGCGCACACTCCGCTGTAGAGCGAAAATCTCATCACAGTGTATTATTTACTTGGAACTCAGCTCGTCCGTTCCTTCGAATTTCTCCCCATCCCCCCCCCCCCCCCCCCTTCATTATGGTCAGTTCCAAATTAAATTGGAGACAAATATTGCAGAGAGGTTTCATTAAAGACAGAGGAAGAGCTACGAGGTGCCTAGAGATAGGCCATTCAGAGTGTTTCTCATCATCCTTAGCTGATAGGTTCAGCAAAGGAATAGCTCGTTTGGAAATAGAGGAGAGAGTACTAGATCTTTGAATCTTCGACTTTTTCCTGTGAATGTGAGAATACTTGGTGACTCCCATCAGCATCAAGGGTGAGGGAAGGGGGCAAATCATAATAAAATCTTACCAAATTTAAACAAGTGTTTTTGCACCTTCTCTCTGCTGAAGGCTATATCATATGCTGAGAAAGAGTATTTGTGTCATGTGGTGTAGGCAATGTAACAGGTTTCACAATATGTGCACATGTATAGGACGCTCGCAAAGTTATGCACAGGTTGGTTTAGCAATGATACAGAAATTGAGAACTGTGGTGCACTGTCACTGGCTGTTAGAGGCCAAGTTTTTTACTTGCTAGCTTCGTTAACAACTTATGGGGAGGGGGGGGGGGCGACGTGTAGAATACCTCCAAGATAATGTACCCAGATATCGACTGCTAAGGCAGGGCGGCGAAAACTCTACTTTACTGGCAGTCACATTAGTTCAGCCTCTCATGGTTCCTCAAGACAACAGCACAAGGAAACAAACTACAACAAAGACTCTTCTCAGAGCCAGACAAAGAATATTAATAATTTTGGTCAAAGTGTTAGTATTTTACAAATCAATGTAGAAGAATTGACAAAATACAAATGGGACTACTTGAGAAAACTGGGCACACATCATGGCACTGTTACCACAGGCCTCCAGGAATCCCATCTAAACGAAGACAATATAGCAGATAGAAATCTTACAGGTTACGAAATGATAGGATACCTGCCATCATCTACATGTGGCACTATCACGTATGATATTTTTTTTGCTTGATAGGGTTGTTAAGTTATTGGGATCAACGTGTAGACAACCTCCTAGATGGTGTACACCAGGCATGGGATTGCTAAGCCAGGATGACTTACAGCCGACACTACTGGCTGCCAAACTAGATCAGTCTCTAATGGCTACTCAAGAAAACAAACTACAATATAGCCTCTCTTCAGAGCAAGACATAGGGTATGAAGGATTTTGGGGAAAGTTTAGTATTTTACATATCGATGTAAAACGGTTGGCAAAAGAGAAATGTCACTACTTGAACAAACTAGCCACTGACCATGGCACTGACACATATCATAGCATTCCATGAACCCCATCTGAACAAAGACTGTAATGTTGTTGCTTTAATTTGTTATGTGAAAGCAGTACTGATAGACAATAAAAGAGGGTTAAAAGCTGTGAGCTATATGAGGAAGTTAACGTTGCATTACTGAGCAACTCTTTCACCAGGTATCCAGTCTAGCTTACCAAATTTCCAACCAGACTAACATTAATTATAATCTTTTAATAGTCATACGTAAACCGGTGATACTTATATAAGAAAGAGAATTTAAATAACAATAAATAAATCAGTTTATATTTGGAAATTTATTTTAACATTGATCATTGAAATTTCAGCATATTAAACTTGAGTCGTAACTAAGCTGGTGCCTTATTTAGGATTGTGAAAATGTGAGTTTGTAATCTTACGGAACACATCAAATAGGGAGCCAAGATTTGGAGACTGCATACAACACTACATTCATAAAATGACACACGAAGAACATTGAATCATATGTAAGAGGAAATTAACCACAACCAACCGATTCAATTTTTACCCAAAGAAGTAACGTTCGTAGCGCAATCCTGTCCGTCATGTAATTACCACACACTGGTATACAAAATTCATACTAACTCTCTGTGAAATCTTCCCGAAAAGAATAGCTGAGAGCTACTTTGATGATTACACCACATGCTTCACGTGGTTAACTTGGTTTACACAAAGAGTGTAACTCCACAATAATTTTGATAATTAAAATAAATTAGATCGAAAAGCAATTTACAAAAGAAAAACCTCGAACTGGCTACTATCGTCTTACTATTAACCTGATGGGTCAAACAATTGTATAAGCACGTGGTACTGGTCTCAAGAAGTACACCCCACGTGGGTTGAACATAAAAAAAGGTGCTATGTTGAAAAATATTGTTAAGGCGAGACGTTATAATCTCACGCACATTTGCATTTAAGATTGATGATCTTAGTTAGAGTTACTGATCAACACGTGGTTCCACTTTACTCACAAGGTAGTGACAAAGCAACTACTGTAAAATATTCTGAAGTTCACACTCGAAATACACTGCGTTGCAATTTAAGATAACATTAGATATTTTAGAGCTAAACCTGAAATAAAGTTGATAAATTTTCAGTTAGGCTGAACTTAAGAAATCCATTGTCTTGCGGACTTAGCAGACACGCGCTTAGCCGGAGATCTTACCACTTCAGACGCTCGCCGCGGACAGACTGACCTGCGCTCCTAACAAGGGTGCTTTCGTATACAAAACGAAAGTGACCAGAGAGGCAGCTTCCTAAACCAACATGACAAGGGACGGACAGAACCATACTAAGGATAGAAACCTCTTTGCTTTTAGAAAGCATAGCTACCTGTTGCGACGTTGGTCCTACTGTTCTCTAGCAGACAGGCTTATCTGCTACCCTCAAGCATGCAACTAGAAATACATTTGCTCATTCATCCTCTCACACAGAAGGGAAGGGGGATGACAGTATCTTATCATATACAGTACATAAAAGAAAGCGGATGTAGGTTCCGTATGAGACTGTGTGACATGAATTACATATATGAATTAGATATAAACTGTGTTTTAAAGTGTAGTAGTGTGACAGATCGTTCTTGTTTATGTGTAAAGGTATCACTGCTCAGTCTCCTCCCAGATAGTCAGAAACACCACAGTGAATTTAGAAGAGGAATTTGTGCCGTAAATGGCAACAGATTTAAGAAATTAACATGAAAGGAATCCAACAGAGACCTTTCAAGACAATATAGCATAGGAAAAGGTTACAGGTTCCAAAATGATAGGATACTTACCATCATCAAAACATGGCTCTGTCATGTACATCTTTCTTTTTTTTTTACTTGTTAGGGTTGTTAGCAACTGATTGGGTCCGATCTGTAGTGCCCCTCCAAGATTACGTACCCCTGGCAATGGTCTGCTAAGGCAAGACGGCTAAAGGTGTACACTAATGGCAGCAATACTAGATCCGTCTCTCTTGGCTCCTTAGGACATCAGTACAAGAAAACAAACTACAACAAAGACTCGTGTCAGAGCCACACAAAGGAAATGAAAAATTTTGGACAAGGTATTAGTATTCTACAAATCAATGTAGAAGGATTGACAAAAGACAAATGGGACTACTTGAGAAAACTGGCCACAGACCATGGCAATGACATCATAGCACACCAAGAATCCCATCTAAACAAGGACAATATAGCAAACGGAAAGTTAACAGATTACTAAATGATAGGATATTTGCCACCATCTGTACATGGCTCTACCATGTACCCCAAGTTTTATTTCTTTTTACTTGCTAGAGTCGATAATAACTTACGTTCTCCGATGTGTAGACCATATCTAAGATTATATACCACAGGCAACAGACTGCTAAGGCAGGACGGCGAAAAGTCTACACTACCGACAGCCATAGTAGCTCAGTCCATCATAGCTACTCAAGACAACAGCACAAGAAAACAGAATATAACAAAGGTTCTTCTCAGAGCCAGACAAGGAGTATGAAGAATTTCGGACAAAGTATTGGCATATTACAAATCAATGTAAAAAGATTAACAAAAGACAAATGAGACTTCTTGAGTAAATTGCCCACAAACCCTGGAACTGATATCATAGCCCTCCAGGAATGCCATCTTAACGGTAACAATATAGAAAAACGGAAAGTTTAGAGGTTACCAAATGATAGGATCCTTGCCATCATCTACACATGGCTCTTCCATTTACTCCAATTTTCCTTACTTGCTAGGGTTGTTAACAACTTACTGGGTACGATGTGTCGACCGATTCCAAGATTATGTACCCTGGGCAAAGGACCGCTAAGGCAGGAGAGCGAAAAATCTGCACTACCAGCAGCCATGCTAGATCAGTATCTCACTTCTCAAGACAACAGGACAAAGAAACAAACTACAACAAAGGCTCCTCTCAGAGCCAGACAAAGAATATGAGGAATTTTGGACAAAGTAGTTTCCAAATCAATGTAGAAGGATTGACAAAAGACAAATATGACTACTTGAGCAAAGTGGCAACAGATGATGGCACTGATATCATAGCCCTCCAGGAATCCCATCTAAATGATGACAATACAGCAAAGGAAAATTGTTAGATTACAAAATGATACGTTACCTGCAATTATCAACACATGGGTCTATCATGTACACCAATATTTTTTTTTTACTTGCTAGGGTTCTTAACGAGTTATTGGTTGCGACATGTAGACCACATCCAAGATTATGTACTACAGGCAACGGACTGCTAAGGCAGGATAGCGAGAAGTCTACACTACCGCCAGCCATGCTAGATCAGTCTCTCATGGCTACTCGAGAAAACAACACAAGGAAACAAACTACAGCGAAGGCTCTTCTCAGAGTCAGACAAAGAGTATGAAGAATTTTGGACAAAGTATTAGTATTTTACAAATCAATCTAGAAGTATTGACAAAAGACAAATGTGACTACTTGAGTAAACTAGTCACAGACCATGGCACCGATATCACAGCTTTCCTGGAAGCCCATCTAAACGAAGACAATATAGCAAAAGGAAAGGTTACAGGTTACAAAATAACAGGATACTTTCCATCATCTACACATGGCTCTATCATGTACGCCAGTTCTTTTTTTTTTTTACTTACTTACTTACTAGGGTTGTTAAAAATGTATGGCGTGCGAAGTGTAGACCACCTCCAAGAGTATGTACCCTGGGCAAAGGACCGCTAAGGCTGGACGGCGAAAAGTCTACACTACCGGCAGCCATACTAGATCAGACTCTCATGGCTACTCAAGACAACAACTCAAGAAAACAAACTACAACAAAGGGTCTTCTCAGGGCCGGACAAAGAGTATGAAGATTTTTAGAAAAATTATTAGTATTCTGAAATCAATGTAAAAGGACTGACAAAAGAGAATTGTGACTACTTGAGCAAATTTTTCACAGACCATGGTACTGATATCATAGCCCTCCATGAATCCCATCTTAACGAAGACAATATAGCAAAGGGAAAAGTTACAGGCTACAAAATGATGGGATACTTGTCATCATCTACATGTACGCCAAAAACAGCGTTTCTGATATTATAGGTGTGTGCTGCCAGGTGATCAGTGAAATAGAAGTGATAACCCTGTAGCTGAGTGGCTTAATTGTTGTCGCAGTCTACAAAGCACCAGTCGTCCCGTGGCCCACCCCATTCTTGCCATCTGTACCCCAGCCATGCATATATCTTGGTGATTTCAACAGCCACCACACAACCTGGGGTTACATAATCAGTGACATAAATGGAGAAAAATTAGTGGATTGGGCAGAAGGAGAAAAACTCTATCTCAGCTGTGGTGCCAAAAAACCGAAAACCTTCCGCTCCTGTAGGTGGCACACTGACACAAATTCTGATCCGTGTTTCCTCTCCACCGATGAAAACACACTCCCGTTGAGTCATACTAAGAAAGTTCTCCAACGGCTTCTTAAGAAGCCAACACCGCTCATCAATAACCAAAACTGTGATGGAGGTACCCATAATAAATGTCATTAACAAGCCAAGGTGGAATTTCAAGAAAGCTAACAGGGACCAATATACACGAGAAGTTGACAGCAAGCTACGCTGGGTAGCCGCAAAAGCAGAATACTACAAAAGATTCGTGGGAGTCATAATTGGTGCTGCTAAACGTAATACACCTAGAGGGCTCAGGAAACAATACATCCCTTGCTATGACGACACAATAGAAAACTTGCGTGCAGAATACTAACAAATTGAAAACCCTGACACTGGTAAAATAATACTAGAACAGCTAAATGAAGCAAGAAAGCAGAAATGGGTGGACCTAACGTCTAGTTTAAATTTCACCCATTCAAGCGGAAAGGCATGGAGATTATTAAGAAAACTTGGCACTGCAAGCAACGTCCGCAATCAGCAACCGAAGATAACACCATCAGAACTGGCACTACACATAAAATCAAGAGCTGAGAAGGTTCCTCTAGACCCAACCATAAAAGAAACAGTAAAGAACGAACTGAATGAAGTCAACAGACACCTCGAAGATAACACCACATTATCAGACCCCATTTCTGAAATAGATATAAATGAGGCTTCCGAAACATTGAAAATGAGAAAAGTCGCAGGACTGGATATCACATTCCCTGAATTTATAAAACACATAAGGGAACATGGAAGAACTTGGCTGAAGAAGCTATACAACGATATACTCAAGAACGGAAGGGTGCCTCAACAGGACAAGATCACACACACATTAACAATCCTCAAATCTGGAAAACCAGTACATGACCCCGCAAGTTACCGGCCAATTTCACTGCTGAGCGTGTGTTTCAAACTACTGCAACGACTCATTCATAACAGAATACAAAGAATAATAAACAACATAGCCCCAACCCCCCCCCCCCACCTAGAACCATGGACCTGGCCGTTGGTGGGGAGGCTTGCGTGCCTCAGCGATACAGATGGCCATACCGTAGGTGCAACCACAACGGAGGGGTATCTGTTGAGAGGCCAGACAAACGTGTGGTTCCTGAAGAGGGGCAGCAGCCTTTTCAGTAGTTGCAGGGGCAACAGTCTGGATGATTGACTGATCTGGCCTTGCAACATTAACCAAAACGGCCTTGCTGTGCTGGTACTGCGAACGGCTGAAAGCAAGGGGAAACTACAGCCGTAATTTTTCCCGAGGACATGCAGCATTACTGTATGATTAAATGATGATGGCATCCTCTTGGGTAAAATATTCCGGAGGTAAAATAGTCCCCCATTCGGATCTCCGGGCGGGGACTACTCAGGAGGATGTCGTTATCAGGAGAAAGAAATCTGGCGTTCTACGGATCGGAGCCTGGAATGTCAGATCCCTTAATCGGGCAGGTAGGTTAGAAAATTTAAAAAGGGAAATGGATAGGTTAAAGTTAGTTATAGTGGGAATTAGTGAAGTTCGGTGGCAGGAGGAACAAGACTTCTGGTCAGGTGAGTACAGGCTTATAAACACAAAATCAAATAGGGGTAATGCAGGAGTATGTTTAATAATGAATAGGAAAATAGGAATGCGGGTAAGCTACTACAAACAGCATAGTGAACGCATTATTGTGGCCAAGATAGATACGAAGCCCACACCTACTACAGTAGTACAAGTTTATATGCCAACTAGCTCTGCAGATGACGAAGAAATTGAAGAAATGTACGATGAAATAAAAGAAATTATTCAGATAGTGAAGGGAGACGAAAATTTAATAGTAATGGGTGACTGGAATTCGAGTGTAGGAAAAGGGAGAGAAGGAAACATAGTAGGTGAATATGGACTGGGGCTAAGAAATGAAAGAGGAAGCCGCCTGGTAGAATTTTGCACAGAGCACAACTTAATCATAGCTAACACTTGGTTTAAGAATCATGAAAGAAGGTTGTATACGTGGAAGAACCCTGGAGATACTAAAAGGTATCAGATAGATTATATAATGGTAAGACAGAGATTTAGGAACCAGGTTTTAAGTTGTAAGACATTTCCAGGGGCAGATGTGGACTCTGACCACAACCTCTTGGTTATGACCTGTAGATTAAAACTGAAGAAACTGCAAAAATGTGGGAAATTAAGGAGATGGGACCTGGATAAACTGAAAGAATCAGAGGTTGTACAGAGTTTCAGGGAGAGCATAAGGGAACAATTGACAGGAATAGGGGAAAGAAATACAGTAGAAGAAGAATGGGTAGCTTTGAGAGATGAAGTAGTGAAGGCAGCAGAGGATCAAGTAGGTAAAAAGATGAGGGCTAGTAGAAATCCTTGGGTAACAGAAGAAATATTGAATTTAATTGATGAAAGGAGGAAATATAAAAATTCAGTAAATGAAGCAGGCAAAAACGAATACAAACTTCTCAAAAATGTGATCGACAGGAAGTGCAAAATGGCTAAGCAGGGATGGCTAGAGGACAAATGTAAGGATGTAGAGGCTTATCTCACTAGGGGTAAGATAGATACTGCCTACAGGAAAATTAAAGAGACCTTTGGAGATAAGAGAACCACAAGTATGAACATCAAGAGCTCAGATGGAAACCCAGTTCTAAGCAAAGAAGGGAAAGCAGGAAGGTGGAAGGAGTATATAGAGAGTCTATACAAGGGCAATGTACTTGAGGACAATATTATGGAAATTGAAGAGGAAGTAGATGAAGATGAAATGGGAGATACAATACCGCTTGAGGAGTTTGACAGAGCAGTGAAAGACCTGAGTCGAAACAAGGCCCCCGGAGTAGACAACATTCCATTGGAACTACTGACGGCATTGGGCGAGCCAGTCCTGAGAAAATTCTACCAGCTGGTGAGCAAGATGTGTGAGACAGGCGAAATACCCTCAGACTTCAAGAAGAATATAATAATTCCAATCCCAAAGAAAGCAGGTGCTGACAGATGTGAAAATTACCGAACTATCAGTTTAATAAGTCACAGCTGCAAAATACTAACGCGAATTCTTTACAGACGATTGGAAAAACTGGTAGATGCGGACCTCGGGGAGGATCAGTTTGGATTCCGTCGAAATGTTGGAACACGTGAGGCAATACTGACCTTACGACTTATCTTAGAAGAAAGATTAAGAAAAGGCAAACCTACTTTTCTAGCATTTGTAGACTTAGAGAAAGCTTTTGACAATGTTGACTGGAATACTCTTTTTCAAATTCTAAAGGTGGCAGGGGTAAAATACAGGGAGCGAAAGGCTATTTACAATTTGTACAGAAACCAGATGGCAGTCATAAGAGTCGAGGGGCATGAAAGGGAAGCAGTTGTTGGGAAAGGAGTGAGACAGGTTTGTAGCCTCTCCCCGATGTTATTCAATCTGTATATTGAGCAAGCAGTAAAGGAAACAAAAGAAAAATTTGGAGTAGGTACTAAAATTCATGGAGACGAAGTAAAAACTTTGAGGTTCGCCGATGACATTCTAATTCAGTCAGAGACGGCAAAGGACTTGGAAGAGCAGTTGAACGGAATGGACAGTGTCTTGAAAGGAGGATATAAGATGAACATCAACAAAAGCAAAACGAGGATAATGGAATGTAGTCAAATTAAATTGGGTGATGCTGAGGGAATTAGATTAGGAAATGAGACACTTAAAGTAGTAAAGGAGTTTTGCTATTTAGGAAGTAAAATAACTGATGATGGTCGAAGTAGAGAGGATATAAAATGTAGACTGGCAATGGCAAGGAAAGCGTTTCTGAAGAAGAGAATTTTGTTAACATCGAATATAGATTTAAGTGTCAGGAAATCATTTCTGAAAATATTTGTTTGGAGTGTAGCCATGTATGAAAGTGAAACATGGACGATAACTAGTTTGGACAAGAAGAGAATAGAAGCTTTCGAAATGTGGTGCTACAGAAGAATACTGAAGATAAGGTGGATAGATCACGTAACTAATGAGGAGGTATTGAATAGGATTGGGGAGAAGAGAAGTTTGTGGCACAACTTGACTAGAAGAAGGGATCGGTTGGTAGGACATGTTTTGAGGCATCAAGGGATCACAAATTTAGCATTGGAGGGCAGTGTGGAGGGTAAAAATCGTAGAGGGAGACCGAGAGATGAGTACACTAAGCAGATTCAGAAGGATGTAGGTTGTAGTAGGTACTGGGAGATGAAGCAGCTTGCACAGGATAGAGTAGCATGGAGAGCTGCATCAAACCAGTCTCAGGACTGAAGACAACAACAACAACATAGCCCCAACATATCTGACTTGGTTCAGAAGCAAGCTGTGCTGATGTGAGCAGGTCCTAACCTTGACATCCTACATTGAGGCTGGATTGCAAAAGAAACTAGAGACATCAGTGGCATTTGTTGATATGTCGGCAGCATATGACACTCAGTGGCTAGATGGACTCCTGCTGAAGTTAAAAAAGCATGTCCCAAGCAAGCAAATGACGACACTTGTGGGAAATACGTTAACCAACTGCTACTTCAAAGTTAGCGTTGGACAAAAACACAGCAAGTCATTTACTTTGGAAAATGGGCTCCCCCAAGGGCTCGTCCTGCCAACCCTACTCTTCAACCTGCACACCAGTGACATGCCAAACACGGCTAGTGCAAAGTTTTGCTATGCCAACGACCTTGTCATAGCGGTACAAACCATCACACTTGAGGAAGGAGAAGCTATGTTATCTAGAGACTTAGAAACTCTCAACACATACTGCAAAGCATGGAGACTCCATCCAAATGCTATAAAGACAGAAGTCTGCGCATTTCATCTAAACAACAGAATTGAGAACCAGCAGTTGAGTGTGAGCTTCTGCCAACAAAAGGTTAGATATAATTTATGGCCTAAATACCTTGGTGTCACACTAGAGCGGTCTCTGACGTATAAAAAACACTTGGGAAAAACAAGCCCAAAACTAAAGACCTGAAAGAACATCGTAAAGAAACTATCTGGTACAACATGGGCTACCGACGCATCGACTCTACGTACCATAGTACTAACGCTGGTGTACCCAGTTGCCGAATGATGTGCTCCAGTGTGACAACATAGTACCCACGCAAGGAAGCTGTACCTCCGCCAGGACTAGAAAAATATTTTTTCATATTCAGTGCATTGTGCTGCCACCTACTGCCAGGAACTCCATATCAGAGACCTCAGTAGTCACCAGACATCGGGAGAGAGGATGGGGTGCTCCGCGGAACTCACGGACTTCGAACGTGGTCAGGTGATACAGTGTCACTTGCGTCATACGCCTGTACGCGAGATTTCCACACTCCATAAACATCTCTCTGTCCACTGTTTCCGATGTGATAGTGAAGTGGAAACGTGAAGGGACACGTACAGCACAAAAGCGGACAGGCCGACCTCGTCTGTTAACTGACAGAGACCGCCGACAGTCGAAGAGGATCGAATGTGCAATAGGGAGACGTCTGTCCAGACCACCACACAAGAATTCGACTGCATCAGGATCCACTGCAAGTACTAAGACAGTTAGGCGGGAGGTGAAAAAACTTGGATTTCATGGTCGAGAGACTGCTCATAAGTCACACATTACACTGGTAAATGCCAAATGACGCCTCGCTTGGTGTAAGGAGCGTAAACACTGGGCGACTGAACAGTGTAAAAACGTTGTGTGGCGTGACGAATCACGGTACGCAATGTGGCAGTCCGATGGCATGGTATGGGTATGGCGAATGCCCGGTGAACGTTATCTGCCAGCGTATGTAATGCCAACAGTAAAATTCGCAGGCAGTGGTGTTGTGGTGTGGTCGTGTTTTTCATGGAGGGGAATTATACCCCTTGTTGTTTTGCGTGGCACTATCACAGCACAGCCTACAGTGATGTTTTAAGCACCTTCTTGCTTCCCACTGTTGAAGAGCAATTCGAGGATGGCGACTGCATCTTTCAACACGATCATGCACCTGTGCACAATGCACGGCCTGTGGCGGAGTGCTTACACGACAATAACATGTCTGTAATGGACTGGCCTGCACAGAGTCTTGACCTGAATCCTATAGAACACCTTTGGGGAGTTGTGGAATGCCGACTTGGTTCCAGGTTTTCCCGATCAACATCGATACCTCTCCTCAGCACAGCACTCTTTGAACAATGGGCTGCCATTCCCCAAGAAACCTTCCAGTACATGACTGGACGTATGCCTGCGAGAGTGGAACCTGTCATTAAGGTTAAGGGCAGGCCAACACCATATTGAATTGCAGCATTACCGATGGAAGGCGCCACGAACTTGTAAGTCATTTTCAGCCAGGTGTCCGGATACTTATGATCACATAGTGTAAGCACGCAGCCAGTAGTATGAAGAAAGGAAGATTAGGGTTTAACATCTCGTAGATGACGATTTCATTAAGGATGGAGCACAAGCTCGATTGCTGCAGAATGGAACTTTATGACAGTACCACACATATATTGCTTCTGCGTTAGGAAGTAGAGTTGGCAACTTAATATTCTTAACCATGCTGGAGGGAAACACATAATTAAAGGCTTTTGGCTTAAGATCCGTAAATTTTCTTTTGCTGAGGCAGATCTGAGAGAATTCGGTGACGAACCTGGTTGACAGAAACGCTATGAAAATGGGACGGCTCAAGGGCCCCTCACGCATCCCCCGCCTCTTCTGGGCTGCTGGTTTGCAGAAGTGTTATAGCCGCACGCTAGCCGGTTATCGTTGACCCGCGACGTGGCACGGTCTTGGAAGTTATAGCAAGGCGACTGCTGCTAACTTGAGCATTTCTAGTGCGACGAATCTGCATTTACTGTTGGCGGTTGCAAATACGCGACACCATTATGCCATGTTCAGTGTGGGAAAGTTCCGGAATCCAGCCATCCAGATGAGGTCAGTAAATCAGAAGGGTCATCAGCACAGTTGCTATAGCGTTAATGTCTGAACCGATGGGTGGCGGCACAGCATATACAGTGCACCAACGTCTGACCAGTTAATGCATATACAGTAAGCAAGAGTGCAGATTTTTTGGCAGGTTTCCCCTGCCTTTTAGCTTGTTTTGATAGGAATTCTTGGTCGTCTCTGTGGTGAAACTTATGAATCGTCGCCTCCGAGCTGTTTACTTCTGGGAACTGAATAGAACGCGAGAGAGTCGAAGTCTGTAAGGTGATGCCTGGCCGAGAGGGCAATGGGAGGGAGAAGCCTCTAG
Source organism: Schistocerca gregaria (assembly GCF_023897955.1). NCBI lineage: Eukaryota > Metazoa > Arthropoda > Insecta > Orthoptera > Acrididae > Schistocerca > Schistocerca gregaria. Next base: position 378,966,419 of record NC_064931.1, read on the forward strand.
TTGCGGCCTGACACAGTTGTCGCTGAATCGATCTAGTAAGTGTCTTTTTTTAGCGTTAGTGCTGCTTTTGATCTGAGCAGCTCTGAACGGCCGAGAGCAATTCCACGACTTGTGCTGCTTGTCTGTGTCTTTACTTATTTGAATCTATGATCCGGTTTCAGATTGCGTTTGCGAGCTCCGCAGATTTTGGAAAGTTAGTCGTGGCACCGTAGCATTCTTCTGTTCACCACATATTGAGAGAACAGTCCGTCCCAAGTAAGCTTCGTTCAAGCAATAATTTATTGTACTTTTTAGCAATCCATGCGCATTCCACTGTGGAATATAATTAGTTAGATTTTTCAGAGGTAATTGCTCTTTCATTGAGCTTCAAGTAAGCAATCATTTATGTCTCAATTACGAATAAATATTCATTTTTATTGTGAAGCAATTGAGAGAAAATAAATCCGGTATTTAAAACACTTTATTTGTTTTCCCCCTTTTTTATTGTCTTACAACAGTCCAGGTCACGCCACCCTCATTAAATAACAAATATAACCGATATCTTCTGTATAACCGAATTATGCTCTTACTTGACGGTATTTCGTTGTAAAGCAGGTGCCCCTACAGGGAACAATGTCTATATGATACGAAATTCAATTAATTTGTATGAGAAATGACTAATGATAACTGCTATCATCCGCATTCATACATTCTTGAGATGACAGAGCTTTTTCAATTACTGTGATAAGTAAAACAATATAGTGGGTTAAGGCAATATAAGGCATACAACAAATTGGTATTGTTTGAGTATTGAGCACTTCAGTGTAGCAAATAGCACTCTCCACTGCCGAGCTCCAGCATATCGTACTCAGGCCAGCGATCTTCAACACAGCGGTGCACATTTCAGCTTCTACAAACACGTAAATACAGAGGTGGGCCAGAAGCCATGAAAAGTTTATACCTATGGATAACGCTTTTATTTATTCTTTTCTCCATTATGTCTTCATATTGTGACAGAAGAAGGACTGGAGATTGAACCATCCTTGGTCTTTATGTCTGTGAAATATCAATTAATCTAATGATAAACAGAAACGTTATTCACAGTTATAGCCCCTTCATGATTTTTGACCCATCCTGTACATTGTCAGCAAGACGCATATTACATACAGTTATTTGCCATTACTGTTACTAATCAGTCCGGAGTCGTGGTCGTGCGGAAGCGTTCTCGCTTCCCACGCCCCGGATCCCGTGTTCGATTCCCGGCGGGATCAGGGATTTTCTCTGGTTCGTAATGACTGGGTGTTGTGTGCTGCCCTTAGGTTAACTAGGTTTGTATAGTTCTAAGTTGTAGGGGACTGATGACCATGGTGTTATGTCCAATAGTGCTCAGAACCATTTGAACGTTCCACACACACACGCACACACGCACACATATGTATATTGTAGATACCGCAAGACTGGTACTTTCTATCATATTCAGGGAAAATTGTTATTTATTCTATTGAATGAAACTAAAGTTTTCTAAGCCGTTTTCATGCTTTATGTGACAAACCACTTGCCTGATTTGGCAAGAAGGTAAGTAATTGTAACCCCATGCATGAGTAATTGTCTTGAATTTTTCTAAGTGTGACAGCTGTGATGTCAGCCTGCTGTTTTTGCCGTATTTTATAGTGATAAATATGGTTCTGTTACTTTTCCTTTTTGCATATCAGAATGGAAATGGATGTGACTACAGGTATCGTATTTCTTTAATACTGAAAAATTATTTTGAAACAGTAATAAATTATATAAACAATATCGAGGTATCATCAGTACAATTATTTTTCAGTTTGCAGGCCACTTAACAGAGATAGCATGTTGAACACTGTAGGCCTATTGCACGACACTATGTGTTCAACAAATCTCATTTTCGGATACAACGTGCTGTAAGTACATTTCATTTCGAAAATGCAGGTTTCTTCGTACGTCTTCAGAATATTTTTGGGTTGGATTCGAATAATCCATTTGAGTTCTCAGAAGATAATTTCGAATGAGTCGTATTTCATATCACAGGGTAAGGTCGGGTAAGAGTATAGGCCTGATAAAGGGTTTGCAATGGCATTTTCTCTACACTGGCAGTACTGACCGACAAGAAAAAAACTACATTCAGTTGTTGGTTCTACAGCGACCCCATCACATGTTATCTTGAAGAGCTCCGCCAGATTTATTGTTTGTAGCATGTAAATGGAAGTTTTTGTATCAAATAATGTAATCGCTAAGTTGTGTATCGTAAACAATAAGCACTAGCTAGGTATGCACTAGAAAATAAAAGTATTTTTCAAGAGAATCACCTTTCTGTGAGGAACAAACCATGGCACGACAAAGAGGGAAACGAATAATGACTACCATTTGTGATATTTTTTTAAACTGTGTGGCGCATCGGTTAATAGTATGCTGTAAGATGGAGGGAAAGACCAAGGGTGTACTCCTAACGCCCCCTCCCCCCCCCCCCCCCTCACTTCCCTCTTCGTTTCCAACGGTTACTATTGCAGGAAGACCCATTAGGCAGACAGATGTGTTTTGTTTCGAGATGCACATTCTAGAGTAACCGCAACTCAATGAGCTGAAAAATATTCGAGGCAACCGGAGTATTACCGTTCAATACGAATTTCTTCACAGCAGAAGAATTTTCTCAATCAGAAATCACTGAGAGAGCCGAATTTCCAACAACTGAAGAAAGGAAAAGGAGTTCAACAGAAGCCCACGCACATATACTGCTCCTCAGTCACAGATGATTTCTCTGTGCAGTCCCCGGGAAAAACCAAGAACGTGACACAAATGAAGTTCAGAGAGCTAATGTACGAACAGCTGAAGGCCTATCCAGTATTTATCCACTGCCTAAATTTAATCGACCAACAACATAGATGTACATTGCAAAGAAATTTGAGATTTTGTCTGGGTCTCAGTACAAAAATGCCTTGTTAGACAAACAAGCTAAACCAGACAAAACCAAGAAGTGACAAAATACCAGTACCAACAACGCAGAATCTCTTGCGACGATCTGGACTTAACAGCTCCATCAGCTTCAGGGTCAACCAGTCCCCAACCCAAGGAGGGATCTGATGTTTTGAATTGCCCAGGGTGAAGGATACAAGGAGCCTATCACCGACGACTGGATTAAGTGTGACAATTGCTTCCAATGGTGGCAAGAAGAATCCACAGGTTATGAAGGACAAGGTGAATTTTCTAGTCACTTATATTAGTACATTCTCTTTGGCTACATGTCACGTACTCTTACCAAATCGTGCGGCTAAGAGTACGAACGAGCAGTGTCTCACATATGTTGACATATAACGATTGTGTTAAAAGTTAAGCAGCTGTAACTGATATATGTAGTTTCTGAATACAATATAAATACTTTTTATAAGAAAAGTATGTTTTAACCTTCTCATGTATTACATTAAGACGTAAAATACTAAGTGCTTACTCATTCCCAACTTTCGCCTATCCTTGTGTATTCCTCACCTATCACCCATAAGTGAACAACCCATAAGTAGGTCACTTGCCTGACAGTATGGAGTTCTGTGATGCATTTAAGCTAAGGTACAGCCTGACCAATGATTGTTCTTCACCAATGTGTTGTGTTCCTGGTAACCCGTAGTACATTCAAGTTGCTTTCAACTTGCAGTCCAAGATTTGTATACAGACTTTGACATGCCCAATGGAGCTGTTTTTCCGTTTAACTCACAGTTACTACATTTCCTAAATTACTTTCGTGGGCGAGTATTTTGGGTTAGTTCTTGGTGAACATTCACGAATGTTCAAGGTCATAAACATTCAGGTTGGCTTGTAGCGATATTATACGCTACCATCTAGGGACAGGAGGTGGGTCTACATTGTAAGATACAGAAACACCATTTCTTCCAATCAAAGGTCGAGTAACAGTGACTTATTTTCTTACCGCTTAATCAAAATACTGTCATAGTTTGGGAAATTATGTATCACCTACATTTCACACTCGATGCCACCACAATTACTGCAGCACACATTGATGTATCCAAGGCCGTTTCAAGGGCCAAGCGACCAGACAGCCACTTGGGGCGCCAAGCTGAGGGGGTGCCTAAGGTGCCACAACTGCTAAGATTTCAGTATATAGGATGTGTCATTATTAGTGGCGGCCTCTTGGGGCGCCAAGATGAGACTGGTGCTAGAGACTCCGAAAGGCAAGATTTGTAATACAATGTGTATCACAGTTAGTAACGAAAATTGACACAGGTGAAAATGCATGAGGTAAAAAGGGGAAAGACGGTTGGGGGGAGGGGGGTGCAAATGAATGATCATCACTTGTTCTCGAACTGGCCCTCTTTGTGTCATAGCATCAGGTTGTGTATGCTTAAAAGAACAGATGATCAGTTTAAATAGACTTAATTTTATAAGATGCATCGGCAACTGTTTTTGGTGTTGTAAAATCTAATATCATCACAAAGGAGTCCTCATCAAAACGGTTACGAACCATTAGCACTTAGAACTTTATTGTCAATTATTGTGCCGGTTACCACATGCATATGTGTCCATGGTACGGTTAATGTTGTCGAATGGCATTATGTAAACGTAAATTATTGCATTTTTTGGACCTGTAACCAACCAAATGAACGCCCATGCCTTATTCCACCTGCTGCTGAGCCAGTATTGCAATTTCTCACCGAGCAACAAGTCGTTGTTCGATAGAGGAACATCCCCATACGTCTCTCTCCGATCTTCCATTAAGTGGGGAAAATAATGCCATAGTAGTGCACTGCAACTTACAATACATTTGCAACTGTTTTATGGTTGGCTGAAACCAAAACTAATAAAAGTAGCATCAGTCTTCAGGAAATGAAATTATCTTTACCCTCTCCTAAAACAACTGTCAATACATTTTCTTCTCTGTACGAGAAAAAGGATGAGATTCTCGTCCTTGGAATGCTTCTTTCTTGTACCTTACCCTGTAACCACAAGAGACAATAGAAAATCCCAAGTAACTTTGCGGTACTTGTCTCACATTTGTATAACTTCTGTTGAACCCGTAGGTGATCGTTCTCCATATTGTACATGTTGTCTATTTGTTGTCAATTTGGCTGATAATGTTAGGTAACGATGTTCAATGTTTACAACTACTACATACCCATTAAGATCTAAAAATGCTGTATAGCGAAGCATATCATGAGTAAAAAATAAAATAATTTTGGTGAGCCAAACGTGGTCACAGTCACACTGAAGGATTTCATGTCGAAAGTAATGATGCTGTCAATTTTTCGGCCACTTCATTTAATCCAAGTTTCGGGAGCAAACAAAAGACCAAGGTTGCGCAGTGGTTACGAAACTAAATGTTGAATTGGGAGGATCTGGTTTCTACTCCCTGACTTGCCAACCAGATTCAGGTTTATGTGATTTTTCTAACATACTGAGGTGATAAAAGTCGTGGGATAGATATATGTGCATATACAGATGGCGTGAGCATTGCGTACACTAGGTATAAAAGGACAGTGCATTGGCGAAGCTGTCGTTTGTACTGAGGTGATTCATATGAAAAGCTTCCTAACATGATTATGGCCACACGAAAGGAGTTAACACACTAGAACGTGAAATGGTAGATGGAGATAGCGGCATGGGACGTTCCATTTCGGAAATCGTTAGGGAATTCAGTATCCACAGATTCAGAGTGTCACGAATGTGCTGACAATACCAAATTTCTTTCATTACCTCTCTTCATAAACAGCGTAATGGCCGACGGCCTTCACATAACGACTAAAAGCAGCGGCGTTTGCGTAGAGTTGTCTGTGCTAACAGATAAGCAACACTACCACGAAATGACGGCAGAAATCAATGACAGTGCTACGAAATTTGGCGTCAATGGACAATGGCAGCACACGACTGAGACAAGTAGTGCCTTTTCTAACAGCACGACATCACCTGCAGAGCCTTACCTGGGCTCGTGACCATATCGCTTGGACCCTAAACGGCTGCAAAACCATAGCCTGGTCACATAAGTTAAAATGTTATTTTGTAAGAGCCGATAATAGGTTTCGAGTGTGGTGCAGACCCCACAAAGCCATGGACTGGTTGGTTGATTTGGTAGAAGAGACCAAACAGCGAGGTCATCGGTGTCATCGGATTAGGGAAGGATGTTGGCCATGTCCTTTCAAAGAAACCATCCCGGCATTTGCCTGAACCGATTCAGGGAAATCACGGAAAACCTAAATCAGGATGGCCGGACGCAGGATTGAACCGTCGTCCTCCAGAATGCGAATCAAGTATGCTGACCACTGTGCCACCTCGCTCAGTGAAGCCATGTAGTGCCAGTAGTGCTAGTGTCGTCGTAACTGCCGTCTGCTTCAAATCTCCTGTGCAGCAAGCTACGTGAATATAAGTATTAACTGTGTTTTTCTAACTTGTCACTTCTTTTTCCACGTGTTTTTGCTTTTAGGAAGCTTTAATTTTCGAGTAATAGTAATAGTGTTCCATAGATTTCGTGTTTGTTTTGAATACAGTCCAGAGACAGTTAGTGCTTATTTTCATTGTTGCCAAGAAGAAGTGACTAGTAACCACAGTTTAGTCAGCAATCAGCCACCTTTAGTGAATTAGCAGTGCAGTTAAAAGTTGACTACTTAACTCTCTAGAGTAAATTGTTGATTTCTTAGGATGGATAGGATGTGTGACTGCTGTGTACGGACGCAGGAGGAGCTGGTCACTGTTCGCGAACAGCTGAACGTGCTGATGGCCGGGGCAGCCGTCTTCATGCTGCTGCCTCGGAGTGTAACGGCAGTGGGGAGTCTGGTGCCTCGCATGGTACACCCCAGGTGTTAATGCTTCACCCACGGTCCCTGCTGTCGAGACATCTTCGCGGGTACTGGGCGCAGTTGGGCCAACCTCTCCCCAAGAGGATTGGCGGGTCCAACTGCGTTAGCGTCGCACGAGGCGGAGGGTCAATGTGGAGGCTGGCCGTGTGGCATTGCCCGCGCTGCCTGTGAATAGACATGTAGCCGCTCCTTGAGCAAGGTCCGAACAGGAACACGGAGGGAGGGGTTTATTAGTGATGGGGAACTCCAATGTTAGGCGGGTGATGGAGCCCCTTAGGGGAATAGTGGAAAGGTCTGGGAAGAAGCGAGTGTTCACTCTGTCTGCTTGCCAGTGGGTCTCATCCGAGATGTGGAGGAGGCCCCGCCGGCGGCGATAGAGAGCACTGGGTGCACCCGACCGCAAATTAATGATTGCTCATGTCGGCACCAACGACTGGTGCCATCTGGATTCAGAGGTCATCCTCAGGTCATACACGTGGTTGGCGTAGTTGGTGAAGGTGGAAAGCCTCGCACGTGGGGTGCAGTCTGAGCTAACTATTTGTAGTATCGTTCCCAGAACCCTATCGTAGTCCTCTGGTTTGGAGCCAAGTTGTAGGCTCAGACGATTCTGTGGAGATTTCTCGACCTCTGCTATTGAGTAGAGAAATGTAGGGTCCTCCTGAATAGGTCAGGCGTGCACTACACGCAGGGAGAGGACAAGGGTAGCGGAGTACGTGTGGAGGGCACATGTGGGTTTTTTAGGTTAGAGAATTCCCTCCATAGGCCCGACAAGATGCCTCCTGAGACGCGACAAGGTAGCAGTAGGCAAAACGCTACAGGGAATGACAATATTAATGTGGTAATACTAAACTGTAGAAGCGTTTCTAGAATGTTCCCAGAACTGCTCTCATTAACAAACGACCACAATGCCCACATAGTACTAGGGACGGAAAGTTGGCTGAAACCAAATGTAAACAGTAATTAAATTCTAAACTCAGATTGGAATGTATACCGCAGAGACAGGCTGGACAGTGAAGGGTGAGGCGTGTTTATAGCGATAAAGAGTGCAATAGTATCGAAGGAAATTGAAGAATCCGGTCGCATTGGCCGTGCGGTTCTAGGCACTTCAGTCCGGAACCGAGTGACTGCTACCGCAGTTTCGAATCCTGTCTCGGGCGTGGATGTGTGTGAGGTCCTTAGGTTAGTTAGGTTTAAATAGTTCTACGTTCTAGGGGACTGATGACCTCAGATGTTGAGTCCCACAGTGCTCAGGGCCATTTGAACCATTTGAAATTGACGGAGATCCGAAATGTGAAATAATTTAGGTGAAATTAACGGTGAAAGCAGGCTCAAACATGGTAACTGGATGTCTCTATAGACCCCCTGGCTCAGCAGCTGTTGTGGCAGAACACCTGAAGGATAATTTAGAAAATATTTCGAGTAGATGTCCCTATCATGTTATATTTCTGGGGGGAGATTTAAATGTACCAGATATAGACAGGGATACTCAAACGTTTATAACGGGTCGCAGGGACAAAGAATCCAGTGAAATTTTTTTAAGTGCGTTATCTGAAAACTACCTTGAGCAGTTAACCAGAGAACCGACTCCTGGCGACACATATTAGACCTTATGGTGACAAATAGACCCGAACTATTTGAAACAGTTGACGCAGAACAGGGAATCAGCGATCATAAAGCGATTACAGCATCGATGATTTCAGCCTTAAATAGAAATATTAAAAAAGTTAGGAAGAATTTTTTTGTTTTGCAAAAGTGACAAAAAGCAGATTACAGAGTACTTGACAGCTCAACACAAAAGTTTTATCTCAAGTACAGATAGTGTTGAGGATCAGTGGACAAAGTTCAAAACCATCGTACAATATGCATTAGATGAGTATGTGCCAAGCAAGATCGCAAGAGATGGAAATTAGCCACCGTGGTACAACGACCGAGTTATAAAACTGCTACGGAAGCAAAGGGAACTTCACAGCAATCATAAACATAGCCAAAGCCTTGCAGAAAACAAAAATTACACAAAGCGAAATGTAGTGTGAGGAGGGCTATGCGAGAGGCGTTCAATGAATTCGAAAGTAAAGTTCTATGTACTGACTTGGCAGAAAATCCTAAGAAATTTTGGTCTTATGTCAAAGTGCCCCCCCATGAACCATGGACCTTGCCATTGGTGGGGAGGCTTGCGTGCCTCAGCGATACAGATAGCCGTACCGTAGGTGCAACCACAATGGAGTGGTATCTATTGAGAGGCCAGACAAACGTGTGGTTCCTGTTGAGGGGCAGCAGCCTTTTCAGTAGTTGCAGGGGCAACAGTCTGGATGATTGACTCATCTGGCCTTGTAACATTAACCAAAACAGCCTTGCTGTGCTGGTACTGTGAACGGCTGAAAGCAAGGGGAAACGACGGCCGTGATTTTTCCCGAGCTCATGCAGCTTTACTGTATGATTAAATGATGATGGCGTCCTCTTGGGTAAAATATTCCGGAGGAAAAATAGTCCCCCATTCGGATCTCCAGGTGGGGACTAGTCAAGAGGATGTAGTTATCAGGAGAAAGAAAACTGGCGTTCTACAGATCGGAGCGTGGAATGTCAGATCCCTTAATAGGGCAGGTAGGTTAGAAAATTTAAAAAGGGAAATGGATAGGTTAAAGTTAGATTTAGTGGGAATTAGTGAAGTTCGGTGGCAGAGGGAACAAGACTTCTGGTCAGGTGAGTACAGGGTTATAAACACAAAATCAAATAGGGGTAATGCAGGAGTATGTTTAATAATGAATAGCAAAATAGGAATGCGGGTAATCTACTATAAACAGCATAGTGAACGATTTATGGTGGCCAAGATAGACACGAAGCCCACACCTACTACAGTAGTACAAGTTTATGTGCCAACTAGCTCTGCAGATGACGAAGAAATTGAAGAAATGTATGATGAAATAAAAGAAATTATTCAGATAGTGAAGGGTGACGAAAATTTAATAGTCATGGGTGACTGGAATTCGGTAGTAGGAAAAGGGAGAGAAGGAAACGTAGTAGGTGAATATGGACTGGGGCAAAGAAATGAAAGAAGAAGCCGCCTGGTAGAATTTTGCACAGAGCACAACTTAATCATAGCTAACACTTGGTTCAAGAATCATAAAAGAAGTCTGTATCCATGGAAGAAGCCTGGAGATACTGACAGGTTTCAGATAGATTATATAATGGTACGACAGAGATTTAGGAACCAGGTTTTAAATTGTAAGACATTTCCAGGGGCAGATGTGGACTCTGACCACAATCTATTGGTTATGACCTGTGGATTAAAACTGAAGAAACTGCAAAAAGGTGGGAATTCAAGGATATGGGACCTGGATAAACTAAGAGAACCAGAGGTTGTACAGAGTTTTAGGGGGAGCATAACGGAGTAATTGACAGGAATGGGGGAAAGAAATACAGTAGAAGAAGAATGGGTAGCTTTGAGAGATTAAGTAGTGAAGGCAGCAGAGGATCAAGTAGGTAAAAAGATGAGGGCTAGTAGAAATCCTTGGGTAACAGAAGAAATATTGAATTTAATTGATGAAAGGAGAAAATATAAAAATGCCGTAAATGAAGCAGGCAAAAACGAATACAAACTTCTCAAAAATGTGATCGACAGGAAGTGCAAAATGGCTAAGCAGGGATGGCTAGAGGACAAATGTAAGGATGTAGAGGCTTATCTCACTAGGGGTAAGATAGATACTGCCTACAGGAAAATTAAAGAGACCTTTGGAGATAAGAGAACCACAAGTATGAACATCAAGAGCTCAGATGGAAACCCAGTTCTAAGCAAAGAAGGGAAAGCAGGAAGGTGGAAGGAGTATATAGAGGGTCTATACAAGGGCAATGTACTTGAGGACAATATTATGGAAATTGAAGAGGGAGTAGATGAAGATGAAATGGGAGATACGATACCGCGTGAGGAGTTTGACAGAGCAGTGAAAGACCTGAGTCGAAATAAGGCCCCCGGAGTAGACAACATTCCATTGGAACTACTGACGGCATTGGGCGAGCCAGTCCTGACAAAATTCTACCATCTGGTGAGCAAGATGTATGAGACAGGCGAAATACCCTCAGACTTCTAGAAGAATATAATAATTCCAATCCCAAAGAATGCAGGTGTTGGCAGATGTGAAAATTACCGAACTATCAGTTTAATAAGTCACAGCTGCAAAATACTAACACGAATTCTTTACAGACGAATGGAAAAACTAGTAGAAGCCGACCTCGGGGAGCAGTGGTTGGGAAGGGAGTGAGACAGGGTTGTAGTCTCTCCCCGATGTTATTCAATCTGTATATTGAGCAAGGAAACAAAAGAAAAATTCGGAGTAGGTATTAAAATCCATGGAGAAGAAATCAAAACTTTGAGGTTCGCCGATGACATCGTAATTCTGTCAGAGACAGCAAAGGAATTGGAAGAACAGTTAAACGGAATGGATAGTGTCTTGAAAGGAGGATATAAGATGAACATCAACAAAAGCAAAACGATGATAATGGAATGTAGTCGAATTAAGTCGAGTGATGCTGAGGGAATTACATTAGGAAATGAGACACTTAAAGTAGTAAAGGAGTTTTGGTATTTGGGGAGCAAAATTACTGATGATGGTCGAAGTAGAGAGGATATAAAATGTAGACTGGCAATGGCAAGGAAAGCGTTTCTGAAGAAAAGAACTTTGTTAACATCGAGTAGAGATTTAAGTGTCAGGAAGTCATTTCTGAAAGTATTTGTATGGAGTGTAGCCATGTATGGAAGTGAATCGTGGACGATAAATAGTTTGGACAAGAAGAGAATAGAAGCTTTCGAAATATGCTGCTACAGAAGGATGCTGAAGATTAAATGGGTAGATCACATAACTAATGAGGAAGTATTGAATCGGATTGGGGAGAGGAGAAGTTTGTGGCACAACTTGACCAGAAGAAGGGATCAGTTGGTAGGGCATGTTCTGAAGCATCAAGGGATCACCAATTTCGTATTGGAGGGCAGCGTGGACGGTAAAAATCGTAGAGGGAGACCAAGAGATGACTACACTAAGCAGATTCAGAAGGATGCAGGCTGCAGTAGGTACTGGGAGATGAAGAAGCTTGTACAGGATAGAGTAACATGGAGAGCTGCACCAAACCAGTCTCAGGACTGAAGACCACAACAACAACATGTCAAAGTGGTAGGTGGATCAAAACAAAATGTCCAGACACCTTGTGGCGAAGATGGTACTGAAACAGACGATGGCAGACTAAAGGCCGAAATAGTAAATGTCTTTTTCTAAAGCTGTTTCACAGAGGAATACTGCACTGTAGTTCCTGCTCTAGATTGTCGCACAAATGACAAAATAGTAGATATCGAAATAGATGACAGAGGGCAAGAAAAACAATTAAAATCGGTGAAAAGAGGAAAGGCTGCTGGACCTGATGGTATACCAGTTCGATTTTACACAGAGTACGCGAAGGAACTTGCCCTCCTTCTTGCAGCGGTGTGCCGTAGGTCTGTATAAGAGCGTAGCGGTCCAGAAGATTGGAAAAGGGCACAGGTCATCCCCGTTTTCAAGAAGAGACGTCGAACAGATGTGCAGAACTATAGACCTATATCTCTAACGTCGATCAGTTTTAGAATTTTGGAACACGTATTGAGTTCGAGTATAATGACTTTTCTGGAGACTAGAAATCTACTCTGTAGGAATCAGCATGGTTTTCGAAAAAGACGATCGTGTGAAACCCAGCTAGTGCTATTCGTGCACCACACTCACATAGCCATAGACATGGGTTCCCAGGTATATGCCATGTTTCTTGACTTCCGCAAGGTGTTTGATACAGTTCCCCACAGTCGTTTAATGAACAAAGTAAGAGCATGTGGACTATCAGACCAATTGTGTGATTGGATTGAACAGCTCCTAGATAACAGAACGCAACATGTCATTCTCAATGGAGAGAAGTCTTCCGAAGTGAGAGTGAGGAAATGCAATCCGACAACAAAGGAAGTAGGTTACAGTACGCTTGTTCGCCCAATGCTTGAATACTGCTCAGCAGTGTGGGATCCGCACCAGGTGGGGTTGATAGAGGAGATAGAGAAGATCCAACGGAGAGCAGCGCGCTTCGTTACAGGATCATTAAGTAATTGCGAAAGCGTTACGGAGATGGTAGATAAACTCCAGTGGAAGACTCTGCAGGAGAGACGCTCAGTAGCTCGGTACGGGCTTTTGTTGAAGTTTCGAGAACATACCTTCACCGAAGAGTCAAGCAGTATATTGCTCCCTCCTACGTATATCTCGCGAAGAGACCATGAGGATAAAATCAGAGAGATTAGAGCCCACACAGAAGCATACCGACAATCCTTCTTTCCACGTACAATACGAGACTGGAATAGAAGGGAGAACCGATAGAGGTACTCAGGGTACCCTCCGCCACACACCGTCAGGTGGCTTGCGGAGTACGGATGTAGATGTAGATGTAGATGATTTCAGGTGTGCAACAGGGGACTGTCGTAGGACCGTTGCTGTTCACATTGTATATAAATGACCTTGTGGATAACATCGGAAGTTCACTGAGGGTTTTTGCGGATGATGCTGTAGTATATCGAGAGGATGTAACAAAGGAAATCTGTTCTGAAGTGCAGGAGTATCTGCCACGAATTGACGCATTGTGCAGGGAATGGCAATTGAACCTCAATGGAGACAAGTGTCATGCGTTGCGAATACGTAGAAAGAAAGATGCTTTATCATTTAGCTACAATATAGCAGGTCAGCAACTGGAAGCAGTTAATTCCATAAATTATCTGGGAGTAATGGAATGACCATATAAAATTAATCGTCGGTAAAGCAGATGCAAGACTGAAATTCATTGGAAGAATCCTAAGAAAATGCAGTCCGAAAACAAAGGAAGTAGGTTACGGTACACTTGTTCGCCCACTGCTTGAATACTGCTCACTGGTGTGGGATCCATACCAGACAGGGTTGATAGAAGAGATACAGAAAATCCAACAGAGAGCAGCGCGCTTCGTTACAGGATCATTTAGTAACAGCGAAAGCGTTACGGAGATGATAGATGAACTCCAGTCGAAGAATCTGCGAGACAGACGCTCAGTAGCTCGGTACAGGCTTTTGTTGAAGTTTCGAGAACATACCTTCACCGAGGAGTCAAGCAGTATATTGCTCCCTCCTACGTATATCTTGCGAAGAAACCAAGAGGATAAAATCAGAGAGATTAGTGCCCACAAGGTCATCAGTCCCTAAGCTTACACACTACTTAACCTAAATCATCCTAAGGACAAACACACACACCCATGCCCAAGGGAGGACTCGAACCTCCGCCAGGGACGAGCCACAAAGTCCATGACTGCAGCGCCTTAGACCACTAGACTAATCCCCCTTCTTGTCTGTCCTAGTTGTTGTTCCTTCTTTTTTAGTCTTAGAATAGATAATTTTAGTGTAACCTTTTTGCAGTGAAAAAAGGTACCTCACTGCACAAGTCACATGAATCAGATGACCGGGGGTAGGTGTTTTTATTTCTTGATACCGGTTTGTAAAAGTCTGCAACAGAGGCGTAAGATGGGATGCTTTTTACTGTCGGATATTTTATTGTGTTATAGAAGGAATTTCACAGTTTCTAAAAGATTATTTCATGTCAGATTACTATGGCGTCTATCTGGCCTTCGTAAACACGACTGTAGTTCCAATATAGTGAATGTAGAAATATATAGAAAACAAACACTTCTAACGGCGTGATGGCTATAATTACATGGGGCTCTGTTAGGTGGCAGTAGGCCTAAATCCTACAAATACTGCGCTGAAGCACGAAACAAGTGTTGTTAGCTTGCTGACACAGTGTTTTATGGTCTGGAACTTCTTACGTGTTGACGAATATTATACATGTCCAAACATGGCATTGTTGAATTCTTTTGTGCAGTGGACTGGATTTCGGTGCCTGGAGGAGGCTGAATGGTTTGTTTCAGGAACTGTTTAATACACTGGAGACTACGACGATGGGTGGCACTCGCGAGCACGTCGGTTTCTATGTTGTAGCGACGGCTTGGGTGAGGATGTGCCATAGCCTACTGTGTTACTGGACTAGTGGCTGGAGATTGGACTACAGTGTAGGTATGACATTTCTGGTCTCATTTTATTTCAAACCCGTATTTAAGATTATTAATTTGACTTCTTTATCTTTGTTTGGGTTCACTGTTCGAAATACGTTAAATACGGTCACAGCAAGACCAACATCTCTGACGAAAACCGGTGAGATACAAGAACTGAAATAACATAATATACTTCTCGAAATAACTTACAACGTAAAAAAAGTGTTACGTAAATGTTTCAAATATTACTCTTTTTAACTTATTTGTTTCCGTTTACTTCGGTTGTTATGTGACCCACGTAGTGTTCACTACAACGAGCGCCAAATTTTGTTTTGTATCTGCAACCTAACGTCTTAACAATTGAAAAACAAACGACTGACCCATAACTGTCACATCATTTTTCTACGTAGAGGGAAATCTGGTAGGCTGATGCTTTCATAGCAGGTCAACAGCCGTAATACAAACCGTAGGTTAATGTACAGTGTCGCCAAACTGTAAGAATAATGGAGATGGAGATTCGCTCTGACAAATACGTTCGACACAACATGCCGAGGTACGTTAGTTTTCTCAAATTATACTTATATTTAACTACTTACTTCATAAATGTAATCGTAACGGGAAAAACTAGCAAGAAAATAGTGATCAGTCATAATTTTGCTTACGGGAAAATAGTAGTTTCTCCAAACAACATAGAAATTTTCATTTCATTTTTTACATTTATTTACTCATCATTCTTTTAGCAAAATGTTCCTACTATGTAACATAACGAAGGTATCTGAATCGTTTGGTGTCTTTAGAACAGAAATGATTCTGCAAATATACCGTGTAATATTACCGTATTTCATACATGGAGTGCTTTCGTACATCCCTCCTTCGATACTTGAAGGAAGCTCCATCTTAGAAAAATTGCTTAGAATATTAAGGTTTTTTTGAAAGTTAACTTTAATAGGCTACACTTCTTCACTACTTACGGGTACTGTGATGGAAAGAGTCTCAATGAGAATTGTTGACTCCTCCAATTAGAAAGGTGTAGTTGTAGTCAAGTCAACTGCTAATTACGTCTCGTGAACATTATTTAATTTTTGTAAAAATAACCGTTTCACTTACAAACGGGTGTGCTCTGGTTACTTACGAGGCGCTCTGGGCTACTTTTGCTCAGTGTTACCACTGCTTCTTTCAAAATTTAAAAATTTATAAGTTAGCAAGAGAAAGAATAGCTTATTTCTTCACAGTGGCAGCATTTCTTATAAAATCAAACAATGTTCGTGTAGAGTGTCAAAAGATCTCATAGTACTGTAATTAGAACACTGCATCATCGGGTTCAGTTACGAGGGTTGCACTAGGTATCAAAATCTTCTGTTAGCTTTAGTATTAAGTCGAACTTTTTCAGTCTCAGTTTATATTACAGTACTGACGTTTTTTTAATAACTTCACACTGCTTAATGTTGTACATGTCATAACATTAATTATAGTACTGAATAAATGGTTCATAATATTGTGCCATTACAACACTGTGAGAAACCGTAAGATACCTCCAAAATTTTCCTACCCAGTCCAGCTTTATTATTTCCCACACCATGTGACAGTAAACACCTGACACCGCTATACAGTAGCCAAAGAACTATGTAACTAGAAAAATGAACGATTAAAAATGTCCCACATATTTCCCAAACATTAAAGTACCACATTGACCACTTATAACCCCTGATTCGACTAACCCTTTGATCTACAGAATCTCATTCACGAACCAATGATGTGCTTCCCGTCTTGTCCACATGTTTTGAATTTTCATAGTTCTTACCACACTTACATTTCATAACTATTATAGCTCTGTTGTATGACAAATATGAAGCAAGAGATAATATTGGTGCTGTTATTACATGTAACTGAAATGAACCTGTAGTAATTGGAAACTGAAAATCGTTCTCCTTTAATGAAAACATTTCACATTTTAAATTTCTGAAGTTATGTTATATAAACCTACATAATTGATGCTCGCATGTACAAATGTGGTATAGTGTAATAATTGTTGTAAATGTGATGAGAATGAAACAGCCTCTGCCCTACATTGAAACACAGGCTATACTAAATGCTAAATATGGTTTTAAAAAAAAGGACTTCTGTAGAATATACTTGCATTGTCCAAGATTACACATTGGAAAATGCTTCCTTCTTTTCCTTGTCTGTTTTCGAGGACTATTGTACCACCCTTGTGCGCTCCACTGTCTGATAACACAAACAACTTGTAATACAGAAAATATCTCTGTCATACTGTGGGTCCATTTATTGAAAGTGTAGTAAATATTCTTTATACCTGAGCTTTTTTTCTGACCACTTGTGTCATTTCCTTTTGTACCTGTGAGTAGGAGATAACTTAGGTAGTTTGACAGAAAATGATAAATGTTTGCAATTTGTATATATGAAGAGCATAGGACAATCAGTTCATACAGTGCCAACTAACAAAACGAACATGTCATGTATTGGAAATTAAAATAAATTTTTGAGGTGTTATCATATACTGCTTTCATGAACTAAAAACTAATGTTCTGTGTTGATGTTCTTTGAATGTCTACATACGGTTTTATTATTTGCAGTGGCTTTGTGCAGAGCTTTGGGGAATCAGTCCGGCACAGTCTTAAGGGAATTGAAATTATGGATAAGTTTCCTGGAGATGTCGGTACTTTACTTACAACAAACTTCCGAGTGTTCTGGTATTCTGAGACCACCGCTCGTCATAATGTATGTGAGTATCTTGCTTTATAAAGTGAGTGCCAGAGGATCACATTTCCCTGTCCATTCATATGCTACATTAAGCAGAGCCTAGTATAATACCAAATATTATCTCATATTAATATGGAAGTCTCCATTATGTTTGAGGAAAGTGAAGAACTGGTGCCTATTTTAGCTGCTGTCTGTATGTTTCTGTGTACTTCATTTATATGTATGTATCTGCAATCATGTCAAATGATAACAAATATGTGCTGCTTGTAAGAATCGTACTATGTGATTACAATAATTTGACTCAATATCAAATTTTGCACTTCTTATTTTCCATGAAGCAACTATCTGACATGTTAGCACAATAATTATATGTTAGCTATGCTCTCTTAATATGAGAAAATGTACTTTGTGCAATACACAGTACAACTTTATGTGTAATGTTAGTGGATGTGTTTGCACATGAATTTACATATGTATTAGAATGGACTGAAATGTGGTGAGCCTGGTCATCTTTAAAAGAATGCTGTGGTGTATGTGCTTGCTGGCTAGTTGTGTTTTCATCTTTAAGGGAACCAGTAAGATTAGATTGAAAATTGCACCATTACTAAAGACAGGCAGGATCTAAATAAATATTGAGATGCTGAAAATGATTTATGAATCCTCACCCAGGCCAAAAGTTTCTAAGTTCATGTGATATATACATGCCACACACCTAATAATAGTGCAATGGAACTTGGCACAGCTGTCAATGAAACCACGCATATCACCCCAGGAGTGCATAACCACTCAATATTCAAAACATAAAACCAACAAAGCTTACAAAAAGGTTTTTGGTTCAGCTGTGACAGATCTCGCTAATAAATTGTGAATCAAGGTAGTTATTATTATAGGAATTTAAATGTACTAGCACTTTTACTTTGTCACATACCAGTTGAGGGAAAGGAGAAGTCATCTTGGCTCAAGAAAATTTTGAGTTGAAAAGTAATGTAAATAATTTTCAGTCATACAAAAAGGAGACAGTTTAGAGTAATTTTCATAAAGGAATTTGTCAGAAAAGTTATTTAAAAATGCTGTGAGCCACTTACAGTCTAGTATCAGTGAAAAACCTCTCTACTCGGCTGTCTTGGATTATAGCACCTCCATAGGGCCTATATTATTTTTCATACAACATACATAAGCCTGTTCACTTGTAAGTTATATTGTACTTTGTGCTCACTGTGAAGAGTGTGCCAACACTGATGCCATTAACTGCAGGTTCACATTGTTTTGCAAATTTGTTCAAAACCATACTCATGAATCTTTTTTACAATTCCAATTTTTATTTCATTAGCACACCTCCACTCTGACAGGCATTTATAAAATTATTGAATGAGTAATAAAATTTTTACATGCCTTTGTATTACCTGTATGGATAACTGTTGCTATAAAAGTGATTTGAATATGTCACTCATAATATTCTGGAAAATCAATGGTGAAATAGCAACAGTACTAGAAGAAAGATAGATTGTTACTCACGATATAGAGGAGATGTTGGTTCGTTGACTGGCCCAACAAATGACAGGTATACACATGAGGTTTTGGCCAAAAGCCCTTCTATGGAATACACTACACATACAAGTGAACACAACTCACACACATATGACAACTGTTTCTCACCACTGAGAACTCAGTGGCCAGAGGCAGTGGTCATGTGTGTGTTAGCTGTGCTTCTGTGAATGTGTGCTGTCTACTTTAGAAGGAAGTCTTTTGGCTGAAAGTTAACATTTTTAGCACTCATAACATTCTACTAGATGACTTATATTGTTATGCAGTAGATGGACATTTTGTTCTTATTTAAAAAAACAATATGAAGAAAGATACTGTAGGCCTTTCGAGTAATTCTCAAAATGACACTACATCATTTGTTTGGGGAGGAAGTACAGCCAGAATTCCAATGGTTTTCATCATTATTTACTCTTAATTTCTGTTATTTCTTCTAGTGGAAAATTGAATACATTTTAAAGAATATATATAATGACATGCTCTTGTCTGTATATTTTGAATATTTTGCCTGTTCCAAGATTAACATTCATTGCCCTATTACCTTTAAGACACTTAATACAGTTTTGATATAAATTTCTGAAATAATTTTGCCTTTCAGCTATTGGCTTTGGGAAAGTGATTGCAGTTGGAAGACAGAAAATATATTGTGTAAGTTAAGTTCTTTTCTGCAAAATACACATTCATGTTAATAATTCTGTCTGTCTGTCTTTCTCCACATATTTCTAGATGATGTGACAGCTGTCAAAATCATTTAGGAGCCATTACTCTTTATATTTCTTAATTTGAATGTCAGTATTCTGCACTCTCAGGTAGACGAGCTACAATGAACTAGAAAGCTGAAAACAGATGTCTTATCTTCACATTATTACAGAGATTCTTATAGTAAATGCATTCTGCACCTACTCACTGTAGTAAACATTGCCCTCGTTAAGGACATGTTTGAAATCACTTTTGAATAAACATTGTCTGTTTGTTTCTCCAGTGTAATGCATGTCTTAACAATTTTTTCCAGAAATATTTAGTCTTTTGTCTCATGCAACAATACATTCTGGTGCATTTTCATCTTAGACTGTCCTAGTAGCATTTATATCCATAACTTTTACTTTGCTTCCTATTAGTGAGAGAGATTGCCACTGAAATATTTGTTGTTACTGCCACTGCTCAGAATAATACTTTTCTCAATTTCTACATGCTCTAGCAACAACCCATAAACATTCAGCTGTACATCATAAATTTGAATTATGTTACACTTACAGTTTTCCTTTAGTTTTTGACATTCGAGGAATTCTGTGATGTGAGATTGGCTGCCAGTGCTATGTAGTTTTTACTGAAAATTTTACTGACTCTGTTTGGCTCCAAAATTTCTTGGCCTTTCTTTCTCAGAGTTGTACTTCCATGAGTGTGACAGAGCTTCCATTTAATTTTATGTTTTTGTATTTCAAATCCATGCCACACTATCACATATTTCAATACCAATTTTGAAGTACTGTAATTTAGCCACTCTTATTGGTCTGTTTTACAGTTTCTCAAATTTCTTTTGGTAATTCTCTTTAGTGGCTTGGTTTTAGTCAGTTCTTAATTAACCTTACTTTTCTCATACATCACGTATCAATAACTCTTGAGTTATTGCTGAATCATGCAGGGTTTTTTACTTGCATTTCTAGATACTGATTATTGATTCAATCATGTAGGTGTCTGTCAATTGAACTATCTTTCAGTGTAATAATATTAATGTCCTTCATGACTATTATGTATGGGAATTTCTTCAGAGCCTTTTGTAGCAACATGCCCAGTTGCTTTAGAAACAACTCACTCCTGTGCTTGGAGATGTATATGATTCTATTAGCAAATACATCCTTTCTTGTACCGTCATCTCTATAGCTGACACTTCGTAATACATTTCTGCACGGTTCCACATGTCAGTGGTATCCTATCCTCTACTTTCCTAATATATTGCTACTCCACCCCATCTGTGTTACAATATGCTGTGAGAAGCAGGAGTTTCATAACCATAAATGCTGTAGTTAATTTTTTTTGTCTCTCACTCTCAGTGCATGCTCAGTCATGATTTATATACTTGTCAGAAATAAAAGATATTAAAAAACGTATTTGAATACTTAAATAGAAAATCAAAACACTCTTCTACCAACTTTGATAACACTCATAGCTAATCAAAATATGCGGTCTGTTTATTGGCACAAGGAATGCTAGCCACTCAGCCCTCATCTCCTATAGTTATTATTATTTGGTTCATAGCCACACCATATTTTGGTTCAGTGAAATGTTCAGGATGTCCTTAAATCACAAGAATCTGTTTCTAAATCTGAAGTAGCATAATAATTCATTATTTTGACAACTGTGTATGCAATTTTGACTATACATAAGGTACATACTGACTAACCACAGGTCTTTGAAGCCATATGCGTCATGCCAAAAGGATGAGCTATTCGTATTTGTTTGTTCTCTTAACACTTTGAGAACCAACCAATTAGAAAGCTTTTTGCATTAGAAAACCACCCATTTATGCCATTATTTAAAATGTTACTGGTGCCTTTGTGTTTGCCTATGTTAAAGGATAATACATGCTAAAAATATCACACTTGAAGATTTATTTTTCATATTGATTTCAGTTCTTTGATACAACAGATGTATTAAATAAAGATGGCAGAAATTATAGTTATCCTTACAAAAAAGGAAAAATTTCGAACCTAACTGGTTTTTTTATGGAAATGTCTGAAGTATTCTGTCATGCAAAGTGGTGTGTATTAATCAGTATAATACTACATTGTTTCTTTCCTGCTTGCTTCGCAAGGAAATTGTGTCCTCTCCTCCAAACAAGTTTTGGAATCCAGTCATATGTTGAATGGGGGGATTCATCATACGTGTTATCTGTAAAAAAGAAGAGCTTTAGACAGGTAAAACAAAATGAAACTGTAAATAAAATAGCAATGTCTGTAGCAACAGTATCAGTGATGAAGAATTGCAGCAAACTGCACCTAACCTTAATATGAATCTTCTTTAGACTGCTCCCACTTAGATATTTCTCCCTTCAATACAGAATCACGAAATTCTCTCCCCCCCCCCCCCCCCCCTGAGGTTCCAAATAATCTGGATAAACAGGAGGTGTTATTTTGAAAGGTTACAACATAAAACAAAACCCAATGAGTACACACACAAAAGTCACAACAACACAGGCACACACTGGCTCAGTCAGTCACAACAACTTCTATGTTTTCTAGTCTTTGTTCTGAATGTATTCCAGAAATTGACAATAGAAGACATCACCTGAGAATGGGTGGGTACCAAGAAGGCTGTATGTTGTTCTCATACAAAATATGTGTGATACGAATCTCCCTACCTCAGTGAGTGAGTAACTTAATATAAAATTGACAGTCCAGCATTCAGTTCATGTGCAGTAATGGAACTTCTCCTGACTTTTATTCCTCCAACAAGTCTTTCAATTCTTTGTGTAGGCAACATGAATTGACAGCAGATTGGTCAGAATCCATTTTAAACTTCAGGTGTATATAATACTAGCTGGTCGACTTAGTTAAAGTGTAAGATAAAGTAGAGTCTGCAGTTTGATGCAGAATTTTGTTTATTTCTGAAAAGTGGAAGATGAACATCACTGATATATAGACAAGAGGAAATAAATTGGTTTAACACTATTCCATTTGTAATTTTTGCATCAATGATGTTAAGTGGTTTTTCACATATTATATTCAGAAAAAATTAAATATTTAAACCAGTACACAGATGAGATAAATTTGCTAAAGTAATGATTGATATAAACGCAGTTTTTTTACCTTTCATCCATCTTGGTTCAACAATATAAAGAAAGTCATCAACTAGTAGAAATTTCTGTGTGTAATATGTACAGGATAGGGTCTCCCATCATTCCTTATGACACTACCATTATGTCAGGGTTTTATATCTGTGGCACGCTATGTACAAATTTTTGTCTATCATTTTACTGCAGTTGATTATTCAAGCTATTGCCTTACCTCACACTACATCAGTTTTTCCTTATAGCCTCTAGCGTACCTCCATTTTCTCAACTATATTGGTCTCTACTACATTTGTTGAGTACTAGCAAAATAGTGTAATATTAATCATCTATTGTACAGTACTTTTGATGTCTCAAGTTTGAAATATAATATTATTCAGTGATGAATAATAATAATAAGTAACATTGCACATGATTATTTTGTTACTTTTATGGCTTTTAGGTATGTCTTGTAACTGTAAATTTCATTTAACAGGGTGAACCAGATGAAACACAAGTGTTGCGTTTACTCACATATGATAGCCCATTCCACAGAGAATATGTGTTCAAAAATGCTAATGATGTGTATAATCTAGATCATATTAAAGTACTTCCAGATATTTTTAGGTGAGTAATATTGTGTATTGTATGCTGAAGGTATATCATCATCCTTGTGTAACCTTTTTTCTGATATTTAACATTTAGTCCACCTGGAAAATATTCGTATTAAGGACTCTATGAATATTTAAAACCTTTTTTATTATTCTTTAAACTTATAGTGTTACATATGTTGAATCAGAAGCATTTAATTAGGATATAACTTACAAACTTCTTTATTAACCAGTGTTTATGAGTCTCCATTTACTTGTCTGAAGAGGAACACCGAACATCAAAAGGATAATCTGTACTGTCATCATGTCTTAATAATATCACAAATTGATACTTCATATTTTTCCAGTCTACTATAAGTGCACCATGTTCTAGACTATCAACAATGGTAAGTTATGTCACCAACTGATTGATACTTGTGAAAATTTGTGATACTGAATGATGACTTAGGATATACATATTACAGAATTTCCCAAACTGCACAAAAATTCAAAAATATAATGAAGCTGCATACTTTAGATCCTTATGAACTTTCCAAACCATTACTGCAGCATCATTTATTTATTATTTATTTTATTTCTTACACCATGGATCCAACGGTGGTAATTTCACATGGCTGTAGTGTGTGTCAGTTTTTACATTGCCAGTGACAAGTACTTATACACTATGTTCACATGTAAAGATTAGAAAGTTACGTAACTACTATAATGATACATAACACAATATGATGAAATGAGAAACCTTTGGCCTACAGATTACAAAGTATAAAACATAGTAAATTAAATGTGAAAAGGTCATATAACCCAGAGAGTTAAATATAAGCAATTAACACTAAAAGAGTTACATATGTGGCAAGAATGTACAGTTTAATGTTCAATTTATATGCTAATACATCTTATTTTGTGTTAAGGCAGTTCCTCTCTGTGTTTCATAAACTCTTCCAAATTGTAAAAATACATGGCTAAAAGAAATTGCCTGAGAAGCTCTTTGAATGTAGATTTGTTGCCTATTTCACATTTGATTTCTGGAGGAAGAGCATTAAATAACTTTATACCAAAGTACTGTACACCCTTCTGCACAACCTTCAAATTTTTACCTTCAGTGTGGAAATCATGTTTCCTCCTTGTGTTGTACTGATGGTATTGACTGTTACATTTGTATAAATCAGTGTTTTTACTTATGAAACACATAAGTGAATATATGTAACGAGAAGTAGTTGTACGAAATCCCAGACTCTGGAATTGGCTTCTGCAACTGCATCTAGGGTCTACACCACACATCACTCTTACGACACGCTTCTGAGCAATGAATATTTTCTTTGCAAGAGGTTGATTTCCCAGAAAATAATTCCATACAACATCAAAGAATGGAAGTATCCATAGTATGCTGCTTTTTTAATGCTTAAGTTTGCGCTATCAGAGATGATTTGCATTGCAAAAATTGAAGAGCTGAGTCTGTTGTAAAGATCTAAAATGCGATGGGACCAGTTTACTCTACAGTCAGTCTTCACACCTAGAAACTTTGTTAATTACACTCTTTCTATGACCTGTGTGGCATATTTAACAGTCATTTCTTCCTCAGTTTTGGCAGGTGGGATGAACTGAATATAATCAGTCTTACTAAGGTTTGACCATTTGCAGTAAACCATTTCCTTAAATCTATAATATTAACAGACTCTTTGATGTGTTCCCATTTATGACCATTAACCATTGTGTTCATGTCATCTGTGAAGATGCTAAAATAACACTGTATCATGGTAGAATAGGGTAAATCATTTATAAATAACAGGAACAAACAGTAAAGGCCCAGGAACTCCACAATTTATGTCTGTCCATTCTGATGAAATCATTCCACCACACAAATTGTGTGACTTATCTAAGGCTACTTTCTGTTTCCTATCTGTCAGGTATGGTTGAAGCCAGTTGTTTGCCACACCACTTCTTCCTAGATGGTCTGCCTTCAGTAATAGTATTTGGTGATTCACAGTGTCAAAGCTTGAGATAAATAACAAAATAACCCTGTTGTCACCATTTTCTCATTTAGAGATTCCAAAACCTTACCTATAAAGTCATATATAGCTTGTGCAGCTGACAGACCTTTCCAGAAACCAAACTGATGTTTCTTAAGGGTATTAAATTTGTATAAGTGTTCTAAAATTCTAGCATACATAAATTTTTCTAGTACCTTTGAAAACACAGTCAGGAGAGATATTGGTCTGAAATTTGTATCACCAGTTTTCTCCTCTTTCTTAAAGAGAGCCTTCATGTTAGCATACTTTAGTCTATCAGGAACAATTCCTTGTTGCAAAGAGGCATTGAAAATAAGACACAGTATACCGCATACAGAAGTACAATACTGTTTTAACAATTTGTAGAAATATTGACTACTCCACAGGAGTTCTTGGTTTTCATGGAGACAATTTTTCTTTCAGTTTCTGATACTGTAATAGGTCTAATATGCATTTGAATGATTATCCTAGGGACAGCATTTTGTACAAAGTCTGTGATCTCAGGATTTTGAACAACATTCCCTTTGTGTTTAATTTTTAAGTTTTCTACAAGTCATTTTTTATTGTTCCCTGTCTCCTTGCTAACTATTTGCCAGACAGTCTTCATTTTATTATTGTAGTTATCAATTTCTTTTAGATAATACAGTGCTTTTGATGTCTGAATAACCTTCTTTACGATTTTACAATACATTTTATCATGGATGATAAATTCTCTGTCCCTGGAACCTCTGGTTGCAATATAAAGTTTCCTGTTACATTTACATGAGACTCTAACACCCTTTGTGATCCATGGCTTCTTCATGGATCTTTTTATGAAAAGCTTCTTCAAAGCAGGATAGGAATTCATTTATGAATATGTTAAACTTTGTATCAACATAATCTACTATGTGCACTAAATTCCAGTCTTCATGCTGCAGCTCATGAATAAAAATTTCCAGGGACTCTTTGTTCATAAGTCTGATTGCCTTGCAGGATGGGACTGTTTTCTTGAGAGGTCTATAGTCATGTAGAGGGAGGAGTTGTCCATCATGGTCTGGTATGCCATTTAAGATTGGGATGACAATGAAGTTCTTGTATAAACTTACATCTAAAAAGATATTGCCTATCAGAGATTGACAGTGAGGGGTGAAAGTAGGAAAGTCAACCACTGATGTAAGATTGTAGGAACTCTGCAAATTCTGGAGCTCTACTTTGTTGTTGCATTTGATTACAAAGTTGACATTAAAGTTCCCAAGTAAAATAATGTCATTATTTTTTAAAAAAAAATACACTTGATTGTAACAATTCTAACTGCACCATAAAGACTATGAAATTGGTTCCTGGTACCCTGTAGACTGTAACCACTAATAATTTTCAACCATTTAATGTCACTTCTACTGCACATACTTCCAACTGTTGGTCAGTGCAATATTTCCTTACATCTACATATATAAAATTAAGTTACTTTTAATGAAAATAGCTACTCCACCATTTCCCATGCTATCTCCACAGTAGTAGGTGGCAAGGCTGTAACTGTCTACAGGGTGGTCCATTGATAGTGACCAGGCCAAATATCTCATGAAATAAGCATCAAACGAAAAAACTACAAAGAACGAAATCAGTCTAGCTTGTAGGGGGAAACCAGATGTTACTATGGTTGGCCCACCAGATGGCGCTGCCACAGGTCAAACGGATATCAACTGCATTTTTTAAAATGGGAACCCACATTTTGTATTACCTATTTGTGTAGTACGTAAAGAGATATGAATGTTTTAGTTGGACCACTTTTTTCGCTTTGTGAGAGATGGCACTGTAATAGTCACAAACATATAAGTACGTGGTATCATGTAACATTCCGCCAGTGTGGACGGTATTTGCTTCATGATACATTACTCGTGTTAAAATGGACCATTTACCAACTGCAGAAAAGGTTGATTTCGGGTTGATGTATGGCTATAGTGGTCAAAATGCCAAACGGGCATGTGCTATGTAAGCTACTCGGTATCCTGGACAACATCATCCAAGTGCCTGGACCGTTCGCCGGATAGTTACGTTATTTAAGGAAACAGGAAGTGTCCAGCCACATCTGAAATGTCAACCACGACCTGCAACAAATGATGATGCCCAAGTAGGTGTTTTAGCTGCTGTCGCGGCTAATCTGCACCTCATAGGCAGACAAACTGCACAAGAATCGAGAATCTCAAAAACGTGGGTGTCGAGAATGCTACATCAACATTGATTGCCCCCGTACCATATTTCTATGCACCAGGAATTGCCTGATGATGACTTTGAACATCGTGTACAGTTTTGACATTGGGCACAAGAGAACTTACAGCATGATGACAGATTTTTTGCACACGTTCTATTTAGCGACGAAGCGTCATTCACCAACAGCGGTAACGTAAACTGGCATAATATGCACTATTGGCCAACAGGAAATCCACAATGGCTGCGACAAGTGGAACATCAGCAATCTTGGGGTGTTAATGTATGGTGTGGCATTATGGGAGGAAGGGTAATTGGACCCCATTTTATCGATGACAATGTAAATGGTGCAGTGGATGCTGATTTCCTATGTAATGTTCTACCAATGTTACTACAAGATGTTTCACTGCATGACAATGGCAATGAACTTCCAGATGATGGATGTCCAGCAGAGAGCTTGCGTGTGGTTGAAGCCGTAGTGAATAGCATATTTCATGACAGGGGGATTGGTCATCGAAGCACCATACCATGGCCCGCATGTTCAACGGATATGACGTGGGGAAAGTTGAAGAATATTTGCTATCGTGATCCACCGACAATGCCTGACAACATGTGTCAGTGCTTTGTCAATGCACGTGTGAATATTACGGAAGGCAACCTACTCGCTGTTGAGAGGAATGTCTTTACACGTATTGCCAAATGCATTGAGGTTGTTGGACATCTTTTTGAGCATTTATTGCATTAATGTGTTATTTACAGGTAATCACGCTGTAACAGCAAGCATTCTCAGAAATGATAAGTTCACAAAGGTACATGTATCACATTGGAACAACCAAAATAAAATGTTCAAACATACCTATGGTCTGCATTTTAATTTAAAAATCCTACCTGTTACCTACTGTTCATCTAAAATTGTAAGCCATATGTTTGTGATTATTATAGCACGATCTATCACAAAGCGAAAAAAGTGGTACAACTAAAACATTCATATTTCCTTACGTACTACAAGAATATGTAATAAAAATGGGGGTTCCTATTTTAAAAAATGCAGTTGATATCCGTTTGACCTGTGGCAATGTCATCTAGCGGGCCAACCATAGCACCATCTGGTTTCCTTCTTCAAGCTAGACAAGTTTCGTTTGTTGTAGTTTTTCGTTTGACGCTTATTTCGTGAGATATTTGGCCCAGTCACGATCAATTGACCACCCTGTATAAGTAACATTTCAATTCTTTCTGTAATATGGTGTTCTGAGAAACATAAGATCTAATGTTCATAAAGTTTTTGTCATTTATGTTAACTTCTAATTGATCTAGTTTGCTTCTTATTCCCCTTACGTTTTGATGAAAAATGGGGAAGGTGTTTGGGTTATTACCTATTTTGGTGGTTTCTTCTTTCTCAAGCCTGTGGTTAAAAATCCTTCAAATGAGGAGGACACACAACTTTACATTTGGTTAAAGAATCCTTCACATGAGGAGGATGCACAACTTTACGTTTACCTGCTGTTGTCTGAGAGGATGTTGATTTTTCTCAGTACATGCTGCCTTCATTACTGAAGGTGATGAAGGTGTTGAGTTGCTTGTTGATTTACCTTGAGCTGATGCTGTCATTTCCCTTGAAGATGATGAAGCTATTGACTTGACTGTAGGTGGGGATAAGATTGCTGTTAGTGTGGGTTCCAGGGGTCTTACGGCTGTCGCAGCTGGCCTTTCTGCTTATGACGATATTTTTGATGAACTGCACATAGGCTGGTGCACAAGCAGTGTTTCTGTAGGTTCAAAGGGTGGAACTGCTGCCTTTTCTTCTTCGATTGCAATTTCTTCTGAAGTGTATGTAACCATTGACTTAACTCTGTTTGATGATGAAACTGGATCATCTGAGCATCTAGCTACTGAAACTTCTGATGCATTCATTTCCTTCATTTTTGTTATGAACCTTATCATAAAGAAATGGGAATTATTCTATTCTTCTTTGAGGGAAAGAATTTACTTTTTTACAGATATGCCCTACTTGATTAAAATTGACTGTTGGACAGTCTAAGCCCTAAATGGACCATAACACTTGCTGCTATTCAGTCGAAAATAACAGTTGCAATTTGGTGACTTTACTGCTGGTAATGTATGTAGGTTGTTGCTGAAACTGGTAATATAATTAGTGAAATAAAACTTGGCATTATATTTAATGAAGTGCATGAAACACTGGCAACAAAACTGTGCAAATGCTTGACAGAACTGAAATTTTATAGTTCTGACAACAATAAAAAGATCCATGGTGACAGAAATCTGTTCTGACTACATCGTTGTATGCAATTTTCGTACATATGCTTTTCTCACCATACCTAACAAAAGCACTTTCTTTACACCAAACCATTAATTCAATCAGTTGTTCATTCATCTTCCTGTAGAATTTAGATTCCTTTATTCAGGATAACCCTGTGGGATAAATAAAACATGGTATATCTCAGCAATAACAAAAGTATTTGTAAATTTTTATTTATTTCAAATTCCATGAATCCATATAGTGATGAACCACAAGTATGAGGAACAAAATCTACCCACTTCATCAAGGATCAGACAACATTTCTGTGTTACATAGTCTTTGGTAGATATATGAACTAAATATAAGATACTAATATTACCATGGCTATCTATTGCCAAAAGAATAGTTTATTTTGTCTAACGTCAGTGCTGCAAAAGCAAATCGCACTGTACAACAGGGAGTTAAATCACACAATAAAACTTGCAATGTTTCACTTCAAGTCACAGTCATGAGTGATACTTCCAAATACAAAACACACTAATCTAAAATTTTTGATTAATTTTTACATTTTGCTCCCAACATCAGTAATGGAAGGGAAAATGGCATCCCCTCTCCATATCATTGGTAAGCTAAAATGCACACAGTTCATTCAATGGAAACTCAGGCGGAACACTATGACTGATATGAGATGTGTTGGATTTCCACACTGCTACTTTTCATCAATCCATTCTGACACTATTTGGAAGCACTCTGGTAGTGCATTGTCTTCTGAAATGTATAGGTCACATTCTGAGTCATGCAGACAAACAATGTTTGCACATAACAGCATAGTGTAATAGTATAATATTCACCAGCAGGTGATGATGGCAGATATATGACAGGTACCATTTAGTCTCAAACATCTCCCACATGAAAGTACCCCACATCTGCCTGAGTGGTTCACCAATTGCCAAAAAGGCACATCATCTAATGTGGTTGTCAATGTATTCACATGGTGCTACCATCATTGAAATGGTAAGTGATTTTCTGCACAGTGATTTGATAATCTATAATTACATTCATGTTCTGATGGTGGTGGTGGTGTTTAGTGTTTAACGTCCCGTCGACAATGAGGTCATTAGAGATGAAGCACAAGCTCGGGTTAGGGAAGGATTGGGAAGGAAATTGGCCGTGCCCTTTTAAAGGAACCATCCCGGAATTTGCCTGAAATGACTCAGGGAAATCACGGAAAACTTAAATCAGGATGGCCGGAGACGGGATTGAACCGTCGTCCTCCTGAATGTGAGTCCAGTGTGCTAACCACTGCGCCACGTCGCTCGGTTGTTCTGATGGAAAGCTCTGTATCCAAAATGTTGATCATGGCGCTTTACTTTGTCAGTGACTGTATTCTTCTCAAAATTGAGGAACTGAGCAAACATCCTTAGATCAAGCTCATATTAAAAGGCTAGAACCTGTGTGACCATAGAAATCGAATATCCCACTTATCAGCAACCTTCAGTTTATGTAAGATGACATGTCTGAAAGAACAGACTCCATCCGGAATCCACAGCTCTGATACATCATACTGGGTGAGTCACTAACTATTGCCACGTAGAATAACTCCGAAAGTATGATAGTAGCTGAAACGTTTGTGGGACAAATGTTGCATGTTTTTTTGAATGGGATGCTATAGTTTGGTACTTATTTTCTGATAGTAGCTATTGAGATGAATCCAATGATGTGTAACAAACAGTAAGGTCTTTGAAGACCAGTGAAGGTCAAAAAGGTGGCATGAACTTCCATTTACAGAAGGTGTTTGAAGTGATGACCATTAGTATCAATGCAGTGCTCCAATCTTCTTATCATGGATTGAGTGGTATTCCTTATCACACTGACACCTATCAAAGCACATGCTCCGACAATTCTCTCTCGTATATCGGGCAAATAGTAAATATTCGCCAAATATGGCGTATCTATCTAACGTGCCATTGACATGTAAACACTAATCGATGGTTTTGCAATACAACACTAATAGGAATGGTAAGACTAGTATCACTGAATCAAGCAAATGCGAATGATGTATTCCTTCAAAGAACAATTTGATAGGCTTCTCATTTACTGAGAATGCAAACGAAATTTATTGACAGCTAGAGACCTAAACACTGAAAGATATCCTCAATGTGCTCACCCTACACATCATACATTTAAATATATGTATGATAAATTGAGAACAACTGCATCTGTAACGTATCAGAAACATCTCTGGCAAAGGAAAGTTACTGATGAGGAAACGGAAATTGGTACTCTTGCTACTGTGGTTCGAGATCCTTGTGTTAGTTCGCGTCACATCACATGGGAATCTGGCATGAGCTAGAGTAGTATTGTTTGTGTTCTGCATCGCCATAAATATCATGCTTACCATATCAGTCTCCACCAAGAATTAACGGATTGTATGTGTTGCATTGAATTCTGCCGATGGGTTCAACTTCAGATTCAGAGGGATGACACAATTATTAATTTGATTTTATTTACTGACATGACTACAATTATGAACCATGAAAATGTTAATCTGCATAGTGCATTATTGGGCCACTGAAAATCCATGTCGGCTGTGGCAAATTGCACACCAAAAACTGTGGTCAGTGAAAGTATGGTGTTGGATTCTGGAGGACAGAATTATAGAGCCCCATTTCATCGAAGGAAATCTTAATGGTAGTAAGTACACCACATTCCTGAAAGAAACATTAGGTCTGTTATTGGAAGAAATACCTTTACAAACAAGGAACAGTATGTTGTATGAATATGATGTGTGTCCAGCACATTTTTCGCTGATGGCTAGGAATAAGTTGCAGAGACTATTCCCAAATCGTTGGATTGGACGCGGAGGAGATGCGTCATGGCAGGCTCATTCACCAGACTTGATGCCTCTGGATTTTTTCTTATGAACATTTGTAAAAGACATTGTTTATAAAGACATTCCAACTACAACTGAAGATATGTGAGAGAAAATTGTCAGAGCATGTGCTTCGATAAGTGCCAATGTGATAAGGAACACCACTCAATCCATGATAAGAAGATTTCTATTTATATAGTTCACATGAAAATCCAGTTTTCATTGCAAACAAAAATTCTTAATTACCAATTTTTGTAAATGAATATTAATCAATATTTAATAATTTAAATAATGTAAAATGCTTATTTTTGTCTTTTTGTGTTTTATGCTTCAGACAAATTCTCATACAATGACTCCTTTTTTAAAAAGTTTGATTCTGAAAGGATTTGAACAGAGGCCACCTGCATTTCACATGAGCACTCTACTACATAACCACACTGTTTGTCAAAAGAACGGCAGCTTTGTGTAGCATATCTTGATTGAAAATGTTAGGAAAACTGTAAAGTCATTTCCTTAGGTATTTTTTAGTATTGCATCAAACTGCTTTGGAAGAAGTATATATATCTTTTGAACTTTACATACTGTAAATACAAAAAACTTACTGAAATCTGATCGCTGTGTGGGCTCCATCTAAGTCATTTCTTGTGATATTGTTTTTCCCAGAAGTGTTACTTCTGACAGGTGGACAGGCAAGTCTTTTTGGCATTTGGAAAGTAGAATGTACAAGAATGGCTTGGTTAGTAGATTTTCCAAATTTAATGACTTTTCAGGATTATATGACTTTTCACGTTAGATATTTTGTCAAATTATGTTTCATTTTGTGCTCTGTAATGGTTTTGATGGTTTTTTGGTTCCTTATGTAAGATTTGGTTATGATCTAAATAACTCAAGTGTTGTCCTATCTTTAGATATTTGCATGTTAAAAACATGGGTGTGATTACATTTCATCAGAAAACTTTCTTTTGTTTATTAACTTTCAAGAATATAGGCTAAAATTAAATGAGTATAAATGACAGAGATAATATCCTGATGTTTATTTCTTCATATAAGGATATAATATGCCAATGATTGAGCATGCTAATTTCTAGTGAAATTTACAATATTTGTGTAAATGTTAAGCCCTATACATCTTTGCAGATGTTTCTGTGGCCCTTTTATTGTCCTCATACTTTATGTGAGACAACTACAGAACTGACAGGTAGCCTGGGACAGATTTAGGGTGTGGTTGTGGTGGAGAGGGAGGTGTGATGGTTTTTTAACTGACTCCCATCCCCTAAATATAAGATATTCTTATAATTACTTGTTACTCACCACAGACACCTAGAATTTTAATAACAATAAGAGTAAAATGTTTAATAATAAGCTTACTTTACTACTCAGCACATTAAGGTAATATAACCTCCTAGGAATTACAGTTCAGAAAATACATAGTTTGTAATGCATTCATCTGAAAATTTTAGATATATAGTTCATTAAAAAGCTATAATAGCAAGATATCCTCACAAGTTTAACACTGTCATAATTAACACAAAACAAAAGTCAGGGTGCTTATTTAACAGTAATCGCTGTTCACTTCCTACAAGGTCATCCACGTGAGCTAGCAGCTGAGAAGTTGCTATGTTCAACATAGCCTTTTATGTAATTTTCTAGATTCCTTGCCATTTTAGAGACTTCAAGTATTGATGCTGCTTTATTTTTAAATAGTTACCTGAGAAATTTGGAAATGGATGTAGGTAAGAATATAAATTCTTTTAGTAAAAGAGGGGGGGGGGGGGGGGAAGGGGAATGTCATGACTCCACCTTTTGTATGCACCAGTAGGTAGCACCATATTATATTGCAGGAAATACTCTATAGACAGTCACAAGTTCGGTTTTAAATGATTTTATTGTACCATTATTAGTTTCAGGCGAAAAGCCATTGTCAGATGGTAGCATTGACTTCTTTGCAAGTTTTACATTTTTGTCCTACAATATAACAAAGGTTTTGTGATTAAATTGTTTTTCACACATATGTGTTCTATACATTGTACTTACTTCCTGGAACATACGTCTTTACATATTGTAAGACAGAGGTTGGATTTTCCTTTAAAAAAATAAATAATAAAAATCCAACCTCTTTTATAACATATAAAGGAAGGCTTTCCAGGAGGCAAGTACAGTGTACAGAACAAACATATACACATGAAAAACTATGTAATCATAAAAGCTTTATCCTATTTTAGGATGCAAAGGTAAAACCTTTTGTAAACTATGCATCACAAAAACTTTGTTATATTTTAGTACACAAATGTAAAACTTGCAAAGAAATCAACACTACCATCTGACAATGGGCTCAGGTCAGAAACTACTTATGGTACAAAAAAATCACTTCAAAAATCCTTGTGTTGGTTGCAGTGTTTCCTACTGTGTAATTTACAAAAACAGCTGTGGTGTTCAATAAAATGTGTAAAAATAGCACTGTATTATTAATGTTAAGTAAAGTTACTGTAATTCTAGGGGCGGGAGGGGAGGGTGGGATGATTCTTTATGTTATTTTGTGGTATGGCTATATAACAGTTTACCATTTTTAATGTAAATTTATTCTTGCTTCATATAAGCTTTGATATATTCCATTGCAATGCCTTCATATTTTTAGGACATACATTTTTCTTTTACTAGATGTTTCTTCATGTAATTTAAACATTAAAAATAGAAAAATCGCCTGCACATTTCTGTGAGAAGAAGATTGACAGTTTCAGAAGGACTCTGTGCAGGGGTGAATGATTTTTCACAAGAATGAAAGTATCCAAAATACATTAGTTACCCCATTCTTGAATCACAACTCCTACAGATTTTTCTGAACTAAGATGACTCATTATTTTTAGGATGTGGGTTTTCCAAACAATGTTGTGATGATGATGTTCGGTTTGTGGGGTACTAAACTGTGTGGTCATCAGTGTCCATACAAAGACCCACAGTCAAATTCTTTGTGCACCATCCAATCCAGATGCGACAAACAAGCTGAGATATTTTTACTTCCCCCCTTGTTTTACCATGTGTCTCCTTAAAATTCATTTTTTCATGTCTGACTAATTACCATTAACATACGTGAGTATAATCTGCATTTTTGTAATAAAAGAAAATGGTTGACCCTCAGTTTTAAGGAATATAACACCAGATATAATTTTGTGCTTAGTTTTATATATGTAATTACTTTTCAACAATGCATCAACTTAACTGTGAAAGAAGTGTAACACAATTAGGCCATGTGTTAAAACAATCACAGTGTCTATTCAACTTGTACCGTTTTATTCTGCAAGAACTGTGAACTGTGTGGTTAGATAGATAATCAACAGTGAACTGTGGTAGCAGTATGTTGACGTATGCCTGCAAACAATTAAAGAGGTTTCTCAAAAATTAAACAATAGTGCACTGGCCATGTAACTGTGCAGTATTGAGGGACAGGGGGGGGGGGGGGGGGGGGGAATTGTGAACAGTGAAAGTAAATAACTGTGAAACACAAATGTGCAGCTGTCAAGTACATCATTTAAAGTAGTCAGTGTTGAACTACCACCTCCCATTTTTCAGCCAGTATACCAATGCAGCACATTGACACAGAGGACAATAAACGAAGAAATAAAGTAGGAGAACGTCACATATGCTGCCCCAGCTGAGGAATATTGTAACTGGGCACAATAAACTAGGACTCGCGAACTTTGAACAGTGAACTCAAGAGCAGTTTACAGTGCAGTTTTAACAAAGGAGACGCAACAGCCAATCAGCACATGGGTTTCATGGCCACAGTAGGAATGCAGTCAATAAGTGGGTGGGTTCTATGGAAGCAGCCATAGAGTACAGGAGCAGCCAATCAGCACAGCTGACTTGGATAAACAAGACTCCTTGCCAAGAGAATTACAACTTGCAGCCGCCATGCAGACAATGAATCGAGATGACAACTACAGCAGCAGCAGAAGAAGAAGAAGAAGAAGAAGAAGAAGAAGAAGAAGAAGAGTGAATAAAGATAAGGTAGTTTCATAGCACAAGCTGTTTTATATTAAGTGATACCTAATGAGTGGCCTTAATGAACAGGAAAGTAATGTGAAAATTGATAACAAAGCTGTGGAGGTTAAGCTTTTAAATGAACAGAGGGACTTAATGGGAACTGATTCTGTAAATTATAGTGCCTATATATCAGACATGAATGTAACTTTGGATGATAGGGATGGAAGTCCTGCTGTAAATGGAATTATTATAGTGTCATATACATAGTATGGTGATGTGAGCAAAATGGTCGGAAATAGTACTGAAGTGGATGAGATCATTATGGTTAAGGAGGACAAATCTATCAGCAAAAGTCAGCAAGGGTAAAGTTTATGGCAGACAAAAAAGTGGTAGTAATGTTAAGGCAAATTATGAGTAGTTTGAGTAATATGAGTTCGAAAAAAGACATTAGTAGTATGAAAAAAGAGATTAGTAGGGTGGAAAATAGTATGAAAGGACACATTAGTAGTATGAAAGTAGACATTAGTTGTATTAAAACTGACATGACTAGCTTAGAAGATGAACTGAAGAAAGAAATTAAAAAGGAAATTAAGGTAGGTAGCTCTAGCGTTTCAGAATTAAATAAGAAGGTTGAGGCAGTATGGAAAGATTTTGATGAAAAGAGAAAGAAAGTAGTACAGGATAGAAGTGAATCTGTAAAAGAGTACTTGCTTGACCACTGCTTCTATTCTGTTTCTGAGTTTTTAGAGCACCAGAAAAGTATAGTGTAACTGCTCAAATATTCTAAACCAATCTATCATTTTATTTCAATTATATTAGTTTTGTCATCAGTATTCGACATGTACTGAATAATTTTTAATTATTTATCTTTTCAAAATAACAATGTGTATGATGTATATACTGTACCTGCCTGACTTGTCCTACATCGTGTGCACAAAATATGTACCTAAACACGATTTACAGGATGAATAAAGATATATAAATACAAATATTAAAAGTGATTTAGAAATGGAGGTAGAAGCCTTGTGTACATTAGTGATAGAGGAAAAACTGGTAAAAGTAAATAAAAATATAGACTCAACATTGGCTGAAGGGGAGAAAAAGGTGTAAGAGGTAAAAAATCTAAAGCATAGAGTATGCAGCGTCCCAAGCAGTCCTTCATTTGTTAACTGTAAGAAATTTAATACTTGTGAATCGTATGAAGAAGTTCATCCACCGGATTTCATTAGAGAATTTAATGTACCTGCTCCTAGAGGTAATATTAATGATTTCTTGAATTGTGTTGATAAAGTGGAGAGGGTGAAGGCCTCAGTGGAAGATTGTAGGAGGAATTTTGATGACAATAATCAATCAGGGAGAGAATTTCAGGTAAATAGGATGAATAGGACTAATTCTAATAGAAATTCAAGAAATGGTTGGGTGGAGGTTAGCCGGAATGGGCATGGAAATGGTAGGAGAAATTCAAGTAGCAGAAGTGGAGGAGATGATTTTAATTCTGGATGAAACCATTTAAACTAAGCAATGCTCCAGTTTTGGCTTGCACTAGAGCAGGTAGTGATGAAGAACCACTTGTATATAAATTTTCAGTAATCACAGGTAACAGTAATGTAAATGATAGTAGTAAGACAAGCGTAAATTCTAATTCTAGTGAGATGTTGAATGATGATGTGTTAGTACTAAAGTTTATTCCATAAAAGGAGAGGAGGAACTTACTGTAATATGCATTGAACCAGAAGTAAGACTTACAATCAATCAGGGGGTTCAACATTCTGTATTGGACACATTATGTGGTGATAATGCTTACCCCAGCCGTCTCTCTCATTTTTCATGTTTCCTGAGGCAATCAAACTCTTATCCTATCCTATCTGTAGTTTATAAGTGAATCAGAACCATTCTAACTTTGACTTTCATGTGATTTTGTACAGCAGGACACTTTATCATAGGAATATTTTTCAAAAGTTTTCTCCAGTGATATATATTTATATCATGTTGTGTTAGTGATAAGTAATGGAATCACAAGATGACAGAACAAAGTAAATTGGTACCATGGTTAAATAATTTCTGTCAAACAAAGAGATAAAGTAAAAAGAAAAATGAAAGGAGTCAGCATATGTGGATGATAATAAACATCTGAAGTAAACAGCTCATGAGTGCAGCATCAGAGGCAATATGCAGTAAAAACCATCTTGAATACTAGGTCTTAATATTAATTGTGATATAATAAAAGTGTTTTGTGTTCAGTTCCATCAGTATGTAGAGATAACTATCTACCCATGTCATGATATAGCATTTTCCAACATTAAGGAAATAGAAATTTAAACATAGTTGCCTGGAGTAATGCGTGGAAATAATAAGCAAGATTTCTATGTATATCTTCCATTTAAGCCAGAATATCAAGCTGTTTCATGGAATTCAGTGAAATAATAGTTTTTCTAGGTGATAATTTTGTCGGATCAGTAATGAGAGTTAAGTTTGTTATAGCATAAGGATCTGTTACTGTGGAGTGTTTTTCAGTAGAGTCAAATTTGCATTGGATAAGCAGAGCAAGTGTTAATTTATGAGACAATGTAGCAATAATGAAATAATGACTAATGTTAGGGGTCTTGATGGTTGGGAGCCTGTCTCTGCAGCAGGGATATTTTGTGAGAATGCACTCCCCTGGCTAACGAGGTAAGAAGTGTAAGTAAAATAATGGAGCTGACAGATATGACTGATTAATGAAAAAGATCACTGTATACAAACAAATGTGGTGTAACTATACTGATGATCTATTTTTGAACTAGGCAACCTTGGGTACTGTGTATGTTGTGCAATTCATGACACTGCAGCTGAGAATGAGAGTTTAACAGAAAGGGCAAACACTTAGTGAGGTACAAGTTATATAATGCTGCATCGTTGGATCTATAAGCTATCTGAAAACTTCTATTTGTGTTCTGAGGAATACTGGAACAAAGAAAAATAATTTTGTTGATTAAATGATGACTATGCTGCTAGACTGATGTGAATATTCTGACAGGTCAACTATTTGGCAACATTTTGTGATTTTGTGAGGATTTAATTTTCTGGTTGAATGAGAGTAGTGCTCAGAGTTGAGTAGAGAAGTGGGGTTACGATTTGGTACAACTTCCATCCACCTTAATTTTGAATTGAGTAGTAATTAAGTTATGTGATGGTGACTCTATTCTTTTTTCATAATGTAATGATTAGTAAATCTATGCTAGTGCACATCAAGTTTTTGCTATTTTGCAAATGGGAAAGAGACCCAGATCTTTCCAGTTTAACCAGTTTCTGACAGTTATGACATACAGTAATGATGTGTAGTGCAATGTGCAGTTTCTTTTAAATTTTTACTTGTCCACACTTTTTGGGCTATAGTCAATTTCAGAGCTACTTATTATGATGTTATGAGAACTATGTAACATATCTATTTGTGAAGTTATGACTATCATTTTCAGTGTGAACCACTTTTTTCTTACACTTCAGTTAGAAGAAAAAGTAAGTGTACTAAAGTATGATATTTTGTCTAATTTTCTCATGTACTGTGGCAGAGAACAACCACCTCCAAGGGAACTGATAGCAGTGCATTTCTTACTTACCGCCACTTGTTTGTGTTGAAGGCATGGACAACTTGGTGAGAAAATGTGTAAAAGCTCATTAAAAGCAGGAAAGTGTTTGTGAAAAATACTAAAGATTGAGCAAGTGAAATTTTCTGTCTAAAAAGTGAATTTCAATGCACAGTGTAATTTAACTTTCTGCAACCCATTAGGATTTACTTTTTTAAGCAAGACATGACTTGTATAAAGTGATATGTATCTTAGAATGCAATCCTTGTTACACAAAAAGGACATCGCTTATGATGAAGATGCCTAATTTTTATTAAAACTATAACTTGTAGACATTTGGTGTCATTGTACAATACACTCTATGTAAATATTTTGTATGGGGTTTTTGATATGGCTAGTTCATATACATTGGAATTTAAAGCATATGTAGTGTAGTTTTTGATAAGATTTCTTATGTAATTTTTGTGTGTGTAGATTTTTAAACCACTGTCTCTGGTCACTTGTAGTCATTGAATTGCCTAGTTAGCTTTTTGCAATATTTATCTGTTCAATCCAATGAGGGGGTGATGTGACGAAGCAAGCTGGGATATTTTTACTTCCCCTTGTGGCGCCAATGAGATCGACACCAGTATCGATCTGAGCATCATCTTTGAACTAAGCAAAATCTTATCTTTGTGTAGTTCCACCATACAGTTCTCTGTAAGCCTTACTTGTGTGAAGAGGTAAATAAATGAACTCCTGATTATAAGGTGTTGTTTGATGTATCTCACCTGAGCATCCAACTCACTGGTGACCCTGAGTTGTAACGTGTTACATTTTCGCCATTTTACTGTGTCCGCGGCCTCCGCGTCAGTTATTTTTGCGTGTATTACATCAACACAACATTTGAACAATGGTTTCAGCCCAATGCCTAACACCGGATTTTGTGATCGACATGCATCGTGTTGCGGGTGATGTACACCCGACAGGACTGCAACACGATGCCTCTCACTCATCGATTACACCAATTTCGCTGGATGTTTTCATGCCTGCAACAATAACTGAGGTTAAGAGTGCGCATGACTCCAGCTATCAGACGCCTTTGTTCCCGCCACATGTGCCCTCCCTCATCGACGGTGCAGTTACCTCTTACGGATCTCCTTGCAGTCGGGGATCAATGC
Organism: Schistocerca gregaria; assembly: GCF_023897955.1. NCBI lineage: Eukaryota > Metazoa > Arthropoda > Insecta > Orthoptera > Acrididae > Schistocerca > Schistocerca gregaria. The sequence goes on from NC_064931.1 coordinate 379,007,944, forward strand.
CGATTTCTGCAAATTCTCTGTTGAATAACCTACCAACCCCAGGACAAAGGTTTACCATGCAGCAATCTGTGCAGTACCATGCGGATTCCTGCCATGTGGCCAGAACGGCTTTGTTCACAGGTCAACCTCCTCAGCATCCAACCCCGTCTGCACCTGCCTCGGTTCAGCATCAGCACATGCCTTCCTGCTTCAATACATCGGCCTGCAACAGGAACAATGGCTTGTTATCTGTGCCTGACCTTCATCTCTGTCCTACTGCTACACCCTAGCATTTTGTGCCTTGACATTCATTATCTCCACACACCGTTTTGAGTGAAGTGACTAGGAACAGTGAACATTCACACATTCCGCCCAATGTTCGACATCATTTTCCTCACTGTGTTTTTGGACAGCCCGTACCTCTGCAGCCTCCCTGCAATGCAAGTAACTCCGACTCTGATCGCACATCAACTTGAACTTGTTCTCACCTGTCGCCCCCGTGCTGCCTCCAGTTGAACTTCCACAACCACAATTGACACATTACAGTGTCTCACCCGCGTCGATCTTCTGTGTCGCGACGCATCACGCTCAACCACAACGCGTTACCTTCATGCTGCCACCCGACCGGGCGTTGTCGCCACATACTCTGGAGACACACTCTCCTGGAATACTGCAGCAACAACAGCTCGTTTCAGGCAGTGCCCCGACAAATTACTCACCCTGTTCTTCCGAACGTTCTATAACGCTTACCGAAGCTGCCACCGTTCAATCCCGACAGGGCAAAAACCTGCTTCAGAATTGTGGACGAAGTGTTCAACCTTTTCAAACTTGATGAATCAACCCGATTTCTGTGCCTTATCACCCCCCTGCACGACCAGCAGGACTTGATTGTTGAACTTAGTGTCGTCAAACTTCAGCCCTCATCAAACTTCACGACAATCTGTGAATTCTACTAAACTATAATGGTCGGGTTCAACCTCCCACATCATCTCACTCTCCACAAACTGCAAACTCGAGTGGAATTTTTTAGTGTGCAGTATTGAGGAACCTATACTAGGCACTGACTTCTTGTGACACCACAAACTTTCACCCGTCCAAAACTCACTTCCCCTGTGCTCCGTCCAGCAAACCCCTCATGTGACACGTTGGTCTGGGCTCATCTCATCTGCATACGCTTGGCTCTATTGATGATGTTACAAGAAACAACGCACAAGTGCCTTTCGGGCTTGAAAACTTCGATCGCCTAAGCATGGAAAACTTCAAGTTTTTCCCTCCGGCTCCACAAAACTCAGCTCCAGCTATCCGCCGCAGCAAAGGAATTACAGACACTGCAGGAAGGACAAAGCAAGGTCAGTAAGTGTGCCGAATCAGCTTGTAGTCCCAGCAATCGAGCCTCCCTGTGCTTACCTCCTGCTACCCCTCACAACTGTGCTATCAAGTCTATCATAAGGAGTACTGATAGTTCCACAGAACCACACACCCCTAACACAGCAGCATTTGACACTCAGCTGGACACAAGTGCGCATTCGTGACAAGCGTCATGTGTTCCTGTACTGATAGATCCTACCCCTTCCCTCACCGACAGCAACTCAAACTATGCAACTTCGGCTCCTGCAAACTGCCGTAGGACCGCCACTGACAACACAAACAGTGCACTCGTGCCTAGCGCTTCGCTCGCGACCTTGCTGCCACAGGCTGCATCCTCAGACAATGGACTCACTAACGCTTGACGAGCTCTACCGAGCTCACCTCAGCACGGTGCCACTGCTTCGGACCGGCGGCCATCTTGTCTTGTTGACTCCTGGGATACTTCGCCACCTCAGCTCCTGTCAGATCCACCAAATGGCTCCGAATACCACGACCTTGCCTTGCCTGTCCTGCCTGCCTCACATTATAAGAAAACCACCTCCCATGCCGCCGGCAACATTTCTGTCATCACCAACAGCATGGTTCACAACCTTAACCTCATGCCAGGCCCTCCGATCTCCAATAAGCCATGTCGACTTTGTCCTGAGCGCCTCTCTGACCTTAAAAAATCAGATTTCTGAACTTCTAAGCTCTGGCGCCATCGAACCCTCTGCCAGCAGCTGGTCTATGCCCATTCATATGACACCCAAGAAAGACAGGTCCTGGAGCATGTGCGGAGACTACCGTCGACTAAATGGATAAACAATTATGGACACCTACCCCATTCCAAACATTGCCGACTTTACCAGTTCCCTCGCAGGTGAAACCATTGATTGCAAACGGGCCTACCACCAGATCCCCATGGCTCATGGAGACATCGAGACGACAGCAATCACCACTCCAATTGGATTATTTCAGTTTCAATTCATGCCCTTTGGGCTAAAAAAAATGCAACCCAGACCTGGCAATTCTTCATCAACGAAGTGGTATTTGGCCTAAAATTCTGCTTTGCATATCTTGATGACATTCTTGTGTTCAGCTCGAGGACAACATTTGACATGTGCAAACTGTTACGGACAATCTCACGGCACCTAGCATCAAGACCAAACAGGACAAATTGTAGCGCTTTCTGGGGACAGTTAATTATTATCGCCGTCATCTACCTCGGGCTGTGGAGACTCAGGCTCCACTGATGGATGCCTTGGCAGGCACCACGACTTCTGGATCTTGGCCCATTCCGTGGACCCCTGCTATGACTGACTCTTTCTCTGCCCTCAAAAATCTTCTTCCTGAGGCCTGCACCATCAATCATCCTCATCCCAATGCGCAGCTTTCCATCACCACAGACACGAGTGATACTGCCATAGGCCCTGTCCTTACCTAGACAGTAAATGGCCAAACATTGCCTCTGCAGTTCTTCTTGTGCTAGCTCACCAATGCACAACAGAAATATTCCCGATTTGAGAGGGAGTTGCTCGCAGTTATCAAGCATTTTAAGATCGACGTTGAGGGATGCCCTTTCTATGTTTCAACAGACCACTAACCCCTGGCTGCGGCCATTTCAAACCTGCCAGCTGACCCGCCTCCTCGCCGTTTCAGATACATGAACTTCATATCTCAGTTCACCACCAATGTCAGACACATAAAGAGTGCTGACAATATAGTTGCTGATTTCCTTTCACGAGTCGACGCCATTCATTCACTGATAGACCTCTCTGACCTGCCTAGCCGCCAACCAGCTGATGAGGACACACAAAACCTGATTTCAGATTCTACCTCTTCACTACACTTCATCCGCACCACCTTCCCTGGCATTTCTGGTGAGATCTGGTGCAACAACAGTACGGGCATGTTATGCCCCCTCATCTCAACCATGCTCCGTCAAGCTGTCTTCAACGCACTGCATAATTTAGCCCACCCTGGTGTTTGTGCATCCGCCATCCACTTCTCTGTAAGCCTTACTTGTGTGAAGATGTAAATAAATGAACTCCTGATTATATAGTGTTGTTTGGTGTATCTCACCCGAGCATCCACCTCAGCATCTGTATTTGCATCTGCTTCCTTAAAATCCATTTTTTTATGTCTGGCTAATTACCGTTAACATACATGAGTATAACCTGTATTTTCATAAAAGAGAAATGTTTGCCCTCAGTTTTAAAGAATATAACACCAGATATAATTTTGTGCTTAGTTTTATATATGCAATTGATTTTCTAATTTATTTTGACTATTCCTACTTAGTATCTTTTGTTATAGGGTGAAATCAGTAATTGTTTCATAACGTAAATTTTATTGTTGGCTTACAAACATATATAAATTCAGTAATAATGATAAACATTTGGAAAAAGAATCACTAGGATTCTTAAAGTATTTATTTGGTTCTATTCGAAAACATGTTAGCAAAGCCATTCCTTAATTAATTCCAAAGTAATTACCAGATCTGTCAAAAGTATCATTTGAACAACTATATCTATTAGTTTCATGAGTTAAACAAATAATTTGGCTTAACCCTTGTAGTAGAAGAAACTGTTAAAAAAAAGAACTTCTCCATGTTTTCAGTTGATTGAATGAGATATGTTTTAATTGTAATTTCTGTACATGAAACATCAACCAATGTGTAGTTTCATTGCCTATTATTGCGATGATATATGAAGGCCTGAATTTTGGTGTCGAGACAGTCAGTCCACGGTCAAGTTTCAGATGAGGAACCCATATTGGTTAGATCAACAACAATGCATCAACTTAACTGTGAAATAAGTGTAACACAATTAGGCCATGTGCTAAAACAGTCACAGTGTCTATTCAATAAATACTGTTTCATTCTGCAAGAACTGTGAACTTTGTGGTTAGATAGATAATCAACAGTGAACTGTGGTAGCAGTATGTTGACATATGCCTGCAAACTATTAATGAAGCTTATCGAAAGTTAAACAATACTGCACTGACCATATAACTGTGTATTATTGGGGGGCAGGGGTTGTGAACAGTGAAAGTAAAGAACTGTGAAACACAAATATGCACCTGCTGACTACATCATTTAAAGTAGTCAGTGTTGAACTTCCACCCACCATTTTTCAGACAGTATAGCAACCCAGTATGTCAACACTGAGAACAATCAATGACGAAATAAAGCAGGAGAACATCACACAGCCACTGTCGTGAATTATGATGATGATGCATTGATGAGGACAACAGAAACACCCAGTCCCAAGGAAGATAAAATCCCCTACCTGGCCAGGAATAAATAAGGTCGTGATGTATCTATAACTGTTAATTTGCATTAAACTTTAATGTACTGGAGTTTTTTTTCTTATGTGATTGTAAACCAGAGATCATTAATATAATACTTTCATACATGCAGTATTGGCATCTGATTTATATATCTGTCAGTTTGATTCTCCCTTTTTACTCAGGGACAATAAAACAAATTTCACAGTCTGTAACAGCAGTTTGTGAGATTACTCCACAGATTTTATAATGACCACTTACTATTACAATTCCTTTTTAATTATAACAAAGTCAGAGCATATTTAGTTAGACAGTAAGAAACACTGAATGTATTTATCCCACAAATGGGGAAGTCTGAGATGCCACAGGTGCCCTATAGAATGAGCAACATGCTTCTAAAAACACACTCTATAGTAGAATATAAAGTTGAAGATACCATAACAATTTGAAAGTAAGCATTAAAAGAAGTGATAGAAAACTCCAAATGCATCTATTGCAAGCCAACCATCATATATATGTATCAAGAAAAAGATTCAAGCATTCATTTCTGCCCTGCTGGGCATAAGTCTCTTGTAGATTTCACTCAATGTCTGCAACCTAAAGTTTTAGTTATTATAGGAACTTGAATATATATTTTTTGCCAGTAACTGTACCATGTTATATATGATGTAGTATGACTGATACTGTGTGCAACATATATTATTCCAACCAATAGCCAGTGCTGTACACCATCATGGCAGATAGTACCATTGTGGGTTGAATATCAATAAGGTGATATAACAATAGTAGATTGTAGTAAACTTCAACTGCAGTTAAACATTTGTTTATTAGAGAATATAGGAGACATAGTTTCTTTACCACCACATCAGTTTATAAGTTTTACTTTGATGTTATATGAAGCAGATTAATGCATGGGTAATTCATAAATAAAAGTAAAGTAATCCATATATAGTGACCTGTGACTACTTACAGTCCTGTTGAAGGCCTTTAGGTTTAGTAGCCATTTCAATTGAATTATAATTTCCCATGCTTTCAACATCACTATGCAGTTTTTTAAGACAGCTTTCTTGTGAAGAATATGATCAGAATTGTTTGTATCATCATCTTCCCCATAAGAAAAATGTTATAAACACAATAACACATAGATCTAACATGACATCTGATAATGATCTTCTCCAGGCTGCACTGACATATTTCACACATTTGTTCAAGACAGGTGGACAGTTGAGTCACTTGCTCCATCAGAGTGGTTATACTATCACTAACATCAGCTGACCTTGTGTCTAGCATTTTTGTGCACTTTACCACTATCTTACATTTATACAGAAAACATTTGCATAATACAGAGCAACATATTCCAAACAAGAAAAACACAATGTACAGTGTTTGAAACTAGACTCAACTACTTCATTTGCCTGGTCATCACACAGCAACACTCAGTACACCCATGAGCTGCATTACCATACCATCTACAAGTAGAACAAATTACAGGTACAAATTTAGTGCATGATTCATCAAGACCTGCTTAATTACAAATAGTACATCTCACTCGTACCAAATGTTTTTATTTTACAATTTCCTCTGAATTATAATAAATTAACAGATTCCATAGGTTTCAAAAAAGTTACGTCGGTTCTGAGAGTTCAGGAACCTGTGTAGAAAATTGGAATAGAGATCAACATAAAATCATTTCCACCCTATTTACTGCTCATGAAAACCACACATTGCATGTTGTACCATCATACAGCGAGACCTTCAGAGGTGGTGGTCCAGGTTGCTGTACACACCGATACCTCTAATACCCAGTAGTGCATCCTCTTGCATCAATGCATGCCTGTATTTGTCGTGGCGTACTATCCACAACTTCAGGAAGGCACTGTTGCTCCAGATTGTCCCACTCCTCAATGATGATTCGGCATGGATCCCTCAGAGTAGTTGGTGGGTCACGTCATCCATAAACAGTCCTTTTCATTCTATCCCAGGCATGTTCAATGGGTTCATGTCTGGAGAATGTGCTGGCCACTCTAGTCGAGCGGTGTCGTTATCCTGAAGGAAGTCATTCACAAGATGTGCATGATGGGGACACGAATTATTGTCCATGAAGATGAATGCCTCACCAATATGGTTGCACTAGAGGTCAGAGTAAGGCATTCATGTATCATACAGTCATTCTCAAAACAGCAGGGAACCCCCACCTTGCTGCACTCACTGGACAGTGTGTCTAAGGTGTTCAGCCTGATCGGGTAGCTTCCTAACATGTCTCCGATGATTGTCTGGTTGAAAGCATATGTGGCACTCATCAGCATGCTGCATGGTGTTGTGGTTGCAAAGATGGACTTCGCCATGGACGTCGGAAGTGAAGTTGCGCATGATGCAGTCTATTGCACACAGTTTGAGTCATAACACAACATCCTGTCACTGCACTAAAAGCATTATTCAACATGGTGGCATTGCTTTCAGGGTTCCTCCGAGCCATAATCCATAGGTAGCGGTCATCCCCTGCAATAGTAACCCTTGGGTGGCCTGAGCAAGGCATGTCATCAAGTGTTCCTGTTTCTCTGTATCTCCTCCATGACTGAACAACATCGCTTTGATTCACTCTAAGATGTCTGGACACTCCCCTTGTTGAGAGTCCTTCCTGGCACAAAGTAACAAACACAGTATTGACTGTCTAGGCATGGTTGAACTACAGACAAAATTAGTCACATACCTCCTTCATGATGGAATAAATGGAAGTGATCAGCTGTCGGACCCCCTGCATGTAATAGGCACTGCTCATCTATAGTTGTTTACATCTTTGGGTGGGTTTGGTAACATCTCTGAACAGTCAAAGGGACTGTGTCTGTGATAAAATATCCACAGCCAATGTCTATCTTCAGGAGTTCTGGGAACTGTGGTGATGTAAAATGCTTTTTGATGTGTGTAGAATGCCAATCAGTATGCCTAGACTCTGCCATATCACACCAAAGAAAGAAAAAATGTCTTTGGTGCATACTGCATTGTGGTTATTTCTTCAATATGCTGATCACTGCCTTCAAATTCCAGATATTGGAATCTAACACTTCCAATGCCAAATTCTCTGTTGCCAGCATCAAAGCGCACACTTCTGCACAAATTTACATAGGAACTAAGTGGAGACACCTCTGCATGAAGTCAGGATAGCTGTTGGCAACCTGTGAAGTGTCTTGAACACTAACAAAACATTATTAGAGGTCAATCATTTATTCACAGTGTTTACAATTTGGTGGGCTCCTGCACCAGCCTCATCTGTTACTCATTCAGCATTGTGTTGGCTTCTACCACACATCCATCCAGTTAGTTAAGCATCAACAAACCCAGGAGATGGTGTAAGTGACCATGGTGCTGCAGCAGGTGGCGAGTGAGCAAATGCAGTTGTTGCCTTGTACAAAGTGACCTTACACTGGTTTCTGGAGTGTTCTCAGTAACACTCCAAATTCTACAACAAACCTTGATGATCCATCAGTGATACACTGGCGTTGTTAGTCGTGTGGACAGTTGACCTTCTTCCTACTGACCTGGTAGATTTCATCACCCATAGATGCCAGAGTGTTGAGCAGGAACATGGACCCCAAGTTAGTTGCTGGCAGCACTCTGTGATGTGGTGTTGTTGAAAGACACTTTCTTCTTCAGTAGATGGTAGACTGTGAGCAGTGTACAGTTCATGAGGCAAAGATCATTGTCTTGAATACATCTTCAACTAGTTCATAAATTGTTCTGGAGCATGTAGGACATAGATTCATGGCAATACCGAAATGGTGGAATTGAGTGCTATTACCGTGTATGCCATCGATCCCAGTGATTAGCTAACAAGAACTGCATAAAACTGGAGCATGTAAACGAGTTTGAATAAAAATTTATCATTTCCTACATCTTACTCTTCTGTGCTGTAACAATGTGCACACCTGTGCTTAACACATGTGACATATAAAACAATTATGCCAGATAATTTAGCAATGGTAATACATTGGCTAACAAATATTGTTTTGAAAGGTAAGAATTATGTACCGCGTAATAACTTTTTGGGATTTAGCTTAAAAAGATGCAGCCAAAAATGGATCATAACACAATAACTGTAAGTAAGATTAGGAGTGCACACTTAACAGGCATGTGGGCAAGATTTGGGACCTGGAACAAAACCAAAGATTGCTGCTGCAAAAGATTTTGAGAATTTTGACAAGGATTTATGGTACATCTACATCTACATATATATTTATACTCCGCAAGCCACCCAACAGTGTGTGGCGGAGGGCACTTTACATGCCACTGTCACTACCTTCCTTTCCTGTTCCAGTCGCGTATAGTTTGCAGGAAGAAAGTCTGCCGGAAAGCCTCCGTGCGGGCTCGAATCTCTCTAATTTTACATTCGTGACCTCCTCGGTAGGTATAAGTAGGGGGAAGCAATATATTCAATACCTCATCCAGAAACGCACCCTCTCAAAACTTAGACAGCAACCTACACCGCGATGCAGAGCGCCTCTGTTGCAGAGTCTGATACTTGAGCTTGTTAAACATCTTCGTAACGCTATCACGCTTACCAAATAACCCTATGATAAAATGTGCCTCTCTTCTTTGGATCTTCTCTATCTCCTCCATCAACCCGACCTGGTACGGAACCCACACTGATGAGCAATACTGAAGAACAGGTCAAACGAGTGTTTTGTAAGCCACATCCTTTGTTGATGGACTACATTTTCTAAGGACTATCCCAATGAATCTCAACCTGGTACCCACCTTACCAACAATTAATTGTATATTATCATTCCACTTCAAATCATTCAGTGCGCATACTCCCAGATATTTTACAGAAGTAACTGCTACCATTGTTTGTTCCACTATAATATAATCATACAATAAAGGATCCTTCTTTCTATGTATTCACAATACATTACATTTGTCTATGTCAAGGGTCAGTTTCCACTCCGTGCACCAAGTGCCCATCTGCTGCAGATCTTCCTGCATTTTGCTGCAATTTTCTAATGCTGCAACTTCTCTGTATACTACAGCATCATCCGGGAAAAGCCGCGTGGAACATCCGACACTATCTACTAGGTCATTTATATATATTGTGAAAAGCAATGGTCCCATAACACTCTCCTGTGGCATGCCAGAGGATACTTTAACGTCTGTAGACATCTCTCCATTGAGAACAACATGCTGTGTTCTGTTTGCTAAAAACTCTTGAATCCAGCCACATAGTTGGTCTGATATTCCGTAGGCTCTTACTTCATTTATAAGGCGACGGTGCGGAACTGTATCGAATGTCTTCCGGAATTCAAGGAAAATGGCATCTACCTGGAAGCCTGCATCAAATATTTTCTGGGTCTAATGAACAAATAAAGCGAGTTGGGTGTCACACGATCGCTGTTTCCGGAATCCATGTTGATTCCTACAGAGTAGATTCTGGGTTTCCAGAAATGACATGATACGTGAGCAAAAACATGTTCTAAAATTCTACAACAGATCAACATCAGAGATATAGGTCTATAGTTTTGCGCATCTGCTCGACGACCCTTCTTGAAGACTGGGAACCTTCCATTCCTCTAGAGACTTGCGGTACACGGCTGTTAGAAAGGGTACAAGTTCTTTTGCATACTCTGTGTAGAATCGAATTGGTATCCCGTCAGGTCCAGTGGAATTTCCTCTGTTGAGTGATTTCAGTTGTGTTCCTATTCCTTCGACACTTATTTCGATGTCAGCCATTTTTTGTTTGTGTGAGGATTTAGAGGAGGAACTGCAGTGCAGTCTTCCTCTGTGAAACAGCTTTGGAAAAATGTGTTTAGTATGTAGCTTTACATGTGTCATCCTCTGTTTCAATGCCATCATCATCCTGGAGTGTCTGGATATGCTGTTTCGGGCCACTTACTGATGTAGTGTAAGACCAGAACTTCCTAGGATTTTGTGTCAAGTCGGTACATAGAATTTTACTTTCGAACACTTCACGCAAAGTCCTCCTTATGCTAACTTTGACATCGTTAACTTCTGTTTGTCTGAGAGGTTTTGGCTGCACTTAAACTTGCAGTGAAGCTGTCTTTGCTTTCGCAGTAGTTTCCTAACTTTGTTGTTGAACCACAGTGGGTTTTTCCCGTCCCTCACAGTTTTACTTGGCATGTACCTGTCTAAAACGCATTTTACAATTGCCTTGAACTTTTTCCATAAACACTAAACATTGTCAGTATCAGAACAGAAATTTTTGTTTTGATCTGTTAGGTACTCTGAAATCTGCCTTCTATTACTCTTGGTAAACAGGTAAACCTTCCTCCCTTTTTTTTATATTCCTATTTACTTCCATATTCAGGGATGCTGCAACAGCCTTATGATCACTGATTCCCTGTTCTGCGCATACAGAGTCGAAAAGTTCAGGTCTGTTTGTTATCAGTAGGTCCAAGATGTTATTTCCATGAGTCGGTTCTCTGTTTAATTGCTCGAGGTAATTTTCAGATAGTGCACTCAGTATAATGTCACTTGATGCTCTGTCCCTACCACCCGTCCTAAACGTCTGAGTGTCCCAGTCTATATCTGGTAAATTTAAATCTCCACCTAAGACTACAACATGCTGAGGAAATTTATGTGAAATGTATTCCAGATTTTCTCTCAGTTGTTCTTCCACTAATGCTGATGAGTCGGGAGGTCGGTAAAAGTTGCCAATTATTAATCTAGCTCGGTTGTTGAGTGGTACTGTGCTCTTTTTGTATTTCCAAGGAATTTAACTGATTGTAGAGAAAGTAATGTTTTGTTATACATTCATACATATTTCATTAACAATCATTGCACATGTTATTCTTCCTTTCTATGTACATGAGGAAAACTAAGATACTGCTGACTTTCACTATATCCTCCCTGCTTTTCCATTTGTCTATTCAAATGACTGACTATGTCCTCCCCTCCCCCATGCCCCCACCCCTGTTCTCAAATTAAGAATGATGGAACACTGGGGGAAGTATTGTCTGTGACAGATATTGGGTGTAATATTTCTTATTATGCTTTATAAATGTAAGCAAGGGACCAAGCAGGCTACTACTGACAAAAAGTAAAACTAGTGTTTGTGATATTCCTGTTTTGGCAATTTGGAGACTTTTTAGCTTATTTATTTTTCAGTCGGTAAGCATTATCTAGCAATCAGTGTTATAGTTTTATATACATGAACATGTTTGTGATATTTGTTTGTGATATTCCTGTTTTGGCAATTTGGAGACTTTTTAGCTAATTTATTTTTCAGTCGGTAAGCATTATCTAGCAATCAGTGTTATAGTTTTATATACATGAACATGTTTGGAATGCAAGTGGCTGCTCAGCACAATTCCGCTGACTCCATCTTCAGGTTTCAGCTTCCCCACACATTTACTGTCTTGGCCACTGAGCTTGATGGCTCTGGAGAAGTTAGGTGTAAATGAAATTGTTTATTTGTCCAAAATGGAAGTAGAAGTATGTTTGTTGGGAACTATGTTCACAGAAAATTGGGGAAATAAACAAAGCATACCCTTAGAATTAGAAAGAAATGCAACTTTCAGTTTCCTTTATGTCTCTCACCATTGTGTTGAGGAAAAGAGTCAATTATCTGTACCATAGGTGAGGGTACCTGACACTGTGTTGTATGGAGAAACTGAACTGATGCTATTGGATGGGATTGTACCATATGTTGGTGTTTGTTTCCCTCTCATACTTCCCTCTCATCATCACCAACAACATAAATATTGCACTAAAATCCTCCACGCAGCACTCATCTCACGATGTGCTCACAGAGTCCACAATGCCACATAAAGTTTTTATCTCTGAGATTCAGAGTGGATCTCAGTATCTAGTATACATCACATACCACATATGGATACCACAACATGAAGTGTACATTGCTTATGAAATGCTGTGTACTACATGTTAACATGTTTTCTTTATTCTGTTATGAGGGCAGAACTCACCTGAAACAGTTTGATTTAGTTGATGATGAGGAAAGTGTTGTGTGACTTTGTATTTTGTGTGGATTCCTGTCCAAGCCTTTATGATTATGGTTGTAGTGTGTTTCCAGAGTCACTAGGTAATTTCATGATTAGTTCAGTAATCAGCCATTTTTCTATGCTGTATTGGCAGATATTTCTCAATCCAAATAAATCATGTCTGCAAAGTCTGTGACTATAATGGTAGAAGAATATTCACTTGTTTTTCCTCTTATTTATGTGGATACTTTGTGTACTTGTTTTTCCTGTTCATTACATTTACACTGTGTGGGGACAGTAACCCATCATTACCAAGTGTGTGTATTTATGATTGTGTACTGTTTTAAAGCTCTAGTTATTGTAATTATGAACATAAGATACTACAATTACAGTTGTGAATGTATGGTAAATTTTTGTATTAATGGTCCGGAATAACTCAAACTTACAGGGCATACACCTCTACAAGATCCTACCACGATGTTCTGTGTAACTCTGACATCATTGAAAACAGGCTACTAAGAGTTCTACCATACGAGCAAATTTTTGGCAGTGTGGATGGAGTGTGGAACTTGAATTATGTTGAGGTATCATGTGTGCACAATCAAATGACCATTAGCCATTTCAAGTACATTATAACAATAATTTAACGTCCTTTAATCACTTTTTCAGAAACCATGTGGTACATTTGTTCTATCAAATATTCGATTTATTTGGTTTGCTGATGACAATGAAACAAAAAATTTATCTGTGCCATTTCTGTGTGTTGAAAAAGTAAGTACATCAAGCACACTTATTAAAACAGCATAATAAAAAAGTTACTTTTAACTATAAGTCTTTCCAATACATGATTTGTTAATAATGAGGCAGTTTTATTGGGTTAAGAGTACTTAACATTTATATACTAATTTTGTAGTTGTATAAACCTTACATAAAATACTGATTTGGAATTTTAACCTTCTTAATATTAAATGTTTCTCTGTGGAACGAAAACATAGTGTCAGGGAGCATATTTCGTTGCTTCCCTTAAGGACCACTAATGATGTTGGAATACACAAGTGACTCATCAAAGATAGTAAAAGACTTAATGTAAACTGTAATTCTTGCTCATAACATGAGCGTGGAGATGAAGAGCTTAAGTCATTATTCCAGATATAGTGAAAGAGGTATATAAATTAGAGGAAGGAAGACTAAATTTGGATTTTCTGTTGCCGACAGTTTGCTTACAGTTGCCTTAAGCAGTGTGGGGAAACTGTGAGAAACCCACATCTGAATGGCCATATGAAGAATTAAACAGCTGTCTCCCTTCCCCTCCCCCCCTTCCCCCCCTTCCAAAAAAAAAAAATATCACTGTATCTTACCACTCACTTGATATTGATAAATGACCTAGTGGGAAACATGTATCTCTTGCAGTTAGTGCAGTGTCTATATTTGACCATGAGTGTATAGTTTGATGCAAATGTCTTTCAGACTTGCATGCATATGTGAAGGAACAGACACTGATGATCTATGGTCATATTAAATTATGAAATGTATTCACAAATCATGAATATTTTATTACACCAGCTGCATGGTTTACATGAAAATTTTATACCAGGCTGGGAGTTGAACACGGATTTCTTGCTTATCATGAATAGTCACTTTAACCATTTTGGCTATCTGTGCATGCCTCTGAGACCTATCCAGATTAACATATGTCAGAGTGTCCACCTCCCAAAGTGCTCGCACACCATTTGTGTGATTCCTCCAGAAATTAAGTGATCATGAGGGATACTGAGTTAAGTCAATAAGTAAACATTGTTTGTGATTGACCATTAGGACAGTGTACTGTATTAAATATATAATAGCTTTTGGACTAAGAGGAAGAGAGGGAGCCAAATTAATTTATTAAACTATAAGTTATAAAGATATTTTCCATATAATGAGCATGCAGCTCTACTGTATGGTTAAATGATGATGGTATTCTCATGGGTAAAATATTCCACAAGGAAAATAGTCCCCCAATTGGATCTCTGGGAGGGAACTACTCAGAAGGATGTCATCATCAGTTGAAACAAAATTGCTGTTCTACGGATCCGAGTGTGGAATTTTAGACCCTTTACTCAGGCAGGTAGGTTAGAAAATTTAAAAAGGGAAATGGATAGGCTGAAGTTAGATATAGTGAGAATTAGTGAAGTTCTGGGGCAGGAGGAACAGGACTTCTGGTCAGGTGAATAAAGAGTTATAAATGCTAAGACAAATGGGGTAATGCAGGAATGGGTTTAATAATGAATAAGAAAACAGGAATGTAAATAAGCTTCTATGAACAGCATAGTAAATGCATTATTGTGGCCAGTGTAGACACCAAGCCAATGTCTACCTCAGTAATACAAATTTATGTGCCAACAAGCTCCTCAGGTGATGAAGAGATTGAAAAAATGTATGATTTTATAAAATAAATTATTCAGCTAGTTAAAGTAGACAAAAATGTAATTTGATGGGGAACGGGAATTTGGTAGTATGAAAAATAAGAAAAGGAAAAACAGTAGGTGAATATTGACTGGAGGAAATGAATGAAAGAGGGAGATGCCCAGTAAAATTTTGCACAGAGCATAATTTAATCATTGCGAACACTTGGTGTAAGAATGATAAAACGAAGGTTGTTTACATGAAAGAGACCTGGAGACATTGGAAGGTTTCAGATTGATCATATATTGGTTAGGCAGAGATTTAGGAACCAAATTTTAAATTACAAGACATTTACAGGGACAGATGTATACTTTGACTGCAATTTATTGGTTATGAACCATAGATTAAAACTAAAGAAATTACAAAAAGGAGATGGGACCTGGATAAATAGAAAGAACCAGAGGTTGTTGAGAGTTTCAGAGGGAGCATTAGTCAACAGATGACTAGAACAGAGGAAAATATACATTAGAAGACACATGTGAGTAGTTTTTAGAGATGAAATAGTGAAAGCAGCAGAGGATCAAATATCTAAAAAGACAAGACCTAATAGAAATCCTTGGATAACACAAGAGATATTTAATTTAGCTGATTAAAGGGCAAAATTTTAAAAATGCAGCTAATGAAGCAGATGAAAGGGAATACAAATGTTTAGAAAATGAGATTGACAGGAAGTGCAAAATGGCTAAGCAGGAATGACTAGAGGACAAATGTAAGGATTTAGAAACATATTTGACTTTGGGAAAGATACATACCAACCACATGAAGATAAAGAGGCCTTTGGGAAAAAAGAGGTGTAGGTGTACAAATATCAATGGCTCAGACTTTCCCAGTCTCAAGCAAACAAGGGAATGTTGGAAGGTGGAAGGATACAAGGGACATGAACTTGAAGGCAATATTGCAGAAAAGAACTGGATGTAGATGAATATGAGATGGGGGCTATGATACTGCAAGAAGAATTTGACAGAGCTCTGAAAGATCTAGGTCAAAACAAGGCCCTGAGGGTAGATCATATTCTGTCAGAATTACTGACAGCCTTGATAGAGCCAGCTATGACAAAACTCCTCCATCTAGTGTGCAAGATGTATGAGACAGTTAAAGACCCTCATACTTCAAGAAATATTTTGTAATTCCAATTACAAAGAAATCTGTTGCTGACAGGTGTAAAAATTACTTAACTATCAGTTTAATAACCCATGGTTGCAAAATAGTAACATGAATTCTTTACATAAGAACAGAAAAACTGGTAGAAGAAGACCTCAGTGAAGATCAGTTTGTATTTTGGAGAAATATAGGTGCTCACAATGCAGTACTGACCCTATGACTTATCTTAGGACATAGGGTAAGGAAAGACAAACCTGCATTTATAGCATTTGTTAACTTACAGAAAGCTATTGACAATGTTGACGGTAATGCTCTCTTTGAATTCCCGAAGGTAGCAGGGATAAAATACGTGGAGTGAAGGACTATTTACAGCTTGTACAGAAGTCACTCAAGGGGCATGAAAGTTAAGCAGTGGTTGAGAAGGAAGTGAAACAGGGTTGTAGCCTGTCCCTGATATTATTCAATCTGTACATTGAACAAGCAGTAAAGCAAACCAAAGAAAAATTTGGAGATGGAATTAAAGTTCAGGAGAAGAAATAAAAGCTTTGAGGTAAGACAATGACATTGTAATTCTGTCAGAAACAGCAAAGAACTTGTTGGAGCAGTTCCACAGAATGGACAGTGTCTTTCTAAAAAGATGAACGTTGATAAAAACAAAGCAAGCATAGTGGTATGTTGTTGAATTAAATCAGATGATGCTAAAGGAATTAGATTAGGAAATAATACACTTAAAGTAGTAGATGAGCTTGGCTGTTATTTGGGCAGCAGAATAACTGATTATGGCCAAAGTATAGATGATATAAAATGTAAACTCGCAATGACAAGAAATGCATTTCTGAAGAAGAGACATTTGTTAACATCAAATATAGATTCAAATGTTAGGAAGCCTTTTCTGACGATATTTGTCTAGGGCATAGCCATGTATAGAAGTTAAATGTGGATGATAAACAGTTTAGACAATAACAAAATAGAAGCTTTTGAAATGTGATGCTACAGAATAATGTTTAAGATTAGATGGGTCAGTCGTGTAACTAATGAGGTGGTACTGTATATAACTGGAGAGACAAGAAATTTGTGTCACAAATGGACCAATGACAGGACACATTCCAAGATACCAAGAAATCACCAATTTAGTATTGAAGGGAAGAGCGTGTGTGTGTGTGTGTGTGTGTGTGTGTGTGTGTGTGTGTGTGTGTGTGGATGGCCGGGGGGTGGGGGGTAAAAATCAGAGAGAGATTAGATTAGATTAGGATAGATTTCTTTCATTCCAATTGATCCATAGTGAGGAGGTCCTCCAGGATGTACAACATGTCAGAAAAACAATAATACATGAGAAATATTTACAACTGAAACATTTAAGCTCATGTACCTTGCACAGATGGAATAATTGTCATTTTTTTAATGACCACTATATGAAAGAATCATTTTACAAACACTCATTTACTAAGATCACATTAATGTACTGAATTTAATATTTAAAAAATGTTTTTTTCATTTATAAGGTAATAAACATATAATAGAACTACTACAATACTTGTGTTGCTTGAGGCTTTCCCGATGGACATGTTGTATATATGGCTCTCGAGCGAGACGTCGAATGTCATAGTGAAAACTCCACAATATCTTGTCAGCGCAACTGTCCGACATCTTCTGGTGCGATGAACACACTGCTAAGGCAGGACCAGAGCCCCATATTTATGCCAGTCTTAGGCAGGAAGTATGCATGTGTGGAGGCACCAAATTCGATGGCCAATAGCGACTATATCAACCGAGAGCTGGAAGGACCTACAGGATGAAGAACCAAAGACTTCGGCGCATGGGCGGAGGATGCTGCCACTGCTCTGCGCTGCCATCGGCCACCAAAGAGACCTCTGTCAGTAGGCGCAAGCACGGAGGCTGCCGCTGTTACTCTGCGCTGTCATCGGCCGCCCCAGCGACCTCTGTCGGAAGGCGCAAGCAAAAATGCGCCTCCATGTAGGCGCTTTGATTATCCTCCTGTTGTCAACAGAATATTTATGTTGCTGGCGAATCGTCATCCATCTTATGATCAATAGTACTCCTCTCTGCCCTAAGCGACTTCAATATGGCCAGTGCTGGATCCCAAGCTGTACTAAGCTGAAAGCCCGTGTCTCTGTTTACAAGATTCGTCGAGCTACATATTTCCACTGCTTCCTTAATAACACTGTCCCAGTATGAACTCGTTGATGTGAGAATTTTGTATGTTGATAATTTATAGAATGGCCTGTACTGAGACACCTTAGTACTGCTTGGGATCCAGCACTGGCCATATTGAAGTCGCTTAGAGCAGACAGGAGTACTATTGGTCATAAGACAGATGATGATTCGCCAGCAACATAAATATTCTGTTGGCAATGGGAGGATAATCAAGGCACTTATGTAGATGCGCATTTTTGCTTGCGTCTTCTGACAGAGGTTGCTGCGGCAGCCGATGACAGCGCAGAGCAGCGGCGGCAGCCTCCACACGTTCACGGAAGTCTTTGGTTCTTCATCCTGTAGGTGGCGTTGCTGTCCTTCCAGCTATCTGCTGATATCGTCGCTATTGACCATCGAATTTGGCGCCTTCATGCATGCACACTGTCTGCCTAAGAATGGAATAAATAGGGGGCTCTGGTCCTGCCTTAGCAGTGTGTTCATCACACCTGAAGATATCGGCCAGTTGCGCTGACGAAATATTGTGGAGTTTTCACTATGACATCCGACGTCTCGCCCGAGAACCATATGTACTACTACAATACTTATTTACAATGAACACATTACTGCACTGAAATGCAACATAAACATTCTGTAGAAGGAGTTGGTCACCAATAAATCCTTTAGGCTTCAAATTGAATTTCATTGGTTGTTGAGCTTTTTATGGCTGCTGTCAGGTTATTGAAAATGTATGTTCCTGAATAATGCACACCTTTTTGTACAAGAGTAAGTGACTTTAAATCCTTGTGAAGATTATTCTTATTTCTAGTATTGATTCCATGAATTGAGCTTTTGGTTTGAAAAAGTGATATATTTTTAATGACAAATTTCATTAAGGAAGAAATATATTGCAATGCCATAGTTAGTATCCCTAGTTCCCTAAACAGCCTTCTGCAGGATGTTGTTGAGTTCACACCACATATAACTCTTATTGCACATTTTTGTGCCCAGAAAACGCTAGCTTGGCTTGATGAATTACCCCAAAAAATAATCCCATTATAGAATGAATGTAAGCATAGTATGCCAGCTTTTTCATTTTTATATCCCCTATGTCTGACACAATTCACATTGCAAATAGTGATTTCTTAAGACGCTTCAGCAGTTCTGTGGTGTGCTCTTCCCAGTTGAATTTATTATCAAGCTGCAATCCCAAGAATTTAACATTGTCCACTTCTTCTATCTGCTTGTTGTAGGACACCCCTTACAAGTTCTGAACTGCATGTAGTGTGATTTTTTCAAAGTTTAGTGACAAAGATTGGCTAGGAACCAGTGATCAATGTCCACAAATATTTTATTAGCTGATCTTTCTAAGACTATATTTGATTTGCTATTTATTGCAATGTGTGTGTCGTCGGCAAATAAAACGAACTTGGCACCTGGTAATGTTACTGATGAAAAGTCATTGATATCCACAAGAAAAAGGGCCCTAAGATGGCACCTTGTGGAACCCCACATGTAATTAGTTCCCAGTTGGATGATGCCTGATAGCTTAATACATGTCTCTTTTCTAATAATGCCCTTTGTTTCCTGCCAGAGATACAAGATTTGAACCATTTTGCATCATTTCCTGTTACACCATAATATTCTAATTTACTTAAAAGGATATTGTGATTTATGCAGTCAAATGCATTTGACAGATCACAAAATATACCAATTGCCTCCAGTTTTTTGTCTAATGAATTAAGTACATTTTCACTGTAAGGGCAGATAGCCTTCTCAACATCAGAACCCTCTACATCTACATCTACATGACTACTCTGCAATTCACATTTAAGTGCTTGGCAGAGGGTTCATCGAACCACAATCATACTATCTCTCTACTATTCCACTCCCGAACAGCGAGCGGGAAAAACGAACACCTAAACCTTTCTGTTCGAGCTCTGATTTCTCTTATTTTATTTTGATGATCATTCCTACCTATGTAGGTTGGGTTCAACAAAATATTTTCGCATTCGGAAGAGAAAGTTGGTGACTGAAATTTCGTAAAAAGGTCTCGCCGCGACGAAAAACGTCTATGCTGTAATGACTTCCATCCCAACTCGTGTATCATATCTGCCACACTCTCTCCCCTATAACGTGATAATACAAAACGAGCTGCCCTTTTTTGCACCCTTTCGATGTCCTCCGTCAGTCCCACCTGGTAAGGATCCCACACCGTGCAGCAATATTCTAACAGAGGACGAACGAGTGTAGTGTAAGCTGTCTCTTTAGTGGACTTGTTGCACCTTCTAAGTGTCCTGCCAATGAAACGCAACCTTTGGCTCGCCTTCCTGACAATATTATCTATGTGGTCCTTCCAACTGAAGTTGTTCGTAATTTTAACACCCAGGTACTTAGTTGAATTAACAGTCTTGAGAATTGTACTATTTATCGAGTAATTTCTTTTGGAACTCATGTGGATCATCTCACACTTTTCGTTATTTAGCGTCAACTGCCACCTGACACACCATACAGCAATCTTTTCTAAATCGCTTTACAACTGATACTGGTCTTCGGATGACCTTACTAGAAGGTAAATTACGGCATCATCTGCGAACAGTCTAAGAGAACTGCTCAGATTGTCACCCAGGTCATTTATATAGATCAGGAACAGTAGAGGTCCCAGGACGCTTCCCTGGGGAACACCTGATATCACTTCAGGTTTACTCGACGATTTGCCGTCTATTACTACGAACTGTGACCTTCCTGACAGGAAATCACGAATCCAGTCGCACAACTGAGACGATACCCCATAGCTCCGCAGATTGATTAGAAGTCGCTTATGAGGAACGGTGTCAAAAGCTTTCCGGAAATCTAGAAATATGGAATCAACTTGAGATCCCCTGTCGATAGCGGCCATTACTTCGTGCGAATAAAGAGCTAGCTGCGTTGCACAAGTGTGATGTTTTCTGAAGCCATGCTGATTACGTGTCAATAGATCGTTCCCTTCGAGGTGATTCATAATGTTTGAATACAGTATATGCTCCAAAACCCTACTGCAAACCGACGTCAATGATATAGGTCTGTAGTTAAATGGATTACTCCTACTACCCTTCTTGAACACTGGTGCGACCAGCGCAATTTTCCAGTCTGTAGGTACAGATCTATCGGTGAGCGAGCGGTTGTATATGAGTGCTAAGTAGGGAGCTATAGTATCAGCGTAATCTGAACGGAACCTATTCGGTATACAATCTGGACCTGAAGACTTGCCCGTATCAAGCGATTTGAGTTGCTTCGCAACCCCTAAGGTATCTTCTTCTAAGAAACTCATGCTAGCAGAGTTTAGAAATCCAAACTGTTACTTTGACAGTATGTTATTTGTGATAAGATGGTTATAAAGCCCACTGTACATTACCTTTTCTAAAAATTTTGAGAGCGCTGGCAAAAGTGTAATTGGATGGAAATTTGATGCTATTTCTTTATCTCCCTTCTTAAACAATGGCTTAACTTCAGCATATTTCAACCATTCAGGAAATATTCCACTGATAAATGACTGGTTACACAGATAGCTTAATATGTTACTTAACTCAGAATCACATTATTTAATTAACTTTGTTGATATTTCATCATACCCACTAGATGTGTTTGATTTTAAAGATTTTATGATGGACATTACTTCTGCTGGGGTAGTGAGGTCAAATTCATATAATGGTAGTTACATGAAATGTTTGGTCTGAGGTATTGCATAGTAGCATCTACAGAAACTCACAACCCCATAGTTTCAGTAACAGTTACAAAATGTTTGTTAAAAAGTTCTGCAACACTATACATTTCTGTCACCAATGTATCATTTACTCTTAATGCTATTTGTCCCTCTTCATGTCTGGTTCTTTCGGTCCCCTCCTTTACTATATCCCATATTGTCTTTATTTTTTTATTTGATATGACTCTCTTTTCCTTGTAATATATGCTCTTATCTTGGGGGGAAACTGTGTTCAAATAAGGTAAGCAGTTTATACAGTAAGCAGATTGAGAAGGATGTAGGTTTCAGTAGTTATTCAGAGATGAAGAGGCTCGCATGGGATAGAGAAGCATGGAGAGCTGTATCAAACCAGTCTTAGGACTGAAGACCAGAACAACACCAGTATACTTAGCCTTACCTAAAGCTCAGTGCAGAGTCCTGTACTCAAGTGAAAAGTTGCTCACAAAGATAATACAACAAATCTGAAATCTCCACAAATGCAGATGAAAATTAAAATGTCAAGCCACACAAAACTACTGAAGTGATCAACATGTTTTGATGGTATAACTGCAGATTTTCATTACTGAGGAAAAGAAATATTATATATACCACCTTCAGTCTACATTCTTGGAAGTCATACAGACCTTTCATCAAGATAAATCAATCATTTAATGGAAAATGAATTTTACAGGAAATTCTATGAGACAGAAGTGTGCCCATCAAAGCAAGAATAGTACTATTGTCGTATTGATGATATCCTATATGTTGATTGCACAAAGAGTATTTGAGTCTGTTATCTTGAGGTTTGGATATTTTTTGATAAACCCCTGTAATTTCCAATAATGGAGTTCTTGCTGTAACTTCACTGTGGTTTTGTAAAATAGTAAAAGTTGGCTATTGGTGCTCAGGTGAATATGCTTCTTACCTGAAGTCTTCTGATTTTTCCTGCCTTTTGCTTCCGCTGAACACTGCAGTAATACTGTCAAGCTTGAGTGCTTCAGTGAATTTGTTAGCGCAATTGGAAAACAGATCTCACATATATTGCACCATTCCATCTGATTGTAATTTTGCATCAGGTGACACATTAAATGAAGACTCTGTGTTATATACATTGAAAAATGGGAAGCTGATTTTGGTGCTAAATATGGGATAGATAGATACTGATACTGCAAAACTAGTTAATGAAATAGCTGCTTTCAGGATCCAGGTGAAGGAGTTGACAAAGTGAATTTGGATATTTGAACTCTTTTTGGAGTACTTGTTATGAGATGCTTAGTCAAACATGGAAATAGGTTTAGTATAATTATGACAGTTCAGTGACTGTAGCGTCTCGTGAACTCAGTTTCAACAAATTAAAGATTTTAAAAAAGACTTAAGGCCGAGTATGTGTGAAATCAGACCATCAGATTTAGATCTCTTGCTCATAGAATTATACACATCTGCTAAACTTGACTTCAGTATCATAATGAGTGAGTTTGCTTTGATCAAAGTAAGGAAATGTAAAGTAAAATTATAATAAAAACAATTTCTGTTGAGCAATAGTTACTCAGTTTTTAATTATAACCCTTTTTGTTTCAAATGAATAATTTATGCATTATAAATAATGTGTGAGGTACAAACAATATCTGTTCTTTATTATACATCATTCAAAAATCAATGTACAGTAGCCACCATAAACAGTAGGATATAGATTTTGTTTTACCTTCAGTTTTTTTAGAAAATTTTTATAATTTGTAATTTATTAATACAGTGTAAAGACACTTCAGCTATCAAGATATTAGCAGTAAATTTTCAGAGTGTTCGGAATGAAGTTCCTGAATCTACTGCCCTCCAGGAAGCGTGTGGCGCACCAATTATTCTCGGGATTGAGACCTGGCTGAACCCTGACATAGGAAGTTCTGAAATATTTAGTGAGGGTTGAAACGTGAATCGGTAAGACAGATTAGACACCGTAGGAGGTGGTGTCTTCATTGCAGTTGACAAAAATATTTTGGCTGCTGAGTTTGAAGTAGAGTGTGATTGTGAAGTTATCTGGACACGTTTAACATAGCCAGGAAAAATAAAGTTAATTGTTGGGTGTTATTACTTGCCACCAGGTTCCACCATGACGGTTCTAGAATCATTCATTGTGAGTCTACACTCTGTATTGCGGAAGTACCTGGATCATGCTATATTAGTCGGAGGCGACTTCAACATAACTAGTATAGACTGGGATGTCTATGGATTCATTACAGGTTGTACAGACAAGCCATCATGTGAATTACTTTTGAACACATTATCCGAAAACTGTCTTGAGAAGTTAAATCGACAGCCAACGCATAATTGAAATATTTTAGATCTGGTAGCCACGAACAGACCAGACCATATCGACGGTGTCAGTGTTGAGACAGGGATTAGTGATCGTGATGTTGTCATTACGACTATGGTTACGAAAGTTAAAAAGTCGCTCGGTCAAGAAGGCTAGGAGAGTATTCTTACTAGAAAGAGCAGATACGCAGTTGTTAGCACCCCACTTAGTAAATGAATCGACTTCATGTACTTCCGGTACAATGGACGTGGAAGAATTATGGTCAAATTTTCAATGCATTGTAAATCACGCATTGGACAAGTATGTGCCGAAAAAGTGGGTTACGGACGGAAAAGACCCACTGTGATTTAACAGCACAATTCGGAGAATGCTCAGGAAGCAAAGGCAGTTACACTCGCGGTACAAACAAGATCGAGAGAATGAGGACAGGCAAAAGTTGGTAGAGATTCGTACTGTTGTAAAAAGAATGATGCACGAAGCATACAGCCACTACCACCATCACACCTTAGCAAAAGATCTTGCTGAAAACCCAAGGAAATTCTGGCCTTACATAAAATCGGTAAGTGGGTCGAAGGCTTCCGTCCAGTCACTCACTGATCAGTCTGACCTGGCAACAGAAGACAGCAAAACAAAAGCTGAAATTTTAAATTTAGCATTTGAGAAATCTTTCACCCAGGAGGATCATACAAACATACCGCCGTTTGAGTCTCGTACAGATTCCCCTATGGAGGACATAGTAATAGAAAATCCCTGGGCTTGTGAAGCAGCTGAGTGGGTTGAAAATAAATAAATCGCCAGGTTCTGTTGGGATTCGAATTCGGTTTTACAGAGAGTACTCTACTGCATTGGCTCCTTACTTAGGTTGCATTTATCGCGAATCTCTTGCCCAACGTAAAGTCCTGAGTGACTGGAAAAAAGCACAGGTGACGCCTGTATATAAGAAGGGTAGAAGGACGGATCCTCAAAATTACAGACTAATATCCTTAACATCGTTATGTTGCAGGATTCTCGAACATAAACTCAATTCGAATATTATGAATTTCCTTGAGACAGAGAAGTTGCTGTCCATGCATCAATACGCCTTTCAAAAGCATCGCTCCTTCAAAACGCAACTCGTCCTTTTTCACACGATATCTTCCGAACCATGGATGAAGGGTATTAGACGGATGCCATATTCCTTGACTTCCAGAAAGAATTTGACTCATTGCCCTACTGCAGACTCCTATCTAAGGTACGAGCATATGGGATTGGTTCCCAAATATGTGAGTGGCTCGAAGACCTCTTAAATAATAGAACCCAGTACATTGTCCACGATGGTGAGTGTTCATTGGAGGTGAGGGTATCATCTGGAGTGCCCCAGGGAAGTGTGGTAGGTCTGCTGTTGTTTTCTATCTACTTAAATTATGTTTTGGATAGGGTGGATAGCAATGTGCAGCTGTTTGCTGATGATGCTATAGGGTACGGGAAGGTGTCGTCGTTGAGTGACTGTAGTAGTATACAAGATGACTTGGACAGGATTTGTGATTGCTCTAAAGAATGGCAGCAAACTCTAAATATAGATAAATGTAAATTAATGCAGATGAATTGGAAAAAGAATGTTTGAATACTCCATTAGTAGTGTAGCGCTTGACACAGCCACGTCGATTAAATATTTGGGTGTAACATTGCAAAGGGATATGAAGTGGGACAAGCATGTAATGGCAGTTGTGGGGAAGGCGGATAATTGTCTTTGGTTCATTGGTAGAATTTTGGAAAGATGTGGTTCGTCTGTAAAGGAGACTGCTTATAAAACACTAATACGACCTATTCTTGAGTACTGTTTGAGCGTTTGGGATCCCTATCAGGTCAGATTGAGGTAGGACATAGAAGCAATTCAGAGCCAGGTTGCTAGATTTCTTACTGGTGGGTTTGATCATCATGTGAGTGTTACAGAAATGCTTCAGGAACTCGAGTGGGAGTCTCTGGAGGAAAGGGGGTGTTCTTTTCGTGAATCGCTACTGAGGAAATTTAAAGAAGCAGCATTTGCGCCTGACTGCAGTACAGTTTTATTGCTGCCAACGTATATTTCACAGAAAGGCCACAAAGATAAGATTAGGGCTCATACAGAGGCATATAGGCAGTCATTTTTTCCTCGTTCTGTTTGGGAGTGGAACAGGGAGAGAAGATGCTAGTTGTGGTACGAGGTACCCTCTGCCACTCACCGTATGGTGGATTGCCAAGTATGATTGTAGATGTAGATGATGCAATAATAGTTTGTTTAAGTAAAGATTTATAATAATGCTTCATTTTTATTAAACCTACATAGAAAATTGTTAAATTCACTGACTTACCCTAAAAATACTGCAGAAAGATAGTTTTCTTGGGAGATGGTGATTAGGGTGTGGGAGGGGGGGAGCTTTGTTTTGGCACATAAGTTTGGCATTAACGAATATCATCAATGTGTGGACACTACATTCTAATACCAGATGAATCCCATACAAAATGTTTGTGAAGAGCCCTTGATGGCGTCCACATGTAGCATGACGTGAGAGAACATTTTAAGATCTTTGTAAATGAAAATTGGGAAATGTGGGTTGTTTCTGTGGAGGGATAGTGTGTATGAAGAGAAATGCAGTTCTTGATCTCCTATATAAGAAGGGAGGATCTCAGTGTTGGTAGCTATTGGTAGGTGATGGTATGATGATGTATAAAATCAGATATATCTACCACATTACAAAGAAGGAGCTCTGAAACTGATGGCCCTGGTCCATCACTATATTTCTCAGGCAGCCAAACTGTGAGATTCATGTCATGAGAAAGGTTTGTGTGACCATATCTGCCAAAAAGTCCATGATGGATACTGCTTCCACTCAGTAGGTGGGCCTATTAGTAGCCAAAAATATATTCTAAGAGCCTTGCACAGCGATGAGAGGTCCAACCAGGTTGATCTGAATGTGAGAAAAATGTTGTGTAGGCTCCTTGGAGGAACCACTAGTTTTATGGATACAGTATCCCATCTTAGCAGATAAGCAAACCAAACAAGTCTTTAATGACGACCTGCCATCACACCTCACACATGGCCACACAAATCTCTCAGTACCAATTCATATGGTCCTGCTGGCTCCACGATGTGCAAGTCCATGGATGGCATTAAAGACTTGTTTCCTAAAACACATCAGAACTAAAGGGCTTAAACATTTTTGAGAAATGTCACAGTACACAAGGAAACTGGCCATTGTTAACTTCTGTAGGTGTAACCCCATATTATGTTTCTTGATAAGTTCTGCATCTACAGATCAGTGTCTCGCACTGTAGTCAGTTGCATAAAGTCAAGGCCTGTAGAAGTCACATTTATTCTAGAGAAATAATCAGCTATAACATTATCAGCACCTCATACGTCACAGGTATCAGTAGTATACTGACCAATAAATTCCAGCTGGTGGAACTGTCTAAGTGAGAAAGAGTGACGAGAGATGCTGAAGGCAATGAAACCAATGTGCGAATAGTAAAATCTGTGAATTTAAGCACTTCTGCATTCGGTCTGAAATGCTTAATGGCTTCATAGACTACCAAAAATTCCATTCCACAGGAACTTCATTTTGTTTGTGACTCTTACAGTTTTCTGGCAAATAACACTGGTGGCTGCCATGTATCACTTACTTGCTGTTCTAGGTCCACTATTATCATGGTGTGGCCAGCAATAACTACAATAGTTAGAGGTACAGAGGGAGTAGGATATGCTATGAGCACTGCATCCAATAAGAAGGCCTTGACCTTGTTGAATGCTGATTGCATCTCTGGGGTCCATGTGATAGGGCGTTATCCTCTTGAAGCTGGGCTTGAGAGGTTGTGGTGTGGGGAGATGGTAGCTCTAGAAGTTTGCCATACCCAAAAAATAGTACAAGAGGCTCAGGCTGAGTCAAGTCAACCTTATTTTGTAAAGGCAAAATGCCAGAAGAGGTAACCGGGTGATCTTTCTGCCTGAGCAGACATTTGTCTCTATTGATTCGCATCCTGTAATGTGACAATCTATGAAAAATAAACTGATATGTTTGTCAGATTCCATAGCAAAATTTGAAAAAATCAACACATTTTTGAGACACATGAAACAGAAGGGCAAGCCATGAAGCACTTCACTGATGAAACACTGCCATGTGTGTGCTGCTGTCTTTGATAGATCTGTCAGTTCCACTGGAATCTGGTGACATGCTATTTGGAAATCAATAATGCTGAACAGCTGAGCACGTCGTAATACAGCTGTAAAGTTATGGAGGTATGGAATGGGGTGACAGTCAGGAGTCATCTGCACACTTTTGAGGTGCCAACCTGTGGATTTTGGAAGCAACTGGTGGTCCTGGCATAGTACAAATGTGGTTTCTGGTGCTGTGCAGTGTCCTAGGGAGGGGAACAGTAGCTGTTTCATGTTGTGCAGGTCACCCATGTAGCAATGTCATCTTGTAACATTGAAAATATGAGTCTTAGACATCCTGAATCTGTTAATTTGAGTATTTAACACATCATTGTCCACAATAATGCATATTTTTCTTCCTTCAAGGTTGCTACTCTCTCAAGTAATTCACTAAAAATGTTCACTATGGTAAGACTTTTTTTAAGAAAGACACTTCTGTATTGATGGGTAAACATTCAGACATCGCTCAATGGGTGCTGTATCCAGAAATGTTGTATTTTTCAGTTTGTGAGCAATATGTGAATAGCTGGTTTGTCTATAACTGTCTCACTGTTCATATAGAGTTTGCCCTTCTTTAAAGACAGAAAATGGTGAAAAGAAGAACAGGGTCAGTGACATCAGCAATCAGAAATGTTCACTGCAAGATCTTTGTGAATCCCAAACTCATGACCTCACGACATTGTCTGAAACTAAGTATCTTTGAGTTATTCACAGCAGTGAGCCAGAAGATCACTCTTCACATTTTGCTGATAGTACACTGAATGCAGTCCAGAGTTGATTGAAAATCACACTGCAGTTTTCCTGGGCATACAATCAGTGTGGTGTAATAAAACTCTTAACAATGGAATGTCAGCCGGACATGCCTGGTAGAGTCAGAAATCTACCTCCTTGTGACTATATTCCACAGCTTACATTAGCCCATATGAAACACAAATTCTTGTAGTGCTGTGCTGTAGGCTCTTTACATGAGACTGGTCAGTCATGCTGATACTCAGTCATTGTTTTCATTTGAGTAGTTGCATAGAGAGGTGCATCTTTTAGCCAGCCATCCAAAGTGAAAATGATACCAACACTGTCTAAAGTGCTGACATCATGGTGAGTGCTGCATAGTCTGGTAGGCTGGGGGCTACTGGGATCAGTGGAACTAGCAGGAATAGCTGTTGGAGAGTGCTGTACTGAGCTAACTAGTTCTGCCAGTGGAAGCTGCTCCCTTCTACCAGCCTCCAGTGTAGCTGCAATTGCGATGCCATTTTCAGTTAGTGGGGTTCCACTTGCATTATCATGTAACAGTGTACTATATATTTCGTCAGCAATGAGTAACTGAAGTCCAAATTTGAAGTGTTGACCACAGGAAGTCACTGTTTTAGCACTGCAGGGCACACTTCAAATTTGGACACTAGAGACCAGAAATGATGCCAGAATATAGTAAGCAATTTGTCAATGATAACTTCACTTGTCAAGACTTCTGGTATTTAAAGGTCTGTTGGTTTATACACTCACCAAAATATGTTGTCTTTAAGGTGTGTGTATTTGCACAGCTGTGGAGTGTCAAGCATATCAGACAATAACAGCAAGGTTTGAGAATCTACAATGATCAGAAAAAATTGAAGGCTCTTGATACCATAGAGGGAAATGAAACTTCTAGGAGCTGGAAGCATCTGGCTGTTGCAGCACGTGTGACGGATGCCGCATTTTCCTCACAGCATGGAAGATGCAATGCTGTAAGTTGTCCATGAGCTGGAAGTCATGCAAAGTACCTGGTCCTTCTCCAAAATTTATTGCCATTGGCGGAAATTAGTTACTCCCTCTGAGATACAAAACAACTGACCTGATGAAGTGGTGTCCACAGTAGCTGGCAGAGTATCCTCACCTTTGAAATGTTTGTCATCTGCCATGGCACTTGTTGGGGTCACCATTTGTGGGAATAATGATCAACAATTAAGTCTGAACAAGATTAGTGACACACACTTTATTAATTTATCAAAAAAATACATGTAACACACAATGGAGAACAAAACGAGAAGACAATGGCAGGAAAAGACAAACCAAACAGTTTACAACAAAGAACTCATCAGTAAGAAAACAAAGATGTTCCACACTTTTGTCTTGGTCTTAATGTTCAACTAATTGTGTCACCACAAATTCATTGGAAACTATAATTCATGCTGATACATAAGAACTTGAATCTCACCAAGTGGTCTGTGTGGAAAATAATTAAAATGAAGCAACAACTATTTGCATTTAACTACCATTGCAATACTAAGCTCTTCATTTTTTACTACAAGAAACTGAGCACCCTGCTCCAAATTAATTTTGAAAGTACTAATACTTTGCACATGAAGGCTTAAGTAAAGAAGTTTAACTCTATCAATGTCTCATGAAGACACCAAAATCTTTGTAGATATTGAAATGATTTATTTTCCAAATGGCAGACAAGCATGACTAACTACACAAAGTACCACATAATAAGCCTGTGGAGTTGTGCATAATTAGTCACAATTTGTTTCTAACTGTGGCGACCATGTGCTGCCACAGATGTACATAAATCATTTCTAGTACAAGTCTTAAAGACTGTTAATGTGACATAACAATACTTATGGTGTATTGCTGAAGATGAGTATGTAGTCCCATATTACCTCAGCATAATAAAAGTAAAACTAAGCCTATGGATCTTATGTCAACATTTTTGTTATGAAATTGAAGTTCCTGAGTTTAGTTCAAGCTGCTGAGTTACAAGTGTATAAAAAGGTTTATGAAAACTCTAATTTCATCTAATTTTGATTGACATAATTGTACATTTTAGTTAAACCCAGTAAATTTTATAAGATGACAGATGTGGTTCCTCTCCTTTACAGCCTCCTTCAGGTCATGTTTTAGTAATAACATTACATATATCAGAAAAGAGAATGAAGGTTATACTCTAATTGTCTACTTCCATATAAAGATATCCTTCTGGCTCAGTTGTCATCCACATATGTGCCACCTGGAATAATAGTTTAAAATATAGTTACTGTGAGTATGATACCAGGAGTTCATTAATCACACCAATCTAGTTACTGTAAGATATGGTTTATATGTTTGTGTCAGTGTTAACATTTTCAGTTAACAATGCTATTGATAACACTATGCCATCAACACACTTTCTTATTCACTTCACTTTTCATTTGAAACAAAGCTCTTACTCTTTGGGTCAAATACAAGGTGGGAACGTAAATAATGGCAACCTTTTATTCACAACCGATACTAAAGAGTTACAGGTTTGCACTGGTTACTGTTCTTCAAAGTAGTCACCAGCATTGTGTAGAACTCATTGTCAGCAATGTGGAAGGCATAGTATACCGTTAGCAGACCATGTTCTGTTCATGGTGCGAATGGAGTGGTCTACTGCCTGTCGACTCTCTGGAACAGTTCTGAAGAGAATGCCACGAAATGGTTCCTTCATCTTTGGAATCAAACCTAAGTCCCAAGGCCTTTAGTACATGGAGTATGGTGGATTGTACAATACTTCCCAGTCCCATCAACAGAACAGAGCAGCCACAGCTTGCACTGTATGCGCCCACGCATTGTTGTGCAATATGATGGGTGGTTTGCGGAGAAAGTGTCGCCAATTCTTTCGCAAAACTGCTCGCAGGTGATGCTCCAAAAATGAACAGTAATACTGTGCATTGATGGTCTGCTGTGGAGGAATGTAATGCATTACGATAACACCATCACAGTCGAACATGAGAATCACCATAACTTTAGACTGCTCCATTTGCACCATCAACAGAACAGGCTCTGCTAACAGTATACTACGCCTTCCACATCAGTAGCAAAGGGTTCTACACTATGCTGGTGACTACTTTGAAGGACAGTGACAGGTGCAAACATGTAAGTCTTTTGTATGAGTTGTGAATAAATAGTTTCCACTATTTATGTTAAACCCCTCATAAATCTTATAGTGAGAATATCTCAACAACACAAACTACATTAACACCACATGGATTAGGCCTTAAGCTGACTGCTGCCTACAAGGCAGTACTCGGAGCAATCTATGAGCATTGGACATGTAATTGGCATGTAGCCAATCCCTCCTGCTATTATTGCTAGTGGATGGATCCTGGTGAAGCCACTGCTTCTTTATTCAAGCAGCTCCTTGCTTGGCCTTATGAGTCTGAGTGGACCCTGTTACAGACCTCCCAACCCAGAAAAAAATCTGAGGAAGGACCAAAAATCAAACTTGAGCCTTCTGCACCAAAGGCAGTGACACTAACTGTCTGTCTAGAGATCAAGTAATTAGAATTTTTTTTTCATCGTACAATTATCTCTATCATCATCCACACAGAAACACAAAATATCATTTACTGCTTGTTTTCCTTCCACTAAATGATGCAGAATTATATTTCAGGGTTAGTCCTTGTATTCTCAGATGATGTTATTCACATGGCAATGAGGCATCCAGAAGAGCAGGGTATGTCATTTTGTGATGTATGTCTGAAATAGTATTCAAGTGCACCAGAAATGTAACTCTTGCATCCCTTTATGTTAATTCCATCATTACATTCCTGGTTCATCACATAAACGCAATTCATGAGAACTGCAAGAATCAGTCAGTAGGAACTAATTTAATAACTGATTGCCTCTTGAATAATTGGTCATTAATGCATATTATAATTTTCACATTACAATTCACATTTGATTTAGAGTGGACTTGCTACAGAAATCTCAGTTTTTCAAATTTATAACGAAAATCTTTCTGGTGACACATTCTTTTATTTTGTTCAACAGTTTTCTCAGTACCTTAAATAAAACCTTTCATTGTATTCTGTTACTGAAACATACTACAGAAAATCATTGCATCTAGTACCAGTATGTCTCCAAACATACAGGGTACATTAATGTATAATTTAATGGCATTGTCAAACTATTTTCAAGAACAGAGGTTCTTAACAGAAAGGTGTATCTGACTGAAATAATGAGGTTTGTGGCAGATGAAGGATACAACTTATCCTTCCAAACTAATGTATTTGGTGGTTTAGGCATAAGTCGACTTTGACAGGATTATTTGTGTATGTGTGTGTGTGTGCGTGTGTGTGTGTGTTTTAATGGCTGGCATATTATCTCAATAACAGTGAGAAAATCGTCACTTGAAGAGAGTATATCACATTAACATAACTAAGCTGACACTCAAAACAGTATAGTTCAATGGATTAAACATACATAGCCTATGATGGAGGAGTTAAGTCATCTACTATCACTCAGTAAGATAGAGTTGAAGTAAGAGTCGATTAATTTATTTTACTGACAACATGAAGTACCTGGCATTTATGTGATGTATTTTAATATGTTAATCTAATTATCTGAATGGTAGTATTGTAATGCATTCATTGTTATATAAACTAATGTATGTCTGCTTCACATGTCATTTATTTGTCTTAATATATTTGTGAAGATCCGTGATATAACTGTCAGATATTTCATACCTCCTTTTCAACAACTGAAGTAACTAGTACGTGTTTACTTCTCTAGGTTGCTGTTGTACCAACAGAATATGGACATGCATTTCATATAGAAGTTTTAGATGAGGATAAAGTATATGGATGGAGATTTAAGACAGAGCCTGAAGAGAAGCAACAATTTCTTTTAGGAAATTTGTGTAGCCACCTCGTTCAGTTCAAGGAACATCCATTTGTAGGATTTTAAAAAAATGCATTTTGTGTGCAGGTTATGTTGCTTTCCTTTTATGTCACACACCAAAATTATATATGACCATTGTGTGTAGTTTTGAGCAAGAAATACATTCTGGTATCTTCCGTTTTTTGCATTCACTTAAGTTACAAAGTATTATTTAAAGTACATCTGTCTATGAGTGTTATTTGAAAATTCATCTAATTTTTTAGCTCTGTGCCTCCAGTGTGAGATATAATAACACTTGCGTGCTCCAACAGTAGCTTTCAAAAGATTAATTGTATATTTGTTGTGTTTTTTTTCCAATGTTATCTTTAAGGTTTCTTACACTATTGTAATTGCTGACACATTTTTATATGTGATTAAATTGTTATGAGCAAATAAATGGGAACAGGTTATTGATACTTTGATGATTGTACTAGTGTTTAATATGCAGTGAGCTATGATATTTATAGATTTAAAAAGGCATATAGCATTGTGGTCATTATTGATGCACATGATTTTCTTGTAGCTCACAATGTAGCAGCAGGTTAATTGGAGACACCCTTTTTTCGGTACACTACATAAATTTACTTACTTTTAAAGAATTATCATGTAAATTCATGCTGCAAATATGTAAGCAACTAAAATTCTTATAAAAAGCCATAAAAAGGACTGTAACTGATATTTGGGCTGTTGTCTCTTAAGGAGGTTTTAATTTATGAGTTGATTTATCCAGCTTCTGATTCACTCGAGTGAAAGATTTAGTTTGACTATATCTCTCCCAATTTTGATTGATTTTTCTAATTCCACTTTTCCAATAATATACATCAATAATATCACATCCTTAACTAATTATTAGAAAGCTCATCCATTTAATATTAATGCCACTGGTGACAAATTGTGTCCCACATCACAATAGTGCCTACCTGCATCGTCCATCCTGCTCATTAGTCTCGATGATCAAAGTGCTGTAGGACAGCTGTAAATTGATTTCCAGGAATTATACAAACAATGTACACTACAAAAACATTCAAGTAATGTGCCTTTTCCCACACTTATTATGACCACAAACATTATGATGACCAGATCCAGTTTCATATCAGATGTAGTATGCAAGTAGGTAACCATCACTTTACTGTGTTACTGTACTGAAAAGTAGCATTAATGAAGTAGGCACACTATAAAGTCAGAGTTCTTTCTTAACCCAGTCATAAAAGAATGCAGTGGCTGTGTAATAATAAAACAATGCACACATTGAAAACATGGAACAGTGTTATAGCAGCCATTTTAGGAATAACCCTCTCAGAAGTACAGGGAACATATTTCGGTTTACAATTGTTTCTGCCAAGTTCTACTAAACCTTAAATAATGGCTTAATAACCTAGTGATGGATATCATTTGGTCCAGGAAATTTAAATTGACAAAAGTATGGTGGTAAAAGTTGGACTCTAACAAGCACAATGGCTAAACTTGAAATGGAAAATCTAGGTATGTTTTAATTTTAACATTAAGTATGTGTTAAGTTAGCTAAGATGCAAAGGAACTAACGATATTAGCTGCCAGTGGGCATTGGTGTAAAATAGTGGGGATGTTGAAAATTTGTATGAGTTTGGGATTCAAAGCTGGGTCTCCTGCTCACTAGGCAGAAGTGCTGACCACTGCACCATCAGGAAACAGTTGTCATAACTATTGCACAGACTACTCTAGCATCTATCCTGTTAGATCCTTATTCTAAACTTCTCCACACACTACTGATGTAGTGACACTTGCCCATTATCCTCATTACTCACAGTATTTCATTGATTCATGTAACAGTTCAAGCATTATGTGCATATGCACTGAAGTGACTGAAGTGATCATTGGGTGTCCCCACCTCAGCTATGTGGGTGATGTCTGTTCATTCTGACATCTCCAAAAGAACCAACCCCATTGTGACCCTGCAGCTACTATGAAGCAATATGCAAAGGAATGAGATTAGTTGTCAGTGGGAATCGATGTAAATCACTGTGGTAAATTGAAAATTTTTGCTGGACCAGGATTCATATCCAGGTTTCCTGCTTACTAGGCCAATACACTGACCACTGCGCCATCCAGACACAGTGGTCATTGCGGCTGCATGGACCAACCTAAAATGCCTCCCATCAGAACTAAATTCTCAACCTATCCACACACTACTGACATAACACCCCTTGCCCATTATCTTCATTACTTGTGGCATTTCACCAATTCCCATAAGAGATTGAGTGAGTGGGCATCCACACTAAAATGATCATTCTTTGCGCTCACCTTAATTATGTATGTGGTGTCTGTTCTTTCAGGTATGTCTGAAAGAACAAACACCATTTTGATCTTATAGCCACTATGAATCAAGATGCAAAGGCATTAATGGCTTTAGCTGCCAGTGGGCACTCATATATATCAATACAACAGTTGAAAAATTGTGGCAGGCTACAATTTGAACCTGGGTCTCCTGCTCAATAGGCAGAACTACTGACCAGTGTACAATCAGGAGACAGTGGTCATTGCAATTGCACGAACTACCCTAGCATTCCTCCCGTCAGACTTGTCCAAACACTAATGATGTAGTGATCGTTGCACATTATTCCCATTACTTGTGGCATTTCACCAATTCCCATAAGGTTTCAAGCATGGTGTGCATCCCCACTGAAGTGGTAGTTGGCCGCCTACCTTAATTGTATACAAAAAGGTATGGCCAAAGTTTCAGGAAACATTCCTCACACACAAAGAAAGAAAATATGTTATGTGGACATGTGTCCAGAAACACTTACTTTCCATGTTAGAGCTCATTTTATTACTTCTCTTCAAATCACATTAATCATGGAATGGAAACACACAGCAACAGAACGTACCAGTGTGACGTCAAACACTTTGTTACAGGAAATGTTCAAAATGTCCTCCGTTAGCCAGGATACATGCATCCACGCTCCATCGCATGGAATCCCTGATGCACTGATGCAGCCCTGGAGAATGGCGTATTGTATCACAGCTGTCCACAATACGAGCACGAAGAGTCTCTACATTTGGTAAAGGGGTTGCGTAGACAAAAGCTTTCAAATGCCCCCATAAATGAAAGTCAAGAGGGTTGAGGTCCGGAGAGCATGGAGGCCATGTAATTGGTCCGCCTCTACCAATCCATCTGTCACCGAATCTGTTGTTGAGAAGTGTACGAACACTTCGACTGAAATGTGCAGGAGTTCCCTCGTGCATGAACCACATTTTGTGTCATACGTGTAAAGGCACATGTTCTAGCAGCACAGGTAGAATATCCCGTATGAAATCATGATAACGTGCTACATTGAGAGTAGGTGGAAGAACATGGGACCCAATCAAGACATCACCTACAGTGCCTGCCCAAACGTTCACAGAAAATCTGTGTTGATCATGTGATTGCACAATTGCGTGCAGATTCTCGTCAGCCCACACATGTTGATTGTGAAAATTTACAATTTGATCACTTTGGAATGAAGCCTCATACGTAAAGAGAACATTTGGACTGAAATGAGGATTGACACAGTGTTGGATGAACCATTCGCAGAAGTGTACCTGTGGAGGCCAATCAGCTGCTGATAGTGCCTACACATGCTGTACATGGTATGGAAACAACTGGTTCTCCCGCAGCAGTCTCCATAGAGTGACGTGGTCAACGTTACCTTGTACAGCAGCAACTTCTCTGACGCTGACATTAGGGTTATTGTCAACTGCATGAAGAATTACCTCATCCATTGCAGGTGTCCTCGTCATTCTAGGTCTTTTCCAGTCTCGGGTCATAGGCTGGAATGTTCCGTGCTCCCTAAGACGCCGATCAATTGCTTCCAATGTGTTCCTGCCAGGACACCTTCATTCTGGAAATCTGTCTCGATACAAACATACCACGCCACGGCTATTGCCCCGAGCTAATCCATACATCAAATGGGCATCTGCCAACACCGCATTTGTAAACATTGCACTGACTACAAAACCACGTTCGTGATGAACACTAACCTGTTGATACTACATACTGATGTGCTTGATGCTAGAACTGTAGAGCAATGAGTCACATGTCAACACAATCACCAAATTCAAGATTACCTTCCTTCAATTGGACCAACTGGTGGTGAATCGAGGAAGTACAGTATATGCTGACGAAACTAAAATGAGCTCTAACATGGAAATTAAGCGTTTCCAGACACATGTCTACATAACATATTTTCTATCTTTGTGTGTGAGGAATGTTTCCTGAAAGTTTGGCCGTACATTTTTGTAACACTCTGTATAAGTGGTGTCTGTTCTTTCAGATGTGTCTGAAAGAATAGATGTCACATAGATAATTAAGCTGAGGACTGGCTCTGATCACTTCAGTGCAGATGCACACCACGCTCAAAATCTTACCAGAATCATCAAAATACCATGAGTAATGAGGATAACTGGCAATGGGCACTGCATCAGTAGTGTGTGGATAGGTTGTGAATTTGGGTCTGACAGGAGGCGTGCTATGGTAGTCCACGCAGTTTGCGATGAATATTGTGCCCGGATGGCGCAGTGGTCAATGCATCATCCTAGTAAGTGGGAGACTGGTGCTCAAATCCTGGTCCAGCACAAACTTGCAACTTTCCCCATTGATTTATATCAGTATCCACTAGCAGCTAGTGAAATTAACCCCTTTGCATCTTGATTCATAGTGGCTGCTGGATCAATGTGGTGTCTGTCCTCTTGGACATTTCCAAAAGAACAGAACCACATATTTAAGTTAACTAGTTTCAGTAAAATCAAAATATGTTACTATAAAGTCTGGATGTCAGTCTCCATACATAGAGAAATCTATTAACTCAAAATGTTTTCCCCCTTGTGTACTCTAGAGATGGATTTTCAAGTAGTGTTTAATAAACATGTTTTTAAACAAAAGTAATTACAGATATGCAGTCAGCTCATCTTAAGACTAAAACTATGTTAATGAAACTGAAAGGAATCTGTATGAAATAATAAATGGATAGTTTTGTTTTGAGACTACCTGTACATGTTACAGAGAATCAGAATCAAAGCGCATTAATAATTAGTTAAAAGATGGGAGATTCCAGTATGCTCTGTGTCATCACTCCCAGCAGGGTTGGGGATTTTCTCTGCCCAGGGACTGGGTGTTTGTGTTGTCCTCATCACCATCATCATTCATGATAGTGGCTAGATTAGACTGTGAAAACACAGGAGTGTGAAAAAATTGAGACTTTGTATGGGTGCCGATGACCACACAGTTGAACACCCCACAAACCAAACATCATCACCATCATCATCTGTTTCATCACATCCCCTCACCTCACTCACCTTTTTTATGTATACAGATTGATATTCACAAAATCTGACTGGAAATTTGATGGGAGGTGGCTGGTTTTTAAATACTCTTCTAAAGTCATAATAAACAAGGACAATTCAATTAATCGGATAATAAGAATATCACAAATATGTCATTAAATAGGCGATATACAAATGTTGGACAGTTTTATAGACATTACATATATATGCATATTGAAAATTTCTTTAAAAAATACAACTCCTTTTGCAACAATTTTTACTTTATTGCGAGGTATAGCCTCTCATTTCAAAGATCAAAGATATGGCTCCATTTCCCAAGCACTTATCTCAGTGCCTATGTTTTCATTCATTCTCAGCATTCAGTTTAGGCAACGTACTATGTCTGTAACGCAATATGTATTACTCCTAAACTTGAAAAAATTTATTCATACAATGTTGTGGATCTAACAACAGGTCATAATTACATATGATACAACAACTGTTACATAATTAAGCATAAACTCATTTATAAAGGATGGGAAAAAAGCACTCGGTCATCAGGCCACATGTGGCCCAGCGGAACCATCCAACCGCCATGTCATCCTCAGCTGAGGATGCGGATAGGTGGGGCGTGTGGTCAGCACACCCCTCTCCCGGTCATTATGATGGTTTTCTTTGACAGGAGCTGCTACTATTCGGTCAAGTAGGTTCTCAATTGGCATCACGAGGCTGAGTGCACCCTGATAACCACATTCTCCAGTTATGAATACTTAACCATGAGTTCATGCCACATGATTTAATGAACGTAACTTTCTACAATACCTGATACTAAATCCCTAAGCAATTGCTTCCTCAACCAACATTACATGTCTGCACTATACACAGTGAATTACCTAAAACTGGCACTGCAGATATTTCTGAAATGGAAAGTGATATTGATGTCTGGTTCTCACAGAATGGATTGGTAGTCATAGGCTCACATTGTTACCCAAGAAACAGAGTGTAGCAATACTTAGGAAGTGTATTTTTTGTGCAAACATATTATTTTTTTATTGTAACAATGCCTACTGGCATTATCAAAATAAAAGAAAGGCAAATGAGAATGTCTGTGGTGTTCACTGCAGGTTTCTAGTGTGAGTCATTTATGAGATACATATTTTGAAAAGTTTCCACACTAACATTTGTTTGTGCCATTCAACTTGCATAGTTGCTATGTACAATGTTACATTTGCTAATAGTGTGCTTGTGTGTTCCTTAAGTGCATTGTGACATACTAGTCAGTTATTGAGTGACAGTCCAAGGAGTAGACCATGAGCGGGCAATGTTCATGGTGTATGGAGAGTGTAGGAATAATGCAGTTTGTTCTTCTAGGGTGTATGTGGCAAGATATCCCAATAGACACCAAACATATTTGCAGTTATTTATCAAACTCTTTAGCCAGTTATGTGAAAGCAGTAGTGTAACACCTACACAATGTACCAGAAGGAAACAAGCAACAATAGAAGACAAAGAAATTAATGTTTTGCTGCGGTTGCTGTTGAACCGCATGTTAGCTCCCTCAGCTCATAGACACATTTTTCATAGACAGAACACTGAATGTGCACAAGTATCACAGCCTCCTAATGTACCACCTTCCACGGATGCTAGAAGCTATTCCTCAGCTGAATAGGAGGAACCTGTGGTAATAACACAGTGGCTGTCCAGCAGGTAGTGCAATAAGTACTTTAGCGTGTCTTCACGAATTGTTATGAAATCATTGGGCTGGACACAGAGTACCTGTGAACAATGCACGGCTTGCGTTTATCCCATTTATTTTTTGTCATCTTCTATTATGGTACTACCACCTCATTTTC
The DNA here is from genome assembly GCF_023897955.1 of Schistocerca gregaria. Classification (NCBI taxonomy): domain Eukaryota; kingdom Metazoa; phylum Arthropoda; class Insecta; order Orthoptera; family Acrididae; genus Schistocerca; species Schistocerca gregaria. The sequence continues at coordinate 379,049,186 of NC_064931.1, forward strand.
CTATTCCATTTACTGGCGTCACTACTTCCTGCCTTACTTGCCCGTTAGTGGCAGCAGCAGCACATATCAATAAGTGCACTGTCGTACCAGCTCTGGAGCTACTGATAATATTTCCAACACATTGTGTGTCTGGCAGTCAGTTCAGGATAGACCATCAGTGCAGTCTGGAGGCAGCAGCAGTGAAGTTGGGCAGTCTGGAGGCAGCAGCAGTGAAGTTGGGGATGAAGTGCCGGTGAGGTGCCAACAGCCGGTGCTCGCCAACCATTGGCGACAAACATGCACATCCAACGGAGGGAGATTGGAGGGGGACAACCATTTGTTGGTTATTTGGTTGGTCGTCTCATCAGCCAATGTATATTTGGTCAATCACCACTTCCGAGCCTGGCCAGTTGGTCGTATGGTGTGGAGCAGAGAGGAAATCTCTGCAGCATGTAGTTTGGCCAGGGCCGGTGCCAGTGTCCACACACGGTCGGAGTATGAGGGGCTGCTCCAATTGCTACGAGGCCCGTGGCTCATCAAAACCATTCATGGAAGTTAAGTTATCCTGTCGCTTGGTCCATTGCCTGTCTGTCGGTTGGTTTGCCATCAGATTGTGAATGCTTGGCCTGACTGCCTGTCTCACCTAAGTGAGCGATAGTGTTTGAATTCCAGACCGAACCTCTAAGATCTGAGTGGCCTTGGGTGTGCCAGTGAAACCCCAGCTTTACTTACAGGTGGGACAGGTAGTTTTAATTGTGTAAAGGGACCAAAATAATGGCTGTCAGTTACACTCGAACATACAACTTTATTATTTCATCAAACATTACAAGAGCCTGGCATGCTATAGTAACCAAGTTAATAAACAAAATAATACAAATGTCATTAGAGATAATACTGGAAGCACAGACCTGAAGTTTTTATCATGAGCAACAGTATTTTCAGACATTCCTTGTATACTTGTAATATGAAGTTTTTATCAGTCACTGCAGAACAACAACTATATGAGAAATCAGTATGCTCCCATCCTGATCCATATGAACTAGGTGACAAATACGAATAATGTTGCTAGAATTGTTGTCTGTAATATAGTGATGAGGAAGTGAATGTTATACTAGTGTGATGACGTTTAGGTAAGGTAATTTTATTTTTGCTGATGCAATTTCATAGTGACTTGTAAAAGAAGACTATATATGATAGTAAAAAGAGAGAAATGCAAATGTGTTATGGCTTTCCATGATGATGATGTTGATTATTGTCATGAAAATGATTATACTTATATACACAGTGAATCACCACAAGTGTTACAGCAATTGAAAGTGATATTGATGTACGGTTTTCATACAATGCATTGGTAGGCAGTGGCTCCTATTGTTAGCCAATCAATAGATTGTGATAATAGATAGAAAGCATATTTTTTCTGAAAACATATCCTTAATTAAACTGAACAAAGTCTATTGACATTCACAGAGAAAAAGTAGGGTAAATTAGAATATCAGTGGTGTTCGTTACAGGATTCTAGTACAAGTCATTTATGAGATATCTCATTTTCAAAAGTTCCCACACCAACAGTTGTTCAATACCTGTGATAACATGCACTAAAGAACAATGCCAATGCACTCACTAGTTATGTAGATCCTGCCCACTACAGAGACAGTTGAATATCACAGGTTGTATTCAAAATGAGAACTGAGAGAGATAATACATGCTTCCTGTCTGCACATGTGCTAGTATTTCAACAGAGATGCCTGAGCAGGTTGCAGTAATACATTTTCTCGTATCATTGGGTGTAGTTGATATGTCCTTGCTAAGAGCTTTCCCTACAGAAAAAAGTCTATAGGTGTCAGATCCAGTGAACAGGCCAGCCAAGGTACAGGTTGAGCCATGCCCGGCTTGCGTTTATCCCTTTTTATTTGTTGTCTTCTTGTGTTATGGTACTGCTGCCTCGTTGTCTTATTCCGTTTACTGAGGTCACTACTTCCTGCCTTACTTGCCTGTGAGCAGCAGCAGCAGCGCATATCAATAAGTGCCACCTCTGGAGCAACCGGTAGTATTTTTTTTTTAACACACAGCATTAATCTTTGGACTTAATTATCAGCTGAAAGCCGCTCTCTGATTTAAAAACGTCTGATGGCCAATAAATTAAAACGCAAGCATAACCAGACATTTAAAAGACAAGCCTTATCTTGCAACAGTGCTTTATTTAGGCTGAAGGCCCAGAGAATCTGAGATTTTCAGAGCCCAACACTTAAGGCTAAACAACATCTAGTTAAAAAAAAAATCATTAGGCAAAAGTCAACCAAAACAGAAATTTAAATGAAAAGCCTTATCTTAGAACAGTTCTTTAGTTAGACTGAAGACCCAAAGAATCAGAAAAAAAAGTTGAAATGACGCTGAGCACTATGGGACTTAACTTCTGAGGTCATCAGTCCCCTAGAACTTTGAACTGCTTAAACCTAACTGATCTAAGGACATCACACACACCCATGCGTGAGGCAGGATTCAAACCTGCGAACGTAGCGGACAAGCAGTTCCAGACTGTAGCGCCTAGAACCAATCGGCCACACCAGCCGGCAGAATCAGACACTTCAAAAGGAAACAAGTTAAATTCAAATTGGCTGAACACCTAAGACTTAAAACTCCATAACATCAATCATTTTTTAAATACCAAAGGCCTTATGTGAACAGTTCTTTAATTTAGGATGAAGGTCTTAAGAGCAAAACAAGTCTAATTCAAAATCGACTGAAGTCACAACACTTAAAACTCAACATCATTAAAATTTTTAAAATGCCAAATGTCTTACATGAAAATTTTCCTTAAATTAAGCTGAAGGCCTAAGGAATTCTACGTCTTAATGGCAAAACAACCTTAATTAAAAAAAGAAAATAACGGCTGGAGACCATACATGTACAAACAACAAGAACAAATTAAAAAAAAGGCAGTACACCCAAGGGCACTCAGATGTTAGAGGGTTGGAGTGGAATTCAAACACTAATGCTCTCCTACGTGAGACGGGCAGTCGGGCCAACCATTCACAATCCGACGGTAACCCAACTGACAGACAGTCAACGGACCAAGCGACAGGATAACTTAACTTTTGTGTCTGATATCGGTAAGCCACGGGCCTCACATTCCGACTACACTGCTGGTCCATCCCAAACTGACTGCCAGACATACAACGACCCCGAAATACTATCAGTTTCTCCATAGGTGGTATGATAGTGCACTTATCGATACACACTGCTGCTGCCGCTTACGGGCAATTAAGGCAGCAATTAGTGACCCCAGTAAATAGTATAAGAAATGAGACAGCAGTACCATAACACAAGAAGACAACAAATAAATGGAATAAACGTGAGCCGTGCACAGCTCAACCTGTACCTTGGCTGGCCTGTTCACTGGATCTGACACCTATAGACTTTTTTCTGTAGGGAAAGCTCTTACCAAGGACATATCAACTACACCCAATGATGTGCGACAATGTATTACTGCAACCTGCTCAGGCATCTCTGTTGAAATACTAGCACATGTGCAGTAGTCATTATATACCAGACAGGAAGCATGTATTGTCTCTGTCAGTGCTCATTTTGAATACAACCTGTGATATTCAACTGTCTCTGTAGCGGGAAGGATCCACATAACTTGTGAGTGCATTGGCATTGTTCTTTAGTGCATGCTATCACAAGTATTGAACAACTGTTGGTGTGGGAACTTTTGAAAATGAGATATCTCATAAATGACTTGTACTAGAATCCTGTAACGAACACCACTGATATTCTGATTTACCCTACTTTTTCTCTGTTATTGTCAATAGACATTGTTCCATTTAAATAAGGATACGTTTGCAGAAAAAATATGCTTCCTATGTATTATCACAATCTATTGATTGGCTAACAATAGGAGCCACTGCCTACCAATGAATTGTATGAAAACCGTATATCAATATCACTTTCAATTGCTGTAACACTTGTGGTGATTCACTGTGTATATCAGTATAATCATTTTCATGACAATAATCAACATCATCATCATGGAAAGCAATAACACATTTGCATTTCTCTCTTTTTACTATCATATATCTTCTTTTTTTACAAGTCACTATGAAATTTCATCAGCAAAAATAAAATTACCTTACAGAAACGTCATCACACTAGTATAACATTCACTTCCTCATCACCATATTACAGATAACAATTCTCAACATCATTTGTATTTGTCACCTAGTTCATATGGATCAGGATGGGAGCATATTGATTTCTCATATAGTTGTTGTTCTGCAGTGACTGATAAATAATTCTTATTACAAGTATACAAGGAATGTCTGAAAATACTGTTACTCATGATAAAAACTTCAGATCTCTGCTTCCAGTATTATCTCTAATGACATTTGTATTATATTGTTTATTAACTTGGTTATTATGGCATGCCAGTGGAAACCAAACTAAGTAAGTCCTATTAATATGTAAAAACTACAAAGTCTTAATTAGGTCCAATAGAACATGGTAGCAAATCATTAGATACCATTTAATAAAATCATTCAGTGAATATGCAATTTATATCCTAAAATTACTTACATCACAGCCAAAAATTCAAAGTCCATATTACAAACAAGGTAAGAGAACAAAATAATTTTTTCACACGTAAATATAAATCTGTATGAAATAATAATATAACCTCAAAAACAATTACTTTAAAATGTTTCAGATATAACTAATAATCAAGAAAACTCTTTCAATAAGTGGCAAAATAATGTTGCAGAACTAACCAGCCAGGAGGTCTCCATGGCCTCTCATTTAATTAATCTGTGGAATTCTTTTCCTTGGTAAGTCAAATACAAAGCTAATTTTGTTGACACACTTTCCATGAATATACACAATGTAACGGTTACTGCACATTTTAAGTTCATATTTTCTTTTAAGTTTATTGACAAACCAAAACTGTCTACTTTTCTACCACAAACAGACATGACTATGGGAAATGTCTTAAAGATTTTTAGACTTCATCACCTTTCTTCATCTTTATTCTTCATCTTTACATATTTATTTGCCAACATGGTCAGTCTGTAAGAACCACGTTTCTGCCGACAAGAGACCAGTTTGTTGATACCGTCACTGTAGAATGTTTGACTTCATTGTCAGAGGCACAACCTACCTCCACTTACACTGCTTTATCACTGCCAAAATGAAGTCTTCAAAGGTGTTCTTTAAGTTTTGAAAACAAATGGAAGTCAGACGGGGTGAAATCAGGACTGTATGGAGAATGATTGAAGATAGTGAATCCAATGTGTGGCACTGTTGCGGATGTCACACCACTTGTGTATGGTCTAGTATTATCATGCTAAAGGAGAGGGTATTCCATGCGTGTATGAACTCATCAAATTCATGCTTTCATTCCTCTGAGGGTTTCTAATGTACTGACATAGTTACATTACACACTGCCACGTTACATTCAACAACTCAGGGCCTTCTAGGGGCAGAGGGTTGCATATGATGTCAGCATAATGAGGAAGTCGATGCAGTAATGTGCATAGGTGCAGCCATCCCAATTTAGGTTTTCTGTAATTTCCCTAAATTGATTTAGACAAAAGCTGGGATGGTCTTTCGAAAGGGCACAGTTGGCTTCCTTCCCCATTATTTCTTAATCCGAAGGGAACAATGACTTCGCTGTTTGGTATGTTCCCCCAGATCAACCAACGAACCATAACATGAGTTTGTGTGACTTGTATAGATTCAGGTGCAAGGATACATTTAGGGGCAAATTATCCCTCTAACCCTTCCCCTAACATATTGTTATGCTAATTGATTTATAACCCCATGGGGATAATCCTTCCTTCTGGGAAACCCTCACCTCTCTGGCAAATGCCCCTCCCCTTCTCTGATACAAGCACACTTAACGTTACACACAGCCACAGTACATGCAACAACTCAGACACTTCTAGGGTAGAGAGTTGCAGCTCGTGTCAGCATAATGGGGAGATCGATCCAGTAATATGCATAACATGAATAGTGGGGTAGTAGTAGCATGAGCACATTTTGTTTGTGTGGCTTGCATGCTTACATGGGCAAATTATCCCTCTTCCCCCTACATGTAACATATTATTATACTAATTTATGATCTCCTGGGGATAATCCATCCTTCTGAGAAACTCCAACCCCTCCTCATTCCTCTCAGTTCCAACATCCCACAGGAAAACCCCAATCCCCTCCTCCCTCTCACCAATACATGCACACATTATGCTAATTGATGACCCCTTGAAGTAATCTGTCCTGAAAACCTCGCATGACCCCTTGAAGTAATCTGTCCTGAAAACCTCGCATCCTTCATCCACCACATCCCCTCTGGCAAATCCTCAATCCCCACTCCCCCTCACTTATGCAAAAACGCATTTGATATAAAATTAATTGACTAATTAATATGATTAACTATGATGAACTGATCAAATACTGTAATTAACTCCTCTGCCTCTAGAGAACCCCTAGCTGTCGCCCACCCTCCCCCACACCCCCCTCTGGAAATTAGCGGGAAAGGACTCAGTCTGTGCTGAGCTGCTGGAGAGGAAGGACGTAAGTAGTTCATTTTATATATTTTAGGTGCTACCCTGTTGGAAATTAGCGGGAAAAGCTCAACTCCTCCCCTCCTCTCCTCTCCTCACCACCTACCTGGAGAAATGACAGGCTCAGTCTGTGTCTTATTGGACAATTTTCGTGTATGCTCACTTTAAAATTTGGGGATCGGACGAGTTGGTCCACAGTGCCACCACCAGAGGACTTCCCACTCCTGCCTATCGCTCCCACTCTCCCCACCCCTTCTAGAAAAAGTTGATAGGAAAAATCGCTCAATATGTGCTGAGCTGGCACATTGGAAGGATTCCACTAAAGACAATTCAACAACATTGCAAAGGGCAGCTGTCAGCTTTATTTAGCTTCCAAGGCTTGCAGTTTGTTTCCGAAAATGGATGTATGTAAACATTTTATGCTCTATTAAAATGCACATTTCCTTCCATGTCCATGTGCTAATCATGTTGTTCTGTCTGTGGTACATCTAAATATAAATTTCTATATCCATGAACATGTAATAAGACAAAACGGAAGAGACATGTCCATTTAGTAAGGATATTAGCTTGTAAATGTTCAAACAATCAAAGAAATTCACTCCTACAGAGAGCACTTGTTTATTTACATAACATGAAATATTACATAAACTATATCTGTTAATGTAATAAGAAAGTCCCTTACCCTATTAGATAACGTGAAAGTTGAAACAAAAATCTGGGCCCAATAGGTCACCAACCCACTACCAGCTGTTTTGTAATGTGGCACTTCTACCAGATGCTCTGTTCTGAAGCTCTGTAATGAACGACCTATTTTATGTTACAGTCTTTTCAAGAATTTAAACACTGATTTGTTATTAACTGACATTTAATTATAACAAATCGTAGCAAGAACAACATGTTTTTCTTGAATCTTCAATGTTCTGTAGCGTTAAAACGTTGTACTTGAATAAAGTGCGAGTTATAACTAGAAAATAACTAGATACGAAAGTAGGTTAACCATTTTCACATCATTTTATTGCAACAAATCGTACCAAAAATGATGTGTTCTAGAGAGATTCAGTGTACTGGTGTTTAGAAATAGTATACTGGGTGATTTTTTCCACCTTGTACAAACTCTAGGTATCGGTCGACGAAAGGATACGGAACAAAAAATGTCTAATGAACTTATGACCAGAAATGCATGGTTTCCATGCTAGAGACCATTTATTCAATCATATTTTGTTACAGTAACTGCAGTCTAATACGTGCTGTACCATGCAGCCACAGTTACAGTATGCATGGTTTCTCCTATAGGGTGGTACTGTTCATCATATGTCAAGCCCTATTGCCCTCTCCTGCCAAGGTAATTGGTAATGTTGTGTCCGATTCACTTCTCTTGTTGACTCATCTTGTAGTGGATGCAATACAGCGTTGCACACAACGGTTTTGTATTTGAATCTAGAGGTTGCTGACATGGTGTCTACTTATGGAAAGGCAAATGGCAATGGGAGGCGGGCAGCCAGGATGCGTCAAAAAACCTATCCCCACTGTTAACAAGCACAGCATTCATTGTTTTCAACAGCATTTTGCGATTTGTCTGCGACAGGGTCATTTCAGGAAGCAGGAAATTATGATGGTACCATCCAAAATGTTCAGACACCATACTTGGAGGAAAATGTGATTAACACTGTGGAAGGCGACCGCCATGTCAGTACCTGGGAGTTGGCCTTACTTGCGACCGACTTTCCACATCAGAAGCAGTTTTGTCACTGGTTGCTTCACCGGGCAACCGTAATTTCTGTCATCCATCCTTTTCATAGATGATGCTACCTTTATGCGGACTGAGATCTTCATATTTCGTAATGTTCATCTGTGGGATAGTATGCAGAACACCATAGTATGGTGACAGCAAATCGTCAGCATTGGTGGAGCCAGAATGTAGGACCGGGATAATTGGTGACTGTATTTTGGAATGAGCCTTCCTTCCACATCGCTACTTTGCAGTCATCTAAACGATCAAATAGTAAACCAATACTTAGTATGTGTTTGGCGGCTTTTGTGATCAAGGGGAAATTACATTCGAACGTAAGTGGTGACAGATTCATTTCGTTAACAGCTGCACAATATAGCAATGCAAGATTTCAACTGGACATGCTATAGTGTAGAAACCGGACAGGGAATACGGCTGTAACAATACGTCCCCTCATCGGCAGCCCTAAGCGGACCCTAGAATTTTCCTTGCTGTTCTATCGATAGTGATGTTGATTACAGTACACCAACCCGCGTTGGTGATGCCTTTCCAAGCATTACGGCCACGGGTGCGGTATTCATTATTTGAACACAGTTCCAGACACCTGTCCTTCATAACACGTGTTGGAGAGAATCTTGGCAACACCTTCCAGAAGCGCTGATGCAACGACTTTCTCAGATAATTTCCTAGGACTGAGTAGAATCGAGACATATAGCAAGTGGGACTGTAGGTAAATCATAATTTTTTTCTGGCGTTGTACAAATATAAAAGATAACTGCACTGTTTGCGTAGAATATGTATATATTGCAGTGTAATGTTACTGTGGCTTATGTTGTGGCATGACCAGAGAAAATGAGTGTGTATCCTATCGTGCGGGACGTAAAGATTAAGGACATTGATAACCACGAGGATTTTTTATGTGGAACATTATGTGCGCTGAGATTTTTTGCAGAGGAAACATTACCTGTACGTCGATCGGTGTCAGACTGCAGCAGCAATCGTGATATTTAATTGTAGTTAGATTGTTAAATATTCTTGTGAGTCTTATATGTATTTTATGATCGGTAGACAACTTTTGGAGGGTTTAACTGTCAGTGCAATGAAACAATCTGTACAAAATAATTTTGCTTCTGAAAGTTTTGTCTGCATATAACAACGGCCGATGGTGCTCCCAGACCGGCAATTTAACGGGTAAATTCACTGATGGACAGGTTGTCCTGAAGCATTGCAACATCTCTAGGCGGTGGACCGAATCACAGCTATGTGTCATCAAACCAGCAACGGCACCTAGGTGAACACGTATGTTGATAGGAATTTCTCAAATGTAAAGTATGAAAGAAATGTCAGCGCCTCATCCTTCCATAGCCTGAACTGTCGTGGAGTAGCTTTGCTGGGAGCGCCAGTGCACCCGGACTTCGGTGTCAGAGTCAGGAGTCGCTCGGCAGGAGGTGATTTTAATTATTAGCGATCTTTTGTTTAAACTATATTCCATCTAAATATATAATTTGCTAGCCACCAAGCGGTGTGTGGTGGAGGGCGCTATTCGCACCAAAGCTATATTTCCCTCTTTCTGTTCCATTTGTCTGAACGCCTCAGTACGAGCTCCAATTTTCCTTATCTTTGAGTGGAGATCATTGCGCCATGTGAAAGTTGGCGGTAGTAATATGTGTTCTACATCCTCGGTGAAGATAGGATTTGAAATTTAGTGAGCAGCCCCTTGCGTTTAGCACGTCATCTCTCTGCAAGTGTGTCCCACTTCAAACTTTCAATGACAGTTGTAACGCTCTCGAGATGGTTAAATGTACCAATCAAGGATCTTGCAGTTCTTCTCTGAACCTTCTCAATCTCTTTAATCAGACACAACTGGTAAGGGCCCCCATACAGACGAACAATACTCTATGACCAATAGGATGTTCAGGCCCTCAGTCCGCAACCGCGCGACTGCTACGGTCGCAGGTTGGAATCCTGCCTCGGGCATGGATGTGTGTGATGTCCTTAGGTTAGTTAGGTTTAATTAGTTCTAAGTTCTAGGGGACTCGTGACCACAGATGTTAAGTCCCATAGTGCTCAGAGCCATTTTGAACCAATAGGATGCTGTTAATTAAAAAAAAAACTAAGCCATACGTATCAAGAATATCGATTTAACTAATTTGCATAAATTTTTTATATCAACGTGGTATTAGTGGTAAAATAGTTAAGGGTAGGCTGCGTGTGACTGAGTGACATGGAGCAGAACAGCAGGTTAAGTGCAGAACTCTAAGTTAATTTTAATAATTTTTATGTGAAACGCAGTACAATAGTTTAAGGGGGTGGGGATGACATGGAAAACCACTTAAAAGAACAATAGGTTAAGTGCCGACAAAGGGCCAAACATTAGGTTAAGACACCCAGAGTACAGTGCCGAACATTAGTATATGCAACATGTTTGCCCCATGTAATTGCTTTTTGCAAGACCTTGATGATTCCAAATGGCAGAGAATGGTGAGTAAGAGAAATCCAATCCCCACAAACTGAATTTTTTATAAATAAACAATATACCCTTTCCGTATATTCCATACTATGTCTAAATTGTTTAAACAATATTCAATACAGGGCAATCGAATACCCTCTTTTTTCCTGCCAATTCCTAGGAGAAGATGGTGGTCAGATGACTTAGGTTAGTGGAGGTGCCCTTTTTTATGTAGACCGCATGGAGCAGTATGCTCCTACATCTGTGTCCAGTAGCAGAGTGTCTTCGCAGGATGGCACTCTGTAGTCACCAAGGTGACACCTTTTCATTTTTTCCTCGTCATGATGCCTCTCGAATGGAAAATTTGTGGCCTTCAATCTGACAAAGAGGATTTACGGCTGCTTTTAGAAACTCAGTGTCCACTCATACTCTGCCTTCTGAGCGCTTTGAGCTTTCACATTTTTTTCTGGTCAGTTTTGACCATCCGCCAAAGGTCAGCATTCCGTCTCATGGGGGAGTCATGCTGTTCATATGGGATGACATTCATAGTCGACCCATCTCCCTGACTACCGATCTTCAAGCTGTTGCAGTTCGCCTTTTCCTTCCTCATTTGACTTTTTCCCTTTGTACCAATTACTTCCCTCCATCATTCGATGTCACCAGGGCCAACTTCCTCCAGCTTGTCGGACAGATACCTCACCCACTTCTGCTGCTCGGTGACTTTAATGCACACCATCCCATTTAGGGTTCACCAAGAACCTGTCTGAGAGATACTCTCTTCGCTGACCCTTTAATCAATTTAACATTTTAACACAGGAGCACCCATGTTTCTTTCAGACTGCTCGTACACCTATTTCCATTTGGACCTATCCTCCTGCACTGCCCTTCTTGCCCAACATCTCGAGTGGTCTGATCTTACTGACACCTACTCAAGTGACGATTTCCCATGTGCTATCCGTTTGCTGACTCCTACCCCACCTACGTGCACATTCAAATGGCAGCTTACTAGGCCTGACTGGAGGATATAGCTGATAATGGTGATGATGATGATGAGGTCCCATGCTCTGAGCATAGGGAATGATGCGGTAGATCCACACCGCCGACTAGGCAAGGTCCTAGCGGAGGCAGTTTGCCATTGCCTTCCACGGACCATAATGGTGATGAATGATGATGAAGAAGACAACACAACAACACTCAGTCATCTTGAGGCAGAGAAAATCCCTGACCCCACTGGGAATCGAACCCAGAACGGTGTGCACGGGAAGCAAGTATGCTATCACAAGACCACGAGCTGTGGACATTCAACTGAGAAGAGGGTATGTATTAATGTCGAAAATAAAAGGTTCAACCTTGTTTTGCATGGTCAATCCTGGCTTGAGAGAGAAATTACATTAAAAATCCGTAGCACACATATCAATATGATAGATAACTTGACATTCATAAGTGTTATAACTTTGATGGTACTGAGGTCCCGATCAAGACCCAGAATATGCCTAAATTTGATGTGCGCTATACCGGAATATTGGTTCATATTTATGTCCTGGAGAACAAAAGCAAGACAGATGAGCAGGACAAGCATATGGTTACCAGCCCCTCTCCATTTCTCAAAATATACAAGGATTGTCTGTAAAGTAAAGTCTCCAACGAACTCCCGTCAAGACGGAGCGAGCTAGCTTAAATCTGACAACAGCGTCATTTTCTTCGCTTCCCACACCACTATTCTTGCCAGTCCCCACCTCTCTGCGACGCTCATTGTTGGCGTAGCCGTCGTTAACGATGGAAGGGAAAATCGACGCTCCCACTAAGTGTGAATTGCAGTCTTTGATTAGATTTCTGTGGTTTACGGGGTCAAACCCAGTGACGAAAGTCGAAGAAGTTTTGCTTGCGGGTCAGCGTCTGACTGTGAAGGGGACGTATCTAAGACTACTGTGGACAAGATTTTGACGGACATTTTGAAGTATCACAAGGAGTGCGCCAGGTGGGTGCCGCAGATACTGATGAACACAAAAATAAGAGTATCAAAAGTGCCAGCAAGTTTCTGCGCCGTTGCTGGGAAGAGGATGAGGAATTTTTTGATTTAGTTGTAAATGGGGGCGAGACCTGGGCCCACTACTTCACGCCAGAGACCAAGGAACAATCAAAAGAATGGCGGCATTACAGTTCTCCAAATAGCAAGAAGTTCAAGCAAATGCCGTCAGCAGGGAAGGTAATGGCTCCGGTGTTCTGGGATAGGAAAACGTTCTCCTGGTCGATTACCTAGAAAGAGGCACAACAATCAATGCGGCAAGGTGCTGCGAGAAACTAAAAAAGCTATGCCGTGCTATACAGAACAAAAGGAAGGGTAGGATGACAAAGGGAGCTTGTTTGGACCATGACAATGCGTGCCCTCAACTCGCCAGCAACAACACAGATCTCATGGCCAAATTCGGGTGGAAAGTATTTGGCCATCCTCCATTGAGCCCCGATTTGTTCCCCAATTTGAAACAACACTGAAGCAGGAGGGGGGGGGGATGAAATTCTGAAGCGATGAAGAGCTGAAGGCAGCTGTCCATTCCTTTTGCACGAATCGGCAGGAGAGTGGTACCACTTGGGTATGAAACAACTTCTGGAGCGTCTCCAGAAATGCCTCCATCATGACGGGGATTACGTTGAAAATCAACTAAAAATCCAAGCTTTCAGAATCTGTTCTTGGTTTTGCAATAAAATGATGTCAGGTATGTGAAAAGTCGCTGGAAGCCTTTATTTACGCACAACCCTCGCACCATTTGTGGCAGCGTACTCAACTGCATCGTGCTATGATTTAAGACTTAACTGTTACAAATCTGATGTCGGGGATAATCTTGCGGTTTGGCTGCTCACATAGCTCAGAATACTTTCATGGGAGCTTGATTACCTTTACAGTGACAACGTTCCCATAACCAGATCGAAGGAGATTTGTACAATAACGCGGTTGACGTGTCATATTTGTGGGCTGCCATTAGACAGAAAAACTGAGACTCCTCCTGGGAACCACTGTCATCTTACCAGGAAGTTCAGTGATGCAACTCACAATACGTGCAGTTTGAAGTACCAGCTAGCAAGGCACATACCCATTTTCTTCCATAATTTAAGCGTGTATGACTCTCACCTTCTTGCTGAGTATTTGGCTGATTTGTGCGTGGAGAAAGATCAGGTCAGTGTCCTACACAAGAGCGTTCAGAAGTATATATCATACTCCAAACGAATGACGCCAAGAATTACGCTCAGCTACGTTTTACGCAGACACCATACCAGATACTCGTTGAAATTCTACCTCGAGAGGATATGCATATCACTCTAGCTGCATTTCCCAACGAGGGAAAAGTGCAACTTGTGGCTAGAAAGGGGGTTTTTCCCTTATGAGTGTCTGGGTAGTATGGCAAAACTCAGCAAAACCAGGCTACTCGACTTGACTTCATTCTATAGCAACCTTAACAGGCCATGCCATAACGGACGCAGAGTATGAGCATGCCCTGAATGTCTGACGGGAATTCAATATCACCACTTTAGGAGAGTCTGTTTGCTTGTGGACGTTTTCGAGAAATTCAAGAGTCTATGCATGGCCACATATCCTCTAGATCTCGTCTTTTGTTACACAGCACCTGGTTTGTTTTAGGACGCAATGCTCAAGGAAATGAAGTGCCACATTGAATTATTGACCGACGCTGACATGCTTCTTTTCTTCGAGAAAGGGGTCCGTGGGAGACTTTGCCAGTGTGTCTATAGACACTCCAGGCATATAACCTACGGATTTGTGACAGGTTCAACACATTCCTTGATTCAGGTTACATCACGTGCTTCGACGTAAATTACATTTATAGGCAGGCCATGCAAGAATCACTGCTGATAGGCGAATTTCGATGGGTGTCCAAAGATTAATGCAAGAGGGGTGTGGCAGCTGATTCTGATGTAGGATATGTGGTGGAAGCAGAGTTCACATATCCTATACTTCGCATGACGAGCAAGCCGATTTGCCACTGTTTCCAGAGCAACTAGTTCCTTGAGGAGGCTTCACCCCAAAACTGATAACAACACTGGGGAATAAACGGAGATCCATTATTCATTTTCGTAATCTTCAGCAGTGTCACAGCGTGAGGATGGAGATCGTTAGTATCACTTGGGCTGTCTCCTTCGAGCAGTCCCCCTGTTTGTAGCAGTATATTGATTTGAATACCAGACAGAGAGCTTCTACGACGTGTGACTTCGACAAAGAGTTTTATAAATCAATAAATAATTCAATTTTCTGCAAAACAATGAGGAATTTGAGGGAACGACGTGAAATTTTGATTAGAACCGAATGGGGTGCGTGTATGACGAGAAAATCGGTTGTCAGACAAAATTTTAAGCGCGTCACTATGTTCAATTGGAGATTTATTGCTGTAGAGAGGCGAAGACTGCAATACAGTTTACAAAGCCTATTTATGTGGGAATGTGCATACCAGACCTCTCCAAATTCCACATGTACTGCTTTCATTATGAGTTTGCAAAAACTCATTTCACAGATCTTAAATTATTTTGTATGGATACGGATAGCCTCATCTTTTGAGTGAAAAACTGTGATCCATGCAAAGTAATGAGGTATCATGGTAATGAATTCGACAAGTCCTAAAACACAGCCGATAATCCTTACAGTATTGTTACACAGAACAAGAAGGTTATCGGCATTATGAAATAGGAGACAAACGGATTGCTGGTTGTCGAGCTTGCAGATCTGTGACTAAAAATGTGTGCATATTGCAAATTGGAAGGTGGCATCCAGAGGTGGGCTAATGGTGTGCATCATATGGCATCGAGAGATCTCTCTATCGAAGACAGTTTGCTGTGCTTGTACAGTGGTGTTCGTGGTGCTGTACGGCAGCCGTTGTCTGTGGTACAGCAAACTATTATTTGATTGAGAGGACTCGAGGTGTACACTGTGTCATAGTCTAAAATCCGCCTGTCGCTTAATTATGATAAAAGAGTCATTTGTGATGAAGGGATTGAAATTCTCCCATACTCACACTACTCACTTGTAGTGAGAGAAGGCATGGGGAACTCTGACTGAATGAGAGGGAGGGAATAAATGACAGAGAGAGTGCGTGTGTCTGCAGAGTAGTCGACCCTTTTATCATAGTGTATGTAATTGTGTGTGCATGTGTGTGTGGTGTAAATATTTATTTATTTATTTATTTATGTGTACTATGTACACATCTATACACACACACACACACACACACATACACAGACCTCGTGTGAAAAAAAAAGTATCTCTGAATTGAAATAGCAGAGTCAAACTGTGTCTCAAGAACTGAACTGTACCTCAAGACCTGAACCTTATGTTTAGAACTGAGCTGTATCTCAAAAATCGAATTGTATCTATGTGGATCGAATAAGTGAGAAAAATCGTTACCATACGTCGTTATGTTTTTATTTACAAAAGAAACTTATCCCCTGTTTCATTGTGCATATAAAGACTGTGCATGACACAAATGACATTAGTTTTTGTGAAGATGAGTGCTATTAAGGAGGTAAAGTTTAAGATGGAAGATAACAAAATATATAGAATGGTTGCGGGGATTGCACCTATCATACAGCATGAATTTCCTTATCAGAGCAGAAGGCACATGACCATGTCTACTTCCAAAGACGTATAGCAAATATGTCTATAATTATATCTCCTGTGTTTCAAGAAAACCACAGGTGTAGTAGCTGGGTAACACTGTATACTATTAAAAGGGGAACAGGGTGAAATTAGTAAAAAAGTACTCGCATATTATGAGGTAAAAATTCATTTATTTCTCATTCAACTTATAAGTAATTTTACATTTTCATAAGCAGACATAGGAACGCCATTTCCACCCATCTTCTTCTTGAGTCGATGGAGAACAGAGCACCCGTTGAATTCCAGGCCTTGAATAGCAGCATAGACGCGATCTTCTCCTTCCACTTCATATAGATGATGGTACTCGTATGGTGGAATAATCGAAGCGACGTCACCATATCCTTATAGGGTATCCCAGGATCATCCCAGAAATGTGTTAACCACTTTGCACTTTACCGTGTTTCAGTGCACTTCACATCCTTGAAAAGCCTTGGTGACGCGATGTTTGCTGCGAATGTTTCTATTAGTCCGGCATCTTTTATGATCGCTGTGAATGCAACATCTTGAAGTATGAACTGTCTACGCTCATCGCTATAGAAACCCTGAGAGTCTGCAACGATTTTCATTCCTTGCGAAACCATTGCGGAATGCCCTAGGTAAGGTGCAGCACCTGTTATTCTGTAGAGCTAGTTGGACAACACTGATGAGCGGACAGTAGTTAATCACACGGTCATGTAGAACTAGAGCATACAGTCTAGTGTGTTCTGGGAAATTTGACGAAGATTCAAATTCAAGTCGTACACCTATGTCCAGATTTAATTGTCTCGTTCTGTATTGAGTAGATTATTACGATGATTGGCGCCAGAACTTTGAATTTCCATGGACTGAGTTGACATCCATCCTCTTCATCGTATGAAGCATGGAACCTCACATACAAGTCGTGTACTAGACTGTACACATTACTACAGAGTAAATTATCCAACCATAGAATTCAGAGTTCAGGTAGACTCTCTCATTAGTTAACTTGCAATTATCAATTTGATGGAATCATTTGTTATATTCTCTCTTCTACTGGTCTGAAACGCAAGTACAATGAACCTTGGCGTCTCCAGCCGAGCGGCGGTTTTAGTAGACCACGTTTGTCGGCTTGCAGTTGGTGTCACTTGGTACTCGAAAACATCCCATGAACAGAAAGATAGAGGTATAAATACGCCAGCATTCAGAACTTTTAAAAGCTTCCAGCGCTGCTCATCCAATACTGCGGTGTGCGGCATTTACCATGTTATTTTATTGATGGTTATCTCTTTCTCCTCTTGAACTCCTTCAGTGTATTAGTTGTTACCTGTTGCCCTCCATACCAGAATAACTTCCTGTTTAGCATTCAGAACAATTCGGCGCATACCTAATTTTAAAGGTATACATGCAGTAAATCAGAGACATACATTTTAATAGTTGATGTTATGAGTACATTGCGTGTACGGTCAGTCTTGACCCACTTAAGTTTATATCGTATCTCATGGAACAGGAACGATAAAACATTACGTATTAAGGTTCGATCCCATTGTAGCTGCACCATCTCTTTTCCTAAATGATCCATTAAGATATGTGAAACTCTCACATGGAAGGGTTAAAGAGTCTTGGTGTTGGATGACAATCCTAATTTCATCGTTCTTGTCAAATCTGGTTGATGCATAAGGTTTATGCGAGAAGTGTTCCTGGCGTAAAATACTCTCGCCATATTCCACCGCACTAGCTACATCGACGACGCTAGTGCGCGGCTTCAGATCCATTGATTTAAGAAACTCGTAGTTTTCACATGTTATCACCTTGCTGTTCTGTTGTGAAGTGCTGCGCTGCACGATGTCCACTTTGGTTTTATACCTTACGCCCATCCTATCTTCGTTGACAGCACAGGGCTGCTGTAAACCCTGACTGGTTGAAGCTCGCCGCCGACTCTTGCCGTCCTGAAGTTAAGGCTGTCGATTCTGCCTCCAGCACGTCCCGGCTGGTTAAAGGTCGCCACCGCTTCTGGGTCTCTTCATGTTCAACGTCACTGCTGGTTCTGCTTTAGATGTAGCCGTACAGTGGTTTTCTCCCAGCAAAAATCGACAAGTTGATTTTGCTGGTCCACAATACACAGCTCCAGATAGTCCAATGTCTGAACTGTTACTGGCAGGTAAATGGCGTTGGTAGGGGCCTCAGCGATTTTATGCCATGTTCCCACTGATGGGAAGAATCCGTCAACCTGACCTATTGTGAGATCCAGCAGCCATCCTATTAAACCTTTCTGGTTAAAGTCAATCCTTGCAATCGCCTTTATTTCAGATATCAGTGTATTGATGTTTGCACGCAGCGCAATCCCTTTTCCAGACTGTTTTAAAACTTCATTTAAATCGTCAATATCGTATGCAGCAAGTTCTAATTCCACAATTTCTTTTCCACCATTAGTTTCAAGATGAAGTTTGTTGTTAGCCTCTGTGATATTCGGAATGCTATTGCAAGTCTCGAGTCTGATCACCGCAATACTCCACTCCCCGTTGCTTAAATCAATCGGTGGGAACTAATTCGCTCGTAATACTGACGATCGTTCTTTTAGTCAGAATGCACAACATTACATGTGAACCTTGACTGTTGGGAGGAACATGATGCACAGATGCCTACATACGTAGGTTAAGTCTTGGTAGCGATAAAATTGTAGAACACAGGTCTTCTGTCGCTGAAGTGTCTTTGCAACTCTTCTGAAAGTCTGCAAATGAGTAAATAGTAGGCGTTGTATGCATTTTTTTAACATACGAAAACCAGTGGGTCCCTGATCCGTCAGCAATATCTAAATTCACAATTCCACATTCTCCGGATTTCCGCATAATCTTCGGTAATGTACCCCGCATAAACACAGCACAGAACCTTGGACTGCTGAATGTTTCCCTCACAAACTTGTGCAGATCTATATTTGTAAGAGATCTGTCTGTTAGAATAGCTAACGGACTTTTTGGTTTATGAATAGATCTATTCCTTTCTTGTATATTTTCATGCATAGTCCTTTTCTGGTGGCTACTGCTTCCATCATGCTGTTATGTCTTCTTGCTTCCTCTAGCTGCTCCTGGGAGTTCTGTCGGTTCTTCACTGTTCTGGAAACAGCCAATGAACGTACCGGCAGAACCCTGGGTGCTGAGTGCTTTAACCAGTCCTTTATGCTTCAGGGCACTTTCAGCCGCATACATAGCTGTCGGGATAAAGTTTTTTTGAACATTCCTTCTTCTTCTTCTTCTTCAACGTTGTCTTCTTCTTCTTATTCAGTACACGAGATGCAGTATTCATAACTTGCTTGACATTCATCGCCCCTATGCTCAACTTAATTTTACCACACATGATTTTATCAAATTCAATTGCTGCATGCGCTGTCGTATACCAATAACCTTCCTTGAACGTATTGCCTTCACTTTATCAACTAAAATTCGATCTGCAGCGTGACGTCCTGGGAGAGCTTTATGTTTTGCATATGCAATGTTGTGTTCCAAACACACCTTGTCAAGCAGGTTAATACCCTTATCACCAGGAGCCAGACATTTTTGAAGCTTTGTACCAGGTCCACGGTAACTGTACCTCAGAATATGCAATTCAACAGGAAGTTTGTCTAGAATGCCACGATCTCTCCTATCACGCATTTTATGCTACTGTGCCGGTTGTGCTCTGTGCACCCTATTATATAGCAAATTATCAGCTTCAATCCAGCTGCTTTGTGTCGCAGGAAAAGTAAGTCATTTAACTGGTGCTCTATCCTCTCGATGTCTTATGACATGCTGTATGAGAAACACATGTGGTTCTGAGGTCTTCTGCATTTCCTCATTGTGAAAGCATCCCGAAGTTTCAGTGCCATTGCTATCTTTTAAGATGTAAGTTCTGCGATTTATTCTCTGTACTCTGGAAACTGTAAATATCTCACTCGGCCAGTTTGGGAAGTACGACTTCTCAAATGCTGTATTGTGTTTTGAGATACGTACCAAATCACCTACATTAAATTTCTGTCTACATGGCTGCATTTTAATACGATAGTAGACAGTATCCAGGAGTCCATTATCACGAACATCGATTGGTCTCACTGTTATTGTGTTAATTTTGGTTTGATTATAGCGGACAGTTATTTCTGGTAGGACATCTGTCCATCATGTCTACGAGCTGTGAAGGTTAAAACATATCCATAATTGAACCTTTACTGTTCTGTTCAAACGTTCCACGATACTCACCTTCAGGTGGATGAATTTTAAGTAGTGATGTATTCCATGCCACCGCATAATGGTCTTGAAGTATCTATTGTAAAACACTCCACCGTGATCGGTTTGGAGGTTGTGCAGGCACTGATTCGTCGCTGTCTGTAACAAACGCTCAAATACATCTGAAGATTTCTCCTCATTTTTGTTTTCACAGAAAATTCCTAGGCAGATTTGGAGGATGTATCAATAACCATTGAAATATATTTGGATCCATTATTCTCATGCGAGTGTTCCTTCATATCCACAAAATCAGCCTGCCATTAGTCATTCAAACCTTTAAGCGCCGGCCGCGGTGGTCTAGCGGTTCTAGGCGCTCAGTCCGGAGCGCGCGACTGCTACTGTCGCAGGTTCGAATCCCGCCTCGGGCATGAATGTGTGTGATGTCCTTAGGTTAGTTAGGTTTAAGTAGTTCTACGTTCTAGGGGACTGATGAGCATAGATGTTAAGTCCCATAGTGCTCAGAGCCATTTGAACCATTTGAACCAAACCTTTAGGCATAAAATGCCTATAAGGATATAATTTCTACGCTGGTTTGTGCATCTCATGAAACTACTGTCTCCATACGCATACGATTATACCTCTCTCACTATACTCTGAAATTATTGAGACAACTTCACTGGAATGAGCAGCAGCTGATGCCATTAGCAGTCATAAATGATGTATTAGCTCATTGCGATCGTCGTAATATGTCTACTGACGATAATGATTAATGACTCTTTTATGCTGAATGTCAATATCATCACCACTGTTATACTGACCGTCAAATAATAATGGCTTTATAATGTCTCTGTATATTGCACGCATTGGTTTAATGCTTTCCTATGTACACTCGTCAGTTGTAGTAAGAGTATTTCACCATACATCTCCAGATTTTTGGACAACAAATTTACTGCTTTTGAGGGCTTCAGGAAAAGGAGGTTCAGTAGAACTATTGTTCTTTGAAATTCCCTAACCCCCATCTGTATTGTTTTCTCATTTAAAGTCATAGGCTGCATGTCCAACACATGGTTTTTCACCACTGACATAAAATGTTTTGTCTATTCTAGCGTAACTGTGATGGTTAATGAAACTGGCAATAGTATCATGGTCGTTGTTGTGTAATTTTGATGAGAGTTCATCGAGAAATTCAGTAGTGGTTCAAAGGTCTCTTGCAGAATCTGCTCTCACTCCAAATTTCGTAACCTCTGCAACGGCCTTCCATGCTGCAGTGATCTTATGCTTGCTACGTACTAAGCGGGCTGCTTCAAAGGTTGCACCTTATATACATTTCACTTAACTTTTACAGTTAAGTCGTGTACTTTTTTTTTCAATTCCATCAACTTTTACAACTGAGCCCTCTTTTTTCTTTCTCAGAATGATGCGGATGTATGTCTCTAGTTCCTTAACCCTAGGATCTAATTCGTTGATCAGTCTCAGAAGGGTCTCGGCATACATCTCTAGCTTCTTAACATTACGTTCAAGGGATTGAAATTTTCCATTTATGGACAGACGCATTCTCTGTTTATGTGCACATGTATCCTCCCTGGCTGAGTGCCTGACATCTGTGCAAACTTGTCCGTGGCGTTATGTATACTAATTTAATCATTACTTTTTCATACCTATGTATATAGAAACTTCTGGAAGTTCCTTTTATACCTACTATCATTCCGTTTTCTTGATTTATCAATAAAAAGAAACCCATAGTCTGTGACCTACATACCTGTGGAAAGCTATATAATGCATGGATCACAGAGAATCTATGTTTTTTCTTTTCTTTGGTGTATAAGTTAGTAGTTTTATCATCTTAAAATTTATCACGATAGTGAGTGGGATAGAAACCTTGCAGAGTCAATATATGTAATGTGTTGCAAATATATTTCCTGCATTGGATTATTAACAGCATTTCATTCCATGCAACTAATATTTCGGGATCCACACTGCTTTAAAATTATATCATGCTGAAATGTAGAGCTGTGTAGTCTTAGGGGTGTATCTGCATGTTCTATGATTTTTTCTCTCTTCCGAGTACCTTCTCGGTGAGGAACGTTCATATGGTTCCAATAGCTATGAGCACTATGGGACTTAACATCTATGGCCATCAGTCCCCTAGAACTTAGAACTACCTAAACCTAACTAACCTAAGGACATCACACAACACCCAGTCATCACGGTGTGGAACGCAGATACTACAACAATTCCACAGAGTTGAGATCACAAGAGATTTATGTTGAATGTTTGAAACTCCTTCCGTCTGGAGCTCAATTATGCATAAATCATACATTTATTCTTCTTCTTAATTGTTTGTTACATCACCACAACACTCTCAAATGTATCAGGTTCATATCTACTATACAACAATAAGGAATTCTATATTCCTCATCATGCAAGCATCTAGAGAGATCGTGTGTAAGTGGATCAGTGACATGAGTCAGACTCATACAGAACAGTCTTCACGGAAATGCAGTTACATTACTAGAATGAGAGTACTAGTCTGTACCACTCGTGTTGATCCATACAAGTCTGGAATACATGTTATACTCTCTGTTAAAGCAAACTATCATAGTGTATTGAAACTTCCTGGCAGATTTAAACTGTGTGAACGACCGAGACTCGCAGGAGAGCTTCTGTAAAGTTCGGAAGGTGGGAGACGAGGTACTGGCGGAAGTAAAGCTGTGAGGAGTGGGCGTGAGTCGTG
Organism: Schistocerca gregaria; assembly: GCF_023897955.1. Classification (NCBI taxonomy): domain Eukaryota; kingdom Metazoa; phylum Arthropoda; class Insecta; order Orthoptera; family Acrididae; genus Schistocerca; species Schistocerca gregaria. Next base: position 379,072,438 of record NC_064931.1, read on the forward strand.
CTTGGGTAGCTCAGTTGGTAGAGCACTTGCCCGCGAAATGCTAAGTTCCCGAGTTGAGTCTTGGTCCAGCACACAGTTTAAATCTGCCAGGAAGTTTCATATCAGCGCACACTCCGCTGTAGAGCGAAAATCTCATCACAGTGTATTATTTACTTGGAACTCAGCTCCTCCGTTCCTTCGAATTTCTCCCCATCCCCCCCCCCCCCCTTCATTATGGTCAGTTCCAAATTAAATTGGAGACAAATATTGCAGAGAGGTTTCATTAAAGACAGAGGAAGAGCTACGAGGTGCCTAGAGATAGGCCATTCAGAGTGTTTCTTATCATCCTTAGCTGATAGGTTCAACAAAGGAATAGCTCGTTTGGAAATAGAGGAGAGAGTACTAGATCTTTGAATCTTCGACTTTTTCCTGTGAATGTGAGAATACTTGGTGACTCCCATCAACATCAAGGGTGAGAGAAGGGGGCAAATCATAATAAAATCTTACCAAATTTAAACAAGTGTTTTTGCACCTTCTCTCTGCTGAAGGCTATATCCTATGCTGAGAAAGAGTATTTGTGTCATGTGGTGTAGGCAATGTAACAGGTTTCACAATATGTGCACATGTATAGGACGCTCACAAAGTTATGTACAGGTTGGTTTAGCAATGATACAGAAATAGAGAACTGTGATGCACTGTCACTGGCTGTTAGAAGCCAAGTTTTTTACTTGCTAGCTTCGTTAACAACTTATGGGGAGGGGGGGGGGACGTGTAGAATACCTCCAAGATTATGTACCCAGATATCGACTGCTAAGGCAGGGCGGCGAAAACTCTACTTTACCGGCAGGCACACTAGTTCAGCCTCTCATGGTTCCTCAAGACAACAGCACAAGGAAACAAACTACAACAAAGACTCTTCTCAGAGCCAGACAAAGAATATTAATAATTTTGGTCAAAGTGTTAGTATTTTACAAATAAATGTAGAAGAATTAACAAAATACAAATGGGACTACTTGAGAAAACTGGGCACACATCATGGCACTGTTACCACAGGCCTCCAGGAATCCCATCTAAACGAAGACAATATAGCAGATAGAAATCTTACAGGTTACGAAATGATAGGATACCTGCCATCATCTACATGTAGCACTATCACGTATGATATTTTTTTTTTACTTGATAGGGTTCTTAAGTTATTGGGATCAACGTGTAGACAACCTCCTAGATGGTGTACACCAGGCATGGGATTGCTAAGCCAGGATGATTTATAGCCTACACTACTGGCTGCCATACTATATCAGTCTCTAATGGCTACTCAAGAAAACATAGCAAGAAAAGAAACTACAATATAGCCGCTTTTCAGAGCAAGACATAGGGTATGAAGGATTTTGGAGAAAGTTTAGTATTCTACATATCGATGTAAAAGGGTTGGCAAAAGAGAAATGTCACTACTTGAGCAAACTAGCCACTGACCATGGCACTAACACATATCATAGCATTCCATGAGCCCCATCTGAACAAAGACTGTAATGTTGTTGCTTTAATTTGTTATGTGAAAGCGGTACTGATAGACAATAAAAGAGGGTTAAAAGCTGTGAGCTATATGAGGAAGTTAACGTTGCATTACTGAGCAACTCTTTCACCAGGTATCCAGTCTAGCTTACCAAATTTCCAACCAGACTAACATTAATTATAATCTTTTAATAGTCATACGTAAACCGGTGATACTTATATAAAAAAGAGAATTTAAATAACAATAAATAAATCAGTTTATATTTGGAAATTTATTTTAACATTGATCATTGAAATTTCAGCATATTAAACTTGAGTCGTAACTAAGCTGGTGCCTTATTTAGGATTGTGAAAATGTGAGTTTGTAATCTTACGGAACACATCAAATAGGGAGCCAAGATTGGGAGACATACATTGAAACATATGTAAGAGGAAATTAACCACAACCAACCGATTCAATTTTTACCCAAAGAAGTAACGTTCATAGCGCAATCCTGTCCGTCATGTAATTACCACACACTGGTATACTAAATTCATACTAACACTCTGTGAAATCTTCCCGAAAAGAATAGCTGAGCGCTACTTTGATGATTACACCACATGCTTCACGTGGTTAACTTGGTTTACACAAAGAGTGAAACTCCACAATAATTTTGATAATTAAAATAAATTAGATCGAAAAGCAATTTACAAAAGAAAAACCTCGAACTGGCTACTATCGTCTTACTATTAACCTGATGGGTCAAACAATTGTATAAGCACGTGGTACTGGTCTCAAGAAGTACACCCCACGTGGGTTGAACATAAAAAAAGGTGCTATATTGAAAAATATTGTTTAGGCGAGACGTTATAATCTCACGCATATTCGCATTTAAGATTGATGATCTTAGTTAGAGTTACTGATCAACACGTTGTTCCACTTTACTCACAAGGTAGTGACAAAGCAACTACTGTAAAATATTCTGAAGTTCACACTCGAAATACACTGCGTTGCAATTTAAGATAACATTAGATATTTTAGAGCTAAACCTGAAATAAAGTTGATAAATTTTCAGTTAGGCTGAACTTAAGAAATCCATTGTCTTGCAGACTTAGCAGACACGCGCTTAGCCGTAGATCTTACCACTTCAGACGCTCGCCGCGGACAGAGTGACCTGCGTTCCTAACAAGGGTGCTTTCGTATACAAAACGAAAGTGACCAGAGAGGCAGCTTCCTAAACCAACATGACAAGGGACGGACAGAACCATACTAAGGATAGAAACCTCTTTGCTTTTAGAAAGCATAGCTACCTGTTCCGACGTTGGTCCTACCGTTCTCTAGCAGACAGGCTTATCTGCTACCCTGAAGCATGCAACTAGAAATACATTTGCTCATTCATCCTCTCACACAGAAGGGAAGGGGGATGACAGTATCTTATCATATACAGTACATAAAAGAAAGCGGAAGTAGGTTCCGTATGAGACAGTGTGACATGAATTACATGTATGAATTAGATATAAACTGTGTTTTAAAGTGTAGTAGTGTGACAGATCGTTCTTGTTTATGTGTAAAGGTATCACTGCTCAGTCTCCTCCCAGATAGTCAGAAACACCACAGTGAATTTAGAAGAGGAATTTGTGCCGTAAATGGCAACAGATTTAAGAAATTAACATGAAAGGAATCCAACAGAGACCTTTCAAGACAATATAGCAAAGGAAAAGGTTACAGGTTCCAAAATGATAGGATACTTACCATCATCAAAACATGGCTCTGTCATGTACATCTTTCTTTTTTTTTTTACTTGTTAGGGTTGTTAGCAACTGATTGGGACCGATCTGTAGTGCCCCTCCAAGATTACGTACCCCTGGCAATGGTCTGCTAAGGCAGGACGGCTAAAGGTGTACACTAATGGCAGCAATACTAGATCCATCTCTCTTGGCTCCTTAGGACATCAGTACAAGAAAACAAACTACAACAAAGACTCGTGTCAGAGCCACACAAAGGAAATGAAAAATTTTGGACAAGGTATTAGTATTATACAAATCAATGTAGAAGGATTGACAAAAGACAAATGGGACTACTTGAGAAAACTGGCCACAGACCATGGCAATGACATCATAGCACACCAAGAATCCCATCTAAACAAGGACAATATAGCAAACGGAAAGTTAACAGATTACTAAATGATAGGATATTTGCCACCACCTGTACATGGCTCTACCATGTACACCAAGTTTTATTTCTTTTTACTTGCTAGAGTCGATAATAACTTACGTTCTCCGATGTGTAGACCATATCTAAGATTATATACCACAGGCAACAGACTGCTAAGGCAGGACGGCGAAAAGTGTACACTACCGACAGCCATAGTAGCTCAGTCCCTCATAGCTACTCAAGACAACAGCACAAGAAAACAAAATATAACAAAGGTTCTTCTCAGAGCCAGACAAGGAGTATGAAGAATTTCGGACAAAGTATTGGCATATTACAAATCAATGTAAAAAGATTAACAAAAGACAAATGAGACTTCTTGAGCAAATTACCCACAAACCGTGGCACTGATATCATAGCCCTCCAGGAATGTCATCTTAACGATAACAATATAGAAAAACGGAAAGTTTAGAGGTTACTAAATGATAGGATCCTTGCCATCATCTACACATGGCTCTTCCATTTACTCCAATTTTTCTTACTTGCTAGGGTTGTTAACAACTTACTGGGTACGATGTGTCGACCGATTCCAAGATTATGTACCCTGGGCAAAGGACCGCTAAGGCAGGAGAGCGAAAAATCTGCACAACCAGCAGCCATGCTAGATCAGTATCTCACTTCTCAAGACAACAGGACAAAGAAACAAACTACAACAAAGGCTCCTCTCAGAGCCAGACAAAGAATATGAGGAATTTTGGACAAAGTAGTTTCCAAATCAATGTAGAAGGATTGACAAAAGACAAATATGACTACTTGAGCAAAGTGGCAACAGATGATGGCACTGGTATCATAGCCCTCCAGGAATCCCATCTAAATGATGACAATACAGCAAAGGAAAAGTTGTTAGATTACAAAATGATACGTTACCTGCAATTATCAACACATGGGTCTATCATGTACACCAATATATATATTTTTTTTTTACTTGCTAGGGTTCTTAACGAGTTATTGGTTGCGACATGTAGACCACATCCAAGATTATGTACCCCAGGCAACAGACTGCTAAGGCAGGATAGCGAGAAGTCTACACTACCGCCAGCCATGCTAGATCAGTCTCTCATGGCTACTCGAGAAAACAACACAAGGAAACAAACTACAGCGAAGGCTCTTCTCATAGTCAGACAAAGAGTATGAAGAATTTTGGACAAAGTATTAGTATTTTACAAATCAATCTAGAAGGATTGACAAAAGACAAATGTGACTACTGGAGTAAACTAGTCACAGACCATGGCACCGATATCACAGTTTTCCTGGAAGCCCATCTAAACGAAGACAATATAACAAAGGGAAAGGTTACAGGTTACAAAATGATGGGTTACTTGTCATCATCTACACGTACGTCAAAAACAGCGTTTCTGATATTATAGGTGTGTGCTGCCAGGTGATAAGTGAAATAGGAGTGATAACCCTGTAGCTGAGTGGCTTAATTGTTGTCGCAGTCTACAAAGCACCAGTTGTCCCGTGGCCCACCCCATTCTTGCCATCTGTACCCCAGCCATGCATATATCTTGGTGATTTCAACAGCCACCACACAACCTGGGGTTACATAATCAGTGACATAAATGGAGAAAAATTAGTGGATTGGGCAGAAGGAGAAAAACTCTATCTCAGCTGTGATGCCAAAAAACCGAAAACCTTTCGCTCCTGTAGGTGGCACACTGACACAAATTCTGATTCGTGTTTCCTCTCCACCGATGAAAACACACTCCCGTTGAATCATACTAGGAAAGTTCTCCAACGGCTTCTTAAGAAGCCAACACCGCCCATCAATAACCAAAACTGTGATGGAGGTACCCATAATAAATGTCATTAACAAGCCAAGATGGAATTTCAAGAAAGCTAACAGGGACCAATATACACGAGAAGTTGACAGCAACCTACGCTGGGTAGCCTCAAAAGCAGAATACTACAAAAGGTTCGTGTGAGTCATAATTGGTGCTGCCAAACGTAATACACCTCGAGGGCTCAGGAAACAATACATCCCTTGCTATGACGACACAATAGAAAACTTGCGTGCAGAATAGCAACAAATTGAAAACCCTGACACTGGTAAAATAATACTACAACAGCTAAATGAAGCAAGAAAGCAGAAATGGGTGGACCTGACGTCTAGTTTAAATTTCACCCATTCAAGCGGAAAGGCATGGAGATTATTAAGAAAACTTGGCACTGCAAGCAACGTCCGCAATCAGCAACCGAAGATAACACCATCAGAACTGGCACTACACATAAAATCAAGAGCTGAGAAGGTTCCTATAGACCCAACCATGAAAGAAACAGTAAAGAACGAACTGAATGAAGTCAACAGACACCTCGAAGATAACACCACACTATCAGACCCCATTTCTGAAATAGGTATAAATGAGGCTTCCGAAACATTGAAAATGAGAAAAGCCGCAAGACTGGATATCATATTCCCTGAGTTTATAAAACACATAAGGGAACATGGAACAACTTGGCTGAAGAAGCTATACAACGATATACTCAAGACCGGAAGGGTGCCTCAACAGGACAAGATCACACACACATTAACAATCCTCAAATCTGGAAAACCAGTACATGACCCCGCAAGTTACCGGCCAATTTCACTGCTGAGCGTGTGTATCAAACTACTGCAACGACTCATCCATAACAGAATACAAAGAATAATAAAAAACATAGCCCCAACATATCTGACTTGGTTCAGAAGCAAGCTGTGCTGATGTGAGCAGGTCCTAACCTTGACATCCTACATTGAGGCTGGATTGCAAAAGAAACTAGAGACATCAGTGGCATTTGTTGATATGTCGTAGCATATGACAATCAGTGGCTAGATGGACTCCTGCTGAAGTTACAAAAGCATGTCCCAAGCAAGCAAATGACGACACTTGTGGGAAATACGTTAACCAACTGCTACTTCAAAGTTAGCGTTGGGCAAAAACAGAGCAAGTCATTTACTTTGAAAATGGGCTCCCCCAAGGGCTCGTCCTACCAACCCTACTCTTCAACCTGCACACCAGTGACATGCCAAACACGGCTAGTGCAAAGTTTTGCTATGCCAACGAACTTGTCATAGCGGTACAAACCATCACACTTGAGGAAGGAGAAACTATGTTATCTAGAGACTTATACTGCAAAGCATGGAGACTCCATCCAAATGCAGTAAAGACAGAAGTCTGCGCATTTCATCTAAACAACAGAATTGCAAACCAGCAGTTGAGTGTGAGCTTCTGCCAACAAAAGGTTAGATATAATTTATGGCCTAAATACCTTGGTGTCACACTAGAGCGGTCTCTGACGTTTAAAAAACACTTGGGAAAAACAAGCCCAAAACTAAAGACCTGAAAGAACATCGTAAATAAACTATCTGGTACAACATGGGGTACCGACGCATCGACTCTACGTACCACAGTACTAACGCTGGTGTACCCAGTTGCCGAATGCTGTGCTCCAGTGTGACAACATAGTACCCACGCAAGGAAGCTGTACCTCCGCCTGGACTAGACAATGAGGATTATTACAGGCACATTAAAATCCACCCCGACCCCCTGGCTGCACACCATCAGGAACATCCCACCACTTGAATTACGACGCCAAGAAGCAATCGATCGAGAATGGAGGAAACTACACCACCCCGACTACCCACAAGACCTCCCAATTCATACAGACGTTAAACAACCCTCTCCCAGACAGCTTAAAATCTCGCAAACCACTGTGGCGTAATGGAAGGAATGATTAGAAGTTCTACATTAAAGATGAGTGGCGCAAGGAGTGGAATCCTGCATCAATAGCACATCAAGGTATTCAAGACCCAACTGCCAACCTATCAGGATTTCATCAGCAGAGAAGTGAGTGAACCAGGCTGAACAGAATAAGAACTGTCCACGCCAGGTGCAACTCTATGATGCACAAGTGGGGACTCCGAGATTCTCCAGCCTGTGATTGTGGGGCCCAAGAACAAACTGTTCAACATACCGCTAGAGACTCTCCTCAGAGGAAGTATCCTGGACCATATAGTGACTTTATTACTCCCTCTGTTGTTAGTTGGCTTCAATCATTAGATATTGAACTATGATTAAATGTATCTGCCTTTTTTAACTTGCAATTATATCAGTCGAGGATAGTCAGTAATATTAAGTTAGTAATCTTCACTACTTAAAAATGTGTATAAAATTAGTGTCAAAAAAGTGAAACTAAAGTATATGTAAATACTTAACTAGACATACGATTGAAAATTAAACTTTGTGTACTTGTCAATGATTGCCGTTGTTGACGTACGATAAATAAATAATAAATAAATTAACAACTTATAACTATTGGCGGTCTATTGACGTAAATCTACGAGTAACTTTAATACTCCACCTGCAAGAGGTACGTTTTCATTTCCTTGTTTGTTCGGAAATGGTATAACTTGGTCTACACTATGTGCACTATGTGATCAAAAGTATCTGGACACCCCTAGAAAAATATTTTTTCATATTCAGTGCATTGTGCTGCCACCTACTGCCAGGAACTCCATATCACAGACCTCAGTAGTCACCAGACATCGTGAGAGAGCAGAATGGGGTGCTCCGCGGAACTCACGGACTTCGAACGTGGTCAGGTGATACGGTGACACTTGCGTCATACGCCTGTACGCGAGATTTCCACACTCCATAAACATCCCTCTGTCTACTGTTTCCGATGTGATAGTGAAGTGGAAACGTGAAGGGACACGTACAGCACAAAAGCGGACAGGCCGACCTCGTCTGTTAACTGACAGAGACCGCCGACAGTCGAAGAGGATCGAATGTGCAATAGGGAGACGTCTGTCCAGACCACCACACAAGAATTCGACTGCATCAGGATCCACTGCAAGTACTAAGACAGTTAGGCGGGAGGTGAAAAAACTTGGATTTCATGGTCGAGCGACTGCTCATAAGTCACACATTACACTGGTAAATGCCAAATGACGCCTCGCTTGGTGTAAGGAGCGTAAACACTGGGCGACTGAACAGTGTAAAAACGTTGTGTGGCGTGACGAATCACGGTACGCAATGTGGCAGTCCGATGGCATGGTATGGGTATGGCGAATGCCCGGTGAACGTTATCTGCCAGCGTATGTAATGCCAACAGTAAAATTCGCAGGCAGTGGTGTTGTGGTGTGGTCGTGTTTTTCATGGAGGGGAATTATACCCCTTGTTGTTTTGCGTGGCACTATCACAGCACAGCCTACATTGATGTTTTAAGCACCTTCTTGCTTCCCACTGTTGAAGAGCAATTCGAGGATGGCGACTGCATCTTTCAACACGATCATGCACCTGTGCACAATGCACGGCCTGTGGCGGAGTGCTTACACGACAATAACATGTCTGTAATGGACTGGCCTGCACAGAGTCTTGACCTGAATCCTATAGAACACCTTTGGGGAGTTGTGGAATGCCGACTTGGTTCCAGGTTTTCCCGATCAACATCGATACCTCTCCTCAGCACAGCACTCTTTGAACAATGGGCTGCCATTCCCCAAGAAACCTTCCAGTACATGACTGGACGTATGCCTGAGAGAGTGGAACCTGTCATTAAGGTTAAGGGCAGGCCAACACCATATTGAATTGCAGCATTACCGATGGAAGGCGCCACGAACTTGTAAGTCATTTTCAGCCAGGTGTCCGGATACTTATGATCACATAGTGTAAGCACGCAGCCAGTAGTATGAAGAAAGGAAGATTAGGGTTTAACATCTCGTGGATGACGATTTCATTAAGGATGGAGCACAAGCTCGATTGCTGCAGAATGGAACTTTATGACAGTACCACACATATATTGCTTCTGCGTTAGGAAGTAGAGTTGGCAACTTAATATTCTTAACCATGCTGGAGGGAAACACATAATTAAAGGCTTTTGGCTTAAGATCCGTAAATTTTCTTTTGCTGAGGCAGATCTGAGAGAATTCGGTGACGAACCTGGTTGACTGAAACGCTATGAAAATGGGACGGCTCAAGGGCCCCTCACGCATCCCCCTCCTCTTCTGGGCTGCTGGTTTGCAGAAGTGTTATAGCCGCACGCTAGCCGGTTATCGTTGACCCGCGACGTGGCACGGTCTTGGAAGTTATAGCAAGGCGACTGCTGCTAACTTGAGCATTTCTAGTGCGACGAATCTGCATTTACTGTTGGCGGTTGCAAATACGCGACACCATTATGCCATGTTCAGTGTGGGAAAGTTCCGGAATCCAGCCATCCAGATGAGGTCAGTAAATCAGAAGGGTCATCAGCACAGTTGCTATAGCGTTAATGTCTGAACCGATGGGTGGCGGCACAGCATATACAGTGCACCAACCTCTGACCAGTTAATGCATATACAGTAAGAAGAGTGCAGATTTTTTTGGCAGGTTTCCCTTGCCTTTTAGCTTGTTTTGATAGGAATTCTTGGTCGTCTCTGTGGTGAAACTTATGAATCGTCGCCTCCGAGCTGTTTACTTCTGGGAACTGAATAGAACGCGAGAGAGTCGAAGTCTGTAAGGTGATGCCTGGCCGAGAGGGCAATGGGAAGGAGAAGCCTCTAGTTGCGGCCTGACACAGTTGTCGCTGAATCGATCGAGTAAGTGTCTTTTTTTAGCGTTAGTGCTGCTTTTGATCTGAGCAGCTCAGAACTGCCGAGAGCAATTCCACGACTTGTGCTGCTTGTCTGTGTCTTTACTTATTTGAATCTATGATCCGGTTTCAGATTGCGTTTGCGAGCTCCGCAGATTTTGGAAAGTTAGTCGTGGCACCGTAGCATTCTTCTGTTCACCACATATTGAGAGAACAGTCCGTCCCAAGTAAGCTTCGTTCAAGCAATAATTTATTGTATTTTTTAGCAATCAGTGCGCATTCCACTGTGGAATATAATTAGTTAGATTTTTCAGAGATAATTGCTCTTTCATTGAGCTTCAAGTAAGCAATCATTTATGCCTCAATTACGAATAAATATTCATTTTTAATTGTGAAGCAATTTAGAGAAAATAAATCCGGTATTTAAAACACTTTATTTGTTTTCCTCCTTTTTTATTGTCTTACAACATTCCAGGTCACGCCACCCTCATTAAATAACAAATATAACCGATATCTTCTGTATAACCGAATTACGCTCTTACTTGACGGTATTTCGTTGTAAAGCAGGTGCCCCTACAGGGAACAATGTCTATATGATACGAAATTCAATTAATTTGTATGAGAAATGACTAATGATAACTGCTCTCATCCGCATTCATACATTCCTGAGATGACAGAGCTTTTTCAATTACTGTGATAAGTAAAACAATATAGTGGGTTAAGGCAATATAAGGCATACAACAAATTGGTATTGTTTGAGTATTGAGCACGTCAGTGTAGCAAATAGCACTCTCCACTGCCGAGCTCCAGCACATCGTACTCAGGCCAGCGATCTTCAACACAGCAGTGCACATTTCAGCTTCTACAAACACATACATACAGAGGTGGGCCAGAGGTCATGAAAGGTTTATACCTATGAATAACGCTTTTATTTAATCTTTTCTCCATTATGTCTTCATATTGTGACAGAAGAAGGACTGGAGATTGACCCATCCTTGGTCTTTATGTCTGTGAAATATCAATTAATCTAATGATAAACAGAAACGTTATTCACAGTTATAGCCCCTTCATGATTCCGGTTCCCGTGTTCGATTCCCGGCGGGATCAGGGATTTTCTCTGGTTCGTAATGACTGGGTGTTGTGTGCTGCCCTTAGGTTAGCTAGGTTTATATACACTCCTGGAAATTGAAATAAGAACACCGTGAATTCATTGTCCCAGGAAGGGGAAACTTTATTGACACATTCCTGGGGTCAGATGCATCACATGATCACACTGACAGAACCACAGGCACATAGACACAGGCAACAGAGCATGCACAATGTCAACACTAGTACAGTGTATATCCACCTTTGGCAGCAATGCAGGCTGATATTCTCCCATGGAGACAATCGTAGAGATGCTGGATGTAGTCCTGTGGAACGGCTTTCATTGCCATTTCCACCTGGCGCCTCAGTTGGACCAGCGTTCGTGCTGGACGTGCACACCGCGTGAGACGACGCTTCATCCAGTCCCAAACATGCTCAATGGGGGACAGATCCGGAGATCTTGCTGGCCAGGGTAGTTGACTTACACCTTCTAGAGCACGTTGGGTGGCACTGGATACATGCGGACGTGCATGGTCCTGTTGGAACAGCAAGTTCCCTTGCCGGTGTAGGAATGGTAGAACGATGGGTTCGATGACGGTTTGGATGTACCGTGCACTTTTCAGTGTCCCCTCGACGATCACCAGAGGTGTACGGCCAGTGTAGGAGATCGCTCCCCACACCATGATGCCGGGTGTTGGCCCTGTGTGCCTCGGTCGTATGGAGTCCCCATTGTGGCGCTCACCTGCACGGCGCCAAACACGCATACGACCATCATTGGCACCAAGGCAGAAGCGACTCTCATCGCTGAAGACGACACGTCTCCATTCGTCCCTCCATTCACGCCTGTCGCGACACCACTGGAGGCGGGCTGCACGATGTTGGGGCGTGAGCGGAAGACGGCCTAACGGTGTGCGGGACCGTAGCCCAGCTTCATGGAGACGGTTGCGAATGGTCCTCGCCGATACCCCAGGAGCAACTGTGTCCCTAATTTGCTGGGAAGTGGCGGTGCGGTCCCCTACGGCACTGCGTAGGATCCTACGGTCTTGGCGTGCATCCGTGCGTCGCTGCGGTCCGGTCCCAGGTCGACGGGCACGTGCACCTTCCGCCGACCACTGGCGACAACATCGATGTACTGTGGAGACCTCACGCCCCAAGTGTTGAGCAATTCGGCGGTACGTCCACCCGGCCTCCCGCATGCCCACTATACGCCCTCGCTCAAAGTCGGTCAACTGCACATACGGTTCACGTCCACGCTGTCGCGGCATGCTACCAGTGTTAAAGACTACGATGGAGCTCCGTATGCCACGGCAAACTGGCTGACACTGACGGCGGCGGTGCACAAATGCTACGCAGCTAGCGCCATTCGACGGCCAACACCGCGGTTCCTGGTGTGTCCACTGTGCCGTGCGTGTGATCATTGCTTGTACAGCCCTCTCGCAGTGTCTGGAGCAAGTATGGTGGGTCTGACACACCGGTGTCAATGTGTTCTTTTTTCCATTTCCAGGAGTGTAGTTCTAAGTTGTAGGGGACTGATGACCATGGATGTTAAGTCCAATAGTGCTCAGAACCATTTGAACGTTCCACACACACACACACACACACACATATGTATATTGTAGATACCGCAAGACTGGTACTTTCTATCATATTCAGGGAAAATTGTTATTTATTCTATTGAATGAAACTAAAGTTTTCTAAGCCGTTTTCATGCTGTATGTGACAAACCACTTGCCTGATTTGGCAAGAAGGTAAGTAATTGTAACCCCATGCATGAGTAATTGTCTTGATTTTTTCTAAGTGTGACAGCTGTGATGTCAGCCTGCTGTTTTTGCCGTATGTTATAGTGATAAATATGGTTCTGTTACTTTTCCTTTTTGCATATCAGAATGGAAATGGATGTGACTACAGGTATCGTATTTCTTTAATACTGAAAAATTATTTTGAAACAGTAATAAATTATATAAACAATATCGAGGTATCATCAGTACAATTATTTTTCAGTTTGCAGGCCACTTAACAGAGATAGCATGTTGAACACTGTAGGCCTATTGCACGACACTATGTGTTCAACAAATCTCGTTTTCGGATACAACGTGCTGTAAGTACATTTCATTACTAAAATGCAGTTTTCTTCTTACGTCTTCAGAATATTTTTGGGTTGGATTCGAATAATCCATTTGAGTTCTCAGAAGATAATTTCGAATGAGTCGTATTTCATATCACAGGGTAAGGTCGGGTAAGAGTATAGGCCTGATAAAGGGTTTGCAATGGCATTTTCTCTACACTGGCAATACTGACCGACAAGAAAAAAACTACATTCAGTTGTTGGTTCTAGAGCGACCCCATCACATGTTATCTTGAAGAGCTCCGCCAGATTTATTGTTTGTAGCATGTAAATGGAAATTTTTGTATCAAATAATGTAATGGCTAAGTTGTATATCGTAAGCAATAAGCACTAGCTAGGTATGCACTAGAAAATAAAAGTATTTCTCAAGAGAATCACCTTTCTGCGAGGAACAAACCATGGCATGACAAAGAGGGAAACGAAGAATGACTACCATTTGTGATATTTTTTTAAACTGTGTGGCGCATCGGTTAAGAGTACGCTGTAAGATGGAGGGAAAGACCAAGCGTGTACTCCTAACGGCCCCTCCTCCTCCCTCCCCACTTCCCACTTCGTTTCCAACGGTTACTATTGCTGGAAGACCCATTAGGCAGACAGATGTGTTTTGTTTCGAGATGCACATTCTAGAGTAATCGTAACTCATTGAGCTGAAAAATACTTCGAGGCAACCGGAGTATTACCGTTCAATACGAATTTCGTCACAGCAGAAGAATTTTCTCAATCAGAAATCACTGAGAGAGCCGAATTTCGAACAACTGAAGAAAGGAAAAGGAGTTCAACAGAAGCCCACGCACATATACTGCTCCTCAGTCACAGATGATTTCTCTGTGCAGTCACCGGGAAAAACCAAGAACGTGACACAAATGATGTTCAGAGAGCTAATGTACGAACAGCTGAAGGCCTATGCAGTATTTATCCACTGCCTAAATTTAATCGACCCACAACATAGATGTACATTGCAAAGAAATTTGAGATTTTGTCTGGGTCTCAGTACAAAAATGCCTTGTTAGACAAACAAGCTAAACCAGACAAAACCAAGAAGTGACAAAATACCAGTACCAACAACGCAGAATCTCTTGCGACGATCTGGACTTAACAGCTCCATCAGCTTCAGGGTCAACTAGTCGCCAATCCAAGGAGGGATCTGATGTTTTGAATTGCCCAGGGTGAAGGATACAAGGAGCCTATCACCGACGACTGGATTAAGTGTGACAATTGCTTCCAATGGTGGCAAGAAGAATCCACAGGTTATGAAGGACAAGGTGTATTTTCTAGTCACTTATATTAGTACATACTCTTTGGCTACATGTCACGTACTCTTACCAAATCGTGCGGCTAAGAGTACGAACGAGCAGTGTATCACATATGTTGACATATAACGATTGTGTTAAAAGTTAAGCAGCTGTAACTGATATATGTAGTTTCTGAATACAATATAAATACTTTTTATAAGAAAAGTCTGTTTTAACCTTCTCATGTATTACACCAAGACGTAAAATACTAAGTGCTTACTCATTCCCAACTTTCGCCTATCCTTGTGTATTCCTCACCTATCACTCATAAGTGAACAACTCATAAGTAGGTCACTTGCCTGACAGTATGGAGTTATGTG
Source organism: Schistocerca gregaria (assembly GCF_023897955.1). Classification (NCBI taxonomy): domain Eukaryota; kingdom Metazoa; phylum Arthropoda; class Insecta; order Orthoptera; family Acrididae; genus Schistocerca; species Schistocerca gregaria. Next base: position 379,087,492 of record NC_064931.1, read on the forward strand.
ATGCATTTAAGCTAAGGTACAGCCTGACGAATGATTGTTTTTCACCAATGTGTTGTGTTCCTGGTAACCCGTAGTACATTCAAGTTGCTTTCAACTTGCAGTCCAAGATTTGTATACAGACTTTGACATGCCCAATGGAGCTGTTTTTCCGTTTAACTCACAGTTACTACATTTCCTAAATTACTTTCGTGGGCGAGTATTTTGGGCTAGTTCTTGGTGAACATTCACGAATGTTCAAGGTCATAAACATTCAGGTTGGCTTGTAGCGATATTATCGGCTACCATCTAGGGACAGTAGGTGGGTCTACATTGTAAGATACAGAAACACCATTTCTTCCAATCAAAGGTCGAGTAACAGTGACTTATTTTCTTACCGCTTAATCAAAATACTGTCATAGTTTGGGAAATTATGTATCACCTACATTTCACACTCGATGCCACCACAATTACTGCAGCACACATTGATATATCCAAGGCCATTTCAAGGGTCAAGCGACCAGACAGCCACTTGGGGCGCCAAGCTGAGGGGGTGCCTAAGGTGCCACAACTGCTAAGATTTCAGTATATAAGATGTGTCATTATTAGTGGCGGCCCCTTGGTGCGCCAAGATGAGACTGGTGCTAGAGACTCCGAAAGGCAAGATTTGTAATACAAAGTGTATCACAGTTAGTAACGAAAATTGACACAGGTGAAAATGCATGAGGTAAAAAGGGGAAAGAGGGTTAGGGGGGGGGGGGTGCAAATGAATGATCATCACTTGTTCTCGAACTGGCCCTCTTTGTGTCATAGCATCAGGTTGTGTATGCTTAAAAGAATAGATGATCAGTTTAAATAGACTTAATTTTATAAGATGCATCGGCAACTGTTTTTGGTGTTGTAAAATCTAATATCATCACAAAGGAGTCCTCATCAAAACGGTTACGAACCATTAGCACTTAGAACTTTATTGTCAATTATTGTGCCGGTTACCACATGCATATGTGTCCATGGTACGGTTAATGTTGTCGAGTGGCATTATGTAAACGTAAATTATTGCATTTTTTGGACCTGTAACCAACCAAATGAACGCCCGTGCCTTATTCCACCTGCTGCTGAGCCAGTATTGCAATTTCTCACCGCGCAACAAGTCGTTGTTCGATAGAGAAATATCCCCATACGTCTCTCTCCGATCTTCCATTAAGTGGGGAAAATAATGCCATAGTAGTGCACTGCAACTTACAATACATTTACAACTGTTTTATGGTTGGCTGAAACCAAAACTAATAAAAGTAGCATCAGTCTTCATGAAATGATATTATCTTTACCCTCTCCTAAAACAACTGTCAATACATTTTCTTCTCTGTACGAGAAAAAGGATGAGATTCTCGTCCTTGGAATGCTTCTTTCTTGTACCTTACCCTTTAACCACAAGAGACAATAGAAAATCCCAAGTAACTTTGCGGTACTTGTCTCACATTTGTATAACTTCTGTTGAACCCGTAGGTGATCGTTCTCCATATTGTACATGTTGTCTATTTGTTGTCAATTTGGCTGATAATGTTAGGTAACGATGTTCAATGTTTACAACATACTACATACCCATTAAGATCTAAAAATGCTGTGTAGAGAAGCATATCATGAGTAAAAATTAAAATAATTTTGGTGAGCCAAACGTGGTCACAGTCACACTGAATGATTTCATGTCGAAAGTAATGATGCTGTCAATTTTTCGGCCACTTCATTTAATCCAAGTTTCGGGAGCAAACAAAAGACCAAGGTTGCGCAGTGGTTACGAAACTAAATGTTGATTTGGGAGGATCTGGTTTCTACTCCCTGACTTGCCAACCAGATTCAGGTTTCTGTGATTTTTCTAACATACTGAGGTGATAAAAGTCATGGGCTAGATATATGTGCATATACAGATGGCGTGAGCATTGCGTACACTAGGTATAAAAGGACAGTGCATTGGCGAAGCTGTCGTTTGTACTGAGGTGATTCATATGAAAAGCTTCCTAACATGATTATGGCCACACGAAAGGAGTTAACACACTAGAACGTGAAATGATAGTTGGAGATAGCCGCATGGGACGTTCCATTTCGGAAATCGTTAGGGAATTCAGTATCCACAGATTCAGAGTGTCACGAATGTGCTGACAATACCAAATTTCTGTCATTACCTCTCTTCATAAACAGCGCAATGGCCGACGGCCTTCACATAACGACTAAAAGCAGCGGCGTTTGCGTAGAGTTGTCAGTGCTAACAGACAAGCAACACTACCATGAAATGACGGCAGAAATCAATGACAGTGCTACGAAATTTGGCGTTAATGGACAATGGCAGCACACGACTGAGACAAGTAGTGCCTTTTCTAACAGCACGACATCACCTGCAGAGCCTTACCTGGGCTCGTGACCATATCGCTTGGACCCTAAACGGCTGCAAAACCATAGCCTGGTCACATAAGTTAAAATTTTATTTTGTAAGAGCCGATAATAGGTTTCGAGTGTGGTGCAGACCCCACAAAGCAATGGACTGGTTGGTTGATTTGGTAGAAGAGACCAAACAGCGAGGTCATCGGTGTCATCGGATTAGGGAAGGATGTTGGCCATGTCCTTTCAAAGGAACCATCCCGGCATTTGCCTGAACCGTTTCAGGGAAATCACAGAAAACCTAAATCAGGATGGCCGGACGCAGGATTGAACCGTCGTCCTCCAGAATGCGAATCAAGTGTGCTGACCACTGTGCCACCTCGCCACCTCGCTTAGTGAAGCCAAGAAGAAGTGACTAGTAACCACAGTTTAGTCAGCTATCAGCCACCTTTAGTGAATTAGCAGTTTAGTTAAAAGTTGACTACTTAACTCTCTACAGTAAATTGTTGATTTCTTAGGATGGATAGGATGTGCGACTGCTGTGTACGGACGCAGGAAGAGCTGGTCACTGTTCGCGAACAGCTGAACGTGCTGATGGCCGGGGCAGCCGTCTTCAGGCTGCTGCCTCGGAGTGTAACGGCAGTGGGGAGTCTGGTGCCTCGCATGGTACACCCCAGGTGTTAATGCTTCACCCACGGTCCCTGCTGTCGAGACATCTTCGCGGGTACTGGGCGCAGTTGGGCCAACCTCTCCCCAAGAGGATTGGCGGGTTCGACTGCGTTAGCGTCGCACGAGTCGGAGGGTCAATGTGGAGGCTGGCCGTGTGGCATTGCCCGCTCCGCCTGTGAATACACATATAGCCGCTCCTTGAGCAAGGTCCGAACAGGAACACGGAGGGAGGGGTTTATTAGTGATGGGGAACTCCAATGTTAGGCGGGTGATGGAGCCCCTTAGGGGAATAGCGGAAAGGTCTGGGAAGAAGCGAGTGTTCACTCTGTCTGCTTGCCAGTGGGTCTCATCCGAGATGTGGAGGAGGCCCCGCCGGCGGCGATAGAGAGCACTGGGTGCACCCGACCGCAAATTAATGATTGCTCATGTCGGCACCAACGACTGGTGCCATCTGGATTCAGAGGTCATCCTCAGGTCATACACGTGGTTGGCGTAGTTGGTGATGGTGGAAAGCCTCGCACGTGGGGTGCAGTCTGAGCTAACTATTTGTAGTATCGTTCCCAGAACCCTATCGTAGTCCTCTGGTTTGGAGCCAAGTTGAAGGCTCAGACAATTCTGTGGAGATTTCTCGACCTCTGCTATTGAGTAGAGAAATGTAGGGTCCTCCTGAATAGGTCAGGCGTGCACTACACGCAGGGAGAGGACAAGGGTAGCGGAGTACGTGTGGAGGGCACATGTGGGTTTTTTAGGTTAGAGAATTCCCTCCCTAGGCCCGACAAGATGCCTCCTGAGACGCGACAAGGTAGCAGTAGGCAAAACGCTACAGGGAATGACAATATTAATGTGGTAATACTAAACTGTAGAAGCGTTTCTAGAATGGTCCCAGAACTGCTCTCATTAACAAACGACCACAATGCCCACATAGTACTAGGGACGGAAAGTTGGCTGAAACCAAATGTAAACAGTAATTAAATCCTAACTCAGATTGGAATGTATACCGCAGAGACAGGCTGGACAGTGAAGCATGAGGCGTGTTTATAGCGATAAAAAGTGCAATAGTATCGAAGGAAATTGAAGAATCCGGTCGCATTGGCCGTGCGGTTCTAGGCACTTCAGTCCGGAACCGAGTGACTGCTACCGCAGTTTCGAATCCTGTCTCGGGCGTGGATGTGTGTGAGGTGCTTAGGTTAGTTAGGTTTAAATAGTTCTACGTTCTAGGGGACTGATGACCTCAGATGTTGAGTCCCACAGTGCTCAGGGCCATTTGAACCATTTGAAATTGACGGAGATCCGAAATGTGAAATAATTTAGGTGAAATTAACGGTGAAAGCAGGCTCAAAAATGGTAACTGGATGTCTCTATAGACCCCCTGGCTCAGCAGCTGTTGTGGCAGAACACCTGAAGGATAATTTGCAAAATATTTCGAGTAGATGTCCCTATCATGTTATATTTCTGGGGGGAGATTTTAATGTACCAGATATAGACAGGGATACTCAAACGTTTATAACGGGTCGCAGGGACAAAGAATCCAGTGAAATTTTTTTAAGTGCATTATCTGAAAACTACCTTGAGCAGTTAACCAGAGAACCGACTCCTGGCGACACATATTAGACCTTATGGTGACAAATAGACCCGAACTATTTGAAACAGTTGACGCAGAACAGGGAATCAGCGATCATAAAGCGATTACAGCATCGATAATTTCAGACTTAAATAGAAATGTTAAAAAAGGTAGGAAGAATTTTTTTGTTTTGCAAAAGTGACAAAAAGCAGATTACAGAGTACTTGACAGCTCAACACAAAAGTTTTATCTCAAGTACAGATAGTGTTGATGATCAGTGGACAAAGTTCAAAACCATCGTACAATATGCATTAGATGAGTATGTGCCAAGCAAGATCGTAAGAGATGGAAATGAGCCACCGAGGTACAACGACCGAGTTATAAAACTGCTACGGAAGCAAAGGGAACTTCACAGCAATCATAAACATAGCCAAAGCCTTGCAGAAAACAAAAATTACACAAAGCGAAATGTAGTGTGAGGAGGGCTATGCGAGAGGCGTTCAATGAATTCGAAAGTAAAGTTCTATATACTGACTTGGCAGAAAATCCTAAGAAATTTTGGTCTTATGTCAAAGTGCCCCCCCATGAACCATGGACCTTGCCATTGGTGGGGAGGCTTGCGTGTCTCAGCGATACAGATAGCCGTACCGTAGGTGCAACCACAATGGAGTGGTATCTATTGAGAGGCCAGACAAACGTGTGGTTCCTGTTGAGGGGCAGCAGCCTTTTCAGTAGTTGCAGGGCCAACAGTCTGGATGATTGACTCATCTGGCCTTGTAACATTAACCAAAACAGCCTTGCTGTGCTGGTACTGCGAACGGCTGAAAGCAAGGGGAAACGACGGCCGTGATTTTTCCCGAGGGCACGAAGCTTTACTGTATGATTAAATGATGATGGCGTCCTCTTGGGTAAAATATTCCGGAGGAAAAATAGCTCCCATTCGGATCTCCGGGCGGGGACTAGTCAAGAGGATGTAGTTATCAGGAGAAAGAAAACTGGCGTTCTACAGATCGGAGCGTGGAATGTCAGATCCCTTAATAGGGCAGGTAGGTTAGAAAATTTAAAAAGGGAAATGGATAGGTTAAAGTTAGATTTAGTGGGAATTAGTGAAATTCGGTGGCAGAGGGAACAAGACTTCTGGTCAGGTGAGTACAGGGTTATAAACACAAAATCAAATAGGGGTAATGCAGGAGTAGGTTTAATAATGAATAGGAAAATAGGAATGCTGGTAAGCTACTATAAACAGCATAGTGAACCCATTATTGTGGCCAAGATAGATACGAAGCCTACACCTACTATAGTAGTACAAGTTTATGTGCCAACTAGCTCTGCAGATGACGAAGAAATTGAAGATATGTATGATCAAATAAAAGAAATTATTCAGATAGTGAAGGGTGACGAAAATTTAATAGTCATGGGTGACTGGAATTCGGTAGTAGGAAAAGGGAGAGAAGGAAACGTAGTAGGTGAATATGGACTGGGGCAAAGAAATGAAAGAAGAAGCCGCCCGGTAGAATTTTGCACAGAGCACAACTTAATCATAGCTAACACTTGGTTCAAGAATCATAAAAGAAGTCTGTATCCATGGAAGAAGCCTGGAGATACTGACAGGTTTCAGATAGATTATATAATGGTACGACAGAGATATAGGAACCAGGATTTAAATTGTAAGTCATTTCCAGGGGCAGATGTGGACTCTGACCACAATCTATTGGTTATGATCTGTAGATTAAAACTGAAGAAACTGCTAAAAGGTGGGAATTTAAGGAGATGGGACCTGGATAAACTAAGAGAACCAGAGGCTGTACAGAGTTTTAGGGAGAGCATAAGGGAGCAGTTGACAGGAATGAGGGAAAGAAATACAGTAGAAGAAGAATGGGTAGGTTTGAGAGATGAAGTAGTGAAGGCAGCAGAGGATCAAGTAGGTAAAAAGATGAGGGCTAGTAGAAATCCTTGGGTAACAGAAGAAATATTGAATTTAATTGATGAAAGGAGAAAATATAAAAATGCAGTAAATGAAGCAGGCAAAAACGAATACAAATTTCTCAAAAATGTGATCGACAGGAAGTGCAAAATGGCCAAGCAGGGATGGCTAGAGGACAAATGTAAGGATGTAGAGGCTTATCTCACTAGGGGTAAGATAGATACTGCCTACAGGAAAATTAAAGAGACTTTGGAGAAAAGAGGACCACTTGTATGAATATTAAGAGCTCAGATGGAAACCCAGTTCTAAGCAAAGAAGGGAAAGCAGGAAGGTGGAAGGAGTATATAGAGGGTCTATACAATGGCAATGTACTTGAGGACAATATTATGGCAATTGAAGAGAATGTAGATGAAGATGAAATGGGAGATACGATACCGCGTGAAGAGTTTGACAGAACAGTGAAAGACCTGAGTCGAAACAAGGCCCCCGGAGTAGACAACATTCCATTGGAACTACTGACTGCATTGGGCGAGCCAGTCCTGACAAAATTCTACCATCTGGTGAGATAGATGTATGAGACAGGCGAAATACCCTCAGACATCAAGAAGAATATAATAATACCAATCCCAAAGAAAGCAGGTGTTGACAGATGTGAAAATTACCGAACTATCAGTTTAATAAATCACAGCTGCAAAATACTAACACGAATTCTTTACAGACGAATGGAAAAACTAGTAGAAGCCGACCTCGGGGGAAGATCCGTACAAATGTTGGAACACGTGAGGCAATACTGACCCTACGACTTATCTTAGAAGCTAGATTAAGGAAGGGCAAACATACGTTTCTAGCATTTGTAGACTTGGAGAAAGGTTTTGACGATGTTGACTGGAATACTCTCTTTCAAATTGTGAAGGTGGCAGGGGTAAAATACAGGGAGCGAAAGGCTATTTACAATTTGTACAGAAACCAGATGGCAGTTATAAGAGTCGAGGGACATGAAAGGGGAGCAGTGGTTGGGAAGGGAGTAAGACAGGGTTGTAGTCTCTCCCCGATGTTATTCAATCTGTATATTGAGCAAGGAAACAAAAGAAAAATTCGGAGTAGGCATTAAAATCCATGGAGAAGAAATCAAAACTTTGAGGTTCGCCGATGACATCGTAATTCTGTCAGAGACAGAAAAGGAATTGGAAGAACATTTAAACGGAATGGATAGTGTCTTGAAAGGAGGATATAAGATGAACATCAACAAAAGCAAAACGAGGATAATGGAATGTAGTCGAAATAAGTCGAGTGATGCTGAGGGAATTACATTAGGAAATGAGACACTTAAAGTAATAAAGGAGTTTTGGTATTTGGGGAGCAAAATAACTGAAGATGGTCGAAGTAGAGAGGATATAAAATGTAGACTGGCAATGGCAAGGAAAGCGTTTCTGAAGAAGAGAAATTTGTTAACATCGAGTATAGATTTAAGTGTCAGGAAGTCATTTCTGAAAGTATTTGTATGGAGTGTAGCCATGTATGGAAGTGAATCGTTGACGATAAATAGTTTGGACAAGAAGAGAATAGAAGCTTTCGAAATATGGTGCTACAGAAGGATGCTGAAGATTAAATGGGTAGATCACATAACTAATGAGGAAGTATTGAATCGGATTGGGGAGAGGAGAAGTTTGTGGCACAACTTGACCAGAAGAAGGGATCGGTTGGTAGGGCATGTTCTGAAGCATCAAGGGATCACCAATTTCGTATTGGAGGGCAGCGTGGACGGTAAAAATCGTAGAGGGAGACCAAGAGATGACTACACTAAGCAGATTCAGAAGGATGCAGGCTGCAGTAGGTACTGGGAGATGAAGAAGCTTGTACAGGATAGAGTAACATGGAGAGCTGCATCAAACCAGTCTCAGGACTGAAGACCACAACAACAACATGTCAAAGTGGTAGGTGGATCAAAACAATATGTCCAGACACCTTGTGGCGAAGATGGTACTGAAACAGACGATGGCAGACTAAAGGCCGAAATAGTAAATGTCTTTTTCTAAAGCTGTTTCACAGAGGAATACTACACTGTAGTTCCTGCTCTAGATTGTCGCACAAATGACAAAATAGTAGATATCGAAATAGATGACAGAGGGCAAGAAAAACAATTAAAATCGGTGAAAAGAGGAAAGGCTGCTGGACCTGATGGTATACCAGTTCGATTTTACACAGAGTACGCGAAGGAACTTGCCCTCCTTCTTGCAGCGGTGTGCCGTAGGTCTGTATAAGAGCGTAGCGTTCCAGAAGACTGGAAAAGGGCACAGGTCATCCCCGTTTTCAAGAGGAGACGTCGAACAGATGTGCGGAACTATAGACCTATATCTCTAACGTCGATCAGTTTTAGAATTTTGGAACACGTATTGTGTTCGAGTATAATGACTTTTCTGGAGACTAGAAATCTACTCTGTAGGAATCAGCATGGTTTTCGAAAAAGACGATCGTGTGAAACCCAGCTAGTGCTATTCGTCCACCACACTCACATAGCCATAGACATGGGTTCCCAGGTATATGCCATGTTTCTTGACTTCCGCAAGGTGTTTGATACAGTTCCCCACAGTCGTTTAATGAACAAAGTAAGAGCATGTGGACTATCAGTCCAATTGTGTGACTGGATTGAACAGCTCCTAGATAACAGAACGCAGCATATCATTCTCAATGGAGAGAAGTCTTCCGAAGTGAGAGTGATTTCAGGTGCGCAACAGGGGACTGTCGTAGGACCGTTGCTGTTCACATTGTATATAAATTACCTTGTGGATAACATCGGAAGTTCACTGAGGATTTTTGCGGATGATGCTGTAGTATATCGAGAGGATGTAACAAAGGAAATCTGTTCTGAAGTGCAGGAGTATCTGCAACGAATTGATGCATTGTGCAGGGAATGGCAATTGAACCTCAATGTAGACAAGTGTCATGCGTTGCGAATACATAGAAAGAAAGATGCTTTATCATTTAGCTACAATATAGCAGGTCAGCAACTGGAAGCAGTTAATTCCATAAATTATCTGGGAGTAATGGAATTACCATATGAAATTAATCGTCGGTAAAGCAGATGCATGACTGAAATTCATTGGAAGAATCCTAAGAAAATGGAGTCCGAAAGCAAAGGAAGTAGGTTACGGTAGACTTGTTCGCCCACTGCTTGAATACTGCTCACTGGTGTGGGATCCATACCAGACAGGGTTGATAGAAGAGATACAGAAAATCCAACAGAGAGCAGCGCGCTTCGTTACAGGATCATTTAGTAACAGCGAAAGCGTCACGGAGATGATAGATGAACTCCAGTCGAAGAATCTGCGAGACAGACGCTCAGTAGCTCGGTACAGGCTTTTGTTGAAGTTTCGAGAACATACCTTCACCGAGGAGTCAAGCAGTATATTGCTCCCTCCTACGTATATCTTGCGAAGAAACCAAGAGGATAAAATCAGAGAGATTAGTGCCCACAAGGTCATCAGTCCCTAAGCTTACACACTACCTAACCTAAATCATCCTAAGGACAAACACACACACCCATGCCCAAGGGAGGACTCGAACCTCCGCCAGGGACCAGCCACAAAGTCCATGACTGCAGCGCCTCGGACCACTCGACTAATCCCTCTTCTTGTCTGTCCTAGTTGTTGTTCCTTCTTTTTTAGTCTTAGAATAGATAATTTTACTGTAACCTTTTTGCAGTGAAAAAAGGTACCTCATGCACAAGTCACATGAATCAGATGACCGGGGGTAGGTGTTTTTCTTTCTTGATACCGGTTTGTAAAAGTCTGCAACAGAGGCGTAAGATGGGATGCTTTTTGCTGTCGGATATTTTATTGTGTTATAGAAGGAATTTCACAGTTTCTAAAAGATAATTTCATTTCAGATTACTATGGCAACTATCTGGGCTTCGTAAACACGACTGTAGTTCCAATATAGTGAATGTAGAAATAAATAGAAAACAAACACCTCTAACGGCGTAATGGCTATAATTACATGGGGCTCTGTTAGGTGGCAGTAGGCCTAAATCCAACAAATACTGCGCTGAAGCACGAAACAGGTGTTGTTAGCTTGCTGACACAGTATTTTATGGTCTGGAACTTCTTACGTGTTGACGAATATTATACATGTCCAAACATGGCATTCTTGAACTTTTTTGTGCAGTATACTGGATTTCGGTGCCTGGAGGAGGCTGAATGGTTTGTTTCAGGAACTGTTTAATACACTGGAGACTACGACGATGGGTGGCACTCGCGAGCACGTCGGTTTCTATGTTGCAGCGACGGCTTGGGTGAGGATTGTGCCATAGCCTACTGTGTTACTGAACTAGTCGCTGGAAATTGGACTACAGTGTAGGTATGACATTTCTGGTCTCATTTTATTTCAAACCGGTATTTAGGATTATTAATTTGACTTCTTTATCTTTGTTTGGGTTCATTGTTCGAAATAAGTTAAATACGGTCACAGCAAGACCAACATCTCTGACGAAAACCGGTGAGATACAAGAACTGAAATAACGTAATATACTTCTCGAAATAACTTACTACGTAAAAAAAGTGTTACGGAAATGTTTTCAAATATTACTCTTTTTAACTTATTTGTTTCCGTTTACTTCGGTTGTTATGTGACCCACGTAGTGTTCACTACAACGAGCGCCAAATTTTGTTTTGTATCTGCAACCTAACGTCTTAACAATTGAAAAACAAACAACTGACCCATAACTGTCACATCATTTTTCTACGTAGAGGCAAATCTGGTAGGCTGATGCTTTCATAGCAGGTCAACAGCCATAATACAAACCGTAGGTTAATGTACAGTGTCGCCAAACTGTAAGAATAATGGAGATTGAGATTCGCTCTGACAAATACGTTCGACACAACATGCCGAGGTACGTTAGTTTTCTCAAATTATACTTATATTTAACTACTTACTTCATAAATGTAATCGTAACGGGAAAAACTATCAAGAAAACAGTGTTCAGTCATAATTTTGCTTACGGAAAAAATAGCAATTTCTCCAAACAACATAGAAATTTTCATTTCATTTTTTACATTTATTTACTCATCATTCTTTTAGCAAAATGTTCCTACTATGTAACATAACGAAGGTATCTGAATCGTTTGGTGTCTTTAGAACAGAAATGATTCTGCAAATATACCGTGTAATATTACCATATTTCATACATGGAGTGCTTTCGTACATTCCTCCTTCGATACTTGAAGGAAGCTCCATCTGAGAAAAATTGCTTAGAATATTAAGGTTTCTTTAAAAGTTAACTTTAATACGCTGCGCTTCTTCACTACTTACGGGTACTGTGACGGAAAGAGTCTCAATGATAATTGTTGATTCCTCCAATTAGAAAGGTGTAGTTGTAGTCAAGTCAACTGCTAATTACGTCTCGTGAACATTATTTAATTTTTGTAAAAATAACCGTTTCACTTACAAACGGGTGTGCTCTGGTTACTTACGAGGTGCTCTGGGCTACTTTTGCTCAGTGTTACCACTGCTTCTTTCAAAATTTAAAAATTTATAAGTTAGCAAGAGAAAGAATAGCTCATTTCTTCACAGTGGCAGCATTTCTTATAAAATCAAACAATGTTCATGTAGAATGTCAGAAGATCTCATAGTACTGTAATTAGAACACATTGCAGCATCGGGTTCAGTTACGAGGGTTGCACTAGGTATCAAAATCTTCTGTTAGCTTTAGTGTTAAGTCGAACTTTTTCAGTCTCAGTTTATATTACACTACTGACCTTTTTTTAATAACTTCACACTGCTTAATGTTGTACATGTCGTAACATTAATTATAGTACTGAATAAATGGTTCATAATATTGTGCCATTACAACACTGTGAGAAACCATAAGATACCTCCAAAATTTTCTTTCCCAGACCAGCTTTATTATTTCCCACACCATGTGACAGTTAACACCTGACACCGCTATACAGTAGCCAAAGAGCTATGTAACTAGAAAAATGAACGATTAAAAATGTCCCACATATTTCCCAAACATTAAAGTCCCACATTGACCACTTATAACCCCTGATTCGACTAACCCTTTGATCTACAGAATCTCATTCACGAACCAATGATGTGCTTCCCGTCTTGTCCACATGTTTTGAATTTTCATAGTTCTTACCACACTTACATTTCATTTTGAACTATTATAGCTCTGTTGTATGAAAAATATGAAGCAAGAGATAATATTGGTGCTGTTATTACATGTAACTGAAATGAACCTGTAGTAATTGGAAACTGAAAATCGTTCTCCTTTAATGAAAACATTTCACATTTTAAATTTCTGAAGTTATGTTATATAAACCTACATAATTGATGCTCGCATGTACAAATGTGGTATAGTGTAATAATTGTTGTAAATGTGATGAGAATGAAACAGCCTCTGCCCTACATTGAAACACAGGCTATACTAAATGCTAAATATGGTTTTTTAAAAAAAAGGACTTCTGTAGAATATACTTGCATTGTCCAAGATTACACATTGGAAAATGCTTCCTTCTTTTCCTTGTCCGTTTTTGAGGACTATTGTACCACCCTTGTGCGCTCCACTGTCTGATAACACAAACAACTTGTAATACAGAAAATATCTCTGTCATACTGTGGGTCCGTTTATTGAAAGTGTAGTAAATATTCTTTATACCTGAGCTTTTTTTCTGACCACTTGTGTCATTTCCTTTTGTACCTGTGAGTAGGAGATAACTTAGGTAGTTTGACAGAAAATGATAACTGTTTGCAATTTGTATATATGAAGAGCATAGGACAATCAGTTCGTACAGTGCCAACTAACAAAACGAACAAGTCATGTATTGGAAATTAAAATAAATTGTTGAGGTGTTATCATATACTGCTTTCATGAACTGAAAACTAATGTTCTGTGTTGATGTTCTTTGAATTTCTACGTACGGTTTTATTATTTGCAGTGGCTTTGTGCAGAGCTTTGGGGAATCAGTCCGGCGCAGTCTTAAGGGAATTGAAATTATGGATAAGTTTCCTGGAGATGTCGGTACTTTACTTACAACAAACTTCCGAGTGTTCTGGTATTCTGAGACCAACGCTGGTCGTAATGTATGTGAGTATCTTGCTTTATAAAGTGGGTGCCAGAGGATCACATTTCCCTGTCCATTCATATGCTACATTAAGCAGAGCCTAGTATAATACCAAATATTATCTCATATTAATATGGAAGTCTCCATTATGTTTGAGGAAAGTGAAGAACTGGTGCCTACTTTAGCTGCTGTCTGTATGTTCTTTTGTACTTCATTTATATGTATGTATCTGCAATCATGTCAAATGATAACAAATATGTGCTGCTTGTAAGAATCGTACTATGTGATCACAATAATTTGACTCAATATCAAATTTTGCACTTCTTATTTTCCATGAAGCAAATATCTGACATGTTAGCACAATAATTATATGTTAGCTATGCTCTCTTAATATGAGAAAATGTACTTTGTGCAATACACAGTACAACTTTATGTGTAATGTCAGTGGATGTGTTTGCACATGAATTTACATATGTATTAGAATGGACTGAAATGTGGTGAGCCTGGTCATCTTTAAAAGAATGCTGTGGTGTATGTGCTTGCTGGCTAGTTGTGTTTTCATCTTTAAGGGAACCAGTAAGATTAGATTGAAAATTGCACCATTACTAAAGACAGGCAGGATCTAAATAAATATTGAGATGCTGAAAACGATTTATGAATCCTCACCCAGGCCAAAAGTTTCTAAGTTCATGTGATATATACATGCCACACACCTAATAATAGTGCAATGGAACTTGGCACAGCTGTCAATGAAACCACGCATATCACCCCAGGAGTGCATAACCACTCAATATTCAAAACATAAAACCAACAAAGCTTACAAATAGGTTTTTGGTTCATCTGTGACAGATCTCGGTAATAAATTGTGAATCAAGGTAGTTATTATTATAGGAATTTAAAGGTACTAGCACTTTTACTTTGTCACATACCAGTTGAGGGAAATAGAAGTCATCTGGGCTCAAGAGAATTTTGAGTTTGAAAGTAATGTAAATAATTTTTAGTCATACAAAAAGGAGACAGTTTAGTGTAATTTTCATAAAGGAATTTGTCAGAAAAGTTATTTAAAAATGCTGTGAGCCACTTACAGTCTAGTATCAGTGAAAAACCTCTCTACTCGGCTGTCTTGGATTATAGCACCTCCATAGGGCCTATATTATTTTTCATACAACATACATAAGCCTGTTCACTTGTAAGTTATATTGTACTTTGTGCTCACTGTGAAGAGTGTGCCAACACTGATGCCATTAACTGCAGGTTCACATTGTTTTGCAAATTTGTTCAAAACCATACTCATGAATCTTTTTTACAATTCCAATTTTTATTTCATTAGCACACCTCCACTCTGACAGGCATTTATAAAATTATTGAATGAGTAATAAAATTTTTACGTGCCTTTGTATTATCTGTATGGATAACTGTTGCTATAAAAGTGATTTGAATATGTCACTCATAATATTCTGGAAAATCCATGGCGAAATAGCAACAGTACTACAAGAAAGATAGATTGTTACTCACCATATAGAGGAGATGTTGGTTCGTAGACTGGCCCAACAAAAAGACAGGTATACACATGAGCTTTTGGCCAAAAGCCGTTCTAAGGAATACACTACACATACAAGAGAACACAACTCACACACATATGACAACTGTTTCTCACCACTGAGAACTCAGTGGCCAGAGGCAGTGGTCATGTGTGTGTTAGCTGTGCTTGTGTGAATTTGTGCTGTCTACTTTAGAAGGAGGTCTTTTGGCTGAAAGTTAACATTTTTAGCACTCATAACATTCTACTAGATGAGTTATATTGTTATGCAGTAGATGGACATTTTGTTCTTATTTAAAAAACAATATGAAGAAAGATACTGTAGGCCTTTCGATTAATTCTCAAAATGACACTACATCATTTGTTTGGGGAGGAAGTACAGCCAGAATTCCAATGGTTTTCATCATTATTTACTCTTAATTTCTGTTATTTCTTCTAATGGAAAATTGAATACATTTTAAAGAAAAGTATCGTTGTCAAAGTCAGAGGGGAAACATCAACAGAGAAAATGACGTTTTTTTCATTTGTGGAAGTTTGTAACTAATGTTGTGCAAACAGGCTGGCTGTGAACCTTTGGGACTGCAAGGCTAATCCTCTTACAAAATGTCATTATCATCCAGTTTCCAAATGATAGATTGTAAGAATATAAAATAACAAACAAGGAAGAATTTTTCAAATTCTTTGATGTCCATACTGATGAAATTGCAACTGGGAAATCCCTATAGTAGGCCTGAAAGGTCATGTAGCCCCTGTTCATTTCCCACATGAATAACTGCCAATTTTTGGCATGTAGGTATTCGCTTCTTTTTCAGGAATAAATTTCATTTGCAATGATAATTTATGGTAATTACTTACTTAGGCAAAACACAGCTGATTGTACCACAGGATCATATATCGATTTAAGTGTGGATTTGACATATTTACATCTTGTAGGCATTGGTTTAAGCAGTTGTGAGTAAGAACCACAGCTGCAGAGTACATTTGTTCACTGATGAACTTTGTCATCAGCTGTATTTATTAGAGTGTCAGAAGTAAAAATATTGGCAAAATCTATTTTAGAATTAAATATTATGTACTCTACCTTGTAGAGAAACAGCCTATCACCCACAATTAGCAATATGCTTCTACCCAAATCTCTTCGATCAATCATCCATAGAGTAAAATGCCCGTCTAACAGCAACATTGATTTCAAATGTTGTATGAAGCTATTTCTCCTTACAAACTTCTAATGAACAATTAACCAACTTCATTAATAACAGAAATATATAGCCAGCCAGCAGGTCTAATTTTATAATTGTCAGCTTATGAACATCTACCTGCACCAGTTTATGAGATCTAGACATAAACACACTGTTTGCACTAATAACTCATTTTGTTACCTTCATGACATTTGTATGCTCACTGCTTACATAATGGCTGACACTGCTAGTATGTGCTGCAGTACTGTATATGCTGATAGCTTTTGCAAACCATCCACATACTGATATTTACTTTCACATACTGATATTGTATTTCTTGAAATATGTATGTTAAGACACCTAATTTACAGCAACATCTGTCAAACAATTCCACTTATAGCACTACATTCATTAATATGATTGATTGATACGGCTCTGTTTTTAACAGCCGTTTCCTTTAACACAGTACATGAGCCCAGAACATCCCTTCCTAAAATAGGTTTGATTTACCTAGGTCCGTATAATGCTCTTGTGCTTTTCTATCTTTTCCAGCCATTCCTCTCCCCATGACTTTTTTCTCTTTCTCTATGAATTAATGTTCATCCCCATGATCTTCCTTCCCTTCTTTTCTCTGCTGCCTCCCATATATTACATGACGCTCAAAATTAATATTTTCATTTTCTCATAAGTGATGTGGTTGACTACTACAAATTCAAATCAGGGACATGCAGGAAATGACGAATTGTTGACATTCTATGTCAGTTTACATGTGTACTTGAATGTACAAGACTATAGATGATGTGTCACTGTACACTCTCCTAAGTTCAAGATGGACAATGTATTGAACAGTTCCTATACAGAACAAACTCTGCTTTGTAAAACATTAAAATGATCTATGCAACATTTAACTAAGTAACTAAAATAGAATTTATTTTACTATACAGAAACAATATTATTACACTACTATACATCCTGTTTGTTTGGTAAAAAAAATGTAAACATGTATCTGATATATTATTGTATGCAATAGTAAATAAATAAATATAATGACATGCTCTTGTCTGTATATTTTGAATATTTTGCCTGTTCCAAGATTAACATTCATTGCCCTATTACCTTTAAGACACTTAATACAGTTTTGATATAAATTTCTGAAATAATTTTGCCTTTCAGCTATTGGCTTTGGGAAAGTGATTGCAGTTGGAAGACAGAAAATATATTGTGTAAGTTAAGTTCTTTTCTGCAAAATACACATTCATGTTAATAATTCTGTCTGTCTGTCTTTCTCCACATATTTCTAGATCATGTGACAGCTGTCAAAATCATTTAGGAGCCATTACTCTTTATATTTCTTAATTTGAATGTCAGTATTCTGCACTCTCAGGTAGACGAGCTACAATGAACTAGAAAGCTGAAAACAGATGTCTTATCTTCACATTATTACAGAGATTCTTATAGTAAATGCATTGTGCACCTACTCATTGTAGTAAACACTGCCCTCATTAAGGACATGTTTGAAATCACTTTTGAATAAGCATAGTCTGTTTGTTTCTCCTGTGTAATGCATGTCTTAACAATTTTTTCCAGAAATATTTAGTCTTTTGTCTCATGCAACAATACATTCTGGTGCATTTTCATCTTAGACTGTCCTAGTAGCATTTATATCCATAACTTTTACTTTGCTTCCTATTAGTGAGAGAGATTGCCACTGAAATATTTGTTGTTACTGCCACTGCTCAGAATAATACTTTTCTCAGTTTCTACATGCTCTAGCAACAACCCATAAACATTCAGCTGTACATCATAAATTTGAATTATGTTACACTTACAGTTTCTTTAGTTTTTGACATTTGAGGAATTCTGTGATGTGAGATTGGCTGCCAGTGCTATGCAGTTTTTACTGAAAATTTTACTGACTTTGTTTGGCTCCAAAATTTCTTGGCCTTTCTTTCTCAGAGTTGTACTTCCATGAGTGTGACAGAGCTTCCATTTAATTTTATGTTTTTGTAATTCAAATCCTTGCCACACTATCACATATTTCAATACCAATTTTGAAGTACTGTAACTTAGCCACTCTTATTGATCTGTTTTACAGTTTCTCAAATTTCTTTTGGTAATTCTCTTTAGTGGCTTGGTTTTAGTCAGTTCTTAATTAACCTTACTTTTCTCATACATCACGTATCAATAACTCTTGAGTTATTGCTGAATCATGCAGGGTTTTTTACTTGCATTTCTAGTTACTGATTATTGATTCAATCATGTAGGTGTCTGTCAATTGAACTATCTTTCAGTGTAATAATATTAATGTCCTTCATGACTATTAAGTATGAGAATTTCTTCAGAGCCTTTTGTAGCATCATGCCCAGTTGCTTTAGAAACAAACCACTCCTGTGCTTGGAGATCTATATGGTTCTATTAGCAAATACAGCCGTTCTTGTATCGTCATCTCTATAGCAGACACTTCATAATACATTTCTGCACGGTTCCACATGTCAGTGGTATCCTATCCTCTACTTTCCTAATAATATATATTGCTACTCCACCCCATCTGTGTTACAATATGCTGTGAGAAGCAGGAGTTTCATAACCATAAATGCTGTAGTTAATTGTTTTTGTCTCTCACTCTCAGTCCATGCTCAGTCATGATTTATATACTTGTCAGAAATAAACGGTATTAAAAAAACGTATTTGAATACTTAAATAGAAAATCAAAACACTCTTCGACCAACTTTGATAACACTCATAGCTAATCAAAATATGCGGTCTGTTTATTGGCACAAGGAATGCTAGTCACTCAGCCCTCATCTCCTATAGTTATTATTATTTGGTTCATGGCCACATCATATTTTGGTTCAGTGAAATGTTCAGGATGTCCTTAAATCACACGAATCTGTTTCTAAATCTGAAGTAGCATAATAATTCATTATTTTGACAACTGTGTATGCAATTTTGACTATACATAGGGTACATACTGACTAACCACAGGTCTTTGAAGCCATCTGCGTCATGCCAACAGGATGAGCTATTCGTATTTGTTTGTTCTCTTAACACTTTGAGGTCCAATGAATTAGAAAGCTTTTTGGATTAGAAAACCACCCATTTATGCCATTATTTAAAATGTTACTGGTGCCTTTGTGTTTGCCTATCTTAAAGGATAATATGTGCTAAATATATCAAACTTGAAGATTTATTTTTCATATTGATTTCAGTTCTTTCATACAATAGATGTATTACAATAAAGATGGCAGAAATTATAGTTATCATTACAAAAAAGGAAAAATTTCGAACCTAACTGATTTTTTTATGGAAATGTCTGAAGTATTCTGTCATGCAAAGAGGTGTGTATTAATCAGTATAATACTACATTGTTTCTTTCCTGCTTGCTTCGCAAGGAAATTGTGTCCTCTCCTCAAAACAAGTTTTGGAATCCAGTCATATGTTGAATGGGGGAATTCATCATACGTGTTATCTGTAAAAAAGAAGAGCTTTAGACAGGTAAAACAAAATGAAACTGTAAATAAAATAGCAGTGTCTGTAGCAACAGTATCAGTGATGAAGAATTGCAGCAAACTGCACCTAACCTTAATATGAATCTTCTTTAGACTGCTCCCACTTAGATATTTCTCCCTTCAATACAGAATCATGAAATTCTCCCCCCCCCTGAGGTTCCAAATAATCTTGATAAACAGGAGGTGTTATTTTGAAAGATTACAACATAAAACAAAACCCAATGAGTACACACACAAAACTCACAACAACACAGGCACACTCTGGCTCAGTCAGTCACAACAACTTCTATGTTTTCTACTGTTTGTTCTGAATGTATTCAAGAAATTGACAATAGAAGACATCACCTGAGAATGGGTGGGTACCAAGAAGGCTGTATGTTGTTCTCATACAAAATATGTGTGATATGAATCTCCCTATCTCAGTGAGTAACTTAATATAAAATTGACAGTCCAGCATTTAGTTCATGTGCAGTAATGGAACTTCTCCTGACTTTTATTCCTCCAACAAGTCTTTCAATTCTTTGTGTAGGCAACATGAATTGACAACAGATTGGTCAGAATCCATTTTAAACTTCAGGTGTATATAATACTAGCTGGTCGACTTAGTTAAAGTGTAAGATAAAGTAGAGTCTGCAGTTTGATGCAGAATTTTGTTTATTTCTGAAAAATGGAAGATGAACATCACTAATATATAGATAAGAGGAAATAAATTGGTTTAACACTATTCCATTTGTAATTTTTGCATCAATGATGTTAAGTGGTTTTTCACATATTATATTCAGAAAAAATTAAATATTTAAACCAGTATGCAGATGAGATAAATTTGCTAAAGTAATGATTGATATAAACGCAGTTTTTTTACCTTTCATCCATCTTGGTTCAACAATATAAAGAAACTCACCAACTAGTAGAAATTTCTGTGTGTAATATGTACAGGATAGGGTCTCCCATCATTCCTGATGACACTACCATTATGTCAGGGTTTTTATATCTGTGCACGCTATGTACAAATTTTTGTCTATTATTTTACTGCAGTTATTTATTCAAGCTATTGCCTTACCTCACACTACATCAGTTTTTCCATATAGCCTCTAGCATACCTCCATTTTCTCAACTATATTGGTCTCTACTACATTTGTTGAGTACTAGCAAAATAGTGTAATATTAATCA
Organism: Schistocerca gregaria; assembly: GCF_023897955.1. Lineage (NCBI taxonomy): Eukaryota > Metazoa > Arthropoda > Insecta > Orthoptera > Acrididae > Schistocerca > Schistocerca gregaria. Next base: position 379,108,457 of record NC_064931.1, read on the forward strand.
TCTACTGTACAGTACTTTTGATGTCTCAAGTTTGAAATATAATATTATTCAGTCATGAATAATAATAATAAGTAACATTGCACATGATTATTTTGTTACTTTTATGGCTTTTAGGTATGTCTTGTAACTGTAAATTTCATTTAACAGGGTGAACCAGATGAAACACAAGTGTTGCGTTTACTCACATATGATAGCCCATTCCACAGAGAATATGTGTTCAAAAATGCTAATGATGTGTATAATCTAGATCATATTAAAGTACTTCCAGATATTTTTAGGTGAGTAATATTGTGTATTGTATGCTGAAGGTATATCATCATCCTTGTATAACCTTTTTTCTGATGTTTAACATTTAGTCCACCTGGAAAATATTCATATTAAGGACTCTATGAACATTTAAAACCTTTTTTATTATTCTTTAAACTTGTAGTGTTACATATGTTGAATCAGAAGCATTTAATTAGGATATAACTCACAAACTTCTTTATTAACCAGTGTTTATGAGTCTCCATTTACTTGTCTGAAGAGGAACACCGAACATCAAAAGCATTATCTGTACTGTCATCATGTCTTAATAATATCACAAATTAATACTTCATATTTTTCCAGTCTACTATAAGTGCACCATGTTCTAGACTATCAACAATGGTAAGTTATGTCACCAACTGATTGATACTTGTGAAAATTTGTGATACTGAATGATGACTTAGGATATACATATTACAGAATTTCCCAAACTGCACAAAAATTCAAAAATATAATGAAGCTGCATACTTTAGATCCTTATGAACTTTCCAAACCATTACTGCAGCATCATTTATTTATTATTTATTTTATTTCTTACACCATGGATCCAACGGTGGTAATTTCACATGGCTGTAGTGTGTGTCAGTTTTTACATTGCCAGTGACAAGTACTTATACACTATGTTCACACATAAAGATTAGAAAGTTACGTAACTACTATAATGATACATAACACAATATGATGAAATGAGAAACCTTTGGCCTACAGATTACAAAGTATAAAACATAGTAAATTAAATGTGAAAAGGTCATATAACCCAGAGAGTTAAATATAAGCAATTAACACTAAAAGAGTTAAGAATGTACAGTTTAATGTTCAATTTATATGCTAATACATCTTATTTTGTGTTGAGGCAGTTCCTCTCTGTGTTTCATAAACTCTTCCAAACTGTAAAAAGACATGGCTAAAATTGCCTGAGAAGCTCTTTGAATGTAGATTTGTTGCCTATTTCACATTTTATTTCTGGAGGAAGAGCATTAAATAACTTTATACCAAAGTACTGTACACCCTTCTGCACAACCTTCAAATTTTTACCTTCAGTGTGGAAATCATGTTTCCTCCTTGTGTTGTACTGATGGTATTGACTGTTACATGTGTATAAATCAGTGTTTTTACTTATGAAACACATAAGTGAATATATGTAACGAGAAGTAGTTGTACGAAATCCCAGACTCTGGAATTGGCTTCTGCAACTTCATCTAGGGTCTACACCACACATCACTCTTACGACACGCTTCTGAGCAATGAATATTTTCTTTGCAAGAGGTTGATTCCCCAGAAAATAATTCCATACAACATCAAAGAATGGAAGTATCCATAGTATGCTGCTTTTTTAATGCTTAAGTTTGCGCTATCAGAGATGATTTGCATTGCAAAAATTGAAGAGCTGAGTCTGTTGTAAAGATCTAAAATGCTATGGGACCAGTTTATTCTACAGTCAGTCTTCACGCCTAGAAACTTTGTTAATTACACTCTTTCTATGACCTGTGTGGCATATTTAACAGTCATTTCTTCCTCAGTTTTGGCAGGTGGGATGAACTGAATATAATCAGTCTTACTAAGGTTTGACCATTTGCAGTAAACCATTTCCTTAAATCTATAATATTAACAGACTCTTGGACGTTTTCCCATTTATGATCATTAACCATTGTGTTTGTGTCATCTGTCAAGATGCTAAAATTACACTGTATCATGGTAGAATAGGGTAAATCATTTATAAATAACAGGAACAAACAGTAAAGGCCCAGGAACTCCACAATTTATGTCTGTCCATTCTGATGAAATCATTCCACCACACAAATTGTGTGACTTATCTAAGGCTACTTTCTGTTTCCTATCTGTCAGGTATGGTTGAAAACAGTTGTTTGCCACACCACTTATTCCTAGATGGTCTGCCTTCAGTAATAGTATTTGGTGATTCACAGTGTCAAAGCCTTCAGATAAACCACAAAATAACCCTGTTGTCACCGTTTTCTCATTTTGAGATTCCAAAACCTTATCTATAAAGCCATATATAGCTTGTGCAGCTGACAGACCTTTCCAGAAACCAAACTGATGTTTGTTAAGGGTATTGAATTTGTATAGGTGTTCTAAAATTCTAGCATACATAAATTTTTCTAGTACCTTTGAAAAAACAGTCAGGAGAGATATTAGTCTGAAATTTGTATCACCAGTTTTCTCCTCTTTCTTAAAGAGAGCCTTCATGTTAGCATACTTTAGTCTATCAGGAACAATTCCTTGTGGCAAAGAGGCATTGAAAATATGACACAGTATACCGCTTACAGACGTACAATACTGTTTTAACAATTTGTAGAAATATTGACTACTCCACAGGAGTTCTTGGTTTTCATGGAGACAATTTTTCTTTCAGTTTCTGATACTGTAATAGGTCTAATATGCATTTGAATGATTATCCTAGGGACATCATTTTGTACAAAGTCTGTGATCTCAGGATTTTGAACAAGATTCCTTTTGTGTTTAATTTTTAAGTTTTCTACAAGTCATTTTTTATTGTTCCCTGTCTCCTTCCTAACTATTTGCCAGACAGTCTTCATTTTATTATTGTAGTTATCAATTTCTTTTACATAATACAGTGCTTTTGATGTCTGAATAATCTTCTTTAGGATTTTACAATACATTTTATCATGGATAATAAATTCTCTGTCCCTGGACCCTCTGGTTGCAATATAAAGTTTCCTGTTACATTTACATGAGACTCTAACACCCTTTGTGATCCATGGCTTCTTCATGGATCTTTTTATGAAAAGCTTCTTCAAAGCAGGATAGGAATTCATTTATGAATATGTTAAACATTGTATCAACATAATCTACTCTGTGCACTGAATTCCAGTCTTCATGCTGCAGCTCATGAATAAAAATTTTCAGGGACTCTTTGTTCATAAGTCTGATTGCCTTGCAGGATGGGACTGTTTTCTTGAGAGGTCTATAGTCATGTAGAGGGAGGAGTTGTCCATCATGGTCTGGTATGCCATTTAAGATTGGGATGACAATGAAGTTCTCGTATAAACTTACATCTAAAAAGATATTGTCTATCAGAGATTGACAGTGAAGCGTGATCCTAGTAGGAAAGTCAACCACTGATGTAAGATTGTAGGAACTCTGCAAATTCTGGAGCTCTACTTTGTTGTTGCATTTGATTACAAAGTTGACATTAAAGTTCCCAAGTAAAATAATGTCATTATTTTTTTTAAAAAAAATACACTTGATGGTAACAATTCTAACTGCACCATAAAGACTATGAAATTGGTTCCTGGTACCCTGTAGACTGTAACCACTAATAATTTTCAACCATTTAATGTCACTTCTACTGCACATACTTCCAACTGTTGGTCAGTGCAATATTTCCTTACATCTACATATATAAAATTAAGTTACTTTTAATGAAAATAGCTACTCCACCATTTCCCATGCTATCTCCACAGTAGTAGGTAGCAAGGCTGTAACTGTCTACAGGGTGGTCCATTGATAGTGACCAGGCAAATATCTCATGAAATAAGCATCAAACGAAAAAACTACAAAGAACGAAACCAGTCTAGCTTGTAGGGGGAAACCAGATGGCACTATGGTTGGCCCACCAGATGGCGCTGCCATAGGTCAAACGGATATCAACTGCATTTTTTAAAATAGGAACCCACATTTTGTATTACCTATTCATGTAGTACGTAAAGAGATATGAATGTTTTAGTTGGACCACTTTTTCGCTTTGTGAGAGATGGCACTGTAATAGTCACAAACATATAAGTACGTGGTATCATGTAACATTCCGCCAGTGTGGACGGTATTTGCTTCATGATACATTACCAGTGTTAAAATGGACCATTTACCAACTGCAGAAAAGGTTGATTTCGGGTTGATGTATGGCTATAGTGGTCAAAATGCCAAACGGGCATGTGCTATGTAAGCTACTCGGTATCCTGGACAACATCATCCAAGTGTCTGGACCGTTCGCCGGATAGTTACGTTATTTAAGGAAACAGGAAGTGTCCAGCCACATCTGAAATGTCAACCACGACCTGCAACAAATGATGATGCCCAGGTAGGTGTTTTAGCTGCTGTCGCAGCTAATCTGCACCTCATAAGCAGACAAACTGCACAAGAATCGAGAATCTCAAAAACGTGGGTGTCGAGAATGCTACATCAACATTGATTGCCCCCGTACCATATTTCTATGCACCAGGAATTGCCTGATGATGACTTTGAACATCGTGTGCAGTTTTGACATTGGGCACAAGAGAACTTACAGCATGATGACAGATTTTTTGCACACGTTCTATTTAGCGACGAAACGTCATTCACCAACAGCGGTAATGTAAACTGGCATAATATGCACTATTGGGCAGCAGGAAATCCACAATGGCTGCGACAAGTGGAACATCAGCAATCTTGGGGTGTTAATGTATGGTGTGGCATTTTGGGGGGAAGGGTAATTGGACCCCATTTTATCGATGACAATGTAAATGGTGCAGTGGATGCTGATTTCCTATGTAATGTTCTACCAATGTTACTACAAGATGTTTCACTGCATGACAATGGCAATGAACTTCCAACATGATGGATGTCCAGCAGAGAGCTTGCGTGTGGTTGAAGCCGTAGTGAATAGCATATTTCATGACAGGGGGATTGGTCATCAAAGCACCATACCATGGCCCGCATGTTCTACGGATATGACGTGGGGAAAGTTGAAGAATATTTGCTATCGTGATCCACCGACAATGCCTGACAACATGCGTCAGTGCTTTGTCAATGCACGTGTGAATATTACGGAAGGCAACCTAATCGCTGTCGAGAGGAATGTCTTTACATGTATTGCCAAATGCATTGAGGTTGTTGGACATCTTTTTGAGCATTTATTGCATTAATGTGTTATTTACAGGTAATCACGCTGTAACAGCAAGCATTCTCAGAAATGATAAGTTCACAAAGGTACATGTATCACATTGGAACAACCAAAATAAAATGTTCAAACATACCTATGTTCTGTATTTTAATTTAAAAATTCTACCTGTTACCTACTGTTCATCTAAAATTGTAAGCCATATGTTTGTGATTATTACAGCACGATCTATCACAAAGAGAAAAAAGTGGTACAACTAAAACATTCATATTTCCTTACGTACTACAAGAATATGTAATAAAAATGGGGGTTCCTATTTTAAAAAATGCAGTTGATATCCGTTTGACCTGTGGCAATGTCATCTAGCGGGCCAACCATAGCACCATCTGGTTTCCTTCTTCAAGCTAGACAAGTTTCGTTTGTTGTAGTTTTTCGTTTGACGCTTATTTCGTGAGATATTTGGCCCAGTCACGATCAATGGACCACCCTGTATAAGTAACATTTCAATTCTTTCTGTAATATGGTGTTCTGAGAAACATAAGATCTAATGTCCATAAAGTTTTTGTCATTTATGTTAACTTCTAATTGATCTAGTTTGCTTCTTATTCCCCTTACGTTTTGATGAAAAATGGGTAAGTTGTTTGGGTTATTACCTATTTTGGTGGTTTCTTCTTTCTCAAGCCTGTGGTTAAAAATCCTTCAAATGAGGAGGACACACAACTTTACATTTGGTTAAAGAATCCTTCAAATGAGGAGGATGCACAACTTTATGTTTACCTGCTGTTGTCTGAGAGGATGTTGATTTTTCTCAGTACATGCTGCCTTCATTACTGAAGATGATGAAGGTGTTGACATGCTTGTTGATTTACCTTGAGCTGATGCTGTCATTTCCCTTGAAGATGATGAAGCTATTGACTTGACTGTAGGTGGGGATAAGATTGCTGTTACTGTGGGTTCCAGGGGTCTTACTGCTGTCACAGCTGGCCTTTCTGCTTATGATGATATTTTTATTGAACTGCACATAGGTTGGTGCACAAGTAGTGTTTCTGTAGGTTCAAAGGGTGGAACTGCTGCCTTTTTTTCTTCAATTGCAATTTCTTCTGAAGTGTATGTAACCATTGACTTAACTCTGTTTGACGATGAAACTGGATCATCTGAGCATCTAGCTACTGAAACTTCTGATGCATTCATTTCCTTCATTTTTGTTATGAACCTTATCATAAAGAAATGGGAATTATTCTATTCTTCTTTGAGGGAAAGAATTCACTTTTTTACAGATATGCCCTACTTGATTAAAATTGATGTTAACTGTTGGACAGTCTAAGCCCTAAATGGACCATAACACTTGCTCCTATTCAGTCGAAAATAACAGTTACAATTTGGTGACTTTACTGCTGGTAATGTATGTAGGTTGTTGCTGAAACTGGTAATATAATTAGTGAAATAAAACATGGCATTATATTTAATGAAGTGCATGAAACACTGGCAACAAAACTGTGCAAATGCTTGACAGAACTGAAATTTTATAGTTCTGACAACAATAAAAAGATCCATGGTGACAGAAATCTGTTCTGACTACAGCGTTGTATGCAATTCTCGTACACATGCTTTTCTCACGATACCTAACAAAAGCACTTTCTTTACACCAAACCATTAATTCAATCAGTTGTTCATTCATCTTCCTGTAGAATTTAGATGCCTTTATTAAGAAATAAAACATGGTATATCTCAGCAATAACAAAAGTATTTATAAATTTTTATTTATTTCAAATTCCATGAATCCATATAGTGATGAACCACAAGGATGTGGAACAAAATCTACCCACTTCATCAAGGATCAGACAACATTTCTGTGTTACATAGTCTTTGGTAGATATATGAACTAAATATAAGATACTAATATTACCATGGCTATCTATTGCCAAAAGAATAGTTTATTTTGTCTAACGTCAGTGCTGCAAAAGCAAATCACACTGTACAACAGAGAGTTAAATCACACAATAAAACTTGCAATGTTTCACTTCAAGTCACAGTCATGAGTGATACTTCCAAATACAAAACACACTAATCTAAAATTTTTGATTAATTTTTACATTTTGCTCCCAACATCAGTAATGGAAGGGACAATGGCATCCCCTCTCCATATCATTGATAAGCTAAAATGCACACAGTTCATTCAATGGAAACTCAGGCGGAACACTATGATTGAAATGAGATGTGTTGGATGGCCACACTGCTACTTTTCATCAATCCATTCTGACACTATTTGGAAGCACTCTGGTAGTGCATTGTCTTCTGAAATGTATAGGTCACATTCTGTCATGCAGACAAACAATGTTTGCACATAACAGCATAGTGTAATAGTATAATATTCACCAGCAGGTGATGATGCCAGATATATGACAGGTACCATTTAGTCTCACATCTACCGCACATTTGCCTGAGTGGTTCACCAATTGCCAAAAAGGCACATCACCTATTGTGGTTGTCAATGTATTCACATGGTGCCACCATCATTGAAATTGCAAGTGATTTTCTGCACAGTGATTTGATAATCTCTAATTACATTCATGCTCTGATGGTGGTGGTGGTGGTTAGTGTTTAACGTCCCGTCGACAATGAGGTCATTAGAGATGAAGCACAAGCTCGGGTTAGGGAAGGATTGGGAAGGAAATCAGTCGTGTCCTTTTAAAGGAACCATCCCGGCATTTGCCTGAAACGATTTAGGGAAGTCACGGAAAACATAAATCAGAATGGCCGGAGACGGGATTGAACCGTCGTCCTCCTGAATGAGAGTCCAGTATGCTAACCACTGCGCCACGTCACTCTGTTGTTCTGATGGAAAGCTCTGTATCGAAAATGTTGATCATGGCACTTTACTTTGTCAGTGACTGCATTATTCTCAAAATTGAGGAACTGAGCAAACATCCTTAGAACAAGCTCATATTAAAAGGCTCGAACATGTGTGACCATAGAAATCGAGTATCCCACTTATCAGCAACCTTCAGTTTATGTAAGATGACATGTCTGAAAGAACAGACTCCACCCGGAATCCACAGCTCTGATACATCATACAGGGTGAGTCACTAACTATTGCCACGTAGAATAACTCCGAAAGTATGATAGTAGCTGAAACGTTTGTGGGACAAATGTTGCATGTTTTTTTGAATGGGATGCTATAGTTTGGTACTTATTTTCTGATAGCAGCTATTGAGCTGAATCCAATGATGTGTAACAAACAGTAAGGTCTTTGAAGACCAGTGAAGGTCAAAAAGGTGGCATGAACTTCCATTTACAGAAGGTGTTTGAAGTGATGACCATTAGTATCAATGCAGTGCTCCAATCTTCTTATCATGGATTGAGTGGTATTCCTTATCACACTGACACCTATCAAAGCACATGCTCTGACAATTCTCCCTCGTATATCAGGCAAATAGTAAATATTCGCCAAATATGGCGTATCTATCTAATGTGCCATTGACATGTAAACACTAATCGATGGTTTTGCAATACAACACTAATAGGAATGGTAAGACTAGTATCACTGAATCAAGCAAATGAGAATGATGTATTCCTTCAAAGAACAATTTGATAGGCTTCTCATTTACTGAGAATGCCAACAAAATTTATTGACAGCTAGAGACCTAAACAGTGAAAGATATCCTCAATGTGCTCACCCTACACATCATACATTTAAATATATGTACGATAAATTGAGAACAACCACATCTGTAACGTATCAGAAACATCTCTGGCAAAGGAAAGTTACTGATGAGGAAACGGAAATTGGTACTCTTGCTACTGTGGTTCGAGATCCTTGTGTTAGTTTGCGTCACATCACATGGGAATCTGGCATGAGCTAGAGTAGTATTGTTTGTGTTCTGCATCGCCATAAATATCATGCTTACCATATCAGTCTCCACCAAGAATTAACGGATTGTATGTGTTGCATTGAATTCTGCCAATGGGTTCAACTTCAGATTCAGAGGGATGACACAATTATTAATTTGATTTTATTTACTGACATGGCTACAATTATGAACCATGAAAATGTTAATCTGCATAGTGCATTATTGGGCCACTGAAAATCCATGTCGGCTGTGGCAAATTGCACACCAAAAACTGTGGTCAGTGAAAGTATGGTGTTGGATTCTGGAGGACAGAATTATAGAGCCCCATTTCATCGAAGGAAATCTTAATGGTAGTAAGTACACCACATTCCTGAAAGAAACATTAGGTCTGTTATTGGAAGAAATACCTTTACAAACAAGGAAGAATATGTTGTATGAATATGATGTGTGTCCAGCACATTTTTCGCTGATGGCTAGGAATAAGTTGCAGAGACTATTTCCAAATCGTTGGATTGGATTCGGAGGAGATGTGTCACGGCAGGCTCATTCACCACACTTGATGCCTCTGGATTTTTTCTTGTGAACATTTGTAAAAGACATTGTTTATAAAGACATTCCAACTACAACTGAAGATATGTGAGAGAAAATTGTCAGAGCATGTGCTTCGATAAGTGCCAATGTGATAAGGAACACCGCTCAATCCATTATAAGAAGATTTCTATTTATATAGTTCACATGAAAATCCAGTTATCGTTGCAAACAAAAATTCTTAATTACCAATTTTTGTAAATGAATATTAATCAATATTTAATAATTTAAAAAAATGTAAAATGCTTATTTTTGTCTTTTTGTGTTTTATGCTTCAGACAAATTCTAATACAGTAACTCCTTTGTTTAAAAGTTTGATTCTGAAAGGATTTGAACAGAGGCCACCTGCATGTCACATGAGCACTCTACTACATAACCGCACTGTTTGTCAAAAGAACGGCAGCTTTGTGTAGCATATCTTGATTAAAAATGTTAGGAAAACTGTAAAGTCATTTCCTCAGGTATTTTTTAGTATTGCATAAAACTGCTTTGGAAGAAGTATATTTATCTTTTGAACTTTACATATTGTAAATACAAAAAACTTACTGAAATCTGATCGCTGTGTGGGCTCCATCTAAGTCATTTCTTGTGATATTGTTTTTCCCAGAAGTGTTACTTGTGACAGGTGGACAGGCAAGTCTTTTTGGCATTTGGAAAGTAGAATGTACAAGAATGGCTTGGTTAGTAGATTTTCCAAATTTAATGACTTTTCAGGATTATATAACTTTTCACATTAGATATTTTGTCAAATTATGTTTCATTTTGTGCTCTGTAATGGTTTTGATGGTTTTTTGGTTCCTTATGTAAGATTTGGTTATGATCTAAATAACTCAAGTGTTGTCCTATCTTTAGATATTTGCATGTCAAAAACATGGGTGTGATTACATTTCATCAGAAAACTTTCTTTTGTTTATTAACTTTCAAGAATATAGGCTAAAATTAAATGAGTATAAATGACAGAGATAATATCCTGATGTTTATTTCTTCATATAATGATATAATATGCCAATGATTGAGCATGCTAATTTCTAGTGAAATTTACAATATTTGTGTAAATGTTAAGCCCTATACATCTTTGTAGATGTTTCTGTGGCCCTTTTATTGTTCTCATACTTTATGTGAGACAACTACAGAACTGACAGGTAGCCTGGGACAGATTTAGGGTGTGGTTGTGGTGGAGAGGGAGGTGTGATGGTTTTTTAACTGACTCCCATCCCCTAAATTTAAGATATTCTTATAATTACTTGTTACTCACCACAGACACCTAGAATTTTAATAACAATAAGAGTAAAATGTTTAATAATAAGCTTACATTACTACTCAGCGCATTAAGGTAATATAACCTCCTAGGATTTACAGTTCAGAAAATAGATAGTTTGTAATGCATTCATCTGAAAATTTTAGATATACAGTTCATTAAAAAGCTATAATAGCAAGATATCTTCACAAGTTTAACACTGTCATAATTAACACAAAACAAAAGTCTGGGTGCTTATTTAACAGTAATCGCTGTTCACTTCCTACAAGGTCATCCACGTGAGCTAGCATCTGAGAAGTTGCTATGTTCAACATAGCCTTTTATGTAATTTTCTAGATTCCTTGCCATTTTAGAGACTTCAAGTATTGATGCTGCTTTATTTTTAAATAGTTACCTGAGAAATTTGGAAATGGATGTAGGCAAGAATATAAATTCTTTTAGTAAAATCTTGTTTAGTAAGGGGAGGGGAAGGTGAATGTCATGACCCCACCTTTTGTATGCACCAGTAGGTAGCACCATATTATATTGCAGGAAGTACTCTATAGACAGTCACAAGTTCGGTTTTAAATGATTTCATTGTACCATTATTAGTTTCAGGCGAAAAGCCATTGTCAGATGGTAGCATTGACTTCTTTGCAAGTTTTACATTTTTGTCCTAAAATATAACAAAGGTTTTGTGATTAAATTGTTGTTCATACATATGTGTTCTATACATTGTACTTACTTCCTGGAACATGCTTCTTTACATATTGTAAGACAGAGGTTGGATTTTCCTTTAAAAAAATAAATAATAAAAATCCAACCTCTTTTATAACATATAAAGGAAGGCTTTCCAGGAGGAAAGTACAGTGTACAGAACAAGCATATACACATGAAAAACTATGTAATCATAAAAGCTTTATCCTATTCTAGGATGCAAAGGTAAAACCTTTTGTAAACTATGCATCACAAAAACTTTGTTATATTTTAGTACACAAATGTAAAACTTGCAGAGAAATCAACACTACCATCTGACAATGGGCTCAGGTCAGAAACTACCTATGGTACAAAAAAATCACTTCAAAAATCCTTGTGTTGTTTGCAGTTTCCTACTGTGTAATTTACAAAAACAGCTGTGGTGTTCAATAAAATGTGTAAAAATAGCACTGTATCATTAATGTTACTGTAACTCTAGGGGAGGGAGGGGAGGGTGGGATGATTCTTTATGTTATTTTGTGGTATGGCTATATAACAGTTTACCATTTTTAATGTAAATTTATTCTTGCTTCATATAAGCTTTGATATATTCCATTGCAATGACTTCATATTTTTAGGACATACATTTTTCTTTTACTAGATGTTTCTTCATGTAATTTAAACATTAAAAATAGAAAAATCTCCTGCACATTTCTGTGAGAAGAAGATTGACAGTTTCAGAAGGACTCTGTGCAGGGGTGAATGATTTTTCACAAGAATGAAAGTATCCAAAATACATTAGTTTCCCCATTCTTGAATCACAACTCCTACAGATTTTTCTGAACTAAGATGACTCATTACTTTTAGGATGTGAGTTTTCCAAACAACGTTGTGATGATAATGTTCGGTTTGTGGGGTACTAAACTGTGTGGTCATCAGTGTCCATACAAAGACCCAATTTTTACACAGTCAAATTCTTTGTGCACCATCCAATCCAGATGCGACAAACAAGCTGGGATATTTTTACTTCCCCCTTGTTTCGCCATGTGTCTCCTTAAAAATCATTTTTTCATGTCTGACTAATTACCATTAACATACGTGAGTATAATATGCATTTTCGTAATAAAAGAAAATGGTTGGCCCTCAGTTTTAAAGAATATAACACCAGATATAATCTTGTGCTTAGTTTTATATATGTAATTACTTTTCAACAATGCATCAACTTAACTGTGAAAGAAGTGTAACACAATTAGGCCATGTGTTAAAACAATAACAGTGTCTATTCAACATGTACCGTTTTATTCTGCAAGAACTGTGAACTGTGTGGTTAGATAGATAATCAACAGTGAACTGTGGTAGCAGTATGTTGACGTATGCCTGCAAACAATTAAAGAGGTTTCTCGAAAATTAAACAATAGTGCACTGGCCATATAACTGTGTAGTATTGAGGGAAAGGGGGGGGGGGTGGCATTGTGAACAGTGAAAGTAAATAACTGTGAAACACAAATTTGCAGCTGTCAACTACATCATTTAAAGTAGTCAGTGTTGAACGACCACCTCCCATTTTTCAGCCAGTATACCAATGCAGCACATTGACACAGAGGACAATAAACGAAGAAATAAAGTAGGAGAACTTCACATATGCTGCCCCAGCTGAGGAATATTGTAACTGGGCACAATAAACTAGGACTCGCAAACTTTGAACAGTGAACTCAAGAGCAGTTTACAGTACAGTTTTAACAAAGGAGACGCAACAGCCAATCAGCACATGGGTTTCATGGCCGCAGTAGGAATGCAGTCAATAAGTGGGCAGGTTCTATGGAAGCAGCCATAGAGTACAGGAGCAGCCAATCAGCACAGCTGACTTGGATAAACAAGACACCTTGCCAAGAGAATTACAACTTGCAGCCGCCATGCAGACAATGAATCGAGGTGACAACTGCAGCAGCAGCAGAAGAAGAAGAAGAAGAAGAAGAAGAAGAAGAAGAGTGAATAAAGGTAAGGTAATTTCATAGCACAAGCTGTTTTATATTAAGTGATACCTAATGAGTGGCCTTAATGAACAGGAAAGTAATGTGAAAATTGATAACAAAGCTGTGGAGGTTAAGCTTTTAAATGAACAGAAGGACTTAATGGGAACTGGTTCTGTAGATGATAGTGCCTATAAATCAGACATGAATGTAACTTTGGATGATAGGGATGGAAGTCCTGCTGTAAATGGAATGATTAAAGTGTCATATACATAGTATGGTGATGTGAGCAAAATGGTCGAAAACAGTACTGAAGTGGATGAGATCATTATGGTTAAGGAGGACGAATCTATCAGCAAAAGTCAGCAAGGGCAAAGTTTATGGCAGACAGAAAAGTGGTAGTAATGTTAAGGCAAATTATGAGTAGTTTGAGTAATATGAGTTCGAAAAAAGACATTAGTAGTATGAAAAAAGAGATTAGTAGGGTGGAAAGTAGTATGAAAGGACACATTAGTAGTATGAAAGTAGACATTAGTTGTATTACAACTGACATGACTAGATTAGAAGATGAACTGAAGAAAGAAATTAAAAAGGAAATTAAGGTAGGTAGCTCTAGCCTTTCAGAATGAAATAAGAAGGTTGAGGCAGTATGGATAGATTTTGATGAAAAGAAAAAGAAAGTAGTACAGGATAGAAGTGAATCTGTGAAAGAGTACTTGCTTGACCACTGCTTCTATTCTGTTTCTGAGTTTTTAGAGCACCAGAAAAGTATAGTGTAACTGCTCAAATATTCTAAACCAATCTATCATTTTATTTCAATTATATTAGTTTTGTCATCAGTATTCGACATGTACTGAACAATTTTTAATTATTTATCTTTTCAAAATAACAATGTGTATGATGTATATACTGTACCTGCCTGACTTGTCCTACATCGTGTGTGCAAAATATGTACCTAAACACAATTTACAGGATGAATAAAGATATATAAATACAAATATTAAAAGTGATTTAGAAATGGAGGTAGAAGCCTTGTGTACATTAGTGATAGAGGAAAAACTGGTAAAAGTAAATAAAAATATAGACTCAACATTGGCTGAAGGGGAGAAAAAGGAGTAAGAGGTAAAAAATCTAAAGCATTGAGCATGCAGCGTCCCATGCAGTCCTTCATTTGTTAACTGTAAGAAATTTAATACTTATGAATCGTATGAAGAAGTTCATCCACTGGATTTCATTAGAGAATTTAATGTACCTGCTCCTACAGGTAATATTAATGATTTCTTGAACTGTGTTGATAAAGTGGAGAGGGTGAAGGCCTCAGTGGAAGATTGTAGGAGGAATTTTGATGACAATAATCAATCAGGGAGAGAATTTCAGGTAAATAGGATGAATAGGACTAATTCTAATAGAAATTCAAGAAATGGTTGGGGGGAGGTTAGCCGGAATGGGCATGGAAATGGTAGGAGAAATTCAAGTAGCAGAAGTGGAGGAGATGATTTTAATTCTGGATGAAAGCATTTAAACTAAGCAATGCTCCAGTTTTGGCTTGCACTAGAGCAGGTAGTGATGAAGAACCACTTGTATATAAATTTTCAGTAATCACAGGTAACAGTAATGTAAATGATAGTAGTAAGACAAGCGTAAATTCTAATTCTAGTGAGATGTTGAATGATGATGTGTTAGTACTAAAGTTTATTCCATAAAAGGAGAGGAGGAACTTACTGTAATATGCATTGAACCAGAAGTAAGACTTACAATCAATCAGGGGGTTCAACATTCTGTATTGGACACATTATGTGGTGATAATGCTTACCCCAGCTGTCGCTCTCATTTTTCATGTTTCCTGAGGCAATCAAACTCTTATCCTATCCTATCTGTAGTTTATAAGTGAATCAGAACCATTCTAACTTTGACTTTCATGTGATTTTGTACAGCAGGACACTTTAGCATAGGAATATTTTTCAAAAGTTTTCTCCAGTGATATATATTTATATCATGTTGTGTTAGTGATAAGTAATGGAATCAAAAGATGACAGAACAAAGTAAATTGGTACCATGGATAAACAATTTCTGTCAAACAAAGAGATAAAGTAAAAAGAAAAATGAAAGGAGTCAGCATATGTGGATGATAATAAACATCTGAAGTAAACAGCTCATGAGTGCAGCATCAGAGGTAATATGCAGTAAAAACCATCTTGAATACTAGGTCTTAATATTAATTGTGATATAATAAAAGTGTTTTGTGTTCAGTTCCATCAGTATGTAGAGATAACTATCTATCCATGTCATGATACAGCATTTTCCAACATTAAGGAAATAGAAATTTAAACATAGTTGCCTGGAGTAATGTGTGGAAATAATAAGCAAGATTTCTATGTATATCTTCCATTTAAGCCAGAATATCAAGCTGTTTCATGGAATTCAGTGAAATAATAGTTTTTCTAGGTGATAATTTTGTCTGATCAGTAATGAGAGTTAAGTTTGTTATAGCATAAGGATCTGTTATTGTGGAGTGTTTTTCAGTAGAGTCAAATTTGCATTGGATAACCAGAGCAAGTGTTAATTTATTAGACAATGTAGCAATAATGAAATAATGACTAATGTTAGGGGTCTTAATGGTTGGGAGCCTGTCACTGCAGCAGGGATATTTTGTGAGAATGCACTCCCCTGGCTAACGAGGTAAGAAGTGTAAGTAAAATAATGGAGCTGACAGATATGACTGATTAATGACAAAGATCACTGTATACAAACAAATGTGGTGTAACTATACTGATGATCTATTTTTGAACTAGGCAACCTTGGGTACTGTGTATGTTGTGCAATTCATGACACTGCAGCTGAGAATGAGAGTTTAACAGAAAGGGCAAACATTAGTGAGGTACAAGTTATATAATGCTGCATCGTTGGATCTATAAGCTATCTGAAAACTTCTATTTGTGTTCTGAGGAATACTGGAACAAAGAAAAATAATTTTGTTGATTAAATGATGACTATGCTGCTAGACTGATGTGAATATTCTGACAGGTCAACTATTTGGCAACATTTTGTGATTTTGTGAGGATTTAATTTTCTGGTTGAATGAGAGTAGTGCTCAGAGTTGAGTAGAGAAGTGGGGTTACGATTTGGTACAACTTCCATCCACCTTAATTTTGAATTGAGTAGTAATTAAGTTATGTGATGGTGACTCTATTCTTTTTTCATAATGTAATGATTAGTAAAACTATGCTAGTGAACATCAAGTTTTTGCTATTTTGCAAATGGGAAAGAGACCCAGATCTTTCCAGTTTAACCAGTTTCTGACAGTTATGACTTACAGTAATGTTGTGTAGCGCAATGTGCAGTTTCTTTTAAATTTTTACTTGTCCACACTTTTTGGGCTATAGTCAATTTCAGAGCTAGTTATTATGATGTTATGAGAACTATGTAACATATCTATTTATGAAGTTATGACTATCATTTTCAGTGTGAACCATTTTTTTCTTAGACTTCAGTTAGAAGAAAAAGTAAGTGTACTAAAGTATGATATTTTGTCTAATTTTCTCATGTACTGTGGCAGAGAACAACCACCTCCAAGGGAACTGATAGCAGTGCATTTCTTACTTACCGCCACTTGTTTGTGTTGAAGGCATGGACAACTTGGTGAGAAAATGTGTAAAAGCCCATTAAAAGCGTGAAAGTGTTTGTGAAAAATACTAAAGATTGAGCAAGTGAAATTTTCTGTCTAAAAAGTGAATTTCAATGCACTGTGTAATTTAACTTTCTGCAACCCATTAGGATTTACTTTTTTAAGCAAGACATGACTTGTATAAAGTGATATTTATCTTAGAATGCAATCCTTGTTACACAAAAAGGACATCGCTTATGATGAAGATGCCTAATTTTTATTAAAACTATAACTTGTAGACATTTGGTGTCATTGTACAATACACTCTAAGTAAATATTTTGTATGCGGTTTTTGATATGGCTAGTTCATATACGTTGGAATTTAAAACATATGTAGTGTAGTTTTTGATAAGATTTCTTATGTAATTTTTGTGTGTGTAGATTTTTAAACCACTGTCTCTGATCACTTGTAGTCATTGAATTGCCTAGTTAGCTATTTGCAATATTTATCTGTTCAATCCAATGAGGGGGTGATGTGACGAAGCAAGCTGGGATATTTTTACTTCCCCTTGTGGCGCCGATGAGATCGACACCAGTATCGATCTGAACATCATCTTTGAACTAAGCAAAATCTTATCTTTGTGTAGTTCCACCATACAGTTCTCTGTAAGCCTTACTTGTGTGAAGAGGTAAATAAATGAACTCCTGATTATAAGGTGTTGTTTGATGTATCTCACCTGAGCATCCAACTCACTGGTGACCCTGAGTTGTAACGTGTTACATTTTCGCCATTTTACTGTGTCCGCGGCCTCCGCGTCAGTTATTTTTGCGTGTATTACATCAACACAACATTTGAACAATGGCTTCAGCCCAGTGCCTAACACCGGATTTTGTGATCGACATGCATCGTGTTGCGGGTGATGTACACCCGACAGGACTGCAACACAATGCCTCTCACTCATCGATTACACCAATTTCGCTGGACGTTTTCATGCCTGCAACAATAAGTGAGGTTAGGAGTTAGCATGACTCCTGCTATCAGACGCCTTTGTTCCCGCCACATGTGCCCTCGCTCATCGACGGTGCAGTTACCTCTTACGGATCTCCTTGCAGTGGAGGATCAATGCCGATTTCTGCAAATTCTCTGTTGAATAACCTACCAACCCCAGGACAACGGTTTGCCATGCTGCAATCTGTGCAGTACCATGCGGATTTCTGCCATGTGGCTGGAAAGGCTTTGTTCACAGGTCAACCTCCTCAGCATCTGACCACGTCCGCACCTGCCTCGGTTCAGCATCAGCACATGCCTTCCTGCTTCAATACATCGGCCTGCAACAGGAACAATGGCTTGTTATCTGTGCCTGACCTCCATCTCTGTCCTACTGCTACACCCTAGCGTTTTGTGCCATGACATTCATTGTCTCCACACACCGTTTTGAGTGAAGTGACTATGAACAGTGAACATTCACACATTCCACCCAATGTTCGACATCATTTTTCTCACTGTGTTTTTGGACAGCCCGTACCTCTGCAGCCTCCCTGCAATGCAAGTAACTCCGACTCTGATCGCACATCAACTTGAACTTGTTCTCACCTGTCGCCCCCGTGCCGCCTCCAGTCGAACTTCCACAACCACAATTGACACATTACAGTGTCTCACCCGCGTCGATCTCTGTGTCGCGACGGATCACGCTCAACCACAACGCCTTACTTTCATGCTGCCACCCGACCGGGCGTTGTCGCCACATACTCTGGAGACACACTCTCCTGGAATACTGCAGCAACAACAGCTCGTTTCAGGCAGTGCCCCGACAAATTACTCACCCTGTTCTTCCAAACATTCTACAACGCTTACCGAAGCTGCCACCGTTCAATCCCGACAGGGCAAAAACCTGGTTCAGAATTGTGGATGAAGTGTTCGACCATTTCAAACTTGATGAATAAACCCGATTTCTGTGCCTTATCACCCCCCTGCATGACCAGCAGTACTTGATTGTTGACCTTAGTGTTGTCAAACATCCGCCCTCATCAAACTTCATGGCAATCTGTGAATTCTACTTAACTATAATGGTTGGGTTCAACCTCCCACATCATCTCACTCTCCACAAACTGCAAACTCGAGTGGACTTTTTTAGTGTGCAGTATTGAGGAACCTATACTAGGCACTGACTTCTTGTGACACCACAAACTTTCACCCATCCAAAACTCACTTCCCCTGTGCTCCGTCCAGCAAACCCCTCATGTGACACGTTGGTGTGGGCTCATCTCATCTGCACACGCTTGGCTCTATTGATGATGTTACAAGAAACAACGCACAAGTGCCTTTTCAGGCTTGAAAACGTCGATCGCCTAAGCAAGGAAAACTTCAAGCTTTCCCTCCAGCTCCACAAAACTCAGCTCCAGCTATCCGCCGCAGACACTGTAGGAATTACAGACACTGCAGGAAGGACAAAGCAAGGTCAGTAAGTGTGCCGAATCTGCTTGTAGTCCCAGCAATCAAGCCTCCATGTGCTTACCTCCTGCTACCCCTCACAACTGTGCTATCAAGTCTATCATAACGAGTACTGATAGTGCCACAGGACCACACACCCCTAACACAGCAGCATTTGACACTCGGCTGGACACAAGTGTGCATGCGTGACGAGCGTCACGTGTTCCTGTACTGATAGATCCTACCCCTTCCCTCACCGACAGCAACTCAAACTATGCAACTTCGGCTCCTGCGAACTGCTGTAGGACTGCCACTGACAACACAAACAGTGCACTCGTGCCTAGCGCTTCGCTCGTGACTTTGCTGCCACAGGCTGCATCCTCAGACAATGGACTCACTAACGCTTGACGAGCTCTACCGAGCTCACCTCAGCACGGTGCCACTGCTTCGGACCGGCGGCCATCTTGTCTTGTTGACTCCTGGGATACTTCGCCACCTCATCTCCTGTCAGATCCACTGAATGGCTCCGAATACCACGACCTTGCCTTGCCTGTCCTGCCAGCCGCACATTATAAGAAAACCACCTCCCATGCTGCCGGCAACATTTCTGTCATCACCAACCGCATGGTTCACAAGCTTCACCTCATGCCAGGCCCTCCGATCTCCAATAAGCCATGTCGACTTTGTCCTGAGCCCCTCTCCGAACTTAAAAATCAGATTTCTGAACTTCTAAGCTCTGGCGCCATCAAACCCTCTGCCAGCAGCTGGTCTATGCCCATTCATATGACACCCAAGAAAGACAGGTCCTGGAGCATGTGCGGAGACTACCGTCGACTAAACGGATAAACAATTATGGACACCTACCCCATTCCCAACATTGCCGACTTTACCAGTTCCCTCGCAGGTGCGACCATTGATTGCAAACGGGCCTACCACCAGATCCCCATGGCTCATGGAGACATCGAGAAGACAGCAATCACCACTCCAATCGGATTATTTGAGTTTCAATTCATGCCCTTTGGGCTAAAAAAAATGAGACCCAGACCTGGCAATTCTTCATCAACGAAGTGGTATTTGGCCTAAAATTCTGCTTTGCATATCTTGATGACATTCTTGTGTTCAGCTTGAGGACAACATTTGACATGTGCAAACTGTTGCGGACACTCTCACGGCACCTAGCATCAAGACCAACCACGACAAATTGCAGTGCTTTCTGGGGACAGTTAATTATTATCGCCGTCATCTACCTCGGGCTGCGGAGACTCAGGCTCCACTGATGGATGCCTTGACAGGCACCACGACTTCTGGATCTTGGCCCATTCCATGGACCCCTGCTATGACTGACTCTTTCTCTGCCCTCAAAAATCTTCTTGCTGAGGCCTGCACCATCACTCATCCTCATCCCAATGCGCAGCTTTCCGTCACCACAGACACGAGTGATACTGCCATCGGCCCTGTCCTCAGCTAGACAGTAGATGGCCAGACATTGCCTCTGCAGTTCTTCTTGTGCAAGCTCACCAATGCACAACAGAAGTATTCCCGATTTGAGAGGGAGTTGCTCGCAGTTATCAAGCATTTTAAGATCGACGTTGAGGGATGCCCTTTCTATGTTTCAGCAGACCACAAACCCCTGGCTGCGGCCATTTCAAACCCTCCAGCTGACCTGACCCTCCTCCTCGCCGTTTCAGATACATGAACTTCATATCTCAGTTCACCACCGATGTCAGACACATAAAGAGTGCTGACAATATAGTTGCTGATTTCCTTTCACGAGTCGACGCCATTCATTCACTGTTAGACCTCTCTGACCTGCCTAACCGCCAACCGGCTGATGAGGACACATAAAACCTGATTTCAGATTCTACCTCTTCACTACACTTCATCCGCACCACCTTCCCTGGCATTTCTGGTGAGATCTGGTGCAACAACAGTACGGGCATGTTATGCCGCCTCATCTCAACCATTCTCCGTCAAGCTGTCTTCAACGCACTGCATATATTAGCCCACCCTGGTGTTTGTGCATCCGCAATCCACTTCTCTGTAAGCCTTACTTGTGTGAAGATGTAAATAAATGAACACCTGATTATAAAGTGTTGTTTGGTGTATCTCACCCGAGCATCCACCTCAGCATCTTTATTTGCATCTGCCTCCTTAAAATCCATTTTTTTTTATGTCTGGCTAATTAGCATTAACATACATGAGTATAACCTGTATTTTCATAAAAGAGAAAGGTTCGCCCTCAGTTTTAAAGAATATAACACCAGAAATAATTTTGTGCTTAGTTTTATATATGTAATTGATTTTCTAATTTATTTTGACTATTCCTAATTAGTATCTTTTGTTATAGGGTGAAATCAGTAATTGTTTCATAACTTAAATTTTATTGTTGGCTTACAAACATATATAAATTCAGTAATAATGATAAACATTTGGAAAAAGAATCACTAGGATTCTTAAAGTATTTATTTGGTTCTATTCGAAAACATGTTAGCAGGCCATTCATTAATTAATTCCAAAGTAATTACCAGATCTGTCAAAAGTATCATTTGAACAACTATATCTGTTAGTTTCATGAGTTAAACAAATAATTTGGCTTAACCCTTGTAGTAGAAGAAACTGTGAAAACAAAAAAAAAACTTGCCCATGTTTTCAGTTGATTGAATGAGATATGTTTTAATTGTAATTTCTGTACATGAAACATCAAACAATGTATAGTTTCATTGCCTATTATTGTGATGATATATGAAGGCCTGATTTTTGGTCTCGAGACAGTCAGTCCACGGTCAAGTTTCAGATGAGGAATCCATATTGGTTAGATCAACAACAATGCATCAACTTAACTGTGAAATAAGTGTAACACAATTAGGCCATGTGCTAAAACAGTCACAGTGTCTATTCAATAAATACTGTTTCATTCTGCAAGAACTGTGAACTGTGTGGTTAGATAGAAAATCAACAGTGAACAGTGACATATGCCTGCAAACTATTAATGAAGCTTATCGAAAGTTAAACAATACTGCACTGACCATATAACTGTGTATTATTGGGAGGCAGGGGTTGTGAACAGTGAAAGTAAAGAACTGTGAAACACAAATATGCACTTGATGACTACATCATTTAAAGTAGTCAGTGTTGAACTTCCACCCACCATTTTTCAGACAGTATAGCAACCCAGTATGTCAACACTGAGAACAATCAATGAAGAAATAAAGCAGGAGAACATCACACAGCCACTGTCATGAATTATGATGATGATGATGATGATGATGCATTGATGAGGACAACAGAAACATCCAGTCCCAAGGAAGATAAAATCCCCTACCTGGCCAGGAATAAATAAGGTCGTGATGTATCTATAACTGTTAATTTTCATTAAACTTTAATGTACTGGAGTTTTTTTTCTTATGTAATTGTAAACCAGAGATCATTAATATAATACTTTCATACATGCAGTATTGGCATCTGATTTATATATCTGTCAGTTTGATTCTCCCTTTTTACTCAGGGACAATAAAACAAATTTCACAGTCTGTAACAGCAGTTTGTGAGATTACTCCACAGATTTTATAATGACCACTTACTATTACAATTCCTTTTTAATTATAACAAAGTCAGAGCATATTTAGTTAGACAGTAAGAAACACTGAATGTATTTATCCCACAAATGGGAAAGTCTGAGATGCCACAGGTGCCCTATAGAATGAGCAACATGCTTCTAAAAACACACTCTATAGTAGAATATAAAGTTGAAGATAACATAACAATTTGAAAGTAAGCATTAAAAGAGGTGATAGAAAACTCCAAATGCATCTACTGCAAGCCAACCATCATATATATGTGTCAAGAAAAAGATTCAAGCATTCATTTCTGCCCTGCTGGGCATAAGTCTCTTGTAGATTTCACTCAATGTCTGCAACCCAAAGTTTTAGTTATTATAGGAACTTGAATATATATTTTTTGCCAGTAACTGTACCATGTTATATATGATGTAGTATGACTGATTCTGTGTGCAACATATATTATTCCAACCAATAGCCAGTGCTGTACACCATCATGGCAGATAGTACCATTGTGGGTTGAATATCAGTAAGGTGATATAACAATAGTAGATTGTAGTAAACTTCAACTGCAGTTAAACATCTGTTTATTAGAGAATATGGGAGACATAGATTCTTTACCACCACATCAGTTTATCAGTTTTACTTAGATGTTATATGAAGCAGATTAATGCACGGGTAATCCATAAATAAAAGTAAAGTAATCCATATATAGTGACCTGTGACTACTTACAGGCCTGTTGAAGGCCTTTAGTTTTAGTGGCCATTTCAACTGAATTATAATTTCCCATGCTTTCAATATCACTATGCAGTTTTTTAAGACAGCTTTCTTGTGAACAATATGATCAGAATTGTTTGTATCATCATCTTCCCCATAAGAAAAATGTTATAAACACAATAACACATAGGTCTAACATGACATCTGATAATGATCTTCTCCAGGCTGCACTGACATATTTCACACATTTGTTCAAGACAGGTGGACAGTTGAGTCACTTGCTCCATCAGAGTGGTTATACTATCACTAACATCAGCTGACCTTGTGTCTAGCATTTTTGTGCACTTTACCACTATCTTACATTTATACAGAAAACATTTGCATAATACAGAGCAACATATTCCAAACAAGAAAAACACAATGTACAGTGTTTGAAACTAGACTCAACTACTTCATTTGCCTGGTCATCCCACAGCAACACTCAGTACACTCGTGAGCTGCATTACCATATCATCTACAAGTAGAACAAATTACAGGTACAAATTTAGTGCATGATTCATCAAGACCTGCTTAATTACAAATAGTACATCTCACTCATACCAAATGTTTTTATTTTACAATTTCCTCTGAATTATAATAAATTAACAGATTCCATAGGTTTAAAAAAAGTTACGTTGGTTCTGAGAGTTCAGGAACCTGTGTAGAAAATTGGAATAGAGATCAATATAAAATCATTTCCACCCTTTTTATTGCTCATGAAAACCACACATTGCATGTTGTACCATCATACAGCGAGACCTTCAGAGGTGGTGGTCCAGGTTGCTGTACACACCGATACCTCTAATACCCAGTAGTGCATCCTCTTGCATCAATGCATGCCTGTATTTGTCGTGGCATACTATCCACAACTTCAGGAAGG
Source organism: Schistocerca gregaria (assembly GCF_023897955.1). NCBI lineage: Eukaryota > Metazoa > Arthropoda > Insecta > Orthoptera > Acrididae > Schistocerca > Schistocerca gregaria. The sequence continues at coordinate 379,133,189 of NC_064931.1, forward strand.
CACTGTTGCTCCAGATTGTCCCACTCCTCAATGATGATTCGGCATGGATCCCTCAGAGTAGTTGGTGGGTCACGTCATCCATAAACAGTCCTTTTCAATCTATCCCAGGCATGTTCAATGGGTTCATGTCTGAAGAATGTGCTGGCCACTCTAGTCGAGCGGTGTCGTTATCCTGAAGGAAGTCATTCACAAGATGTGCATGATGGGGACACAAATTATTGTCCATGAAGATGAATGCCTCACCAGTATGGTTGCACTAGAGGTCAGAGTAAGGCATTCATGTATCATACAGCCATTCTCAAAACAGCAGGGAACCCCCACCTTGCTGCACTCACTGGACAGTGTGTCTAAGGCGTTCAGCCTGATCGGGTTGCTTCCTAACATGTCTCCAATGATTGTCAGGTTGAAAGCATATGTTGCACTCATCAGCATGCTGCATGGTGCTGTGGTTGCAAAGATGGACTTCGCCATGGACGTCGGAAGTGAAGTTGCGCATGATACAGTCTATTGCACACAGTTTGAGTCATAACATAACATCCTGTCACTGCACTAAAAGCATTATTCAACATGGTGGCATTGCTTTCAGGGTTCCTCCGAGCCATAATCCATAGGTAGCGGTCATCCCCTGCAATAGTAACCCTTGGGTGGCCTGAGCAAGGCATGTCATCAAGTGTTCCTGTTTCTCTGTATCTCCTCCATGACTGAACAACATCGCTTTGATTCACTCTGAGATGTCTGGACGCTCCCCTTGTTGATAGTCCTTCCTGGCACAAAGTAACAAACACAGTATTGACTGTCTAGACATGGTTGAACAACAGACAAAATTAGTCACATACCTCCTTCCTGATGGAATAAATGGAAGTGATCAGCTGTCGGACCCCCTGCATGTAATAGGCACTGCTCATCTATAGTTGTTTACATCTTTGGGTGGGTTTGGTAACATCTCTGAACAGTCAAAGGGACTGTGTCTGTGATAAAATATCCACAGCCAATGTCTATCTTCAGGAGTTCTGGGAACTGTGGTGATGTAAAATGCTTTTTGGTGTGTGTAGAATGCCAATCAGTATGCCTAGACTCTGCCATATCACACCAAAGAAAGAAAAAATGTCTTTGGTGCATACTGCATTGTGGTTTTTCCTTCAATGTGCTGATCACTGCCTTCAGATTCCAAATATTGGAATCTAACACTTCTAATGCAAAATTCTCTGTTTCCAGCATCAAAGCGCACACTTCTGCACAAATTTACATAGGAACTGAGTGGAGACACCTATGCATGAAGTCAGGATAGCTGTTGGCAACCTGTGAAGTGTCTTGAACACTAACAAAACATTATTAGAGGTCAATCATTTATTCATAGTGTTTACAATTTGGTGGTCTCCTGCACCAGCCTCATCTGTTACTCATTCAGCATTGTGTTGGCTTCTACCACGCATCCATCCAGTTAGTTAAGCATCAACAAACCCAGGAGATGGTGTAAGTGACCATGGTGCTGCAGCAGGTGGCGAGTGGGCAAATGCAGTTGTTGCCTTGTACAAAGTGACCTTACACTGGTTTCTGGAGTATTCTCAGTAACACTCCAAATTCTACAACAAACCTTGATGATCCATCAGTGATACCCTGGCGTTGTTAGTCATGTGGTCAGTTGACCTTCTTCCTACTGCCCTGGTAGATTTCATCACCCATAGATGCCAGAGTGTTGAGCAGGAACATGGACCCCAAGTTAGTTGCTGGCAGCACTCTGTGATGTGGTGTTGTTGAAAGACACTTTCTTCTTCAGTAGATGGTAGACTGTGAGCAGTGTACAGTTCATGAGGCAAAGATCATTGTCTTGAATACATCTTCAACTAGTTCATAAATTGTTCTGGAGCATGTAGGACATAGATTCATGGCAATACCGAAATGGTGGAATTGAGTGCTATTACCGCGTATGCCATCGATCCCAGTGATTAGCTAACAAGAACTGCATAAAACTGGAGCATGTAAACGAGTTTGAATAAAAATTTATCATTTCCTACATCTTACTCTTCTGTGCTGTAACAATGTGCACACCTGTGCTGAATACATGTGACATATAAAACAATTATGCCAGATAATGTAGCAATGGTAATACATTGGCTAACAAATATTGTTTTGAAAGGTAAGAATTATGTACAGCGTAATAACTTTTTGGGATTTAGTTTTAAAAGATGCAGCCAAAAATGGATCATAACACAATAACTGTAAGTAAGATTAGGAGTGCACACTTAACAGGCATGTGGGCAAGATTTGGGACCTGGAACAAAACCAAAGATTGCTGCTGCAAAAGATTTTGAGAATTTTGACAAGGATTTATGGTACATCTACATCTACATATATATTTATACTCCGCAAGCCACCCAACAGTGTGTGGCGGAGGGCACTTTACATGCCACTGTCACTACCTCCCTTTCCTGTTCCAGTCGCGTATGGTTTGCAGGAAGAACGACTGCCGGAAAGGGTCCGTGCGGGCTCGAATCTCTCTAATTTTACATTCGTGACCTCCTCAGTAGGTATAAGTAGGGGGAAGCAATATATTCAATACCTCATCCAGAAACGCACCCTCTCGAAACTTAGACATCAACCTACACCGCGATGCAGAGCGCCTCTCTTGCAGAGTCTGATACTTGAGCTTGTTAAACATCTTCTTAACGCTATCACGCTTACCAAATAACCCTATGATGAAATGTGCCTCTCTTCTGTGTATCTTCTCTATCTCCTCCATCAACCCGACCTGGTACGGAACCCACACTGATGAGCAATACTCAATAACAGGTCAAACGAGTGTTTTGTAAGCCGCCTCCTTTGTTGATGGACTACATTTTCTAAGGACTATCCCAATGAATCTCAACCTGGTACCCACCTTACCAACAATTAATTGTATATGATCATTCCACTTCAAATCATTCAGTGCGCATACTCCCAGATATTTTACAGAAGTAACTGCTACCATTGTTTGTTCCGCTATAATATAATCATACAATAAAGGATCCTCCTTTCTATGTATTCGCAATACATTACATTTGCCACTCCCTGCACCAAGTGCTCATCCGCTGCAGATCTTCCTGCATTTTGCTGCAATTTTCTAATGTTGCAACTTCTCTGTATACTACAGCATCATCCGCGAAAAAGCCGCATGGAACTTCCGACACTATCTACTAGGTCATTTATATATATTGTGAAAAGCCAGAGGATACTTTAACGTCTGTAGTCATCTCTCCATTGAGAACAACATGCTGTGTTCTGTTTGCTAAAAACTCTTGAATCCAGCCACATAGTTGGTCTGATATTCCGTAGGTTTTTACTTCGTTTATAAGGCGACGGTGCGGAACTGTATCAAATGTCTTCCGGAATTCAAGGAAAATGGCAACTACCTGGAAGCCTGCATCTAATATTTTCTGGGTCTAATGAACAAATAAAGCGAGTTGGGTGTCACACGATCGCTGTTTCCGGAATCCATGTTGATTCCTACAGAGTAGATTCTGGGTTTCCAGAAATGACATGATACGTGAGCAAAAAACATGTTCTAAAATTCTACAACATATCAACATCAGAGATATAGGTCTATAGTTTTGTGCATCTGCTCGACGACCCTTCTTGAAGACTGGGAACCTTCCTTTCCTCTAGAGACTTGCGGTACACGGCTGTTAGAAGGGGCACAAGTTCTTTTGCGTACTCTGTGTAGAATCGAATTGGTATCCCGTCAGGTCCAGTGGACTTTCCTCTGTTGAGTGATTTCAGTTGCGTTCCTATTCCTTCGACACTTATTTCGATGTCAGCCATTTTTTGTTTGTGTGAGGATTTAGAGAAGGAACTGCAGTGCAGTCTTCCTCTGTGAAACAGCTTTGGAAAAATGTGTTTAGTATATAGCTTTACATGTGTCATCCTCTGTTTCAATGCCATCATCATCCTGGAGTGTCTGGATATGCTGTTTCGGGCCACTTACTGATGTAGTGTAAGACCAGAACTTCCTAGGATTTTGTGTCAAGTCGGTACATAGAATTTTACTTTCGAACACTTCACGCAAAGTCCTCCTTATGCTAACTTTGACATCGTTAACTTCTGTTTGTCTGAGAGGTTTTGGCTGCACTTAAACTTGCAGTGAAGCTGTCTTTGCTTTCGCAGTAGTTTCCTAACTTTGTTGTTGAACCACAGTGGGTTTTTCCCGTCCCTCACAGTTTTACTTGGCATGTACCTGTCTAAAACGCATTTTACAATTGCCTTGAACTTTTTCCATAAACACTAAACATTGTCAGTATCAGAAACAGAAATTTTTGTTTTGATCTGTTAGGTACTCTGAAATCTGCCTTCTATTACTCTTGGTAAACAGGTAAACCTTCCTCCCTTTTTTTTATATTCCTATTTACTTCCATATTCAGGGATGCTGCAACAGCCTTATGATCACTGATTCCCTGTTCTGCGCATACAGAGTCGAAAAGTTCAGGTCTGTTTGTTATCAGTAGGTCCAAGATGTTATTTCCATGAGTCGGTTCTCTGTTTAATTGCTCGAGGTAATTTTCAGATAGTGCACTCAGTATAATGTCACTTGATGCTCTGTCCCTACCACCTGTCCTAAAAGTCTGAGTGTCCCAGTCTATATCTGGTAAATTGAAATCTCCACCTAAGACTATAACATGCTGAGGAAATTTATGTGAAATGTATTCCAGATTTTCTCTCAGTTGTTCTTCCACTAATGCTGATGAGTCGGGAGGTCGGTAAAAGTTGCCAATTATTAATCTAGCTTGGTTGTTGAGTGGTACTGTGCTCTTTTTGTAATTCCAAGGAATTTAACTGATTGTAGAGAAAGTAATGTTTTGTTATACATTCATACATATTTCATTAACAATCATTGCACATGTTATTTTTCTTTTCTATTTACATGAGGAACACTAAGATACTGCTGACTTTCACTATACCCTCCCTGCTTTTCCATTTGTCTATTCAAATGACTGACTATGTCCTCCCCTCCCCCATGCCCCAACCTCTGTTCTCAAATTAAGAATGATGGAACACTGGGGGAAGTATTGTCTATGACAGATATTGGGTGTAATATATCTTATTATGCTTTATAAATGTAAGCAAGGGATCAAGCAGGCTACTACTGACAAAAAGTAAAACTAGTGTTTGTGATATTCCTGTTTTGGCAATTTGGAGACTTTTTAGCTTATTCATTTTTCAGTCGGTAAGCATTATCTAGCAAACAGTGTTATAGTTTTATATACATGAACATGTTTGGAATGCAAATGGCTGCTCAGCACAATTCCGCTGACTCCATCTTCAGGTTTCAGCTTCCCCACACATTTATTGTCTTGGCCACTGAGCTTGATGGCTCTGGAGAAGTTAGGCGTAAATGAAATTGTTTATTTGTCCAAAATGGAAGTAGAAGTATGTTTGTTGGGAACTATGTTCACAGAAAATTGGGGAAATAAACAAAGCATACCCTTAGAATTAGAAAGAAATGCAACTTTCAGTTTCCTTTATGTCTCTCACCATTGTGTTGTGGAAAAGAGTCAATTATCTGTACCATAGGTGAGGGGACCTGACACTGTGTTGTATGGAGAAACTGAACTGATGCTATTGGATAGGATTGTACCATATGTTGGTATTTGTTTCCCTCTCATACTTCCCTCTCATCATCACCAACAACATAAATATTGCACTAAAATCCTCCACGCAGCACTCATCTCATGATGTGCTCACAGAGTCCACAATGCCACATCAAGTTTTTATCTCTGAGATTCAGAGTGGATCTCAGTATCTAGTATACATCACATACCACATATGGATACCACAACATGAAGTGTACATTGCTTATGAAATGCTGTGTACTACATGTTAACATGTTTTCTTTATTCTGATAGGAGGGCAGAACTCACCTAAAACAGTTTGATTTAGTTGATGATGAGGAAAGTGTTGTGTGACTTTGTATTTTGTGTGGATTCCTGTCCAAGCCTTTATGATTATGGTTGTAGTGTGTTTCCAGAGTCACTAGGTAATTTCATGATTAGTTCAGTAATCAGCCATATTTCTATACTGTATTGGCAGATATTTCTCAATCCAAATAAATCATGTCTGCAAAGTCTGTGACTATAATGGTAGAAGAATATTCACTTGTTTTTCCTCTTATTTATGTGGATACTTTGTGTACTTGTTTTTCCTGTTCATTACATGTACAGTTAGTTAGTTAGTTATATTACTTGTTCCAAGGATCATGAACACGATCTTTCGTAATAATGTGGAACATGTCAAAGTACAAAAGATTCATTTATCCCAAATAATCTTTGTTAGTCTTATATACGGTACAATTGTTAATACTTACTGTATTTCTTTAGCCTATGTCTAAAAATTCATCTATGGAGTAGAAGGAGTTGTCATTCAGGAATTCCCTTAACTTACTTTTGAATGCCGATTGGTTGTCTGTCAGACTTTTGATATTGTTTGGCAAGTGACCAAAAATCTTTGTGGCAGTATAATTCACCCCCTTTTGTGCATGTCAAATTCAATGAACGGTAGTGAAGGTCACCCTGTCTCCTAGTATTGTAGCTGTGGACTGTGCTATTAATTCTGAAGTGATCTGGGTTACTAACAACAAATTTCATTAGGCTGTATATATATTGTGAAGCTACTGGCAATATCGCTAATTCTTTAAATAATTGTCTACAAGATGATCTTGTATGAGCCCCAGACATTATTCTGATAACACGTTTTTGTGCAATAAATACGTTCCCTGTACTGAACTGTGTGGGGAAAGTAACCCATCATTACCAAGTGTGTGTATTTATGATTATGTACTATTTTAAAGCTCTAGTTATTGTAATTATGAACATAAGATACTACAATTACAGTTGTGAATGTATGGTAAATTTTTGTATTAATGGTCCGGAATAACTCAAACTTACAGGGCATACACCTCTACAAGATCCTACCACGATGTTCTGTGTAACTCTGACATCATTGAAAACAGGCTACTAAGAGTTCTACCATATGAGCAAATTTTTGGCAGTGTGGATGGAGTGTGGAACTTGAATTATGTTGAGGTATCATGTGTACACAATCAAATGACTAGTAGCCATTCCAAGTACATTATAACAATAATTTAACGTCCTTTAATCACTTTTTCAGAAACCATGTGGTACATTTGTCCTATCAAATATTCGATTTATTTGGTTTGCTGATGACAATGAAACAAAAAATTTATCTGTGCCATTTCTGTGTGTTGAAAAAGTAAGTATATCAAGCACACTTATTAAAACAGCATAATAAAAAAGTTACTTTTAACTATAAGTCTTTCCAATACATGATTTGTTAATAATGAGGCAGTTTTATTGGGTTAAGAGTACTTAACATTTATATACTAATTTTGTAGTTGTATAAACCTTACACAAAATACTGATTTGGAATTTTAACCTTCTTAATATTAAATGTTTCTCTGTGGAACGAAAACATAGTGTCAGGGAGCATATTTTGTTGCTTCCCTTAAGATTTGGCACTTGGACCACTAATGATGTTGGAATACACAAGTGACTCATCAAAGATATTAAAAGACTTAATGTAAACTGTAATTCTTGCTCATAACATGAGCGTGGAGATGAAGAGCTTAAGTCATTATTCCAGATATAGTGAAAGAGGTATATAAATTAGAGGAAGGAAGACTAAATTTGGATTTTCTGTTGCCGACAGTTTGCTTACAGTTGCCTTAAGCAGTGTGGGGAAACTGTGAGAAACCCACATCTGAATGGCCATATGAAGAATTAAACAGCTGTCTCCCTTCCCCTCCCCACTTCCCCCCCTTCCAAAAAAAAATATCACTGTATCTTACCACTCACTTGATATTGATAAATGACCTAGTGGGAAACACGTATCTCTTGCAGTTAGTGCAGTGTCTATATTTGACCATGAGTGTATAGTTTGATGCAAATGTCTTTCAGACTTGCATGCATATGTGAAGGAACAGACACTGATGATCTATGGTCATATTAAATTATGAAATGTATTCACAGATCATGAATATTTTATTACACCAGCTGCATGGTTTTCATGAAAATTTTATACCAGGCTGGGAGTTGAACACGGATTTCTTGCTTATCATGAATAGTCACTTCAACCATTTTGGCTATCTGTGCATGCCTCTGAGACCTATCCAGATTAACATATGTCACAGTGTCCACCTCCCAAAGTGCTCGCACACCATTTGTGTGATTCCTCCAGAAATTAAGTGATCATGAGGGATACTGAGTTAAGTCAATAAGTAAACATTGTTTGTGATTGACCATTAGGACAGTGTATTGTATTAAATATATAATAGCTTTTGGACTAACAGGAAGAGAGGGTGCCAAATAAATTTATTAAACTATAAGTTATAAAGATATTTTCCATATAATGAGCATGCAGCTCTACTGTATGGTTAAATGATGATGGTATTCTCATGGGTAAAATATTCCACAAGGAAAATAGTCCCCCAATTGGATCTCTGGGAAGGAACTACTCAGAAGGATGTCATCATCAGTTGAAACAAAATTGCTGTTCTACGGATCCGAGTGTGGAATTTTAGACCTTTTACTCAGGCAGGTAGGTTAGAAAATTTAAAAAGGGAAATGGATAGGCTGAAGTTAGATATAGTGAGAATTAGTGAAGTTCTGGGGCAGGAGGAACAGGACTTCTGGTCAGGTGAATAAAGAGTTATAAATGCTAAGACAAATGGGGTAATGCAGGAATGGGTTTAATAATGAATAAGAAAACAGGAATGTAAATAAGCTTCTATGAACAGCATAGTAAATGCATTATTGTGGCCAGTGTAGACACCAAGCCAATGTCTACCTCAGTAATACAAATTTATGTGCCAACAAGCTCCTCAGGTGATGAAGAGATTGAAAAAATGTATGATTTGATAAAATAAATTATTCAGCTAGTTAAAGTAGACAAAAATGTAATTTGATGGGGAAAGGGAATTTGGTAGTATGAAAAATAAGAAAAGGAAAAACAGTAGGTGAATATTGACTGGAGGAAATGAATGAAAGAGGGAGATGCCCAGTAAAATTTTGCACAGAGCATAATTTAATCATTGCGAACACTTGGTGTAAGAATGATAAAACGGAGGTTGTTTACATGAAAGAGACCTGGAGACATTGGAAGGTTTCAGATTGATCATATAATGGTTAGGCAGAGATTTAGGAACCAAATTTTAAATTACAAGACATTTACAGGGACAGATGTATACTTTGACTGCAATTTATTGGTTATGAACCATAGATTAAAACTAAAGAAATTACAAAAAGGAGATGGGACCTGGATAAATAGAAAGAACCAGAGGTTGTTGAGAGTTTCAGAGGGAGCATTAGTCAACAGATGACTAGAACAGAGGAAAATATACATTAGAAGACACATGTGAGTAGTTTTTAGAGATGAAATAGTGAAAGCAGCAGAGGATCAAATATCTAAAAAGACAAGACCTAATAGAAATCCTTGGATAACACAAGAGATATTTAATTTAGCTGATTAAAGGGCAAAATTTTAAAAATGCAGCTAATGAAGCAGATGAAAGGGAATGCAAATGTTTAGAAAATGAGATTGACAGGAAGTGCAAAATGGCTAAGCAGGAATGACTAGAGGACAAATGTAAGGATTTAGAAACATATTTGACTTTGGGAACGATACATACCAACCACATGAAGATAAAGAGGCCTTTGGGAAAAAAGAGGAGTAGCTCAGACTTTCCCAGTCTCAAGCAAACAAGGGAATGTTGAAAGGTGGAAGGACACAAGGGACATGAACTTGAAGGCAATATTGCAGAAAGGAACTGGATGTAGATGAATATGAGATGGGGGATATGATACTGCAAGAAGAATTTGACAGAGCTCTGAAAGATCTAGGTCAAAACAAGCCCTTGAGGGTAGATCATATTCTGTCAGAATTACTGACAGCCTTGATAGAGCCAGCTATGACAAAACTCCTCCATCTAGTGTGCAAGATGTATGAGACAGTTAAAGACCCTCATACTTCAAGAAATATTTTGTAATTCCAATTACAAAGAAATATGTTGCTGACAGGTGTAAAAATTACTTAACTATCAGTTTAATAACCCATGGTTGCAAAATAGTAACATGAATTCTTTACATAAGAACAGAAAAACTGGTAGAAGAAGACCTCAGTGAAGATCAGTTTGTATTTTGGAGAAATATAGGTGCTCACAATGCAGTACTTACCCTATGACTTATCTTTGGACATAGGGTAAGGAAAGACAAACCTGCATTTATAGCATTTGTTAACTTACAGAAAGCTATTGACAATGTTGACGGTAATGCTCTCTTTGAATTCCCGAAGGTAGCAGGGATAAAATACATGGAGTGAAGGACTATTTACAGCTTGTACAGAAGTCACTCAAGGGGCATGAAAGTTAAGCAGTGGTTGAGAAGGAAGTGAAACAGGGTTGTAGCCTGTCCCTGATATTATTCAATCTGTACATTGAACAAGCAGTAAAGCAAACCAAAGAAAAATTTGGAGATGGAATTAAAGTTCAGGAGAAGAAATAAAAGCTTTGAGGTAAGACAATGACATTGTAATTCTGTCAGAAACAGCAAAGAACTTGTTGGAGCAGTTCCACAGAATGGACAGTGTCTTTCTAAAAAGATGAACGTTGATAAAAACAAAGCAAGCATAGTGGTATGTTGTTGAATTAAATCAGATGATGCTAAAGGAATTAGATTAGGAAATAAGACACTTAAAGTAGTAGATGAGCTTGGCTGTTATTTGGGCAGCAGAATAACTGATGATGGCCAAAGTATAGATGATATAAAATGTAAACTCGCAATGACAAGAAATGCATTTCTGAAGAAGAGACATTTGTTAACATCAAATATAGATTCAAATGTTAGGAAGCCTTTTCTGAAGATATTTGTCTAGGGCATAGCCATGTATGGAAGTTAAATGTGGATGATAAACAGTTTAGACAATAACAAAATAGAAGCTTTTGAAATATGGTGCTACAGAATAATGTTTAAGATTAGATGGGTCAGTCGTGTAACTAATGAGGTGGTACTGTATATAACTGGAGAGACAAGAAATTTGTGTCACAAATGAACCAAAAGAAGGGCTCCATTGACAGGACACATTCCAAGATACCAAGAAATCATCAATTTAGTATTGAAGGAAAGAGTGTGTGTGTGTGTGTGTGTGTGTGTGGATGGCCGGGGGGTGGGGGGTAAAAATCAGAGAGAGATTAGATTAGATTAGGATAGATTTCTTTCATTCCAATTGATCCATAGTGAGGAGGTCCTCCAGGATGTACAACATGTCAGAAAAACAATAATACATGAGAAATATTTACAACTGAAACATTTAAGCTCATGTACCTTGCACAGATGGAAAAATTGTCATTTTTTTAATGACCACTATATGAAAGAATCATTTTACAAACACTCATTTACTAAGATCACATTAATGTACTGAATTTAATATTTAAAAAAATGTTTTTTTATTTATAAGGTAATAAACATATAATAGAACTACTACAATACTTGTGTTGCTTGAGGCTTTCCCGATGGACATGTTGTATATATGGCTCTCGAGCGAGACGTCGGATGTCATAGTGAAAACTCCACAATATCTTGTCAGCGCAACTGTCCGACATCTTCTGGTGCGATGAACACACTGCTAATGCAGGACCAGAGCCCCATAATTATGCCAGTCTTAGGCAGGAAGTATGCATGTGTGGAGGCACCAAATTCGATCGCCAATAGCGACGATATCAACCTATAGCTGGAAGGACAGCAACGCCACCTACAGGATGAAGAACCAAAGACTTCGGCGCATGGGCGGAGGCTGCCAGCTATCTGCTGATATCGTTGCTATTGACCATCGAATTTGGCGCCTTCATGCATGCACACTGTCTGCCTAAGAATGGAATAAATAGGGGGCTCTGGTCCTGCCTTAGCAGTGTGTTCATCACACCTGAAGATATCGGCCAGTTGCGCTGACGAAATATTGTGGAGTTTTCACTATGACATCCGACGTCTCGCCCGAGAACCATATGTACTACTACAATACTTATTTACAATGAACACATTACTGCACTGAAATGCAACATAAACATTCTGTAGAAGGAGTTGGTCACCAATAAATCCTTTAGGCTTCAAATTGAATTTCATTGGTTGTTGAGCTTTTTATGGCTGCTGTCAGGTTATTGAAAATGTATGTTCCTGAATAATGCACACCTTTTTGTACAAGAGTAAGTGACTTTAAATCCTTGTGAAGATTATTCTTATTTCTAGTATTGATTCCATGAATTGAGCTTTTGGTTTGAAAAAGTGATATATTTTTAATGACAAATTTCATTAAGGAAGAAATATATTGCAATGCCATAGTTAGTATCCCTAGTTCCCTAAACAGCCTTCTGCAGGATGTTGTTGAGTTCACACCACATATAACTCTTATTGCACATTTTTGTGCCCAGAAAACGCTAGCTTGGCTTGATGAATTACCCCAAAAAATAATCCCATTATAGAATGAATGTAAGCATAGTATGCCAGCTTTTTCATTTTTATATCCCCTATGTCTGACACAATTCACATTGCAAATAGTGATTTCTTAAGACGCTTCAGCAGTTCTGTGGTGTGCTCTTCCCAGTTGAATTTATTATCAAGCTGCAATCCCAAGAATTTAACATTGTCCACTTCTTCTATCTGCTTGTTGTAGGACACCCCTTACAAGTTCTGAACTGCATGTAGTGTGATTTTTTCAAAGTTTAGTGACAAAGATTGGCTAGGAACCAGTGATCAATGTCCACAAATATTTTATTAGCTGATCTTTCTAAGACTATATTTGATTTGCTATTTATTGCAATGTGTGTGTCGTCGGCAAATAAAACGAACTTGGCACCTGGTAATGTTACTGATGAAAAGTCATTGATATCCACAAGAAAAAGGGCCCTAAGATGGCACCTTGTGGAACCCCACATGTAATTAGTTCCCAGTTGGATGATGCCTGATAGCTTAATACATGTCTCTTTTCTAATAATGCCCTTTGTTTCCTGCCAGAGATACAAGATTTGAACCATTTTGCATCATTTCCTGTTACACCATAATATTCTAATTTACTTAAAAGGATATTGTGATTTATGCAGTCAAATGCATTTGACAGATCACAAAATATACCAATTGCCTCCAGTTTTTTGTCTAATGAATTAAGTACATTTTCACTGTAAGGGCAGATAGCCTTCTCAACATCAGAACCCTCTACATCTACATCTACATGACTACTCTGCAATTCACATTTAAGTGCTTGGCAGAGGGTTCATCGAACCACAATCATACTATCTCTCTACTATTCCACTCCCGAACAGCGAGCGGGAAAAACGAACACCTAAACCTTTCTGTTCGAGCTCTGATTTCTCTTATTTTATTTTGATGATCATTCCTACCTATGTAGGTTGGGTTCAACAAAATATTTTCGCATTCGGAAGAGAAAGTTGGTGACTGAAATTTCGTAAAAAGGTCTCGCCGCGACGAAAAACGTCTATGCTGTAATGACTTCCATCCCAACTCGTGTATCATATCTGCCACACTCTCTCCCCTATAACGTGATAATACAAAACGAGCTGCCCTTTTTTGCACCCTTTCGATGTCCTCCGTCAGTCCCACCTGGTAAGGATCCCACACCGTGCAGCAATATTCTAACAGAGGACGAACGAGTGTAGTGTAAGCTGTCTCTTTAGTGGACTTGTTGCACCTTCTAAGTGTCCTGCCAATGAAACGCAACCTTTGGCTCGCCTTCCTGACAATATTATCTATGTGGTCCTTCCAACTGAAGTTGTTCGTAATTTTAACACCCAGGTACTTAGTTGAATTAACAGTCTTGAGAATTGTACTATTTATCGAGTAATTTCTTTTGGAACTCATGTGGATCATCTCACACTTTTCGTTATTTAGCGTCAACTGCCACCTGACACACCATACAGCAATCTTTTCTAAATCGCTTTACAACTGATACTGGTCTTCGGATGACCTTACTAGAAGGTAAATTACGGCATCATCTGCGAACAGTCTAAGAGAACTGCTCAGATTGTCACCCAGGTCATTTATATAGATCAGGAACAGTAGAGGTCCCAGGACGCTTCCCTGGGGAACACCTGATATCACTTCAGTTTTACTCGACGATTTGCCGTCTATTACTACGAACTGTGACCTTCCTGACAGGAAATCATGAATCCAGTCGCACAACTGAGACGATACCCCATAGCTCCGCAGCTTGATTAGAAGTCGCTTATGAGGAACGGTGTCAAAAGCTTTCCGGAAATCTAGAAATATGGAATCAACTTGAGATCCCCTGTCGATAGCGGCCATTACTTCATGCGAATAAAGAGCTAGCTGCGTTGCACAAGTGTGATGTTTTCTGAAGCCATGCTGATTACGTGTCAATAGATCGTTCCCTTCGAGGTGATTCATAATGTTTGAATACAGTATATGCTCCAAAACCCTACTGCAAACCGACGTCAATGATATAGGTCTGTAGTTAAATGGATTACTCCTACTACCCTTCTTGAACACTGGTGCGACCAGCGCAATTTTCCAATCTGTAGGTACAGATCTATCGGTGAGCGAGCGGTTGTATATGAGTGCTAAGTAGGGAGCTATAGTATCAGCGTAATCTGAACGGAACCTAATCGGTATACAATCTGGACCTGAAGACTTGCCCGTATCAAGCGATTTGAGTTGCTTCACAACCCCTAAGATATCTTCTTCTAAGAAACTCATGCTAGCAGAGTTTAGAAATCCAAACTGTTACTTTGACAGTATGTTATTTGTGATAAGATGGTTATAAAGCCCACTGTACATTACCTTTTCTAAAAATTTTGAGAGCGCTGGCAAAAGTGTAATTGGATGGAAATTTGATGCTATTTCTTTATCTCCCTTCTTAAACAATGGCTTAACTTCAGCATATTTCAACCATTCAGGAAATATTCCACTGATAAATGACTGGTTACACAGATAGCTGAATATGTTACTTAACTCAGAATCACATTATTTAATTAACTTTGTTGATATTTCATCATACCCACTAGATGTGTTTGATTTTAAAGATTTTATGATGGACATTACTTCTGCTGGGGTAGTGAGGTCAAATTCATATAATGGTAGTTACATGAAATGTTTGGTCTGAGGTATTGCATAGTAGCATCTACAGAAACTCACAACCCCATAGTTTCAGTAACAGTTACAAAATGTTTGTTAAAAAGTTCTGCAACACTATACATTTCTGTCACCAATGTATCATTTACTCTTAATGCTATTTGTCCCTCTTCATGTCTGGTTCTTTCGGTCCCCTCCTTTACTATATCCCATATTGTCTTTATTTTTTTATTTGATATGACTCTCTTTTCCTTGTAATATATGTGCTTTGATGCCCATATTACGTTGTTTATTGCTTTGCAGTATTTAATGTAATATGCTATAGCATCAACATCAGAACTGTTTCGGATTGACAGATATAGTTTTCTTTTTGTTTTACAAGATATATCTATTCCTTAAGTAATCCATGGCTTCTTTGTAGACTTTGCTCTTATCTTGGGGGGAAACAGTGTTCAAATAAGGTAAGCAGTTTATACAGTAAGCAGATTGAGAAGGATGTAGGTTTCAGTAGTTATTCAGAGATGAAGAGGCTCACATGGGATAGAGAAGCATGGATAGCTGTATCAAACCAGTCTTAGGACTGAAGACCAGAACAACACCAGTCACCTTAGCCTTACCTAAAGCTCAGTGCAGAGTCCTGTACTCAAGTGAAAAGTTGCTCACAGAGATAATACAACAAATCTGAAATCTCCACAAATGCAGATGAAAATTAAAATGTCAAGCTACACAAAACTACTGAAGTGATCAACATGTTTTGATGGTATAACTGCAGATTTTCATTACTGAGGAAAAGAAATATTATATATACCACCTTCAGTCTACATTCTTGGAGGTCATAAAGACCTTTCATCAAGATAAATCAATCATTTAATGGAAAATGAATTTTACAGGAAATTCTATGAGACAGAAGTGTGCCCATCCAAGCAAGAATAGTACTATTGTCGTATTGATGGTATCCTATATGTTGATTGCACAAAGAGTATTTGAGTCTGTTATCTTGAGGTTTGGATATTTTTTTGATAAACCCCTGTAATTTCCAATAATGGAGTTCTTGCTGTAACTTCACTGTGGTTTTGTAAAATAGTAAAAGTTGGCTATTGGTGCTCAGGTGAATATGCTTCTTACCTGAAGTCTTCTGATTTTTCCTGCCTTTTGCTTCCGCTGAACACTGCAGTGATACTGTCAAGCTTGAGTGCTTCAGTGAATTTGATAGCGCAATTGGAAAACAGATCTCACATATATTGCACCATTCCATCTGATTGTAATTTTGCATCAGGTGACACATTAAATGAAGACTCTGTGTTATATACATTGAAAAATGGGAAGCTGATTTTGGTGCTAAATATGGGATAGATAGATACTGATACTGCAAAACTAGTTAATGAAATAGCTGCTTTCAGGATCCAGGTGAAGGAGTTGACAAAGTGAATTTGGATATTTGAACTCTTTTTGGAGTACTTGTTATGAGATGCTTAGTCAAACATGGAAATAGGTTTAGTATAATTATGACAGTTCAGTGACTGTATCGTCTCGTGAACTCAGTTTCAACAAATTAAAGATTTTAAAAAAAACTTAAGGCCGAGTATGTGTGAAATCAGACCATCAGATTTAGATCTCTTGCTCATAGAATTATACACATCTGCTAAACTTGACTTCAGTATCATAATGAGTGAGTTTGCTTTGATCAAAGTAAGGAAATGTAAAGTAAAATTATAATAAAAACAATTTCTGTTGAGCAATAGTTACTCAGTTTTTAATTATAACCCTTTTTGTTTCAAATGAATAATTTATGCATTATAAATAATGTGTGAGGTGCAAACAATATCTGTTCTTTATTATACATCATTCAAAAATCAATGTACAGTAGCCACCATAAACAGTAGGATATAGATTTTGTTTTACCTTCAGTTTTTTTAGAAAATTTTTATAATTTGTAATTTATTAATACAGTGTAAAGACACTTCAGCTATCAAGATATTAGCAGTAAATTTTCAGAGTGTTCGGAATAAAGTTCCTGAATCTACTGCCCTCCAGGAAGCGTGTGGCGCACCAATTATTCTCGGGATTGAGACCTGGCTGAACCCTGACATAGGAAGTTCTGAAATATTTAGTGAGGGTTGAAACGTGAATCGGTAAGACAGATTAGACACCGTAGGAGGTGGTGTCTTCATTGCAGTTGACAAAAATATTTTGGCTGCTGAGTTTGAAGTAGAGTGTGATTGTGAAGTTATCTGGACATGTTTAACATAGCCAGGAAAAATAAAGTTAATTGTTGGGTGTTATTACTTGCCACCAGGTTCCACCATGACGGTTCTAGAATCATTCATTGTGAGTCTACACTCTGTATTGCGGAAGTACCTGGATCATGCTATATTAGTCGGAGGCGACTTCAACATAACTAGTATAGACTGGGATGTCTATGGATTCATTACAGGTTGTACAGACAAGCCATCATGTGAATTACTTTTGAACACATTATCTGAAAACTGTCTTGAGAAGCTAAATCAACAGCCAACGCATAATTGAAATATTTTAGATCTGGTAGCCACGAACAGACCAGACCATATCGACGGTGTCAGTGCTGAGACAGGGATTAGTGATCGTGATGTTGTCATTATGACTATGGTTACGAAAGTTAAAAAGTCGCTTGGTCAAGAAGGCTAGGAGAGTATTCTTACTAGAAAGAGCAGATACACTGTTGTTAGCACCCCACTTAGTAAATGAATCGACTTCATGTACTTCCGGTACAATGGACGTGGAAGAATTATGGTCAAATTTTAAATGCATTGTAAATCACGCATTGGACAAGTATGTGCCGAAAAAGTGGGTTACGGACGGAAAAGACCCACTGTGATTTAACAGCACAATTCGGAGAATGCTCAGGAAGCAAAGGCAGTTACACTCGCGGTACAAACAAGATCGAGAGAATGAGGAAAGGCAAAAGTTTGTAGAGATTCGTACTGTTGTAAAAAGAACGATGCACGAAGCATACAGCCACTACCACCATCACACCTTAGCAAAAGATCTTGCTGAAAACCCAAGGAAATTCTGGCCTTACATAAAATCGGTAAGTGGGTCGAAGGCTTCCGTCCAGTCACTCACTGATCAGTCTGACCTGGCAACAGAAGACAGCAAAACAAAAGCTGAAATTTTAAATTTAGCATTTGAGAAATCTTTAACCCAGGAGGATCATACAAACATACCGCCGTTTGAGTCTCGTACAGATTCCCCTATGGAGGACATAGTAATAGAAAATCCCTGGGCTTGTGAAGCAGCTGAGTGGGTTGAAAATAAATAAATCGCCAGGTTCTGTTGGGATTCGAATTCAGTTTCACAGAGAGTACTCTACTGCATTGGCTCCTTACTTAGGTTGCATTTATCGCGAATCTCTTGCCCAACGTAAAGCACAGGTGACGCCTGTATATAAGAAGGGTAGAAGGACGGATCCTCAAAATTACAGACTAATATCCTTAACATCGTTATGTTGCAGGATTCTCGAACATAAACTCAATTCGAATATAATGAATTTCCTTGAGACAGAGAAGTTGCTGTCCATGCATCAATACGCCTTTCAAAAGCATCGCTCCTTCAAAACGCAACTCGTCCTTTTTCACACGATATCTTCCGAACCATGGATGAAGGGTATTAGACGGATGCCATATTCCTTGACTTCCAGAAAGAATTTGACTCATTGCCCTACTGCAGACTCCTATCTAAGGTACGAGCATATGGGATTGGTTCCCAAATATGTGAGTGGCTCGAAGACCTCTTAAATAATAGAACCCAGTACATTGTCCACGATGGTGAGTGCTCATTGGAGGTGAGGGTATCATCTGGAGTGCCCCAGGGAAGTGTGGTAGGTCTGCTGTTGTTTTCTATCTACATAAATGATGTTTTGGATAGGGTGGATAGCAATGTGCAGCTGTTTGCTGATGATGCTATAGTGTACGGGAAGGTGTCGTCGTTGAGTGACTGTAGTAGTATACAAGATGACTTGGACAGGATTTGTGATTGCTCTAAAGAATGGCAGCAAACTCTAAATATAGATAAATGTAAATTAATGCAGATGAATTGGAAAAAGAATGTTTGAATACTCCATTAGTAGTGTAGCGCTTGACACAGCCACGTCGATTAAATATTTGGGCGTAACATTGCAAAGGGATATGAAGTGGGACAAGCATGTAAAGGCAGTTGTGGGGAAGGCGGATAATTGTCTTTGGTTCATTGGTAGAATTTTGGAAAGATGTGGTTCGTCTGTAAAGGAGACTGCTTATAAAACACTAATACGACCTATTCTTGAGTACTGTTTGAGCGTTTGGGATCCCTATCAGGTTAGATTGAGGTTGGACATAGAAGCAATTCAGAGCCGGGCTGCTAGATTTCTTACTGGTGGGTTTGATCATCATGTGAGTGTTACAGAAATGCTTCAGGAACTCGAGTGGGAGTCTCTGGAGGAAAGGGGGTGTTCTTTTCGTGAATCGCTACTGAGGAAATTTAAAGAAGCAGCATTTGAGGCTGACTGCAGTACAGTTTTATTGCTGCCAACTTATATTTCACAGAAAGGCCACAAAGATAAGATTAGGGCTCATACAGAGGCATATAGGCAGTCATTTTTTCCTCGTTCTGTTTGGGAGTGGAACAGGGAGAGAAGATGCTAGTTGTGGTACGAGGTACCCTCTGCCACTCACCGTATGGTGGATTGCCAAGTATGATTGTAGATGTAGATGATGCAATAATAGTTTGTTTAAGTAAAGATTTATAATAATGCTTCATTTTTATTAAACCTACATAGAAAATTGTTAAATTCACTGACTTACCCTAAAAATACTGCAGAAAAATAGTTTTCTTGGGAGATGGTGATTAGGGTGTGGGAGGGGGGGAGCTTTGTTTTGGCACATAAGTTTGGCATTAACGAATATCATCAATGTGTGGACACTACATTCTAATACCAGATGAATCCCATACAAAATGTTTGTGAAGAGCCCTTGATGGCGTCCACATGTAGCATGACGTGAGAGAACATTTTAAGATCTTTGTAAATGAAAATTGGGAAATGTGGGTTGTTTCTGTGGAGGGATAGTGTGTATGAAGAGAAATGCAGTTCTTGATCTCCCATATAAGAAGGGAGGATCTCAGTGTTGGTAGCTATTGGTAGGTGATGATATGATGATGTATAAAATCAGATATATCTACCACATTACAAAGAAGGAGCTCTGAAACTGATGGCCCTGGTCCATCACTATATTTCTCAGGCAGCCAAACTGTGAGATTCATGTCATGAGAAAGGTTTGTGTGACCATATCTGCCAAAAAGTCCATGATGGATACTGCTTCCACTCAGTAGGTGGGCCTATTAGTAGCCAAAAATATATTCTAAGAGCCTTGCACAGCGATGAGAGGTCCAACCAGGTTGATCTGAATGTGAGAAAAATGTTGTGTAGGCTCCTTGGAGGAACCACTAGTTTTATGGATACAGTATCCCATCTTAGCAGATAGGCAAACCAAACAAGTCTTTAATGACGACCTGCCATCACACCTCACACATGGCCACACAAATCTGTCAGTACCAATTCATATGGTCCTGCTGGCTCCACGATGTGCAAGTCCATGGATGGTATTAAAGACTTGTTTCCGAAAACACATCAGAACTAAAGGGCTTAAACATTTTTGAGAAATGTCACAGTATACAAGGAAACTGGCCATTGTTAACTTCTGTAGGTGTAGCCCCATATTATGTTTCTTGATAAGTTCTGCATCTACAGATCAGTGTCTCGCACTGTAGTCAGTTGCATAAAGTCAAGGCCTGTAGAAGTCACATTTATTCTAGAGAAATAATCAGCTATAACATTATCAGCACCTCATACGTCACAGGTATCAGTAGTATACTGACCAATAAATTCCAGCTGGTGGAACTGTCTAAGTGAGAAAGAGTGACGAGAGATGCTGAAGGCAATGAAACCAATGTGCGAATGGTAAAAACTGTGAATTTAAGCACTTCTGCATTCGGTCTGAAATCCTTAACGGCTTCATAGACTACCAAAAATTCCATTCCACAGGAACTTCATTTTGTTTGTGACTCTTACAGTTTTCTGGCAAATAACACTGGTGGCTGCCATGTATCACTTACTTGCTGTTCTAGGTCCACTATTATCATGGTGTGGCCAGCAATAACTACAATAGTTAGAGGTACAGAGGGAGTAGGATATGCTATGAGCACTGGATCCAATAAGAAGGCCTTGACCTTGTTGAATGCTGATTGCATCTCTGGAGTCCATGTGATAGGGCGTTATCCTCTTGAAGCTGGGCTTGAGAGGTTGTGGTGTGGGGAGATGGTAGCTCTAGAAGTTTCCCATACCCAAAAAATAGTACAAGAGTCTCAGACTGAGTCAAGTCAACCTTATTTTGTAAAGGCAAAATGCCAGAAGAGGTAACCGGGTGATCTTTCTGCCTGAGCAGACATTTGTTTCTATTGATTCGCATCCTGTAATGTGACAGTCTATGAAAAATAAACTGATATGTTTGTCAGATTCCATAGCAAAATTTGAAAAAATCAACACATTTTTGAGACACATGAAACAGAAGGGCAAGCCATGAAGCACTTCACTGATGAAACACTGCCATGTGTGTGCTGCTGTCTTTGATAGATCTGTCAGTTCCACTGGAATCTGGTGACATGCTATTTGGAAATCAATAATGCTGAATAGCTGAGCACGTCGTAATACAGCTGTAAAGTTATGGAGGTGTGGAATGGGGTGACAGTCAGGAGTCATCTGCACACTTTTGAGGTGCCAACCTGTGGATTTTGGAAGCAACTGGTGGTCCTAGCATAGTACAAATGTGGTTTCTGGTGCTGTGCAGTGTCCTAGGGAGGGGAACAGTAGCTGTTTCATGTTGTGCAGGTCACCCATGTAGCAATGTCATCTTGTAACATTGAAAATATGAGTCTTAGACATCCTGAATCTGTTAATTTGAGTATGTAACACATCATTGTCCACAATAATGCATATTTTTCTTCGTTCAAGATTGCTACTCTCTCAAGTAATTCACTAAAAATGTTCACTATGGTAAGACTTTTTTTAAGAAAGACACTTCTGTATTGATGGGTAAACATTCAGACATCGCTCAATGGGTGCTGTATCCAGAAATGTTGTATTTTTCAGTTTGTGAGCAATATGTGAATAGCTGGTTTGTCTATAACTGTCTCACTGTTCATATAGAGTTTGCCCTTCTTTAAAGACATGTCCATGAGAAAATGGTGAAAAGAAGAACAGGGTCAGTGACATCAGCAATCAGAAATGTTCACTGCAAGATCTTTGTGAATCCCAAACTCATGACCTCACGACATTGTCTGAAACTAAGTATCTTTGAGTTATTCACAGCAGTGAGCCAGAAGATCACTCTTCACATTTTGCTGATAGTACACTGAATGCAGTCCAGAGTTGATTGAAAATCACACTGCAGTTTTCCTGGGCATACAAGCAGTGTGGTGTAATAAAACTCTTAACAGTGGAATGTCAGCCGGACATGCCTGGTAGAGTCAGAAATCTACCTCCTTGTGACTAAGTTCCACAGCTTACATTAGCCCATATGAAACACAAATTCTTGTAGTGCTGTGCTGTAGGCTCTTTACATGAGACTGGTCAGTCATGCTGATACTCAGTCATTGTCTTCATTTGAGTAGTTGCATAGAGAGGTGCATCTTTTAGCCAGCCATCCAAAGTGAAAATGATACCAACACTGTCTAAAGTGCTGACATCATGGTGAGTGCTGCATAGTCTGGTAGGCTGGGGGCTACTGGGATCAGTGGAACTAGCAGGAATAGCTGTTGGAGAGTGCTGTACTGAGCTAACTAGTTCTGCCAGTGGAAGCTGCTCCCTTCTACCAGCCTCCAGTGTAGCTGCAATTGCGATGCCATTTTCTGTTAGTGGGGTTCCACTTGCATTATCATGTAACAGTGTACTATATATTTCGTCAGCAATGAGTAACTGAAGTCCAAATTTGAAGTGTTGACCACAGGAAGTCACTGTTTTAGCACTGCAGGGCACACTTCAAATTTGGACACTAGAGACCAGAAATGATGCCAGAATATAGTAAGCAATTTGTCAATGATAACTTCACTTGTCAAGACTTCTGGTATTTAAAGGTCTGTTGGTTTATACACTCACCAAAATATGTTGTCTTTAAGGTGTGTGTATTTGCACAGCTGTGGAGTGTCAAGCATATCAGACAATAACAGCAAGGTTTGAGAATCTACAATGATCAGAAAAAATTGAAGGCTCTTGATACCATAGAGGGAAATGAAACTTCTAGGAGCTGGAAGCATCTGGCTGTTGCAGCACGTGTGACGGATGCCGCATTTTCCTCACAGCATGGAAGATGCAATGCTGTAAGTTGTCCATGAGCTGGAAGTCATGCAAAGTACCTGGTCCTTCTCCAAAATTTATTGCCATTGGCGGAAATTAGTTACTCCCTCTGAGATACAAAACAACTGACCTGATGAAGTGGTGTCCACAGTAGCTGGCAGAGTATCCTCACCTTTGAAATGTTTGTCATCTGCCATGGCACTTGTTGGGGTCACCGTTTGTGGGAATAATGATCAACAATTAAGTGTGAACAAGATTAGTGACACACACTTTATTAATTTACCAAAAAAATACATGTAACACACAATGGAGAACAAAACGAGAAGACAATGGCAGGAAAAGACAAACCAAACAGTTTACAACAAAGAACTCATCAGTAAGAAAACAAAGATGTTCCACACTTTTGTCTTGGTCTTAATGTTCAACTAATTGTGTCACCACAAATTCATTGGAAACTATAATTCATGCTGATACATAAGAACTTGAATCTCACCAAGTGGTCTGTGTGGAAAATAATTAAAATGAAGCAACAACTATTTGCATTTAACTACCATTGCAATACTAAGCTCTTCATTTTTTACTACAAGAAACTGAGCACCCTGCTCCAAATTAATTTTGAAAGTACTAATACTTTGCACATGAAGGCTTAAGTAAAGAAGTTTAACTCTATCAATGTCTCATCAAGACACCAAAATCTTTGTAGATATTCAAATGATTTATTTTCCAAATGGCAGACAATCATGACTAACTACACAAAGTACCACATAATAAGCCTGTGGAGTTGTGCATAATTAGTCACAATTTGTTTCTAACTGTGGGGACCATGTGCTGCCACAGATGTACATAAATCATTTCTAGTACAAGTCTTAAAGACTGTTAATGTGACATAACAATACTTATGGTATATTGCTGAAGATGAGTATGTAGCCCCGTATTACCTCAGCATAATAAAAGTAAAACTAAGCCTATGGATCTTATGTCAACATTTTTGTCATGAAATTGAAGTTCCTGAGTTTAGTTCAAGCTGCTGAGTTACAAGTGATAAAAAGATTTATGAAAACTCTAATTTCATCTAATTTTGATTCACATAATTGTACATTTTAGTTAAACCCAGTAAATTTTATAAGATGACAGATGTGGTTCCTCTCCTTTACAGCCTCCTTCAGGTCATGTTTTAGTAATAACATTACATATATCAGAAAAGAGAATGAAGGTTATACTCTAATTGTCTACTTCCATAAAAATATATCCTTCTGGCTCAGTTGTCATCCACATATGTGCCACCTGGAATAATAGTTTAAAATATAGTTACTGTGAGTATGATACCAGGAGTTCATTAAACACACCAATCTAGTTACTGTAAGATATGGTTTATATGTTTGTGTCAGTGTTAACATTTTCAGTTAACAATGCTATTGATAACACTATGCCATCAACACACTTTCTTATTCACTTCACTTTTCATTTGAAACAAAGCTCTTACTCTTTGGGTCAAATACGAGGGTGGGAACGTAAATAATGGCAACCTTTTATTCACAACCGATACTAAAGAGTTACAGGTTTGCACCGGTTACTGTTCTTCAAAGTAGTCACCAGCATTGTGTAGAACTCATTGTCAGCAATGTGGAAGGCATAGTATACCGTTAGCAGACCATGTTCTGTTCATGGTGCGAATGGAGTGGTCTACTGCCTGTCGACTCTCTGGAACAGTTCTGAAGAGAATGCCACAAAATGGTTCCTTCATCTTTGGAATCAAACCTAAGTCACAAGGCCTTTAGTACATGGAGTATGGTGGATTGTACAATACTTCCCAGTCCCATCAACAGAACAGAGCAGCCACAGCTTGCCCTGTATGCGCCCGCGCATTGTTGTGCAATACGATGGGTGGTTTGCGGAGAAAGTGTCGCCAATTCTTTCGCAAAAGTGCTCGCAGGTGATGCTCCAAAAATGAACAGTAATACTGTGCATTGATGGTCTGCTGTGGAGGAATGTAATGCATTACGATAACACCATCACAGTCGAACATGAGAATCACCATATCTTTAGACTGCTCCATTTGCACCATCAACAGAACAGGCTCTGCTAACAGTATACTACGCCTTCCACATCAGTAGCAAAGGGTTCTACACTATGCTGGTGACTACATTGAAGGACAGTGACAGGTGCAAACATGTAAGTCTTTTGTATGAGTTGTGAATAAATAGTTTCCACTATTTATGTTAAACCCCTCATAAATCTTATAGTGAGAATATCTCAACAACACAAACTACATAAACACCACATGGATTAGGCCTTAAGCTGACTGCTGCCTACAAGGCAGTACTCGGAGCAATCTATGAGCATTGGACATGTAATTGGCATGTAGCCAATCCCTCCTGCTATTATTGCTAGTGGATGGATCCTGGTGAAGCCACTGCTTCTTTATTCAAGCAGCTCCTTGCTTGGCCTTATGAGTCTGAGTGGACCCTGTTACAGACCTCCCAACCCAGAAAAAAATCTGAGGAGGGACCAAAAATCAAACTTGAGCCTTCTGCACCAAAGGCAGTGACACTAACTGTCTGTCTAGAGATCAAGTAATTAGAATTTTTTTTTTCATCGTACAATTATCTCTATCATCATCCACACAGAAACACAAAATATCATTTACTGCTTGTTTTCCTTCCACTAAATGATGCAGAATTATATTTCAGGGTTAGTCCTTGTATTCTCAGATGATGTTATTCACATGGCAATGAGGCATCCAGAAGAGCAGGGTATGTCATTTTGTGATGTATGTCTGAAATAGTATTCAAGTGCACCAGAAATGTAACTCTTGCATCCCTTTATGTTAATTCCATCATTACATTCCTGGTTCATCACATAAATGCAATTCATGAGAACTGCAAGAATCAGTCAGTAGGAACTAATTTAATAACTGATTGCCTCTTGAATAATTGGTCATTAATGCATATTATAATTTTCACATTACAATTCACATTTGATTTAGAGTGGACTTGCTACAGAAATCTCAGTTTTTCAAATTTATAACGAAAATCTTTCTGGTGACACATTCTTTTATTTTGTTCAACAGTTTTCTCAGTACCTTAAATAAAACCTTTCGTTGTATTCTGTTACTGAAACATACTACAGAAAATCATTGCATCTAGTACCAGTATGTCTCCAAACATACAGGGTACGTTAATGTATAATTTAATGGCATTGTTAAACTATTTTCAAGAACAGAGGTTCTTAACAGAAAGGTGTATCTGACTGAAATAATGAGGTTTGTGGCAGATGAAGGATACAACTTATCCTTCCAAACTAATGTATTTGGTGGTTTAGGCATAAGTCGACTTTGACAGGATTATTTGTGTATGTGTGTGTGTGTGCGTGTGTTTGTGTTTTAATGGCTGGCATATTATCTCAATAACAGTGAGAAAATCGTCACTTGAAGAGAGTATATCACATTAACATAACTAAGCTGACACTCAAAACAGTATAGTTCAATGGATTAAACATACATAGCCTATGATGGAGGAGTTAAGTCATCTACTATCACTCAGTAAGATAGAGTTGAAGTAAGAGTCGATTAATTTATTTTACTGACAGCATGAAGTACCTGGCATTTATGTGATGTATTTTAATATGTAAATCTAATTATCTGAATGGTAGTATTGTAATGCATTCATTGTTATATAAACTAATGTATGTCTGCTTCATATGTCATTTATTTGTCTTAATATATTTGTGAAGATCCGTGATATAACTGTCAGATATTTCATACCTCCTTTTCAACAACTGAAGTAACTAGTACATGTTTACTTCTCTAGGTTGCTGTTGTACCAACAGAATATGGACATGCATTTCATATAGAAGTTTTAGATGAGGATAAAGTATATGGATGGAGATTTAAGACAGAGCCTGAAGAGAAGCAACAATTTCTTTTAGGAAATTTGTGTAGCCACCTCGTTCAGTTCAAGGAACATCCATTTGTAGGATTTTAAAAAAATGCATTTTGTGTGCAGGTTATGTTGCTTTCCTGTTATGTCACACACCAAAATTATATATGACCATTGTGTGTAGTTTTGAGCAAGAAATACATTCTGGTATCTTCCGTTTTTTGCATTCACTTAAGTTACAAAGTATTATTTAAAGTACATCTGTCTATGAGTGTGATTTGAAAATTCATCTAATTTTTTAGCTCTGTGCCTCCAGTGTGAGATATAATAACACTTGCGTGCTCCAACAGTAGCTTTCAACAGATTAATTGTATGTTTGTTATGCTTTTTTTTTTTTTCCAAAGTTATCTTTAAGGTTTCTTACACTATTGTAATTGCTGACACATTTTTATGAATATGTGATTAAATTTTTATGAGCAAATAAATGGGAACAGGTTATTGACACTTTGATGATTGTACTAGTGTTTAATATGCAGTGAGCTATGATATTTATGAATTTAAAAAGGCATATAGCATTGTGGTCATTATTGATGTACATGATTTTCTTGTAGCTCACAATGTAGCAGCAGGTTAATTGGGGACACCCTTCTTTCGGTACACTACATAAATTTACTTACTTTTAAAGAATCATCATGTAAATTCATGCTGCAAATATGTAAGCAACTAAAATTCTTATAAAAAGCAATAAAAAGGACTGTAACTGATATTTGGGCTGTTGTCTCTTAAGGAGGTTTTAATTTATGAGTTGATTTATCCAGCTTCTGATTCACTCGAGTGAAAGATTTAGTTTGACTATATCTCTCCTAATTTTGATTGATTTTTCTAATTCCACTTTTCCAATAATATACATCAATAATATCACATCCTTAACTAATTATCAGAAAGCTCATCCATTTAATATTAATGCCACTGGTGACAAATTGTGTCCCACATCACAATAGTGCCTACCTGCATTGTCCATCCTGCTCATTAGTCTCGATGATCAAAGTGCTGTAGGACAGCTGTAAATTGATTTCCAGGAATTATACTAACAATGTACACTACAAAAACATTCAAGTAATGTGCCTTTTCCCACACTTATTATGACCACAAACATTATGATGAACAGATCCAGTTTCATATCAGATGTAGTATGCAAGTAGGTAACCATCACTTTACTGTGTTACTGTACAGAAAAGTAGCATTAATGAAGTAGGCACACTATAAAGTCAGAGTTCTTTCTTAACCCAGTCATAAAAGAATGCAGTGGCTGTGTAATAATAAAACAATGCACACATTGAAAACAAGTTTGTACAAAATCATACACTTTATCAAAGTTAACGTATTGACTGATGTTTATATCTTGAGTGAAAAATACTGGTGGCTGACTTTCATATAATGTTACAAACTGAAACATTCATGTATATTTTATTTATGTTTTACTTCATTGCTTGGCAGCCATGACTTTCACAGAGATTTTGAACACAGTGAATGACACCAACAGCCTGACTGTTATGTGCTGGTGCATGCTATATAAAGACAGGTTTATGAATGTATTGTGACTCTGGAAATTAGATTTTGGTTTGAAAAAAGGCTAGGTTAAATTTAGTTAATTCAGATGGACTATATGTAAGACAGTAATCTTATTTAAAATATGTGGTGGCTTAGAAAAATACAAAAGATCATGGAACAGTGTTACAGCAGCCATTTTAGGAATAACCCTCTCAGAAGTACAGGGAACATATTTAGGTTTACAATTGTTTCTGCCAAGTTCTACTAAACCTTAAACAATGGCTTAATAACCTAGTGATGGATATCATTTGGTCCAGGAAATTTAAATTGACAAAAGTATGGTGGTAAAAGTTGGACTCTAAGAAGCACAATGGATAAACTTGAAATAGAAAATCTAGGTATGATTTAATTTTAACATTAAGTACGTGTTAAGTTAGCCAAGATGCAAAGGAACTAATGATATTAGCTGCCAGTGGGCATTGATGTAAAACAGTGGGGATGTTGAAAATTTGTATGAGACTGGGATTCAAAGCTGGGTCTCCTGCTCACTAGGCAGAAGTGCTGACCACTGCACCATCAGGAAACAGTTGTCATAACTATTGCACAGACTACTCTAGCATCTATCCTGTTACATCCTTATTCTAAACTTCTCCACACACTACTGATGTAGTGACACTTGCCCATTATCCTCATTACTCACAGTATTTCATTGATTCATGTAACAGTTCAAGCATTATGTGCATATGCACTGAAGTGACTGAAGTGATCATTGGGTGTCCCCACCTCAGCTATGTGGGTGATGTCTTCATTCTGACATCTCCAAAAGAACCAACCCCATTGTGACCCTGCAGCTACTATGAAGCAATATGCAAAGGAATGAGATTAGTTGTCAGTGGGAGTCGATGTAAATCACTGGGGTAAATTGAAAATTTTTGCTGGACCAGGATTCATATCCAGGTTTCCTGCTTACTAGGCCAATACACTGACCGCTGCGCCATCCAGACACAGTGGTCATTGCGGCTGCATAGACCAACCTAAAATGCCTCCCATCAGAACTAAATTCTCAACCTATCCACACACTACTGACATAACACCCCTTGCCCATTATCTTCATTTCTTGTGGCATTTCACCAATTCCCATAAGAGATTGAGTGAGTGGGCATCCACACTAAAATGATCATTCTTTGCGCTCACCTTAATTATGTATGTGGTGTCTGTACTTTCAGGTATGTCTGAAAGAACAAACACCATTTTGATCTTATAGCCACTATGAATCAAGATGCAAAGGCATTAATGGCTTTAGCTGCCAGTGGGCACTCATATAAATCAATAGAACAGTTGAAAAATTGTGGCAGGCTACAATTTGAACCTGGGTCTCCTGCTCAATAGGCAGAACTACTGACCAGTCTACAATCAGGACACAGTGGTCATTGCAATTGCACGAACTACCCTAGCATTCCTCCCGTCAGACTTGTCCAAACACTAATGATGTAGTGATCGTTGCACAATATTCCCATTACTTGTGGCATTTCACCAATTCCCATAAGGTTTCAAGCATGGTGTGCATCCCCACTGAAGTGGTAGTTGGCCACCCACCTTAATTGTATACAAAAAGGTATGGCCAAAGTTTCAGGAAACATTCCTCACACACAAAGAAAGAAAATATGTTATGTGGACATGTGTCCAGAAACACTTACTTTCCATGTTAGAGCTCATTTTATTACTTCTCTTCAAATCACATTAATCATGGAATGGAAACACACAGCAACAGAACGTACCAGTGTGACGTCAAACACTTTGTTACAGGAAATGTTCAAAATGTCCTCCGTTAGCCAGGATACATGCATCCACGCTCCATCGCATGGAATCCCTGATGCACTGATGCAGCCCTGGAGAATGGCGTATTGTATCACAGCTGTCCACAATACGAGCACGAAGAGTCTCTACATTTGGTAAAGGGGTTGCGTAGACAAAAGCTTTCAAATGCCCCCATAAATGAAAGTCAAGAGGGTTGAGGTCCGGAGAGCATGGAGGCCATGGAATTGGTCCGCCTCTACCAATCCATCTGTCACCGAATCTGTTGTTGAGAAGTGTACGAACACTTCGACTGAAATGTGCAGGAGTTCCCTCGTGCATGAACCACATTTTGTGTCATACGTGTAAAGGCACATGTTCTAGCAGCACAGGTAGAATATCCTGTATGAAATCATGATAACGTGCTACATTGAGAGTAGGTGGAAGAACATGGGACCCAATCAAGACATCACCTACAGTGCCTGCCCAAACGTTCACAGAAAATCTGTGTTGATCATGTGATTCCACAATTGCGTGCAGATTCTCGTCAGCCCACACATGTTGATTGTGAAAATTTACAATTTGATCACTTTGGAATGAAGCCTCATACATAAAGAGAACATTTGCACTGAAATGAGGATTGACACAGTGTTCGATGAACCATTCGCAGAAGTGTACCTGTGGAGGCCAATCAGCTGCTGATAGTGCCTACACACACTGTACATGGTATGGAAACAACTGGTTCTCCCGCAGCAGTCTCCATAGAGTGACGCAGTCAACGTTACCTTGTACAGCAGCAACTTCTCTGACGCTGACATTAGGGTTATTGTCAACTGCATGAAGAATTACCTCATCCATTGCAGGTGTCCTCGTCATTCTAGGTCTTTTCCAGTCTCGGGTCATAGGCTGGAATGTGCTGTGCTCCCTAAGACGCCGATCAATTGCTTCCAACGTGTTCCTGCCAGGACACCTTCATTCTGGAAATCTGTCTCGATACAAACATACCACGCCACGGCTATTGCCCCGAGCTAATCCATACATCAAATGGGCATCTGCCAACACCGCATTTGTAAACATTGCACTGACTACAAAACCACGTTCGTGATGAACAATAACCTGTTGATGCTACATACTGATGTGCTTGATGCTAGAACTGTAGAGCAATGAGTCACATGTCAACACAATCACCAAATTCAAGATTACCTTCCTTCAATTGGACCAACTGGTGGTGAATCGAGGAAGTACAGTATATGCTGACGAAACTAAAATGAGCTCTAACATGGAAATTAAGCGTTTCCAGACACATGTCTACATAACATCTTTTCTATATTTGTGTGTGAGGAAAGTTTCCTGAAAGTTTGGCCGTACATTTTTGTAACACCCTGTATAAGTGATGTCTGTTCTTTCAGATGTGTCTGAAAGAATAGATGTCACATAGATAATTAAGCTGAGGACTGGCTCTGATCACTTCAGTGCAGATGCACACCACACTCAAAATCTTACCAGAATCATCAAAATACCATGAGTAATGAGGATAACTGGCAATGGGCACTGCATCAGTAGTGTGTGGATAGGTTGTGAATTTGGGTCTGACAGGAGGCGTGCTATGGTAGTCCACGCAGTTTGCGATGAATATTGTGCCCGGATGGCGCAGTGGTCAATGCATCATCCTAGTAAGCGGGAGACTGGTGCTCAAATCCTGGTCCAGGACAAAATTGCTACTTTCCCCATTGATTTATATCAGTGTCCACTAGCAGCTAGTGAAATTAACTCCTTTGCATCTTGATTCATAGTGGCTGCTGGATCAAAGTGGTGTCTGTCCTCTTGGACATTTCCAAAAGAACAGAACCACATATTTAAGTTAACTAGTTTCAGTAAAATCAAAATATGTTACTATAAAGTCTGGATGTCAGTCTCCATACATAGAGAAATCTATTAACTCAAAATGTTTTCCCCCTTGTGTACTCTAGAGATGGATTTTCAAGTAGTGTTTAATAAACATGTTTTTAAACAAAAGTAATTACAGATATGCAGTCAGCTCATCTTAAGACTAAAACTATGTTAATGAAACTGAAAGGAATCTGTATGAAATAATGAATGGATAGTTTTGTTTTGAGACTACCTGTACATGTTACAGAGAATCAGAATCAAACCGCATTAATAATTAGTTAAAAGATGGGAGATTCCAGTATGCTCTGTGTCATCACTCCCAGCAGGGTTGGGGAGTTTCTCTGCCCAGGGACTGGGTGTTTGTGTTGTCCTCATCACCATCATAATTCATGATAGTGGCTAGATTAGACTGTGTAAAACACAGGAGTGTGAAAAAATTGGGACTTTGTATGGGTGCCGATGACCACACAGTTGAACACCCCACAAACCAAACATCATCACCATCATCATCTGTTTCATCACATCCCCTCACCTCACTCACCTTTTTTATGTATACAGATTGATATTCACAAAATCTGACTGGAAATTTGATGGGAGGTGGCTGGTTTTTAAATACTCTTCTAAAGTCATAATAAACAAGGACAATTCAATTAATCGGATAATAAGAATATCACAAATATGTCATTAAATAGGCGATATACAAATGTTGGACAGTTTTATAGACATTACATATATATGCATATTGAAAATTTCTTTAAAAAATACAACTCCTTTTGCAACAATTTTTACTTTATTGCGAGGTATAGCCTCTCATTTCAAAGATCAAAGATATGGCTCCATTTCCCAAGCACTTATCTCAGTGCCTATGTTTTCATTCATTCTCAGCATTCAGTTTAGGCAACGTACTATGTCTGTAACGCAATATGTATTACTCCTAAACTTGAAAAAATTTATTCATACGATGTTGTGGATCTAACAACAGGTCATAATTACATATGATACAACAACTGTTACATAATTAAGCATAAACTCATTTATAAAGGATGGGAAAAAAGCACTCGGTCATCAGGCCACATGTGGCCCAGCAGAACCATCCAACCGCCATGTCATCCTCAGCTGAGGATGCGGATAGGTGGGGCGTGTGGTCAGCACACCCCTCTCCCGGTCATTATGATGGTTTTCTTTGACCGGAGCTGCTACTATTCGGTCAAGTAGCTTCACAATTGGCATCACGAGGCTGAGTGCACCCTGATAACCACATTCTCCAGTTATGAATACTTAACCATGAGTTCATGCCACATGATTTAATGAACGTAACTTTCTACCATACCTGATACTAAATCCCTAAGCAATTGCTTCCTCAACCAACATTACATGTCTGCACTATACACAGTGAATTACCTAAAACTGGCACTGCAGATATTTCTGAAATGGAAAGTGATATTGATGTCTGGTTCTCACAGAATGGATTGGTAGTCATAGGCTCACATTGTTACCCAAGAAACAGAGTGTAGCAATACTTAGGAAGTGTATTTTTTGTGCAAACATATTATTTTTTTATTGTAACAATGCCTATTGGCATTATCAAAATAAAAGAAAGGCAAATGAGAATGTCTGTGGTGTTCACTGCAGGTTTCTAGTGTGAGTCATTTATGAGATACATATTTTGAAAAGTTTCCACACTAACATTTGTTTGTACCATTCAACTTGCATAGTTGCTATGTACAATGTTACATTTGCTAATAGTGTGCTTGTGTGTTCCTTAAGTGCATTGTGACATACTAGTCAGTTATTGAGTAACAGTCCAAGGAGTAGACCATGAGCGGGCAATTTTCATGGTGTATGGAGAGTGTAGGAATAATGCAATTTGTTCTTCTAGGGTGTATGTGGCAAGATATCCCAATAGACACCAAACATATTGGCAGTTATTTATCAAACTCTTCAGCCAGTTATGTGAAAGCAGTAGTGTAACACCTACACAATGTACCAGAAGGAAACAAGCAACAATAGAAGACAAAGAAATTAATGTTTTGCTGCGGTTGCTGTTGAACCGCATGTTAGCTCCCTCAGCTCATAGACACATTTTTCATAGACAGAACACTGAATGTGCACAAGTATCACAGCCTCCTAATGTACCACCTTCCACGGATGCTAGAAGCTATTCCTCAGCTGAATAGGAGGAACCTGTGGTAATAACACAATGGCTGTCCAGCAGGTAGTGCAATAAGTACTACAGCGTGTCTTCACGAATTGTTATGAAATCATTGGGCTGGACACAGAGTACCTGTGAAGAATGCACGGCTTGCGTTTATCCCATTTATTTTTTGTCATCTTCTATTATGGTACTACCACCTCATTTTTTTATTCCATTTACTGGCGTCACTACTTCCTGCCTTACTTGCCCGTTAGTGGCAGCAGCAGCACATATCAATAAGTGCACTGTCGTACCAGCTCTGGAGCTACTGATAATATTTCCAACACATTGTGTGTCTGGCAGTCAGTTCAGGATAGACCATCAGTGCAGTCTGGAGGCAGCAGCAGTGAAGTTGGGCAGTCTGGAGGCAGCAGCAGTGAAGTTGGGGATGAAGTGCCGGTGAGGTGCCAACAGCCGGTGCTCGCCAACCATTGGCGACAAACATGCACATCCAACGGAGGGAGATTGGAGGGGGACAACCATTTGTTGGTTATTTGGTTGGTCGTCTCATCAGCCAATGTATATTTGGTCAATCACCACTTCCGAGCCTGGCCAGTTGGTCGTATGGTGTGGAGCAGAGAGGAAATCTCTGCAGCATGTAGTTTGGCCAGGGCCGGTGCCAGTGTCCACACACGGTCGGAGTATGAGGGGCTGCTCCAATTGCTACGAGGCCCGTGGCTCATCAAAACCGTTCATGGAAGTTAAGTTATCCTGTCGCTTGGTCCATTGCCTGTCTGTCGGTGGGTTTGCCATCAGATTGTGAATGCTTGGCCTGACTGCCTGTCTCACCTAAGTGTGCGATAGTGTTTGAATTCCAGACCGAACCTCTAAGATCTGAGTGGCCTTGGGTGTGCCAGTGAAACCCCAGCTTTACTTACAGGTGGGACAGGTAGTTTTAATTGTGTAAAGGGACCAAAATAATGGCTGTCAGTTACACTCGAACATACAACTTTATTATTTCATCAAACATTACAAGAGCCTGGCATGCTATAGTAACCAAGTTAATAAACAAAATAATACAAATGTCATTAGAGATAATACTGGAAGCACAGATCTGAAGTTTTTATCATGAGCAACAGTATTTTCAGACATTCCTTGTATACTTGTAATATGAAGTTTTTATCAGTCACTGCAGAACAACAACTATATGAGAAATCAGTATGCTCCCATCCTGATCCATATGAACTAGGTGACAAATACGAATAATGTTGCTAGAATTGTTGTCTGTAATATAGTGATGAGGAAGTGAATGTTATACTAGTGTGATGACGTTTAGGTAAGGTAATTTTATTTTTGCTGATGCAATTTCATAGTGACTTCTAAAAGAAGACTATATATGATAGTAAAAAGAGAGAAATGCAAATGTGTTATGGCTTTCCATGATGATGATGTTGATTATTGTCATGAAAATGATTATACTGATATACACAGTGAATCACCACAAGTGTTACAGCAATTGAAAGTGATATTGATGTACGGTTTTCATACAATGCATTGGTAGGCAGTGGCTCCTATTGTTAGCCAATCAATAGATTGTGATAATAGATAGAAAGCATATTTTTTCTGAAAACATATCCTTAATTAAACTGAACAATGTCTATTGACATTAACAGAGAAAAAGTAGGGTAAATTAGAATATCAGTGGTGTTCGTTACAGGATTCTAGTACAAGTCATTTATGAGATATCTAATTTTCAAAAGTTCCCACACCAACAGTTGTTCAATACCTGTGATAACATTCACTAAAGAACAATGCCAATGCACTCACTAGTTATGTAGATCCTGCCCACTACAGAGACAGTTGAATATCACAGGTTGTATTCAAAATGAGAACTGAGAGAGACAATACATGCTTCCTGTCTGCACATGTGCTAGTATTTCAACAGAGATGCCTGAGCAGATTGCAGTAATACATTTTCTCGTATCATTAGGTGTAGTTGATATGTCCTTGCTAAGAGCTTTCCCTACAGAAAAAAGTCTATAGGTGTCAGATCCAGTGAACAGGCCAGCCAAGGTACAGGTTGAGCCATGCCCGGCTTGCGTTTATCCCTTTTTATTTGTTGTCTTCTTGTGTTATGGTACTGCTGCCTCGTTGTCTTATTCCGTTTACTGAGGTCACTACTTCCTGCCTTACTTGCCTGTGAGCAGCAGCAGCAGCGCATATCAATAAGTGCCACCTCTGGAGCAACCGGTAGTATTTTTTTTTTTTTTAACACACAGCTTTAATCTTTGGACTTAATTATCAGCTGAAAGCCGCTCTCTGATTTAAAAACGTCTGATGGCCAATAAATTAAAACGCAAGCATAACCAGAAAATTAAAAGACAAGCCTTATCTTGCAACAGTGCTTTATTTAGGCTGAAGGCCCAGAGAATCTGAGATTTTCAGAGCCCAACACTTAAGGCTAAACAACATCTAGTTAAAAAAAAAATCATTAGGCAAAAGTCAACCAAAACAGAAATTTAAAAGGAAAAGCCTTATCTTAGAACAGTTCTTTAGTTAGACTGAAGACCCAAAGAATCAGAAAAAAAAGTTGAAATGACGCTGAGCACTATGGGACTTAACTTCTGAGGTCATCAGTCCCCTAGAACTTTGAACTGCTTAAACCTAACTGATCTAAGGACATCACACACACCCATGCGTGAGGCAGGATTCAAACGTGCGAACGTAGCGGACAAGCAGTTCCAGACTGTAGCGCCTAGAACCAATCGGCCACACCGGCCGGCAGAATCAGACACTTCAAGAGGAAACAAGTTAAATTCAAATTGGCTGAACACCTAAGACTTAAAACTCCATAACATCAATCATTTTTTAAATACCAAAGGCCTTATGTGAACAGTTCTTTAATTTAGGATGAAGGCCTTAAGAGCAAAACAAGTCTAATTCAAAATCGACTGAAGTCACAACACTTAAAATTCAACATCATTAAAATTTTTAAAATGCCAAAGGTCTTACATGAAAATTTTCCTTAAATTAAGCTGAAGGCCTAAGGAATTCTATGTCTTAATGGCAAAACAACCTTAATTAAAAAAAGAAAATAACGGCTGGAGACCATACATGTACAAACAACAAGAACAAATAAAAAAAAGGCAGTACACCCAAGGGCGCTCAGATGTTAGAGGGTTGGCCTGGAATTCAAACACTAATGCTCTCCTACGTGAGACAGGCAGTCGGGCCAACCATTCACAATCCGACGGTAACCCAACTGACAGACAGTCAACGGACCAAGCGACAGGATAACTTAACTTTTGTGTCTGAAATCGGTAAGCCACGGGCCTCACATTCCGACTACACTGCTGGTCCATCCCAAACTGACTGCCAGACATACAACGACCCCGAAATACTATCAGTTTCTCCATAGGTGGTATGATAGTGCACTTATCGATACCCACTGCTGCTGCCGCTTACGGGCAATTAAGGCAGCAAGTAGTGACCCCAGTAAATAGTATAAGAAATGAGACAGTAGTACCATAACACAAGAAGACAACAAATAAATGGAATAAACATGAGCCGTGCACAGCTCAACCTGTACCTTGGCTGGCCTGTTCACTGGATCTGACACCTATAGACTTTTTTCTGTAGGGAAAGCTCTTAGCAAGGACATATCAACTACACCCAATGATACGCGACAATGTATTACTGCAACCTGCTCAGGCATCTCTGTTGAAATACTAGCACATGTGCAGTAGTCATTATATACCAGACAGGAAGCATGTATTGTCTCTGTCAGTGCTCATTTTGAATACAACCTGTGATATTCAACTGTCTCTGTAGCAGGAAGGAGCCACATAACTAGTGAGTGCATTGGCATTGTTCTTTAGTGCATGCTATCACAAGTATTGAACAACTGTTGGTGTGGGAACTTTTGAAAATGAGATATCTCATAAATGACTTGCACTAGAATCCTGTAACGAACACCACTGATATTCTGATTTACCCTACTTTTTCTCTGTTATTGTCAATAGACATTGTTCCATTTAAATAAGGATATGTTTGCAGAAAAAATATGCTTCCTATGTATTATCACAATCTATTGATTGGCTAACAATAGGAGCCACTGCCTACCAATGAATTGTATGAAAACCGTATATCAATATCACTTTCAATTGCTGTAACACTTGTGGTGATTCACTGTGTATATCAGTATAATCATTTTCATGACAATAATCAACATCATCATCATGGAAAGCCATAACACATTTTCATTTCTCTCTTTTTACTATCATATATCTTCTTTTTTTTTACAAGTCACTATGAAATTTCATCAGCAAAAATAAAATTACCTTACATAAACGTCATCACACTAGTATAACATTCACTTCCTCATCACCATATTACAGATAACAATTCTCAACATCATTCGTATTTGTCACCTAGTTCATATGGATCAGGATGGGAGCATATTGATTTCTCATATAGTTGTTGTTCTGCAGTGACTGATAAAAAATTCATATTACAAGTATACAAGGAATGTCTGAAAATACTGTTACTCATGATAAAAACTTCAGATCTCTGCTTCCAGTATTATCTCTAATGACATTTGTATTATATTGTTTATTAACTTGGTTATTATGGCATGCCAGTGGAAACCAAACTAAGTAAGTCCCATTAATATGTAAAAACTACAAAGTCTTAATCAGGTCCAATAGAACATGGTAGCAAATCATTAGATACCATTTAATAAAATCATTCAGTGAATATGCAATTTATATCCTAAAATTACTTACATCACAGCCAAAAATTCAAAGTCCATATTACAAACAAGGTAAGAGAACAAAATAATTTTTTCACACGTAAATATAAATCTGTATGAAATAATAATATAACCTCAAAAACAATTACTTTAAAATTTTTCAGATATAACTAATAATCAAGAAAACTCTTTCAATAAGAGACAAAATAATGTTGCAGAACTAACCAGCCAGGAGGTCTCCATGGCCTCTCATTTAATTAATCTGTGGAATTCTTTTCCTTGGTAAGTCAAATACAAAGCTAATTTTGTTGACACACTTTCCATGAATATACACAATGTAACAGTTACTGCACATTTTAAGTTCATATTTTCTTTTAAGTTTATTGACAAACCAAAACTGTCTACTTTTCTACCACAAACAGACATGACTATGGGAAATGTCTTAAAGATTTTTAGACTTCATCACCTTTCTACATCTTTATTCTTCATCTTTACATATTTATTTGCCAACATGGTCAGTCTGTAAGAACCACGTTTCTGCCGACAAGAGACCAGTTTGTTGATACCGTCACTGTAGAATGTTTGACTTCATTGTCAGAGGCACAACCTACCTCCACTTACACTGCTTTATCACTGCCAAAATGAAGTCTTCAAAGGTGTTCTTTAAGTTTTGAAAACAAATGAAAGTCAGACGGGGTGAAATCAGGACTGTATGGAGAATGATTGAAGATAGTGAATCCAATGAGTGGCACTGTTGCGGATGTCGCACCACTTGTGTATGGTCTAGTATTATCATGCTAAAGGAGAGGATACTCCATGCGTGTATGAACTCTTCAAATTCATGCTTTCATTCCTCTGAGGGTTTCTAATGTACTGACATAGTTACATTACACACTGCCACGTTACATTCAACAACTCAGAGCCTTCTAGGGGCAGAGAGTTGCATATGATGTCAGCATAATGAGGAAGTCGATGCAGTAATGTGCATAGGTGGAGCCATCCCAATTTAGGTTTTCTGTAATTTCCCTAAATTGATTTAGACAAAAGCTGGGATGGTCTTTCGAAAGGGCACAGTTGACTTCCTTCCCCATTATTTCTTAATCCGAAGGGAACAATGACTTCGCTGTTTGGTATGTTCCCCCAGATCAACCAACGAACCATAACATGAGTTTGTGTGACTTGTATAGATTCAGGTGCAAGGATACATTTAGGGGCAAATTATCCCTCTAACCCTTCCCCTAACATATTGTTATGCTAATTGATTTATAACCCCATGGGGATAATCCTTCCTTCTGGGAAACCCTCACCTCTCTGGCAAATGCCCCTCCCCTTCTCTGATACAAGCACACTTAACGTTACACACAGCCACAGTACATGCAACAACTCAGACACTTCTAGGGTAGAGAGTTGCAGCTCGTGTCAGCATAATGGGGAGATCGATCCAGTAATATGCATAACATGAATAGTGGGGTAGTAGTAGCATGAGCACATTTTGTTTGTGTGGCTTGCATGCGTACAGGGGCAAATTATCCCTCTTCCCCCTACATGTAACATATTATTATACTAATTTATGATCTCCTGGGGATAATCCATCCTTCTGAGAAACTCCAACCCCTCCTCATTCCTCTCAGTTCCAACATCCCACTGGAAAACCCCAATACCCTCCTCCCTCTCACCAATACATGCACACATTATGCTAATTGATGACCCCTTGAAGTAATCTGTCCTGAAAACCTCGCATCCTCCCCCCCCCCCCCCCCCGCCCTCATTCTCTTCATCCACCACCTCCCCTCTGGCAAATCCTCAATCCCCACTCCTCCTCACTTATGCAAAAACACATTTGATATAAAATTAATTGACTAATTAATATGATTAACTATGATGAACTGATCAAATACTGTAATTAACTCCTCTGCCTCCAGAGAACCCCTAGCTGTCGCCCACCCTCCCCCACATCCCCCTCTGGAAATTAGCGGGAAAGGACTCAGTCTGTGCTGAGCTGCTGGAGAGGAAGGACGTAAGTAGTTTATTTTATATATTTTAGGTGCTACCCTGTTGGAAATTAGCGGGAAAAGCTCAACTCCTCCCCTCCTCTCCTCTCCTCACCACCTACCTGGAGAAATGACAGGCTCAGTCTGTGTCTTATTGGACAATTTTCGTGTATGCTCACTTTAAAATTTGGGGATCGGACGAGTTGGTCCACAGTGCCACCACCAGAGGACTTCCCACTCCTGCCTATCGCTCCCACTCTCCCCACCCCTTCTAGAAAAAGTTGATGGGAAAAATCGCTCAATATGTGCTGAGCTGGCACATTGGAAGGATTCCACTAAAGACAATTCAACAACATTGCAAAGGGCAGCTGTCAGCTTTATTTAGCTTCCAAGGCTTGCAGTTTGTTTCCGAAAATGGATGTATGTAAACATTTTATGCTCTATTAAAACGCACATTTCCTTCCATGTCCATGTGCTAATCATGTGATTCTGTCTGTGGTACATCTAAATATAAATTTCTATATCCATGAACATGTAATAAGACAAAACGGAAGAGACATGTCCATTTAGTAAGGATATTAGCTTGTAAATGTTCAAACAATCAAAGAAATTCACTCCTACAGAGAGCACTTGTTTATTTACATAACATGAAATATTACATAAACTATATCTGTTAATGTAATAAGAAAGTCCCTTAGCCTATTAGGTAACGTGAAAGTTGAAACAAAAATCTGGGCCCAATAGGTCACCAACCCACTACCAGCTGTTTTGTAATGTGGCACTTCTACCAGATGCTCTGTTCTGAAGCTCTGTAATGAACGACCTATTTTATGTTACAGTCTTTTCAAGAATTTAAACACTGATTTGTTATTAACT
This sequence comes from Schistocerca gregaria, assembly GCF_023897955.1. Taxonomy (NCBI): domain Eukaryota; kingdom Metazoa; phylum Arthropoda; class Insecta; order Orthoptera; family Acrididae; genus Schistocerca; species Schistocerca gregaria. The sequence goes on from NC_064931.1 coordinate 379,175,552, forward strand.
GACATTTAATTATAACAAATCGTAGCAAGAACAACATGTTTTTCTTGAATCTTCAATGTTCTGTAGCGTTAAAACGTTGTACTTGACTAAAGTGCGAGTTATAACTAGAAAATAACTAGATACGAAAGTAGGTTAACCATTTTCACATCATTTTATTGCAACAAATCGTACCAAAAATGATGTGTTCTAGAGAGATTCAGTGTACTGGTGTTTAGAAATAGTATACTGGGTGATTTTTTCCACCTTGTACAAACTCTAGGTATCGATCGACGAAAGGATACGGAACAAAAAATGTCTAATGAACTTATGACCAGAAATGCATGGTTTCCATGCTAGAGACCATTTATTCAATCATATTTTGTTACAGTAACTGCAGTCTAATACGTGCTGTACCATGCAACCACAGTTACAGTATGCATGGTTTCTCCTATAGGGTGGTACTGATCATCATATGTCAAGCCCTATTGCCCTCTCCTGCCAAGGTAATTGGTAATGTTGTGTCCGATTCACTTCTCTTGTTGACTCATCTTGTAGTGGATGCAATACAGCGTTGCACACAACGGTTCTATATTTGAATCTAGAGGTTGCTGACATGGTGTCTACTTATGGAAACGCAAATGGCAATGGGAGGCGGGCAGCCAGGATGCGTCAAAAAACCTATCCCCACTGTTAACAAGCACAGCATTCATTGTTTTCAACAGCATTTTGCGATTTGTCTGCGACAGGGTCATTTCAGGAAGCAGGAAATTATGAAGGTACCATCCAAAATGTTCAGACACCATACTTGGAGGAAAATGTGATTAACACTGTGGAAGGCGACCGCCATGTCAGTACCTGGGAGTTGGCCTTACTTGCGACCGACTTTCCACATCAGAAGCAGTTTTGTCCTGGGTGCTTCACCGGGCAACCGTAATTTCTGTCATCCATCCTTTTCATAGATGATGCTACCTTTATGCGGACTGAGATCTTCAAATTTCGTAATGTTCATCTGTGGGATAGTATGCAGAACACCATAGTATGGTGACAGCAAATCGTCAGCATTGGTGGAGCCAGAATGTTGGATCGGGATAATTGGTGACTGTATTTTGGAATGAACCTTCCTTCCACATCGCTACTTTGCAGTCATCTAAACGATCAAATAGTAAACCAATACTTAGTATGTGTTTGGCGGCTTTTGTGATCAAGGGGAAATTACATTCGAACGTAAGTGGTGACAGATTCATTTCGTAAACAGCTGCACAATATAGCAATGCAAGATTTCAACTGGACATGCTATAGTGTAGAAACCGGACAGGGAATACGGCTGTAACAATACGTCCCCTCATCGGCCGCCCTAAGCGGCCCCTAGAATTTTCCTTGCTGTTCTATCGATAGTGATGTTGATTACAGTACACCAACCCGCGTTGGTGATGCCTTTCCAAGCATTACGGCCACGGGTGCGGTATTCATTATTTGAACACATTTCCAGACACCTGTCCTTCATAACACGTGTTGGAGAGAATCTTGGCAACACCTTCCAGAAGCGCTGATGCAACGACTTTCTCAGATAATTTCCTAGGACTGAGTAGAATCGAGACATATAGCAAGTGGGACTGTAGGTAAATCATAATTTTTTTCTGGCGTTGTACAAATATAAAAGATAACTGCACTGTTTGCGTAGAATATGTATATATTGCAGTGTAATGTTACTGTGGCTTATGTTGTGGCATGACCAGAGAAAATGAGTGTGTATCCTATCGTGCGGGACGTAAAGATTAAGGACATTGATAACCACGAGGATTTTTTATGTGGAACATTATGTGCGCTGAGATTTGTTGCAGAGGAAACATTACCTGTACGTCTATCGGTGTCAGACTGCAGCAGCAATCGTGATATTTAATTGTAGTTAGATTGTTAAATATTCTTGTGAGTCTTATATGTATTTTATGATCGGTAGACAACTTTTGCAGGGTTTAACTGTCAGTGCAATGAAACAATCTGTACAAAATAATTCTGCCTCTGAAAGTTTTGTCAGCATATAACAACGGCCGATGGTGCTCCCAGACCGGCAATTTAACGGGTAAATTCACTGATGGACAGGTTGTCCTGAAGCATTGCAACATCTCTAGGCGGTGGACCGAATCACAGCTATGTGTCATCAAACCAGCAACGGCACCTAGGTGAACACGTATGTTGATAGGAATTTCTCAAATGTAAAGTATGAAAGAAATGTCAGCGCCTCATCCTTCCATAGCCTGAACTGTCGTGGAGTAGCTTTGCTGGGAGCGCCAGTGCACCCGGACTTCGGTGTCAGAGTCAGGAGTCGCTCGGCAGGAGGTGATTTTAATTATTAGCGATCTTTTGTTTAAACTATATTCCATCTAAATATATAATTTGCTAGCCACCAAGCGGTGTGTGGAGGAGGGCGCTATTCGCACCAAAGCTATATTTCCCTCTTTCTGTTCCATTTGTCTGAACGCCTCAGTACGAGCTCCAATTTTCTTTATCTTTGAGTGGAGATCATTGCGCCATGTGAAAGTTGGCGGTAGTAATATGTGTTCTACATCCTCGGTGAAGATAGGATTTGGAATTTAGTGAGCAGCCCCTTTCGTTTAGCACGTCATCTCTCTGCAAGTGTGTCCCACTTCAAACTTTCAATGACAGTTGTAACGCTCTCGAGATGGTTAAATGTACCAATCAAGGATCTTGCAGTTCTTCTCTGAACCTTCTCAATCTCTTTAATCAGACACAACTGGTAAGGGCCCCCATACAGACGAACAATACTCTATGACCAATAGGATGTTCAGGCCCTCAGTCCGGAACCGCGCGACTGCTACGGTCGCAGGTTGGAATCCTGCTTCGGGCATGGATGTGTGTGATGTCCTTAGGTTAGTTAGGTTTAATTAGTTCTAAGTTCTAGGGGACTCATGACCACAGATGTTAAGTCCCATAGTGCTCAGAGCCATTTTGAACCAATAGGATGCTGTTAATTAAAAAAAAAACTAAGCCATACGTATCAAGAATATCGATTTAACTAATTTGCATAAATTTTTTATATCAACGTGGTATTAGTGGTAAAATAGTTAAGGGTAGGCTGCGTGTGACTGAGTGACATGGAGCAGAACAGCAGGTTAAGTGCAGAACACTAAGTTAATTTTAATAATTTTTATGTGAAACGCAGTACAATAGTTTAAGGTGGTGGGGGTGACATGGAAAACCACTTAAAAGAACAATAGGTTAAGTGCCGACAAAGGGCCAAACATTAGGTTAAGACACCCAGAGTACAGTGCCGAACATTAGTATATGCAACATGTTTGCCCCATGTAATTGCTTCTTGCAAGACCTTGATGATTCCAAATGGCAGAGAATGGTGAGTAAGAGAAATCCAATCCCCACAAACTAAATTTTTTATAAATAAACAATATACCCTTTCCATATATTCCATACTATGTCTAAATTGTTTAAACAATATTCAATACAGAGCAATCGAATACCTTCTTTTTTCCTGCCAATTCCTAGGAGAAGATGGTGGTCAGATGACTTAGGTTAGTGGAGGTGCCCTTTTTTATGTAGACCGCATGGAGCAGTATGCTCCTACATCTGTGTCCAGTAGCAGAGTGTCTTCGCAGGATGGCACTCTGTAGTCACCAAGGTGACACCTTTTCATTTTTTCCTCGTCATGATGCCTCTCGAATGGAAAATTTGTGGCTTTCAATCTGACAAAGAGGATTTACGGCTGCTTTTAGAAACTCAGTGTCCACTCATACTCTGCCTTCTGAGCGCTTTGAGCTTTCACATTTTTTCCTGGTCAGTTTTGACCATCCGCCAAAGGTCAGCATTCCGTCTCATGGGGGAGTCATGCTGTTCATATGGGATGACATTCATAGTCGACCCATCTCCCTGACTACCGATCTTCAAACTGTTGCAGTTCGCCTTTTCCTTCCTCATTTGACTTTTTCCCTTTGTACCAATTACTTCCCTCCATCATTCGATGTCACCAGGGCCAACTTCCTCCAGCTTGTCGGACAGATACCTCACCCACTTCTGCTGCTCGGTGACTTTAATGCACACCATCCCATTTAGGGTTCACCAAGAACCTGTCTGAGAGATACTCTCTTCGCTGACCCTTTAATCAATTTAACATTTTAACACAGGAGCACCCATGTTTCTTTCAGACTGCTCATACATCTATTTCCATTTGGACCTATCCTCCTGCACTGCCCTTCTTGCCCAACATCTCGAGTGGTCTGATCTTACTGACACCTACTCAAGTGACGATTTCCCATGTGCTATCCGTTTGCTGACTCCTACCCCACCTACATGCACATTCAAATGGCAGCTTACTAGGCCTGACTGGAGGATATAGCTGATAATGGTGATGATGATGATGAGGTCCCATGCTCTAAGCAAAGGGAATGATGCGGTAGATCCACACCGCCGACTAGGCAAGGTCCTAGCGGAGGCAGTTTGCCATTGCCTTCCACGGACCATAATGGTGATAAATGATGATGAAGAAGACAACACAACAACACCCAGTCATCTTGAGGCAGGGAAAATCCCTGACCCCACTGGGAATCGAACCCAGAACGGTGTGCACGGGAAGCAAGTATGCTATCACAAGACCACGAGCTGTGGACATTCAACTGAGAAGAGGGTATGTATTAATGTCGAAAATAAAAGGTTCAACCTTGTTTTGCATGGTCAATCCTGGCTTGAGAGAGAAATTACATTAAAAATCTGTAGCACACATATCAATATGATAGATAACTTGACATTCATAAGTGTTATAACTTTGATGGTACTGAGGTCCCGATCAAGACCCAGAATATGCCTAAATTTGATGTGCACTATACCGGAATATTGGTTCATATTTATGTCCTGGAGAACAAAACCAAGACAGATGAGCAGGACAAGCATATGGTTACCAGCCCCTCTCCATTTCTCAAAATATACAAGGATTGTCTGTAAAGTAAAGTCTCCAACAAACTCCCGTCAAGACGGAGCGAGCTAGCTTAAATCTGACAACAGCGTCATTTTCTTCGCTTCCCACACCACTATTCTTGCCAGTCCCCACCTCTCTGCGACGCTCATTGTTGGCGTGGCCGTCGTTAACGATGGAAGGGAAAATCGACGATCCCACTAAGTGTGAATTGCAGTCTTTGATTAGATTTCTGTGGTTTACGGGGTCAAACCCTATTAAAGTCCATCCCCAGTTGACCGATGTGTACAGAGAAAAGCATATGGACGTAGGAAATGTGCGTAGGTGGTGTGTGGAGTTCGCAGATGGCCATACAAACATTCACGACGAGACCGGCTTCGGGCATCCATGAGTTTCAGACGAGACAGTGACGAAAGTCGAAGAAGTTTTGCTTGCGGGTCAGCGTCTGACTGTGAAGGGGACGTATCTAAGACTACTGTGGACAAGATTTTGACGGACATTTTGAAGTATCACAAGGAGTGCGCCAGGTGGGTGCCGCAGATACTCACTGATGAACACAAAAATAAGAGTATCAAAAGTGCCAGCAAGTTTCTGCGCCGTTGCTGGGAAGAGGATGAGGAATTTTTTGATTTAGTTGTAAATGGGGGCGAGACCTGGGCCCACTACTTCACGCCAGAGACCAAGGAACAATCAAAAGAATGGCGGCATTACAGTTCTCCAAATAGCAAGAAGTTCAAGCAAATGCCGTCAGCAGGGAAGGTAATGGCTCCGGTGTTCTGGGATAGGAAAACGTTCTCCTGGTCGATTACCTAGAAAGAGGCACAACAATCAATGCGGCAAGGTGCTGTGAGAAACTAAAAAAGCTATGCCGTGCTATACAGTACAAAAGGAAGGGTAGGATGACAAAGGGAGCTTGTTTGGACCATGACAATGCGTGCCCTCAACTCGCCAGCAACAACACAGATCTCATGGCCAAATTCGGGTGGAAAGTCATTGACCATGCTCCATTGAGCCCCGATTTGTTCCCCAATTTGAAACAACACTGAAGCAGGAGGGGGGGGGGGGGGGGATGAAATTCTGAAGCGATGAAGAGCTGAAGGCAGCTGTCCATTCCTTCCTGCACGAATCGGCAGGAGAGTGGTACCACTTGGGTATGAAACAACTTCTGGAGCGTCTCCAGAAATGCCTCCATCATGACGGGGATTACGTTGAAAATCAACTAAAAATCCAAGCTTTCAGAATCTGTTCTTGGTTTTGCAATAAAATGATGTCAGGTATGTGAAAAGTCGCTGGAAGCCTTAATTTACGCACAACCCTCGCACCATTTGTGGCAGCGTACTCAATTGCATCGTGCTATGATTTAAGACTTAAGTGTTACAAATCTTATGTCGGGGATAATCTTGCGGTTTGGCTGCTCACATAGCTCAGAATACTTTCATGGGAGCTTGATTACCTTTACAGTGACAATGTTCCCATAACCAGATCGAAGGAGATTTGTACAATAACGCGGTTGACGTGTCATATTTGTGGGCTGCCATTAGACAGAAAAACTGAGACTCCTCCTGGGAACCACTGTCATCTTACCAGGAAGTTCAGTGATGCAACTCACAATACGTGCAGTTTGAAGTACCAGCTAGCAAGGCACATACCTATTTTCTTCCATAATTTAAGAGTGTATGACTCTCACCTTCTTGTTGAGTATTTGGCTGATTTCTGCGTGGAGAAAGATCAGGTCAGTGTCCTACACAAGAGCGTTCAGAAGTATATATCATACTCCAAACGAATGACGCCAAGAATTACGCTCAGCTACGTTTTACGCAGACACCATACCAGATACTCGTTGAAATTCTACCTCGAGAGGATATGCATATCACTCTAGCTGCATTTCCCAACGAGGGAAAAGTGCAACTTGTGGCTAGAAAGGGGGTTTTTCCCTTATGAGTGTCTGGATAGTATGGCAAAACTCAGCAAAACCAGGCTACTCGACTTGACTTCATTCTATAGCAACCTTAACAGGCCATGCCATAACGGACGCAGAGTATGAGCATGCCCTGAATGTCTGACGGGAATTCAATATCACCACTTTAGGAGAGTCTGTTTGCTTGTGGACGTTTTCGAGAAATTCAAGAGTCTACGCATGGCCACATATCCTCTAGATCTCGCCTTTTGTTACACAGCACCTGGTTTGTTTTAGGACCCAATGCTCAAGGAAATGAAGTGCCACATTGAATTATTGACCGACGCTGACATGCTTCTTTTCTTCGAGAAAAGGGTCCGTGGGAGACTTTGCCAGTGTGTCTATAGACACTCCAAGGCATATAACCTACGGATTTGTGACAGGTTCAACACATTCCTTGATTCAGGTTCTATCACATGCTTCGACGTAAATTATATTTGTGGGCAGGCCATGCAAGAATCACTGCTGATAGGCGAATTTCGATGGGTGTCCAAAGATTAATGCAAGAGGGGTGTGGCAGCTGATTCTGATGTAGGATATGTGGTGGAAGCAGAGTTCACATATCCTATACTTCGCATGACGAGCAAGCCGATTTGCCACTGTGTCCAGAGCAACTAGTTCCTTGAGGAGGCTTCACCCCAAAACTGATAACAACACTGGGGAATAAACGGATATCCATTATTCATTGTCGTAATCTCCAGCAGTGTCACAGCATGAGGATGGAGATCGTTAGTATCACTTGGGCTGTCTCCTTCGAGCAGTCCCCCTGGTTGTAGCAGTATATTGATTTGAATACCAGACAGAGAGCTTCTACGACGTGTGACTTCGACAAAGAGTTTTATAAATCAATAAATAATTCAATTTTCTGCAAAACAATGAGGAATTTGAGGGAACGACGTGAAATTTTGATTAGAACCGAATGGGGTGCGTGTATGACGAGAAAATCGGTTGTCAGACAAAATTTTAAGCGGGTCACTATGTTCAATTGAAGATTTATTGCTGTAGAGAGGCGAAGACTGCAATACAGTTTACAAAGCCTATTTATGTGGGGATGTGCATACCAGACCTCTCCAAATTCCACATGTACTGCTTTCATTATGAGTTTGCAAAAACTCAATTCACAGATCTTAAAATATTTTGTATGGATACGGATAGCCTCATCTTTTGAGTGAAAAACTGTGATCCATACAAAGTAATGAGGTATCATGGTAATGAATTCGACAAGTCCTAAAACACAGCCGATAATCCTTACAGTATTGTTACACAGAACAAGAAGGTTATCGGCATTATGAAATAGGAGACAAACGGATTGCTGGTTGTCGAGCTTGCAGATCTGTGACTAAAAATGTGTGCATATTGCAAATTGGAAGGTGGCATCCAGAGGTGGGCTAATGGTGTGCATCATATGGCATCGAGAGATCTCTCTATCGAAGACAGTTTGCTGTGCTTGTACAGTGGTGTTCGTGGTGCTGTACTGCAGCCGTTGTCTGTGGTACAGCAAACTATTATTTGATTGAGAGGACTCGAGGTGTACACTGTGTCATAGTCTAAAATCCGCCTGTCGCTTAATTATGATAAAAGAGTCATTTGTGATGAAGGGATTGAAATTCTCCCATACTCACACTACTCACTTGTAGTGAGAGAAGGTATGGGGAACTCTGACTGAATGAGAGGGAGGGAATAAATGACAGAGAGAGTGCGTGTGTCTGCAGAGTAGTCGACCCTTTTATCATAGTGTATGTAATTGTGTGTGCATGTGTGTGTGGTGTAAATATTTATTTATTTATTTAAGTGTACTATGTACACATCTATATATATACACACACACACACAGACCTCGTGTGAAAAAAAAGTATCTCTGAATTGAAATAGCAGAGTCAAACTGTGTCTCAAGAACTGAACTGTACCTCAAGACCTGAACCTTATGTTTAGAACTGAGCTGTATCTCAAAAATCAAATTGTATCTATGTGGATCGAATAAGTGAGAAAAATCGTTACCATACGTCGTTATGTTTTTATTTACAAAAGAAACTTATCCCCTGTTTCATTGTGCATATAAAGACTGTGCATGACACAAATGACATTAGTTTTTGTGAAGATGAGTGCTATTAAGGAGGTAAAGTTTAAGATGGAAGATAAAAAAATATATAGAATGGTTGCGGGGATTGCACCTATCATACAGCATGAATTTCCTTATCAGAGCAGAAGGCACATGACCATGTCTACTTCCAAAGACGTATAGCAAATATGTCTATAATTATATCTCCTGCGTTTCAAGAAAACCACAGGTGTAGTAGCTGGGTAACACTGTATACTATTAAAGGGGGAACAGGGTGAAATTAGTAAAAAAGTACTCGCATATTATGAGGTAAAAATTCATTTATTTCTCATTCAACTTATAAGTAATTTTACATTTTCATAAGCAGACATAGGAACGCCATTTCCACCCATCTTCTTCTTGAGTCGATGGAGAACAGAGCACCCGTTGAATTCCAGGCCTTGAATAGCAGCATCGACGCGATCTTCTCCTTACACTTCGTATAGATGATGGTACTCGTATGGTGGAATAATCGAAGCGACGTCACCATATCCTTATAGGGTATCCCAGGATCATCCCAGAAATGTGTTAACCACTTTGCACTTTACCGTGTTTCAGTGCACTTCACATCCTTGAAAAGCCTTGGTGACGCGATGTTTGCTGCGAATGTTTCTATTAGTCCGGCATCTTTTATGATCGCTGTGAATGCAACATCTTGAAGTATGAACTGTCTACGCTCATCGCTATAGAAACCCTGAGAGTCTGCAACGATTTTCATTCCTTGCGAAACCATTGCGGAATGCCCTAGGTAAGGTGCAGCACCTGTTATTCTGTAGAGCTAGTTGGACAACACTGATGAGCGGACAGTAGTTAATCACACGGTCATGTAGAACTAGAGCATACAGTCTAGTGTGTTCTGGGAAATTTGACGAAGATTCAAATTCAAGTCGTACACCTATGTCCAGATTTAATTGTCTCGTTCTGTATTGAGTAGAGTATTACGATGATTGGCGCCAGAACTTTGAATTTCCATGGACTGAGTTGACATCCATCCTCTTCATCGTATGAAGCATGGAACCTCACATATAAGTCGTGTACTAGACTGTACACATTACTACAGAGTATATTATCCAACGATAGAATTCAGAGTTCAGGTAGACTCTCTCATTAGTTAACTTGCAATTATCAATTTGACGGAATCATTTGTTATATTCTCTCTTCTACTGGTCTGAAACGCAAGTACAATGAACCTTGGCGTCTCCAGCCGAGCGGCGGTTTTAGTAGACCACGTTTGTCGGCTTGCAGTTGGTGTCACTTGGTACTCGAAAACATCCCATGAACAGAAAGATAGAGGTATAAATACGCCAGCATTCAGAACTTTTAAAAGCTTCCAGCGCTGCTCATCCAATACTGCGGTGTGCGGCATTTACCATGTTATTTTATTGATGGTTATCTCTTCCTCCTCTTGAACTCCTTCAGTGTATTAGTTGTTACCTGTTGCCCTCCATACCAGAATAACTTCCTGTTTAGCATTCAGAACAATTCGGCGCATGCCCTCAAAGTATCCCATACCTAATTTTAAAGGTATACATGCAGTAAATCAGAGACATACATTTTAAGAGTTGATGTTATGAGTACATTGCGTGTACGGTCAGTCTTGACCCACTTAAGTTTATATCGTATCTCATGGAACAGGAACGATAAAACATTACGTATTAAGGTTCGATCCCATTGTAGCTGCACCATCTCTTTTCCTAAATGATCCATTAAGATATGTGAAACTCTCACATGGAAGGGTTAAAGAGTCTTGGTGTTGGATGACAATCCTAATTTCATCGTTCTTGTCAAATCTGGTTGATGCATAAGGTTTATGCGAGAAGTGTTCCTGGCGTAAAATACTCTCGCCATATTCCACCGCACTAGCTACAACGACGACGCTAGTGCGCGGCTTCAGATCCATTGATTTAAGAAACTCGTAGTTTTCACATGTTATCACCTTGCTGTTCTGTTGTGAAGTGCTGCGCTGCACGATGTCCACTTTGGTTTTATACCTTACGCCCATCCTATCTTCGTTGACAGCACAGGGCTGCTGTAAACCCTGACTGGTTGAAGCTCGCCGCCGACTCTTGCAGTCCTGAAGTTAAGGCTGTCGATTCTGCCTCCAGCACGTCCCGGCTGGTTAAAGGTCGTCACCGCTTCTGGGTCTCTTCATGTTCAACGTCACTGCTGATTCTGCTTTAGATGTAGCCGTACAGTGGTTTTCTCCCAGCAAAAATCGACAAGTTGATTTTGCTGGTCCACAATACACAGCTCCAGATAGTCCAATGTCTGAACTGTTACTGGGAGGTAAATGGCGTTGGTAGGGGCCTCAGCGATTTTATGCCATGTTCCCACTGATGGGAAGAATCCGTCAACCTGACCTATTGTGAGATCCAGCAGCCATCCTATTGAACCTTTCTGGTTAAAGTCAATCCTTGTAATCTCCTTTATTTCAGATGTCAGTGTATTGATGTTTGCACGCAGCGCAATCCCTTTTCCAGACTGTTTTAAAACTTCATTTAAATCGTCAATATCGTATGCAGCAAGTTCAAATTCCACAATTTCTTTTCCACCATTAGTTTCAAGATGAAGTTTGTTGTTAGCCTCTGTGATATTCGGAATGCTATTGCAAGTCTCGAGTCTGATCACCGCAACACTCCACTCCCCGTTGCTTAAATCAATCGGTGGGAACTAATTCGCTCGTAATACTGACGATCGTTCTTTTAGTCAGAATGCACAACGTTACATGTGAACCTTGACTGTTGGGAGGAACATGATGCACAGATGCCTACATACGTAGGTTAAGTCTTGGTAGCGATAAAATTGTAGAACACAGGTCTTCTGTCGCTGAAGTGTCTTTGCAACTCTTCTGAAAGTCTGCAAATGAGTAAATAGTAGGCGTTGTATGCATTTTTTTAACATACGAAAACCAGTGGGTCCCTGATCCGTCAGCAATATCTAAATTCACAATTCCACATTCTCCGGATTTCCGCATAATCTTCGGTAATGTACCCCGCATAAACACAGCACAGAACCTTGGACTGCTGAATGTTTCCCTCACAAACTTGTGCAGATCTATATTTGTAAGAGATCTGTTTGTTAGAATAGCTAACGGACTTTTTGGTTTATGAATAGATCTATTCCTTTCTTGTATATTTTCAGGCATAGTCCTTTTCTGGTGGCTACTGCTTCCATCATGCTGTTATGTCTTCTTGCTTCCTCTAGCTGCTCCTGGGAGTTCTGTCGGTTCTTCACTGTTCTGGAAACAGCCAATGAACGTACCGGCAGAACCCTGGGTGCTGAGTGCTTTAACCAGTCCTTTATGCTTCAGGGCACTTTCAGCCGCATACACAGCTGTCGGGATAAAGTTTTTTGAACATTCCTTCTTCTTCTTCTTCTTCAACGTTGTCTTCTTCTTCTTATTCAGTACACGAGATGCAGTATTCATAACTTGCTTGACATTCATCGCCCCTATGCTCAACTTCATTTTACCACACATGATTTTATCAAATTCAATTGCTGCATGCGCTGTCGTATACCAATAACCTTCCTTGAACGTATTGCCTTCACTTTATCAACTAAAATTCGATCTGCAGCGTGACGTCCTGGGAGAGCTTTATGTTTTGCATATGCAATGTTGTGTTCCAAACACACCTTGTCAAGCAGGTTAATACCCTTATCACCAGGAGCCAGACAGTTTTGAAGCTTTGTACCAGGTCCACGGTAACTGTACCTCAGAATATGCAATTCAAGAGGAAGTTTGTCTAGAATGCCACGATCTCTCCTATCACGCATTTTATGCTACTGTGCCGGTTGTGCTCTGTGCACCCTATTATATAGCAAATTATCAGCTTCAATCCAGCTGCTTTGTGTCGCAGGAAAAGTAAGTCATTTAACTGGTGCTCTATCCTCTCGATGTCTTATGACATGCTGTATGAGAAACACATGTGGTTCTGAGGTCTTCTGCATTTCCTCATTGTGAAAGCATCCCGAAGTTTCAGTGCCATTGCTATCTTTTAAGATGTAAGTTCTGCGATTTATTCTCTGTACTCTGGAAACTGTAAATATCTCACTCGGCCAGTCTGGGAAGTACGACTTCTCAAATGCTGTACTGTGTTTTGAGATACGTACCAAATCACCTACATTAAATTTCTGTCTACATGGCTGCATTTTAATACGATAGTAGACAGTATCCAGGAGTCCATTATCACGAACATCGATTGGTCTCACTGTTATTGTGTTAATTTTGGTTCGATTATAGCGGAGAGTTATTTCTGGTAGGACATCTGTCCATCATGTCTACGAGCTGTGAAGGTTAAAACATATCCATAATTGAACCTTTACTGTTCTGTTCAAACGTTCCACGATACTCACCTTCAGGTGGATGAATTTTAAGTAGTGATGTATTCCATGCCACCGCATAATGGTCTTGAAGTATCTATTGTAAAACACTCCACCGTGATGGGTTTGGAGGTTGTGCAGGCACTGATTCGTCGCTGTCTGTAACAAACGCTCAAATACATCTGAAGATTTCTCCTCATTTTTGTTTTCACAGAAAATTCCTAGGCAGATTTGGAGGATGTATCAATAACCATTGAAATATATTTGGATCCATTATTCTCATGCGAGTGTTCCTTCATATCCACAAAATCAGCCTGCCATTAGTCATTCAAACCTTTAAGCGCCGGCCGCGGTGGTCTAGCGGTTCTAGGCGCTCAGTCCGGAGCGCGCGACTTATACTGTCGCAGGTTCGAATCCCGCCTCGGGCATGAATGTGTGTGATGTCCTTAGGTTAGTTAGGTTTAAGTAGTTCTACGTTCTAGGGGACTGATGAGCATAGATGTTAAGTCCCATAGTGCTCAGAGCCATTTGAACCATTTGAACCAAACCTTTAGGCATAAAATGCCTATAAGGATATAATTTGTACGCTGGTTTGTGCATCTCATGAAACTACTGTCTCCATACGCATACGATTATACCTCTCTCACTATACTCTGAAATTATTGAGACAACTTCACTGGAATGAGCAGCAGCTGATGCCATTAGCAGTCATAAATGATGTATTAGCTCATTGCGATCGTCGTAGTATGTCTACTGACGATAATGATTAATGACTCTTTTATGCTGAATGTCAATATCATCACCACTGTTATACTGACCGTCAAATAATAATGGCTTTATAATGTCTCTGTATATTGCACGCATTGGTTTAATGCTTTCCTATGTACACTCATCAGTTGTAGTAAGAGTATTTCACCATACATCTCCAGATTTTTGGACAACAAATTTACTGCTTTTGAGGGCTTCAGGAAAAGGAGGTTCAGTAGAACTAGTGTTCTTTGAAATTCCCTAACCCCCATCTGTATTGTTTTGTCATTTAAAGTCATAGGCTGCATGTCCAACACATGGTTTTTCACCACTGACATAAAATGTTTTGTCTATTCTAGCGTAACTGTGATGGTTAATGAAACTGGCAATAGTATCATGGTCGTTGTTGTGTAATTTTGATGAGAGTTCATCGAGAAATTCAGTAGTGGTTCAAAGGTCTCTTGCAGAATCTGCTCTCACTCCAAATTTCGTAACCTCTGCAACGGCCTTCCATGCTGCAGTGATCTTATGCTTGCTACGTACTAAGCGGGCTGCTTCAAAGGTTGCACCTTATATACATTTCACTTAACTTTTACAGTTAAGTCGTTTACTTTTTTTTTCAATTCCATCAACTTTTACAACTGAGCCCTCTTTTTTCTTTCTCAGTATGATGCGGATGTATGTCTCTAGTTCCTTAACCCTAGGATCTAATTCGTTGATCAGTCTCAGAAGGGTCTCGGCATACATCTCTAGCTTCTTAACATTACGTTCAAGGGATTGAAATTTTCCATTTATGGACAGACGCATTCTCTGTTTATGTGCACATGTATCCTCCCTGGCTGAGTGCCTGACATCTGTGCAAACTTGTCCGTGGCGTTATGTATACTAATTTAATCATTACTTTTTCATACCTATGTATATAGAAACTTCTGGAAGTTCCTTTTATACCTACTATCATTTATTCTTCTTCTTAATTGTTTGTTACATCACCACAACACTCTCAAATGTATCAGGTTCATATCTACTATACAACAATAAGGAATTCTATATTCCTCATCATGCAAGCATCTAGAGAGATCGTGTGTTAGTGGATCAGTGACATGAGTCAGACTCATACAGAACAGTCTTCACGGAAATGCAGTTACATTACTAGAATGAGAGTACTAGTCTGTACCACTCGTGTTGATCCATACAAGTCTGGAATACATGTTATACTCTCTGTGAAAGCAAACTATCATAGTGTATTGAAACTTCCTGGCAGATTTAAACTGTGTGAACGACCGAGACTCGCAGGAGAGCTTCTGTAAAGTTCGGAAGGTGGGAGACGAGGTACTGGCGGAAGTAAAGCTGTGAGGAGTGGGCGTGAGTCGTGCTTGGGTAGCTCAGTTGGTAGAGCACTTGCCCGCGAAATGCTAAGTTCCCTAGTTGAGTCTTGGTCCAGCACACAGTTTAAATCTGCCAGGAAGTTTCATATCAGCGCACACTCCGCTGTAGAGCGAAAATCTCATCACAGTGTATTATTTACTTGGAACTCAGCTCGTCCGTTCCTTCGAATTTCTCCCCCCCCCCCCCCCCCCCCTTCATTATGGTCAGTTCCAAATTAAACTGGAGACTAATATTGCAGAGAGGTTTCATTAAAGACAGAGGAAGAGCTACGAGGTGCCTAGAGATAGGCCATTCAGAGTGTTTCTTATCATCCTTAGCTGATAGGTTCAACAAAGGAATAGCTCGTTTGGAAATAGAGGAGAGAGTACTAGATCTTTGAATCTTCGACTTTTTCCTGTGAATGTGAGAATACTTGGTGACTCCCATCAGCATCAAGGGTGAGAGAAGGGGGCAAATCATAATAAAATCTTACCAAATTTAAACAAGTGTTTTTGCACCTTCTCTCTGCTGAAGGCTATATCCTATGCTGAGAAAGAGTATTTGTGTCATGTGGTGTAGGCAATGTAACAGGTTTCACAATATGTGCACATGTATAGGACGCTCACAAAGTTATGCACAGGTTGGTTTAGCAATGATAAAGAAATAGAGAACTGTGATGCACTGTCACTGGCTGTTAGAAGCCAAGTTTTTTACTTGCTAGCTTCGTTAACAACTTATGGGGAGGGGGGGGGGGGGGGGCGACGTGTAGAATACCTCCAAGATGATGTACCCAGATATCGACTGCTAAGGCAGGGCGGCGAAAACTCTACTTTACTGGCAGTCACACTAGTTCAGCCTCTCATGGTTCCTCAAGACAACAGCACAAGGAAACAAACTACAACAAAGACTCTTCTCAGAGCCAGACAAAGAATATTAATAATTTTGGTCAAAGTGTTAGTATTTTACAAATAAATGTAGAAGAATTAACAAAATACAAATGGGACTACTTGAGAAAACTGGGCACACATCATGGCACTGTTACCACAGGCCTCCAGGAATCCCATCTAAACGAAGACAATATAGCAGATAGAAATCTTACAGGTTACGAAATGATAGGATACCTGCCATCATCTACATGTGGCACTATCACGTATGATATTTTTTTTTACTTGATAGGGTTGTTAAGTTATTGGGATCAACGTGTAGACAACCTCCTAGATGGTGTACACCAGGCATGGGATTGCTAAGCCAGGATGATTTATAGCCTACACTACTGGCTGCCATACTATATCAGTCTCTAATGGCTACTCAAGAAAACATAGCAAGAAAAGAAACTACAATATAGCCGCTTTTCAGAGCAAGACATAGGGTATGAAGGATTTTGGAGAAAGTTTAGTATTTTACATATCGATGTAAAAGGGTTGGCAAAAGAGAAATGTCACTACTTGAGCAAACTAGCCACTGACCATGGCACTAACACATATCATAGCATTCCATGAGCCCCATCTGAACAAAGACTGTAATGTTGTTGCTTTAATTTGTTATGTGAAAGCGGTACTGATAGACAATAAAAGAGGGTTAAAAGCTGTGAGCTATATGAGGAAGTTAACGTTGCATTACTGAGCAACTCTTTCACCAGGTATCCAGTCTAGCTTACCAAATTTCCAACCAGACTAACATTAATTATAATCTTTTAATAGTCATACGTAAACCGGTGATACTTATATAAAAAAGAGAATTTAAATAACAATAAATAAATCAGTTTATATTTGGAAATTTATTTTAACATTGATCATTGAAATTTCAGCATATTAAACTTGAGTCGTAACTAAGCTGGTGCCTTATTTAGGATTGTGAAAATGTGAGTTTGTAATCTTACGGAACACATCAAATAGGGAGCCAAGATTGGGAGACTGCATACAACACTACATTCATAAAATAACACACGAAGAACATTGAAACATATGTAAAACCACAACCAACCGATTCAATTTTTACCCAAAGAAGTAACGTT
Organism: Schistocerca gregaria; assembly: GCF_023897955.1. Lineage (NCBI taxonomy): Eukaryota > Metazoa > Arthropoda > Insecta > Orthoptera > Acrididae > Schistocerca > Schistocerca gregaria. Next base: position 379,192,971 of record NC_064931.1, read on the forward strand.
CGTAGCGCAATCCTGTCCGTCATGTAATTACCACACACTGGTATACTAAATTCATACTAACTCTCTGTGAAATCTTCCCGAAAAGAATAGCTGAGAGCTACTTTGATGATTACACCACATGCTTCACGTGGTTAACTTGGTTTACACAAAGAGTGTAACTCCACAATAATTTTGATAATTAAAATAAATTAGATCGAAAAGCAATTTACAAAAGAAAAACCTCGAACTGGCTACTATCGTCTTACTATTAACCTGATGGGTCAAACAATTGTATAAGCACGTGGTACTGGTCTCAAGAAGTACACCCCACGTGGGTTGAACATAAAAAAAGGTGCTATGTTGAAAAATATTGTTAAGGCGAGACGTTATAATCTCACGCACATTTGCATTTAAGATTGATGATCTTAGTTAGAGTTACTGATCAACACGTGGTTCCACTTTACTCACAAGGTAGTGACACAGCAACTACTGTAAAATATTCTGAAGTTCACACTCGAAATACACTGCGTTGCAATTTAAGATAACATTAGATATTTTAGAGCTAAACCTGAAATAAAGTTGTTAAATTTTCAGTTAGGCTGAACTTAAGAAATCCATTGTCTTGCAGACTTAGCAGACACGCGCTTAGCCGTAGATCTTACCACTTCAGACGCTCGCCGCGGACAGACTGACCTGCGTTCCTAACAAGGGTGCTTTTGTATACAAAACGAAAGTGACCAGAGAGGCAGCTTCCTAAACCAACATGACAAGGGACGGACAGAACCATACTAAGGATAGAAACCTCTTTGCTTTTAGAAAGCATAGCTACCTGTTCCGACGTTGGTCCTACTGTTCTCTAGCAGACAGGCTTATCTGCTACCCTGAAGCATGCAACTAGAAATACATTTGCTCATTCATCCTCTCACACAGAAGGGAAGGGGGATGACAGTATCTTATCATATACAGTACATAAAAGAAAGCGGATGTAGGTTCCATATGAGACTGTGTGACATAAATTACATATATGAATTAGATATAAACTGTGTTTTAAAGTGTAGTAGTGTGACAGATCGTTCTTGTTTATGTGTAAAGGTATCACTGCTCAGTCTCCTCCCAGATAGTCAGAAACACCACAGTGAATTTAGAAGAGGAATTTGTGCCGTAAATGGCAACAGATTTAAGAAATTAACATGAAAGGAATCCAACAGAGACCTTTCAAGACAATATAGCAAAGGAAAAGGTTACAGGTTCCAAAATGATAGGATACTTACCATCATCAAAACATGGCTCTGTCATGTACATCTTTCTTTTTTTTTTACTTGTTAGGGTTGTTAGCAACTGATTGGGACCGATCTGTAGTGCCCCTCCAAGATTACGTACCCCTGGCAATGGTCTGCTAAGGCAGGACGGCTAAAGGTGTACACTAATGGCAGCAATACTAGATCCGTCTCTCTTGGCTCCTTAGGACATCAGTACAAGAAAACAAACTACAACAAAGACTCGTGTCAGAGCCACACAAAGGAAATGAAAAATTTTGGACAAGGTATGAGTATTATACAAATAATGTAAAAGGATTGACAAAAGACAAATGGGACTACTTGAGAAAACTGGCCACAGACCATGGCAATGACATCATAGCACACCAAGAATCCCATCTAAACAAGGACAATATAGCAAACCGAAAGTTAACAGATTACTAAATGATAGGATATTTGCCACCATCTGTACATGGCTCTACCATGTACCCCAAGTTTTATTTCTTTTTACTTGCTAGAGTCGATAATAACTTACGTTCTCCGATGTGTAGACCATATCTAAGATTATATACCACAGGCAACAGACTGCTAAGGCAGGACGGCGAAAAGTGTACACTACCGACAGCCATAGTAGCTCAGTCCCTCATAGCTACTCAAGACAACAGCACAGGGAAACAAACTATAACCAAGGTTCTTCTCAGAGCCAGACAAGGAGTATGAAGAATTTCGGACAAAGTATTGGCATATTACAAATCAATGTAAAAAGATTAACAAAAGACAAATGAGACTTCTTGAGCAAATTACCCACAAACCGTGGCACTGATATCATAGCCCTCCAGGAATGCCATCTTAACGATAACAATATAGAAAAACGGAAAGTTTAGAGGTTACTAAATGATAGGATCCTTGCCATCATCTACACATGGCTCTTCCATTTACTCCAATTTTTCTTACTTGCTAGGGTTGTTAACAACTTACTGGGTACGATGTGTCGACCGATTCCAAGATTATGTACCCTGGGCAAAGGACCGCTAAGGCAGGAGAGCGAAAAATCTGCACTACCAGCAGCCATGCTAGATCAGTATCTCACTTCTCAAGACAACAGGACAAAGAAACAAACTACAACAAAGGCTCTTCTCAGAGCCAGACAAAGAATATGAGGAATTTTGGACAAAGTAGTTTCCAAATCAATGTAGAAGGATTGACAAAAGACAAATATGACTACTTGAGCAAAGTGGCAACAGATGATGGCACTGATATCATAGCCCTCCAGGAATCCCATCTAAATGATGACAATACAGCAAAGGAAAAGTTGTTAGATTACAGAATGATACGTTACCTGCAATTATCAACACATGGGTCTATCATGTACACCAGTATATTTTTTTTTTTTTACTTGCTAGGGTTCTTAACGAGTTATTGGTTGCGACATGTAGACTACATCCAAGATTATGTACCCCAGGCAACAGACTGCTAAGGCAGGATAGCGAGAAGTCTACACTACCGCCAGCCATGCTAGATCAGTCTCTCATGGCTACTCGAGAAAACAACACAAGGAAACAAACTACAGCGAAGGCTCTTCTCAGAGTCAGACAAAGAGTATGAAGAATTTTGGACAAAGTATTAGTATTTTACAAATCAATCTAGAAGTATTGACAAAAGACAAATGTGACTACTGGAGTAAACTAGTCACAGACCATGGCACCGATATCACAGTTTTCCTGGAAGCCCATCTAAACGAAGACAATATAGCAAAAGGAAAGGTTACAGGTTACAAAATAACAGGATACTTGCCATCATCTACACATGGCTCTATCATGTACGCCAGTTCTCTTTTTTTTTTTTACTTACTCACTTACTAGGGTTGTTAAATATGTATGGCGTGCGAAGTGTAGACCACCTCCAAGAGTATGTACCCTGGGCAAAGGACCGCTAAGGCTGGACGGCGAAAAGTCTACACTACCGGCAGCCATACTAGATCAGACTCTCATGGCTACTCAAGACAACAACTCAAGAAAACAAACTACAACAAAGGCTCTTCTCAGGGCCAGACAAAGAGTATGAAGATTTTTAGAAAAATTATTAGTATTCTGAAATCAATGTAAAAGGATTGACAAAAGACAAATGTGACTACTTGAGCAAAGTTTTCACAGACCATGGTACTGATATCATAGACCACCAGGAATCCCATCTTAACGAAGACAATATAGCAAAGGGAAAAGTTACAGGTTACAAAATGATGGGATACTTGTCATCATCTACACGTACGTCAAAAACAGCGTTTCTGATATTATAGGTGTGTGCTGCCAGGTGATAAGTGAAATAGGAGTGATAACCCTGTAGCTGAGTGGCTTAATTGTTGTCGCAGTCTACAAAGCACCAGTTGTCCCGTGGCCCACCCCATTCTTGCCATCTGTACCCCAGCCATGCATATATCTTGGTGATTTCAACAGCCACCACACAACCTGGGGTTACATAATCAGTGACATAAATGGAGAAAAATTAGTGGATTGGGCAGAAGGAGAAAAACTCTATCTCAGCTGTGATGCCAAAAAACCGAAAACCTTTCGCTCCTGTAGGTGGCACACTGACACAAATTCTGACCCGTGTTTCCTCTCCACCGATGAAAACACACTCCCGTTGAGTCATACTAGGAAAGTTCTCCAACGGCTTCTTAAGAAGCCAACACCGCCCATCAATAACCAAAACTGTGATGGAGGTACCCATAATAAATGTCATTAACAAGCCAAGATGGAATTTCAAGAAAGCTAACAGGGACCAATATACACGAGAAGTTGACAGCAACCTACGCTGGGTAGCCTCAAAAGCAGAATACTACAAAAGGTTCGTGTGAGTCATAATTGGTGCTGCCAAACGTAATACACCTCGAGGGCTCAGGAAACAATACATCCCTTGCTATGACGACACAATAGAAAACTTGCGTGCAGAATAGCAACAAATTGAAAACCCTGACACTGGTAAAATAATACTACAACAGCTAAATGAAGCAAGAAAGCAGAAATGGGTGGACCTGACGTCTAGTTTAAATTTCACCCATTCAAGCGGAAAGGCATGGAGATTATTAAGAAAACTTGGCACTGCAAGCAACGTCCGCAATCAGCAACCGAAGATAACACCATCAGAACTGGCACTACACATAAAATCAAGAGCTGAGAAGGTTCCTATAGACCCAACCATGAAAGAAACAGCAAAGAACGAACTGAATGAAGTCAACAGACACCTCGAAGATAACACCACACTATCAGACCCCATTTCTGAAATAGATATAAATGAGGCTTCCGAAACATTGAAAATGAGAAAAGCCGCAGGACTGGATATCATATTCCCTGAATTTATAAAACACATAAGGGAACATGGAAGAACTTGGCTGAAGAAGCTATACAACGATATACTCAAGACCGGAAGGGTGCCTCAACAGGACAAGATCACACACACATTAACAATCCTCAAATCTGGAAAACCAGTACATGACCCCGCAAGTTACCGGCCAATTTCACTGCTGAGCGTGTGTATCAAACTACTGCAACGACTCATCCATAACAGAATACAAAGAATAATAAACAACATAGCCCCAACATATCTGACTTGGTTCAGAAGCAAGCTGTGCTGATGTGAGCAGGTCCTAACCTTGACATCCTACATTGAGGCTGGATTGCAAAAGAAACTAGAGACATCAGTGGCATTTGTTGATATGTCGCAGCATATGACACTCAGTGGCTAGATGGACTCCTGCTGAAGTTAAAAAAGCATGTCCCAAGCAAGCAAATGACGACACTTGTGGGAAATACGTTAACCACCTGCTACTTCAAAGTTAGCGTTGGGCAAAAACAGAGCAAGTCATTTACTTTGAAAATGGGCTCCCCCAAGGGCTCGTCCTACCACCCCTACTCTTCAACCTGCACACCAGTGACATGCCAAACACGGCTAGTGCAAAGTTTTGCTATGCCAACGAACTTGTCATAGCGGTACAAACCAGCACACTTGAGGAAGGAGAAGCTATGTTATCTAGAGACTTATACTGCAAAGCATGGAGACTCCATCCAAATGCAGTAAAGACAGAAGTCTGCGCATTTTATCTAAACAACAGAATTGCAAACCAGCAGTTGAGTGTGAGCTTCTGCCAACAAAAGGTTAGATATAATTTATGGCCTAAATACCTTGGTGTCACACTAGAGCGGTCTCTGACGTTTAAAAAACACTTGGGAAAAACAAGCCCAAAACTAAAGACCTGAAAGAACATCGTAAATAAACTATCTGGTACAACATGGGGTACGGACCCATCGACTCTACGTACCACAGTACTAACGCTGGTGTACCCAGTTGCCGAATGCTGTGCTCCAGTGTGACAACATAGTACCCACGCAAGGAAGCTGTACCTCCGCCTGGACTAGACAATGAGGATTATTACAGGCACATTAAAATCCACCCCGACCCCCTGGCTGCACACCATCAGGAACATCCCACCACTTGAATTACGACGCCAAGAAGCAATCGATCGAGAATGGAGGAAACTACACCACCCCGACTACACACAAGACCTCCCAATTCATACAGACGTTAAACAACCCTCTCCCAGACAGCTTAAAATCTCGCAAACCACTGTGGCGTAATGGAAGGAATGATTAGAAGTTCTACATTAAAGATGAGTGGCGCAAGGAGTGGAATCCTGCATCAATAGCACATCAAGGTATTCAAGACCCAACTGCCAACCTATCAGGATTTCATCTGCAGAGAAGTGAGTGAACCAGGCTGAACAGAATAAGAACTAGCCACGCCAGGTGCAACTCTATGATGCACAAGTGGGGACTCCGAGATTCTCCAGCCTGTGATTGTGGGGCCCAAGAACAAACTGTTCAACATACCGCTAGAGACTCTCCTCAGAGGAAGTATCCTGGACCATATAGTGACTTTATTACTCCCTCTGTTGTTAGTTGGCTTCAATCATTAGATATTGAACTATGATTAAATGTATCTGCCTTTTTCAACTTGCAATTATATCAGTCGAGGATAGTCAGTAATATTAAGTTAGTAATCTTCACTACTTAAAAATGTGTATAAAATTAGTGTCAAAAAAGTGAAACTAAAGTATATGTAAATACTTAACTAGACATACGATTGAAAATTAAACTTTGTGTACTTGTCAATGATTGCCGTTGTTGACGTACGATAAATAAATAACAAATAAATTAACAACTTATAACTATTGGCGGTCTATTGACGTAAATCTACGAGTAACTTTAATACTCCACCTGCAAGAGGTACGTTTTCGTTTCCTTGTTTGTTCGGAAATGGTTTAACTTGGTCTACACTATGTGCACTATGTGATCAAAAGTATCTGGACACCCCTAGAAAAATATTTTTTCATATTCAGTGCATTGTGCTGCCACCTGCTGCCAGGAACTCCATATCAGAGACCTCAGTAGTCACCAGACATCGTGAGAGAGCAGAATGGGGTGCTCCGCGGAACTCACGGACTTCGAACGTGGTCAGGTGATACGGTGACACTTGCGTCATACGCCTGTACGCGAGATTTCCACACTCCATAAACATCCCTCTGTCTACTGTTTCCGATGTGATAGTGAAGTGGAAACGTGAAGGGACACGTACAGCACAAAAGCGGACAGGCCGACCTCGTCTGTTAACTGACAGAGACCGCCGACAGTCGAAGAGTATCGAATGTGCAATAGGGAGACGTCTGCCCAGACCACCACACAAGAATTCGACTGCATCAGCATCCACTGCAAGTACTAAGACAGTTAGGCGGGAGGTGAAAAAACTTGGATTTCATGGTCGAGCGACTGCTCGTAAGTCACACATTACACTGGTAAATGCCAAATGACGCCTCGCTTGGTGTAAGGAGCGTAAACACTGGGCGACTGAACAGTGTAAAAACGTTGTGTGGCGTGACGAATCACGGTACGCAATGTGGCAGTCCGATGGCATGGTATGGGTATGGCGAATGCCCGGTGAACGTTATCTGCCAGCGTATGTAATGCCAACAGTAAATTTCGCAGGCAGTGGTGTTGTGGTGTGGTCGTGTTTTTCATGGAGGGGAATTATACCCCTTGTTGTTTTGCGTGGCACTATCACAGCACAGCCTACATTGATGTTTTAAGCACCTTCTTGCTTCCCACTGTTGAAGAGCAATTCGAGGATGGCGACTGCATCTTTCAACACGATCATGCACCTGTGCACAATGCACGGCCTGTGGCGGAGTGCTTACACGACAATAACATGTCTGTAATGGACTGGCGTGCACAGAGTCTTGACCTGAATCCTATAGAACACCTTTGGGGAGTTGTGGAATGCCAACTTGGTTCCAGGTTTTCCCGATCAACATCGATACCTCTCCTCAGCACAGCACTCTTTGAACAATGGGCTGCCATTCCCCAAGAAACCTTCCAGGTACATGACTGGACGTATGCCTGAGAGAGTGGAACCTGTCATTAAGGTTAGGGGCAGGCCAACACCATACTGAATTGCAGCATTACCGATGGAAGGCGCCACGAACTTGTAAGTCATTTTCAGCCAGGTGTCCGGATACTTATGATCACATAGTGTAAGCACGCAGCTAGTAGTATGAAGAAAGGAAGATTAGGGTTTAACATCTCGTAGATGACGATTTCATTAAGGATGGAGCACAAGCTCGATTGCTGCAGAATGGAACTTTATGACAGTACCACACATATATTGCTTCTGCGTTAGGAAGTAGAGTTGGCAACTTAATATTCTTAACCATGCTGGAGGGAAACACATAATTAAAGGCTTTTGGCTTAAGATCCGTAAATTTTCTTTTGCTGAGGCAGATCTGAGAGAATTCGGTGACGAACCTGGTTGACTGAAACGCTATGAAAATGGGACGGCTCAAGGGCCCCTCACGCATCCCCCTCCTCTTCTGGGCTGCTGGTTTGCAGAAGTGTTATAGCCGCACGCTAGCCGGTTATCGTTGACCCGCGACGTGGCACGGTCTTGGAAGTTATAGCAAGGCGACTGCTGCTAACTTGAGCATTTCTAGTGCGACGAATCTGCATTTACTGTTGGCGGTTGCAAATACGCGACACCATTATGCCATGTTCAGTGTGGGAAAGTTCCGGAATCCAGCCATCCAGATGAGGTCAGTAAATCAGAAGGGTCATCAGCACAGTTGCTATAGCGTTAATGTCTGAACCGATGGGTGGCGGCACAGCATATACAGTGTACCAACCTCTGACCAGTTAATGCATATACAGTAAGCAAGAGTGCAGATTTTTTGGCAGGTTTCCCCTGCCTTTTAGCTTGTTTTGATAGGAATTCTTGGTCGTCTCTGTGGTGAAACTTATGAATCGTCGCCTCCGAGCTGTTTACTTCTGGGAACTGAATAGAACGCGAGAGAGTCGAAGTCTGTAAGGTGATGCCTGGCCGAGAGGGCAATGGGAAGGAGAAGCCTCTAGTTGCGGCCTGACACAGTTGTCGCTGAATCGATCGAGTAAGTGTCTTTTTTTAGCGTTAGTGCTGCTTTTGATCTGAGCAGCTCAGAACTGCCGAGAGCAATTCCACGACTTGTGCTGCTTGTCTGTGTCTTTACTTATTTGAATCTATGATCCGGTTTCAGATTGCGTTTGCGAGCTCCGCAGATTTTGGAAAGTTAGTCGTGGCACCGTAGCATTCTTCTGTTCACCACATATTGAGAGAACAGTCCGTCCCAAGTAAGCTTCGTTCAAGCAATAATTTATTGTATTTTTTAGCAATCAGTGCGCATTCCACTGTGGAATATAATTAGTTATATTTTTCAGAGATAATTGCTCTTTCATTGAGCTTCAAGTAAGCAATCATTTATGCCTCAATTACGAATAAATATTCATTTTTAATTGTGAAGCAATTGAGAGAAAATAAATCCGGTATTTAAAACACTTTATTTGTTTTCCCCCTTTTTTATTGTCTTACAACAGTCCAGGTCACGCCACCCTCATTAAATAACAAATATAACCGATATCTTCTGTATAACCGAATTATGCTCTTACTTGACGGTATTTCGTTGTAAAGCAGGTGCCCCTACAGGGAACAATGTCTATATGATACGAAATTCAATTAATTTGTATGAGAAATGACTAATGATAACTGCTCTCATCCGCATTCATACATTCCTGAGATGACAGAGCTTTTTCAATTACTGTGATAAGTAAAACAATATAGTGGGTTAAGGCAATATAAGGCATACAACAAATTGGTATTGTTTGAGTATTGAGCACGTCAGTGTAGCAAATAGCACTCTCCACTGCCGAGCTCCAGCACATCGTACTCAGGCCAGCGATCTTCAACACAGCAGTGCACATTTCAGCTTCTACAAACACATACATACAGAGGTGGGCCAGAAGTCATGAAAGGTTTATACCTATGAATAACGCTTTTATTTAATCTTTTCTGCATTATGTCTTCATATTGTTACAGAAGAAGGACTGGAGATTGACCCATCCTTGGTCTTTATGTCTGTGAAATATCAATTAATCTAATGATAAACAGAAACGTTATTCACAGTTATAGCCCCTTCATGATTTTTGACCCATCCTGTACATTGTCAGAAAGACGCATATTACATACAGTTATTTGCCATTACTGTTACTAATCAGTCCGGAGTCGTGGTCGTGCGGAAGCGTTCTCGCTTCCCACGCCCCGGTTCCCTTGTTCGATTCCCGGCGGGGTCAGGGATTTTCTCTGGTTCGTAATGACTGGGTGTTGTGTGCTGCCCTTAGGTTAGCTAGGTTTATATAGTTCTAAGTTGTAGGGGACTGATGACCATGGATGTTAAGTCCAATAGTGCTCAGAACCATTTGAACGTTCCACACACACACACACACACACACACACACACACACACACACATATGTATATTGTAGATACCGCAAGACTGGTACGTTCTATCATATTCAGGGAAAATTGTTATTTATTCTATTGAATGAAACTAAAGTTTTCTAAGCCGTTTTCATGTTGTATGTGACAAACCACTTGCCTGATTTGGCAAGAAGGTAAGTAATTGTAACCCCATGCATGAGTAATTGTCTTGATTTTTTCTAAGTGTGACAGCTGTGATGTCAGCCTGCTGTTTTTGCCGTATGTTATAGTGATAAATATGGTTCTGTTACTTTTCCTTTTTGCATATCAGAATGGAAATGGATGTGACTACAGGTATCGTATTTCTTTAATACTGAAAAATTATTTTGAAACAGTAATAAATTATATAAACAATATCGAGGTATCATCAGTACAATTATTTTTCAGTTTGCAGGCCACTTAACAGAGATAGCATGTTGAACACTGTAGGCCTATTGCACGACACTATGTGTTCAACAAATCTCGTTTTCGGATACAACGTGCTGTAAGTACATTTCATTACTAAAATGCAGTTTTCTTCTTACGTCTTCAGAATATTTTTGGGTTGGATTCGAATAATCCATTTGAGTTCTCAGAAGATAATTTCGAATGAGTCGTATTTCATATCACAGGGTAAGGTCGGGTAAGAGTATAGGCCTGATAAAGGGTTTGCAATGGCATTTTCTCTACACTGGCAATACTGACCGACAACAAAAAACTACATTCAGTTGTTGGTTCTAGAGCGACCCCATCACATGTTATCTTGAAGAGCTCCACCAGATTTATTGTTTGTAGCATGTAAATGGAAATTTTTGTATCAAATAATGTAATGGCTAAGTTGTATATCGTAAGCAATAAGCACTAGCTAGGTATGCACTAGAAAATAAAAGTAGTTCTCAAGAGAATCACCTTTCTGCGAGGAACAAACCATGGCATGCCAAAGAGGGAAACGAAGAATGACTACCATTTGTGATATTTTTTTAAACTGTGTGGCGCATCGGTTAAGAGTACGCTGTAAGATGGAGGGAAAGACCAAGCGTGTACTCCTAACGGCCCCTCCTCCCCCCTCCCCACTTCCCACTTCGTTTCCAACGGTCACTATTGCAGGAAGACCCATTAGGCAGACAGATGTGTTTTGTTTCGAGATGCACATTCTAGAGTAATCGTAACTCAATGAGCTGAAAAATACTTCGAGGCAACCGGAGTATTACCGTTCAATACGAATTTCTTCACAGCAGAAGAATTTTCTCAATCAGAAATCACTGAGAGAGCCGAATTTCGAACAACTGAAGAAAGGAAAAGGAGTTCAACAGAAGCCCACGCACATATACTGCTCCTCAGTCACAGATGATTTCTCTGTGCAGTCACTGGGAAAAACCAAGAACGTGACACAAATGATGTTCAGAGAGCTAATGTACGAACAGCTGAAGGCCTATCCAGTATTTATCCACTGCCTAAATTTAATCGACCCACAACATAGATGTACATTGCAAAGAAATTTGAGATTTTGTCTGGGTCTCAGTACAAAAATGCCTTGTTAGACAAACAAGCTAAACCAGACAAAACCAAGAAGAGACAAAATACCAGTACCAACAACGCAGAATCTCTTGCGACGATCTGGACTTAACAGCTCCATCAGCTTCAGGGTCAACTAGTCGCCAATCCAAGGAGGGATCTGATGTTTTGAATTGCCCAGGGTGAAGGATACAAGGAGCCTATCACCGACGACTGGATTAAGTGTGACAATTGCTTCCAATGGTGGCAAGAAGAATCCACAGGTTATGAAGGACAAGGTGTATTTTCTAGTCACTTATATTAGTACATACTCTTTGGCTACATGTCACGTACTCTTACCAAATCGTGCGGTTAAGAGTACAAACGAGCAGTGTCTCACATATGTTGACATATAACGATTGTGTTAAAAGTTAAGCAGCTGTAACTGATATATGTAGTTTCTGAATACAATATAAATACTTTTTATAAGAAAAGTCTGTTTTAACCTTCTCATGTATTACACCAAGACGTAAAATACTAAGTGCTTACTCATTCCCAACTTTCGCCTATCCTTGTGTATTCCTCACCTATCACTCATAAGTGAACAACTCATAAGTAGGTCACTTGCCTGACAGTATGGAGTTATGTGATGCATTTAAGCTAAGGTACAGCCTGATCAATGATTGTTCTTCACCAATGTGTTGTGTTCCTGGTAACCCGTAGTACATTCAAGTTGCTTTCAACTTGCAGTCCAAGATTTGTATACAGACTTTGACATGCCCAATGGAGCTGTTTTTCCGTTTAACTCACAGTTACTACATTTCCTAAATTACTTTCGTGGGCGAGTATTTTGGGCTAGTTCTTGGTGAACATTCACGAATGTTCAAGGTCATAAACATTCAGGTTGGCTTGTAGCGATATTATCGGCTACCATCTAGGGACAGTAGGTGGTTCTACATTGTAAGATACAGAAACACCATTTCTTCCAATCAAAGGTCGAGTAACAGTGACTTATTTTCTTACCGCTTAATCAAAATACTGTCATAGTTTGGGAAATTATGTATCACCTACATTTCACACTCGATGCCACCACAATTAGTGCAGCACACATTGATGTATCCAAGGCCGTTTCAAGGGCCAAGCGACCAGACAGCCACTTGGGGCGCCAAGCTGAGGAGGTGCCTAAGGTGTCACAACTGCTAAGACTTCAGTATATAAGATGTGTCATTATTAGTGGCGGCCTCTTGGTGCGCCAAGATGAGACTGGTGCTAGAGACTCCAAAAGGCAAGATTTGTAATACAATGTGTATTACAGTTAGTAACGAAAATTGACACAGGTGAAAATGCATGAGGTAAAAAGTGGAAAGAGGGTTAGTGGGGGGGGGGGGGGGGGTGCAAATGAATGATCGTCACTTGTTCTCGAACTGGCCCTCTTTGTGTCATAGCATCAGGTTGTGTATGCTTAAAAGAATAGATGATCAGTTTAAATAGACTTAATTTTATAAGATGCATCGGCAACTGTTTTTGGTGTTGTAAAATCTAATATCATCACAAAGGAGTCCTCATCAAAACGGTTACGAACCATTAGCACTTAGAACTTTATTGTCAATTATTGTGCCGGTTACCACATGCATATGTGTCCATGGTACGGTTAATGTTGTCGAGTGGCATTATGTAAACGTAAATTATTGCATTTTTTGGACCTGTAACCAACCAAATGAACGCCCGTGCCTTATTCCACCTGCTGCTGAGCCAGTATTGCAATTTCTCACCGCGCAACAAGTCGTTGTTCGATAGAGAAATATCCCCATACGTCTCTCTCCGATCTTCCATTAAGTGGGGAAAATAATGCCATAGTAGTGCACTGCAACTTACAATACATTTACAACTGTTTTATGGTTGGCTGAAACCAAAACTAATAAAAGTAGCATCAGTCTTCAGGAAATGATAATATCTTTACCCTCTCCTAAAACAACTGTCAATACATTTTCTTCTCTGTACGAGAAAAAGGATGAGATTCGCGTCCTTGGAATGCTTCTTTCTTGTACCTTACCCTTTAACCACAAGAGACAATAGAAAATCCCAAGTAACTTTGCGGTACTTGTCTCACATTTGTATAACTTCTGTTGAACCCGTAGGTGATCGTTCTCCATATTGTACATGTTGTCTATTTGTTGTCAATTTGGCTGATAATGTTAGGTAACGATGTTCAATGTTTACAACATACTACATACCCATTAAGATCTAAAAATGCTGTATAGAGAAGCATATCATGAGTAAAAATTAAAATAATTTTGGTGAGCCAAACGTGGTCACAGTCACACTGAATGATTTCATGTCGAAAGTAATGATGCTGTCAATTTTTCGGCCACTTCATTTAATCCAAGTTTCGGGAGCAAACAAAAGACCAAGAACTAAATGTTGATTTGGGAGGATCTGGTTTCTACTCCGTGACTTGCCAACCAGATTCAGGTTTCTGTGATTTTTCTAACATACTGAGGTGATAAAAGTCATGGGCTAGATATATGTGCATATACAGATGGCGTGAGCATTGCGTACACTAGGTATAAAAGGACAGTGCATTGGCGAAGCTGTCGTTTTTACTGAGGTGATTCATATGAAAAGCTTCCTAACATGATTATGGCCACACGAAAGGAGTTAACACACTAGAACGTGAAATGATAGTTGGAGATAGCCGCATGGGACGTTCCATTTCGGAAATCGTTAGGGAATTCAGTATCCACAGATTCAGAGTGTCACGAATGTGCTGACAATACCAAATTTCTGTCATTACCTCTCTTTATAAACAGCGTAATGGCCGACGGCCTTCACATAACGACTAAAAGCAGCGGCGTTTGCGTAGAGTTGTCAGTGCTAACAGACAAGCAACACTACCATGAAATGACGGCAGAAATCAATGACAGTGCTACGAAATTTGGCGTTAATGGACAATGGCAGCACACGACTGAGACAAGTAGTGCCTTTTCTAACAGCACGACATCACCTGCAGAGCCTTACCTGGGCTCGTGACCATATCGCTTGGACCCTAAACGGCTGCAAATCCATAGCCTGGTCACATAAGTTAAAATTTTATTTTGTAAGAGCCGATAATAGGTTTCGAGTGTGGTGCAGACCCCACAAAGCAATGGACTGGTTGGTTGATTTGGTAGAAGAGACCAAACAGCGAGGTCATCGGTGTCATCGGATTAGGGAAGGATGTTGGCCATGTCCTTTCAAAGGAACCATCCCGGCATTTGCCTGAACCGTTTCAGGGAAATCACAGAAAACCTAAATCAGGATGGCCGGACGCAGGATTGAACCGTCGTCCTCCAGAATGCGGATCAAGTGTGCTGACCACTGTGCCACCTCGCTCAGTGAAGCCATGTAGTGCCAGTAGTGCTAGTGTCGTCGTAACTGCCGTCTGCTTCAAATCTCCTGTGCAGCAAGCTACGTGAATATAAGTATTAACTGTGTTTTTCTAACTTGTCACTTCTTTTTCCACGTGTTTTTGCTTTTAGGAAGCTTTAATTTTCGAGTACTAGTAATAGTGTTCCATAGATTTCGTGTTTGTTTTGAATATAGTCCAGAGACAGTTAGTGCTTATTTTCATTGTTGCCAAGAAGAAGTGACTAGTAACCACAGTTTAGTCAGCTATCAGCCACCTTTAGTGAATTAGCAGTTTAGTTAAAAGTTGACTACTTAACTCTCTAGAGTAAATTGTTGATTTCTTAGGATGGATAGGATGTGTGACTGCTGTGTACGGACGCAGGAGGAGCTGGTCACTGTTCGCGAACAGCTGAACGTGCTGATGGCCGGGGCAGCCGTCTTCAGGCTGCTGCCTCGGAGTGTAACGGCAGTGGGGAGTCTGGTGCCTCGCATGGTACACCCCAGGTGTTAATGCTTCACCCACGGTCCCTGCTGTCGAGTCATCTTCGCGGGTACTGGGCGCAGTTGGGCCAACCTCTCCCCAAGAGGATTGGCGGGTTCGACTGCCTTAGCGTCGCACGAGGCGGAGGGTCAATGTGGAGGCTGGCCGTGTGGCATTGCCTGCTTCGCCTGTGAATAGACATATAGCCGCTCCTTGAGCAAGGTCCGAACATGAACACGGAGGGAGGGGTTTATTAGTGATGGGGAACTCCAATGTTAGGCGGGTGATGGAGCCCCTTAGGGGAATAGCGGAAAGGTCTGGGAAGAAGCGAGTGTTCACTCTGTCTGCTTGCCAGTGGGTCTCATCCGAGATGTGGAGGAGGCCCCGCCGGCGGCGATAGAGAGCACTGGGTGCACCCGACCGCAAATTAATGATTGCTCATGTCGGCACCAACGACTGGTGCCATCTGGATTCAGAGGTCATCCTCAGGTCATACACGTGGTTGGCGTAGTTGGTGAAGGTGGAAAGCCTCGCACGTGGGGTGCAGTCTGAGCTAACTATTTGTAGTATCGTTCCCAGAACCCTATCGTAGTCCTCTGGTTTGGAGCCAAGTTGAAGGCTCAGACAATTCTGTGGAGATTTCTCGACCTCTGCTATTGAGTAGAGAAATGTAGGGTCCTCCTGAATAGGTCAGGCGTGCACTACACGCAGGGAGAGGACAAGGGTAGCGGAGTACGTGTGGAGGGCACATGTGGGTTTTTTAGATTAGAGAATTCCCTCCCTAGGCCCGACAAGATGCCTCCTGAGACGCGACAAGGTAGCAGTAGGCAAAACGCTACAGGGAATGACAATATTAATGTGGTAATACTAAACTGTAGAAGCGTTTCTAGAATGGTCCCAGAACTGCTCTCATTAACAAACGACCACAATGCCCACATAGTACTAGGGACGGAAAGTTGGCTGAAACCAAATGTAAACAGTAATTAAATCCTAACTCAGATTGGAATGTATACCGCAGAGACAGGCTGGACAGTGAAGGGTGAGGCGTGTTTATAGCGATAAAAAGTGCAATAGTATCGAAGGAAATTGAAGAATCCAGTCGCATTGGCCGTGCGGTTCTAGGCACTTCAGTCCGGAACCGAGTGACTGCTATCGCAGTTTCGAATCCTGTCTCGGGCGTGGATGTGTGTGAGGTCCTTAGGTTAGTTAGGTTTAAATAGTTCTACGTTCTAGGGGACTGATGACCTCAGATGTTGAGTCCCACAGTGCTCAGGGCCATTTGAACCATTTGAAATTGACGGAGATCCGAAATGTGAAATAATTTAGGTGAAATTAACGGTGAAAGCAGGCTCAAAAATGGTAACTGGATGTCTCTATAGACCCCCTGGCTCAGCAGCTGTTGTGGCAGAACACCTGAAGGATAATTTGCAAAATATTTCGAGTAGATGTCCCTATCATGTTATATTTCTGGGGGGAGATTTTAATGTACCAGATATAGACAGGGATACTCAAAAGTTTATAACGGGTCGCAGGGACAAAGAATCCAGTGAAATTTTTTTAAGTGCATTATCTGAAAACTACCTTGAGCAGTTAACCAGAGAACCGACTCCTGGCGACACATATTAGACCTTATGGTGACAAATAGACCCGAACTATTTGAAACAGTTGACGCAGAACAGGGAATCAGCGATCATAAAGCGATTACAGCATCGATGATTTCAGACTTAAATAGAAATGTTAAAAAAGGTAGGAAGAATTTTTTTGTTTTGCAAAAGTGACAAAAAGCAGATTACAGAGTACTTGACAGCTCAACACAAAAGTTTTATCTCAAGTACAGATAGTGTTGAGGATCAGTGGACAAAGTTCAAAACCATCGTACAATATGCATTAGATGAGTATGTGCCAAGCAAGATCGTAAGAGATGGAAATGAGCCACCGAGGTACAACGACCGAGTTATAAAACTGCTACGGAAGCAAAGGGAACTTCACAGCAATCATAAACATAGCCAAAGCCTTGCAGAAAACAAAAATTACACAAAGCGAAATGTAGTGTGAGGAGGGCTATGCGAGAGGCGTTCAATGAATTCGAAAGTAAAGTTCTATGTACTGACTTGGCAGAAAATCCTAAGAAATTTTGGTCTTATGTCAAAGTGCCCCCCCCATGAACCATGGACCTTGCCATTGGTGGGGAGGCTTGCGTGCCTCAGCGATACAGATAGCCGTACCGTAGGTGCAACCACAATGGAGTGGTATCTATTGAGAGGCCAGACAAACGTGTGGTTCCTGTTGAGGGGCAGCAGCCTTTTCAGTAGTTGCAGGGCCAACAGTCTGGATGATTGACTCATCTGGCCTTGTAACATTAACCAAAACAGCCTTGCTGTGCTGGTACTGCGAACGGCTGAAAGCAAGGGGAAACGACGGCCGTGATTTTTCCCGAGGGCACGAAGCTTTACTGTATGATTAAATGATGATGGCGTCCTCTTGGGTAAAATATTCCGGAGGAAAAATAGTCCCCCATTCGGATCTCCGGGCGGGGACTAGTCAAGAGGATGTAGTTATCAGGAGAAAGAAAACTGGCGTTCTACAGATAGGAGCGTGGAATGTCAGATCCCTTAATAGGGCAGGTAGGTTAGAAAATTTAAAAAGCGAAATGGATAGGTTAAAGTTAGATTTAGTGGGAATTAGTGAAGTTCGGTGGCAGAGGGAACAAGACTTCTGGTCAGGTGAGTACAGGGTTATAAACACAAAAACAAATAGGGGTAATGCAGGAGTAGGTTTAATAATGAATAGGAAAATAGGAATGCGGGTAAGCTACTATAAACAGCATAGTGAACCCATTATTGTGGCCAAGATAGATACGAACCCTACACCTACTATAGTAGTACAAGTTTATGTGCCAACTAGCTCTGCAGATGACGAAGAAATTGAAGATATGTATGATCAAATAAGAGAAATTATTCAGATAGTGAAGGGTGACGAAAATTTAATAGTCATGGGTGACTGGAATTCGGTAGTAGGAAAAGGGAGAGAAGGAAACGTAGTAGGTGAATATGGACTGGGGCAAAGAAATGAAAGAAGAAGCCGCCCGGTAGAATTTTGCACAGAGCACAACTTAATCATAGCTAACACTTGGTTCAAGAATCATAAAAGAAGTCTGTATCCATGGAAGAAGCCTGGAGATACTGACAGGTTTCAGATAGATTATATAATGGTACGACAGAGATTTAGGAACCAGGATTTAAATTGTAAGTCATTTCCAGGGGCAGATGTGGACTCTGACCACAATCTATTGGTTATGATCTGTAGATTAAAACTGAAGAAACTGCAAAAAGGTGGGAATTTAAGGAGATGGGACCTGGATAAACTAAGAGAACCAGAGGCTGTACAGAGTTTTAGGGAGAGCATAAGGGAGCAATTGACAGGAATGAGGGAAAGAAATACAGTAGAAGAAGAATGGGTAGCTTTGAGAGATGAAGTAGTGAAGGCAGCAGAGGATCAAGTAGGTAAAAAGATGAGGGCTAGTAGAAATCCTTGGGTAACAGAAGAAATATTGAATTTAATTGATGAAAGGAGAAAATATAAAAATGCAGTAAATGAAGCAGGCAAAAACGAATACAAACTTCTCAAAAATGTGATCGACAGGAAGTGCAAAATGGCTAAGCAGGGATGGCTAGAGGACAAATGTAAGGATGTAGAGGCTTATCTAACTAGGGGTAAGATAGATACTGCCTACAGGAAAATTAAAGAGACCTTTGGAGATAAGAGAACCACAAGTATGAACATCAAGAGCTCAGATGGAAACCCAGTTCTAAGCAAAGAAGGGAAAGCAGGAAGGTGGAAAGAGTATATAGAGGGTCTATACAAGGGCAATGTACTTGAGGACAATATTATGGAAATGGAAGAGGATGTAGATGAAGATGAAATGGGAGATACGATACAGCGTGAAGAGTTTGACAGAACAGTGAAAGACCTAAGTCGAAACAAGGCCCCCGGAGTAGACAACATTCCATTGGAACTACTGACGGCATTGGGCGAGCCAGTCCTGACAAAATTCTACCATCTGGTGAGCAAGATGTATGAGACAGGCGAAATACCCTCAGACTTCAAGAAGAATATAATAATACCAATCCCAAAGAAAGCAGGTGTTGACAGATGTGAAAATTACCGAACTATCAGTTTAATAAATCACAGCTGCAAAATACTAACACGAATTCTTTACAGACGAATGGAAAAACTAGTAGAAGCCGACCTCGGGGGAAGATCCGTACAAATGTTGGAACACGTGAGGCAATACTGCCCCTACGACTTATCTTAGAAGCTAGGTTAAGGAAGGGCAAACATACGTTTCTAGCATTTCTAGACTTGGAGAAAGGTTTTGACGATGTTGACTGGAATACTCTCTTTCAAATTGTGAAGGTGGCAGGGGTAAAATACAGGGAGCGAAAGGCTATTTACAATTTGTACAGAAACCAGATGGCAGTTATAAGAGTCGAGGGACATGAAAGGGGAGCAGTGGTTGGGAAGGCAGTGAGACAGGGTTGTAGTCTCTCCCCGATGTTATTCAATCTGTATATTGAGCAAGGAAACAAAAGAAAAATTCGGAGTAGGCATTAAAATCCATGGAGAAGAAATCAAAACTTTGAGGTTCGCCGATGACATCGTAATTCTGTCAGAGACAGCAAAGGAATTGGAAGAACATTTAAACGAAATGGATAGTGTCTTGAAAGGAGGATATAAGATGAACATCAACAAAAGCAAAACGAGGATAATGGAATTTAGTCGAATTAAGTCGAGTGATGCTGAGGGAATTACATTAGGAAATGAGACACTTAAAGTAGTAAAGGAGTTTTGGTATTTGGGGAGCAAAATAACTGGAGATGGTCGAAGTGGAGAGGATATAAAATGTAGACTGGCAATGGCAAGGAAAGCGTTTCTGTAGAAGAGAAATTTGTTAACATCGTGTATAGATTTAAGTGTCAGGAAGTCATTTCTGAAAGTATTTGTATGGAGTGTAGCCATGTATGGAAGTGAATCGTGGACGATAAATAGTTTGGACAAGAAGAGAATAGAAGCTTTCGAAATATGGTGCTACAGAAGGATGCTGAAGATTAAATGGGTAGATCACATAACTAACGAGGAAGTATTGAATCGGATTGGGGAGAGGAGAAGTTTGTGGCACAACTTGACCAGAAGAAGGGATCGGTTGGTAGGGCATGTTCTGAAGCATCAAGGGATCACCAATTTCGTATTGGAGGGCAGCGTGGACGGTAAAAATCGTAGAGGGAGACCAAGAGATGACTACACTAAGCAGATTCAGAAGGATGCAGGCTGCAGTAGGTACTGGGAGATGAAGAAGCTTGTACAGGATAGAGTAACATGGAGAGCTGCATCAAACCAGTCTCAGGACTGAAGACCACAACAACAACATGTCAAAGTGGTAGGTGGATCAAAACAAAATGTCCAGACACCTTGTGGCGAAGATGGTACTGAAACAGACGATGGCAGACTAAAGGCCGAAATAGTAAATGTCTTTTTCTAAAGCTGTTTCACAGAGGAATACTGCACTGTAGTTCCTGCTCTAGATTGTCGCACAAATGACAAAATAGTAGATATCGAAATAGATGACAGAGGGCAAGAAAAACAATTAAAACCGGTGAAAAGAGGAAAGGCTGCTGGACCTGATGGCATACCAGTTCGATTTTACACAGAGTACGCGAAGGAACTTGCCCTCCTTCTTGCAGCGGTGTGCCGTAGGTCTCTATAAGAGCGTAGCGTTCCAGAAGACTGGAAAAGGGCACAGGTCATCCCCGTTTTCAAGAGGAGACGTCGAACAGATGTGCAGAACTATAGACCTATATCTCTAACGTCGATCAGTTTTAGAATTTTGGAACACGTATTGTGTTCGAGTATAATGACTTTTCTGGAGACTAGAAATCTACTCTGTAGGAATCAGCATGGTTTTCGAAAAAGACGATCGTGTGAAACCCAGCTAGTGCTATTCGTCCACCACACTCACATAGCCATAGACATGGGTTCCCAGGTATATGCCATGTTTCTTGACTTCCGCAAGGTGTTTGATACAGTTCCCCACAGTCGTTTAATGAACAAAGTAAGAGCATGTGGACTATCAGTCCAATTGTGTGACTGGATTGAACAGCTCCTAGATAACAGAACGCAACATATCATTCCCAATGGAGAGAAGTCTTCCGAAGTGAGAGTGATTTCAGGTGCGCAACAGGGGACTGTCGTAGGACCGTTGCTGTTCACATTGTATATAAATTACCTTGTGGATAACATCGGAAGTTCACTGAGGGTTTTTGCGGATGATGCTGTAGTATATCGAGAGGATGTAACAAAGGAAATCTGTTCTGAAGTGCAGGAGTATCTGCAACGAATTGACGCATTGTGCAGGGAATGGCAATTGAACCTCAATGTAGACAAGTGTCATGCGTTGCGAATACATAGAAAGAAAGATGCTTTATCATTTAGCTACAATATAGCAGGTCAGCAACTGGAAGCAGTTAATTCCATAAATTATCTGGGAGTAATGGAATGACCATATAAAATTAATCGTCGGTAAAGCAGATGCAAGACTGAAATTCATTGGAAGAATCCTAAGAAAATGCAGTCCGAAAGCAAAGGAAGTAGGTTACGGTAGACTTGTTCGCCCACTGCTTGAATACTGCTCACTGGTGTGGGATCCATACCAGACAGGGTTGATAGAAGAGATACAGAAAATCCAACAGAGAGCAGCGCGCTTCGTTACAGGATCATTTAGTAACAGCGAAAGCGTCACGGAGATGATAGATGAACTCCAGTCGAAGAATCTGCGAGACAGACGCTCAGTAGCTCGGTACAGGCTTTTGTTGAAGTTTCGAGAACATACCTTCACCGAGGAGTCAAGCAGTATATTGCTCCCTCCTACGTATATCTTGCGAAGAAACCAAGAGGATAAAATCAGAGAAATTAGTGCCCACAAGGTCATCAGTCCCTAATCTTACACACTACTTAACCTAAGTCATCCTAAGGACAAACACACACACCCATGCCCAAGGGAGGATTCGAACCTCCGCCAGGGACCAGCCACAAAGTCCATGACTGCAACGCCTCGGACCACTCGACTAATCCCTCTTCTTGTCTGTCCTAGTTGTTCCTTCTTTTTTAGTCTTAGAATAGATAATTTTACTGTAACCTTTTTGCAGTGAAAAAAGGTACCTCACTGCACAAGTCACATGAATCAGATGACCGGGGGTAGGTGTTTTTCTTTCTTGATACCGGTTTGTAAAAGTCTGCAACAGAGGCGTAAGATGGGATGCTTTTTACTGTCGGATATTTTATTGTGTTATAGAAGGAATTTCACAGTTTCTAAAAGATTATTTCATGTCAGATTACTATGGCAACTATCTGGGCTTCGTAAACACGACTGTAGTTCCAATATAGTGAATGTAGAAATAAATAGAAAACAAACACCTCTAACGGCGTAATGGCTATAATTACATGGGGCTCTGTTAGGTGGCAGTAGGCCTAAATCCAACAAATACTGCGCTGAAGCACGAAACAGGTGTTGTTAGCTTGCTGACACAGTATTTTATGGTCTGGAACTTCTTACGTGTTGACGAATATTATACATGTCCAAACATGGCATTGTTGAACTTTTTTGTGCAGTATACTGGATTTCGGTGCCTGGAGGAGGCTGAATGGTTTGTTTCAGGAACTGTTTAATACACTGGAAACTACGACGATGGGTGACACTCGCGAGCACGTCGGTTTCTATGTTGTAGCGACGGCTTGGGGAGGATTGTGCCATAGCCTACTGTGTTACTGAACCAGTGGCTGGAAATTGGACTACAGTGTAGGTATGACATTTCTGGTCTCATTTTATTTCAAACCAGTATTTAGGATTATTAATTTGACTTCTTTATCTTTGTTTGGGTTCACTGTTCGAAATAAGTTAAATACGGTCACAGCAAGACCAACATCTCTGACGAAAACCGGTGAGATACAAGAACTGAAATAACGTAATATACTTCTCGAAATAACTTACAACGTAAAAAAAGTGTTACGTAAATGTTTTCAAATATTACTCTTTTTAACTTATTTGTTTCCGTTTACTTCGGTTGTTATGTGACCCACGTAGTGTTCACTACGACGAGCGCCAAATTTTGTTTTGTATCTGCAACCTAACGTCTTAACAATTGAAAAACAAACGACTGACCCATAACTGTCACATCATTTTTCTACGTAGAGGCAAATCTGGTAGGATGATGCTTTCATAGCAGGTCAACAGCCATAATACAAACCGTAGGTTAATGTACAGTGTCGCCAAACTGTAAGAATAATGGAGATGGAGATTCGCTCTGACAAATACGTTCGACACAACATGCCGAGGTACGTTAGTTTTCTCAAATTATACTTATATTTAACTACTTACTTCATAAATGTAATCTTAACGGGAAAAACTATCAAGAAAACAGTGTTCAGTCATAATTTTGCTTACGGGAAAATAGTAGTTTCTCCAAACAACATAGAAATTTTCATTTCATTTTTTACATTTATTTACTCATCATTCTTTTAGCAAAATGTTCCTACTATGTAACATAACGAAGGTATCTGAATCATTTGGTGTCTTTAGAACAGAAATGATTCTGCAAATATACCGTGTAATATTACCATATTTCATACATGGAGTGCTTTCGTACATTCCTCCTTCGATACTTGAAGGAAGCTCCATCTGAGAAAAATTGCTTAGAATATTAAGGTTTCTTTAAAAGTTAACTTTAATACGCTGCGCTTCTTCACTACTTACGGGTACTGTGACGGAAAGAGTCTCAATGATAATTGTTGATTCCTCCAATTAGAAAGGTGTAGTTGTAGTCAAGTCAACTGCTAATTACGTCTCGTGAACATTATTTAATTTTTGTAAAAATAACCGTTTCACTTACAAACGGGTGTGCTCTGGTTACTTACGAGGTGCTCTGGGCTACTTTTGCTCAGTGTTACCACTGCTTCTTTCAAAATTTAAAAATTTATAAGTTAGCAAGAGAAAGAATAGCTCATTTCTTCACAGTGGCAGCATTTCTTATAAAATCAAACAATGTTCATGTAGAATGTCAGAAGATCTCATAGTACTGTAATTAGAACACATTGCAGCATCGGGTTCAGTTACGAGGGTTGCACTAGGTATCAAAATCTTCTGTTAGCTTTAGTGTTAAGTCGAACTTTTTCAGTCTCAGTTTATATTACACTACTGACCTTTTTTTAATAACTTCACACTGCTTAATGTTGTACATGTCGTAACATTAATTATAGTACTGAATAAATGGTTCATAATATTGTGCCATTACAACACTGTGAGAAACCATAAGATACCTCCAAAATTTTCCTTCCCAGACCAGCTTTATTATTCCCCACACCATGTGACAGTTAACACCTGACACCGCTATACAGTAGCCAAAGAGCTATGTAACTAGAAAAATTAACGATTAAAAATGTCCCACATATTTCCCAAACATTAAAGTACCACATTGACCACTTATAACCCCTGATTCGACTAACCCTTTGATCTACAGAATCTCATTCACGAACCAATGATGTGCTTCCCGTCTTGTCCACATGTTTTGAATTTTCATAGTTCTTACCACACTTACATTTCATTTTGAACTATTATAGCTCTGTTGTATGACAAATATGAAGCAAGAAATAATATTGGTGCTGTTATTACATGTAACTGAAATGAACCTGTAGTAATTGGAAACTGAAAATCGTTCTCATTTAATGAAAACATTTCACATTTTAAATTTCTGAAGTTATGTTATATAAACCTACATAATTGATGCTCGCATGTACAAATGTGGTATAGTGTAATAATTGTTGTAAATGTGATGAGAATGAAACAGCCTCTGCCCTACATTGAAACACAGGCTATACTAAATGCTAAATATGGTTTTAAAAAAAAAGGACTTCTGTAGAATATACTTGCATTGTCCAAGATTACAAATTGGAAAATGCTTCCTTCTTTTCCTTGTCCGTTTTTGAGGACTATTGTACCACCCTTGTGCGCTCCACTGTCTGATAACACAAACAACTTGTAATACAGAAAATATCTCTGTCATACTATGGGTCCATTTATTGAAAGTGTAGTAAATATTCTTTATACCTGAGCTTTTTTTCTGACCACTTGTGTCATTTCCTTTTGTACCTGTGAGTAGGAGATAACTTAGGTAGTTTGACAGAAAATGATAAATGTTTGCAATTTGTATATATGAAGAGCATAGGACAATCAGTTCGTACAGTGCCAACTAACAAAATGAACAAGTCATGTATTGGAAATTAAAATAAATTGTTGAGGTGTTATCATATACTGCTTTCATGAACTAAAAACTAATGTTCTGTGTTGATGTTCTTTGAATTTCTACGTACGGTTTTATTATTTGCAGTGGCTTTGTGCAGAGCTTTGGGGAATCAGTCCGGCGCAGTCTTAAGGGAATTGAAATTATGGATAAGTTTCCTGGAGATGTCGGTACTTTACTTACAACAAACTTCCGAGTGTTCTGGTATTCTGAGACCAACGCTGGTCGTAATGTATGTGAGTATCTTGCTTTATAAAGTGGGTGCCAGAGGATCACATTTCCCTGTCTATTCATATGCTACATTAAGCAGAGCCTAGTATAATACCAAATATTATCTCATATTAATATGGAAGTCTCCATTATGTTTGAGGAAAGTGAAGAACTGGTGCCTACTTTAGCTGCTGTCTGTATGTTCCTTTGTACTTCATTTATATGTATGTATCTGCAATCATGTCAAATGATAACAAATATGTGCTGCTTGTAAGAATCGTACTATGTGATCACAATAATTTGACTCAATATCAAATTTTGCACTTCTTATTTTCCATGAAGCAACTATCTGACATGTTAGCACAATAATTATATGTTAGCTATGCTCTCTTAATATGAGAAAATGTACTTTGTGCAATACACAGTACAACTTTATGTGTAATGTCAGTGGATGTGTTTGCACATGAATTTACATATGTATTAGAATGGACTGAAATGTGGTGAGCCTGGTCATCTTTAAAAGAATGCTGTGGTGTATGTGCTTGCTGGCTAGTTGTGTTTTCATCTTTAAGGGAACCAGTAAGATTAGATTGAAAATTGCACCATTACTAAAGACAGGCAGGATCTAAATAAATATTGAGATGCTGAAAATGATTTATGAATCCTCACCCAGGCCAAAAGTTTCTAAGTTCATGTGATATATACATGCCACACACCTAATAATAGTGCAATGGAACTTGGCACAGCTGTCAATGAAACCACGCATATCACCCCAGGAGTGCATAACCACTCAATATTCAAAACATAAAACCAACAAAGCTTACAAATAGGTTTTTGGTTCATCTGTGACAGATCTCGGTAATAAATTGTGAATCAAGGTAGTTATTATTATAGGAATTTAAAGGTACTAGCACTTTTACTTTGTCACATACCAGTTGAGGGAAATAGAAGTCATCTGGGCTCAAGAGAATTTTGAGTTTGAAAGTAATGTAAATAATTTTTAGTCATACAAATAGGAGACAGTTTAGTGTAATTTTCATAAAGGAATTTGTCAGAAAAGTTATTTAAAAATGCTGTGAGCCACTTACAGTCTAGTATCAGTGAAAAACCTCTCTACTCGGCTGTCTTGGATTATAGCACCTCCATAGGGCCTATATTATTTTTCATACAACATACATAAGCCTGTTCACTTGTAAGTTATATTGTACTTTGTGCTCACTGTGAAGAGTGTGCCAACACTGATGCCATTAACTGCAGGTTCACATTGTTTTGCAAATTTGTTCAAAACCATACTCATGAATCTTTTTTACAATTCCAATTTTTATTTCATTAGCACACCTCCACTCTGACAGGCATTTATAAAATTATTGAATGAGTAATAAAATTTTTACGTGCCTTTGTATTACCTGTATGGATAACTGTTGCTATAAAAGTGATTTGAATATGTCACTCATAATATTCTGGAAAATCCATGGCGAAATAGCAACAGTACTACAAGAAAGACAGATTGTTACTCACCATATAGAGGAGATGTTGGTTCGTAGACTGGCCCAATAAAAAGACAGGTATACACATGAGCTTCTGGTCAAAAGCCGTTCTAAGGAATACACTACACATACAAGTGAACACAACTCACACACATATGACAACTGTTTCTCACCACTGAGAACTCAGTGGCCAGAGGCAGTGGTCATGTGTGTGTTAGCTGTGCTTGTGTGAATTTGTGCTGTCTACTTTAGAAGGAGGTCTTTTGGCTGAAAGTTAACATTTTTAGCACTCATAACATTCTACTAGATGAGTTATATTGTTATGCAGTAGATGGACATTTTGTTCTTATTTAAAAAACAATATGAAGAAAGATACTGTAGGCCTTTCGAGTAATTCTCAAAATGACACTACATCATTTGTTTGGGGAGGAAGTACAGCCAGAATTCCAATGGTTTTCATCATTATTTACTCTTAATTTCTGTTATTTCTTCTAATGGAAAATTGAATACATTTTAAAGAAAAGTATTGTTGTCAAAGTCAGAGGGGAAACATCAACAGAGAAAATGACGTTTTTTCATTTGTGGAAGTTTGTAACTAATGTTGTGCAAACAGGCTGGCTGTGAACCTTTGGGACTGCAAGGCTAATCCTCTTACAAAATGTCATTATCATCCAGTTTCCAAATGATAGATTGTAAGAATATAAAATAACAAACAAGGAAGAATTTTTCAAATTCTTTGATGTCCATACTGATGAAATTGCAACTGGGAAATCCCTATAGTAGGCCTGAAAGGTCATGTAGCCCCTGTTCATTTCCCACATGAATAACTGCCAATTTTTGGCATGTAGGTATTCGCTTCTTTTTCAGGAATAAATTTCATTTGCAATGATAATTTATGGTAATTACTTACTTCGGCAAAACACAGCTGATTGTACCACAGGATCATATATCGATTTAAGTGTGGATTTGACATATTTACATCTTGTAGGCATTGATTTAAGCAGTTGTGAGTAAGAACCACAGCTGCAGAGTACATTTGTTCACTGATGAACTTTGTCATCAGCTGTATTTATTAGAGTGTCAGAAGTAAAAATATTGGCAAAATCTATTTTAGAATTAAATATTATGTACTCTACCTTGTAGAGAAACAGCCTATCACCCACAATTAGCAATATGCTTCTACCCAAATCTCTTCGATCAATCATCCATAGAATAAAATGCCCGTCTAACAGCAACATTGATTTCAAATGTTGTATGAAGCTATTTCTCCTTACAAACTTCTAATGAACAATTAACCAACTTCATTAATAACAGAAATATATAGCCAGCCAGCAGGTCTAGATTTTATAATTGTCAGCTTATGAACATCTACCTGCACCAGTTTATGAGATCTAGACATAAACACACTGTTTGCACTAATAACTCATTTTGTTACCTTCATGACATTTGTATGCTCACTGCTTACATAATGGCTGACACTGCTAGTATGTGCTGCAGGACTGTATATGCTAATAGCTTTTGCAAACCATCCACATACTGATATTTACTTTCACATACTGATATTGTATTTCTTGAAATATGTATGTTATGACACCTTATTTACAGCAACATCTGTCAAACAATTCCACTTATAGCACTACATTCATTAATATGATTGATTGATACGGCTCTGTTTTTAACAGCCGTTTCCTTTAACACAGTACATGAGCCCAGAACATCCCTTCCTAAAATAGGTTTGACTTACCTAGGTCCGTATAATGCTCTTGTGCTTTTCTACCTTTTCCAGCCATTCCTCTCCCCATGACTTTTTTCTCTTTCTCTATGAATTAATGTTCATCCTCATGATCTTCCTTCCCTTCTTTTCTCTGCTGCCTCCCATATATTACATGACGCTCAAAATTAATATTTTCATTTTCTCATAAGTGATGTGGTTGACTACTACAAATTCAAATCAGGGACATGCAGGAAATGACGAATTGTTGACATTCTATGTCAGTTTACATGTGTACTTGAATGTACAAGACTGTAGATGATGTGTCACTGTACACTCTCCTAAGTTCAAGATGGACAATGTATTGAACAGTTCCTATACAGAACGAGCTCTGCTTTGTAAAACATTAAAATGATCTATGCAACATTTAACTAAGTAACTAAAATAGAATTTATTTTACTATACAGAAACAATATTATTACACTACTATACATCCTGTTT
This sequence comes from Schistocerca gregaria, assembly GCF_023897955.1. Taxonomy (NCBI): domain Eukaryota; kingdom Metazoa; phylum Arthropoda; class Insecta; order Orthoptera; family Acrididae; genus Schistocerca; species Schistocerca gregaria. The sequence goes on from NC_064931.1 coordinate 379,222,694, forward strand.
GTTTTGTAAAAAAATGTAAACATGTATCTGATATATTATTGTATGCAATAGTAAATAAATAAATATAATGACATGCTCTTGTCTGTATATTTTGAATATTTTGCCTGTTCCAAGATTAACATTCATTGCCCTATTACCTCTAAGACACTTAATACAGTTTTGATATAAATTTCTGAAATAATTTTGCCTTTCAGCTATTGGCTTTGGGAAAGTGATTGCAGTTGGAAGACAGAAAATATATTGTGTAAGTTAAGTTCTTTTCTGCAAAATACACATTCATGTTAATAATTCTGTCTGTCTGTCTTTCTCCACATATTTCTAGATCATGTGACAGCTGTCAAAATCATTTAGGAGCCATTACTCTTTATATTTCTTAATTTGAATGTCAGTATTCTGCACTCTCAGGTACACGAGCTACAATGAACTAGAAAGCTGAAAACAGATGTCTTATCTTCACATTATTACAGAGATTCTTATAGTAAATGCATTGTGCACCTACTCATTGTAGTAAACATTGCCCTCATTAAGGACATGTTAGAAATCACTTTTGAATAAGCATAGTCTGTTTGTTTCTCCTGTGTAATGCATGTCTTAACAATTTTTTCCAGAAATATTTAGTCTTTTGTCTCATGCAACAATACATTCTGGTGCATTTTCATCTTAGACTGTCCTAGTAGCATTTATATCCATAACTTTTACTTTGCTTCCTATTAGTGAGAGAGATTGCCACTGAAATATTTGTTGTTACTGCCACTGCTCAGAATAATACTTTTCTCAATTTCTACATGCTCTAGCAACAACCCATAAACATTCAGCTGTACATCATAAATTTGAATTATGTTACACTTACAGTTTCTTTAGTTTTTGACATTTGAGGAATTCTGTGATGTGAGATTGGCTGCCAGTGCTATGTAAATTTTACTGAAAATTTTACTGACTTTGTTTGGCTCCAAAATTTCTTGGCCTTTCTTTCTCACAGTTGTACTTCCATGAGTGTGACAGAGCTTCCATTTAATTTTATGTTTTTGTAATTCAAATCCTTGCCACACTATCACATATTTCAATACCAATTTTGAAGTACTGTAACTTAGCCACTCTTATTGATCTGTTTTACAGTTTCTCAAATTTCTTTTGGTAATTCTCTTTAGTGGCTTGGTTTTAGTCAGTTCTTAATTAACCTTACTTTTCTCATACATCACGTATCAATAACTCTTGAGTTATTGCTGAATCATGCAGGGTTTTTTACTTGCATTTCTAGTTACTGATTATTGATTCAATCATGTAGGTGTCTGTCAATTGAACTATCTTTCAGTGTAATAATATTAATGTCCTTCATGACTATTAAGTATGAGAATTTCTTCAGAGCCTTTTGTAGCATCATGCCCAGTTGCTTTAGAAACAACCCACTCCTGTGCTTGGAGATCTATATGGTTCTACTAGCAAATACAGCCGTTCTTGTATCGTCATCTCTATAGCAGACACTTCATAATACATTTCTGCACGGTTCCACATGTCAGTGGTATCCTATCCTCTACTTTCCTAATAATATATATTGCTACTCCACCCCATCTGTGTTACAATATGCTGTGAGAAGCAGGAGTTTCATAACCATAAATGCTGTAGTTAATTTTTTTTGTCTCTCACTCTCAGTCCATGCTCAGTCATGATTTATATACTTGTCAGAAATAAAAGGTATTAAGAAAACGTATTTGAATACTTAAATAGAAAATCAAAACACTCTTCTACCAACTTTGATAACACTCATAGCTAATCAAAATATGCGGTCTGTTTATTGGCACAAGGAATGCTAGTCACTCAGCCCTCATCTCCTATAGTTATTATTATTTCGTTCATGGCCACACCATATTTTGGTTCAGTGAAATGTTCAGGATGTCCTTAAAACACAAGAATCTGTTTCTAAATCTGAAGTAGCATAATAATTCATTATTTTGACAACTGTGTATGCAATTTTGACTATACATAAGGTACATACTGACTAATCACAGGTCTTTGAAGCCATCTGCGTCATGCCTACAGGATGAGCTATTCGTATTTGTTTGTTCTATTAACACTTTGAGTTCCAACGAATTAGAAAGCTTTTTGGATTAGAAAACCACCCATTTATGCCATTATTTAAAATGTTACTGGTGCCTTTGTGTTTGCCTATCTTAAAGGATAATACATGCTAAAAATATCACACTTGAAGATTTATTTTTCATATTGATTTCAGTTCTTTCATACAATAGCTGTATTACAATAAAGATGGCAGAAATTATAGTTATCGTTACAAAAAAGGAAAAATTTCGAACCTAACTGATTTTTTTATGGAAATGTCTGAAGTATTCTGTCATGCAAAGAGGTGTGTATTAATCAGTATAATACTACATTGTTTCTTTCCTGCTTGCTTTGCAAGGAAATTGTGTCCTCTCCTCAAAACAAGTTTTGGAATCCAGTCATATGTTGAATGGGGGAATTCATCATACGTGTTATCTGTAAAAAAGAAGACCTTTAGACAGGTAAAACAAAATGAATCTGTAAATAAAATAGCAATGTCTGTAGCAACAGTATCAGTGATGAAGAATTGCAGCAAACTGCACCTAACTTTAATATGAATCTTCTTTAGACTGCTCCCACTTAGATATTTCTCCCTTCAATACAGAATCATGAAATTCTCCCCCCCCCCCCTGAGGTTCCAAATAATCTTGATAAACAGGAGGTGTTATTTTGAAAGATTACAACATAAAACAAAACCCAATGAGTACACACACAAAACTCACAACAACACAGGCACACACTGGCTCAGTCAGTCACAACAACTTCTATGTTTTCTACTCTTTGTTCTGAATGTATTCCAGAAATTGACAATAGAAGACATCACCTGAGAATGGGTGGGTACCAAGAAGGCTGTATGTTGTTCTCATACAAAATATGTGTGATATGAATCTCCCTATCTCAGTGAGTAACTTAATATAAAATTGACAGTCCAGCATTTAGTTCATGTGCAGTAATGGAACTTGTCCTGACTTTTATTCCTCCAACAAGTCTTTCAATTCTTTGTGTAGGCAACATGAATTGACAACAGATTGGTCAGAATCCATTTTAAACTTCAGGTGTATATAATACTAGCTGGTCGACTTAGTTAAAGTGTAAGATAAAGTAGAGTCTGCAGTTTGATGCAGAATTTTGTTTATTTCTGAAAAATGGAAGATGAACATCACTAATATATAGATAAGAGGAAATAAATTGGTTTAACACTATTCCATTTGTAATTTTTGCATCAATGATGTTAAGTGGCTTTTCACATATTATATTCAGAAAAAATTAAATATTTAAACCAGTATGCAGATGAGATAAATTTGCTAAAGTAATGATTGATATAAACGCAGTTTTTTTACCTTTCATCCATCTTGGTTCAACAATATAAAGAAACTCACCAACTAGTAGAAATTTCTGTGTGTAATATGTACAGGATAGGGTCTCCCATCATTCCTGATGACACTACCATTATGTCAGGGTTTTATATCTGTGCACGCTATGTACAAATTTTTGTCTATTATTTTACTGCAGTTATTTATTCAAGCTATTGCCTTACCTCACACTACATCAGTTTTTCCATACAGCCTCTAGCATACCTCCATTTTCTCAACTATATTGGTCTCTACTACATTTGTTGAGTACTAGCAAAATAGTGTAATATTAATCATCTACTGTACAGTACTTATGATGTCTCAAGTTTGAAATATAGTATTATTCAGTCATGAATAATAATAATAAGTAACATTGCACATGATTATTTTGTTACTTTTATGGATTTTAGGTATGTCTTGTAACTGTAAATTTCATTTAACAGGGTGAACCAGATGAAACACAAGTGTTGCGTTTACTCACATATGATAGCCCATTCCACAGAGAATATGTTTTCAAAAATGCTAATGATGTGTATAATCTAGATCATATTAAAGTACTTCCAGATATTTTTAGGTGAGTAATATTGTGTATTGCATGCTGAAGGTATATCATCATCCTTGTATAACCTTTTTTCTGATGTTTAACATTTAGTCCACCTGGAAAATATTCATATTAAGGACTCTATGAACATTTAAACCCTTTTTTATTATTCTTTAAACTTGTAGTGTTACATATGTTGAATCAGAAGCATTTAATTAGGATATAACTTACAAACTTCTTTATTAACCATTGTTTATGAGTCTCCATTTACTTGTCTGAAGAGGAACACCGAACATCAAAAGCATTATCTCTACTGTCATCATGTCTTAATAATATCACAAATTAATACTTCATATTTTTCCAGTCTACTGTAAGTGCACCATGTTCTAGACTATCAACAATGGTAAGTTATGTCACCAACTGATTGATACTTGTGAAAATTTGTGATACTGAATGATGACTTAGGATATACATATTACAGAATTTCCCAAACTGCACAAAAATTCAAAAATATAATGAAGCTGCATACTTTAGATCCTTATGAACTTTCCAAACCATTACTGCAGCATCATTTATTTATTATTTATTTTATTTCTTACACCATGGATCCAACGGTGGTAATTTCACATGGCTGTAGTGTGTGTCAGTTTTTACATTGCCAGTGACAAGTACTTATACACTATGTTCACACATAAAGATTAGAAAGTTACGTAACTACTATAATGATACATAACACAATATGATGAAATGAGAAACCTTTGGCCTACAGATTACAAAGTATAAAACATAGTAAATTAAATGTGAAAAGGTCATATAACCCAGAGAGTTAAATATAAGCAATTAACACTAAAAGAGTTAAGAATGTACAGTTTAATGTTCAATTTATATGCTAATACATCTTATTTTGTGTTGAGGCAGTTCCTCTCTGTGTTTCATAAACTCTTCCAAACTGACATGGCTAAAATTGCCTGAGAAGCTCTTTGAATGTAGATTTGTTGCCTATTTCACATTTGATTTCTGGAGGAAGAGCATTAAATAACTTTATACCAAAGTACTGTACACCCTTCTGCACAACCTTCAAATTTTTACCTTCAGTGTGGAAATCATGTTTCCTCCTTGTGTTGTACTGATGGTATTGACTGTTACATTTGTATAAATCAGTGTTTTTACTTATGAAACACATAAGTGAATATATGTAACGAGAAGTAGTTGTACGAAATCCCAGACTCTGGAATTGGCTTCTGCAACTTCATCTAGGGTCTACACCACACATCACTCTTACGACACGCTTCTGAGCAATGAATATTTTCTTTGCAAGAGGTTGATTCCCCAGAAAATAATTCCATACAACATCAAAGAATGGAAGTATCCATAGTATGCTGCTTTTTTAATGCTTAAGTTTGCGCTATCAGAGATGATTTGCATTGCAAAAATTGAAGAGCTGAGTCTGTTGTAAAGATCTAAAATGCTATGGGACCAGTTTATTCTACAGTCAGTCTTCACGCCTAGAAACTTTGTTAATTACACTCTTTCTATGACCTGTGTGGCATATTTAACAGTCATTTCTTCCTCAGTTTTGGCAGGTGGGATGAACTGAATATAATCAGTCTTACTAAGGTTTGACCATTTGCAGTAAACCATTTCCTTAAATCTATAATATTAACAGACTCTTGGACGTTTTCCCATTTATGATCATTAACCATTGTGTTTGTGTCATCTGTCAAGATGCTAAAATTACACTGTATCATGGTAGAATAGGGTAAATCATTTATAAATAACAGGAACAAACAGTAAAGGCCCAGGAACTCCACAATTTATTTCTGTCCATTCTGATGAAATCATTCCACCACACAAATTGTGTGACTTATCTAAGGCTACTTTCTGTTTCCTATCTGTCAGGTATGGTTGAAAACAGTTGTTTGCCACACCACTTATTCCTAGATGGTCTGCCTTCAGTAATAGTATTTGGTGATTCACAGTGTCAAAGCCTTCAGATAAATCACAAAATAACCCTGTTGTCACCATTTTCTCATTTTGAGATTCCAAAACCTTATCTATAAAGCCATATATAGCTTGTGCAGCTGACAGACCTTTCCAGAAACCAAACTGATGTTTGTTAAGGGTATTGAATTTGTATAGGTGTTCTAAAATTCTAGCATACATAAATTTTTCTAGTACCTTTGAAAAAACAGTCAGGAGAGATATTAGTCTGAAATTTGTATCACCAGTTTTCTCCTCTTTCTTAAAGAGAGCCTTCATGTTAGCATACTTTAGTCTATCAGGAACAATTCCTTGTTGCAAAGAGGCATTGAAAATATGACACAGTATACCGCTTACAGACGTACAATACTGTTTTAACAATTTGTAGAAATATTGACTACTCCACAGGAGTTCTTGGTTTTCATGGAGACAATTTTTCTTTCAGTTTCTGATACTGTAATAGGTCTAATATGCATTTGAATGATTATCCTAGGGACATCATTTTGTACAAAGTCTGTGATCTCAGGATTTTGAACAAGATTCCCTTTGTGTTTAATTTTTAAGTTTTCTACAAGTCATTTTTTATTGTTCCCTGTCTCCTTGCTAACTATTTGCCAGACAGTCTTCATTTTATTATTGTAGTTATCAATTTCTTTTACATAATACAGTGCTTTTGATGTCTGAATAACCTTCTTTAGTTTTTTTACAATACATTTTATCATGGATAATAAATTCTCTGTCCCTGGACCCTCTGGTTGCAATATAAAGTTTCCTGTTACATTTACATGAGACTCCAACACCCTTTGTGATCCATGGCTTCTTCATGGATCTTTTTATGAAAAGCTTCTTCAAAGCAGGATAGGAATTCATTTATGAATATGTTAAACTTTGTATCAACATAATCTACTCTGTGCACTGAATTCCAGTCTTCATGCTGCAGCTCATGAATAAAAATTTTCAGGGACTCTTTGTTCATAGGTCTGATTGCCTTGCAGGATGGGACTGTTTTCTTGAGAGGTCTATAGTCATGTAGAGGGAGGAGTTGTCCATCATGGTCTGGTATGCCATTTAAGATTGGGATGACAATGAAGTTCTCGTATAAACTTACATCTAAAAAGATATTGTCTATCAGAGATTGACAGTGAAGCGCGATCCTAGTAGGAAAGTCAACCACTGATGTAAGATTGTAGGAACTCTGCAAATTCTGGAGCTCTACTTTTTTGTTGCATTTGATTACAAAGTTGACATTAAAGTTCCCAAGTAAAATAATGTCATTATTTTTTTTAAAAAAAATACACTTGATGGTAACAATTCGAACTGCACCATAAAGACTATGAAATTGGTTCCTGGTACCCTGTAGACTGTAACCACTAATAATTTTCAACCATTTAATGTCACTTCTACTGCACATACTTCCAACTGTTGGTCAGTGCAATATTTCCTTACATCTACATATATAAAATTAAGTTACTTTTAATGAAAATAGCTACTCCACCATTTCCCATGCTATCTCCACAGTAGTAGGTGGCAAGGCTGTAACTGTCTACAGGGTGGTCCATTGATAGTGACCAGGCCAAATATCTCATGAAATAAGCATCAAACGAAAAAACTACAAAGAACGAAATCTGTCTAGCTTGTAGGGGGAAACCAGATGGCACTATGGTTGGCCCACCAGATGGCGCTGCCATAGGTCAAACTGATATCAACTGCATTTTTTAAAATAGGAACCCACATTTTGTATTAACTATTCGTGTAGTACGTAAAGAGATATGAATGTTTTAGTTGGGCCACTTTTTCGCTTTGTGAGAGATGGCACTGTAATAGTCACAAACATATAAGTACGTGGTATCATGTAACATTCCGCCAGTGTGGACGGTATTTGCTTCATGATACATTAAAATGGACCATTTACCAACTGCAGAAAAGGTTGATTTCGGGTTGATGTATGGCTATAGTGGTCAAAATGCCCAACGGGCATGTGCTATGTAAGCTACTCGGTATCCTGGACAACATCATCCAAGTGTCTGGACCGTTCGCCGGATAGTTACGTTATTTAAGGAAACAGGAAGGGTCCAGCCACATCTGAAATGTCAACCACAACCTGCAACAAATGATGATGCCCAAGTAGGTGTTTTATCTGCTGTCGCGGCTAATCTGCACCTCATAAGCAGACAAACTGCACAAGAATCGAGAATCTCAAAAACGTGGGTGTCGAGAATGCTACATCAACATTGATTGCCCCCATACCATATTTCTATGCACCAGGAATTGCCTGATGATGACTTTGAACATCGTGTACAGTTTTGACATTGGGCACAAGAGAACTTACAGCATGATGACAGATTTTTTGCACATGTTCTATTTAGCGACGAAGCGTCATTCACCAACAGCGGTAATGTAAACTGTCATAATATGCACTATTGGGCAGCAGGAAATCCACAATGGCTGCGACAAGTGGAACATCAGCAATCTTGGGGTGTTAATGTATGGTGTGGCATTTTGGGAGGAAGGGTAATTGGACCCCATTTTATCGATGACAATGTAAATGGTGCAGTGGATGCTGATTTCCTATGTAATGTTCTACCAATGTTACTACAAGATGTTTCACTGCATGACAATGGCAATGAACTTCCAGCATGATGGATGTCCAGCAGAGAGCTTGCGTGTGGTTGAAGCCGTAGTGAATAGCATATTTCATGACAGGGGGATTGGTCATCGAAGCACCATACCATGGCCTGCATGTTCAACGGATATGACGTGGGGAAAGTTGAAGAATATTTGCTATCGTGATCCACCGACAATGCCTGACAACATGCGTCAGTGCTTTGTCAATGCACGTGTGAATATTACGGAAGGCAACCTAATCGCTGTCGAGAGGAATGTCTTTACATGTATTGCCAAATGCATTGAGGTTGTTGGACATCTTTTTGAGCATTTATTGCATTAATGTGTTATTTACAGGTAATCACGCTGTAACAGCAAGCATTCTCAGAAATGATAAGTTCACAAAGGTACATGTATCACATTGGAACAACCAAAATAAAATGTTCAAACATACCTATGTTCTGTATTTTAATTTAAAAATTCTACCTGTTACCTACTGTTCATCTAAAATTGTAAGCCATATGTTTGTGATTATTACAGCACGATCTATCACAAAGCGAAAAAAGTGGTACAACTAAAACATTCATATTTCCTTACGTACTACAAGAATATGTAATAAAAATGGGGGTTCCTATTTTAAAAAATGCAGTTGATATCCGTTTGACCTGTGGCAATGTCATCTAGCGGGCCAACCATAGCACCATCTGGTTTCCTTCTTCAAGCTAGACAAGTTTCGTTTGTTGTAGTTTTTCGTTTGACGCTTATTTCGTGAGATATTTGGCCCAGTCACGATCAATGGACCACCCTGTATAAGTAACATTTCAATTCTTTCTGTAATATGGTGTTCTGAGAAACATAAGATCTAATGTCCATAAAGTTTTTGTCATTTATGTTAACTTCTAATTGATCTAGTTTGCTTCTTATTCCCCTTACGTTTTGATGAAAAATGGGTAAGTTGTTTGGGTTATTACCTATTTTGGTGGTTTCTTCTTTCTCAAGCCTGTGGTTAAAAATCCTTCAAATGAGGAGGACACACAACTTTACATTTGGTTAAAGAATCCTTCAAATGAGGAGGATGCACAACTTTATGTTTACCTGCTGTTGTCTGAGAGGATGTTGATTTTTCTCAGTACATGCTGCCTTCATCACTGAAGATGATGAAGGTGTTGACATGCTTGTTGATTTACCTTGAGCTGATGCTGTCATTTCCCTTGAAGATGATGAAGCTATTGACTTGACTGTAGGTGGGGATAAGATTGCTGTTACTGTGGGTTCCAGGGGTCTTACTGCTGTCACAGCTGGCCTTTCTGCTTATGATGATATTTTTATTGAACTGCACATAGGTTGGTGCACAAGTAGTGTTTCTGTAGGTTCAAAGGGTGGAACTGCTGCCATTTTTTCTTCAATTGCAATTTCTTCTGAAGTGTATGTAACCATTGACTTAACTCTGTTTGATGATGAAACTGGATCATCTGAGCATCTAGCTACTGAAACTTCTGATGCATTCATTTCCTTCATTTTTGTTATGAACCTTATCATAAAGAAATGGGAATTATTCTATTCTTCTTTGAGGGAAAGAATTCACTTTTTTACAGATATGCCCTACTTGATTAAAATTGATGTTAACTGTTGGACAGTCTAAGCCCTAAATGGACCATAACACTTGCTGCTATTCAGTCGAAAATAACAGTTGCAATTTGGTGACTTTACTGCTGGTAATGTATGTAGGTTGTTGCTGAAACTGGTAATATAATTAGTGAAATAAAACTTGGCATTATATTTAATGAAGTGCATGAAACACTGGCAACAAAACTGTGCAAATGCTTGACAGAACTGAAATTTTATAGTTCTGACAACAATAAAAAGATCCATGGTGACAGAAATCTGTTCTGACTACATCGTTGTATGCAATTCTCGTACACATGCTTTTCTCATGATACCTAACAAAAGCACTTTCTTTACACCAAACCATTAATTCAATCAGTTGTTCATTAAACTTCCTGTGGAATTTAGATGCCTTTATTCAGGATAACCCTGTGGGATAAGAAATAAAACATGGTATATCTCAGCACTAGCAAAAGTATTTATAAATTTTTATTTATTTCAAATTCCATGAATCCATATAGTGATGAACCACAAGGATGTGGAACAAAATCTACCCACTTCATCAAGGATCAGACAACATTTCTGTGTTACATAGTCTTTGGTAGATATATGAACTAAATATAAGATACTAATATTACCGTGGCTATCTATTGCCAAAAGAATAGTTTATTTTGTCTAACGTCACTGCTGCAAAAGCAAATCGCACTGTACAACAGGGAGTTAAATCACACAATAAAACTTGCAATGTTTCACTTCAAGTTACAGTCATGAGTGATACTTCCAAATACAAAACACACTAATCTAAAATTCTTAATTAATTTTTACATTTTGCTCCCAACATCAGTAATGGAAGGGACAATGGCATCCCCTCTCCATATCATTGATAAGCTAAAATGCACACAGTTCATTCAATGGAAACTCAGGCGGAACACTATGACTGAAATGAGATGTGTTGGATGGCCACACTGCTACTTTTCATCAATCCATTCTGACACTATTTGGAAGCACTCTGGTAGTGCATTGTCTTCTGAAATGTATAGGTCACATTCTGTCATGCAGACAAACAATGTTTGCACATAACAGCATAGTGTAATAGTATAATATTCACCAGCAGGTGATGATGCCAGATATATGACAGGTACCATTTAGTCTCACATCTACCGCACATCTGCCTGAGTGGTTCACCAGTTGCCAAAAAGGCACATCACCTATTGTGGTTGTCAATGTATTCACATGGTGCCACCATCATTGAAATTGCAAGTGATTTTCTGCACAGTGATTTGATAATCTCTAATTACATTCATGCTCTGATGGTGGTGGTGGTGGTTAGTGTTTAACGTCCCGTCGACAATGAGGTCATTAGAGATGAAGCACAAGCTCGGGTTAGGGAAGGATTGGGAAGGAAATCAGTCGTGTCCTTTTAAGGGAACCATCCTGGCATTTGCCTGAAACGATTTAGGGAAGTCACGGAAAACATAAATCAGAATGGCCGGAGACGGGATTGAACCGTCGTCCTCCCGAATGAGAGTCCAGTGTGCTAACCACTGCGCCACGTCACTCTGTTGTTCTGATGGAAAGCTCTGTATCCAAAATGTTGATCATGGCACTTTACTTTGTCAGTGACTGTATTATTCTCAAAATTGAGGAACTGAGCAAACATCCTTAGAACAAGCTCATATTAAAAGACTCGAACATGTGTGACCATAGAAATCGAATATCCCACTTATCAGCAACCTTCACTTTATGTAAGATGACATGTCTGAAAGAACAGACTCCACCCGGAATCCACAGCTCTGATACATCATACAGGGTGAGTCACTAACTATTGCCACGTAGAATAACTCCGAAAGTATGATAGTAGCTGAAACGTTTGTGGGACAAATGTTGCATGTTTTTTTGAATGGGATGCTATAGTTTGGTACTTATTTTCTGATAGCAGCTATTGAGCTGAATCCAATGATGTGTAACAAACAGTAAGGTCTTTGAAGACCAGTGAAGGTCAAAAAGGTGGCATGAACTTCCATTTACAGAATGTGTTTGAAGTGATGACCATTAGTATCAATGCAGTGCTCCAATCTTCTTATCATGGATTGAGTGGTATTCCTTATCACACTGACACCTATCAAAGCACATGCTCTGACAATTCTCCCTCGTATATCAGGCAAATAGTAAATATTCGCCAAATATGGCGTATCTATCTAACGTGCCATTGACATGTAAACACTAATCGATGGTTTTGCAATACAACACTAATAGGAATGGTAAGACTAGTATCACTGAATCAAGCAAATGAGAATGATGTATTCCTTCAAAGAACAATTTGATAGGCTTCTCATTTACTGAGAATGCCAACGAAATTTATTGACAGCTAGAGACCTAAACAGTGAAAGATATCCTCAATGTGCTCACCCTACACATCATACATTTAAATATATGTACGATAAATTGAGAACAACCGCATCTGTAGCGTATCAGAAACATCTCTGGCAAAGGAAAGTTACTGATGAGGAAACGGAAATTGGTACTCTTGCTACTGTGGTTCGAGATCCTTGTGTTAGTTTGCGTCACATCACATGGGAATCTGGCATGAGCTAGAGTAGTATTGTTTGTGTTCTGCATCGCCATAAATATCATGCTTACCATATCAGTCTCCACCAAGAATTAACGGATTGTATGTGTTGCATTGAATTCTGCCAATGGGTTCAACTTCAGATTCAGAGGGATGACACAATTATTAATTTGATTTTATTTACTGACATGGCTACAATTATGAACCATGAAAATGTTAATCTGCATAGTGCATTATTGGGCCACTGAAAATCCATGTCGGCTGTGGCAAATTGCACACCAAAAACTGTGGTCAGTGATAGTATGGTGTTGGATTCTGGAGGACAGAATTATAGAGCCCCATTTCATCGAAGGAAATCTTAATGGTAGTAAGTACACCACATTCCTGAAAGAAACATTAGGTCTGTTATTGGAAGAAATACCTTTACAAACAAGGAACAGTATGTTGTATGAATATGATGTGTGTCCAGCACATTTTTCGCTGATGGCTAGGAATAAGTTGCAGAGACTATTTCCAAATCGTTGGATTGGATGTGGAGGAGATGTGTCACGGCAGGCTCATTCACCACACTTGATGCCTCTGGATTTTTTCTTGTGAACATTTGTAAAAGACATTGTTTATAAAGACATTCCAACTACAACTGAAGATATGTGAGAGAAAATTGTCAGAGCATGTGCTTCAATAAGTGCCAATGTGATAAGGAACACCGCTCAATCCATGATAAGAAGATTTCTATTTATATAGTTCACATGAAAATCCAGTTTTCGTTGCAAACAAAAATTCTTAATTACCAATGTTTGTAAATGAATATTAATCAATATTTAATAATTTAAAAAAAATGTAAAATGCTTATTTTTGTCTTTTTGTGTTTTATGCTTCAGACAAATTCTAATACAATAACTCCTTTGTTTAAAAGTTTGATTCTGAAAGGATTTGAACAGAGGCCACCTGCATGTCACATGAGCACTCTACTACATAACCGCACTGTTTGTCAAAAGAATGGCAGCGTTGTGTAGCATATCTTGATTAAAAATGTTAGGAAAACTGTAAAGTCATTTCCTCAGGTATTTTTTAGTATTGCATAAAACTGCTTTGGAAGAAGTATATATATCTTTTGGGCTTTACATACTGTAAATACAAAAAACTTACTGAAATCTGATCACTGTGTGGGCTCCATCTAAGTCATTTCTTGTGATATTGTTTTTCCCAGAAGTGTTACTTGTGACAGGTGGACAGGCAAGTCTTTTTGGCATTTGGAAAGTAGAATGTACAAGAATGGCTTGGTTAGTAGATTTTCCAAATTTAATGACTTTTCAGGATTATATAACTTTTCACATTAGATATTTTGTCAAATTATGTTTCATTTTGTGCTCTGTAATGGTTTTGATGGTTTTTTGGTTCCTTATGTAAGATTTGGTTATCATCTAAATAACTCAAGTGTTGTCCTATCTTTAGATATTTGCATGTCAAAAACATGGGTGTGATTACATTTCATCAGAAAACTTTCTTTTGTTTATTAACTTTCAAGAATATAGGCTAAAATTAAATGAGTATAAATGACAGAGACAATATCCTGATGTTTATTTCTTCATATAAGGATATAATATGCCAGTGATTGAGCATGCTAATTTCTAGTGAAATTTACAATATTTGTGTAAATGTTAAGCCCTATACATCTTTGTAGATGTTTCTGTGGCCCTTTTATTGTTCTCATACTTTATGTGAGACAACTACAGAACTGACAGGTAGCCTGGGACAGATTTAGGGTGTGGTTGTGGTGGAGAGGGAGGTGTGATGGTTTTTTAACTGACTCCCATCCCCTAAATATAAGATATTCTTATAATTACTTGTTACTCACCACAGACACCTAGAATTTTAATAACAACAAGAGTAAAATGTTTAATAATAAGCTTACATTACTACTCAGCACATTAAGGTAATATAACCTCCTAGGATTTACAGTTCAGAAAATAGATAGTTTGTAATGCATTCATCTGAAAATTTTAGATATACAGTTCATTAAAAAGCTATAATAGCAAGATATCCTCACAAGTTTAACACTGTCATAATTAACACAAAACAAAAGTCAGGGTGCTTATTTAACAGTAATCGCTGTTCACTTCCTACAAGGTCATCCACGTGAGCTAGCATCTGAGAAGTTGCTATGTTCAACATAGCCTTTTATGTAATTTTCTAGATTCCTTGCCATTTTAGAGACTTCAAGTATTGATGCTGCTTTATTTTTAAATAGTTACCTGAGAAATTTGGAAATGGATGTAGGCAAGAATATAAATTCTTTTAGTAAAATCTTGTTTACTAAGGGGAGGGGAAGGTGAATGTCATGACCCCACCTTTTGTATGCACCAGTAGGTAGCACCATATTATATTGCACGAAATACTCTATAGACAGTCACAAGTTCGGGTTTAAATGATTTCATTGTACCATTATTAGTTTCAGGCGAAAAGCCATTGTCAGATGGTAGCATTGACTTCTTTGCAAGTTTTACATTTTTGTCCTAAAATATAACAAAGGTTTTGTGATTAAATTGTTGTTCATACATATGTGTTCTATACATTGTACTTACTTCCTGGAACATGCTTCTTTACATATTGTAAGACAGAGGTTGGATTTTCCTTTAAAAAAATAAATAATAAAAATCCAACCTCTTTTATAACATATAAAGGAAGGCTTTCCAGGAGGCAAGTACAGTGTACAGAACAAGCATATACACATGAAAAACTATGTAATCATAAAAGCTTTATCCTATTTTAGGGTGCAAAGGTAAAACCTTTTGTAAACTATGCATCACAAAAACTTTGTTATATTTTAGTACACAAATGTAAAACTTGCAGAGAAATCAACACTACCATCTGACGATGGGCTCAGGTCAGAAACTACTTATGGTACAAAAAATCACTTCAAAAATCCTTGTGTTGTTTGCAGTTTCCTGCTGTGTAATTTACAAAAACATCTGTGGTGTTCAATAAAATGTGTAAAAATAGCACTGTATCATAAATTTTACTGTAATTCTAGGGGAGGGAGGGTAGGGGGGGATGATTCTTTATGTTATTTTGTGGTATGGCTATATAACAGTTTACCATTTTTAATGTAAATTTATTCTTGCTTCATATAAGCTTTGATATATTCCATTGCAATGACTTCATATTTTTAGGACATACATTTTTCTTTTACTAGATGTTTCTTCATGTAATTTAAACATTAAAAATAGAAAAATCACCTGCACATTTCTGTGAGAAGAAGATTGACAGTTTCAGAAGGACTCTGTGCAGGGGTGAATGATTTTTCACAAGAATGAAAGTATCCAAAATACATTAGTTTCCCCATTCTTGAATCACAACTCCTACAGATTTTTCTGAACTAAGATGACTCATTACTTTTAGGATGTGGGTTTTCCAAACAACATTGTGATGATGATGTTCGGTTTGTGGGGTACTAAACTGTGTGGTCATCAGTGTCCATACAAAGACCCAATTTTTACACAGTCAAATTCTTTGTGCACAATCCAATCCAGATGCGACAAACAAGCTGGGATATTTTTACTTCCCCCTTGTTTTGCCATGTGTCTCCTTAAAAATCATTTTTTCATGTCTGACTAATTACCATTAACATACGTGAGTATAATCTGCATTTTCGTAATAAAAGAAAATGGTTGGCCCTCAGTTTTAAAGAATATAACACCAGATATAATTTTGTGCTTAGTTTTATATATGTAATTACTTTTCAACAATGCATCAACTTAACTGTGAAAGAAGTGTAACACAATTAGGCCATGTGTTAAAACAATAACAGTGTCTATTCAACATGTACCGTTTTATTCTGCAAGAACTGTGAACTGTGTGGTTAGATAGATAATCAACAGTGAACTGTGGTAGCAGTATGTTGACGTATGCCTGCAAACAATTAAAGAGGTTTCTCGAAAATTAAACAATAGTGCACTGGCCATATAACTGTGTAGTATTGAGGGAAAGGGGGGGTGGCATTGTGAACAGTGGAAGTAAATAACTGTGAAACACAAATGTGCAGCTGTCAACTACATCATTTAAAGTAGTCAGTGTTGAACGACCACCTCCCATTTTTCAGCCAGTATACCAATGCAGCACATTGGCACAGAGGACAATAAATGAAGAAATAAAGTAGGAGAACTTCACATATGCTGCCCCAGCTGAGGAATATTGTAACTGGGCACAATAAACTAGGACTCGCGAACTTTGAACAGTGAACTCAAGAGCAGTTTACAGTACAGTTTTAACAAAGGAGACGCAACAGCCAATCAGCACATGGGTTTCATGGCCACAGTAGGAATGCAGTCAATAAGTGGGTGGGTTCTATGGAAGCAGCCATAGAGTACAGGAGCAGCCAATCAGCACAGCTGACTTGGATAAACAAGACTCCTTGCCAAGAGAATTACAACTTGCAGCCGCCATGCAGACAATGAATCGAGATGACAACTGCAGCAGCAGCAGCAGCAGAAGAAGAAGAAGAGTGAATAAAGATAAGGTAATTTCATAGCACAAGCTGTTTTATATTAAGTGATACCTAATGAGTGGCCTTAATGAACAGGAAAGTAATGTGAAAATTGATAACAAAGCTGTGGAGGTTAAGCTTTTAAATGAACAGAAGGACTTAATGGGAACTGGTTCTGTAGATGATAATGCCTATAAATCAGACATGAATATAACTTTGGATGATAGGGATGGAAGTCCTGCTGTAAATGGAATGATTAAAGTGTCATATACATAGTATGGTGATGTGAGCAAAATGGTCGAAAACAGTACTGAAGTGGATGAGATCATTATGGTTAAGGAGGACGAATCTATCAGCAAAAGTCAGCAAGGGCAAAGTTTATGGCAGACAGAAAAGTGGTAGTAATGTTAAGGCAAATTATGAGTAGTTTGAGTAATATGAGTTCGAAAAAAGACATTAGTAGTATGAAAAAAGAGATTAGTAGGGTGGAAAGTAATATGAAAGGACACATTAGTAGTATGAAAGTAGACATTAGTTGTATTAAAACTGACATGACTAGATTAGAAGATGAACTGAAGAAAGAAATTAAAAAGGAAATTAAGGTAGGTAGCTCTAGCCTTTCAGAATGAAATAAGAAGGTTGAGGCAGTATGGATAGATTTTGATGAAAAGAAAAAGAAAGTAGTACAGGATAGAAGTGAATCTGTGAAAGAGTACTTGCTTGACCATTGCTTCTATTCTGTTTCTGAGTTTTTAGAGCACCAGAAAAGTATAGTGTAACTGCTCAAATATTCTAAACCAATCTATCATTTTATTTCAATTATATTAGTTTTGTCATCAGTATTCGACATGTACTGAATAATTTTTAATTATTTATCTTTTCAAAATAACAGTGTGTATGATGTATATACTGTACCTGCCTGACTTGTCCTACATCGTGTGTGCAAAATATGTACCTAAACACAATTTACAGGATGAATAAAGATATATAAATACAAATATTAAAAGTGATTTAGACATGGAGGTAGAAGCCTTGTGTACATTAGTGATAGAGGAAAAACTGGTAAAAGTAAATAAAAATATAGACTCAACATTGGCTGAAGGGGAGAAAAAGAAGTAAGAGGTAAAAAATCTAAAGCATTGAGTATGCAGCGTCCCAAGCAGTCCTTCATTTGTTAACTGTAAGAAATTTAATACTTGTGAATCGTATGAAGAAGTTCATCCACTGGATTTCATTAGAGAATTTAATGTACCTGCCCCTAGAGGTAATATTAGTGATTTCTTGAATTGTGTTGATAAAGTGGAGAGGGTGAAGGCCTCAGTGGAAGATTGTAGGAGGAATTTTGATGACAATAATCAATCAGGGAGAGAATTTCAGGTAAATAGGATGAATATGACTAATTCTACTAGAAATTCAAGAAATGGGTGGGTGGAGGTTAGCCGGAATGGGCATGGAAATGGTAGGAGAAATTCAAGTAGCAGAAGTGGAGGAGATGATTTTAATTCTGGATGAAACCATTTAAACTAAGCAATGCTCCAGTTTTGGCTTGCACTAGAGCAGGTAGTGATGAAGAACCACTTGTATATAAATTTTCTGTAATCACAGGTAACAGTAATGTAAATAATAGTAGTAAGACAAGCGTAAATTCTAATTCTAGTGAGATGTTGAATGATGATGTGTTGGTAGCAAAGTTTATTCCATAAAAGGAGAGGAGGAACTTACTGTAATATGCACTGAACCAGAAGTAAGACTTACAATCAATCAGGGGGTTCAACTTTCTGTATTGGATACATTATGTGGTGATAATGCTTACCCCAGCCGTCTCTCTCATTTTTCATGTTTCCTGAGGCAATCAAACTCTTATCCTATCCTATCTGTAGTTTATAAGTGAATCAGAACCATTCTAACTTTGACTTTCATGTGATTTTGTACTTTAGCATAGGAATATTTTTCAAAAGGTTTCTCCAGTGATATATATTTATATCATGTTGTGTTAGTGATAAGTAATGGAATCACAAGATGACAGAACAAAGTAAATTGGTACCCTGGATAAAGAATTTCTGTCAAACAAAGAGATAAAGTAAAAAGAAAAATGAAAGGAGTCAGCATATGTGGATGATAATAAACATCTGAAGTAAACAGCTCATGAGTGCAGCATCAGAGGCAATATGCAGTAAAAACCATCTTGAATACTAGGTCTTAATATTAATTGTGATATAATAAAAGTGTTTTGTGTTCAGTTCCATCAGTATGTAGATATAACTATCTATCCACGTCATGATACAGCATTTTCCAACATTAAGGAAATAGAAATTTAAACATAGTTGCCTGGAGTAATGCGTGGAAATAATAAGCAAGATTTCTATGTATATCTTCCATTTAAGCCAGAATATCAAGCTGTTTCATGGAATTCAGTGAAATAATAGTTTTTCTAGGTGATAATTTTGTCTGATCAGTAATGAGAGTTAAGTTTGTTATAGCATAAGGATCTGTTATTGTGGAGTGTTTTTCAGTAGAGTCAAATTTGCATTGGATAACCAGAGCAAGTGTTAATTTATGAGACAATGTAGCAATAATGAAATAATGACTAATGTTAGGGGTCTTAATGGTTGGGAGCCTGTCACTGCAGCAGGGATATTTTGTGAGAATGCACTCCCCTGGCTAACGAGGTAAGAAGTGTAAGTAAAATAATGGAGCTGACAGATATGACTGATTAATGAAAAAGATCACTGTATACAAACAAATGTGGTGTAACTATACTGATGATCTATTTTTGAACTAGACAACCTTGGGTACTGTGTATGTTGTGCAATTCATGACACTGAAGCTAAGAATGAGAGTTTAACAGAAAGGGCAAACACTTAGTGAGGTACAAGTTATATAATGCTGCATCGTTGGATATATAGGTTATCTGAAAACTTCTATTTGTGTTCTGAGGAATACTGGATCAAAGAAAAATAATTTTGTTGATTAAATGATGACTATGCTGCTAGACTGATGTGAATATTCTGACAGGTCAACTATTTGGCAACATTTTGTGATTTTGTGAGGATTTAATTTTCTGGTTGAATGAGAGTAGTGCTCAGAGTTGAGTAGAGAAGTTGGGTTACGATTTGGTACAACTTCCATCTACCTTAATTTTGAATTGAGTAGTAATTAAGTTATGTGATGGTGACTCTATTCTTTTTTCATAATGTAATGATTAGTAAAACTATGCTAGTGAACATCAAGTTTTTGCTATTTTGCAAATGGGAAAGAGACCCAGATCTTTCCAGTTTAACCAGTTTCTGACAGTTATGACTTACAGTAATGTTGTGTAGCGCAATGTGCAGTTTCTTTTAAATTTTTACTTGTCCACACTTTTTGGGCTATAGTCAATTTCAGAGCTAGTTATTATGATGTTATGAGAACTATGTAACATATCTATTTATGAAGTTATGACTATCATTTTCAGTGTGAACCACTTTTTTCTTACACTTCAGTTAGAAGAAAAAGTAAGTGTACTAAAGTATGATATTTTGTCTAATTTTCTCATGTACTGTGGCAGAGAACAACCACCTCCAAGGGAACTGATAGCAGTGCATTTCTTACTTACCGCCACTTGTTTGTGTTGAAGGCATGGACAACTTGGTGAGAAAATGTGTAAAAGCTCATTAAAAGAGTGAAAGTGTTTGTGAAAAATACTAAAGATTGAGCAAGTGAAATTTTCTGTCTAAAAAGTGAATTTCAATGCACAGTGTAATTTAACTTTCTGCAACCCATTAGGATTTACTTTTTTAAGCAAGACATGACTTGTATAAAGTGATATGTATCTTAGAATGCAATCCTTGTTACACAAAAAGGACATCACTTATGATGAAGATGCCTAATTTTTATTAAAACTATAACTTGTAGACATTTGGTGTCATTGTACAATACACTCTAAGTAAATATTTTGTATGCGGTTTTTGATATGGCTAGTTCATATACGTTGGAATTTAAAACATATGTAGTGTAGTTTTTGATAAGATTTCTTATGTAATTTTTGTGTGTGTAGATTTTTAAACCACTGTCTCTGATCACTTGTAGTCATTGAATTGCCTAGTTAGCTATTTGCAATATTTATCTGTTCAATCCAATGAGGGGGTGATGTGACGAAGCAAGCTGGGATATTTTTACTTCCCCTTGTGGCGCCGATGAGATCGACACCAGTATCGATCTGAACATCATCTTTGAACTATGCAAAATCTTATCTTTGTGTAGTTCCACCATACAGTTCTCTGTAAGGCTTACTTGTGTGAAGAGGTAAATAAATGAACTCCTGATTATAAGGTGTTGTTTGATGTATCTCACCTGAGCATCCAACTCACTGGTGACCCTGAGTTGTAACGTGTTACATTTTCGCCATTTTACTGTGTCCGCGGCCTCTGCGTCAGTTATTTTTGCGTGTATTACATCAACACAACATTTGAACAATGGCTTCAGCCCAATGCCTAACACCGGATTTTGTGATCGACATGCATCGTGTTGCGGGTGATGTACACCCGACAGGACTGCAACACGATGCCTCTCACTCATCGATTACACCAATTTCGCTGGACGTTTTCATGCCTGCAACAATAAGTGAGGTTAGGAGTTTGCATGACTCCTGCTATCAGACGCCTTTGTTCCCGCCACATGTGCCCTCGCTCATCGACGGTGCAGTTAACTCTTACAGATCTCCTTGCAGTGGGGGATCAATGCCGATTTCTGCAAATTCTCTGTTGATTAACCTACCAACCCCAGGACAACGGTTTGCCATGCTGCAATCTGTGCAGTACCATGCGGATTCCTGCCATGTGGCCGGAACTTCTTTGTTCACAGGTCAACCTCCTCAGCATCTGACCATGTCCGCACCTGCCTCGGTTCAGCATCAGCACATGCCTTCCTGCTTCAATACATCGGCCTGCAACAGGAACAATGGCTTGTTATCTGTGCCTGACCTCCATCTCTGTCCTACTGCTACACCCTAGCGTTTTGTGCCATGACATTCATTGTCTCCACACACCGTTTCGAGTGAAGTGTCTATGAACAGTGAACATTCACACATTCCGCCCAATGTTCGACATCATTTTTCTCACTGTGTTTTTGGACAGCCCGTACCTCTGCAGCCTCCCTGCAATGCAAGTAACTCCGACTCTGATCGCACATCAACTTGAACTTGTTCTCACCTGTCGCCCCCGTGCCGCCTCCAGTCGAACTTCCACAACCACAATTGACACATTACAGTGTCTCACCCGCGTCGATCTCTGTGTCGCGACGGATCACGCTCAACCACAACGCCTTACCTTCATGCTGCCACCCGACCGGGCGTTGTCGCCACATACTCTGGAGACACACTCTCCTGGAATACTGCAGCAACAACAGCTCGTTTCAGGCAGTGCCCCGACAAATTACTCACCCTGTTCTTCCGAACATTCTACAACGCTTACCGAAGCTGCCACCGTTCAATCCCGACAGGGCAAAAACCTGGTTCAGAATTGTGGACGAAGTGTTCGACCATTTCAAACTTGATGAATCAACCCAATTTCTGTGCCTTATCACCCCCCTGCATGACCAGCAGTACTTGATTGTTGACCTTAGTGTCGTCAAACATCCGCCCTCATCAAACTTCACGGCAATCTGTGAATTCTACTAAACTATAATGGTTGGGTTCAACCTCCCACATCATCTCACTCTCCACAAACTGCAAACTCGAGTGGACTTTTTTAGTGTGCAGTATTGAGGAACCTATACTAGGCACTGACTTCTTGTGACACCACAAACTTTCACCCATCCAAAACTCACTTACCCTGTGCTCCGTCCAGCAAACCCCTCATGTGACACGTTGGTCTGGGCTCATCTCATCTGCACACGCTTGGCTCTATTGATGATGTTACAAGAAACAACGCACAAGTACCTTTTCGGGCTTTAAAACGTCGATCGCCTAAGCAAGGAAAACTTCAAGCTTTCCCTCCGGCTCCACAAAACTCAGCTCCAGCTATCCGCCGCAGACACTGCAGGAATTACAGACACTGCAGGAAGGACAAAGCAAGGTCAGTAAGTGTGGCGAATCTGCTTGTAGTCCCAGCAATCGAGCCTCCATGTGCTTACCTCCTGCTACCCCTCACAACTGTGCAATCAAGTCTATCATAACGAGTACTGATAGTTTCACAGGACCACACACCCCTAAAACAGCAGCATTTGACACTCGGCTGGACACAAGTGCGCATGCGTGACGAGCGTCACGTGTTCCTGTACTGATAGATCCTACCCCATCCCTCACCGACAGCAACTTAAACTATGCAACTTCGGCTCCTGCGAACTGCTGTAGGACCGCCACTGACAACACAAACAGTGCACTCGTGCCTAGCGCTTCGCTCGTGACCTTGCTGCCACAGGCTGCATCCTCAGACAATGGACTCACTAACGCTTGACGAGCTCTACCGAGCTCACCTCAGCACGGTGCCACTGCTTCGGACCGGCGGCCATCTTGTCTTGTTGACTCCTGGGATACTTCGCCACCTCATCTCCTGTCAGATCCACTGAATGGCTCCGAATACCACGACCTTGCCTTGCCTGTCCTGCCTGCCGCACATTATAAGAAAACCACCTCCCATGCTGCCGGCAACATTTCCGTCATCACCAACCGCATGGATCACAAGCTTCACCTCATGCCAGGCCCTCTGATCTCCAATAAGCCATGTCGACTTTGTCCTGAGCGCCTCTCCTAACTTAAAAATCAGATTTCTGAACTTCTAAGCTCTGGCGCCATCGAACCCTCTGCCAGCAGCTGGTCTATGCCCATTCATATGACACCCAAGAAAGACAGGTCCTGGAGCATGTGCGGAGACTACCGTCGACTAAACGGATAAACAATTATGGACACCTACCCCACTCCCAACATTGCCGACTTTACCAGTTCCCTCGCAGGTGCGACCATTGATTGAAAACGGGCCTACCACCAGATCCCCATGGCTCATGGAGACATCGAGAAGACAGCAATCACCACTCCAATCGGATTATTTGAGTTTCAATTCATGCCCTTTGGGCTAAAAAAAGTGCGAACCAGACCTGGCAATTCTTCATCAACGAAGTGGTATTTGGCCTAAAATTCTGCTTTGCATATCTTGATGACATTCTTGTGTTCAGCTCGAGGAAAACATTTGACATGTGCAAACTGTTACGGACACTCTCACGGCACCTAGCATCAAGACCAACCATGACAAATTGCAGTGCTTTCTGGGGACAGTTAATTATTATCGCCGTCACCTACCTCGGGCTGCGGAGACTCAGGCTCCACTGATGGATGCCTTGGCAGGCACCACGACTTCTGGATCTTGGCCCATTCAATGGACCCCTGCTATGACTGACTCTTTCTCTGCCCTCAAAAATCTTCTTGCTGAGGCCTGCACCATCACTCATCCTCATCCCAATGCGCAGCTTTCCATCACCACAGACACGAGTGATACTGCCATCGGCCCTGTCCTCAGCTAGACAGTAGATGGCCAGACATTGCCTCTGCAGTTCTTCTTGTGCAAGCTCACCAATGCACAACAGAAATATTCCCCATTTGAGAGGGAGTTGCTCGCAGTTATCAAGCATTTTAAGATCGACGTTGAGGGATGCCCTTTCTATGTTGCAGCAGACCACAAACCCCTGGCTGCGGCCATTTCAAACCCTCCAGCCGACCCGACCCGCCTCCTCGCCGTTTCAGATACATGAACTTCATATCTCAGTTCACCACCGATGTCAGACACATAAAGAGTGCTGACAATATAGTTGCTGATTTCCTTTCACGAGTCGACGCCATTCATTCACTGTTAGACCTCTCTGACCTGCCTAACTGCCAACCAGCTGATGAGGACACATAAAACCTGATTTCAGATTCTACCTCTTCACTACACTTCATCCGCACCACCTTCCCTGGCATTTCTGGTGAGATCTGGTGCAACAACAGTACGGGCATGTTATGCCCCCTCATCCCAACCATGCTCCGTCAAGCTGTCGTCAACGCACTGCATATATTAGCCCACCCTGGTGTTTGTGCATCCGCAATCCACTTCTCTGTAAGCCTTACTTGTGTGAAGATGTAAATAAATGAACACCTGATTATAAAGGGTTGTTTGGTGTATCTCACCCGAGCATCCACCTCAGCATCTTTATTTGCATCTGCCTCCTTAAAATCCATTTTTTTATGTCTGGGTAATTAGCATTAACGTACATGAGTATAACCTGTATTTTCATAAAAGAGAAAGGTTCGCCCTCAGTTTTAAAGAATATAACACCAGAAATAATTTTGTGCTTAGTTTTATATATGTAATTGATTTTCTAATTTATTTTGACTATTCCTAATTAGTATCTTTTGTTATAGGGTGAAATCAGTAATTGTTTCATAACTTAAATTTTATTGTTGGCTTACAAACATATATAAATCCAGTAATAATGATAAACATTTGGAAAAAGAATCACTAGGATTCTTAAAGTATTTATTTGGTTCTATTCGAAAACATGTTAGCAGGCCATTCCTTAATTAATTCCAAAGTAATTACCAGATCTGTCAAAAGTATCATTTGAACAACTATATCTGTTAGTTTCATGAGTTAAACAAATAATTTGGCTTAACCCTTGTAGTAGAAGAAACTGTTAAAACAAAAAAAAACTTGCCCATGTTTTCAGTTGATTGAATGAGATATGTTTTAATTGTAATTTCTGTACATGAAACATCAAACAATGTATAGTTTCATTGCCTATTATTGTGATGATATATGAAGGCCTGATTTTTGGTCTCGAGACAGTCAGTCCACGGTCAAGTTTCAGATGAGGAATCCATATTGGTTAGATCAACAACAATGCATCAACTTAACTGTGAAATAAGTGTAACACAATTAGGCCATGTGCTAAAACAGTCACAGTGTCTATTCAATAAATACTGTTTCATTCTGCAAGAACTGTGAACTGTGTGGTTAGATAGATAATCAACAGTGAACTGTGGTAGCAGTATGTTGACATATGCCTGCAAACTATTAATGAAGCTTATCGAAAGTTAAACAATACTGCACTGACCATATAACTGTGTATTATTGGGGGGCAGGGGTTGTGAACAGTGAAAGTAAAGAACTGTGAAACACAAATATGCACTTGATGACTACATCATTTAAAGTAGTCAGTGTTGAACTTCCACCCACCATTTTTCAGACAGTATAGCAACCCAGTATGTCAACACTGAGAACAATCAATGAAGAAATAAAGCAGGAGAACATCACACAGCCACTGTCATGAATTATGATGATGATGATGATGATGCATTGATGAGGACAACAGAAACATCCAGTCCCAAGGAAGATAAAATCCCCTACCTCGCCAGGAATAAATAAGGTCGTGATGTATCTATAACTGTTAATTTTCATTAAACTTTAATGTACTGGAGTTTTTTTTCTTATGTAATTGTAAACCAGAGATCATTAATATAATACTTTCATACATGTAGTATTGGCATCTGATTTATATATCTGTCAGTTTGATTCTCCCTTTTTACTCAGGGACAATAAAACAAATTTCACAGTCTGTAACAGCAGTTTGTGAGATTACTCCACAGATTTTATAATGACCACTTACTATTACAATTCCTTTTTAATTCTAACAAAGTCAGAGCATATTTAGTTAGACAGTAAGAAACACTGAATGTATTTATCCCACAAATGGGAAAGTCTGAGATGCCACAGGTGCCCTATAGAATGAGCAACATGCTTCTAAAAACACACTCTATAGTAGAATATAAAGTTGAAGATACCATAACAATTTGAAAGTAAGCATTAAAAGAAGTGATAGAAAACTCCAAATGCATCTACTGCAAGCCAACCATCATATATATGTGTCAAGAAAAAGATTCAAGCATTCATTTCTGCCCTGCTGGGCATAAGTCTCTTGTAGATTTCACTCAATGTCTGCAACCCAAAGTTTTAGTTATTATAGGAACTTGAATATATATTTTTTGCCAGTAACTGTACCATGTTATATATGATGTAGTATGACTGATACTGTGTGCAACATATATTATTCCAACCAATAGCCAGTGCTGTACACCATCATGGCAGATAGTACCATTGTGGGTTGAATATCAGTAAGGTGATATAACAATAGTAGATTGTAGTAAACTTCAACTGCAGTTAAACATTTGTTTAATAGAGAATATAGGAGACACAATTTCTTTACCACCACATCAGTTTATCAGTTTTACTTTGATGTTACATGAAGCAGATTAATGCGTGGGTAATCCATAAATAAAAGTAAAGTAATCCATATATAGTGACCTGTGACTACTTACAGGCCTGTTGATGGCCTTTAGTTTTAGTGGCCATTTCAATTGAATTATAATTTCCCATGCTTTCAACATCACTATGCAGTTTTTTAAGACAGCTTTCTTGCGAACAATATGATCAGAAATGTTTGTATCATCATCTTCCCCATAAGAAAAATGTTATAAACACAATAACACATAGGTCTAACATGACATCTGATAATGATCTTCTCCAGGCTGCACTGACATATTTCACACATTTGTTCAAGACAGGTGGACAGTTGAGTCACTTGCTCCACCAGAGTGGTTATACTATCACTAACATCAGCTGACCTTGTGTCTAGCATTTTTGTGCACTTTACCACTATCTTACATTTACACAGAAAACATTTGCATAAAACAGAGCAACATATTCCAAACAAGAAAAACACAATGTACAATGTTTGAAACTAGACTCAACTACTTCATTTGCCTGGTCATCACACAGCAACACTCAGTACACTCGTGATCTGCATTACCATACCATCTACAAGTAGAACAAATTACAGGTACAAATTTAGTGCATGATTCATCAAGACCTGCTTAATTACAAATAGTACATCTCACTCATACCAAATGTTTTTATTTTACATTTTCCTCTGAATTATAATAAATTAACAGATTCCATAGGTTTAAAAAAAGTTACGTCGGTTCTGAGAGTTCAGGAACCTGTGTAGAAAATTGGAATAGAGATCAATATAAAATCATTTCCACCCTTTTTATTGCTCATGAAAACCATACATTGCATGTTGTACCATCATACAGCGAGACCTTCAGAGGTGGTGGTCCAGGTTGCTGTACACACCGATACCTCTAATACCCAGTAGTGCATCCTCTTGCATCAATGCATGCCTGTATTTGTCGTGGCATACTATCCACAACTTCTGGAAGGCACTGTTGCTCCAGATTGTCCCACTCCTCAATGATGATTCGGCATGGATCCCTCAGAGTAGTTGGTGGGTCACGTCATCCATAAACAGTCCTTTTCAATCTATCCCAGGTATGTTCAATGAGTTCATGTCTGAAGAATGTGCTGGCCACTCTAGTCGAGCTGTGTCGTAATACTGAAGGAAGTCATTCACAAGATGTGCATGATGGGGACACGAATTATTGTCCATGAAGATGAATGCCTCACCAATGTGCTTGCACTAGAGGTCAGAGTAAGGCATTCATGTATCATACAGTCATTCTCAAAACAGCAGGGAACCCCCAGCTTGCTGCACTCACTGGACAGTGTGTCTAAGGCATTCAGCCTGATCGGGTTGCTTCCTAACATGTCTCCAATGATTGTCAGGTTGAAAGCATATGTGGCACTCATCAGCATGCTGCATGGTGTTGTGGTTGCAAAGATGGACTTCACCATAGACGTCGGAAGTGAAGTTGCGCATGATGCAGTCTATTGCACACAGTTTGAGTCATAACATAACATCCTGTCACTGCACTAAAAGCATTATTCAACATGGTGGCATTGCTTTCAGGGTTCCTCCGAGGCATAATCCATAGGTAGCGGTCATCCCCTGCAATAGTAACCCTTGGGTGGCCTGAGCAAGGCATGTCATCAAGTGTTCCTGTTTCTCTGTATCTCCTCCATGACTGAACAACATCGCTTTGATTCACTCTGAGATGTCTGGACGCTCCCCTTGTTGAGAGTCCTTCCTGGCACAAAGTAACAAACACAGTATTGACTGTCTAGGCATGGTTGAACTACAGACAAAATTAGTCACATACCTCCTTCCTGATGGAATAAACGGAAGTGATGGGCTGTCGGACCCCCTGCATGTAATAGGCACTGCTCATGTATAGTTGTTTACATCTTTGGGTGGGTTTGGTGACATCTCTGAACAGTCAAAGGGACTGTGTCTGTGATAAAATATCCACAGCCAATGTCTATCTTCAGGAGTTCTGGGAACTGTGGTGATGTAAAATGCTTTTTGGTGTGTGTAGAATGCCAATCAGTATGCCTAGACTCTGCCATATCACACCAAAGAAAGAAAAAATGTCTTTGGTGCATACTGCATTGTGGTTTTTCCTTCAATGTGCTGATCACTGCCTTCAAATTCCAAATATTGGAATCTAACACTTCCAATGCAAAATTCTCTGTTGCCAGCATCAAAGCGCACACTTCTGCACAAATTTACATAGGAACTGAGTGGAGACACCTATGCATGAAGTCAGGATAGCTGTTGGCAACCTGTGAAGTGTCTTGAACACTAACAAAACATTATTAGAGGTCAATCATTTATTCACAGTGTTTACAATTTGGTGGTCTCCTGCACCAGCCTCATCTGTTACTCATTCAGCATTGTGTTGGCTTCTACCACGCATCCATCCAGTTAGTTAAGCATCAACAAACCCAGGAGATGGTGTAAGTGACCATGGTGCTGCAGCAGGTGGCGAGTGAGCAAATGCAGTTGTTGCCTGGTACAAAGTGACCTTACACTGGTTTCTGGAGTGTTCTCAGTAACACTCCAAATTCTACAACAAACCTTGATGATCCATCAGTGATACCCTGGTGTTGTTAGTCATGTGGTCAGTTGACCTTCTTCCTACTGCCCTGGTAGATTTCATCACCCATAGATGCCAGAGTGTTGAGCAGGAACATGGACCCCAAATTAGGTGCTGGCAGCACTCTGTGATGTGGTGTTGTTGAAAGACACTTTCTTCTTCAGTAGATGGTAGACTGTGAGCAGTGTACAGTTCATGAGGCAAAGATCATTGTCTTGAATACATCTTCAACTAGTTCATAAATTGTTCTGGAGCATGTAGGACATAGATTCATGGCAATACCGAAATGATGGAATTGAGTGCTATTACCGCGTATGCCATCGATCCCAGTGATTAGCTAACAAGAACTGCATAAAACTGGAGCATGTAAACGAGTTTGAATAAAAATTTATCATTTCCTACATCTTACTCTTCTGTGCTGTAACAATGTGCACACCTGTGCTGAATACATGTGACATATAAAAAAATTATGCCAGATAATGTAGCAATGGTAATACATTGGCTAACAAATATTGTTTTGAAAGGTAAGAATTATGTACCGCGTAATAACTTTTTGGGATTTAGTTTTAAAAGATGCAGCCAAAAATGGATCATAACACAATAACTGTAACTAAGATTAGGAGTGCACACTTAACAGGCATATGGGCAAGATTTGGGACCTGGAACAAAACCAAAGATTGCTGCTGCAAAAGATTTTGAGAATTTTGACAAGGATTTATGGTACATCTACATCTACATATATACTTATACTCCGCAAGCCACCCAACAGTGTGTGGCGGAGGGCACTTTACATGCCACTGTCACTACCTCCCTTTCCTGTTCCAGTCGCATATGGTTTGCAGGAAGAACGACTGCCGGAAAGGGTCCGTGCGGGCTCGAATCTCTCTAATTTTACATTCGTGACCTCCTCGGTAGGTATAAGTAGGGGGAAGCAATATATTCAATACCTCATCCAGAAACGCACCCTCTCGAAACTTAGACAGCAACCTACACCGCGATGCAGAGCGCCTCTCTTGCAGAGTCTGATACTTGAGCTTGTTAAACATCTTCTTAACGCTATCACGCTTACCAAATAACCCTATGATGAAATGTGCCTCTCTTCTGTGTATCTTCTCTATCTCCTCCATCAACCCGACCTGGTACGGAACCCACACTGATGAGCAATACTCAGGAACAGGTCAAACGAGTGTTTTGTAAGCCGCCTCCTTTGTTGATGGACTACATTTTCTAAGGACTATCCCAATGAATCTCAACCTGGTACCCACCTTACCAACAATTAATTGTATATGGTCATTCCACTTCAAATCATTCAGTGCGCATACTCCCAGATATTTTACAGAAGTAAGTGCTACCATTGTTTGTTCCGCTATAATATAATCATACAATAAAGGATCCTCCTTTCTATGTATTCGCAATACATTACATTTGCCACTCCCTGCACCAAGTACCCATCCGCTGCAGATCTTCCTGCATTTTGCTGCAATTTTCTAATGTTGCAACTTCTCTGTATACTACGGCATCATCCGCGAAAAAGCCACATGGAACTTCAGACACTATCTACTAGGTCATTTATATATATTGTGAAAAGCCAGAGGATACTTTAACGTCTGTAGACATCTCTCCATTGAGAACAACATGCTGCGTTCTGTTTGCTAAAAACTCTTGAATCCAGCCACATAGTTGGTCTGATATTCCGTAGACTCTTACTTCGTTTATAAGGCGACGGTGCGGAACTGTATCAAATGTCTTCCGGAATTCAAGGAAAATGGCAACTACCTGGAAGCCTGCATCTAATATTTTCTGGGTCTAATGAACAAATAAAGCGAGTTGGGTGTCACACGATCGCTGTTTCCGGAATCCATGTTGATTCCTACAGAGTAGATTCTGGGTTTCCAGAAATGACATGATACGTGAGCAAAAACATGTTCTAAAATTCTACAACAGATCAACATCAGAGATATAGGTCTATAGTTTTGCGCATCTGCTCGACGACCCTTCTTGAAGACTGGGAACCTTCCATTCCTCTAGAGACTTGCGGTACAGGGCTGTTAGAAAGGGTACAAGTTCTTTTGCATACTCTGTGTAGAATCGAATTGGTATCCCGTCAGGTCCAGTGGAATTTCCTCTGTTGAGTGATTTCAGTTGTGTTCCTATTCCTTCGACACTTATTTCGATGTCAGCCATTTTTTGTTTGTGTGAGGATTTAGAGGAGGAACTGCAGTGCGGTCTTCCTCTGTGAAACAGCTTTGGAAAAATGTGTTTAGTATGTAGCTTTACATGTGTCATCCTCTGTTTCAATGCCATCATCATCCTGGAGTGTCTGGATATGCTGTTTCGGGCCACTTACTGATGTAGTGTAAGACCAGAACTTCCTAGGATTTTGTGTCAAGTCGGTACATAGAATTTTACTTTCGAACACTTCACGCAAAGTCCTCCTTATGCTAACTTTGACATCGTTAACTTCTGTTTGTCTGAGAGGTTTTGGCTGCACTTAAACTTGCAGTGAAGCTGTCTTTGCTTTCGCAGTAGTTTCCTAACTTTGTTGTTGAACCACAGTGGGTTTTTCCCGTCCCTCACAGTTTTACTTGGCATGTACCTGTCTAAAACGCATTTTACAATTGCCTTGAACTTTTTCCATAAACACTAAACATTGTCAGTATCAGAACAGAAATTTTTGTTTTGATCTGTTAGGTACTCTGAAATCTGCCTTCTATTACTCTTGGTAAACAGGTAAACCTTCCTCCCTTTTTTTTATATTCCTATTTACTTCCATATTCAGGGATGCTGCAACAGCCTTATGATCACTGATTCCCTGTTCTGCGCATACAGAGTCGAAAAGGTCAGGTCTGTTTGTTATCAGTAGGTCCAAGATGTTATTTCCATGAGTCGGTTCTCTGTTTAATTGCTCGAGGTAATTTTCAGATAGTGCACTCAGTATAATGTCACTTGATGCTCTGTCCCTACCACCCGTCCTAAACGTCTGGGTGTAATATTTCTTATTATGCTTTATAAATGTAAGCAAGGGATCAAGCAGGCTACTACTGACAAAAAGTAAAACTAGTGTTTGTGATATTCCTGTTTTGGCAATTTGGAGACTTTTTAGCTTATTCATTTTTCAGTCGGTAAGCATTATCTAGCAATCAGTGTTATAGTTTTATATACATGAACATGTTTGGAATGCAAATGGCTGCTCAGCACAATTCCGCTGACTCCATCTTCAGGTTTCAGCTTCCCCACACATTTACTGTCTTGGCCACTGAGCTTGATGGCTCTGGAGAAGTTAGGTGTAAATGAAATTGTTTATTTGTCCAAAATGGAAGTAGAAGTATGTTTGTTGGGAACTATGTTCACAGAAAATTGGGGAAATAAACAAAGCATACCCTTAGAATTAGAAAGAAATGCAACTTTCAGTTTCCTTTATGTCTCTCACCATTGTGTTGTGGAAAAGAGTCAATTATCTGTACCATAGGTGAGATGACCTGACACTGTGTTGTATGGAGAAACTGAACTGATGCTATTGGATAGGATTGTACCATATGTTGGTATTTGTTTCCCTCTCATACTTCCCTCTCATCATCACCAACAACATAAATATTACACTAAAATTCTCCACGCAGCACTCATCTCATGATGTGCTCACAGAGTCAACAATGCCACATAAAGTTTTTATCTCTGAGATTCAGAGTGGATCTCAGTATCTAGTATACATCACATACCACATATGGATACCACAACATGAAGTGTACATTGCTTATGAAATGCTGTGTACTACATGTTAACATGTTTTCTTTATTCTGATATGAGGGCAGAACTCACCTGAAACAGTTTGATTTAGTTGATGACGAGGAAAGTGTTGTGTGACTTTGTATTTTGTGTGGATTCCTGTCCAAGCCTTTATGATTATGGTTGTAGTGTGTTTCCAGAGTCACTAGGTAATTTCATGATTAGTTCAGTAATCAGCCATATTTCTATACTGTATTGGCAGATATTTCTCAATCCAAATAAATCATGTCTGCAAAGTCTGTGACTATAATGGTAGAAGAATATTCACTTGTTTTTCCTCTTATTTATGTGGATACTTTGTGTACTTGTTTTTCCTGTTCATTACATGTACAGTTAGTTAGTTAGTTATATTACTTGTTCCAAGGATCATGAACACGATTCTTTCGTAATAATGTGGAACATGTCAAAGTACAAAAGATTCATTTATCCCAAATAATCTTTGTTAGTCTTATATACGGTACAATTGTTAATACTTACTGTATTTCTTTAGCCTATGTCTAAAAATTCATCTATGGAGTAGAAGGAGTTGTCATTCAGGAATTCCCTTAACTTACTTTTGAATGCCGATTGGTTGTCTGTCAGACTTTTGATATTGTTTGGCAAGTGACCAAAAATCTTTGTGGCAGTATAATTCACCCCCTTTTGTGCATGTCAAATTCAATGAACGGTAGTGAAGGTCACCCTGTCTCCTAGTATTGTAGCTGTGGACTGTGCTATTAATTCTGAAGTGATCTGGGTTACTAACAACAAATTTCATTAGGCTGTATATATATTGTGAAGCTACTGGCAATATCCCTAATTCTTTAAATAATTGTCTACAAGATGATCTTGTATGAGCCCCAGACATTATTCTGATAACACGTTTTTGTGCAATAAATACGTTCCCTGTACTGAACTGTGTGGGGAAAGTAACCCATCATTACCAAGTGTGTGTATTTATGATTATGTACTATTTTAAAGCTCTAGTTATTGTAATTATGAACATAAGATACTACAATTACAGTTGTGAATGTATGGTAAATTTTTGTATTAATGGTCCGGAATAACTCAAACTTACAGGGCATACACCTCTACAAGATCCTACCACGATGTTCTGTGTAACTCTGACATCATTGAAAACAGGCTACTAAGAGTTCTACCATATGAGCAAATTTTTGGCAGTGTGGATGGAGTGTGGAACTTGAATTATGTTGAGGTATCATGTGTGCACAATCAAATGACTATTAGCCATTTCAAGTACATTATAACAATAATTTAACATCCTTTAATCACTTTTTCAGAAACCATGTGGTACATTTGTCCTATCAAATATTCGATTTATTTGGTTTGCTGATGACAATGAAACAAAAAATTTATCTGTGCCATTTCTGTGTGTTGAAAAAGTAAGTATATCAAGCACACTTATTAAAACAGCATAATAAAAAAGTTACTTTTAACTATAAGTCTTTCCAATACATGATTTGTTAATAATGAGGCAGTTTTATTGGGTTAAGAGTACTTAACATTTATATACTAATTTTGTAGTTGTATAAACCTTACACAAAATACTGATTTGGAATTTTAACCTTCTTAATATTAAATGTTTCTCTGTGGAACGAAAACATAGTGTCAGGGAGCATATTTTGTTGCTTCCCTTAAGATTTGGCACTTGGACCACTAATGATGTTGGAATACACAAGTGACTCATCAAAGATATTAAAAGACTTAATGTAAACTGTAATTCTTGCTCATAACATGAGCGTGGAGATGAAGAGCTTAAGTCATTATTCCAGATATAGTGAAAGAGGTATATAAATTAGAGGAAGGAAGACTAAATTTGGATTTTCTGTTGCCGATAGTTTGCTTACAGTTGCCTTAAGCAGTGTGGGGAAACTGTGAGAAACCCACATCTGAATGGCCATATGAAGAATTAAATAGCTGTCTCCCTTCCCCTCCCCCCTTCCCCCCCTTCCAAAAAAAAAAATATCACTGTATCTTACCACTCTCTTGATATTGATAAATGACCTAGTGGGAAACACGTATCTCTTGCAGTTAGTGCAGTGTCTATATTTGACCATGAGTGTATAGTTTGATGCAAATGTCTTTCAGACTTGCATGCATATGTGAAGGAACAGACACTGATGATCTATGGTCATATTAAATTATGAAATGTATTCACAGATCATGAATATTTTATTACACCAGCTCCATGGTTTACATGAAAATTTTATACCAGGCTGTGAGTTGAACACGGATTTCTTGCTTATCATGAACAGTCACTTCAACCATTTTGGCTATCTGTGCATGCCTCTGAGACCTATCCAGATTAACATATGTCACAGTGTCCACCTCCCAAAGTGCTCGCACACCATTTGTGTGATTCCTCCAGAAATTAAGTGATCATGAGGGATACTGAGTTAAGTCAATAAGTAAACATTGTTTGTGATTGACCATTAGGACAGTGTATTGTATTAAATATATAATAGCTTTTGGACTAACAGGAAGAGAGGGTGCCAAATAAATGTATTAACCTATAAGTTATAAAGATATTTTCCATATAATGAGCATGCAGCTCTACTGTATGGTTAAATGATGATGGTATTCTCATGGGTAAAATATTCCACAAGGAAAATAGTCCCCCAATTGGATCTCTGGGAGGGAACTACTCAGAAGGATGTCATCATCAGTTGAAACAAAATTGCTGTTCTACGGATCCGAGTGTGGAATTTTAGACCCTTTACTCGGGCAGGTAGGTTAGAAAATTTAAAAAGGGAAATGGATAGGCTGAAGTTAGATATAGTGAGAATTAGTGAAGTTCTGGGGCAGGAGGAACAGGACTTCTGGTCAGGTGAATAAAGAGTTATAAATGCTAAGACAAATGGGGTAATGCAGGAATGGGTTTAATAATGAATAAGAAAACAGGAATGTAAATAAGCTTCTATGAACAGCATAGTAAATGCATTATTGTGGCCAGTGTAGACACCAAGCCAATGTCTACCTCAGTAATACAAATTTATGTGCCAACAAGCTCCTCAGGTGATGAAGAGATTGAAAAAATGTATGATTTGATAAAATAAATTACTCAGCTAGTTAAAGTAGACAAAAATGTAATTTGATGGGGAACGGGAATTTGGTAGTATGAAAAATAAGAAAAGGAAAAACAGTAGGTGAATATTGACTGGAGGAAATGAATGAAAGAGGGAGATGCCCAGTAAAATTTTGCACAGAGCATAATTTAATCATTGCGAACACTTGGTGTAAGAATGATAAAACGAAGGTTGTTTACATGAAAGAGACCTGGAGACATTGGAAGGTTTCAGATTGATCATATAATGGTTAGGCAGAGATTTAGGAACCAAATTTTAAATTACAAGACATTTACAGGGACAGATGTATACTTTGACTGCAATTTATTGGTTATGAACCATAGATTAAAACTAAAGAAATTACAAAAAGGAGATGGGACCTGGATAAATAGAAAGAACCAGAGGTTGTTGAGAGTTTCAGAGGGAGCATTAGTCAACAGATGACTAGAACAGAGGAAAATATACATTAGAAGACACATGTGAGTAGTTTTTAGAGATGAAATAGTGAAAGCAGCAGAGGATCAAATATCTAAAAAGACAAGACCTAATAGAAATCCTTGGATAACACAAAAGATATTTAATTTAGCTGATTAAAGGGCAAAATTTTAAAAATGCAGCTAATGAAGCAGATGAAAGGGAATACAAATGTTTAGAAAATGCGATTGACAGGAAGTGCAAAATGGCTAAGCAGGAATGACTAGAGGACAAATGTAAGGATTTAGAAACATATTTGACTTTGGGAAAGATACATACCAACCACATGAAGATAAAGAGGCCTTTGGGAAAAAAAGAGGAGTAGCTGTACAAATATCAATGGCTCAGACTTTCCCAGTCTCAAGCAAACAAGGGAATGTTGAAAGGTGGAAGGACACAAGGGACATGAACTTGAAGGCAATATTGCAGAAAGGAACTGGATGTAGATGAATATGAGATAGGGGATATGATACTGCAAGAAGAATTTGACAGAGCTCTGAAAGATCTAGGTCAAAACAAGGCCCTGAGGGTAGATCATATTCTGTCAGAATTACTGACAGCCTTGATAGAGCCAGCTATGACAAAACTCCTCCATCTAGTGTGCAAGATGTATGAGACAGTTAAAGACCCTCATACTTCAAGAAATATTTTGTAATTCCAATTACAAAGAAATCTGTTGCTGACAGGTGTAAAAATTACTTAACTATCAGTTTAATAACCCATGGTTGCAAAATAGTAACATGAATTCTTTACATAAGAACAGAAAAACTGGTAGAAGAAGACCTCAGTGAAGATCAGTTTGTATTTTGGAGAAATATAGGTGCTCACAATGCAGTACTGACCCTATGACTTATCTTAGGACATAGGGTAAGGAAAGACAAACCTGCATTTATAGCATTTGTTAACTTACAGAAAGCTATTGACAATGTTGACGGTAATGCTGTCTTTGAATTCCCGAAGGTAGCAGGGATAAAATACGTGGAGTGAAGGACTATTTACAGCTTGTACAGAAGTCACTCAAGGGGCATGAAAGTTAAGCAGTGGTTGAGAAGGAAGTGAAACAGGGTTGTAGCCTGTCCCTGATATTATTCAATCTGTACATTGAACAAGCAGTAAAGCAAACCAAAGAAAAATTTGGAGATGGAATTAAAGTTCAGGAGAAGAAATAAAAGCTTTGAGGTAAGACAATGAAATTGTAATTCTGTCAGAAACAGCAAAGAACTTGTTGGAGCAGTTCCACAGAATGGACAGTGTCTTTCTAAAAAGATGAACGTTGATAAAAACAAAGCAAGCATAGTGGTATGTTGTTGAATTAAATCAGATGATGCTAAAGGAATTAGATTAGGAAATAAGACACTTAAAGTAGTAGATGAGCTTGGCTGTTATTTGGGCAGCAGAATAACTGATGATGGCGAAAGTATAGATGATATAAAATGTAAACTCGCAATGACAAGAAATGCATTTCTGAAGAAGAGACATTTGTTAACATCAAATATAGATTCAAATGTTAGGAAGCCTTTTCTGAAGATATTTGTCTAGGGCATAGCCATGTATGGAAGTTAAATGTGGATGATAAACAGTTTAGACAATAACAAAATAGAAGCTTTTGAAATATGGTGCTACAGAATAATGTTTAAGATTAGATGGGTCAGTCGTGTAACTAATGAGGTGGTACTGTATATAACTGGAGAGACAAGAAATTTGTGTCACAAATGAACCAAAAGAAGGGCTCCATTGACAGGACACATTCCAAGATACCAAGAAATCACCAATTTAGTATTGAAGGAAAGAGTGTGTGTGTGTGTGTGTGTGTGTGTGTGTGTGTGTGGATGGCCGGGGGGTGGGGGGTAAAAATCAGAGAGAGATTAGATTAGATTAGGATAGATTTCTTTCATTCCAATTGATCCATAGTGAGGAGGTCCTCCAGGATGTAGAACATGTCAGAAAAACAATAATACATGAGAAATATTTACAACTGAAACATTTAAGCTCATGTACCTTGCACAGATGGAATAATTGTCATTTTTTTAATGACCACTATATGGAAGAATCATTTTACAAACACTCATTTACTAAGATCACATTAATGTACTGAATTTAATATTTAAAAAAATGTTTTTTTATTTATAAGGTAATAAACATATAATAGAACTACTACAATACTTGTGTTGCTTGAGGCTTTCCCGATGGACATGTTGTATATATGGCTCTCGAGCGAGACGTCGGATGTCATAGTGAAAACTCCACAATATCTTGTCAGCGCAACTGTCCGACATCTTCTGGTGCGATGAACACACTGCTAAGGCAGGACCAGAGCCCCATAATTATGCCAGTCTTAGGCAGGAAGTATGCATGTGTGGAGGCACCAAATTCGATGGCCAATAGCGACGATATCAACCTATAGCTGGAAGGACAGCAACGCCACCTACAGGATGAAGAACCAAAGACTTCGGCGCATGGGCGGAGGCTGCCAGCTATCTGCTGATATCGTCGCTATTGACCATCGAATTTGGCGCCTTCATGCATGCACACTGTCTGCCTAAGAATGGAATAAATAGGGGGCTCTGGTCCTGCCTTAGCAGTGTGTCCATCACACCTGAAGATATCGGCCAGTTGCACTGACGAAATATTGTGGAGTTTTCACTATGACATCCGACGTCTCGCCCGAGAACCATATGTACTACTACAATACTTATTTACAATGAACACATTACTGCACTGAAATGCAACATAAACATTCTGTAGAAGGAGTTGGTCACCAATAAATCCTTTAGGCTTCAAATTGAATTTCATTGGTTGTTGAGCTTTTTATGGCTGCTGTCAGGTTATTGAAAATGTATGTTCCTGAATAATGCACAC
Source organism: Schistocerca gregaria (assembly GCF_023897955.1). Classification (NCBI taxonomy): domain Eukaryota; kingdom Metazoa; phylum Arthropoda; class Insecta; order Orthoptera; family Acrididae; genus Schistocerca; species Schistocerca gregaria. Next base: position 379,262,908 of record NC_064931.1, read on the forward strand.
CTTTTTGTACAAGAGTAAGTGACTTTAAATCCTTGTGAAGATTATTCTTATTTCTAGTATTGATTCCATGAATTGAGCTTTTGGTTTGAAAAAGTGATATATTTTTAATGACAAATTTCATTAAGGAAGAAATATATTGCAATGCCATAGTTAGTATCCCTAGTTCCCTAAACAGCCTTCTGCAGGATGTTTTTGAGTTCACACCACATATAACTCTTATTGCACATTTTTGTGCCCAGAAAACGCTAGCTTGGCTTGATGAATTACCCCAAAAAATAATCCCATTATAGAATGAATGTAAGCATAGTATGCCAGCTTTTTCATTTTTATATCCCCTATGTCTGACACAATTCACATTGCAAATAGTGATTTCTTAAGACGCTTCAACAGTTCTGTGGTGTGCTCCTCCCAGTTGAATTTATTATCAAGCTGCAATCCCAAGAATTTAACGTTGTCCACTTCTTCTATCTGCTTGTTGTAGGACACCCCTTACAAGTTCTGAACTGCATGTAGTGTGATTTTTTCAAAGTTTAGTGACAAAGACTGGCTAGGAACCAGTGATCAATGTCCACAAATATTTTATTAGCTGATCTTTCTAAGACTATATTTGATTTGCTATTTATTGCAATGTGTGTGTCGTCGGCAAATAAAACGAACTTGGCACCTGGTAATGTTACTGATGAAAGGTCATTGATATCCACAAGAAAAAGGGCCCTAAGATGGCACCTTGTGGAACCCCACATGTAATTAGTTCCCAGTTGGATGACGCCTGATAGCTTAATACATATCTCTTTTCTAATAATGCCCTTTGTTTCCTGCCAGAGATACAAGATTTGAACCATTTTGCATCATTTCCTGTTACACCATAATATTCTAATTAACTTAAAAGGATATTGTGATTTATGCAGTCAAATGCATTTGACAGATCACAAAATATACCAATTGCCTCCAGTTTTTTGTCTAATGAATTAAGTACATTTTCACTGTAAGGGCAGATAGCCTTCTCAACATCAGAACCCTCTACATCTACATCTACATGACTACTCTGCAATTCACATTTAAGTGCTTGGCAGAGGGTTCATCGAACCACAATCATACTATCTCTCTACTATTCCACTCCCGAACAGCGAGCGGGAAAAACGAACACCTAAACCTTTCTGTTCGAGCTCTGATTTCTCTTATTTTATTTTGATGATCATTCCTACCTATGTAGGTTGGGCTCAACAAAATATTTTCGCATTCGGAAGAGAAAGTTGGTGACTGAAATTTCGTAAAAAGGTCTCGCTGCGACGTAAAACGTCTATGCTGTAATGACTTCCATCCCAACTCATGTATCATATCTGCCACACTCTCTCCCCTATAACGTGATAATACAAAACGAGCTGCCCTTTTTTGCACCAATTCGATGTCCTCCGTCAATCCCACCTGGTAAGGATCCCACACCGTGCAGCAATATTCTAACAGAGGACGAACGAGTGTAGTGTAAGCTGTCTCTTTAGTGGACTTGTTGCACCGTCTAAGTGTCCTGCCAATGAAACGCAACCTTTGGCTCGCCTTCCCGACAATATTATCTATGTGGTCCTTCCAACTGAAGTTGTTCGTAATTTTAACACCCAGGTACTTAGTTGAATTAACAGTCTTGAGAATTGTACTATTTATCGAGTAATCGAATTCCAACGGATTTCTTTTGGAACTCATGTGGATCATCTCACACTTTTCGTTATTTAGCGTCAACTGCCACCTGACACACCATACAGCAATCTTTTCTAAATCGCTTTGCAACTGATACTGGTCTTCGGATGACCTTACTAGAAGGTAAATTATGGCATCATCTGCGAACAGTCTAAGAGAACTGCTCAGATTGTCACATAGGTCATTTATATGGATCAGGAACAGTAGAGGTCCCAGGACGCTTCCCTGGGGAACACCTGAGATCACTTCAGTTTTACTCGACGATTTGCCGTCTATTACTACGAACTGTGACCTTCTTGACAGGAAATCACGAATCCAGTCGCACAACTGAGACGATACCCCATAGCTCCGCAGCTTGATTAGAAGTCGCTTATGAGGAACGGTGTCAAAAGCTTTCCGGAAATCTAGAAATATGGAATCAACTTGAGATCCCCTGTCGATAGCGGCCATTACTTCGTGCGAATAAAGAGCTAGCTGCGTTGCACAAGTGTGATGTTTTCTGAAGCCATGCTGATTACGTGTCAATAGATCGTTCCCTTCGAGGTGATTCATAATGTTTGAATACAGTATATGCTCCAAAACCCTACTGCAAACCGACGTCAATGATATAGGTCTGTAGTTAAATGGATTACTCCTACTACCCTTCTTGAACACTGGTGCGACCAGCGCAATTTTCCAATCTGTAGGTACAGATCTATCGGTGAGCGAGCGGTTGTATATGAGTGCTAAGTAGGGAGCTATAGTATCAGCGTAATCTGAACGGAACCTAATCGGTATACAATCTGGACCTGAAGACTTGCCCGTATCAAGCGATTTGAGTTGCTTCGCAACCCCTAAGGTATCTTCTTCTAAGAAACTCATGCTAGCAGAGTTTAGAAATCCAAACTGTTACTTTGACAGTATGTTATTTGTGATAAGATGGTTATAAAGCCCACTGTACATTACCTTTTCTAAAAATTTTGAGAGCGCTGGCAAAAGTGTAATTGGATGGAAATTTGATGCTATTTCTTTATCTCCCTTCTTAAACAATGGCTTAACTTCAGCATATTTCAACCATTCAGGAAATATTCCACTGATAAATGACTGGTTACACAGATAGCTTAATATGTTACTTAACTCAGAATCATATTATTTAATTAACTTTGTTGATATTTCATCATACCCACTAGATGTGTTTGATTTTAAAGATTTTATGATGGACATTACTTCTGCTGGGGTAGTGAGGTCAAATTCATATAATGGTAGTTACATGAAATGTTTGGTCTGAGGTATTGCATAGTAGCATCTACAGAAACTCACAACCCCATAGTTTCAGTAACAGTTACAAAATGTTTGTTAAAAAGTTCTGCAACACTATACATTTCTGTCACCAATGTATCATTTACTCTTAATGCTATTTGTCCCTCTTCATGTCTGGTTCTTTCGGTCCCCTCCTTTACTATATCCCATATTGTCTTAATTTTTTTATTTGATATGACTATCTTTTCCTTGTAATATATGTGCTTTGATGCTCATATTACATTGTTTATTGCTTTGCAGTATTTAATGTAATGTGCTATAGCATCAACATCAGAACTGTTTCGGATTGACAGATACAGTTTTCTTTTTGTTTTACAAGATATATCTATTCCTTAAGTAATCCATGGCTTCTTTGTAGACTTTGCTCTTATCTTGGGGGGAAACAGTGTTCAAATAAGGTAAGCAGTTTATACAGTAAGCAGATTGAGAAGGATGTAGGTTTCAGTAGTTATTCAGAGATGAAGAGGCTCACATGGGATAGAGAAGCATGGATAGCTGTATCAAACCAGTCTTAGGACTGAAGACCAGAACAACACCAGTCACCTTAGCCTTACCTAAAGCTCAGTGCAGAGTCCTGTACTCAAGTGAAAAGTTGCTCACAAAGATAATACAACAAATCTGAAATCTCCACAAATGCAGATGAAAATTAAAATGTCAAGCCACACAAAACTACTGAAGTGATCAACATGTTTTGATGGTATAACTGCAGATTTTCATTACTGAGGAAAAGAAATATTATATATACCACCTTCAGTCTACATTCTTGGAGGTCATACAGACCTTTCATCAAGATAAATCAATAATTTAATGGAAAATGAATTTTACAGGAAATTCTATGAGACAGAAGTGTGCCCATCCAAGCAAGAATAGTACTATTGTCGTATTGATGGTATCCTATATGTTGATTGCACAAAGAGCATTTGAGTCTGTTATCTTGAGGTTTGGATATTTTTTTGATAAACCCCTGTAATTTCCAATAATGGAGTTCTTGCTGTAACTTCACTGTGGTTTAGTAAAATAGTAAAAGTTGGCTATTGGTGCTCAGGTGAATATGCTTCTTACCTGAAGTCTTCTGATTTTTCCTGCCTTTTGCTTCCGCTGAACACTGCAGTGATACTGTCAAGCTTGAGTGCTTCAGTGAATTTGATAGCGCAATTGGAAAACAGATCTCACATATATTGCACCATTCCATCTGATTGTAATTTTGCATCAGGTGACACATTAAATGAAGACTCTGTGTTATATACATTGAAAAATGGGAAGCTGATTTTGGTGCTAAATATGGGATAGATAGATACTGATACTGCAAAACTAGTTAATGAAATAGCTGCTTTCAGGATCCAGGTGAAGGAGTTGACAAAGTGAATTTGGATATTTGAACTCTTTTTGGAGTACTTGTTATGAGATGCTTAGTCAGACATGGAAATAGGTTTAGTATAATTATGACAGTTCAGTGACTGTAGCGTCTCGTGAACTCAGTTTCAACAAATTAAAGATTTTAAGAAAAACTTAAGGCCGAGTATGTGTGAAATCAGACCATCAGATTTAGATCTCTTGCTCATAGAATTATACACATCTGCTAAACTTGACTTCAGTATCATAATGAGTGAGTTTGCTTTGATCAAAGTAAGGAAATGTAAAGTAAAATTATAATAAAAACAATTTCTGTTGAGCAATAGTTACTCAGTTTTTAATTATAACCCTTTTTGTTTCAAATGAATAATTTATGCATTATAAATAATGTGTGAGGTGCAAACAATATCTGTTCTTTATTATACATCATTCAAAAATCAATGTACAGTAGCCACCATAAACAGTAGGATATAGATTTTGTTTTACCTTCAGTTTTTTTAGAAAATTTTTATAATTTGTAATTTATTAATACAGTGTAAAGACACTTCAGCTATCAAGATATTAGCAGTAAATTTTCAGAGTGTTCGGAATAAAATTCCTGAATCTACTGCCCTCCAGGAAGCGTGTGGCGCACCAATTATTCTCGGGATTGAGACCTGGCTGAACCCTGACATAGGAAGTTCTGAAATATTTAGTGAGGGTTGAAACGTGAATCGGTAAGACAGATTAGACACCGTAGGAGGTGGTGTCTTCATTGCAGTTGACAAAAATATTTTGGCTGCTGAGTTTGAAGTAGAGTGTGATTGTGAAGTTATCTGGACATGTTTAACATAGCCAGGAAAAATAAAGTTAATTGTTGGGTGTTATTACTTGCCACCAGGTTCCACCATGACGGTTCTAGAATCATTCATTGTGAGTCTACACTCTGTATTGCGGAAGTACCTGGATCATGCTATATTAGTCGGAGGCGACTTCAACATAACTAGTATAGACTGGGATGTCTATGGATTCATTACAGGTTGTACAGACAAGCCATCATGTGAATTACTTTTGAACACATTATCTGAAAACTGTCTTGAGAAGCTAAATCGACAGCCAACGCATAATTGAAATATTTTAGATCTGGTAGCCACGAACAGACCAGACCATATCGACGGTGTCAGTGTTGAGACAGGGATTAGTGATCGTGATGTTGTCATTACGACTATGGTTACGAAAGTTAAAAAGTCGCTCGGTCAAGAAGGCTAGGAGAGTATTCTTACTAGAAAGAGCAGATACACTGTTGTTAGTACCCCACTTAGTTAATGAATCGACTTCATGTACTTCCGGTACAATGGACGTGGAAGAATTATGGTCAAATTTTAAATGCATTGTAAATCACGCATTGGACAAGTATGTGCCGAAAAAGTGGGTTACGGATGGAAAAGACCCACTGTGATTTAACAGCACAATTCGGAGAATGCTCAGGAAGCAAAGGCAGTTACACTCGCGGTACAAACAAGATCGAGAGAATGAGGAAAGGCAAAAGTTTGTAGAGATTCGTACTGCTGTAAAAAGAACGATGCACGAAGCATACAGCCACTACCACCATCACACCTTAGCAAAAGATCTTGCTGAAAACCCAAGGAAATTCTGGCCTTACATAAAATCGGTAAGTGGGTCGAAGGCTTCCGTCCAGTCACTCACTGATCAGTCTGACCTGGCAACAGAAGACAGCAAAACAAAAGCTGAAATTTTAAATTTAGCATTTGAGAAATCTTTAACCCAGGAGGATCATACAAACATACCGCCGTTTGAGTCTCGTACAGATTCCCCTATGGAGGACATAGTAATAGAAAATCCCTGGGCTTGTGAAGCAGCTGAGTGGGTTGAAAATAAATAAATCGCCAGGTTCTGTTGGGATTCGAATTCAGTTTTACAGAGAGTACTCTACTGCATTGGCTCCTTACTTAGGTTGCATTTATCGCGAATCTCTTGCCCAACATAAAGTCCTGAGTGACTGGAAAAAAGCACAGGTGACGCCTGTATATAAGAAGGGTAGAAGGACGGATCCTCAAAATTACAGACTAATATCCTTAACATCGTTATGTTGCAGGATTCTCAAACATAAACTCAATTCGAATATAATGAATTTCCTTGAGACAGAGAAGTTGCTGTCCATGCATCAATACGCCTTTCAAAAGCATCGCTCCTTCAAAACACAACTCGTCCTTTTTCACACGATATCTTCCGAACCATGGATGAAGGGTATTAGACGGATGCCATATTCCTTGACTTCCAGAAAGAATTTGACTCATTGCCCTACTGCAGACTCCTATCTAAGGTACGAGCATATGGGATTGGTTCCCAAATATGTGAGTGGCTCGAAGACCTCTTAAATAATAGAACCCAGTACATTGTCCACGATGGTGAGTGTTCATTGGAGGTGAGGGTATCATCTGGAGTGCCCCAGGGAAGTGTGGTAGGTCTGCTGTTGTTTTCTATCTACATAAATGATGTTTTGGATAGGGTGGATAGCAATGTGCAGCTGTTTGCTGATGATGCTATAGGGTACGGGAATGTGTCGTCGTTGAGTGACTGTAGTAGTATACAAGATGACTTGGACAGGATTTGTGATTGCTCTAAAGAATGGCAGCAAACTCTAAATATAGATAAATGTAAATTAATGCAGATGAATTGGAAAAAGAATGTTTGAATACTCCATTAGTAGTGTAGCGCTTGACACAGCCACGTCGATTAAATATTTGGGCGTAACATTGCAAAGGGATATGAAGTGGGACAAGCATGTAATGGCAGTTGTGGGGAAGGCGGATAATTGTCTTTGGTTCATTGGTAGAATTTTGGAAAGATGTGGTTCGTCTGTAAAGGAGACTGCTTATAAAACACTAATACGCTCTATTCTTGAGTACTGTTTGAGCGTTTGGGATCCCTATCAGGTCAGATTGAGGTTGGACATAGAAGCAATTCAGAGCCGGGCTGCTAGATTTCTTACTGGTGGGTTTGATCATCATGTGAGTGTTACAGAAATGCTTCAGGAACTCGAGTGGGAGTCTCTGGAGGAAAGGGGGTGTTCTTTTCGTGAATCGCTACTGAGGAAATTTAAAGAAGCAGCATTTGAGGCTGACTGCAGTACAGTTTTATTGCTGCAAACTTATATTTCACAGAAAGGCCACAAAGATAAGATTAGGGCTCATACAGAGGCATATAGGCAGTCATTTTTTCCTCGTTCTGTTTGGGAGTGGAACAGGGAGAGAAGATGCTAGTTGTGGTACGAGGTACCCTCTGCCACTCACCGTATGGTGGATTGCGGAGTATGTATGTAGATGTAGATGTAGATGATGCAATAATAGTTTGTTTAAGTAATGATTTATAATAATGCTTCATTTTTATTAAACCTACATAGAAAACTGTTAAATTCACTGACTTACCCTAAAAATACTGCAGAAAGATAGTTTTCTTGGGAGATGGTGATTAGGGTGTGGGAGGGGGGGAGCTTTGTTTTGGTACATAAGTTTGGCATTAACGAATATCATCAATGTGTGGACACTACATTCTAATACCAGATGAATCCCATACAAAATGTTTGTGAAGAGCCCTTGATGGCGTCCACATGTAGCATGACGTGAGAGAACATTTTAAGATCTTTGTAAATGAAAATTGGGAAATGTGGGTTGTTTCTGTGGAGGGATAGTGTGTATGAAGAGAAATGCAGTTCTTGATCTCCTATATAAGAAGGGAGGATCTCAGTGTTGGTAGCTATTGGTAGGTGATGATATGATGATGTATAAAATCAGATATATCTACCACATTACAAAGAAGGAGCTCTGAAACTGATGGCCCTGGTCCATCACTATATTTCTCAGGCAGCCAAACTGTGAGATTCATGTCATGAGAAAGGTTTGTGTGACCATATCTGCCAAAAAGTCCATGATGGATACTGCTTCCAATCAGTCGGTGGGCCTATTAGTAGCCAAAAATATATTCTAAGAGCCTTGCACAGCGATGAGAGGTCCAACCAGGTTGATCTGAATGTGAGAAAAATGTTGTGTAGGCTCCTTGGAGGAACCACTAGTTTTATGGATACAGTATCCCATCTTAGCAGATAGGCAAACCAAACAAGTCTTTAATGACGACCTGCCATCACACCTCACACATGGCCACACAAATCTGTCAGTACCAATTCATATGGTCCTGCTGGCTCCACGATGTGCAAGTCCATGGATGACATTAAAGACTTGTTTCCTAAAACACATCAGAACTAAAGGGCTTAAACATTTTTGAGAAATGTCACAGTATACAAGGAAACTGGCCATTGTTAACTTCTGTAGGTGTAGCCCCATATTATGTTTCTTGATAAGTTCTGCATCTACAGATCAGTGTCTCGCACTGTAGTCAGTTGCATAAAGTCAAGGCCTGTAGAAGTCACATTTATTCTAGAGAAATAATCAGCTATAACATTATCAGCACCTCATACGTCACAGGTATCAGTAGTATACTGACCAATAAATTCCAGCTGGTGGAACTGTCTAAGTGAGAAAGAGTGACGAGAGATGCTGAAGGCAATGAAACCAATGTGCGAATGGTAAAAACTGTGAATTTAAGCACTTCTGCATTCGGTCTGAAATCCTTAACGGCTTCATAGACTACCAAAAATTCTATTCCACAGGAACTTCATTTTGTTTGTGACTCTTACAGTTTTCTGGCAAATAACACTGGTGGCTGCCATGTATCACTTACTTGCTGTTCTAGGTCCACTATTATCATGGTGTGGCCAGCAATAACTACAATAGTTAGAGGTACAGAGGGAGTAGGATATGCTATGAGCACTGGATCCAATAAGAAGGCCTTGACCTTGTTGAATGCTGATTGCATCTCTGGAGTCCATGTGATAGGGCGTTATCCTCTTGAAGCTGGGCTTGAGAGGTTGTGGTGTGGGGAGATGGTAGCTCTAGAAGTTTCCCATACCCAAAAAATAGTACAAGAGGCTCAGACTGAGTCAAGTCAACCTTATTTTGTAAAGGCAAAATGCCAGAAGAGGTAACCGGGTGATCTTTCTGCCTGAGCAGACATTTGTCTCTATTGATTCGCATCCTGTAATGTGACAATCTATGAAAAATAAACTGATATGTTTGTCAGATTCCATAGCAAAATTTGAAAAAATCAACACATTTTTGAGACACATGAAACAGAAGGGCAAGCCATGAAGCACTTCACTGATGAAACACTGCCATGTGTGTGCTGCTGTCTTTGATAGATCTGTCAGTTCCACTGGAATCTGGTGACATGCTATTTGGAAATCAATAATGCTGAACAGCTGAGCACGTCGTAATACAGCTGTAAAGTTATGGAGGTGTGGAATGGGGTAACAGTCAGGAGTCATCTGCACACTTTTGAGGTGCCAACCTGTGGATTTTGGAAGCAACTGGTGGTCCTGGCATAGTACAAATGTGGTTTCTGGTGCTGTGCAGTGTCCTAGGGAGGGGAACAGTAGCTGTTTCATGTTGTGCAGGTCACCCATGTAGCAATGTCATCTTGTAACATTGAAAATATGAGTCTTAGACATCCTGAATCTGTTAATTTGAGTATGTAACACATCATTGTCCACAATAATGCATATTTTTCTTCGTTCAAGGTTGCTACTCTCTCAAGTAATTCACTAAAAATGTTCACTATGGTAAGACTTTTTTTAAGAAAGACACTTCTGTATTGATGGGTAAACATTCAGACATCGCTCAATGGGTGCTGTATCCAAAAATGTTGTATTTTTCAGTTTGTGAGCAATATGTGAATAGCTGGTTTGTCTATAACTGTCTCACTGTTCATATAGAGTTTGCCCTTCTTTAAAGACATGTCAGTGAGAAAATGGTGAAAAGAAGAACAGGGTCAGTGACATCAGCAATCAGAAATGTTCACTGCAAGATCTTTGTGAATCCCAAACTCATGACCTCACGACATTGTCTGAAACTAAGTATCTTTGAGTTATTCACAGCAGTGAGCCAGAAGATCACTCTTCACATTTTGCTGATAGTACACTGAATGCAGTCCAGAGTTGATTGAAAATCACACTGCAGTTTTCCTGGGCATACAATCAGTGTGGTGTAATAAAACTCTTAACAATGGAATGTCAGCCGGACATGCCTGGTAGAGTCAGAAATCTACCTCCTTGTGACTATATTCCACAGCTTACATTAGCCCATATGAAACACAAATTCTTGTAGTGCTGTGCTGTAGGCTCTTTACATGAGACTGGTCAGTCATGCTGATACTCAGTCATTGCCTTCATTTGAGTAGTTACATAGAGAGGTGCATCTTTTAGCCAGCCTTCCAAAGTGAAAATGATACCAACACTGTCTAAAGTGCTGACATCATGGTGAGTGCTGCATAGTCTGGTAGGCTGGGGGCTACTGGGATCAGTGGAACTAGCAGGAATAGCTGTTGGAGAGTGCTGTACTGAGCTAACTAGTTCTGCCAGTGGAAGCTGCTCCCTTCTACCAGCCTCCAGTGTAGCTGCAATTGCGATGCCATTTTCAGTTAGTGGGGTTCCACTTGCATTATCATGTAACAGTGTACTATATATTTCGTCAGCAATGAGTAACTGAAGTCCAAATTTGAAGTGTTGACCACAGGAAGTCACTGTTTTAGCACTGCAGGGCACACTTCAAATTTGGACACTAGAGACCAGAAATGATGCCAGAATATAGTAAGCAATTTGTCAATGATAACTTCACTTGTCAAGACTTCTTGTATTTAAAGGTCTGTTGGTTTATACACTCACCAAAATATGTTGTCTTTAAGGTGTGTGTATTTGCACAGCTGTGGAGTGTCAAGCATATCAGACAATAACAGCAAGGTTGGAGAATCTACAATGATCAGAAAATAATTGAAGGCTCTTGATACCATAGAGGGAAATGAAAGTTCTAGGAGCTGGAAGCATCTGGCTGTTGCAGCACGTGTGACGGATGCCGCATTTTCCTCACAGCATGGAAGATGCAATGCTGTAAGTTGTCCATGAGCTGGAAGTCATGCAAAGTACCTGGTCCTTCTCCAAAATTTATTGCCATTGGCGGAAATTAGTTACTCCCTCTGAGATACAAAACAACTGACCTGATGAAGTGGTGTCCACAGTAGCTGGAGAGTATCCTCACCTTTGAAATGTTTGTCATCTGCCATGGCACTTGTTGGGGTCACCGTTTGTGGGAATAATGATCAACAATTAAGTGTGAACAAGATTAGTGACACACACTTTATTAATTTACCAAAAAAATACATGTAACACACAATGGAGAACAAAACGAGAAGACAATGGCAGGAAAAGACAAACCAAACAGTTTACAACAAAGAACTCATCAGTAAGAAAACAAAGATGTTCCACACTTTTGTCTTGGTCTTAATGTTCAACTAATTGTGTCACCACAAATTCATTGGAAACTATAATTCATGCTGATACATAAGAACTTGAATCTCACCAAGTGGTCTGTGGGGAAAATAATTAAAATGAAGCAACAACTATTTGCATTTAACTACCATTGCAATACTAAGCTCTTCATTTTTTACTACAAGAAACTGAGCACCCTGCTCCAAATTAATTTTGAAAGTACTAATACTTTGCACATGAAGGCTTAAGTAAAGAAGTTTAACTCTATCAATGTCTCATCAAGACACCAAAATCTTTGTAGATATTCAAATGATTTATTTTCCAAATGGCAGACAATCATGACTAACTACACAAAGTACCACATAATAAGCCTGTGGAGTTGTGCATAATTAGTCACAATTTGTTTCTAACTGTGGCGACCATGTGCTGCCACAGATGTACATAAATCATTTCTAGTACAAGTCTTAAAGACTGTTAATGTGACATAACAATACTTATGGTGTATTGCTGAAGATGAGTATGTAGCCCCGTATTACCTCAGCATAATAAAAGTAAAACTAAGCCTATGGATCTTATGTCAACATTTTTGTCATGAAATTGAAGTTCCTGAGTTTAGTTCAAGCTGCTGAGTTACAAGTGATATAAAGATTTATGAAAACTCTAATTTCATCTAATTTTGATTCACATAATTGTACATTTTAGTTAAACCCAGTAAATTTTATAAGATGACAGATGTGCTTCCTCTCCTTTACAGCCTCCTTCAGGTCATGTTTTAGTAATAACATTACATATATCAGAAAAGAGAATGAAGGTTATACTCTAATTGTCTACTTCCATATAAAGATATCCTTCTGGCTCAGTTGTCATCCACATATGTGCCACCTGGAATAATAGTTTAAAATATAGTTACTGTGAGTATGATACCAGGAGTTCATTAAACACACCAATCTAGTTACTGTAAGATATGGTTTATATGTTTGTGTCAGTGTTAACATTTTCAGTTAACAATGCTATTGATAACACTATGCCATCAACACACTTTCTTATTCACTTCACTTTTCATTTGAAACAAAGCTCTTACTCTTTGGGTCAAATACGAGGGTGGGAACGTAAATAATGGCAACCTTTTATTCACAACCGATACTAAAGAGTTACAGGTTTGCACCGGTTACTGTTCTTCAAAGTAGTCACCAGCATTGTGTAGAACTCATTGTCAGCAATGTGGAAGGCATAGTATACCGTTAGCAGACCATGTTCTGTTCATGGTGCGAATGGAGTGGTCTACTGCCTGTCGACTCTCTGGAACAGTTCTGAAGAGAATGCCACGAAATGGTTCCTTCATCTTTGGAATCAAACCTAAGTCACAAGGCCTTTAGTACATGGAGTATGGTGGATTGTACAATACTTCCCAGTCCCATCAACAGAACAGAGCAGCCACAGCTTGCACTGTATGCGCCCGCGCATTGTTGTGCAATACGATGGGTGGTTTGCGGAGAAAGTGTCGCCAATTCTTTCGCAAAAGTGCTCGCAGGTGATGCTCCAAAAATGAACAGTAATACTGTGCATTGATGGTCTGCTGTGGAGGAATGTAATGCATTACGATAACACCATCACAGTCGAACATGAGAATCACCATAACTTTAGACTGCTCCATTTGCACCATCAACAGAACAGGCTCTGCTAACAGTATACTACGCCTTCCACATCAGTAGCAAAGGGTTCTACACTATGCTGGTGACTACTCTGAAGGACAGTGACAGGTGCAAACATGTAAGTCTTTTGTATGAGTTGTGAATAAATAGTTTCCACTATTTATGTTAAACCCCTCATAAATCTTATAGTGAGAATATCTCAACAACACAAACTACATAAACACCACATGGATTAGGCCTTAAGCTGACTGCTGCCTACAAGGCAGTACTCGGAGCAATCTATGAGCATTGGACATGTAATTGGCATGTAGCCAATCCCTCCTGCTATTATTGCTAGTGGATGGATCCTGGTGAAGCCACTGCTTCTTTATTCAAGCAGCTCCTTGCTTGGCCTTATGAGTCTGAGTGGACCCTGTTACAGACCTCCAAACCCAGAAAAAAATCTGAGGAGGGACCAAAAATCAAACTTGAGCCTTCTGCACCAAAGGCAGTGACACTAACTGTCTGTCTAGAGATCAAGTAATTAGAATTTTTTTTTCATCGTACAATTATCTCTATCATCATCCACACAGAAACACAAAATATCATTTACTGCTTGTTTTCCTTCCACTAAATGATGCAGAATTATATTTCAGGGTTAGTCCTTGTATTCTCAGATGATGTTATTCACATGGCAATGAGGCATCCAGAAGAGCAGGGTATGTCATTTTGTGATGTATGTCTGAAATAGTATTCAAGTGCACCAGAAATGTAACTCTTGCATCCCTTTATGTTAATTCCATCATTACATTCCTGGTTCATCACATAAACGCAATTCATGAGAACTGCAAGAATCAGTCAGTAGGAACTAATTTAATAACTGATTGCCTCTTGAATAATTGGTCATTAATGCATATTATAATTTTCACATTACAATTCACATTTGATTTAGAGTGGACTTGCTACAGAAATCTCAGTTTTTCAAATTTATAACGAAAATCTTTCTGGTGACACATTCTTTTATTTTGTTCAACAGTTTTCTCAGTACCTTAAATAAAACCTTTCATTGTATTCTGTTACTGAAACATACTACAGAAAATCATTGCATCTAGTACCAGTATGTCTCCAAACATACAGGGTACATTAATGTATAATTTAATGGCATTGTCAAACTATTTTCAAGAACAGAGGTTCTTAACAGAAAGGTGTATCTGACTGAAATAATGAGGTTTGTGGCAGATGAAGGATACAACTTATCCTTCCAAACTAATGTATTTGGTGGTTTAGGCATAAGTCGACTTTGACAGGATTATTTGTGTATGTGTGTGTGTGTGCGTGTGTGTGTGTGTTTTAATGGCTGGCATATTATCTCAATAACAGTGAGAAAATCGTCACTTGAAGAGAGTATATCACATTAACATAACTAAGCTGACACTCAAAACAGTATAGTTCAATGGATTAAACATACATAGCCTATGATGGAGGAGTTAAGTCATCTACTATCACTCAGTAAGATAGAGTTGAAGTAAGAGTCGATTAATTTATTTTACTGACAACATGAAGTACCTGGCATTTATGTGATGTATTTTAATATGTTAATCTAATTATCTGAATGGTAGTATTGTAATGCATTCATTGTTATATAAACTAATGTATGTCTGCTTCACATGTCATTTATTTGTCTTAATATATTTGTGAAGATCCGTGATATAACTGTCAGATATTTCATACCTCCTTTTCAACAACTGAAGTAACTAGTACGTGTTTACTTCTCTAGGTTGCTGTTGTACCAACAGAATATGGACATGCATTTCATATAGAAGTTTTAGATGAGGATAAAGTATATGGATGGAGATTTAAGACAGAGCCTGAAGAGAAGCAACAATTTCTTTTAGGAAATTTGTGTAGCCACCTCGTTCAGTTCAAGGAACATCCATTTGTAGGATTTTAAAAAAATGCATTTTGTGTGCAGGTTATGTTGCTTTCCTGTTATGTCACACACCAAAATTATATATGACCATTGTGTGTAGTTTTGAGCAAGAAATACATTCTGGTATCTTCCGTTTTTTGCATTCACTTAAGTTACAAAGTATTATTTAAAGTACATCTGTCTATGAGTGTGATTTGAAAATTCATCTAATTTTTTAGCTCTGTGCCTCCAGTGTGAGATATAATAACACTTGCGTGCTCCAACAGTAGCTTTCAACAGATTAATTGTATGTTTGTTGTGCTTTTATTTTTTTTTTCCCAAAGTTATCTTTAAGGTTTCTTACACTATTGTAATTGCTGACACATTTTTATGAATATGTGATTAAATTTTTATGAGCAAATAAATGGGAACAGGTTATTGACACTTTGATGATTGTACTAGTGTTTAATTTGAAGTGAGCTATGATATTTATGGATTTAAAAAGGCATATAGCATTGTGGTCATTATTGATGTACATGATTTTCTTGTAGCTCACAATGTAGCAGCAGGTTAATTGGGGACACCCTTCTTTCGGTACACTACATAAATTTACTTACTTTTAAAGAATTATCATGTAAATTCATGCTGCAAATATGTAAGCAACTAAAATTCTTATAAAAAGCAATAAAAAGGACTGTAACTGATATTTGGGCTGTTGTCTCTTAAGGAGGTTTTAATTTATGAGTTGATTTATCCAGCTTCTGATTCACTCGAGTGAAAGATTTAGTTTGACTATATCTCTCCTAATTTTGATTGATTTTTCTAATTCCACTTTTCCAATAATATACATCAATAATATCACATCCTTAACTAATTATCAGAAAGCTCATCCATTTAATATTAATGCCACTGGTGACAAATTGTGTCCCACATCACAATAGTGCCTACCTGCATTGTCCATCCTGCTCATTAGTCTCGATGATCAAAGTGCTGTAGGACAGCTGTAAATTGATTTCCAGGAATTATACTAACAATGTACACTACAAAAACATTCAAGTAATGTGCCTTTTCCCACACTTGTTATGACCACAAACATTATGATGAACAGATCCAGTTTCATATCAGATGTAGTATGCAAGTAGGTAACCATCACTTTACTGTGTTACTGTACAGAAAAGTAGCAGTAATGAAGTAGGCACACTATAAAGTCAGAGTTCTTTCTTAACCCAGTCATAAAAGAATGCAGTGGCTGTGTAATAATAAAACAATGCACACATTGAAAACAAGTTTGTACAAAATCATACACTTTATCAAAGTTAACGTATTGACTGACGTTTATATCTTGAGTGAAAAATACTGGTGGCTGACTTTCATATAATGTTACAAACTGAAACATTCATGTATATTTTATTTATGTTTTACTTCATTGCTTGGCAGCCATGACTTTCACAGAGATTTTGAACACAGTGAATGACACCAACAGCCTGACTGTTATGTGGTGGTGCATGCTATATAAAGACAGGTTTATGAATGTATTGTGACTCTGGAAATTAGATTTTGGTTTGAAAAAAGGCTAGGTTAGATTTAGTTAATTCAGATGGACTATATGTAAGACAGTAATCTTATTTAAAATATGTGGTGGCTTAGAAAAATACAAAAGATCATGGAACAGTGTTACAGCAGCCATTTTAGGAATAACCCTCTCAGAAGTACAGGGAACATATTTATGTTTACAATTGTTTCTGCCAAGTTCTACTAAACCTTAAATAATGGCTTAATAACCTAGTGATGGATATCATTTGGTCCAGGAAATTTAAATTGACAAAAGTATGGTGGTAAAAGTTGGACTCTAAGAAGCACAATGGCTAAACTTGAAATGGAAAATCTAGGTATGATTTAATTTTAACATTAAGTATGTGTTAAGTTAGCCAAGATGCAAAGGAACTAATGATATTAGCTGCCAGTGGGCATTGATGTAAAACAGTGGGGATGTTGAAAATTTGTATGAGACTGGGATCCAAAGCTGGGTCTCCTGCTCACTAGGCAGAAGTGCTGACCATTGCACCATCAGGAAACAGTTGTCATAACTATTGCACAGACTACTCTAGCATCTATCCTGTTAGATCCTTATTCTAAACTTCTCCACACACTACTGATGTAGTGACACTTGCCCATTATCCTCATTACTCACAGTATTTCATTGATTCATGTAACAGTTCAAGCATTATGTGCATATGCACTGAAGTGACTGAAGTGATCATTGGGTGTCCCCACCTCAGCTATGTGGGTGATGTCTGTTCATTCTGACATCTCCAAAAGAACCAACCCCATTGTGACCCTGCAGCTACTATGAAGCAATATGCAAAGGAATGAGATTAGTTGTCAGTGGGAATCGATGTAAATCACTGGGGTAAATTGAAAATTTTTGCTGGACCAGGATTCATATCCAGGTTTCCTGCTTACTAGGCCAATACACTGACCACTGCGCCATCCAGACACAGTGGTCATTGCGGCTGCATAGACCAACCTAAAATGCCTCCCATCAGAACTAAATTCTCAACCTATCCACACACTACTGACATAACACCCCTTGCCCATTTTCTTCATTACTTGTGGCATTTCACCAATTCCCATAAGAGATTGAGTGAGTGGGCATCCACACTAAAATGATCATTCTTTGCGCTCACCTTAATTATGTATGTGGTGTCTGTTCTTTCAGGTGTGTCTGAAAGAACAAACACCATTTTGATCTTATAGCCACTATGAATCAAGATGCAAAGGCATTAATGGCTTTAGCTGCCAGTGGGCACTCATATAAATCAATAGAACAGTTGAAAAATTGTGGCAGGCTACAATTTGAACCTAGGTCTCCTGCTCAATAGGCAGAACTACTGACCAGTCTACAATCAGGACACAGTGGTCATTGCAATTGCACGAACTACCCTAGCATTCCTCCCGTCAGACTTGTCCAAACACTAATGATGTAGTGATCGTTGCACAATATTCCCATTACTTGTGGCATTTCACCAATTCCCATAAGGTTTCAAGCATGGTGTGCATCCCCACTGAAGTGGTAGTTGGCCACCCACCTTAATTGTATACAAAAAGGTATGGCCAAAGTTTCAGGAAACATTCCTCACACACAAAGAAAGAAAATATGTTATGTGGACATGTGTCCAGAAACACTTACTTTCCATGTTAGAGCTCATTTTATTACTTCTCTTCAAATCACATTAATCATGGAATGGAAACACACAGCAACAGAACGTACCAGTGTGACGTCAAACACTTTGTTACAGGAAATGTTCAAAATGTCCTCCGTTAGCCAGGATACATGCATCCACGCTCCATCGCATGGAATCCCTGATGCACTGATGCAGCCCTGGAGAATGGCGTATTGTATCACAGCTGTCCACAATACGAGCACGAAGAGTCTCTACATTTGGTAAAGGGGTTGCGTAGACAAAAGCTTTCAAATGCCCCCATAAATGAAAGTCAAGAGGGTTGAGGTCCGGAGAGCATGGAGGCCATGGAATTGGTCCGCCTCTACCAATCCATCTGTCACCGAATCTGTTGTTGAGAAGTGTACGAACACTTCGACTGAAATGTGCAGGAGTTCCCTCGTGCATGAACCACATTTTGTGTCATACGTGTAAAGGCACATGTTCTAGCAGCACAGGTAGAATATCCTGTATGAAATCATGATAACGTGCTACATTGAGAGTAGGTGGAAGAACATGGGACCCAATCAAGACATCACCTACAGTGCCTGCCCAAACGTTCACAGAAAATCTGTGTTGATCATGTGATTCCACAATTGCGTGCAGATTCTCGTCAGCAAACACATGTTGATTGTGAAAATTTACAATTTGATCACTTTGGAATGAAGCCTCATACGTAAAGAGAACATTTGCACTGAAATGAGGATTGACACAGTGTTGGATGAACCATTCGCAGAAGTGTACCTGTGGAGGCCAATCAGCTACTGATAGTGCCTACACACACTGTACATGGTATGGAAACAACTGGTTCTCCCGCAGCAGTCTCCATAGAGTGACGTGGTCAACGTTACCTTGTACAGCAGCAACTTCTCTGACGCTGACATTAGGGTTATTGTCAACTGCATGAAGAATTACCTCATCCATTGCAGGTGTCCTCGTCATTCTAGGTCTTTTCCAGTCTCGGGTCATAGGCTGGAATGTTCCGTGCTCCCTAAGATGCCGATCAATTGCTTCCAACGTGTTCCTGCCAGGACACCTTCATTCTGGAAATCTGTCTCGATACAAACATACCACGCCACGGCTATTGCCCCGAGCTAATCCATACATCAAATGGGCATCTGCCAACACCGCATTTGTAAACATTGCACTGACTACAAAACCACGTTCGTGATGAACAATAACCTGTTGATGCTACATACTGATGTGCTTGATGCTAGAACTGTAGAGCAATGAGTCACATGTCAACACAATCACCAAATTCAAGATTACCTTCCTTCAATTGGACCAACTGGTGGTGAATCGAGGAAGTACAGTATATGCTGACGAAACTAAAATGAGCTCTAACATGGAAATTAAGCGTTTCCAGACACATGTCTACATAACATCTTTTCTATCTTTGTGTGTCAGGAATGTTTCCTGAAAGTTTGGCCGTACATTTTTGTAACACCCTGTATAAGTGGTGTCTGTTCTTTCAGATGTGTCTGAAAGAATAGATGTCACATAGATAATTAAGCTGAGGACTGGCTCTGATCACTTCAGTGCAGATGCACACCACGCTCAAAATCTTACCAGAATCATCAAAATACCATGAGTAATGAGGATAACTGGCAATGGGCACTGCATCAGTAGTGTGTGGATAGGTTGTGAATTTGGGTCTGACAGGAGGCGTGCTATGGTAGTCCACGCAGTTTGCGATGAATATTGTGCCCAGATGGCGCAGTGGTCAATGCATCATCCTAGTAAGCGGGAGACTGGTGCTCAAATCCTGGTCCAGCACAAACTTGCAACTTTCCCCATTGATTTATATCAGTGTCCACTAGCAGCTAGTGAAATTAACTCCTTTGCATCTTGATTCATAGTGGCTGCTGGATCAAAGTGGTGTCTGTCCTCTTGGACATTTCCAAAAGAACAGAACCACATATTTAAGTTAACTAGTTTCAGTAAAATCAAAATATGTTACTATAAAGTCTGGATGTCAGTCTCCATACATAGAGAAATCTATTAACTCAAAATGTTTTCCCCCTTGTGTACTCTAGAGATGGATTTTCAAGTAGTGTTTAATAAACATGTTTTTAAACAAAAGTAATTACAGATATGCAGTCAGCTCATCTTAAGACTAAAACTATGTTAATGAAACTGAAAGGAATCTGTATGAAATAATAAATGGATAGTTTTGTTTTGAGACTACCTGTACGTGTTACAGAGAATCAGAATCAAACCGCATTAATAATTAGTTAAAAGATGGGAGATTCCAGTATGCTCTGTGTCATCACTCCTAGCAGGGTTGGGGATTTTCTCTGCCCAGGGACTGGGTGTTTGTGTTGTCCTCATCACCATCATCATTCATGATAGTGGCTAGATTAGACTGTGTAAAACACAGGAGTGTGAAAAAATTGAGACTTTGTATGGGTGCCGATGACCACACAGTTGAACACCCCACAAACCAAACATCATCACCATCATCATCTGTTTCATCACATCCCCTCACCTCACTCACCTTTTTTATGTATACAGATTGATATTCACAAAATCTGACTGGAAATTTGATGGGAGGTGGCTGGTTTTTAAATACTCTTCTAAAGTCATAATAAACAAGGACAATTCAATTAATCGGATAATAAGATTATCACAAATATGTCATTAAATAGGCGATATACAAATGTTGGACAGTTTTATAGACATTACATATATATGCATATTGAAAATTTCTTTAAAAAATACAACTCCTTTTGCAACAATTTTTACTTTATTGCGAGGTATAGCCTCTCATTTCAAAGATCAAAGATATGGCTCCATTTCCCAAGCACTTATCTCAGTGCCTATGTTTTCATTCATTCTCAGCATTCAGTTTAGGCAACGTACTATGTCTGTAACGCAATATGTATTACTCCTAAACTTGAAAACATTTATTCATACGATGTTGTGGATCTAACACAGGTCATAATTACATATGATACAACAACTGTTACATAATTAAGCATAAACTCATTTATAAAGGATGGGAAAAAAGCACTCGGTCATCAGGCCACATGTGGCCCAGCGGAACCATCCAACCGCCATGTCATCCTCAGCTGAGGATGCGGATAGGTGGGGCGTGTGGTCAGCACACCCCTCTCCCGGTCATTATGATGGTTTTCTTTGACCGGAGCTGCTACTATTCGGTCAAGTAGCTTCACAATTGGCATCACGAGGCTGAGTGCACCCTGATAACCACATTCTCCAGTTATGAATACTTAACCATGAGTTCATGCCACATGATTTAATGAACGTAACTTTCTACCATACCTGATACTAAATCCCTAAGCAATTGCTTCCTCAACCAACATTACATGTCTGCACTATACACAGTGAATTACCTAAAACTGGCACTGCAGATATTTCTGAAATGGAAAGTGATATTGATGTCTGGTTCTCACAGAATGGATTGATAGTCATATGATCACATTGTTACCCAAGAAACAGAGTGTAGCAATACTTAGGAAGTGTATTTTTTGTGCCAACATATTATTTTTTTATTGTAACAATGCCTATTGGCATTATCAAAATAAAAGAAAGGCAAATGAGAATGTCTGTGGTGTTCACTGCAGGTTTCTAGTGTGAGTCATTTATTAGATACATATTTTGAAAAGTTTCTACACTAACATTTGTTTGTACCATTCAACTTGCATAGTTGCTATGTACAATGTTACATTTGCTAATAGTATGCTTGTGTGTTCCTTAAGTGCATTGTGACATACTAGTCAGTTATTGAGTGACAGTCCAAGGAGTAGACCATGAGCGGGCAATGTTCATGGTGTATGGAGAGTGTAGGAATAATGCAGTTTGTTCTTCTAGGGTGTATGTGGCAAGATATCCCAATAGACACCAAACATATTGGCAGTTATTTATCAAACTCTTCAGCCAGTTATGTGAAAGCAGTAGTGTAACACCTACACAATGTACCAGAAGGAAACAAGCAACAATAGAAGACAAAGAAATTAATGTTTTGCTGCGGTTGCTGTTGAACCGCATGTTAGCTCCCTCAGCTCATAGACACATTTTTCATAGACAGAACACTGAATGTGCACAAGTATCACAGCCTCCTAATGTACCACCTTCCACGGATGCTAGAAGCTATTCCTCAGCTGAATAGGAGGAACCTGTGGTAATAACACAATGGCTGTCCAGCAGGTAGTGCAATAAGTACTACAGCGTGTCTTCACGAATTGTTATGAAATCATTGGGCTGGACACAGAGTACCTGTGAAGAATGCACGGCTTGCGTTTATCCCATTTATTTTTTGTCATCTTCTATTATGGTACTACCACCTCATTTTTTTATTCCATTTACTGGCGTCACTACTTCCTGCCTTACTTGCCCGTTAGTGGCAGCAGCAGCACATATCAATAAGTGCACTGTCATACCAGCTCTGGAGCTACTGATAATATTTCCAGCACATTGTGTGTCTGGCAGTCAGTTCAGGATAGACCAGCAGTGCAGTCTGGAGGCAGCAGCAGTGAAGTTGGGCAGTCTGGAGGCAGCAGCAGTGAAGTTGGGGATGAAGTGCCGGTGAGGTGCCAACAGCCGGTGCTCGCCAACCATTGGCGACAAACATGCACATCCAACGGAGGGAGATTGGAGGGGGACAACGATTTGTTGGTCATTTGGTTGGTTGTCTCATCAGCCAATGTATATTTGGTCAATCACCACTTCCGAGCCTGGCCAGTTGGTCGTATGGTGTGGAGCAGAGAGGAAATCTCTGCAGCATGTAGTTTGGCCAGGGCCGGTGCCAGTGTCCACACACGGTCGGAGTATGAGGGGCTGCTCCAATTGCTACGAGGCCCGTGGCTCATCAAAACCGTTCATGGAAGTTAAGTTATCCTGTCGCTTGGTCCATTGCCTGTCTGTCGGTTGGTTTGCCATCAGATTGTGAATGCTTGGCCTGACTGCCTGTCTCACCTAAGTGAGCGATAGTGTTTGAATTCCAGACCGAACCTCTAAGATCTGAGTGGCCTTGGGTGTGCCAGTGAAACCCCAGCTTTACTTACAGGTGGGACAGGTAGTTTTAATTGTGTAAAGGGACCAAAATAATGGCTGTCAGTTACACTCGAACATACAACTTTATTATTTCATCAAACATTACAAGAGCCTGGCATGCTATAGTAACCAAGTTAATAAACAAAATAATACAAATGTCATTAGAGATAATACTGGAAGCACAGATCTGAAGTTTTTATCATGAGCAACAGTATTTTCAGACATTCCTTGTATACTTGTAATATGAAGTTTTTATCAGTCACTGCAGAACAACAACTATATGAGAAATCAGTATGCTCCCATCCTGATCCATATGAACTAGGTGACAAATACGAGTGATGTTGCTAGAATTGTTGTCTGTAATATAGTGATGAGGAAGTGAATGTTATACTAGTGTGATGACGTTTAGGTAAGGTAATTTTATTTTTGCTGATGCAATTTCATAGTGACTTGTAAAAGAAGAATATATATGATAGTAAAAAGAGAGAAATGCAAATGTGTTATGGCTTTCCATGATGATGATGTTGATTATTGTCATGAAAATGATTATACTGATATACACAGTGAATCACCACAAGTGTTACAGCAATTGAAAGTGATATTGATGTACGGTTTTCATACAATGCATTGGTAGGCAGTGGCTCCTATTGTTAGCCAATCAATAGATTGTGATAATAGATAGAAAGCATATTTTTTCTGAAAACATATCCTTAATTAAAGTGAACAATGTCTATTGACATTAACAGAGAAAAAGTAGGGTAAATTAGAATATCAGTGGTGTTCGTTACAGGATTCTAGTACAAGTCATTTATGAGATATCTAATTTTCAAAAGTTCCCACACCAACAGTTGTTCAATACCTGTGATAACATTCACTAAAGAACAATGCCAATGCACTCACTAGTTATGTAGATCCTGCCCACTACAGAGACAGTTGAATATCACAGGTTGTATTCAAAATGAGAACTGAGAGAGACAATACATGCTACCTGTCTGCACATGTGCAAGTATTTCAACAGAGATGCCTGAGCAGGTTGCAGTAATACATTGTCGCGTATCATTGGGTGTAGTTGATATGTCCTTGCTAATAGCTTTCCCTACAGAAAAAAGTCTATAGGTGTCAGATCCAGTGAACAGGCCAGCCAAGGTACAGGTTGAGCCATGCCCGGCTTTCGTTTATCCCTTTTTATTTGTTGTTTTCTTGTGTTATGGTACTGCTGCCTCGTTGTCTTATTCCGTTTACTGAGGTCACTACTTCCTGCCTTACTTGCCTGTGAGCAGCAGCAGCAGCGCATATCAATAAGTGCCACCTCTGGAGCAACCGGTAGTATTTTTTAACACACAGCTTTAATCTTTGGACTTAATTATCAGCTGAAAGCCGCTCTCTTATTTAAAAACGTCTGATGGCCAGTAAATTAAAACGCAAGCATAACCAGAAATTTAAAAGACAAGCCTTATCTTGCAACAGTGCTTTATTTAGGCTGAAGGCCCAGAGAATCTGAGATTTTCAGAGCCCAACACTTAAGGCTAAACAACATCTAGTTAAAAAAAAAATCATTAGGCAAAAGTCAACCAAAACAGAAATTTAAAAGGAAAAGCCTTATCTTAGAACAGTTCTTTAGTTAGACTGAAGACCCAAAGAATCAGAAAAAAAAGTTGAAATGACGCTGAGCACTATGGGACTTAACTTCTGAGGTCATCAGTCCCCTAGAACTTTGAACTGCTTAAACCTAACTGATCTAAGGACATCACACACACCCATGCGTGAGGCAGGATTCAAACGTGCGAACGTAGCGGACAAGCAGTTCCAGACTGTAGCGCCTAGAACCAATCGGCCACACCGGCCGGCAGAATCAGACACTTCAAGAGGAAACAAGTTAAATTCAAATTGGCTGAACACCTAAGACTTAAAACTCCATAACATCAATCATTTTTTAAATACCAAAGGCCTTATGTGAACAGTTCTTTAATTTAGGATGAAGGCCTTAAGAGCAAAACAAGTCTAATTCAAAATTGACTGAAGTCACAACACTTAAAATTCAACATCATTAAAATTTTTAAAATGCCAAAGGTCTTACATGAAAATTTTCCTTAAATTAAGCTGAAGGCCTAAGGAATTCTACGTCTTAATGGCAAAACAACCTTAATTAAAAAAAGAAAATAACGGCTGGAGACCATACATGTACAAACAACAAGAACAAATAAAAAAAAGGCAGTACACCCAAGGGCACTCAGATGTTAGAGGGTTGGCCTGGAATTCAAACACTAATGCTCTCCTACGTGAGACAGGCAGTCGGGCCAACCATTCACAATCCGACGATAACCCAACTGACAGACAGTCAACGGACCAAGCGACAGGATAACTTAACTTTTGTGTCTGATATCGGTAAGCCACGGGCCTCACATTCCGACTACACTGCTGGTCCATCCCAAACTGACTGCCAGACATACAACGACCCCGAAATACTATCAGTTTCTCCATAGGTGGTATGATAGTGCACTTATCGATACCCACTGCTGCTGCCGCTTACGGGCAATTAAGGCAGCAAGTAGTGACCCCAGTAAATAGTATAAGAAATGAGACAGTAGTACCATAACACAAGAAGACAACAAATAAATGGAATAAACGTGAGCCGTGCACAGCTCAACCTGTACCTTGGCTGGTCTGTTCACTGGATCTGACACCTATAGACTTTTTTCTGTAGGGAAAGCTCTTAGCAAGGACATATCA
This sequence comes from Schistocerca gregaria, assembly GCF_023897955.1. Classification (NCBI taxonomy): domain Eukaryota; kingdom Metazoa; phylum Arthropoda; class Insecta; order Orthoptera; family Acrididae; genus Schistocerca; species Schistocerca gregaria. The sequence continues at coordinate 379,289,134 of NC_064931.1, forward strand.
ACTACACCCAATGATACGCGACAATGTATTACTGCAACCTGCTCAGGCATCTCTGTTGAAATACTAGCACATGTGCAGTAGTCATTATATACCAGACAGGAAGCATGTATTGTCTCTGTCAGTGCTCATTTTGAATACAACCTGTGATATTCAACTGTCTCTGTAGCGGGAAGGATCCACATAACTTGTGAGTGCATTGGCATTGTTCTTTAGTGCATGCTATCACAAGTATTGAACAACTGTTGGTGTGGGAACTTTTGAAAATGAGATATCTCATAAATGACTTGTACTAGAATCCTGTAACGAACACCACTGATATTCTGATTTACCCTACTTTTTCTCTGTTATTGTCAATAGACATTGTTCCATTTAAATAAGGATATGTTTGCAGAAAAAATATGCTTCCTATGTATTATCACAATCTATTGATTGGCTAACAATAGGAGCCACTGCCTACCAATGAATTGTATGAAAACCGTATATCAATATCACTTTCAATTGCTGTAACACTTGTGGTGATTCACTGTGTATATCAGTATAATCATTTTCATGACAATAATCAACATCATCATCATGGAAAGCCATAACACATTTGCATTTCTCTCTTTTTACTATCATGTATCTTCTTTTTTTACAAGTCACTATGAAATTTCATCAGCAAAAATAAAATTACCTTACAGAAACGTCATCACACTAGTATAACATTCACTTCCTCATCACCATATTACAGATAACAATTCTCAACATCATTCGTATTTGTCACCTAGTTCATATGGATCAGGATGGGAGCATATTGATTTCTCATATAGTTGTTGTTCTGCAGTGACTGATAAAAAATTCATATTACAAGTATACAAGGAATGTCTGAAAATACTGTTACTCATGATAAAAACTTCAGATCTCTGCTTCCAGTATTATCTCTAATGACATTTGTATTATATTGTTTATTAACTTGGTTATTATGGCATGCCAGTGGAAACCAAACTAAGTAAGTCCCATTAATATGTAAAAACTACAAAGTCTTAATCAGGTCCAATAGAACATGGTAACAAATCATTAGATACCATTTAATAAAATCATTCAGTGAATATGCAATTTATATCCTAAAATTACTTACATCACAGCCAAAAATTCAAAGTCCATATTACAAACAAGGTAAGAGAACAAAATGATTTTTTCACACGTAAATATAAATCTGTATGAAATAATAATATAACCTCAAAAACAATTACTTTAAAATTTTTCAGATATAACTAATAATCAAGAAAACTCTTTCAATAAGAGGCAAAATAATGTTGCAGAACTAACCAGCCAGGAGGTCTCCATGGCCTCTCATTTAATTAATCTGTGGAATTCTTTTCCTTGGTAAGTCAAATACAAAGCTAATTTTGTTGACACACTTTCCATGAATATACACAATGTAACAGTTACTGCACATTTTAAGTTCATATTTTCTTTTAAGTTTATTGACAAACCAAAACTGTCTACTTTTCTACCACAAACAGACATGACTATGGGAAATGTCTTAAAGATTTTTAGACTTCATCACCTTTCTACATCTTTATTCTTCATCTTTACATATTTATTTGCCAACATGGTCAGTCTGTAAGAACCACGTTTCTGCCGACAAGAGACCAGTTTGTTGATACCGTCACTGTAGAATGTTTGACTTCATTGTCAGAGGCACAACCTACCTCCACTTACACTGCTTTATCACTGCCAAAATGAAGTCTTCAAAGGTGTTCTTTAAGTTTTGAAAACAAATGAAAGTCAGATGGGGTGAAATCAGGACTGTATGGAGAACGATTGAAGATAGTGAACCCAATGTATGGCACTGTTGCGGATGTCACACCACTTGTGTATGGTCTAGTATTATCATGCTAAAGGAGAGGATACTCCATGCGTGTATGAACTCTTCAAATTCATGCTTTCATTCCTCTGAGGGTTTCTAATGTACTGACATAGTTACATTACACACTGCCACGTTACATTCAACAACTCAGAGCCTTCTAGGGGCAGAGGGTTGCATATGATGTCAGCATAATGAGGAAGTCGATGCAGTAATGTGCATAGGTGCAGCCATCCCAATTTAGGTTTTCTGTAATTTCCCTAAATTGATTTAGACAAAAGCTGGGATGGTCTTTCGAAAGGGCACAGTTGACTTCCTTCCCCATTATTTCTTAATCCGAAGGGAACAATGACTTCGCTGTTTGGTATGTTCCCCCAGATCAACCAACGAACCATAACATGAGTTTGTGTGACTTGTATAGATTCAGGTGCAAGGATACATTTAGGGGCAAATTATCCCTCTAACCCTTCCCCTAACATATTGTTATGCTAATTGATATATAACCCCATGGGGATAATCCTTCCTTCTGGGAAACCCTCACCTCTCTGGCAAATGCCCCTCCCCTTCTCTGATACAAGCACACTTAACGTTACACACAGCCACAGTACATGCAACAACTCAGACACTTCTAGGGTAGAGAGTTGCAGCTCGTGTCAGCATAATGGGGAGATCGATCCAGTAATATGCATAACGTGAATAGTGGGGTAGTAGTAGCATGAGCACATTTTGTTTGTGTGGCTTACATGCATACAGGGGCAAATTATCCCTCTTCCCCCTACATGTAACATATTATTATACTAATTTATGATCTCCTGGGGATAATCCATCCTTCTGAGAAACTCCAACCCCTCCTCATTCCTCTCAGTTCCAACATCCCACTGGAAAACACCAATCCCCTCCTCCCTCTCACCAATACATGCACACATTATGCTAATTGATGACCCTATGAAGTAATCTGTCCTGAAAACCTCGCATCCTCCCCCCCACCCCCCCGCCCTCATTCTCTTCATCCACCACCTCCCCTCTGGCAAATCCTCAATCCCCACTCCCCCTCACTTATGCAAAAACACATTTGATATAAAATTAATTGACTAATTAATATGATTAACTATGATGAACTGATCAAATACTGTAATTAACTACTCTGCCTCTAGAGAACCCCTAGCTGTCGCCCACCCTCCCCCACATCCCGCTCTGGAAATTAGCGGGAAAGGACTCAGTCTGTGCTGAGCTGCTGGAGAGGAAGGACGTAAGTAGTTTATTTTATATATTTTAGGTGCTACCCTGTTGGAAATTAGCGGGAAAAGCTCAACTCCTCCCCTCCTCTCCTCTCCTCACCACCTACCTGGAGAAATGACAGGCTCAGTCTGTGTCTTATTGGACAATTTTCGTGTATGCTCACTTTAAAATTTGGGGATCGGACGAGTTGGTCCACAGTGCCACCACCAGAGGACTTCCCACTCCTGCCTATCGCTCCCACTCTCCCCACCCCTTCTAGAAAAAGTTGATAGGAAAAATCGCTCAATATGTGCTGAGCTGGCACATTGGAAGGATTCCACTAAAGACAATTCAACAACATTGCAAAGGGCAGCTGTCAGCTTTATTTAGCTTCCAAGGCTTGCAGTTTGTTTCCGAAAATGGATGTATGTAAACATTTTATGCTCTATTAAAACGCACATTTCCTTCCATGTCCATGTGCTAATCATGTTGTTCTGTCTGTGGTACATCTAAATATAAATTTCTATATCCATGAACATGTAATAAGACAAAACGGAAGAGACATGTCCATTTAGTAAGGATATTAGCTTGTAAATGTTCAAACAATCAAAGAAATTCACTCCTACAGAGAGCACTTTTTTATTTACATAACATGAAATATTACATAAACTATATCTGTTAATGTAATAAGAAAGTCCCTTAGCCTATTAGATAACGTGAAAGTTGAAACAAAAATCTGGGCCCAATAGGTCACCAACCCACTACCAGCTGTTTTGTAATGTGGCACTTCTACCAGATGCTCTGTTCTGAAGCTCTGTAATGAACGACCTATTTTATGTTACAGTCTTTTCAAGAATTTAAACACTGATTTGTTATTAACTGACATTTAATTATAACAAATCGTAGCAAGAACAACATGTTTTTCTTGAATCTTCAATGTTCTGTAGCGTTAAAACGTTGTACTTGAATAAAGTGCGAGTTATAACTAGAAAATAACTAGATACGAAAGTAGGTTAACCATTTTCACATCATTTTATTGCAACAAATCGTACCAAAAATGATGTGTTCTAGAGAGATTCAGTGTACTGGTGTTTAGAAATAGTATACTGGGTGATTTTTTCCACCTTGTACAAACTCTAGGTATCGATCGACGAAAAACGTATACAAGGATTGTCTGTAAAGTAAAGTCTCCAACGAACTCCCGTCAAGACGGAGCGAGCTTGCTTAAATCTGACAACAGCGTCATTTTCTTCGCTTCCCACACCACTATTCTTGCCAGTCCCCACCTCTCTGCGACGCTCATTGTTGGCGTAGCCGTCGTTAACGATGGAAGGGAAAATCGACGCTCCCACTAAGTGTGAATTGCAGTCTTTGATTAGATTTCTGTGGTTTACGGGGTCAAACCCTATTAAAGTCCATCCCCAGTTGACCGATGTGTACAGAGAAAAGCATATGGACGTAGGAAATGTGCGTAGGTGGTGTGTGGAGTTCGCAGATGGCCATACAAACATTCACAACGAGACCGGCTTCGGGCATCCATGAGTTTCAGACGAGACAGTGACGAATGTCGAAGAAGTTTTGCTTGCGGGTCAGCGTCTGACTGTGAAGGGGACGTATCTAAGACTACTGTGGACAAGATTTTGACGGACATTTTGAAGTATCACAAGGAGTGCGCCAGGTGGGTGCCGCAGATACTCACTGATGAACACAAAAATAAGAGTATCAAAAGTGCCAGCAAGTTTCTGCGCCGTTGCTGGGAAGAGGATGAGGAATTTTTTGATTTAGTTGTAAATGGGGGCGAGACCTGGGCCCACTACTTCACGCCAGAGACCAAGGAACAATCAAAAGAATGGCGGCATTACAGTTCTCCAAATAGCAAGAAGTTCAAGCAAATGCCGTCAGCAGGGAAGGTAATGGCTCCGGTGTTCTGGGATAGGAAAACGTTCTCCTGGTCGATTACCTAGAAAGAGGCACAACAATCAATGCGGCAAGGTGCTGTGAGAAACTAAAAAAGCTATGCCGTGCTATACAGTACAAAAGGAAGGGTAGGATGACAATGGGAGCTTGTTTGGACCATGACAATGCGTGCCCTCAACTCGCCAGCAACAACACAGATCTCATGGCCAAATTCGGGTGGAAAGTCATTGACCATCCTCCATTGAGCCCCGATTTGTTCCCCAATTTGAAACAACACTGAAGCAGGAGGGGGGGGGGGGGGGATGAAATTCTGAAGCGATGAAGAGCTGAAGGCAGCTGTCCATTCCTTCCTGCACGAATCGGCAGGAGAGTGGTACCACTTGGGTATGAAACAACTTCTGGAGCGTCTCCAGAAATGCCTCCATCATGACGGGGATTACGTTGAAAATCAACTAAAAATCCAAGCTTTCAGAATCTGTTCTTGGTTTTGCAATAAAATGATGTCAGGTATGTGAAAAGTCGCTGGAAGCCTTAATTTACGCACAACCCTCGCACCATTTGTGGCAGGGTACTCAATTGCATCGTGCTATGATTTAAGACTTAACTGTTGCAAATCTTATGTCGGGGATAATCTTGCGGTTTGGCTGCTCACATAGCTCAGAATACTTTCATGGGAGCTTGATTACCTTTACAGTGACAACGTTCCCATAACCAGATCGAAGGAGATTTGTACAATAACGCGGTTGACGTGTCATATTTGTGGGCTGCCATTAGACAGAAAAACTGAGACTCCTCCTGGGAACCACTGTCATCTTACCAGGAAGTTCAGTGATGCAACTCACAATACGTGCAGTTTGAAGTACCAGCTAGCAAGGCACATACCTATTTTCTTCCATAATTTAAGAGTGTATGACTCTCACCTTCTTGTTGAGTATTTGGCTGATTTCTGCGTGGAGAAAGATCAGGTCAGTGTCCTACACAAGAGCGTTCAGAAGTATATATCATACTCCAAACGAATGACGCCAAGAATTACGCTCAGCTACGTTTTACGCAGACACCATACCAGATACTCGTTGAAATTCTACCTCGAGAGGATATGCATATCACTCTAGCTGCATTTCCCAACGAGGGAAAAGTGCAACTTGTGGCTAGAAAGGGGGTTTTTCCCTTATGAGTGTCTGGATAGTATGGCAAAACTCAGCAAAACCAGGCTACTCGACTTGACTTCATTCTATAGCAACCTTAACAGGCCATGCCATAACGGACGCAGAGTATGAGCATGCCCTGAATGTCTGACGGGAATTCAATATCACCACTTTAGGAGAGTCTGTTTGCTTGTGGACGTGTTCGAGAAATTCAAGAGTCTACGCATGGCCACATATCCTCTAGATCTCGCCTTTTGTTACACAGCACCTGGTTTGTTTTAGGACGCAATGCTCAAGGAAATGAAGTGCCACATTGAATTATTGACCGACGCTGACATGCTTCTTTTCTTCGAGAAAGGGGTCCGTGGGAGACTTTGCCAGTGTGTCTATAGACACTCCAAGGCATATAACCTACGGATTTGTGATAGGTTCAACACATTCCTTGATTCAGGTTCTATCACATGCTTCGACGTAAATTATATTTGTGGGCAGGCCATGCAAGAATCACTGCTGATAGGCGAATTTCGATGGGTGTCCAAAGATTAATGCAAGAGGGGTGTGGCAGCTGATTCTGATGTAGGATATGTGGTGGAAGCAGAGTTCACATATCCTATACTTCGCATGACGAGCAAGCCGATTTGCCACTGTGCCCAGAGCAACTAGTTCCTTGAGGAGGCTCCACCCCAAAACTGATAACAACACTGGGGAATAAACGGAGATCCATTATTCATTGTCGTAATCTCCAGCAGTGTCACAGCATGAGGATGGAGATCGTTAGTATCACTTGGGCTGTCTCCTTCGAGCAGTCCCCCTGGTTGTAGCAGTATATTGATTTGAATACCAGACAGAGAGCTTCTACGACGTGTGACTTCGACAAAGAGTTTTATAAATCAATAAATAATTCAATTTTCTGCAAAACAATGAGGAATTTGAGGGAACGACGTGAAATTTTGATTAGAACCGAATGGGGTGCGTGTATGACGAGAAAATCGGTTGTCAGACAAAATTTTAAGCGGGTCACTATGTTCAATTGCAGATTTATTGCTGTAGAGAGGCGAAGACTGCAATACAGTTTACAAAGCCTATTTATGTGGGGATGTGCATACCAGACCTCTCCAAATTCCACATGTACTGCTTTCATTATGAGTTTGCAAAAACTCATTTCACAGATCTTAAATTATTTTGTATGGATACGGATAGCCTCATCTTTTGAGTGAAAAACTGTGATCCATATAAAATAATGAGGTATCATGGTAATGAATTCGACAAGTCCTAAAACACAGCCGATAATCCTTACAGTATTGTTACACAGAACAAGAAGGTTATCGGCATTATGAAATAGGAGAGAAACGGATTGCTGGTTGTCGAGCTTGCAGATCTGTGACTAAAAATGTGTGCATATTGCAAATTGGAAGGTGGCATCCAGAGGTGGGCTAATGGTGTGCATCATATGGCATCGAGAGATCTCTCTATCGAAGACAGTTTGCTGTCCTTGTACAGTGGTGTTCGTGGTGCTGTACTGCAGCCGTTGTCTGTGGTACAGCAAACTATTATTTGATTGACAGGACTCGAGGTGTACACTGTGTCATAGTCTAAAATCCGCCTGTCGCTTAATTATGATAAAAGAGTCATTTGTGATGAAGGGATTGAAATTCTCCCATACTCACACTACTCACTTGTAGTGAGAGAAGGTATGGGGAACTCTGACTGAATGAGAGGGAGGGAATAAATGACAGAGAGAGTGCGTGTGTCTGCAGAGTAGTCGACCCTTTTATCATAGTGTATGTAATTGTGTGTGCATGTGTGTGTGGTGTAAATATTTATTTATTTATTTAAGTGTACTATGTACACATCTATATATATATATACACACACACACACACACACACACACACACACACACACACACACACAGACAGACCTCGTGTGAAAAAAAAAAAGTATCTCTGAATTGAAATAGCAGAGTCAAACTGTGTCTCAAGAACTGAACTGTACCTCAAGACCTGAACCTTATGTTTAGAACTGAGCTGTATCTCAAAAATCAAATTGTATCTATGTGGATCGAATAAGTGAGAAAAATCGTTACCATACGTCGTTATGTTTTTATTTACAAAAGAAACTTATCCCCTGTTTCATTGTGCATATAAAGACTGTGCATGACACAAATGACATTAGTTTTTGTGAAGATGAGTGCTATTAAGGAGGTAAAGTTTAAGATGGAAGATAACAAAATATATAGAATGGTTGCGGGGATTGCACCTATCATACAGCATGAATTTCCTTATCAGAGCAGAAGGCACATGACCATGTCTACTTCCAAAGACGTATAGCAAATATGTCTATAATTATATCTCCTGTGTTTCAAGAAAACCACAGGTGTAGTAGCTGGGTAACACTGTATACTATTAAAGGGGGAACAGGGTGAAATTAGTAAAAAAGTACTCGCATATTATGAGGTAAAAATTCATTTATTTCTCATTCAACTTATAAGTAATTTTACATTTTCATAAGCAGACATAGGAACGCCATTTCCACCCATCTTCTTCTTGAGTCGATGGAGAACAGAGCACCCGTTGAATTCCAGGCCTTGAATAGCAGCATCGACGCGATCTTCTCCTTACACTTCGTATAGATGATGGTACTCGTATGGTGGAATAATCGAGGCGACGTCACCATATCCTTATAGGGTATCCCAGGATCATCTCAGAAATGTGTTAACCACTTTGCACTTTACCGTGTTTCAGTGCACTTCTCATCCTTGAAAATCCTTGGTGACGCGATGTTTGCTGCGAATGTTTCTATTAGTCGGGCATCTTTTATGATCGCTGTGAATGCAACATCTTGAAGTATGAACTGTCTACGCTCATCGCTATAGAAACCCTGAGAGTCTGAAACGATTTTCATTCCTTGCGAAACCATTGCGGAATGCCCTAGGTAAGGTGCAGCACCTGTTATTCTGTAGAGCTAGTTGGACAACACTGATGAGCGGACAGTAGTTAATCACACGGTCATGTAGAACTAGAGCATACAGTCTAGTGTGTTCTGGGAAATTTGACGAAGATTCAAATTCAAGTCGTACACCTATGTCCAGATTTAATTGTCTCGTTCTGTATTGAGTAGAGTATTACGATGATTGGCGCCAGAACTTTGAATTTCCATGGACTGAGTTGACATCCATCCTCTTCATCGTATGAAGCATGGAACCTCACATACAAGTCGTGTACTAGACTGTACACATTACTACAGAGTAAATTATCCAACGATAGAATTCAGAGTTCAGGTAGACTCTCTCATTAGTTAACTTGCAATTATCAATTTGACGGAATCATTTGTTATATTCTCTCTTCTACTGGTCTGAAACGCAAGTACAATGAACCTTGGCGTCTCCAGCCGAGCGGCGGTTTTAGTAGACCACGTTTGTCGGCTTGCAGTTGGTGTCACTTGGTACTCGAAAACATCCCATGAACAGAAAGATAGAGGTATAAATACGCCAGCATTCAGAACTTTTAAAAGCTTCCAGCGCTGCTCATCCAATACTGCGGCGTGCGGCATTTACCATGTTATTTTATTGATGGTTATCTCTTTCTCCTCTTGAACTCCTTCAGTGTATTAGTTGTTACCTGTTGCCCTCCATACCAGAATAACTTCCTGTTTAGCATTCAGAACAATTCGGCGCATGCCCTCAAAGTATCCCATACCTAATTTTAAAGGTATACATGCAGTAAATCAGAGACATACATTTTAAGAGTTGATGTTATGAGTACATTGCGTGTACGGTCAGTCTTGACCCACTTAAGTTCATATCGTATCTCATGGAACAGGAACGATAAAACATTACGTATTAAGGTTCGATCCCGTTGTAGCTGCACCATCTCTTTTCCTAAATGATCCATTAAGATATGTGAAACTCTCACATGGAAGGGTTAAAGAGTCTTGGTGTTGGATGACAATCCTAATTTCATCGTTCTTGTCAAATCTGGTTGATGCATAAGGTTTATGCGAGAAGTGTTCCTGGCGTAAAATACTGTCGCCATATTCCACTGCACTAGCTACAACGACGACGCTAGTGCGCGGCTTCAGATCCATTGATTTAAGAAACTCGTAGTTTTCACATGTTATCACCTTGCTGTTCTGTTGTGAAGTGCTGCGCTGCACGATGTCCACTTTGGTTTCATACCTTACGCCCATCCTATCTTCGTTGACAGCACAGGGCTGCTGTAAACCCTGACTGGTTGAAGCTCGCCGCCGACTCTTGCAGTCCTGAAGTTAAGGCTGTCGATTCTGCCTCCAGCACGTCCCGGCTGGTTAAAGGTCGTCACCGCTTCTGGGTCTCTTCATGTTCAACGTCACTGCTGATTCTGCTTTAGATGTAGCCGTACAGTGGTTTTCTCCCAGCAAAAATCGACAAGTTGATTTTGCTGGTCCACAATACACAGCTCCAGATAGTCCAATGTCTGAACTGTTACTGGGAGGTAAATGGCGTTGGTAGAGGCCTCAGCGATTTTATGCCATGTTCCCACTGATGGGAAGAATCCGTCAACCTGACCTATTGTGAGATCCAGTAGCCATCCTATTGAACCTTTCTGGTTAAAGTCAATCCTTGTAATCTCCTTTATTTCAGATGTCAGTGTATTGATGTTTGCACGCAGCGCAATCCCTTTTCCAGACTGTTTTAAAACTTAATTTAAATCGTCAATATCGTATGCAGCAAGTTCTAATTCCAGAATTTCTTTTCCACCATTAGTTTCAAGATGAAGTTTGTTGTTAGCCTCTGTGATATTCGGAATGCTATTGCAAGTCTCGAGTCTGATCACCGCAATACTCCACTCCCCGTTGCTTAAATCAATCGGTGGGAACTAATTCGCTCGTAATACTGACGATCGTTCTTTTGGTCAGAATGCACAACATTACATCTGAACCTTGACTGTTGGGAGGAACATGATGCACAGATGCCTACATACGTAGCTTAAGTCTTGGTAGCGATAAAATTGTAGAACACAGGTCTTCTGTCGCTGAAGTGTCTTTGCAACTCTTCTGAAAGTCTGCAAATGAGTAAATAGTAGGCGTTGTATGCATTTTTTTAACATACGAAAACCAGTGGGTCCCTGATCCGTCAGCAATATCTAAATTCACAATTCCACATTCTCCGGATTTCCGCATAATCTTCGGTAATGTACCCCGCATAAACACAGCACAGAACCTTGGACTGCTGAATGTTTCCCTCACAAACTTGTGCAGATCTATATTTGTAAGAGATCTGTCTGTTAGAATAGCTAACGGACTTTTTGGTTTATGAATAGATCTATTCCTTTCTTGTATATTTTCAGGCATAGTCCTTTTCTGGTGGCTACTGCTTCCATCATGCTGTTATGTCTTCTTGCTTCCTCTAGCTGCTCCTGGGAGTTCTGTCGGTTCTTCACTGTTCTGGAAACAGCCAATGAACGTACCGGCAGAACCCTGGGTGCTGAGTGCTTTAACCAGTCCTTTATGCTTCAGGGCACTTTCAGCCGCATACATAGCTGTCGGGATAAAGTTTTTTTGAACATTCCTTCTTCTTCTTCTTCTTCAACGTTGTCTTCTTCTTCTTATTCAGTACACGAGATGCAGTATTCATAACTTGCTTGACGTTCATCGCCCCTATGCTCAACTTAATTTTACCACACATGATTTTATCAAATTCAATTGCTGCATGCGCTGTCGTATACCAATAACCTTCCTTGAACGTATTGCCTTCACTTTATCAACTAAAATTCGATCTGCAGCGTGTCGTCCTGGGAGAGCTTTATGTTTTGCATATGCAATGTTGTGTTCCAAACACACCTTGTCAAGCAGGTTAATACCCTTATCACCAGGAGCCAGACATTTTTGAAGCTTTGTACCAGGTCCACGGTAACTGTACCTCAGAATATGCAATTCAAGAGGAAGTTTGTCTAGAATGCCACGATCTCTCCTATCACGCATTTTATGCTACTGTGCCGGTTGTGCTCTGTGCACCCTATTATATAGCAAATTATCAGCTTCAATCCAGCTGCTTTGTGTCGCAGGAAAAGTAAGTCATTTAACTGGTGCTCTATCCTCTCGATGTCTTATGACATGCTGTATGAGAAACACATGTGGTTCTGAGGTCTTCTGCATTTCCTCATTGTGAAAGCATCCCGAAGTTTCAGTGCCATTGCTATCTTTTAAGATGTAAGTTCTGCGATTTATTCTCTGTACTCTGGAAACTGTAAATATCTCACTCGGCCAGTTTGGGAAGTACGACTTCTCAAATGCTGTATTGTGTTTTGAGATACGTACCAAATCACCTACATTAAATTTCTGTCTACATGGCTGCATTTTAATACGATAGTAGACAGTATCCAGGAGTCCATTATCACGAACATCGATTGGTCTCACTGTTATTGTGTTAATTTTGGTTCGATTATAGCGGAGAGTTATTTCTGGTAGGACATCTGTCCATCATGTCTACGAGCTGTGAAGGTTAAAACATATCCATAATTGAACCTTTACTGTTCTGTTCAAACGTTCCACGATACTCACCTTCAGGTGGATGAATTTTAAGTAGTGATGTATTCCATGCCACCGCATAATGGTCTTGAAGTATCTATTGTAAAACACTCCACCGTGATCGGTTTGGAGGTTGTGCAGGCACTGATTCGTCGCTGTCTGTAACAAACGCTCCTCATTTTTGTTTTCACAGAAAATTCCTAGGCAGATTTGGAGGATGTATCAATAACCATTGAAATATATTTGTATCCATTATTCTCATGCGAGTGTTCCTTCATATCCACAAAATCAGCCTGCCATTAGTCATTCAAACCTTTAAGCGCCGGCCGCGGTGGTCTAGCGGTTCTAGGCGCTCAGTCCGGAGCGCGCGACTGCTACTGTCGCAGGTTCGAATCCCGCCTCGGGCATGAATGTGTGTGATGTCCTTAGTTTAGTTAGGTTTAAGTAGTTCTACGTTCTAGGGGACTGATGAGCATAGATGTTAAGTCCCATAGTGCTCAGAGCCATTTGAACCAAACCTTTAGGCATAAAATGCCTATAAGGATATAATTTGTACGCTGGTTTGTGCATCTCATGAAACTACTGTCTCCATACGCATACGATTATACCTCTCTCACTATACTCTGAAATTATTGAGACAACTTCACTGGAATGAGCAGCAGCTGATGCCATTAGCAGTCATAAATGATGTATTAGCTCATTGCGATCGTCGTAGTATGTCTACTGACGATAATGATTAATGACTCTTTTATGCTGAATGTCAATATCATCACCACTGTTATACTGACCGTCAAATAATAATGGCTTTATAATGTCTCTGTATATTGCACGCATTGGTTTAATGCTTTCCTATGTACACTCATCAGTTGTAGTAAGAGTATTTCACCATACATCTCCAGATTTTTGGACAACAAATTTACTGCTTTTGAGGGCTTCAGGAAAAGGAGGTTCAGTAGAACTAGTGTTCTTTGAAATTCCCTAACCCCCATCTGTATTGTTTTCTCATTTAAAGTCATAGGCTGCATGTCCAACACATGGTTTTTCACCACTGACATAAAATGTTTTGTCTATTCTAGCGTAACTGTGATGGTTAATGAAACTGGCAATAGTATCATGGTCGTTGTTGTGTAATTTTGATGAGAGTTCATCGAGAAATTCAGTAGTGGTTCAAAGGTCTCTTGCAGAATCTGCTCTCACTCCAAATTTCGTAACCTCTGCAATGGCCTTCCATGCTGCAGTGATCTTATGCTTGCTACGTACTAAGCGGGCTGCTTCAAAGGTTGCACCTTATATACATTTCACTTAACTTTTACAGTTAAGTCGTGTACTTTTTTTTCAATTCCATCAACTTTTACAACTGAGCCCTCTTTTTTCTTTCTCAGAATGATGCGGATGTATGTCTCTAGTTCCTTAACCCTAGGATCTAATTCGTTGATCAGTCTCAGAAGGGTCTCGGCATACATCTCTAGCTTCTTAACATTACGTTCAAGGGATTGAAATTTTCCATTTATGGACAGACGCATTCTCTGTTTATGTGCACATGTATCCTCCCTGGCTGAGTGCCTGACATCTGTGCAAACTTGTCCGTGGCGTTATGTATACTAATTTAATCATTACTTTTTCATACCTATGTATATAGAAACTTCTGGAAGTTCCTTTTATACCTACTATCATTCCGTTTTCTTGATTTATCAATAAAAAGAAACCCATAGTCTGTGACCTACATACCTGTGGAAAGCTATATAGTGCATGGATCACAGAGAATCTATGTTTTTTCTTTTCTTTGGTGTAGAAGTTAGTAGTTTTATCATCTTAAAATTTATCACGATAGTGAGTGGGATAGAAACCTTGCAGAGTCAATATATGTAATGTGTTGCAAATATATTTCCTGCATTGGATTATTAACAGCATTTCATTCCATGCAACTAATATTTCGGGATCCACACTGCTTTAAAATTATATCATGCTGAAATGTAGAGCTGTGTAGTCTTAGGGGTGTATCTGCATGTTCTATGATTTTTTCTCTCTTCCCAGTACCTTCTCGGTGAGGAACGTTCATATGGTTCCAATAGCTCTGAGCACTATGGGACTTAACATCTATGGCCATCAGTCCCCTAGAACTTAGAACTACCTAAACCTAACTAACCTAAGGACATCACACAACACCCAGTCATCACGGTGTGGAACGCAGATACTACAACAATTCCACAGAGTTGAGATCACAAGAGATTTATGTTGAATGTTTGAAACTCCTTCCGCCTGGAGCTCAATTATGCATAAATCATACATTTATTCTTCTTCTTAATTGTTTGTTACATCACCACAACACTCTCAAATGTATCAGGTTCATATCTACTATACAACAATAAGGAATTCTATATTCCTCATCATGCAAGCATCTAGAGAGATCGTGTGTTAGTGGATCAGTGACATGAGTCAGACTCATACAGAACAGTCTTCACGGAAATGCAGTTACATTACTAGAATGAGAGTACTAGTCTGTACCACTCGTGTTGATCCATACAAGTCTGGAATACATGTTATACTCTCTGTGAAAGCAAACTATCATAGTGTATTGAAACTTCCTGGCAGATTTAAACTGTGTGAACGACCGAGACTCGCAGGAGAGCTTCTGTAAAGTTCGGAAGGTGGGAGACGAGGTACTGGCGGAAGTAAAGCTGTGAGGAGTGGGCGTGAGTCGTGCTTGGGTAGCTCAGTTGGTAGAGCACTTGCCCGCGAAATGCTAAGTTCCCGAGTTGAGTCTTGGTCCAGCACACAGTTTAAATCTGCCAGGAAGTTTCATATCAGCGCACACTCCGCTGTAGAGCGAAAATCTCATCACAGTGTATTATTTACTTGGAACTCAGCTCGTCCGTTCCTTCGAATTTCTCCCCATCCCCCCCCCCCCTTCATTATGGTCAGTTCCAAATTAAACTGGAGACTAATATTGCAGAGAGGTTTCATTAAAGACAGAGGAAGAGCTACGAGGTGCCTAGAGATAGGCCATTCAGAGTGTTTCTTATCATCCTTAGCTGATAGGTTCAACAAAGGAATAGCTCGTTTGGAAATAGAGGAGAGAGTACTAGATCTTTGAATCTTCGACTTTTTCCTGTGAATGTGAGAATACTTGGTGACTCCCATCAGCATCAAGGGTGAGAGAAGGGGGCAAATCATAATAAAATCTTACCAAATTTAAACAAGTGTTTTTGCACCTTCTCTCTGCTGAAGGCTATATCCTATGCTGAGAAAGAGTATTTGTGTCATGTGGTGTAGGCAATGTAACAGGTTTCACAATATGTGCACATGTATAGGACGCTCACAAAGTTATGCACAGGTTGGTTTAGCAATGATACAGAAATAGAGAACTGTGATGCACTGTCACTGGCTGTTAGAAGCCAAGTTTTTTACTTGCTAGCTTCGTTAACAACTTATGGGGAGGGGGGGGGGGGGGCGACATGTAGAATACCTCCAAGATGATGTACCCAGATATCGACTGCTAAGGCAGGGCGGCGAAAACTCTACTTTACTGGCAGTCACACTAGTTCAGCCTCTCATGGTTCCTCAAGACAACAGCACAAGGAAACAAACTACAACAAAGACTCTTCTCAGAGCCAGACAAAGAATATTAATAATTTTGGTCAAAGTGTTAGTATTTTACAAATAAATGTAGAAGAATTAACAAAATACAAATGGGACTACTTGAGAAAACTGGGCACACATCATGGCACTGTTACCACAGGCCTCCAGGTATCCCATCTAAACGAAGACAATATAGCAGGTAGAAATCTTACAGGTTACGAAATGATAGGATACCTGCCATCATCTACATGTGGCACTATCACGTATGATATTTTTTTTTACTTGATAGGGTTGTTAAGTTATTGGGATCAACGTGTAGACAACCTCCTAGATGGTGTACACCAGGCATGGGATTGCTAAGCCAGGATGATTTATAGCCTACACTACTGGCTGCCATACTATATCAGTCTCTAATGGCTACTCATGAAAACATAGCAAGAAAAGAAACTACAATATAGCCGCTTTTCAGAGCAAGACATAGGGTATGAAGGATTTTGGAGAAAGTTTAGTATTTTACATATCGATGTAAAAGGGTTGGCAAAAGAGAAATGTCACTACTTGAGCAAACTAGCCACTGACCATGGCACTAACACATATCATAGCATTCCATGAACCCCATCTGAACAAAGACTGTAATGTTGTTGCTTTAATTTGTTATGTGAAAGCGGTACTGATAGACAATAAAAGAGGGTTAAAAGCTGTGAGCTATATGAGGAAGTTAACGTTGCATTACTGAGCAACTCTTTCACCAGGTATCCAGTCTAGCTTACCAAATTTCCAACCAGACTAACATTAATTATAATCTTTTAATAGTCATACGTAAACCGGTGATACTTATATAAAAAAGAGAATTTAAATAACAATAAATAAATCAGTTTATATTTGGAAATTTATTTTAACATTGATCATTGAAATTTCAGCATATTAAACTTGAGTCGTAACTAAGCTGGTGCCTTATTTAGGATTGTGAAAATGTGAGTTTGTAATCTTACGGAACACATCAAATAGGGAGCCAAGATTGGGAGACTGCATACAACACTACATTCATAAAATAACACACGAAGAACATTGAAACATATGTAAAACCACAACCAACCGATTCAATTTTTACCCAAAGAAGTAACGTTCGTAGCGCAATCCTGTCCGTCATGTAATTACCACACACTGGTATACTAAATTCATACTAACTCTCTGTGAAATCTTCCCGAAAAGAATAGCTGAGAGCTACTTTGATGATTACACCACATGCTTCACGTGGTTAACTTGGTTTACACAAAGAGTGTAACTCCACAATAATTTTGATAATTAAAATAAATTAGATCGAAAAGCAATTTACAAAAGAAAAACCTCGAACTGGCTACTATCGTCTTACTATTAACCTGATGGGTCAAACAATTGTATAAGCACGTGGTACTGGTCTCAAGAAGTACACCCCACGTGGGTTGAACATAAAAAAAGGTGCTATGTTGAAAAATATTGTTAAGGCGAGACGTTATAATCTCACGCACATTTGCATTTAAGATTGATGATCTTAGTTAGAGTTACTGATCAACACGTGGTTCCACTTTACTCACAAGGTAGTGACACAGCAACTACTGTAAAATATTCTGAAGTTCACACTCGAAATACACTGCGTTGCAATTTAAGATAACATTAGATATTTTAGAGCTAAACCTGAAATAAAGTTGTTAAATTTTCAGTTAGGCTGAACTTAAGAAATCCATTGTCTTGCAGACTTAGCAGACACGCGCTTAGCCGTAGATCTTACCACTTCAGACGCTCGCCGCGGACAGACTGACCTGCGTTCCTAACAAGGGTGCTTTCGTATACAAAACGAAAGTGACCAGAGAGGCAGCTTCCTAAACCAACATGACAAGGGACGGACAGAACCATACTAAGGATAGAAACCTCTTTGCTTTTAGAAAGCATAGCTACCTGTTCCGACGTTGGTCCTACTGTTCTCTAGCAGACAGGCTTATCTGCTACCCTGAAGCATGCAACTAGAAATACATTTGCTCATTCATCCTCTCACACAGAAGGGAAGGGGGATGACAGTATCTTATCATATACAGTACATAAAAGAAAGCGGATGTAGGTTCCATATGAGACTGTGTGACATAAATTACATATATGAATTAGAGATAAACTGTGTTTTAAAGTGTAGTAGTGTGACAGATCGTTCTTGTTTATGTGTAAAGGTATCACTGCTCAGTCTCCTCCCAGATAGTCAGAAACACCACAGTGAATTTAGAAGAGGAATTTGTGCCGTAAATGGCAACAGATTTAAGAAATTAACATGAAAGGAATCCAGCAGAGACCTTTCAGGACAATATAGCAAAGGAAAAGGTTACAGGTTCCAAAATGATAGGATACTTACCATCATCAAAACATGGCTCTGTCATGTACATCTTTCTTTTTTTTTACTTGTTAGGGTTGTTAGCAACTGATTGGGACCGATCTGTAGTGCCCCTCCAAGATTACGTACCCCTGGCAATGGTCTGCTAAGGCAGGACGGCTAAAGGTGTACACTAATGGCAGCAATACTAGATCCGTCTCTCTTGGCTCCTTAGGACATCAGTACAAGAAAACAAACTACAACAAAGACTCGTGTCAGAGCCACACAAAGGAAATGAAAAATTTTGGACAAGGTATTAGTATTATACAAATCAATGTAGAAGGATTGACAAAAGACAAATGGGACTACTTGAGAAAACTGGCCACAGACCATGGCAATGACATCATAGCACACCAAGAATCCCATCTAAACAAGGATAATATAGCAAACCGAAAGTTAACAGATTACTAAATGATAGGATATTTGCCACCATCTGTACATGGCTCTACCATGTACCCCAAGTTTTATTTCTTTTTACTTGCTAGAGTCGATAATAACTTACGTTCTCCGATGTGTAGACCATATCTAAGATTATATACCACAGGCAACAGACTGCTAAGGCAGGACGGCGAAAAGTGTACACTACCGACAGCCATAGTAGCTCAGTCCCTCATAGCTACTCAAGACAACAGCACAAGGAAACAAACTATAACCAAGGTTCTTCTCAGAGCCAGACAAGGAGTATGAAGAGTTTCGGACAAAGTATTGGCATATTACAAATCAATGTAAAAAGATTAACAAAAGACAAATGAGACTTCTTGAGCAAATTACCCACAAACCGTGGCACTGATATCATAGCCCTCCAGGAATGCCATCTTAACGATAACAATATAGAAAAACGGAAAGTTTAGAGGTTACTAAATGATAGGATCCTTGCCATCATCTACACATGGCTCTTCCATTTACTCCAATTTTTCTTACTTGCTAGGGTTGTTAACAACTTACTGGGTACGATGTGTCGACCGATTCCAAGATTATGTACCCTGGGCAAAGGACCGCTAAGGCAGGAGAGCGAAAAATCTGCACTACCAGCAGCCATGCTAGATCAGTATCTCACTTCTCAAGACAACAGGACAAAGAAACAAACTACAACAAAGGCTCTTCTCAGAGCCAGACAAAGAATATGAGGAATTTTGGACAAAGTAGTTTCCAAATCAATGTAGAAGGATTGACAAAAGACAAATATGACTACTTGAGCAAAGTGGCAACAGATGATGGCACTGATATCATAGCCCTCCAGGAATCCCATCTAAATGATGACAATACAGCAAAGGAAAAGTTGTTAGATTACAGAATGATACGTTACCTGCAATTATCAACACATGGGTCTATCATGTACACCAGTATATTTTTTTTTTTTTTACTTGCTAGGGTTCTTAACGAGTTATTGGTTGCGACATGTAGACCACATCCAAGATTATGTACCCCAGGCAACAGACTGCTAAGGCAGGATAGCGAGAAGTCTACACTACCGCCAGCCATGCTAGATCAGTCTCTCATGGCTACTCGAGAAAACAACACAAGGAAACAAACTACAGCGAAGGCTCTTCTCAGAGTCAGACAAAGAGTATGAAGAATTTTGGACAAAGTATTAGTATTTTACAAATCAATCTAGAAGGATTGACAAAAGACAAATGTGACTACTGGAGTAAACTAGTCACAGACCATGGCACCGATATCACAGTTTTCCTGGAAGCCCATCTAAACGAAGACAATATAGCAAAAGGAAAGGTTACAGGTTACAAAATAACAGGATACTTGCCATCATCTACACATGGCTCTATCATGTACGCCAGTTCTCTTTTTTTTTTTACTTACTCACTTACTAGGGTTGTTAAATATGTATGGCGTGCGAAGTGTAGACCACCTCCAAGAGTATGTACCCTGGGCAAAGGACCGCTAAGGCTGGACGGCGAAAAGTCTACACTACCGGCAGCCATACTAGATCAGACTCTCATGGCTACTCAAGACAACAACTCAAGAAAACAAACTACAACAAAGGCTCTTCTCAGGGCCGGACAAAGAGTATGAAGATTTTTAGAAAAATTATTAGTATTCTGAAATCAATGTAAAAGGATTGACAAAAGAGAAATGTGACTACTTGAGCAAATTTTTCACAGACCATGGTACTGATATCATAGCCCTCCATGAATCCCATCTTAACGAAGACAATATAACAAAGGGAAAAGTTACAGGTTACAAAATGATGGGATACTTGTCATCATCTACACGTACGTCAAAAACAGCGTTTCTGATATTATAGGTGTGTGCTGCCAGGTGATAAGTGAAATAGGAGTGATAACCCTGTAGCTGAGTGGCTTAATTGTTGTCGCAGTCTACAAAGCACCAGTTGTCCCGTGGCCCACCCCATTCTTGCCATCTGTACCCCAGCCATGCTTATATCTTGGTGATTTCAACAGCCACCACACAACCTGGGGTTACATAATCAGTGACATAAATGGAGAAAAATTAGTGGATTGGGCAGAAGGAGAAAAACTCTATCTCAGCTGTGATGCCAAAAAACCGAAAACCTTTCGCTCCTGTAGGTGGCACACTGACACAAATTCTGACCCGTGTTTCCTCTCCACCGATGAAAACACACTCCCGTTGAGTCATACTAGGAAAGTTCTCCAACGGCTTCTTAAGAAGCCAACACCGCCCATCAATAACCAAAACTGTGATGGAGGTACCCATAATAAATGTCATTAACAAGCCAAGATGGAATTTCAAGAAAGCTAACAGGGACCAATATACACGAGAAGTTGACAGCAACCTACGCTGGGTAGCCTCAAAAGCAGAATACTACAAAAGGTTCGTGTGAGTCATAATTGGTGCTGCCAAACGTAATACACCTCGAGGGCTCAGGAAACAATACATCCCTTGCTATGACGACACAATAGAAAACTTGCGTGCAGAATAGCAACAAATTGAAAACCCTGACACTGGTAAAATAATACTAGAACAGCTAAATGAAGCAAGAAAGCAGAAATGGGTGGACCTGACGTCTAGTTTAAATTTCACCCATTCAAGCGGAAAGGCATGGAGATTATTACGAAAACTTGGCACTGCAAGCAACGTCCGCAATCAGCAACCGAAGATAACACCATCAGAACTGGCACTACACATAAAATCAAGAGCTGAGAAGGTTCCTATAGACCCAACCATGAAAGAAACAGCAAAGAACGAACTGAATGAAGTCAACAGACACCTCGAAGATAACACCACACTATCAGACCCCATTTCTGAAATAGATATAAATGAGGCTTCCGAAACATTGAAAATGAGAAAAGCCGCAGGACTGGATATCATATTCCCTGAATTTATAAAACACATAAGGGAACATGGAAGAACTTGGCTGAAGAAGCTATACAACGATATACTCAAGACCGGAAGGGTGCCTCAACAGGACAAGATCACACACACATTAACAATCCTCAAATCTGGAAAACCAGTACATGACCCCGCAAGTTACCGGCCAATTTCACTGCTGAGCGTGTGTATCAAACTACTGCAACGACTCATCCATAACAGAATACAAAGAATAATAAACAACATAGCCCCAACATATCTGACTTGGTTCAGAAGCAAGCTGTGCTGATGTGAGCAGGTCCTAACCTTGACATCCTATATTGAGGCTGGATTGCAAAAGAAACTAGAGACATCAGTGGCATTTGTTGATATGTCGCAGCATATGACTCTCAGTGGCTAGATGGACTCCTGCTGAAGTTAAAAAAGCATGTCCCAAGCAAGCAAATGACGACACTTGTGGGAAATACGTTAACCACCTGCTACTTCAAAGTTAGCGTTGGGCAAAAACGGAGCAAGTCATTTACTTTGAAAATGGGCTCCCCCAAGGGCTCGTCCTACCACCCCTACTCTTCAACCTGCACACCAGTGACATGCCAAACACGGCTAGTGCAAAGTTTTGCTATGCCAACGAACTTGTCATAGCGGTACAAACCAGCACACTTGAGGAAGGAGAAGCTATGTTATCTAGAGACTTATACTGCAAAGCATGGAGTCTCCATCCAAATGCAGTAAAGACAGAAGTCTGCGCATTTGATCTAAACAACAGAATTGCAAACCAGCAGTTGAGTGTGAGCTTCTGCCAACAAAAGGTTAGATATAATTTATGGCCTAAATACCTTGGTGTCACACTAGAGCGGTCTCTGACGTATAAAAAACACTTGGGAAAAACAAGCCCAAAACTAAAGACCTGAAAGAACATCGTAAATAAACTATCTGGTACAACATGGGGTACGGACGCATCGACTCTACGTACCACAGTACTAACGCTGGTGTACCCAGTTGCCGAATGCTGTGCTCCAGTGTGACAACATAGTACCCACGCAAGGAAGATGTACCTCCGCCTGGACTAGACAATGAGGATTATTACAGGCACATTAAAATCCACCCCGACCCCCTGGCTGCACACCATCAGGAACATCCCACCACTTGAATTACGACGCCAAGAAGCAATCGATCGAGAATGGAGGAAACTACACCACCCCGACTACCCACAAGACCTCCCAATTCAAACAGACGTTAAACAACCCTCTCCCAGACAGCTTAAAATCTCGCAAACCACTGTGGCGTAAAGGAAGGAATGATTAGAAGTTCTACATTAAAGATGAGTGGCGCAAGGAGTGGAATCCTGCATCAATAGCACATCAAGGTATTCAAGACCCAACTGCCAACCTATCAGGATTTCATCTGCAGAGAAGTGAGTGAACCAGGCTGAACAGAATAAGAACTAGCCACGCCAGGTGCAACTCTATGATGCACAAGTGGGGACTCCGAGATTCTCCAGCCTGTGATTGTGGGGCCCAAGAACAAACTGTTCAACATACCGCTAGAGACTCTCCTCAGAGGAAGTATCCTGGACCATATAGTGACTTTATTACTCCCTCTGTTGTTAGTTGGCTTCAATCATTAGATATTGAACTATGATTAAATGTATCTGCCTTTTTCAACTTGCAATTATATCAGTCGAGGATAGTCAGTAATATTAAGTTAGTAATCTTCACTACTTAAAAATGTGTATAAAATTAGTGTCAAAAAAGTGAAACTAAAGTATATGTAAATACTTAACTAGACATACGATTGAAAATTAAACTTTGTGTACTTGTCAATGATTGCCGTTGTTGACGTACGATAAATAAATAACAAATAAATTAACAACTTATAACTATTGGCGGTCTATTGACGTAAATCTACGAGTAACTTTAATACTCCACCTGCAAGAGGTACGTTTTCGTTTCCTTGTTTGTTCGGAAATGGTTTAACTTGGTCTACACTATGTGCACTATGTGATCAAAAGTATCTGGACACCCCTAGAAAAATATTTTTTCATATTCAGTGCATTGTGCTGCCACCTGCTGCCAGGAACTCCATATCAAAGACCTCAGTAGTCACCAGACATCGTGAGAGGGCAGAATGGGGTACTCCGCGGAACTCACGGACTTCGAACGTGGTCAGGTGATACGGTGACACTTGCGTCATACGCCTGTACGCGAGATTTCCACACTCCATAAACATCCCTCTGTCTACTGTTTCCGATGTGATAGTGAAGTGGAAACGTGAAGGGACACGTACAGCACAAAAGCGGACAGGCCGACCTCGTCTGTTAACTGACAGAGACCGCCGACAGTCGAAGAGTATCGAATGTGCAATAGGGAGACGTCTGTCCAGACCACCACACAAGAATTCGACTGCATCAGCATCCACTGCAAGTACTAAGACAGTTAGGCGGGAGGTGAAAAAACTTGGATTTCATGGTCGAGCGACTGCTCATAAGTCACACATTACACTGGTAAATGCCAAATGACGCCTCGCTTGGTGTAAGGAGCGTAAACACTGGGCGACTGAACAGTGTAAAAACGTTGTGTGGCGTGACGAATCACGGTACGCAATGTGGCAGTCCGATGGCATGGTATGGGTATGGCGAATGCCCGGTGAACGTTATCTGCCAGCGTATGTAATGCCAACAGTAAAATTCGCAGGCAGTGGTGTTGTGGTGTGGTCGTGTTTTTCATGGAGGGGAATTATACCCCTTGTTGTTTTGCGTGGCACTATCACAGCACAGCCTACATTGATGTTTTAAGCACCTTCTTGCTTCCCACTGTTGAAGAGCAATTCGAGGATGGCGACTGCATCTTTCAACACGATCATGCACCTGTGCACAATGCACGGCCTGTGGCGGAGTGCTTACACGACAATAACATGTCTGTAATGGACTGGCGTGCACAGAGTCTTGACCTGAATCCTATAGAACACCTTTGGGGAGTTGTGGAATGCCGACTTGGTTCCAGGTTTTCCCGATCAACATCGATACCTCTCCTCAGCACAGCACTCTTTGAACAATGGGCTGCCATTCCCCAAGAAACCTTCCAGTACATGACTGGACGTATGCCTGAGAGAGTGGAACCTGTCATTAAGGTTAGGGGCAGGCCAACACCATACTGAATTGCAGCATTACCGATGGAAGGCGCCACGAACTTGTAAGTCATTTTCAGCCAGGTGTCCGGATACTTATGATCACATAGTGTAAGCACGCAAGATCCGTAAATTTTCTTTTGCTGAGGCAGATCTGAGAGAATTCGGTGACGAACCTGGTTGACTGAAACGCTATGAAAATGGGACGGCTCAAGGGCCCCTCACGCATCCCCCTCCTCTTCTGGGCTGCTGGTTTGCAGAAGTGTTATAGCCGCACGCTAGCCGGTTATCGTTGACCCGCGACGTGGCACGGTCTTGGAAGTTATAGCAAGGCGACTGCTGCTAACTTGAGCATTTCTAGTGCGACGAATCTGCATTTACTGTTGGCGGTTGCAAATACGCGACACCATTATGCCATGTTCAGTGTGGGAAAGTTCCGGAATCCAGCCATCCAGATGAGGTCAGTAAATCAGAAGGGTCATCAGCACAGTTGCTATAGCGTTAATGTCTGAACCGATGGGTGGCGGCACAGCATATACAGTGTACCAACCTCTGACCAGTTAATGCATATACAGTAAGAAGAGTGCAGATTTTTTTGGCAGGTTTCCCTTGCCTTTTAGCTTGTTTTGATAGGAATTCTTGGTCGTCTCTGTGGTGAAACTTATGAATCGTCGCCTCCGAGCTGTTTACTTCTGGGAACTGAATAGAACGCGAGAGAGTCGAAGTCTGTAAGGTGATGCCTGGCCGAGAGGGCAATGGGAGGGAGAAGCCTCTAGTTGCGGCCTGACACAGTTGTCGCTGAATCGATCGAGTAAGTGTCTTTTTTTAGCGTTAGTGCTGCTTTTGATCTGAGCAGCTCAGAACTGCCGAGAGCAATTCCACGACTTGTGCTGCTTGTCTGTGTCTTTACTTATTTGAATCTATGATCCGGTTTCAGATTGCGTTTGCGAGCTCCGCAGATTTTGGAAAGTTAGTCGTGGCACCGTAGCATTCTTCTGTTCACCACATATTGAGAGAACAGTCCGTCCCAAGTAAGCTTCGTTCAAGCAATAATTTATTGTATTTTTTAGCAATCAGTGCGCATTCCACTGTGGAATATAATTAGTTATATTTTTCAGAGATAATTGCTCTTTCATTGAGCTTCAAGTAAGCAATCATTTATGCCTCAATTACGAATAAATATTCATTTTTAATTGTGAAGCAATTGAGAGAAAATAAATCCGGTATTTAAAACACTTTATTTGTTTTCCCCCTTTTTTATTGTCTTACAACAGTCCAGGTCACGCCACCCTCATTAAATAACAAATATAACCGATATCTTCTGTATAACCGAATTATGCTCTTACTTGACGGTATTTCGTTGTAAAGCAGGTGCCCCTACAGGGAACAATGTCTATATGATACGAAATTCAATTAATTTGTATGAGAAATGACTAATGATAACTGCTCTCATCCGCATTCATACATTCCTGAGATGACAGAGCTTTTTCAATTACTGTGATAAGTAAAACAATATAGTGGGTTAAGGCAATATAAGGCATACAACAAATTGGTATTGTTTGAGTATTGAGCACGTCAGTGTAGCAAATAGCACTCTCCACTGCCGAGCTCCAGCACATCGTACTCAGGCCAGCGATCTTCAACACAGCAGTGCACATTTCAGCTTCTACAAACACATACATACAGAGGTGGGCCAGAAGTCATGAAAGGTTTATACCTATGAATAACGCTTTTATTTAATCTTTTCTGCATTATGTCTTCATATTGTTACAGAAGAAGGACTGGAGATTGACCCATCCTTGGTCTTTATGTCTGTGAAATATCAATTAATCTAATGATAAACAGAAACGTTATTCACAGTTATAGCCCCTTCATGATTTTTGACCCATCCTGTACATTGTCAGAAAGACGCATATTACATACAGTTATTTGCCATTACTGTTACTAATCAGTCCGGAGTCGTGGTCGTGCGGAAGCGTTCTCGCTTCCCACGCCCCGGTTCCCTTGTTCGATTCCCGGCGGGGTCAGGGATTTTCTCTGGTTCGTAATGACTGGGTGTTGTGTGCTGCCCTTAGGTTAGCTAGGTTTATATAGTTCTAAGTTGTAGGGGACTGATGACCATGGATGTTAAGTCCAATAGTGCTCAGAACCATTTGAACGTTCCACACACACACACACACACACACACACACACACACACACACACACACATATGTATATTGTAGATACCGCAAGACTGGTACTTTCTATCATATTCAGGGAAAATTGTTATTTGTTCTACTGAATGAAACTAAAGTTTTCTAAGCCGTTTTCATGCTGTATGTGACAAACCACTTGCCTGATTTGGCAAGAAGGTAAGTAATTGTAACCCCATGCATGAGTAATTGTCTTGATTTTTTCTAAGTGTGACAGCTGTGATGTCAGCCTGTTGTTTTTGCCGTATGTTATAGTGATAAATATGGTTCTGTTACTTTTCCTTTTTGCATATCAGAATGGAAATGGATGTGACTACAGGTATCGTATTTCTTTAATACTGAAAAATTATTTTGAAACAGTAATAAATTATATAAACAATATCGAGGTATCATCAGTACAATTATTTTTCAGTTTGCAGGCCACTTAACAGAGATAGCATGTTGAACACTGTAGGCCTATTGCACGACACTATGTGTTCAACAAATTTCGTTTTCGGAAACAACGTGCTGTAAGTACATTTCATTTCTAAAATGCAGTTTTCTTCTTACGTCTTCAGAATATTTTTGGGTTGGATTCGAATAATCCATTTGAGTTCTCAGAAGATAATTTCGAATGAGTCGTATTTCATATCACAGGGTAAGGTCGGGTAAGAGTATAGGCCTGATAAAGGGTTTGCAATGGCATTTTCTCTACACTGGCAATACTGACCGACAACAAAAAACTACATTCAGTTGTTGGTTCTAGAGCGACCCCATCACATGTTATCTTGAAGAGCTCCGCCAGATTTATTGTTTGTAGCATGTAAATGGAAATTTTTGTATCAAATAATGTAATGGCTAAGTTGTATATCGTAAGCAATAAGCACTAGCTAGGTATGCACTAGAAAATAAAAGTAGTTCTCAAGAGAATCACCTTTCTGCGAGGAACAAACCATGGCATGACAAAGAGGGAAACGAAGAATGACTACCATTTGTGATATTTTTTTAAACTGTGTGGCGCATCGGTTAAGAGTACGCTGTAAGATGGAGGGAAAGACCAAGCGTGTACTCCTAATGGCCCCTCCTCCCCCCTCCCCACTTCCCACTTCGTTTCCAACGGTTACTATTGCAGGAAGACCCATTAGGCAGACAGATGTGTTTTGTTTCGAGATGCACATTCTAGAGTAATCGTAACTCAATGAGCTGAAAAATACTTCGAGGCAACCGGAGTATTACCGTTCAATACGAATTTCTTCACAGCAGAAGAATTTTCTCAATCAGAAATCACTGAGAGAGCCGAATTTCGAACAACTGAAGAAAGGAAAAGGAGTTCAACAGAAGCCCACGCACATATACCGCTCCTCAGTCACAGATGATTTCTCTGTGCAGTCACTGGGAAAAACCAAGAACGTGACACAAATGATGTTCAGAGAGCTAATGTACGAACAGCTGAAGGCCTATCCAGTATTTATCCACTGCCTAAATTTAATCGACCCACAACATAGATGTACATTGCAAAGAAATTTGAGATTTTGTCTGGGTCTCAGTACAAAAATGCCTTGTTAGACAAACAAGCTAAACCAGACAAAACCAAGAAGAGACAAAATACCAGTACCAACAACGCAGAATCTCTTGCGACGATCTGGACTTAACAGCTCCATCAGCTTCAGGGTCAACTAGTCGCCAATCCAAGGAGGGATCTGATGTTTTGAATTGCCCAGGGTGAAGGATACAAGGAGCCTATCACCGACGACTGGATTAAGTGTGACAATTGCTTCCAATGGTGGCAAGAAGAATCCACAGGTTATGAAGGACAAGGTGTATTTTCTAGTCACTTATATTAGTACATACTCTTTGGCTACATGTCACGTACTCTTACCAAATCGTGCGGCTAAGAGTACGAACGAGCAGTGTCTCACATATGTTGACATATAACGATTGTGTTAAAAGTTAAGCAGCTGTAACTGATATATGTAGTTTCTGAATACAATATAAATACTTTTTATAAGAAAAGTCTGTTTTAACCTTCTCATGTATTACACCAAGACATAAAATACTAAGTGCTTACTCATTCCCAACTTTCGCCTATCCTTGTGTATTCCACACCTATCACTCATAAGTGAACAACTCATAAGTAGGTCACTTGCCTGACAGTATGGAGTTATGTGATGCATTTAAGCTAAGGTACAGCCTGATCAATGATTGTTCTTCACCAATGTGTTGTGTTCCTGGTAACCCGTAGTACATTCAAGTTGCTTTCAACTTGCAGTCCAAGATTTGTATACAGACTTTGACATGCCCAATGGAGCTGTTTTTCCGTTTAACTCACAGTTACTACATTTCCTAAATTACTTTCGTGGGCGAGTATTTTGGGCTAGTTCTTGGTGAACATTCACGAATGTTCAAGGTCATAAACATTCAGGTTGGCTTGTAGCGATATTATCGGCTACCATCTAGGGACAGTAGGTGGTTCTACATTGTAAGATACAGAAACACCATTTCTTCCAATCAAAGGTCGAGTAACAGTGACTTATTTTCTTGCCGCTTAATCAAAATACTGTCATAGTTTGGGAAATGATGTATCACGTACATTTCACACTCGATGCCACCACAATTAGTGCAGCACACATTGATGTATCCAAGGCCGTTTCAAGGGCCAAGCGACCAGACAGCCACTTGGGGCGCCAAGCTGAGGAGGTGCCTAAGGTGCCACAACTGCTAAGATTTCAGTATATAAGATGTGTCATTATTAGTGGCGGCCTCTTGGTGCGCCAAGATGAGACTGGTGCTAGAGACTCCGAAAGGCAAGATTTGTAATACAATGTGTATCACAGTTAGTAACGAAAATTGACACAGGCGAAAATGCATGAGGTAAAAAGGGGAAAGAGGGTTAGGGGGGGGGGGGGTGCAAATGAATGATCATCACTTGTTCTCGAACTGGCCCTCTTTGTGTCATAGCATCAGGTTGTGTATGCTTAAAAGAATAGATGATCAGTTTAAATAGACTTAATTTTATAAGATGCATCGGCAACTGTTTTTGGTGTTGTAAAATCTAATATCATCACAAAGGAGTCCTCATCAAAACGGTTACGAACCATTAGCACTTAGAACTTTATTGTCAATTATTGTGCCGGTTACCACATGCATATGTGTCCATGGTACGGTTAATGTTGTCGAGTGGCATTATGTAAACGTAAATTATTGCATTTTTTGGACCTGTAACCAACCAAATGAACGCCCGTGCCTTATTCCACCTGCTGCTGAGCAAGTATTGCAATTTCTCACCGCGCAACAAGTCGTTGTTCGATAGAGAAATATCCCCATACGTCTCTCTCCGATCTTCCATTAAGTGGGGAAAATAATGCCATAGTAGTGCACTGCAACTTACAATAAATTTACAACTGTTTTATGGTTGGCTGAAACCAAAACTAATAAAAGTAGCATCAGTCTTCAGGAAATGATATTATCTTTACCCTCTCCTAAAACAACTGTCAATACATTTTCTTCTCTGTACGAGAAAAAGGATGAGATTCTCGTCCTTGGAATGCTTCTTTCTTGTACCTTACCCTTTAACCACAAGAGACAATAGAAAATCCCAAGTAACTTTGCGGTACTTGTCTCACATTTGTATAACTTCTGTTGAACCCGTAGGTGATCGTTCTCCATATTGTACATGTTGTCTATTTATTGTCAATTTGGCTGATAATGTTAGGTAACGATGTTCAATGTTTACAACATACTACATACCCATTAAGATCTAAAAATGCTGTGTAGAGAAGCATATCATGAGTAAAAATTAAAATAATTTTGGTGAGCCAAACGTGGTCACAGTCACACTGAATGATTTCATGTCGAAAGTAATGATGCTGTCAATTTTTCGGCCACTTCATTTAATCCAAGTTTCGGGAGCAAACAAAAGACCAAGAACTAAATGTTGATTTGGGAGGATCTGGTTTCTACTCCGTGACTTGCCAACCAGATTCAGGTTTCTGTGATTTTTCTAACATACTGAGGTGATAAAAGTCATGGGCTAGATATATGTGCATATACAGATGGCGTGAGCATTGCGTACACTAGGTATAAAAGGACAGTGCATTGGCGAAGCTGTCGTTTTTACTGAGGTGATTCATATGAAAAGCTTCCTAACATGATTATGGCCACACGAAAGGAGTTAACACACTAGAACGTGAAATGATAGTTGGAGATAGCCGCATGGGACGTTCCATTTCGGAAATCGTTAGGGAATTCAGTATCCACAGATTCAGAGTGTCACGAATGTGCTGACAATACCAAATTTCTGTCATTACCTCTCTTCATAAACAGCGTAATGGCCGACGGCCTTCACATAACGACTAAAAGCAGCGGCGTTTGCGTAGAGTTGTCAGTGCTAACAGACAAGCAACACTACCATGAAATGACGGCAGAAATCAATGACAGTGCTACGAAATTTGGCGTTAATGGACAATGGCAGCACACGACTGAGACAAGTAGTGCCTTTTCTAACAGCACGACATCACCTGCAGAGCCTTACCTGGGCTCGTGACCATATCGCTTGGACCCTAAACGGCTGCAAATCCATAGCCTGGTCACATAAGTTAAAATTTTATTTTGTAAGAGCCGATAATAGGTTTCGAGTGTGGTGCAGACCCCACAAAGCAATGGACTGGTTGGTTGATTTGGTAGAAGAGACCAAACAGCGAGGTCATCGGTGTCATCGGATTAGGGAAGGATGTTGGCCATGTCCTTTCAAAGGAACCATCCCGGCATTTGCCTGAACCGTTTCAGGGAAATCACAGAAAACCTAAATCAGGATGGCCGGACGCAGGATTGAACCGTCGTCCTCCAGAATGCGGATCAAGTGTGCTGACCACTGTGCCACCTCGCTCAATGAAGCCATGTAGTGCCAGTAGTGCTAGTGTCGTCGTAACTGCCGTCTGCTTCAAATCTCCTGTGCAGCAAGCTACGTGAATATAAGTATTAACTGTGTTTTTCTAACTTGTCACTTCTTTTTCCACGTGTTTTTGCTTTTAGGAAGCTTTAATTTTCGAGTACTAGTAATAGTGTTCCATAGATTTCGTGTTTGTTTTGAATATAGTCCAGAGACAGTTAGTGCTTATTTTCATTGTTGCCAAGAAGAAGTGACTAGTAACCACAGTTTAGTCAGCTATCAGCCACCTTTAGTGAATTAGCAGTTTAGTTAAAAGTTGACTACTTAACTCTCTAGAGTAAATTGTTGATTTCTTAGGATGGATAGGATGTGTGACTGCTGTGTACGGACGCAGGAGGAGCTGGTCACTGTTCGCAAACAGCTGAACGTGCTGATGGCCGGGGCAGCCGTCTTCAGGCTGCTGCCTCGGAGTGTAATGGCAGTGGGGAGTCTGGTGCCTCGCATGGTACACCCCAGGTGTTAATGCTTCACCCACGGTCCCTGCTGTCGAGTCATCTTCGCGGGTACTGGGCGCAGTTGGGCCAACCTCTCCCCAAGAGGATTGGCGGGTTCGACTGCCTTAGCGTCGCACGAGGCGGAGGGTCAATGTGGAGGCTGGCCGTGTGGCATTGCCTGCTTCGCCTGTGAATAGACATATAGCCGCTCCTTGAGCAAGGTCCGAACATGAACACGGAGGGAGGGGTTTATTAGTGATGGGGAACTCCAATGTTAGGCGGGTGATGAAGCCCCTTAGGGGAATAGCGGAAAGGTCTGGGAAGAAGCGAGTGTTCACTCTGTCTGCTTGCCAGTGGGTCTCATCCGAGATGTGGAGGAGGCCCCGCCGGCGGCGATAGAGAGCACTGGGTGCACCCGACCGCAAATTAATGATTGCTCATGTCGGCACCAACGACTGGTGCCATCTGGATTCAGAGGTCATCCTCAGGTCATACACGTGGTTGGCGTAGTTGGTGAAGGTGGAAAGCCTCGCACGTGGGGTGCAGTCTGAGCTAACTATTTGTAGTATCGTTCCCAGAACCC
Organism: Schistocerca gregaria; assembly: GCF_023897955.1. Lineage (NCBI taxonomy): Eukaryota > Metazoa > Arthropoda > Insecta > Orthoptera > Acrididae > Schistocerca > Schistocerca gregaria. Next base: position 379,322,318 of record NC_064931.1, read on the forward strand.
TATCGTAGTCCTCTGGTTTGGAGCCAAGTTGAAGGCTCAGACAATTCTGTGGAGATTTCTCGACCTCTGCTATTGAGTAGAGAAATGTAGGGTCCTCCTGAATAGGTCAGGCGTGCACTACACGCAGGGAGAGGACAAGGGTAGCGGAGTACGTGTGGAGGGCACATGTGGGTTTTTTAGATTAGAGAATTCCCTCCCTAGGCCCGACAAGATGCCTCCTGAGACGCGACAAGGTAGCAGTAGGCAAAACGCTACAGGGAATGACAATATTAATGTGGCAATACTAAACTGTAGAAGCGTTTCTAGAATGGTCCCAGAACTGCTCTCATTAACAAACGACCACAATGCCCACATAGTACTAGGGACGGAAAGTTGGCTGAAACCAAATGTAAACAGTAATTATATCCTAACTCAGATTGGAATGTATACCGCAGAGACAGGCTGGACAGTGAAGGGTGAGGCGTGTTTATAGCGATAAAAAGTGCAATAGTATCGAAGGAAATTGAAGAATCCGGTCGCATTGGCCGTGCGGTTCTAGGCACTTCAGTCCGGAACCGAGTGACTGCTATCGCAGTTTCGAATCCTGTCTCGGGCGTGGATGTGTGTGAGGTCCTTAGGTTAGTTAGGTTTAAATAGTTCTACGTTCTAGGGGACTGATGACCTCAGATGTTGAGTCCCACAGTGCTCAGGGCCATTTGAACCATTTGAAATTGACGGAGATCCGAAATGTGAAATAATTTAGGTGAAATTAACGGTGAAAGCAGGCTCAAAAATGGTAACTGGATGTCTCTATAGACCCCCTGGCTCAGCAGCTGTTGTGGCAGAACACCTGAAGGATAATTTGCAAAATATTTCGAGTAGATGTCCCTATCATGTTATATTTCTGGGGGGAGATTTTAATGTACCAGATATAGACAGGGATACTCAAAAGTTTATAACGGGTTGCAGGGACAAAGAATCCAGTGAAATTTTTTTAAGTGCATTATCTGAAAACTACCTTGAGCAGTTAACCAGAGAACCGACTCCTGGCGACACATATTAGACCTTATGGTGACAAATAGACCCGAACTATTTGAAACAGTTGACGCAGAACAGGGAATCAGCGATCATAAAGCGATTACAGCATCGATGATTTCAGACAGAGTACTTGACAGCTCAACACAAAAGTTTTATCTCAAGTACAGATAGTGTTGAGGATCAGTGGACAAAGTTCAAAACCATCGTACAATATGCATTAGATGAGTATGTGCCAAGCAAGATCGTAGGAGATGGAAATGAGCCACCGAGGTACAACGACCGAGTTATAAAACTGCTACGGAAGCAAAGGGAACTTCTCAGCAATCATAAACATAGCCAAAGCCTTGCAGAAAACAAAAATTACACAAAGCGAAATGTAGTGTGAGGAGGGCTATGCGAGATGCGTTCAATGAATTCGAAAGTAAAGTTCTATGTACTGACTTGGCAGAAAATCCTAAGAAATTTTGATCTTACGTCAAAGTGCCCCCCCCATGAACCATGGACCTTGCCATTGGTGGGGAGGCTTGCGTGCCTCAGCGATACAGATAGCCGTACTGTAGGTGCAACCACAATGGAGTGGTATCTATTGAGAGGCCAGACAAACGTGTGGTTCCTGTTGAGGGGCAGCAGCCTTTTCAGTAGTTGCAGGGCCAACAGTCTGGATGATTGACTCATCTGGCCTTGTAACATTAACCAAAACAGCCTTGCTGTGCTGGTACTGCGAACGGCTGAAAGCAAGGGGAAACGACGGCCGTGATTTTTCCCGAGGGCACGAAGCTTTACTGTATGATTAAATGATGATGGCGTCCTCTTGGGTAAAATATTCCGGAGGAAAAATAGTCCCCCATTCGGATCTCCGGGCGGGGACTAGTCAAGAGGATGTAGTTATCAGGAGAAAGAAAACTGGCGTTCTACAGATCGGAGCGTGGAATGTCAGATCCCTTAATAGGGCAGGTAGGTTAGAAAATTTAAAAAGCGAAATGGATAGGTTAAAGTTAGATTTAGTGGGAATTAGTGAAGTTCGGTGGCAGAGGGAACAAGACTTCTGGTCAGGTGAGTACAGGGTTATAAACACAAAATCAAATAGGGGTAATGCAGGAGTAGGTTTAATAATGAATAGGAAAATAGGAATGCGGGTAAGCTACTATAAACAGCATAGTGAACCCATTATTGTGGCCAAGATAGATACGAAGCCTACACCTACTATAGTAGTACAAGTTTATGTGCCAACTAGCTCTGCAGATGACGAAGAAATTGAAGATATGTATGATCAAATAAAAGAAATTATTCAGATAGTGAAGGGTGACGAAAATTTAATAGTCATGGGTGATTGGAATTCGGTAGTAGGAAAAGGGAGAGAAGGAAACGTAGTAGGTGAATATGGACTAGGGCAAAGAAATGAAAGAAGAAGCCGCCTAGTAGAATTTTGCACAGAGCACAACTTAATCATAGCTAACACTTGGTTCAAGAATCATAAAAGAAGTCTGTATCCATGGAAGAAGCCTGGAGATACTGACAGGTTTCAGATAGATTATATAATGGTACGACAGAGATTTAGGAACCAGGATTTAAATTGTAAGTCATTTCCAGGGGCAGATGTGGTCTCTGACCACAATCTATTGGTTATGATCTGTAGATTAAAACTGAAGAAACTGCAAAAAGGTGGGAATTTAAGGAGATGGGACCTGGATAAACTAAGAGAACCAGAGGCTGTACAGAGTTTTAGGGAGAGCATAAGGGAGCAATTGACAGGAATGAGGGAAAGAAATACAGTAGAAGAAGAATGGGTAGCTTTGAGAGATGAAGTAGTGAAGGCAGCAAAGGATCAAGTAGGTAAAAAGATGAGGGCTAGTAGAAATCCTTGGGTAACAGAAGAAATATTGAATTTAATTGATGAAAGGAGAAAATATAAAAATTCAGTAAATGAAGCAGGCAAAAACGAATACAAACTTCTCAAAAATGTGATCGACAGGAAGTGCAAAATGGCTAAGCAGGGATGGCTAGAGGACAATTGTAAGGTTGTAGAGGCTTATCTCACTAGGGGTAAGATAGATACTGCCTACAGGAAAATTAAAGAGACCTTTGGAGATAAGAGAACCACAAGTATGAACATCAAGAGCTCAGATGGAAACCCAGTTCTAAGCAAAGAAGGGAAAGCAGGAAGGTGGAAAGAGTATATAGAGGGTCTATACAAGGGCAATGTACTTGAGGACAATATTATGGAAATGGAAGAGGATTTAGATGAAGATGAAATGGGAGATACGATACAGCGTGAAGAGTTTGACAGAACAGTGAAAGACCTGAGTCGAAACAAGGCCCCCGGAGTAGACAACATTCCATTGGAACTACTGACGGCATTGGGCGAGCCAGTCCTGACAAAATTCTACCATCTGGTGAGCAAGATGTATGAGACAGGCGAAATACCTTCAGACTTCAAGAAGAATATAATAATACCAATCCCAAAGAAAGCAGGTGTTGACAGATGTGAAAATTACCGAACTATCAGTTTAATAAATCACAGCTGCAAAATACTAACACGAATTCTTTACAGACGAATGGAAAAACTAGTAGAAGCCGACCTCGGGGGAAGATCCGTACAAATGTTGGAACACGTGAGGCAATACTGACCCTACGACTTATCTTAGAAGCTAGGTTAAGGAAGGGCAAACATACGTTTCTAGCATTTGTAGACTTGGAGAAAGGTTTTGACGATGTTGACTGGAATACTCTCTTTCAAATTGTGAAGGTGGCAGGGGTAAAATACAGGGAGCGAAAGGCTATTTACAATTTGTACAGAAACCAGATGGCAGTTATAAGAGTCGAGGGACATGAAAGGGGAGCAGTGGTTGGGAAGGCAGTGAGACAGGGTTGTAGTCTCTCCCCGATGTTATTCAATCTGTATATTGAGCAAGGAAACAAAAGAAAAATTCGGAGTAGGCATTAAAATCCATGGAGAAGAAATCAAAACTTTGAGGTTCGCCGATGACATCGTAATTCTGTCAGAGACAGCAAAGGAATTGGAAGAACATTTAAACGGAATGGATAGTGTCTTGAAAGGAGGATATAAGATGAACATCAACAAAAACAAAACGAGGATAATGGAATGTAGTCGAATTAAGTCGAGTGATGCTGAGGGAATTACATTAGGAAATGAGACACTTAAAGTAGTAAAGGTGTTTTGGTATTTGGGGAGCAAAATAACTGAAGATGGTCGAAGTAGAGAGGATATAAAATGTAGACTGGCAATGGCAAGGAAAGCGTTTCTGAAGAAGAGAAATTTGTTAACATCGAGTATAGATTTAAGTGTCAGGAAGTCATTTCTGAAAGTATTTGTATGGAGTGTAGCCATGTATGGAAGTGAATCGTGGACGATAAATAGTTTGGACAAGAATAGAATAGAAGCTTTCGAAATATGGTGCTACAGAAGGATGCTGAAGATTAAATGGGTAGATCACATAACTAACGAGGAAGTATTGAATCGGATTGGGGAGAGGAGAAGTTTGTGGCACAACTTGACCAGAAGAAGGGATCGGTTGGTAGGGCATGTTCTGAAGCATCAAGGGATCACCAATTTCGTATTGGAGGGCAGCGTGGACGGTAAAAATCGTAGAGGGAGACCAAGAGATGACTACACTAAGCAGATTCAGAAGGATGCAGGCTGCAGTAGGTACTGGGAGATGAAGAAGCTTGTACAGGACAGAGTAACATGGAGAGCTGCATCAAACCAGTCTCAGGACTGAAGACCACAACAACAACATGTCAAAGTGGTAGGTGGATCAAAACAAAATGTCCAGACACCTTGTGGCGAAGATGGTACTGAAACAGACGATGGCAGACTAAAGGCCGAAATAGTAAATGTCTTTTTCTAAAGCTGTTTCACAGAGGAATACTGCACTGTAGTTCCTGCTCTACATTGTCGCACAAATGACAAAATAGTAGATATCGAAATAGATGACAGAGGGCAAGAAAAACAATTAAAATCGGCGAAAAGAGGAAAGGCTGCTGGACCTGATGGTATACCAGTTCGATTTTACACAGAGTACGCGAAGGAACTTGCCCTCCTTCTTGCAGCGGTGTGCCGTAGGTCTCTATAAGAGCGTAGCGTTCCAGAAGACTGGAAAAGGGCACAGGTCATCCCCGTTTTCAAGAAGAGACGTCGAACAGATGTGCAGAACTATAGACCTATATCTCTAACGTCGATCAGTTTTAGAATTTTGGAACACGTATTGTGTTCGAGTATAATGACTTTTCTGGAGACTAGAAATCTACTCTGTAGGAATCAGCATGGTTTTCAAAAAGACGATCGTGTGAAACCCAGCTAGTGCTATTCGTAGACCACACTCACATAGCCATAGACATGGGTTCCCAGGTATATGCCATGTTTCTTGACTTCCGCAAGGTGTTTGATACAGTTCTCCACAGTCGTTTAATGAACAAAGTAAGAGCATGTGGACTATCAGTCCAATTGTGTGACTGGATTGAACAGCTCCTAGATAACAGAACGCAACATATCATTCCCAATGGAGAGAAGTCTTCCGAAGTGAGAGTGATTTCAGGTGCGCAACAGGGGACTGTCGTAGGACCGTTGCTGTTCACATTGTATATAAATTACCTTGTGGATAACATCGGAAGTTCACTGAGGGTTTTTGCGGATGATGCTGTAGTATATCGAGAGGATGTAACAAAGGAAATCTGTTCTGAAGTGCAGGAGTATCTGCAACGAATTGACGCATTGTGCAGGGAATGGCAATTGAACCTCAATGTAGACAAGTGTCATGCGTTGCGAATACATAGAAAGAAACATGCTTTATCATTTAGCTACAATATAGCAGGTCAGCAACTGGAAGCAGTTAATTCCATAAATTATCTGGGAGTAATGGAATGACCATATAAAATTAATCGTCGGTAAAGCAGATGCAAGACTGAAATTCATTGGAAGAATCCTAAGAAAATGCAGTCCGAAAGCAAAGGAAGTAGGTTACGGTAGACTTGTTCGCCCACTGCTTGAATACTGCTCACTGGTGTGGGATCCATACCAGACAGGGTTGATAGAAGAGATACAGAAAATCCAACAGAGAGCAGCGCGCTTCGTTACAGGATCATTTAGTAACAGCGAAAGCGTCACGGAGATGATAGATGAACTCCAGTCGACGAATCTGAGAGACAGACGCTCAGTAGCTCGGTACAGGCTTTTGTTGAAGTTTCGAGAACATACCTTCACCGAGGAGTCAAGCAGTATATTGCTCCCTCCTACGTATATCTTGCGAAGAAACCAAGAGGATAAAATCAGAGAAATTAGTGCCCACAAGGTCATCAGTCCCTAAGCTTACACACTACTTAACCTAAATCATCCTAAGGACAAACACACACACCCTTGCCCAAGGGAGGACTCGAACCTCCGCCAGGGACCAGCCACAAAGTCCATGACTGCAACGCCTCGGACCACTCGACTAATCCCTCTTCTTGTCTGTCCTAGTTGTTGTTCCTTCTTTTTTAGTCTTAGAATAGATAATTTTACTGTAACCTTTTTGCAGTGAAAAAAGGTACCTCACTGCACAAGTCACATGAATCAGATGACCGGGGGTAGGTGTTTTTCTTTCTTGATACCGGTTTGTAAAAGTCTGCAACAGAGGCGTAAGATGGGATGCTTTTTACTGTCGGATATTTTATTGTGTTATAGAAGGAATTTCACAGTTTCTAAAAGATTATTTCATGTCAGATTACTATGGCAACTATCTGGGCTTCGTAAACACGACTGTAGTTCCAATATAGTGAATGTAGAAATAAATAGAAAACAAACACCTCTAACGGCGTAATGGCTATAATTACATGGGGCTCTGTTAGGTGGCAGTAGGCCTAAATCCAACAAATACTGCGCTGAAGCACGAAACAGATGTTGTTAGCTTGCTGACACAGTATTTTATGGTCTGGAACTTCTTACGTGTTGATGAATATTATACATGTCCAAACATGGCATTGTTGAATTTTTTGTGCAGTATACTGGATTTCGGTGCCTGGAGGAGGCTGAATGGTTCGTTTCAGGAACTGTTTAATACACTGGAGACTACGACGATGGGTGGCACTCGCGAGCACGTCGGTTTCTATGTTGTAGCGACGGCTTGGGTGAGGATTGTGCCATAGCCTACTGTGCTACTGAACTAGTGGCTGGAAATTGGACTACAGTGTAGGTATGACATTTCTGGTCTCATTTTATTTCAAACCAGTATTTAGGATTATTAATTTGACTTCTTTATCTTTGTTTGGGTTCACTGTTCGAAATAAGTTAAATACGGTCACAGCAAGACCAACATCTCTGACGAAAACCGGTGAGATACAAGAACTGAAATAACGTAATATACTTCTCGAAATAACTTACTACGTAAAAAAAGTGTTACGGAAATGTTTTCAAATATTACTCTTTTTAACTTATTTGTTTCCGTTTACTTCGGTTGTTATGTGACCCACGTAGTGTTCACTACAACGAGCGCCAAATTTTGTTTTGTATCTGCAACCTAACGTCTTAACAATTGAAAAACAAACGACTGACCCTTAACTGTCACATCATTTTTCTACGTAGAGGCAAATCTGGTAGGCTGATGCTTTCATAGCAGGTCAACAGCCATAATACAAACCGTAGGTTAATGTACAGTGTCGCCAAACTGTAAGAATAATGGAGACGGAGATTCGCTCTGACAAATACGTTCGACACAACATGCCGAGGTACGTTAGTTTTCTCAAATTATACTTATATTTAACTACTTACTTCATAAATGTAATCGTAACGGGAAAAACTATCAAGAAAACAGTGTTCAGTCATAATTTTGCTTACTGGAAAATAATAGTTTCTCCAAACAACATAGAAATTTTCATTTCATTTTTTACATTTATTTACTCATCATTCTTTTAGCAAAATGTTCCTACTATGTAACATAACGAAGGTATCTGAATCATTTGGTGTCTTTAGAACAGAAATGATTCTGCAAATATACCGTGTAATATTACCATATTTCATACATGGAGTGCTTTCGTACATTCCTCCTTCGATACTTGAAGGAAGCTCCATCTGAGAAAAATTGCTTAGAATATTAAGGTTTCTTTAAAAGTTAACTTTAATACGCTGCGCTTCTTCACTACTTACGGGTACTGTGACGGAAAGAGTCTCAATGATAATTGTTGATTCCTCCAATTAGAAAGGTGTAGTTGTAGTCAAGTCAACTGCTAATTACGTCTCGTGAACATTATTTAATTTTTGTAAAAATAACCGTTTCACTTACAAACGGGTGTGCTCTGGTTACTTACGAGGTGCTCTGGGCTACTTTTGCTCAGTGTTACCACTGCTTCTTTCAAAATTTAAAAATTTATAAGTTAGCAAGAGAAAGAATAGCTCATTTCTTCACAGTGGCAGCATTTCTTATAAAATCAAACAATGTTCGTGTAGAATGTCAGAAGATCTCATAGTACTGTAATTAGAACACATTGCAGCATCGGGTTCAGTTACGAGGGTTGCACTAGGTATCAAAATCTTCTGTTAGCTTTAGTGTTAAGTCGAACTTTTTCAGTCTCAGTTTATATTACACTACTGACCTTTTTTTAATAACTTCACACTGCTTAATGTTGTACATGTCGTAACATTAATTATAGTACTGAATAAATGGTTCATAATATTGTGCCATTACAACACTGTGAGAAACCATAAGATACCTCCAAAATTTTCCTTCCCAGACCAGCTTTATTATTTCCCACACCATGTGACAGTTAACACCTGACACCGCTATACAGTAGCCAAAGAGCTATGTAACTAGAAAAATTAACGATTAAAAATGTCCCACATATTTCCCAAACATTAAAGTACCACATTGACCACTTATAACCCCTGATTCGACTAACCCTTTGATCTACAGAATCTCATTCACGAACCAATGATGTGCTTCCCGTCTTGTCCACATGTTTTGAATTTTCATAGTTCTTACCACACTTACATTTCATAACTATTATAGCTCTGTTGTATGACAAATATGAAGCAAGAGATAATATTGGTGCTGTTATTACATGTAACTGAAATGAACCTGTAGTAATTGGAAACTGAAAATCGTTCTCCTTTAATGAAAACATTTCACATTTTAAATTTCTGAAGTTATGTTATATAAACCTACATAATTGATGCTCGCATGTACAAATGTGGTATAGTGTAATAATTGTTGTAAATGTGATGAGAATGAAACAGCCTCTGCCCTACATTGAAACACAGGCTATACTAAATGCTAAATATGGTTTTTAAAAAAAAGGACTTCTGTAGAATATACTTGCATTGTCCAAGATTACAAATTGGAAAATGCTTCCTTCTTTTCCTTGTCCGTTTTTGAGGACTATTGTACCACCCTTGTGCGCTCCACTGTCTGATAACACAAACAACTTGTAATACAGAAAATATCTCTGTCATACTATGGGTCCATTTATTGAAAGTGTAGTAAATATTCTTTATACCTGAGCTTTTTTTCTGACCACTTGTGTCATTTCCTTTTGTACCTGTGAGTAGGAGATAACTTAGGTAGTTTGACAGAAAATGATAAATGTTTGCAATTTGTATATATGAAGAGCATAGGACAATCAGTTCGTACAGTGCCAACTAACAAAACGAACAAGTCATGTATTGGAAATTAAAATAAATTGTTGAGGTGTTATCATATACTGCTTTCATGAACTAAAAACTAATGTTCTGTGTTGATGTTCTTTGAATTTCTACGTACGGTTTTATTATTTGCAGTGGCTTTGTGCAGAGCTTTGGGGAATCAGTCCGGCGCAGTCTTAAGGGAATTGAAATTATGGATAAGTTTCCTGGAGATGTCGGTACTTTACTTACAACAAACTTCCGAGTGTTCTGGTATTCTGAGACCAACGCTGGTCGTAATGTATGTGAGTATCTTGCTTTATAAAGTGGGTGCCAGAGGATCACATTTCCCTGTCTATTCATATGCTACATTAAGCAGAGCCTAGTATAATACCAAATATTATCTCATATTAATATGGAAGTCTCCATTATGTTTGAGGAAAGTGAAGAACTGGTGCCTACTTTAGCTGCTGTCTGTATGTTCCTTTGTACTTCATTTATATGTATGTATCTGCAATCATGTCAAATGATAACAAATATGTGCTGCTTGTAAGAATCGTACTATGTGATCACAATAATTTGACTCAATATCAAATTTTGCACTTCTTATTTTCCATGAAGCAACTATCTGACATGTTAGCACAATAATTATATGTTAGCTATGCTCTCTTAATATGAGAAAATGTACTTTGTGCAATACACAGTACAACTTTATGTGTAATGTCAGTGGATGTGTTTGCACATGAATTTACATATGTATTAGAATGGACTGAAATGTGGTGAGACTGGTCATCTTTAAAAGAATGCTGTGGTGTATGTGCTTGCTGGCTAGTTGTGTTTTCATCTTTAAGGGAACCAGTAAGATTAGATTGAAAATTGCACCATTACTAAAGACAGGCAGGATCTAAATAAATATTGAGATGCTGAAAATGATTTATGAATCCTCACCCAGGCCAAAAGTTTCTAAGTTCATGTGATATATACATGCCACACACCTAATAATAGTGCAATGGAACTTGGCACAGCTGTCAATGAAACCACGCATATCACCCCAGGAGTGCATAACCACTCAATATTCAAAACATAAAACCAACAAAGCTTACAAATAGGTTTTTGGTTCATCTGTGACAGATCTCGGCAATAAATTGTGAATCAAGGTAGTTATTATTATAGGAATTTAAAGGTACTAGCACTTTTACTTTGTCACATACCAGTTGAGGGAAATAGAAGTCATCTGGGCTCAAGAGAATTTTGAGTTTGAAAGTAATGTAAATAATTTTTAGTCATACAAAAAGGAGACAGTTTAGTGTAATTTTCATAAAGGAATTTGTCAGAAAAGTTATTTAAAAATGCTGTGAGCCACTTACAGTCTAGTATCAGTGAAAAACCTCTCTACTCGGCTGTCTTGGATTATAGCACCTCCATAGGGCCTATATTATTTTTCATACAACATACATAATCCTGTTCACTTGTAAGTTATATTGTACTTTGTGCTCACTGTGAAGAGTGTGCCAACACTGATGCCATTAACTGCAGGTTCACATTGTTTTGCAAATTTGTTCAAAACCATACTCATGAATCTTTTTTACAATTCCAATTTTTATTTCATTAGCACACCTCCACTCTGACAGGCATTTATAAAATTATTGAATGAGTAATAAAATTTTTACGTGCCTTTGTATTACCTGTATGGATAACTGTTGCTATAAAAGTGATTTGAATATGTCACTCATAATATTCTGGAAAATCCATGGCGAAATAGCAACAGTACTACAAGAAAGACAGATTGTTACTCACCATATAGAGGAGATGTTGGTTCGTAGACTGGCCCAACAAAAAGACAGGTATACACATGAGCTTTTGGCCAAAAGCCGTTCTAAGGAATACACTACACATACAAGTGAACACAACTCACACACATATCACAACTGTTTCTCACCACTGAGAACTCAGTGGCCAGAGGCAGTGGTCATGTGTGTGTTAGCTGTGCTTGTGTGAATTTGTGCTGTCTACTTTAGAAGGAGGTCTTTTGGCTGAAAGTTAACATTTTTAGCACTCATAACATTCTACTAGATGAGTTATATTGTTATGCAGTAGATGGACATTTTGTTCTTATTTAAAAAACAATATGAAGAAAGATACTGTAGGCCTTTCGAGTAATTCTCAAAATGACACTGCATCATTTGTTTGGGGAGGAACTACAGCCAGAATTCCAATGGTTTTCATCATTATTTACTCTTAATTTCTGTTATTTCTTCTAATGGAAAATTGAATACATTTTAAAGAAAAGTATTGTTGTCAAAGTCAGAGGGGAAACATCAACAGAGAAAATGACGTTTTTTCATTTGTGGAAGTTTGTAACTAATGTTGTGCAAACAGGCTGGCTGTGAACCTTTGGGACTGCAAGGCTAATCCTCTTACAAAATGTCATTATCATCCAGTTTCCAAATGATAGATTGTAAGAATATAAAATAACAAACAAGGAAGAATTTTTCAAATTCTTTGATGTCCATACTGATGAAATTGCAACTGGGAAATCCCTATAGTAGGCCTGAAAGGTCGTGTAGCCCCTGTTCATTTCCCACATGAATAACTGCCAATTTTTGGCATGTAGGTATTCGCTTCTTTTTCAGGAATAAATTTCATTTGCAATGATAATTTATGGTAATTACTTACTTCGGCAAAACACAGCTGATTGTACCACAGGATCATATATCGATTTAAGTGTGGATTTGACATATTTACATCTTGTAGGCATTGATTTAAGCAGTTGTGAGTAAGAACCACAGCTGCAGAGTACATTTGTTAACTGATGAACTTTGTCATCAGCTGTATTTATTAGAGTGTCAGAAGTAAAAATATTGGCAAAATCTATTTTAGAATTAAATATTATGTACTCTACCTTGTAGAGAAACAGCCTATCACCCACAATTAGCAATATGCTTGTACCCAAATCTCTTCGATCAATCATCCATAGAATAAAATGCCCGTCTAACAGCAACATTGATTTCAAATGTTGTATGAAGCTATTTCTCCTTACAAACTTCTAATGAACAATTAACCAACTTCATTAATAACAGAAATATATAGCCAGCCAGCAGGTCTAGATTTTATAATTGTCAGCTTATGAACATCTACCTGCACCAGTTTATGAGATCTAGACATAAACACACTGTTTGCACTAATAACTCATTTTGTTACCTTCATGACATTTGTATGCTCACTGCTTACATAATGGCTGACACTGCTAGTATGTGCTGCAGTACTGTATATGCTAATAGCTTTTGCAAACCATCCACATACTGATATTTACTTTCACATACTGATATTGTATTTCTTGAAATATGTATGTTATGACACCTTATTTACAGCAACATCTGTCAAACAATTCCACTTATAGCACTACATTCATTAATATGATTGATTGATACGGCTCTGTTTTTAACAGCCGTTTCCTTTAACACAGTACATGAGCCCAGAACATCCCTTCCTAAAATAGGTTTGATTTACCTAGGTCCGTATAATGCTCTTGTGCTTTTCTATCTTTTCCAGCCATTCCTCTCCCCATGACTTTTTTCTCTTTCTCTATGAATTAATGTTCATCCTCATGATCTTCCTTCCCTTCTTTTCTCTGCTGCCTCCCATATATTACATGACGCTCAAAATTAATATTTTCATTTTCTCATAAGTGATGTGGTTGACTACTACAAATTCAAATCAGGGACATGCAGGAAATGACGAATTGTTGACATTCTATGTCAGTTTACATGTGTACTTGAATGTACAAGACTGTAGATGATGTGTCACTGTACACTCTCCTAAGTTCAAGATGGACAATGTATTGAACAGTTCCTATACAGAACGAGCTCTGCTTTGTAAAACATTAAAATGATCTATGCAACATTTAACTAAGTAACTAAAATAGAATTTATTTTACTATACAGAAACAATATTATTACACTACTATACATCCTGTTTGTTTTGTAAAAAAAATGTAAACATGTATCTGATATATTATTGTATGCAATAGTAAATAAATAAATATAATGACATGCTCTTGTCTGTATATTTTGAATATTTTGCCTGTTCCAAGATTAACATTCATTGCCCTATTACCTTTAAGACACTTAATACAGTTTTGATATAAATTTCTGAAATAATTTTGCCTTTCAGCTATTGGCTTTGGGAAAGTGATTGCAGTTGGAAGACAGAAAATATATTGTGTAAGTTAAGTTCTTTTCTGCAAAATACACATTCATGTTAATAATTCTATCTGTCTGTCTTTCTCCACATATTTCTAGATCATGTGACAGCTGTCAAAATCATTTAGGAGCCATTACTCTTTATATTTCTTAATTTGAATGTCAGTATTCTGCACTCTCAGGTACACGAGCTACAATGAACTAGAAAGCTGAAAACAGATGTCTTATCTTCACATTATTACAGAGATTCTTATAGTAAATGCATTGTGCACCTACTCATTGTAGTAAACATTGCCCTCATTAAGGACATGTTTGAAATCACTTTTGAATAAGCATAGTCTGTTTGTTTCTCCTGTGTAATGCATGTCTTAACAATTTTTTCCAGAAATATTTAGTCTTTTGTCTCATGCAACAATACATTCTGGTGCATTTTCATCTTAGACTGTCCTAGTAGCATTTATATCCATAACTTTTACATTGCTTCCTATTAGTGAGAGAGATTGCCACTGAAATATTTGTTGTTACTGCCACTGCTCAGAATAATACTTTTCTCAATTTCTACATGCTCTAGCAACAACCCATAAACATTCAGCTGTACATCATAAATTTGAATTATGTTACACTTACAGTTTCTTTAGTTTTTGACATTTGAGGAATTCTGTGATGTGAGATTGGCTGCCAGTGCTATGTAGTTTTTACTGAAAATTTTACTGACTTTGTTTGGCTCCAAAATTTCTTGGCCTTTCTTTCTCAGAGTTGTACTTCCATGAGTGTGACAGAGCTTCCATTTAATTTTATGTTTTTGTAATTCAAATCCTTGCCACACTATCACATATTTCAATACCAATTTTGAAGTACTGTAACTTAGCCACTCTTATTGATCTGTTTTACAGTTTCTCAAATTTCTTTTGGTAATTCTCTTTAGTGGCTTGGTTTTAGTCAGTTCTTAATTAACCTTACTTTTCTCATACATCACGTATCAATAACTCTTGAGTTATTGCTGAATCATGCAGGGTTTTTTACTTGCATTTCTAGTTACTGATTATTGATTCAATCATGTAGGTGTCTGTCAATTGAACTATCTTTCAGTGTAATAATATTAATGTCCTTCATGACTATTAAGTATGAGAATTTCTTCAGAGCCTTTTGTAGCATCATGCCCAGTTGCTTTAGAAACAACCCACTCCTGTGCTTGGAGATCTATATGGTTCTATTAGCAAATACAGCCGTTCTTGTATCGTCATCTCTATAGCAGACACTTCATAATACATTTCTGCACGGTTCCACATGTCAGTGGTATCCTATCCTCTACTTTCCTAATAGTATATATTGCTACTCCACCCCATCTGTGTTACAATATGCTGTGAGAAGCAGGAGTTTCATAACCATAAATGCTGTAGTTAATTTTTTTTGTCTCTCACTCTCAGTCCATGCTCAGTCATGATTTATATACTTGTCAGAAATAAAAGGTATTAAGAAAACGTATTTGAATACTTAAATAGAAAATCAAAACACTCTTCTACCAACTTTGATAACACTCATAGCTAATCAAAATATGCGGTCTGTTTATTGGCACAAGGAATGCTAGCCACTCAGCCCTCATCTCCTATAGTTATTATTATTTGGTTCATGGCCACACCATATTTTGGTTCAGTGAAATGTTCAGGATGTCCTTAAATCACAAGAATCTGTTTCTAAATCTGAAGTAGCATAATAATTCATTATTTTGACAACTGTGTATGCAATTTTGACTATACATAAGGTACATACTGACTAACCACAGGTCTTTGAAGCCATCTGCGTCATGCCTACAGGATGAGCTATTCGTATTTGTTTGTTCTATTAACACTTTGAGGTCCAACGAATTAGAAAGCTTTTTGGATTAGAAAACCACCCATTTATGCCATTATTTAAAATGTTACTGGTGCCTTTGTGTTTGCCTATCTTAAAGGATAATACATGCTAAAAATATCACACTTGAAGATTTATTTTTCATATTGATTTCAGTTCTTTCATACAATAGCTGTATTACAATAAAGATGGCAGAAATTATAGTTATCGTTACAAAAAAGGAAAAATTTCGAACCTAACTGATTTTTTTATGGAAATGTCTGAAGTATTCTGTCATGCAAAGAGGTGTGTATTAATCAGTATAATACTACATTGTTCTTTCCTGCTTGCTTCGCAAGGAAATTGTGTCCTCTCCTCAAAACAAGTTTTGGAATCCAGTCATATGTTGAATGGGGGAATTCATCATACGTGTTATCTGTAAAAAAGAAGAGCTTTAGACAGGTAAAACAAAATGAATCTGTAAATAAAATAGCAATGTCTGTAGCAACAGTATCAGTGATGAAGAATTGCAGCAAACTGCACCTAACCTTAATATGAATCTTCTTTAGACTGCTCCCGCTTAGATATTTCTCCCTTCAATACAGAATCATGAAATTCTCCCCCCCCCCCCCCCCTGAGGTTCCAAATAATCTTGATAAACAGGAGGTGTTATTTTGAAAGATTACAACATAAAACAAAACCCAATGAGTACACACACAAAACTCACAACAACACAGGCACACACTGGCTCAGTCAGTCACAACAACTTCTATGTTTTCTACTCTTTGTTCTGAATGTATTCCAGAAATTGACAATAGAAGACATCACCTGAGAATGGGTGGGTACCAAGAAGGCTGTATGTTGTTCTCATACAAAATATGTGTGATATGAATCTCCCTATCTCAGTGAGTAACTTAATATAAAATTGACAGTCCAGCATTTAGTTCATGTGCAGTAATGGAACTTGTCCTGACTTTTATTCCTCCAACAAGTCTTTCAATTCTTTGTGTAGGCAACATGAATTGACAACAGATTGGTCAGAATCCATTTTAAACTTCAGGTGTATATAATACTAGCTGGTCGACTTAGTTAAAGTGTAAGATAAAGTAGAGTCTGCAGTTTGATGCAGAATTTTGTTTATTTCTGAAAAATGGAAGATGAACATCACTAATATGTAGATAAGAGGAAATAAATTGGTTTAACACTATTCCATTTGTAATTTTTGCATCAATGATGTTAAGTGGTTTTTCACATATTATATTCAGAAAAAATTAAATATTTAAACCAGTATGCAGATGAGATAAATTTGCTAAAGTAATGATTGATATAAACGCAGTTTTTTTACCTTTCATCCATCTTGGTTCAACAATATAAAGAAACTCACCAACTAGTAGAAATTTCTGTGTGTAATATGTACAGGATAGGGTCTCCCATCATTCCTGATGACACTACCATTATGTCAGGGTTTTATATCTGTGCACGCTATGTACAAATTTTTGTCTATTATTTTACTGCAGTTATTTATTCAAGCTATTGCCTTACCTCACACTACATCAGTTTCTCCATATAGCCTCTAGCGTACCTCCATTTTCTCAACTATATTGGTCTCTACTACATTTGTTGAGTACTAGCAAAATAGTGTAATATTTATCATCTAATGCACAATACTTTTGATGTCTCAAGTTTGAAATATAATATTATTCAGTGATGAATAATAATAATAAGTAACATTGCACATGATTATTTTGTTACTTTTATGGATTTTAGGTATGTCTTGTAACTGTAAATTTCATTTAACAGGGTGAACCAGATGAAACACAAGTGTTGCGTTTACTCACATATGATAGCCCATTCCACAGAGAATATGTGTTCAAAAATGCTAATGATGTGTATAATCTATATCATATTAAAGTACTTCCAGATATTTTTAGGTGAGTAATATTGTGTATTGTATGCTGAAGGTATATCATCATCCTTGTATAACCTTTTTTCTGATGTTTAACATTTAGTCCACCTGGAAAATATTCATATTAAGGACTCTATGAACATTTAAAACCTTTTTTATTATTCTTTAAACTTGTAGTGTTACATATGTTGAATCAGAAGCATTTAATTAGGATATAACTTACAAACTTCTTTATTAACCATTGTTTATGAGTCTCCATTTACTTGTCTGAAGAGGAACACCGAACATCAAAAGCATTATCTCTACTGTCATCATGTCTTAATAATATCACAAATTAATACTTCATATTTTTCCAGTCTACTATAAGTGCACCATGTTCTAGACTATCAACAATGGTAAGTTATGTCACCAACTGATTGATACTTGTGAAAATTTGTGATACTGAATGATGACTTAGGATATACATATTACAGAATTTCCCAAACTGCACAAAAATTCAAAAACATAATGAAGCTGCATACTTTAGATCCTTATGAACTTTCCAAACCATTACTGCAGCATCATTTATTTATTATTTATTTTATTTCTTACACCATGGATCCAACGGTGGTAATTTCACATGGCTGTAGTGTGTGTCAGTTTTTACATTGCCAGTGACAAGTACTTATACACTATGTTCACACATAAAGATTAGAAAGTTACGTAACTACTATAATGATACATAACACAATATGATGAAATGAGAAACCTTTGGCCTACAGATTACAAAGTATAAAACATAGTAAATTAAATGTGGAAAGGTCATATAACCCAGAGAGTTAAATATAAGCAATTAACACTAAAAGAGTTACATATGTGGCAAGAATGTACAGTTTAATGTTCAATTTATATGCTAATACATCTTATTTTGTGTTGAGGCAGTTCCTCTCTGTGTTTCATAAACTCTTCCAAACTGTAAAAAGACATGGCTAAAATTGCCTGAGAAGCTCTTTGAATGTAGATTTGTTGCCTATTTCACATTTGATTTCTGGAGGAAGAGCATTAAATAACTTTATACCAAAGTACTGTACACCCTTCTGCACAACCTTCAAATTTTTACCTTCAGTGTGGAAATCATGTTTCCTCCTTGTGTTGTACTGATGGTATTGACTGTTACATTTGTATAAATCAGTGTTTTTACTTATGAAACACATAAGTGAATATATGTAACGAGAAGTAGTTGTACGAAATCCCAGACTCTGGAATTGGCTTCTGCAACTTCATCTAGGGTCTACACCACACATCACTCTTACGACACGCTTCTGAGCAATGAATATTTTCTTTGCAAGAGGTTGATTCCCCAGAAAATAATTCCATACAACATCGAAGAATGGAAGTATCCATAGTATGCTGCTTTTTTAATGCTTAAGTTTGCGCTATCAGAGATGATTTGCATTGCAAAAATTGAAGAGCTGAGTCTGTTGTAAAGATCTAAAATGCTATGGGACCAGTTTATTCTACAGTCAGTCTTCACGCCTAGAAACTTTGTTAATTACACTCTTTCTATGACCTGTGTGGCATATTTAACAATCATTTCTTCCTCAGTTTTGGCAGGTGGGATGAACTGAATATAATCAGTCTTACTAAGGTTTGACCATTTGCAGTAAACCATTTCCTTAAATCTATAATATTAACAGACTCTTGGACGTTTTCCCATTTATGACCATTAACCATTGTGTTCGTGTCATCTGTGAAGATGCTAAAATTACACTGTATCATGGTAGAATAGGGTAAATCATTTATAAATAACAGGAACAAGCAGTAAAGGCCCAGGAACTCCACAATTTATTTCTTTCCATTCTGATGAAATCATTCCACCACACAAATTGTGTGACTTATCTAAGGCTACTTTCTGTTTCCTATCTGTCAGGTATGGTTGAAAACAGTTGTTTGCCACACCACTTATTCCTAGATGGTCTGCCTTCAGTAATAGTATTTGGTGATTCACAGTGTCAAAGCCTTCAGATAAATCACAAAATAACCCTGTTGTCACCATTTTCTCATTTTGAGATTCCAAAACCTTATCTATAAAGCCATATATAGCTTGTGCAGCTGACAGACCTTTCCAGAAACCAAACTGATGTTTGTTAAGGGTATTGAATTTGTATAGGTGTTCTAAAATTCTAGCATACATAAATTTTTCTAGTACCTTTGAAAATACAGTCAGGAGAGATATTAGTCTGAAATTTGTATCACCAGTTTTCTCCTCTTTCTTAAAGAGAGCCTTCATGTTAGCATACTTTAGTCTATCAGGAACAATTCCTTGTTGCAAAGAGGCATTGAAAATAAAACACAGTATACCACTTACAGACGTACAATACTGTTTTAACAATTTGTAGAAATATTGACTACTCCACAGGAGTTCTTGGTTTTCATGGAGACAATTTTTCTTTCAGTTTCTGATACTGTAATAGGTCTAATATGCATTTGAATGATTATCCTAGGGACATCATTTTGTACAAAGTCTGTGATCTCAGGATTTTGAACAAGATTCCCTTTGTGTTTAATTTTTAAGTTTTCTACAAGTCATTTTTTATTGTTCCCTGTCTCCTTGCTAACTATTTGCCAGACAGTCTTCATTTTATTATTGTAGTTATCAATTTCTTTTACATAATACAGTGCTTTTGATGTCTGAATTATCTTCTTTAGGATTTTACAATACATTTTATCATGGATAATAACTTCTCTGTCCCTGGACCCTCTGGTTGCAATATAAAGTTTCCTGTTACATTTACATGAGACTCTAACACCCTTTGTGATCCATGGCTTCTTCATGGATCTTTTTATGAAAAGCTTCTTCAAAGCAGGATAGGAATTCATTTATGAATATGTTAAACTTTGTATCAACATAATCTACTCTGTGCACTGAATTCCAGTATTCATGCTGCAGCTCATGAATAAAAATTTTCAGGGACTCTTTGTTCATAGGTCTGATTGCCTTGCAGGATGGGACTGTTTTCTTGAGAGGTCTATAGTCATGTAGAGGGAGGAGTTGTCCATCATGGTCTGGTATGCCATTTAAGATTGGGATGACAATGAAGTTCTCGTATAAACTTACATCTAAAAAGATATTGTCTATCAGAGATTGACAGTGAAGCGCGATCCTAGTAGGAAAGTCAACCCCTGATGTAAGATTGTAGGAACTCTGCAAATTCTGGAGCTCTACTTTGTTGTTGCATTTGATTACAAAGTTGACATTAAAGTTCCCAAGTAAAATAATGTCATTATTTTTTTTAAAAAAAATACACTTGATGGTAACAATTTGAACTGCACCATAAAGACTATGAAATTGGTTCCTGGTACCCTGTAGACTGTAACCACTAATAATTTTCAACCATTTAATGTCACTTCTACTGCACATATTTACAACTGTTGGTCAGTGCAATATTTCCTTACATCTACATATATAAAATTAAGTTACTTTTAATGAAAATAGCTACTCCACCATTTCCCATGCTATCTCCACAGTAGGAGGTGGCAAGGCTGTAACTGTCTACAGGGTGGTCCATTGATAGTGACCAGGCCAAATATCTCATGAAATAAGCATCAAACGAAAAAACTACAAAGAACGAAATCTGTCTAGCTTGTAGGGGGAAACCAGATGGCACTATGGTTGGCCCACCAGATGGCGCTGCCATAGGTCAAATGGATATCAACTGCATTTTTTAAAATAGGAACCCACATTTTGTATTAACTATTCGCGTAGTACGTAAAGAGATATGAATGTTTTAGTTGGACCACTTTTTCGCTTTGTGAGAGATGGCACTGTAATAGTCACAAACATATAAGTACGTAGTATCATGTAACATTCCGCCAGTGTGGACGGTATTTGCTTCATGATACATTAAAATGGACCATTTACCAACTGCAGAAAAGGTTGATTTCGGGTTGATGTATGGCTATAGTGGTCAAAATGCCCAACGGGCATGTGCTATGTAAGCTACTCGGTATCCTGGACAACATCATCCAAGTGTCTGGACCGTTCGCCGGATAGTTACGTTATTTAAGGAAACAGGAAGGGTCCAGCCAC
The DNA here is from genome assembly GCF_023897955.1 of Schistocerca gregaria. Lineage (NCBI taxonomy): Eukaryota > Metazoa > Arthropoda > Insecta > Orthoptera > Acrididae > Schistocerca > Schistocerca gregaria. The sequence goes on from NC_064931.1 coordinate 379,343,950, forward strand.
ATCTGAAATGTCAACCACAACCTGCAACAAATGATGATGCCCAAGTAGGTGTTTTATCTGCTGTCGCGGCTAATCTGCACCTCATAAGCAGACAAACTGCACAAGAATTGAGAATCTCAAAAACGTGGGTGTCGAGAATGCTACATCAACATTGATTGCCCCCGTACCATATTTCTATGCACCAGGAATTGCCTGATGATGACTTTGAACATCGTGTACAGTTTTGACATTGGGCACAAGAGAACTTACAGCATGATGACAGATTTTTTGCACACGTTCTATTTAGCGACGAAGCGTCATTCACCAACAGCGGTAACGTAAACTGGCATAATATGCACTATTGGGCAGCAGGAAATCCACAATGGCTGCGACAAGTGGAACATCAGCAATCTTGGGGTGTTAATGTATGGTGTGGCATTTTGGGAGGAAGGGTAATTGGACCCCATTTTATCGATGACAATGTAAATGGTGCAGTGGATGCTGATTTCCTATGTAATGTTCTACCAATGTTACTACAAGATGTTTCACTGCATGACAATGGCAATGAACTTCCAGCATGATGGATGTCCAGCAGAGAGCTTGCGTGTGGTTGAAGCCGTAGTGAATAGCATATTTCATGACAGGGGGATTGGTCATCGAAGCACCATACCATGGCCAGCATGTTCAACGGAGATGACGTGGGGAAAGTTGAAAAATATTTGCTATCGTGATCCACCGACAATGCCTGACAACATGCGTCAGTGCTTTGTCAATGCACGTGTGAATATTACGGAAGGCAACCTAATCGCTGTCGAGAGGAATGTCTTTACAGGTATTGCCAAATGCATTGAGGTTGTTGGACATCTTTTTGAGCATTTATTGCATTAATGTGTTATTTACAGGTAATCACGCTGTAACAGCAAGCATTCTCAGAAATGATAAGTTCACAAAGGTACATGTATCACATTGGAACAACCAAAATAAAATGTTTAAACATACCTATGTTCTGTATTTTAATTTAAAAATTCTACCTGTTACCTACTGTTCATCTAAAATTGTAAGCCATATGTTTGTGATTATTACAGCACGATCTATCACAAAGCGAAAAAAGTGGTACAACTAAAACATTCATATTTCCTTACGTACTACAAGAATATGTAATAAAAATGGGGGTTCCTATTTTAAAAAATGCAGTTGATATCCGTTTGACCTGTGGCAATGTCATCTAGCGGGCCAACCATAGCACCATCTGGTTTCCTTCTTCAAGCTAGACAAGTTTCGTTTGTTGTAGTTTTTCGTTTGACGCTTATTTCGTGAGATATTTGGCCCAGTCACGATCAATGGACCACCCTGTATAAGTAACATTTCAATTCTTTCTGTAATATGGTGTTCTGAGAAACATAAGATCTAATGTCCATAAAGTTTTTGTCATTTACGTTAACTTCTAATTGATCTAGTTTGCTTCTTATTCCCCTTACGTTTTGATGAAAAATGGGTAAGTTGTTTGGGTTATTACCTATTTTGGTGGTTTCTTCTTTCTCAAGCCTGTGGTTAAAAATCCTTCAAATGAGGAGGACACACAACTTTACATTTGGTTAAAGAATCCTTCAAATGAGGAGGATGCACAACTTTATGTTTACCTGCTGTTGTCTGAGAGGATGTTGATTTTTCTCAGTACATGCTGCCTTCATTACTGAAGATGATGAAGGTGTTGACATGCTTGTTGATTTACCTTGAGCTGATGCTGTCATTTCCCTTGAAGATGATGAAGCTATTGACTTGACTGTAGGTGGGGATAAGATTGCTGTTACTGTGGGTTCCAGGGGTCTTACTGCTGTCACAGCTGGCCTTTCTGCTTATGATGATATTTTTATTGAACTGCACATAGGTTGGTGCACAAGTAGTGTTTCTGTAGGTTCAAAGGGTGGAACTGCTGCCTTTTTTTCTTCAATTGCAATTTCTTCTGAAGTGTATGTAACCATTGACTTAACTCTGTTTGATGATGAAACTGGATCATCTGAGCATCTAGCTACTGAAACTTCTGATGCATTCATTTCCTTCATTTTTGTTATGAACCTTATCATAAAGAAATGGGAATTATTCTATTCTTCTTTGAGGGAAAGAATTCACTTTTTTACAGATATGCCCTACTTGATGAAAATTGATGTTAACTGTTGGACAGTCTAAGCCCTAAATGGACCATAACACTTGCTGCTATTCAGTCGAAAATAACAGTTGCAATTTGGTGACTTTACTGCTGGTAATGTATGTAGGTTGTTGCTGAAACTGGTAATATAATTAGTGAAATAAAACTTGGCATTATATTTAATGAAGTGCATGAAACACTGGCAACAAAACTGTGCAAATGCTTGACAGAACTGAAATTTTATAGTTCTGACAACAATAAAAAGATCCATGGTGACAGAAATCTGTTCTGACTACATCGTTGTATGCAATTCTCGTACACATGCTTTTCTCACGATACCTAACAAAAGCACTTTCTTTACACCAAACCATTAATTCAATCAGTTGTTCATTCAACTTCCTGTAGAATTTAGATGCCTTTATTCAGGATAACCCTGTGGGATAAGAAATAAAACATGGTATATCTCAGCAATAACAAAAGTATTTATAAATTTTTATTTATTTCAAATTCCATGAATCCATATAGTGATGAACCACAGGGATGTGGAACAAAATCTACCCACTTCATCAAGGATCAGACAACATTTCTGTGTTACATAGTCTTTGGTAGATATATGAACTAAATATAAGATACTAATATTACCATGGCTATCTATTGCCAAAAGAATAGTTTATTTTGTCTAACGTCACTGCTGCAAAAGCAAATCGCACTGTACAACAGGGAGTTAAATCACACAATAAAACTTGCAATGTTTCACTTCAAGTTACAGTCATGAGTGATACTTCCAAATACAAAACACACTAATCTAAAATTTTTGATTAATTTTTACATTTTGCTCCCAACATCAGTAATGGAAGGGAAAATGGCATGCCCTCTCCATATCATTGATAAGCTAAAATGGACACAGTTCATTCAATGGAAACTCAGTCGGAACACTAGGACTGATATGAGATGTGTTGGATGGCCACACTGCTACTTTTCATCAATCCATTCTGACACTATTTGGAAGCACTCTGGTAGTGCATTGTCTTCTGAAATGTATAGGTCACATTCTGTCATGCAGACAAACAATGTTTGCACATAACAGCATAGTGTAATAGTATAATATTCACCAGCAGGTGATGATGCCAGATATATGACAGGTACCATTTAGTCTCACATCTACCGCACATCTGCCTGAGTGGTTCACCAATTGCCAAAAAGGCACATCACCTAATGTGGTTGTCAATGTATTCACATGGTGCCACCATCATTGAAATTGCAAGTGATTTTCTGCACAGTGATTTGATAATCTCTAATTACATTCATGCTCTGATGGTGGTGGTGGTGGTTAGTGTTTAACATCCCGTCGACAATGAGGTCATTAGAGATGAAGCACAAGCTCGGGTTAGGAAAGGATTGGGAAGGAAATCAGCCGTGTCCTTTTAAAGGAACCATCCCGGCATTTGCCTGAAACGATTTAGGGAAGTCACGGAAAACATAAATCAGAATGGCCGGAGACGGGATTGAACCGTCGTCCTCCCGAATGAGAGTCCAGTGTGCTAACCACTGCGCCACGTCACTCTGTTGTTCTGATGGAAAGCTCTGTATCCAAAATGTTGATCATGGCACTTTACTTTATCAGTGACTGTATTATTCTCAAAATTGAGGAACTGAGCAAACATCCTTAGAACAAGCTCATATTAAAAGGCTCGAATATGTGTGACCATAGAAATCGAATATCCCACTTATCAGCAACCTTCAGTTTATGTAAGATGACATGTCTGAAAGAACAGACTCCACCCGGAATCCACAGCTCTGATACATCATACAGGGTGAGTCACTAACTATTGCCACGTAGAATAACTCCGAAAGTATGATAGTAGCTGAAACGTTTGTGGGACAAATGTTGCATGTTTTTTTGAATGGGATGCTATAGTTTGGTACTTATTTTCTGATAGCAGCTATTGAGCTGAATCCAATGATGTGTAACAAACAGTAAGGTCTTTGAAGACCAGTGAAGGTCAAAAAGGTGGCATGAACTTCCATTTACAGAAGGTGTTTGAAGTGATGACCATTAGTATCAATGCAGTGCTCCAATCTTCTTATCATGGATTGAGTGGTATTCCTTATCACACTGACACCTATCAAAGCACATGCTCTGACAATTCTCCCTCGTATATCAGGCAAATAGTAAATATTCGCCAAATATGGCGTATCTATCTAACGTGCCATTGACATGTAAACACTAATTGATGGTTTTGCAATACAACACTAATAGGAATGGTAAGACTAGTATCACTGAATCAAGCAAATGAGAATGATGTATTCCTTCAAAGAACAATTTGATAGGCTTCTCATTTACTGAGAATGCCAACGAAATTTATTGACAGCTAGAGACCTAAACACTGAAAGATATCCTCAATGTGCTCACCCTACACATCATACATTTAAATATATGTACGATAAATTGAGAACAACCGCATCTGTAGCGTATCAGAAACATCTCTGGCAAAGGAAAGTTACTGATGAGGAAACGGAAATTGGTACTCTTGCTACTGTGGTTCGAGATCCTTGTGTTAGTTTGCGTCACATCACATGGGAATCTGGCATGAGCTAGAGTAGTATTGTTTGTGTTCTGCATCGCCATAAATATCATGCTTACCATATCAGTCTCCACCAAGAATTAACGGATTGTATGTGTTGCATTGAATTCTGCCAATGGGTTCAACTTCAGATTCAGAGGGATGACACAATTATTAATTTGATTTTATTTACTGACATGGCTACAATTATGAACCATGAAAATGTTAATCTGCATAGTGCATTATTGGGCCACTGAAAATCCATGTCGGCTGTGGCAAATTGCACACCAAAAACTGTGGTCAGTGATAGTATGGTGTTGGATTCTGGAGGACAGAATTATAGAGCCCCATTTCATCGAAAGAAATCTTAATGGTAGTAAGTACACCACATTCCTGAAAGAAACATTAGGTCTGTTATTGGAAGAAATACCTTTACAAACAAGGAACAGTATGTTGTATGAATATGATGTGTGTCCAGCACATTTTTCGCTGATGGCTAGGAATAAGTTGCAGAGACTATTTCCAAATCGTTGGATTGGATGCGGAGGAGATGTGTCACGGCAGGCTCATTCACCACACTTGATGCCTCTGGATTTTTTCTTGTGAACATTTGTAAAAGACATTGTTTATAAAGACATTCCAACTACAACTGAAGATATGTGAGAGAAAATTGTCAGAGCATGTGCTTCAATAAGTGCCAATATGATAAGGAACACCACTCAATCCATGATAAGAAGATTTCTATTTATATATTTCACATGAAAATCCAGTTTTCGTTGCAAACAAAAATTCTTAATTACCAATTTTTGTAAATGAATATTAATCAATATTTAATAATTTAAAAAAATGTAAAATGCTTATTTTTGTCTTTTTGTGTTTTATGCTTCAGACAAATTCTAATACAATAACTCCTTTGTTTAAAAGTTTGATTCTGAAAGGATTTGAACAGAGGCCACCTGCATGTCACATGAGCACTCTACTACATAACCGCACTGTTTGTCAAAAGAACGGCAGCATTGTGTAGCATATCTTGATTAAAAATGTTAGGAAAACTGTAAAGTCATTTCCTCAGGTATTTTTTAGTATTGCATAAAACTGCTTTGGAAGAAGTATATTTATCTTTTGAACTTTACATACTGTAAATACAAAAAACTTACTGAAATCTGATCGCTGTGTGGGCTCCATCTAAGTCATTTCTTGTGATATTGTTTTTCCCAGAAGTGTTACTTGTGACAGGTGGACAGGCAAGTCTTTTTGGCATTTGGAAAGTAGAATGTACAAGAATGGCTTGGTTAGTAGATTTTCCAAATTTAATGACTTTTCAGGATTATATAACTTTTCACATTAGATATTTTGTCAAATTATGTTTCATTTTGTGCTCTGTAATGGTTTTGATGGTTTTTTGGTTCCTTATGTAAGATTTGGTTATGATCTAAATAACTCATGTGTTGTCCTATCTTTAGATATTTGCATGTCAAAAACATGGGTGTGATTACATTTCATCAGAAAACTTTCTTTTGTTTATTAACTTTCAAGAATATAGGCTAAAATTAAATGAGTATAAATGACAGAGACAATATCCTGATGTTTATTTCTTCATATAAGGATATAATATGCCAATGATTGAGCATGCTAATTTCTAGTGAAATTTACAATATTTGTGTAAATGTTAAGCCCTATACATCTTTGTAGATGTTTCTCTGGCCCTTTTATTGTTCTCATACTTTATGTGAGACAACTACAGAACTGACAGGTAGCCTGGGACAGATTTAGGGTGTGGTTGTGGTGGAGAGGGAGGTGTGATGGTTTTTTAACTGACTCCCATCCCCTAAATATAAGATATTCTTATAATTACTTGTTACTCACCACAGACACCTAGAATTTTAATAACAATAAGAGTAAAATGTTTAATAATAAGCTTACATTACTACTCAGCACATTAAGGTAATATAACCTCCTAGGATTTACAGTTCAGAAAATAGATAGTTTGTAATGCATTCATCTGAAAATTTTAGATATACAGTTCATTAAAAAGCTATAATAGCAAGATATCCTCACAAGTTTAACACTGTCATAATTAACACAAAACAAAAGTCAGGGTGCTTATTTAACAGTAATCGCTGTTCACTTCCTACAAGGTCATCCACGTGAGCTAGCATCTGAGAAGTTGCTATGTTCAACATAGCCTTTTATGTAATTTTCTAGATTCCTTGCCATTTTAGAGACTTCAAGTATTGATGCTGCTTTATTTTTAAATAGTTACCTGAGAAATTTGGAAATGGATGTAGGCAAGAATATAAATTCTTTTAGTAAAATCTTGTTTAGTAAGGGGAGGGGAAGGTGAATGTCATGACCCCACATTTTGTATGCACCAGTAGGTAGCACCATATTATATTGCAGGAAATACTCTATAGACAGTCACAAGTTCGGTTTTAAATGATTTCATTGTACCATTATTAGTTTCAGGCGAAAAGCCATTGTCAGATGGTAGCATTGACTTCTTTGCAAGTTTTACATTTTTGTCCTAAAATATAACAAAGGTTTTGTGATTAAATTGTTGTTCATACATATGTGTTCTATACATTGTACTTACTTCCTGGAACATGCTTCTTTACATATCGTAAGACAGAGGTTGGATTTTCCTTTAAAAAAATAAATAATAAAAATCCAACCTCTTTTATAACATATAAAGGAAGGCTTTCCAGGAGGCAAGTACAGTGTACAGAACAAGCATATACACATGAAAAACTATGTAATCATAAAAGCTTTATCCTATTTTAGGATGCAAAGGTAAAACCTTTTGAAAACTATGCATCACAAAAACTTTGTTATATTTTAGTACACAAATGTAAAACTTGCAGAGAAATCAACACTACCATCTGACGATGGGCTCAGGTCAGAAACTACTTATGGTACAAAAAAATCACTTCAAAAATCCTTGTTTTGTTTGCAGTTTCCTACTGTGTAATTTACAAAAACAGCTGTGGTGTTCAATAAAATGTGTAAAAATAGCACTGTATCATAAATGTTACTGTAATTCTAGGGGAGGGAGGGGAGGGGGGGATGATTCTTTATGTTATTTTGTGGTATAGCTATATAACAGTTTACCATTTTTAATGTAAATTTATTCTTGCTTCATATAAGCTTTGATATATTCCATTGCAATGACTTCATATTTTTAGGACATACATTTTTCTTTTACTAGTTGTTTCTTCATGTAATTTAAACATTAAAAATAGAAAAATCTCCTGCACATTTCTGTGAGAAGAAGATTGACAGTTTCAGAAGGACTCTGTGCAGGGGTGAATGATTTTTCACAAGAATGAAAGTATCCAAAATACATTAGTTTCCCCATTCTTGAATCACAACTCCTACAGATTTTTCTGAACTAAGATGACTCATTACTTTTAGGATGTGGGTTTTCCAAACAACGTTGTGATGATGATGTTCGGTTTGTGGGGTACTAAACTGTGTGGTCATCAGTGTCCATACAAAGACCCAATTTTTACACAGTCAAATTCTTTGTGCACCATCCAATCCAGATGCGACAAACAAGCTGGGATATTTTTACTTCCCCCTTGTTTTGCCATGTGTCTCCTTAAAAACCTTTTTTTCATGTCTGACTTATTACCATTAACATACGTGAGTATAATCTGCAATTTCGTAATAAAAGAAAATGGTTGGCCCTCAGTTGTAAAGAATATAACACCAGATATAATTTTGTGCTTAGTTTTATATATGTAATTACTTTTCAACAATGCATCAACTTAACTGTGAAAGAAGTGTAACACAATTAGGCCATGTGTTAAAACAATAACAGTGTCTATTCAACATGTACCGTTTTATTCTGCAAGAACTGTGAACTGTGTGGTTAGATAGATAATCAACAGTGAACTGTGGTAGCAGTATGTTGACGTATGCCTGCAAACAATTAAAGAGGTTTCTCGAAAATTAAACAATAGTGCACTGGCCATATAACTGTGTAGTATTGAGGGAAAGGGGGGGGGGGGGGGTGGCATTGTGAACAGTGAAAGTAAATAACTGTGAAACACAAATGTGCAGCTGTCAACTACATCATTTAAAGTAGTCAGTGTTGAACGACCACCTCCCATTTTTCAGCCAGTATACCAATGCAGCACATTGGCACAGAGGACAATAAACGAAGAAATAAAGTAGGAGAACTTCACATATGCTGCCCCAGCTGAGGAATATTGTAACTGGGCACAATAAACTAGGACTCGCAAACTTTGAACAGTGAACTCAAGAGCAGTTTACAGTACAGTTTTAACAAAGGAGACGCAACAGCCAATCAGCACATGGGTTTCATGGCCACAGTAGGAATGCAGTCAATAAGTGGGTGGGTTCTATGGAAGCAGCCATAGAGTACAGGAGCAGCCAATCAGCACAGCTGACTTGGATAAACAAGACTCCTTGCCAAGAGAATTACAACTTGCAGCCGCCATGCAGACAATGAATCGAGATGACAACTGCAGCAGCAGCAGCAGAAGAAGAAGAAGAGTGAATAAAGATAAGGTAATTTCATAGCACAAGCTGTTTTATATTAAGTGATACCTAATGAGTGGCCTTAATGAACAGGAAAGTAATGTGAAAATTGATAACAAAGCTGTGGAGGTTAAGCTTTTAAATGAACAGAAGGACTTAATGGGAACTGGTTCTGTAGATGATAGTGCCTATAAATCAGACATGAATGTAACTTTGGATGATAGGGATGGAAGTCCTGCTGTAAATGGAATGATTAAAGTGTCATATACATAGTATGGTGATGTGAGCAAAATGGTCGAAAACAGTACTGAAGTGGATGAGATCATTATGGTTAAGGAGGACGAATCTATCAGCAAAAGTCAGCAAGGGCAAAGTTTATGGCAGACAGAAAAGTGGTAGTAATGTTAAGGCAAATTATGAGTAGTTTGAGTAATATGAGTTCGAAAAAAAGACATTAGTAGTATGAAAAAAGAGATTAGTAGGGTGGAAAGTAATATGAAAGGACACATTAGTAGTATGAAAGCAGACATTAGTTGTATTAAAACTGACATGACTAGATTAGAAGATGAACTGAAGAAAGAAATTAAAAAGGAAATTAAGGTAGGTAGCTCTAGCCTTTCAGAATGAAATAAGAAGGTTGAGGCAGTATGGATAGATTTTGATGAAAAGAAAAAGAAAGTAGTACAGGATAGAAGTGAATCTGTGAAAGAGTACTTGCTTGACCACTGCTTCTATTCTGTTTCTGAGTTTTTAGAGCACCAGAAAAGTATAGTGTAACTGCTCAAATATTCTAAACCAATCTATCATTTTATTTCAATTATATTAGTTTTGCCATCAGTATTCGACATGTACTGAATAATTTTTAATTATTTATCTTTTCAAAATAACAATGTGTATGATGTATATACTGTACCTGCCTGACTTGTCCTACATCGTGTGTGCAAAATATGTACCTAAACACAATTTACAGGATGAATAAAGATATATAAATACAAATATTAAAAGTGATTTAGACATGGAGGTAGAAGCCTTGTGTACATTAGTGATAGAGGAAAAACTGGTAAAAGTAAATAAAAATATAGACTCAACATTGGCTGAAGGGGAGAAAAAGGAGTAAGAGGTAAAAAATCTAAAGCATTGAGTATGCAGCGTCCCAAGCAGTCCTTCATTTGTTAACTGTAAGAAATTTAATACTTGTGAATTGTATGAAGAAGTTCATCCACTGGATTTCATTAGAGAATTTAATGTACCTGCCCCTAGAGGTAATATTAGTGATTTCTTGAATTGTGTTGATAAAGTGGAGAGGGTGAAGGCCTCAGTGGAAGATTGTAGGAGGAATTTTGATGACAATAATCAATCAGGGAGAGAATTTCAGGTAAATAGGATGAATATGACTAATTCTACTAGAAATTAAAGAAATGGTTGGGTGGAGGTTAGCCGGAATGGGCATGGAAATGGTAGGAGAAATTCAAGTAGCAGAAGTGGAGGAGATGATTTTAATTCTGGATGAAAGCATTTAAACTAAGCGATGCTCCAGTTTTGGCTTGCACTAGAGCAGGTAGTGATGAAGAACCACTTGTATATAAATTTTCTGTAATCACAGGTAACAGTAATGTAAATCATAGTAGTAAGACAAGCGTAAATTCTAATTCTAGTGAGATGTTGAATGATGATGTGTTGGTAGCAAAGTTTATTCCATAAAAGGAGAGGAGGAACTTACTGTAATATGCACTGAACCAGAAGTAAGACTTACAATCAATCAGGGGGTTCAACTTTCTGCATTGGATACATTATGTGGTGATAATGCTTACCCCAGCCGTCTCTCTCATTTTTCATGTTTCCTGAGGCAATCAAACTCTTATCCTATCCTATCTGTAGTTTATAAGTGAATCAGAACCATTCTAACTTTGACTTTCATGTGATTTTGTACTTTAGCATAGGAATATTTTTCAAAAGGTTTCTCCAGTGATATATATTTATATCATGTTGTGTTAGTGATAAGTAATGGAATCACAAGATGACAGAACAAAGTAAATTGGTACCATGGATAAAGAATTTCTGTCAAACAAAGAGATAAAGTAAAAAGAAAAATGAAAGGAGTCAGCATATGTGGATGATAATAAACATCTGAAGTAAACAGCTCATGAGTGCAGCATCAGAGGCAATATGCAGTAAAAACCATCTTGAATACTAGGTCTTAATATTAATTGTGATATAATAAAAGTGTTTTGTGTTCAGTTCCATCAGTATGTAGAGATAACTATCTATCCATGTCATGATACAGCATTTTCCAACATTAAGGAAATAGAAATTTAAACATTGTTGCCTGGAGTAATGCGTGGAAATAATAAGCAAGATTTCTATGTATATCTTCCATTTAAGCCAGAATATCAAGCTGTTTCATGGAATTCAGTGAAATAATAGTTTTTCTAGGTGATAATTTTGTCTGATCAGTAATGAGAGTTAAGTTTGTTATAGCATAAGGATCTGTTATTGTGGAGTGTTTTTCAGTAGAGTCAAATTTGCATTGGATAACCAGAGCAAGTGTTAATTTATGAGACAATGTAGCAATAATGAAATAATGACTAATGTTAGGGGTCTTAATGGTTGGGAGCCTGTCACTGCAGCAGGGATATTTTGTGAGAATGCACTCCCCTGGCTAACGAGGTAAGAAGTGTAAGTAAAATAATGGAGCTGACAGATATGACTGATTAATGAAAAAGATCACTGTATACAAACAAATGTGGTGTAACTATACTGAAGATCTATTTTTGAACTAGACAACCTTGGGTACTGTGTATGTTGTGCAATTCATGACACTGCAGCTAAGAATGAGAGTTTAACAGAAAGGGCAAACACTTAGTGAGGTACAAGTTATATAATGCTGCATCGTTGGATCTATAGGTTATCTGAAAACTTCTATTTGTGTTCTGAGGAATACTGGAACAAAGAAAAATAATTTTGTTGATTAAATGATGACTATGCTGCTAGACTGATGTGAATATTCTGACAGGTCAACTATTTGGCAACATTTTGTGATTTTGTGAGGATTTAATTTTCTGGTTGAATGAGAGTAGTGCTCAGAGTTGAGTAGAGAAGTGGGGTTACGATTTGGTACAACTTCCATCCACCTTAATTTTGAATTGAGTAGTAATTAAGTTATGTGATGGTGACTCTATTCTTTTTTCATAATGTAATGATTAGTAAAACTATGCTAGTGAACATCAAGTTTTTGCTATTTTGCAAATGGGAAAGAGACCCAGATCTTTCCAGTTTAACCAGTTTCTGACAGTTATGACTTACAGTAATGTTGTGTAGCGCAATGTGCAGTTTCTTTTAAATTTTTACTTGTCCACACTTTTTGGGCTATAGTCAATTTCAGAGCTAGTTATTATGATGTTATGAGAACTATGTAACATATCTATTTATGAAGTTATGACTATCATTTTCAGTGTGAACCATTTTTTTCTTAGACTTCAGTTACAAGAAAAAGTAAGTGTACTACAGTATGATATTTTGTCTAATTTTCTCATGTACTGTGGCAGAGAACAACCACCTCCAAGGGAACTGATAGCAGTGCATTTCTTACTTACCACCACTTGTTTGTGTTGAAGGCATGGACAACTTAGTGAGAAAATGTGTAACAGCTCATTAAAAGCGTGAAAGTGTTTGTGAAAAATACTAAAGATTGAGCAAGTGAAATTTTCTGTCTAAAAAGTGAATTTCAATGCACAGTGTAATTTAACTTTCTGCAACCCATTAGGATTTACTTTTTTAAGCAAGACATGACTTGTATAAAGTGATATGTATCTTAGAATGCAATCCTTGTTACACAAAAAGGACATCGCTTATGATGAAGATGCCTAATTTTTATTAAAACTATAACTTGTAGACATTTGGTGTCATTGTACAATACACTCTATATAAATATTTTGTATGCGGTTTTTGATATGGCTAGTTCATATACGTTGGAATTTAAAACATATGTAGTGTAGTTTTTGATAAGATTTCTTATGTAATTTTTGTGTGTGTAGATTTTTAAACCACTGTCTCTGATCACTTGTAGTCATTGAATTGCCTAGTTAGCTATTTGCAATATTTATCTGTTCAATCCAATGTGGGGGTGATGTGACGAAGCAAGCTGGGATATTTTTACTTCCCCTTGTGGCGCCGATGAGATCGACACCAGTATCGATCTGAACATCATCTTTGAACTAAGCAAAATCTTATCTTTGTGTAGTTCCACCATACAGTTCTCTGTAAGCCTTACTTGTGTGAAGAGGTAAATAAATGAACTCCTGATTATAAGGTGTTGTTTGATGTATCTCACCTGAGCATCCAACTCACTGGTGACCCTGAGTTGTAACGTGTTACATTTTCGCCATTTTACTGTGTCCGCGGCCTCCGCGTCAGTTATTTTTGCGTGTATTACATCAACACAACATTTGAACAATGGTTTCAGCCCAATGCCTAACACCGGATTTTGTGATCGACATGCATCGTGTTGCGGGTGATGTACACCCGACAGGACTGCAACACGATGCCTCTCACTCATCGATTACACCAATTTCGCTGGACGTTTTCATGCCAGCAACAATAAGTGAGGTTAGGAGTTTGCATGACTCCTGCTATCAGACGCCTCTGTTCCCGCCACATGTGCCCTCGCTCATCGACGGTGCAGTTAACTCTTACAGATCTCCTTGCAGTGGGGGATCAATGCCGATTTCTGCAAATTCTCTGTTGAATAACCTACCAACCCCAGGACAACGGTTTGCCATGCTGCAATCTGTGCAGTACCATGCGGATTCCTGCCATGTGGCCGGAACTTCTTTGTTCACAGGTCAACCTCCTCAGCATCTGACCACGTCCGCACCTGCCTCGGTTCAGCATCAGCACATGCCTTCCTGCTTCAATACATCGGCCTGCAACAGGAACAATGGCTTGTTATCTGTGCCTGACCTCCATCTCTGTCCTACTGCTACACCCTAGCGTTTTGTGCCATGACATTCATTGTCTCCACACACCGTTTTGAGTGAAGTGTCTATGAACAGTGAACATTCACACATTCCGCCCAATGTTCGACATCATTTTTCTCACTGTGTTTTTGGACAGCCCGTACCTCTGCAGCCTCCCTGCAATGCAAGTAACTCCGACTCTGATCGCACATCAACTTGAACTTGTTCTCACCTGTCGCCCCCCGTGCCGCCTCCAGTCGAACTTCCACAACCACAATTGACACATTACAGTGTCTCACCCGCGTCGATCTCTGTGTCACGACGGATCACGCTCAACCACAACGCATTACCTTCATGCTGCCACCCGACCGGGCGTTGTCGCCACATACTCTGGAGACACACTCTCCTGCAATACTGCAGCAACAACAGCTCGTTTCAGGCAGTGCCCCGACAAATTACTCACCCTGTTCTTCCGAACATTCTACAACGCTTACCGAAGCTGCCACCGTTCAATCCCGACAGGGCAAAAACCTGGTTCAGAATTGTGGACGAAGTGTTCGACCATTTCAAACTTGATGAATCAACCCGATTTCTGTGCCTTATCACCCCCCTGCATGACCAGCAGTACTTGATTGTTGACCTTAGTGTCGTCAAACATCCGCCCTCATCAAACTTCACGGCAATCTGTGAATTCTACTAAACTATAATGGTTGGGTTCAACCTCCCACATCATCTCACTCTCCACAAACTGCAAACTCGAGTGGACTTTTTTAGTGTGCAGTATTGAGGAACCTATACTAGGCACTGACTTCTTGTGACACCACAAACTTTCACCCATCCAAAACTCACTTCCCCTGTGCTCCGTCCAGCAAACCCCTCATGTGACACGTTGGTCTGGGCTCATCTCATCTGCACACGCTTGGCTCTATTGATGATGTTACAAGAAACAACGCACAAGTGCCTTTTCGGGCTTTAAAACGTCGATCGCCTAAGCAAGGAAATCTTCAAGCTTTCCCTCCGGCTCCACAAAACTCAGCTCCAGCTATCCGCCGCAGACACTGCAGGAATTACAGACACTGCAGGAAGGACAAAGCAAGGTCAGTAAGTGTGGCGAATCTGCTTGTAGTCCCAGCAATCGAGCCTCCATGTGCTTACCTCCTGCTACCCCTCACAACTGTGCAATCAAGTCTATCATAACGAGTACTGATAGTTCCACAGGACCACACACCCCTAACACAGCAGCATTTGACACTCGGCTGGACACAAGTGCGCATGCGTGACGAGCGTCACGTGTTCCTGTACTGATAGATCCTACCCCATCCCTCACCGACAGCAACTCAAACTATGCAACTTCGGCTCCTGCGAACTGCTGTAGGACCGCCACTGACAACACAAACAGTGCACTCGTGCCTAGCGCTTCGCTCGTGACCTTGCTGCCACAGGCTGCATCCTCAGACAATGGACTCACTAACGCTTGACGAGCTCTACCGAGCTCACCTCAGCACGGTGCCACTGCTTCGGACCGGCGGCCATCTTGTCTTGTTGACTCCTGGGATACTTCGCCAACTCATCTCCTGTCAGATCCACTGAATGGCTCCGAATACCACGACCTTGCCTTGCCTGTCCTGCCTGCCGCACATTATAAGAAAACCACCTCCCATGCTGCCGGCAACATTTCTGTCATCACCAACCGCACGGTTCACAAGCTTCACTTCATGCCAGGCCCTCTGATCTCCAATAAGCCATGTCGACTTTGTCCTGAGCGCCTGTCCTAACTTAAAAATCAGATTTCTGAACTTCTAAGCTCTGGCGCCATCGAACCCTCTGCCAGCAGCTGGTCTATGCCCATTCATATGACACCCAAGAAAGACAGGTCCTGGAGCATGTGCGGAGACTACCGTCGACTAAACGGATAAACAATTATGGACACCTACCCCACTCCCAACATTGCCGACTTTACCAGTTCCCTCGCAGGTGCGACCATTGATTGCAAACGGGCCTACCACCAGATCCCCATGGCTCATGGAGACATCGAGAAGACAGCAATCACCACTCCAATCGGATTATTTGAGTTTCAATTCATGCCCTTTGGGCTAAAAAAAGTGCGAACCAGACCTGGCAATTCTTCATCAACGAAGTGGTATTTGGCCTAAAATTCTGCTTTGCATATCTTGATGACATTCTTGTGTTCAGCTCGAGGAAAACATTTGACATGTGCAAACTGTTACGGACACTCTCACGGCACCTAGCATCAAGACCAACCAGGACAAATTGCAGTGCTTTCTGGGGACAGTTAATTATTATCGCCGTCACCTACCTCGGGCTGCGGAGACTCAGCCTCCACTGATGGATGCCTTGGCAGGCACCACGACTTCTGGATCTTGGCCCATTCAATGGACCCCTGCTATGACTGACTCTTTCTCTGCCCTCAAAAATCTTCTTGCTGAGGCCTGCACCATCACTCATCCTCATCCCAACGCGCATCTTTCCATCACCACAGACACGAGTGATACTGCCATCGGCCCTGTCCTCAGCTAGACAGTAGATGGCCAGACATTGCCTCTGCAGTTCTTCTTGTGCAAGCTCACCAATGCACAACAGAAATATTCCCCATTTGAGAGGGAGTTGCTCGCAGTTATCAAGCATTTTAAGATCGACGTTGAGGGATGCCCTTTCTATGTTTCAGCAGACCACAAACCCCTGGCTGCGGCCATTTCAAACCCTCCAGCTGACCCGACCTGCCTCCTCGCCGTTTCAGATACATGAACTTCATATCTCAGTTCACCACCGATGTCAGACACATAAAGAGTGCTGACAATATAGTTGCTGATTTCCTTTCTCGAGTCGACGCCATTCCTTCACTGTTAGACCTCTCTGACCTGCCTAACCGCCAACCAGCTGATGAGGACACATAAAACCTGATTTCAGATTCTACCTCTTCACTACACTTCATCCGCACCACCTTCCCTGGCATTTCTGGTGAGATCTGGTGCAACAACAGTACGGGCATGTTATGCCCCCTCATCTCAACCATGCTCCGTCAAGCTGTCTTCAACGCAACGTACTGCATATATTAGCCCACCCTGGTGTTTGTGCATCCGCAATCCACTTCTCTGTAAGCCTTACTTGTGTGAAGATGTAAATAAATGAACACCTGATTATAAAGTGTTGTTTGGTGTATCTCACCCGAGCATCCACCTCAGCATCTTTATTTGCATCTGCCTCCTTAAAATCCATTTTTTTATGTCTGGCTAATTAGCATTAACGTACATGAGTATAACCTGTATTTTCATAAAAGAGAAAGGTTCGCCCTCAGTTTTAAAGAATATAACACCAGAAATAATTTTGTGCTTAGTTTTATATATGTAATTGATTTTCTAATTTATTTTGACTATTCCTAATTAGTATCTTTTGTTATAGGGTGAAATCAGTAATTGTTTCATAAATTAAATTTTATTGTTGGCTTACAAACATATATAAATTCAGTAATAATGATAAACATTTGGAAAAAGAATCACTAGGATTCTTAAAGTATTTATTTGGTTCTATTCGAAAACATGTTAGCAGGCCATTCCTTAATTAATTCCAAAGTAATTACCAGATCTGTCAAAAGTATCATTTGAACAACTATATCTGTTAGTTTCATGAGTTAAACAAATAATTTGGCTTAACCCTTGTAGTAGAAGAAACCTATATAAAAAAAAGAACTTGTCCATGTTTTCAGTTGATTGAATGAGATATGTTTTAATTGTAATTTCTGTACATGAAACATCAAACAATGTATAGTTTCATTGCCTATTATTGTGATGATATATGAAGGCCTGATTTTTGGTCTCGAGACAGTCAGTCCACGGTCAAGTTTCAGATGTGGAATCCATATTGGTTAGATCAACAACAATGCATCAACTTAACTGTGAAATAAGTGTAACACAATTAGGCCATGTGCTAAAACAGTCACAGTGTCTATTCAATAAATACTGTTTCATTCTGCAAGAACTGTGAACTGTGTGGTTAGATAGATAATCAACAGTGAACTGTGGTAGCAGTATGTTGACATATGCCTGCAAACTATTAATGAAGCTTATCGAAAGTTAAACAATACTGCACTGACCATATAACTGTGTATTATTGGGGGGCAGGGGTTGTGAACAGTGAAAGTAAAGAACTGTGAAACACAAATATGCACTTGCTGACTACATCATTTAAAGTAGTCAGTGTTGAACTTCCACCCACCATTTTTCAGACAGTATAGCAACCCAGTATGTCAACACTGAGAACAATCAATGAAGAAATAAAGCAGGAGAACATCACACAGCCACTGTCATGAATTATGATGATGATGATGATGATGATGCATTGATGAGGACAACAGAAACATCCAGTCCCAAGGAAGATAAAATCCCCTACCTGGCCAGGAATAAATAAGGTCGTGATGTATCTATAACTGTTAATTTGCATTAAACTTTAATGTACTGGAGTTTTTTTCTTATGTAATTGTAAACCAGAGATCATTAATATAATACTTTCATACATGCAGTATTGGCATCTGATTTATATATCTGTCAGTTTGATTCTCCCTTTTTACTCAGGGACAATAAAACAAATTTCACAGTCTGTAACAGCAGTTTGTGAGATTACTCCACAGATTTTATAATGACCACTTACTATTACAATTCCTTTTTAATTCTAACAAAGTCAGAGCATATTTAGTTAGACAGTAAGAAACACTGAATGTATTTATCCCACAAATGGGAAAGTCTGAGATGCCACAGGTGCCCTATAGAATGAGCAACATGCTTCTAAAAACACACTCTATAGTAGAATATAAAGTTGAAGATACCATAACAATTTGAAAGTAAGCATTAAAAGAAGTGATAGAAAACTCCAAATGCATCTACTGCAAGCCAACCATCATATATATGTGTCAAGAAAAAGATTCAAGCATTCATTTCTGCCCTGCTGGGCATAAGTCTCTTGTAGATTTCACTCAATGTCTGCAACCCAAAGTTTTAGTTATTATAGGAACTTGAATATATATTTTTTGCCAGTAACTGTACCATGTTATATATGATGTAGTATGACTGATACTGTGTGCAACATATATTATTCCAACCAATAGCCAGTGCTGTACACCATCATGGCAGATAGTACCATTGTGGGTTGAATATCAGTAAGGTGATATAACAATAGTAGATTGTAGTAAACTTCAACTGCAGTTAAACATTTGTTTAATAGAGAATATGGGAGACATAGTTTCTTTACCACCACATCAGTTTATCAGTTTTACTTTGATGTTATATGAAGCAGATTAATGCGTGGGTAATCCATAAATAAAAGTAAAGTAATCCATATATACTGACCTGTGACTACTTACAGGCCTGTTGATGGCCTTTAGTTTTAGTGGCAATTTCAATTGAATTGTAATTTCCCATGCTTTCAACATCACTATGCAGTTTTTTAAGACAGCTTTCTTGTGAACAATATGATCAGAAATGTTTGTATCATCATCTTCCCCATAAGAAAAATGTTATAAACACAATAACACATAGGTCTAACATGACATCTGATAATGATCTTCTCCAGGCTGCACTGACATATTTCACACATTTGTTCAAGACAGGTGGACAGTTGAGTCACTTGCTCCATCAGAGTGGTTATACTATCACTAACATCAGCTGACCTTGTGTCTAGCATTTTTGTGCACTTTACCACTATCTTACATTTATACAGAAAACATTTGCATAAAACAGAGCAACATATTCCACACAAGAAAAACACAATGTACAATGTTTGAAACTAGACTCAACTACTTCATTTGCCTGGTCATCACACAGCAACACTCAGTACACTCGTGAGCTGCATTACCATACCATCTACAAGTAGAACAAATTACAGGTACAAATTTAGTGCATGATTCATCAAGACCTGCTTAATTACAAATAGTACATCTCACTCATACCAAATGTTTTTATTTTACAATTTCCTCTGAATTATAATAAATTAACAGATTCCATAGGTTTAAAAAAAGTTACGTCGGTTCTGAGAGTTCAGGAACCTGTGTAGAAAATTGGAATAGAGATCAATATAAAATCATTTCCAACCTTTTTATTGCTCATGAAAACCACACATTGCATGTTGTACCATCATACAGCGAGACCTTCAGAGGTGGTGGTCCAGGTTGCTGTACACACCGATACCTCTAATACCCAGTAGTGCATCCTCTTGCATCAATGCATGCCTGTATTTGTCGTGGCATACTATCCACAACTTCTGGAAGGCACTGTTGCTCCAGATTGTCCCACTCCTCAATGATGATTCGGCATGGATCCCTCAGAGTAGTTGGTGGGTCACGTCATCCATAAACAGTCCTTTTCAATCTATCCCAGGCATGTTCAATGGGTTCATGTCTGAAGAATGTGCTGGCCACTCTAGTCGAGCGGTGTCGTTATCCTGAAGGAAGTCATTCACAAGATGTGCATGATGGGGACACAAATTATTGTCCATGAAGATGAATGCCTCACCAATATGGTTGCACTAGAGGTCAGAGTAAGGCATTCATGTATCATACAGTCATTCTCAAAACAGCAGGGAACCCCCACCTTGCTGCACTCACTGGACAGTGTGTCTAAGGCGTTCAGCCTGATCGGGTTGCTTCCTAACATGTCTCCAATGATTGTCAGGTTGAAAGCATATGTGGCACTCATCAGCATACTGCATGGTGTTGTGGTTGCAAAGATGGACTTCGCCATGGACGTCGGAAGTGAAGTTGCGCATGATGCAGTCTATTGCACACAGTTTGAGTCATAACATAACATCCTGTCACTGCACTAAAAGCATTATTCAACATGGTGGCATTGCTTTCAGGGTTCCTCCGAGGCATAATCCATAGGTAGCGGTCATCCCCTGCAATAGTAACCCTTGGGTGGCCTGAGCAAGGCATGTCATCAAGTGTTCCTGTTTCTCTGTATCTCCTCCATGACTGAACAACATCGCTTTGATTCACTCTGAGATGTCTGGACGCTCCCCTTGTTGAGAGTCCTTCCTGGCACAAAGTAACAAACACAGTATTGACTGTCTAGGCATGGTTGAACTACAGACAAAATTAGTCACATACCTCCTTCCTGATGGAATAAACGGAAGTGATGGGCTGTCGGACCCCCTGCATGTAATAGGCACTGCTCATGTATAGTTGTTTACATCTTTGGGTGGGTTTGGTGACATCTCTGAACAGTCAAAGGGACTGTGTCTGTGATAAAATATCCACAGCCAATGTCTATCTTCAGGAGTTCTGGGAACTGTGGTGATGTAAAATGCTTTTTGGTGTGTGTAGAATGCCAATCAGTATGCCTAGACTCTGCCAAATCACACCAAAGAAAGAAAAAATGTCTTTGGTGCATACTGCATTGTGGTTTTTCCTTCAATGTGCTGATCACTGCCTTCAAATTCCAAATATTGGAATCTAACACTTCCAATGCAAAATTCTCTGTTGCCAGCATCAAAGCGCACACTTCTGCACAAATTTACATAGGAACTGAGTGGAGACACCTATGCATGAAGTCAGGATAGCTGTTGGCAACCTGTGAAGTGTCTTGAACACTAACAAAACATTATTAGAGGTCAATCATTTATTCACAGTGTTTACAATTTGGTGGTCTCCTGCACCAGCCTCATCTGTTACTCATTCAGCATTGTGTTGGCTTCTACCACGCATCCATCCAGTTAGTTAAGCATCAACAAACCCAGGAGATGGTGTAAGTGACCATGGTGCTGCAGCAGGTGGCGAGTGAGCAAATGCAGTTGTTGCCTTGTACAAAGTGACCTTACACTGGTTTCTGGAGTGTTCTCAGTAACACTCCAAATTCTACAACAAACCTTGATGATCCATCAGTGATACCCTGGCGTTGTTAGTCATGTGGTCAGTTGACCTTCTTCCTACTGCCCTGGTAGATTTCATCACCCATAAATGCCAGAGTGTTGAGCAGGAACATGGACCCCAAGTTAGTTGCTGGCAGCACTCTGTGATGTGGTGTTGTTGAAAGACACTTTCTTCTTCAGTAGATGGTAGACTGTGAGCAGTGTACAGTTCATGAGGCAAAGATCATTGTCTTGAATACATCTTCAACTAGTTCATAAATTGTTCTGGAGCATGTAGGACATAGATTCATGGCAATACCGAAATGGTGGAATTGAGTGCTATTACCATGTATGCCATCGATCCCAGTGATTAGCTAACAAGAACTGCATAAAACTGGAGCATGTAAACGAGTTTGAATAAAAATTTATCATTTCCTACATCTTACTCTTCTGTGCTGTAACAATGTGCACACCTGTGCTGAATACATGTGACATATAAAACAATTATGCCAGATAATGTAGCAATGATAATACATTGGCTAACAAATATTGTTTTGAAAGGTAAGAATTATGTACCGCGTAATAACTTTTTGGGATTTAGTTTTAAAAGATGCAGCCAAAAATGGATCATAACACAATAACTGTAACTAAGATTAGGAGTGCACACTTAACAGGCATATGGGCAAGATTTGGGACCTGGAACAAAACCAAAGATTGCTGCTGCAAAAGATTTTGAGAATTTTGACAAGGATTTATGGTACATCTACATCTACATATATACTTATACTCCGCAAGCCACCCAACAGTGTGTGGCGGAGGGCACTTTACATGCCACTGTCACTACCTCCCTTTCCTGTTCCAGTCGCATATGGTTTGCAGGAAGAACGACTGCCGGAAAGGGTCCGTGCGGGCTCGAATCTCTCTAATTTTACATTCGTGACCTCCTCGGTAGGTATAAGTAGGGGGAAGCAATATATTCAATACCTCATCCAGAAACGCACCCTCTCGAAACTTAGACAGCAACCTACACCGCGATGCAGAGCGCCTCTCTTGCAGAGTCTGATACTTGAGCTTGTTAAACATCTTCTTAACGCTATCACGCTTACCAAATAACCCTATGATGAAATGTGCCTCTCTTCCGTGTATCTTCTCTATCTCCTCCATCAACCCGACCTGGTACGGAACCCACACTGATGAGCAATACTCAGGAACAGGTCAAACGAGTGTTTTGTAAGCCGCCTCCTTTGTTGATGGACTACATTTTCTAAGGACTATCCCAATGAATCTCAACCTGGTACCCACCTTACCAACAATTAATTGTATATGATCATTCCACTTCAAATCATTCAGTGCGCATACTCCCAGATCTTTTACAGAAGTAACTGCTACCATTGTTAGTTCTGCTATAATATAATCATACAATAAAGGATCCTCCTTTCTATGTATTCGCAATACATTACATTTGCCACTCCCTGCACCAAGTGCTCATCCGCTGCAGATCTTCCTGCATTTTGCTGCAATTTTCTAATGTTGCAACTTCTCTGTATACTACAGCATCATCCGCGAAAAAGCCGCATGGAACTTCCGACACTATCTACTAGGTCATTTATATATATTGTGAAAAGCCAGAGGATACTTTAACGTCTGTAGACATCTCTCCATTGAGAACAACATGCTGTGTTCTGTTTGCTAAAAACTCTTGAATCCAGCCACATAGTTGGTCTGATATTCCGTAGGTTTTTACTTCGTTTATAAGGCGACGGTGCGGAACTGTATCAAATGTCTTCCGGAATTCAAGGAAAATGGCAACTACCTGGAAGCCTGCATCTAATATTTTCTGGGTCTAATGAGCAAATAAAGCGAGTTGGGTGTCACACGATCGCTGTTTCCGGAATCCATGTTGATTCCTACAGAGTAGATTCTCGGTTTTCAGAAATGACATGATACGTGAGCAAAAAACATGTTCTAAAATTCAACAACAGATCAACATTAGAGATATAGGTCTATAGTTTTGCGCATCTGCTCGACGACCCTTCTTGAAGACTGGGAACCTTCCTTTCCTCTAGAGACTTGCGGTACACGCCTGTTAGAAGGGGCATAAGTTCTTTTGAGTACTCTGTGTAGAATCGAATTGGTATCCCGTCAGGTCCAGTGGACTTTCCTCTGTTGAGTGATTTCAGTTGCGTTCCTATTCCTTCGACACTTATTTCGATGTCAGCCATTTTTTGTTTGTGTGAGGTTTTAGAGAAGGAACTGCAGTGCGGTCTTCCTCTGTGAAACAGCTTTGGAAAAATGTGTTTAGTATATAGCTTTACATGTGTCATCCTCTGTTTCAATGCCATCATCATCCTGGAGTGTCTGGATATGCTGTTTCGGGCCACTTACTGATGTAGTGTAAGACCAGAACTTCCTAGGATTTTGTGTCAAGTCGGTACATAGAATTTTACTTTCGAACACTTCACGCAAAGTCCTCCTTATGCTAACTTTGACATCGTTAACTTCTGTTTGTCTGAGAGGTTTTGGCTGCACTTAAACTTGCAGTGAAGCTCTCTTTGCTTTCGCAGTAGTTTCCTAACTTTGTTGTTGAACCACAGTGGGTTTTTCCCGTCCCTCACAGTTTTACTTTTACCTGTCTAAAACGCATTTTACAATTGCCTTGAACTTTTTCCATAAACACTAAACATTGTCAGTATCAGAACAGAAATTTTTGTTTTGATCTGTTAGGTACTCTGAAATCTGCCTTCTATTACTCTTGGTAAACAGGTAAACCTTCCTCCCTTTTTTTTTATATTCCTATTTACTTCCATTTTCAGGGATGCTGCAACAGCCTTATGACCACTGATTCCCTGTTCTGCGCATACAGAGTCGAAAAGTTCAGGTCTGTTTGTTATCAGTAGGTCCAAGATGTTATTTCCATGAGTCGGTTCTCTGTTTAATTGCTCGAGGTAATTTTCAGATAGTGCACTCAGTATAATGTCACTTGATGCTCTGTCCCTACCACCCGTCCTAAACGTCTGAGTGTCCCAGTCTATATCTGGTAAATTGAAATCTCCACCTAAGACTATAACATGCTGAGGAAATTTATGTGAAATGTATTCCAGATTTTCTCTCAGTTGTTCTTCCACTAATGCTGATGAGTCGGGAGGTCGGTAAAAGTTGCCAATTGTTAATCTAGCTCGGTTGTTGAGTGGTACTGTGCTCTTTTTGTATTTCCAAGGAATTTAACTGATTGTAGAGAAAGTAATGTTTTGTTATACATTCATACATATTTCATTAACAATCATTGCACATGTTATTCTTCCTTTCTATTTACATGAGGAACACTAAGATACTGCTGACTTTCACTATACCCTCCCTGTGTTTCCATTTGTCTATTCAAATGACTGACTATGTCCTCCCCTCCCCCATGCCCCAACCCCTGTTCTCAAATTAAGAATGATGGAACACTGGGGGAAGTATTGTCTATGACAGATATTGGGTGTAATATTTCTTATTATGCTTTATAAATGTAAGCAAGGGATCAAGCAGGCTACTACTGACAAAAAGTAATACTAGTGTTTGTGATATTCCTGTTTTGGCAATTTGGAGACTTTTTAGCTTATTCATTTTTCAGTCGGTAAGCATTATCTAGCAATCAGTGTTATAGTTTTATATACATGAACATGTTTGGAATGCAAATGGCTGCTCAGCACAATTCCGCTGACTCCATCTTCAGGTTTCAGCTTCCCCACACATTTACTGTCTTGGCCACTGAGCTTGATGGCTCTGGAGAAGTTAGGTGTAAATGAAATTGTTTATTTGTCCAAAATGGAAGTAGAAGTATGTTTGTTGGGAACTATGTTCACAGAAAATTGGGGAAATAAACAAAGCATACCCTTAGAATTAGAAAGAAATGCAACTTTTAGTTTCCTTTATGTCTCTCACCATTGTGTTGTGGAAAAGAGTCAATTATCTGTACCATAGGTGAGGGGACCCGACACTGTGTTGTATGGAGAAACTGAACTGATGCTATTGGATAGGATTGTACCATATGTTGGTATTTGTTTCCCTCTCATACTTCCCTCTCATCATCACCAACAACATAAATATTGCACTAAAATCCTCCACGCAGCACTCATCTCATGATGTGCTCACAGAGTCCACAATGCCACATAAAGTTTTTATCTCTGAGATTCAGAGTGGATCTCAGTATCTAGTATACATCACATACCACATATGGATACCACAACATGAAGTGTACATTGCTTATGAAATGCTGTGTACTACATGTTAACATGTTTTCTTTATTCTGATATGAGGGCAGAACTCACCTGAAACAGTTTGATTTAGTTGATGATGAGGAAAGTGTTGTGTGACTTTGTATTTTGTGTGGATTCCTGTCCAAGCCTTTATGATTATGGTTGTAGTGTGTTTCCAGAGTCACTAGGTAATTTCATGATTACTTCAGTAATCAGCCATATTTCTATACTGTATTGGCAGATATTTCTCAATCCAAATAAATCATGTCTGCAAAGTCTGTGACTATAATGGTAGAAGAATATTCACTTGTTTTTCCTCTTATTTATGTGGATACTTTGTGTACTTGTTTTTCCTGTTCATTACATGTACAGTTAGTTAGTTAGTTATATTACTTGTTCCAAGGATCATGAACACGATTCTTTCGTAATAATGTGGAACGTGTCAAAGTACAAAAGATTCATTTATCCCAAATAATCTTTGTTAGTCTTATATACGGTACAATTGTTAATACTTACTGTATTTCTTTAGCCTATGTCTAAAAATTCATCTATGGAGTAGAAGGAGTTGTCATTCAGGAATTCCCTTAACTTACTTTTGAATGCCGATTGGTTGTCTGTCAGACTTTTGATATTGTTTGGCAAGTGACCAAAAATCTTTGTGGCAGTATAATTCACCCCATTTTGTGCATGTCAAATTCAATGAACAGTAGTGAAGGTCACCCTGTCTCCTAGTATTGTAGCTGTGGACTGTGCTATTAATTCTGAAGTGATCTGGGTTACTAACAACAAATTTCATTAGGCTGTATATATATTGTGAAGCTACTGGCAATATCCCTAATTCTTCAAATAATTGTCTACAAGATGATCTTGTATGAGCCCCAGACATTATTCTGATAACACGTTTTTGTGCAATAAATACGTTCCCTGTACTGAACTGTGTGGGGACAGTAACCCATCATTACTAAGTGTGTGTATTTATGATTATGTACTATTTTAAAGCTCTAGTTATTGTAATTATGAACATAAGATACTACAATTACAGTTGTGAATGTATGGTAAATTTTTGTATTAATGGTCCGGAATAACTCAAACTTACAGGGCATACACCTCTACAAGATCCTACCACGATGTTCTGTATAACTCTGACATCATTGAAAACAGGCTACTAAGAGTTCTACCATACGAGCAAATTTTTGGCAGTGTGGATGGAGTGTGGAACTTGAATTATGTTGAGGTATCATGTGTGCACAATCAAATGACTATTAGCCATTTCAAGTACATTATAACAATAATTTAACATCCTTTAATCACTTTTTCAGAAACCATGTGGTACATTTGTCCTATCAAATATTCGATTTATTTGGTTTGCTGATGACAATGAAACAAAAAATTTATCTGTGCCATTTCTGTGTGTTGAAAAAGTAAGTATATCAAGCACACTTATTAAAACAGCATAATAAAAAAGTTACTTTTAACTATAAGTCTTTCCAATACATGATTTGTTAATAATGAGGCAGTTTTATTGGGTTAAGAGTACTTAACATTTATATACTAATTTTGTAGTTGTATAAACCTTACACAAAATACTGATTTGGAATTTTAACCTTCTTAATATTAAATGTTTCTCTGTGGAACGAAAACATAGTGTCAGGGAGCATGTTTTGTTGCTTCCCTTAAGGTTTGGCACTTGGACCACTAATGATGTTGGAATACACAAGTGACTCATCAAAGATATTAAAAGACTTAATGTAAACTGTAATTCTTGCTCATAACATGAGCGTGGAGATGAAGAGCTTAAGTCATCATTCCAGACAGTTTGCTTACAGTTGCCTTAAGCAGTGTGGGGAAACTGTGAGAAACCCACATCTGAATGGCCATATGAAGAATTAAACAGCTGTCTCCTTCCCCCCACCCCCCCACCCAAAAAAAATATATCTCTGTATCTTACCACTCACTTGATATTGATAAATGACCTAGTGGGAAACACGTATCTCTTGCAGTTAGTGCAGTGTCTATATTTGACCATGAGTGTATAGTTTGATGCAAATGTCTTGCAGACTTGCATGCATATGTGAAGGAACAGACACTGATGATCTATGGTCATATTAAATTATGAAATGTATTCACAAATCATGAATATTTTATTACACCAGCTGCATGGTTTACATGAAAATTTTATACCAGACTGGGAGTTGAACACGGATTTCTTGCTTATCATGAATAGTCACATTAACCATTTTGGCATTCTGTGCATGCCTCTGAGTCCTATCCAGATTAACATATGTCAG
The DNA here is from genome assembly GCF_023897955.1 of Schistocerca gregaria. Taxonomy (NCBI): domain Eukaryota; kingdom Metazoa; phylum Arthropoda; class Insecta; order Orthoptera; family Acrididae; genus Schistocerca; species Schistocerca gregaria. The sequence goes on from NC_064931.1 coordinate 379,372,477, forward strand.
AGTGTCCACCTCCCAAAGTGCTCGCACACCATTTGTGTGATTCCTCCAGAAATTAAGTGATCATGAGGGATACTGAGTTAAGTCAATAAGTAAACATTGTTTGTGATTGACCATTAGGACAGTGTACTGTATTAAATATATAATAGCTTTTGGACTAAGAGGAAGAGAGGGTGCCAAATTAATTTATTAAACTATAAGTTATAAAGATATTTTCCATATAATGAGCATGCAGCTCTACTGTATGGTTAAATGATGATGGTATTCTCATGGGTAAAATATTCCACAAGGAAAATAGTCCCCCAATTGGATCTCTGGGAGGGAACTACTCAGAAGGATGTCATCATCAGTTGAAACAAAATTGCTGTTCTACGGATCCAAGTGTGGAATTTTAGACCCTTTACTCAGGCAGGTAGGTTAGAAAATTTAAAAAGGGAAATGGATAGGCTGAAGTTAGATATAGTGAGAATTAGTGAAGTTCAGGGGCAGGAGGAACAGGACTTCTGGTCAGGTGAATAAAGAGTTATAGACGCAAAGTCAAATGGGGATAATGCAGGAATGGGTTTAATAATGAATAAGAAAACAGGAATGTAAATAAGCTGCTATGAACAGCATAGTAAATGCATTATTGTAGCCAGTGTAGACACCAAGCCAATGCCTACCTCACTAATACATGTTTATGTGCCAACAAGGTCCTCAGATGATGAAGAGATTGAAAAAATGTATGATTTGATAAAAGAAATTATTCAGCTAGTTAAAGTAGACAAAAATGTAATTTGATGGGGAACTGGAATTTGGTAGTAGGAAAAATAAGAAAAGGAAAAATAGTAGGTGAATATTGACTGGAGGAAATGAATGAAAGAGGGAGATGCCCAGTAGAATTTTGCACAGAGTATAATTTAATCATTGCGAACACTTGGTGTAAGAATGATAAAACGAAGGTTGTTTACATGAAAGAGACTTGGAGACATTGGAAGGTTTCAGATTGATCATATAATGGTTAGGCAGAGATTTAGGAACCAAATTATAATTTCAAGACATTTACAGGGACAGATGTATACTTTGACTGCAATTTATTGGTTATGAACGATAGATTAAAACTGAAGAAATTACAAAAAGGAGATGGGACCTGGATAAATAGAAAGAACCAGAGGTTGTTGAGAGTTTCAGAGGGAGCATTAGTCAACAGATGACTAGAACTGAGGAAAAAATACATTAGAAGACACATGTGAGTAGTTTTAGGAGATGAAATAGTGAAAGCAGCAGAGGATCAAATATCTAAAAAGACAAGACCTAATAGAAATCCTTGGATAACACAAGAGATATTTAATTTAGCTGATTAAAGGAGAAAATTTTAAAAATGCAGCTAATGAAGCAGATGAAAGGGAATACAAATGTTTAGAAAATGAGGTTGACAGGAAGTGCAAAATGGCTAAGCAGGAATGACTAGAGGACAAATGTAAGGATTTAGAAACATATTTGACTTTGGGAAAGATTCATACCAACCACATGAAGATAAAGAGGCCTTTGGGGAAAAGAGGAGTAGCTGTACAAATATCAATGGCTCAGGCTTTCCCAGTCTCAAGCAAACAAGGGAATGTTGAAAGGTGGAAGGATACAAGGGACATGAACTTGAAGGCAATATTGCAGAAAGGAACTGGATGTAGATGAATATGAGATGGGGGATATAATACTGCAAGAAGAATTTTACAGAGTTCTTAAAGATCTAGGTCAAAACAAGGCCCTGAGGGTAGATCATATTCTGTCAGAATTACTGACAGCCGTGATAGAGGCAGCTATGACAAAACTCCTCCATCTAGTGTGCAAGATGTATGAGACAGTTAAAGACCCTCATACTTCAAGAAAAATTTTGTAATTCCAATTACAAAGAAATCTATTGCTGATAGGTGTAAAAATTACTTAACTATCAGTTTAATAACCCATGGTTGCAAAATAGTAACATGAATTCTTTACATAAGAACAGAAAAACTGGTAGAAGAAGACCTCAGTGAAGATCAGTTTGTATTTTGGAGAAATATAGGTGCACACAATGCAATACTGACCCTATGACTTATCTTAGGACATAGGGTAAGGAAAGACAAACCTGCATTTATAGCATTTGTTGACTTACAGAAAGCTATTGACAATGTTGACGGTAATGCTCTCTTTGAATTTCTGAAGGTAGCAGGGTAAAATACATGGAGTGAAGGACTATTTACAGCTTGTACAGAAGTCACTCAAGGGGCATGAAAGTTAAGCAGTGGTTGAGAAGGAAGTGAAACAGGGTTGTAGCCTGTCCCTGATATTATTCAATCTGTACATTCAACAAGCAGTAAAGGAAACGAAAGAAAAAATTGGAGATGGAATTTAAGTTCAGGAGACGAAATAAAAGCTTTGAGGTGAGACAATGACATTGTAATTCTGTCAGAAACAGCAAAGAACTTGTTGGAGCAGTTTCACAGAATGGACAGTGTCTTTCTAAAAAGATGAACGTTGATAAAAACAAAGCAAGCATAATGGTATGTTGTTGAATTAAATCAGATGATGCTAAAGGAATTAGATTAGGAAATAAGACACTTACAGTAGTAGATGAGCTTGGCTGCTATTTGGGCAGCAGAATAACTGATGATGGCCAAAGTATAGATGATATAAAATGTAAACTCGCAATGACAAGAAATGCATTTCTGAAGAAGAGACATTTGTTAACATTAAATATAGATTTAAATGTTAGGAAGCCTTTTCTGAAGATATTTGTCTAGGGCATAGCCATGTATGGAAGTTAAATGTGGATGATAAACAGTTTAGACAATAACAAAATAGAAGCTTTTGAAATATGGTGCTACAGAATAATGTTTAAGATTAGATGGGTCAGTCGTGTAACTAATGAGGTGGTACTGAATATAACTGGAGAGACAAGAAATTTGTATCACAAATGGACCGAAAGAAGGGCTCCGTTGACAGGACACATTCCAAGATACCAAGAAATCACCAATTTAGTATTGAAGGGAAGAGTGTGTGTGTGTGTGTGTGTGTGTGTGTGTGTGTGTGTGGACATCAAGGGGGGGGGGGGCGGGAGGGGGGGGGGGGGTAAAAAACCGAGAGAGATTAGATTAGGTTAGGATAGATTTCTTTCATTCCAATTGATCCATAGTGAGGAGGTCCTCCAGGATGTAGAACGTGTCAGAAAAACAATAATACATGAGAAATATTTACAACTGAAACATATAAGCTCATGTACCTTGCACAGATTGAATAATTGTCACTTTTTTAATGAACACTATATGAAAGAATCATTTTACAAACACTCATTTACTAAGATCACATTAATGTACTGAATTTAATATTTAAAAAAATGTTTTTTTTTATTTATAAGGTAATAAACATATAATAGAACTACTACAATACTTGTGTTTCTTGAGGCTTTCCCAATGGACATGTTGTATATATGGCTCTCGGGTGAGATGTCGGATGTCATAGTGAAAACTCCACAATATTTTGTCAGCGCAACTGGCTGACATCTTCTGGTGAGATGAACACACCGCTAAGGCAGGACCAGAGCCCCATATTTATGCCAGTCTTAGGCAGGAAGTATGCATGCGTGGAGGCACCAAATTCGATGGCCAATAGCGACAATATCAACCGAGAGCTGGAAGGACCTACAGGATGAAGAACCAAAGACTTCGGCGCATGGGCGGAGGCTGCCGCCACTGCTCTGCACTGCCATCGGCCACCCCAGCGACCTCTGTCAGTAGGCGCAAGCATGGAGGCTGCCGCTGTTACTCTGCGCTGTCATCGGCCACCCCAGCAACCTCTGTCGGAAGGCGCAAGCAAAAATGCGCCTCCATGTAGGCGCCTTGATTATCCTCCTGTTGTCAACAGAATATTTATGTTGCTGGCAAATCGTCATCCATCTTATGATCAATAGTACTCCTCTCTGCCCTAAGCGACTTCAATATGGCCAGTGCTGGATCCCAAGCTGTACTAAGCTGAAAGCCCGTGTCTCTGTATACAATATTCGTCGAGCTACATATTTCCACTGCTTCCTTAATAACACTGTCCCAGTATGAACTCGTTGATGTGAGAATTTTTGTATGTTGATAATTTATAGAATGGCCTGAAGTGAGACAGCTTAGTACTGCTTGGGTAGGTGGCGTTGCTGTCCTTCCAGCTATCTGCTGATATCGTCGCTATTTACCATCGAATTTGGCGCTTCCAAGCATGCACACTGTCTGCCTAAGAATGGAATAAATAGGGCGCTCTGGTCCTGCCTTAGCAGTGTGTTCATCACACCTTAAGATGTCGGCCAGTTGCGCTGACGAAAGATTGTGGAATTTTCACTATGACATCCGGCGTCTCGCCCGAGAACCATACATACTACTACAATACAATGAACACATTACTGCACTGAAATGCAACATAAATATTCTGTAGAAGGAGGTGGTCACCAATAAATCCTTTAGGCTTCAAATTGAATTTCATTGGTTGTTGAGCTTTTTATGGCTGCTGTCAAGTTATTGAAAATGTATGTTCCTGAATAATGCACACCTTTTCTGTACAAGAGTAATTGACTTTAAATCATTGTGAAGATTATTCTTATTTCTAGTATTTATTCCATGAATTGAGCTTTTGGTTTGAAAAATTGATATATTTTTAATGACAAATTTCATTAAGGAACAAATATATTGCAATGCCATAGTTAGTATCCCTAGTTCCCTAAACAGCTTTCTGCAGGATGTTGTTGAGTTCACACCACATATAACTCTTATTGCACATTTTTGTGCCCAGAAAACGCTAGCTTGGCTTGATGAATTACCCCAAAAATTAATCCCATTATAGTATGAATGTAAGCATAGTATGCCAGCTTTTTCATTTTATATCCCCTATGTCTGACACAATTCACATTGGAAATAGTGATTTCTTAAGGCGCTTCAGCAGTTCTGTTGTGTGCTCCTCCCGGTTGAATTTATTATTAAGCTGCAATCCCAAGAATTTAACATTATCCACTTCTTCTATCTGCTTGTCGTAGGACACCCCTTACAAGTTCTGAACTGCATGTAGTGTGTTTTTTCAAAGTTTAGTGACAAAGATTGGCTAGGAACCAGTGATCAATGTCCACAAATATTTTATTAGCTGATCTTTCTAAGACTATACTTGATTTGCTATTTATTGCAATGTTTGTGTCATTGGCAAACAAAACGAACTTGGCACCTGGTAATGTTACTGATGAAAGGTCATTGATATCCACAAGAAAAAGGGCCCTAAGATGGCACCTTGTGGAACCCCACATGTAATTAGTTCCCAGTTGGATGATGCCTGATAGCTTAATACATGTCTCTTTTCTAATAATGCCCTTTGTTTCCTGCCAGAGATACAAGATTTGAACCATTTTGCATCATTTCCTGTTACACCATAATATTCTAATTTACTTTAAAGGATATTGTGATTTATGCAGTCAAATGCATTTGACAGATCACAAAATATACCAATTGCCTCCAGTTTTTTGTCTAATGAATTAAGTACATTTTCACTGTAAGGGCAGATAGCCTTCTCAATATCAGAACCCTTTAGAAATCCAAACTGTGACTTTGACAGTATGTTATTTGTGATAAGATGGTTATAAAGCCCACTGTACATTACCTTTTCTAAAAATTTTGAGAGCGCTGGCAAAAGTGTAATTGGATGGAAATTTGATGCTATTTCTTTATCTCCCTTTTTAAACAATGGCTTAACTTCAGCATATTTCAACCATTCAGGAAATATTCCACTGATAAATGACTGGTTACACAGATAGCTTAATATGTTACTTAACTCAGAATCACATTCTTTAATTAACTTTGTTGATATTTCATCATACCCACTAGATGTTTTTGATTTTAAAGATTTTATGATGGACATTACTTCTGCTGGGGTAGTGAGGTCAAATTCATATAATGGTAGTTACATGAAATGTTTGGTCTGAGGTATTGCATAGCAGCATCTACAGAAACTCACAACCCCATAGTTTCAGTAACAGTTACAAAATGTTTGTTAAAAAGTTCTGTTCTGCAACACTATACATTTCTGTCACCAATGTATCATTTACTCTTAATGCTATTTGTCCCTCTTCATGTCTGGTTCTTTCGGTCCCCTCCTTTACTATATCCCATATTGTCTTTATTTTTTATTTGATATAACTATCTTTTCCTTGTAATATATGTGCTTTGATGCCCATATTACATTGTTTATTGCTTTGCAGTATTTAATGTAATGTGTTACAGCATCAACATCAGAACTGTTTCGGATTGACAGATACAGTTTTCTTTTTGTTTTACAAGATATATCTATTCCTTAAGTAATCCATGGCTTCTTTGTAGACTTTGCTCTTATCTTGGGGGGAAACAGTGTTCAAATAAGGTAAGCACTTTATACAGTAAGCAGATTGAGAAGGATGTAGGTTTCAGTAGTTATTCAGAGATGAAGAGGCTCGCATGGGATAGAGAAGCATGGAGAGCTGTATCAAACCAGTCTTAGGACTGAAGACCAGAACAACACCAGTCAACTTAGCCTTACCTAAAGCTCAGTGCAGAGTGCTGTACTCAAGTGAAAAGTTGCTCACAAAGATAATACAACAAATCTGAAATCTCCACAAATGCAGATGAAAATTAAAATGTCAAGCCACACAAAACTACTGAAGTGATCAACATGTTTTGATGGTATAACTGCAGATTTTCATTACTGAGGAAAAGAAATATTATATATACCACCTTCAGTCTACATTCTTGGAGGTCATACAGACCTTTCATCAAGATAAATCAATAATTTAATGGAAAATGAATTTTACAGGAAATTCTATGAGACAGAAGTGTGCCCATCCAAGCAAGAATAGTACTATTATGGTATAGATGATATCCTATATGTTGATTACAAAAAGAGTATTTGAGTCTGTTAACTTGAGGTTTGGATATTTTTTGATAAACCCCTGTCATTTCCAATAATGGAGTTCTTGCTGTAACTTCACTGTGATTTTGTAAAATAGTAAAAGTTGGCTATTGGTGCTCTGGTAAATATGCTTCTTACCTGAAGTCTTCTGATTTTTCCTGCCTTTTGCTTCCGCTGAACACAGCAGTGATACTGTCAAGCTTGAGTGCTTCAGTGAATTTGATAGCGCAATTGGAAAACAGATCTCACATATATTGCACTATTCCATCTGATTGTAATTTTGCATCAGGTGACACATTAAATGAAGACTCTGTGTTATATACATTGAAAAATGGGAAGCTGATTTTGGTGCTAAATATGGGATATATAGATACTGATACTGCGAAACTAGTTAATGAAATAGCTTCTTTCAGGATCCAGGTGAAGGAGTTGATGAAGTGAATTTGGATATTTGAACTCTTTTTGGAGAACTTGTTATGAGATGCTTAGTCAAACATGGAAATAGGTTTAGTATAATTATGACAGTTCAGTGACTGTAGCGTCTTGTGAACTCAGTTTCAACAAATTAAAGATTTAAAAAAAAACTTAAGGCCAAGTATGTGTGAAATCAGACCATCAGATTTAGATCTCTTGCTCATAGAATTATACACATCTGCTAAACTTGACTTCAGTATCATAATGAGTAAGTTTGCTTTGATCAAAGTAAGGAAATGTAAAGTAAAATTATAATAAAAGCAATTTCTGTTGAGCAATAGTTACTCAGTTTTTAATTATAACCCTTTTTGTTTCAAATGAATAATTTATGCATTATAAATAATGTGTGAGGTGCAAACAATATCTGTTCTTTATTATACATCATTCAAAAATCAATGTACAGTAGCCACCATAAACAGTAGGATATAGATTTTGTTTTACCTTCAGTTTTTTTAGAAAATTTTTATAATTTGTAATTTATTAATACAGTGTAAAGACACTTCAGCTATCAATATATTAGCAGTAAATTTTCAGAGTGTTCGGAATAAAGTTCCTGAATCTACCGCCCTCCAGGAAGCGTGTGGCGCACAAATTATTCTCGGGATTGAGACCTGGCTGAACCCTGACATAGGAAGTTCTGAAATATTTAGTGAGGGTTGAAACGTGAATCGGTAAGACAGATTAGACACTGTAGGAGGTGGTGTCTTCATTGCAGTTGACAAAAATATTTTGTCTGCTGTGTTTGAAGTACAGTGTGATTGTGAAGTTATCTGGACACGTTTAACAGGGCCAGGAAAAATAAAGTTAATTGTTGGGTGTTATTACTTGCCACCAGGTTCCACCATGACAGTTCTAGAATCATTCATTGCGAGTCTACACTCTGTATTGCGGAAGTACCTGGATCATGCTAAATTAGTCAGAGGCGACTTCAACCAAACTAGTATAGACTGGGTTGTCTATGGATTCATTACAGGTTGTACAGACAAGCCATGGTGTTAATTACTTTTGAACACATTATCCGAAAACTGTCTTGAGCAGCTAAATCGACAGCCAACGCATAATTGAAATATTTTAGATCTGGTAGCCACGAACAGACCAGACCATATCGACGGTGTCAGTGTTGAGACAGGGATTAGAGATCGTGATGTTGTCATTACGACTATGGTTACGAAAGTTAAAAAGTCGCTCGGTCAAGAAGGCTAGGAGAGTATTCTTACTAGAAAGAGCAGATACGCAGTTGTTAGCACCCCACTTAGTAAATGAATCGACTTCATGTACTTCCGGTACAATGGACGTGGAAGAATGATGGGCAAATTTTAAATGCATTGTAAATCACGCATTGGACAAGTATGTGCCAAAAAAGTGGGTTACGGGCGGAAAAGACCCACTGTGATTTAACAGCACAATTCGGAGAATGCTCAGGAAGCAAAGGCAGTTACACTCGTGGTACAAACAAGATCGAGAGAATGAGGACAGGCAAAAGTTTGTAGAGATTCGTACTGTTGTAAAAATAATGATGCACAAAGCATACAGCCACTACCACCATCATACCTTAGCAAAAGATCTTGCTGAAAACCCAAGGAAATTCTGGCCTTACATAAAATCGGTAAGTGGGTCGAAGGCTTCCGTCGAGTCACTCACTGATCAGTCTGACCTGGCAACAGAAGACAGCAAAACAAAAGCTGAAATTTTAAATTTAGCATTTGAGAAATCTTTCACCCAGGAGGATCATACAAACATACCGCCGTTTGAGTCTCGTACAGATTCCCCTATGGAGGACTTAGTAATAGAAAATCCCTGGGGTTGTGAAGCAGCTGAATGGGTTGAAAATAAATAAATCACCAGGTTCTGTTGGGATTTGAATTCGGTTTTACAGAGAGTACTCTACTGCATTGGCTCCTTACTTAGGTTGCATTTATCGCGAATCTCTTGCCCAACGTAAAGTCCCGAGTGACTGGAAAAAAGCACAGGTGACGCCTGTATATAAGAAGGGTAGAAGGATGGATCCTCAAAATTACAGACCAATATACTTAACATCGTTTAGTTGTAGGATTCTCGAACATAAACTCAGTTCGAATATAATGAATTTCCTTGAGACAGGGAAGTTGCTGTCCATGCATCAATATGCCTTTCAAAAGCATCGCTCCTTCAAAATGCAACTCGCCCTTTTTCACATGATATTTTCCGAACCATGGATGAAGGGTATGAGACGGATGCCATATTCCTTGACTTCCAGAAAGCGTTTGACTCAGTGCCCTATTGCAGACTCCTAACTAAGGTACAAGCATATGGGATTGGTTCCCAAATATGTGAGTGGCTCGAAGACCTCTTAAATAATAGAACCCAGTACATTGTGGTGAGTGTTCATTGGAGGTGAGGGTATCATCTGGAGTGCCCCAGGGAAGTGTGGTAGGTCTGCTGTTGTTTTCTACCTACATAAATGATGTTTTGGATAGGGTGGATAACAATGTGCAGCTGTTTGCTGATGATGCTGTAGGGTACGGGAAGGTGTCGTCGTTGAGTGACTGTAGTAGGATACAAGATGACTTGGACAGGATTTGTGATTGCTCTAAAGAATGGCAGCAAACTCTAAATATAGATAAATGTAAATTAATGCAGATGAATAGGAAAAAGAATGTTTGAATACTCCATTAGTAGTGTAGCGCTTGACACAGCAACGTCGATTAAATATTTGGGCGTAACATTGCAAAGGGATATGAAGTGGGACAAGCATGTAATGGCAGTTGAGGGGAAGGCGAATAGTTGTCTTCGGTTCATTGGTAGAATTTTGGAAAGATGTGGTTCGTCTGTAAAGGAGACTGCTTATAAAACACTAATACGACCTATTCTTGAGTACTGTTTGAGCATTTGGGATCCCTATCAGGTCAGGTTGAGGTAGAACATAGAAGCAATTCAGAGCCGGGCTGCTAGATTTCTTACTGGTGGGTTTGATCATCATGTGAGTGTTACAGAAATGCTTCAGGAACTCGAGTGGGAGTCTCTGGAGGAAAGGGGGTGTTCTTTTTGTGAATCGCTACTGAGGAAATTTAAAGAAGCAGCATTTGAGGCTGACTGCAGTACAGTTTTATTGCTGCCAACTTATATTTCACAGAAAGGCCACAAAGATAAGATTAGGGCTCATACAGAGGCATATAGGCAGTCATTTTTTCCTCGTTCTGTTTGGGAGTGGAACAGGGAGAGAAGATGCTAGTTGTGGTACGAGGTACCCTCTGCCACTCACCGTATGGTGGATTGCGGAGTATGTATGTAGATGTAGATGTAGATGATGCAATAATAGTTTGTTTAAGTAATGATTTATAATAATGCTTCATTTTTATTAAAGCTACATAGAAAATTGTGAAATTCACTGACTTACCCTAAAAATACTGCAGAAAGATAGTTTTCTTGGGAGATGGTGATTAGGGTGTGGGAGGGGGGGAGCTTTGTTTTGGCACATAAGTTTGGCATTAACGAATATCATCAATGTGTGGACACTACATTCTAATACCAGATGAATCCCATACAAAATGTTTGTGAAGAGCCCTTGGTGGCGTCCACATGTAGCATGACGTAAGAGAACATTTTAAGATCTTTGTAAATGAAAATTGGGAAATGTGGGTTGTTTCTGTGGAGGGATAGTGTGTATGAAGAGAAATGCAGTTCTTGATCTCCTATATAAGAAGGGAGGATCTCAGTGTTGGTAGCTGTTGGTAGGTGATGGTATGATGATGTATAAAATCAGATATATCTACCACATTACAAAGAAGGAGCTCTGAAACTGATGGCCCTGGTCCATCACTATATTTCTCAGGCAGCCAAACTGTGAGATTCATGTCATGAGAAAGGTTTGTGTGACCATATCTGCCCAAATGTCCATGATGGATACTGCTTCCACTCAGTAGGTGGGCCTATTAGTAGCCAAAAATATATTCTAAGAGCCTTGCACAGCGATGAGAGGTCTACCCAGGTTGATCTGAATCTGAGAAAAATGTTGTGTAGGCTCCTTGGAGGAACCACTAGTTTTATGGATACAGTATCCCATCTTAGCAGATAGGCAAACCAAACAAGTCTTTAATGACGACCTGCCATCACACCTCACACATGGCCACACAAATCTGTCAGTACCAATTCATATGGTCCTGCTGGCTCCACGATGTGCAAGTCCATGGATGGCATTAAAGACTTGTTTCCTAAAACACATCAGAACTAAAGGGCTTAAACATTTTTGAGAATGTCACAGTACCCAAGGAAACTGGCGATTGTTAACTTCTGTAGGTGTAACCCCATATTATGTTTCTTGATAAGTTCTGCATCTACAGATCAGTGTCTCGCACTGTAGTCAGTTGCATAAAGTCAAGGCCTGTAGAAGTCACATTTATTCTAGAGAAATAATCAGCTATAACATTATCAGCACCTCATACGTCACAGACATCAGTAGTATACTGACCAATAAATTCCAGATGGTGGAACTGTCTAAGTGAGAAAGAGTGACGAGAGGTGCTGAAGGCAATGAAACCAATGTGCAAATGGTAAAAACTGTGAATTTAAGCACTTCTGCATTCGGTCTGAAATGCTTAACGGCTTCATAGACTACCAAAAATTCCACTCCACAGGAACTTCATTTTGTTTGTGACTCTTACAGTTTTCTGGCAAATAACACTGGTGGCTGCCATGTACCACTTACTTGCTGTTCTAGGTCCACTATTATCATGTTGTGGCCAGCATTAACTACAATAGTTAGAGGTACAGAGGGAGTAGGATATGCTATAAGCACTGCATCCAATAAGAAGGCCTTGACCTTGTTGAATGCTGATTGCATCTCTGGAGTCCATGTGATAGGGTGTTATCCTCTTGAAGTTGGGCTTGAGAGGTTGTGGTGTGAGGGAGATGGTAGCTCTAGAAGTTTTCCATACCCAAAAAATAGTACAAGAGGCTCAGACTGAGTCAAGTCAACCTTATTTTGTAAAGGCAAAATGCCAGAAGAGGTAACCAGGTGATCTTTCTGCCTGAGCAGACATTTGTCTCTATTGATTCGCATCCTGTAATGTGACAATCTATGAAAAATAAACTGATATGTTTGTCAGATTCCATAGCAAAATTTGAAAAAATCAACACATTTTTGAGACACATGAAACAGAAGGGCTAGCCATGAAGCACTTCACTGATGAAACACTGCCATGTGTGTGCTGCTGTCTTTGGTAGATCTGTCAGTTCCACTGGTATCTGGTGATATGCTATTTGGAAATCAATAATGCTGAACAGCTGAGCACGTGGTAATACAGCTGTAAAGTTATGGAGGTGTGGGATGGGGTGACAGTCAGGAGTCATCTGCACACTTTTGAGGTGCCAACCTGTGGATTTTGGAAGCAACTAGTGGTCCTGGCATAGTACAAATGTGGTTTCTGGTGCTGTGCAGTGTCCCAGGGAGGGGTACAGTAGCTGTTTCATGTTGTGCAGGTCACCCATGTAGCAATGTCATCTTGTAACATTGAAAATATGAGTCTTAGACATCCTGAATCTGTTAATTTGAGTATGTAACACATCATTGTCCACAATAATGCATATTTTTCTTCCTTCAAGGTTGCTACTCTCCCAAGTAATTCACTAAAAATGTTCACTATGGTAAGACTTTTTTAAGAAAGACACTTCTGTATTGATGGGTAAACATTCAGACATCGCTCAGTGGGTGCTGTATCCAGAAATGCTGTATTTTTCAGTTTGTGAGCAATATGTGAATAGCTGGTTTGTCTATAACTGTCTCACTGTTCATATAGAGTTTGCCCTTCTTTAAAGACATGTCCGTGAGAAAATGGTGAAAAGAAGAACAGGGTCAGTGACATCAGCAATCAGAAATGTTCACTGCAAGATCTTTGTGAATCCCAAACTCATGACCTCATGACATTGTCTGAAACTAAGTATCTTTGAGTTATTCACAGCAGTGAGCCAGAAGATCACTCTTCACATTTTGCTGATAGTACACTGAATGCAGTCCAGAGTTGATTGAAAATCACGCTGCAGTTTTCCTGGACATACAAGCAGTGTGGTGTAATAAAACTCTTAACAGTGGAATGTCAGCCGGACATGCCTGGTAGAGTCAGAAATCTACCTTCTTGTGACTAAGTTCCACAGCTTACATTAGCCCATATGAAACACAAATTCTTGTAGTGCTGTGCTGTAGGCTCTTTACATGAGATTGGTCAGTCATGCTGATACTCAGTCATTGTCTTCATTTGAGTAGTTGCATAGAGAGGTGCATCTTTTAGCCAGCCATCCAAAGTGAAAATGATACCAACACTGTCTAAAGTGCTGACATCATGGTGAGTGCTGCATAGTCTGGTAGGCTGGGGGCTACTGGGATCAGTGGAACTAGCAGGAATAGCTGTTGGAGAGTGCTGTACTGAGCTAACTAGTTCTGCCAGTGGAAGCTGCTCCATTTTACCAGCCTCCAGTGTAGCTGCAATTGCGATGCCATTTTCTGTTAGTGGGGTTCCACTTGCATTATCATGTAACAGTGTACTATATATTTCGTCAGCAATGAGTAACTGAAGTCCAAATTTGAAGTGTTGACCACAGGAAGTCACTGTTTTAGCACTGCAGGGCACACTTCAAATTTGGACACTAGAGACCAGAAATGATGCCAGAATATAGTAATCAATTTGTCAATGATAACTTCACTTGTCAAGACTTCTTGTATTTAAAGGTCTGTTGGTTTATACACTCACCAAAATGTGTTGTCTTTAAGGTGTGTGTATTTGCACAGCTGTGGAGTGTCAAGCATATCAGACAATAACAGCAAGGTTTGAGAATCCACAATGATCAAAAAAAATTGAAGGCTCTTGATACCATAGAGGGAAATGAAAGTTCTAGGAGCTGGAAGCATCTGGCTGTTGCAGCAAGTGTGACGGATGCCGCATTTTCCTCACAGCATGGAGGATGCAATGCTGTAAGTTGTCCATGAGCTGGAAGTCATGCAAAGTATCTGGTCCTTCTCCAAAATTTATTGCCATTGGCGGAAATAAGTTACTCCCTCTGAGATACAAAACAACTGACCTGATGAAGTGGTGTCCACAGTAGCTGGCAGAGTATCCTCACCTTTGAAATGTTTGTCATCTGCCATGGCACTTGTTGGGGTCACCGTTTGTGGGAATAATGATCAACAATTAAGTGTGAACAAGATTACTGACACACACTTTATTAATTTACCAAAAAAATACATGCAACACACAATGGAGAACAAAACGAGAAGACAATGGCAGGAAAAGACAAACCAAACAGTTTACAACAAAGAACTCATCAGTAAGAAAACAAAGATGTTCCACACTTTTGTCTTGGTCTTAATGTTCAACTAATTGTGTCACCACAAATTCATTGGAAAATATAATTCATGCTGATACATAAGAACTTGAATCTCACCAAGTGGTCTGTGTGGAAAATAATTAAAATGAAGCAACAACTATTTCCATTTAACTACCATTGCAATACTAAGCTCATCATTTTTTACTACAAGAAACTGAGCACCCTGCTCCAAATTAATTTTGAAAGTACTGATACTTTGCTCATGAAGGCTTAAGTAAAGAAGTTTAACTCTATCAATGTCCCATCAAGACACCAAAATCTTTGTAGATATTCAAATGATTTATTTTCCAAATGGCGGACAATCATGACTAACTACACAAAGTACCACATAATAAGCCTGTGGAGTTGTGCATAATTAGTCACAATTTGTTTCTAACTGTGGCGACCTTGTGCTGCCACAGATGTACATAAATCATTTCTAGTACAAGTCTTAAAGACTGTTAATGTGACATAACAATACTTATGGTGTATTGCTGAAGATGAGTATGTAGCCCCGTATTACCTCAGCATAATAAAAGTAAAACTAAGCCTACGGATCTTATGTCAACATTTTTGTCATGAAATTGAAGTTCCTGAGTTTAGTTCAAGCTGCTGAGTTACAAGTGTATAAAAAGATTTATGAAAACTCTAATTTGATCTAATTTTGATTCACATAATTGTACATTTTAGTTAAACCCAGTAAATTTTATAAGATGACAGATGTGCTTCCTCTCCTTTACAGCCTCCTTCAGGTCATGTTTTAGTAATAACATTACATATATCAGAAAAGAGAATGAAAGTTATACTCTAATTGTCTACTTCCATATAAAGATATCCTTCTGGCCCAGTTGTCATCCACATATGTGCCACCTGGAATAATTGTTTAAAATATAGTTACTGTGAGTATGATACCAGGAGTTCATTAATCACATCAATCTAGTTACTGTAAGATATGGTTTATATATTTGTGTCAGTGTTAACATTTTCAGTTAACAATGCTATTGATAACACTATGCCATCAACACACTTTCTTATTCACTTCACTTTTCATTTGAAACAAAGCTCTTACTCTTTGGGTCAAATACGAGGGTGGGAACGTAAATAATGGCAACCTTTTATTCACAACCGATACTAAAGAGTTACAGGTTTGCACCTGTTACTGTTCTTCAAAGTAGTCACCAGCATTGTGTAGAACTCATTGTCAGCAATGTGGAAGGCATAGTATACCGTTATCAGACCATGTTCTGTTGATTGTGCGAATGGAGTGGTCTACTGCCTGTCGACTCTCTGGAACAGTTCTGAAGAGAATGCCACGAAATGGTTCCTTCATCTTTGGAATCAAACCTAAGTCACAAGGACTTTAGTACATGGAGTATGGTGGATTGTACAATACTTCCCAGTCCCATCGACAGAACAGAGCAGCCACAGCTTGCACTGTATGCGCTCGCGCATTGTTGTGCCATATGATGGGTGGTTTGCGGAGAAAGTTTCGCCAATTCTTTCGCAAAACTGCTCGCAGGTGATGCTCCAAAAATGAACAGTAATACTGTGCATTGATGGTCTGCTGTGGAGGAATGTAATGCATTACGATAACACCATCACAGTCGAACATCAGAATCACCATAACTTTAGACTGCTCCATTTGCACCATCAACAGAACAGGCTCTGCTAACAGTATACTACACCTTCCACATCACTAGCAAAGGGTTCTACACAATGCTGGTGACTACTTTGAAGGACAGTGACAGGTGCAAACATGTAAGTCTTTTGTATGAGTTGTGAATAAATAGTTTCCACTATTTATGTTAAACCCCTCATAAATCTTATAGTGAGAATATCTCAACAACACAAACTACATAAACACCACATGGATTAGGCCTTATGCTGACTGCTGCCTACAAGGCAGTACTCGGAGCAATCTATGAGCATTGGACATGTAATTGGCATGTTGCCAATCCCTCCTGCTATTATTGCTACTGGATGGATCCTGGTGAAGCCACTGCTTCTTTATTCAGGCAGCTCCTTGCTTGGCCTTATGAGTCTGAGTGGACCCTGTTACAGACCTCCCAACCCAAGAAAAAAATCTGAGGAAGGACTAAAAATCAAACTTGAGCCTTCTGCTCCAAAGGCAGTGACACTAACTGTCTGTCTAGAGATCAAGTAATTAGAATTTTTTTTTGATCGTACAATTATCTCTATCATCATCCACACAGAAACACAAAATATCATTTACTGCTTGTTTTCCTTCCACTAAATGATGCAGAATTATATTTCAGGGTTAGTCCTTGTATTCTCAGATGATGTTATTCACATGGCAATGAGGCATCCAGAAGAGCAGGGTATGTCATTTTGTGATGTATGTCTGAAATAGTATTCAAGTGCACCAGAAATGTAACTCTTGCATCCCTTTATGTTAATTCCATCATTACATTCCTGGTTCATCACATAAATGCAATTAATGAGAACTGCAAGAATCAGTCAGTAGGAACTAATTTAATAACTGATTGCCTCTTGAATAATTGGTCATTAATGCAGATTATAATTTTCACATTACAATTCACATTTGATTTAGAGTGGACTTGCTACAGAAATCTCAGTTTTTCACATTTATAACGAAAATCTTTCTGGTGACACATTCTTTTATTTTGTTCAACAGTTTTCTCAGTACCTTAAATAAAACCTTTCGTTGTATTCTGTTACTGAAACATACTACAGAAAATCATTGCATCTAGTACCAGTATGTCTCCAAACATATAGGATACATTAATGTATAATTTAATGGCATTGTCAAACTATTTTCAAGAACTGAGGTTCTTCACAGTAAGGTGTATCTGACTGAAATAATGAGGTTTGTGGCAGATGAAGGATACAACTTATCCTTCCAAACTAATGTATTTGGTGGTTTAGGCATAAGTCGACTTTGACAGGATTATTTGTGTATGTGTGTGTGTGTGTGTGCGTGTGTGTGTGTGTGTGTTCTAATGGCTGGCATATTATCTCAATAACAGTGAGAAAATCGTCACTTGAAGAGAGTATATCCCATTAACATAACTAAGCTGACACTCAAAACAGTATAGTTCAATGGATTAAACATACATAGCCTATGATGGAGGAGTTAAGTCATCTACTATCACTCAGTAAGGTAGAGTTGAAGTAAGAGTCGATTAATTTATTTTACTGACAGCATGAAGTACCTGGCATTTATGTGATGTATTTTAATATGTAAACCTAATTATCTGAATGGTGGTATTGTAATGCATTCTTTGTTATATAAACTAATGTATGTCTGCTTCATATGTCATTTATTTGTCTTAATATATTTGTGAAGATCCGTGATATAACTGTCAGATATTTCATACCTCCTTTTCAACAACTGAAGTAACTAGTACATGTTTACTTCTCTAGGTTGCTGTTGTACCAACAGAATATGGACATGCATTTCATATAGAAGTTTTAGATGAGGATAAAGTATATGGATGGAGATTTAAGACAGAGCCTGAAGAGAAGCAACAGTTTCTTTTAGGAAATTTGTGTAGCCACCTCGTTCAGTTCAAGGAACATCCATTTGTAGGATGTTAAAAAAATGCATTTTGTGTGCAGGTTATGTTGCTTTCCTGTTATATCACACACCAAAATTATATATGACCATTGTGTGTAGTTTTGAGCAAGAAATACATTCTGGTATCTTCTGTTTTTTGCATTCACTTAAGTTACAAAGTATTATTTAAAGTACATCTGTCTATGAGTGTTATTTGAAAATTCATCTAATTTTTTAGCTCTGTGCCTCCCGTGTGAGATATAATAACACTTGCGTGCTCCAACAGTAGCTTTCAACAGATTAATTGTATGTTTGTTGTGTTTTTATTTTTTTCCAAAGTTATCTTTAAGGTTTCTTACACTATTGTAATTGCTGACACATTTTAATGAATATGTGATTAAATTTTTATGAGCAAATAAATGGGAACAGGTTATTGACACTTTGATGATTGTACTAGTGTTTAATATGCAGTGAGCTATGATATTTATGGATTTAAAAAGGCGTATAGCATTGTGGTCACTATTGATGCACATGATTTTCTTGTAGCTCACAATGTAGCAGCAGGTTAATTGGGGACACCCTTTTTTCGGTACACTACAAAAATTTACTTACTTTTAAAGAATTATCATGTAAATTCATGCTGCAAATATGTAAGCAACTAAAATTCTTATAAAAAGCAATAAAAATGACTGTAACTGATATTTGGGCTGTTGTCTCTTAAGGAGGTTTTAATTTATGAGTTGATTTATCCAGCTTCTGATACACTCGAGTGAAAGATTTAGTTTGACTATATCTCTCCTAATCTTGATTGATTTTTCTAATTCCACTTTTCCAATAATATACATGAATAATATCACATCCTTAACTAATTATCAGAAAGCTCATCCATTTAATTATTAATGCCACTGCCTGATGAAGTAGTTTCCTGTTGCAATGAAATTCTTGAAGTAAAACGTTTCTGAAAGTAAGAACAGTAAATTTTCTGACATAGTAATGTAAATGTTCCTTTATCATTGTCAAAGTCCTTAAGTTTTGTGTGTAAGGGACAACACCTTATTAAAGCTACCTTTTGTGGCATATTATAAGGTTCATGTGCTCCAGTGAGACTTTTGCCCATGCAAGTAATAGCAATGTACAGCTTCTAGAAATACCAGTCACGCTGAATACATTTGAAAAGAGAGGGTGACAAATTGTGTCCCACATCACAATAGTGCCTACCTGCATTGTCCATCCTGTTCATTAGTCTCGATGATCAAAGTGTTCTAGGACAGCTGTAAATTGATTTCCAGGAATTATACTAACAATGTACACTACAAAAACATTCAAGTAATGTGCCTTTTCCCACACTTATTATGACCACAAACATTATGATGACCAGATCCAGTTTCATTTCAGATGTAGTATGCAAGTAGGTAACCATCACTTTACTGTGTTACTGTTCAGAAAAGTAGCATTAATGAAGTAGGCACACTATAAAGTCAGAGTTCTTTCTTAACCCAGTCATAAAAGAATGCAGTGGCTGTGTAATAATAAAACAATGCACACATTGAAAACAAGTTTGTACAAAATCATACACTTTATCAAAGTTAATGTATTGACTGACGTTTATATCTTGAGTGAAAAATACTGGTGGCTGACTTTCATATAATGTTACAAACTGAAACATTCATGTATATTTTATTTATGTTTTACTTCATTGCTTGGCAGCCATGACTTTCACAGAGATTTTGAACACAGTGAGTGACACCAACAGCCTGACTGTTATGTGGTGGTGAATGCTATATAAAGACAGGTTTATGAATGTATTGTGACTCTGAAAATTTGATTTTGGTTTGAAAAAAGGCTAGAGTAGATTTAGTTAATTCAGATGGACTATATGTAATTACAGCAATCTTATTTAAAATATGTGGTGGCTTAGAAAAATACAAAAGATCATGGAACAGTGTTATAGCAGCCATTTTAGGAATAACCCTCTCAGAAGTACAGGGAACATATTTATGTTTACAATTGTTTCTGCCAAGTTCTACTAAACCTTAAATAATGGCTTAATAACCTAGTGATGGATATCATTTGGTCCAGGAAATTTAAATTGACAAAAGTATGGTGGTAAAAGTTGGACTCTAACAAGCACAATGGCTAAACTTGAAATGGAAAATCTAGGTATGTTTTAATTTTAACATTAAGTATGTGTTAAGTTAGCTAAGAGGCAAAGGAACTAATGATATTAGCTGCCAGTGGGCATCGATGTAAAACAGTGGGGATGTTGAAAATTTGTATGAGACTGGGATTCAAATCTGGGTCTCCTGCTCACTAGGCAGAAGTGCTGACCACTGCACCATCAGGAAACAGTTGTCATAACTATTGCACAGACTACTCTAGCATCTATCCTGTCAGATCCTTATTCTAAACTCCTCCACACACTGCTGATGCAGTGACACTTGCCCATTATCCTCATTACTCACAGTATTTCATTGATTCCTGTAACAGTTCAAGCATTATGTGCATATGCACTGAACTGATCATTCGGTGTCCCCACCTCAGCTATGTATGTGATGTCTGTTCATTCTGACATCTCCAAAAGAACCAACCCCATTGTGACCCTGCAGCCACTATGAAGCAAGATGTAAAGGAATGAGATTAGCTAGCCCTGGAGAATGGCGTATTGTATCACAGCTGTCCACAATACGAGCATGAAGAGTCTCTACATTTGGTAAAGGGGTTGCGTAGACAAGAGCTTTCAAATGCCCCCATAAATGAAAGTCAAGAGGGTTGAGGTCCGGAGAGCATGGAGGCCATGTAATTGGTCCACCTCTACCAATCCATCTGTCACCGAATCTGTTTTTGAGAAGTGTACGAACACTTCGACTGAAATGTGCAGGAGTTCCCTCGTGCATGAACCACATTTTGTGTCATACGTGTAAAGGCACATGTTCTAGCAGCACAGGTAGAATATCCCGTATGAAATCATGATAACGTGCTACATTGAGAGTAGGTGGAAGAACATGGGGCCCAATCAAGACATCACCTACAGTGCCTGCCCAAACGTTCACAGAAAATGTGTGTTGATCATGTGATTGCACAATTGCGTGCGGATTCTCGTCAGCCCACACATGTTGATTGTGAAAATTTACAATTTAATCACTTTGGAATGAAGCCTCATACGTAAAGAGAACATTTGCACTGAAATGAGGATTGACACAGTGTTGAATGAACCATTCGCAGAAGTGTACCTGTGGAGGCCAGTCAGCTGCTGATAGTGCCTACACACGCTGTACATGGTATGGAAACAACTGGTTCTCCCGCAACAGTCTCCATAGAGTGACGTGGTCAACGTTACCTTGTACAGCAGCAACTTCTCTGACGCTGACATTAGGGTTATTGTCAACTGCATGAAGAATTGCCTCATCCATTGCAGGTGTCCTCGTCATTCTAGGTCTTTCCCAGTCTCGGGTCATAGGCTGGAATGTTCCGTGCTCCCTAATATGCCGATCAATTGCTTCGAACGTCTTCCTGCCAGGACACCTTCATTCTGGAAATCTGTCTCGATACAAACATACCACGCTACGGCTATTGCCCCGAGCTAATCCATAAATCAAATGGGAATCTGCCAACACCGCATTTATAAACATTGCACTGACTACAAAACCACGTTCGTGATGAACACTAACCTGTTGATGCTACATACTAATGTGCTTGATGCTAGAACTGTAGAGCAATGAGTCACATGTCAACACAATCACCAAATTCAACATTACCTTCCTTCAATTGGACCAACTGGTGGTGAATCGAGGAAGTACAGTATATGCTGACAAAACTAAAATGAGCTCTAACATGGCAATTAAGCGTTTCCAGACACATGTCCACATAACATCTTTTCTATATTTGTGTGTGAGGGATGTTTCCTGAAAGTTTGGCCGTACATTTTTGTAACACCCTGTATAAGTGGTGTCTGTTCTTTCAGATGTGTCTGAAAGAATAAATGTCACATATATAATTAAGGTGAGGACAGGCTCTGATCACTTCAGTGCAGATGCACACCACGCTCAAAATCTTACCAGAATCATCAAAATACCATGAGTAATGAGGATAACTGGCAATGGGCACTGCATCAGTAGTGTGTGGATAGGTTGTGAATTTGGGTCTGACAGGAGGCGTGCTATGGTAGTCCACGCAGTTTGCGATGAATATTGTGCCCAGATGGCGCAGTGGTCAATGCATCATCCTAGTAAGCGGGAGACTGGTGCTCAAATCCTGGTCCAGCACAAACTTTCAACTTTCCCCATTGATTTATATCAGTGTCCACTAGCCGCTAGTGAAATTAACTCCTTTGCATCTTGATTCATAGTGGCTGCTGGATCAAAGTGGTGTCTGTCCTCTTGGACATTTCCAAAAGAACAGAACCACATGTTTAAGTTAACTAGTTTCAGTTAAATCAAAATATGTTACCATAAAGTCTGGATGTCAGTCTCCATACATAGAGAAATCTATTAACTCAAAATGTTTTCCCCCTTGTGTACTCTAGAGATGGATTTTCAAGTAGTGTTTAATAAACATGTTTTTAAACAAAAGTAATTACAGATATGCAGTCAGCTCATCTTAAGACTAAAACTACGTTAATGAAACTGAAAGGAATCTGTATGAAATAATAAATGGATAGCTTTGTTTTGAGACTACCTGTACATGTTACAGAGAATCAGAATGAAAACGCATTAATAATTAGTTAAAAGATGGGAGATTCCAGTATGCTCTGTGTCATCACTCCCAGCAGGGTTGGGGATTTTCTCTGCCCAGGGACTGGGTGTTTGTGTTGTCCTCATCACCATCATCATTCATGATAGTGGCTAGATTAGTCTGTGTAAAACACAGGAGTGTGAAAAAATTGGGACTTTGTATGGGTGCCGATGACCACACAGTTGAACACCCCACAAACCAAACATCATCACCATCATCATCTGTTTCATCACATCCCCTCACCTCACTCACCTTTTTTTATGTATACAGATTGATATTCACAAAACCTGACTGGAAATTCGATGGGAGGTGGCTGGTTTTTAAATACTCTTCTAAAGTCATAATAAACAAGGACAATTCAATTAATCGGATAATAAGAATATCACAAATATGTCATTAAATTGGCGATATACAAATGTTGGACAGTTTTATAGACATTACATATATATGCATATTGAAAATTTCTTTAAAAAATACAACTCCTTTTGCAACAATTTTTACTTTATTGCGAGGTATAGCCTCTCATTTCAAAGATCAGAGATATGGCTCCATTTCCCAAGCACTTATCTCAGTGCCTATGGTTTCATTCATTCTCAGCATTCAGATACACGTAAAAGTTTAGCCAACATACTATGTCTGTAATGCAATATGTATTACTCCTAAACTTGAAAAAAATTATTCATACAATGTTGTGGATCTAATACAGGGCATAATTACATATGATACAACAACTGTTACATAATTAAGCATAAACTCATTTATAAAGGATGGGAAAAAAGCACTCGGTCATCAGGCCACATATGGCCCAGCGGAACCATCCAACCGCCATGTCATCCTCTGCTGAGGATGCGGATAGGTGGGCATGTGGTCAGCACACCCCTCTCCCTGTCGAAATGATTGTTTTCTTTGACCGGAGCCGCTACTATTCGGTCAAGTAGCTTCACAATTGGCATCACGAGGCTGAGTGCACCCCGATAACCACTTTCTCCAGTTATGAATACTTAACCATGAGTTCATGCCACAAGATTTAATGAATGTAACTTCCTACCATACCTGATACTAAATCCCTAAGCAATTGCGTCCTCAACCAACATTACATGTCTGCACTATACGCAGTGAATTACCTAAAACTGGCACTGCAGATATTTCCGAAATGGAAAGTGATATTGATGTCTGGTTCTCACAGAATGGATTGGTAGTCGTAGGCTCACATTGTTACCCAAGAAACAGAGTGTAGCAATACTTAGGAAGTGTATTTTTAGTGCAAACATATTATTTTTTTATTGTAACAATGCCTATTGGCATTATCAAAATAAAAGAAAGGCAAATGAGAATGTCTGTGGTGTTCACTGCAGGTTTCTAGTGTGAGTCATTTATGAGGTACATATTTTGAAAAGTTTCCACACTAACATTTGTTTGTGCCATTCAACTTGCATAGTTGGTATGTAGAATGTTACATTTGCTAATAGTGTGCTTGTGTGTTCCATAAGTGCATTGTGACATACTAGTCAGTTATTGAGTGACAGTCCAAGGAGTAGACCATGAGCGGGCAATGTTCTTGGTGTATGGAGAGTGTAGGAATAATGCAGTTTGTTCTTCTAGGGTGTATGTGGCAAGATATCCCAATAGACAACAAATATATTGGCAGTTATTTATCAAACTCTTCGGACAGTTATGTGAAAGCAGTAGTGTAACACCTACACAATGTAACAGAAGGAAACAAGCAACAATAGAAGACAAGGAAATTAATGTTTTGCTGCGGTTGCTGTTTAACCGCATGTTAGCTCCCTCAGCTCATAGACACATTTTTCATAGACAGAACACTGAATGTGCACAAGTATCACAGCCTCCTAATGTAACACCTTCCACGGATGCTAGAAGCTATTCCTCAGCTGAATAGGAGGAACCTGTGGTAATAACACAATGGCTGTCCAGCAGGTAGTGCAATAAGTACTACAGCGTGTCTTCACGAATTGTTATGAAATCATTGGGGTGGACACAGAGTACCTGTGAAGAATGCATGGCTTGCGTTTATCCCATTTATTTTTTGTCATCTTCTATTATGGTACTACCACCTCGTTTTCCTATTCCATTTACTGGCGCCACTACTTCCTGCCTTACTTGCCCGTTAGTGGCAGCAGCAGCACATATCAATAAGTGCACTGTCGTACCTGCTCTGTAGCTACTGATAATATTTCCAGCACATTGTGTGCCTGGCAGTCAGTTCGGGATGGACCAGCAGTGCAGTCAGGAGGCAGCAGCAGTGAAGTTGGGGATGGAGTGCCGGTGAGGTGCCGACAGCCGGTGCTCGCCAACCATTGGCAACAAACATGCACGTCCAACAGAGGGAGATTGGAGGGGGACAACCATTTGTTGGTCATTTGGTTGGTTGTCTCATCAGCCAATGTATATTTGGTCAATCACCACTTCCGAGCCTGGCCAGTTGGTCGTTTGGTGTGGAGTAGAGAGGAAATCTCTGCAGCATGTAGTTTGGCCAGGGCAGGTGCCAGTGTCCACACACGGTCGGAGTATGAGGGGCTGCTCCAATTGCTACGAGGCCCGTGGCTCATCAAAACCGTTCATGGAAGTTAAGTTATCCTGTCGCTTGGTCCATTGCCTGTCTGTCGGTTGGTTTGCCATCAGATTGTGAATGCTTGGCCTGACTGCCTGTCTCACCTAAGTGAGCGATAGTGTTTGAATTCCAGACCGACCCTCAAAGATCTGAGCGGCCTTGGGTGTGCCAGTGAAACCCCAGCTTTACTTACAGGTGGGACAAGTAGTTTTAATTGTGTAAAGGGACCATAATAATTGCTGTCAGTTACACTCGAACATACAACTTTATTATTTCATCAAACATTACAAGAGCCTGGCATGCTATAGTAACCTAGTTAATAAACAAAATAATACAAATGTCATTAGAGATAATACTGGAAGCACAGATCTGAAGTTTTTATCATGAGCAACAGTGTTTTCAGACATTCCTTGTATACTTGTAATATGAAGTTTTTATCAGTCACTGCAGAACGACAACTATATGATAAATCAATATGCTCCCATCCTGATCTATATGAACTAGGTGACAAATACGAATGATGTTGCTAGAATTGTTGTCTGTAATATAGTGATGAGGAAGTGAATGTTATACTAGTGTGATGACATTTCTGTAAGGTAATTTTATTTTTGCTGATGCAATTTCATAGTGACTTGTAAAAGAAGAAGATATATGATAGTAAAAAGAGAGAAATGCAAATGTGTTATGGCTTTGCATGATGATGATGTTGATTATTGTCATGAAAATGATTATACCTACATACACAGTGAATCACCACAAGTGTTACAGCAATTGAAAGTGTCATTGATGTACGGTTTTCATACAATGCATTGGTAGGCAGTGGCTCCTATTGTTAGCCAATCAATAGATTGTGATAATAGATAGAAAACATATTTTTTCTGAAAACATATCCTCAATTAAATGGAACAATGTCTATTGACATTAACAGACAAAAAGTAGGGTAA
The DNA here is from genome assembly GCF_023897955.1 of Schistocerca gregaria. Classification (NCBI taxonomy): domain Eukaryota; kingdom Metazoa; phylum Arthropoda; class Insecta; order Orthoptera; family Acrididae; genus Schistocerca; species Schistocerca gregaria. The sequence goes on from NC_064931.1 coordinate 379,398,986, forward strand.
ATTAGAATATCAGTGGTGTTCGTTACAGGATTCTAGTACAAGTCATTTATGAGATATCTCATTTTCAAAAGTTCCCACACCAACAGTTGTTCAATACCTGTGATAACATGCACTAAAGAACAATGCCAATGCACTCACTAGTTATGTAGATCCTGCCCACTACAGAGACAGTTGAATATCACAGGTTGTATTTATATGAGAACTGAGAGAGACAATACATGCTTCCTGTCTGCACATGTGCTAGTATTTCAACAGAGATGCCTGAGCAGGTTGCAGTAATACATTTTCGCGTATCATTGGGTGTAGTTGATATGTCCTTGCTAAGAGCTTTCCCTACAGAAAAAAGTCTATAGGTGTCAGATCCCGTGAACAGGCCAGCCAAGGTACAGGTTGAGCCATGCCCGGCTTGCGTTTATCCCTTTTTATTTGTTGTCTTCTTGTGTTATGGTACTGCTGCCTCGTTGTCTTTTTCCATTTACTGAGGTCACTACTTCCTGCCTTACTTGCCTGTGAGCAGCAGCAGCAGCGCATATCAATAAGTGCACCGTTGTGCCACCTCTGGAGCAACCGGTAGTATTTTTTTTTTAACACACAGCTTTAATCTTTGGACTTAATTATCAGCTGAAAGCCGCTCTCTGATTTAAAAAGTCTGATGGCTAATAAATTAAAATGCAAGCATAATCAGAAATTTAAAAGACAAGCCTTATCTTGCAACAGTGCTTTATTTAGGCTGAAGGCCCAGAGAATCTGAGATTTTCAGAGCCCAACACTTAAGGCTAAACAACATCTAGTTAAAAAAAATCATTAGTAAAAGTCAACCAAAACAGAAATTTAAAAGGAAAAGCCTTATCTTAGAACAGTTCTTTAGTTAGACTGAAGGCCCAAAGAATCAGAAAAAAAAGTTGAAATGACTCTGAGCACTATGGGACTTATCGTCTGAGGTCATCAGTCCCCTAGAACTTTGAACTACTTAAACCTAACTGATCTAAGGACATCACACACACCCATGCGTGAGGCAGGATTCAAACCGGCAGAATCAGACACTTCAAGAGCAAACAAGTTAAATTCAAATTGGCTGAAAACCTAAGACTTAAAACTCCATAACATTAATCATTTTTTAAATACCAAAGGCCTTATGTGAACAGTTCATTAATTTAGGCTGAAGGCCTTAAGAGCAAAACAAGTCAAATTCAAAATTGACTGAAGTCACAACACTTAAAATTCAACATCATTAAAATTTTTAAAATGCCAAAGGTCTTACATGAAAATTTTCCTTAAATTAAGCTGAAGGCCTAAGGAATTCTACGTCTTAATGGCAAAACAACCTTAAATAAAAAAAGAAAATAACGGCTAGAGACCATACATGTACGAACAACAAGAACAAATAAAAAGAAAGGCAGTACACCCAAGGGCGCTCAGGTGTTAGAGGGTTGGCCTGGAATTCAAACACTAATGCTCTCCTAGGTGAGACAGGCAGTCGGGCCAACCATTCACAATTCGACGGTAACCCAACTGACAGACAGTCAACGGACCAAGCGACAGGATAACTTAACTTTTGTGTCCGATATCGGTAAGCCACGGGCCTCACATTCCGACTACACTGCTGGTCCATCCCAAACTGACTGCCAGACATCCAACGACCCCGAAATACTATCGGTTTCTCCATAGGTGGTATGACAGTACACTTATCGAAACACACTGCTCCTGCTGCTTACGGGCAATTAAGGCAGCAAGTAGTGACCCCAGTAAATAGTATAAGAAACGAGACAGCAGTACCATAACACAAGAAGACAACAAATAAATAGAATAAACATGAGCCGTGCACAGCTCAACCTGTACCTTGTCTGGCCTGTTTACTGGATCTGACACCTATAGACTTTTTTCTGTAGGGAAAGCTCTTAGCAAGGACATATCAACTACACCCAATGATACGCGACAATGTATTACTGCAACCTGCTCAGGCATCTCTGTTGAAATACTAGCACATGTGCAGTAGTCATTATATACCAGACAGGAAGCATGTATTGTCTCTGTCAGTGCTCATTTTGAATACAACCTGTGATATTCAACTGTCTCTGTAGCGGGAAGGATCCACATAACTTGTGAGTGCATTGGCATTGTTCTTTAGTGCATGCTATCACAAGTATTGAACAACTGTTGGTGTGGGAACTTTTGAAAATGAGATATCTCATAAATGACTTGTACTAGAATCCTGTAACGAACACCACTGATATTCTGATTTACCCTACTTTTTCTCTGTTATTGTCAATAGACATTGTTCCATTTAAATAAGGATATGTTTGCAGAAAAAATATGCTTTCTATGTATTATCACAATCTATTGATTGGCTAACAATAGGAGCCACTGCCTACCAATGAATTGTATGAAAACTGTATATCAATATCACTTTCAATTGCTGTAACACTTGTGGTGATTCACTGTGTATGTAGGTATAATCATTTTCATGACAATAATCAACATCATCATCATGCAAAGCCATAACACATTTGCATTTCTCTCTTTTTAGTATCATATATCTTCTTCTTTTACAAGTCACTATGATATTTCATCAGCAAAAATAAAATTACCTTACAGAAATGTCATCACACTAGAATAACATTCACTTCCTCATCACCATATTACAGATAACAATTCTCAACATCATTCGTATTTGTCACCTAGTTCATATAGATCAGGATGTGAGCATATTGATTTCTCATATAGTTGTTGTTCTGCAGTGACTGATAAAAACTTCATATTATAAGTATACAAGGAATGTCTGAAAATACTGTTACTCATGATAAAAACTTCAGATCTGTGCTTCCAGTATTATCTCTAATGACATTTGTATTATATTGTTTATTAACTTGGTTATTATGGTATGCCAGTGGAAACCAAACTAAGTAAGTCCCATTAATATGTAAAAACTACAAAGTCTTAATCAGGTCCAATAGAACATGGTAGCAAATCATTAGATACCATTTAATAAAATCATTCAGTGAATATGCAGTTTATATCCTAAAATTACTTACATCACAGCCAAAAATTCAAAGTCCATATTACAAACAAGGTAAGAGAACAAAATAATTTTTTCACACGCAAATATAAATCTGTATGAAATAATAATATAACCTCAAAAACAATTACTTTAAAATTTTTCAGATATAACTAATAATCAAGAAAACTCTTTCAATAAGAGGCAAAATAATGTTGCAGAACTAACCAGCCAGGAGGTCTCCATGGCCTCTCATTTAATTAATCTGTGGAATTCTTTTCCTTGGTAAGTCAAATACAAAGCTAATTTTGTTGACACACTTTCCATGAATATACACAATGTAACGGTTACTGCACATTTTAAGTTCATATTTTCTTTTAAGTTTATTGACAAACCAAAACTGTCTACTTTTCTACCACAAACAGACATGACTATGGGAAATGTCTTAAAGATTTTTCGACTTCATCACTTTTCTACATCTTTATTCTTCATCTTTACATATTTATTTGCCAACATGATCAGGCTGTAAGAACCACGTTTCTGCCGACAAGAGACCAGTTTGTTGATACCGTCACTGTAGAATGTTTGACTTCATTGTCAGAGGCACAACCTACCTCCACTTACACTGCTTTATCACTGCCAAAATGAAGTCTTCAAAGGTGTTCTTTAAGTTTTGAAAACAAATGAAAGTCAGATGGGGTGAAATCAGGACTGTATGGAGAACGATTGAAGATAGTGACTGTTTGGTATGTTCCCCCAGATCAACCAACGAACCATAACATGAGTTTGTGTGACTTGTATAGATTCAGGTGCAAGGATACATTTAGGGGCAAATTATCCCTCTAACCCTTCCCCTAACATATTGTTATGCTAATTGATTTATAACCCCATGGGGATAATCCTTCCTTCTGGGAAACCCTCACCTCTCTGGCAAATGCCCCTCCCCTTCTCTGATACAAGCACACTTAACGTTACACACAGCCACAGTACATGCAACAACTCAGACACTTCTAGGGTAGAGTGTTGTAGCTCGTGTCAGCATAATGGGGAGATCGATCCAGTAATATGCATAACATGAATAGTGGGGTAGTAGTAGCATGGGCACATTTTGTTTGTGTGGCTTGCATGCGTACAGGGGCAAATTATCCCTCTTCCTCCTACATGTAACATATTATAATACTAATTTATGATCTCCTGGGGATAATCCATCCTTCTGAGAAACTCCAACCCCTCCTCATTCCTCTCAGTTCCAACATCCCACTGAAAAACCCCAATCCCCTCCTCCCTCTCACCAATACATGCACACATCATGCGAATTGATAACCCCTTGAAGTAATCTGTCCTGAAAACCTCCCATCCTCCCCCCCCCCCCCCGCCCTCATTCTCTTCATCCACCACCTCCCCTCTGGCAAATCCTCAATCCCCACTCCCCCTCACTTGTGCAAAAACACATTTTTTATAAAATTAATTGACTAATTAATATGATTAACTATGATGAACTGACCAAATACTGTAATTAACTACTCTGCCTCTAGAGAACCCCTAGCTGTCGCCCACCCTCCCCCACATCCCCCTCTGGAAATTAGCGGGAAAGTACTCAGTCTGTGCTGAGCTGCTGGAGAGGAAGGACGTAAGTAGTTTATTTTATTTATTTTAGGTGCTACCCTGTTTGGAAATTAGCGGGAAAAGCTCAACTCCTCCCCTCCTCTCCTCTCCTCACCACCTACCTGGAGAAATGACAGGCTCAGTCTGTGTCTTATTGGACAATTTTCGTGTATGCTCACTTTAAAATTTGGGGATCGGACGAGTTGGTCCACAGTGCCACCACCAGAGGACTTCCCACTCCTGCCTATCGCTCCCACTCTCCCCACCCCTTCTAGAAAAAGTTGATTGGAAAAATCGCTCAATATGTGCTGAGCTGGCACATTGGAAGGATTCCACTAAAGGCAATTCAACAACATTGCAAAGGGCAGCTGTCAGCTTTATTTAGCTTCCAAGGCTTGCAGTTTGTTTCCGAAAATGGATGTATGTAAACATTTTATGCTCTATTAAAACGCACATTTCCTTCCATGTCCATGTGCTAATCATGTTGTTCTGTCTGTGGTACATCTAAATATAAATTTCTATATCCATGAACGTGTAATAAGACAAAACGGAAGAGACATGTCCATTAAGTAAGGATATTAGCTTGTAAATGTTCAAACAATCAAAGAAATTCACTCCTACAGAGAGCACTTGTTTATTTACATAACATGAAATATTACATAAACTATATCTGTTAATGTAATAAGAAAGTCCCTTAGCCTATTAGATAACGTGAAAGTTGAAACAAAAATCTGGGCCCAATTGGTCACCAACCCACTACCAGCTGTTTTGTAATGTGGCACTTCTACCAGATGCTCTGTTCTGAAGCTCTGTAATGAACGACCTATTTTATGTTACAGTCTTTTCAAGAATTTAAACACTGATTTGTTATTAACCGAAATTTAATTATAACAAATCGTAGCAAGAACAACATGTTTTTCTTGAATCTTCAATGTTCTGTAGCTTTAAAAAGTTGTACTTGAATAAAGTGCGAGTTATAACTAGAAAATAACTAGATACGAAAGTAGTTTAACCATTTTCACATCATTTTATCATATTTTGTTACAGTAACTGCAGTCTAATACGTGCTGTATCATGCAGCCACAGTTACAGTATGCATGGTTTCTCCTATAGGGTGGTACTGTTCATCATATGTCAAGCCCTATTGCCCTCTCCTGCCAAGGTAATTGGTAATGTTGTGTCCGATTCACTTCTCTTGTTGACTCTTCTTGTAGTGGATGCAATACAGCGTTGCACACAACGGTTCTATATTTTAATCTAGAGGTTGCTGACATGGTGTCTACTTATGGAAAGGCAAATGGCAATGGGAGGCGGGCAGCCAGGATGCGTCAAAAAACCTATCCCCACTGTTAACAAGCACAGCATTCATTGTTTTCAACAGCATTTTGCGATTTGTCTGCGACAGGGTCATTTCAGGAAGCAGGAAATTATGAAGGTACCATCCGAAATGTTCAGACACCATACTTGGAGGAAAATGTGATTAACACTGTGGAAGGCGACCGCCATGTCAGTACCAGGTAGTTGGCCTTATTTGCGACCGACTTTCCGCATCAGAAGCAGTTTTGTCACTGGTTGCTTCACCAGGCACCCGTAATTTCTGTCATCCATCCTTTTCATAGATGATGCTACCTTCATGCGGACTGAGATCTTCAAATTTCGTAATGTTCATCTGTGGGATAGCATGCAGAACCCCCTAGTATGGTGACAGCAAATCGTCAGCATTGGTGGAGCCAGAATGTTGGACCGGGATAATTGGTGACTGTATTTTGGAATGAGCCTTCCTTCCACATCGTCACTTTGCAGTCATCTAAACGATCAAATAGTAAACCAATACTTAGTATGTGTTTGGCGGCTTTTGTGATCAAGGGGAAATTACATCCGAACGTAAGTGGTGACAGATTCATTTCGTAAACAGCTGCACAATATAGCAATGCAAGATTTCAACTGGACATGCTATAGTGTAGAAACCGGACAGGGAATACGGCTGTAACAATACGTCCCCTCATCGGCAGCCCTACGTGGACCCTAGAATTTTCCTTGCTGTTCTATCGATAGTGATGTTGATTACAGTACACCAACCCGCGTTGGTGATGCCTTTCCAAGCATTACGGCCGCGGGTGCGGTATTAATTATTTGAACACAGTTTCAGACACCTGTCCTTCATAACATGTGTTTGAGAGAATCTTGGCAACACCTTCCAGAAGCGCTGATGCAACGACTTTCTCAGATAATTTCCTAGGACTGAGGAGAATGGAGACATATAGCAAGTGGGACTGTAGGTAAATCATAATTTTTTTTCTGGCGTTGTACAAATATAAAAGATAACTGCACTGTATGCGTAAAATATGTATATATTGCAGTGTAATGTTACTGTGGCTTATGTTGTGGCATGACCAGAGAAAATGAGTGTGTATCCTATCGTGCTGGACGTAAAGATTAAGGACATTGATAACCACGAGGATTTTTTATGTGGAACATTATGTGCGCTGAGATTCGTTGCAGAGGAAACATTACCTGTACGTCGATCGGTGTCAGACTGCAGCAGCAATCGTAATATTTAATTGTAGTTAGATTGTTAAATATTCTTGTGAGTCTTATATGTATTTTATGATCGGTAGACAACTTTTGCCGGGTTTAACTGTCAGTGCAATGAAACAATCTGTACAAAATAATTTTGCCTCTGAAAGTTTTGTCTGCATATAACAACGGCCGATGGTGCTCCCAGACCGGCAATTTAACGGGTAAATACACTGATGGACAGGTTGTCCTGAAGCATTGCAACATCTCTAGGCGGTGGACCGAATCACAGCTATGTGTCATCAAACCAGCAACGGTACCTAGGTGAACACGTATGTTGATAGGAATTTCTCAAATGTAAAGTATGAAAGAAATGTCAGCGCCTCATCCTTCCATAGCCGAACTGTCGTGGAGTAGCTTTGCTGGGAGCGCCAGTGCACCCGGACTCCGGTGTCAGAGTCAGGAGTCGGTCGGCAGGAGGTGATTTTAATTATTAGCGATCTTTTGTTTAAACTATATTCCATCTAAATATATAATTTGCTAGCCACCAAGCGGTGTTTGGTGGAGGGCGCTATTCGCACCAAAGCTATATTTCCCTCTTTCTGTTCCATTTGTCTGAACGCCTCAGTTCGAGCTCCAATTTTCCTTATCTTTGAATGGAGATCATTGCGCCATATGAATGTTGGCGGTAGTAATATGTGTTCTACATCCTCGGTGAACATAGGATTTGGAATTTAGTGAGCAGCCCCTTGCATTTAGCATGTCATCTCTCTGCAAGTGTGTCCCACTTCAAACTTTCAATGACAGTTGTAACGCTCTCGAGATGGTTAAATGTACTAATCAAGGATCTTGCAGTTCTTCTCTGAACCTTCTCAATCTCTTTAATCAGACACAACTGGTAAGGGCCCCCATACAGACAAACAATACTCTATGACCCATAGGATGTTCAGGCCCTCAGTCCGGAACCGCACGGCTGCTACGGTCGCAGGTTGGAATCCTGCCTCGGGCATGGATGTGTGTGATGTCCTTAGGTTAGTTAGGTTTAATTAGTTCTAAGTTCTAGGGGACTCATGACCACAGATGTTAAGTCCCATAGTGCTCAGAGCCATTTTGAACCAATAGGATGCTGTTAATTTAAAAAAACTAAGCCATACGTATCAAGAATATCGATTTAACTAATTTGCATAAATTTTTTATATCAACGTGGTATTAGTGGTAAAATAGTTAAGGGTAGGCTGCGTGTGACTGAGTGACATGGAGCAGAACAGCAGGTTAAGTGCAGAACACTAAGTTAATTTTAATAATTTTTATGTGAAATGCAGTACAATGGTTTAAGGGGGTGGGGGTGACATGGAAAACCACTTAAAAGAACAATAGGTTAAGTGCCGACAAAGGGCCAAACATTAGGTTAAGACACCCAGAGTACAGTGCCGAACATTAGTGTATGCAACATGTTTGCCCCATGTAATTGCTTCTTGCAAGACCTTGATGATTCCAAATGGCAGAGAATGGTGAGTAAGAGAAATCCAATCCCCACAAACTGAATTTTTTTATAAATAAACAATATACCCTTTCCATATATTCCATACTATGTCTAAATTGTTTAAACAATATTCAATACAGAGCAATCGAATACCCTCCATTTTCCTGCCAATTCCTAGGAGAAGATGGTGGTCAGATGACTTAGGTTAGTGGAGGTGCCCTTTTTTATGTAGACCGCATGGAGCAGTATGCTCCTACATCTGTGTCCAGTAGCAGAGTGTCTTCGCAGGATGGCACTCTGTAGTCACCAAGGTGACACCTTTTCATTTTTTCCTCGTCATGATGCCTCTCGAATGGAAAATTTGTGGCCTTCAATCTGACAAAGACGATTCACGGCTGCTTTTAGAAACTCAGTGTCCACTCATACTCTGCCTTCTGAGCGCTTTGAGCTTTCACATTTTTTCCTGGTCAGTTTTGACCTTCCGCCAAAAGTCAGCATTCCATCTCATGGGGGAGTCATGCTGTTCATATGGGATGACATTCATAGTCGACCCATCTCCCTGACCACCGATCTTCAAGCTGTTGCAGTTCGCCTTTTCCTTCCTCATTTGACTTTTTCCCTTTGTACCAATTACTTCCCTCCATCATTCGATGTCACCAGGGCCAACTTCCTCCAGCTTGTTGGACAGATACCTCACCTACTTCTGCTGCTCGGTGACTTTAATGCACACCATCCCACTTAGGGTTCACCAAGAACCTGTCTGAGAGATACTCTCTTCGCTGACCCTTTAATCAATTTAACATTTTAACACAGGAGCACCCATGTTTCTTTCAGACTGCTCATACACCTATTTCCATTTGGACCTATCCTCCTGCACTGCCCTTCTTGCCCAACATCTCGAGTGGTCTGATCTTACTGACACCTACTCAAGTGACGATTTCCCATATGCTATTCATTTGCTGACTCCTACCCCACCTACGTGCACATTCAAATGGCAGCTTACTAGGCCTGACTGGAGGATATAGCTGATAATGGTGATGATGATGATGAGGTCCCATGCTCTGAGCATAGGGAACGATGCGGTAGACCCACACCGCCGACTAGGCAAGGTCCTAGCGGAGGTGGTTTGTCATTGCCTTCCTCGGACCATAATGGTGATGAATGATGACGAAGAAGACAACACAACAACACCCAGTCACCTTGAGGCAGGGAAAATCCCTGACCCCACTGGGAATCGAACCCAGAACCGTGTGCACGGGAAGCAAGTATGCTATCACAAGACCACGAGTTGTGGACATATAACTGAGAAGAGGGTATGTATTAATGTCGAAAATAAAAAGGTTCAAGCTTGTTTTGCATGGTCAATCCTGGCTTGAGAGCGAAATTACATTTAAAATCCGCAGCACACATATCAATATGATAGATACCTTGACATTTATAAGTGTTATAACTTTGATGGTACTGAGGTCCCGACCAAGACCCAGAATATGCCTAAATTTGATGTGCACTATACCGGAATATTGGGTCATATTTATGTCCTGGAGAACAAAAGCAACACAGATGAGCAGAACAAGCATATGGTTACCAGCCCTTCTCCATTTCTCAAAATTTGCTGGCGAGCATAAGATGCATGTAAACACGCTCTTATTCTGCTATGAGAATAATAAGAAAGACAATTATCCCTGTGTTTGGATCAAAGATATGTCCTGACTCCTTTCTGGCCATCTGAGCAAGCATGATGATTAAGAGTATATTTGCTTAAGATAGCTCAGTGCCTTTTCCTCAGACAAGTTATTGGCAATACATCTAGTAGATTGCACTTCCAAGCGCGTGGTACGTGTTATTATGGCTACTGAGGAACAGAAATTCACAAAGTTTGAAAATGCTTCCCATCAGGAGCAATGCCTGTGTGTAGTGTATGCCGACTTCGAATGCCTCTTTGCTCCTGTGACCCACTGTGATGGTGACCGTATGGCCTCACATATCACCTTTAGAGAAAAACGTATACAAGGATTGTCTGTAAAGTTAAGTCTCCAACAAGCTCCCGTCAAGATGGAGCGAGCTAGCTTAAATCTGACAACAGCGTCATGTTCTTCACTTCCCACACCACTATTCTTGCCAGTCCCCACCTCTCTGCGACGCTCATTGTTGGCGTAGCCGTCGTTAACGATGGAAGGGAAAATCGACGCTCCCACTAAGTGTGAATTGCAGTCTTTGATTAGATTTCTGTGGTTTACGGAGTCAAACCCTATTAAAGTCCATCCCCAGTTGACCGATGTGTACGGAGAAAAGCATATGGACGTAGGAAATGTGCGTAGGTGGTGTGTGGAGTTCACAGATGGCCATACAAACATTCACGACGAGACCGGCTTCGGGCGTCCATGAGTTTCAGACGAGACAGTGACGAAAGTCGAAGAAGTTTTGCTTGCAGGTCAGCGTCTGACTGTGAAGGGGACGTGCCGCAGATACTCACTGATGAACACAAAAATAAGAGTATCAAAAGTGCCAGCAAGTTTCTGCACCGTTGCTGGGAAGAGGATGAGGAATTTTTTGATTTAGTTGTAAATGGGGGCGAGACCTGGGCCCACTACTTCACGCCAGAGACCAAGGAACAATCAAAAGAATGGCGGCATTACAGTTCTCCAAATAGCAAGAAGTTCAAGCAAATGCCGTCAGTAGGGAAGGTAATGGCTTCGGTGTTCTGGGATAGGAAAACGTTCTCCTGGTCGATTACCTAGAAAGAGGCACAACAATCAATGCGGCAAGGTGCTGTGAGAAACTAAAAAAGCTATGCCGCGCTATACAGAACAAAAGGAAGGGTAGGATGACAAAGGGAGCTTGTTTGGACCATGACAATGCGTGCCCTCAACTCGCCAGCAACAACAGAGATCTCATGGCCAAATTCGGGTGGAAAGTCATTGACCATCCTCCATTGAGCCCCGATTTGTTCCCCAATTTGAAACAACACTGAAGCAGGGTGGGGGTGGGGGGGATGAAATTCTGAAGCGATGAAGAGCTGAAGGCAGCTGTCCATTCCTTCCTGCACGAATCGGCAGGAGAGTGGTACCACTTGGGTATGAAACAACTTCTGGAGCGTCTCCAGAAATGCCTCCATCATGACGGGGATTACGTTGAAAATCAACTAAAAATCCAAGCTTTCAGAATCTGTTCTTGGTTTTGCAATAAAATGATGTCAGGTATGTGAAAAGTCGCTGGAAGCCTTAATTTACGCACAACCTTCGCACCATTTGTGGCAGCGTACTCAATTGCATCGTGCTATGATTTAAGACTTAACTGTTACAAATCTTATGTCGGGGATAATCTTGCGGTTTGGCTGCTCACATAGCTCAGAATACTTTCATGGGAGCTTGATTACCTTTACAGTGACAACGTTCCCATAACCAGATCGAAGGAGATTTGTACAATAACGCGGTTGACGTGTCATATTTGTGGGCTGCCATTAGACAGAAAAACGGAGATTCTTCCTGGGAACCACTGTCATCTTACCAGGAAGTTCAGTGATGCAACTCACAATACATGCAGTTTGAAGTACCAGCTAGCAAGGCACATACCCATTTTCTTCCATAATTTAAGCGTGTATGACTCTCACCTTCTTGCTGAGTATTTGGCTGATTTCGGCGTGGAGAAAGATCAGGTCAGTGTCCTACCCATGAGCGTTCAGAACGAGAGGATATGCATATCACTCTAGCTGCATTTCCCAACGAGGGAAAAGTGCAACTTGTGGCTAGAAAGGGGGTTTTCCCTTATGAGTGTCTGGATAGTATGGCAAAACTCAGCGAAACCAGGCTACTCGACTTGACTTCATTCTATAGCAACCTTAACAGGCAATGCCATAACGGACGCAGAGTATGAGCATGCCCTGAATGTCTGACGGGAATTCAATATCACCACTTTAGGAGAGTCTGTTTGCTTGTGGACGTTTTCGAGAAATTCAAGAGTCTATGCATGGCCACATATCCTCTAGATCTCGCCTTTTGTTGACCGACGCTGACATGCTTCTTTTCTTCGAGAAAGGGGTCCGTGGGAGACTTTGCCAGTGTGTCTATAGACACTCCAAGGCATATAACCTACGGATTTGTGACAGGTTCAACACATTCCTTGATTCAGGTTCTATCACATGCTTCGACGTAAATTATATTTATGGGCAGGCCATGCAAGAATCACTGCTGATAGGCGAATTTCGATGGGTGTCCAAAGATTAATGCAAGAGGGGTGTGGCAGCTGATTCTGATGTAGGATATGTGGTGGAAGCAGAGTTCACATATCCTATACTTCGCATGACGAGCAAGCCGATTTGCCACTGTGTCCAGAGCAACTAGTTCCTTGAGGAGGCTCCACCCCAAAACTGATAACAACACTGGGGAATAAACGGAGATCCATTATTCATTGTCGTAATCTCCAGCAGTGTCACAGCGTGAGGATGGAGATCGTTAGTATCACTTGGGCTGTCTCCTTCGAGCAGTCCCCCTGGTTGTAGCAGTATATTGATTTGAATACCAGACAGAGAGCTTCTACGACGTGTGACTTCGACAAAGAGTTTTATAAATCAATAAATAATTCAATTTTCTGCAAAACAATGAGGAATTTGAGGGAACGACGTGAAATTTTGATTAGAACCGAATGGGGTGCGTGTATGACGAGAAAATCGGTTGTCAGACAAAATTTTAAGCGGGTCACTATGTTCAATTGAAGATTTATTGCTGTAGAGAGGCGAAGACTGCAATACAGTTTACAAAGCCTATTTATGTGGGGATGTGCATACCAGACCTCTCCAAATTCCACATGTACTGCTTTCATTATGAGTTTGCAAAAACTCATTTCACAGATCTTAAATTATTTTGTATGGATACGGATAGCCTCATCTTTTGAGTGAAAAACTGTGATCCATATAAAATAATGAGGTATCATGATGATGAATTCGACAAGTCCTAAAACACAGCCGATAATCCTTACAGTATTGTTACACAGAACAAGAAGGTTATCGGCATTATGAAATAGGAGAGAAACGGATTGCTGGTTGTCGAGCTTGCAGATCTGTGACTAAAAATGTGTGCATATTGCAAATTGGAAGGTGGCATCCAGAGGTGGGCTAATGGTGTGCATCATATGGCATCGAGAGATCTCTCTATCGAAGACAGTTTGCTGTGCTTGTACAGTGGTGTTCGTGGTGCTGTACTGCAGCCGTTGTCTGTGGTACAGCAAACTATTATTTGATTGAGAGGACACGAGGTGTACACTGTGCCATAGTCTAAAATCCGCCTGTCGCTTAATTATGATAAAAGAGTCATTTGTGATGAAGGGATTGAAATTCTCCCATACTCACACTACTCACTTGTAGTGAGAGAAGGTATGGGGAACTCTGACTGAATGAGAGGGAGGGAATAAATGACAGAGAGAGTGCATCTGTCTGCAGAGTAGTCGACCCTTTTATCATAGTGTATGTAATTGTGTGTGCATGTGTGTGTGGTGTAAATATTTATTTATTTATTTATGTGTACTATGTACACATCTATATATATACATACACACACACACACACACACACACAGACCTCGTGTGAAAAAAAAAGTATCTCTGAATTGAAATAGCAGAGTCAAACTGTGTCTCAAGAACTGAACTGTACCTCAAGACCTGAACCTTATGTTTAGAACTGAGCTGTATCTCAAAAATCAAATTGTATCTATGTGGATCGAATAAGTGAGAAAAATCGTTACCATACGTCGTTATGTTTTTATTTACAAAAGAAACTTATCCCCTGTTTCATTGTGCATATAAAGACTGTGCATGACACAAATGACATTAGTTTTTGTGAAGATGAGTGCTATTAAGGAGGTAAAGTTTAAGATGGAAGATAACAAAATATATAGAATGGTTGCGGGGATTGCACCTATCATACAGCATGAATTTCCTTATCAGAGCAAAAGGCACATGACCATGTCTACTTCCAAAGACGTATAGCAAATATGTCTATAATTATATCTCCTGTGTATCAAGAAAACCACAGGTGTAGTAGCTGGGTAACACTGTATACTATTAAAGGGGGAACAGGGTGAAATTAGTAAAAAAGTACTCGCATATTATGAGGTAAAAATTCATTTATTTCTCATTCAACTTATAAGTAATTTTACATTTTCATAAGCAGACATAGGAACGCCATTTCCACCCATCTTCTTCTTGAGTCGATGGAGAACAAAGCATCCGTTGAATTCCAGGCCTTGAATAGCAGCATCGACGCGATCTTCTCCTTACACTTCATATAGATGATGGTACTCGTATGGTGGAATAATCGAAGCGACATCACTATATCCTTATAGGGTATCCCAGGATCATCCCAGAAATGTGTTAACCACTTTGCACTGTACCGTGTTTCAGTGCCCTTCACATCCTTGTAAAGCCTTGGTGACGCGATGTTTGCTGAGAATGTTTCTGTTAGTCCGGCATCTTTTATGATCGCTATGAATGCAACATCTTGAAATATGAACTGTCTACGCTCATCGCTATAGAAACCCTGAGAGTCTGCAACGATTTTCATTCCTTGCGAAACCATTGCGGAATACCCTAGGTAAGGTGTAGCACCTGTTATTCTGTAGAGCTAGTTGGACAACACTGATGAGCGGACAGTAGTTAATCACACGGTCATGTAGAACTAGAGCATACAGTCTAGTGTGTTCTGGGAAATTTGACGAAGATTCAAATTCAAGTCGTACACCTATGTCCAGATTTAATTGTCTCGTTCTGTATTGAGCAGATTATTACGATGATTGGCGGCAGCACTTTGAATTTCCATTGACTGAGTTGACATCCATCCTCTTCATCGTATGAAGCATAGAACCTCACATACAAGTCGTGTACTAGACTGTACACATTATCATCCTACTACAGAGTAAATTATCCAACGATAGAATTCAGAGTTCAGGTAGACTCTCTCATTAGTTAACTTGCAATTATCAATTTGATGGAATCTACTGGTCTGAAACGCAAGTACAATGAACCTTGGCGTCTCCAGCCGAGCGGCGGTTTTAGTAGACCACGTTTGTCGGCTTGCAGTTGGTGTCACTTGGTACTCGAAAACATCCCATGAACAGAAAGATAGAGGTATAAATACGCCAGCATTCAGAACTTTTAAAAGCTTCCAGCGCTGCTCATCCAATACTGCGGTGTGCGGCATTTACCATGTTATTTTATTGATGGTTATCTCTTTCTCCTCTTGAACTCCTTCAGTGTATTAGTTGTTACCTGTTGCCCTCCATACCAGAATAACTTCCTGTTTAGCATTCAGAACAATTCGGCGCATGCCCTCAAAGTATCCCATACCTAATTTTAAAGGTATACATGCAGTAAATCAGAGACATACATTTTAAGAGTTGATGTTATGAGTACATTGCGTGTACGGTCAGTCTTGACCCACTTAAGTTTATATCGTATCTCATGGAACAGGAACGATAAAACATTACGTATTAAGGTTCGATCCCATTGTAGCTGCACCATCTCTTTTCCTAAATGATCCATTAAGATATGTGAAACTCTCACATGGAAGGGTTAAAGAGTCTTGGTGTTGGATGACAATCCTAATTTCATCGTTCTTGTCAAATCTGGTTGATGCATAAGGTTTATGCGAGAAGTGTTCCTGGCGTAAAATACTCTCGCCATATTCCAACGCACTAGCTACATCGACGACGCTAGTGCGCGGCTTCAGATCCATTGATTTAAGAAACTTGTAGTTTTCACATGTTATCACCTTGCTGTTCTGTTGTGAAGTGCTGCGCTGCACGATGTCCACTTTGGTTTTATACCTTACGCCCATCCTATCTTCGTTGACAGCACAGGGCTGCTGTAAACCCTGACTAGTTGAAGCTCGCCGCCGACTCTTGCAGTCCTGAAGTTGTGGCTGTCGATTGTGCCTCCAGCACGTCCCGGCTGGTTAAAGGTCGCCACCGCTTCTGGGTCTCTTCATGTTCAACGTCACTGCTGGTTCTGCTTTAGATGTAGACGTACAGTGGTTTCCTCCCAGAAAAAATCAACAAGTTGATTATGCTAGTCCACAATACACAGCTCCAGATAGTCCATTGTCTGAACTGTTACTGGGAGGTAAATGGCGTTGGTAGGGGCTTCAGCGATTTTATGCCATGTTCCCACTGATGGGAAGAATCCGTCAACCTGACCTTTTGTGAGATCCAGCAGCCATCCTATTGAACCTTTCTGGTTAAAGTCAATCCTTGCAATCGCCTTTATTTCAGATATCAGTGTATTGATGTTTGCACGCAGCACAATCCCATTTCCAGACTGTTTGAAAACTTCATTTAAATCGTCAATATCGTATGCAGCAAGTTGTAATTCCACAATTTCTTTTCCACCATTAGTTTGAAGATGAAGTTTGTTGTTAGCCTCTGTGATATTCGGAATGCTATTGCAAGTCTCCAGTCCGATCACCGCAATACTCCACTCCCCGTTGCTTAAATCAATCGGTGGGAACTAATTCGCTCGTAATACTGACGATCGTTCTTTTAGTCAGAATGCACAACATTACATCTGAACCTTGACTGACGGGTAGATGCTTAATCCATGACCATATATATATGCTTCTTCGTAAATGTTGGGAGGAACATGATGCACAGATGCCTGCATTCGTAGGTTAAGTCTTGGTATCGATAAAATTGTAGAACTCACGTCTTCTGTCGCTGAAGTGTCTTTGCAACTCTTCTGAAAGTCTGCAAATGAGTAAATAGTAGACGTTATATGAATTTTTTAACATACGAAAACCAGTGGGTCCCTGGTCCCTCAGCAATATCTATATTCACAATTCCATATTCTCCGGATTTCCGCATAATCTTCGGTAATGTACCCCGCATAAACACAGCACGGAACCTTGGACTGCTGAATGTTTCCCTCACAAACTTGTGCAGATCTATATTTGTAAGAGATCTGTCTGTTAGAATAGCTAACGGACTTTTTGGTTTATGAAAAGATCTATTCCTTTCTTGTATATTTTCAGGCATAGTCCTTTTCTGGTGGCTACTGCTTCCATCATGCTGTTATGTCTTCTTGCTTCCTCTAGCTGCTCCTGGGAGTTCTGTCGGTTCTTCACTGTTCTGGAAACAGCCAATGAACGTACCGGCAGAACCCTGGGTGCTGAGTGCTTTAACCAGTCCTTTATGCTTCAGGGCAATTTCAGCCGCATACATAGCTGTCGGGATAAAGTTTTTTTGAACATTCCTTCTTCTTCTTCTTCTTCTTCAACGTTGTCTTCTTCTTCTTATTCAGTACACGAGATGCAGTATTCATAACTTGCTTGACATTCATCGCCCCTATGCTCAACTTAATTTTACCACACATGATTTTATCAAATTCAAATGCTGCAATGCGCTGTCGTATACCAATAACCTTCCTTGAACGTATTGCCTTCACTTTATCAACTAAAATTCGATCTGCAGCGTGATGTCCTGGGAGAGCTTTATGTTTTGCATATGCAATGTTGTGTTCCAAACACACCTTGTCAAGCAGGTTAATACCCTTATCACCAGGAGCCAGACGTTTTTGAAGCTTTGTACCTCAGAATATGCAATTCAAGAGGAAGTTTGTCTAGAATGCCACGATCTCTCCTATCACGCATGTTATGCTACTGTGCTGGTTGTGCTCTGTGCACCCTATTATATAGCAAATTATCAGCTTCAATCCAGCTGCTTTGTGTCGCAGGAAAAGTAAGTCATTTAACTGGTGCTCTATCCTCTCGATGTCTTATGACATGCTGTATGAGAAACACATGTGGTTCTGAGGTCTTCTGCATTTCCTCATTGTGAAAGCATCCCGAAGTTTCAGTGCCATTGCTATCTTTTAAGATGTAAGTTCTGCGATTTATTCTCTGTACTCTGGAAACTGTGAATATCTCACTCGGCCAGTTTGGGAAGTACGACTTCTCAAATGCTGTATTGTGTTTTGAGATACGTACCAAATCACCTACATTAAATTTCTGTCTACATGGCTGCATTTTAATACGATAGTAGACAGTATCCAGGAGTCCATTATCACGAACATCGATTGGTCTCACTGTTATTGTGTTAATTTTGGTTCGATTATAGCGGAGAGTTATTTCTGGTAGGACATCTGTCCATCATGTCTACGAGCTGTGAAGGTTAAAACATATCCATAATTGAACCTTTACTGTTCTGTTCAAACGTTCCACGATACTCACCTGCAGGTGGATGAATTTTAAGTAGTGATGTATTCCATGCCACCGCATAATGGTCTTGAAGTATCTATTGTAAAACTCTCCACCGTGATCGGTTTGGAGGCTGTGCAGGCACTGATTCGTCGCTGTCTGTAACAAACGCTCAAATACATCTGAAGATTTCTCCTCATTTTTGTTTTCACAGAAAATTCCTAGGCAGATTTGGAGGATGTATCAATAACCATTGAAATATATTTGGGTCCATTATTCTCATGCGAGTGTTCCTTCATATCCACAAAATCAGCCTGCCATTAGTCATTCAAACCTTTAAACGCCGTCCGCGGTGGTCTAGCGGTTCTAGGCGCTCAGTCCGGAGCGCGCGACTTGCTACTGTCGCAGGTTCGAATCCCGCCCCGGGCATGAATGTGTGTGATGTCCTTAGGTTAGTTAGGTTTAAGTGGTTCTACGTTCTAGGGGACTGATGAGCATAGATGTTAAGTCCCATAGTGCTCAGAGCCATTTGAACCATTTGAACCAAACCTTTAGGCATAAAATGCCTATAAGGATATATTTTGTATGTTGGTTTGTGCAGCTCATGAAACTACTGTCTCCATACTCATACGATTATACCTCTCTCATTATACTCTGAAGTTATTGAGACAACTTCACTGGAATGAGCAGCAGCTGATGCCATTAGCAGTCATAGTTAATCTATTAGCTCATTGCGATCGTCGTAGTGTGTCTACTGACGATAATGATTAATGACTCTTTTAAGCTGAATGTCAATATCATCATCACTGTTATACTGACCGTCATATAATAATGGCTTTATAATGTCTCTCTATATTGCAAGCATTGGTTCAATGCTTTCCTATGTACACTCGTCAATTGTAGTAAGAGTATTTCACCATACATCTCCAGATCTTTGGACAACAAATTTATTGCTTTTGAGGGTTTTAGGAAAAGGAGGTTCAGTAGAACTAGTGTTCTTTGAAATCCCCCAACCCCCATCTGTATTGTTTTCTCATTTAAAGTCATAGGCTGCATGTCCAACAAATTTGGTTTTTCACCACTGACATCAAATGTTTTGTCTATTCTAGCGTAACTGTGATGGTTAATGAAATTGGCAATAGTATCATGGTAGTTGTTGTGTAATTTTGATGAGAGTTCATCGAGAAATTCAGTAGTGGTTCAAAGGTTTCTTGCAGAATCTGCTCTCACTCCAAATTTCGTAACCTCTGCAACGGCCTTCCATGCTGCAGTGATCTTATGCTTGCTACGTACTAAGCGGGCTGCTTCAAAGGTTGCACCTTATATACATTTCACTTAACTTTTACAGTTAAGTTGTGTACTTTTTTTTCAATTCCATCAACTTTTACAACTGAGCCCTCTTTTTTATTTCTCAGAATGATGCGGATGTATGTCTCTAGTTCCTTAACCCTAGGATCTAATTCATTGATCAGTCTCAGAAGGGTCTCGGCATACATCTCTAGCTTCTTAACATTATGTTCAAGGGATTGAAATTTTCCATTTATGGACAGACGCATTCTCTGTCTATGTGCACAGGTATCCTCCCTGGCTGAGTACCTGACATCTGTGCAAACTTGTCTGTGGCGTTATGTATACTAATATAATAATTACTTTTTCATACCTATGTATATAGAAACTTCTGGAAGTTCATTTTATACCTACTATCATTCCGTTTTCTTGATTTATCAATAAAAAGAAACCCATAGTCTGTGACCTACATACCTGTGGAAAGCTATATAGTGCATGGATCACAGAGAACCTATGTTTTTCTTTTCTTTGGTGTAGAAGTTAGTAGTTTTATCATCTAAAAATTTCTCACGATAGTGAGTGGGATAGAAACCTTGCAGTGTCAATTTATGTAATGTGTTGCAAATATATTTCCTGCATTGGATTATTAACAGCATTTCATTCCATGCAACTAATATTTCGGGATCCACACTGCTTTAAAATTATATCATTCTGAAATGTAGAGCTGTGTAGTCTTAGGGGTGTATCTGCATGTTCTATGATTTTTTCTCTCTTCCCAGTACCTTCTCGGAGAGGAACGTTCATATGGTTCAAATAGCTCTGAGCACTATGGGACTTAACCTCTATGGTCATCAGTCCCCTAGAACTTAGAACTACTTAAACCTAACTAACCTAAGGACATCACACAACACCCGGTCATCACGGTGTGGAACGCAGATACTACAACAATTCCACAGAGTTGAGATCACAGGAGATTTATGTTGAATGTTTGAAACTCCTTCCGTCTGGAGCTCAGTTATGCATAAATCATACATTTATTCTTCTTCTTCATTGTTTGTTACATCACCACAACACTCTCAAATGTATCAGGTTCATATCTACTATACGACAATAAGGAATGCTATATTCCTCATCATGCAAGCATCTAGAGAGATCGTGTGTAAGTGGATCAGTGACATGAGTCAGACTCATACAGAACAGTCTTCACGGAAATGCAGTTACATTACTAGAATGAGAGTACTAGTCTGTACCACTCGTGTTGATCCATACAAGTCTGGAATACATGTTATACTCTCTGTGAAAGCAAACTATCATAGTGTATTGAAACTTCCTGGCAGATTTAAACTGTGTGAACGACCGAGACTCGCAGGAGAGCTTCTGTAAAGTTTAGAAGGTGGGAGACGAGGTACTGGCTTAAGTAAAGCTGTGAGGAGTGGGCGTGAGTCGTGCTTGGGTAGCTCAGTTGGTAGAGCACTTGCCCGCGAAATGCTAAGTTCCCGAGTTGAGTCTTGGTCCAGCACACAGTTTTAATCTGCCAGGAAGTTTCATATCAGCGCACACTCCGCTGTAGAGTGAAAATCTCATCACAGTGTATTATTTACTTGGAACTCAGCTCGTCCGTTCCTTCGAATTTCTCCCCCCCCCCCCCTTTCATTTTGGTCAGTTCCAAATTAAAATGGAGACAATGTTGCAGAGAGGTTTCATTAAAGACAGAGGAAGAGCTACGAGGTGCCTAGAGATAGGCCACCCAGAGTGTTTCTCATCATTCTTAGCTGCTAGGTTCAACAAAGGAATAGCTCGTTGGGAAATAGAGGAGAGAGTACTAGATCTTTGAAACTTCGACTTTTTCCTGTGAATGTGAGAATACTTGGTGACTACCGTCAGCATCAAGAGTGAGGGAAGGGGGCAAATCATAATAAAATCTTACCAAATTTAAGCAAGTGTTTTTGCACCTTCTCTCTGCTGAAGGCTATGTCCTATGCTGAGAAAGAGTATTTGTGTCATGTGGTGTAGGCAATGTAACAGGGTTCACAATATGTGCACATGTATAGGACGCTCGCAAAGTTATGCACAGGTTGGTTTAGCAATGATACAGAAATTGAGAACTGTGCTGCACTGTCACTGGCTGTTAGAAGCAAAGTTTTTTACTTGCTAGCTTCGTTAACAACTTATGGGGGGGGGGGGGGGGAGGGGGCGACGTGTAGAATACCTCCAAGATTATGTACCCAGATATCGACTGCTAAGGCAGGGCGGCGAAAACTCTACTTTACTCGTAGCCATACTAGATCAGTCTCTCATGGCTACTCAAGACAACAGCGCAAGATAACAAACAACAACAAAGACTCTTCTCAGAGCCACAGAAGGAATATGAAAACTTTTGGACAAAGTATTAATATTATACAAATCAATGTAGAAGGATCGACAAAAACAAATGTGACTACTTCAGCATACTCACAAATGACGATGGCACTGACATCATAGACCTCCAGGAATCCCATATAAATGGAGACAAAATAGCAAAGAGAAAGTTTTTATGTTACAAAATGGTAGGATACCTGCAATCATCAACACATGGGTGTGTGATGTACACCAATTTTTTGTACTGGCTAGGGTTGTTAACAACTTGTAGAGTGCGACATGTAGGCCACTTCCAAGGTTATGTACCTCGGCCAACAGACTGCTAAGGCAGGACAGCAAAAGTCTACATTACTGTTAGTCACACTAGTTCAGCCTCTCATGGTTCCTGAAGACAACAGCACAAGGAAACAAATACAACAAAGGCTCTTCTCAGAGCCAGACAAAGAATATTAATATTTTTGATCGAAGTGTTAGTATTTTACAAATCAATGCAGAAGAATTGACAAAATACAAATGGGACTACTTGAGAAAACTGGGCACACATCAAGGCACTGTTACCGTAGGTCTCCAGGAATCCCATCTAGACGAAAACAATATAGAAGATGAAAATCTTACAAGTTACAAAATGATAGGACACCTGCCATCATCTATATGTGGCACTATCACGTATGATATTTTTTTTTTTTGCTTGATAGGGTTGTTAACTTATTGGGATCGACATGTAGACAACCTCCTAGATGGTGTACACCAGGCATGGGATTGCTAAGCCAGGATGACTTACAGCCTACACTACTGGCTGCCAAACTAGATCAGTCTCTAATGGTTACTCAAGAAAACACAGCAAGAAAACAAACTAGAATATAGCCTCTTTCCAGAGCAAGACATAGGGTATGAAGGATTTTGGGGAAAGTTTAGTATTTTACATATCGATGTAAAAGGGTTGGCAAAACAGAAATGTCACTACTTGAGCAAACTAGCCACTGACCATGGTACTGACACATATCATAGCATTCCATGAACCCCATCTGAACAAAGACAATATAGCAAAGGAAAAGGTTACAGGTTCCAAAATGATAGGATACTTGCCATCATCAAAACATGGCTCTGTCATGTACATCATTTTTTTTTTACTTGTTAGGGTTGTTAGCAACTGATTGGGTCCGATGTGTAGTGCACCTCCAAGATTACGTACCCCTGGCAATGGTCTGCTAAGGCAGGACGGCTAAAGGTGTACACTAACGGCAGCCATACTAGATCCGTCTCTCTTGGCTCCTTAGGACATCAGTACAAGAAAACAAACTACAACAAGGACTCGTATCAGAGCCACACAAAGAAAATGAAAAATTTTGGACAAGGTATTAGTATAATACAAATCAATGTAGAAGGATTGACAAAAGACAAATGGGACTACTTGAGAAAACTGGCCACAGACCATGACAATGACATCATAGCGCTCCAAGAATCCCATCTAAACAAGGACAATATAGCAAACGGAAAGCTAACAGATTACTAAATGATAGGATATTGCCACCATCTATACATAGCTCTACCATGTACCCCAAGATTTTTTTTACTTGCTAGAGTCGATAATAACTTACGTTCTCCGATGTGTAGACCATATCTAAGACTATGTACCACAACGGACTGCTAAGGCAGGACGGCGAAAAGTCTACGCTTCCGACAGCCATAGTAGCTCAGTCCCTCATAGCTACTCAAGACAACAGCACTAGAAAACAAAATATAACAAAGGTTCTTCTCAGAGCCAGACAAGGAGTATGAAGAATTTCGGACAAAGTATTGGAATATTACAAATCAATGTAAAAAGATTAACAAAAGACAAATGAGACTTCTTGAGCAAATTGCCCACAAACCATGGCACTGATATCATAGCCCTCCAGGAATGCCATATAACGATAAAAATAAAGAAAAACGGAAAGTTTAGAGCTTACTAAATGATAGGATCCTTGCCATCATCTACACATGGCTCTACCATTTACTCCAATTTTTCTTACTTGCTAGGGTTGTTAACAACTTACTGGGTCCGATGTGTCGACCGATTCCAAGATTATGTACCCTGGGCAAAGGACCGCTAAGGCAGGAGAGCGAAAAATCTGCACTACCAGGAGCCATACTAGATCCGTATCTCACTTTTACTCAAGACAACAGGACAAGGAAACAAACTACAACAAAGGCTCTTCTCAGAGGCAGACAAAGAATATGAGGAATTTTGGACAAAGTAGTTTCCAAATCAATGTAGAAGGACTGACAAAAGACAAATATGACTACTTGAGCAAAGTGGCAACAGATGATGGCACTGATATCATAGCCCTCCAGGAATCCCATCTAAATGATAACAATACAGCAAAGGAAAAGTTGTTAGATTACAAAATTATACGTTACCTGCAATTATCAACACATAGGTCTATCATGTACACCAATATTTTTTTTTTTTTACTTCCTAGGGTTTTTAACGAGTTCTTGGTTGCGACATGTAGACCACATCCAAGATTATGTACTACAGGCAACGGACTGCTAAGGCAGGATAGCGAGAAGTCTACACTACCGCCAGCCATACTAGATCAGTCTCTCATGGCTACTCGAGAAAACAACACAAGGAAACAAACTACAGCGAAGGTTCTTCTCAGAGTCAGACAAAGAGTATGAAGAATTTTGGACAAAGTATTAGTATTTTACAAATCAATCTAGAAGGATTGACAAAAGACAAATGTGACTACTGGAGTAAACTAGTCACAGATCATGGCACCGATATCACAGCTTTCCCGGAAGCCCATCTAAACGAAGACAATATAGCAAAAGGAGAGGTTACAGGTTACAAAATAATAGGATACTTGCCATCATCTACACATGGCTCTAAACATATACGCCAGTTCCTTTTTTTTGTTTTTTAATTACTTACTAGGGTTGTTAAAAATGTATGGCTTGCGAAGTGTAGACCACCTCCAAGTTTATGTACCCTGGGCAAAGGACCGCTAAGGCTGGACTGCGAAAAGTCTACACTACCGGCAACCATACTAGATCAGACTCTCATGGCTACTCAAGACAACAACTCAAGAAAACAAACTACAACAAAGGCTCTTCTCAGGGCCAGACAAAGAGTATGAAGATTTTTAGAAAAATTATTAGTATTCTGAAATCAATGTAAAAGGATTGACAAAAGACAAATGTGACTACTTGAGCAAAGTTTTCACAGACCATGGCACTGATATCATAGACCACCAGGAATCCCATCTTAACGAAGACAATATAGCAAAGGGAAAAGTTACAGGTTACAAAATGATGGGATACTTGTCATCATCTATATGTACGCCAAAAACAGCGTTTCTGATATTAAAGGTGTGTGCTGCCAGGTGATCAGTGAAATAGAAGTGATAACCCTGTAGCTGAGTGGCTTAATTGTTGTCGCAGTCTACAAAGCACCAGTCGTCCCGTGGCCCACCCCATTCTTGCCATCTGTACCCCAGCCATGCATATATCTTGGTGATTTCAACAGCCACCACACAACCTGGGGTTACATAATCAGTGACATAAATGGAGAAAAATTAGTGGATTGGGCAGAAGGAGGAAAACTCTATCTCAGCTGTGATGCCAAAGAACCGAAAACCTTTCGCTCCTATAGGTGGCACACTGACACAAATTCTGACCTGTGTTTCTTCTCCACCGAAGAAACACACTCCCCTTGAGTCATACTAGGAAAGTTCTCCAACGGCTTTTTAAGAAGCCAGCACCGGCCAACAATAACAAAACTGTGATGGAGATACCCATAATAAATGTCATTAACAAACCAAGATGGAATTTCAAGAAAGCTAACAGGGACCAATATACACGAGAAGTTGACAGCAACATACGCTGGGTAGCCGCAAAAGCAGAATACTACAAAAGATTCGCGGGAGTCATAATTGGTGCTGCCAAACGTAATATACCTCGAGGGCTCAGGAAACAATACAGCCCTTGCTATGACGACACAATAGAAAACTTGCGTGCAGAATAGCAACAAA
Source organism: Schistocerca gregaria (assembly GCF_023897955.1). NCBI lineage: Eukaryota > Metazoa > Arthropoda > Insecta > Orthoptera > Acrididae > Schistocerca > Schistocerca gregaria. Next base: position 379,425,424 of record NC_064931.1, read on the forward strand.
TTGAAAACCCTGACACTGGTAAAATAATACTAGAACAGCTAAATGAAGCAAGAAAGCAGAAATGGGTGGACCTGACGTCTAGTTTAAATTTCACCCATTCAAGCGGAAAGGCATGGAGATTATTAAGAAAACTTGGCACTGCAAGCAACGTCCGCAATCAGCAACCGAAGATAACACCATCAGAACTGGCACTACACATAAAATCAAGAGCTGAGAAGGTTCCTCTAGACCCAACCATGAAAGAAACAGTAAAGAACGAACTGAATGAAGTGAACAGACACCTCGAAGATAACACCACACTATCAGACCCCATTTCTGAAATAGATGTAAATGAGGCTTCCGAAACATTGAATATGAGAAAAGCCGCAGGACTGCCCAATATATCTTCAGGGTCCATGCTCTGTCATGGGGAAAGGTAGGTCCGACTTGATATTAGGAGATATACCATGACTTTTGTCGCCTCAGTGTAATTACCAGCATAGTTATTTTGAAACGGACAGCACCATTTCTTACCTCATCCTTGTATTATTCAAGCTAGTATTCCTTCAAAGATACGCTCGATGATGGGACGTTAAACACTACATTTTGTTTCTTCCTTTGGATCTAATCCTGTGTTATGGGTAGGTCCGTATTTTGCCAAGGCCTGTTCGACCTCTTTTACTTTATTATACTTTACAAGGCTAAGATTCTTTCCTCCTTTCTTGTCAAATGTTCAAATGTGTGTGAAATCTTATGGGACTTAACTGCGAAGGTCATCAGTCCGTAAGCTTACACACTACTTAACCTAAATCATCCTAAGGACAAACACACATACCTATGCCCAAGGGAGGACTCGAACCTCCGCAAGGACCAGCCACAAAGTCCATGACTGCAGCGCCTCAGACCGCTCGACTAATCCCCCTTCTTGTCTGTCCTAGTTGTTGTTCCTTCTTTTTTAGTCTTAGAATAGATACTTTTACTGTAACTTTTTTGCAGTGAAAAAAGGTACCTCACTGCACAAGTCACATGAATTATTTCTTGATACCGCTTTGTGAAAGTCTGCAACAGAGGCGTAAGATGGGATGCTTTTTACTGTCGGATATTTTATTGTGTTATAGAAGGAATTTCACAGTTTCTAAGAGATTCTTTCATATCGGATTCCTATGGCGACTATCTGGTCTTCGTAAACACGACTTTAGTTCCAATATAGTGAATGTAGAAATAAATAGAAAACAAACACCTCTAACGGCGTAATGGCTATAATTACATGGAGCTCTGTTAGGTGGCAGTAGGCCTAAATCCAACAAATACTGCGCTGAAGCACGAAACAGGTGTTGTTAGCTTGCTGACACAGTATTTTATGGTCTGGAACTTCTTACGTGTTGACGAATATTATACATGTCCAAACATGGCATTGTTGAATTTTTTGTGCAGTATACTGGATTTCGGTGCCTGGAGGAGGCTGAATGGTTCGTTTCAGGAACTGTTTAATACACTGGAGACTACGACGATGGGTGGCACTCGCGAGCACGTCGGTTTCTATGTTGTAGCGACGGCTTGGGTGAGGATTGTGCCATAGCCTACTGTGTTACTGAACTAGTGGCTGGAAATTGGACTACAGTGTAGGTATGACATTTCTGGTCTCATTTTATTTCAAACCGGTATTTAGGATTATTAATTTGACTTCTCTATCTTTGTTTGGGTTCACTGTTCGAAATAAGTTATATACGGTCACAGAAAGACCAACATCTCTGACGAAAACCGGTGAGATACAAGAACTGAAATTACGTAATATTCTTCTCGAAATAACTTACAACGTAAAAAAAGTGTTACGTAAATGTTTTCAAATATTACTCTTTTTAACTTATTTGTTTCCGTTTACTTCGGTTGTTATGTGACCCATGTAGTGTTCACTCAACGAGCGCCAAATTTTGTTTTGTATCTGCAACCTAACGTCTTAACAATTGAAAAACAAACGACTGACCCATAACTGTCGCATCATTTTTCTACGTAGAGGGAAATCTGGTAGGCTGATGCTTTCATAGCAGGTCAACAGCCATAATACAAACCGTAGGTTAATGTACAGTGTCGCCAAACTGTAATAATAATGGAGATGGAGATTCGCTCTGACAAATACGTTCGACACAACATGCCGAGGTACGTTAGTTTTCTCAAATTATACTTATATTTAACTACTTACTTCATAAATGTAACAATAACGGGAAAAACTAGCAAGAAAATAGTGTTCAGTCATAATTTTGCTTACACGAAAATAGTAGTTTCTCCAAACAACATAGAAATTTTCATTTCATTTTTTACATTTATTTACTCATCATTCTTTTAGCAAAATGTACCTACTATGTAACATAACGAAGGTATCTGAATCGTTTGTTGTCTTTAGAACAGAAATGATTCTGCAAATATACCGTGTCATATTACCGTATTTCATACATGGAGTGCTTTCGTACATCCCTCCTTCGATACTTGAAGGAAGCTCCATCTCAGAAAAATTGCTTAGAATATTAAGGTTTCTTTAAAAGTTAACTTTAATAGGCTGCGCTTCTTCACTACTTACGGGTACTGTGACGGAAAGAGTCTCAATGATAATTGTTGATTCCTCCAATTAGAAAGGTGTAGTTGTAGTCAAGTCAACTGCTAATTACGTCTCGTGAACATTATTTAATTTTTGTAAAAATAACCGTTTCACTTACAAACGGGTGTGGTCTGGTTACTTACGAGGCGCTCTGGGCTACTTTTGCTCAGTGTTACCACTGCTTCTTTCAAAATTTAAAAATTTATAAGTTAGCAAGAGAAAGAATTGCTCATTTCTTCACAGTGGCAGTATTTCTTATAAAATCAAACAATGTTCATGTACATTGTCAGAAGATCTCATAGTACTGTAATTAGAACACATTGCAGCATCGGGTTCAGTTACGAGGGTTGCACTAGGTATAAAAATCTTCTGTTAGCTTTAGTGTTAAATCGAACTTTTTTAGTCTCAGTTTATATTACACTACTGACCTTTTTTTAATAACTTCACACTGCTTAATGTTGTACATATCATAACATAGTACTGAATAAATGGTTCATAATATTGTGCCATTACAACACTGTGAGAAACCATAAGATACCTCCAAAATTTTCCTACCCAGTCCAGCTTTATTATTTCCCACACAGTGTGACAGTAAACACCTGACACCGCTATACAGTAGCCAAAGAGCGATGTAACTAGAAAAATGAACGATTAAAAATGTCCCACATATTTCCCAAACATTAAAGTACCACATTGACCACTTATAACCCCTGATTCAACTAACCCTTTGATCTACAGAATCTCATTCACGATCCAATGATGCGCTTCCCGTCTTGTCCACATGTTTTGAATTTTCATAGCTCTTACCACACTTACATTTCATTTTGAACTATTATAGCTCTGTTGTATGACAAATATGAAGCAAGAGATAATATTGGTGCTGTTATTACATGTAAATCAAATGAATCTGTAGTAATTGGAAACTGAAAATCATTCTCCTTTAATGAAAACATTTCACATTTTAAACTTCTGAAGTTATGTTACATAAACCTACATAATTGATGCTCGCATGTACAAATATGGTATAGTGTAATAATTGTTGTAAATGTGATGAGAATGAAACAGCCTCTGCCCTACATTGAAACACAGGCTATACTAAATGCTAAATATGGTTTTTTTTTAAAAAAAGGACTTCTGTATAATATACCTGCATTGTCCAAGATTACACATTGGAAAATGCTTCCTTCTTTTCCTTGTCTGTTTTTGAGGACTATTGTACCACCCTTGTGCGCTCCACTGTCTGATAACACAAACAACTTGTAATACAGAAAATATCTCTGTTATGCTGTGGGTCCATTTATTGAAAGTGTAGTAAATATTCTTTATACCTGAGCTTTTTTTCTGACCACTTGTGTCATTTCCTTTTGTTCCTGTGAGTAGGAGATAACTTAGGTAGTTTGACAGAAAACGATAAATGTTTGCAATTTGTTTATATGAAGAGCATAGGACAATCAGTTCGTACAGTGCCAACTAACAAAACGAACATGTCATGTATTGGACATTAAAATAAATTTTTGAGGTGCTATCATTTACTGCTTTCATGAACTAAAAACTAATGTTCTGTGTTGATGTTCTTTGAATTTCTACATACGGTTTTATTATTTGCAGTGGCTTTGTGCAGAGCTTTGGGGAATCAGTCCGGCGCAGTCTTAAGGGAATTGAAATTATGGATAAGTTTCCTGGAGATGTCGGTACTTTACTTACAACAAACTTCCGAGTGTTCTGGTATTCTGAGACCAACGCTGGTCGTAATGTATGTGAGTATCTTGCTTTATAAAGTGGGTGCCAGAGGATCACATTTCCCTGTCCATTCATCTGCTACATTAAGCAGAGCCTAGTATAATACCAAATATTATCTCACATTAATATGGAAGTCTCCATTATGTTTGAGGAAAGTGAAGAACTGGTGCCTATTTTAGCTGCTGTCTGTATGTTTCTTTGTACTTCATTTATATGTATGTATCTGCAATCATGTCAAATGATAACAAATATGTGCTGCTTGTATGAATCGTACTATGTGATCACAGTAATTTGACTCAATATCAAATTTTGCACTTCTTATTTTCCATGAAGCAACTATCTGACATGTTAGCACAATAATTATATGTTAGCTATGCTCTCTTAATATGAGAAAATGTACTTTGTGCAATACACAGTACAACTTTATGTGTAATGTTAGTGGATGTGTTTGCACATGAATTTACATATGTATTAGAATGGACTGAAATGTGGTGAGCCTGGTCATCTTTAAAAGAATGCTGTGGTGTATGTGCTTGCTGGCTAGTTGTGTTTTCATCTTTAGGGAACCAGTAAGATTAGATTGAAAATTGCACCATTACTAAAGACAGGCAGGATCTAAATAAATATTGAGATGCTGAAAACGATTTATGGACCCTCACCCAGGCCACAAGTTTCTAAGTTCATGAGATATACACATGCCACACACCTAAGAATAGTGCAATGAAACTTGGCACAGCTGTCAATGAAACCACTCACATCACCCCAGGAGTGCATAACCACTCAATATTCAAACCATAAAACGAACAAAGCTTACAAAAAGGTTTTTGGTTCAGCTGTGACAGATCTCGGTAATAAATTGTGAATCAAGGTAGTTATTATTACAGGAATTTAAATGTACTAGCACTTTTACTTTGTCACATACCAGTTGAGGGAAATAGAAGTCATCTTGGCTCAAGAGAATTTTGAGTTTGAAAGTAATGTAAATAATTTTTAGTCATACAAAAAGGAGACAGTTTAGTGTAATTTTCAAAAAGGAATTTGTCAGAAAAGTTATTTAAACATGCTGTGAGCCACTTACAGTCTAGTATCAGTGAAAAACTCTACTCGGCTGTCTTGGATTATAGCACCTCTATAGGGCCTATATTATTTTTCATACAACATACATAAGCCTGTTCACTTGTAAGTTATATTGTACTTTGTGCTCACTGTGAAGAGTGTGCCAACACTGATGCCATTAACTGCAGGTTCACATTGTTTTGCAAATTTGTTCAAAACCATACTCATGAATCCTTCTTACAATTCAAATTTTTATTTCATTAGCACACCTCCACTCTGACAGGCATTTATAAAATTATTGAATGAGTAATAAAATTTTTACATGCCTTTGTATTACCTGTATGGATAACTGTTGCTATAAAAGTGATTTGAATATGTCATTCATAATATTCTGAAAAATCCATGGTGAAATAGCAACAGTAGTACAAGAAAGATAGATTGTTACTCACCATATAGAGAAGATGTTGGTTCGTAGACTCGCCCAACAAAAAGACAGGTACACACATGAGCCCTTTTCCTAAAGCCCTTCTAAGGAATACACTACACATACAAGAGAACACAACTCACACACATATGACAACTGTTTCTCACCGCTGAGAACTCAGTGGCCAGAGGCAGTGGTCATGTGTGTGTTAGCTGTGCTTGTGTGAATTTGTGCTGTCTACTTTAGAAGGAGGTCTTTTGGCTGAAAGTTAACATTTTTAGCACTCATAACATTCTACTAGATGAGTTATATTGTTATGCAGTAGATGGACATATTGTTCTTATTTAAAAAACAATATGAAGAAAGATACTGTAGGCCTTTCAAGTAATTCTCAAAATGACACTACATCATGTATTTGGGGAGGAAGTACAGCCAGAATTCCAATGGTTTCCATCATTATTTACTCTTAATTTCTGTTATTTCTTCTCATGGCAGAATGAATACATTTTAAAGAAAAGTATTGTTGTCAAAGGCAAAGGGGAAACATCAACAGAGATAATGACGTTTTTTCAATTGTGGAAGTTTGTAACTAATGTTGTGCAAACAGGCTGGCTGTGAACCTTTGGGACTGCAAGGCTAATCCTCTTTCAAACTGCATTATCATCCAGTTTCCAAATAATAGATTGTAAGAATATAAAATAGTAAACAAGGAAGAATTTTTCAAATTCTTTGATGTCCATACTGATGAAATTGCAACTGGGAAATCCATATAGTAGGCCTGAAAGGTCATGTAGCCCCTGTTCATTTCCCACATGAATAACTGCCAATTTTTGGCATGTAGGTATGCGCTTCTTTTTTCAGGAATAAATTTCATTTGTAATGATACTTTATGGTAATTACTTACTTAGGCAAAACACAGCTGATTGTACCACAGATCATATATCGATTTAAGTGTGGATTTGACATATTTACATCTTGTAGGCATTGATTTAAGCATTTGTGAGTAAGAACCACAGGTGCAGGGTACATTTGTTCAATGATGAACTTCGTGTGTCGAGTGTCAGAAGTAAAAATATTGGCAAAATCTATTTTAGGATTAAATATTATGTACTCTACTTTGTAGTGAAACAGCCTATCACCCACAATTAGCAAAATGCTTGTACCCAAATCTCTTCGATCAATCATCCATAGAATAAAATGCCCGTCTAACAGCAACATTGATTTCAAATGTTGTATGAAGCTATTTCTCCTTACAAACTTCTAATGAACAATTAACCAACTTCATTAATAACAGAAATATATAGCCAGCCAGCAGGTCTAGATTTTATAATTGTTAGCTTATGAACATCTACCTGCACTAGTTTATGAGATCTAGACATAAACACACTGTTTGCACTAATAACTCATTTTGTTACCTTCATGACATTTGTATGCTCACTGCTTACATAATGGCTGACACTGCTAGTATGTGCTGCAGGACTGTATATGCTAATAGCTTTTGCAAACCATCCACATACTGATATTTACTTTCACATACTGATATTGTATTTCTTGAAATATGTAGGTTATGACACCTAATTTACAGCAACATCTGTCAAACAATTCCACTTATAGCACTACATTCATTAATATGATTGATTGATACGGCTCTGTTTTTAACAGCCGTTTCCTTTAACACAGTACATGAGCCCAGAACATCCCTTCCTAAAATAGGTTTGATTTACCTAGGTCCGTATAATGCTCTTGTGCTTTTCTATCTTTTCCAGCCATTCCTCTCCCCATGACTTTTTTCTCTTTCTCTATGAATTAATGTTCATCCCCATGATCTTCCTTCCCTTCTTTTCTCTGCTGCCTCCCATATATTACATGACGCTCAAAATTAATATTTTCATTTTCTCATAAGTGATGTGGTTGACTACTACAAATTCAAATCAGGGACATGCAGGAAATGACGAATTGTTGACATTCTATGTCAGTTTAGATGTGTACTTGAATGTACAAGACTGTAGATGATGTGTCACTGTACACTCTCCTAAGTTCAAGATGGACAATGTATTGAACAGTTCCTATACAGAACAAGCTCTGCTTTGTAAAACATTAAAATGATCTATGCAACATTTAACTAAGTAACTAAAATAGAATTTATTTTACTATACAGAAACAATATTATTACACTACTATACATCCTGTTTGTTTTGTAAAAAAAATGTAAACATGTATCTGATATATTATTGTATGCAATAGTAAATAAATAAATATAATGACATGCTCTTGTCTGTATATTTTGAATATTTTGCCTGTTCCAAGATTAACATTCATTGCCCTATTACCTTTAAGACACTTAATACAGTTTTGATATAAATTTCTGAAATAATTTTGCCTTTGAGCTATTGGCTTTGAGAAAGTGATTGCAGTTGGAAGACAGAAAATATATTGTGTAAGTTAAGTTCTTTTCTACAAAATACACATTCATGTTAATAATTCTGTCTGTCTCTCTTTCTCCACATATTTCTAGATGATGTGACAGCTGTCAAAATCATTTAGGAGCCATTACTCTTTATATTTCTTAATTTGAATGTCAGTATTTTGCACTCTCAGGTAGACGAGCTACAATGAACTAGAAAGCTGAAAACAGATGTCTTATCTTCACATTATTACAGAGATTCTTATAGTAAATGCACTGTGCACCTACTCACTGTAGTAAACATTGGCCTCAATAAGGACATGTTTGAAATCACTTTTGAATAAACATTGTCTGTTTGTTTCTCCAGTGTAATGCATGTCTTAACAATTTTTTCCAGAAATATTTAGTCTTTTGTCTCATACAACAATACATTCTGATGCATTTTCATCTTAGACTGTCCTAGTAGCATTTATATCCATAACTTTTATTTTGCTTCCTATTAGTGAGAGAGATTGCCACTGAAATATTTGTTGTTACTGCCACTGCTCAGAATAATACTTTTCTCAATTTCCACATGCTCTAGCAACAACCCATAAACATTCAGCTGTACATCATAAATTTGAATTATGTTACACTTACAGTTTTCCTTTAGTTTGTGACATTTGAGGAATTCTGTGATGTGAGATTGGCTGCCAGTGCTATGTAGTTTTTACTGAAAATTTTACTGACTTTGTTTGGCTCCAAAATTTCTTGGCCTTTCTTTCTCAGAGTTGTACTGCCATGAGTGTGACAGAGCTTCCATTTAGTTTTATGTTTTTGTAATTCAAATCCTTGCCACACTATCACATATTTCAATACCATTTTTGAAGTACTGTAATTTAGCTACTCTTATTGATCTGTTTTACAGTTTCTCAAATTTACTTTGGTAATTCTCTTTAAAGGCTTGATTTTAGTCAGTTCTTAATTAACCTTACTTTTCTCATACATCACGTATCAATAACTCTTGAGTTATTGCTGAATCACGCAGGATTTTTGACTTGCATTTCTAGATACTGATTAGTGATTCAATCATGTAGGTGTCTGTCAATTGAACTATCTTTTAGTGTAATAATATTAATGTCCTTCATGACTATTAAGTATGAGAATTTCTTCAGAGCCTTTTGTAGCATCATGCCCAGTTGCTTTAGAAACAACCCACTCCTGTGCTTGGAGATCTATATGGTTCTATTAGCAAATACATCCTTTCTTGTATTGTCATCTCTATAGCGGACACTTCATAATACATTTCTGCACCCTTCCACATTTCCGTAGTATCCTATCCTCTACATTGCTAATAATATATATTGCTACTCCACCCCATCTGTGTTACAATATGCTGTGAGAAGCAGGAGTTTCATAACCATAAATGCTGTAATTAATTTTTTTTGTCTCTCCCTCTCAGTCCATGCTCAGTCATGATTTGTATACTTGTCAGAAATAAAAGGTATTAAAAAAAAGTATTTGGATACTTAAATAGAAAATCAAAACACTCTTCTACCAACTTTGATGACACTCATAGCTAATCAAAATATGCGGTCTGTTTATTGGCACAAGGAATGCTAGCCACTCAGCCCTCATCTCCTATAATTATTATTATTTGGTTCATGGCCACACCATATTTTGGTTCAGTGAATGTTCAGGATGTCCTTAAATCACAAGAATCTGTTTCTAAATCTGAAGTAGCATAATAATTCATTATTTTGACAACTGTGTATGCAATTTTGACTATACGTAAGGTACATACTGACTAACCACAGGTCTTTGAAGCCATCTGCGTCATGCCAACAGGATGAGCTATTCGTATTTGTTTATTCTCTTAACACTTTGAGGTCCAACCCATTAGAAAGCTTTTCGGATTAGAAATCCACCCATTTATGCCATTATTTAAAATGTTACTGGTGCCTTTGTGTTTGCCTATCTTAAAGGATAATACATGCTAAAAATATCACACTTGAAGATTTATTTTTCATATTGATTTCAGTTCTTTGATACAATAGATGTATTACAATAAAGATGGCAGAAATTATAGTTATCGTTACAAAAAAGGAAAAATTTCGAACCTAACTGATTTTTTTATGGAAATGTCTGAAGTATTCTGTCATGCAAAGAGGTGTGTATTAATCAGTATAATACTACATTGTTTCTTTCCTGCTTGCTTCACAAGTAAATTGTGTCCTCTCCTCGAAACAAGTTTTAGAATCCAGTCATATGTTGAATGGGGGGATTCATCATACGTCTTATCTGTAAAAAAGAAGAGCTTTGGACAGGTAAAACAAAATGAATCTGTAAATAAAATAGCAATGTCTGTAGCAACAGTATCAGTGATGAAGAATTGCAGCAAACTGCACCTAACCTTAATATGAATCTTCTTTAGACTGCTCCCACTTAGATATTTCTCCCTTCAATACAGAATCATGAAATTCTCCCCCCCTGAGGTTCTAAATAATCTTGATAAACAGGAGGTGTTATTTTGAAAGATTACAACATAAAACAAAACCCAATGAGTACACACACAAAACTCACAAAAACACAGGCACACACTGGCTCAGTCAGTCACAACAACTTCTATGTTTTCTACTCTTTGTGCTGAATGTATTCCAGAAATTGACAATAGAAGACATCACCTGAGAATGGGTGGGTACCAAGAAGGCTGTATGTTGTTCTCATACAAAATATGTGTGATATGAATCTCCCTATCTCAGTGAGTAACTTAATATAAAATTGACAGTCCAGCATTTAGTTCATGTGCAGTAATGGAACTTCTCCTGACTTTTATTCCTCCAACAAGTCTTTCAATTCTTTGTGTAGGCAACATGAATTGACAGCAGATTGGTCAGAATCCATTTTAAACTTTATGTGTATATAATACTAGCTGGTCGACTTAGTTAAAGTGTAAGATAAAGTAGAGTCTGCAGTTTGATGCAGAATTTTGTTTATTTCTGAAAAGTGGAAGATGAACATCACTAATGTATAGACAAGAGGAAATAAATTGGTTTAACACTACTGCATTTGTAATTTTTGCATCAATGATGTTAAGTGGTTTTTCACATATTATATTCAGAAAAAATTAAATATTTAAACCAGTATGCAGATGAGATAAATTTGCTAAAGTAATGATTGATATAAATGCAGTTGTTTTACCTTTCATCCATCTTGGTTCAAAAATATAAAGAAACTCACCAACTAGTAGAAATTTCTGTGTGTAATATGTACAGGATAGGGTCTCCCATCATTCCTGATGACACTACCATTATGTCAGGGTTTTATATCTGTGCACGCTATGTACAAATTTTTGTCTATTATATTACTGCAGTTATTTATTCAAGCTATTGCCTTACCTCACACTACATCAGTTTCTCCATATAGCCTCTAGTGTGTGTGTGTGTGTGTGTTTGAGGTTTACGGGCGCTAAACAGCGTGGTCATCAGCGCCCAAGCGCATAGAAACAGGAACACAGGCGGTGAAGGGACGAAGACGGACGCCGAACAAGGAGAACGGCTAAAAGACACAGGCCTGATGCAGTTCCAAATGCGCACATACAGAGGCAAAACAAGAGGAGAAGAAACACACTAAAAAAGGAAAGGAAACACAAGGAAAAGAGAACAGATACCGAAGTGAAACAAGGAGGTAATCGTGACTGGCGGACCTCTTACCTAAAAACTGGGTGAGCCAGTCACCCAGCAGCACATTAAAACCTTCTCCCTAAAATCCGAGGCAACAGATTGGACAGGACACAAAACCGTAAAACCTTAACCACAGTCGCTGCGTCGTCTTGCAAAATAGAGGGCAAATCCGGTGGCAAGGAAACCACCGCCCTCTGGTCAGAGAATAAAAGACAGTCAAGTAAAATGTGGCGGACAGTAATCTGGACGCCACAAGCACTGCAGATTGGGGGGTCCTCCCGCCGGAGTAAAAAACCATGCGTGAAGGGACTGTGTCCAATGCGGAGGCGAGTGAGGAGAACCTCATCCCGCCTGTATGACTGGTAGGACGTACGCCATGGTCGCGTAGTGGCCTTTACCAGACGCAGCTTATTGTCAGAAACTGCCAACCACTCCTCTTCCCATTGATGCATAACACGAAAACGCAAAAGGGAGGTTACAGCATGGAGGGGGACGGCACATTCAACAACGTGAGGGAGGGAACATGCATCTTTGGCAGCCACATCCGCCAGTTCGTTGCCCCTAATACCCACGTGCCCCGGCACCCAGCAGAAGGAAACCTCCTTCCCCTGCCGTTGCAGGTGGAGTAGGGCATCATGGATGTTCTGGACGACCGTATCCGCTGGGTACAAGTGTTGAATGGTCTGAAGGGCACTCAGGGAGTCAGAACAGATGAGGAACTTAATACTGGGAACACATCTCATCTGCTCCAATGCCCGCAGTATTGCAAACAATTCGGCATCGAGGATGGTAAACACCGCAGGAAGCCGTAACTTGACTACTCGATCAGGGAAAACAACAGCACAACCAACAGTGTCCCCCTGTTTAGAGCCATCTGTGAATACAGGTACATGGTCCGGATGCTGGTTTAAAATATCGTAAAATAAGGAGGTAAAAACAAACGCCGGAGTGCAGTTCCTCCGGTTCTCCGACAAGTCTAAGAGGACGCTGGGCCTCTGGAGCAACCAGGGAGGCAGGCGAGTAAAGCCTTGTCGTTGGGGGGCCACACGCTCCACACCAAGGGACTCAAGCAAATGCTTGGCACGAATCCCAAATGGTTTTGTTGCCCTGGGACGACTGGAAAAGAGACGTTCCATAGGCGGTCGGGCAACGGTAGGGTACGCAGGGGAGGTAGGACAGGCAAGGAAATGACACACCCGTCGCACCATGAGGAGTTTCCGCCGGATGGCGAGCGGCGGTTCCCCTGCCTCAACACACAGGCTGGGGATGGGACTGGTACGGAAGGCACCAGTGGCCAGCCTGATACCCTCATGGTGTACTGCGTCAAGGATCTTCAGATACGAAGGCCTTGCTGACCCATACACGGTGCAAGCATAGTCAAGACGCGATCGGACGAAAGCCCTATAAAACTGCAGCAGACGCGCCCGATCTGCTCCCCAGGACCGATGGCTCAGACACTTCAAAATATTCAGTGCCTTCAGGGCCCGCACCTTGAGGCCTTTAAGGTGAGGCAACCACGACAACTTGGAATCAAAAGTGAGGCCCAGGAACCTCACAGTGTCTCTAAAAGGAAGAACGGTGTCCCTCAGACGCAATTCAGGGGAGGTAAAAAGACGCCGAGAACGATTAAAATGAACACACACAGATTTGTCTGCAGAAAAGGTAAAACCCGTCTTTGCAGTCCATGCCTCTAAGCGCTTTATCGTAAGCTGTAACTGCCGACTAGCACTGACAAGACTGGAGGAAGAACAGAAAACAGCAAAATCGTCCACAAACAAGGAGCATTGGGCAGGACTCCGGATAGTGGACGTGATACTGTTAATAGCAACGGCAAAGAGGGTGACACTTAAAACGCTGCCCTGAGGAACACCATTCTCCTGCACGTACAAATCCGATAGCACATTACCAACCCGATACCGAAAGAGGCGGTGTGAAAGAAAGGACCGAATGAAGATGGGGAGACGGCCACGAAAGCCCCACTCATGGAGTTGATTGAGGATAAGGCGGCGCCAAGTAGTGTCATACGCCTTATTAATGTCAAAGAAGACCCCTAGACAATGCTGGTTACGTAGAAAGGCCTGCTGGATGGCGGCCTCAAGCAGGGTCAAGTTGTCTATAGTGGAACGACATCTCCGAAAGCCACACTGAGAGGGGCTAAGGAGCTGCCTGGTCTCGAGCAGCCAAACCAGGCGGCGGTTGACCATGCGTTCCAACGTCTTCCCAACACAGCTCGTCAAGGCAATACTCCGATAACTACTGGGATGCGTTCGGTCCTTCCCTGGTTTGAGGAGGGGAATCAAAATTGCCTCCCTCCACGAGTCAGGGTACGTGCCAGATAACCATATCATATTGAAACAGTTCAGGAGAACTTCCTTGGATGGCAGCGACAGGTGCCGCAGCATGCTGTACCGGATTTGATCATGACCAGGCGCAGTATCATGAGCCACAGACAGCGCAGAATCCAGTTCCCACATTGTGAAGGGGCAGTTATAGGGTTCAGAATTTAGAGACCGGAAGTCCAAGTGACCCCTTTCGATGGCAGTGCGGTAGCGGCAGAAATCTGGATCACAGTTAATAGTGGCGGTAGATTCCGCAAAATGCATGGCCAGTGTCTGGGCAATGTCTCTCGGCGCCGTGAGGAGACATCCCTGATGCAGCAATGCCGTGACAGGTAGCTGGCTGAGTTTCCCGGAAATCCTCCTGATGGCTTCCCATACTTTCGTAGAACTAGTGGAGCGAGAGATGGAATTCAAGAACGATTGCCATGACCGTCGTTTGCTCTCTTTAATCACCCGCCGCGCTCTGGCCCTTGCCACTCGAAAGGCCGCAAGATTGTCAGCTGAGGGACGGCACTTGAAGCGGCGCAGTGCTGCACGGCGGGCGCGGATGGCTGAGTGGCACTCAGTGGTCCACCAAGGGACAGGACGCCTCTTGGGATGACCGTATGACCGTGGGATGGACAATTCAGCAGCATGAGAGATCACGGCTGCAACATGGTCTACCCATTCGTGGACGCTGGTACGGTGTTCCAAAACAGCCAGTTGGCTGAAAAGTGTCCAGTCAGCTCTGCAAAGGTGCCACCGGGGCGGCACTGGTAATGCCACAGCCTCATCCAGGAGGCGAATCCAGAGGGGGAAGTGGTCACTAGAATGGAGGTCAGCTGCAGCCTCCCACAGAGCAGAATCCGCGAGTGCTGGAGAGCAAAAGGAAAGGTCAATAGCCGATGACGATCCGGAAGCAGTACAGAAATGAGTGGGAGCACCAGAGTTGAGGAGGCACAGTTCTTCAGACATCATGACGCTTTCCAGAATGCGACCCCTGGGGCAAGTAGTCGGAGAGCCCCATAAGACATTATGAGCGTTGAAGTCCCCCAGAAGAAGAAACGGGCGAGGGAGTTGGCTAATAAGGTCCATGAGAGCCTCAGTGTCTATCGCATCCGGAGGTGGTAAATAAACAGAACAGACTGTGAGCCTCCGACCCACAAGAATGTCAACTGCAACTGCTTGCAAGTCGGTGACGAGAGGGAGCTCAGATGAGGGGTGCACATCACGGACAAAAACTGCAACACCACCCTTTGCCCTTTGCCCCGTCAGATCATCTTTTCGATATGCGGTATAGCCGCGTAAAGAAGGAGAATCAGTGGCCCGAAAATGTGTCTCTTGGAGACATAAGCACAAGGGGCACTCTCGTATGAGGAGTTGTAATTCGGCCACATGCGTCCTGAAACCATTCAGGTTCCACTGTAATATGGGAGCCAGTGATCAGGGTGGCTGAACTTTCACCCTGCCTCTGTGCTTTGGAGGAGAGACCGTACTGGCCGGAGATTTATTCCTGGGGCGAGAAGATCGCCCCCGGTCGACATCAATGTCCATAAGATCCGATGACGACCCACGGGAGATGTCAGACAGCACGATGGCATCATCATCGGACCGACGCTGACTAGTCTCCTCAGGTGGCAGAACCTTCATCTTCTGAGGCTTTGTCTTGGGGGGCTTGGAATGCAGAGCCTTGTCAACAGTTGGAGGTTGACTCGCCTGGGCAGAAGGCGCCATATGGGGGGAGGCTGGAAGTACCTCAATGTCAGCAACCACGGCCTTGTCCGATGTAGCGGGGAGAGCCGCAGATTGCAAAACAACCGCAGCAGCACAAGTGCACTGGCAAGCGCAGGTTTTAGTGCTAACACTAGCAACCTCCGTTTGTGTAGCAACAGTGGCCAGTTGTACCGGTTTTTTGAGAGCGGAAGCGAAAGATGTGGAAAACACAGGAGGTTGCATGGCTTTAAAGATCTTCTTGGCCTCACCATAGGGGATGCGCTTAGATGTTTTAATCTCCTGTACCTTCCGCTCTTCGAGATAGATGGGGCAGATCCGGCTCCAGACAGGGTGACTCCCAGAGCAATTCACGCACTTCACAGGAGATGAACAATCGGCTCCGTCATGGGCAGGCTGACCACATTTACCACACGTGGCTATTCCATTGCACCCCAACGTAGTATGCCCAAAGCGCTGACATTTAAAACAGCGCATTGGGTTGGGGAAATATGGCCGTACGGACAAACGTAAGAACCCCGCTTTAACATGCTCCGGCAGTCTCGGGCAACTGAATGTGAGAATAAACGAGTCAGATTTGACGAGGTCCCCATTGACTCGTTTCATAATGTGCTGCACGTCAACAATTCCTTCGTCAGCCCACTCAGATTTTAGCACGTCTATGGGGATATCCACCAAGTCCCTACACGTCACAACACCCTTACTATAGTTCAAAGTGGAGTGGAGCTCGGTCTCGACAGCGTACTCTCCTAGACAATTTGCTTTCCGAAGGGCAGCGACTTGACGGGAACTAGAAGTTTCAACTAACAGAGTCCCATTGCGCAGTCGCTTTACAGATTTCAGTGTTCCTGCAATTCCCTCAAGACCCTTGTGGATGTAAAAGGGAGAAACCCTCTCAAAGCTACCCTCCTTCCTTTTAATAATCAAAAACACATTCTGATTATCAGCATGTGCTCCGTTACTACATTCTGTTAAATCTCTAGCAACACCAGGCCCTGGAGGACTCGCAGCGCGTAGCCGCTTTTTCGATTGGGTGTGTTTTCCTACCAGCGGCCCACCCAAGCCACTGGTAGGGGGAAATGTAGAGGTCGAAGGGTCCATTGTGGTCCCACGAGCAGCTAGGGAACTAAAAGTCCGCTCAGACAGAGCCCCGCGTGCCTGAGTAAGCCTTATACAACTGGGGTGCGGCAGGTGCCCCAGAGGTTGCCCGCTTGCGACTGTTCCACCCCAACAGCCATGCATCTTCTAGGCGCGGAGCACACCGAAAGATTGAGGGGTTTTTATAGAGGTTGGCCTTCCTCGCAATCCAGGCGGTCAAGCCAAGATTACCATTCCCCGCAGCACACAACATTTCACCGCCGCGCCGTACGGTGGTCGCTGAAGCATGTCCGGGGGTTACGGTGACAGGACACTGGCGGCGCAGACCAGTCCCCAGCTCAGGACCCCGGGGTCGCCAAGCCCGTACTCAGCAAGTGAATGCTGAGCCCCTGGGGGGCATATAGCCTCTAGCGAAGCTCCATTTCCTCAACTATATTGGTCTCTACTACATTTGTTGAGTACTAGCAAAATAGTGTAATATTAATCATCTACTGTACAGTACTTTTGATGTCTCAAGTTTGAAATATAATATTATTCAGTGATGAATAATAATAATAAGTAACATTGCACATGATTATTTTGTTACTTTTATGGCTTTTTGCATGTCTTGTAACTGTAAATTTCATTTAACAGGGTTGCGTTTACTCACATATGATAGCCCATTCCACAGAGAATATGTGTTCAAAAATGCTAAGGATGTGTATAATCTAGATCATATTAAAGTACTTCCGGATATTTTTAGGTGAGTAATATTGTGTATTGTATGCAAGGCTTCTATTACATACTGAAGGTATATCATCATCCTTGTATAACCTTTTTTCTGATATTTAGCATTTAGTCCACCTCGAAAATATTCATATTAAGGACTCTATGAACATTTAAAACCTTTTTTATTATTCTTTAAACTTGTAGTGTTACATATGTTGAATCAGAAGCATTTAATTAGGATATAACTTACAAACTTCTTTATTAACCAGTGTTTATGAGTCTCCATTTAGTTGTCTGAAGAGGAACACTGAACATCAAAAGCATTATCTGTACTGTCATCATGTGTTAATAATATCACAAATTAATACTTCATATTTTTCCAGTCTACTATAAGTGCACCATGTTCTAGACTATCAACAATGGTAAGTTATGTCATCAACTGATTGATACTTGTGAAAATTTGTGATACTGAATGATGACTTAAGACATACATATTACAGAATTTCCCAAATTGCACAAAAAGTCAAAAATATAATGAAGCTGCATACTTTAGATCCTTATGAACTTTCCAAACCATTACTGCAGCATCATTTATTTATTATTTATTTTATTTCTTACACCATGGATCCAACGGTGGTAATTTCACATGGCTGTAGTGTGTGTCAGTTTTTACATTGCCAGTGACAAGTACTTATACACTATGTTCACACATAAAGATTAGAAAGTTACGTAACTACTATAATGATACATAACACAATATGATGAAATGAGGAACCTTTGGCCTACAGATTACAAAGTATAAAACATAGTAAATTAAATGTGAAAACGTCATATAACCCACAGAGTTAAATATAAGCAATTAACACTAAAAGAGTTACATATGTGGCAAGAATGTACAGTTTAATGTTCAATTTATATGCTAATACATCTTATTTTGTGTTAAGGCAGTTCCTCTCTGTGTTTCATAAACTCTTCCAAACTGTAAAAAGACATGGCTAAAAGAAATTGCCTGAGAAGCTCTTTGAATGTAGATTTGTTGCCTATTTCACATTTGATTTCTGGAGGAAGAGCATTAAATAACTTTATACCAATGTACTGTACACCCTTCTGCACAACCTACAAATTTTTACCTTCAGTGTGGAAATCATGTTTCCTCCTTGTGTTGTACTGATGGTATTCACTGTTTGTATAAATCAGTGTTTTTACTTCTGAAACACATAAGTGAATATATGTAACGAGAAGTAGTTGTACGAAATCCGAGACTCTGGAATTGGCTTCTGCAACTTCATCTAGGGTCTACATCACACATCACTCTTATGACACGCTTCTGAGCAATGAATATTTTCTTTGCAAGAGGTTGATTCCCCAGAAAATAATTCCATACAACATCAAAGAATGGAAGTACCCATAGTATGCTGCTTTTTTAATGCTTAAGTTTGTACCATCAGAGATGATTTGCATTGCAAAAATTGAAGAGCTGAGTCTGTTGTAAAGATCTAAAATGCTATGGGACCAGTTTACTCTACAGTCAGTCTTCACGCCTAAAAACTTTGTTAATTACACTCTTTCTATGACCTGTGTGGCATATTTAACAGTCATTTCTTCCTCAGTTTTGGCAGGTGGGATGAACTGAATATAATCAGTCTTACTAAGGTTTGACCATTTGCAGTAAACCATTTCCTTAAATCTATAATATTAACAGACTCTTGGACGTTTTCCCATTTATGACCATTAACCATTGTGTTCGTGTCATCTGTGAAGATGCTAAAATTACACTGTATCTTGGTAGAATAGGGTAAATCATTTATAAATAACAGGAACAAACAGTAAAGGCCCAGGAACTCCACAATTTATGTCTGTCCATTCTAATGAAATCATTCCACCACACAAATTGTGTGACTTATCTAAGGCTACTTTCTGTTTCCTATCTGTCAGGTATGGTTGAAGCCAGTTGTTTGCCACACCACTTATTCCTAGATGGTCTGCCTTCAGTAATAGTATTTGGTGATTCACAGTTTCAAAGCCTTCAGATAAATCACAAAATAACCCTGTTGTCACCATTTTCTCATTTTGAGATTCCAAAACCTTATCTATAAAGCCATATATAACTTGTGCAGCTGACAGACCTTTCCAGAAACCAAACTGATGTTTGTTAAGGGTATTGAATTTGTATAGGTGTTCTAAAGTTCTAGCATACATAAATTTTTCTAGTACCTTTGAAAACACAGTCAGGAGAGATATTGGTCTGAAATTTGTTTCATCAGTTTTCTCCTCTTTCTTAAAGAGAGCCTTCATGTTAGCATACTTTAGTCTATCAGGAACAATTCCTTGTTGCAAAGAGGCATTCAAAATATATGACACAGTATACCGCTTACAGAAGTACAATACTGTTTTAACAATTTGTAGAAATATTGACTACTCCACAGGAGTTCTTGGTTTTCATGGAGACAATTTTTCTTTCAGTTTCTGATACTGTAATAGGTCTAATATGCATTTGAATGATTATCCTAGGGACAGCATTTTGTACAAAGTCTGTGATCTCAGGATTTTGAACAAGATTCCCTTTGTGTTTAATTTTTAAGTTTTCTACAAGTCATTTTTTATTGTTCCCTGTCTCCTTGCTAACTATTTGCCAGACAGTCTTCATTTTATTATTGTAGTTATCAATTTCTTTTACATAATACAGTGCTTTTGATGTCTGAATAACCTTCTTTAGGATTTTACAATACATTTTATCATAGATGATATATTCTCTGTCCCTGGACCATCTGGTTGCAAAATAAAGTTTCCTCTTACATTTAAATGAGACTCTAATACCCTTTGTGATCCATGGCTTCTTTATGGATCTTTTTATGAAAAGCTTCTTCAAAGCAGGATAGTAATTCATTTATGAATATGTTAAACTTTGTATCAACATAATCTACTCTGTGCACTGAATTCCAGTCTTCATGCTGCAGTTCATGGTTAAAAATTTCCAGGGACTCTTTATTCATAAGTCTGATTGCCTTGCAGGATGGGACTGTTTTCTTGAGAGGTCTATAGTCATGAAGAGGGATGAGTTGTCCATCATGGTCTGGTATGCCATTTAAGATTGGGATGATAATGAAGTTCTGGTATAAACTTACATCTAAAAAGATATTGTCTATCAGAGATTGACAGTGAGGCGTGATCCTAGTAGGAAAGTCAACCACTGATGTAAGATTGCAGGAACTCTGGAAATTCTGGAGCTCTACTTTGTTGTTGCATTTGATTACAAAGTTGACATTAAAGTTCCCAAGTAAAATAATGTCATTATTTTTTAAAAAAAAATACACTTGATGGTATCAATTCTAACTGCACCACAAAGACTACGAAATTGGTTCCTGGTACCCTGTAGACTGTAACCACTAATAATTTTCAACCATTTAATGTCACTTCTACTGCACATACTTCCAACTGTTGGTCAGTGCAATATTTCCTTACATCTACATATATAAAATTAAGTTACTTTGAATGAAAATAGCTACTCCACCATTTCCCATGCTATCTCCACAGTAGTAGGTGGCAAGGCTGTAACTGTCTACAGGGTGGTCCATTGATAGTGACCAGGCAAATATCTCATGAAATAAGCATCAAACGAAAAAACTACAAAGAACGAAATCTGTCTAGCTTGTAGGGGGAAACCAGATGGCACTATGGTTGGCCCACCAGAAGGCGCTGCCATAGGTCAAACGGATATCAACTGCATTTTTTAAAATAGGAACCCACATTTTGTATTACCTATTCGTGTAGTACGTAAAGAGATATGAATGTTTTAGTTGGACCACTTTTTTTGTTTTGTGAGAGATGGCACTGTAATAGTCACAAACGTATAAGTACGTGGTATCATGTAACATTCCGCCAGTGTGGACAGTATTTGCTTCATGATACATTACTCGTGTTAAAATGGACCATTTACCAACTGCGGAAAAGGTCAATTTCGGGTTGATGTATGGCTATAGTGGTCAAAATGCCCAACGGGCATGTACTATGTAAGCTACTCGGTATCCTGGTCAACATCATACAACTGTCTGGACCGTTCGCCGGATAGTTACGTTATTTAAGAAAACAGGAAGGGTCCAGCCACATCTGAAATGTCAACCACAACCTGCAACAAATGATGATGCCCAAGTAGGTGTTTTAGCCTGTGTCGCGGCTAATCTGCACCTCATAAGCAGACAAACTGCACAAGAATCAAGAATCTCAAAAACGTGGGTGTCGAGAATGCTACATCAACATTGATTGCCCCCATACCATATTTCTATGCACCAGGAATTGCCTGATGATGACTTTGAACGTCGTGCACAGTTCTGACATTGGGCACAAGAGAACTTACAGCATGATGACAGATTCTTTGCACGCGTTCTATTTAGCGATGATGCGTCATTCACCAACAGCGGTAACGTAAACTGGCATAATATGCACTATTGGGCAACAGGATATCCACAATGGCTGCGACAAGTGGAACATCAGCAATCTTGGTGTGTTAATGTATGGTGTGGCATTATGGGAGGAAGGGTAATTGGACCCCATTTTATCGATGACAATGTAAATGGTGCAGTGGATGCTGATTTCCTATGTAATGTTCTACCAATGGTACTACAAGATGTTTCACTGCATGACAATGGCAATGGACTTCCAGCTTGATGGATGCCCAGCACAGAGCTTGCGTGTGGTTGAAGCAGTAGTGAATAGCATATTTCATGACTGGTGGATTGGTCGTCGAAGCACCATACCATGGCCCACATGTTCAACGGATATGACGTCCCAGGATTTCTTTCTGTGGGGAAAGTTGAAAAATAATTGCTATCGTGATCCACCGACAATGCCTGACAACATGCGTCAGTGCTTTGTCAATGCACGTGTGAATATTATGGAAGGCAAACTGCTCGCTGTTGAGAGGAATGTCTTTACATGTATTGCCAAATGTATTGAGGTTTTTGGACATCTTTTTGCGCATTTATTGCATTAATGTGTTATTTACAGGTAATCATACTGTAACAGCAAGCATTCTCAGAAATGATAAGTTCACAAAGGTACATGTATCACATTGGAACAACCAAAATAAAATGTTCAAACATACCTATATTCTGTATTTTAATTTAAAAATCCTGCCTGTTACCTACTGTTCATGTTAAATTGTAAGCCATATGTTTGTGATTATTACAGCACCATCTATCACAAAGTGAAAAGTGGTACAACTAAAACATTCATATTTCCTTACGTACTACAAGAGTATGAAATAAAAATGGGGGTTCCTATTTTAAAAAATTGCAGTTGATATCCGTTTGACCTGTGGCAATGTCATCTAGTGGGCCAACCATAGCACCATCTGGTTTTCTTCTTCAAGCTAGACAAGTTTCGTTTGTTGTAGTTTTTTCGTTTGACACTTATTTCGTGAGATATTTGGCCCAGTCACAATCAATGGACCACCCTGTATAAGTAACATTTCAATTCTTTCTGTAATATGGTGTTCTGAGAAACATAAGATCTGATGTTCATAAAGTTTTTGTCATTTATGTTAACTTCTAATTGATCTAGTTTGCTTCTTATTCCCCTTAAGTTTTGATGAAAAATGGGGAAGGTGTTTGGGTTATTACCTATTTTGGTGGTTTCTTCTTTCTCAAGCCTGTGGTTAAAAATCTTTCAAATGACGAGGACACACAACTTTACATTTGGTTAAAGAATCCTTCAAATGAGGAGGATGCACAACTTTACGTTTACCTGCTGTTGTCTGAGAGGATGTTGATTTTTCTCAGAACTTGCTGCCTTCATTACTGAAGATGATGAAGGTGTTGACTTGCTTGGTGATTTACCTTGAGCTGATGCTGTCATTTCCCTTGAAGATGATGATGCTATTGACTTGACTGTAAGTAGGGATAAGATTGCTGTTACTGTGGGTTCCAGGGGTCTTACTGCTGTTGCAGCTGGCCTTTCTGCTTATGACGATATTTTTGATGAAGTGCACATAGGTTGGTGCACAAGTAGTGTTTCTGTAGGTTCAAAGGGTGGAACTGCTGCCTTTTCTTCTTCGATTGCAATTTCTTCTGAAGTGTATGTAACCATTGACTTAACTCTGTTTGATGATGAAACTGGATCATCTGAGCATCTAGCTACTGAAACTTCTGATGCATTCATTTACTTCATTTTTGTTATGAACCTTATCATAAAGAAATGGGAATTTTTCTATTCTCCTTTGAAGGAAAGAATTCACTTTTTTTACAGATATGCCCTACTTGATTAAAATTGATGTTAACTGTTTGACAGTCTAAGCCCTAAATGGACCATAACACTTGCTGCTCTTCAGTTGAAAATAACAGTTGCATTTTGGTGGCTTTACTGCTGGTAATGTATGTGGGTTGTTGCTGAAACTGGTAATATAATTAGTGAAATAAAACTTGGCATTATATTTAATGAAATGCATGAAACACTGGCAACAAAGCTGTCCAAATGCTTGACAGAACTGAAATTTTATAGTTCTGACAACAATAAAAAGATCCATGCTGACAGAAATCTGTTCTGACTACATCGTTGTATGCAATTCTCGTACACATGCTTCTCTCACGATACCTAACAAAAGCACTTTCTTTACACCAAACCATTAATTCAATCAGTTGTTCATTCATCTTCCTGTAGAATTTAGATTCCTTTATTCAGGATAACCCTGTGGGATAAGAAATAAAACATGGTATATCTCAGCAATAACAAAAGTATTTATAAATTTTTTTTTTATTTCAAATTCCATGAATCCATATAGTGATGAACCACAAGGATGTGGAACAAAATCTACCCACTTCATCAAGGATCAGACAACATTTCTGTGTTATATAGTCTTTGGTAGATATATGAACTAAATATAAGATACTAATATTACCATGGCTATCTATTGCCAAAAGATTAGTTTATTTTGTCTAACGTCACTGCTGCAAAAGCAAATCACACTGTACAACAGGGAGTTAAATCACACAATAAAACTTGCAATGTTTCACTTCAAGTTACAGTCATGAGTAATACTTCCAAATACAAAACACACTAATTTAAAAATCTTGATTAATTTTTACATTTTGCTCCCAACATCAGTAATGAAAGGGAAAATGGCATGCCCTCTCCATATCATTGATAAGCTAAAATGGACACAGTTCATTCAATGGAAACTCAGGCGGAACACTAGGACTGATATGAGATGTGTTGGATGGCCACACTGCTACTTTTCATCAATCCATTCTGACACTATTTGGAAGCACTCTGGTAGTGCATTGTCTTCTGAAATGTATAGGTCACATTCTGAGTCATGCAGACAAACAATGTTTGCACATAACAGCATAGTGTAATAGTATAATATTCACCAGCAAGCGATGATGGCAGATATATGACACGTACCATTTAGTCTCAAACATCTCCCAGATGAAAGTACCGCACATCTGCCTGAGTGGTTCACCAATTGCCAAAAAGGCACATCACCTAATGTGGTCGTCAATGTATTCACATGGTGCCACCATCATTGAAATTGCAAGTGATTTTCTGCACAGTGATTTGATAATCTATAATTACATTCATGTTCTGATGGTGGTGGTGGTGGTTGGTGTTTAACGTCCCGTCAACAATGAGGTCATTAGAGACGAAGCACATGCTCGGGTTAGGGAAGGATTGGGAAGGAAATCAGCCTACCCTTTTAAAGAAACCATCACGGCATTTGCCTGAAATGATTTAGGGAAATCACGGAAAACATAAATCAGGATGGCCGGAGACGGGATTGAACCGTCATCCTCCCGAATGCGAGTCCAGTGTGCTAACCACTGCACCACGTCGCTCAGTTGTTCTGATGGAAAGCTCTGTATCCAAAATGTTGATCATGGCACTTTACTTTGTCAGTGACTGTATTCTTCTCAAAATTGAGGAACTGAGCAAACATCCTTAGAACAAGCTCATATTAAAAGGCTAGAACCTGTGTGACCATAGAAATCGAATATCCCACTTATCAGCAACCTTCAGTTTATGTAAGATGACATGTCTGAAAGAACATACTCCACCCGGAATCCACAGCTCTGATACATCATACAGGGTGAGTCACTAACTATTGCCACGTAGAATAACTCCGAAAGTATGAAAGTAGCTGAAACGTTTGTGGGACAAATGTTGCATGTTTTTTTGAATGGGATCCTATAGTTTGGTACTTATTTTCTGATAGCAGCTATTGAGATGAATCCAATGATGTGTAACAAACAGTAAGGTCTTTGAAGACCAGTGAAGGTCAAAAAGGTGGCATGAACTTCCATTTACAGAAGGTGTTTGAAGTGCTGACCATTAGTATCAATGCAGTACTCCAATCTTCTTATCATCAATTGAGTGGTATTCCTTATCACACTGACACCTATCAAAGCACATGCTCTGACAATTCTCCCTCGTATATCGGGCAAATAGTAATATATTCGCCAAATATGGCGTATCTATCTAGCGTGCCATTGACATGTAAACACCAATCGATGGTTTTGCAATACAACACTAATAGGAATGGTAAGACTAGTATCATTGAATCAAGCAAATGTGAATGACGTATTCCTTCCAAGAACAATTCGATAGGCTTCTCATTTACCGAGAATGCCAACGAAATTTATTGAGAACTAGAAACCTAAACACTGAAAGGTATCCTCAATGTGCTCACCCTACACATCATATATTTAAATATATGTATGATAAATTGAGAACAACTGCATCTGTAACGTATCAGAAACATCTCTGGCAAGGTAAAGTTACTGATGAGGAAACGGAAATTGGTACTCTTGCTACTGTGGTTCAAGATCCTTGTGTTGGTTTGCGTCACATCACATGGGAATCTGACATGAGCTAGAGTAGTATTGTTTGTGTTCTGCATCACCATAAATATCATGCTTACCATATCAGTCTCCACCAAGAATTAACGGATTGTATGTGTCGCATTGAATTCTGCCGATGGGCTCAACTTCAGATTCAGAGGGATGACACAATTATTAATTTGATTTTATTTACTGACATGGTCACAATTATGAACCATGAAAATGTTAATCTGCATAGTGCATTATTGGGCCACTGAAAATCCATGTCGGTTGTGGCAAATTGCACACCAAAAACTGTGGTCAGTGAAAGTAAGGTGTTTCACTTACATTGTGACAAATTGTGCCTCAGTGACAATGGCATACAGTAGAATACCATTTCATTCTTAAATTGTATGTTGCCTCATTGTGGCACATTCTTATAATGTTATATTCTTCTGTTTCTTATTAAAGTGAAACTGTATCCACAGTGAAATGAAGGTGATGGCTACTTGATTAATAGCATAACTTTTCAGTTTATTAATCAGAATCCATCCCTGTTTCACAGCCAAGATTACAGGAAATGATATCTGAATAATTATCCTTCTTTAGCACTACCATTGATTTTGTCTAACCAGGGGACCTCATTGTGATCAAAGTTTTGTAACATTTTATATTCATTATAAGGGAAGTTCAGAACTCTAATATATCTCTCCAAAAGCAATTTGATGCAGCTCTCAAAAATTCTCAAGAAAAAATGACTTTGAAGTTTTCCAACCAGGTGTAATATGTTACAGTAAGGTAAACATTTTTAATGATCAATGTGTCTCCGTGGTTGAGTGCTTGCAAAATGAGTAACAGTGTGGGTTTGATTCAAGGTGGAATCAAGTTTTTAAAAACAGGTACATGTTCTATGAGCATTTAAGAATAGAATACATAAAGTGCACAAGAGTGGTAACCATTAGGTTGTCTGATTTCAATCATTATTTTTTTCCATTTTTCTTTCAGTTTCAATACCTAAGTAATGTAAATGTAAAATCTATCAGATATATGCATATTAACACACCAAAACGTCATTTGTATCAAAAATACACATCTCCTTATTTCTATTTATATAGTTCACATGAAAATCTAGTTTTCTTTGCAAACAAAAATTCTTAATTACCAATTTTTGTAAATGAATATTAATCAATATTTAATAATTTAAAAAAAATGTAAAATGCTTATTTTTGTCTTTTTGTGTTTTATGCTTCAGACAAATTCTCGTACAATGACACCTTTGTTTAAAAGTTTGATTCTGAAAGGATTTGAACAGAGGCCACCTGCATGTCACATGAGCACTCTACTACATAACCGCACTGTTTGTCAAAAGAACGGCAGCATTGTGTAGCATATCTTGATTAAAAATGTTAGGAAAACTGTAAAGTCATTTCCTCAGGTATTTTTTAGTATTGCATAAAACTGCTTTGGAAGAAGTATATTTATCTTTTGAACTTTACATACTGTAAATACAAAAAACTTACTGAAATCTGATCGCTGTGTGGGCTCCATCTAAGTCATTTCTTGTGATATTGTTTTTCCCAGAAGTGTTACTTGTGACAGGTGGACAGGCAAGTGTTTTTGGCATTTGGAAAGTAGAATGTACAAGAATGGCTTGGTTAGTAGATTTTCCAAATTTCATGACTTTTCAGGATTATATAACATTTTCACGTTAGATATTTTGTCAAATTATGTTTCATTTTGTGCTCTGTAATGGTTTTGATGGTTTTTTGGTTACTTTTGTAAGATTTGGTTATGATCTAAATGACTCAAGTGTTGTCCTATCTTTAGATATTTGCATGTCAAAAACATGGGTGTGATTACATTTCATCAGAAAACTTTCTTTTGTTTATTAACTTTCAAGAATATAGGCTAAAATTAAATGAGTATAAATGACAGAGATAATATC
The DNA here is from genome assembly GCF_023897955.1 of Schistocerca gregaria. Taxonomy (NCBI): domain Eukaryota; kingdom Metazoa; phylum Arthropoda; class Insecta; order Orthoptera; family Acrididae; genus Schistocerca; species Schistocerca gregaria. Next base: position 379,453,892 of record NC_064931.1, read on the forward strand.
CTGATGTTTATTTCTTCATATAAGGATATAATATGCCAATGATAGCACGCTAATTTCTAGTGAAGACCTCATACACAGGCAAAAGTTTGTTAATATTCAATACACAACCTTATCCTGTAATTAAGTATCTGATATATGGTAAAAAAATTTACAATATTTGTGTAAATGTTAAGCCCTATACATCTTTGTAGATGTTTCTGTGACCCTTTTATTGTTCTCATACTTTATGTGAGACAATTACAGAACTGACAGGTAGCCTGGGACAGATTTAGGGTGTGGTTGTGGTGGAGAGGGAGGCGTGATGGTTTTTTAACTGACTCCCATCCCCTAAATATAAGATATTCTTATAATTACTTGTTACTCACCACAGACACCTAGGATTTTAATAACAATAAGAGTAAAATGTTTAATAATAAGCTTACATTACTACTCAGCACATTAAGGTAATATAACCTCCTAGGAATTACAGTTAAGAAAATACATAGTTTGTAACGCATTCATCTGAAAATTTTAGATATATAGTTCATTAAAAAGCTATAATAGCAAGATATCCTCACAAGTTTAACACTGTCATAATTAACACAAAACAAAAGTCAGGGTGCTTATTTAACAGTAATCGCTGTTCACTTCCTACAAGGTCATCCACGTGAGCTAGCAGCTGAGAAGTTGCTATGTTCAACATAGCCTTTTATGTAATTTTCTAGATTCCTTGCCATTTTAGAGACACAAGTATTGATGCTGCTTTACTTTTAAATAGTTACCTGAGAAATGGATGTAGGTAAGAATATAAATTCTTTTAGTAAAATCTTGTTTAGTAGGGGGAGGGGAAGGTGAATGTCATGACCCAACCTTTTGTATGCACCAGTAGGTAGCACCATATTATATTGTAGGAAATACTCTATAGACAGTCACAAGTTCTGTTTTAAATGATTTCATTGTACCATTATTAGTTTCAGGCAAAAAGGCATTGTCATATGGTAGCATTGACTTCTTTGCAAGTTTTACATTCTTGTCCTAAAATATAACAAAGGTTCTATGATTAAATTGTTTTTCACACATATGTGTTCTATACATTGTACTTACTTCCTGGAACATGCTTCTTTACATATTGTAAGACAGAGGTTGGATTTTCCTTTAAAAAAAATAAATAATAAAAATCCAACCTCTTTTATAACATATAAAGGAAGGCTTTCCAAGTACAGTGTACAGAACAAGCATATACACATGAAAAACTATGTAATCATAAAAACTTTATCCTATTTTAGGATGCAAAGGTAAAACCTTTTGTAAACTATGCATCACAAAAACTTTGTTACATTTTAGTACACAAATGTAAAACTCGGCAAAGAAATCAACACTACCATCTGACGATGGGCTCAGGTCAGAAACTACTTATGGTACAAAAAAATCACTTCAAAAATCCTTGTGTTGGTTGCAGTGTTTCCAACTGTGTAATTTACAAAAACAGCTGTGCTGTTCAATAAAATGTGTAAAAATTGCACTGTATTATTAATGTTAAGTAAAGTTACTGTAATTCTAGGGGATGGAGCTGAGGGTGGGATGATTTTTTATGTTATTTTGTGGTATGGCTATATAACAATTTACCATTTTTAATGTAAATTTATTCTTGCTTCATATAAGCTTTGATATATTCCATTGCAATGACTTCATATTTTTAGGACATACATTTTTCTTTTACTAGATGTTTCTTCATGTAATTTATACATTAAAAATAGAAAAATCTCCTGCACATTTCTGTGAGAAGAAGATTGACAGTTTCAGAAAGACTCTGTGCAGGGGTGAATGATTTTTCATAAGAATGAAAGAATCCAAAATACATTAGCTTCCCCATTCTTGAATCACAACTCCTACAGATTTTTCTGAACTAAGATGACTCATTATTTTTAGGATGTGGGTTTTCCAAACAACGTTGTGATGATGATGTTCGGTTTGTGGGGTACTAAACTGTGTGGTCGTCAGTGTCCATGCAAAGACCCAATTTTTACACAGTCAAATTCTTTGTGCACCATCCAATCCAGATGCGACAAACAAGCTGGGATATTTTAACTTCCCCCCTTGTTTTACCATGTGTCTCCTTAAAAATCATTTTTTCATGTCTGACTAATTACCATTAACATGTGTGAGTATAATCTGAATTTTCGTAATAAAAGAAAATGGTTGGCCCTCAGTTTTAAAGAATACAACACCAGATATAATTTTGTGCCTAGTCTTACATATGTAATTACTTTTCAACAATGCATCAACTTAACTGTTAAAGAAGTGTAACACAATTAGGCCATGTGTTAAAACAATCACAGTGTCTATTCAACATGTACCGTTTTATTCTGCAAGAACAGTGAACTGTATGGTTAGATAGATAATCAACAGTGAACTGTGGTAACAGTATGTTGTCGTATGCCTGCTAACTATTAATGACGTTTTTCGAAAATTAAACAATAGTGCACTGGCCATATAACTGTGTAGTATTGAGGGTCAGGGAAAGGGGGGGGGATTGTGAACAGTGAAAGTAAATAACTGTGAAACACAAATGTGTAGCTGTCAACTACATCATTTAATGTAGTCAGTGTTGAACTACCACCTCTCATTTTTCAGCCAGTATAGCAATGCAGCACATTGACACAGAGGACAATAAACGAAGAAATAAAGTAGGACAACGTCACATATGCAGCCCCGGCTGAGGAATATTGTAACTGGGCACAATAAACTAGGACTCGCAAACTTTGAACAGTGAACTCAAGAGCAGTTTACAGTACAGTTTTAACAAAGGAGACGCAACAGCCAATCAGCACATGGGTTTCATGGCCACAGTAGGAAAGCAGCCAATAAGTGGGCGGATTCTATGGAAGCAGCCATAGAGTACAGGAGCAGCCAATCAGCACAGCTGACTTGGATAAACAAGACTCCTTGCCAAGAGAATTACAACTTGCAGCCGCTATGCAGACAATGAATCGAGATGACAACTACAGCAGCAGCAGAAGAAGAAGAAGAAGAAGAAGAAGAGTGAATAAAGATAAGGTAATTTCATAGCACAAGCTGTTTTATAGTAAGTGGTACCTAATGAGTGGCCTTAATGAACAGGAAAGTAATGTGAAAATTGATAACAAAGCTGTGGAGGTTAAGCTTTTAAATGAACAGAAGGACTTAATTTGAACTGGTTCTGTAGATGATAGTGCCTATAAATCAGACATGAATGTAACTTTGGATGATAGAGATGGAAGTTCAAAAATGGCTCTGAGCACTATGGGACTCAACTGCTGTGGTCATTAGTCCCCTAGAACTTAGAACTACTTAAACTTAACTAACCTAAGGACATCACACATATCCATTCCCGAGGCAGGATTCGAACCTGCGACCGTAGCAGTGGCACTGTTCCGGACTGCGCGCCTAGAACTGCGAGACCACCGCAGCCGGCAGGGATGAAAGTCCTGCTGTAAATGGAATGATAAAAGTGTCATATACATAGTATGGTGATGTGAGCAAAATGGTCGAAAACTGTACTGAAGTGGATGAGATCATTATGGTTAAGGTCGACGAATCTATCAGCAAAAGTCAGCAAGGGCAAAGTTTATGGCAGACAGAAAAGTGGTAGTAATGTTAAGGCAAATTATGAGTAGTTTGAGTAATATGAGTTCGAAAAAATACATTAGTAGTATGAAAAACGAGATTAGTAGGGTGGAAAATAGTATGAAAGAAACATTAGTAGTATGAAAGTAGACATTAGTTGTACTAAAACTGACATGACTAGCTTAGAAGATGAACTGAAGAAAGAAATTAAAAAGGAAATTAAGGTAGGTAGCTCTAGCCTTTTAGAATTAAATAAGAAGGTTGAGGCAGTATGGAAAGATTTTGATGAAAAGAAAAAGAAATTAGTACAGGATAGAAGTGAAACTGTGAAAGAGTACTTGCTTGACCACGGCTTCTATTCTATTTCTGAGTATTTAGAGCACCAGAAAAGTATAGTGTAACTGCTCAAATATTCTAAACCAATCTATCATTTTATTTCAATTATATTAGTTTTGTCATCAGTAGTCGACATGTACTGAATAATTTTTAATTATTTATCTTTTTAAAATAACAATGTGTATGATGTATATACTGTACCTGCCTGACTTGTCCTACATCGTGTGCACAAAATATGTACCTAAACACGATTTACAGGATGAATAAAGATATATAAATACAAATATTAAAAGTGATTTAGAAATGGAGGTAGAAGCCTTGTGTACATTAGTGATAGAGGAAAAACTGGTAAAAGTAAATAAAAATATAGACTCAACATTGGCTGAAATGGAGAAAAAGGTGTATACTTGTGAATCGTATGAAGAAGTTTATCCACTGGATTTCATTAGAGAATTTAATGATTTGCCTGAAACATGAAGTGACAAAGAGAAAATGTCATTTGTGAGAGGTTTTTTGAAAGTAGGTGCTTAAGGACACGCAGCTCAGGTAGCTGATAGTTGTACTTCATGGCACAGCTTTGAGGAAGCGTTTTTAGATGAATATTGGTCCAAAGAGAAGCAGCAGAGATTTTTGAATGGATTTTGGGGAGGAGAGAAATTTGACTCTAGGGAGGGTACTGTGAAAGGTTTCTGTCTAACAAACTGAAATATTTGGACAAAGAGCTAGGTAGTGAATCAATAATTATGGATCTAGATACTTAGTTGCCTCAGAAAGTTAGAGGATTCCCTGTATCTGCCCCTAGAGGTAATATTAGTGATTTCTTGAATTGTGTTGGTAAAGTGGAGAGGGTGAAGGCCTCAGTGGAAGACTGTAGGAGGAATTTTGATGACAATAATCAATCAGGGAGAGAATTTCAGGTAAATAGGATGAATAGGATTAATTCTAATAGAAATTCAAGAAATGGTTGGGTGGAGGATAGCCATAATGGGCATGGAAATAGTAGGAGAAATTCAGGTAGCAGAAGTGGAGGAGATGATTTTAATTCTGGATTAAACGTTTTAAACTAAGCAATGCTCCAGCTTTGGCTTGCACTAGAGCAGGTAGTGATGAAGAACCACTTGTATATAAATTTTCTGTAATCACAGGTAACAGTAATGTAAATGACAGTAGTAAGACAAGCGTAAATTCTAATTCTAGTGAGATGTTGAATGATGATGTGTTGGTAGCAAAGTTTATTCCATAAAAGGAGAGGAGGAACTTACTGTAATATGCATTGAACCAGAAGTAAGACTTACAATCAATCAGGGGGTTCAACTTTCTGTATTGGATACATTATGTGCTGGTAATGCTTACCCCAGCTGTCTCTCTGATTTTTGATGTTTCCTGAGGCAATCAAACTCTTATCCTATCCTATCTGTAGTTTATAAGTGAATCAGAACCATTCTAACTTTGACTTTCATGTGATTTTGTACTTTAGCATAGGAATATTTTTCAAACGGTTTCTCCAGTGATATATATTTATATCATGTTGTGTTAGTGATAAGTAATGGAATCACAAGATGACAGAATAAAGTAAATTGGTACCATGGTTAAACAATTTCTGTCAAATAAAGAGATAAGGTGAAAATAAAAATGAAAGGAGTCAGCATATGTGGATGATAATAAACATCTGAAGTAAACAGCTCATGAGTGCAGCATCAGAGGCAATATGCAGTAAAAACCACCTTGAATACTAGGTCTTAACATTAATTGTGATATAATAAAAGTGTTTTGTGTTCAGTTCCATCAGTATGTAGATATAACTATCTATCCATGTCATGATACAGCATTTTCCAATATCAAGGAAATAGAAATTTAAACATAGTTGCCTGGAGTAATGCGTGGAAATAATAAGCAAGATTTCTATGTATATCTTCCATTTAAGCCAGAATATCAAGCTGTTTCATGGAATTCAGTGAAATAATAGTTTTTCTAGGTGATAATTTTGTCTGATCAGTAATGAGAGTTAAGTTTGTTATAGCATAAGGATCTGTTACTGTGGAGTGTTTTTCAGTAGAGTCAAATTAGTGTTTTTCAGTAGAGTCAAATTTGCATTGGATAAACAGAGCAAGTGTTAATTTATTAGACAATCTAGCAATAATGAAATAATGACTAATGTTAGGGGTCTTAATGGTTGGGAGCCTGTCTCTGCAGCAGGGATATTTTGTGAGAATGCACTCCCCTGGCTAACGAGGTAAGAAGTGTAAGTAAAATAATGGAGCTGACAGATATGACTGATTAATGAAAAAGTTCACTGTATACAAACAAATGTGGTGTAACTATACTGATGATCTATTTTTGAACTAGGCAACCTTGGGTACTGTGTATGCTGTGCAATTCATGACACTGCAGCTGAGAATGAGAGTTTAACAGAAAGGGCAAACACTTAGTGAGGTACAAGTTATATAATGCTGCATCGTTGGATCTATAGGTTATCTGAAAACTTCTATTTGTGTTCTGAAGAATACTGGAACAAAGAAAAGTAATTTTGTTGATTAAATGATGACTATGCTGCTAGACTGATGTGAATATTCTGACAGGTCAACTATTTGGCAACATTTTGTGATTTTGTGAGGATTTAATTTTCTGGGTGAATGAGAGAAGTGCTCACAGTTGATTAGAGAAGTGGGGTTATGATTTGGTACAACTTCCATCCACCTTAATTTTGAATTGAGTAGTAATTAAGTTATGTCATGGTGACTCTATTCTTTTTTCATAATGTAATGATTAGTAAAACTATGCTAGTGAACATCAAGTTTTTGCTATTTTGCAAATGGGAAAGAGACCCAGATCTTTCCAGTTTAACCAGTTTCTGACAGTTATGACTTACAGTAATGTTGTGTAGTGTAATGTGCAGTTTCTTTTAAATTTTTACTTGTCCACACTTTCTGGGCTATAGTCAATTTCAGAGCTAGTTATTATGATGTTATGAGAACTATGTAACATATCTATTTATGAAGTTATGACTATCATTTTCAGTGTGAACCACTTTTTTCTTACACTTCAGTTAGAAGAAAAAGTAAGTGTACTAAAGTAGGATAGTTTGTCTAATTTTCTCATGTACTGTGGCAGAGAACAACCACCTCCAAGGGAACTGATAGCAGTGCATTTCTTACTTACCGCCACTTGTTTGTGTTGAAGGCATGGACAACTTGGTGAGAAAATGTGTAAAAGCTCATTAAAAGCTCATCAAAACTATAACTTGTAGACATTTGGTGTCATTGTACAATATGCTCTAAGTAAATATTTATTATGTGGTTTTTGATATTTCTAGTTCATATACATTGGAATTTAAAACATATGTAGTGTAGTTTTTGATAAGATTTCTTATGTAATTTTTTTGTGTGTAGATTTTTAAACCACTGTCTCTGGTCACTTGTAGTCATTGAATTGCCTAGTTAGCTATTTGCAATATTTATCTGTTCAATCCAATGAGGGGGTGATGTGATGAAGCAAGCTGGGATATTTTTGTTTTCCCTTGTGGTGCCGATGAGATCGACACTGAGCATCATCTTTGAACTAAGCAAAACCTTATCTTTGTGTAGTTCCACCATCCAGTTCTCTGTAAGCCTTACTTGTGTGAAGAGGTAAATAAATAAACTCCTGATTATAAGGTGTTGTTTGATGTATCTCACCTGAGCATCCAACTCATTGGTGACCCTGAGTTGTAACGTGTTACATTTTCGCCATTTTACTGTGTCCGCGGCCTCCGCGTCAGTTATTTTTGCGTGTATTACATCAACACAACATGTGAACAATGGCTTCACCCCAATGCCTAACACAGGATTTTGTGATTGACATGCAACATGTTGCGGGTGTAGTACACCCGACAGGAGTGCAACACGATGCCTCTCACTCATCGATTACACCAATTTCGCTGAACGTTTTGATGCCTGCAACAATAAGTGAGGTTAGGAGTGTGCATGACTCCAGCTATCAGACGCCTTTGTTCCCTTCACATGTGCCCTCCCTCATCGACGGTGCAGTTACCTCTTACGGATCTCCTTGCAGTGGTGGATCAATGCCGATATCTGCAAATTCTCTGTTGATTAACCTACCAACCCCAGGACAACAGTTTGCCATGCCGCAATCTGTGCAGTACCATGCGGATTCCTGCCATGTGGCCGGAACGGCTTTGTTCACAGGTCAACCTCCTCAGCATCCGTCCACGTCCACGCCTGTCTCGGTTCAGCATCAGCATGTGCCTTCCTGCTTCAATACATCGGCCTGCAACAGGAACAATGGCTTGTTATCTGTGACTGACCTCCATCTTTGTCCTACTGCTACACCCTAGCGTTTTGTGCCATGACATTAACTGTCTCCACACACCGTTTGAAGTGAAGTGACTATGAACAGTAAACATTAACAGATTCCGCCCAATGTTCGACATCATTTTCCTCACTGTGTTTTTGGACAGCCCGTACCTCTGCAGCCTCCCTGCAATGCAAGTAACTCCGACTCTGATCGCACATCAAGTTTTCCGTGGACTGGCACGTGTTTTCAAACTTTGAACTTGTTCTCACCTGTCGCCCCCGTGCCGCCTCCAGTCGAACTTCGACAACCACAATGGACACATTACAGTGTCTCACCCGCGTCGATCTTCTGTGTCGCGACGGATCACGCTCAACAACAACGCATTACCTTCATGCTGCCACCCGACTTGGCGTTGTCGCCACATACTCTGGAGACACACTCTCCTGGAATACTGCAGCAACAACAGCTCGTTTCAGGCAGTGCCCCGACAAATTACTCACCCTGTTCTTCCGAACGTTCTACAACGCTTACCGACGCTGCCACCGTTCAATTCCGACAGGACAAAAACCTGGTTCAGAATTGTGGATGAAGTGTTCGACCATTTCAAACTTGATGAATCAACCCGATTTCTGTGCCTTATCACCCCCCTGCACGACCAGGAGGACTTGATTTTTGACCTTAGTGTCGTCAAACATCTGCCCTCAGCAAACTTCACTGCAATCTGTGAATTCTACTAAACTATAATGGTCGGGTTCAACCTCCCACATCATCTCACTCTCCACAAACAGCAAACTCGAGTGGACTTTTTTAGTGTGCAGTATTGAGGAACCTATACTATGCACTGACTTCTTGTGACAAAACAAACTTTCACCCATCCAAAACTCACTTCCCCTGTGCTCCGTCCAGCAAACCCCTCATGTGACACGTCGGTCTGGGCTCATCTCATCTGTACACGCTTGGCTATATCGATGATGTTACAAGAAACAACGCACAAGTGCCTTTTCAGGCTTCAAAAAGTCACTCGCCTAAGCAAGGAAAACTTCAAATTTTCCCTCCGGCTCCACAAAACTCAGCTCCAGCTATCCACAGCAGCAAAGGAATTACAGACTCTTCAGGAAGGACAAAGCAAGGTCAGTAAGTGTGCCGAATCTGCTTGTAGTCCCAGCAATCGAGCCTCTGTGTGCTTACCTCCTGCTACCCCTCACAACTGTGCTATCAAGTCTATCATAACGAGTACTGATAGTGCCACAGGACCACACACCCCTAACACAGCAGCATTTGACACTTGGCTGGACACAAGTGCGCATGCGTGACGAGCATCACGTGCTCCTGTACTGATAGATCCTACCCCTTCCCTCACCGACAGCAACTCAAACTATGCAACTTCGGCTCCTGCGAACTGCCGTAGGACCGCCACTGACAACACAAACAGTGCACTCGTGCCTAGCGCTTTGCTCGCGACCGTGCTGCATTAGACTGCATCCTCAGACAATGGACTCACTAATGCTTGACGAGCTTACCTGAGCACGGTGCCACTGCTTCGGACCAGCGGCCATCTTGTCATGTTGACTCCTGGGATACTTCGCCACCTCAGCTCCTGTCAGATCCACAGAATGGCTCCGAATACCACGACCTTGCCTTGCCTGTCCTGCCTGCCTCACATTATAAGAAAACCACCTCCCATGCCGCCGGCAACATTTCCGTCATCACCAACCGCATGGTTCACAAGCTTCACCTAATGCCAGGACCTCCGATGTCCAACAAACCATGTCGACTTTGTCCTGAGCGCCTCTCCGACCTTAAAAATCAGATTTCTGAACTTCTAAGCTCTGGCGCCATCGAACCCTCTGCCAGCAGCTGGTCTATGCCCATTCATATGACATCCAAGAAAGACAGGTCCTGGAGCATGTGGGGAGACTACCATCGACTAAACGCATGATCAATTATGGACACCTATCCCATTCCCAACATTGCCAACTTTACCAGTTCCCTCGCAGGTGTGACCATTGATTGCAAACGGGCCTACCACCAGATCCCCATGGCTCATGGAACATCGAGAAGACAGCAATCACCACTCCAATTGGATTATTTCAGTTTCAATTCATGCCCTTTGGGCTAAAAAAAATGCAACCCAGAACTGTCAATTCTTCATCAACGAAGTGGTATTTGGCCTAAAATTCTGCTTTGCATATCTTGATGACATTCTTGTGTTCAGCTTGAGGACAACATTTGACATGTGCAAACTGTTACGGACACTCTCACGGCACCTAGCATCAAGACCAACCAGGACAAATTGCAGCGCAGGAAATGTCATGTCACAGTTAATTATTATCGCCGTCATCTACCTCGGGCTGTGGAGACTCAGGCTCCACTGATGGATGCCTTGGCAGGCACCACAACTTCTGGATCTTGGCCCATTCCGTGGACCCCTTCTATGACTGACTATTTCTCTGACCTCAAAAATCTTCTTGCTGAGGCCTGCACCATCGCTCATCCTCATCCCAATGCGCAGCTTTCCATCACCACAGACACGAGTGATACTGCCATCGGCCCTGTCCTTAGCTAGACAGTAGATGGCCAAACTTTGCCTCTTCAGTTCTTCTTGCGCAAGCTCACCAATGCACAACAGAAATATTCCCCATTTGAGATGGAGTTGCTCGCAGTTATCAAGCATTTTAAGATCGACGTTGAGGGATGCCCTTTCTATGTTTCAACAGACCACTAACCCCTGGCTGCAGCCATTTCAAACCCGCCAGCTGACCCGCCTCCTTGCCGTTTCAGATACATGAACTTGATATCTCAGTTCACCACCGATGTCAGACACATAAAGAGTGCTAACAATATAGTTGCTGATTTCCTTTCACGAGTCAACGCCATTCATTCACTGTTAGACCTCTCTGACCTGCCTAGCCACCAACCAGCTGATGAGGAGACACAAAACCTGATTTCAGATTCTACCTCTTCACTACACTTCCGCACCACCTTCCCTGGCATTTCTGGTGAGATCTGGTGCAACAACAGTACGGGCATGTTATGCCCCCTCATCCCAACCATGCTCCGTCAAGCTGTCTTCAACGCACTGCATAATTTAGCCAACCCTGGTGTTTGTGCATCCGCCATCCACTTCTCTGTAAGCCTTACTTGTGTGAAGATGTAAATAAATGAACTCCTGAGTATAAAGTGTTGTTTGGTGTATCTCACCCGAGCATCCACCTCAGCATCTTTATTTGCATCTGCCTCCTTAAAATCCATTTTTTTATGTCTGGCTAATTACCATTAACATACATGAGTATAACCTGTATTTTCATAAAAGAGAAAGGTTCGCCCTCAGTTTTAAAGAATATAACACCAGAAATAATTTTGTGCTTAGTTTTATATATGTAATTGATTTTCTAATTTATTTTGACTATTCCTAATTAGTATCTTTTGTTATAGGGTGAAATCAGTAATTGTTTCATAACTTAAATTTTATTGTTGGCTTACAAACATATATAAATTCAGTAATAATGATAAACATTTGGAAAAAGAATCACTAGGATTCTTAAAGTATTTATTTGGTTCTATTCAAAAACATGTTAGCAAAGCCATTCCTTAATTAATTCCAAAGTAATTACCAGATCTGTCAAAAGTATCATTTGAACAACTATATCTGTTAGTTTCATGAGTTAAACAAACAATTTGGCTTAACCCTTGTAGTAGAAGAAACCTATATAAAAAAAAAGAACTTGTCCATGTTTTCAGTTGATTGAATGAGATATGTTTTAATTGTAATTTCTGTACATGAAACATCAAACAATGTATAGTTTCATTGCCTATTATTGTGATGATATATGAAGGCCTGATTTTTGGTCTCGAGACAGTCAGTCCACGGTCAAGTTTCAGATGTGGAATCCATATTGGTTAGATCAACAACAATGCATCAACTTAACTGTGAAATAAGTGTAACACAATTAGGCCATGTGCTAAAACAGTCACAGTGTCTATTCAATAAATACTGTTTCATTCTGCAAGAACTGTGAACTGTGTGGTTAGATAGATAATCAACAGTGAACTGTGGTAGCAGTATGTTGACATATGCCTGCAAACTATTAATGAAGCTTATCGAAAGTTAAACAATACTGCACTGACCATATAACTGTGTATTATTGGGGGGCAGGGGTTGTGAACAGTGAAAGTAAAGAACTGTGAAACACAAATATGCACTTGCTGACTACATCATTTAAAGTAGTCAGTGTTGAACTTCCACCCACCATTTTTCAGACAGTATAGCAACCCAGTATGTCAACACTGAGAACAATCAATGAAGAAATAAAGCAGGAGAACATCACACAGCCACTGTCATGAATTATGATGATGATGATGATGATGCGTTGATGAGGACAACAGAAACACCCAGTCCCAAGGAAGATAAAATCCCCTACCTGGCCAGGAATAAATAAGGTCGTGATGTATCTATAACTGTTAATTTGCATTAAACTTTAATGTACTGGAGTTTTTTTTCTTATGTAATTGTAAACCAGAGATCATTAATATAATACTTTCATACATGCAGTATTGGCATCTGATTTATATATCTGTCAGTTTGATTCTCCCTTTTTACTCAGGGACAATAAAACAAATTTCACAGTCTGTAACAGCAGTTTGTGAGATTACTCCACAGATTTTATAATGACCACTTACTATTACAATTCCTTTTTAATTCTAACAAAGTCAGAGCATATTTAGTTAGACAGTAAGAAACACTGAATATATTTATCGAACAAATGGGAAAGTCTGAGATGCCACAGGTGCCCTATAGAATGAGCAACATGCTTCTAAAAACACACTCTATAGTAGAATATAAAGTTGAAGATAACATAACAATTTGAAAGTAAGCATTAAAAGAAGTGATAGAAAACTCCAAATGCATCTACTGCAAGCCAACCATCATATATATGTATCAAGAAAAAGATTCAAGCATTCATTTCTGCCCTGCTGGGCATAAGTCTCTTGTAGATTTCACTCAATGTCTGCAACCTAAAGTTATAGTTATTATAGGAACTTGAAAATATATTTTTTGCCAGTAACTGTACCATGTTATATATGATGTAGTATGACTGATTCAGTGTGCAACATATATTATTCCAACCAATAGCCAGTGCTGTACACCATCATGGCAGATAGTACCATTGTGGGTTGAATATCAATAAGGTGATATAACAATAGTAGATTGTAGTAAACTTCAACTGCAGTTAAACATTTGTTTATTAGAGAATATAGGAGACACAATTTCTTTACCACCACATCAGTTTATCAGTTTTACTTTGATGTTACATGAAGCAGATTAATGCATGGGTAATTCATAAATAAAAGTAAAGTAATCCATATATAGTGTGACCTGTGACTACTTACAGACCTGTTGAAGGCCTTTAGTTTTAATAGCCATTTCAATTGAATTATAAATTCCCATGCTTTCAACATCACTATGCAGTTTTTTAAGGCAGCTTTCTTGTGAACAATATGATCAGAATTGTTTGTATCATCATCTTCCCAATAAGAAAAATGTTATAAACACAATAACACATAGGTCTAACATGACATCTGATAATGATCTTCTCCAGGCTGCACTGACATATTTCACACATTTGTTCAAGACAGGTGGACAGTTGAGTCACTTGCTCCATCAGAGTGGTTATTCTGTCACTAACATCAGCTGACCTTGTGTCTAGCATTTTTGTGCACTTTACCACTATCTTACATTTATACAGAAAACATTTGCATAAAACAGAACAACATATTCCAAACAAGAAAAACACCATGTACAATGTTTGAAACTAGACTCAACTACTTCATTTGGCTGGTCATCACACAGCAACACTCAGTACACTCGTGAGCTGCATTACCATACCATCTACAAGTAGAACAAATTACAGGTACAAATTTAGTGCATGATTCATCAAGACCTTCTTAATTACAAGAAATCAACATAAAATCATTTCCACCCTTTTTATTGCTCATGAAAACCACACATTGCATGTTGTACCATCATCCAGCGAGACCTTCAGAGGTGGTGGTCCAGGTTGCTGTACACACCGATACCTCTAATACCCAGTAGTGCATCCTCTTGCATCAATGCATGCCTGTATTTGTCGTGGCATACTATCCACAACTTCAGGAAGGCACTGTTGCTCCAGATTGTCCCACTCCTCAATGATGATTCGGCATGGATCCCTCAGAGTAGTTGGTGGGTCACGTCATCCATAAACAGTCCTTTTCAATCTATCCCAGGCATGTTCAATGGGTTCATGTCTGAAGAATGTGCTGGCCACTCTAGTCGAGCGGTGTCGTCATCCTGAAGGAAGTCATTCACAAGATGTACATGATGGGGACACGAATTATTGTCCATGAAGATGAATGCCTCACCAATATGGTTGCACTAGAGGTCAGAGTAAGGCATTCTTATATCTTACAGTCATTCTCAAAACAGCAGGGAACCCCCACCTTGCTGCACTCACTGGACAGTGTGTCTAAGGCGTTCAACCTGATCGGGTTGCTTCCTAACATGTCTCCAATGATTGTCTGGTTGAAAGCATATGTGGCACTCATCAGCATACTGCATGGTGTTGTGGTTGCAAAGATGGACCTCGCCATGGTCGTCGAAAGTGAAGTTGCGCATGATGCATAACACAACATACTGTCACTGCACTAAAAGCATTATTCAACATGGTGGCATTGCTTTCAGGGTTCCTCCGAGCCATAATCCATAGGTAGCGGTCATCCCCTGCAATAGTAACCCTTGGGTGGCCTGAGCAAGGCATGTCATCAAGCATTCCTGTTTCTCTGTATCTCCTCCCTGACTGAACAACATCGCTTTGATTCACTCTGAGATGTCTGGACACTCCCGTTGTTGAGAGTCCTTCCTGGCACAAAGTAACAAACACAGTATTGACTGTCTAGGCATGGTTGAACTACAGACAAAATTAGTCACATACCTCCTTCCTGATGGAATAAATGGAAGTGATGGGCTGTCGGACCCCCTGCATGTAATAGGAACTGCTCATGTATAGTTGTTTACATCTTTGGGTGAGTTTGGTGACATCTCTGAACAGTCAAAGGCACACTGTCTGTGATAAAATATCCACAGCCAATGTCTATCTTCAGGAGTAAAATGCTTTTTGATGTGTGTAGAATGTCAATCAGTATGCCTAGACTCTGCCATATCACACCAAAGAAAGGAAAAATGTCTTTGGTGCATACTGCATTGTGGTTATTTCTTCAATGTGCTGATCACTGTCTTCAAATTCCAGATATAGGAATCTAACACTTCCAATGCCAAATTCTCTGTTGCCAGCATCAAAGCGCACACTTCTGCACAAATTTACATAGGAACTGAGTGGAGACACCTCTGCATGAAGTCAGGATAGCTGTTGGCAACCTGTGAAGTGTCTTCAACACTAACAAAACATTATTTGAGGTCAATCCTTTATTCACAGTGTTTACAATTTGGTGGTCTCCTGAACCAGCCTCATCTGTTACTCATTTAGCATTGTGTTGGCTTCTACCACACATCCATCCAGTTAGTTAAGCATCAACAAACCCAGGAGATGGTGTAAGTGACCATGGTGCTGCAGCAGGTGGCGAGTGAGCAAATGCAGTTGTTGCCTTGTACAAAGTGACCTTACACTGGTTTCTGGAGTGTTCTCAGTAACACTCCAGATTCTACAACAAACCTTGATGATCCATCAGTGATACCCTGGCGTTGGTAGTCGTGTGGTCAGTTGACCTTCTTCCTACTGACCTGGTAGATTTCAGCACCCATAGATGCCAGAGTGTTGAGCAGGAACATGGACCCCAAGTTAGGTGCTGGCAGAATTCTGTGATGTGGTGTTGTTGAAAGACACTTTCTCCTTCAGTAGATGGTAGACTGTGAGCAGCGTACAGTTCATGAGGCAAAGACCATTGTCTTGAATACATCTTTAACTAGTTCATAAATTGTTCTGGGGCATGTAGGACATAGATTCATGCCAATACCGAAATGGTGGAATTGAGTGCTATTACCATGTATGCCATCGATCCCAGTGATTAGCTAACGAGAACTGTATAAAAGTGGAGCATTTAAAGGGTGCTATTATGAGAGTATGACACAAGGCTTAGTTCAGTATGATCGTATGTGTCCTCCTTATTGTGCCATATTCTCTTAACAGGTTGCTAACTGCTGTATCAGGTCCTTGCTACATGTACATCTGTAAGAAATAGAGTTTCTTGTAGCACGTCTTAGGAGCTAATGAATATGCTCGTCTCAATTCCCTTGGTTTCCTGTCACAGTCTTCTTTCTGCTGAATGTGTATTCATACTTGGTGGAGAGTGTCATAATGTGTCAAAGATCTGATCCACTTGTGACATACTGGCATGCTGCCTGCATCAGCCTCTGTCTCTGGCTTAACTCGATATTGCTTCGGGTAATGTAAACGAGTTTGAATAAAAATTTATCATTTCCTACATCTTACTCTTCTGTGCTGTAACAATGTGCACACCTGTGCTTAACACATGTGACATATAAAACAATTATGCCAGATAATTTAGGAATGGTAATACATTGGCTATACAATATCTAACAAATATTGTTTTGAAAGGTAAGAATTATGTACCATGTAATAACTTTTTGGGATTTAGTTTTAAAAGATGCAGCCAAAAATGGATCATAACACAATAACTGTAAGTAAGATCATGAGTGCACACTTAACAGGCAGGTGGGCAAGATTTGGGACGGTACATCTACATCTACATATATATTTATACTCCGCAAGACACCCAACAGTGTGTGGTGGAGGGCACTTTACATGCCACTGTCACTACCTCCCTTTCCTATTCCAGTCGCATATGGTTTGCAGGAAGAACTACTGCCGGAAAGCCTCCGTGCGGGCTCGAATCTCTCTAATTTTACATTCGTGACTTCCTTGGTAGGTATAAGTAGAGGGAAGCAATATATTCAATACCTCATCCAGAAACGCACCCTCTCGAAACTTAGACAGTAACCTACACCGCGATGCAGAGCGCCTCTCTTGCAGAGTCTGATACTTGAGCTTGTTAAACATCTTCGTAACGCTATCACGCTTACCAAATAACCCTATGATGAAATGTGCCTCTCTTCTTTGGATCTTCTCTATCTCCTCCATCAACCCGACCTGGTACGGAACCCACACTGATGAGCAATACTCAAGAACAGGTCAAACGAGTGTTTTGTAAGCCAACTCCTTTGTTGATGGACTACATTTTCTAAGGACTCTCCCAATTTTATATGATCATTCCACCTCAAATCATTCAGTGCGCATACTCCCAGATATTTTACAGAAGTAACTGCTACCGTTGTTTGTTCCGCTATAATATAATCATACAATAAAGTATCCTTCTTTCTATGTATTCGCAATACATTACATTTGTCTATGTCAAGGATCAGTGCCACTCCCTGCACCAAGTGCCCATCCGCTGCAGATCTTCATGCATTTTGCTTCAATTTTCTAATGCTGCAACTTCTCTGTATACTACAGCATCATCCGCGTAAAGCCGCATGGAACTTCCGACACTATCTACTAGGTCATTTATATATATTGTGAAAAGCAATGGTCCCATAACACTCCCCTGTGGCACGCCAGAGGATACTTTAACGTCTGTAGATATCTCTCCATTGAGAACAACATGCTGTGTTCTGTTTGCTAAAAACTCTTGAATCCAGCCACATAGCTGGTCTGATATTCCGTAGGCTCTTACTTCGTTTATAAGGCGACGGTGCGGAACTGTATCGAACGTCTTCCGGAATTCAAGGAAAATGGCATCTACCTGGAAGCCTGCATCTAATATTTTCTGGGTCTTGTGAACAAATAAAGCGAGTTGGGTGTCACACGATCGCTGTTTCCGGAATCCATGTTGATTCCTACAGAGTATATTCTGGGTTTCCATTAATGACATGATACGTGAGCAAAAAACATGTTCTAAAATTCTACAACAGATCAACATCAGAGATATAGGTCTATAGTTTTGCGCATCTGCTCGACGACCCTTCTTGAAGACTGGGAGCCTTCCGTTCCTCTAGAGACTTGCAGTACACGGCTGTTAGAAGGGGCACAAGTTCTTTTGCGTATTCTGTGTAGAATCGAATTGGTATCCCGTCAGGTCCAGTGGACTTTCTTCTGTTGAGTGATTACAGTTGCTTTCCTATTCCTTCGACACTTATTTTGATGTCAGCCATTTTTTGTTTGTGTGAGGATTTAGAGAAGGAACTGCAGTGCGGTCTTCCTCTGTGAAACAGCTTTGGAAAAATGTGTTTAGTATGTAGCTTTACATGTGTCATCCCCTGTTTCAATGCCATCATCATCCTGGAGTGTCTGGATATGCTGTTTCGAGCCACTTACTGATTTAGTGTAAGACCATAACTTCCTACGATTTTGTGTCAAGTCGGTACATAGAATTTTACTTTCGAATTCACCAAACGCTTCACGCAAAGTCCTCCTTCTGCTAACTTTGACATCGTTAAGCTTCTGTTTGTCTGAGAGGTTTTGGCTGCACTTAATCTTGCAGTGAAGCTCTCTTTGCTTTCGCAGTAGTTTCCTAACTTTGTTGTTGAACCACGGAGGGTTTTTCCCGTCCCTCACAGTTTTACTCAGCACGTACCTGTCTAAAACGCATTTTACAATTGCCTTGAACTTTTTCCATAACCACTCAACATTGTCAGTATCAGAACAGGAATTTTTGTTTTGATCTGTTAGGTACTCTGAAATCTGCCTTTTTTTTATATTCCTATTTACTTTTATATTCAGGGATGCTGCAACAGCCTTATGATCACTGATTCCCTGTTCTGCGCATACAGAGTCAAAAAGTTCAGGTCTGTTTGTTATCAGTAGGTCCAAGATGTTATTTCCATGAGTCGGTTCTCTGTTTAATTGCTCGAGGTAATTTTCAGATAGTGCACTCAGTATAATGTCACTTGATGCTCTGTCCCTACCACCCATCCTAAATGTCTGAGTGTCCCAGTCTATATCTGGTAAATTGAAATCTCCACCTAAGACTATAACATGCTGAGGAAATTTATGTGAAATGTATTCCAGATTTTCTCTCAGTTGTTCTTCCACTAATGCTGCTGAGTTGGGAGGTTGGTAAAAGGTGCCAATTATTAACCTAGCTCGGTTGTTGAGTGGTACTGTGCTCTTTTTGTATTTCCAAGGAATTTAACTGATTGTAGAGAAAGTAATGTTTTGTTATACATTCATACATATTTCATTAACAATCATTGCACATGTTATTCTTCCTTTCTCTTTACATGAGGAACACTAAGATACTGCTGACTTTCACTATACCCTCCCTGCTTTTCCATTTGTCTATCCAAATGACTGACTATGTCCTCCCCTCCCCCATGCCCCCACCCCTGTTCTCAAATTAAGAATGATGGAACACTGGGGGAAGTATTGTCTATGACAGATATTGAGTGTAATAATTTCTTATTATACTTTATAAATGTAAGCAAGGGATCAAGCAGGCTACTACTGACAAAAAGTAACACTAGTGTTTGTGATATTCCTGTTTTGGCAATTTGGAGACTTTTTAGCTTATTCATTTTTCAGTCGGTAAGCATTATCTAGCAATCAGTGTTATAGTTTTATATACATGAACATGTTTGGAATGCAAATGGCTGCTCAGCACAATTCCGCTGACTCCATCTTCAGGTTTCAGCTTCCCCACACATTTATTGTCATGGCCACTGAGCTTGATGGCTGTGGAGATGTTACGTGTAAATGAAATTGTTTATTTGTCCAAAATGGAAGTAGAAGTATGTTTGTTGGGAACTATGTTCACAGAAAACTGGGGAAATGAACAAAGCATACCCTTAGAATTAGAAAGAAATGCAACTTTCAGTTTCCTTTATGACTCTCACCATTGTGTTGAGGAAAAGAGTCAATTATCTGTACCGTAGGTGAGGGTACCTGACACTGTGTTGTATGGAGAAACTGAATTGATGCTATTGGATAGGATTGTACCATATGTTGGTATTTGTTTCCCTCTCATACTTCCCTCTCATCATCACCAACAACATAAATATTGCACTAAAATCCTCCATGCAGCACTCATCTCATGATGTGCTCACACAGTCCACAATGCCACATAAAGTTTTTATCTCTGAAATTCAGAGTGGATCTTAGTATCTAGTATACATCACATACCACATATGGATACCACAACATGAAGTGTACATTGCTTATGAAATGCTGTGTATTACATGTTAACATGTTTTCTTTATTCTGATATGAGGGCAGAACTCACCTGAAACAGTTTGATTTAGTTGATGATGAGGAAAGTGTTGTGTGACTTTGTATTTTGTGTGGATTCCTGTCCAAGCTTTTATGATTATGGTTGTAGTGTGTTTCCAGAGTCACTAGGTAATTTCATGTTTAGTTCAGTAATCAGCCATTTTTCTATGCTGTATTGGCAGATATTTCTCAATCCAAATAAATCATGTTGGCAAAGTCTGTGTCTGTAATGGTACAAGAATATTCACTTGTTTTTCCTCTTATTTATGTGGATAATTTGTGTACTTGTTTTTCCTGTTCATTAGATGTACACTGTGTGGGGACAGTAACCCATCATTACCAAGTGTGTGTATTTATGATTATGTACTATTTTAAAGCTCTAGTTATTGTAATTATGAACATAAGATACTACAATTACAGTTGTAAATGTATGGTAAATTTTTGTATTAATGGTCCGGAATAACTCAAACTTACAGGTCATACACTTCTACAAGATCCTACCGCGATGTTCTGTATTACTCTGACTTCATTGAAAACAGGCAACTAAGAGTTCTACCATACGAGCAAATTTTTGGTAGTGTGGATGGAGTGTGGAACTTGAATTATGTTGAGGTATCATGTGTGCACAATCAAATGACTATTAGCCATTTCAAGTACATTATAACAATAATTTAACCACCTTTAATCACTTTTTCAGAAACCATGTGGTACATTTGTCCTATCAAATATTCGATTTATTTGGTTTGC
Organism: Schistocerca gregaria; assembly: GCF_023897955.1. Classification (NCBI taxonomy): domain Eukaryota; kingdom Metazoa; phylum Arthropoda; class Insecta; order Orthoptera; family Acrididae; genus Schistocerca; species Schistocerca gregaria. The sequence goes on from NC_064931.1 coordinate 379,475,131, forward strand.
TGATGACAATGAAACAAACAATTTATCTGTGCCATTTCTGTGTGTTGAAAAAGTAAGTACATCAAGCACACTTATTAAAACAGCATAATAAAATAGTTACTTTTAACTATGTCTTTCCAATAGATGATTTGTTAATAATGAAGCAGTTTTATTGGGTTAAGAGTACTTAACATTTATATACTAATTTTTTGTTGTATAAACCTTACACAAAATACTGATCTGGAATTTTAACCTACTTAATATTAAATGTTTCTCTGTGGAACGAAGACATAGTGTCAGGGAACATATTTTGTTGCTTCCCTTAAGGTTTGGCACTTGGACCACTAATGATGTTGGAATACACAAGTGACTCATCAAAGATATTAAAAGACTTAATGTAAACTGTAATTCTTGCTCATAACATGAGCGTGGAGATGAAGAGCTTAAGTCATCATTCCAGATATAGTGAAAGAGGTATATAAATTAGAGGAAGGAAGACTAAATTTGGATTTTCTGTTGCTGACAGTTTGCCTACAGTTGCCTTAAGCAGTGTGGGGAAACTGTGAGAAACCCACATCTGAATGGCCATATCATGAATTAAACAGCTGTCTCCCTCCCCCCCCCCCCCCAAAAAAAAAAACACTGTATCTTACCACTCACTTGATATTGATAAATGACCTAGTGGGAAACACGTATCTCTTGCAGTTAGTGCAGTGTCTATATTTGACCATGAGTGTATAGTTTGATGCAAATGTCTTGCAGACTTGCATGCATATGTGAAGGAACAGACACTGATGATCTATGGTCATATTAAATTATGAAATGTATTCACAAATCATGAATATTTTATTACACCAGCTGCATGGTTTACATGAAAAATTTATACCAGACTGGGAGATGAACACAGATTTCTTGCTTATCATGTATAGTCACTATAACCATTTTGGCTATCTGTGCATGCCTCTGAGACCTATCCAGATTAACATATGTCAGAGTGTCCACCTCCCAAAGTGCTCGCACACCATTTGTGTGATTCCTCCAGAAATTAAGTCATCATGAGGGATACTGAGTTAAGTCAATAAGTAAACATTGTTTGTGATTGACCATTAGGACAGTGTACTGTATGAAATATATAATAGTTTTTGGACTAAGAGGAAGAGAGAGTGCCAAATTAATTTATTAAACTATAAGTTATAAAGATATTTTCCATATAATGAGCATGCAGCACTACTGTATGGTTAAATGATGATGGTATTCTCATGGGTAAAATATTCCACAAGGAAAATAATCCCCCATTTGGATCTCTGGGATGGAACTACTCAGAAGGATGTCATCATCAGTTGAAACAAAATTGCTGTTCTACTGAACCGTGTGTGGAATTTTAGACCCTTTACTCAGGCAGGTAGGTTAGAAAATTTAAAAAGGGAAATGGATAGGCTGAAGTTAGATATACTGAGAATTAGTGAAGTTCAGGGGCAGGAGGAACAGGACTTCTGGTCAGGTGAATAAAGAGTTATAGACGCAAAGTCAAACGGGGATAATGCAGGAATGGGTTTAATAATGAATAAGAAAACAGGAATGTAAATAAGCTGCTATGAACAGCATAGTAAATGCATTATTGTAGCCAGTGTAGACACCATGCCAATGCCTACCTCACTAATACAAGTTTATGTGCCAACAAGTTCCTCAGATGATGAAGAGATTGAAAAAATGTATGATTTGATAAAAGAAATTATTCAGCTAGTTAAAGTAGACAAAAATGTAATTTGATGGGGAACTGGAATTTGGTAGTAGGAAAAATAAGAAAAGGAAAAATAGAAGGTGAATATTGACTGGAGGAAATGAATGAAAGAGGGAGATGCCCAGTAGAATTTTGCACAGAGCATAATTTAATCATTGCAAACACTTGGTGTAAGAATGATAAAACGAAGGTTGTTTACATGAAAGAGACTTGGAGACATTGGAAGGTTTCAGATTGATGATATAATGGTTAGGCAGAGATTTAGGAGCCAAATTTTAAATTACAAGACATTTACAGGGACAGATGTATAATTTGACTGCAATTTATTGGTTATGAACGATAGATTAAAACTGAAGAGATTACAAAAAGGAGATGGGACCTGGATAAATAGAAAGAACCAGAGGTTGTTAAGAGTTTCAGAGGGAGCATTAGTCAACAGATGACTAGAACTGAGGAAAAAATACATTAGAAGACACATGTGAGTAGTTTTAGGAGATGAAATAGTGAAAGCAGCAGAGGATCAAATATCTAAAAAGACAAGACCTAATAGAAATCCTTGGATAACACAAGAGATATTTAATTTAGCTGATTAAAGGAGAAAATTTTAAAAATGCAGCTAATGAAGCAGATGAAAGGGAATACAAATGTTTAGAAAATGAGGTTGACAGGAAGTGCAAAATGGCTAAGCAGGAATGACTAGAGGACAAATGTAAGGATTTAGAAACATATTTGACTTTGGGAAAGATACATACCAACCACATGAAGATAAAGAGGCCTTTTGGGAAAAGAGGAGTAGCTGTACAAATATCAACGGCTCAGACTTTCCCAGTCTCAAGCAACAAGGGAATGTTGAAAGGTGGAAGGATACAAGGGGCATGAACTTGAAGGCAATATTGCATAAAGGAACTGGATGTAGATGAATATGAGATGGGGGATATGATACTGCAATAAGAATTTTACAGATTTCTTAAAGATCTAGGTCAAAACAAGGCCCTGAGGGTAGATCATATTCTGTCAGAATTACTGACAGCCGTGATAGAGGCAGCTATGACAAAACTCCTCCATCTAGTGTGCAAGATGTATGAGACAGTTAAAGACCCTCATACTTCAAGAAAAATTTTGTAATTCCAATTACAAAGAAATCTGTTGCTGACAGGTGTAAAAATTACTTAACTATCAGTTTAATAACTCATGGTTGCAAAATAGTAACATGAATTCTTTACATAAGAACAGAAAAACTGGTAGAAGAAGACCTCATTGAAGATCAGTTTGTATTTTGGAGAAATATAGGTGCACACAATGCAATACTGACCCTATGACTTATGCATTTATAGCATTTGTTGACTTACAGAAAGCTATTGACAATGTTGACGGTAATGCTCTCTTTGAATTTCTGAAGGTAGCTGGGGTAAAATACATGGAGTGAAGGACTATTTACAGCTTGTACAGAAGTCACTCAAGGGGCATGAAAGTTAAGCAGTGGTTGAGAAGGAAGTGAAACAGAGTTGTAACCTGTCTCTGATATTATTCAGTCTGTACATTCAACAGGCAGTAAAGGAAACCAAAGAAAAAATTGGAGATGGAATTAAAGTTCAGGAGAAGAAATAAAAGCTTTGAGGTAAGACAATGACATTGTAATTCTGTCAGAAACAGCAAAGAACTTGTTGGAGCAGTTCCACAGAATGGACAGTGTCTTTCTAAAAAGATGAACGTTGATAAAAACAAAGCAAGCATAATGGTATGTTGTTGAATTAAATCAGATGATGCTAAAGGAATTAGATTAGGAAATAAGACACTTAAAGTAGTAGATGAGCTTGGCTGCTATTTGGGCAGCAGAATAACTGATGATGGCCAAAGTATAGATGATATAAAATGTAAACTCGCAATGACAAGAAATGCATTTCTGAAGAAGAGACATTTGTTAACATCAAATATAGATTTTCTGAAGATATTTGTCTAGGGCATAGCCATGTATGGAAGTTAAATGTGGATGATAAACAGTTTAGACAATAACAAAATAGAACCTTTTGAAATATGGTGATACAGAATAATTTTTAAGAGATTAGATGGGTCAGTAGTGTAACTAATGAGGTGGTACTGAATATAACTGGAGAGACAAGAAATTTGTGTCACAAATGGACCAAAAGAAGGGCTCCGTTGACAGGACACATTCCAAGGCACCAAGAAATCACCAATTTAGTATTGAAGGGAAGGGTGTGTGTGTGTGTGTGTGTGTGTGTGTGTGTGTGTGTGTGTGTGTGTGTGTGTTGTGTGTGGAAGGCCGGGGGGGAGGGGGGGGGTAAAAATCAGAGAGAGATTAGATTAGATTAGGACAGATTTCTTTCATTCCAATTGATCCATAGTGAGGAGGTCCTCCAGGATGTATAACATGTCAGAAAAACAATAATACATGAGAAATATTTACAACTGAAACATATAAGCTCATGTACCTTGCACAGATTGAATAATTGTCACTTTTTTAATGAACACTATATGAAAGAATCATTTTACAAACACTCATTTACTAAGATCACATTAATGTACTGAATTTAATATTTAAAAAAATGTTTTTTTTATTTATAAGGTAATAAACATATAATAGAACTACTACAATACTTGTGTTGCTTGAGGCTTTCCCAATGGACATGTTGTATATATGGCTCTCGGGTGAGATGTCGGATGTCATAGTGAAAACTCCACAATATTTTGTCAGCGCAACTGGCCGACATCTTCTGGTGAGATGAACACACTGCTAAGGCAGGACCAGAGCCCCATATTTATGCCAGTCTTAGGCAGGAAGTATGCATGCGTGGAGGCACCAAATTAGATGGCCAATAGCGACAATATCAACCGAGAGCTGGAAGGACCTACAGGTTGAAGAACCAAAGACTTCGGCACATGCGCGGAGGCTGCCGCCACTGCTCTGCGCTGCCATCTGCCACCCCAGCGACCTCTGTCAGAAGCCGTAAGCAAAAATGCGCCTCCACGTAGGCGCCTTGATTATCCTCCTGTTGTCAACAGAATATTTATGTTGCTGGCGAATCGTCATCCATCTTATGATCAATAGTACTCCTCTCTGCCCCAAGCTGTACTAAGCTGAAAGCCTGTGTCTCTGTTTACAAGATTCGTTGAGCTACATATTTCCACTGTTTCCTTAATAACACTGTCCCAGTATGAACTCGTTTGTGTGAGAATTTTTGTATGTTGATAATTCATAGAATGGCCTGTACTGCGACAGCTTAGTACAGCTTGGGATCCAGCACTGGCCATATTGAAGTCGCTTAGAGCAGACAGGAGTACTATTGGTCATAAGACGGATGACAATTCGCCAGGAACATAAATATTCTGTTGGCAATGGGAGGATAATAAAGGCACTTGCGTAGATGCGCATTTTTGCTTGCGGCTTCCGACAGAGGTCGCTGGGGCTGCCGATGACAGTGCAGAGCAGCGGCGGTAGCCTCCACACGTTCGCAGAAGTCTTTGGTTCTTCATCCTGTAGGTGGCGTTGCTGTACTTCCAGCTATCTGCTGATATCGTCACTATTGACCATCAAATTTGGCGCCTCCATGCATGCACACTTTCTGCCTAAGAATGGCATAAATAGGGGGCTCTGGTCCTGCCTTGGCAGTGTGTTCATCACACCTGAAGATGTCTGCCAGTTGCGCGGACGAAATATTGTGGAGTTTTCTCGCCCGAGAACCATATATACTACTACAATACTTATTTACAATGAACACATTACTGCACTGAAATGCAATATAAATATTCTGTAGAAGGAGTTGGTCACCAATAAATCCTTTAGGCTTCAAATTGAATTTCATTGGTTGTTGAGCTTTTTATGGCTGCTGTCAAGTTATTGAAAATGTATGTTCCTGAATAATGCACACCTTTTTGTACAAGAGTAATTGACTTTAAATCATTGTGAAGATTATTCTTATTTCTAGTATTTATTCCATGAATTGAGCTTTTGGTTTGAAAAAGTGATATATTTTTTATGAAAAATTTCATTAAGGAAGAAATATATTGCAATGCCATAGTTAGTATCCCTAGTTCCCTAAACAGCCTTCTGCAGGATGGTGTTGAGTTCACACCACATATAACTCTTATTACACATTTTTGTGCCCAGAAAACGATAGCTTGGCTTGATGAATTACCCCAAAAAATAATCCCATTATAGAATGAATGTCAGCATAGTATGCCAGCTTTTTCATTTTTATATCCCCTATGTCTGACACAATTCACATTGCAAATAGTGATTTCTTAAGATGCTTCAGTGGTTCTGAGGTGTGCTCCTCCCAGTTGAATTTATTATCAAGCTGCAATCCCAAGAATTTAACACTGTCCACTTGTTCTATCTGCTTGTCGTAGGGCACGCCTTACAAGTTCTGAACTGCATGTAGTGTGATTTTTTCAAAGTTTAGTGACAAAGATTGGCTAGGAACCAGTGATCAATGTCCACAAATATTTTATTAGCTGATCTTTCTAAGACTATACTTGATTTGCTATTTATTGCAATGTGTGTGTCGTCGGCAAACAAAACGAACTTGGCTCCTGGTAATGTTACTGATGAAAGGTCATTGATATTCACAAGAAAAAGGGCCCTAAGATGGCACCTTGTGGAACCCCGCATGTAATTAGTTCTGAGTTGGATGATGCCTGATAGCTTAATACATGTCTCTTTTCTAATAATGCCCTTTGTTTCCTGCCAGAGATACAAAATTTGAACCATTTTGCATCATTTCCTGTTACACCATAATATTCTAATTTACTTTAAAGGATATTGTGATTTATGCAGTCAAATGTATTTGACAGATCACAAAATATACCAATTGCCTCCAGTTTTTTGTCTAATGAATTAAGTACATTTTCACTGTAAGGGCAGATAGCCTTCTCAGCATCAGAACCCTTTAGAAATCCAGACTGTGACTTTGACAGTATGTTATTTGTGATAAGACGGTTATAAAGCCCACTGTACATTACCTTTTCTAAAAATTTTGAGAACACGGGCAAAAGTGTAATTGGATGGAAATTTGATGCTATTTCTTTATCTCCCTTCTTAAACAATGGCTTAACTTCAGCATATTTCAACCATTCAGGAAATATTCCACTGATAAATGACTGGTTACACAGATAGATTAATATGTTACTTAACTCAGAATCACATTCTTTAATTAACTTTGTAGATATTTCATCATACCTACTAGATGTTTTTGATTTCAAGGATTTTATGATGGACATTACTTCTGCTGGGGTAGTAAGGTCAAATTCATATAATGGTAGTTACTTGAAATGTTTGGTCTGAGGTATTGCATAGCAGCATCTACAGAAACCCACAACCCCATCATTTCAGTAACAGTTACAAAATGTTTGTTAAAAAGTTCTGTTCTGCAACACTATACATTTCTGTCACCAATGTATCATTTACTCTTAATGCTATTTGTCCCTCTTCATGTCTGGTTCTTTCGGTCCCCTCCTTTACTATATCCCATATTGCCTTTATTTTTTTATTTGAAATGACTATCTTTTCCTTGTAATATATGTGCTTTGATGCCCATATTACATTGTTTATTGTTTTGCAGTATTTAATGTAATGTGCTATAGCATCAACAGCAGAACTGTTTCGGATTGACAAATACAGTTTTCTTTTTGTTTTACAAGATATATCTATTCCTTAAGTAATCCATGGCTTCTTTGCTCTTATCTTGGGGGGAAACAGTGTTCATATAAGGTAAGCACTTTATACAGTAAGCAGATTGAGAAGGATGTAGGTTTCAGTAGTTATCAGAGATGAAGAGGCTCGCATGGGATAGAGTAGCATGGAGAGCTGTATCAAACCAGTCTTAGGACTGAAGACCAGAACAACACCAGTCACCTTAGCCTTACCTAGAGCTCAGTGCAGAGTCCTGTACTCAAGTGAAAAGTTGCTCACAAAGATAATACAACAAATCTGAAATATCCACAAATGCAGATGAAAATTAAAATGTCAAGCCAAACAAAACTACTGAAGTGATCAACATGTTTTGATGGTATAACTGCAGATTTTCATTACTGAGGAAAAGAAATATTATATATACCACCTTCAGTTTACATTCTTGGAGGTCATACAGACCTTTCATCAAGATAAATCAATCATTTAATGGAAAATGAATTTTACAGGAAATCCTATGAGACAGACGTGTGCCCATCCAAGCAAGAATAGTACTATTGTGGTATAGATGAAATCCTGTACGTTGATTGCAAAAAGAGTATTTGAGTTTGTTATCTTGAGGTTTGGATATTTTTTGATAAACCCCTGTCATTTCCAATAATGGAGTTCTTGCTGTAACTTCACTGTGGTTTTGTAAAATATGCTTCTTACCTGAAGTCTTCTGATTTTTCCTACCTTTTGCTTCCGCTGAACACTGCAGTGATACTGTCAAGCTTGAGTGCTTCAGTGAATTTGATAGCGCAATTGGAAAACAGATCTCACATACATTGCACCATTCCATCTGATGGTAATTTTGCACCAGGTGACACATTAAATGAAGACTCTGTATTATATACATTGAAAATGGGAAGCTGATTTTGATGCTAAATATGGGATAGATAGATACTGATACTCCAAAACTAGTTAATGAAATAGCTGCTTTCAGGACCCAGGTGAAGGAGTTGACAAAGTGAATTTGGATATTTGAACTCCTTTTGGAGTACTTGTTATGAGATGCTTAGTCAAACATGGAAATAGGTTTAGTATAATTATGACAGTTCAGTGACTGTAGCGTCTCGTGAACTCAGTTTCAACAAATTAAAGATTTAAAAAAAAAACTTAAGGCCGAGTATGTGTGAAATCAGACCATCAGATTTAGATCTCTTGCTCATAGAATTATACACATCTGCTAAACTTGACTTCAGTATCATAATGAGTGAGTTTGCTTTGATCAAAGTAAGGAAATGTAAAGTAAAATTATAATAAAAACAATTTCTGTTGAGCAATAGTTACTCAGTTTTTAATTATAACCCTTTTTGTTTCAAATGAATAATTTATGCATTATAAATAATGTGTGAGGTGCAAACAATATCTGTTCTTTATTATACATCATACAAAAATCAATGTACAGTAGCCACCATAAACACTAGGATATAGATTTTGTTTTACCTTCAGTCTTTTTAGAAAATTTTTATAATTTGTAATTGATTAATACAGTGTAAAGACACTTCAGCTATCAATATATTAGCAGTAAATTTTCAGAGTGTTCAGAATAAAGTTCCTGAATCTACTGCCCTCCAGGAAGCGTGTGGCGCACAAATTATTCTCGGGATTGAGACCTGGCTAAACCCTGAAATAGGAAGTTCTGAAATACACTCCTGGAAATGGAAAAAAGAACACATTGACACCGGTGTGTCAGACCCACCATACTTGCTCCGGACACTACGAGGGGGCTGTACAAGCAATGATCACACGCACGGCACAGCGGATACACCAGGAACCGCGGTGTTGGCCATCGAATGGCGCTAGCTGCGAAGCATTTGTGCACCGCCGCCGTCAGTGTCAGCCAGTTTGCCGTGGAATGCCGCGACAGCATGGACGTGAACCGTATGTGCAGTTGACAGACTTTGAGCGAGGGCGTATAGTGGGCATGCGGGAGGCCGGGTGGACGTATAGCCGAATTGCTCAACACGTGGGGCGTGAGGTCTCCACAGTACATCGATGATGTCGCCAGTGGTCGGCGGAAGGTGCACGTGCCCGTCGACCTGGGACCGGATCGCAGCGACGCACGGATGCACGCCAAGACCGTAGGATCCTACGCAGTGCCGTAGGGTACTGCACCGCCATTTCCCAGCAAATTAGGGACACTGTTGCTCCTGGGGTATCGGCGAGGACCATTCGCAACCGTCTCCATGAAGCTGGGCTACGGACCCGCACACCGTTAGGCCGTCTTCCGCTCACGCCCCAACATTGTGCAGCCCGCCTCCAGTGGTGTCACGACAGGGGTGAATGGAGGGACGAATGGAGACGTGTCGTCTTCAGCGATGAGAGTCGCTTCTGCCTTGGTGCCAATGATGGTCGTATGCGTGTTTGGCGCCATGCAGGTGAGCGCCACAATCAGGACTGCATACGACCGAGGCACACAGGGCCAACACCCGGCATCATGGTGTGGGGAGCGATCTCCTACACTGGCCGTACACCTCTGGTGATCGTCGAGGGGACACTGAATAGTGCACGGTACATCCAAACCGTCATCGAACCCATCGTTCTACCATTCCTAGACCGGCAAGGGAACTTGCTGTTCCAACAGGACAATGCACGTCCTCATGTATCCCATGCCACCCAACGTGCTCTAGAAGGTGTAAGTCAACTACCCTGGCCAGCAAGATCTCCGGATCTGTCCCCCATTGAGCATGTTTGGGACTGGATGAAGCGTCGTCTCACGCGGTCTGCACGTCCAGCACGAACGCTGGTCCAACTGAGGCGCCAGGTGGAAATGGCATGGCAAGCCGTTCCACAGGACTACATCCAGCATCTCTACAATCGTCTCCATGGGAGAATAGCAGCCTGCATTGCTGCGAAAGGTGGATATACACTGTACTAGTGCCGACATTGTGCATGCTCTGTTGCCTGTGTCTGTGTGCCTGTGGTTCTGTCAGTGTGATCATGTGATGTATCTGACCCCAGGAATGTGTCAATAAAGTTTCCCCTTCCTGGGACAATGAATTCACGGTGTTCTTATTTAAATTTCCAGGAGTGTATTTAGTGAGGGTTGAAACGTGAATCGGTAAGACAGGTTAGACACCGTAGAAGGTGGTGTCTTCATTGCAGTTGACAAAAATATTTTGTCTACTGAGTTTGAAGTAGAGTGTGATTGTGAAGTTATGTGGACACGTTTAACAGGGCCAGGAAAAATAAAGTTAATTGTTGGGTGTTATTACTTGCCACCAGGTTCCACCGTGACAGTTCTAGAATCATTCATTGCGAGTCTACACTCTGTATTGCGGAAGTACCTGGATCATGCTATATTAGTCGGAGGCGACTTCAACCTACCTAGTATAGACTGGGATGTCTATGGATTCATTACAGGTTGTACAGACAAGCCATCGTGTGAATTACTTTTGAACAAATTATCTGAAAACTTTCTTGAGCAGCTAATTGGACAGCCAATGCGTAATTGAAATATTTTAGATCTGGTAGCCACGAAGAGACCAGACCACATCGACGGTGTCAGAGTTGAGACAGGGATTAGTGATCGTGATGTTGTCATTACGACTATGGTTACAAAAGTTAAAAAGGCGCTCGGTCAAGAAGGCTAGGAGAGTATTCTTACTAGAAAGAGCAGATACGCAGTTGTTAGCACCCCACTTAGTAAATGAATCGACTTCATGTACTTCCGGTACAATGGACGTGGAAGAATCATGGGCAAATTTTAAATGCATTGTAAATCACGCATTGGACAAGTATGTGCTGAAAAAGTGGGTTACGGGCTGAAAAGACCCACTGTGATTTAACAGCGCAATTCGGAGAATGCTCAGGAAGCAAAGGCAGTTACACTCGCGGTACAAACAAGATCGGGAGAATGAGGACAGGTAAAAGTTAGTAGAGATTCGTACTGTTGTAAAAAGAACGATGCACGAAGCATACAGCCACTACCACCATCACACCTTAGCAAAAGATCTTGCTGAAAACCCAAGGAAATTCTGGCCTTACATAAAATCGGTAAGTGGGTCGAAGGCTTCCGTCCAGTCACTCACTGATCAGTCTGACCTGGCAACAGAAAACAGCAAAACAAAAGATGAAATTTTAAATTTACCATTTGAGAAATCTTTCACCCAGGAGGATCATACAAACATACCGCCGTTTGAGTCTCGTACAGATTCCCGTATGGAGGACATAGTAATAGACATCCCTGGGGTTGTGAAGCAGCTGAATGGGTTGAAAATAAATAAATCGCCAGGTTCTGTTGGGATTCGAATTCGGTTTTACAGAGAGTACTCTACTGCATTGGCTCCTTAATTAGGTCGCATTTATCTCAAATCTCTTGCCCAACGTAAAGTCCCGAGTGACTGGAAAAAAGCACAGGTGACGCCTGTATATAAGAAGGGTAGAAGGACGGATCCTCAAAATTACAGACCAATGTTGCAGGATTCTTGAACATAAACTCAATTCGAATATAATGAATTTCCTTGAGACAGAGAAGTTGCTGTCCATGCATCAATACGCCTTTCAAAAACATCGCTCCTTCAAAACGCAACTCGCCCTTTTTCACATGATATCTTCCGAACCATGGTTGAAGGGTATCAGACGGATGCCATATTCCTTGACTTCCAGAAAGAATTTGACTCATTGCCTAACTAAGGTACAAGCATACGGGATTGGTTCCCAAATATGTGAGTGGCTCGAATACCTCTTAAATAATAGAACCTAGTACATTGTCCACAATGGTGAGTGTTCATTGGAGGTGAGGGTATCATCTGGAGTGCCCCAGGGAAGTTTGGTAGGTCTGCTGTTGTTTTCTATCTACATAAATGATCTTTTGGATAGGGTGGATAGCAATGTGCAGCTGTTTGCTGATGATGCTGTAGGGTATGGGAAGGTGTTGTCGTTGAGTGACTGTAGTAGGATACAAGATGACTTGCACAGGATTTGTGATTGCTCTAAAGAATGGCAGCAAACTCTAAATATAGATAAATGTAAATTAATGCAGATGAATAGGAAAAAGGATGTTTGAATACTCTATTAGTAGTGTAGCGCTTGACACAGACACGTCGATTAAATATTTGGGCGTAACATTGCAAAGGGATATGAAGTGGGACAAGCATGTAATGGCAGTTGTGGGGAAGGCGGATAGTCATCTTCGTTTCATAGGTAGAATTTTGGAAAGATGTGGTTCATCTGTAAAGGAGACTGCTTATAAAACACTAGTACGACCTATTCTTGAGTACTGTTTGAGCGTTTGGGATCCCTATCAGGTCAGATCGAGGTAGGACATAGGAGCAATTCAGAGCTGGGCTGCTAGATTTGTTACTGGTGGGTTTGATCATCATGTGAGTGTTACAGAAATGCTTCAGGAACTCGAGTGGGAGTCTCTGGAGGAAAGGGGGTGTTCTTTTCGTGAATCGCTACTGAGGAAATTTAGAGAAGCAGCATTTGAGGCTGACTGCAGTACAGTTTTATTGCTGCCAACTTATATTTCACAGAAAGGCCACAAAGATAAGATTAGGGCTCATACAGAGGCATATAGGCAGTCATTTTTCCCTCGTTCTGTTTGGGAATGGAACAGGGAGAGAAGATGCTAGTTGTGGTACGAGGTACCCTCTGCCACTCACCGTATGGTGGATTGCGGAGTTTGTATGTAGATGTAGATGTAGATGATGCAATAATAGTTTGTTTAAGTAATGATTTATAATAATGCTTCATTTTTATTAAAGCTACATAGAAAATTGTGAAATTCACTGACTTACCCTAAAAATACTGCAGAAAGATAGTTTTCTTGGGAGATGGTGATTAGGGTGTGGGAGGGGGGGGAGCTTTGTTTTGGCACATAAGTTTGGCATTAACCAATATCATCAATGTGTGGACACTACATTCTAATACCAGATGAATCCCATACAAAATGTTTGTGAAGAGGCCTTGATGGCGTCCAAATGTAGCATGACGTGAGAGAACATTTTAAGATCTTTGTAAATGAAAATTGGGAAATGTGGGTTGTTTCTGTGGAGGGATAGTGTGTATGAAGAGAAATGCAGTTCTTGATCTCCTATATAAGAAGGGAGGATCTCAGTGTTGATAGCTGTTGGTAGGTGATGGTATGATGATGTATAAAATCAGATATATCTACCACATTACAAAGAAGGAGCTCTGAAACTGATGGCCCTGGTCAACCACTATATTTCTCAGGCAGCCAAACTGTGAGATTCATGTCATGAGAAAGGTTTGTGTGACCATATCTGCCACAATGTCCATGATTGATACTGCTTCCACTCAGTAGGTGGGACTATTAGTAGCCAAAAATATATTCTAAGAGCCTTGCACAGCAATGAGAGGTCTAACCAGGTTGATCTGAATGTGAGAAAAATGTTGTGTAAGCTCCTTAGAGGAACCACTAGTTTTGTGGATACAGTATCCCATCTTAGCAGATAGGCAAACCAAAAAAGGCTTTAATGGCGACCTGCCATCACACCTCACACATGGCCACACATATCTGTCAGTACCAATTCATATGGTCCTGCTGGCTCCACGATGTGCAAGTCCATGGATGGCATTAAAGACTTGTTTCCTAAAACACATCAGAACTAAAGGGCTTAAACATTTTTGAGAAATGTCACAGTACACAAGGAAACTGGCCATTGTTAACTTCTGTAGGTGTAACCCCATATTATGTTTCTTGATAAGTTCTGCATCTACAGATCAGTGTCTCACACTGTTGTCAGTTGCATAAAGTCAAGGCCTCTAGAAGTCACATTTATTCTAGAGAAATAATCAGCTATAACATTATCAGCACCTCATACGTCACAGACATCAGTAGTATACTGACCAATAAATTCCAGATGGTGGAACTGTTTAAGTGAGAAAGAGTGACGAGAGGTGCTGAAGGCAATGAAACCAATGTGTGAATGGTAAAAACTGTGAATTTAAGCACTTCTGCATTCGGTCTGAAATCCTTAACGGCTTCATAGACTACCAAAAATTCCATTCCACAGGAACTTCATTTTGTTTGTGACTCTTACAATTTTCTGGCAAATAACACTGGTGGCTGCCATGTATCACTTACTTGCTGTTCTAGGTCCACTATTATCATGTTGTGGCCAGCATTAACTACAATAGTTAGAGGTACAGAGGGAGTAGGATATGCTATAAGCACTGCATCCAATAAGAAGGCCTTGACCTTGTTGAATGCTGATTGCATCTCTGGAGTCCATGTGATAGGGCGTTATCCTCTTGAAGTTGGGCTTGAGAGGTTGTGGTGTGAGGGAGATGGTAGCTCTAGAAGTTTGCCATACCCAAAAAATAGTACAAGAGGATCAGACTGAGTCAAGTCAACCTTATTTTGTAAAGGCAAAATGCCAGAAGAGGTAACCGGGTGATCTTTCTGCCTGAGCAGACATTTGTCTCTATTGATTCGCATCCTGTAATGTGACAATCTATGAAAAATAAACTGATATGTTTGTCAGATTCCATAGCAAAATTTGAAAAAATCAACACATTTTTGAGACACATGAAACAGAAGGGCTAGCCATGAAGCACTTCACTGATGAAACACTGCCATGTGTGTGCTGCTGTCTTTGGTAGATCTGTCAGTTCCACTGGTATCTGGTGATATGCTATTTGGAAATCAATAATGCTGAACAGCTGAGCATGTCGTGATACAGCTGTAAAGTTATGGAGGTGTGGAATGGGGTGACAGTCAGGAGTCATCTGCACACTTTTGAGGTGCCAACCTGTGGATTTTTGAAGCAACTGGTGGTCCTAGCATAGTACAAATGTGGTTTCTGGTGCTGTGCAGTGTCCCAAGGGGGGGGGGGGGGGGGGGGGGTACAGTAGCTGTTTCATGTTGTGCAGGTCACCCATGTAGCAATGTCATCTTGTAACATTGAAAATATGAGCCTTAGACATCCTGAATCTGTTAATTTGAGTATGTAACACATCATTGTCCACAATAATGCATATTTTTCTTCCTTCAAGGTTGCTACTCTCCCAAGTAATTAACTAAAAATGTTCACTATGGTAAGACTTTTTTAAGAAAGAAACGTCTGTATTGATGGGTAAACATCCAGACATCGCTCAGTGGGTGCTGTATCCAGAAATGCTGTATTTTTCAGTTTGTGAGCAATATGTGAATAGCTGGTTTGTCTATAACTGTCTCACTGTTCATATAGAGTTTGCCCTTCTTTAAAGACATGTCCGTGAGAAAATGGTGAAGAGAAGAACAGGGTCAGTGGCATCAGCAATCAGAAATGTTCACTGCAAGATCTTTGCAAATCCCAAACTCATGACCTCACTACATTGTCTGAAAGTAAGTATCTTTGAGTTATTCACAGCAGTGAGCCAGAAGATCACTCTTCACATTTTGCTGATAGTACACTGAATGCAGTCCAGAGTTGATTGAAAATTACACTGCAGTTTTCCTGGACATACAAGCAGTGTGGTGTAATAAAACTCTTAACAGTGGAATGTCAGCCAGACATGCCTGGTAGAGTCAGAAATCTACCTTCTTGTGACTAAGTTCCACAGCTTACATTACCCCATATGAAACACAAATTCTTGTAGTGCTGTGCTGTAGGCTCTTTACATGAGACTGGTCAGTCATGCTGTAACTCAGTCATTGTCTTCATTTGAGTAGTTGCATAGAGAGGTGCATCTTTTAGCCAGCCATCCAAAGTGAAAATGATACCAACACTGTCTAAAGTGCTGACATCATGGTGAGTGCTGCATAGTCTGGTAGGCTGGGGGCTACTGGGATCAGTGGAACTAGCAGGAATAGCTGTTGGAGAGTGCTGTACTGAGCTAACTAGTTCTGCCAGTGGAAGCTGCTCCCTTCTACCAGCCTCCAGTGTAGCTGCAATTGCGATGCCAATTTCAGTTAGTGGGGTTCCACTTGCATTATCATGTAACAGTGTACTATATATTTCGTCAGCAATGAGTAACTGAAGTCCAAATTTGAAGTGTTGACCACAGGAAGTCACTGTTTTAGCACTGCAGGGCGCACTTCAAATTTGGACACTAGAGACCAGAAATGATGCCAGAATATAGTAAGCAATTTGTCAATGATAACTTCACTTGTCAAGACTTCTTGTACTTAAAGGTCTGTTGGTTTACACACTCAGCAAAATGTGTTGTCTTTAAGGTGTGTGTATTTGCACGGCTGTGGAGTGTCAAGCATATCAGACAATAACAGCAAGGTTTGAGAATCTACAATGATCAGAAAAAATTGAAGGCTCTTGATACCATAGAGGGAAATGAAAGTTCTAGGATCTGGAAGCATCTGGTTGTTGCAGAACATGAGACGGATGCCGCATTTTCCTCACAGCAAGAAAGTGAGCACCCTGCTCCAAATAAATTTTGAAAGTACTAATACTTTGCATATGAAGACTTAAGAAAAGAAGTTTAACTCTATCAATGTCCCATCAAGACACCAAAATCTTTGTAGATATTGAAATGATTTATTTTCCAAATGGCAGACAAGCATGACTAACTACACAAAGTACCACATAATAAGCCTGTGTAGTTGTGCATAATTAGTCACAATTTGTTTCTAACTGTGGAGACCATGTGCTGCCACAGATGTACATACATCATTTCTAGTACAAGTCTTAAAGACTGTTAATGTGACATAACAATACTTATGGTGTATTGCTGAAGATGAGTATGTAGCCCCGTATTACCTCAGCATAATAAAAGTAAAACTAATCCTATGGATCTTATGTCAACATTTTTGTCATGAAATTGAAGTTCCTGAGTTTAGTTCAAGCTGCTGAGTTACAAGTGTATAAAAATATTTATGAAAACTCTAAATTCCTCTAATTTTGATTCACATAATTGTACATTTTAGTTGAACCCAGTAAATTTTATAAGATGACAGATGTGCTTCCTCTCCTTTACAGCCTCCTTCAGGTCATGTGTTAGTAATAACATTACATATATCAGAAAAGAGAATCAAGGTTATATTCTAATTGTCTACTTCCATATAAAGATATCCTTCTGGCTCATTTGTCATCCACATATGTGCCACTTGGAATAATAGTTTAAAATATAGTTACTGCGAGTATGATACCAGGAGTTCATTAATCACACCAATCTAGTTACTGTAAGATATGGTTTATATGTTTGTGTCAGTGTTAACATTTTCAGTTAACAATGCTACTGATAACACTATGCCATCAACACACTTTCTTATGCACTTCACTTTTCATTTGGAACAAAGCTCTTACTCTTTGGGTAAAATACGAGGGTGGGAACGTAAATAATGGCAACCTTTTATTCACAACCGATACTAAAGAGATACAGCTTTGCACCTGTTACTGTTCTTCAAAGTAGTCACCAGCATTGTGTAGAACACATTGTCAGCAATGTGGAAGGCATAGTATGCCGTTAGCAGACCATGTTCTGTTGATGGTGTGAATGGAGTGGTCTACTGCCTGTCAACTCTCTGGAACAGTTCTGAAGAGAATGCCACGAAATGGTTCCTTCATCTTTGGAACCAAACCTAAGTCGCAAGGACTTTAGTACATGGAGTATGGTGGATTGTACAATACTTCCCAGTCCCATCGACAGAACAGAGCAGCCACAGCTTGCACTGTATGCGCCCGCGCATTGTTGTGCAATATGATGGGTGGTTTGCAGAGAAAGTGTCGCCAATTCTTTCGCAAAACTGCTTGCAGGTGATGCTCCAAAAATGAACAGTAATACTGTGCATTGACGGTCTGCTGTGGAGGAATGTAATGCATTACGATAACACCATCACAGTCGAACATGAGAATCACCATAACTTTAGACTGCTCCATTTGCACCATCAACAGAACTACGCCTTCCACATCACTAGTAAAGGGTTCTACACAATGCTGGTGACTACTTTGAAGGACAGTGACAGGTGCAAACATGTAACTCTATTGTATGAGTTGTGAATAAATAGTTTCCACTATTTATGTCAAACCCCTCATAAATCTTATAGTGAGAATGTCTCAACAACACAAAATACGTAAACACCTCATGGATTAGGCCTTAAGCTGACTGCTGCCTACAAGGCAGTACTAGGAGCAATCTATGAGCATTGGACATGTAATTGGCATGTTGCCAATCCCTCCTGCCATTATTGCTAGTGGATGGATCCTGGTGAAGCCACTGCTTCTTTATTCAAGCAGCTCCTTACTTGGCCTTATGAGTCTGAGTGGACCCTGTTACAGATCTCCCAACCCCAGAAAAAAATCTGAGGAAGGACCAAAACTCAAACTTGAGTCCTTCTGCACCAAAGGCAGTGACACTAACTGTCTGTCTACAGATCAAGTAATTAGAATTTTTTTTTTCATCGTACAATTATCTCTGTCATCATCCACATAGAAACACAAAATATCATTTTCTGCTTGTTTTCCTTCCACTAAATGATGCAGAATTATATTTCAGGGTAAGTCCTTGTATTATCAGATGATGTTATTCACATGGCAATGAGGCATCCAGAAGAGCAGGGTATGTCATATTGTGATGTATGTCTGAAATAGTTTTCAAGTGCACCAGAAATGTAACTCTTGCATCCCTTTATGTTAATTCCATCATTACATTCCTGGTTCATCACATAAATGCAATTCATGAGAACTGCAAGAATCAGTCAGTAGGAACTAATTTAATAACTGATTGCCTCTTGAATAATTGGTCATTAATGCATATTATAATTTTCACATTACAATTCACATTTGATTTAGAGTGGTCTTGCTACAGAAATCTCAGTTTTTCAAATTTATAACGAAAATCTTTCTGGTGACACATTCTTTTATTTTGTTCAAAAGTTTTCTCAGTACCTTAAATAAAACCTTTCGTTGTATTCTGTTACTGAAACATACTACAGAAAATCATTGTATCTAGTACCAGTATGTCTCCAAATATACAGGGTACATTAATGTATAATTTAATGGCATTGTCAAACTATTTTCAAGAACAGAGGTTCTTCACAGAAAGGTGTATCTGACTGAAATAATGAGTTTTGTGGCAGATGAAGGATACAACTTATCCTTCCAAACTAATGTATTTGGTGGTTTAGGCATAAGTCGACTTTGACAGGATTATTTGTGTATGTGTGTGTGTGTGTGCATGTGTGTGTGTTTTAATGGCTGGCATATTATCTCAATAACAGTGAGAAAATCGTCACTTGAAGAGAGTATATCCCATTAACATAACTAAGCTGACACTCAAAACAGTATAGTTCAATGGATTAAATATACATAACCTATGATGGAGGAGTTAAGTCATCTACTATCACAAAGTAAGATAGAGTTGAAGTAAGAGTCGATTAATTTATTTTACTGACAGCATGAAGTACCTGGCATTTATGTGATGTATTTTAATATGTAAATCTAATTATCTGAATGGTGGTATTGTAATGCATTCATTGTTATATAAACTAATGTATGTCTGCTTCATATATCATTTATTTGTCTTAATATATTTGTGAAGATCCGTGATATAACTGTCAGATATTTCATACCTCCTTTTCAACAACTGAAGTAACTAGTACATGTTTACTTCCCTAGGTTGTTGTTGTACCAACAGAATATGGACATGCATTTTATATAGAAGTTTTAGATGAGGCTAAAGTATATGGATGGAGATTTAAGACAGAGCATGAAAAGAAGCAACAGTTTCTCTTAGGAAATTTGTGTGGCCAGCTTATTCAGTTCAAGGAACATCCATTTGTAGGATTTTAAAAAAAATGCATTTTGTGTGCAGGTTATGTTGCTTTCCTGTTTTATCACACACCAAAATTATATATGACCATTGTGTGGAGTTTTGAGCAACAAATACATTCTGGTATCTTCCGTTTTTTGCATTCACTTAAGTTACAAACTATTATTTAAAGTACATCTGTCTATGAGTGTTATTTGAAAATTCATCTAATTTTTTAGCTCTGTGCCTCCAGTGTGAGATATAATAACACTTGCGTGCTCCAACAGTAGCTTTCAACAGATTAATTGTATGTTTGTTGTGTTTTTATTTTTTTTTTCCAAAGTTATCTTTAAGGTTTCTTACGATATTGTAATTGCAGACACATTTTTATGAATATGTGATTAAATTTTTATGAGCAAGTAAATGGGAACAGGTTATTGACACTTTGATGATTGTACTAGTTTTTAATATGCAGTGAGCTATGATATTTATGGATTTAAAAAGGCATATAGCATTGTGGTCATTATTGATGCACATGATTTTCTTGTAGCTCACCATGTAGCAGCAGGTTAATTGGGGACACCCTTTTTTCGGTACACTACATAAATTTACTTACTTTTAAAGAATTATCATGTAAATTCATGCTGCAAATATGTAGGCAACTAAAATTCTTATAAAAAGCAATAAAAAGGACTGTAACTGATATTTCGGCTGTTGTCTCTTAAGGAGGTTTTAGTTTATGAGTGAAAGATTTAGTTTGACTATATCTCTCCTAATCTTGATTGATTTGTCTAATTCAACTTTTCCAATAATATACGTGAATAATATCACATCCTTAACTAATTATCAGAAAGCTCATCCATTTAATTATTAATGCCACTGGCTGATGAAGTAGTCTTCTGTTGCAATGAAATTCTTGAAGTAAAACGTTTCTGAAAGTAAGAGCAGTAAATTTTCTGACACAAACATTATGATGACCAGATCCAGTTTCATATCAGATGTAGTATGCAAGTAGGTAACCATCACTTTACTGTGTTACTGTACAGAAAAGTAGCATTAATGAAGTAGGCACACTATAAAGTCAGAGTTCTTTCTTAACCCAATCATAAAGGAATGCAGTGGCTGTGTAATAATAAAACAATGCACACCTTGAAAACAAGTTTGTACAAAATCATACACTTTATCAAAGTTAACTTATTGACTGACGTTTATATCTTGAGTGAAAAATACTGGTGGCTGACTTTCATATAATGTTACAAACTGAAACATTCATGTATATTTTATTTATGTTTTACTTCATTGCTTGTCAGCCATGACTTTCACAGAGATTTTGAACACAGTGAATGACACCAACAGCCTGACTGTTATGTGGTGGTGCATGCTATATAAAGACAGGTTTATGAATGTATTGTGACTCTGAAAATAACATTTTGGTTTGAAAAAAGGCTAGAGTAGATTTAGTTAATTCAGATGGACTATATGTAATGACAGTAATCTTACTTAAAATATTTGGTGGCTTAGAAAAATACAAAAGATCATGGAACAGTGTTATAGCAGCCATTTTAGGAATAACCCTCTCAGAAGTACAGGGAACATATTTAGGTTTACAATTCTTTCTGCCAAGTTCTACTAAACCTTAAATAATGGCTTAATAACCTAGTGATGGATATCATTTGGTCCAGGAAATTTAAATTGACAAAAGTATGGTGGTAAAAGTTGGACACTAAGAAGCACAATGGATAAACTTGAAATAGAAAATCTAGGTATGTTTTAATTTTAACATTAAGTATGTGTTAAGTTAGCTAAGATGCAAAGGAACTAATGATATTAGCTGCCAGTGGGCATTGATGTAAAACAGTGAGGATGTTGAAAATTTGTATGAGACTGGGATTCAAAGCTGGGTCTCCTGCTCACTAGGCAGAAGTGCTGACCACTGCACCATCAGGAAACAGTTGTCATAACTGTTGCACAGACTACTCTAGCATCTATCCTGTCAGATCCTTATTCTAAACTTCTCCACACACTACTGATGTAGTGACACTTGCCCATTATCCTCATTACTCACAGTATTTCATTGATTCCTGTAACAGTTCAAGCATTATGTGCATATGCACTGAAGTGACTGAAGTGATCATTGGGTGTCCCCACCTCAGCTATGTGTGTGATGTCTGTTCATTCTGTCATCTCCAAAAGAACCAACCCCATTGTGACCCTGCAGCCACTATGAAGCAAGATGCAAAGGAATGAGATTAGTTGTCAGTGGGAATCGATGTAAATCACTGGGGTAAATTGAAAATTTTTGCTGGACCAGGATTCATATCCAGGTTTCCTGCTTACTAGGCCAATACACTGACCACTGCGCCATCCACACACAGTGGTCATTGCGGCTGCATGGACCAACCTAAAATGCCTCCCATCAGAACCAAATTCTCAATCTATCCACACACTACTGACATAACACCCCTTGCCCATTATCTTCATTACTTGTGGCATTTCACCAATTCCCATAAGAGGTTGAGTGAGTGGGCATCCACACTAAAATGATCATTCTTTGCGCTCACCTTAATTGTGTCTGTTCTTTCAGGTATGTCTGAAAGAACAAACATCATTTTGATCTTATAGCCACTATGAATCAAGATGCAAAGGCATTAATGTCTTTAGCTGCCAGTGGGCACTCATATAAATCAATAGAACAGTTGAAAAATTGTGGCAGGCTACAATTTGAACCTGGGTCTCCTGCTCAATAGGCAGAACTGCTGACCAGTGTACAATCAGGACACAGTGGTCATTGCAATTGCACGAACTACCCTAGCATTCCTCCCGTCAGACTTGTCCAAACACTACTGATGTAGTGATCGTTGCAAATTATTCCCATTACTTGTGGCATTTTACCAATTCCCATAAGGTTTCAAGCATGGTGTGCATCCCCACTGAAGTGCTAGTTAGCCGCCCACCTTAATTGTATACAGGGTGTTACAAAAAGGTACGGCCAAAGTTTCAGGAAACATTCCTCACACACAAAGAAAGATAATATGTTATGTGGACATGTGTCCAGAACCACTTACTTTCCATGTTAGAGCTCATTTTATTACTTCTCTTCAAATCACATTAATCATGGAATGGAAACACACAGCAACAGAACGTACCAGTGTGACGTCAAACACTTTGTTACAGGAAATGTTCAAAATGTCCTCCATTAGCCAGGATACATGCATCCACGCTCCATCGCATGGAATCCCTGATGCACTGATGCAGCCCTGGAGAATGGCGTATTGTATCACAGCTGTCCACAATACGAGTACGAAGAGTCTCTACATTTGGTACCGGGGTTGCGTAGACAAGAGCTTTCAAATGCCCCATAAATGAAAGTCAAGAGGGTTGAGGTCCGGAGAGCGTGGAGGCCATGGAATTGGTCCGCCTCTACCAATCCATCTGTCACCGAATCTGTTGTTGAGAAGCGTACGAACACTTCCACTGAAATGTGCAGGAGTTCCCTCGTGTATGAACCACATTTTGTGTCATACGTGTAAAGGCACATGTTCTAGCAGCACAGGTAGAATATCCCGTACGAAATCACGATAATGTGCTCCATTGAGCTTAAGTGGAAGAACATGGGGCCCAATCAAGACATCACCAACAATGCCTACCCAAACGTTCACAGAAAATCTGTGTTAATGACGTGATTGCACAATTGCGTGCGGATTCTCGTCAGCCCACACATGTTGATTGTGAAAATTTACGATTTGATCACTTTGGAATGAAGCCTCATCCGTAAAGAGAACATTTGCACTGAAATGAGGGTTGACACAGTGTTGGATGAACCATTTGCAGAAGTGTACCTGTGGAGGCCAGTCAGCTGCTGATAGTGCCTACACACGCTGTACATGGTACGGAAACAACTGGTTCTCCCGCAGCACTCTCCATAGAGTGACGCAGTCAACGTTACCTTGTACAGCAGCAACTTCTCTGACGCTGACATTAGGGTTATTGTCAACTGCATGAAGAATTGCCTCATCCATTGCAGGTGTCCTCGTCATTCTAGGTCTCTCCCAGTCGCGGGTCATAGGCTGGAATGTTCCGTGCTCCCTAAGACGCTGATCAATTGCTTCGAACGTCTTCCTGCCAGGACACATTCATTCTGGTAATCTGTCTCGATACAAACATACCGCGCCACGACTATTGCCCCGTGCTAATCCATACATCAAATGGGCATCTGCCAACTCCGCATTTGTAAACATTGCACTGACTACAAAACCACGTTCATGATGAACTCTAACCTGTTGATGCTACATACTGATGTGCTTGATGCTAGAACTGTAGAGCAATGAGTCACATGTCAACACAAGCACCAAAGTCAACATTACCTTCCTTCAATTGGACCAACTGGTGGTGAATCGAGGAAGTACAGTATATGCTGACGAAACTAAAATGAGCTCTAACATGGAAATTAAGCGTTTCCAGACACATGTCCACATAACATCTTTTCTATATTTGTGTGTGAGGAATTTTTCCTGAAAGTTTGGCCGTACATTTTTGTAACACCCTGTATAAGTGGTGTCTGTTCTTTCAGATGTGTCTGAAAGAATAGATGTCACGTATATAATTAAGGTGAGGACAGGCTCTGATCACTTCAGTGCAGATGCACACCACGCTCAAAATCTTACCAGAATCATCAAAATACCATGAGTAATGAGGATAACTGGCAATGGGCACTGCATCAGTAGTGTGTGGATAGGTTGTGAATTTGGGTCTGACAGGAGGCGTGCTATGGTAGTCCACGCAGTTTACGATGAATATTGTGCCCGGATGGTGCAGTGGTCAATGCATCATCCTAGTAAGTGGGAGACTGGTGCTCAAATCCTGGACCAGCACAAACTTTCAACTTTCCCCATTGATTTATATCAGTGTCCACTAGCAGCTAGTGAAATCAACTCCTATGCATCTTGATTCATAGTGACTGCTGCATCAAAGTGGTGTCTGTCCTCTTGGACATTTCCAAAAGAACACAACCACATATTTAAATTAACTAGTTTCAGTAAAATCAAAATATGTTACTATAAAGTCTGGATGTCAGTCTCCGTACATAGAGAAATCTATTAACTCAAAATGTTTTCCCCCTTGTGTACTCTAGAGATGGATTTTCAAGTAGTGTTTAATGAACATATTTTTAAACAAAAGTAATTACATATATGCAGTCAGCTCATCTTAAGACTAAAACTATGTTAATGAAACTGAAAGGAATCTGTATGAAATAATGAATGGATAGTTTTGTTTTGAGACTACCTGTACATGTTACAGAGAATCAGAATCAAACCGCATTAATAATTAGTTAAAAGATGGGAGATTCCAGTATGCTCTGTGTCATCACTCCCAGCAGGGTTGGGGATTTTCTCTGCCCAGGGACTGGGTGTTTGTGTTGTCCTCATCACCATCATCATTCATGATAGTGGCTAGATTGGACTGTGTAAAACACAGGAGTATGAAAAAATTGGGACTTTGTATGGGTGCCGATGACCACACAGTTGAACACCCCACAAACCAAACATCATCACCGTCATCATCTGTTTCATCACACCCCCTCACCTCACTCACCTTTTTTGATGTATACAGATTGATATTCACAAAATCTGACTGGAAATTTGATGGGAGATGGCTGGTTTTTATATAGTCTTATAAAGTCATAATAAATAAGGACAATTCAATTAATCGGATAATAAGAATATCACAAATATATCATAAAATAGGCGGTATACAAATGTTGGACAGTTTTATAGACATTACATATATGTGCATATTGAAAATTTCTTTAAAAAATACAACTCCTTTTGCAACAATTTTTACTTTATTGCGAGGTATAGCCTCTCATTTCAAAGATCAGAGATATGGCTCCATTTCCCAAGCACTTATCTCAGTGCCTATGGTTTCATTCATTCTCAGCATTCAGATACACGTAAAAGTTTAGGCAACATACTATGTCTGTAATGCAATATGTATTACTCCTAAACTTGAAAAAATTTATTCATACAATGTTGTGGATCTAATACAGGGCATAATTACATATGATACAACAACTGTTACATAATTAAGCATAAACTCATTTATAAAGGATGGGAAAAAAGCACTCGGTCATCAGGCCACATATGGCCCAGCGGAACCATCCAACCGCCATGTCATCCTCAGCTGAGGATGCGGATAGGTGGGGCATGTGGTCAGCACACCCCTCTCCCTGTCGAAATGATTGTTTTCTTTGACCGGAGCCGCTACTATTCGGTCAAGTAGCTTCACAATTGGCATCACGAGGCTGAGTGCACCCCGATAACCACTTTCTCCAGTTATGAATACTTAACCATGAGTTTATGCCACATGATTTAATGAACGTAACTTTCTACTATACCTGATACTAAATCCCTATGCAATTGCTTCCTCAACCATCATTACATGTCTGCACTATACACAGTGAATTACCTAAAACTGGCACTGCAGATATTTCTGAAATGGAAAGTGATATTGATGTCTGGTTCTCACAGATTGGATTGGTAGTCAGAGGCTCACATTGTTACCCAAGAAACATAGTGTAGCAATACTTAGGAAGTGTATTTTTTGTGCAAACATATTATTTTTTTATTGTAACAATGCCTATTGGCATTATAAAAATAAAAGAAAGGCAAATGAGAATGTCTGTGGTGTTCACTGCAGGTTTCTAGTGTGAGTCATTTATGAGATACATATTTTGAAAAGTTTCCACACTAACATTTGTTTGTGCCATTCAACTTGCATAGTTGCTATGTACAATGTTACATTTGCTAATAGTGTGCTTGTGTGTTCCTTAAGTGCATTGTGACATACTATTCAGTTATTGAGTGACAGTCCAAGGAGTAGACCATGAGCGGGCAATGTTCATGGTGTATGGAGAGTGTAGGAATAATGCAGTTTGTTCTTCTAGGGTGTATGTGGCAAGATATCCCAATAGACACCAAACATATTGGCAGTTATTTATCAAGCTCTTCAGTCAGTTATGTGAAAACAGTAGTGTAACACCAACACAATGTAACAGAAGGAAACAAGCAACAATAGAAGACAAGGAAATTAATGTTTTGCTGCAGTTGCTGTTGAACCGCATGTTAGCTCCCTCAGCTCATAGACACATTTTCCATAGAGGGAACACTGAATGTGCACGAGTATCACAGCCTCCTAATGTACCACCTTCCACAGATGCTTGAAGCTATTCCTCAGCTGAATAGGAGGAACCTGTGGTAATAACACAATGGCTGTCCATTAGGTAGTGCAATAAGTACTACAGCGTATCTTCACGAATTGTTATGAAATCATTGGGCTAGACACAGATTACCTGTGAAGCATGCACGGCTTGCGTTTATCCCATTTATTTTTTGTCATGTTCTATTATGGTACTACCACCTCGTTTTCCTATTCCATTTACTGGCGTCACTACTTCCTGCCTTACTTGCCCGTTAGTGGCAGCAGCAGCACATATCAATAAGTGCACTTTCGTACCAGCTCTGGAGCTACTGATAATATTTCCGGCACATTGTGTGTCTGGCAGTCAGTTCGGGATGGACCAGCAGTGCAGTCAGGAGGCAGCAGCAGTGAAGTTGGGGATGGAGTGCCGGTGAGGTGCCGACAGACATTACTCACCAACCATTAGTGACAAACATGTATGTCCAACAGAGGGAGATTGGAGGGGGACAATCATTTGTTGGTCAGTTGGTTGGTCGTCTCATCAGCCAATGTATATATGGTCAATCACCACTTCCGAGCCTGGCCAGTTGGTCGTTTGGTGTGGAGCAGAGAGGAAATCTCTGCAGCATGTAGTTTGGCCAGGGCCGGTGCCAGTGTCCACACGCGGTCGGAGTATGAGGGGCTGCTCCAATTGCTACGAGGCCCGTTCATGGAAGTTAAGTTATCCTGTCGCTTGGTCCATTGCCTGTCTGTCAGTTGGTTTGCCATCAGATTGTCAATGCTTGGCCTGACTGCCTGTCTCACCTAAGTGAGCGATAGTGTTTGGATTCCAGACCGACACTCAAACATCTGAGCGGCCATGGATGTGCCAGTGAAACCCCAGCTTTACTTACATATGGGGCAGGTAGTTTTAATTGTGTAAAGGGACCAAAATAATGGCTGTCAATTACACTCGAACATACAACTTTATTATTTCATCAAACATTACAAGAGCCTGGCATGCTGTAGTAACCAAGTTAATAAACAAAATAATACAAATGTCGTTAGAGATAATACTGGAAGAACAGATCTGAAGTTTTTATCATGAGTAACAGTATTTTCAGACATTCCTTGTATACTTGTAATATGAAGTTTTTATCAGTCACTGCAGAACAACAACTATATGAGAAATCAGTATGCTCCCATCCTGATCCATACGAACTAGCTGACAAATACGAATGATGTTGCTATAATTGTTGTCTGTAATATGGTGATGAAGAAGTGAATGTTGTACTAGTGTGATGACGTTTCTGTAAGGTAATTTTATTTTTCTGATGAAATTTCATAGTGACTTGTAAAAGAAGAATATATATGATAGTAAAAAGAGAGAAATGCAAATGTGTTATGGCTTTGCATGATGATGATGTTGATTATTGTCATGAAAACGATTATACTGATATACACAGTTAATCACCACAAGTGTTACAGCAATTGAAAGTGATATCGATGTACGGTTTTCATACAATGCATTGGTAGGCAGTGGCTCCTATTGTTAGCAAATCAATAGATTGTGATAATAGATAGAAAGCATATTTTTTCTGCAAACATATCCTTAATTAAATGGAACAATGTCTATTGACATTAAGAGACAAAAAGTAGGGTAAATTAGAATATCAGTGGTGTTCGTTACAGGATTCTAGTACAAGTCATTTATGAGATATCTCATTTTCAAAAGTTCCCACACCAACAGTTGTTCAATACCTGTGATAGCATGCACTAAAGAACAATGCCAATGCACTCACTAGTTATGTGGATCCTGCTATTTTAGGTGCTACCCTGTTGGAAATTAGCGAGAAAAGTTCAACTCCTCCTCTCCTCTCCTCTCCTCTCCTCACCACCTACCTGGAGAAATGGCAGGCTCAGTCTGTGTCTTATTGGACAATTTTCGTGTATGCCCACTTTAAAATTTGGGTATCAGACGAGTTGGTCCACAGTGCCACCACCAGAGGACTTCCCACTCCTGCCTATCGCTCCCACTCTCCCCACCCCTTCTAGAAAAAGTTGATGGGAAAAATCGCTCAATATGTGCTGAGCTGGAGCGTTGGAAGGATTCCACTAAAGACAGTTCAACAACATCGCAAAGGGCAGCTATCAGCTTTATTTAGCTTGCAAGGCATGCAGTTTGTTTCCGAAAATGGATGTATGTAAACTTTTTATGCTCTATTAAAACGCACATTTCCTTCCATGTCCATGTGCTAATCATGCTGTTCTGTCTGTGGCACATCTAAATATAAATTTCTATATCCATGAACACGTAATAAGACAAAACGGAAGAGACATGTCCATTTAGTAAGGATATTAGCTTGTAAATGTTCAAACAATCAAAGAAATTCACTCCTACAGAGAGCACTTGTATATTTACATAACATGAAATATTACATAAACTATATCTGTTAATGTAATAAGAAAGTCCCTTACCCTATTAGATAACGTGAAAGTTGAAACAAATCTGGGCCCAATAGGTCACCAACCCACTACCAGCTGTTTTGTAATGTGGCACTTCTACCAGATGCTCTGTTCTGAAGCTCTGTAATGAACGACCTATTTTATGTTACAGTCTTTTCAAGAATTTAAACACTGATTTGTTATTAACTGACATTTAATTATAACAAATCGTAGCAAGAACAACATGTTTTCCTTGAATCTTCAATGTTCTGTAGCGTTAAAACGTTGTACTTGAATAAAGTGCGAGTTATAACTAGAAAATAACTAGATACGAAAGTAGTTTAACCATTTTCACATCGTTTTATTGCAACAAATCGTACCAATAATGATGTGTTCTAGAGAGATTCAGTGTACTGGTGTTTAGAAATAGTATACAGGGTGTTTTTTTCCACCTTGTACAAACTCTAGGTATCGATCGACGAAAGGATACGGAACAAAAAATGTATAATGAACTTATGACCAGAAATTCATGGTTTCCATGCTAGAGACCATTTATTCAATCATATTTTGTTACAGTAACTGCAGTCTAATACGTGCTGTACCATGCAGCCACAGTTACAGTATGCATGGTTTCTCCTATAGGGTGGTACTGTTCATCATATGTCAAGCCCTATTGCCCTCTCCTGCCAAGGTAATTGGTAATGTTGTGTCCGATTCACTTCTCTTGTTGACTCATCTTGTAGTGGATGCAATACAGCGTTGCACACAACGGTTCTATATTTTAATCTAGAGGTTGCTGACATGGTGTCTACTTATGGAAAGGCAAATGGCAATGGAAGGTGGGCAGCCAGGATGTGCCAAAAAACCTATCCCCACTGTTAACAAGGACAGCATTCATTGTTTTCAACAGCATTTTGCGATTTGTCTGCGACAGGGTCATTTCAGGAAGCAGGAAATTATGAAGGTACCATCCAAAATGTTCAGACACCATACTTGGAGGAAAATGTGATTAACACTGTGGAAGGCGACCGCCATGTCAGTACCTGGGAGTTGGCCTTACTTGCGACCGACTTTCCACATCAGAAGCAGTTTTGTCCTGGGTGCTTCACCGGGCAACCGTAATTTCTGTCATCCATCCTTTTCATAGATGATGCTACCTTTATGCGGACTGAGATCTTAAAATTTCGTAATGTTCATCTGTGGGATAGTATGCAGAACCCCATAGTATGGTGACAGCAAATCGTCAGCATTGGTGGAGCCAGAATGTTGGACCGGGATAATTGGTGACTGTATTTTGGAATGAGCCTTCCTTCCACATCGCCACTGTGCAGTCATCTAAACGATCAAATAGTAAACCAATACTTAGTATGTGTTTGGCGGCTTTTGTGATCAAGGGGAAATTACATCCGAACGTAAGTGGTGACAGATTCATTTCGTAAACAGCTGCAAAATATAGCAATGCAAGATTTCAACTGGACATGCTATAGTGTAGAAACCGGACAGGGAATACGGCTGTAACAATACGTCCCCTCATCGGCAGCCCTAAGCGGACCCTAGAATTTTCCTTGCTGTTCTATCGATAGTGATGTTGATTACAGTACACCAACCCGTATTGGTGATGCCTTTTCAAGCATTACGGCCGCGGGTGCGGTATTCATTATTTGAACACAGTTCCAAACACCTGTCCTTCATAACACGTATTTGAGAGAATCTTGGCAACACCTTCCAGAAGCGCTGATGCAACGACTTTCTCAGATAATTTCCTAGGACTGAGGAGAATCGAGACATATAGCAAGTGGGTCTGTAGGTAAATCATAATTTTTATGGCGTTGTACAAATATAAAAGATAACTGCACTGTTTGCGTAAAATATGTATATATTGCAGTGTAATGTTACTGTGGCTTATGTTGAGGCATGAACAGAGAAAATGAGTGTGTGTCCTAGCGGGGGACGTAAAGATTAAGGACATTGATAACCACGAGAGATTTTTCATGTGGAACATTATGTGCGCTGAGATTCGTTGCAGAGGAAACTTTACCTGTACGTCGATCGGTGTCAGACTGCAGCAGCAATCGTAATATTTAATTGTAGTTAGATTGTTAAATATTCTTGTGAGTCTTGTATGTATTTTATGATCGGTAGACAACTTTTGCCGGGTTTAACTGTCAGTGCAATGTAACAATCTGTACAAAATAATTTTGCCTCTGAAAGTTTTGTCTGCATATAACAACGGCCGATGGTGCTCCCAGACCGGCAATTTAACGGGTAAATTCACTGACGGACAGGTTGTCCTGAAGCATTGCAACATCTCTAGGCGGTGGACCGAATCACATCTACGTGTCATCAAACCAGCAACGGTACCTAGGTGAACACGTATGTTGATAGGAATATCTCAAATGTAAAGTATGAAAGAAATGTCAGCGCCTCATCCTTGCATAGCCTGAACTGTCGTGGAGTAGCTTTGCTGGGAGCGCCAGTGCACCCGGACTCCGGTGTCAGAGTCAGGAGTCGGTCGGCAGGAGGTGATTTTAATTATTAGCAATCTTTTGTTTAAACTATATTCCATCTAAACATATAATTTGCTAGCCACCAAGCGGTGTATGGCGGAGGGCGCTATTCGCATGAAAGCTATATTTCCCTCTTTCTGTTAAATTTGCTGTTCGTGCAAGGGAAAAACGACTGTCTGAACGCCTCAGTACGAGCTCCAATT
The DNA here is from genome assembly GCF_023897955.1 of Schistocerca gregaria. Lineage (NCBI taxonomy): Eukaryota > Metazoa > Arthropoda > Insecta > Orthoptera > Acrididae > Schistocerca > Schistocerca gregaria. The sequence goes on from NC_064931.1 coordinate 379,507,525, forward strand.
TTCCTTATCTTTGAATGGAGATCATTGCGCCATATGAAAGTTGGCGGTAATAATATGTGTTCTACATCCTTGGTGAAGATAGGATTTGGAATTTAGTGAGCAGCACCTTGCGTTCAGCATGTCATCTCTCTGCAAGTGTGTCCCACTTCAAACTTTCAATGACAGTTGTAACGCTCTCGAGATGGTTAAATGTACCAATCATGGATCTTGCAGTTCTTCTCTGAACCTTCTCAATCTCTTTAATCAGACACAACTGGTAAGGGCTCCCATACAGACGAACAATACTCTATGACCAATAGGATGTTCAGGCCCTCAGTCCGGAACCGCGCGACTACTACGGTCGCAGGTTGGAATCCTGCCTCGGGAATGGATGTGTGTGATGTCCTTAGGTTAGTTAGGTTTAATTAGTTCTAAGTTCTAGGGGACTCATGACCACAGATGTTAAGTCCCATTGTGCTCAGAGCCATTTTGAACCAATAGGATGCCGTTAATTAAAAAAAACTAAGCCATACGTATGAAGAATATCGATTTAACTAATTTGCATAAATTTTTTATATCATCGTGGTATTAGTGGTAAAATAGTTACGGGTAGGCTGCGTGTGACTGGGTGACATGGAGCAGAACAGCAGGTTAAGTGCGGAACACTAAGTTAATTTTAATAATTTTTATGTGAAACGCAGTACAATAGTTTAAGGGGGTGGGGGTGACATGGAAAACCACTTAAAAGAACAATAGGTTAAGTGCCGACAAAGGGCCAAACATTAGGTTAAGACACCGAGAGTACAGTGCCGATCATTAGTGTATGCAACATGTTTGCCCCATGTAATTGCTTCTTGCAAGACCTTGATGATTCCAAATGCCAGAGAATGGTGAGTAAGAGATATCCAATTACCACAAACTGAATTTTTTATAAATAAACAATATACCCTTTCCATATATTCCATACTATGTCTGAATTGTTGACACAATATTCAATACAGAGCAATCGAATACCCTCCTTTTTCCTGCCAATTCCTAGGAGAAGATGGTGGTCAGATGACTTAGGTTAGTGGAGGTGCCCTTTTTTATGTAGACCGCATGGAGCAGTATGCTCCTACATCTGTGTCCAGTATCAGAGTGTCTTCGCAGGATGGCACTCTGTAGTCACCAAGGTGACACCTTTTCATTTTTTCCTCGTCATGATGCCTCTCGAATGGAAAATTTGTGGCCTTCAATCTGACAAAGAGGATTTACGGCTGCTTTTAGAAACTCAGTGTCCACTCACACTCTGCCTTCTGCCTCACGAGCGCTTTGAGCTTTCACGTTTTTTCCTGGTCAGTTTTGACCATCCTCCAAAGGTCAGCATTCCATCTCATGGGGGAGTCATGCTGTTCATATGGGATGACATTCATAGTCGACCCATCTCCCTGACTACCGATCTTCAAGCTGTTGCAGTTCGCATTTTACTTCCTCATTTGACTTTTTCCCTTTGTACCAATTACTTCCTTCCATCATTCGATGTCACCAGGGCCAACTTCCTCCAGCTTGTTGGTCAGATAGCTCACCCATTTCTGATGCTCGGTGACTTTAATGCACACCATCCCATTTAGGGTTCAACAAGAACCTGTCTGAGAGGTACTCTCTTCGCTGGCCCTTTAATCAATTTAACATTTTAACACAGGAGCACCCATGTTTCTTTCAGACTGCTGATTCACCTATTTCCATTTGGACCTATCCTCCTGCACTGCCCATCTTGCCCAACATCTCGAGTGGTCTGATCTTACTGACACCTACTCAAGTGACGATTTCCCATTATAACAACACAGCCCGACCCGTGGGTTAACTGAAATGACTGATACCAACTGTTTTTTGATATGTAACTGTGTAGTTATTGGACAATTCAGTGCCCTAGGGATTTGTATGTGTACCTATGTGTATTTATATATTAGTCTGTCGCATTTACTAGTGATATTCTGTATTCGTTGTGAAAAGACTTTTATTGTCGTCATTGTTGTCATTAACGGAATTACATAATAAATGCCAAATTAAATGATTCATCAGCAGGGTGAGCTAAGAAATGTAAAGTAACGGATAATAAGATACTGTAGAAGTATTGGTATAAGTGGTCAGAGCCACTAATTACGATCATTTGGAACAAGAAATGTATTAGTATAGAAAAGGCTTCATTATCTTGAGAAACAGCTTTTTAAGTGATTACCAAGCAATGTATTCGTACTTGTTATTCATTTTATATCCTATTTTGAAATTAATGTACTTTGTAAACACATTTTGATTAACTCTCCAATTGTTTGCATCACACAATGTTCAGATTTTTCGTATTTCAGGGCGTATTTGTAACTTCCTTGTATACAGTCTGATAGAAAGCAGAATTTGTGATGTCATTAAATGTTAGTATCTGAAACCGAATTGTAATTAATTAAATAACTCAAAATTCACAAAAGACATTATTGTAATTAGAACCATATCGATTTTTAATATTTAAACCTAGTGATGACACTACAAAAATTACGTCAATTAATATTGTTAATTTTTCCTTATTCGGATGTAATGTCTGTTCGCAAACATTTTGTACATTTTAATTGTAACTTTGAAATTCTTCAGAATTAATAATGCAATATTTTGTGAGTGATTGTTAAAATTCTATATAAGCAGAGATGATGCGAGGTCAGAGTCAGTCAGTTGTTTGTGATGATTTTCGGCTGGAGAGTCTGTACAAGTGACGCCTGTAAATAAATAATGTGAAGTGTGAAGAATTCTCCGATTTCTTCATCTAAAAATGAACCCCCAAAAGTTAAGTTTATAAATATAAAGCTGCTCGACGAACAAGTAGCTTTATAAGTGGTGGAGGAGCTGGGATTTGATGATTGAAATCGGAACTGTTTTTAAAAAGTAATTGTTTCAGGTGACCGCAAGACGAATACTAAACATAAATAGTGAAGAAATTTTTGTGTTTATGGACGCACAGAACGAGTGGATGTTGCTGCATGAGAAGAGTTGGTGTGGATAAGAAATACAAAGAAAATCATCACCTGCATGGGGGGATCGTAAATCATAACAACTGATCTGATGATAATGGACCAAATTCTCGGACTGCACCGCTGGAATTCAGATGAGTAACAGTTTTTTTAATTAATTTGTGTTTTTTTTTGTTTTTGTGAGGAAAAGATTTTACTATGGCTGATAAAAAGTGTGTAGGCGGTGAATCAATTGAAAAAACTTCGGACCTAGGATCGAGTATCAGTGAACTAAGTGTAGATCGAGGTTTTGGTGGAGAGGGTTCCAGTGAAAATGTCGCCACAAGTACTCCAATGGCACAGGGAAGAGTAGGCGGAGACGATCTGTTAATGTTATTAATGCAACATATGAAAGAAGCGAAGAAACAGATGGGACAGATTAGGCAGGATACTAGTAAGATAAGGGAAATCCAGGATGGTTTGGCAGCACTAAAAATGACTGTCGAGACAGGGCAGGGTGAACTCAATACTCGTGTAGGAGCAGTGGAAGAACGGGTTGATGTATTAGAAACTAATTTCACACAAGAGTTGTCCAAAAATGAGGAAAGGTTCAAAAAACTAGATAAGCATGTAGAAGTAGAAAATTCAAAACTGAAAGTAGAGGTTGTTCAGACTAGGAGAATCTTAGAAGAAAAGCTTGAATCCAATAAAAAGAATTCAGAGTTAAAATTTGCAGAAATTTCCAATCAAATAAGTAATGTAGATCTAAAGTGTGATGAAAAAATAGATTTGTGTAAAAATAATGTTGTAGGTTTAAGTAATAAAGTTGTAGAGTTACAAGAAGGTGTAGCCCAAAGAAATTTTGTTAGCAATTTTAATTGTGTATGGGGTGGCATACCTTTAAAATGCTTTCCAGGAGATGGGAAATTGCATCCAGTTGATTTTTTACAGCATTGTCAGGATAATTTTAGTAATGACATGACAGATAATGTAAAAATTAAATTTGTTAAACGATTTTTGGATGGAGAAGCAATCTCGTGGGCAAATCAGAATGTTAATTCTACCATGTCATATAATGAATTTGAAAGAAAGTTTTTAAATAAGTTCTGGTCAGATTCTGAGCAAGCTAGGATTAAAAGTGAGTTTTTGAATGGTCGAATGTATAGGGAAAGTGATGGTAGCTTGAAGTGTTTTTGTGAAAGTCAGTTGAGGAAATTAGTACACCTCGACAAACCTTTTGATGAACTAATACAAATAGATGCATTAAAAAGAAGACTACCAAAAAGAGTACAGTGGGAGTTGATTTATGGACCAGATGATTCTGTAGATCAGTTCTTGAGGTATGTAGATAAGTTGGATAGAGCTTTTGAGAGAAATGAGATGTTAAACAATGGCAGATTTGGCAATCAACCAACTGGGGGGTGGAACCAAAGCAGGAATCAAGGCAGGAGTAATAATAGTGATAACAGATGGATCAACCATAGTAATGGGGATGGAAACAGAGGGCACAATAGCAGGGAGAGACCTTGGGAAAATAATAACAGACAATTTGATAATCACCAATCAGGACGAGGCAATTTAAACTGACAGATGCCTCATTGGGAGCCTGTCAGTTTGGGGCAAGAAATGTGTACCGAAATCAGGCTAAACACCACTGGTCTAGAGACACCGAAAATAATTACAGAAGACAGAATAATCGAAGATGTTGGAGTGGAAGTGACAGTACTAATGTAAGACGAGTGCATCAAATTGGCAAATTGCAGTTTAACAGTAAACTCTGGAAATGTATGAATGAAAGTGTTGTAGATAGAAGTAATAGCATCTGTAAGAATGTTGAGGAAGTTCCGTTAGAGGAAGAAACTATTTCAAGTCTATATAATCAGTGTGGTAATGAAGTTTGCAAGGAAAATGTTGGTTCTGATAGTAATCTTGATGAGTTTGGATTAAGTAAATTAATGAAAGAAGAACCTATCCCTGTTAAGCACTTAAGTGATGATACCTGTACTAGTGTACATGTCAACAATTCTGATGGTCATAGTAAAGATGTTGTAGAAGTGTTCAGTGTTGGAGATGATAGCATATGTAGTAATATTGATAGTGAAAGTGTTGGAAGTAATGATGAATGTGAGGAAGAATTAGATGACATGGTGTATTTGGAGGTTAAAGAAGATTTAATTAGTAGTGAAGAAGATGATATCAGTAGTATTTGTGAAGAATATGAAGATCAGATTGTGCCAATGAAAACTGGGAAGGTATCATCAGATAAGGAACATGCAGAGAGCCATCATAATGTAGATGAGATGCTAGAAATGTTATGGGATACTTACAAGGATTATAGTGACAGTGACAGAATAAAAAGGGTCATCAAGATTATTTGTGAAGAATTGCATTCCAACTGGCAAGGTAGAACCAATCAACAGGCTTACAGTGGGATCAGTTCCGGGAAAAACAGACAGTGTGTTAAGGACAGACGTGACATCAAGCAATCATCTGATATAGCATTAAGTAAAATTCAGACAAGTAAGAGAAATTGTACAGGCAAAAATGGTACAAATTACTTGGACTTTAGAGATATTGAAGAAGATCTGTTGGATGAAAATGAGGACAGTAAGAAGGAAAAAGTTTTAGGTTGCCCGTATATACGTATAAAAGTTGCAAATTATGAAGGACTTTGCCTCTTAGACACGGGTAGTCCTGTCTGTGCTATTTCTGAAAAATTTAGAGACCAGATAAGACATAGTGATGACTTTGAAGAATATCCTGTTATTGGAATCAAAATTAAGGGAGCAACTGGTAGGCACAGCAAAGTTGTAAACAGGCAAGCCTTAATATCTTTCACTATTAATGATGTACAGTATAACCAAGGATGCTTTGTAGTACCTGATCTCAGTGAGAATATTTTGTTTGGAATGAATTGGATACAAGGAGTAAATGCAGATTTTGACTGGAATAACAAAAAGTTAAAGCTCACCAAGCCAAAGGCAGATGGAACACATGTGACTGAACTAATTATCCAAAATTGCCTAGAGAATAATTTTCAGATTAGAAGAGTGATTTGTACAGATGAGAAGATCGACATTAACAAGGAAGACAATGAAGAAGACTGCAGTGAAGACAAGTATGCTGAATTAGTGGCCACCAAACTAAAAGAAGCTGGTAATTTAAATGAAGAACAGACAGATCAACTAGGCAGTTTGTTGTGGGAATACAAAGATGTGTTTAGTGAGAAACCTGGGAAAGTGAAGAACTATGAATGTAGACTTAAACTAAAACCTCACGAACCATTTTTCATCAAACCCTATGGAGTACCCATTTCAAAAAGAAAAGCTGTGGAGGAAGAACTACAAAAGATGGAAGAGTGGAGAGTAATTGAAAGATGTAATAGTGCATACAATAACCCGTTGGTGGTGGTTTCCAAACGTGATGGTGGAGTAAGACTTGTGCTCGATTCAAGACATTTAAACAAATACCTTGAGAGGGAAACTGATCACCCTGAAAATATAGATGAGTTATTACATAAGTTTGAACATATGAAGTACATGTCTAGCTTAGACTTAACAGCTGGTTTCCATCAGATACCATTAGAGATTCAGTCTAGAAAATATACTGCGTTTTTATATAGAGGAAGATGTTATTGCTATTGTGTTGTACCATTTGGCCTTAATGTATCAATTGCAGAATTTATTCGAGCATTGGATTTTGTTCTAGGAAAAGAACTGTTAAGAAAACTAATCCTTTATGTTGATGACATACTTGTAACAGGAAAAAGTTGGGAAGAACATATACATTTGTTGGGTGAAGTGTGTTACAAATTAAGACAGGGAGGCATGTCATTAAAACTAGAGAAGTGCAAATTCGGAGTTAAACAGCTCAAATTTTTAGGCCATACCATATCAGAAGAAGGAATCTTACCTGATGAAGAAAAACTTGAAGCCATTGCAAAATTTCCTGCACCCAAGACTAAGAAACAACTTAAATCATTCTATGGAATTTGTGGCTACTACCGGAAGTTTGTCAGCAATCAAGCTTTAAATGTACCGTGTTTGAACAACTTGTTGAAGAAGAAGAACACCATTTGGGTATGGGACAAGGATTGTCAGGAAGCATTCGACAACATCAAGAAACAGATGTGCAACAGTAAAATGTTATACAGACCTGACCTTACAGAACCATTTTGTATCATGACCGACAGCAGTGACTATGGACTGGGAGCTCATTTGTTCCAAGAAAAGATTGTAGATGGTGTGACGGAGCACAGGTCAATAGCTTTTGCCAGTAGAACTTTACAGAAACATGAGAAGTCATACACTGTCACCGAAAAAGAATTGTTAGCAGTCTATTGGGCTTTCATCAAGTTCAAGAATTACCTATTAGGACATCAAGTGGTAGTATACACAGACCATAAGGCTTTGATCTACATACAAGAGTGTACTTTGCATCACAGCAGGATAACCAGGTGGGCACTATTCCTCCAGCAGTTCGACTATACAGTAAAATATATAAAAGGTGAAGAAAATCAAATCGCAGATGCTCTATCAAGGTTGCCAATGGGAGGAGAAGGTGAAAATAACAGTGATGAGTGTGAAAGGGAGTTTCGGATTATGTATCTAAAAGGGGTGAAAGATGAGAATGAAATCAGGAAAATTTGTAATGACATCCGTAGATATCAAAACCATGATTCCAACTGGAAGTTAGTTAAAAGTTATCTAGGTAAAAGAGGATATGAGAAAGTAGAGCAGTATTATAAAGTGCATAAGGGTATACTATTCAGAAGATACAGTGCAGACAGTGACACTTGGAGATTGTGTTGGCCAGAACAGTATATTGAAGTGTTGATAAAGTATGTACATGAAAGTTTCAGGCATTGTGGGACACTGAAATGTATCCAAAAGATTCAAGAAAATGTGTACTTCTACAACATTGCTAGGAGAGTGAGAAAGCAAATATCTACATGTGACAGGTGTCAGAGAGTAAAAGTTAGCAATCAAACTTGCAGAGGATATATGCAAAACATCTTGCCAAAGGAACAACTACAACTTGTAGCAGTTGACCTTTATGGATCATTGCCTAAGGCTAAAGGAGGATTTTGTTACATATTTGTCATGGTGGATCTTTTTTCAAAATTCATTAAACTATATCCATTGAAGAAAGCAACAAGTAAGAACATCATTTTGAAAATTAGAAGAGACTATTTCACAAAGGTGGGAAAACCAAAGAGCATGCTCTCTGACAATGGAGCACAATTTACTTCTAAAATTTGGAAAACATTTGTGGAGGATGAGAACATAAACCATATTCTGATCTCTGCGTATCACCCGTCCAGCAATCCGGCTGAACGTTACATGAGAGAAATAGGGAGATTATTTAGAACTTATTGCAACAAAAATCATGTGAGTTGGATAGAGTACGTAGACAGCTTTGAAGATATACTGAACAGCTTACAACATTCGTCTACTGGGTTCTGCCCATATGAAATACTGTATCATAAGAAACCGCCAAATCTGATCAACGAATTAATTGAATTCCCAGCATGTAAAGCTATGAGTCCACAGGAAAGAGAAGAAATAGTCAAGAAAGTAATGGAACAACAGGGGAAACTAAGAAAAAACAAACATGACAAGAAGTTGAAACCTACAAATTTTAAAATTGATGATCTGGTCCTGGTGAAAACACATGAAAAATCCAAAGCGATAAGCAATGAATTAAAGAAATTCTTTGACATCTATATTGGCCCATTCAAAATTCAGTCTATGCCACACCCAAATGCATATAGATTAGTGTACCCAAAGTCAGGAAGACTATTTGGTTTACGTAACATAACTGAACTGAAACCTTATAAACAAGTGTCAAATACCAAGAAAAAATAAGATAATGTAAAAGCCCTGAGGAGGATACATCCTGTATCAAGTGCGTGCCGAGCACTAGGTCTCCGAGCTATGTAGCATTCTATTTTCTTCTTTTCGTTTTCGGATGCTACATCTTTTACTCATCTATAAACCTATAACGAAGTTATCTCTCACTGAAAATACTAGCCATTCTTTTAGTATAAGTTTTTTTGTATGTCATATGATTATTGAGTGACATTGTTTGAAAATAAATAAATAAATTTAACTGTGTATAAAATTTGAATCCTCCCTTGACTAATGACTAATAATTCTTTAAGCATTTCAGGCAATAGTTATTACTATAATTCCTGATTAATATGTGGTGTAAAACTTTTCCAGATCCATATGTGTGTGTACTCTATGTTATGTAATATTGTAAATAAATTACTGTTAGCATTTTCATTACAGAATAGAATCCAAGGGGATATAAGATAATGGAGGTCATTGTGGTTATGGTCTGTAGAGTATGTATTTGATTTGTGGGTGGTTCTTTGAAGATTATAGGCTTGGTCATGATTTTATTAGTTTGCCAATGAGATATACAAATGGACAATGTTAAGGATGTACACGTGTTACTAAATGGACAAGTTGTACTGTGAAAAATGAGTAAGTTTGTCATTACAAGGTGGTGTGCTAATGAACAATCAGTGAGTTTGTGTTTGATATGATAAAGAGCTAAAGGATATCTGGGACATTTAATATGCTGTATAGTGTATTATGCTGAAATATTAATCAAAAAGAAAGGATACATAAATAATTCATTTTTGTTCATTAACTTTAAGTTGTATATAGCTAAATCCTTACAGTTTAGAGATGCTTAATTTTGTGTGATTTTGTCTATAAATATACTAATAGTGTAGGATAGTATGTTAATGATTTTGATACATTTATACCTGATGTGACCTTAATTGTAACCTGCACGAGTACCTTGCGAAATGAGTTCATCCCTGTTCCTACCTAGAGAACTGTATCAAAGATCCTTACCTGACCTGAAAAAAAAATAAAAATTAAGAAACTGAAAAACTAATAGTGGACTGTGCTATTGCAGTGTAGAGACTGCCAGAAGCAGAGGGGCTGCAGACACAAGATGGACAGCGCATTGGGACGGATGATTGTGAGCTGCCAATTCATTAAGATATGCAACATGCACCAGTGACTGGAGTAACAGCTAAGAAAAAAGAAATTCTATTTTGGAGGGTATTTAGCAGCCATTCATACAAGTTACACTTGTAAGAGTGGCTGGGGGGGTGTATAACAATACAGACCGACCCATGGGTTAACTGAAATGACTGATACCAACTGTTTTTTGATATGTAACTGTGTAGTTATTGGACAATTCAGTGCCCTAGGGATTTGTATGTGTACCTATGTGTATTTATATATTAGTCTGTCGCATTTACTAGTAATATTCTGTATTCGTTGTGAAAAGACTTTTATTGTCGTCATTGTTGTCATTAACGGAATTACATAATAAATGCCAAATTAAATGATTCATCAGCAGGGTGAGCTAAGAAATGTAAAGTAACGGATAATAAGATACTGTAGAAGTATTGGTATAAGTGGTCAGAGCCACTAATTACGATCATTTGGAACAAGAAATGTATTAGTATAGAAAAGGCTTCATTATCTTGAGAAACAGCTTTTTAAGTGATTACCAAGCAATGTATTCGTACTTGTTATTCATTTTATATCCTATTTTGAAATTAATGTACTTTGTAAACACATTTTGATTAACTCTCCAATTGTTTGCATCACACAATGTTCAGATTTTTCGTATTTCAGGGCGTATTTGTAACTTCCTTGTATACAGTCTGATAGAAAGCAGAATTTGTGATGTCATTAAATGTTAGTATCTGAAACCGAATTGTAATTAATTAAATAACTCAAAATTCACAAAAGACATTATTGTAATTAGAACCATATCGATTTTTAATATTTAAACCTAGTGATGACACTACAAAAATTACGTCAATTAATATTGTTAATTTTTCCTTATTCGGATGTAATGTCTGTTCGCAAACATTTTGTACATTTTAATTGTAACTTTGAAATTCTTCAGAATTAATAATGCAATATTTTGTGAGTGATTGTTAAAATTCTATATAAGCAGAGATGATGCGAGGTCAGAGTCAGTCAGTTGTTTGTGATGATTTTCGGCTGGAGAGTCTGTACAAGTGACGCCTGTAAATAAATAATGTGAAGTGTGAAGAATTCTCCGATTTCTTCATCTAAAAATGAACCCCCAAAAGTTAAGTTTATAAATATAAAGCTGCTCGACGAACAAGTAGCTTTATACCATGTGCTATCCGTTTGCTGACTCCTACCCCACCTACGTGCACATTCAAATGGCAGATTACTAGGCCTGACTGGAGGATATAGCTGATAATGGTGATGATGATGATGAGGTCCCATGCTCTGAGCATAGGGAACGATGCGGTAGACCCACACCGCCGACTAGGCAAGGTCCTAGCGGAGGTGGTTTGCCATTGCCTTCCTTGGACCAAAATGCTGATGAATGATGATGAAGAAGACAACACAACAACACCCAGTCATCTTGAGGCAGGGAAAATCCCTGACCCCACTGGGAATCGAACCCAGAACCGTGTGCACGGGAAGCAAGTATGCTATCACAAGACAACGAGCTGTGGACATATAACTGAGAAGAGGGTATGTATTATTGTCGAAAATAAAAAGGTTCAAGCTTGTTTTGCATGGTCAATCCTGGCTTGGGAGAGAAATTACATTAAAAATCCGCAGCACACATATCAGTATGATAGATACCTTGACATTCATAAGTGTTATAACTTTGATGGTACTGAGGTCTCGATCAAGACCCAGAATATGCCTATATTTGATGTGCACTATACCGGAATATTGGTTCATATTTATGTCCTGTAGAACAAAAGCAAGACAGATGAGCAGGACAAGTATATGGTTACCAGCCCCTCTCCATTTCTCAAAATTTGCTGGCGAGCATAAGGTGCATGTAAACACGCTCTTATTCTGCTATGAGAATAATAAGAAAATAGACAATTATCCCTGTGTTTGGATCAAAGATATGTCCTGACTCCTTTTTGGCCATCTGAGCAAGCATAATGATTAAGAGTACATTTGCTTAAGATAGCTCAGTGCCTTTTCCTCAGACAAGTTATTGGCAATACATCTAGTAGATTGCACTTCCAAGCACGTGGGAAGTGTTATTATGGCTACTGAGGAACAGAAATTCACAAAGTTTGAAAATGCTCACCATCAGGAGCAATGCCTGTGTGTAGTGTATGCCGACTTCGAATGCCTCTTTGCTCCTGTGACCCACTGTGAAGGTGACCATATGGCCTCACATATCACCTTTACAGAAAAACGTATACAAGGATTGTCTGTAAAGTAAAGTCTCCAACGAGCTCCCGTCAAGACGGAGCGAGCTAGCTTAAATCTGACAACAGCGTCATGTTCTTCGCTTCCCACACCACTATTCTTGCCAGTCCCCACCTCTCTGCGACGCTCATTGTTGGTGTAGCCGTCGTTAACGATGGAAGGGAAAATCGACGCTCCCACTAAGTGTGAATTGCAGTCTTTGATTAGATTTCTGTGGTTTACGGGGTCAAACCCTATTAAAGTCCATCCCCAGTTGACCAATGTGTACGGAGAAAAGCGTATGGACGTAGATAATGTGCGCAGGTGGTGTGTGGAGTTCCCAGATAGCCATACAAACATTCACGACGAGACCGGCTTCGAGCGTCCATGAGTTTCAGACGAGACAGTGACGGAAGTCGAACAAGTTTTGCTTGCGGGTCAGCGTCTGACTGTGAAGGGGACGTGACTAAGACTACTGTGGACAAGATTTTGACGGACATTTTGAAGTATCACAAGGTGTGCGCCAGGTGAGTGCCGCAGATACTCACTGATGAACACAAAAATAAGAGTATCAAAAGTGCCAGCAAGTTTCTGCGCCATTGCTGGGAAGAGGATGTGGAATTTTTTGATTTAGTTGTAAATGGGGGCGGGACCTGGGCCCACTACTTCACGCCAGAGACCAAGGAACAATCAAAAGAATGGCGGCATTACAGTTCTCCAAATGGCAAGAAGTTCAAGCAAATGCCGTCAGCAGGGAAGGTAATGGCTCCTAATGGCTCCAGTGTTCTGGGATAGGAAGGTCGATTACCTAGAAAGAGGCACAACAATCAATGCGGCAAGGTGCTGTGAGAAACTAAAAAGGCTATGCCATACTATACAGGACAAAAGGAAGGGTAGGATGACACAGGGAGCTTGTTTGGACCATGACAATGCGTGCCCTCAACTCGCCAGCAACAACACAGATCTCATGGCCAAATTCGGGTGGAAAGTCATTGACCATCCTCCATTCAGCCCCGATTTGTTCCCCAATTTGAAACAACACTGGAGCATGGAGGGGGGGGGGGGGATGCAATTCTGAAGCGATGAAGAGCTGAAGGCAGCTGTCCATTCCTTCCTGCACGAATCGGCAGGAGAGTGGTACCACTTGGGTATGAAACAACTTCTGGAGCGTCTCCAGAAATGCCTCCATCATGACGGGGATTACGTTGAAAATCAACTAAAAATCCAAGCTTTCAGAATCTGTTCTTGGTTTTGCAATAAAATGATGTCAAGTATGTGAAAAGTCGCTGGAAGCCTTAATTTACGCACAACCCTCGCACCATTTGTGGCAGCGTACTCAATTGCATCATACTATGATTTAAGACTTAACTGTTACAAATCTTATGTCGGGGTTAATCTTGCGGTTTGGCTGCTCACGTAGGTCAGAATACTTTCATGGGAGCTTGATTACCTTTACAGTGACAACATTCCCATAACCAGATCGAAGGAGATTTGTACAATAACGCGGTTGACGTGTCATATTTGTGGGCTGCCATTAGACAGAAAAATGCAGACTCCCCCTGGGAACCACTACCATCTTACCAGGAAGTTCAGTGATGCAACTCACAATACGTGCAGTTTGAAGTACCAGCTAGCAAGGCACATACCCATTTTCTTCCATAATTTAAGCGTGTATGACTCTCACCTTCTTGCTGAGTATTTGGCTGATTTCGGCGTGGAGAAAGATCAGGTCAGTGTCCTACCCAAGAGCGTTCAGAAATATATATCATACTCCAAACGAATGACGCCAAGAATTACGCTCAGCTACGTTTTACGCAGACACCATACCAGATACTCGTTGAAATTCTACCTCGAGAGGATATGCATATCACTCTAGCTGCATTTCCCAACGAGGGAAAAGTGCAACTTGTGGCTAGAAAGGGGGTTTTTCCCTTATGAGTGTCTGGATAGTATGGCAAAACTCAGCAAAACCAGGCTACTCGACTTGACTTCATTCTATAGCAACCTTAACAGGCCATGCCATAACGGATGCAGAGTATGAGCATGCCCTGAATGTCTGACGGGAATTCAATATCACCACTTTAGGAGAGTCTGTTTGCTTGTGGACGTTTTCGAGAAATGCAAGAGTCTATGCATGGCCACATATCCTCTAGATCTCGTCTTTTGTTACACAGCACCTGGTTTGTTTTAGGACGCAATGCTCAAGGAAATGAAGTGCCACATTGAATTATTGACCGACGCTGACATGCTTCTTTTCTTCGAGAAAGGGGTCCGTGGGAGACTTTGCCAGTGTGTCTATAGACACTCCAAGGCATATAACCTACGGATTTGTGACAGGTTCAACACATTCCTTGATTCAGGTTACATCACGTGCTTCGACGTAAATTTCATTTTGGGCTGGCCATGCAGGAATCACTGCTGATAGGCGAATTTCGATGGGTGTCCAAAGATTAATGCAAGAGGGGTGTGGCAGCTGATTCTGATGTAGGATATGTGGTGGAAGCAGAGTTCACATATCCTATACTTCGCATGACGAGCAAGCTGTGTCACAGGGTGAGGATGCAGATCGTTAGTATCACTTGGGCTGTCTCCTTCGAGCAGTCCCCCTGGTTGTAGCAGTATATTGATTTGAATACCAGACAGAGAGCTTCTACGACGTGTGAATTCGACAAAGAGTTTTATAAATCAATAAATAATTCAATTTTCTGCAAAACAATGAGGAATTTGAGGGAACGACGTGAAATTTTGATTAGAACCGAATGGGATCCGTGTATGGCGAGAAAATCGGTTGTCAGACAAAATTTTAAGCTGGTCACTATGTTCAATTGGAGCTTTATTGCTGTGGAGAGGCGAAGACTGCAATACAGTTTATAAAGCCCATTTATGTGGGGATGTGCATACCACCCCCTCTCCAAATTCCACATGTACTGCTTTCATTATGAGTTTGCAAAAACTTATTTCACAGATCTTAAATTATTTTGTATGGATACGGATAGCCTCATCTTTTGAGTGAAAAACTGTGATCCATATAAAGTAATGAGGTATCATGGTAATGAATTTGACAAGTCCTAAAACACAGGCGATAATCCTCACAGTATTGTTACATAGAACAAGACGGTTATCGGCATTATGAAATAGGAGGCAAACGCTTTGCTGTTTGTCGAGCTTGCAGATCTGTGACTAAAAATGTATGCATATTGCATATTGGAAGGTGGCATCTAGAGGTGGGCTAATGGTGTGCATCATATGCTCTCTATCAAAGACAGTTTGCTGTGCTTGTATAGTGGTGTTCGTGGTGCTGTACTGCAGCTGTTGTCTGTGGTACAGCAAACTATTATTTGATTGAGAGGACACGAGGTGTGCACTGTGCCATAGTCCAAAATCGGCCTGTCGCTTCCTTATGATAAAAGAGACATTCGTGATGAAGGGATTGAAATTCTCCCACACTCACACTACTCACTTGTAGTGAGAGACGGTATGCGGAACTCTGACTGAATGAGAGGGAGGGAATAAATGACAGAGAGAGTGCGTGTGTCTGCAGAGTAGTCGACGCTTATATCATAGTGTATGTAATTGTGTGTGCATGTGTGTGTGTGTGCATGTGTGTATGGTGTAAATATTTATTTATTTATTTATGTGTACTATGTACACATCTATATATACACACACACACACAGACCTCGAGTGAAAAAAAAAAGTATCTCTGAATTGAAATAGCAGAGTCAAACTGTGTCTCAAGAACTGAACTGTACCTCAAGACCTGAACCTTATGTTTAGAACTGAGCTGTATCTCAAAAACCAAATTGTATCTATGTGGATCGAATAAGTGAGAAAAATCGTTACCATACGTCGTTACGTTTTTATTTACAAAAGAAACTTATCCCGTGTTTCATTGTGCATATAAAGACTGTGCATGACACAAATGACATTAGTTTTTGTGAAGATGAGTGCTATTAAGGAGGTAAAGTTTAAAATGGAATATAACAAAATATATAGAATGGTTGCGGGGATTGCACCTATCATACAGCATGAATTTCCTTATCAGAGCAGAAGGCACATGACCATGTCTACTTCCAAAGACGTATAGCAAATATGTCTATAATTATATCTCCTGTGTTTCAAGAAAACCACAGGTGTAGTAGCTGGGTAACACTGTATACTATTAAAGGGGGAACAGGGTGAAATTAGTAAAAAAGTACTCGCATATTATGAGGTAAAATTTCATTTATTTCTCATTCAACTTATAAGTAATTTTTCATTTTCATAAGCAGACATAGGAACGCCATTTCCACCCATCTTCTTCTTGAGTCGATGGAGAACGGAGCACCCGTTGAATTCCAGGCCTTGAATAGCAGCATCGATGCGATCTTCTCCTTCCACTTCATATAGATGATGGTACTCATATGGTGGAATAATCGAAGCGACGTCACCATATCCTTATAGGGTATCCCAGGATCATCCCAGAAATGTGTAAACCACTTTGCACTTTTCCGTGTTTCAGTGCACTTCACATCCTTGAAAAGCCTTGGTGACGCGATGTTTGCTGAGAAAGTCTCTATTAGTCCGGCATCTTTTATGATCGCTATGAATGCAACATCTTGAAGTATGAACTATGAAGTAAAGCTGTGAGGAGTGGGCGTGAGTCGTGCTTGGGTAGCTCAGTTGGTAGAGCACTTGCCTGCAAAATGCTAAGTTCCCGAGTTGAGTCTTGGTCCAGCACACAGTTTTAATCTGCCAGGAAGTTTCATATCAGCGCACACTCCGCTGTAGAGTGAAAATCTCATCACAGTGTATTATTTACTTGGAACTCAGCTCGTCCGTTCCTTCGAATTTCTCCCCCCCCCCCCTTTCATTTTGGTCAGTTCCAAATTAAAATGGAGACAATGTTGCAGAGAGGTTTCATTAAAGACAGAGGAAGAGCTACGAGGTGCCTAGAGATAGGCCACCCAGAGTGTTTCTCATCATTCTTAGCTGCTAGGTTCAACAAAGGAATAGCTCGTTGGGAAATAGAGGAGAGAGTACTAGATCTTTGAAACTTCGACTTTTTCCTGTGAATGTGAGAATACTTGGTGACTCCCATCAGCATCAAGAGTGAGGGAAGGGGGCAAATCATAATAAAATCTTACCAAATTTAAGCAAGTGTTTTTGCACCTTCTCTCTGCTGAAGGCTATATCCTATGCTGAGAAAGAGTATTTGTGTCATGTGGTGTAGGCAATGTCACAGGGTTCACAATATGTGCACATGTATAGGACGCTCACAAAGTTATGCATAGGTTGGTTTAGCAATGATACAGAAATTGAGAACTGTGCTGCAATGTCACTGGCTGTTAGAAGCAAAGTTTTTTACTTGCTAGCTTCGTTAACAACTTGTGGGGAGGGGGGAAGGCGACGTGTAGAATACCTGCAAGATGATGTACCCAGATATCGACTGGTAAGGCAGGGAGGCGAAAACTCTACTTTACTGGCAGCCATACTAGATCAGTCTCTCATGGCTACTCAAGACAACAGCGCAAGATAACAAACAACAACAAAGACTCTTCTCAGGGCCACAGAAGGAATATGAAAACTTTTGGACAAAGTATTAATATTATACAAATCAATGTAGAAGGATCGACAAAAACAAATGTGACTACTTCAGCATACTCACAAATGACGATGGCAGTGAGATTATAGACCTCCAGGAATCCCATCTAAATGGAGACAAAATAGCAAAGAAAAAGTTTTTATGTTACAAAATGATAGGATACCTGCAATCATCAACACTTGGGTTTGTGATGTACACCAAATTTTTGTACTGGCTAGGGTTGTTAACAACTTGTAGAGTGCGACATGTAGACCACTTCCAAGGTTATGTACCTCGGCGAACAGAGTGCTAAGGCAGGACAGCAAAAGTCTACATTACTGGTAGTCACACTAGTTCAGCCTCTTATGGTTCCTCAAGACAACAGCACAAGGAAACAAACCACAACAAAGGATCTTCTCAGAGCCAGACAAAGAATATTAATATTTTTGGTCGAAGTGTTAGTATTTTACAAATCAATGTAGAAGAATTGACAAAATACAAATGGGACTTCTTGAGAAAACTGGGAACACATTATGGCACTGTTACCGTAGGCCTCCAGGAATCCCATCTACACGAAGACAATATAGCAGACGGAAATCTTACAGGTTACAAAATGATAGGACACCTGCCATCATCTATATGTGGCAGTATCACGTATGATTTTTTTTTTTTTTTTTTTTTTTTTTTTGCTTGATAGGCTTGTTAACTTGTTAGGATCGACATGTAGACAACCTCCTAGATGGTGTACACCAGGCATGGTATTGCTAAGCCAGGATGACTTACAGCCTACACTACTGGCTGCCAAACTAGATCAATCTCTAATGGCTACTCAAGAAAACACAGCAAGAAAACAAACTACAATATAGCCTGTTT
Source organism: Schistocerca gregaria (assembly GCF_023897955.1). Classification (NCBI taxonomy): domain Eukaryota; kingdom Metazoa; phylum Arthropoda; class Insecta; order Orthoptera; family Acrididae; genus Schistocerca; species Schistocerca gregaria. The sequence continues at coordinate 379,526,151 of NC_064931.1, forward strand.
TCAGAGCAAGACATAGGGTATGAAGGATTTTGGGGAACGTTTAGTATTTTACATATCGATGTAAAAGGGTTGGCAAAAGAGAAATGTCACTACTTGAGCAAACTAGCCACTGACCATGGTACTGACACATATCATAGCATTCCATGAACCCCATCTGAACAAAGACAATATAGCAAAGGAAAAGGTTACAGGTTCCGAAATGATAGGATACTTACCATCATCAAAACATGGCTCTGTCATGTACATCTTTCTTTTTTTTTTTTTTTTTTGGTTAGGGTTGTTAGCAACTGGTTGGGTCCGATGTGTAGTGCACCTCCAAGATTACGTACCCCTGGCAATGGTCTGCTAAGGCAGGACGGCTACACTAATGGCAGCCATACTAGATCCATCTCTCTTGGCTCCTTAGGACATCAGTACAAGAAAACAAACTACAACAAAGATTCGTGTCAGAGCCACACAAAGGAAATGAAAAATTTTGGACAAGGTATTAGTATTATACAAATCAATGTAGAAGGATTGACAAAAGACAAATGGGACTACTTGAGAAAACTAGCCACAGACCATGGCAATGACATCATAGCACTCCAAGAATCCCATCTAAACAAGGACAATATAGCAAACGGAAAGTTAACAGATTACTAAATGATAGGATATTTGCCACCATCTATACATGGCTCTACCATGTAGCCAAAGTTTTCTTTTTTTTACTTGCTAGAGTCGATAATAACTTACGTTCTCCGATGTGTAGACCATATCTAAGATTATGTAAAACAGGCAACGGACTGCTAAGGGAGGACGGCGAAAAATCTACACTACCGACAGCCATAGTAGCTCAGTCCCTCATAGCTACTCAAGACAACAGCACAAGGAAACAAACTATAACAAAGGTTCTTCTGAGAGCCAGACAAGGAGTATGAAGAATTTCGGACAAAGTGGCACCGATATCACAGCTTTCCTGGAAGCCCATCTAAACGAAGACAATATAGCAAAAGGAAAGGTTACAGGTTACAAAATAACAGGATACTTGCCATCACCTACACATGGCTCTACCATGTACGCCAGTTCTTTTTTTGTTTTGTTTTTTTACTTACTTACTAGGGTTGTTAAAAATGTATGGCTTGCGAAGTGTAGATCACCTCCAAGATTATGTACCCTGGGCAAAGGACCGCTAAGGCTGGACTGCGAAAAGTCTACACTACCGGCAACCTTACTAGATCAGACTCTCATGGCTATTCAAGACAACAACTCAAGAAAACAAACTACAACAAAGGCTCTTCTCAGGGCCGGACAAAGAGTATGAATATTTTTAGAAAATATTATTAGTATTCTGAAATCAATGTAAAAGGATTGACAAAAGACAAATGTGACTACTTGAGCAAAGTTTTCACAGACCATGGTACTGATATCATAGACCACCAGGAATCCCATCTTAACGAAGACAATATAGCAAAGGGAAAAGTTACAGGTTACAAAATGATGGGATACTTGTCATCATCTACATGTACGCCAAAAACAGCGTTTCTGATATTAAAGGTGTGTGCTGCCAGGTGATCAGTGAAATAGAAGTGATAACCCTGTAGCTGAGTGGCTTAATTGTTGTCGCAGTCTACAAAGCACCAGTTGTCCCGTGGCCCACCCCATTCTTGCCATCTGTACCCCAGCCATGCATATATCTTGGTGATTTCAACAGCCACCACACAACCTGGGGTTACATAATCAGTGACATAAATGGAGAAAAATTAGTGGATTGGGCAGAAGGAGAAAAACTCTATCTCAGCTGTGATGCCAAAGAACCGAAAACCTTTCGCTCCTGTAGGTGGCACACTGACGCAAATTCTGACCTGTGTTTCTTCTCCACCGAAGAAACACACTCCCCTTGAGTCATACTAGGAAAGTTCTCCAACGGCTTCTTAAGAAGCCAACACCGGCCAACAATAACCAAAACTGTGATGGAGATACCCATAATAAATGTCATTAACAAGCCGAGACGGAATTTCAAGAAAGCTAACAGGGACCAATATACACGAGAAGTTGACAGCAACCTACGCTGGGTAGCCGCAAAAGCAGAATACTACAAAAGATTCGTGGGAGTCATAATTGGTGCTGCCAAACGTAATATACCTCGAGGGCTCAGGAAACAATACAGCCCTTGCTATGACGACACAATAGAAAACTTGCGTGCAGAATAGCAACAAATTGAAAACCCTGACACTGGTAAAATAATACTAGAACAGCTAAATGAAGCAAGAAAGCAGAAATGGGTGGACCTGACGTCTAGTTTAAATTTCACCCATTCAAGCGGAAAGGCATGGAGATTATTAAGAAAACTTGGCACTGCAAGCAACGTCCGCAATCAGCAACCGAAGATAACACCATCAGAACTGGCACTACACATAAAATCAAGAGCTGAGAAGGTTCCTCTAGACCCAGCCATGAAAGAAACATTAAAGAACGAACTGAATGAAGTCAACAGACACCTCGAAGATAACACCACACTATCAGACCCTATTTCTGAAATAGATATAAATGAGGCTTTCAAAACATTAAAAATGAGAAAAGCATTAGGACTGCCCAATATATCTTCAGGGTCCATGCTCTGTCATGGGGAAAGGTAGGTTCGACATGATATTAGGAGATATACCATGACTTTTGTCGCCTCAGTGTAATTACCAGCATAGTTATTTTGAAACGGACAGCACCATTTCTTACCTCATCCTTGTATTATTCAAGCTAGTATTCCTTCAAAGATACGCTCGATGATGGGACGTTAAACACTACATTTTGTTTCTTCCTTTGGATCTAATCCTGTGTTATGGGTAGGTCCGTATTTTGCCAAGACCTGTTCGACCTCTTTTACTTTATTATACTTTACAAGGCTAAGATTATTTCCTCCTTTTTTGTCAAATGTTCAAATGTGTGTGAAATGTTATGGGACTTAACTGCGAAGGTCATCAGTCCGTAAGCTTACACACTACTTAACCTAAATTATCCTAAGGACAAACACACACACCTATGCCCAAGGGAGGACTCGAACCTCCGCAAGGACCAGCCACAAAGTCCAGACTGCAGCGACTCAGACCGCTCGACTAATCCCCCTTCTTGTCTGTCCTAGTTGTTGTTCCTTCTTTTTTAGTCTTAGAATAGATACTTTTACTGTAACTTTTTTGCAGTGAAAAAAGGTACCTCACTGCACAAGTCACATGAATTATTTCTTGATACCGGTTTGTAAAAGTCTGCAACAGAGGCGTAAGGTGGGATGCTTTTTACTGTCGGATATTTTATTGTGTTATAGAAGGAATTTCACAGTTTCTAAAAGATTATTTCATATCGGATTATTATGGCGACTATCTGGGCTTCATAAACACAACTGTAGTTACAGTGTAGTGAATGTAAAAATAAATAGTAAACAAACACCTCTAACTGCGTAATGGCTATAATTACATGGAGCTCTGTTAGGTGGCAGTAGGCCTAAATCCAACAAATACTGCGCTGAAGCACGAAATAGGTGTTGTTAGCTTGCTGACTCAGTATTTTATGGTCTGGAACTTCTTACGTGTTGACGAATATTATACATGTCCAAACATGGCATTGTTGAACTTTTTTGTGCAGTATACTGGATTTCGGTGCCTGGAGGAGGCTGAATGGTTCGTTTCAGGAACTGTTTAATTCACTGGAGACTACGACGATGGGTGACACTCGCGAGCACGTCGGTTTCTATGTTGTAGCGACGGCTTGGGTGAGGATTGTGCCATAGCCTACTGTGTTACTGGACTAGTGGCTGGAGATTGGACTACAGTGTAGGTATGACATTTCTGGTCTCATTTTATTTCAAACCGGTATTTAGGATTATTAATTTGGCTTCTTTATCTTTGTTTGGGTTCACTGTTCGAAATAAGTTAAATACGGTCACAGCAAGACCAACATCTCTGACGAAAACCGGTGAGATACAAGAACTGAAATAACGTAATATACTTCTCGAAATAACTTACTACGTAAAAAAAGTGTTACGGAAATGTTTTCAAATATTACTCTTTTTAACTTATTTGTTTCCGTTTACTTCGGTTGTTATGTGACCCACGTAGTGTTCACTACAACGAGCGCCAAATTTTGTTTTGTATCTGCAACCTAACGTCTTAACAATTGAAAAACAAATGACTGACCCATAATTGTAGCATCATTTTTCTACGTAGAGGGAAATCTGGTAGGCTGATGCTTTCATAGCAGGTCAACAGCCATAATACAAACCGTAGGTTAATGACAGTGTCGCCAAACTGTAAGAATAATGGAGATGGACATTCGCTCTGACAAATACGTTCGACAAAACATACCGGGGTACGTTAGTTTTCTCAAATTATACTTACATTTAACTACTTAACCGTAACGGGAAAAACTAGCAAGAAAATAGTGATCAGTCATAATTTTGCTTACGGGAAAATAGTAGTTTCTCCAAACAACGTAGAAATTTTCATTTCATTTTTTACATTTATTTACTCATCACTCTTTTAGCAAAATGTTCCTACTATGTAACATAACGAAAGTATCTGAATCGTTTGGTGTCTTTAGAACAGAAATGATTCTGCAAATATACCGTGTAATATTATCATATTTCATACATGGAGTGCTTTCGTACATCCCTCCTTCGATACTTGAAGGAAGCTCCATCTGAGAAAAATTGCTTAGAATATTAAGGTTTCTTTAAAAGTTAACTATAATAGGCTGCGCTTCTTCACTACTTACGGGTACTGTGACGGAAAGAGTCTCAATGAGAATTGTTGATTCCTCCAATTAGAAAGGTGTAGTTGTAGTCAAGTCAACTGCTAATTACGTCTCGTGAACATTATTTAATTTTTGTAAAAATAACCGTTTCACTTACAAACGGGTGTGCTCTGATTACTTACGAGGTGCTCTGGGCTACTTTTGCTCAGTGTTACCACTGCTTCTTTCAAAATTTAAAAATTTATAAGTTAGCAATAGAAAGAATAGCTCATTTCTACACAGTGGCAGCATTTCTTATAAAATCAAACAATGTTCGTGTAGATTGTCAGAAGATCTCAAAGTACTGTAATTAGAACACATTGCAGCATCGGGTTCAGTTACGAGGGTTGCACTAGGTATCAAAATCTTCTGTTAGCTTTAGTGTTAAATCGAACTTTTTCAGTCTCAGTTTATATTACAGTACTGACCTATTTAAATAACTTCACAATGCTTAATGTTGTACACTTATAACATTAATTATAGTACTGAATAAATGGTTCATAGTATTGTGCCATTACAACACTGTGAGAAACCATAAGATACCTCCAAAATTTTCCTACCCAGTCCAGATTTATTATTTCCCTCACCATGTGACAGTAAACACCTGACACCGCTATACAGTAGCCAAAGAGCGATGTAACTAGAAAAATGAACGAGTAAAAATGTCCCACATATTTCCCAAATATTAAAGTACCACATTGACCACTTATAACCCCTGATTCGACTAACCCTTTGATCTACAGAAACTCATTCACGAACCAATGATGTGCTTCCCGTCTTGTCCACATGTTTTGAATTTTCATAGTTCTTACCACACTTACATTTATAGCTCTGTTGTATGACAAATATGAAGCAAGAGATAATATTGGTGCTGTTATTACATGTAACTGAAATGAACCTGTAGTAATTGGAAACTGAAAATCATTCTCCTTTAATGAAAACATTTCACATTTTAAATTTCTGAAGTTATGTTATATAAACCTACATAATTGATGCTCGCATGTACAAATGTGGTATAGTGTAATAATTGTTGTAAATGTGATGAGAATGAAACAGCCTCTGCCCTACATAGAAACACAGGCTATACTAAATGCTAAATATGGTTTTTTTAAAAAAGGACTTCTGTAGAATATACTTGCATTGTCAAAGATTACACATTGGAAAATGCTTCCTTCTTTTCCTTGTCCGTTTTTGAGGACTATTGTACCACCCTTGTGCGCTGCACTGTCTGATAACACAAACAACTTGTAATACAGAAAATACCTCTCTTATGCTGTGGGTCCATTTACTGAAAGTGTAGTAAATATTCTTTATACCTTAGTTTTTTTTTCTGACCACTTGTGTCATTTCCTTTTGTTCCTGTGAGTAGGAGATAACTTAGGTAGTTTGACAGAAAACGATAAATGTTTGCAATTTGTTTATATGAAGAGCATAGGACAATCAGTTCGTACAGTGCCAACTAACAAAACGAACATGTCATGTATTGGACATTAAAATAAATTTTTGAGGTGTTATCATATCTGATTTCATGAACTAAAAACTAATGTTCTGTGTTGATGTTATTTGAATTTCTACTTACAGTTTTATTATTTGCAGTGGCTTTGTGCAGAGCTTTGGGGAATCAGTCCGGCGCAGTCTTAAGGGAATTGAAATTATGGATAAGTTTCCTGGAGATGTCGGTACTTTACTTACAACAAACTTCCGAGTGTTCTGGTATTCTGAGACCAACGCTGGTCGAAATGTATGTGAGTATCTTGCTTTATAAAGTGGGTGCCAGAGGATCACATTTCCCTGTCCAATCATATGCTACATTAAGCAGAGCCTAGTATAATACCAAATATTATCTCATATTAATATGGAAGTCTCCATTATGTTTGAGGAAAGTGAAGAACTGGTGCCTACTTTAGCTGCTGTCTGTATGTTTCTTTGTGCTTCATTTATATGTATGTATCTGCAATCATGTCAAATGATAACAAATATGTGCTGCTTGTAAGAATCGTACTATGTGATCACAGTAATTTGACTCAATATCAAATTTTGCACTTCTTATTTTCCATGAAGCAACTATCTGACATGTTACCACAATAATTATATGTTAGCTATGCTCTCTTAATATGAGAAAATGTACTTTGTGCACAGTACAACTTTATGTGTAATGTTAGTGGATGTGTTTGCACATGAATTTAGATATGTATTAGAATGGACTGAAATGTGGTGAGCCTGGTCATCTTTAAAAGAATGCTGTGGTGTTTGTGCTTGCTGGCTAGTTGTGTTTTCATCTTTAAGGGAACCAGTAAGATTAGATTGAAAATTGCACCATTACTAGAGACAGGCAGGATCTAAATAAATATTGAGATGCTCAAAATGATTTATGAATCCTCACCCAGGCCGAAAGTTTCTAAGTTCATGAGATATACACATGCCACACACCTAATAATAGTGCAATGGAACTTGGAACAGCTGTCAATGAAACCACGAATATCACCCCAGGAGTGCATAACCACTCAATAATCAAAACGTAAACCAACAAAGCTTACAAAAAGGTTTTTGGTTCAGCTGTGACAGATCTCGATAATAAAATGTGAATCAAGGTAGTTATTATTATAGGAATTTAAATGTACTAGCACTTTTACTTTTTCACATACCAGTTGAGGGAAAGGAGAAGTCATCTTGGCTTATGAGAATTTTGAGTTAAAAAGTAATGTAAATAATTTTTAGTCATACAAAAAGAAGACAGTTTTGTGTAATTTTCATAAAGGAATTTGTCAGAAAAGTTATTTAAACATGCTGTGAGCCACTTACAGTCTAGTATCAGTGAAAAACTGCTCTACTCGGCTGTCTTGGATTATAGCACCTCCATAGGGCCTATATTATTTTTCATACAACATACATAAGCCAGTTCACTTGTCAGTTATATTGTACTTTGTGATCACTGTGAAGAGTGTGCCAACAGTGATGCCTTTAATTGCAGGTTCACATTCTTTGGCAAATTTGTTCAAAATCATACTCATGAATCTTTCTTACAATTCCAATTTTTGTTTCATTAGCACACCTCCACTCTGACAGGCATTTATAAAATTATAGAATGAGTAATAAATTTTTTACATGCCTTTGTATCATCTGTATGGATAACTAATGCTATAAAAGTGATTTGAATATGTCACTCATAATATTCTGGAAAATCCATGGTGAAATAGCAACAGTACTACAAGAAAGATAGATTGTTACTCACCATATAGAGGAGATGTTGGTTCGTAGACTGGCCCAACAAAAAGACAGGTATACACATGAGCTTTTGACCAAAAGCCCTTCTAAGGAATGCACTACACATACAAGCGAACACAACTCACACACATTAGACAACTGTTTCTCACCACTGAGAACTCAGTGTACTAGACGAGTTATATTGTTATGCAGTAGATGGACATTTTGTTCTTATTTAAAAAACAATATTAAGAAAGATACTGTAGGCCTTTCGAGTAATTCTCAAAATGACACCACATAATTTGTTTGGGGAGGAAGTACAGCCAGAATTCCGATGGTTTTCATCATTATTTACTCTTAATTTCTATTATTTCTTCTCATGGCTAAATGAATACATTTTAAAGAAAAGTATTGTTGTCAAAATGATAGGGGAAACATCAACAGAGAAAATGACATTTTTTCAATTGTAGAAGTTTGTAACTAATGTTGTGCAAACAGGCTGGCTGTGAACCTTTGGGACTGCAAGGCTAATCCACTTTCAAAATACCATTATTATCCAGTTTCCAAATAATAGATTGTCAGAATATAAAATAATAAACAAGGAAGAATTTTTCAAATTCTTTGATGTCCATACTGATGAAATTGCAACTGGGAAATACCTATAGTAGGCCTGAAAGGTCATGTAGCCCCTGTTCATTTCCCACATGAATAACTGCCAATTTTTGGCATGTAGGTATCCGCTTCTTTTTTCAGGAATAAATTTCATTTGCAATGATACTTTATGGTAATTACTTACTTAGGCAAAATGCAGCTGATTGTACCAGAGATCATATATCGATTTAAGTGTCGATTTGACATATTTACATCTTGTAGACATTGATTTAAGCAGTTGTGGTTAACAATCACAGCTGCAGAGTACACTTGTTCACTGATGAACTTTGTCATCAGCTGTATATATTAGAGTTTCAGAAGCAAAAATATTGGGAAAATCTATTTTAGAATTAAATATTATGTACTCTACCTTGTAGTGAAACAGCCTATCACCCACAATTAGCAATATGCTAGTACCCAAATCTCTTCGATCAATCATCCATAGAATAAAATGCCCTTCTAACAGCAACATTGATTTCAAATGTTGTATGAAGCTATTTCTTCTTACAAACTTCTAATGAACAATTAACCAACTTCATTAATAACAGAAAAATATAGCCAGCCAGCAGGTCCAGATTTTATAACTGTCAGCTTATGAACATCTACCTGCACCAGTTTATGAGATCTAGACATAAACATATTGTTTGCACTAATAACTCATTTTGTTACCTTCATGACATTTGTATGCTCACTGCTTACATAATGGCTAACACTGCTAGTATGTGCTGCAGGACTGTATATGCTAATAGCTTTTGCAAACCATCCACATATTGATATTTACTTTCACATACTGATATTTTATTTCTTGAAATATGTATGTTATGACACCTAGTTTACAGCAACATCTGTCAAACAATTCCACTTATAGCATTACATTCATTAATATGATTGATTGATACAGCTCTGTTTATAACAGCCATTTCCTTTAACACAGTACATGAGCCCAGAACATCCATTCCTAAAATAGGTTTGATTTACCTAGGTCTGTATAATGCTCTTGTGCTTTTCTATCTTTTCCAGCCATTCCTCTCCCCATGACTTTTTTCTCTTTCTCTATGGATTAATGTTCATCCTCATGATCTTCCTTCCCTTCTTTTCTCTGCTGCCTCCCATATATTACATGACGCTCAAAATTAATATTTTCATTTTCTCATAAGTGATGTGGTTGACTACTACAAATTCAAATCAGGGACATGCAGGAAATGACGAATTGTTGACATTCTATGTCAGTTTAGATGTGTACTTGAATGTACAAGACTGTAGATGATGTGTCACTGTACACTCTCCTAAGTTCAAGATGGACAATGTATTGAACAGTTCCTATACAGAACAAGCTCTGCTTTGTAAAACATTAAAATGATCTATGCAACATTTAACTAAGTAACTAAAACAGAATTTATTTTACTATACAGAAACAATATTATTACACTACTATACATCCTGTTTGTTTTGTAAAAAAAATGTAAACTTGTATCTGATATATTATTATATGCAATAGTGAATAAATAAATATAATGACATGCTCTTGTCTGTATATTTTGAATATTTTACTGTTCCAAGATTAACATTCATTGCCCTATTACCTTTAAGACACTTAATACAGTTTTGATATAAATTTCTGAAATCATTTTGCCTTTCAGCTATTGGCTTTGAGAAAGTGATTGCAGTTGGAAGACAGAAAATATATTGTATAAGTTAAGTTCTTTTCTGCAAAATACACATTCATGTTAATAATTCTGTCTGTCTCTCTTTCTCCACATATTTCTAGATGATGTGACAGCTGTCAAAATCATTTAGGAGCCATTACTCTTTATATTTCTTAATTTGAATGTCAGTATTCTGCACTCTCAGGTAGACAAGCTACAATGAACTAGAAAGCTGAAAACAGATGTCTTATCTTCACATTATTACAGAGATTCTTATAGTAAATGCATTGTGCACGTACTCACTGTAGTAAACGTTGCCCTAATTAAGCACATGTTTGAAAGCACTTTTGAATAAGCATTGTCTGTTTGTTTCTCCTGTATAAAGCATGTCTCAACAATTTTTTCCAGAAATATTTAGTCTTTTGTCTGATGCAACAATACATTCTGATGCATTTTCATCTTAGATTGTCCTAGTAGCATTTATATCCATAACTTTTACTTTGCTTCCTATTAGTGAGAGAGATTGCCACTGAAATATTTGTTGCTACTGCCACTGTTCAGAATAATACTTTTCTCTATTTCTGCATGCTCTAGCAACAACCCATAAACATTCAGCTGTACATCATAAATTTGAATTATGTTACACTTACAGTTTTCCTTTAGTTTGTGACATTTGAGGAATTCTGTGATGTGAGATTGGCTGCCATTGCTATGTAGTTTTTACTGAAAATTTTACTGACTTTGTTTGGCTCCAAAAGTTCTTGGCCTTTCTTTCTCAGAGTTGTACTTCCATGAGTGTGACAGAGCTTCCATTTAGTTTTATGTTTTTGTAATTCAAATCCTTGCCACACTATCACATATTTCAATACCATTTTTGAAGTACTGTAATTTAGCCACTCTTATTGATCTGTTTTACAGTTTCTCAAATTTCTTTTGGTAATTCTCTTTACTGGCTTGGTTTTAGTCAGTTCTTAATTAACCTTACTTTTCTCATACATCACAATCAATAACTCTTGAGTTATTGCTGAATCATGCAAGGTTTTTGACTTGCATTTCTAGATACTGATTAGTGATTCAATCATGTAGGTGTCTGTCAACTGAAGTATCTTTCAGTGTAATAATATTAATGTCCTTTATGACTATTAAGTATGAGACTTTCTTCAGAGCCTTTTGTAGCATCATGCCCAGTTGCTTTAGAAACAACCCACTCCTGTGCTTGGAGATCTATATGGTTCTATTTTTTTGTCTCTCACTCTCAGTCAATGCTCAGTCATGATTTATATACTTGTCAGAAATAAAAGGTATTAAAAAAAAGTATTTGGATACTTAAATAGAAAATCAAAACACTCTTCTACCAACTTTGATAACACTCATAGCTAATCAAAACGTGAGGTCTGTTTATTGGCACAAGGAATGCTAGCCACTCAGCCCTCATCTCCTATAGTTATTATTATTTGGTTCATGGCCACACCATATTTTGGTTCAGTGAAATGTTCAGGATGTCCTTAAAATACAAGAATCTGTTTCTAAATCTGAAGTAGCACAATAATTCATTATTTTGACAACTGTGTATGCAATTTTGACTATACATAAGGTACATATTGACTAACCACAGGTCTTTGAAGCCCTCTGTGTCATGCCAACAGAATGAGCTATTCGTATTTGTTTGTTCTCTTAATGCTATGAGGTCCAACCAATTAGAAAGCTTTTTGGATTAGAAAACCACCCATTTATGCCATTATTTAAAATGTTACTGGTGCCTTTGTGTTTGCCTATCTTAAAGGATAATACATGCTAAAAATATCACACTTGAAGATTTATTTTTCATATTGATTTCAGTTCTTTGATACAATAGATGTATTACAATAAAGATGGCAGAAATTATAGTTATCCTTACAAAAAAGGAAAAATTTTGAACCTAACTGGTTTTTTTAATGGAAATATCTGAATTATTCTGTCATGCAAAGAGGTGTGTATCAATCAGTATAATACTACATTGTTTCTTTCCTGCTTGCTTCGCAAGTAAATTGTGCCCTCTCCTCCAAACAAGTTTTGGAATCCAGTCATATGTTGAATGGGGGGATTCATCATATGTGTTATCTGTAATAAAGAAGAGCTTTAGACAGGTAAAACAAAATGAAACTGTAAATAAAATAGCAATGTCTGTAGCAACAATATCAGTGATGAAGAATTGCAGCAAACTGCACCTAAACTTAATATGAATCTTCTTTAGACTGCTCCCACTTAGATATTTCTCCCTTCAATACAGAATCATGAAATTCTCCCCCCTGAGGTTCCAAATAATCTGGATAAACAGGAGGTGTTATTTTGAAAGATTACAACATAAAACAAAACCCAATGAGTACACACACAAAACTCACAACAACACAAGCACACACTGACTCAGTCAGTCACAACAACTTCTATGTTTTCTACTGTTTGTTCTGAATGTATTCCAGAAATTGACAATAGAAGACATCACCTGAGAATGGGTGGGTACCAAGAAGGCTGTATGTTGTTCTAATACAAAATATGTTTGATATGAATCTCTCTATCTCAGTGAGTGAGTAACTTAATATAAAATTGACAGTCCAGCAATCAGTTCATGTGCAGTAATGGAACTTCTCCTGACTTTTATTCCTCCAACAAGTCTTTCAATTCTTTGTGTAGGCAAGTGGAAGATGAACATCACTAATGTATAGACAAGAGGAAATAAATTGGTTTAACACTACTGCATTTGTAATTTTTGCATCAATGATGTTAAGTGGTTTTTCACATATTATATTCAGAAAAAATTAAATATTTAAACCAGTATGCAGATGAGATAAATTTGCTAAAGTAATGATTGATATAAACGCAGTATTTTTACCTTTCATTCATCTTGGTTCAACAATATAAAGAAACTCATCAACTAGTAGAAATTTCTATGTGTAATATGTACAGGATAGGGTCTCCCACCATTCCTGAAGACACTACCATTATGTCAGGGTTTTATATCTGTGGCACGCTATGTACAAATTTTTGTCTATCATTTTACTGCAGTTCATTATTCAAGCTATTGCCTTATCTCACACTACATCAGTTTTTCCATATAGCCTCTAGCATACCTCCATTTTCTCAACTATATTGGTCTCTACTACATTTGTTGAGTACTAGCAATATAGTGTAATATTAATCATCTACTGTACAGTACTTTTGATGTCTCAAGCTTGAAATATAATATTATTCAGTGATGAATAATAATAATAAGTAACATTGCACATGATTATTTTGTTACTTTTATGGCTTTTAGGCATGTCTTGTAACTGTAAATTTCATTTAACAGGGTGAACCAGATGAAACAGAAGTGTTGCGTTTACTCACACATATGATAGCCCATTCCACAGAGAATATGTGTTCAAAAATGCTAATGATGTGTATTATGTAGATCATATTAAAGTACTTCCGGATATTTTTAGGTGAGTAATATTGCGTATTGTATGCAAGGCTTCTATTACATACTGAAGGTATATCATCATCCTTGTATAACCTTTTTTCTGATATTTAGCATTTAGTCCACCTGGAAAATATTCATATTAAGGACTCTATGAACATTTAAAACCTTTTTTATTATTCTTTAAACTTGTAGTGTTACATATGTTGAATCAGAAGCATTTAATTAGGATATAACTTAGAAACTTCTTTATTAACCAGTGTTTATGAGTCTCCATTTACTTGTCTGAAGAGGAACACCGAACATCAACAGCATAATCTGTAGTGTCATCATGTCTTAATAATATCACAAATTAATACTTCATATTTTTCCAGTCTACTGTAAGTGCACCATGTTCTAGACTATCAACAATGGTAAGTTATGTCACCAACTGATTGATACTTGTGAAAACTTGTGATACTGAATGATGACTTAGGATATACATATTACAGAATTTCCCAAATTGCACAAAAATTCAAAAATATAATGAAGCTGCATACTTTAGATCCTTATGAACTTTCCAAACCATTACTGCAGCATCATTTATTTATTATTTATTTTATTTCTTACACCATGGATCCAACGGTGGTAATTTCACATGGCTGTAGTGTGTGTCAGTTTTTACATTGCCAGTGACAAGTACTTATACACTATGTTCACACATAAAGATTAGAAAGTTACGTAACTACTATAATGATACATAACACAATATGATGAAATGAGAAACCTTTGGCCTACAGATTACAAAGTATAAAACATAGTAAATTAAATGTGAAAAGGTCATATAACCCAGAGAGTTAAATATAAGCAATTAACACTAAAAAAGTTACATATGTGGCAAGAATGTACAGTTTAATGTTCAATTTATATGCTAATACATCTTATTTTGTGTTAAGGCAGTTCCTCTCTGTGTTTCATAAACTCTTCCAAACTGTAAAAAGACATGGCTAAAAGAAATTGCCTGAGAAGCTCTTTGAATGTAGATTTGTTGCCTATTTCACATTTGATTTCTGGAGGAAGAACATTAAATAACTTTATACCAAAGTACTGTACACCCTTCTGCACAACCTCCAAATTTTTACCTTCAGTGTGGAAATCATGTTTCCTCCTTGTGTTGTACTGATGGTATTGACTGTTACATTTGTATAAATCAGTGTTTTTACTTATGAAACACATAAGTGAATATATGTAACGAGAAGTAGTTGTACGAAATCCCAGACTCTGGAATTGGCTTCTGCAACTTCATCTAGGGTCTACACCACACATCACTCTTACGACACACTTCTGAGCAATGAATATTTTCTTTGCAAGAGGTTGATTCCCCAGAAAATAATTCCATACAACATCAAAGAATGGAAGTATCCATAGTATGCTGCTTTTTTAATGCTTAAATTTGCGCTATCAGAGATGATTTGCATTGCAAAAATTGAAGAGCTGAGTCTGTTGTAAAGATCTAAAATGCTATGGGACCAGTTTATTCTACAGTCAGTCTTCACGCCTAGAAACTTTGTTAATTACACTCTTTCTATGACCTGTGTGGCATATTTAACAGTCATTTCTTCCTCAGTTTTGGCAGGTGGGATGAACTGAATATAATCAGTCTTACTAAGGTTTGACCATTTGCAGTAAACCATTTCCTTAAATCTATAATATTAACAGACTCTTGGACGTTTTCCCATTTATGATCATTAACCATTGTGTTTGTGTCATCTGTCAAGATGCTAAAATTACACTGTATCATGGTAGAATAGGGTAAATCATTTATAAATAACAGGAACAAACAGTAAAGCCCCAGCAACTCCACAATTTATGTCTGTCCATTCTAATGAAATCATTCCACCACACAAATTGTGTGACTTATCTAAGGCTACTTTCTGTTTCCTATCTGTCAGGTATGGTTGAAGCCAGTTGTTTGCCACGCCACTTATTCCTAGATGGTCTGCCTTCAGTAATAGTATTTGGTGATTCACAGTGTCAAAGCCTTCAGATAAATAACAAAATAACCCTTTTGTCACCATTTTCTCATTTTGAGATTCCAAAACCTTATCTATAAAGCCATATATAACTTGTGCAGCTGACAGACCTTTCCAGAAACCAAACTGATGTTTGTTAAGGGTATTGAATTTGTATAGGTGTTCTAAATTCTAGCATACATAATTTTTTCTAGTACCTTTCAAAACACAGTCAGAAGAGATATTGGTCTGAAATTTGTATCATCAGTTTTCTCCTCTTTCTTAAAGAGAGCCTTCATGTTAGCATACTTTAGTCTATCAGGAACAATTCCTTGTTGCAAAGAGGCATTGAAAATATGACACAGTATACCGCATAGAGAAGTACAATACTGTTTTTACAGTTTGTAGAAATATTGACTACTCCACAGGAGTTCTTGCTTTTAATGGAGACAATTTTTCTTTCAGTTTCTGATACTGTAATAGGTCTAATATGCATTTGAATGATTATCTTAGGGACAGCATTTTGTACAAAGTCTGTGATCTCAGGATTTTGCACAAGATTCCCTTTGTGTTTAATTTTGAAGTTTTCTACAAGTCATTTTTTATTGTTCCCTGTCTCCTTGCTAACTATTCTTCATTTTATTATTGTAGTTATCAATTTCTTTTACATAATACAGTGCTTTTGATGTCTGAATAACCTTCTTTAGGATTTTACAATACATTTTATAATGGATGATAAATTCTCTGTCCCTGGACACTCTGGTTGCAATATAAAGTTTCCTGTTACATTTACATGAGACTCTAACACCCTTTGTGATCCATGGCTTCTTCATGGATCTTTTTATGAAAAGCTTCTTCAAAGCAGGATAAGAATTCATTTATGAATATGTTAAACTTTGTATCAACATAATCTACTCTGTGCACTGAATTCCAGTCTTCATGCTGCAGCTCATGAATAAAAATTTCCAGGGACTCTTTGTTCATAAGTCTGATTGCCTTGCAGGATGGGACTGTTTTCTTGAGAGGTCTATAGTCATGTAGAGGGAGGAGTTGTCCATCATGGTCTGGTATGCCATTTAAGATTGGGATGACAATGAAGTTCTCATATAAACTTACATCTAAAAATATATTGTCTATCAGAGATTGACAGTGAAGTGTGACCCTAGTAGGAAAGTCAACCACTGATGTAAGATTGTAGGAACTCTGCAAATTCTGGAGCTCTACTTTGTTGTTGCATTTGATTACAAAGTTGACATTAAAGTTCCCAAGTAAAATAATGTCATTATTTTTTTAAAAAAAATACACTTGATGGTATCAATTCTAACTGCACCATAAAGACTATGAAATTGGTTCCTGGTACCCTGTAGACTGTAACCACTAATAATTTTCAACCATTTAATGTCACTTCTACTGCACATACTTCCAACTGTTGGTCAGTGCAATATTTCCTTACATCTACATATATAAAATTAAGTTACTTTTAATGAAAATAGCTACTACACCATTTCCCATGCTATCTCCACAGTAGTAGGTGGCAAGGCTGTAACTGTCTACAGGGTGGTCCATTGATAGTGACAAGGCCAAATATCTCATGAAATAAGCATCAAACGAAAAAACTACAAAGAACGAAATCTGTCTAGCTTGTAGGGGGAAACCAGATGGCACTATGGTTGGCCCACCAGATGGCGCTGCCATAGGTCAAACGGATATCAACTGCATTTTTTAAAATAGGAACCCACATTTTGTATTACCTATTCGTGTAGTACGTAAAGAGATATGAATGTTTTAGTTGGACCACTTTTTTCGCTTTGTGAGAGATGGCACTGTAATAGTCACAAACGTATAAATACGTGGTATCATGTAACATTCCGCCAGTGTGGATGGTAATTGCTTCATGATACATTACCCCTGTTAAAATGGACCATTTACCAACTGCAGAAAAGGTCGATTTCGGGTTGATGTATGGCTATAGTGCTCAAAATGCCCAACGGGCACATGCTGTGTAAGCTACTCGGTATCCTGAACAACATCATCCAAGTGTCTGTTCCGTTTGCCGGATAGTTACATTATTTAATTAAACAGGAAGTGTCCAGCCACATCTGAAATGTCAACCACGACCTGCAACAAATGATGATGCCCAAGTAGGTGTTTTAGTTGCTGTCGCAGCTAATCTGCACATCATAAGCAGACAAACTGCACAAGAATCGAGAATCTCAAAAACGTTGGTGTCGAGAATGCTACATCAACATTGATTGCCCCCGTACCATATTTCTACGCACCAGGAATTGTCTGATGATGACTTTGAACGCCGTGTACAGTTCTGACATTGGGCACAAGAGAACTTACAGCATGATGACAGATTTTTTGCACGCGTTCTATTTAGCGACGAAGCGTCATTCACCAACAGCGGTAACGTAAACTGGCATAATATGCACTATTGGGCAACAGGAAATCCACAATGGCTGCGACAAGTGGAACATCAGCAATCTTGGGGTGTTAATGTATGATGTGGCATTATGGGAGGAAGGGTAATTGGACCCCATTTTATCGATGACAATGTAAATGGTGCAGTGGATGCTGATTTCCTATGTAATGTTCTACCAATGTTACTACAAGATGTTTCACTACATGACAGCGGCAATGAACTTCCAGCATGATGGATGTCCAGCACAGAGCTTGCGTGTGGTTGAAGCAGTAGTGAATAGCATATTTCATGACAGGCAGATTGGTCGTCGAAGCACCATACCATGGCCCGCATGTTCAACGGATATGACGTCCCCGGAACCTACTTGCTGTTGAGAGGAATGTCTTTACAAGTATTGCCAAATGCATTGAGGTTTGTGGACATCTTTTTTAACATTTATTGCATTAATGTGTTATTTACAGGTAATCATACTGTAACAGCAAGCATTCTCAGAAATGATAAGTTCACAAAGGTACATGTATCACATTGGAACAACCAAAATAAAATGTTCAAACATACCTATATTCTGTATTTTAATTTAAAAATCCTGCCTGTTACCTACTGTTCATCTTAAATTGTAAGCCATATGTTTGTGATTATTACAGCACCATCTATCACAAAGTGAAAAGTGGTACAACTAAAACATTCATATTTCCTTACGTACTACAAGAATATGAAATAAAAATGGGGGTTCCTATTTTAAAAAATGCAGTTGATATCCGTTTGACCTGTGGCAATGTCATCTAGTGGGCCAACCATAGCACCATCTGGTTTTCTTCTTCAAGCTAGACAAGTTTCGTTTGTTGTAGTTTTTTCGTTTGACACTTATTTCGTGAGATATTTGGCCCAGTCACAATCAATGGACCACCCTGTATAAGTAACATTTCAATTCTTTCTGTAATCTGGTGTTCTGAGAAACATAAGATCTGATGTTCATAAAGTTTTTGTTATTTATGTTAACTTCTAATTGATCTAGTTTGCTTCTTAATCCCCTTATGTTTTGATGAAAAATGGGTAAGTTGTTTGGGTTATTACCTATTTTGGTGGTTTCTTCTTTCTCAAGCCTGTGGTTAAAAATCCTTCAAATGAGGAGGACACACAACTTTACATTTGGTTAAAGAATCCTTCAAATGAGGAGGATGCACAACTTTACGTTAACCTGCTGTTGTCTGAGAGGATGTTGATTTTTCTCAGTACTTGCTGCCTTCATTACTGAAGATGATGAAGGTGTTGACTTGCTTGTTGATTTACCTTGAGCTGATGCTGTCATTTCCCTTGAAGCTATTGACTTGATTGTAGGTGGGAATAAGATTGATGTTACTGTGGGTTCCAGGGGTCTTACTGCTGTTGCAGCTGGCCTTTCTGCTTATGACGATATTTTTGATGAACTGCACGTAGGTTGGTGCACAAGGAGTGTTTCTTTAGGTTCAAAGGGTGGAACTGCTGCCTTTTCTTCTTCGATTGCATTTTTTTCTGAAGTATATGTAACCATTGACTTAACTTTGTTTGATGATGAAACTAGATCACCTGTGCATCTAGCTACTGAAACTTCTGATGCATTCATTTCCTTCATTTTTGTTATGAACCTTATCATAAAGAAATGGGAATTATTCTATTCTCCTTTGAGGGAAAGAATTCACTTTTTTACAAATATGCCCTAATTGATTAAAACTGATGTTAACTGTTGGACAGTCTAAGCCCTAAATGGACCATAACATTTGCTGCTCTTCAGTCAAATATAACAGTTGCATTTTGTTGGCTTTACTGCTGGTAATGTATGTGGGTTGTTGCTGAAACTGGTAATATAATTAGTGAAATAAAACTTGGCATTATATTTAATGAAATGCATGAAACACTGGCAACAAAGCTGTCCAAATGCTTGACAGAACTGAAATTTTATAGTTCTGACAACAATAAAAAGATCCATACTGACAGAAATCTGTTCTGACGACATCGTTGTATGCAATTCTCATACACAAGCTTTTCTCACCATACCTAACATAAGCACTTTCTTTACACCAAACCATTAATTCAATCAGTTGTTCATTCATCTTCCTGTAGAATTTAGATTCCTTTATTCAAGATAACCCTGTGTGATAAGAAATAAAACATGGTATATCTCAGCAATAACAAAAGTATTTATAAATTTTTATTTATTTCAAATTCCATGAATCCATATAGTGACGAACCACAAGGATGTGGAACGAAATCTACCCACTTCATCAAGGATCAGACAACATCTCTGTGTTATATAGTCTTTGGTAGATATATGAACTAAATATAAGATACTAATATTACCATGGCTATCTATCTATTGCCAAAAGAATAGTTTATTTTGTCTAACGTCACTGCTGCAAAAGCAAATCATACTGTACAACACGGAGTTAAATCACACAATAAAACTTGCAATGTTTCACTTCAAGTTACAGTCATGAGTGATACTTCCAAATACAAAACACACTAATCTAAAATTCTTGATTAATTTTTACATTTTACTCCCAACATCAGTAATGGAAGGCAAAAGGCATCCCCTCTCCATATCATTGATAAGCTAAAATGCACACAGTTCATTCAATAGAAACTCAGGTGGAACACTAGGACTGATATGAGATGTGTTGGATGGCCACACTGCTACTTTTCATCAATCCATTCTGACACTATTTGGAAGCACTCTGGTAGTGCATTGTCTTCTGAAATGTATAGGTCACATTCTGAGTCATGCAGACAAACAATGTTTGCACATGACAGCATAGTGTAATAGTATAATATTCACCAGCAGGTGATGATGGCAGATATATGACACGTACCATTTAGTCTCAAACATCTCCCACATGAAAGTACTGCACATCTGCCTGAGTGGTTCACCAATTGCCAAAAAGGCACATCACCTAATGTGGTTGTCAATGTATTCACATGGTGCCACCATCATTGAAATTGCAAGTGATTTTCTGCACAGTGATTTGATAATCTATAATTACATTTATGTTCTGATGGTGGTGGTGGTGGTTAGTATTTAACGTCCCGTCGACAATGAGGTCATTAGAGACGAGGCACAAGCTCGGGTTAGGGAAGGATTGGGAAGGAAATCAGCCATGCCCTTTTAAAAGAACCATCCCGGCATTTGCCTGAAACGATTTAGGGAAATCACGGAAAACATAAATCAGGATGGCCGGAGACGGGATTGAACCGTCATCCTCTCGAATGTGAGTCCAGTGTGCTAACCACTGCACCACATCGTTTGCTTGTTCTGATGGAAAGATCTGTATCCAAAATGTTGATCATGGCACTTTACTTTGTCAGTGACTGTATTCTTCTCTAAATTGAAGAACTGAGCAAACATCCTTAGAACAAGCTCATATTAAAAGGCTAGAACCTGTGTGACCATAGAAATCAAATATCCCACTTATCAGCAACCTTCAGTTTATGTAAGATGACATGTCTGAAAGAACAGACTCCACCCGGAATCTACAGCACTGATACATCATACAGGGTGAGTCACTAACTATTGCCACGTAGAATAACTCCGAAAGTATGATAGTAGCTGAAACGTTTGTGGGATAAATGTTGCATGTTTTTTTGAATGGGATGCTATAGTTTGGTACTTATTTTCTGAGAGCAGCTATTGAGATGAATCCAATGATGTGTAACAAACAGTAAGGTCTCTGAAGACCAGTGAAGGTCAAAAAGGTGGCATGAACTTCCATTTACAGAAGGTGTTTGAAGTGATGACCATTAGTATCAATGCAGTGCTCCTATCTTCTTATCATCGATTGAGTGGTATTCCTTATCACACTGATACCTATCAAACCACATGCTCTGACAGTTCTCCCTCGTATATCGGGCAAATAGTAATATATTCGCCAAATATAGCGTATCTATCTAAAGTGCCATTGACATGTAAACACCAATCGATGGTTTTGCAATATAACACTAATAGGAATGCTAAGTCTAGTATCATTGAATCAAGCAAATGTGAATGATGTATTCTTTCCAAGAACAATTTGATAGGCTTCTCATTTACTGAGAATGCCAACGAAATTTATTGAGAGCTAGAGACCAAAACACTGAAAGATATCCTCAATGTGCTAACCCTACACATCATACATTTAAATATATGTATGATAAGTTGAGAACAACTGCATCTGTAACGTATCAGAAACATCTCTGGCAAAGGAAAGTTACTGATGAGGAAACGGAAATTGGTACTCTTGCTACTGTGGTTCGAGATCCTTGTGTTAGTTCGCGTCACATCACATGGGAATCTGGCATGAGCTAGAGTACTATTGTTTGTGTTCTGCATCACCATAAATATCATGCTTACCATATCAGTCGCCACCAAGAATTAATGGATTGTATGTGTCGCAATCGAATTCTGCAGATGGGCTGAACTTCAGATTCAGAGGGATGACACAGTTATTAATTTGATTTTATTTACTGACAAGGCTACAATTATGAACCATGAATATGTTAATGTGCATAGTGCATTTTTCTGCCACTGAAAATCATGTTGGCTGTGGCAAATTGCACACCAAAAACAGTGGTCAGTGGAAGTATGGTGTTGGATTCTGGAGGACAGAATTATAGAGCCCCATTTCATCAAAGGAAATCTTAATGGTAGTAAGTACACCACATTCCTGCAAGAAGCATTAGGTCTGTTATTGGAAGAAATACCTTTAAAAACAAGGAACAGTATGTTGTATCAATATGATGTGTGTCCAGCACATATTTCGCTGATGGCTAGGAATAAGTTGCAGAGACTATTTCCAAATCGTTGGATTTGATGCGGAGGAGATGTGTCATGGCAGGCTCATTCACCAGATATGATGCCTCTGGATTTTTTCTTGTGAACATTTGTAAAAGACATTGTTTATAAAGACATTCCAACTACAACTGAAGATATGTGAGATAAAATTGTCAGAGCATGTGCTTCGATAAGTGCCAAAGTGATAAGGAACACCACTCAATCCATGATAAGAAGATTGTAGCACTGCTTTGATACCAATGGTCATCACTTCAAACGCCTTGTGTAAATGGATGTTCATGCCGCTTTTGTGACCTTCGTTGACCTTCAAAGACCTTACTGTTACACATCATTGGATTCATCTCAATAGCCGCAATCAGAAAATAAGTACCAAACTATAGCATCCCATTTAAAGAAACAACGCTGACATTCATATTCTGACGTGACCCCAACTAGCAGCAAAAAACCAACATCATATTAAGGCCCCCTTTGTCCCCTGCAACTTTTGTACCACAAACTTTACAGCTCCTCATACTTTCAGAGATATTCTTGGTGGCAATAGTTAGTGACTCACCCTGTACATAAATTGAAGGTGGAGGTGGTGAGGAAGGAAATAGATTACTCATGTCAACTGCAATGAGATATTACTTACTTGGAATGCCTCACAGCCAATCCACATTCCCATCAAGTGCCACATAACCTCAGTGTCCTAAAGAACAGACACCATGCATTCATATAATTAATTCTCCTAGATGGGCAACAGATCCTCCTCCTTCAATGCAGATGCATAGGTACATCCAGCCTCCTGAGGGAATCTCAAAGTAGCAAACATAAAGGAAATGAACAGAGACTGTGGATAGTTGGCACTCATGGGAATGTGGATCGGCCGTGAGGTGTGCTGAGATAGCCCACACAGTTGCAATAACACTGTTACCAGATGATGCAATGGCTAACACATCTGCCTAGTAATGAGAAGATCCTGGGTTCGAATCCAGATCAGTACACATTTTCACTCTTCACGGTTGATTCTGCCTGATGTCTTGATGCAGCAGACATCAGTAATCACTTCCCTTCCCTTTCCTTTCTCTTCAACTCTACCTTCAATTTACATAAACGATTTCTATGGTCATGCAGGTTCTATCCTTTTCACATGAGTATGCCCCAATGGTGTTTGCTGGGTTCCTCAATTTGGAGAAGAATATGGTCACTGAAAATATAAAGAGCAGTGCCAAATATTTTGATTACAGAGCTTTCCATCAGCAAATGATGAATGTAAGGATTGATTATCAGATCACTGTGCAGCAAATCACTTGCAGTGTCATTGATGGAGTAGTCAAACAAAAGAAAATCAATTCCTCACATTCATATAACTGACAAAAAAAAAAAACTTCAGGTTGTCTGCACACAAATATGCTCATGACAAGACATGCCATGGTTTCACTTGACTCACATGTTAACAGCTTGTTTCATGTCAGAATTGTAATGCAGCAGCATTCTCCTATTTCTAAAAAATATACAGAAGACCACAATGAATGCTAGGCTGTAAAGCTACATTCCCAGAAATGTATCTTTACTTTGCATTCTGCTTTCAAATAAAACACAGTTCTGTTCTTAGGTAATTAATCTTCTGCTGCTATTTTAGCTTATAATGTATATACAGAATAAGAAATTTCATCCTCAGTGTTTCACTTACATTGTGACAAATTGATCCTCAGTGACGATGGCATACAGTAGAATACCATTTCATACTTAAATTGTATGTTGTCTCATTGTGGCACACTCATATAATGTTATATTCTTTTGTTTCTTATTAAAGTGAAACTATATCCACAGTGAAATGAAGGTGATGGCTACTTGATTAATAGCATAACTTTTCAGTTTATTAATCAGAATACATCCCTGTTTCACAGCCAAGATTACAGGAAATGATATCTGAATAATTATCCTTCTTTAGCACTACCATTGATTTTGTCTAACCAGGGGACCTCATTGTGATCAAAGTTTTGTAACATTTTATATTCATTATAAGGGAAGTTCATTACTCTAATATATCCCTCCAAAAGCAATTTGATGCAGCTCTCAAAAATTCTCAAGAAAAAATGACTTTGAAGTTTTCCAACCAGGTGTAATACGTTACAGTAAGGTAAACATTTTTAATGAGCAAAGTGTCTCCGTGGTTGAGTGCTTGCAAAATGAGTAACAGTGTGGGTTTGATTCAAGGTGGAATCAAGTTTTTAAAAACAGGTACATGTTCTATGAGCATTTAAGAATAGAATACATAAAGTGCACAAGAGTGGTAACCATTAGGTTGTCTGATTTCAATCATTATTTTTTTCCATTTTTCTTTCAGTTTCAATACCTAAGTAATGTAAATGTAAAATCTATCAGATATATGCATATTAACACACCAAAACGTCATTTGTATCAAAAATACACATCTCCTTATTTCTATTTATATAGTTCACATGAAAATCCAGTTTTCGTTGCAAACAAGAATTCTTAATTACCAATTTTTGTAAAAGAATATTAATCATTATTTAATAATTTAAAAAATTTAAAACGCTTATTTTTGTCTTTTTGTGTTTTATGCTTCAGACAAAATCTCATACAATGACTCGTTTGTTTAAAATTTTGATTCTGAAAGGATTTGAACAGAGGCCACCTGCATCTCACATGAGCACTCTACTACATAACCACACTGTTTGTCAAAAGAACGGTAGCTTTGTGTAGCATATCTTGATTAAAAATGTTAGGAAAACTGTAAAGTCATTTCCTCAAGTATTTTTTAGTATTGCATCAAACTGTTTTGGAAGAAGTATATTTATCTTTTGTACTTTACATACCGTAAGTACAAAAAAACTTACTGAAATCTGATCGCTGTGTGGGCTCCATCTAAGTCATTTCTTGTGATATTGTTTTACCCAGAAGTGTTACTTGTGACAGGTGGACAGCCAATATTTTTGGCATTTGGAAAGTAGAATGTACAAGAATGGCTTGGTTAGTAGATTTTCCAAATTTAATGACTTTTCAGGATTATATAACTTTTCATGTTACATATTTTATCAAATTATGTTTCATTTTGTGTTCTGTAATGGTTTTGATGGTTTTTTGGTTCCTTATGTAAGATTTGATTATGATCTAAATAACTCAAGTGTTGTCCTATCTTTAGATATTTGCATGTCAAAAACATGGGTACTTGTTACTCACCACAGACACCTAGAATTTTAATAACAATAAGAGTAAAATGTTTAATAATAAGCTTACATTACTACTCAGCACATTAAGGTAATATAACCTCCTAGGATTTACAGTTCAGAAAATACATAGTTTGTAATGCATTCATCTGAAAATTTTAGATACACAGTTCATTAAAAAGCTATAATAACAAGATATCCTCACAAGTTTAACACTGTCATAATTAACACAAAACAAAAGTCAGGGTGCTTAGTTAACAGTAATCGCTGTTCAATTCCTACAAGGTCATCCACGTGAGCTAGCAGCTGAGAAGTTGTTATGTTCAACATAGCCTTTTATGTAATTTTCTAGATTCCTTGCCATTTTAGAGACTTCAAGTATTGATGCTACTTTATTTTTAAATAGTTACCTGAGAAATTTGGAAATGGATGTAGGTAAGAATATAAATTCTTTTAGTAAAATCTTGTTTAGGAGAGGGAGGGGAAGGTGAATGTCATGACCCCACCTTTTGTATGCACCAGTAGGTAGTACCATATTATATTGTAGGAAATACTCTATAGACAGTCACAAGGTCTGTTTTAAATGATTTTATTGTACCATTATTAGTTTCAGGTGAAAAGCCATTGTCAGATGGTACCATAGACTTGTTTGCAAGTTTTACATTTTTGTCCTAAAATATAACAAAGGTTTTATGATTAAAATAAATAATAAAAATCCAACCTCTTTTATAACATATAAAGGAAGGCATTCCAGGAGGCAAGTACAGTGTACAGAACAAGCATATACACATGAAAAACTATGTAATCATAAAAGTTTTATCCTATTTTAGGATGCAAAGGTAAAACCTTTTGTAAACTATGCATCTGACAATGGGCTTAGGTCAGAAACTACTTATGGTATAAAAAAATCACTTCAAAAATCCTTGTGTTGGTTGCAGTGTTTCCTACTGTGTAATTTACAAAAACAGCTGTGGTGTTCAATAAAATGTGTAAAAATAGCACTGTATCATTAATGTTAAGTAAAGTTACTGTAATTCTAGGAGTGGGAGGGGAGAGAGGGGAGGGGGGGGATGTTTTGTTATGTTATTTTGTGGTATGGCTATATAACAGTTTACCATTTTTAATGTAAATTTATTCTTGCTTCATATAAGCTTTGATATATTCCATTGTAATGACTTCATATTTTTAGGACATACATTTTTCTTTTACTAGATGTTTCTTCACGTAATTCAAACATTAAAAATAGAAAAATCTCGTGCACATTTCTGTGAGAAGAAGATTCACAGTTTCAGAAGGACTCCATGCAGGGGTGAATGGTTTTTCACAAGAATGAAAGTATCCAAAATACGTTAGTTTCCCCATTCTTGAATCACAACTCCTACAGATTTTTCTGAACTAAGATGACTCATTATTTTTAGGATGTGGGTTTTCCAAACAACATTGTGATGATGATGTTCAGTTTGTGGGGCACTAAACTGTGTGGTCATCAGTGCCCATACAAAGACCCAATTTTTAGACAGTCAAATTCTTTGTGCACCATCCAATCCAGATGCGACAAACAAGCTGGGATATTTTTACTTCCCCCCTTGTTTTGCCATGTGTCTCCTTAAAAATCATTTTTTCATGTCTGACTAATTACCAGTAACATACGTGAGTATAATCTGCATTTTCGTAATAAAAGAAAATGGTTGGCCCTCAGTTTTAAAGAATATAACACCAGATATAATTTTGTGCTTAGTTTTATATATGTAATTACTTTTCAACAATGCATCAACTTAACTGTGAAAGAAGTGTAACACAATTACGCCATGTGTTAAAACAATCACAGTGTCTATTCAACATGTATCGTTTTATACCGCAAGAACTGTGAACTGTGTGGTTAGATAGATAATCAACAGTGAACTATGGTAGCAGTATGTTGACGTATGCCTGCAAACTATTAATGAGGTTTTTCGAAAATTAAACAATAGTGCACTGGCCATATAACTGTGTAGTATTGAGGGACAGGGGGGGGGGGGGGATTGTGAACAGTGAAAGTAAATAACTGTGAAACACAAATGTGCAGCGAGAACGCTACCGCACGACCACAAGATGCGGGCAGAAATAAAGCAGGAGAACGTCACATATGCTGCCCCGGCTGAGGAATATTGTAACTGGGCCCAATAAACTAGGACTCGCGAACTTTGAACAGTGAACTCAAGAGCAGTTTAGACAATGAATCTAGATGACAACTACAGCAGCAGCAGAAGAAGAAGAAGAAGAAGAAGAAGAAGAAGGAGAAGAGTGAATAAAGATAAGGTAATTTCATAACACAAGCTGTTTTATATTAAGTGATACCTAATGAGTGGCCTTAATGAACAGCAAAGTAATGTGAAAATTGATAACAAAGCTGTGGAGGTTAAGCTTTTAAATGAACAGAAGGACTTAATGGGAACTGGTTCTGTAGATGATAGTGCCTATAAATCAGACATGAATGTAACTTTGAATGATACTGATGGAAGTCCTGCTGTAAATGGAATGATAAAAGTGTCATATACATAGTATGGTGATGTGAGCAAAATGGTCGAAAACAGTACTGAAGTGGATGAGATCATTATGGTTAAGGAGGACGAATCTATTAGCAAAAGTCAGCAAGGGCAAAGTTTATGGCAGACAGAAAAGTGGTAGTAATGTTAAGGCAAATTATGAGTAGTTTGAGTAATAGGAGTTCGAAAAAAGACATTAGTAGTATGAAAAAAGAGATTAGTAGGGTGGAAAATAGTATGAAAGGAAACATTAGTAGTATGAAAGTAGACATTAGTTGTATTAAAACTGACATGACTAGCTTAGAAGATGAACTGAAGAAAGAAATTAAAAAGGAAATTAAGGTAGGTAGCTCTAGCCTTTCAGAATTAAATAAGAAGGGTGAGGCAGTATGGAAAGATTTTGATGAAAAGAAAAAGAAAGTAGTACAGGATAGAAGTGAAACTGTGAAAGAGTACTTGCTTGACCACTGCTTCTATTCTGTTTCTGAGTTTTTAGAGCACCAGAAAAGTATAGTATAACTACTCAAATATTCTAAACCAATCTATCATTTTATTTCAATTATATTAGTTTTGTCATCAGTAGCCGACATGTACTGAATAATTTTTAATTATTTATCTTTTCAAAATAACAATGTGTAAGATGTATATACTGTACCTGCCTGACTTGTCCTATATCGTGTGCGCAAAATATGTATTTAAACACGATTTACAGGATGAATAAAGATATATAAATACAAATGTTAAAGGTGATTTAGAAATGGAGGTAGAAGCCTTGTGTACATTAGTGGTAGAGGAAAAACTGGTAAAAGTAAATAAAAATATAGACCCAACATTGGCTGAAATGGAGAAAAAGGTGTAAGAGGTAAAAAATCTAAAGCATAGAGTATGCAGCATCTCAAGCAGTCCTTCATTTGTTAACTGTAAGAAATTTAATACTTCTGAATCGTATGAAGAAGTGCATCCACTGGATTTCATTAGAGAATTTAATTATTTGCCTGAAACATGAAGTGACAAAGAGAAAATGTCATTTGTGAGAGGTTTTTTGAAAGTAGATGCTTATGGACATGCAGCTCAGGTAGCTGATAGTTGTACTTCATGGCACAGCTTTGAGGAAGCGCTTTAGATGAATATTGGTCCAAAGAGAAGCAGCAGAGATTTTTGAATGGATTTTGGGGAGGAGAGAAATTTGACTCTATGGAGGGTACTGTGAAAGGTTTCTGTCTACCAAACTGAAATATTTGGACAAAGAGCTAGGTAGTGAATCAGTAATTATGGATTTAGAAACTTAGTTGCCTCATAAAGTTAGAGGATTCCCTGTACCTACCCCTAGAGGTAATATTAGTGATTTCTTGAATTGTGTTGATAAAGTGGAGAGGGTGAAGGCCTCAGTGGAAGATTGTAGGAGGAATTTTGATGACAATAATCAATCAGGGAGAGAATTTCAGGTAAATAGGATGAATAGGACTAATTCTAATATAAATTCAAGAAATGGTTGGGTGGAGGATAGCCGGAATGGGCATGGAAATAGTAGGAGAAATTCAAGTAGCAGAAGTGGAGGAGATGATTTTAATTCTGGATTAAACGATTTAAACTAAGCAATGCTCCAGCTTTGGCTTGCACTAGAGCAGGTAGTGATGAAGAACCACTTGTATATAAATTTTCTGTAATCACAGGTAACAGTAATGTAAATGATAGTAGTAAGACAAGCGTAAATTCTAATTCTAGTGAGATGTTGAATGATGATGTGTTGGTAGCAAAATTTATTCCATAAAAGGAGGGGAGGAACTTACTGTAATATGCATTGAACCAGAAGTAAGACTTACAATCAATCAGGGGGTTCAACTTTCTGTATTGGATACATTATGTGCTGATAATGCTTACCCCAGCTGTCTCTCTCATTTTTCATGTTTCCTGAGGCAATCAAACTCTTATCCTATCCTATCTGTAGTTTATAAGTGAATCAGAACCATTCTAACTTTGACTTTCATGTGATTTTGTACAGCAGGACACTTTAGCATAGGAATATTTTTCAAACGGTTTCTACAGTGATATATATTTATATCATGTTGTGTTAGTGATAAGTAATGGAATCACAAGATGACAGAATAAAGTAAATTGGTACCATGGTTAAATAATTTCTGTCAAACAAAGAGATAAGGTGAAAATAAAAATGAAAGGAGTCAGCATATGTGGATGATAATAAACATCTGAAGTAAACAGCTCATGAGTGCAGCATCAGAGGCAATATGCAGTAAAAACCACCTTGAATACTAGGTCTTAACATTAATTGTGATATAATAAAAGTGTTTTGTGTTCAGTTCCATCAGTATGTAGAGAAAACTATCTATCCATGTCATGATACAGCATTTTCCAACATCAAGGAAATAGAAATTTAAACATAGTTGCCTGGAGTAATGCGTGGAAATAATAAGCAAGATTTCTATGTATATCCTCCATTTAAGCCAGAATATGAAGCTGTTTCATGGAATTCAGTGAAATAATAGTTTTTCTAGGTGATAATTTTGTCTGATCAGTAATGAGAGTTAAGTTTGTTATAGCATAAGGATCTGTTACTGTGGAGTGTTTTTCAGTAGAGTCAAATTTGCATTGGATAAGCAGAGCAAGTGTTAATTTATTAGACAATGTAGCAATAATGAAATAATGACTAATGTTAGGAGTCTTAATGGTTGGGAGCCTGTCTCTGCAGCAGGGATATTTTGTGAGAATGCACTCCCCTTGCTAACGAGGTAAGAAGTGTAAGTAAAATAATGGAGCTGACAGATATGACTGATTAATGAAAAAGATCACTGTATACAAACAAATGTGGTGTAACTATACTGATGATCTATTTTTGAACTAGGCAACCTTGGGTACTGTGTATGCTGTGCAATTCATGACACTGCAGCTGAGAATGAGAGTTTAACAAAAAGGGCAAACACTTAGTGAGGTACAAGTTATATAATGCTGCATCGTTGGATCTATAGGTTATCTGAAAACTTCTATTTGTGTTCTGAGGAATACTGGAACAAAGAAAAATAATTTTGTTGATTAAATGATGACTATGCTGCTAGACTGATGTGAATATTCTGGCAGGTCAACTATTTGGCAACATTTTGTGATTTTGTGAGGATTTAATTTTCTGGTTGAATGAGAGTAGTGCTCAGAGTTGAGTAGAGAAGTGGGGTTATGATTTGGTACAACTTCCATCCACCTTAATTTTGAATTGAGTAGTAATTAAGTTATGTGATGGTGACTCTATTCTTTTTTCATAATGTAATGATTAGTAAATCTATGCTAGTGCACATCAAGTTTTTGCTATTTTGCTATTTTCAGTTTAACCAGTTTCTGACAGTTATGACTTACAGTAATGTTGTGTAGTGTAATGTGCAGTTTCTTTTAAATTTTTACTTGTCCACACTTTTTGGACTATAGTCAATTTCAGAGCTAGTTATTATGACGTTATGAGAACTATGTAACATATCTATTTATGAAGTTATGACTATCATTTTCAGTGTGAACCATTTTTTTCTTAGACTTCAGTTAGAAGAAAAAGTAAGTGTACTAAAGTATGATATTTTGTCTAATTTTCTCATGTACTGTGGCAGAGAACAACCACCTCCAAGGGAACTGATAGCAGTGCATTTCTTACTTACCGCCACTTGTTTGTGTTGAAGGCATGGACAACTTGGTGAGAAAATGTGTAAAAGCTCATTAAAAGCGTGAAAGTGCTTGTGAAAAATACTAAAGATTGAGCAAGCGAAATTTTCTGTCTAAAAAGTGAATTTCAATGCACAGTGTAATTTAACTTTTTGCAACCCATTAGGATTTACTTTTTTAAGCAAGACATGACTTGTATAAAGCGATATGTATCTTAGAATGCAATCCTCGTTTACCCAAAAAGGACATCGCTTATGATGAAGATGCCTAATTTTTATTAAAACTATTACTTGTAGACATTTGGTGTCATTGTACAATACACTCTATGTAAATATTTTGTATGGGGTTTTTGATATGGCGAGTTCATATACGTTGGAATTTAAAACATTTGTAGTGTAGTTTTTGATAAGATTTCTTATGTAATTTTTTTGTGTGTAGATTTTTAAACCACTGTCTCTGGTCACTTGTAGTCATTGAATTGCCTAGTTAGCTATTTGCAATATTTATCTGTTCAATCCAATGAGGGGGTGATGTGACGAAGCAAGCTGGGATATTTTTACTTCCCCTTGTGGCGCCGATGAGATCGACACCAGTATCGATCTGAGCATCATCTTTGAACTAAGCAAAACCTTATCTTTGTGTAGTTCCACCATCCAGTTCTCTGTAAGCCTTACTTGTGTGAAGAGGTAAATAAATGAACTCCTGATTATAGGGTGTTGTTTGGTGTATCTCACCTGAGCATTCAACTCACTGGTGACCCTGAGTTGTAATGTGTTACATTTTTGCCATTTTACTGTGCCCGCGGACTACGTGTCAGTTATTTTTGCATGTATTACATAAACACAACATTTGAACAATGGCTTCAGCCCAATGCCTAACACCGGATTTTGTGATCGACATGCATCGTGTTGCGGGTCATAAACACCCAATAGGACTGCAACACGATGCCTCTCACTCATCGATTAAGCCAATTTTGCTGGACGTTTTCATGCCTGCAACAATAAGTGAGATTAGGAGTGTGCATGACTCCAGCTATCACGCCTTTGTTCCCGCCACATGTGCCCTCCCTCTTCGACAGTGAAGTTATCTCTTATGGATCTCCATGCAGTGGGGGATCAATGCCGATTTCTGCAAATTCTCTGTTGAATAACCTACCAACCCCAGGACAACAGTTTGCCATGCCGCAATCTGTGCAGTACCATGCGGATTCCTGCCATGTGGCCGGAACGGCTTTGTACACAGGTCAACCTCCTCAGCATCCGACCACGTCCACGCCTGTCTCGGTTCAGCATCAGCACGTGCCTTCCTGCTTCAATACATCGGCCTGCAACAGGAACAATGACATCATTTTCCTCACTGTGTTTTTCGACAACCCGTACCTCTGCAGCCTCCCTGCAATGCAAGTAACTCCGACTCTGATCGCACATCAAGTTTTCCGTGGACTGGCATGCGTTTTCAAACTTTGAACTTGTTCTCACCTGTCGCCCCCGTGCCGCCTCCAGTCGAACTTCCACAACCGCTATTGACACATTACAGTGTCTCACCCGCGGCGATCTTCTGTGTCGTGACGGATCACGCTCAACCACAACGCGTGACCTTCATGCTGCCACCCGACCGGACGTTGTCGCCACATACTCTGGAGACACACTCTCCTGGAATACTGCAGCAAGAACAGCTCGTTTCAGGCAGTGCCCCGACAAATTACTCACCCTGTTCTTCCGAACATTCTACAACGCTTACCGACGCTGCCACCGTTCAATCCCAACAGGGCAAAAATCTGCTTCAGAATTGTGGACGAAGTGTTCAACCATTTCAAACTTGATGAATCAACCCGATTTCTGTGCCTTATCACCCCCCTGCACGTCCAGGAGGACTTGATTGTTGACCTTAGTGTCGTCAAACATCCGTCGTCAGCAAACTTCACTGCAATCTGTGAATTCTACTAAACTATAATGGTTGGGTTCAACCTCCCACATCATCTCACTCTCCACAAACAGCAAACTCGAGTGGACTTTTTTAGTGTGCAGTATTGAGGAACCTATACTAGGCACAGACTTCTTGTGACACCACAGACTTTCACCAGACCTAGTGCGAAACACCGTGTTTCATCACCCGTCCAAAACTCACTTCCCCTATGCTCTGTCCAGCAAACCCCTTATGTGACACATCGGTCTGGGCTCATCTCATCTGTACACGCTTGGCTCTATCGATGATGTTACAAGAAAAAACGCACAAGTGCCTTGTCAGGCTTGAAAACGTCACTTGCCTAAGCAAGAAAAACTTCAAGCTTTCTCTCCGGCTCCACAAAACTCAGCTCCAGCTATCCGCCACAGCAAAGGAATTACAGACACTGCAGGAAGGACAAAGCAAGGTCAGTAAGTGTGCTGAATCTGCCTGTAGTCCCAGCAATCGAGCCTCCGTGTGCTTACCTCCTGCTACCCCTCACAACTTTGCTATCAAGTCTACCATAACGAGTACTGATAGTTCCACCAGACCACACACCCCTAACACAGCAGAATTTGACACTCGGCCAGACACAACTGCGCATGTGTGACGAACGCCATGTGTTCCTGTACTGATAGATCCTACCCCTCCCCTCACCAACAGCAACTAAAACTATGCAACTTCGGCTCCTGCGAACTGCCATAGGACCGCCACTGACAACACAAACAGTGCACTCATGCCTAGGGCTTCGCTCGCGACCGTGCTGCCACAGGCTGCATCCTCAGACAATGGACTCACTAACGCTTGATGAGCTCTACCGAGCTCACCTGAGCACGGTGCCACTGTTTCGGACCGGCGGCCATCTTGTCATGTTGACTCCTGGGATACTTCGCCACCTCAACTCATGTCAGATCCACCGAATGGCTCTGAATACCACGACCTTGCCTTGCCTGTCCTGCCTGCCTCACATTATAAGAAAACCACCTCCCATGCCGCCGGCAACATTTCCGTTATCACCAACCGCATGGTTCACAAGCTTCACCTCATGCCAGGCGCTCCGATCTCCAATAACCCGTGTCGACTTTGTCCTGAGCGCCTCTCCGACCTTAAAAATCAAATTTCTGAACTTCTAAGCTCTGGCGCCATCGAACACTCTGCCAGCAGCTGGTCTATGCCCATTCATATGACACCCAAGAAAGACAGGTCCTGGAGCAAATGCGAAGACTACCGTCGACTAAACGCATGACAATTATGGACACCTACCCCATT
The DNA here is from genome assembly GCF_023897955.1 of Schistocerca gregaria. Taxonomy (NCBI): domain Eukaryota; kingdom Metazoa; phylum Arthropoda; class Insecta; order Orthoptera; family Acrididae; genus Schistocerca; species Schistocerca gregaria. The sequence continues at coordinate 379,561,625 of NC_064931.1, forward strand.
TCCAACATTGCCGACTTTACCAGTTCCCTCGCAGGTGCGACCATTGATTGCAAACGGGCCTACCACCAGATCCCCATGGCTCATGGAGACATCAAGAAGACAGTAATCACCACTCCAATCGGATTATTTCAGTTTCAATTCATGCCTTGGGCTAAAAAAAATGCAACCCAGACCTGGCAATTCTTCATCAACGAAGTGGTATTTGGCCTAAAATTCTGCTTTGCATATCTTGATGACATTCTTGTATTCAGCTCGAGGACAACATTTGACATGTGCAAACTGTTACGGACACTCTCACAGCACCTAGCATCAAGACCAACCAGGACAAATTGCAGAGCTTTCTGGGGACAGTTAATTATTATCGCCGTCATCTACCTCAAGCTGCAGAGACTCAGGCTCCACTGATGGATGCCTTGGCAGGCACCACGACTTCTGGATCTTGGACTGTTCCGTGTACCCCTTCTATGACTGACTCTTTCTCTGCCCTCAAAAATCTTCTTCCTGAGGCCTGCACCATCACTCATCCTCATCCCAATGCGCAGCTTTCCATCACCACAGACGCGTGCGATACTGCCATCGGCCCTGTCCTTAGCCAGACAGTCGATGGCCAAATTTTGACCGTGCAGTTCTTCTTGCGCAAGCTTACCAATACACAACAGAAATATTCCCCATTTGAGAGGGAGTTGCTCGCAGTTATCAAGCATTTTCAGATCGATGTTGAGGGATGCCCTTCCTATGTTTCAACAGACCACTAACCCCTGGCTGCGGCCATATCAAACCCACCAGCTGACCCGCCTCCTCGCCGTTTCCGATACATGAACTTGATATCTCAGTTCACCACCGATGTCAGACACATAAAGTTTGCTGACAATATAGTTGCTGATTTCCTTTCACGAGTCGACGCCATTCATTCACTGTTAGACCTCTCTGACCTGCCTAGCCGCCAACCAGCTGATGAGGACACACAAAACCTGATTTCAGATTCTACCTCTTCACTACACTTCGTCCGCACCAACTTCCCTGGCATTTCTGGTGAGATCTGGTGCAACAACAGTACGGGCTTGTTATGCCCCCTCATCCCATCCATGCTCCGTCAAGCTGTCTTCAACGCACTGCATAATTTAGCCAACCCTGGTGTTTGTGCATCCGCCATCCACTTCTCTGTATGCCTTACTTGTGTGAAGATGTAAATAAATGAACTCCTGATTATAAAGTGTTGTTTGGTGTATCTCACCCGAGCATCCACCTCACCATCTTTATTTGCATCTGCCTCCTTAAAATCCATTTCTTTATGTCTGGCTAATTACCATTAACATACATGAGTATAACCTGTATTTTCATAAAAGAGAAAGGTTCGCCCTCAGTTTTAAAGAATATAACACCAGAAATAATTTTGTGCTTAGTTTTATATATGTAATTGATTTTATAATTTATTTTGACTATTCCTAATTAGTATCTTTTGTTATAGGGTGAAATCAGTAATTGTTTCATAACTTAAATTTTATTGTTGGCTTACAAACATATATAAATTCAGTAATAATGATAAACATTTGGAAAAAGAATCACTAGGATTCTTACAGTATTTATTTGGTTCTATTCGAAAACATGTTAGCAAAGGGATTCCTTAATTAATTCCAAAGTAATTACCAGATCTGTCAAAAGTATCATTTGAACAACTATATCTATTAGTTTCATGAGTTAAACAAATAATTTGGCTTAACCCTTGTAGTAGAAGAAACTGTTAAAAAAAAAGAATTTCTCCATGTTTTCAGTTGATTGAATGAGATATGTTTTAATTGTAATTTCTGTACATGAAAAATCAAACAATGTATAGTTACATTGCCTATTATTGTGATGATATATGGAGGCATGATTTTTGGTCTCGAGACAGTCAGTCCACGGTCAAGTTTCAGATGAGGAACCCATATTGGTTAGATCAACAACAATGCATCAACTTAACTGTGAAATAAGTATAACACAATTAGGCCATGTGCTAAAACAGTCACAGTGTCTATCCAATAAATACTGTTTCATTCTGCAAGAACTGTGAACTGTGTGGTTAGATAGATAATCAACAGTGAACTGTGGTAGCAGTATGTTGACATATGCCTGCAAACCATTAATGAAGCTTATCGAAAGTTAAACAATACTGCACTGACCATATAACTGTGTATTATTGGGGGGCAGGGTTGTAAACAGTGAAAGTAAAGAACTGTGAAACACAAATATGCACCTGCTGACTACATCATTTAAAGTAGTCAGTGTTGAACTTCCACCCACCATTTTCCAGCCAGTATAGCAACCCAGTATGTCAACACTGAGAACAATCAATCAAGAAATAATGCAGGAGAACATCACACAGCCACTGTCATGAATTATGATGATGATGATGATGATGCGTTGATGAGGACAACAGAAACACCCAGTCCCAAGGAAGATAAAATCCCCTACCTGGCCAGGAATAAATAAGGTCGTGATGTATCTATAACTGTTAATTTGCATTAAACTTTAATGTACTGGAGTTTTTTTTCTTATGTAATTGTAAACCAGAGATCATTAATATAATACTTTCATACATGCAGTATTGGCATCTGATTTATATATCTGTCAGTTTGATTCTCCCTTTTTACTCAGGGACAATAAAACAAATTTCACAGTCTGTAACAGCAGTTTGTGAGATTACTCCACAGATTTTATAATGACCACTTACTATTACTATTCCTTTTTAATTCTAACAAAGTCAGAGCATATTTAGTTAGACAGTAAGAAACACTGAATGTATTTATCCCACAAATGGGAAAGTCTGAGATGCCACAGGTGCCCTATAGAATGAGCAACATGCTTCTAAAAACACACTCTATAGTAGAATATAAAGTTGAAGGTACCATAACAATTTGAAAGTAAGCATTAAAAGAAGTGATAGAAAACTCCAAATGCATCTACTGCAAGCCAACCATCATATATATGTGTCAAGAAAAAGATTCAAGCATTCATTTCTGCCCTGCTGGGCATAAGTCTCTTGTAGATTTCACTCAATGTCTGCAAACCTAAAGTTTTAGTTATTATAGGAACTTGAAAATATATTTTTTGCCAGTAACTGTACCATGTTATATATGATGTAGTATGACTGATACTGTGTGCAACATATTTTACTCCAACAATAGCCAGTGCTGTACACCATCATGGCAGATAGTACCATTGTGGGTTGAATATCAATAAGGTGATATAACAATAGTAGATTGTAGTAAACTTCAACTGCAGTTAAACATTTGTTTATTAGAGAATATAGGAGACATAGTTTCTTTACCACCACATCAGTTTATCAGTTTTACTTTGATGTTATATGAAGCAGATTAATGCATGGGTAATTCATAAATAAAAGTAAAGTAATCCATATATAGTGACCTGTGACTACTTACAGGCAGTTGATGGCCTTTAGTTTTAGTAGCCATTTCAATTGAATTATAATTTCCCATGCTTTCAACATCACTATGCAGTTTTTTAAGGCAGCTTTCTTGTGAACAATATGATCAGAATTGTTTGTATCATCATCTTCCCCATAAGAAAAATGTTATAAACACAATAACACATAGGTCTAACATGACATCTGATAATGATCTTCTCCAGGCTGCACTGACATATTTCACACATTTGTTCAAGACAGGTGGACAGTTGAGTCACTTGCTCCATCAGAGTGGTTATACTATCACTAACATCAGCTGACCTTGTGTCTAGCATTTTTGTGCACTTTACCACTATCTTACATTTAGACAGAGAGACCTTCAGAGGTGGTGGTCCAGGTTGCTGTATACACCGATACCTCTAATACCCAGTAGTGCATCCTCTTGCATCAATGCATGCCTGTATTTGTCGTGGCATACTATCCACAACTTCAGAAAGGCACTGTTGGTCCAGATTGTCCCACTCCTCAATGATGATTCGGCATGGATCCCTCAGAGTAGTTGGTGGGTCACGTCATCCATAAACAGTCCTTTTCAATCTATCCCAGGCATGTTCAATGGGTTCATGTATGGCGAATGTGCTGGCCACTTTAGTTGAGCGGTGTCGTTATCCTGAAGGAAGTCATTCACAAGATGTGCTTGATGGGGACATGAATTATTGTCCATGAAGATGAATACCTCACCAATATGGTTGCACTAGAGGTCAGAGTAAGGCATTCATGTATCATACAGTCATTCTCAAAACAGCAGGGAACCCCCACCTTGCTGCACTCACCGGACAGTGTGTCTAAGGCGTTCAGCCTGATCGGGTTGCTTCCTAACATGTCTCCAATGATTGTCTGGTTGAAAGCATATGTGGCACTCATCAGCATGCTGCATGGTGTTGTGGTTGCAAAGATGGACCTCGCCATGGACGTCGGAAGTGAAGTTGCGCATGATGCAGCCTATTGCACACAGTTTGAGTCATAACACAACATCTTGTCACTGCACTAAAAGCATTATTCAACATGGTGGCATTGCTTTCAGGGTTCCTACGGGTAGGTAGCGGTCATCCCCTGCAATAGTAGCCCTTGGGTGGCCTGAGCAAGGCATGTCATCAAGTGTCCCTGTTTCTCTGTATCTCCTCCCTGACTGAACAACATCGCTTTGATTCACTCTGAGATGTCTGGACGCTCCTCTTGTTGAGAGTCCTTCCTGGCACAAAGTAATGAACACAGTATTGACTGTCTAGGCATGGTTGAATTACAGACAAAATTAGTCACATACCTCCTTCCTGATGGAATAAATGGAAGTGATCGGCTGTAGGACCCCCTGCATGTAATAGGCACTGCTCATGTATAGTTGTTTACATCTTTGGGTGGGTTTGGTGACATCTCTGAACAGTCAAAGGGACTGTGTCTGTGATAAAATATCCACAGCCAATGTCTATCTTCAGGAGTTCTGGGAACTGTGGTGATGTAAAATGCTTTTTGATATGTGTAGAATGCCAACCAGTATGCCTAGACTCTGCCATATCACACCAAAGAAAGAAAAAATGTCTTTGGTGCATACTGCATTGTGGTTATTTCTTCAATGTGCTGATCACTGTCTTCAAATTCCAGATATAGGAATCTAACACTTCCAATGCCAAATTCTCTGTTGCCAGCATCAAAGCGCATACTTCTGCACAAATTTATATAGGAACTGAGTGGAGACACCTCTGCATGAAGTCAGGATAGCTGTTGGCAACCTGTGAAGTGTCTTCAACACTAACAAAACATTATTAGAGGTCGATCATTTATTCACTGTGTTTACAATTTGGTGGTCTCCTGCACCAGCCTCATCTGTTGCTCATTCAGCATTGTGTTGGCTTCTACCACACATCCATCCAGTTAGTTAAGCATGAACAAACCCAGGAGATGGTGTAAGTGACCATGGTACTGCAGCAGGTGGCGAGTGAGCAAATGCAGTTGTTGCCTTGTACAAAGTGACCTTACACTGGTTTCTGAGTGTTCTCAGTAACACTCCAAATTCTACAACAAACCTTGATGATCCATCAGTGATACCCTGGCGTTGTTAGTCGTGTGGTCAGTTGACCTTCTTCCTACTGACCTGGCAGATTTCATCACCCATAGATGCAAGAGTGTTGAGCAGGAACGTGGACCCCAAGATAGGTGCTGGCAGCACTCTGTCATGTGGTGTTGTTGAAAGACACTTTCTCCTTCAGTAGTTGGTAGACTGTGAGCAGTGTACAGTTCATGAGGCAAAGATCATTGTCTTGAATACATCTTCAACTAGTTCATAAATTGTTCTGGAGCATGTAGGACATAGATTCATGGCAATACCGAAATGGTGGAATTGAATGCTATTACCGTGTATGCCATCAATCCCAGTGATTAGCTAACGAGAACTGTATAAAACTGCAGCATGTAAACGAATTTGAATAAAAATTTATCATTTCCTACATCTCACTCTTCTGTGCTGTAACAATGTGCACATCTGTGCTTAACACATGTGACATATAAAACAATTATGCCAGATAATTTAGCAATGGTAATACATTGGCTATATAATATCTAACAAATATTGATTTGAAAGGTAAGAATTATATACCGTGTAATAAGTTTTTGGGATTTAGTTTTAAAAGATGCTGCCAAAAATGGATCATAACACAATAACTGTAAGTAAGATCAGGAGTGCACACTTAACAGGCAGATTTGGGACCTGGAACAAAACCAGAGATTGCTGCTGCAAAAGATTTTGAGATTTTTGACAAGGATTTATGGTACATCTACATCTAAATATATATTTATACTCCGCAAGCAACCCAACAATGTGTGGCGGAGGGCACTTTACATGCCACTGTCACTACCTCCCTTCCCTGTTCCAGTCGCGTATGGTTTGCAGGAAGAATGACTGCCGGAAAGCCTCCATGCGGGCTCGAATCTCTCTAATTTTACATTTGTGACCTCATCTGTAGGTATAAGTAGGGGGAAGCAATATATTCAATACCTCATCCAGAAATGCACCCTCTCGAAACTTAGACAGCAACCTACACCGCGATGCAGAGCGCCTCTCTTGCAGAGTCTGATACTTGAGCTTGTTAAACATCTTCGTAACGCTATCACGCTTACCAAATAACCCTATGATGAAATGTGCCTCTCTTCTTTGGATCTTCTCTACCTCCTCCATCAACCCGACCTGGTGCGGAACCAACACTGATGAGCAATACTCAAGAACAGGTCAAACGAGTGTTTTGTAAGCCACCTCCTTTGTTGATGGACTACATTTTCTAAGGACTCTCCCAATTTTATATGATCATTCCACCTCAAATCATTCAGTGCCCATACTCCCAGATATTTTCCAGAAGTAACTGCTACCATTGTTTGTTCCGCTATAATATAATCATACAATAAAGGATCCTTCTTTCTATGTATTCGCAATACATTACATTTGTCTATGTCAAGGATCAGTGCCACTCCCTGCACCAAGTGCCCATCCGCTGCAGATCTTCATGCATTTTGCTGCAATTTTCTAATGCTGCAACTTCTCTGTATACTACAGCATCATCCGCAAAAAGCCGCATGGAACTTCCGACACTATGTACTAGGTCATTTATATATATTGTGAAAAGTAATGGTCCCATAACACTCCCCTGTGGCACGCCAGAGGATACTTTAACGTCTGTAGACATCTCTCCATTGAGAACAACATGCTGTGTTCTGTTTGCTAAAAACTCTTGAATCCAGCCATATAGTTGGTCTGATATTCCGTAGGCTCTTACTTCGTTTATAAGGCGACGGTGCGGAACTGTATCGAATGTCATCTGGAATTCAAGGAAAATGGCATCTACCTGGAAGCCTGCATCTAATATTTTCTGGGTCTCATGAACAAATAAAGCGAGTTGGGTGTCACACGATCGCTGTTTCCGGAATCCATGTTGATTCCTACAGAGTAGATTCTGGGTTTCCAGAAATGACATGATACGTGAGCAAAAAACATGTTCTAAAATTCTACAACAGATCAACATCAGAGATATAGGTCTATAGTTTTGCGCATCTGCTCGACAACCCTTCTTCAAGACTGGGAACCTTCCTTTCCTCTAGAGACTTGCGGTACACGGCTGTTAGAAGGGGGACAAGTTCTTTTGCGTACTCTGTGTAGAATCGAATTGGTATGCCGTCAGGTCCAGTGGACTTTCCTCTGTTGAGTGATTTCAGTTGCTTTCCTATTCCTTCGACACTTATTTTGATGTCAGCCATTTTTTGTTTGTGTGAGGATTTAGAGAAGGAACTGCAGTGCGGTCTTCCTCTGTGAAACAGCTTTGGAAAAATGTGTTTAGTATATAGCTTTACATGTGTCATCCCCTGTTTCAATGCCATCATCATCCTGGAGTGTCTGGATATGCTGTTTCGAGCCACTTACTGATTTAGTGTAAGACCATAACTTCCTACGATTTTGTGTCAAGTCGGTACATAGAATTTTACTTTCGAATTCACCGAACACTTCACGCAAAGCCCTCCTTATGATAACTTTGACATCGTTTAGCTTCTGTTTGTCTGAGAGGTCTTGGCTGCACTTAAACTTGCAGTGAAGCTCTCTTTGCTTTCGCAGTAGTTTCCTAACTTTGTTGTTGAACCACAGTGGGTTTTTCCCGTCCCTCACAGTTTTACTTGGCATGTACCTGTCTAAAACGCATTTTACAATTGCCTTGAACTTTTTCCATAAACACTAAACATTGTCAGTATCAGAACAGAAATTTTTGTTTTGATCTGTTAGGTACTCTGAAATCTGCCTTCTATTACTCTTGGTAAACAGGTAAACCTTCCTCCCTTTTTTCTATATTCCTATTTACTTCCATATTCAGGGATGCTGCAACAGCCTTATGATCACTGATTCCCTGTTCTGTGCATACAGAGTCGAAAAGTTCAGGTCTGTTTGTTATCAGTAGGTCCAAGATGTTATTTCCATGAGTCGGTTCTCTGTTTAATTGCTCGAGGTAATTTTCAGATAGTGCACTCAGTATAATGTCACTTGATGCTCTGTCCCTACCACCCGTCCTAAACGTCTGAGTGTCCCAGTCTATATCTGGTAAATTTAAATCTCCACCTAAGACTACAACATGCTGAGGAAATTTATGTGAAATGTATTCCAGATTTTCTCTCAGTTGTTCTTCCACTAATGCTGATGAGCCGGGAGGTCGGTAAAAGTTGCCAATTATTAATCTAGCTCGGTTGTTGAGTGGTACTGTGCTCTTTTTGTATTTCCAAGGAATTTAACTGATTGTAGAGAAAGTAATGTTTTGTTATACATTCATACATATTTCATTAACAATCATTGCACATGTTATTCTTCCTTTCTATTTACATGAGGAACACTAAGATACTGCTGACTTTCACTATACCCTCCCTGTGTTTCCATTTGTCTATTCAAATGACTGACTATGTCCTGCCCTCCCCCATGCCCCCACCCAAATTCTCAAATTAAGAATTATGGAACACTGGGAGAAGTATTGTCTATGACAGATATTGGGTGTAATATTTCTTATTATGCTTTATAAATGTAAGCAAGGGATCAAGCAGGCTACTACTGACAAAAAGTAAAACTAGTGTTTGTGATATTCATGTTTTGGCAATTTGGAGACGCTTTAGCTTATTCATTTTTGGTTGGTAAGCATTATCTAGCAATCAGTGTTATAGGTTTATATACATGAACATGTTTGGAATGTAAATGGCTGCTCAGCACAATTCCGCTGACTCCATCTCCAGGTTTCAGCTTCCCCACACATTTACTGTCTTGGCCACTGAGCTTGATGGCTCTGGAGAAGTTAGGTGTAAATGAAATTGTTTATTTGTCCAAAATGGAAGTAGAAGTATGTTTGTTGGGAACTATGTTCACAGAAAATTGGGGAAATAAACAAAGCATACCCTTAGAATTAGAAAGAAATGCAACTTTCAGTTTTCTTTATGTCTCTCACCATTGTGTTGAGGAAAAGAGTCAATTATCTGTACCGTAGGTGAGGGTACCTGACACTGTGTTGTATGGAGAAACTGAACTGATGCTATTGAATAGGATTGTACCATATGTTGGTATTTGTTTCCCTCTCATACTTCCCTCTCATCGTCACCAACAACATAAATATTGCACTAAAATCCTCCATGCAGCACTCATCTCATGATGTGCTCATAGAGTCCACCATGCCACATAAAGTTTTTTTATCTCTGAGATTCAGAGTGGATCTCAGTATCTAGTATACATCACATACCACATATGGATACCACAACATGAAGTGTACATTGCTTATGAAATGCTGTGTACTACATGTTAACATGTTTTCTTTATTCTGTTATGAGGGCAGAACTCACCTGAAACAGTTTGATTTAGTTGATGACGAGGAAAGTGTTGTGGGATTCCTGTCCAAGCCTTTATGATTATGGTTGTAGTGTGTTTCCAGAGTCACTAGGTAATTTCATGATTAGTTCAGTAATCAGCCATTTTTCTATGCTGTATTGGCAGATATTTCTCAATCCAAATAAATCATGTCTGCAAAGTCTGTGTCTATAACGGTAGAAGAATATTCACTTGTTTTTCCTCTTATTTATGTGGATACTTTGTGTACTTGTTTTTCCTGTTCATTAGATGTACACTGTGTGGGTACTGTAACCCATCATTACCAAGTGTGTGTATTTATGATTATGTACTATTTTAAAGCTCTAGTTATTGTAATTATGAACATAAGATACTACAATTACAGTTGTGAATGTACGGTAAATTTTTGTATTAATGGTCCGGAATAACTCAAACTTACAGGGCATACACCTCTACAAGATCCTACCGCGATGTTCTGTATAACTCTGACATCATTGAAAACAGGCAACTAAGAGTTCTACCATACGAGCAAATTTTTGGTAATGTGGATGGAGTGTGGAACTTGAATTATGTTGAGGTATCATGTGTGCACAATCAAATGACTATTAGCCATTTCAAGTACATTATAACAATAATTTAACCACCTTTAATCACTTTTTCAGAAATCATGTTGTACATTTGTCCTATCAAATATTCGATTTATTTGGTTTGCTGATGAAAATGAAACAAACAATTTATCTGTGCCATTTCTGTGTGTTGAAAAAGTAAGTACATCAAGCACACTTATTAAAACAGCATAATAAAAAAGTTACTTTTAACTATAAGTCTTTCCAATACATGATTTGTTAATAATGAGGCAGTGTTATTGGGTTTAGAGTACTTAACATTTATATACTAATTTTGTAGTTGTATAAACCTTACACAAATTACTGATTTGGAATTTTAACTTTCTTAATATTAAATGTTTCTCTGTGGAACAAAAACATAGTGTCAGGGAGCATACTTTGTTGCTTCCCTTAAGGTTTGGCACTTGGACCACTAATGATGTTGGAATACACAAGTGACTCATCAAAGATATTGAAAGACTTAATGTAAACTGTAATTCTTGCTCATAACTTGGGTGTGGAGATGAAGAGCTTAAGTCATTATTCCAGATATAGTGAAAGATGTATATAAATTAGAGGAAGGAAGACTAAATTTGGATTTTCTGTTGCTGACAGTTTGCTTACAGTTGCCTTAAGCAGTGTGGGGAAACTGTGAGAAACCCACATCTGAATGGCCATATGAAGAATTAAACAGCTGTCTCCCCCCCCCCCCCCCTCAAAAAAAATATCACTGTATCTTACCACTCACTTGATATTGATAAATGACCTAGTGGGAAACACGTATCTATTGCAGTTAGTGCAGTGTCTATATTTGACCATGAGTGTATAGTTTGATCCAAATGTCTTTCAGACTTGCATGCATATTTGAAGGAACAGACACTGATGATCTATGGTCATATTAAATTATGAAATGTATTCACAAATCATGAATATTTTATTACACCAGCTGCATAGTTTACATGAAAAATTTATACCAGACTGGGAGTTGAACACGGATTTCTTGCTTATCATGAATAGTCACTTTAACCATTTTGGCTATCTGTGCATGCCTCTGAGACCTATCCAAATTAACATATGTCAGAGTGTCCACCTCCCAAAGTGCTCGCACACCATTTGTGTGATTCCTCCAGAAATTAAGTCATCATGAGGGATACTGAGTTAAGTCAATAAGTAAACATTGTTTGTGATTGACCATTAGGACAGAGTACTGTATTAAATATATAATAGCTTTTGGACTAAGAGGAAGAGAGGGTGCCAAATTAATTTATTAAACTATAAGTTATAAAGATATTTTCCATATAATGAGCATGCAGCTCTACTGTATGGTTAAATGATGATGGTATTCTCATGGGTAAAATATTCCACAAGGAAAATAGTCCCCCCATTGGATCTCTGGGAGGGAGCTACTCAGAAGGATGTCATCATCAGTTCAAACAAAATTGCTGTTCTACGGATCCGAGTGTGGAATTTTAGACCCTTTACTCAGGCAGGTAGGTTAGAAAATTTAAAAAGGGAAATGGATAGGCTGAAGTTAGATATAGTGAGAATTAGTGAAGTTCAGGGGCAGGAGGAACAGGACTTCTGGTCAGGTGAATAAAGAGTTATAGACGCAAAGTCAAATGGGGTAATGCAGGAATGGGTTTAATAATGAATAAGAAAACAGGAATGTAAATAAGCTGCTATGAACAGCATAGTAAATGCATTATTGTGTAGACCTCAGTAATACAAATTTATGTGCCAACAAGTTCCTCAGATGATGAAGAGATTGAAAAAATGTATGATTTGATAAATGAAATTATTCAGCTTGTTAAAGTAGACAAAAATGTAATTTGATGGGGAACTGGAATTTGGTAGTAGGAAAAATAAGAAAAGGAAAAATAGTAGGTGAATATTGACTGGAGGAAATGAATGAAACAGGGAGATGCCTGGTAGAGTTTTGCACAGAGCATAATTTAATCATTGCGAACACTTGGTGTAAGAATGATAAAACGAAGGTTGTTTACATGAAAGAGACCTGGCGACATTGGAAGTTTTCAGATTGATCATATAATGGTTAGGCAGAGATTTTGGAACCAAATTTTAAATTACAAGACATTTACAGGGACAGATGTATACTTTGACTGCAATTTATTGGTTATGAACGATAGATTAAAACTGAAGAAATTACAAAAAGGAGATGGGACCTGGATAGATAGAAAGAACCAGAGGTTGTTGAGAGTTTCAGAGGGAGCATTAGTCAACAGATGACTAGAATAGAGGAAAAAATACATTAGAAGACACATGCGAGTAGTTTTAAGAGATGGAATAGTGAAAGCAGCAGAGGATCAAATATCTAAAAAGACAAGACCTAATAGAAATCTTTGGATAACACAAGAGATATTTAATTTAGCCGATTAAAGGAGAAAATTTTAAAACTGCTGCTAATGAAGCAGATGAAAGCTAATACAAATGTTTAGAAAATGAGGTTGACAGGAAGTGCAAAATGGCTAAGCAGAAATGACTAGAGGACAAATGTAAGGATTTAGAAACATATTTGACTTTGGGAAAGATACATACCAACCACATGAAGATAAAGAGGCCTTTGGTTAAAATAGGAGTAGCTGTACAAATATCAACGGCTCAGACTTTCCCAGTCTCAAGCAAACAAGGGAATGTTGAAAGGTGGAAGGATACAAGGGACATGAGCTGGAAGGCAATATTGCAGAAAGGAACTGGATGTAGATGAATATGAGATGGGGGATATGATACTGCGAGAAGAATTTGACAGAGCTCTTAAAGATCTAGGTCAAAACGAGGCCCTGAGGGTAGATCATATTCTGTCAGAATTACTGACAGCTTTGATAGAGCCAGCTATGACAAAACTCCTCCATCTAGTGCACAAGATGTATGAGACAGTTAAAGACCCTCATAATTCAAGAAAAATTTTGTAATTCCAATTACAAAGAAATCTGTTGCTGACAGGTGTAAAAATTACTTAACTATCAGTTTAATAACCAATGGTTGCAAAATAGTAACATGAATTCTTTACATAAGAACAGAAAAACTGGTAGAAGAAGACCTCAGTGAAGATCAGTTTGTATTTTGGAGAAATATAGGTGCACACAATCCAGTACTGACCCTATGACTTATCTTAGGACATAGGGTAAGGAAAGACAAACCTGCATTTATAGCATTTGTTAACTTACAGAAAGCTATTGACAATGTTGACGGTAATGCTCTCTTTGAATTCCCGAAGGTAGCAGGGATAAAATACATGCAGTGAAGGACTATTTACAGCTTGTACAGAAGTCACTCAAGGGGCATGAAAGTTAAGCAGTGGTTGAGAAGGAAGTGAAACAGGGTTGTAGTCAGTCTCTGATATTATTCAATCTGTACATTGAACAAGCAGTAAAGGAAACCAAAGAAAAATTTGGAGATGGAATTAAAGTTCAGGAGAAGAAATAAAAGCTTTGAGGTAAGACAATGACATTGTAATTCTGTCAGAAACAGCAAAGAACTTGTTGGAGCAGTTCCACAGAATGGACAGTGTCTTTCTAAAAAGATGAACGTTGATAAAAACAAAGCAAGCATAATGGTATGTTGTTGAATTAAATTAGATGATGCTAAAGGAATTAGATTAGGAAATAAGACACTTAAAGTAGTAGATGAGCTTGGCTGCTATTTGGGCAGCAGAATAACTGATGATGGCCAAAGTATAGATGATATAAAATGTAAACTCGCAATGACAAGAAATTCATTTCTGAAGAAGAGACATTTGTTAACATCAAATATAGATTGAAATGTTAGGAAGCCTTTTCTGAAGATATTTCTCTAGGGCATAGCCGTGTATGGAAGTTAATTGTGGATGATAAACAGTTTAGACAATAACAAAGTAGAAGCTTTTGAAATATGGTGCTACAGAATAATGTTTAAGATTAGATGGGTCAGTCTTGTAACTAATGAGGTGATACTGAATATAACTGGAGAGACAAGAAATTTGTATCACAAATGGACCAAAAGAAGGGCTCCGTTGACAGGACACTTTCCAAGATACCAAGAAATCACCAACTTAGTATTGAAGGGAAGAGTGTGTGTGTGTGTGTGTGTGTGTGTGTGGATGGCCGGGGGGGGGGGGGGGGGTAAAAATCAGAGAGAGATTAGATTAGATTAGGATAGATTTCTTTCATTCCAATTGATCCATAGTGAGGAGGTCCTCCAGGATGTAGAACATGTCAGAAAAACAATAATACATGAGAAATATTTACAACTGAAACATTTAAGCTCATGTACCTTGCACAGATGGAATAATTGTCATTTTTTTAATGAACACTATATGGAAGAATCATTATACAAACACTCATTTACTAAGATCACATTAATGTACTGAATTTAATATTTAAAAATTTTTTTTATTTATAAGGTAATAAACATATAATAGAACTACTACAATACTTGTGTTGCTTGAGGCTTTCCCGATGGACATGTTGTATATATGGCTCTCGGGCGAGACATCGGATGTCATAGTGAAAACTCCACAATATCTTGTCAGCGCAACTGTCCGACATCTTCTGGTGCGATGAACACACTGCTAAGGCAGGACCAGAGCCCCATATTTATGCCAGTCTTAGGCAGGAAGTATGCATGCGTGGAGGCACCAAATTCGATGGCCAATAGCGAAGATATCAACCGATAGCTGGAAGGACAGCAACGGCATCTACAGGATGAAGAACCAAAGACTTCGGCGCATGTGCGGAGGCTGCCGCTACTGCTCTGCGCTGCCATCGGCCACCCCAGCGACGTCTGTCAGTAGGCGCAAGCACGGATGCTGCCGCTGTTACTCTGCGCTGTCATCGGCCGCCCCAGCAAACTCTGTCGGAAGCCGCAAGCAAAAATGCGCCTCCACGTAGGCGCCTTAATTGTCCTCCTGTTGTCAACAGAATATTTATATTGCTGGCGAATCGTCATTCATCTTCTGATCAATAGTACTCCTCTCTGCCCTAAGCGACTTCCATATGGCCAGTGCTGGATCCCAAGCTGTACTAAGCTGAAAGCCCGTGTCTCTGTTTACAAGATTCGTCGAGCTACATATTTCCACTGCTTCCTTAATAACACTGTCCCAGTATGAACTCGTTGATGTGAGAATTTTTGTATGTTGATAATTTATAGAATGGCCTGTACTGAGACAGCTTAGTACTGCTTGGGATCCAGCACTGGCCATATTGAAGACAGGAGTACTATTGGTCATAAGAAGGATGACGATTCGCCAGCAACATAAATATTCTGTTGGCAATGGGAGGATTATCAAGGCACTTACGTAGATACGCATTTTTGCTTCCGGCTTCCGACAGAGGTCGCTGCGGCAGCCGATGACAGCGCAGAGCAGCGGCGGCAGCCTCCACACGTTCGCGGAAGTCTTTGGTTCTTCATCCTGTAGGTGGCGTTGCTGTCCTTCCAGCTATCTGCTGATATCGACACTATTGACCATCAAATTTGGCGCCTCCATGCATGCACACTGTCTGCCTAAGAATGGAATAAATAGGGGGCTCTGGTCCTGCCTTAGCAGTGTGTTCATCACACCTGAAGATGTCATCCAGTTGCGCTGACGAAATATTGTGGAGTTTTCACTATGACATCCGACGTCTCGCCCGAGAACCATATATACTACTACAACACTTATTTACAATGAACACATTATAGTACTGAAATGCAACATAAATATTCTGTAGAAGGAGATGGTCACCAATGAATCCTTTAGGCTTCAAATTGAATTTCATTGGTTGTTGAGCTTTTGATGGCTGCTGTCAAGTTATTGAAAATGTATGATCCTGAATAATGCACACCTTTTTGTACAAGAGTAAGTAACTTTAAATCATTGTGAAGATTATTCTTATTTCTAGTATTTATTCCATGAATTGAGCTTTATGTTTGAAAAAGTGATATATTTTTAATGACAAATTTCATTAAGGAAGAAATATATTGCAATGCCATAATTAGTATCCCTAGTTCCCTAAACAGCCTTCTGCAGGATGTTGTTGAGTTCACACCACATATAACTCTTATTGCACATTTTTGTGCCCAGAAAACGCTAGCTTTGCTTGATGAATTACCCCAAAAAATAATCCCATTATAGAATGAATGTAAGCATAGTATGCCAGCTTTTTCATTTTTATATACCCTATGTCTGACACAATTCACATTGCAAATAGTGATTTCTTAAGACGCTTCAGCAGTTCTGTGGTGTGCTCCTCCCAGTTGAATTTATTATTAAGCTGCAATCCCAAGAATTTAACATTGTCCACTTCTTCTATCTGTTTGTTGTAGGACACCCCTTACAATTTCTGAACTGCATGTAGTGTGTTTTTTCAAAGTTTAGTGACAAAGATTGGCTAGGAACCAGTGATCAATGTCCACAAATATTTTATTAGCTGATCTTTCTAAGACTATACTTGATTTGCTATTTATTGCAATGTTTGTGTCGTCGGCAAACAAAACTAACTTGGCACCTGGTAATGTTTGGTAATGTTACTGATGAAAGGTCATTGATATCCACAAGAAAAAGGGCCCTAAGATGGCACCTTGTGGAACCCCACATGTAATTAGTTCCCAGTTGGATAATACATGTCTCTTTTCTAATAAGGCCCTTTGTTTCCTGCCAGAGATACAAAATTTGAACCATTTTGCATCATTTCCTGTTACACCATAATATTCTAATTTACTTAAAAGGATATTGTGATTTATGCAGTCAAATGCATTTGACAGATCACAAAATATACCAATTGCCTCCAGTTTTTTGTCTAATGAATTAAGTACATTTTCACTGTAAGGGCAGATAGCCTTCTCAATATCAGAACCCTTTAGAAATCCAAACTGTTACATTGACAGTTGTTATTTGTGATAAGATGGTTATAAAGCCCACTGCACATTACCTTTTCTAAAAATTTTGAGAACGCTAGCAAAAGTGTAATTGGATGGAAATTTGATGCTATTTCTTTATCTCCCTTCTTAAACAATGGCTTAACTTCAGCATATTTCAACCATTCAGGAAATATTTCACTGATAAATGACTGGTTACACAGATAGCTTAATATGTTACTTAACTCAGAATCACATTCTTTAATTAACTTTGTTGATATTTCATCATACCCACTAGATGTTTTTGATTTTAAAGATTTTATGATGGACATTACTTCTGCTGGCGTAGTGAGGTCAAATTCATATAATGGTAGTTACTTGAAATGTTTGGTCTGAGGTATTGCATAGCAGCATCTACAGAAACTCACAACCCCATCATTTCAGTAACAGTTACAAAATGTTTGTTAAAAAGTTCTGTTCTGCAACACTATACATTTCTGTCACCAATGTATCATTTACTCTTAATGCTATTTGTCCCTCTTCATGTCTGGTTCTTTCGGTCCCCTCCTTTACTATATCCCATATTGCCTTTATTTTTTTATTTGAAATGACTATCTTTTCCTTGTAATATATGTGCTTTGATGCCCATATTACATTGTTTATTGTTTTGCAGTATTTAATGTAATGTGCTATAGCATCAACAGCAGAACTGTTTCGGATTGACAAATACAGTTTTCTTTTTGTTTTACAAGATATATCTATTCCTTAAGTAATCCATGGCTTCTTTGCTCTTATCTTGGGGGGAAACAGTGTTCAAATAAGGTAAGCCCTTGATACAGTAAGCAGATTGAGAAGGATGTAGGTTTCAGTAGTTATTCAGAGATGAAGAGGCTCGCATGGGATAGAGTAGCATGGAGAGCTGTATCAAACCAGTCTTGGGACTGAAGACCAGAACAACACCAGTCACCTTAGCCTTACCTAAAGCTCAGTGCAGAGTCCTGTACTCAAGTGAAAAGTTGCTCACAAAGATAATACAACAAATCTGAAATCTCCACAAATGCAGATGAAAATTAAAATGTCAAGCCACACAAAACTACTGAAGTGATCAACATGTTTTGATGGTATAACTGCAGATTTTCATTACTGAGGAAAAGAAATATTATATATACCACCTTCAGTCTACATTCTTGGAGGTCATACAGACCTTTCATCAAGATAAATCAATCATTTAATGGAAAATGAATTTTACAGGAAATTCTATGAGACAGAAGTGTGCCCATCCAAGCAAGAATAGTACTATTGTGGTATAGATGATATCCTATATGTTGATTGCAAAAAGAGTATTTGAGTCTGTTATCTTGAGGTTTGGATATTTTTTCATAAACCCCTGTCATTTCCAATAATGAAGTTCTTGCTGTAACTTCACTGTGGTTTTGTAAAATAGTAAAAGTTGGCTATTGGTGCTCAGGTGAATATGCTTCTTACCTGAAGTCTTCTGATTTTTCCTGCCTTTTGCTTCCGCTGAACACTGCAGTGATACTGTCAAGCTTGAGTGCATCAGTGAATTTGATAGCGCAATTGGAAAACAGATCTCACATATATTGCACCATTCCATCTGATTGTAATATTGCATCAGGTGACACATTAAATGAAGACTCTGTGTTATATACATTGAAAAATGGGAAGCTGATTTTGGTGCTGAATATGGGATAGATAGATACTGATACTGCAAAACTAGTTAATGAAATAGCTGCTTTCAGGATCCAGGTGAAGGAGTTGACGAAGTGAATTTGGATATTTGAACTCTTTTTGGAGAACTTGTTATGAGATGCTTAGTCAAACATGGAAATAGGTTTAGTATAATTATGACAGTTCAGTGACTGTAGCGTCTCGTGAACTCAGTTTCAACAAATTAAAGATTTTAAAAAAAACTTAAGGCCAAGTATGTGTGAAATCAGACCACCAGATTTAGATCTCTTGCTCATAGAATTATACACATCTCCTAAACTTGACTTCAGTATCATAATGAGTGAGTTTTCTTTGATCAAAGTAAGGAAATGTAAAGTAAAATTATAATAAAAACAATGTCTGTTGAGCAATAGTTACTCAGTTTTTAATTACAACCCTTTTTGTTTCAAATGAATAATTTATGCATTATAAATAATGTGTGAGGTGCAAACAATATCTGTTCTTTATTATACATCATACAAAAATCAATGTACAGTAGCCACCATAAACAGTAGGATATAGATTTTGTTTTACCTTCAGTTTTTTTGAAATTTTTATAATTTGTAATTTATTAATACAGTGTAAAGACACTTCAGCTATCAAGATATTAGCAGTAAATTTTCAGAGGGTTCAGAATAAAGTTCCTGAATCTACTGCCCTCCAGGAAGCGTGTGGCGCACAAATTATTCTCGGGATTGAGACCTGGCTGAACCCTGACATAGGAAGTTATGAAATATTTAGTGAGGGTTGAAACGTGAATCGGTAAGACAGATTAGACACCATAGGAGGTGGTGTCTTCATTGCACTTGACAAAAATATTTTGTCTGCTGAGTTTGAAGTAGAGTGTGATTGTGAAGTTATCTGAACACGTTTAACATGGCCAGGAAAAATAAAGTTAATTGTTGGGTGTTATTACTTGCCACCAGGTTCCACCATGACGGTTCTAGAATCATTCATTGCGAGTCTACACTCTGTATTGCGGAAGTACCTGGATCATGCTATATTAGTCGGAGGCGACTTCAACCTAACTAGTATAGACTGGGATGTCTATGGATTCATTACAGGTGGTACAGACAAGCCATCGTGTGAATTACTTTTGAACACATTATCCGAAAACTGTCTTGAGCAGCTAAATCGACAGCCAACGCATAATTGAAATATTTTAGATCTGGTAGCCACGAAGAGACCAGACCGTATCGACGGTGTCAGTGTTGAGACAGGGATTAGTGATCGTGATGTTGTCATTGCGACTATGGTTACGAAAGTTAAAAAGTCGCTCGGTCAAGAAGGCTAGGAGAGTATTCTTAGTAGAAAGAGCAGATACGCAGTTGTTAGCACCCCACTTAGTAAATGAATCGACTTCATGTACTTCCGGTACAATGGACGTGGAAGAATTATGGGCAAATTTTAAATGCATTGTAAATCACGCATTGGACAAGTATGTGCCGAAAAAGTGGGTTACAGATGGAAAAGACCCACTATGATATAACAGCGCAATTCGGAGAATGCTCAGGAAGCAAAGGCAGTTACACTTGCGGTACAAACAAGATCGGGAGAATGAGGACAGGCAAAAGTTAGTAGAGATTCGTACTGTTGTAAAAAGAACGATGCACGAAGCATACAGCCACTACCACCATCACACCTTAGCAAAAGATCTTGCTGAAAACCCAAGGAAATTCTGGCCTTGCATAAAATCGGTAAGTGGGTCGAAGGCTTCCGTCCAGTCACTCACTGATCAGTCTGACCTGGCAACAGAAGACAGCAAAACAAAAGCTGAAATTTTAAATTTAGCATTTGAGAAATCTTTCACCCAAGAGGATCATACAAACATACTGCCGTTTGAGTCTCGTACAGATTCCCGTATGGAGGACATAGTAATAGACATCCCTGGGGTTGTGAAGCAGCTGAATGGGTTGAAAATAAATAAATCGCCAGGTTCTGTTGGGATTCGAATTCGGTTTTACAGAGAGTACTCTACTGCATTGGCTCCTTACTTAGGTTGCATTTATCGTGAATCTCTTGCCCAACGTAAAGTCCCGAGTGACTGGAAAAAAGCACAGGTGACCCCTGTATATAAGAAGGGTAGAAGGACGGATCCTCAAAATTACAGACCAATATCCTTAACATCGTTATGTTGCAGAATTCTCGAACATAAACTCAATTCGAATATAATGAATTTCCTTGAGACAGAGAAGTTGCTGTCCATGCATCAATATGCCTTTCAAAAGCATCGCTCCTTAAAACGCAACTTGTCCTTTTTCACATGATATCTTCCGAACCATGGATGAAGGGTATCAGACGGATGCCATATTCCTTGACTTCGAGAAAGAATTTGACTCATTGCCCTACTGCAGTCTCCTAACTAAAGTACGAACATATTGGATTGGTTCCCAAATATGTGAGTGGCTCGAAGACCTCTTAAATAATAGAACCCAGTACATTGTCCACGATGGTGAGTGTTCATTGGAGGTGAGGGTATCATCTGGAGTGTCCCAGGGAAGTGTGGTAGGTCTGCTGTTGTTTTCTATCTACATAAATGATGTTTTGGATAGGGTGGATAGCAATGTGCAGCTGTTTGCTGATGATGCTGTAGGGTACTGGAAGGTGTCGTCTGTCGTCGTTGAGTGACTGTAGTAGGATACAAGATGACTTGGACAGGATTTGTGATTGCTGTAAAGAATGGCAGCAAACTCTAAATATAGATAAATGTAAATTAATGCAGATGAATAGGATAAAGAATGTTTGAATACTCCATTAGTAGTGTAGCGCTTGTCACAGCAACGTCGATTAAATATTTGGGCATAACATTGCAAAGGGATATGAAGTGGGACAAGCATGTAATTGCAGTTGAATGGAAGGTGAATAGTTGTCTTCTGTTCATTGGTAGAATTTTGGAAAGATGTGGTTCGTCTGTAATGTAGACTGCTTATAAAACACTAATACGACCTATTCTTGAGTACTGTTTGAGCATTTGGGATCCCTATGAGGTCAGGTTGAGGCAGAACATAGAAGCAATTCAGAGCCGGGCTTCTAGATATGTTAGTGGTGCGTTTGATCATCATGTGAGTGTTACAGAAATGCTTCAGGAACTCGAGTGGGAGTCTCTGGAGGAAAGGGGGTGTTCTTTTCTTGAATCGCTACTGAGGAAAATTAAAGAAGCAGCATTTGAGGCTGACTGCAGTACAGTTTTATTGCTGCCAACTTATATTTCACAGAAAGGCCACAAAGATAAGATTAGGGCTCATACAGAGGCATATAGGCAGTCATTTTCCCTCGTTCTGTTTGGGAGTGGAACACGGAGAGAAGATGCTAGTTGTGGTACGAGGTATCCTCTGCCACTCACCGTATGGTGAATTGCGGAGTATGTATGTAGATGTAGATGTAGATGATGCAATAATAGTTTGTTTAAGTAATGATTTATAATAATGCTTCATTTTTATTAAACCTACATAGAAAATTGTGAAATTCACTGACTTACCCTGGAAATACTGCAGATAGATAGTTTTCTTGGGAGATGGTGATTAGGGAGTGGGAGGGGGGGGAGCTTTGTTTTGGCACATAAGTTTGGTATTAACCAATATCATCACTGTGTGGACACTACATTCTAATACCAAATGAATCCCATACAAAATGTTTGTGAAGAGCCCTTGATGGCGTCCACATGTAGCATGACGTGAGAGAACATTTTAAGATCTTTGTAAATGAAAATTGGGAAATCTGGGTTGTTTCTGTGGAGGGATACTGTGTATGAAGCGAAATGCAGTTCTTGATCTCCTATATAAGAAGGGAGGATCTCAGTGTTGGTAGCTGTTGGTAGGTGATGGTATGATGATGTATAAAATCAGATATATCTACCACATTACAAAGAAGGAGCTCTGAAACTGATGGCCCTGGTCCATCACTATATTTCTCAGGCAGCCAAACTGTGAGATTCATGTCATGAGAAAGGTTTGTGTGACCGTATCTGCCAAAATGTCCATGATGGATACTGCTTCCACTCAGTAGGTGGGCTTATTAGTAGCCAAAAATATATTCTAAGAGCCTTGCACAGCGATGAGAGGTCTAACCAGGTTCATCTGAATGTGAGAAAAATGTTGTGTAGGCTCCTTGGAGGAACCACTAGTTTTATGGATACAGTATCCCATCTTAGCAGATAGGCAAACCAAACAAGTCTTTAATGACAACCTGCCATCACACCTCACACATGGCCACACAAATCTGTCAGTACCAATTCATATGGTCCTGCTGGCTCCACGATGTGCAAGTTCATGGATGGCATTAAAGACTTGTTTCCTAAAACACATCAGAATTAAAGGGCTTAAACATTTTTAAGAAATGTCACAGTACACAAGGAAACTGGCCATTGTTAACTTCTGTAGGTGTAACCCCATATTATGTTTCTTGATAAGTTCTGCATCTACAGATCAGTGTCTCGCACTGTAGTCAGTTGCATAAAATTAAGGCCTGTAGAAAACACATTTATTCTAGAGAAATAATCAGCACCTCATTGGTCACAGATATCAGTAGTATACTGACCAATAAATTCCAGATGGTGGAACTGTCTAAGTGAGAAAGAGTGACAAGAGGTGCTGTAAGGCAATGAAACCAATGTGCGAATGGTAAAAACTGTGAATTGAAGCACTTCTGCATTCGGTCTGAAATGCTTAACGGCTTCATAGACTACCAAAAATTCCATTCCACAGGAACTTCATTTTGTTTGTGACTCTTACAATTTTCTGGCAAATAACACTGGTGGCTGCCATGTATCACTTACTTGCTGTTCTAGGTCCACTATTATCATGGTCTAGCCATCATTAACTACAATAGTTAGAGGTACAGAGGGAGTAGGATATGCTATAAGCACTGCATCCAATAAGAAGGCCTTGACCTTGTTGAATGCTGATTGCATCTCTGGAGTCCATGTGATAGGGCATTATCCTCTTGAAGTTGGGCTTGAGAGGTTGTGGTGTGGGGGAGATGGTAGCTCTAGAAGTTTGCCATACCCAAAAAATAGTACAAGAGGCTCAGAATGAGTCAAGTCAACCTTATTTTGTAAAGGCAAAATGCCAGAAGAGGTAAGTGGGTGATCTTTCTGCCTGAGCAGACATTTGTCTCTATTGATTCGCATCCTGTAATGTGACAATCTATGAAAAATAAACTGATATGTTTGTCAGATTCCATAGCAAAATATGAAAAAATCAACACATTTTTGAGACAAATGAAACAGAAAGGCAGGCCATGAAGCACTTCACTGATGAAACACTGCCATGTGTGTGCTGCGTTCTTAAGACCAAACTGTGTTCAGATGTTTTAGAAGAGTCCAAAAGGTGTGGCAACTTCTGTCTTTGGTAGATCTGTCAGTTCCACTGGAATCTGGTGATATGCTATTTGGAAATCAATAATGCTGAACAGCTGAGCACATGGTAATACAGCTGTAAAGTTATGGAGGTGTGGAATGGGGTGACAGTCAGGAGTCATCTGCACACTTTTGAGGTGCCAACCTGTGGATTTTGGAAGCAACTGGTGGTCCTGGCATAGTAAAAATGTGGTTTCTGGTGCTGTGCAGTGTCCTAGGGAGGGGTACAGTAGCTGTTTCATGTTGTGCAGGTCACCCATGTAGCAATGTCATCTTGTAACAATGAAAATATCAGCCTTAGACATCCTGAATCTGTTAATTTGAGTATGTAACACATCATCGTCCACAATAATGCATATTTTTCTTCCTTCAAGGTTGCTACTCTCCCAAGTAATTCACTAAAAATGTTCGCTATGGTAAGACTTTTTTAAGAAAGACACTTCTGTATTGATGGGTAAACATTCAGACATCGCTCAGTGGGTGCTGTATCCAGAAATGCTGTATTTTTCAGTTTGTGAGCAATATGTGAATAGCTGGTTTGTCTATAACTGTCTCACTGTTCATATACAGTTTGCCCTTCTTTAAAGACATGTCCGTGAGAAAATTGTGAAAAGAAGAACAGGGTCAGTGACATCAGCAATCAGAAATGTTCACTGCGAGATCTTTGTGAATCCCAAACTCATGACCTCACGACATTGTCTGAAAGTAAGTATCTTTGAGTTATTCACAGCAGTGAGCCAGAAGATCACTCTTCACATTTTGCTGATAGTACACTGAATGCAATCCAGAGTTGATTGAAAATTACACTGCAGTTTTCCTTGACATACAAGCAGTGTGGTGTAATAAAACTCTTAACAGTGCAATGTCAGCCAGACATGCCTGGTAGAGTCAGAAATCTACCTTCTTGTGACTAAGTTCCACAGCTTACATTAGCCCATATGAAACACAAATTCTTGTAGTGCTGTGCTGTAGGCTCTTTACATGAGACTGGTCAGTCATGCTGATACCCAGTCATTGCCTTCATTTGAGTAGTTACATAGAGAGGTGCATCTTTTAGCCAGCCTTCCAAAGTGAAAATGATACCAACACTGTCTAAAGTGCTGACATCTTGGTGAGTGCTGCATAGTCTGTTAGGCTGGGGGCTACTGGGATCAGTGGAACTAGCAGGAATAGCTGTTGGAGAGTGCTGTACTGAGCTAACTAGTTCTGCCAGTGGAAGCTGCTCCCTTCTACCAGCCTCCAGTGTAGCTGCAATTGCGATGCCATTTTCTGTTAGTGGGGTTCCACTTGCATTATCATGTAACAGTGTACTATATATTTCGTCAGCAATGAGTAACTGAAGTCCAAATTTGAAGTGTTGACCACAGGAAGTCACTCTTTTAGCACTGCAGGGCACACTTCAAATTTGGACACTAGAGACCAGAAATGATGTCAGAATATAGTAAGCAGTTTGTCAATGATAACTTCACTTGTCAAGACTTCTTGTATTTAAAGGTCTGTTGGTTTATACACTCACCAAAATGTGTTGTCTTTAAGGAGTGTGTATTTGCACAGCTGTGGAGTGTCAAGTATATCAGACAATAACAGCAAGGTTTGAGAATCTACAATGATCAAAAAAATTGAAGGCTCTTGATACCATAGAGGGAAATGAAAGTTCTAGGATCTGGAAGCATCTGGTTGTTGCAGCACGTGTGACGGATGCCGCATTTTCCTCACAGCATGGAAGATGCAATGCTGTAAGTTGTCCATGAGCTGGAAGTCATGCAAAGTACCTGGTCCTTCTCCAAAATTTATTGCCATTGGCAGAAATTAGTTACTCCCTCTGAGATACAAAACGACTGACCTGATGAAGTGGTGTCCACAGTAGCTGGCAGAGTATCCTCACCTTTGAAATGTTTGTCATCTGCCATGGACTTGTTGGGGTCACTGTTTGTGGGAATAAGGATCAACAATTAAGTGTGAACAAGATTAGTGACACACACTTTATTAATTTACCAAAAAATAAATGCAACACACAATGGAGAACAAAACGAGAAGACAATGGCAGGAAATGACAAACCAAACAGTTTACAACAAAGAACTCATCAGTAAGTAAACAAAGATGTTACACACTTTTGTCTTGGTCTTAATGTTCAACTAATTGTGTCACCACAAATTCATTGGAAAATATAATTCATGCTGATACATAAGAACTTGAATCTCACCAAGTGGTCTATGTGGAAAATAATTAAAATGAAGCAACAACTATTTGCATTTAACTACCATTGCAATACTAAGCACTTCATTTTTTACTACAAGAAACTGAGCACCCTGCTCCAAATTAATTTTGAAAGTACTAATACTTTGCACATGAAGGCTTAAGAAAAGAAGTTTAACTCTATCAATGTCCCATCAAGACACCAAAATCTTTGTAGATATTGAAATGATTTATTTTCCAAATGGCAGACAAGCATGACTAACTACACAAAGTACCACATAATAAGCCTGTGGAGTTGTGCATAATTAGTCACAATTTGTTTCTAACAGTGGAGACCATGTGCTGCCACAGATGTACATAAATCATTTCTAGTACAAGTCTTAAAGACTGTTAATGTGACATAACAATACTTATGGTGTATTGCTGAAGATGAGTATGTAGCCCCATATTACCTCAGCATAATAAAAGTAAAACTAAGCCTATGGATCTCATGTCAACATTTTTGTCATGAAATTGAAGTTCCTGAGTTTAGTTCAAGCTGCTGAGTTACAAGTGTATAAAAAGATTTATGAAAACTTTAATTTCATCTAATTTTGATTCACATAATTGTACATTTTAGTTAAACACAGTAAATTTTATAAGATGACAGATATGCTTCCTCTCCTTTACAGCCTCCTTCAGGTCATGTGTTAGTAATAACATTACATATATCAGAAAAGAGAATGCAGGTTATACTCTAATTGTCTACTTCCATATAAAGATATCCTTCTGGCTCAGTTGTCATCCACATATGTGCCACCTGGAATAATAGTTTAAAATATAGTTACTGTGAGTATGATACCAGGAGTTCATTAATCACACCAATCTAGTTACTGTAAGATATGGTTTATATGTTTGTGTCAGTGTTAACATTTTCAGTTAACAATGCTATTGATAACACTATGCCATCAACACACTTTCTTATGCACTTCACTTTTCATTTGAAACGAAGCTCTTACTCTTTGGGTCAAATACGAGGGTGGGAACGTAAATAATGGCAACCTTTTATTCACAACCTATACTAAAGAGTTACAGGTTTGCACCTGTTACTGTTCTTCAAAGTAGTCACCAGCATTGTGGTCTACTGCCTGTCGACTCTCTGGAACAGTTCTGAAGAGAATGCCACGAAATGGTTCCTTCATCTTTGGAATCAAACCTAAGTCACAAGGACTTTAGTACATGGAGTATGGTGGATTGTACAATACTTCCCAGTCCCATCGACAGAACAGAGCCGCCACAGCTTGCACTGTATGCACCCGCGCATTGTTGTGCAATATGATGGGTGGTTTGCGGAGAAAGTGTCGCCAATTCTTTCGCAAAACTGCTCGCAGGTGATGCTCCAAAAATGAACAGTAATACTGTGCATTGATGGTCTGCTGTGGAGGAATGTAATGCATTACGATAACACCATCACAGTCGAACATGAGAATTACCATAACTTTAGACTGCTCCATTTGCACCATCAACAGAACAGGCTCTGCTAACAGTATACTATGCCTTCCACATCACTAGCAAAGGGTTCTGCACAATGCTGGTGACTACTTTGAAGGACAGTGACAGGTGCAACATGTAACTCTTTTGTATGAGTTGTGAATAAATAGTTTCCACTATTTATGTTAAACCCCTCATAAATCTTATAGTGAGAATATCTCAACAACACAAAATATGTAAACACCACATGGATTAGGCCTTAAGCTGACTGCTGCCTACAAGGCAGTACTAGGAGCAATCTATGAGCATTGGACATGTAATTGGCATGTAGCCAATCCCTCATGCTATTATTGCTAGTGGATGGATCCTGGTGAAGCCACTGCTTCTTTATTCAAGCAGCTCCTTACTTGGCCTTATGAGTCTGAGTGAACCCTGTTACAGACCTCCCAACCCCAGAAAAAAATCTGAGGAAGGACCAAAAATCAAACTTGAGCCTTCTGCACCAAAGGCAGTGACACTAACTGTTTGTCTAGAGATCAAGTAATTAAAATTTTTTTTTCATCGTAAAATTATCTCTATCATCATCCACACAGAAACACAAAATATCATTTACTGCTTGTTTTCCTTCCACTAAATGATGCAGAATTATATTTCAGTGTAAGTCCTTGTATTCTCAGATGATGTTATTCACATGGCAATGAGGCATCCAGAAGAGCAGAGTATGTCATTTTGTGATGTATGTCTGAAATAGTATTCAAGTGCACCAGAAATGTAACTCTTGCATCCCTTTATGTTAATTCCATCATTACATTCCTGGTTCATCACATAAATGCAATTCATGAGAACTGCAAGAATCAGTCAGTAGGAACTAATTTAATAACTGATTGCCTATTGAATAATTGGTTATTAATGCATGTTATAATTTTCGCATTACAATTCACATTTGATTTAGAGTGGACTTGCTACAGAAATCTCAGTTTTTCAAATTTATAACGAAAATCTTTCTGGTGACACATTCTTTTATTTTGTTCAAAAGTTTTCTCAGTACCTTAAACAAAACCTTTCGTTGTATTCTGTTACTGAAACATACTACAGAAAATCATTGCATCTAGTACCAGTATGTCTCCAAACATACAGGGTACATTAATGTATAATTTAATGGCATTGTCAAACTATTTTCAAGAACTGAGGTTCTTCACAGAAAGGTGTATCTGACCGAAATAATGAGGTTTGTGGCAGATGAAGGATACAACTTATCCTTCCAAACAAATGTATTTGGTGGTTTAGGCATAAGTTGACTTTGGCAGGATTATTTGTGAACGTGTGTGTGTGTGTGTGTGTGTGTGTGTGTGTGTGTGTGTGTGTGTGTGTGTGTGTGCGTGTGTGTTTTAATGGCTGGCATATTATCTCAATAACAGTGAGAAAATCGTCACTTGAAGAGAGTATATCCCATTAACATAACTAAGCTGACACTCAAAACAGTATAGTTCAATGGATTAAACATACATAGCCTATGATGGAGGAGTTAAGTCGTCTACTATCACTCAGTAAGATAGAGTTGAAGTAAGAGTTGATTAATTTATTTTACTGACAGCATGATGTACCTGGCATTTATGTTGATTATTTTAATATGTAAATCTAATTATCTGAATGGTGGTATTGTAATGCATTCATTGTTATATAAACTAATGTATGTCTGCTTCATATTTCGTTTATTTGTCTTAATATATTTGTGAAGATCCGTGATATAACTGTCAGATTTTTCATACCTTCATTTCAACAACTGCAGTAACTAGTACATGTTTACTTCTCTAGGTTGCTGTTGTACCAACAGAATATGGACATGCATTTCATATAGAAGTTTTAGATGAGGCTAAAGTATATGGATGGAGATTTAAGACAGAGCCTGAAGAGAAGCAACAGTTTCTTTTAGGAAATTTGTGTGGCCACCTTGTTCAGTTCAAGGAACATCCATTTGTAGGATTTTAAAAAAAATGCATTTTGTGTGCAGGTTATGTTGCTTTCCTGTTATATCACACACCAAAATTATATATGACCATTGTGTGTAGTTTTGAGCAAAAAATACATTCTGGTATCTTCCATTTTTTGCATTCACGTAAGTTACAAAGTATTATTTAAGGTACATCTGTCTATGAGTGTTATTTGAAAATTCATCTAATTTTTTAGCTCTGTGCCTCCAGTGTGAGATATAATAACACTTGCGTGCTCCAACAGTAGCTTTCAACAGATTAATTGTATGTTTGTTGTGCTTTTATTTTTTTTTTCCAAAGTTATCTTTAAGGTTTCTTACACTATTGTAATTGCTGACACATTTTTATGAATATGTGATTAAATTTTTATGAGCAAATAAATGGGAACAGGTTATTGACACTTTGATGATTGTACTAGTGTTTAATATGCAGTGAGCTATGATATTTATGGATTTAAAAAGGCATATAGCATTGTGGTCATTATTGATGTACATGATTTTCTTGTAGCTCACAATGTAGCAGCAGGTTAATTGGGGACACCCTTTTTTTGGTACACTACATAAATTTACTTACTTTTAAAGAATTATCATGTAAATTCATGCTGCAAATATGTAAGCAACTAAAATTCTTATAAAAAGCAATAAAAAGGACTGTAACTGATATTTGGGCTGTTGTCTCTTAAGGAGGTTTTAATTTATGAGTTGATTTATCCAGCTTCTGATTCACTCGAGTGAAAGATTTAGTTTGACTATATCTCTCCTAATCTTGATTGATTTTTCTAATTCCACTTTTCCAATAATATACATGAATAATATCACATCCTTAACTAATTATCAGAAAGCTCATCCATTTAACTATTAATGCCACTGGCTGATGAAGTAGTTTTCTGTTGCAATGAAATTCTTGAAGTAAAACGTTTCTGAAAGTAAGAGTAGTAAACTTTCTGACATAGTAATGTAAATGTTCCTTTATCATTGTCAAAGTCCTTAAGTTTTGTGTGTAAGGGACAACACCTTATTAAAGCCACCTTTTGTGGCATATTATAAGGTTCATGTGCTCCAGTGAGACTTTTGCCCATGCAAGTAATAGCAATGTACAGCTTCCAGCAATACCAATCAGGCTGAATACATTTGAAAAGAGAGGGTGACAAATTGTGTCCCATATCACAATAGTGCCTACCTGCATTGTCCATCCTGCTCATTAGTCTCGATGATCAAAGTGCTGTAGGACAGCTGTAAATTGATTTCCAGAATTATACTAACAATGTACACTACAAAAAACATTCAAGTAATGTGCCTTTTCCCACACTTATTATAACCACAAACATTATGATGAACAGATCCAGTTTCATATCAGATGTAGTATGCAAGTAGGTAACCATCACTTTACTGTGTTACTGTACAGAAAAGTAGCATTAATGAAGTAGGCACACTATAAAGTCAGAGTTCTTTCTTAACCCAATCATAAAAGAATGTAGTGGCTGTGTAATAATAAAAATAAAAAAAAATAATAAAACAATGCACACATTGAAAACAAAATACTGTTACTCATGATAAAAACTTCAGATCTCTGCTTCCAGTATTATCTCTAATGACATTTGTATTATTTTGTTTATTAACTTGGTTATTATGGCATGCCAGTGGAAACCAAACTAAGTAAGTCCCATTAATATGTAAAAACTACAAAGTCTTAATCAGGTCCAATAGAACATGGTAGCAAATCATTAGATACCATTTAATAAAATCATTCAGTGAATATGCAATTTATATCCTAAAATTATTTACATCACAGCCAAAAATTTAAAGTCCATATTACAAACAAGATAAGAGAACAAAATAATTTTTTCACACGTAAATATAAGTCTGTATGAAATAATAATATAACTTCAAAAACAATTACTTTAAAATTTTTCAGATGTAACTAATAATCAAGAAAACTCTTTCAATAAGAGGCAAAAATAATGTTGCAGAACTAACTAGCCAGGAGGTCTCCATGGCCTCTCATTTAATTAATCTGTGAAATTCTTTTCCTTGGTAAGTCAAATACAAAGCTAATTTTGTTGACACACTTCCCATGAATATACACAATGTAACTGTTACTCCACATTTTAAGTTCATATTTTCTTTTAAGTTTATTGACAAACCAAAACTGTCTACTTTTCTACCACAAACAGACATGACTATGGGAAATGTCTTAAAGATTTTTCGACTTCATCACCTTTCTACATCTTTATTCTTCATCTTTACATATTTATTTGCCAACATGATCAGTCTGTAAGAACCACGTTTCTGCCGACAAGAGACCAGTTTGTTGATACCGTCACTGTAGAATGTTTGACTTCATTGTCAGAGGCACAACCTACCTCCACTTACACTGCTTTATCACTGCCAAAATGAAGTCTTCAAAGGTGTTCTTTAAGTTTTGAAAACAAATGAAAGTCAGATGGGGTGAAATCAGGACTGCATGGAGAATGATTGAAGATAGTGAACCCAATGTATGGCACTGTTGCGGATGTCACACCACTTGTGTATGGTCTAGTATTATCATGCTAAAGGAGAGGGTACTCCATGCGTGTATGAACTCTTCAAATTCATGCTTTCATTCCTCTGAGGGTTTCTAATATACTGACATAGTTACATTACACACTGCCACGTTACATTCAACAACTCAGAGCCTTCTAGGGGCAGAGGGTTGAATATGATGTCAGCATAATGCGGAAGTCGATCCAGTAATGTGCATATGTGCAGCCATCCCAATTTGGGTTTTCTGTAATTTCCCTAAATTGCTTTAGGCAAAAGGTGGGATGGTCTTTCGAAAGGGCACAGTTGACTTCCTTCCCCATTATTCCTTAATCCGAAGGGAACAATGACTTCGCTGTTTGGTATGTCCCCCAGATCAACCAACGAACCATAACATGAGTTTGTGTGACTTGTATAGATTCAGGTGCAAGGATACATTTAGGGGCAAATTATCCCTCTAACGCTTCCCCTAACATATTGTTATGCTAATTGATTTATAACCCCATGGGGATAATCCTTCCTTCTGGTAATCCCTCACCGCTCTGGCAAATGCCCCTCCCCTTCTCTGATACAAGCACACTTAACATTACACACAGCCACAGTACATGCAACAACTCAGACACTTCTAGGGTAGAGAGTAGCAGCTCGTGTCAGCAGAATGGGGAGATCGATCCAGTAATATGCATAACATGAATAGTGGGGTAGTAGTAGCATGAGCACATTTTGTTTGTGTGGCTTGCATGCGTACAGGGGCTAATTATCCCTCTTCCCCCCTACATGTAACATATTATTATACTAATTTATGATCTCCTGGGGATAATCCATTCTTCTGACAAACTCCAACCCCTCCTCATTCCTCTCAGTTCCAACATCTCACTGGAAAACCCCAATCCTCTCCTCCCTCTCACCAATACATGCACACATTATGCTAATTGATGACCCCTTGAAGTTATCTCTCCTGAAAACCTCCCATCCTTCCCCCCCCCCCCCCCCCTTATTCTCTTCTTCCACCACCTCCCCTCTGGGAAATCCTCAACCCCCACTTCCCCTCACTTATGCAAAAACACATTTGATATAAAATTAATTGACTAATTAATATGATTAACTATGATGAACTGATCAATTACTGTAATTAACTCCTCTGCCTCTAGAGAACCCCTAGCTGTCCCCCACCCTCCCTCACATCCCCCTCTAGAAATTAGTGGGAAAATACTCAGTCTGTGCTGAGCTGCTGGACAGGAAGGACGTAAGTAGTTTATTTTATATATTTTAGGTGCTACCCTGTTGGAAATTAGCGGGAAAAGCTCAACTCCTCCCCTCCTCTCCTCTCCTCACCACCTACCTGGAGAAATGACAGGTTCAGTCTGTGTCTTATTGGACAATTTTCGCGTATGCTCACTTTAAAATTTGGGGATCGGACGGGTTGGTCCACAGTGCCACCACCAGAGGACTTCCCACTCCTGCCTATCGCTCCCACTCTCCCCACCCCTTCTAGAAAAAGTTGATGGGAAAAATCGCTCAATATGTGCTGAGCTGGCGCATTGGAAGGATTCCACTAAAGACAATTCAACAACATTGCAAAGGGCAGCTGTCAGCTTTATTTAGCTTCCAAGGCTTGCAGTTTGTTTCCGAAAATGGATGTATGTAAACATTTTATGCTCTATTAAAACGCACATTTCCTTCCATGTCCATGTGCTAATCATGTTGTTCAGTCTGTGGCACATCTAAATATAAATTTCTGTATCCATGAACATGTAATAAGACAAAACGGAAGAGACATGTCCATTTAGTAAGGATATTAGCTTGTAAATGTTCAAACAATCAGAGAAATTCACTCCTACAGAAAGCACTTGAATATTTACATAACATGAAATATTACATAAACTATATCTGGTAATGTAATAAGAAAGTCCCTTAGCCTATTAGATAACTTGAATGTTGAAACAAAAATTTGGGCCCAATAGGTCACCATCCCACTACCAGCTTTTTTGTAATTTGGCACTACTACCAGATGCTCTGTAATGAACGACCTATTTTATGTTACAGTCCTTTCAAAAATTTAAACACTGATTTGTTATTAACCGAAATTTAATTATAACAAATCGTAGCAAGAACAACATGTTTTTCTTGAATCTTCAATGTTCTGTAGCGTTGAAACGTTGTACTTGACTAAAGTGCGAGTTATAACTAGAAGATATCTAGATACGAAAGTAGTTTAACCATTTTCACATCATTTTATTGCAACAAATCGTACCAATAATGATGTGTTCTAGAGAGATTCAGTATACTGGTGTTTAGAAATAGTATACAGGGTGATTTTTTCCACCTTGTACAA
Source organism: Schistocerca gregaria (assembly GCF_023897955.1). NCBI lineage: Eukaryota > Metazoa > Arthropoda > Insecta > Orthoptera > Acrididae > Schistocerca > Schistocerca gregaria. Next base: position 379,596,466 of record NC_064931.1, read on the forward strand.
ACTCTAGGTATCGATCAACGAAAGGATACGGAACAAAAAATGTCTAATAAACTTATGACCAGAAATGCATGGTTTCCATGCTAGAGACAATTTATTCAATCATATGTTGTTACAGTAATTGCAGTCTAATACGTGCTGTTCCATGCAGCCAGAGTTACAGTATGCATGGTTTCTCCTATAGGGTGGTACTGTTCATCATATGTCAAGCTCTATTGCCCTCTCCTGCCAAGGTAATTGGTAATGTTGTGTCCGATTCACTTCTCTTGCTGACTCATCTTGTAGTGGATGCAATACAGCGTTGCACACAACGGTTTTATATTTGAATCTAGAGGTTGCTGACATGGTGTCTACTTATGGAAAGGCAAATGGCAATGGGAGGCGGGCAGCCAGGATGCGTCAAAAAACCTATCTCACTGTTAACAAGCACAGCATTCATTGTTTTCAACAGCATTTTGCGATTTGTCTGAGACAGGGTCATTTCAGGAAGCAGGGAAGTATGAAGGTACCATCCGAAATGTTCAAACACCATACTTGGAGGAAAATGTGATTAACACTGTGGAAGGCGACCGCCATGTCAGTACCAGGGAGTTGGCCTTACTTGCGGCCGACTTTCCACATCAGAAGCAGTTTTGTCCCTGGTTGCTTCACCAGGCAACCGTAATTTCTGTCATCCATCCTTTTCATAGATGATGCTACCTTTATGCTGACTGAGATCTTCCAATTTCGTAATGTTCATCTGTGGGATAGTATGCAGAACCCCATAGTATGGTGACAGCAAATCGTCAGCATCGGAGGAGCCAGAATGTTGGAGCGGGATAATTGGTGACTGTATTTTGGAATGAGCCTTCCTTCCACATCGCCACTTTGCAGTCATCTAAACGATCAAATAGTAAACCAATACTTAGTATGTGCTTGGCGGCTTTTGTGATCAAGTGGAAATTACAGCCGAACGTAAGTGGTGACAGATTCATTTCGTAAACAGCTGCACAATATAGCAATGCAAGATTTCAACTGGACATGCTATAGTGTAGAAACCGGACAGGGAATACGGCTGTAACAATACGTCCCCTCATCGGCCGCCCTAAGCGGCCCCTAGAATTTTCCTTGCTGTTCTATCGATAGTGATGTTGATTACAGTACACCAACCCGCGTTGGTGATGCCTTTCCAAGCATTACGGCCAAGGGTGCGGTATTCATTATTTGAACACAGTTCCAAACACCTGTCCTTCATAACACGTGTTTGAGAGAATCTTGGCAACACCTTCCAGAAGCGCTGATGCAACGACTTTCTCAGATAATTTCCTAGGACTGAGGAGAATCAAGACATATAGCAAGTGGGACTGTAGGTAAATCATAATTTTTTTCTGGCGTTGTACAAATATAAAAGATAACTGCACTGTTTGCGTAAAATATGTATATATTGCAGTGTAATGTTACTGTGGCTTATGTTGTGGCATGACTGGAGAAAATGAGTGTGTATCCTATCGTGCGGGACGTAAAGATTAAGGACATTGATAACCACGAGAGATTTGTTATGTGGAATATTATGTGCGCTGAGATTCGTTGCAGAGGAAACATTACCTGTACGTCGATCGGTGTCAGACTGCAGCAGCAATCGTAATATTTAATTGTAGTTAGATTGTTAAATATTCTTGTGAGTCTTATATGTATTTTATGATCGGTAGACAACTTTTGCATGGTTTAACTGTCAGTGCAATGTAACAATCTGTACAAAATAATTTTGCCTCTGAAAGTTTTGTCTGCATATTACAACGGCCGATGGTGCTCCCAGACCGGCAATTTAAAGGGTAAATACACTGATGGACAGGTTGTCCTGAAGCATTGCAACATCTCTAGGCGGTGGACCGAATAACAGCTATGTGTCATCAAACCAGCAACCGTACCTAGGTGAACACGTATGTTGATAGGAATTTCTCAAATGTGAAGTATGAAAGAAATGTCAGCGCCTCATCCTTGCATAGCCTGAACTGTCGTGGAGTAGCTTTGCTATGAGCGCCAGTGCACCCGGACTCCGGTGTCAGAGTCAGGAGTCGGTCGGCAGGAGGTGATTTTAATTATTAGCGATCTTTTTTGTAAACTATATTCCATCTAAATATATAATTTGCTAGCCACCAAGCGGTGTGTGGTGGAGGGCGCTATTCGCACCAAAGCTATATTTCCCTCTTTCTGTTCCATTTGCCTGAACACCTCAGTACGAGCTCCAATTTTCCTTATCTTTGAATGGAGATCATTGCGCCATAAGAAAGTTGGCGGTAGTAATATGTGTTCTACATCCTCGGTGAACATAGGATTTGGAATTTAGTGAGCAGCCCCTTGCGTTTAGCACGTCATCTCTCTGCAAGTGTGTCCCGCTTCAAACTTTCAATGACAGTTGTAACGCTCTCGAGATGGTTAAATGTACCAATCAAGGATCTTGCATTTCTTCTCTGAACCTTCTCAATCTCTTTAATCAGACACAACTGGTAAGGGCCCCCATACAGACGAACAATACTCTATGACCAATAGGATGTTCAGGCCCTCGGTCCGCAACCGCGCGACTGCTATGGTCGCAGGTTGGAATCCTGCCTCGGGCATGGATGTGTGTGATGTCCTTAGGTTAGTTAGGTTTAATTAGTTCTAAGTTCTAGGGGACTCATGACCACAGATGTTAAGTCCCATAGTGCTCAGAGCCATTTTGAACCAATAGGATGCCGTTAATTAAAAAAAAACTAAGCCATACGTATGAAGGATATCAATTTAACTAATTTGCATAAATTTTTTATATCATCGTGGTATTAGTGGTAAAATAGTTAAGGGTAGGCTGCGTGTGACTGGGTGACATGGAGCAGAACAGCAGGTTAAGTGCAGAACACTAAGTTAATTTTAATAATTTTTATGTGAAACGCAGTACAATAGTTTAAGGGGGTGGGGGTGACATGGAAAACCACTTAAAAGAACAATAGGTTAAGTGCCGACAAAGGGCCAAACATTAGGTTAAGACACCCAGAGTACAGTGCCGATCATTAGTGTATGCAACATGTTTGCCCCATGTAATTGCTTCTTGCAAGACCTTGATGATTCCAAATGCCAGAGAATGATGAGTAAGAGATATCCAGTCCCCACAAACTGAATTTTTTATAAATAAACAATATACCCTTTCCATATATTCCATATTATGTCTGAATTGTTGACACAATATTCAATACAGAGCAATCGAATACCCTCCTTTTTCCTGCCAATTCCTAGGAGAAGATGGTGGTCAGATGACTTAGGTTAGTGGAGGTGCCCTTTTTTTATGTAGACCGCATGGAGCAGTATGCTCCTACATCTGTGTCCAGTATCAGAGTGTCTTCGCAGGATGGCACTCTGTAGTCACCAAGGTGACACCTTTTCATTTTTTCCTCATCATGATGCCTCTCAAATGGAAAATTTGTGGCCTTCAATCTGACAAAAAGGATTTACGGCTGCTTTTAGAAACTCAGTGTCCACTCACACTCTGCCTTCTGCCTCACGAGCGCTTTGAGCTTTCACGTTTTTTCCTGGTCAGTTTTGACCATCCGCCAAAGGTCAGCATTCCATCTCATGGGGGAGTCATGCTGTTCATATGGGATGACATTCATAGTCGACCCATCTCCCTGACTACCGATCTTCAAGCTGTTGCAGTTCGCATTTTACTTCCTCATTTGACTTTTTCCCTTTGTACCAATTACTTCCCTCCATCATTCGATGTCACCAGGGCCAACTTCCTCCAGCTTGTCGGACAGATACCTCACCCACTTCTGCTGCTCGGTGACTTTAATGCACACCAACCCATTTAGGGTTCACCAAGAACCTGTCTGAGAGGCACTCTCTTCGCTGACCCTTTAATCAATTTAACATTTTAACATAGGAGCACCCATGTTTCTTTCAGACTGCTGATTCACCTATTTCCATTTGGACCTATCCTCCTGCACTGCCCATCTTGCCCAACATCTCGAGTGTTCTGATCTTACTGACACCTACTCAATTGACGATTTCCCATATGCTATCCGTTTGCTGACTCCTACACCACCTACGAGCACATTCAAATGGCAGCTTACTAGGCCTGACTGGAGGATATAGCTGATAATGGTGATGATGATGATGAGGTCCCATGCTCTGAGCATAGGGAACGATGCGGTAGACCCACACCGCCGACTAGGCAAGGTCCTAGCGGAGGTGGTTTGTCATTGCCTTCCTCGGACCATAATGGTGATGAATGATGACGAAGAAGACAACACAACAACACCCAGTCACCTTGAGGCAGGGAAAATCCCTGACCCCACTGGGAATCGAACCCAGAACCGTGTGCACGGGAAGCAAGTATGCTATCACAAGACCACGAGTTGTGGACATATAACTGAGAAGAGGGTATGTATTAATGTAGAAAATAAAAAGGTTCAAGCTTGTTTTGCATGGTCAATCCTGGCTTGAGAGCGAAATTACATTTAAAATCCGCAGCACACATATCAATATGATAGATACCTTGACATTTATAAGTGTTATAACTTTGATGGTACTGAGGTCCCGACCAAGACCCAGAATATGCCTAAATTTGATGTGCACTATACCGGAATATTGGGTCATATTTATGTCCTGGAGAACAAAAGCAAGACAGATGAGCAGAACAAGCATATGGTTACCAGCCCCTCTCCATTTCTCAAAATTTGCTGGCGAGCATAAGATGCATGTAAACACGCTCTTATTCTGCTATGAGAATAATAAGAAAGACAATTATCCCTGTGTTTGGATCAAAGATATGTCCTGACTCCTTTCTGGCCATCTGAGCAAGCATGATGATTAAGAGTATATTTGCTTAAGATAGCTCAGTGCCTTTTCCTCAGACAAGTTATTGGCAATACATCTAGTAGATTGCACTTCCAAGCACGTGGGAAGTGTTATTATGGCTACTGAGGAACAGAAATTCACAAAGTTTGAAAATGCTCCCCATCAGGAGCAATGCCCGTGTTGTAGTGTATGCCGACTTCGAACGCCTCTTTGCTCCTGTGACCCACTGTGAAGGTGACCGTATGGCCTCACATATCACCTTTACAGAAAAACGTATACAAGGATTGTCTGTAAAGTAAAGTCTCCAACGAGCTCCTGCCAAGACGGAGCGAGCTAGCTTAAATCTGACAACAGCGTCATGTTCTTCGCTTCCCACACCACTATTCTTGCCAGTCCCCACCTCTCTGCGACGCTCATTGTTGGCGTAGCCGTCGTTAACGATGGAAGGGAAAATCGACGCTCCCACTAAGTGTGAATTGCAGTCTTTGATTAGATTTCTGTGGTTTACGGGGTCAAACCCTATTAAAGTCCATCCCCAGTTGACCAATGTGTACGGAGAAAAGCGTATGGACGTAGATAATGTGCGCAGGTGGTGTGTGGAGTTCCCAGATAGCCATACAAACATTCACGACGAGACCGGCTTCGAGCGTCCATGAGTTTCAGACGAGACAGTGACGGAAGTCGAACAAGTTTTGCTTGCGGGTCAGCGTCTGACTGTGAAGGGGACGTGACTAAGACTACTGTGGACAAGATTTTGACGGACATTTTGAAGTATCACAAGGTGTGCGCCAGGTGAGTGCCGCAGATACTCACTGATGAACACAAAAATAAGAGTATCAAAAGTGCCAGCAAGTTTCTGCGCCATTGCTGGGAAGAGGATGTGGAATTTTTTGATTTAGTTGTAAATGGGGGCGGGACCTGGGCCCACTACTTCACACCAGAGACCAAGGAACAATCAAAAGAATGGCGGCATTACAGTTCTCCAAATGGCAAGAAGTTCAAGCAAATGCCGTCAGCAGGGAAGGTAATGGCTCCTAATGGCTCCAGTGTTCTGGGATAGGAAGGTCGATTACCTAGAAAGAGGCACAACAATCAATGCGGCAAGGTGCTGTGAGAAACTAAAAAGGCTATGCCATACTATACAGGACAAAAGGAAGGGTAGGATGACACAGGGAGCTTGTTTGGACCATGACAATGCGTGCCCTCAACTCGCCAGCAACAACACAGATCTCATGGCCAAATTCGGGTGGAAAGTCATTGACCATCCTCCATTCAGCCCCGATTTGTTCCCCAATTTGAAACAACACTGGAGCATGGAGGGGGGGGGGGATGCAATTCTGAAGCGATGAAGAGCTGAAGGCAGCTGTCCATTCCTTCCTGCACGAATCGGCAGGAGAGTGGTACCACTTGGGTATGAAACAACTTCTGGAGCGTCTCCAGAAATGCCTCCATCATGACGGGGATTACGTTGAAAATCAACTAAAAATCCAAGCTTTCAGAATCTGTTCTTGGTTTTGCAATAAAATGATGTCAAGTATGTGAAAAGTCGCTGGAAGCCTTAATTTACGCACAACCCTCGCACCATTTGTGGCAGCGTACTCAATTGCATCATACTATGATTTAAGACTTAACTGTTACAAATCTTATGTCGGGGTTAATCTTGCGGTTTGGCTGCTCACGTAGGTCAGAATACTTTCATGGGAGCTTGATTACCTTTACAGTGACAACATTCCCATAACCAGATCGAAGGAGATTTGTACAATAACGCGGTTGACGTGTCATATTTGTGGGCTGCCATTAGACAGAAAAACAGAGACTCCTCCTGGGAACCACTGTCATCTTACCAGGAAGTTCAGTGATGCAACTCACAATACGTGCAGTTTGAAGTACCAGCTAGCAAGGAACATACCCATTTTCTTCCATAATTTAAGCGTGTATGACTCTCACCTTCTTGCTGTGTATTTGGCTGATTTCGGCGTGGAGAAAGATCAGGTCAGTGTCCTACCCAAGAGCGTTCAGAAATATATATCATACTCCAAACGAATGACGCCAAGAATTACGCTCAGCTACGTTTTACGCAGACACCATACCAGATACTCGTTGAAATTCTACCTCGAGAGGATATGCATATCACTCTAGCTGCATTTCCCAACGAGGGAAAAGTGCAACTTGTGGCTAGAAAGGGGGTTTTTCCCTTATGAGTGTCTGGATAGTATGGCAAAACTCAGCAAAACCAGGCTACTCGACTTGACTTCATTCTATAGCAACCTTAACAGGCGATGCCATAACAGACGCAGAGTATGAGCATGCCCTGAATGTCTGGCGGGAATTCAATATCACCACTTTAGGAGAGTCTGTTTGCTTGTGGACGTTTTCGAGAAATTCAAGAGTCTATGCATGGCCACATATCCTCTAGATCTCGCCTTTTGTTACACAGCACCTGGTTTGTTTTAGGACGCAATGCTCAAGGAAATGAAGTGCAACATTGAATTATTGACCGACGCTGACATTCTTCTTTTCTTCGAGAAAGGGGTCCATGGGAGACTTTGCCAGTGTGTCTATAGACACTCCGAGGCATATAACCTACGGATTTGTGACAGGTTCAACACATTCCTTGATTCAGGTTACATCACGTGCTTCGACGTAAATTACATTTATATGCAGGCCATGCAAGAATCACTGCTGATAGGCGAATTTCGATGGGTGTCCAAAGATTAATGCAAGAGGGGTGTGGCAGCTGATTCTGATGTAGGATATGTGGTGGAAGCAGAGTTCACATATCCTATACTTCGCATGACGAGCAAGCTGATTTGCCACTGTTTCCAGAGCAACTAGTTCCTTGAGGAGGCTCCACCCAAAAACTGATAACAACACTGGGGAATAAACGGAGATCCATTATTCATTTTCGTAATCTTCAGCAGTGTCACAGCGTGAGGATGGAGATCGTTAGTATCACTTGGGCTGTCTCCTTCGAGCAGTCCCCCTGTTTGTAGCAGTATATTGATTTGAATACCAGACAGAGAGCTTCTACGACGTGTGACTTCGACAAAGAGTTTTATAAATCAATAAATAATTCAATTTTCTGCAAAACAATGAGGAATTTGAGGGAACGACGTGAAATTTTGATTAGAACCGAATGGGGTGCGTGTATGACGAGAAAATCGGTTGTCAGACAAAATTTTAAGCGGGTCACTATGTTCAATTGGAGCTTTATTGCTGTGGAGATGGCCAAGACTGCAATACAGTTTACAAAGCCTATTTATGTGGGGATGTGCATACCAGACCTCTACAAATTCCACATGTACTGCTTTCATTATGAGTTTGCAAAAACTCATTTCACAGATCTTAAATTATTTTGTATGGGTACGGATAGCCTCATCTTTTGAGTGAAAAACTGTGATCCATATAAAGTAATGAGGTATCATGGTAATGAATTCGACAAGTCCTAAAACACAGCCGATAATCCTTACAGTATTGTTACACAGAACAAGAAGGTTATCGGCATTATGAAATAGGAGGCAAACGGATTGCTGGTTGTCGAGCTTGCAGATCTGTGACTAAAAATATATGCATATTGCATATTGGAAGGTGGCATCCAGAGGTGGGCTAATGGTGTGCATCATATGGCATCGAGAGATCTCTCTATCGAAGACAGTTTGCTGTGCTTGTACAGTGGTGCTCGTGGTGCTGTACTGCAGCCGTTGTCTGTGGTACAGCAAACTATTATTTGATTGAGAGGACACGAGGTGTACACTGTGCCATAGTCTAAAATCGGCCTGTCGCTTCATTATGATAAAAGAGTCATTTGTGATGAAGGGATTGAAATTCTCCCATACTCACACTACTCACTTGTAGTGAGAGAAGGTATGGGGAACTCTGACCGAATGAGAGTGCGTGTGTCTGCAGAATAGTCGACCCTTTTATCATAGTGTAATTGTGTGTGTGTGTGTGTGTGTGTGTGGTGTAAATATTTATTTATTTATTTATGTGTACTATGTATACATCTATACACACACACACACACACACACACACACACACACACACACACACACCTCGTGTGGAAAAAAAAGTGTCTCTGAATTGAAATAGCAGAGTCAAACTGTGTCTCAAGAACTGAACTGTACCTCAAGACCTGAACCTTATGTTTAGAACTGAGCTGTATCTCAAAAATCAAATTGTATCTATGTGGATCGAATAAGTGAGAAAAATCGTTGCCATACGTCGTTATGTTGTTATTTACAAAAGAAACTTATCCCCTGTTTCATTGTGCATATAAAGACTGTGCATGACACAAATGACATTAGTTTTTGAGAAGATGAGTGCTATTAAGGAGGTAAAGTTTAAGATGGAAGATAACAAAATATATAGAATGGTTGCGGGGATTGCACCTATCATACAGCATGAATTTCCTTATCAGAGCAGAAGGCACATGACCATGTCTACTTCCAAAGACGTATAGCAAATATGTCTATAATTATATCTCCTGTGTTTCAAGAAAACCACAGGTGTAGTAGCTGGGTAACACTGTATACTATTAAAGGGAGAACAGGGTAAAATTAGTAAAAAAGTACTCGCATATTATGAGGTAAAAATTCATTTATTTCTCATTCAACTTATAAGTAATTTTACATTTTCATAAGCAGACATAGGAACGCCATTTCCACCCATCTTCTTCTTGAGTCGATGGAGAACAGAGCACCCGTTGATTTCCAAATAGCAGCATCGATGCGATTTTCTCCTTCAACTTCATATAGATGATGGTACTCATATGGTGGAATAATCGAAGCGACGTCACCATATCCTTATAGGGTATCCCAGGATCATCCCAGAAATGTGTTAACCACTTTGCACTTTTACGTGTTTCAGTGCACTTCACATCCTTGAAAAGCCTTGGTGACGCGATGTTTGCTGAGAAAGTCTCTATTAGTCCGGCATCTTTTATGATCGCTATGAATGCAACATCTTGAAGTATGAACTGTCTACGCTCATCGCTATAGAAACCCTGAGAGTCTGCAACGATTTTCATTCCTTGCGAAACCATTGCGGAATGCCCTAGGTAAGGTGCAGCACCTGTTATTCTGTAGAGCTAGTTCGACAACGCTGGTGAGCGGACAGTAGTTAATCACACGGTCATGTAGAACTAGAGCATACATTCTAGTGTGTTCTGGGAAATTTGACGAAGATTCAAATTCAAGTCGTACACCTATGTCCAGATTTAATTGTCTCGTTCTGTATTGAGCAGATTATTACGATGATTTGCGCCAGCTCTTTGAATTTCCATGGACTGAGTTGACATCCATCCTCTTCATCGTATGAAGCATGGAACCTCACATACAAGTCATGTACTAGACTGCACACATTATCATCCTACTACAGAGTAAATTATCCAGCGATAGAATTTAGAGTTCAGGTAGACTCTCTCATTAGTTAACTTGCAATTATCAATTTGATGGAATCATTTGTTATATTCTCTCTTCTACTGGTCTGAAACGCAAGTACAATGAACCTTAGCGTCTCCAGCCGAGTGGCGGTTTTAGTAGACCACGTTTGTCTGCTTGCAGTTGGTGTCACTTGGTACTCGAAAACATCCCATGAACAGAAAGATAGAGGTATAAATACGCCAGCATTCAGAACTTTTAAAAGCTTCCAGCGCTGCTCATCCAATACTGCGGTGTGCGGGATTTACCATGTTATTTTATTGATGGTTATCTCTTTCGCCTCTTGAACTCCTTCAGTGTATTAGTTGTTACCTGTTGCACTCCATACCAGAATAACTTCCTGTTTAGCATCCAGAACAATTCGCCGCATGCCCTCAAAGTATCCCATACCTAATTTTAAAGGTATACATGCAGTAAATCAGAGACATACATTTTAAGAGTTGATGTTATGAGTACATTGCGTGTACGGTCAGTCTTGACCCACTTAAGTTAATATCGTATCTCTTGGAACAGGAACGGTAAAACAATACGTATTAAGGTTCGATCCCATTGTAGCTGCACCATCTCTTTTCCTAAATGATCCATTAAGATATGTGAAACTCTCTCGTGGAAGGGTTAAAGAGTCTTGGTGTTGGATGACAATCCTAATTTCATCGTTCTTGTCAAATCTGGTTGATGCATAAGGTTTATGCGAGAAGTGTTCCTGGCGTAAAATACTGTCGCCATATTCCACCGCACTAGCTACATCGACGACGCTAGTGCGCGGCTTCAGATCCATTGATTTAAGAAACTCTTAGTTTTCACATGTTATCACCTTGCTGTTCTGTTGTGAAGTGATGCGCTGCACGATGTCCACTTTGGTTTTATACCTTACGCCCATCCTATCTTCGTTGACAGCACAAGGCTGCTGTAAACCCTGACTGGTTGAAGCTCCCCGCCGACTCTTGCAGTCCTGAAGTTAAGGCTGTCGATTCTGCCTCCAGCACGTCCCGGCTGGTTAAAGGTCGTCACCGCTTCTGGGTCTCTTCATGTTCAACGTCACTGCTGGTTCTGCTTTAGATGTAGACGTACAGTGGTTTCCTCCCAGCAAAAATCGACAAGTTGATTATGCTAGTCCACAATACACAGGTCCAGATAGTCCATTGTCTGAACTGTTACTGGGAGGTAAATGGCGTTGGTAGGGGCCTCAGCGATTTTATGCCATGTTCCCACTGATGGGAAGAATCCGTCTACCTGACCTATTGTGAGATCCAGCAGCCATTCTATTGAACCTTTCTGGTTAAAGTCAATCCTTGCAATCGTCTTTATTTCAGATATCAGTGTATTGATGTTTGCACGCAGCGCAATCCCTTTTCCAGACTGTTTTAAAACTTCATTTAATTCGTCAATATCGTATGCAGCAAGTTCTAATTCCACAATTTCTTTTCCACCATTAGTTTCAAGATGAAGTTTGTTGTTAGCCTCTGTGATATTCGGAATGCTATTGCAAGTCTCCAGTCCGATCAGCGCAATACTCCACTCCCCGTTGCTTAAATCAATCGGTGGGAACTAATTCGCTCGTAATACTGACGATCGTTCTTTTAGTCAGAATGCACAACATTACATCTGAACCTTGACTGACGGGTAGATGCTTAATCCATGACCATATATATATATATATATGCTTCTTCGTAAATGTTGGGAGGAACATGATGCACAGATGCCTGCATACTTAGGTTAAGTCTTGGTATCGATAAAATTGTAGAACACACGTCTTCTGTCGCTGAAGTGTCTTTGCAACTCTTCTGAAAGTCTGCAAATGAGTAAAAAGTAGACGTTATATGCATTTTTTTAACATACGAAAACCAGTGGGTCCCTGGTCCCTCAGCAATATCTAAATTCACAATTCCACATTCTCCGGATTTCCGCATAATCTTCAGTAATGTAACCCTCATAAACACAGCACGGAACCTTGGACTGCTGAATGTTTCCCTCACAAACTTGTGCAGATCTATATTTGTAAGAGGTCTGTCTGTTAGAATAGCTAACAGACTTTTTGGTTTATGAAAAGATCTATTCAAAAATGGTTCAAATGGCTCTGAGCACTATGGGACTCAACTGCTGTGGTCATTAGTCCCCTAGAACTTAGAACTACTTAAACCTAACTAACCTAAGGACATCACACACATCCATGCCCGAGGCAGGATTCGAACCTGCGACCGTAGCAGTCGCGCGGTTCCGGACTGAGCGCCTTAACCGCGAGACCACCGCGGCCGGCAAAAGATCTATTCCTTTCTTGTATATTTTCAGGCATAGTCCTTTTCTGGTGGCTACTGCTTCCATCACGCTGTTATGTCTTCTTACTTCCTCTAGCTGCTCCTGGGAGTTCTGTCGGTTCTTCAATGTTCTGGAAACAGCCAATGAACGTACCGGCAGAACCCTGGGTGCTGAGTGCTTTAACCAGTCCTTTATGCTTCAGGGCACTTTCAGCTGCATACATAGCTGTCGGGATAAAGTTTTTTTCACATTCCTTCTTCTTCTTCTTCAACGTTGTCTTCTTCTTCTTATTCAGTACACGAGATGCAGTATTCATAACTTGCTTGACATTCATCGCCCCTATGCTCAACTTTATTTTACCACACATGATTTTATCAAATTCAAATGCTGAAATGCGCTGTCGTATACCAATATCCTTCCTTGAACGTATTGCCTTCACTTTATCAACCAAAATTCGATCTGCAGCGTGATGTCTTGGGAGAGCTTTATGTTTTGCATATGCAATGTTGTGTTCCAAACACACCTTGTCAAGCAGGTTAATACCCTTATCACCAGGAGCCAGACGTTTTTGAAGCTTTGTACCAGGTCCACGGTAACTGTACCTCAGAATATGCAATTCAACAGGAAGTTTGTCTAGAATGCCACGATCTCTCCTATCACGAATGTTATGCTACTGTGCTGGTTGTGCTCTGTGCACCCTATTATATAGCAAATTATCAGCTTCAATCCAGCTGCTTTGTGTCGCAGGAAAAGTAAGTCATTTAACTGGTGCTCTATCCTCTCGATGTCTTATGACATGCTGTATGAGAAACACATGTGGTTCTGAGGTCTTCTGCATTTCCTCATTGTGAAAGCATCCCGAAGTTTCAGTGCCATTGCTATCTTTTAAGATGTAAGTTCTGCGATTTATTCTCTGTACTCTGGAAACTGTAAATATCTCACTCGGCCAGTTTGGGAAGTACAACTTCTCAAATACTGTCTTGTGTTTTGAGATACGTACCAAATCACCTACATTAAATTTCTGTCTACATGGCTGCATTTTAATACGATAGTAGACAGTTTCCAGGAGTCCATTATCACGAACATCGATTGGTCTCACTGTTATTGTGTTAATTTTGGTTCGATTATAGCGGACAGTTATTTTTGTGGAAGTGTTAGTATTTTACAAATCAATGTAGAAGAATTGACAAAATACAAATGGGCACACATCATGACACTGTTACCATAGGCCTCCAGGAATCCCATCTAAACGAAGACAATATAGCAGATGGAAATCTTACATGTTATGAAATGAAAGGATACCTGCCATCATCTATATGTGGCACTAACACGTATAATATTTTTTTTTGCTTGATAGGGTTGTTAACTTATTGGGATCGACATGTAGACAACCTCCTAGATGGTGTACACGAGGCATGGGATTGCTAAGCCAGGATGACTTACAGCCTACACTACTGGCTGCCAAACTAGATCAGTCTCTAATGGCTACTCAAGAAAACACAGCAAGAAAACAAACTAGAATATAGCCTCTTTTTTGCAGAGCAAGACCTAGGGTATGAAGGATTTTGGGGAAAGTTTAGTATTTTACATATCGATGTAAAAGGGTTGGCAAAAGAGAAATGTCACTAATTGAGCAAACTAGCCACTGACCATGGTACTGACACATATCATAGCATTACATGAACCCCATCTGAACAAGGACAATATAGCAAAGGAAAAGGTTACAGGTTCCAAAATGATAGGATACTTACCATAATCAAAACATGGCTCTGTCATGTACATCATTTCTTTTTTTTACTTGTTAGGGTTGTTAGCAACTGATTGGGTCCAATGTGTAGTGCTCCTCCAAGATTACGTACCCCTGGCAATGGTCTGCTAAGGCAGGACGGCTAAAGGTGTACACTAACGGCAGTCATACTAGATCCGTCTCTCTTGGCTCCTTAGGACATCAGTACAAGAAAACAAACTACAACAAAGATTCGTGTCAGAGCCACACAAAGAAAATGAAAAATTTTGGACAAGGTATTAGTATTATACAAATCAATGTAGAAGGATTGACAAAAGACAAATGGGACTACTTGAGAAAACTGGCCACAGACCATGGCAATGACATCATAGCACTCCAAGAATCCCATCTAAACAAGGACAATATAGCAAACGGAAAGTTAACAGATTACTAAATGATAGGATATTTGCCACCATCTATACATGGCTCTAACATGTACCCAAAGTTTTCTTTTTTTTACTTGCTAGAGTCGATAATAACTTACGTTCTCCGATGTGTAGACCATATCTAAGATTATGTAAAACAGGCAACGGACTGCTAAGGGAGGACGGCGAAAAATCTACACTACCGACAGCCATAGTAGCTCAGTCCCTCATAGCTACTCAAGACAACAGCACAAGGAAACAAACTATAACAAAGGTTCTTCTGAGAGCCAGACAAGGAGTATGAAGAATTTCGGACAAAGTAGTTTCCAAATCAATGTAGAAGGATTGATAAAAGACAAATATGACTACTTGAGCAAAGTGGCAACAGATGATGGCACTGATATCATAGCCCTCCAGGAATCCCATCTAAATGATGACAATACAGCAAAGGAAAAGTTGTTAGGTTACAAAATGATATGTTACCTGCAATAATCAACACATAGGTCTATCATGTACACCAATATTTTTTTTTTACTTCCTAGGGTTTTTAACAAGTTCTTGGTTGCGACATGTAGACCAGATCCAAGATTATGTACTCCAGGCAACGGACTGCTAAGGCAGCATAGCGAGAAGTCTACACTACCGCCAGCCATACTAGATCAGTCTCTCATGGCTACTCGGGAAAACAATACAAGGAAACAAACTACAGCGAAGGCTCTTCTCAGAGTCAGACAAAGAGTATGAAGAATTTTGGACAAAGTATTAGTATTTTACAAATCAATCTAGAAGGATTGACAAAAGACAAATGTGACTACTTGAGTAAACTAGTCACAGACCATGGCACCGATATCACAGCTTTCCTGGAAGCCCATCTAAACGAAGACAATATAGCAAAAGGAAAGGTTACAGGTTACAAAATAACAGGATACTTGCCATCATCTACACATGGTTCTATCATGTACGCCAGTTCTTTTTTTGTTTTTGTTTTTTACTTACTTATTGGGTTGTTAAAAATGTATGGCGTGCAAAGTGTAGACCACCTCCAAGATTATGTACCCTGGGCAAAGGACAGCTAAGGCTGGACGGCGAAAAGTCTACACTACCGGCAACCTTACTAGATCAGACTCTCATGGCTACTCAAGACAACAGCTCAAGAAAACAAACTACAACAAAGGGTCTTCTCAGGGCCGGACAAAGAGTATGAAGATTTTTAGAAAAATTATTAGTATTCTGAAATCAATGTAAAAGGATTGACAAAAGACAACTGTGACTACTTGAGCAAATTTTTCACAGACCATGGTACTGGTATCATAGCCCTCCATGAGTCCCATCTTAACGAAGACAATATAACAAAGGGAAAAGTTACAGGTTACAAAATGATGGGATACTTGTCATCATCTACATGTACGCCAAAAACAGCGTTTCTGATATTAAAGGTGTGTGCTGCCAGGTGATCAGTGAAATAGAAGTGATAACCCTCTAGCTGAGTGGCTTAATTGTTGTCGCAGTCTACAAGGCACCAGTCGTCCCGTGGCCCACCCCATTCTTGCCATCTGTACCCCAGCCATGCATATATATATTGGTGATTTCAACAGCCACCACACAACCTGGGGTTACATAATCAGTGACATAAATGGAGAAAAATTAGTGGATTGGGCATAAGGAGAAAAACTCTATCTCAGCTGTGATGCCAAAGAACCGAAACCTTTCGCTCCTGTAGGTGGCACACTGACACAAATTCCGACCTGTGTTTCTTCTCCACCAAAGAAACACACTCCCCTTGAGTCATACTAGGAAAGCTCTCCAACGGCTTCTTAAGAAGCCAGCACCGCCCAACAATAACCAAAACTGTGATGGAGATACCCATAATAAATGTCATTAACAAGCCAAGATGAAATTTCAAGAAAGCTAACAGGAATCAATATACACGAGAAGTTGACAGCAACCTACGCTGGGTAGCCGCAAAAGCAGGATACTACAAAAGATTCGTGGGAGTCATAATTGGTGCTGCCAAACGTAATATACCTCGAGGGCTCAGGAAACAATACAGCCCTTGCTATGACGACACAATAGAAAACTTGCGTGCAGAATACCAGCAAATTGAAAACCCTGACACTGGTGAAGTAATACTAGAACAGCTAAATGAAGCAAGAAAGCAGAAATGGGTGGACCTGACGTCTAGTTTAAATTTCACCCATTCAAGCGGAAAGGCATGGAGATTATTAAGAAAACTTGGCACTACAAGCAACGTCCGCAATCAGCAACCGAAGATAACACCATCAGAACTGGCACTACACATAAAATCAAGAGCTGAGAAGGTGCCTCTTGACTCAATCATGAAAGAAACAGTAAAGAACGAACTGAATGAAGTCAACAGACACCTCGAAGATAACACCACACTATCAGACCCCATTTCTGAAATAGATATAAATGAGGGTTCCGAAACATTGAAAATGAGAAAAGCATTAGGACTGCCCAATATATCTTCAGGGTCCATGCTCTGTCATGGGGAAAGGTAGGTCCGACTTGATATTAGGAGATATACCATGACTTTTGTCGCCTCAGTGTAATTACCAGCATAGTTATTTTGAAACGGACAGCACTATTTCTGACCTCATCCTTGTATTATTCAAGCTAGTATTCCTTCAAAGATACGCTCGATGATGGGACGTTAAACACTACATTTTGTTTCTTCCTTTGGATCTAATCCTGTGTTATGGGTAGGTCCGTATTTTGCCAAGGCCTGTTCGACTTCTTTTACTTTATTATACTTTACAAGGCTAAGATTCTTTCCTCCTTTCTTGTCAAATGTTCAAATGTGTGTGAAATCTTATGGGACTTAACTTCGAAGGTCATCATCCCTAAGCTTACACACTACTTAACCTAAATTATCCTAAGGACAAACACACACACCCATGCCCAAGGGAGGACTCGAACCTCCGCAAGGACCAGCCACGAAGTCCATGACAGCAGCGCCTCAGACTGCTCGACTAATCCCCCTTCTTGTCTGTCCTAGTGGCTGTTCCTTCTTTTTTAGTCTTAGAATAGATACTTTTACCGTAACTTTTTTGCAGTGAAAAAAGGTATCTCACTGCACAAGTCACATGAATTATTTCTTGATACCGGTTTGTAAAAGTCTGCAAAAATGGCGTAAGGTGGGATGCTTTTTACTGTCGGATATTTTATTGTGTTATAGAAGGAATTTCACAGTTTCTAAAAGATTATTTCATATCGGATTACATGGCGACTATCTGGGCTTCGTAAACACGACTGTAGTTTCAGTGTAGTGAATGTAGAAATAAATAGAAAACAAACACCTCTAACGGCGTAATGGCTATAATTACATGGAGCTCTGTTAGGTGGCAGTAGGCCTAAATCCGACAAATACTGCGCTGAAGCACGAAACAGGTGTTGTTAGCTTGCTGACACAGTATTTTATGGTTTGGAACTTCTTACGTGTTGACGAATATTATACATGTCCAAACATGGCATTGTTGAATTCTTTTGTGCAGTGGACTGGATTTCGGTGCCTGGAGGAGGCTGAATGGTTCGTTTCAGGAACTGTTTAATACACTGGAGACTACGACGATGGGTGGCACTCGCGAGCACGTCGGTTTCTATGTTGTAGCGACGGCTTGGGTGAGGATTGTGCCATAGCCTACTGTGTTACTGAACTAGTCGCTGGAAATTGGACTACAGTGTAGGTATGACATTTCTGGTCTCATTTTATTTCAAACCGGCATTTACGATTATTAATTTGACTTCTTTATCTTTGTTTGGGTTGACTGTTCGAAATAAGTTAAATACGGTCACAGCAAGACCAACATCTCTGACGAAAACCGGTGAGCTACAAGAACTGAAATTACGTAATATACTTCTCGAAATAACTTACAACGTAAAAAAAGTGTTACGTAAATGTTTTCAAATATTACTCTTTTTAACTTATTTGTTTCCGTTTACTTCGGTTGTTATGTGACCCACGTAGTGTTCACTACAACGAGCGCCAAATTTTGTTTTGTATCTGCACCCTAACGTCTTAACAATTGAAAAACAAACGACTGACCCATAACTGTCACATCATTTTTCTACGTAGAGGGAAATCTGGTAGGCTGATGCTTTCATAGCAGGTCAACAGCCATAATACAAACCGTAGGTTAATGTACAGTGTCGCCAAACTGTAAGAATAATGGAGATGGAGATTCGCTCTGACAAATACGTTCGACACAACATGCCGAGGTACGTTAGTTTTCTCAAATTATACTTATATTTAACTACTTACTTCATAAATGTAATCGTAACGGGAAAAACTAGCAAGAAAATAGTGATCAGTCATAATTTTGCTTACGGGAAAATAGTAGTTTCTCCAAACAACATAGAAATTTTCATTTCATTTTTTACATTTATTTACTCATCATTCTTTTAGCAAAATGTTCCTACTATGTAACATAACGAAGGTATCTGAATCGTTTGGTGTCTTTAGAACAGAAATGATTCTGCAAATATACCGTGTAATATTACCGTATTTCATACATGGAGTGCTTTCGTACATGCCTCCTTCGATACTTGAAGGAAGCTCCATCTGAGAAAAATTGCTTAGAATATTAAGGTTTCTTTAAAAGTTAACTTTAATAGGCTGCGCTTCTTCACTACTTACGGGTACTGTGACGGAAAGAGTCTCAATGAGAATTGTTGATTCCTCCAATTAGAAAGGTGTAGTGGTAGTCAAGTCAACTGCTAATTACGTCTCGTGAACATTATTTAATTTTTGTAAAAATAACCGTTTCACTTACAAACGGGTGTGGTCTGGTTACTTACGAGGTGCTCTGGGCTACTTTTGCTCAGTGTTACCACTGCTTCATTCAAAATTTAAAAATTTATAAGTTAGCAATAGAAAGAATAGCTCATTTCTACACAGTGGCAGCATTTCTTATAAAATCAAACATTGTTCGTGTAGATTGTCAGAAGATCTCATAGTACTGTAATTAGAACACATTGCAGCATCGGGTTCAGTTACGAGGGTTGCACTAGGTATCAAAATCTTCTGTTAGCTTTAGTGTTAAATCGAACTTTTTCAGTCTCAGTTTATATTACAGTACTGACCTATTTTAATAACTTCACACTGCTTAATGTTGTACACGTCATAACATTAATTATAGTACTGAATAAATGGTTCATAATATTGTGCCATTACAACACTGTGAGAAACCATAAGATACCTCGAAAATTTTCCTACCCAGACCAGGTTTATTATTTCACTCACCACATGACAGTAAACACCTGACACCGCTATACAGTAGCCAAAGAACTATGTAACTAGAAAAATGAACTAGTAAAAATGTCGCACATATTTCCCAAATATTAAAGTACCACATTGACTACTTATAACCCCTGATTCGACTAACCCTTTGATCTACAGAATCTCATTCACGAACCAATGATGTGCTTCCCGTCTTGTCCACATGTTTTGAATTTTCATACTTCTTACCACACTTACATTTCATAACTATTATAGCTCTGTTGTATGACAAATATGAAGCAAGAGATAATATTGGTGCTGTTATTACATGTAACTGTAATGAACCTGTAGTAATTGGAAACTGAAAATCATTCTCCTTTAATGAAAACATTTCACATTTTAAATTTCTGAAGTTATGTTATATAAACCTACATAATTGATGTTCGCATGTACAAATGTGGTATAGTGTAATAATTGTTGTAAATGTGATGAGAATGAAACAGCCTCTGCCCTACATTGAAACACAGGCTATACTAAATGCTAAATATGTTTTTTTTTAAAAAAATGACTTCTGTAGAATATACTTACATTGTCCAAGATTACACATTGGAAAAGGCTTCCTTCTTTTCCTTGTCCGTTTTTGAGGACTATTGTACCACCCTTGTGCGCTGCACTGTCTGATAACACAAACAACTTGTAATACAGAAAATATCTCTGTCGTACTGTGGGTCCATTTATTGAAAGTGTAGTAAATATTCTTTATACTTGAGCTTTTTTTCTGACCACTTGTGTCATTTCCTTTTGTTCCTGTGATTAGGAGATAACTTGGGTAGTTTGACAGAAAACGATAAATGTTTGCAATTTGTATATATGAAGAGCATAGGACAATCAGTTCGTACAGTGCCAACTAACAAAATGAACAAGTCATGTATTGGAAATTAAAATAAATTGTTGAGGTGTTATCATATACTGCTTTCATGAACTAAAAACTAATGTTCTGTGTTGATGTTCTTTGAATTTCTACGTACGGTTTTATTATTTGCAGTGGCTTTGTGCAGAATTTTGGGGAATCAGTCCGGCACAGTCTTAAGGGAATTGAAATTATGGATAAGTTTCCTGGAGATGTCGGTACTTTACTTACAACAAACTTCCGAGTGTTCTGGTATTCTGAGACCAACGCTGGTCGAAATGTATGTGAGTATCTTGCTTTATAAAGTGGGTGCCAGAGGATCACATTTCCCTGTCCAATCATATGCTACATTAAGCAGAGCCTAGTATAATACCAAATATTATCTCATATTAATATGGAAGTCTCCATTATGTTTGAGGAAAGTGAAGAACTGGTGCCTACTTTAGCTGCTGTCTGTATATTTCTTTGTACTTCATTTATATGTATGTATCTGCAATCATGTCAAATGATAACAAATATGTGCTGCTTGTAAGAATCGTACTATGTGATCACAGTAATTTGACTCAATATCAAATTTTGCACTTCTTATTTTCCATGAAGCAACTATCTGACATGTTAGCACAATAATTATATGTTAGCTATGCTCTCTTAATGTGAGAAAATGTACTTTGTGCAATACACAGTACAACTTTATGTGTAATGTTAGTGGATGTGTTTGCACATGAATTTAGATATGTATTAGAATGGACTGAAATGTGGTGAGCCTGGTCATCTTTAAAAGAATGCTGTGGTGTTTGTGCTTGCTGGCTAGTTGTGTTTTCATCTTTAAGGGAACCAGTAAGATTAGATTGAAAATTGTACCATTACTAAAGACAGGCAGGATCTAAATAAATATTGAGATGCTGAAAATGATTTATGAATCCTCACCCAGGCCAAAAGTTTCTAAGTTCATGAGATATGTGCATGCCACACACCTAATAATAGTGCAATGGAACTTGGCACAGCTGTCAATGAAACCACGCATATCACCCCAGGAGTGCATAACCACTCAATATTCAAAACGTAAACCAACAAAGCTTACAAAAAGTTTTTTGGTTCAGCTGTGACAGATCTCGGTAATAAATTGTGAATCACAGTAGTTATTATTATAGGAATTTAAATGTACTAGCACTTTTACTTTGTCACATACCAGTTGAGGGAAAGGAGAAGTCATCTTGGCTCATGAGAATTTTGAGTTAAAAAGTAATGTAAATAATTTTTAGTCATACAAAAAGAAGACAGTTTAGTGTAATTTTCATAAAATAATTTGTCAGAAAAGTTATTTAAAGATGCTGTGAGCCACTTACAGTCTAGTATCGGTGCAAAACTCTACTCGGATTATAGTACCTCTATAGGGCCTATATTATTTTTCATACAACATACATAAGCCTGTTCACTTGTAAGTTATATTGTACTTTGTGCTCACTGTGAAGAGTGTGCCAACACTGATGCCATTAACTGCAGGTTCACTTTGTTTTGCAAATTTGTTCAAAATCATACCCATGAATCTTTTTTACAATTCCAATTTTTATTTCATTAGCACACCTCCACTCTGACAGGCATTTATATAATTATTGAATGAGTAATAAAATTTTTACATGCCTTTGTATTACCTGTATGGATAACTGTTGCTATAAAAGTGATTTGAATATGTCACTCATAATATTCTGGAAAATCCATGGTGAAATAGCAACAGTACTACAAGAAAGATAGATTGTTACTCGCCATATAGAGGAGATGTTGGTTCATAGACTGGCCCAACAAAAAGACAGGAATACACATGAGCTTTTGGCCAAAAGCCCTTCTAAGGAATACACTACACATACAAGTGAATACAACTCACACACATATGACAACAGTTTCTCACCACTGAGAACTCAGTGGCCAGAGGCAGTGGTCATGTGTGTGTTAGCTGTGCTTGTGTGAATGTGTGCTGTCTACTTTATAAGGAGGTCTTTTGGTTGAAAGTTAACATTTTTAGCACTCATAACATTCTACTAGATGAGTTATATTTTTATGGAGTAGATGGACATTTTGTTCTTATTTAAAAAACAATGTGAAGAAAGATACTGTAGGCCTTTCGAGTAATTCTCAAAATGACACCACATTATTTGTTTGGGGAGGAAGTACAGCCAGAATTCCGATGGTTTTCATCATTATTTACTCTTAATTTCTATTATTTCTTCTCATGGCAGAATGAATACATTTTAAAGAAAAGTATTGTTGTCAAAATGTAGGGGAAACATCAACAGGGAAAATGACATTTTTCCATTTGTGGAAGTTTGTAACTAATGTTGTGCAAACAGGCTGGCTGTGAACCTTTGGGCCTGCAAGGCTAATCCACTTTCAAAATACCATTATTATCCAGTTTCCAAATAATAGATTGTAAGAATATAAAATAATAAACAAGGAAGAATTTTTCAAATTCTCTGATGTCCATACTGATGAAATTGCAACTGGGAAATCCCTATAGTAGGCCTGAAAGGTCATTTAGCCCCTGTTCATTTCCCACATGAATAACTGCCAATTTTTGGCATGTAGTTATCCGCTTCTTTTTTCAGGAATAAATTTCATTTGCAATGATTCTTTATGGCAATTACTTACTTAGGCAAAACGCAGCTGATTGTACCAGAGATCATATATCTATTTAAGTGTTGATTTGTCATATTTACATCTTGTAGACATTGATTTAAGCAGTTGTGGTTAACAATCACAGCTGCAGAGTACATTTGTTCACTGATGAACTTTGTCATAAGCTGTATATATTAGAGTGTCAGAAGTAAAAATATTGGCAAAATCTATTTTAGAATTAAATATTATGTCCTCTACCTTGTAGTGAAACAGCCTATCACCCACAATTAGCAATATGCTAGTGACCCCAAATATCTGCAATCAATCATCCATAGAATAAAATGTCCGTCTAACAGCAACATTGATTTCAAATGTAGTATGAAGCTGTTTCTCCTTACAAACTTCTAATGAACAATTAACCAACTTCATTAATAACAGAAATATATAGCCAGCCAGCAGGTCCAGATTTTATAACTGTCAGCTTATGAACATCTACCTGCACCAGTTTATGAGATCTAGACAAAAACATATTGTTTGCACTAATAACTCATTTTGTTACCTTCATGACATTTGTATGCTCACTGCTTACATAATGGCTAACACTGCTAGTATTTGCTGCAGGACTGTATATGCTAATAGCTTTTGCAAACCATCCACATACTGATATTTACTTTCACATACTGATATTGTATTTCTTGAAATATATATGTTATGACACCTAATTTAAAGCAACATCTGTCAAACAATTCCACTTATAGCACTACATTCATTAATATGATTCATTGATACAGCTCTGTTTTTAACAGCCATTTCCTTTAACACAGTACATGAGCCCAGAACATCCATTCCTAAAATAGGTTTGATTTACCTAGGTCTGTATAATGCTCTTGTGCTTTTCTATCTTTTCCAGCCATTCCTCTCCCCATGACTTTTTTCTCTTTCTCTATGGATTAATGTTCATCCTCATGATCTTCCTTCCCTTCTTTTCTCTGCTGCCTCCCATATATTACATGACGCTCAAAATTAATATTTTCATTTTCTCATAAGTGATGTGTTTCACTACTACAAATTCAAATCAGGGACACTCAGGAAATGGCGAATTGTTGACATTCTATGTCAGTTTACGTGTGTACTTGAATGTACAAGACTGTAGATGATGTGTCACTGTACACTCTCTTATGTTCAAGATGGACAATATATTGAACAGTTCCTATACAGAACAAGCTCTGCTTTGTAAAACATTAAAACGATCTATGCAACATTTAACTAAGTAACTAAAATAGAATTTATTTTACTATACAGAAACAATATTATTACACTGCTATACATCCTGTTTGTTTTGTAAAAAAAATGTAAACTTGTATCTGATATATTATTATATGCAATAGTAAATAAATAAATATAATGACATGCTCTTGTCTGTATATTTTGAATATTTTGCTGTTCCAAGATTAACATTCATTGCCCTATTACCTTTAAGACACTTAATACAGTTTTGATATAAATTTCTGAAATCATTTTGCCTTTCAGCTATTGGCTTTGAGAAAGTGATTGCAGTTGGAAGACAGAAAATATATTGTGTAAGTTAAGTTCTTTTCTACAAAATACACATTCATGTTAATAATTCTGTCTGTCTCTCTTTCTCCACATATTTCTAGATGATGTGACAGCTGTCAAAATCATTTAGGAGCCATTACTCTTTATATTTCTTAATTTGAATGTCAGTATTCTGCACTCTCAGGTAGACGAGCTACAATGAACTAGAAAGCTCAAAACAGATGTCTTATCTTCACATTATTACAGAGATTCTTATAGTAAATGCACTGTGCACCTACTCACTGTAGTAAACATTGGCCTCATTAAGGACATGTTTGAAATCACTTTTGAATAAACATTGTCTGTTTGTTTCTCCAGTGTAATGCATGTCTTAACAATTTTTTCCAGAAATATTTAGTCTTTTGTCTCATGCAACAATACATTCTGATGCATTTTCATCTTAGATTGTGCTAGTAGCATTTATATCCATAACTTTTACTTTGCTTCCTATTAGTGAGAGAGATTGCCACTGAAATATTTGTTGCTACTGCCACTGCTCAGAATAATACTTTTCTCTATTTCCACATGCTCCAGCAACAACCCGTAAACATTCAGCTGTACATCATAAATTTGAATTATGTTACACTGACCGTTTTCCTTTAGTTTGTGACATTTGAGGAATTCTGTGATGTGAGATTGGCTGCAAGTGCTATGTAGTTTTCACTGAAAATTTTACTGACTTCGTTTGGCTCCAAAAGTTCTTGGCCTTTCTTTCTCAGAGTTGTACTTCCATGAGTGTGACAGAGCTTCCATTTAGTTTTATGTTTTTGTAATTCAAATCCTTGCCACACTATCACATATTTCAATACCATTTTTGAAGTACTGTAATTTAGTCACTCTTATTGATCTGTTTTACAGTTTCTCAAATTTCTTTTGGTAATTCTCTTTAGTGCCTTGGTTTTAGTCAGTTCTTAATTAACCTTACTTTTCTCATACATCACGTATCAATAACTCTTGAGTTATTGCTGAATCATGCAAGGTTTTTGACTTGCATTTCTAGATACTGATTATTGATTCAATCATGTAGGAGTCTGTCAATTGATCTATCTTTCTGTGTAATAATATTAATGTCCTTCATGACTATTAAGTATGAGACTTTCTTCAGAGTCTTTTGTAGCATCATGCCCAGTTGCTTTAGAAACAACCCACTCCTGTGCTCGGAGATCTATATGGTTCTATTAGCAAATACATCCTTTCTTGTATCGTCATCTCTATAGCTGACACTTCATAATACATTTCTGCACGCTTCCACATGTCACTGGTATCCTATCCTCTACTTTGCTAATAATATATATTGCTACTCCACCTCATCTGTGTTACAATATGCTGTGAGAAGCAGGAGTTTCATAGCCATAAATGCTGTAGTTAATTTTTTTTGTCTCTCACTCTCAGTCAATGCTCAGTCATCATTTATATACTTGTCAGAAATAAAAGGTATTAAGAAAACGTATTTGGATACTTAAATAGAAAATCAAAACACTCTTCTACCAACTTTGATAACACTCATAGCTAATCAAAACATGCGGTCTGTTTATTGGCACAAGGAATGCTGGCCACTCAGCCCTCATCTCCTATAGTTATTATTATTTGGTTCATGGCCACACCAGATTTTGGTTCAGTGAAATGTTCAGGATGTCCTTAAATCACAAGAATCTGTTTCTAAATCTGAAGTAGCACAATAATTCATTATTCTGACAACTGTGTATGCAATTTTGACTATACATAAGGTACATACTGACTAACCACAGGTCTTTGAAGCCATCTGTGTCATGCCAACAGGATGAGCTATTCGTATTTGTTTGTTCTCTTAACGCTTTGAGGTCCAGCCAATTAGAAAGCTTTTGGGATTAGAAAACCACCCATTTATGCCATTATTTAAAATGTTACTGGTGCCTTTGTGTTTGCCTATCTTAAAGGATAATACATGCTAAAAATATCACACTTGAAGATTTATTTTTCATATTGATTTCAGTTCTTTGATACAATAGATGTATTACAATAAAGATGGCAGAAATTATAGTTATCCTTGAAAAAAAAGAAAAATTTTGAACCTAACTGGTTTTTTTTTATGGAAATGTCTGAAGTATTCTGTCATGCAAAGAGGTGTGTATTAATCAGTATAATACTACATTGTTTCTTTCCCGCTTGCTTTACAAGTAAATTGTGTCCTCTCCTTCAAACAAGTTTTGTAATCCAGTCATATGTTGATTGGGGGGATTAATCATACGTGTTATCTGTAAAAAAAGAAGAGCTTTAGACAGGTAAAACAAAATGAAACTGTAAATAAAATAGCAATGTCTGTAGCAACAATATCAGTGATGAAGAATTGCAACAAACTGCACCTAACCTTAATATGAATCTTCTTTAGACTGCTCCCACTTAGAAATTCTCCCTTCAATACAGAATCATGAAATTCTCCCCCCTGAGGTTCCAAATAATCTGGATAAACAGGAGTTTTTATTTTGAAAGATTACAACATAAAACAAAACCCAATGAGTACACACACAAAACTCACAACTACACAAGCACACACTGGCTCAGTCAGTCACAACAACTTCTATGTTTTCTACTGTTTGTTCTGAATGTATTCCAGAAATTGACAATAGAAGACATCACCTGAGAATGGGTGGGTACCAAGAAGGCTGTATGTTGTTCTCATACAAAATATGTGTGATATGAATCTCCCTATCTCAGTGAGTGAGTAACTTAATATAAAATTGACAGTCCAGCATTCAGTTCATGTGCAGTAATGGAACTTCTCCTGACTTTTATTCCTCCAACAAGTCTTTCAATTCTTTGTGTAGGCAACATGAATTGACAGCAGATTGGTCAGAATCCATTTTAAACTTCATGTGTACATAATACTAGCTGGTCGACTTAGTTAAAGTGTAAGATAAAGTAGAGTCTGCAGTTTGATGCAGAATTTTGTTTATTTCTGAAAAGTGGAAGATGAACATCACTAATATATAGACAAGAGGAAATAAATTGGTTTAACACTATTGCATTTGTAATTTTTGCATCAATGATGTTAAGTGGTTTTTCACATATTATATTCAGAAAAAATTAAATATTGAAACCAGTATGCAGATGAGATAAATTTGCTAAAGTAATGATTGATATAAACGCAGTATTTTTACCTTTCATCCATCTTGGTTCAACAATATAAAGAAACTCATCAACTAGTAGAAATTTCTATCTGTAATATGTACAGGATAGGGTCTCCCATCATTCCTGATGACACTACCATTATGTCAGGGTTTTATATCTGTGGCACGCTATGTACAAATTTTTGTCTATCATCTTACTGCAGTTCATTATTCTAGCTATTGCCTTATCTCACACTACATCAGTTTTTCCATATAGCCTCTAGCGTACCTCCATTTTCTCAACTATATTGGTCTCTACTACATTTGTTGAGTACTAGCAAAATAGTGTAATATTTATCATCTAATGCACAATACTTTTGATGTCTCAAGTTTGAAATATAATATTATTCAGTGATGAATAATAATGATAAGTAACATTGCACATGATTATTTTGTTACTTTTATGGCTTTTAGGCATGTCTTGTAACTGTAAATTTCATTTAACAGGGTGAACCAGATGAAACACAAGTGTTGCGTTTACTCACATATGATAGCCCATTCCACAGAGAATACGTGTTCAAAAATGCTAATGATGTGTATAATGTAGATCATATTAAAGTACTTCTGGATATTTTTAGGTGAGTAATATTGTGTATTGTATGCAAGGCTTCTATTACATACTGAAGGTATATCATCATCCTTGTATAACCTTTTTTCTGATATTTAGCATTTAGTCCACCTGGAAAATATTCATATTAAGGACTCTATGAACATTTAAAACCTTTTTTATTATTCTTTAAACTTGTAGTGTTACATATGTTGAATCAGAAGCATTTAATTAGGATATAACTTACAAACTTCTTTATTAACCAGTGTTTATGAGTCTCCATTTACTTGTCTGAAGAGGAACACCGAACATCAACAGCATAATCTGTAG
The DNA here is from genome assembly GCF_023897955.1 of Schistocerca gregaria. NCBI lineage: Eukaryota > Metazoa > Arthropoda > Insecta > Orthoptera > Acrididae > Schistocerca > Schistocerca gregaria. The sequence goes on from NC_064931.1 coordinate 379,625,494, forward strand.
TGTCATCATGTCTTAATAATATCACAAATTAATACTTCATATTTTTCCTGGCTAATATAAGTGCACCATGTTCTAGACTATCAACAATGGTAAGTTATGTCACCAACTGATTGATACTTGTGAAAATTTGTGATACTGAATGATGACTTAGGATATACACATTACATAATTTCCCAAATTGCACAAAAATTCAAAAATATAATGAAACTGCATGCTTTAGTTCCTTATGAACTTTCCAAACCATTACTGCAGCATCATTTATTTATTATTTATTTTATTTCTTACACCATGGATCCAACTGTGATAATTTCACATGGCTGTAGTGTGTGTCAGTTTTTACATTGCCAGTGACAAGTACTTATACACTATGTTCACACGTAAAGATTAGAAAGTTACGTAACTACTATAATGATACATAACACAATATGATGAAATGAGAAACCTTTGGCCTACCGATTACAAAGTATAAAACATAGTAAATTAAATATGAAAAAGTCATATAACCCAGAGAGTTAAATATAAGCAATTAACACTAAAATAGTTACATATGTGGCAAGAATGTACAGTTTAATGTTCAATTTATATGCTAATACATCTTATTTTGTGTTAAGGCAGTTCCTCACTGTGTTTCATAAACTCTTCCAAACTGTAAAAAGGCATGGCTAAAAGAAATTGCCTGAGAAGCTCTTTGAATGTAGATTTGTTGCCTATTTCACATTTGATTTCTGGAGGAAGAGCATTAAATAACTTTATACCAGAGTACTGTACACCCTCCTGCACAACCTTCAAATTTTTACCTTCAGTGTGGAAATCATGTTTCCTCCTTGTGTTGTACTGATGGTATTCACTGTTTGTATAAATCAGAGTTTTTACTTACGTAACACATAAGTGAATATATGTAACGAGAAGTAGTTGTACGAAATCCCAGACTCTAGAAACGGCTTCTGCAACTGCATCTAGGGTCTACACCACACATCACTCTTATGACACGCTTCTGAGCAATGAATATTTTCTTTGCCAGAGGATGATTCCCCAGAAAATAGTTCCATACAACATCAAAGAATGGAAGTATCCATAGTATACTGCTTTTTTAATGCTTAAGTTTGCACTATCAGAGATGATTTGCATTGCAAAAATTGAAGAGCTGAGTCTGTTGTAAAGATCTAAAATGCGATGAGACCAGTTTACTCTACAGTCAGTCTTCACGCCTAGGAACTTTGTTAATTCCACTCTTTCTATGACCTGTGTGGCATATTTAACAGTCATTTCTTCCTCAGTTTTGGCAGATGGGATGAACTGAATATAATCAGTCTTACTAAGGTTTAACCATTTGCAGTAAACCATTTCCTTAAATCTATAATATTAACATACTCTTGGACGTTTTCCCATTTATGACCATTAACCATTGTGTTCGTATCACCTGTGAAGATGCTAAAATTACACTGGATCATGGTAGAATAGGGTAAATCATTTACAAATAACAGGAACAAACAGTAAAGGCCCAGGAACTCCACAATTTATGTCTGTCCATTCTGATGAAATCATTCCACCACACAAATTGTGTGACTTATCTAAGGCTACTTTCTGTTTCTTATCTGTCAGGTATGGTTGAAGCCAGTTGTTTGCCACACCACTTATTCCTAGATGGTCTGCCTTCAGTAATAGTATTTGGTGATTCACAGTGTCAAGACCTTGAGATAAATAACAAAATAAACCTGTTGTCACCATTTTCTCATTTAGAGATTCCAAAACCTTATCTATAAAGCCATATATACACTCCTAGAAATGGAAAAAAGAACACATTGACAACGGTGTGTCAGACCCACCATACTTGCTCCGGACACTGCGAGAGGGCTGTACAAGCAATGATCACACGCACGGCACAGTGGACACACCAAGAACCGCGGTGTTGGCCGTCAAATGGCGCTAGCTGCGCAACATTTGTGTACCGCCGCCGTCAGTGTCAGCCAGTTTGCCATGGCATACGGAGCTCCATCACAGTCTTTAACACTGGTAGCATGCTGCGACAGCGTGGACGTGAACCGTATGTGCAGTTGACGGACTTTGAGTGAGGGCGTATCGTGGGCATGCGGGAGGCCGGGTGAACGTACCGCTGAATTGCTCAACACACGGGGCGTGAGGTCTCCACAGTACATCGATGTTGTCGCCAGTGGTCGGCGGAAGGTGCACGTGCCCGTCGACCTGGGACCGGACCGCTGCGACACACGGATGCACGCCAAGACCGAAGGATCCTACGCAGTGCCGTAGGGGACTGCACCGCCACTTCCCAGCAAATTAGGGTCACTGTTACTCCTGGAGTATCGGCGAGGACCATTCGCAACCATCTCCATGAAGCTGGGCTACGGTCCCGCACACCGTTAGGCTGTCTTCCGCTCACGTCCTAACATCGTGCAGCCCGCCTCCACTGGTGTCGCAACAGGCATGAATGGAGGGACGAATGGAAACGTGTTGTCTTCAGCAATGAGGGTCCCTTCTGCCTTGGTGCCAATGATGGTCGTATACGTGTTTGGCGCCGTGCAGGTGAGCGCCACAATCAGGACTGCATACGACCGAGGCACGCAGGGCCAACACCTGGCATCATGGTGTGGGAAGCGATCTCCTACACTGGCCGTACACCTCTGGTGATCGTCGAGGGGACACTGAATAGTGCACGGTACATCCAAACCGTCATCGAACCCATCGTCCTACCATTCCTAGACCGGCAAGGGAACTTGCTGTTCCAACAGGACAATGCACGTCCGCATGTATCCCGTGCCACCCAACGTGCTCTAGAAGGTGTAAGTCAACTACCCTGGCCAGCAAGATCTCCGGATCTGTCCCCCATTGAGCATGTTTGGGACTGGATGAAGTGTCATCTCACGCGGTCTGCATGTCCAGCACGAATGCTGGTCCAACTGAGGCGCCAGGTGGAAATGGCATGGCAAGCCATTCCACAGGACTACATCCAGCATCTCTACGATGGTCTCCATGGGAGAATAGCAGCCTGCATTGCTGCGAAAGGTGGATATACACTATACTAGTGCCGACATTGTGTATGCTCTGTTGCCTGTGTCTCTGTGCCTGTGGTTCTGTCAGTGTGATCATGTGATGTATCTGACCCCAGGAATGTGTCAATAAAGTTTCCCCTTCCTGGGACAATGAATTCACGGTGTTCTTATTTCAATTTCCAGGATTGTAGCTTGTGCAGCTGACAGACCTTTCCAGAAACCAAACTGATGTTTGTTAAGGGTATTGAATTTGTATAAGTGTTCTAAAATTCTAGCATACATAAATTTTTCTAGTACCTTTGAAATCACAGTCAGAAGAGATATTGGTCTGAAATTTGTATCACCAGTTTTCTCCTCTTTCTTAAAGAGAGCCTTCATGTTAGCATACTTTAGTCTATCAGGAACCATTCCTTGTTGCAAAGAGGCATTGAAAATAATACACAGTATACCGCATACAGAAGTACAATACTGTTTTAACAATTTGTAGAAATATTGACTACTCCACAGGAGTTCTTGGTTTTCATGGAGACAATTTTTCTTCCTGTTTCTGATAATGTAATAGGTCTAATATGCATTTGAATGATTATCTTAGGGACAGCATTTTGTACAAAGTCTGTGATCACAGGATTTTACACAAGATTCCCTTTGTGTTTAATTTTGAAGTTTTCTACAAGTCATTTTTTATTGTTCCCTGTCTCCTTGCTAACTATTTGCCAGACGGTCTTCATTTTATTATTGTAGTTATCAATTTCTTTTACATAATACAGTGCTTTTGATGTCTGAATAACCTTCTTCAGGATTTTACAATACATATTATCATGGATTATAAATTCTCTGTCCCTGGGGTTGCAATATAACGTTTCCTCTTACATTTACATGAGACTCTAATACCCTTTGTGATCCATGGCTTCTTTATGGATCTTTTTATAAAAAGCTTCTTCAAAGCAGGATAGGAATTCGTTTATGAATATGTTAAACTTTGTATCAACATAATCTACCCTGTGCACTGAATTCCAGTCTTCATGCTGCAGCTCATGGTTAAAAATTTCCAGGGACTCTTTGTTCATAAGTCTGATTGCCTTGCAGGATGGGACTGTTTTCTTGAGAGGTCTATAGTCATGTAGAGGGAGGAGTTGTCCATCATGGTCTGGTATGCCATTTAAGATTGGGATGACAATGAAGTTCTGGTATAAACTTATATCTAAAAAGATATTGTCTATCAGAGATTGACAGTGAGGCGTGATCCTAGTAGGAAAGTCAACTACTGATGTAAGATTGTAGGAACTCTGCAAATTCTGGAGCTCTATTTTGTTGTTGCATTTGATTACAAAGTGGACATTAAAGTTCCCAAGTAAGATAATGTCATTATTTTTAAAAAAAATTCTAACTGCACCATAAAGACTATGAAATTGGTTCCTGGTGCCCTGTAGACTGTAACCACTAATAATTTTCAACCATTTATTGTCACTTCTACTGCACATACTTCAAACTGTTGGTCAGTGCAATATTTCCTTACATCTACATATATAAAATTAAGTTACTTTTAAAGAAAATAGCTACTCCACCATTTCCCATGCTATCTCCACAGTAGTAGGTGGCAAGGCTGTAACTGTCTACAGGGTGGTCCAGTGATAGTGACCAGGCCAAATATCTCACAAAATAAGCATCAAACGAAAAAACTACAAAGAACGAACTCTGTCTAGGTTGTAGGGGGAAACCAGATGGCACTATGGTTGTCCCACTAGATGGCGCTGCCATAGGTCAAACGGATATCAACTGCATTTTTAAAAATAGGAACCCACATTTTGTATTACCTTTTCGTGTAGTACGTAAAGAGATATGAATGTTTTAGTTGGACCACTTTTTTCGCTTTGTGAGAGATGGCACTGTAATAGTCACAAACGTATAAGTACGTGGTATCGTGTAACATTCCGCCAGTGTGGACGGTATTTGCTTCATATACATTACCCATGTTAAAATGGACCATTTACCAACTGCGGAAAAGGTCAATTTCAGGTTGATGTATGGCTATAGTGCTCAAAATGCCCAACGGGCATGTGCTATGTAAGCTACTCGGTATCCTGGACAACATCATCCAAGTGTCTGTTCCGTTTGCCGGATAGTTACGTTATTTAAGGTAACAGGAAGTGTCCAGCCAGATCTGAAATGTCAACCACGACCTGCAACAAATGATGATGCCCTAGTAGGTGTTTTAGTTGCTGTTGCGGCTAATCTGCACATCATAAGCAGAAAAACTGCACAAGAATCGAGAATCTCAAAAACGTCGGTGTCAAGAATGCTACATCAAAATTGATTGCCCCCGTACCATATTTCTATGCACGAGGAATTGCCAGATGATGACTTTGAACATTGTGTACAGTTCTGACATTGGACACAAGAGAACTTACAGCATGATGACAGATTTTTTGCACGCATTCTATTTAGCGACAAAGCGTCATTCACCAACAGCATAATATGCACTATTGGGCAACAGGAAATCCACAATGGCTGCGACAAGTGGAACATCAGCAACCTTGGGGTGTTAATGTATGGTGTGGCATTATGGGAGGAAGGGTAATTGGACCCCATTTTATCGATGACAATGTAAATGCTGCAGTGGATGCTGATTTCCTATGTAATGTTCTACCAATGTTACTACAAGATGTTTCACTGCATGACAGTGGCAATGAACTTCCAGCATGATGGATGTCCAGCACAGAGCTTGCGTGAGGTTGAAGCAGTAGTGAATAGCATATTTCATGACAGGCGGATTGGTCGTCGAAGCACCATACCATGGCCCGCATGTTCAACGAATATGACGTCCCTGGAAGTCAACCTACTCGCTGTTGAGAGGGATGTCTTTACATGTATTGCCAAATGCTTTGAGGTTGTTGGACATCTTTTTGAGCATTTATTGCGTTAATGTGTTATTTACAGGTAATCATGCTGTAACAGCAAGCATTCTCAGAAATGATAAGTTCCCAAAGGTACATGTATCACATGGGAACACCAAAAATAAAATGTTCAAACATACCTATGTATTTTAATTTAAAAATCCTACCTGTTACCTACTGTTCATCTAAAATTGTAAGCCATATGTTTGTGATTATTACAGCACCATCTATCACAAACCGAAAAAAGTGGTACAACTAAAACATTCATATTTCCTTACATAATACAAGAATATGTTATAAAAATGGGGGTTCCAATTTTAAAAAATGCAGTTGATATCCGTTTGATCTGTGGCAATGTCATCTAGCGGGCCAATCATAGCACCATCTGGTTTCCTTCTTCAAGCTAGACAAGTTTTGTTTGTTGTAGTTTTTTCGTTTGACACTTATTTCGTGAGATATTTGGCCCAGTCACAATCAGTGGACCACCCTGTATAAGTAACATTTCAATTCTTTCTGTAATCTGCTGTTCTGAGAAACATAAGATCTGATGTTCATAAAGTTTTTGTCATTCATGTTAACTTCTAATTGATCTCGTTTGCTTCTTATTCCCCTTACGTTTTGATGAAAAATGGGTAAGCTGTTTGGGTTATTACCTATTTTGGTGGTTTCTTCTTTCTCAAGCCTGTGGTTAAAAATCCTTCAAATGAGGAGGACACACAACTTTACATTTGGTTAAAGAATCCTTCAAATGAGGAGGATGCACGACTTTACGTTTACCTGCTGTTGTCTGAGAGGATGTTGATTTTTCTCAGTACATGCTGCCTTCATTACTGAAGATGAAGAAGGTGTTGACTTGCTTGTTGATTTACCTTGAGCTGATGCTGTCATTTCCCTTGAAGATGATGAAGCTATTGACTTGATTGTAGGTGGGGATAAGATTGCTGTTACTGTGGGTTCCAGGGGTCTTACTGCTGTTGCAGCTGGCCTTTCTGCTTATGACGATATTTTTGATGAACTGCACATAGGTTGGTGCACAAGGAGTGTTTCTGTAGGTTCAAAGGGTGGAACTGCTGCCTTTTCTTCTTCGATTGCAATTTCTTCTGAAGTATATGTAACCATTGACTTAACTCTGTTTGATGATGAAACTAGATCATCTGAGCATCTAGCTACTGAAACTTCTGATGCATTCATTTCCTTCATTTTTGTTATGAACCTTATCATAAAGAAATGGGAATTATTCTATTCTCCTTTGAGGGAAAGAATTCACTTTTTTACAAATATGCCCTAATTGATTAAAATTGATGTTAACTGTTGGACAGTCTAAGCCCTAAATGGACCATAACATTTGCTGTTCTTCAGTCAAAAATAACAGTTGCATTTTGGTGGCTTTACTGCTGGTAATGTATGTGGGTTGTTGCTGAAACTGGTAATATAATTAGTGAAATAAAACTTGGCATTATATTTAATGACATGCATGAAACACTGGCAACAAAGCTGTCCAAATGCTTGACAGAACTGAAAGTTTATAGTTCTGACAACAGTAAAAAGATCCATGGTGACAGAAATCTGTTCTGACTACATTGTTGTATGCACTTCTCGTACACATGCTTTTCTCACCATACCTAACAAAAGCACTTTCTTTACACCAAACCATTAATTCAATCAGTTGTTCATTCATCTTCCTGTAGAGTTTAGATTCCTTTATTCAGGATAACCCTGTGGGATAAGAAATAAAACATGGTATATCTCAGCAATAACAAAAGTATTTATAAATTTTTATTTATTTCAAATTCCATGAATCCATGTAGTGATGAACCACAAGGATGTGGAACGAAATCTACCCACTTCATCAAGGATCAGACAACATTTCTGTATTATATAGTCTTTGGTAGATATATGAACTAAATATAAGATACTAATATTACCATGGCTATCTATTGCCAAAAGAATAGTTTATTTTGTCTAACGTCACTGCTGCAAAAGCAAATTGCACTGTACAACAGGGAGTTAAATCACACAATAAAACTTGCAATGTTTCACTTCAAGTTACAGTCATGAGTGATACTTCCAAATACAAAACACACTAATCTAAAATTCTTGATTAATTTTTACATGTTGTTCCCAAAATCAGTAATGGAAGGGAAAATGGCATCCCCTCTCCATATCATTGATAAGCTAGAATGCACACAGTTCATTCAATGGAAACTCAGGCGGAACACTAGGACTGATATGAGATGTGTTGGATGGCCACACTGCTACTTTTCATCAATCCATTCTGACACTATTTGGAAGCACTCTGGTAGTGCATTGTCTTCTGAAATGTATAGGTCACATTCTGAGTCATGCAGATAAACAATGTTTGCACATAACAGCATAGTGTAATAGTATAATATTCACCAGCAGGTGATGATGGCAGATATATGACAGGTACCATTTAGTCTCAAACATCTCCCACATGAAAGTACCGCACATCTGCCTGAGTGGTTCACCAATTGCCAAAAAGGCACATCACCTAATGTGGTTGTCAATCTATTCACATGGTGCCACCATCATTGAAATTGCAAGTGATTTTCTGCACAGTGATTTGATAATCTATAATTACGAGGGTCAGTCAAAAAGTAATGCCTCCTATTTTTTTTTCTACGTTTAATTGTCAGGAAATTTAAATGCAATTACATAGGTTGAAAACCACAACATTGAGGATCATTTTGTCATTTTTCAATGTAATCTCCGCCCATCTCTACAGTTTTGGTCCATCTTTGAACAAGGGCATGTATCCCAGCATGGTAAAAATCACAGCTCTGCTTCCTAAGCCATTGACGCACGGATGTTTTGACGGCCTCCTCATCTTCAAAATGAATCCCACGATGAGCTTCTTTTAGTGGCCCGAACAGATGGAAGTCTAATGGTGCCAGGTCAGGGCTGTATGGGGGATGAGGCAAAACTTCCCATCCAATTTTGACAATCTCGTCAGAGGTGTGACGACTGGTGTGTGGTCTTGCATTGTCATGCAAAAGAAGAACATCTGCCATTGATTTTGTTGGGCGAACTCTCTGAAGACGTGCTTTAAGTTTTTTGAGGGTTGTGACGTACTGAAAAGAATTTATTGTGCATCCCTGCGCCAAAAAATCAACCAGAATCACACCCTCTGTATCCCAGAAAACTGTTGCCATAACTTTCCCGGCCGATCGCACAGTTTTGAATTTTTTCTTCCTCGGCGAGCTTGTGTGACGCCACTCCATTGACTGCCTCTTTGATTCGGGTTCAAAAAAATGCACCCATGTTTCGTCTCCGGTCACAATTTTTTTCAGAAACTCATCTCCCTCCAAACGGAAGCGCTGCATGTGTTGGGAGGCTATTGTTTTCCTTGCCTCTTTATTCTGATCGGTTAACATTCTTGGAACCCACCATGCACAAACTTTAGAGTACACCAATTGTTTAATAATCGTGATCACACTGCTTTTACTAAGAGAAATAATGCAACACACTTCATCTGCAGTCACCCGACGGTCACCACGAATGATGTCATCAACTTGCTGAATGTTGTGTGGAGTCACTGCACTCACCGGCCTGCCGCTCCGCTTTTCGTCAGTCAACGGTGTTTGCCCTTCAGCTTCCTTACAACGACGAACCCATCGTCTAACAGTGCTGACATCCACTGTCACAACACCATACACCTTCTTCAGTCTTTCATGAATGCGTATGGGCGTTTCACCTTCTGCATTCAAGAATTCAATCACACAACGCTGTCTCAAACGAACATCGATGTCGGCCATCTTACAAACTTCTGCTGTGCTGCCACCTGTTGACACAGAAAGTTACTACTGCAGTGGATTGCAGAAGAAGGTTTGAGGAATGGCGCCAAATTCAAATTTTTCACTTAACTTAATTTTTTTAAGTAGAAAAAAAAATGGGAGGCATTACTTTTTGACCGACCCTCGTACATTCATGTTCTGATGGTGGTGGTGGTGGTTAGTGTGTAACATCCCGTCGACAAGGAGGTCTGTATCCAAAATGTTGTTCATGGCACTTTACTTTGTCAGTGACTGTATTCTTCTCTAAATTGAGGAACTGAGCAAACATCCTTAGCACAAGCTCAAATTAAAAGGCTAGAACCTGTGTGACCATAGAAATCGAATATCTCACTTATCAGCAACCTTCAGTTTATGTAAGATGACATGTCTGAAAGAACAGACTCCACCTGGAATCCACAGCTCTGATACATCATACAGGGTGAGTCACTAACTATTGTCACCTAGAATAACTCCGAAAGTATGATAGTAGCTGAAACGTTTGTGGGACAAATGTTGCATGTTTTTTTGAATGGGATGCTATAGTTTGGTACTTATTTTCTGATAGCAGCTATTGAGATGAATCCAATGATGTGTAACAAACAGTAAGGTCTTTGAAGACCAGTGAAGGTCAAAAAGTTGGCATGTACTTCCATTTACAGAAGGTGTTTGAAGTGATGACCATTAGTATCAATGCAGTGCTCCAATCTTCTTATCATCGGTTGAGTGGTATTCCTTATCACACTGACACCTATCAAAGTACATGCTCTGACAATTCTCCCTCGTATATCGAGCAAATAGTAAATATTCGCCAAATATGGCGTACCTATCTAACGTGCCATTGACATGTAAACACCAATCGATGGTTTTGCAATACAGCACTAATAGGAATAGTAAGACTAGTATCATTGAATCAAGCAAATGTGAATGATGTATTCCTTCCAAGAACAATTCGATAGGCTTCTCATTTACTGAGAATGCCAACGAAATTTATTGAGAGCTAGAGACCTAAACACTGAAAGATATCCTCAATGTGCTCACCCTACACATCATACATTTAAATATATGTATGATAAATTGAGAACAACTGCATCTGTAATGTATCAGAAACATCTCTGGCAAAGGAAAGTTACTGATGAGGAAACGGAAATTGGTACTCTTGCTACTGTGGTTCGAGCTCCTTGTGTTAGTTCGCGTCACATCACATGGGAATCTGGCATGAGCTAGAGTAGTATTGTTTGTGTTCTGCATCGCCATAAATATCATGCTTACCATATCAGTCTCCACCAAGAATTAACGGATTGTATGTGCCGCATTGAATTCTGCCGATGGGCTCAACTTCAGATTCAGAGGGGTGACACAGTTATTAATTTGATTTTATTTACTGACAAGGCTACAATTATGAACCATGAATATGTTAATCTGCATAGTGCACCATTGGGCCACTGAAAATCATGTTGGCTGTGGCAAATTGCACACCAAAAACAGTGGTCAGTGAAAGTATGGTGTTGGATTCTGGAGGACAGAATTATAGAGCCCCATTTCATCGAAGGAAATCTTAATGGTAGTAAGTACACCACATTTCTGCAAGAAACATTAGGTCTTTTATTGGAAGAAATACCTTTACAAACAAGGAACAGTATGTTGTATCAATATGATGTGTGTCCAGCACATTTTTCGCTGATGGCTAGAAATAAGTTGCAGAGACTATTTCCAAATCGATGGATTTGATGCGGAGGAGATATCTCATGGCAGGCTCATTCACCAGACTTGATGCCTCTTGATTTTTTCTTGTGAACATTTGTAAAAGACATTGTTTATAAAGACATTCCAACTACAACTGAAGATATGTGAGAGAAAATTGTCAGAGCATGTGCTTCGATAAGTGAAAATGTGATAAGGAACACCACTCAGTCCATGCTAAGAAGATTGTAGCACTGCATTGATACCAATGGTCATCACTTCAAACACCTTCTGTAAATGGATGTTCATGCCCATTTTGTGACCTTCGTTGACCTTCATAGACCTTACTGTTACACATCATTGGATTCATATCAATAGCCGCTATCAGAAAATAAGTACCAAACTATAGCATCCCATTTAAAGAAACAATGCTGAAATTCATATTCTGACATGACCCCAACTAGCAACAAAAAACCAACATCATATAAAGGCCCCCTTTGTCCCCTGCAACTTTTGTCCCACAAACTTTACAGCTCCTCATACTTTCAGAGATATTCTTGGTGACAATAGTTAGTGACTCACCCTGTACATAAATTGAAGGGGAGGTGGTGAGAAAGGAAAGAGATTACTCATGTCAACTGCAATGAGATATTACTTACTTGGCATGCCTCACAGCCAATCCACATTCCCATCAAGTGCCACGTAACCGCAGTGTCCTAAAGAACAGACACCATGCATTCATATAATTAATTCTCCTAGATGGGCAACAGAGCCACCTCCTTCAATGCAGATGCATAGGTACATCCAGCCTCCTGAGGGAATCTCAAAGTAGCAAACATGGAGGAAATGAACAGAGACTGTGGATAGTTGGCACTCATGGGAATGTGGATCGGCCGTGAGGTGTGCTGAGATAGCCCACACAGTTGCAATAACACTGTTACCAGATGATGCAATGGCTAACACATCTGCCTAGTAATGAGCAGATCCTGGGTTCGAATCCAGATCAGTACACATTTTCACTCTTCACGGTTGATTCTGCGTAATGTCCTGATGCAGCAGACATCAGTAATCACTTCCCTTCCCTCTCCTTTCTCTTCAACTCTACCTTCAATTTACATAAACGATTTCTATGGTCATGCAGGTTCTATCCTTTTCACATGAGAATGCCCCAATGGTGTTTGCTGGGTTCCTCAATTTGGAGAAGAATATTGTCACTGAAAATATAAAGAGCCGTGCCCAATATTTTGATTATAGAGCTTTCCATCAGCCAATGATGAATGTAAGGATTGATTATCAGATCACTGGGCAGCAAATCACTTGCAGTGTCATTGATGGAGTAGTCAAACAAAAGAAAATCAATTCCTCACATTCATATAACTGACAAAAAAAAAAAAAAACTTCAGGTTGTCTGCACACAAATATGCTCATGACAAGCCATGCCATGGTTTCACTTGACTCACATGTTAACAGCTTGTTTCATGTCCCAATTGTAATGCAGCAGCTTTCTCCTATTTCTAATAAATATACAGAAGACCACAATGAATGCTGGGCTGTAAAGCTACATTCCCAGAAATGTATCTTTACTTTGCATTCTGCTTTCAAATAAAGCACAGTTCTGTTCTTATGTAATTAATCTTCTGCTGCTATTTTAGCTTACAATGTATATACAGAATAAGAAATTTCATCCTCAGTGTTTCACTTACATTGTGACAAATTGATCCTCAGTGACAATGGCATACAGTAGAATACCATTTCATACTTAAATTGTATGTTGCCTCATTGTGGCACACTCTTATAATGTTATATTGTTCTGTTTCTTATTAAAGTGAAACTATATCCACAGTGAAATGAAGGTGATGGCTACTTGATTAATAGCATAAATTTTCAGTTTATTAATCAGAATCCATCCCTGTTTCACAGCCAAGATTACAGGAAATGATATCTGAATAATTATCCGTCTTTAACACTACCATTGATTTTGTCTAACCAGAGGCCCTGATTGTGATCAAAGTTTTGTAACATTTTATATTCATTATAACGGAAGTTCAGAACTCTAATATATCTCTCCAAAAGCAATTTGATGCAGCTCTCAAAAATTCTCAAGAAAAAATGACTTTGAAGTTTTCCAACCAGGTGTAATATGTTATAGTAAGGTAAACATTTTTAATGATCAATGTGTCTCCGTGGTTGAGTGCTTGCAAAATGAGTAATGGTGTGGGTTTGATTCAAGGTGGAATCAAGTTTTTAAAAACAGGTACATGTTCTATGATCATTTAAGAATAGAATACATAAAGTGCAAAAGAGTGGTAACCATTAGGTTGTCTGATTTCAAACATTTTTTCTTTCAGTTTCAATACCTAAGTAATGTAAATGTAAAATCTATCAGATATATGCATATTAACACACCAAAACGTCATTTGTATCAAAAATACACATCTCCTTATTTCTATTTATATAGTTCACATGAAAATCCAGTTTTCGTTGCAAACAAAAATTCTTAATTACCAATTTTTGTAAAAGAATATTAATCATTATTTAATAATTTCAAAAATTTAAAATGCTTATTTTTGTCTTTTTGTGTTTTATGCTTCAGACAAATTCTCATACAATGACTCCTTTGTTTAAAATTTTGATTCTGAAAGGATTTGAACAGAGGCCACCTGCATGTCACATGAGCACTCTACTACATAACCACACTGTTTGTCAAAAGAACGGCAGCTTTGTGTAGCATATCTTGATTAAAAATGTTAGGAAAACTGTAAAGTCATTTCCTCAGGTATTTTTTAGTATTGCATCAAACTGCTTTGGAAGAAGTATATTTATCTTTTGAACTTTACATACTGTAAATACAAAAAACTTACTGAAATCTGATCGCTGTGTGGGCTCCATCTAAGTCATTTCTTGTGATATTGTTTTTCCCAGAAGTGTTACTTGTGACAGGTGGACAGGCAAGTGTTTTTGGCATTTGGAAAGTAGAATGTACAAGAATGGCTTGGTTAGTAGATTTTCCAAATTTAATGACTTTTCAGGATTATATAACTTTTCACGTTAGATATTTTGTCAAATTATGTTTCATTTTGTGTTCTGTAATGGTTTTGATGGTTTTTTGGTTCCTTATGTAAGATTTGGTTATGATCTAAATAACTCAAGTGTTGTCCTATCTTTAGATATTTGCATGTCAAAAACATGGGTGTGATTACATTCCATCAGAAAACTTTCTTTTGTTTATTAACTTTCAAGAATATAGGCTAAAATTAAATGAGTATAAATGACAGAGATAATATCCTGATGTTTATTTCTTCATATAAGGATATAATATGCCAATGATTGAACATGCTAATTTCTAGTGAAGACCTCATACAGAGGCAAAAGTTTGTTAATATTCAATACACAACCTTATCCTGTATTTAAGTATCTGATATATGGTAAAAAAATTTACAATATTTGTGTAAATGTTAAGCCCTATACATCTTTGTAAATGTTTATGTGGCCCTTTTATTGTTCTTATACTTTATGTGAGACAACTACAGAACTGACAGGTAGCCTGGGACAGATTTAGGGTGTGGTTGTGGTGGAGAGGGAGGCGTGATGGTTTTTATACTGACTCCCATCCCCTAAATATAAGATATTCTTATAATTACTTGTTACTCACCACAGACACCTAGAATTTTAATAACAATAAGAGTAAAATGTTTAATAATAAGCTTACATTACTACTCAGCACATTAAGGTAATATAACGTCATAGGAATTACAGTTCAGAAAATACATAGTTTGTAATGCATTCATCTGAAAATTTTAGATACACAGTTCATTAAAAAGCTATAATAACAAGATATCCTCACAAGTTTAACACTGTCATAATTAACCCAAAACAAAAGTCAGGGTGCTTAGTTAACAGTAATCACTGTTCACTTCCTACAAGGTCATCCACGTGAGCTAGCAGCTGAGAAGTTGCTATGTTCAACATAGCCTTTTATGTAATTTTCTAGATTCCTTGCCATTTTAGTGACTTCAAGTATTGATGCTACTTTATTTTTAAAAAGTTACCTGAGAAATTTGGAAATGGATGTAGGTAAGAATATAAATTTTTTTAGTAAAATCTTGTTTAGGAAGGGGAGGGGAAGGTGAATGTCATGACCCCACCTTTTGTATGCACCAGTAGGTAGCACCATATTATATTGTAGGAAATACTCTATAGACAGTCACAAGGTCTGTTTTAAATGATTTTATTGTACCATTATTAGTTTCAGGCAAAAAGCCATTGTCAGATGGTAGCATTGACTTCTTTGCAAGTTTTACATTTTTGTCCTAAATTATAACAAAGGTTTTATGATTAAATTGTTTTTCACACATATGTGTTATATACATTGTACTTACTTCCTGGAACATGCTTCTTTTCATATTGTAAGACAGAGGTTGGATTTTCCTTTAAAAAAAATAAATAATAAAAATCCAACCTCTTTTATAACATATAAAGGAAGGCTTTCCAGGAGGCAAGTACAGTGTACAGAACAAGCATATACACATGAAAAACTATCTAATCATAAAAGCTTTATCCTATTTTAGGATGCAAAGGTAAAACCTTTTGTAAACTATGCATCA
The DNA here is from genome assembly GCF_023897955.1 of Schistocerca gregaria. Taxonomy (NCBI): domain Eukaryota; kingdom Metazoa; phylum Arthropoda; class Insecta; order Orthoptera; family Acrididae; genus Schistocerca; species Schistocerca gregaria. The sequence goes on from NC_064931.1 coordinate 379,641,474, forward strand.
CAAAAACTTTGTTATATTTTAGTACACAAATGTAAAACTTGCAAAGAAATCAATACTACCATCTGAAAATGGGCTCAGGTCAGAAACTACTTATGGTACAAAAAAATCACTTCAAAAATCCTTGTGTTGGTTGCAGTGTTTCCTACTGTGTAATTTACAAAAACAGCTGTGGTGTTCAATAAAATGTGTAAAAATAGCACTGTATCATTAATGTTACTGTAATTCTAGGGGAGGGAGGGGAGGGGGGGGATGATTCTTTATGTTATTTTGTGGTATGGCTATATAACAGTTTACCATTTTTAATGTAAATTTATTCTTGCTTCATATAAGCTTTGATATATTCCATTGCAATGACTTCATATTTTTAGGACATACATTTTTCTTTTACTAGATGTTTCTTCATGTAATTTAAACATTAAAAATAGAAAAATCTCCTGCACATTTCTGTGAGAAGAAGATTGACAGTTTCAGAAGGACTCTGTGCAGGGGTGAATGATTTTTCACAAGAATGAAAGTATCCAAAATACATTAGTTTCCCCATTCTCGAATCACAACTCCTACAGATTTTTCTGAACTAAGATGACTCATTACTTTTAGGATGTGGGTTTTCCAAACAACGTTGTGATGATGATGTTCGGTTTGTGGGGTACTAAACTGTGTGGTCATCAGTGTCCATACAAAGACCCAATTTTTACACAGTCAAATTCTTTGTGCACCATCCAATCCAGATGCGACAAACAAGCTGGGATATTTTTACTTCCCCCTTGTTTTGCCATGTGTCTCCTTAAAAATCATTTTTTATGTCTGACTAATTACTATTAACATACGTGAGTATAATCTGCATTTTTGTAATAAAAGAAAATGGTTGGCCCTCAGTTTTAAAGAATATAACACCAGACATAATTTTGTGCTTAGTTTTATATATGTAATTACTTTTCAACAATGCATCAACTTAACTGTGAAAGTAGTGTAACACAATTAGGCCATGTGTTAAAACAATCACAGTGTGTATTCAACATGTAACTGTGGTAGCAGTATGTTGACGTATGCCTGCAAACTATTAATGAGGTTTCTCGAAAATTAAACAATTGTGCACTGGCCATATAACTGTGTAGTATTGAGGGTCAGGGGGGGGGGGGGGGGGGGATTGTGAACAGTGAAAGTAAATAACTGTGAAACACAAATGTGCAGCGAGAACACTACCGCACAAACACAAGATGCTTGCAGAAATAAGGCAGGAGAATGTCACATATGCTAGGACTCGCGAACTTTGAACAGTGAACTCAAGAGCAGTTTACAGTACAGTTTTAACAAAGGAGACGCAACAGCCAATCAGCACATGGGTTTCATGGCCACAGTAGGAAAGCAGCCAGTAAGTGAGCGGGTTCTATGGAAGCAGCCATAGAGTACAGGAGCAGCCAATCAGCACAGCTGACTGGAATAAACAAGATGCCTTGCCAAGAGAATTACAACTTGCAGCCGCCATGCAGACAATGATTAGAGATTACAACTGCAGCAGCAGCAGCAGAAGAAGAAGAAGAAGAAGAAGAAGAAGAAGAGTGAATGAAGATAAGGTAATTTCATAGCACAAGCTGTTTTATATTAAGTGATACCTAATGAGTGGCCTTAATGAACAGGAAAGTAATGTGAAAATTGATAACAAAGCTGTGGAGATTAAGCTTTTAAATGAACAGAAGGACTTAATGGGAACTGGTTCTGTAGATGATAGTGCCTATAAATCAGACATGAATGTAACTTTGAATGATAGGGATGGAAGTCCTGCTGTAAATGGAATGATAAAAGTGTCATATACATAGTATGGTGATGTGAGCAAAATGGTCGAAAACAGTACTGAAGTGGATGAGATCATTATAGTTAAAAAGGACGAATCTATCAGCAAAAGTCAGCAAGGGCAAAGTTTATGGCAGACAGAAAAGTGGTAGTAATGTTAAGGCAAATTATGAGTAGTCTGAGTAATATGAGTTCGAAAAAAGACATTAGTAGTATGAAAAAAGAGATTAGTAGGGTGGAAAATAGTATGAAAGGAAACATTAGTAGTATGAAAGAAGACATTAGTTGTATTAAAACTGACATGACTAGCTTAGAAGATGAACTGAAGAAAGAAATTAAAAAGGAAATTAAGGTAGGTAGCTCTAACCTTTCAGAATTAAATAAGAAGGTTGAGGCAGTATGGAAAGATTTTGATGAAAAGAAAAAGAAAGTAGTACAGGATAGAAGTGAAACTGTGAAAGAGTACTTGCTTGACCACTGCTTCTATTCTGTTTCTGAGTTTTTAGAGCACCAGAAAAGTATAGTGTAACTACTCAAATATTCTAAACCAATCTATCATTTTATTTCAATTATATTAGTTTTGTCATCAGTAGCCGACATGTACTGAATAATTTTTAATTATTTATCTTTTCAAAATAACAATGTGTATGATGAATATACTGTACCTGCCTGACTTGTCCTACATCGTGTGCGCAAAATATGTACCTAAACACGATTTACAGGATGAATAAAGATATATAAATACAAATGTTAAAAGTGATTTAGAAATGGAGGTAGAAGCCTTGTGTACATAAGTGGTAGAGGAAAAACTGGTAAAAGTAAATAAAAATATAGACTCAACATTGGCTGAAATGGAGAAAAAGGTGTAAGAGGTAAAAAATCTAAAGCATAGAGTATGCAGCATCCCAAGAAGTCCTTCATTTGTTAACTGTAAGAAATTTAATACTTTTGAATCGTATGAAGAAGTGCATCCACTTGATTTCATTAGAGAATTTAATGATTTCCACGAAACCTGAAATGACAAAGAGAAAATGTCATTTGTGAGAGGTTTTTTGAAAGTAGGTGCTTATGGATACGCAGCTCAGGTAACTGATAGTTGTACTTCATGGCACAGCTTTGAGGAAGCGTTTTTAGATTAATATTGGTCCAAAGAGAAGCAGCAGAGATTTTTGAATGGATTTTGGGGAGGAGAGAAATTTGACTCTAGGGAGGGTACTGTGAAAGGTTTCTGTCTAACAAACTGAAATATTTGGACAAGGAGGTAGATAGTGATCAATAATTATGGATTTAGAAACTTAGGTGCCTCAGAAAGTTAGAGGATTGCCTGTACCTGCCCCTAGAGGTAATATTAGTGATTTCTTGAATTGTGTTGATAAAGTGGAGAGGGTGAAGGCCTCAGTGGAAGATTGTAGGAGGAATTTTGATGACAATAATCAATCAGGGAGAGAATTTCAGGTAAATAGGATGAATAGGACTAATTCTAATATAAATTCAAGAAATGGTTGGGTGGAGGATAGCCGGAATGGGCATGGAAATGGTAGGAGAAATTCAAGTAGCAGAAGTGGAGGAGATGATTTTAATTCTGGATGAAACCATTTAAAGTAAGCAATGCTCCAGTTTTGGCTTGCACTAGAGCAGGTAGTGATGAAGAACCACTTGTATATAAATTTTCTGTAATCACAGGTAACAGTAATGTAAATGATAGTAGTAAGACAAGCGTAAATTCTAATTCTAGTGAGATGTTGAATGATGATGTGTTGGTAGCAAAGTTTATTCCATAAAAGGAGAGGAGGAACTTAATGTAATATGCATTGAACCAGAAGTAAGACTTACAATCAATCAGGGGGTTCAGCTTTCTGTATTGGATACATTATGTGCTGATAATGCTTACCCCAGCTGTCTATCTCATTTTTCATGTTTCCTGAGGCAATCAAACTCTTATCCTATCCTATCTGTAGTTTATAAGTGAATCAGAACCATTCTAACTTTGACTTTCATGTGATTTTGTACAGCAGGACACTTTAGCATAGGAATATTTTTCAAATGGTTTCTCCAGTGATATATATTTATATCATGTTGTGTTAGTGATAAGTAATGGAATCACAAGATGACAGAACAAAGTAAATTGGTACCATGGTTAAACAATTTCTGTCAAACAAAGAGATAAGGTGAAAATAAAAATGAAAGGAGTCAGCATATGTGGATGATAATAAACATCTGAAGTAAACAGCTAATGAGTGCAGCATCAGAGGCAATATGCAGTAAAAACCACCTTGAATACTAGGTCTTAATATTAATTGTGATATAATAAAAGTGTTTTGTGTTCAGTTCCATCAGTATGTAGAGATAACTATCTATCCATGTCATGATACAGCATTTTCCAACATCAAGGAAATAGAAATTTAAACATAGTTGCCTGGAGTAATGCGTGGAAATAATAAGCAAGATTTCTATGTATATCCTCCATTTAAGCCAGAATATCAAGCAATTTCATGAAATTCAGTGAAATAATAGTTTTTCTAGGTGATAATTTTGTCTGATCAGTAATGAGAGTTAAGTTTGTTATAGCATAAGGATCTGTTACTGTGGAGCGTTTTTCAGTAGAGTCAAATTAGTGTTTTTCAGTAGAGTCAAATTTGCATTGGATAAGCAGAGCAAGTGTTAATTTATTAGACAATGAAGCAATAATGAAATAATGACTAATGTTAGCGGTCCTAATGGTTGGGAGCCTGTCTCTGCAGCAGGGATATTTTGTGAGAATGCACTCCCCTGGCTAACGAGGAAAGAAGGGTAAGTAAAATAATGGAGCTGACAGATATGACTGATTAATGAAAAAGATCACTGTATACAAACAAATGTGGTGTAACTATACTGATGATCTATTTTTGAACTAGGCAACCTTGGGTACTGTGTATGCTGTGCAATTCATGACACTACATCTGAGAATGAGAGTTTAACAAAAAGGGCAAACACTTAGTGAGGTACAAGTTATATAATGCTGCATCGTTGGATCTGTAGGTTATCTGAAAACTTCTATTTGTGTTCTGAGGAATACTGGAACAAAGAAAAATAATTTTGTTGATTAAATGATGACTATGCTGCTAGACTGATGTGAATATTCTGACAGGTCAACTATTTGGCAACATTTTGTGATTTTGTGAGGATTTAATTTTCTGGTTGAATGAGAGTAGTGCCCAGAGTTGAGTAGAGAAGTGGGGTTATGATTTGGTACAACTTCCATCCACCTTATTTTGAATTGAGTAGTAATTAAGTTATGTGATGGTGACTCTATTCTTTTTTCATAATGTAATGATTAGTAAATCTATGCTAGTGCACATCAAGTTTTTGCTATTTTGCAAATGGGAAAGAGACCAAGATCTTTCCAGTTTAACCAGTTTCTGACAGTTATGACTTACAGTAATGTTGTGTAGTGTAATGTGCAGTTTCTTTTAAATTTTTACTTGTCCACACTTTTTGGACTATAGTCAATTTCAGAGCTAGTTATTATGATGTTATGAGAACTATGTAACATATCTATTTATGAAGTTATGACTATCATTTTCAGTGTGAACCATTTTTTTCTTAGACTTTAGTTAGAAGAAAAAGTAAGTGTACTAAAGTAGGATATTTTGTCTAATTTTCTCATGTACTGTGGCAGAGAACAACCAGCTCCATGGGAACTGATAGCAGTGCATTTCTTACTTACCGCCACTTGTTTCTGTTGAAGGCATGGACAACTTGGTGAGAAAATGTGTAAAAGCTCATTAAAAGTGTGAAAGTGCTTGTGAAAAATACTAAAGATTGAGCAAGTGAAATTTTCTATCTAAAAAGTGAATTTCAATGCACAGTGTAATTTGACTTTTTGCAACCCATTAGGATTTACTTTTTTAAGCAAGACATGACTTGTATAAACTGATATGTATCTTAGAATGCAATCCTCGTTTACCCAAAAAGGACATCACTTATGATGAAGATGCCTAATTTTTATTAAAACTATAACTTGTAGACATTTGGTGTTATTGTACAATACATTCTATGTAAATATTTTGTAGGGGGTTTTTGATATGGCTAGTTCATATACGTTGGAATTTAAAACATATGTAGTGTAGTTTTTGATAAGATTTCTTATGTAATTTTTTTGTGTGTAGATTTTTAAACCACTGTCTCTGGTCACTTGTAGTCATTGAATTGCCTAGTTAGCTATTTGCAATATTTATCTGTTCAATCCAATGGGGGGGTGATGTGACGAAGCAAGCTGGGATATTTTTACTTCCCCTTGTGGTGCCGATGAGATCGACACCAGTATCGATCTGAGCATCATCTTTGAACTAAGCAAAACCTTATCTTTGTGTAGTTCCACCATCCAGTTCTCTGTAAGCCTTACTTGTGTGAAGAGGTAAATAAATGAACTCCTGATTATAAGGTGTTGTTTGGTGTATCTCACCTGAGCATCCAACTCACTGGTGACCCTGAGTTGTAATGTGTTACATTTTCACCATTTTACTGTGTCCGTGGCCTCCGCGTCAGTTATTTTTGCATGTATTACATCAACACAACATTTGAACAATGGCTTCAGCCCAATGCCTAACACCAGATTTTGTGATCAACATGCATCGTGTTGCGGGTGATGTACGCCCGACAGGACTGCAACACGATGTCTCTCACTCATCGATTACGCCAATTTCACTGGATGTTTTCATGCCTGCAACAATAAGTGAGGTTAGGAGTGTGCATGACTCCAGCTATCAGACGCCTTTGTTCCCGCCACATGTGCCCTCCCTCATCGACAGTGCAGTTACCTCTTACGGATCTCCTTGCAGTGGGGGATCAATGCCGATTTCTGCAAATTCTCTGTTGAATAACCTACCAACCCCAGGACAGCGGTTTGCCATGCCGCAATCTGTGCAGTACCATGCGGATTCCTGCCATGTGGCCGGAATGGCTTTGTTCACAGGTCAACCTCCGCAGCATCCGACCACGTCCGCGCCTGCCTCTTTTCAGCATCAGCACGTGCCTTCCTGCTTCAATACATCGGCCTGCAACAGGAACGATGGCTTGTTATCTGTGCCTGACCTCCATCTCTGTCCTACTGCTACACCCTAGCGTTTTGTGCCATGACATTCACTGTCTCCACACACCATTTTGAGTGAAGTGACTATGAACAGTGAACATTCACACATTCCGTCCAATGTTCGACATAATTTTCTTCACTGTGTTTTTGGACAGCCTGTACCTCCGCAGCCTCCCTGCAATGCAAGTAACTCCGACTCTGATCGCACATCAAGTTTTCCGTGGACTGGCACGCTTTTTCAAACTTTGAACTTGTTCTCACCTGTCGCCCCCGTGCCGCCTCCAGTCGAACTTCCACAACTGCAATTGACACATTACAGTGTCACACCCGTGTCGATCTTCTGTGTCACGACGGATCACGCTCAACCACAACACGTTACCTTCATGCTGCCACCTGACCGGGCGTTGTCGCCACATACTCTGGAGACACACTCTCCTGGAATACTGCAGCAAGAACAGCTCGTTTCAGGCAGTGCCGCGACAAATTACTCACCCTGTTCTTCCAAACGTTCTACAACACTTACAGACGCTGCCACAGTTCAATCCCAACAGGGCAAAAACCTGGTTCAGAATTGTGGACGAAGTGTTCGACCATTTCAAACTTGATGAATCAACCCAATTTCTGTGCCTTATCACCCCCCTGCACGACCAGGGGGACTTGATTGTTGACCTTAGTGTCGTCAAACATCCACCCTCGGCAAACTTCACTGCAATCTGTGAATTCTACTGAACTATAATGGTCGGGTTCAACCTCCCACATCATCTGACTCTCCACAAACTGCAAACTCGAGTGGACTTTTTTAGTGTGCAGGATTGAGGAACCTATACTAGGCACTGACTTCTTGTGACACCACAAACTTTCACCAGACCTAGTGTGAAACACCGTGTTTCATCACCCGTCCAAAACTCACTTCCCCTATGCTCCGTCCAGCAAACCCCTCATGTGACACATCGGTCTGGGCTCATCTCATCCGTACACGCTTGGCTCTATCGATGATGTTACAAGAAACAACGTACAAGTGCCTTGTCGGGCTTGAAAACGTCGCTTGCCTAAGCAAGAAAAACTTCAAGCTTTCCCTCCGGCTCCACAAAACTCAGCTCCAGCTATCCGCCGCAGCAAAGGAATTACAGACACTGCAGGAAGGACAAAGCAAGGTCAGTAAGTGTGCCGAATCTGCTTGTAGTCCCAGCAATCGAGCCTCCGTGTGCTTACCTCCTGCTACCCCTCACAACTGTGCTATCAAGTCTACCATAACGAGTACTGATAGTTCCACAGGACCACACACCCCTAACACAGCAGCATTTGACACTCTGCTGGACACAAGTGCGCATGCGTGACGAGCATCATGTGTTTCTGTACTGATAGATCCTACCCCTCCCCTCACCGACAGCAACTAAAACTATGCAGCTTCGGCTCCTGCAAACTGCCGTAGGACCGCCACTGACAACACAAACAGTGCACTCGTGCCTCGGGCTTCGCTCGCGACCGTGCTGCCACAGGCTGCATCCTCAGACAAAAGACTCACTAATGTTTGACGAGCTCTACCGAGCTCACCTGAGCACGGTGCCACTACTTCGGACCGGTTGCCATCTTGTCATGTTGACTCCTGGGATACTTCGCCACCTCAGCTCCTGTCAGATCCACCGAATGGCTCCGAATACAACGACCTTGCCTTGACTGTCCTGCCTGCCTCACATTTAAAAAAAAGCCACCTCCCATGCTGCTGGCAACATTTCCTTCATCACCAACCGCATGGTTCACAAGCTTCACCTCATGCCAGGGCCTCCGATCTCCAATAAACCATGTCGACTTTGTCCTGAGCGCCTCTCCGACCTTAAAAATCAAATTTCTGAACTTCTAAGCTCTGGCGCCATCGAACACCCTACCAGCAGCTGGTCTATGCCCATTCATATGACACCCAAGAAAGACAGGTCCTGGAGCAAATGCGAAGACTACCGTCAACTAAATGCATGACAATTATGGACACCTACCCCATTCCCAACATTGCCGACTTTACCAGTTCCCTCGCAGGTGTGACCAGTGATTGCAAACGGGCCTACCACCAGATCCCCATGGCTCATGGAGACATCAAGAAGACAGTAATCACCACTCCAATCGGATTATTTCAGTTTCAATTCATGCCTTGGGCTAAAAAAAATGCAACCCAGAACTGGCAATTCTTCATCAATGAAGTGGTATTTGGCCTAAAATTCTGCTTTGCATATCTTGATGACATTCTTGTGTTCAGCTCGAGGACAACATTTGACATGTGCAAACTGTTATGGACACTCTCACGGCACCTAGCCTCAAGACCAACCAGGAAAAATTGCAGCGTTTTCTGGGGACAGTTAATTATTATCGCCGTCATCTACCATGGCTTCTGGATCTTGGCCCGTTCCGTGTATCCCTGCTATGACTGACTCTTTCTCTGCCCTCAAAAACCTTCTTGCTGAGGCCTGCACCATCACGCATCCTCATCCCAATGCGCAGATTTCCATCACCACAGACACGAGCGATACTGCCATCGGCCCTGTCCTTAGCCAGACAGTCGATGGCCAAACTTTGCCTCTGCAGTTCTTATTGCACAAGCTCACCAATGCACAACAGAAATATTACCCATTTGAGAGGGAGTTGCTCGCAGTTATCAAGCATTTTAAGATCGACGTTGAGGGATGCCCTTTCTATGTTTCAACAGACCACTACCCCTGGCTGCGGCCATATCAAACCCACCAGCTGACCCGCCTCCTCGCCGTTTCTGATACATGAACTTCATATCTCAGTTCACCACCGATATCAGACACTTAAAGAGTGCTGTAAATATAGTTGCTGATTTCCTTTCACGAGTCGTCGCCATTCATTCATTGTTAGACCTCTCTGACCTGCCTAGCCGCCAACCAGCTGATGAGGACACACATAACCTGATTTCAGATTCTACCTCTTCACTACACTTCCGCACCACCTTCCCTGGCATTTCTGGTGAGATCTGGTGCAACAACAGTACGGGCATGTTATGCCCCCTCATCCCAACCATGCTCCGTCAAGCTGTCTTCAACGCACTGCATAATTTAGCCAACCCTGGTGTTTGTGCATCCACTATCCACTTCTCTGTAAGCCTTACTTGTGTGAAGATGTAAATAAATGAACTCCTGATTAGAAAGTGTTGTTTGGTGTATCTCACCCGAGCATCCACCTAACCATCTTTATTTGCATCTGCCTCCTTAAAATCCATTTCTTTATGTCTGGCTAATTACCATTAACATACATAAGTATAACCTGCATTTTCATAAAAGAGAAAGGTTGGCCCTCAGTTTTAAAGAATATAACACCAGATATAATTTTGTGCTTAGTTTTATATATGTAATTGATTTTATAATTTATTTTGACTATTCCTAATTAGTATCTTTTGTTATAGGGTGAAATCAGTAATTGTTTCATAACTTAAATTTTATTGTTGGCTTACAAACATATATAAATTCAGTAATAATGATAAACATTTGGAAAAAGAATCACTAGGATTCTTAAAGTATTTATTTGGTTCTATTCGAAAACATGTTAGCAAAGCCATTCCTTAATTAATTCCAAAGTAATTACCAGATCTGTCAAAAGTATCATTTGAACAACTATATCTGTTAGTTTCATGAGTTAAACAAATAATTTGGCCTAACCCTTGTAGTAGAAGAAACTGTTAAAAAAAAAGAATTTCTCCATGTTTTCAGTTGATTGAATGAGATATGTTTTAATTGTAATTTCTGTACATGAAACATCAAACAATGTATAGTTTCATTGCCTATTATTGTGATGATATATGAAGGCCTGATTTTTGGTCTCGAGACAGTCAGTCCACGGTCAAGTTTCAGATGAGGAACCCATATTGGTTAGATCAACAACAATGCATCAACTTAACTGTGAAATAAGTGTAACACAATTGGGCCATGTGCTAAAACAGTCACAGTGTCTATTCAATAAATACTGTTTCATTCTGCAAGAACTGTGAACTGTGTGGTTAGATAGATAATCAACAGTGAACTGTGGTAGCAGTATGTTGACATATGCCTGCAAACTATTAATGAAGCTTATTGAAAGTTAAACAATACTGCACTGACCATATAACTGTGTATTATTGGGGGGCAGGGGTTGTGAACAGTGAAAGTAAAGAACTGTGAAACACAAATATGCACCTGCTGACTACATCATTTAAAGTAGTCAGTGTTGAACTTCCACCCACCATTTTTCAGCCAGTATAGCAACCCAGTATGTCAACACTGAGAACAATCAATGAAGAAATAAAGCAGGAGAACATCACACAGCCACTGTCATGAATTATGATGATGATGATGATGCATTGATGAGGACAACAGAAACACCCAGTCCCAAGGAAGATAAAATCCCCTACCTGGCCAGGAATAAATAAGGTCGTGATGTATCTATAACTGTTAATTTGCATTAAACTTTAATGTACTGGAGTTTTTTTTCTTATGTAATTGTAAACCAGAGATCATTAATATAATACTTTCATACATGTAGTATTGGCATCTGATTTATATATCTGTCAATTTGATTCCCCCTTTTTACCCAGGGACAATAAAAAAAATTTCACAGTCTGTAACAGCAGTTTGTGAGATTACTCCACAGATTTTATAATGACCACTTACTATTACAATTCCTTTTTAATTCCAACAAAGTCAGAGCATATTTAGTTAGACAGTAAGAAACACCGAATGTATTTATCCCACAAACGGGAAAGTCTGAGATGCCACAGGTGCCCTATAGAATGAGCAACATGCTTCTAAAAACACACTCTATAGTAGAATATGAAGTTGAAGATACCATAACAATTTGAAAGTAAGCATTAAAAGAAGTGATAGAAAACTCCAAATGCATCTACTGCAAGTCAACCATCATATATATGTGTCAAGAAAAAGATTCAAGCATTTATTTCTGCCCTGCTGGGCATAAGTCTCTTGTAGATTTCACTCAATGTCTGCAACCTAAAGTTTTAGTTATTATAGGAACTTGAAAATATATTTTTTGCCAGTAACTGTACCATGTTATATATGATGTAGTATGACTGATACTGTGTGCAACATATTTTATTCCAACCAATAGCCAGTGCTGTACACCATCATGGCAGATAGTACCATTGTGGGTTGAATATCAATAAGGTGATATAACAATAGTAGATTGTAGTAAACTTCAACTGCAGTTAAACATTTGTTTATTAGGGAATATAGGAGACATAGTTTCTTTACCACCACATCAGTTTATCAGTTTTACTTTGATGTTATATGAAGCAGATTAATGCACAGGTAATTCATAAATAAAAGTAAAGTAATCCATATATAGTGACCTGTGACTACTTACAGGCCTGTTGATGGCCTTTAGATGTAGTAGCCATTTCAATTGAATTATAATTTCCCATGCATTCAACATCACCATGCAGTTTTTTAAGACAGCTTTCTTGTGAAGAATATGATCAGAATTGTTTGTATCATCATCTTCCCCATAAGAAAAATGTTATAAACACAATAACACATAGGTCTAACATGACATCTGATAATGATCTTCTCCAGGCTGCACTGACATATTTCACACATTTGTTCAAGACAGGTGGACAGTTGAGTCACTTGCTCCATCAGAGTGGTTATACTATCACTAACATCAGCTGACCTTGTGTCTAGCATTTTTGTGCACTTTACCACTATCTTACATTTATACAGAAAACATTTGCATAAAACAGAGCAACATATTCCAAACAAGAAAAACACAATGTACAATGTTTGAAACTAGACTCAACTACTTCATTTGGCTGGTCATCACACAGCAACACTCAGTACACTTGTGAGCTGCATTACCATACCATCTACAAGTAGAACAAATTACAGGTACAAATTTAGTGCATGATTCATCAAGACCTGCTTAATTACAAATAGTACATCTCACTCGTACCAAATGTTTTTATTTTACAATTTCCTCTGAATTATAATAAATTAACAGATTCCATAGGTTTCAAAAAAGTTACGTCATTTCTGAGAGTTCAGGAACCTGTGTAGAAAATTGGAATAGAGATCAACATAAAATCATTTCCACCCTTTTTATTGCTCATGAAAACCACACATTGCATGTTGTACCATCATCCAGCGAGACCTTCAGAGGTGGTGGTCCAGGTTGCTGTACACACCGATACCTCTAATACCCAGTAGTGCATCCTCTTGCATCAATGCATGCCTGTATTTGTCGTGGCATACTATCCACAACTTCAGGAAGGCACTGTTGCTCCAGATTGTCCCACTCCTCAATGATGATTCGGCATGGGTCCCTCAGAGTAGTTGGTGGGTCACGTCATCCATAAACAGTCCATTTCAATCTATCCCAGGCATGTTCAATGGGTTCATGTGTGGAGAATGTGCTGGCCACTCTAGTCGAGCTGTGTCGTAATACTGAAGGAAGTCATTCACAAGATGTGCATGATGGGGACACGAATTATTGTCCATGAAGATGAATGCCTCACCAATGTGCTTGCACTAGAGGTCAGAGTAAGGCATTCATGTATCATACAGTCATTCTCAAAACAGCAGGGAACCCCCAGCTTGCTGCACTCACTGGACAGTGTGTCTAAGGCATTCAGCCTGATCGGGTTGCTTCCTAACATGTCTCCAATGATTGTCTGGTTGAAAGCATATGTGGCACTCATCAGCATGCTGTATGGTGTTGTGGTTGCAAAGATGGACCTCGCCATGAACATCGGAAGTGAAGTTGCGCATGATGCAGCCTATTGCACACAGTTTGAGTCTTAACACAACATCCTGTCACTGCACTAAAAGCATTATTCAACATGGTGGCATTGCTTTCAGGGTTCCTCCGGGTAGGTAGCTGTCATCCCCTGCAATAGTAACCCTTGGGTGGCCTGAGCAAGGCATGTCATCAAGTGTTCCTGTTTCTCTGTATCTCCTCCATGACTGAACAACATCGCTTTGATTCATTCTGAAATGTCTGGACGCTCCCCTTGTTGAGAGTCCTTCCTGGCACAAAGTAACAAACGCAGTATTGACTGTCTAGGCATGGTTGAACTACAGACAAAATTAGTCACATACCTCCTTCCTGATGGAATAAATGGAAGTGATAGGCTGTCGGACCTCCTGCATGTAATAGGCACTGCTCATGTATAGTTGTTTACATCTTTGGGTGGGTTTGGTGACATCTCTGAACAGTCAAAGGGACTGTGTCTGTGATAAAATATCCACAGACAATGTCTATCTTCAGGAGTTCTGGGAACTGTGGTGATGTAAAATGCTTTTTGATATGTGTAGAATGCCAACCAGTATGCCTAGACTCTGCCATATCACACCAAAGAAAGAAAAAATGTCTTTGGTGCATACTGCATTGTGGTTATTTCTTCAATGTGCTGATCACTGTCTTCAAATTCCAGATATTGGAATCTAACACTTCCAATGCCAAATTCTCTGTTGCCAGCATCAAAGCGCACACTTCTGCACAAATTTACATAGATACTGAGTGGAGACACCTCTGCATGAAGTCAGGATAGCTGTTGGCAAACTGTGAAGTGTCTTCAACACTAACAAAACATTATTAGAGGTCAATCATTTATTCACTGTGTTTACAATTTGGTGGTCTCCTGCACCAGCCTCATCTGTTACTTATTCAGCATTGTGTTAGCTTCTACCACACATCCATCCAGTTAGTTAAGCATCAACAAACCCAGGAGATGGTGTAAGTGACCATGGTGCTGCAGCAGGTGGCGAGTGAGCAAATGCAGTTGTTGCCTTGTACAAAGTGACCTTACACTCTGTGATGTGGTGTTGTTGAAAGACACTTTCTCCTTCAGTAGATGGTAGACTGTGAGCAGTGTACAGTTCATGAGGCAATGATCATTGTCTTGAATACATCTTCAACTAGTTCATAAATTGTTCTGGAGCATGTAGGACATAGATTCATGGCAATAACGAAATGGTGGAATTGAGTGCTATTACCGTGTATGCCATCGATCCCAGGGATTAGCTAACAAGAACTGTATAAAACTGGAGCATGTAAACGAGTTTGAATAAAAATTTATCATTTCCTACATCTTACTCTTCTGTGCTGTAACAATGTGCACACCTGTGCTTAACACATGCGACATATAAAACAATTATGCCAGATAATTTAGCAATGGTAATACATTGGCTATATAATATCTAACAAATATTGTTTTGAAAGGTAAGAATTATGTACCGCATAATAACTTTTTGGGATTTAGTTTTAAAAGATGCAGCCAAAAATTGATCATAACACAATAACTGTAAGTAAGATCAGGAGTGCACACTTAACAGGCAGGTGGGTAAGATTTGGGACCTGGAACAAAACCAAAGATTGCTGCTGCAAAAGATTTTGAGAATGCTGACAAGGATTTATGGTACATCTTCATATATACTTATACTCCGCAAGCCACCCAACAGTGTGTGGCGGAGGGCACTTTACATGCCACTGTCACTACCTCCCTTTTCTGTTCCAGTCGCATATGGTTTGCAGGAAGAATGACTGCCGGAAAGCCTCTGTGCGGGCTCGAATCTCTCTAATTTTACATTCGTGACCTCCTCGGTAGGTATAAGTAGGGGGAAGCAATATATTCAATACCTCATCCAGAAATGCACCCTCCCGAAACTTAGACAGCAACCTACACCGCGATGCAGAGCGCCTCTCTTGCAGAGTCTGATACTTGAGCTTGTTAAACATCTTCGTAACGCTATCACGCTTACCAAATAACCCTATGATGAAATGTGCCTCTCTTCTGTGTATCTTCTCTATCTCCTCCATCAACCCGACCTGGTACGGAACCCACACTGATGAGCAAACCTCAAGAACAGGTCAAACTAGTGTTTGGTAAGCCACCTCCTTTGTTGATGGACTACATTTTCTAAGGACTCTCCCAATGAATCTCACCCTGGTATCCGCCTTACCAACAATTAATTTTATATGATCATTCCACTTCAAATCATTCAGTGCACATACTCCCAGATATTTTACAGAAGTAACTGCTACCATTGTTTGTTCCGCTATAATATAATCATACAATAAAGGATCCTTCTTTCTATGTATTCGCAATACATTACATTTGTCTATGTCAAGGGTCAGTTGCCACTCCCTGCACCAAGTGCCCATCTGCTGCAGATCTTCCTGCATTTTGCTGCAATTTTCTAATGCTGCAACTTCTCTGTATACTCCAGCATTATCCGCAAAAAGCCGCATGGAACTTCCTACACTATCTACTAGGTCATTTATATATATTGTGAAAAGCAATGGTCTCATAACACTCCCCTGTGGCACGCCAGAGGATACTTTAACGTCTGTAGACATCTCTCCATTGAGAACAACACGCTGTGTTCTGTTTGCTAAAAACTCTTGAATCCAGCCACATAGTTGGTCTGATATTCCGTAGGCTCTTACTTCGTTTATAAGGCGACGGTGCGGAACTGTATCGAATGTCTTTTGGAATTCAAGGAAAATGGCATCTACCTGGAAGCCTGCATCTAATATTTTCTGGGTCTCATGAACAAATAAAGCGAGTTGGGTGTCACACGATCGCTGTTTCCGGAATCCATGTTGATTCCTACAGAGCAGATTCTGGGTTTCCAGAAATGACATGATACGTGGGCAAAAAACATGTTCTAAAATTCTACAACAGATCAACATCAGAGATATAGGTCTATAGTTTTGCGCATCTGCTCGACAACCCTTCTTGAAGACTGGGAACCTTCCTTTCCTCTAGAGACTTGCGGTACACGGCTGTTAGAAGGGGGACAAGTTCTTTTGCATACTCTGTGTAGAATCGAATTGGTATCCCATCAGGTCCAGTGGACTTTCCTCTGTTGAGTGATTCCAGTTGCGTTTCTATTCCTTCGACACTTATTTTGATGTCAGCCATTTTTTGTTTGTGTGAGGATTTAGAGAAGGAACTGCAGTGCGGTCTTCCTCTGTGAAACAGCTTTGGAAAAATGTGTTTAGTATATAGCTTTACATGTGTCATCCTCTGTTTCAATGCCATCATCATCCTGGAGTGTCTGGATATGCTGTTTCGGGCCACTTACTGATTTAGTGTAAGACCAGAACTTCCTAGGATTTTGTGTCAAGTCGGTACATAGAATTTTACTTTCGAATTCACCGAACGCTTCACTCAAAGCCCTCCTTATGCTAACTTTGACATCGTTTAGCTTCTGTTTGTCTGAGAGGTTTTGGCTGCACTTAAACCTGCAGTGAAGCTCTCTTTGCTTTCACAGTAGTTTCCTAACTTTGTTGTTGAACCACAGTGGGTTTTTCCCGTCCCTCACAGTTTTACTCGGCACGTACCTGTTTAAAACGCATTTTACAATTGCCTTGAACTTTTTCCATAAACACTAAACATTGTCAGTATCAGAACAGAAATTTTTGTTTTGATCTGTCAGGTACTCTGAAATGTGCCATCTATTACTCTTGCTAAACAGGTAAACCTTCCTCCCTTTTTTTTTATATTCCTATTTACTTCCATATTCAGGGATGCTGCAACAGCCTTATGATCACTGATTCCCTGTTCTGCGCATACAGAGTCGAAAAGTTCAGGTCTGTTTGTTATCAGTAGGTCCAAGATGTTATTTCCATTAGTCGGTTCTCTGTTTAATTGCTCGAGGTGATTTTCAGATAGTGCACTCAGTATAATGTCACTTGATGCTCTGTCCCTACCACCCGTCCTAAACGTCTGAGTGTCCCAGTCTATACCTGGTAAATTGAAATCTCCACCTAAGACTATAACATGCTGAGGAAATTTATGTGAAATGTATTCCAGATTTTCTCTCAGTTGTTCTTCCACTAATGCTGCTGAGTCGGGAGGTCGGTAAAAGGTGGCAATTATTAACCTAGCTCGGTTGTTGAGTGGTACTGTGCTCTTTTTGTATTTCCAAGGAATTTAACTAATTGTAGAGAAAGTAATGTTTTGTTATACATTCATACATATTTCATTAACAGTCATTGCACATGTTATTCTTCCTTTCTATTTACATGAGGAACACTAAGACACTGCTGACTTTCACTATACCCTCCCTGCTTTTCCATTTGTCTATTCAAATGACTGACTATGTCCTCCCTTCCCCCATGCCCCAACCCCTGTTCTCAAATTAAGAATGATGGAACACTGGGGGAAGTATTGTCTATGACAGATATTGGGTGTAATATTTCTTATTATGCTTTATAAATGCAAGCAAGGGATCAAGCAGGCTACTAATGACAAAAAGTAAAACTAGTGTTTGTGATATTCCTGTTTTGGCAATTTGGAGACTTTTTAGCTTATTCATTTTTGAGTTGGTAAGCATTATCTAGCAATCAGTGTTATAGTTTTATATACATGAACATGTTTGGAATGCAAATGGCTGCTCAGCACAATTCCGCTGACTCCATCTTCAGGTTTCAGCTTCCCCACACATTTACTGTCTTGGCCACTGAGCTTGATGGCTCTGGAGAAGTTAGTTGTAAATGAAATTGTTTATTTGTCCAAAATGGAAGTAGAAGTATGTTTGTTGGGAACTATGTTCACAGAAAATTGGGGAAATAAACAAAGCATACCCTTAGAATTAGAAAGAAATGCAACTTTTAGTTTCCTTTATGTCTCTCACCATTGTGTTGTGGAAAAGAGTCAATTATCTGTACCATAGGTGAGGGGACCCGACACTGTGTTGTATGGAGAAACTGAACTGATGCTATTGGATAGGATTGTACCATATGTTGGTATTTGTTTCTCTCTCATACTTCCCTCTCATCATCACCAACAACATAAATATTGCACTAAAATCCTCCACGCAGCACTCATCTCATGATGTGCTCACAGAGTCCACAATGCCACATAAAGTTTTTATCTCTGAGATTCAGAGTGGATCTCAGTATCTAGTATACATCACATACCACATATGGATACCACAACATGAAGTGTACATTGCTTATGAAATGCTGTGTACTACATGTTAACATGTTTTCTTTATTCTGATATGAGGGCAGAACTCACCTGAAACAGTTTGATTTAGTTGATGATGAGGAAAGTGTTGTGTGGATTCCTGTCCAAGCCTTTATGATTTTGGTTGTAGTGTGTTTCCAGAGTCACTAGGTAATTTCATGATTAGTTCAGTAATCAGCCATTTTTCTATGCCGTATTGGCAGATATTTCTCAATCCCAATAAATCATGTCTGCAAAGTCCGTGTCTATAATGGTAGATGAATATTTACTTGTTTTTCCTGTTCATTACACGTACACTGTGTGGGGACAGTAACCCATCATTACTAAGTGTGTGTATTTATGATTATGTACTATTTTAAAGCTCTAGTTATTGTAATTATGAACATAAGATACTACAATTACAGTTGTGAATGTACGGTAAATTTTTGTATTAATGGTCCGGAATAACTCAAACTTACAGGGCATACACCTCTACAAGATCCTACCGCGATGTTCTGTATAACTCTGACATCATTGAAAACAGGGTACTAAGAGTTCTACCGTATGAGCAAATTTTTGGCAGTATGGATGGAGTGTGGAACTTGAATTATGTTGAGGTATCATGTGTGCACAATCAAATGACTATTAGCCATTTCAAGTACATTATAACAATAATTTAACCACCTTTAATCACTTTTTCAGAAACCATGTGGTACATTTGTCCTATCAAATATTCGATTTATTTGGTTTGCTGATGAAAATGAAACAAACAATTTATCTGTGCCATTTCTGTGTGTTGAAAAAGTAAGTACATCAAGCACACTTATTAAAACAGCATAATAAAAAAGTTACTTTTAACTATAAGTCTTTCCAATACATGATTTGTTAATAATGAGGCAGTTTTATTGGGTTAAGAGTACTTAACAATTATATACTAATTTTGTAGTTGTATAAACCTTACACAAAATACTGATTTGGAATTTTAACTTTCTTAATATTAAATGTTTCTCTGTGGAACGAAAACATAGTGTCAGGGAGCATATTTTGTTGCTTCCCTTAAGGTTTGGCACTTGGACCACTAATGATGTTGGAATACACAAGTGACTCATCAAATATATTAAAAGACTTAATGTAAACTGTAATTCTTGCTCATAACATGAGCGTGGAGATGAAGAGCTTAAGTCATTATTCCAGATATAGTGAAAGAGGTATATAAATTAGAGGAAGGAAGACTAAATTTGGATTTTCTGTTGCTGACAGTTTGGTTACAGTTACCTTAAGCAGTGTGGGGAAACTCTGAGAACCCCACATCTGAATGGCCATATGAAGAATTAAACAGCTGTCTACTTCCCCCCCCCCCCCCCCCCCAAAAAAAAAAAAATGTCACTGTATCTTATCACTCACTTGATATTGATAAATGACCTAGTGGGAAACACGTATCTCTTGCAGTTAGTGCAGTGTCCATATTTGACCATGAGTGTATAGTTTGATGCAAATGTCTTGCAGACTTGCATGCATATGTGAAGGAACAGACACTGATGATCTATGGTGATAATAAATTATGAAATGTATTCACAAATCATGAATATGTTATTACACCAGCTGCATGGTTTACATGAAAATTTATACCAGACTGGGAGTTGAACACGGATTTCTTGCTTATCATGAATAGTCACTTTAACAATTTTGGCTATCTGTGCATGCCTCTGAGAACTATCCAGATTAACATATGTCAGAGTGTCCACCTCCCAAAGTGCTCGCACACCATTTGTGTGATTCCTCCAGAAATTAAGTGATCATGAGGGATACTGAGTTAAGTCAATAAGTAAACATTGTTTGTGATTGACCATTAGGACAGTGTACTGTATTAAATATATAATAGCTTTTGGACTAAGAGGAAGAGAGGGTGCCAAATTAATTTATTAAACTATAGCTGAATAATTTCTTTTATCAAATCATACATTTTTTCAATCTCTTCATCACCTGAGGAGGTAGTTGGCACATATAAAGATATTTTCCATATAATGAGCATGCAGCTCTACTGTATGGTTAAATGATGATGGTCTTCTCATGGGTAAAATATTCCACAAGGAAAATAGTCCCCCAATTGGATCTCTGGGAGGGAACTACTCAGAAGGATGTCATCATCAGTTGAAACAAAATTGCTGTTCTACGGATCCGAGTGTGGAATTTTAGACCCTTTACTCAGGCAGGTAGGTTAGAAAATTTAAAAAGGGAAATGGATAGGCTGAAGTTAGATATAGTGAGAATTAGTGAAGTTCAGGGGCAGGAGGAACAGGACTTCTGGTCAGGTGAATAAAGAGTTATAAATGCAAAGTCAAATGGGGATAATGCAGGAATGGGTTTAATAATGAATAAGAAAACAGGAATGTAAATAAGCTTCTATGAACAGCATAGTAAATGCATTATTGTAGCCAGTGTAGACTCCAAGCCAATGCCTACCTCAGTAATACAAATTTATGTGCCAACTAGCTCCTCAGGTGATGAAGAGATTGAAAAAATGTATGATTTGATAAAAGAAATTATTCAGCTAGTTAAAGTAGACAAAAATGTAATTTGATGGGGAACTGGAATTTGGTAGTAGGAAAAATAAGAAAAGGAAAAACAGTAGGTGAATATTGACTGGAGGAAATGAATGAAAGAGGGAGATGCCCAGTAAAATTTTGCACAGAGCATAATTTAATCATTGCGAACACTTGGTGTAAGAATGATAAAACGAAGGTTGTTTGCATGAAAGAGACCTGGAGACATTGGAAGGTTTCAGATTGATCATATAATGGTTAGGCAGAGATTTAGGAACCAAATTTTAAATTACAAGACATTTACAGGGACAGATGTATACTTTGACTGCAATTTATTGGTTATGAACCATAGATTAAAACTGAAGAAATTACAAAAAGGAGATGGGACCTGGATAAACAGAAAGAACCAGAGGTTGTTGAGAGTTTCAGAGGGAGTATTAGTCAACAGATGACTAGAACAGAGGAAAAAATACATTAGAAGACACATGTGAGTAGTTGTAAGAGATGAAATAGTGAAAGCAGCAGAGGATCAAATATCTAAAAAGACAAGACCTAATAGAAATCCTTGGATAACACATGAGATATTTCATTTAGCTGATTAGAGGAGAAAATTTTAAAAATGCTGCTAATGAAGCAGATGAAAGGGAATACAAATGTTTAGAAAATGAGGTTGACAGTAAGTGCAAAATGGCTAAGCAGGAATGACTAGAGGACAAATGTAAGGATTTAGAAACATATTTGACTTTGGGAAAGATACATACCAACCACATTAAGATAAAGAGGCCTTTGGGGAAAGGAGGAGTAGCTGTACAAATATCAATGGCTTAGACTTTGCCAGTCTCAAGCAAACAAGGGAATGTTGAAAGGTGGAAGGATACAAGGGACATGAACTTGAAGGCAATATTGCAGAAAGGAACTGGATGTAGATGAATATGAGATGGGGGATATGATACTGCAAGAAGAATTTGACAGAGCTCTTAAAGATCTAGGTCAAAACAAGGCCCTGAGGGTAGATCATATTCTGGCAGAATTACTGACAGCCTTGATAGAGCCAGCTATGACAAAACTCCTCCATCTAGTGTGCAAGATGTATGAGACAGTTAAAGACCCTCATACTTCAAGAAAAATTTTGTAATTCCAATTACAAGGAAATCTGTTGCTGACGGGTGTAAAAATTACTTAACTATCAGTTTAATAACACATGGTTGCAAAATTCTTTACATAAGAACAGAAAAACTGGTAGAAGAGGACCTCAGTGAACATCAGTTTGTATTTTGGAGAAATATAGGTGCACGCAATGCAGTACTGACCCTATGACTTATCTTAGGACATAGGGTAAGGAAAGATAAACCTGCATTTATAGCATTTGTTAACTTACAGAAAGCTATTGACAATGTTGACAGTAATGCTCTCTTTGAATTCCCGAAGGTAGCAGGGATAAAATACATGGAGTGAAGGACTATTTACAGCTTGTACAGAAGTCACTCAAGGGGCATGAAAGTTAAGCAGTGGTTGAGAAGGAAGTGAAACAGGGTTGTAGCATGTCCCTGATGTTATTCAATCTGTACATTGAACAAGCAGTAAAGCAAACGAAAGAAAAATTTGGAGATGGAATTAAAGTTCAGGAGAAGAAATAAAAGCTTTGAGGTAAGACAATGACATTGTACTTCTGTCAGAAACAGCAAAGAACTTGTTGGAGCAGTTCCACAGAAAGGACAGTGTCTTTCTAGAAAGATGAACGTTGATAAAAACAAAGCAAGCATAATGGTATGTTGTTGAATTAAATCAGATGATGATAAAGGAATTAGATTAGGAAATAAGGCACTTAAAGTAGTAGATGAGCTTGGCTGCTATTTGGGCAGCAGAATAACTGATGATGGCCAAAGTAGAGATGATATAAAATGTAAACTCGCAATGACAAGAAATGCATTTCTGAAGAAGAGACATTTGTTAACATCAAATATAGATTTAAATGTTAGGAAGCCTTTCCTGAAGATATTTGTCTAGGGCATAGCCATGTATGGAAGTTAAATGTGGATGATAAACAGTTTAGACAATAACAAAATAGAAGCTTTTGAAATATGGTGCTACAGAATAATGTTTAAGATTAGATGGGTCAGTCTTGTAACTAATGAGGTGATACTGAATATAACTGGAGAGACAAGAAATTTGTATCACAAATGGACCAAAAGAAGGGCTCCGTTGACAGGACACATTCCAAGATACCAAGAAATCACCAATTTAGTATTGAAGGGAAGAGTGTGTGTGTGTGTGTGTGTGTGTGTGTGTGTGTGTGTGGATGGCCGGGGGGGGGGGGGGGGGGGGTAAAAATCAGAGAGAGATTAGATTAGGTTAGGATAGATCTCTTTCATTCCAATTGATCCATAGTGAGGAGGTCCTCCAGGATATAGAACATGTCAGAAAAACAATAATACATGAGAAATATTTACAACTGAAACATTTAAGCTCATGCACAGATGGAATAATTGTCATTTTTTTAATGAACACTATATGGAAGAATCATTATACAAACACTCATTTACTAAGATCACATTAATGTACTGAATTTAATATTTAAAAATTTTTTTTATTTATAAGGTAATAAACATATAATAGAACTACTACAATACTTGTGTTGCTTGAGGCTTTCCCGATGGACATGTTGTATATATGGCTCTCGGGCGAGACGTCGGATGTCATAGTGAAAACTCCACAATATCTTGTCAGCGCAACTGTCCGACATCTTCTGGTGCGATGAACACACTGCTAAGGCAGGACCAGAGCCCCATATTTATGCCAGTCTTAGGCAGGAAGTATGCATGCGTGGAGGCACCAAATTCGATGGCCAATAGTGATTATATCAACCGATAGCTGGAAGGACAGCAACGCCACCTACAGGATGAAGAGCCAAAGACTTCAGCGCATGCGCGGAGGCTGCCGCCACTGCTCTGCGCTGCCATCGGCCACCCCAGCGACCTCTGTCAGAAGGCGCAAGCACGGAGGCTGCCGCTGTTACTCTGCGCTGTCATCGGCCACCCCAGTGACCTCTGTCGGAAGGCGCAAGCAAAAATGCGCCTCCATGTAGGCGCCTTGATTATCCTCCTGTTGTCAACAGAATATTTATGTTGCTGGCGAATCGTCATCCATCTTATGATCAATAGTACTCCTCTCTGCCCTAAGCGACTTCAATATGGCCAGTGCTGGCTCCCAAGCTGTACTAAGCTGAAAGCCCGTGTATCTGTTTACAATATTCGTCGAGCTACATATTTCCACTGCTTCCTTAATAACACTGTCCCAGTATGAACTCGTTGATGTGAGAATTTTTGTATGTTGATAATCTATAGATTGGCCTGTACTGAGACAGCTTAGTACAGCTTGGGATCCAGCACTGGCCATATTGAAGTCGCTTAGAGCAGACAGGAGTACCATTGGTCATAAGACGGATGACGATTCACCAGCAACATAAATATTCTGTTGGCTATGGGAGGATAATCAAGGCACTTACGTAGATGCGCATTTTTGCTTGCGGCTTCCGACAGAGGTCGCTGCGGCATCTGATGACAGTGCAGAGCAGCGGCGGCAGCCTCCACACTTTCACGGAAGTCTTTGGTTCTTCATCCTGTAGGTGGCGTTGCTGTCCTTCCAGCTGTCTGCTGATATCATCGCTATTGACCATCGAATTTGGCGCCTCCATGCATGCACACTGTCTGCCTAAGAATGGAATAAATAGGGGGCTCTGGTCCTGCCTTAGCAGTGTGTTCATCACACCTGAAGATGTAATTTCTAAGACTTTCACGGCGATTTGTTGACATCTCGTAAAATTGGGTGTACTGCCGGAGGTCCGCGTCTTCCCAACACGATATTTCGATGTCGTAACTCGGCGTCTTCATCAGGTGTTTCCTGAGACTGGTTGGCGAGCTGACCTCGTCCCATATTTATGTCTGGGCGGTGTGTGGTGCTCCCTATGCCGTCCGCGCCCGCTGTGGCCATTTCTGTAGGTGATACCACCGACAGAAATGGCCATAGCGGGCGCGGACGGCATAGGGAGCAACACACACCGCCCAGACATAAATATGGGACGAGGTCAGCTCACCAACCAGTCTCAGGGAACACCTGATGAAGACGCCGAGTTACGACGTCGAAATATCGTGTTTGGAAGACGCGGACCACTGGCAGTACACCCGATTTTACGAGATGTCACACCTGAAGATGTCGGCCAGTTGCGCTGACGAAATATTGTGGAGTTTTCACTATGACATCCGACGTCTCGCCCGAGAACCATATATACTACTACAATACTTATTTACAATGAACACATTACTGTACTGAAATGCAACATAAATATTCTGTAGAAGGAGTTGGTCACCAATAAATCCTTTAGGCTTCAAATTGAATTTCATTGGTTGTTGAGCTTTTTATGGCTGCTGTCAAGTTATTGAAAATGTATGTTCCTGAATAGTGCACACCTTTTTGTACAAGAGTAAGTGACTTTAAATCATTGTGAAGATTATTCTTATTTCTAGTATTTATTCCATGAATTGAGCTTTTGGTTTGAAAAAGTTATATATTTTTAATGACAAATTTCATTAAGGAAGAAATATATTGCAATGCCATAGTTAGTATCCCTAGTTCCCTAAACAGCCTTCTGCAGGATGTTGTTGAGTTCACACCACATATAACTCTTATTGCACATTTTTATGCCCAGAAAACGCTAGCTTGGCTTGATGAATTACCCCAAAAAATAATCCCATTATAGAATGAATGTAAGCATAGTATGCCAGCTTTTTCATTTTTATATACCCTATGTATGACACAATTCACATTGCAAATAGTGATTTCTTAAGACGCTTCAGCAGTTCTGTGGTGTGCTCCTCCCAGTTGAATTTATTATCAAGCTGCAATCCCAAGAATTTAACATTGTCCACTTCTTCTATCTGCTTGTCGTAGGACACCCCTTACAAGTTCTGAACTGCATGTAGTGTGTTTTTTCAAAGTTTAGTGACAAATATTGGCTAGGAACCAGTGATCAATGTCCACAAATATTTTATTAGCTGATCTTTCTAAGACTATACTTGATTTGCTATTTATTGCAATGTTTGTGTCGTCGGAAAACAAAACGAACTTGGCACCTGGTAATGTTACTGATGAAAGGTCATTGATATCCACAAGAAAAAGGGCCCTAAGATGGCACCTTGTGGAACCCCACATGTAATTAGTTCCCAGTTGGATAATACATGTCTCTTTTCTAATAAGGCCCTTTGTTTCCAGCCAGAGATACAAGATTAGAACCATTTTGCAGCATTTCCTGTTACACCATAATATTCTAATTTACTTAAAAGGATATTGTGATTCATGCAGTCAAATGCATTTGACAGATCACAAAATATACCAATTGCCTCCAGTTTTTTGTCTAATGAATTAAGTACATTTTCACTGTAAGGGCAGATAGCCTTCTCAATATCAGAACCCTTTAGAAATCCAAACTGTTACTTTGACAGTATGTTATTTGTGATAAGATGGTTATTAAGCCCACTATACATTACCTTTTCTAAAAATTTTGAGAACGCTGGCAAAAGTGTAATTGGATGGAAATTTGATGCTATTTCTTTATCTCCCTTTTTAAACAATGGCTTAACTGCAGCATATTTCAACCATTCAGGAAATATTCCACTGATAAATGACTGGTTACACCGATAGCTTATCATGTTACTTAACTCAGAATCACATTCCTTAATTAACTTTGTTGATATTTCATCATACCCACTAGATGTTTTTGATTGTAAAGATTTTATGATGGATATTACTTCTGCTGGGGTAGTGAGGTCAAATTCATATAATGGTAGTTACATGAAATGTTTGGTCTAAGGTATTGCATAGCAGCATCTACAGAAACTCACAACCTCATCGTTTCAGTAACAGTTACAAAATGTTTGTTAAAAAGTTCTGTTCTGCAACACTATACATTTCTGTCACCAATGTATCATTTACTCTTAATGCTATTTGTCCCTCTTCATGTCTGGTTCTTTCGGTCCCCTCCTTTACTATATCCCATATTGTCTTTATTTTTTTATTTGATATGACCATCTTTTCCTTGTAATATATGTGCTTTGATGCCCATATTACATTGTTTATTGCTTTGCAGTATTTAATGTAATGTGCTATAGCATCAACATCAGAACTGTTTCGGATTGTCAGATACAGTTTTCTTTTTGTTTTACAAGATATATCTATTCCTTAAGTAATCCATGGCTTCTTTGCTCTTATCTTGGGGGGAAACAGTGTTCAAATAAGGTAAGCACTTTATACAGTAAGCAGATTGAGAAGGATGTAGGTTTCAGTAGTTATCAGAGATGAAGAGTCTCGCATGGGATAGAGTAGCATGGAGAGCTGTATCAAACCAGTCTTAGGACTGAAGACCAGAACAACACCAGTCACCTTAGCCTTACCTAAAGCTCAGTGCAGAGTCCTGTACTCAAGTGAAAAGTTGCTAACAAAGGTAATACAACAAATCTGAAATCTCCACAAATGCAGATGAAAATTAAAATGTCAAGCCACACAAAACTACTGAAGTGATCAACATGTTTTGATGGTATAACTGCAGATTTTCATTACTGAGGAAAAGAAATATTATATATACCACCTTCAGTCTACATTCTTGGAGGTCATACAGACCTTTCATCAAGACAAATCAATCATTTAATGGAAAATGAATTTTACAGGAAATCCTATGAGACAGAAGTGTGCCCATCCAAGCAAGAATAGTACTATTGTGGTATAGATGATATCCTATATGTTGATTGCAAAAAGAGTATTTGAGTCTGTTATCTTGAGGTTTGGATATTTTTTGATAAACCC
Source organism: Schistocerca gregaria (assembly GCF_023897955.1). Lineage (NCBI taxonomy): Eukaryota > Metazoa > Arthropoda > Insecta > Orthoptera > Acrididae > Schistocerca > Schistocerca gregaria. The sequence continues at coordinate 379,669,684 of NC_064931.1, forward strand.
CTGTCATTTCCAATAATGGAGTTCTTGCTGTAACTTCACTATGGTTTTGTAAAATAGTAAAAGTTGACCTGTGAGTACCAGGTGTGAGTTGTGCTTCGGTAGCTCAGTTGGTAGAGCACTTGCCCGCGAAAGGCAAAGGTACCGAGTTCGAGTCTCGGTCGGGCACACAGTTTTAATCAGCCAGGAAGTTTCATATCAGCGCACACTCCGCTGCAGAGTGAAAATCTCATTCTGGAAACTTTCCCCAGGCTGTGGCTAAGCCATGTCTCCACAGTATCCTTTCCTTCTGGAGTGCTAGTTCTGCATGTTTTGCAGAAGAGCTTCTGTAAAGTTTGAAAGGTAGGAGATGGATACTGGCAGAAGTAAAGCTATGAGTAGCGGGTGTGAGTTGTCCTTCGGTAGCTCAGTTGGTAGAGCACTTGCCCGCGAAAGGCAAAGGTCCCGAGTTCGAGTCTCGGTCAGGCACAAAGTTTTAATCAGCCAGGAAGTTTCATATCAGCGCACACTCCGCTGCAGAGTGAAAATCTCATTCTGGAAACATCCCCCAGGCTGTGGCTAAGCCATGTCTCCACAGTATCCTTTCTTTCAGGAGTGCTAGTTCTGCATGTTTCGCAGAAGAGCTTCTGTAAAGTTTGGAAGGTAGGAGATGGATACTGGCAGAAGTAAAGCTGTGAGTACCGGGTGTGAGTCGTGCTTCAGTAGCTCAGTTGGTAGAGCACTTGTCCGCAAAAGGCAAAGGTCCCGAGTTCGAGTCTCGGTCAGGCACACAGTTTTAATGAGCCAGGAAGTTTCATATCAGCGCACACTCCGCTGCAGAGTGAAAATCTCATTCTGGAAACATCCCCCAGGCTGTGGCTAAGCCATGTCTCCACAGTATCCTTTCTTTCAGGAGTGCTAGTCTGCATGTTTCGCAGAAGAGCTTCTGTATAGTTTGGACGGTAGGAGACAGATACTGGCAGAAGTAAAGCTGTGAGTACCGGGCGTGAGTCGTGCTTCGGTAGCTCAGTTGGTAGAGCACTTGCCCGCGAAAGGCAAAGGTCCCGATTTCGAGTCTTGGTCGGGCACACAGTTTTAATCAGCCAGGAAGTTTCATATCAGCGCACACACCGCTGCAGAGTGAAAATCTCATTCTTGACTTCAGTATTATAATGAGTGAGTTTGCTTTGATCAAAGTAAGGAAATGTAAAGTAAAATTATAATAAAAATAATTTCTGTTGTGCAATAGTTACTCAGTTTTTAATTATAACCCTTTTTGTTTCAAATGAATAATTTATGCATTATAAATAATGTGTGAGGTGCAAACAATATCTGTTCTTTCTTATACATCATACAAAAATCGATGTACAATAGCCACCATAAACAGTAGGATATAGATTTTGTTTTACCTTCAGCTTTTTTAGAAAATTTTTATAATTTGTAATTTAGTAATACAGTGTAAGGACACTTCAGCTATCAAGATATTAGCAGTAAATTTTCAGAGTGTTCGGAATAAAGTTCCTGAATCTACTGCCCTCCAGGAAGCGTGTGGCGCACCAATTATTCTCGGGATTGAGACCTGGCTGAACCCTGACATAGGAAGTTCTGAAATATTTAGTGAGGGTTGAAACATGAATCGGTAAGACAGATTAGATACCGTAGGAGGTGGTGTCTTCATTGCAGTTGACAAAAATATTTTATCTGCTGAGTTTGAAGTAGAGTGTGATTGTGAAGTTATCTGGACACTTTTAACAGGGCCAGGAAAAACAAAGTTAATTGTTGGGTGTTATTACTTGCCACCAGGTTCCACCGTGATAGTTCTAGAATCATTCATTGCGAGTCTACACTCTGTATTGCGGAAGTACCTGGATCATGCTATATTAGTCGGAGGCGACTTCAACCTACCTAGTATAGACTGGGATGTCTATGGATTCATTACAGGTTGTACAGACAAGCCATCATGTGAATTACCTTTGAACACATTATCCGAAAACTGTCTTGAGCAGCTAAATCGACAGCCAACGCATAATTGAAATATTTTAGATCTGGTAGCCACGAAGAGACCAGACCATATCGACGGTGTCAGTGTTGAGACAGGGATTAGTGATCGTGATGTTGTCATTACGACTATGGTTACAAAAGTTCAAAAGTCGCTCGGTCAAGAAGGCTAGGAGAGTATTCTTACTAGAAAGAGCAGATATGCAGTTGTTAGCACCCCACTTAGTAAATGAATCGACTTCATGTACTTCTGGTACAATGGAGGTGGAAGAATTATGGGCAAATTTTAAATGCATTGTAAATCACGCATTGGACAAGTATGTGCCGAAAAAGTGGGTTACGGACGGAAAAGACCCACTGTGATTTAACAGCGCAATTCGGAGAATGCTCAGAAAGCAAAGGCAGTTACACTCGCGGTACAATCAAGATCGGGAGAATGAGGACAGGCAAAAGTTAGTAGAGATTCGTACTGTTGTAAAAAGAACGATGCACGAACCATACAGCCACTACCACCATCATACCTTAGCAAAAGATCTTGCTGAAAACCCAAGGAAATTCTGGCCTTACATAAAATTGGTAAGTGGGTCGAAGGCTTCCGTCGAGTCACTCACTGATCAGTCTGACCTGGCAACAGAAGACAGCAAAACAAAAGCTGAAATTTTAAATTTAGCATTTGAGAAATCTTTCAGCCAGGAGGATCATACAAACATACCGCCGTTTGAGTCTCGTACAGATTCCCGTATGGAGGACATAGTAATAGACATCAATGGGGTTGTGAAGCAGCTGAATGGGTTGAAAATAAATAAATCGCCAGGTTCTGTTGGGATTCGAATTCGGTTTTACAGAGAGTACTCTACTGCATTGGCTCCTTACTTAGGTTGCATTTATCGCGAATCTCTTGCCCAACGTAAAGTCCCGAGTGACTGGAAAAAAGCACAGGTGACACCTGTATATAAGAAGGGTAGAAGGACGGATCCTCAAAATTACAGACCAATATCCTTAACATCGTTATGTTGCAGGATTCTTGAACATAAACTCAATTCGAATATAAAGAATTTCCTTGAGACAGAGAAGTTGCTGTCCATGCATCAATATGCCTTTCAAAAGCATCGCTCCATCAAAACGCAACTCATCCTTTTTCACATGATATCTTCCGAACCATGGATGAAGGGTATCAGACGGATGCCATATTCCTTGACTTCGAGAAAGAATTTGACTCATTGCCCTACTGCAGACTCCTATCTAAGGTACGAGCATATGGGATTGGTTCCCAAATATGTGAGTGGCTCGAAGACCTCTTAAATAATAGAACCCAGTACATTGTCCACGATGGTGAGTGTTCATTGGAGGTTAGGGTATCATCTGGAGTGCCCCAGGGAAGTGTGGTAGGTCTGCTGTTGTTTTCTATCTACATAAATGATGTTTTGGATAGGGTGGATAGCAATGTGCAGCTGTTTGCTGATGATGCTGTAGGGTACGGGAAGGTGTCGTCGTTGAGTGACTGTAGTAGGATACAAGATGACTTGGACAGGATTTGTGATTGCTGTAGAGAATGGCATCAAACTCTAAATATAGATAAATGTAAATTAATGCAGATGAATAGGAAAAATAATGTTTGAATACTCCATTAGTAGTGTAGCGCTTGACACATCCACGTCGATTAAATATTTGGGCGTAACATTGCAAAGGGATATGAAGTGGGACAAGCATGTAATGGCAGTTGTGGGGAAGGCGGATAGTTGTCTTCGGTTCATTGGTAGAATTTTGGAAAGATGTGGTTCGTCTGTAAAGGAGACTGCTTATAAAACACTAATACGACCTATTCTTGAGTACTGTTTGAGCGTTTGGGATCCCTATCAGGTCAGATTGAGGTAGGACATAGAAGCAATTCAGAGCCGGGCTGCTAGATTTCTTACTGGTGGGTTTGATCATCATGTGAGTGTTACAGAAATGCTTCAGGAACTCGAGTGGGAGTCTCTGGAGGAAAAGGGGTGTTCTTTTCATGAATCGCTACTGAGGAAATTTAGAGAAGCAGCATCTGAGGCTGACTGCAGTACAGTTTTATTGCTGCCAACTTATATTTCACAGAAAGGCCACAAAGATAAGATTAGGGCTCATACAGAGGCATATAGGCAGTCATTTTTCCCTCGTTCTGTTTGGGAGTGGAACATGGAGAGAAGATGCTATTTGTGGTACGAGGTACCCTCTGCCACTCACTGTATGGTGGATTGAGGAGTATGTATGTAGATGTAGATGATGCAATAATAGTTTGTTTAAGTAATGATTTATAATAATGCTTCATTTTTATTAAACCTACATAGAAAGTTGTGAAATTCACTGACTTACCCTGGAAATACTGCAGAAAGGTAGTTTTCTTGGGAGATGGTGATTAGGGTGTGGGAGGGGGGGAGCTTTGTTTTGGCACATAAGTTTGGCATGAACCAATATCATCACTGTGTGGACACTACATTCTTATACCAGATGAATCCCATACAAAATGTTTGTGAAGAGCCCTTGAGGGGTCCACATGTAGCATGACGTGAGAGAACATTTTAAGATCTTTGTAAATGAAAATTGGGAAATGTGGGTTGTTTCTGTGGAGGGATACTGTGTATGAAGAGAAATGCAGTTCTTGATCTCCTATATAAGAAGGGAGGATCTCAGTGTTGGTAGCTGTTGGTAGGTGATGGTATGATGATGTATAAAATCAGATATATCTACCACATTACAAAGAAGGAGCTCTGAAACTGATGGCCCTGGTCCATCACTATATTTCTCAGGCAGCCAAACTGTGAGATTCATGTCATGAGAAAGGTTTGTGTGACCATATCTGCCCAAATGTCCATGATGGATACTGCTTCCACTCAGTAGGTGGGCTTATTAGTAGCCAAAAATATATTCTAAGAGCCTCGCACAGCGATGAGAGGTGTAACCAGGTTGATCTGAATGTGAGAAAAATGTTGTGTAGGCTCCTTAGAGGAACCACTAGTTTTGTGGATACAGTATCCCATCTTAGCAGATAGGCAAACCAAACAAGTCTTTAATGACAACCTGCCATCACACCTCACACATGGCCACACAAATCTGTCAGTACCAATTCATATGGTCCTGCTGGCTCCACGATGTGCAAGTCCATGGATGGCATTAAAGACTTGTTTCCTAAAACACATCAGAACTAAAGGGCTTAAAAATTTTTGAGAAATGTCACAGTACAAAAGGAAACTGGCCATTGTTAACTTCTGTAGGTGTAACCCCATATTATGTTTCTTGATAAGTTCTGCATCTACAGATCAGTGTCTCGCACTGTAGTCAGTTGCATAAAGTCAAGGCCTGTAGAAATCACATTTATTCTAGAGAAATAATCAGCTATAACATTATCAGGACCTCATACATCACAGATATCAGTAGTATACTGACCAATAAATTCCAGATGGTGGAACTGTCTAAGTGAGAAAGAGTGACGAGAGGTGCTGTAAGGCAATGAAACCAATGTGCGAATGGTAAAAACTGTGAATTGAAGCACTTCTGCATTCGGTCTGAAATGCTTAACGGCTTCATAGACTACCAAAAATTCCATTCCACAGGAACTTCATTTTGTTTGTGACTCTTACAGTTTTCTGGCAAATAACACTGGTGGCTGCCATGTATCACTTACTTGCTGTTCTAGGTCCACTATTATCATGGTCTGGCCATCATTAACTACAATAATTAGAGGTACAGAGGGAGTAGGATATGCTATAAGCACTGCATTCAATAAGAAGGCCTTGACCTTGTTGAATGCTAATTGCATCTCTGGAGTCCATGTGATAGGGCATTATCCTCTTGAAGTTGGGCTTGAGAGGTTGTGGTGTGAAGGAGATGGTAGCTCTAGCAGTTTTCCATACCCAAAAAATAGTACAAGAGGCTCAGACTGAGTCAAGTCAACCTTATTTTGTAAAGGCAAAATGCCAGAAGAGGTAACTGGGTGATCTGTCTGCCTGAGCAGACATTTGTCTCTATTGATTCGCATCCTGTAATGTGACAATCTATGAAAAATGAACTGATATGTTTCTCAGATTCCATAGCAAAATATGAAAAAATCAACACATTTTTGAGACACATGAAACAGAAGGGCAAGCCATGAAGCACTTCACTGATGAAACACTGCCATGTGTGTGCTGCGTTCTTAAGACCAAACTGTGTTCAGATGTTTTAGAAGAGTCCAAAAGGTGTGGCAACTTCTGTCTTTGGTAGATCTGTCAGTTCCACTGGAATCTGGTGATATGCTATTTGGAAATCAATAATGCTGAACAGCTGAGCACATGGTAATACAGCTGTAAAGTTATGGAGGTGTGGAATGGGGTGACAGTCAGGAGTCAGCTGCACACTTTTGAGTTGCCTACCTGTGGATTTTGGAAGCAACTGGTGGTCCTGGCATAGTACAAATGTGGTTTCTGGTGCTGTGCAGTGTCCTAGGGAGGGGTACAGTAGCTGTTTCATGTTTTGCAGGTCACCCATGTAGCAATGTCATCTTGTAACATTGAAAATATGAGTCTTAGACATCCTGAATCTGTTAATTTCAGTATGTAACACATCATTGTCCACAATAATGCATATTTTTCTTCCTTCAAAGTTGGTACTCTCCCAAGTAATTCACTAAAAATGTTCACTGTGGTAAGACTTTTTTAAGAAAGACACTTCTGTGTTGATGGGTAAACATTCAGACATTGCTCAGTGGGTGCTGTATCCAGAAATGCCGTATTTTTCAGTTTGTGAGCAATATGTGAATAGCTGGTTTGTCTATAACTGTCTCACTGTTCATATACAGTTTGCCCTTCTTTAAAGACATGTCCGTGAGAAAATGGTGAAGAGAAGAACAGGGTCAGTGGCATCAGCAATCAGAAATGTTCACTGCAAGATCTTTGCAAATCCCAAACTCATGACCTCACTACATTGTCTGAAAGTATCTTTGAGTTATTCACAGCAGTGAGCCAGAAGATCACTCTTCACACTTTGCTGATAGTACACTGAATGCAGTCCAGAGTTGATTGAAAATTACACTGCAGTTTTCCTGGACATACAAGCAGTGTGGTGTAATAAAACTCTTAACAGTGGAATGTCAGCCAGACATGCCTGGTAGAGTCAGAAATCTACCTTCTTGTGACTAAGTTCCACAGCTTACATTACCCCATATGAAACACAAATTCTTGTAGTGCTGTGCTGTAGGCTCTTTACATGAGACTGGTCAGTCATGCTGTAACTCAGTCATTGTCTTCATTTGAGTAGTTGCATAGAGAGGTGCATCTTTTAGCCAGCCATCCAAAGTGAAAGTGATACCGACACTGTCTAAAGTGCTGACATCTTGGTGAGTGGCCCATATTACCTCAGCATAATAAAAGTAAAACTAAGCCTATGGATCTTATGTCAACATTTTTGTAATGAAATTGAAGTTCCTGAGTTTAGTTCAAGCTGCTGAGTTACAAGTGTATAAAAAGATTTATGAAAACTCTAATTTCATCTAATTTTGATTCACATAATTGTACATTTTAGTTAAACCCAGTAAATTTTATAAGATGACAGATGGGCTTCCTCTCCTTTACAGCCTCCTTCAGGTCATGTTTTAGTAATAACATTACATATATCAGAAAAGAGAATGAAGGTTATACTCTAATTGTCTACTTCCATATAAAGATATCCTTCTGGCTCAGTTGTCATCCACATATGTGCCACCTGGAATAATAGTTTAAAATATAGTTACTGTAAGTATGATACCAGGAGTTCATTAATCACACCAATCTAGTTACTGTAAGATATGGTTTATATGTTTGTGTCAGTGTTAACATTTTCAGTTAACAATGCTATTGATAACACTATGCCATCAACACACTTTCTTATGCACTTCACTTTTCATTTGAAACGAAGCTCTTACTCTTTGGGTCAAATACGAGGGTGGGAACGTAAATAATGGCAACCTTTTATTCACAACCGATACTAAAGAGTTACAGGTTTGCACCTGTTACTGTTCTTCAAAGTAGTCACCAGCATTGTGTAGAACTCCTTGCCAGCAATGTGGAAGGCGTAGTATACCGTTAGCAGAGCATGTTCTGTTGATGGTGAGAATGGAGTGGTCTACTTCCTGTCGACTCTCTGGAACAGTTCTGAAGAGAATGCCACGAAATGGTTCCTTCATCTTTAGAATCAAACCTAAGTCACAAGGACTTTAGTACATGGAGTATGGTGGATTGTACAATACTTCCCAGTCCCATCGACAGAACAGAGCAGCCACAGCTTGCACTGTATGCGCCTGCGCATTGTTGTGCAATATGATGGGTGGTTTGCGGAGAAAGTGTGGCCAATTCTTTTGCAAAACTGCTCGCAGGTGATGCTCCAAAAATGAACAGTAATACTGTGCATTGATGGTCTACTGTGGAGGAATGTAATGCATTACGATAACACCATCACAGTCGAACATGAGAATCACCATAAGTTTAGACTGCTCCATTTGCACCATCAACAGAACAGGCTCTGCTAACAGTATACTACGCCTTCCACATCACTAGCAAAGGGTTCTGCACAATGCTGGTGACTACTTTGAAGGACAGTGACAGGTGCAAACACGTAACTCTTTTGTATGAGTTGTGAATAAATAGTTTCCACTATTTATGTTAAACCCCACATAAATCTTATAGTGAGAATATCTCAACAACACAAAATACGTAAACACCACATGGATTAGGCCTTAAGCTGACTGCTGCCTACAAGGCAGTACTAGGAGCAATCTATGAGCATTGGACATGTAATTGGCATGTAGCCAATCCCTCCCGCTATTATTGCTACTGGATGGATCCTGGTGAAGCCACTGCTTCTTTATTCAAGCAGCTCCTTACTTGGCCTTATGAGTCTGAGTGAAACCTGTTACAGACCTCCCAACCCCAGAAAAAAATCTGAGGAAGGACCAAAAATCAAACTTGAGCCTTCTGTACCAAAGGCAGTGACACTAACTGTCTGTCTAGAGATCAAGTAATTAGAATTTTTTTTCATCGTACAATTATCTCTATGATCATCCACACAGAAACACAAAATATCATTTATTGCTTGTTTTCCTTCCACTAAATGATGCAGCATTATATTTCAGGGTAAGTCCTTGTATTCTCAGATGATGTTATTCACATGGCAATGAGGCATCCAGAAGAGCAGGGTATGTCATTTTGTGATGTATGTCTGAAATAGTATTCAAGTGCAATAGAAATGTAACTCTTGCATCCCTTTATGTTAATTCCATCATTACATTCCTGGTTCATCACATAAATGCAATTCATGAGAACTCCAAGAATCAGTCAGTAGGAACTAATTTAATAACTGATTGCCTCTTGAATAATTGGTCATTAATGCATATTATAATTTTTGCATTACAATTCACATTTGATTTAGAGTGGACTTGCTACAGAAATCTCAGTTTTTCAAATTTATAACGAAAATCTTTCTGGTGACACATTCTTTTATTTTGTTCAAAAGTTTTCTCAGTACCTTAAATAAAACCTTTCGTTGTATTCTGTTACTGAAACATACTACAGAAAATCATTGCATCTAGTACCAGTATGTCTCCAAACATACAGGGTACATAAATGTATGATTTAATGGCATTGTCAAACTATTTTCAAGAACTGAGGTTCTTCACAGAAAGTTGTATCTGACTGAAATAATGAGGATTGTGGCAGATGAAGGATACAACTTATCCTTCCAGACTAATGTATTTGGTGGTTTAGGCATAAGTTGACTTTTACAGGATTATTTGTGTGTGTGTGTGTGTGTGTGTGTGTGTGTGTGTGTGTGTGTGTGTGTGTGTGTGTGTGTGTGTGTGTGTGCATGTGTGTGTGTTTTAATGGCTGGCATATTATCTCAATAACAGTGAGAAAATCGTCACTTGAAGAGAGTATATTCCCTTAACATAACTAAGCTGACACTCCAAACAGTATAGTTCAATGGATTAAACATACATAGCCTATGATGTAGGAGTTAAGTCATCTACTATCACTCAGTAAGATAGAGTTGAAGTAAGAGTCGATTAATTTATTTTACTGACAGCATGAAGTACCTGGCATTTATGTGATGTATTTTAATATGTAAATCTAATTATCTGAATGGTGGTATTGTAATGCATTCATTGTTATGTAAACTAATGTATGTCTGCTTCATATGTCGTTTATTTGTCTTAATATATTTGTGAAGATCTGTGATATAACTGTCAGATATTTCATACCTCATTTTCAACAACTGAAGTAACTAGTACATGTTTACTTCTCTAGGTTGCTGTTATACCAACAGAATATGGACATGCATTTCATATAGAAGTTTTAGAAGAGGATAAAGTATATGAATGGAGATTTAAGACAGAGCCTGAAGAGAAGCAACAGTTTCTTTTAGGAAATTTGTGTGGCCACCTCGTTCAGTTCAAGGAACATCCATTTGTAGGATTTTAAAAAAATGCATTTTGTGTGCAGGTTATGTTGCTTTCCTGTTATGTCACACACCAAAATTATATATGACCATTGTGTGTAGTTTTGAGCAAGAAATACAGTCTGGTATCTTCCGTTTTTTGCATTCACTTAAGTTACAAAGTATTATTTGAAGTACACCTGTCTATGAGAGTTATTTGAAAATTCATCTAATTTTTTAGCTCTGTGCCTCCAGTGTGAGATATAATAACACTTGCGTGCTCCAACCATAGTTTTCAACAGATTAATTGTATGTTTGTTGTGTTGTTATTTTTTTTTCCAAAGTTATCTTTAAGGTTTCTTACGATATTGTAATTGCTGACACATTTTTATGAATATGTGATTAAATTTTTATGAGCAAATAAATGGGAACAGGTTATTGACACTTTGATGATTGTACTAGTGTTTAATATGCAGTGAGCTATGATATTTATGGATTTAAAAAGGCATATAGCATTGTGGTCATTATTGATGCACATGACTTTCCTGTAGCTCACAATGTAGCAGCAGGTTAATTGGGGACACCCTTTTTTCGGTACACTACATAAATTTACTTACTTTTAAAGAATTATCATGTAAATTCATGCTGCAAATATGTAAGCAACTAAAATTTGACTATATCTCTCCTAATCTTGACTGATTTTTCTAATTCCACTTTTCCAATAATATACATGAATAATATCAAATCCTTAACTAATTATCAGAAAGCTCATCCATTTAATTATTAATGCCACTGGCTGATGAAGTAGTTTTCTGTTGCACTGAAATTCTTGAAGTAAAACGTTTCTGAAAGTAAGAGCAGTAAATTTTCTGACATAGTAATGTAAATGTTCCTTTATCATTGTCAAAGTCCTTAAGTTTTGTGTGTAAGGGACAACACCTTATTAAAGCCACCTTTTGTGGCATATTATAAGGTTCATGTGCTCCAGTGAGACTTTTGCCCATGCAAGTAATAGCAATGTACAGCTTCCAGCAATACCAATCAGGCTGAATACATTTGAAAAGAGAGGGTGACAAATTGTGTCCCATATCACAATAGTGCCTACCTGCATTGTCCATCCTGCTCATTAGTCTCGATGATCAAAGTGCTGTAGGACAGCTGTAAATTGATTTCCAGAATTATACTAACAATGTACACTACAAAAACATTCAAGTAATGTGCCTTTTCCCACACTTATTATAACCACAAACATTATGATGAACAGATCCAGTTTCATATCAGATGTAGTATGCAAGTAGGTAACCATCACTTTACTGTGTTACTGTACAGAAAAGTAGCATTAATGAAGTAGGCACACTATAAAGTCAGAGTTATTTCTTAACCCAATCATAAAAGAATGCAGTGGCTGTGTAATAATAAAACAATGCACACATTGAAAACAAGTTTGTACAAAATCATACACTTTATCAAAGTTAACGTATTGACTGACGTTTATATCTTGAGTGAAAAATACTGGTGGCTGACTTTCATATAATGTTACAAACTGAAACATTTATGTATATTTTATTTATGTTTTACTTCATTGTTTAGCAGCCATGACTTTCACAGAGATTTTTAACACAGTGAATGACACCAACAGCCGGACTGTTATGTGGTGGTGCATGCTATATAAAGACAGGTTTGTGAATGTATTGTGACTCTGAAAATTAGATTTTGGTTTGAAAAAAGGCTAGGTTAAATTTAGTTAATTCATATGGACTATATGTAAGACAGTAATCTTATTTAAAATATGTGGTGGCTTAGAAAAATACAAAATATCATGGAAGAGTGTTATAGCAGCCATTTTAGTAATAACCCTCTCAGAAGTACAGGGAACATATTTAGGTTTACAATTGTTTCTGCCAAGTTCTACTAAACCTTAAATAATGGCTTAATAACCTAGTGATGGATATCATTTGGTCCAGGAAATTTAAATTGACAAAAGTATGGTGGTAAAAGTTGGACTCTAACAAGCACAATGGCTAAACTTGAAATGGAAAATCTAGGTATGATTTAATTTTAACATTAAGTACGTGTTAAGTTAGCCAAGATGCAAAGGAACTAATGATATTAGCTGCCAGTGGGCATTGATGTAAAACAGTGAGGATGTTGAAAATTTGTATGAGACTGGGATTCAAAGCTGGGTCTCCTGCTCACTAGGCAGAAGTGCTGACCACTGCACCATCAGGAAACAGTTGTCATAACTATTGCACAGACTACTCTAGCATCTATCCTGTCAGATCCTTATTCTAAACTTCTCCACACACTACTGATGTAGTGACACTTGCCCATTATCCTCATTACTCACTGTATTTCATTGATTCCTGTATCAGTTCAAGCATTATGTGCATATGCACTGAAGTGACTGAAGTGATCATTGGGTGTCCCCACCTCAGCTATGTGTGTGATGTCTGTTCATTCTGTCATCTCCAAAAGAACCAACCCCATTGTGACCCTGCAGCCACTATGAAGCAAGATGCAAAGGGATGAGATTAGTTGTCAGTGGGAATCAATGTAAATCACTGGGGTAAATTGAAAATTTTTGCTGGACCAGGATTCATATCCAGGTTTCCTGCTTACTAGGCCAATACACTGACCACTGCGCCATCCACACACAGTGGTCATTGTGGCTGCATGGACCAACCTACAATGCCTCCCATCAGAACCAAATTCTCAACCTATCCACACACTACTGACATAACACCCCTTGCCCATTATCTTCATTACTTGTGGAATTTCACCAATTCCCATAAGAGGTTGAGTGAGTGGGCATCCACACTAAAATGATCATTCTTTGCACTCTACTTAATTATGTATGTGGTGTCTGTTCTTTCAGGTACGTCTGAAAGAACAAACACCATTTTGATATTATAGCCACTATGAATCAAGATGCAAAGGCATTAATGTCTTTAGCTGCCAGTGGGCACTCATATAAATCAATAGAACAGTTAAAAAATTGTGGCAGGCTACAATTTGAAGGTTTCAAGCATGGTGTGCATCCCCACTGAAGTGGTAGTTGGCCGCCCACCTTAATTGTATACAAAAAGGTATGGCCAAAGTTTCAGGAAACATTCCTCACACACAAAGAAAGAAAATATGTTATGTGGACATGTGTCCAGAACCACTTACTTTCCATGTTAGAGCTCATTTTATTACTTCTCTTCAAATCACATTAATCATGGAATGGAAACACACAGCAACAGAACGTACCAGTGTGACGTCAAACATTTTGTTACAGGAAATGTTCAAAATGTCCTCCGTTAGCCAGGATACATGAATCCACGCTCCATCGCATGGAATCCCTGATGCACTGATGCAGCCTTGGAGAATGGCGTATTGTATCACAGCTGTACACAATACGAGCACGAAGAGTCTCTACATTTGGTAAAGGGGTTGCGTAGACAAGAGCTTTCAAATGCCCCCATAAATGAAAGTCAAGAGGGTTGATGTCCGGAGAGCGTGGAGGCCATGGAATTGGTTCCTCCTCTACCAGTCCATCTGTCACCGAATCTGTTGTTCAGAAGTGTACGAACACTTCGACTGAAATGTGCAGGAGTTCCCTCGTGCATGAACCACATTTTGTGTCATACGTGTAAAGGCACATGTTCTAGCAACACAGGTAGAATATCCCGTATGAAATCATGATAACGTGCTACATTGAGAGTAGGTGGAAGAACATGGGGCCCAATCAAGACATCACCTACAGTGCCTGCCCAAACGTTCACAGAAAATCTGTGTTGATCATGTGATTGCACAATTGCGTGCGGATTCAAGACAGCCCACACATGTAGATTGTGAAAATTTACAATTTGATCACTTTGGAATGAAGCCTCATCCGTAAAGAGAACATTTGGACTGAAATGAGGATTGACACAGTGTTTGATGAACCATTCGCAGAAGTGTACCTGTGGAGGCCAATCAGCTGCTGATAGTGACTAAACACGCTGTACATGGTATGGAAACAACTGGTTCTCCCGCAGCAGTCTCCATAGAGTGACGTGGTCAACGTTACCTTGTACAGCAGCAACTTCTCTGACGCTGACATTAGGGTTATTGTCAACTGCATGAAGAATTGCCTCATCCATTGCAGGTGTCCTCGTGATTCTAGGTCTTTCCCAGTCGTGGGGCATAGTCTGGAATGTTCCGTGCTCCCTAAGACGACGATCAATTGCTTGGAAATCTGTCTCGATACAAACATACCATGCCATGGCTATTGCCCCGAGCTAATCCATACATCAAATGGGCATCTGCCAACTCCGCATTTGTAAACATTGCACTGACTACAAAACCACGTTCGTGATGAACTCTAACCTTTTGATGCTACATGCTGATGTACTTGATGCTAGAACTGTAGGGCAATGAGTCACATGTCAACACAATCACCAAATTCAACATTACCTTCCTTCAATTGGACCTACTGGTGGTGAATCGAGGAAGTATAGTATATGCTGACGAAACTAAAATGAACTCTAACATGGAAATTAAGCGTTTCCAGACACATGTCCACATAACATATTTTCTATATTTGTGTGTGAGGAATGTTTCCGGAAAGTTTGGCCATACATTTTTGTAACACCCTGTATAAGTGGTGTCTGTTCTTTCAGATGTGTCTGAAAGAATAGATGTCACATATATAATTAAGGTGAGGACAGGCTCTGATCACTTCAGTGCAGATGCACACCACGCTCAAAATCTTACCAGAATCATCAAAATACCATGAGTAATGAGGATAACTGGTAATGGGCACTGCATCAGTAGTGTGTGGATAGGTTCTGAATTTGGGTCTGACAGGAGGCGTGCTATGGTAGTCCACGCAGTTTGTGATGAATATTGTGCCCGGATGGCGCAGTGGTCAATGCATCATCCTAGTAAGCGGGAGACTGGTGTTATTAACTCAAAATGTTTCCCCCTTGTGTACTCTAGAGATGGATTTTCAAGTAATGTTTAATAAAGATGTTTTTAAACAAAAGTAATTACAGATATGCAGTCAGCTCATCTTAAGACTAAAACTATGTTAATGAAACTGAAAGGAATCTGTATAAAATAATAAATGGATAGTTTTGTTTTGAGACCACCTGTACATGTTACAGAGAATCAGAATCAAACAGCATTAATAATTAGTTAAAAGATGGGAGATTCCAGTATGCTCTGTGTCATCACTCCCAGCAGGGTTGGGGATTTTCTCAGCCCAGGGACTGGGTGTTTGTGTTGTCCTCATCACCATCATCATTCATGATAGTGGCTAGATTGGACTGCGTAAAACACACGAGTGTGAAAAAATTGGGACTTTGTATGGGTGCCGATGACCACACAGTTGAACACCCCACAAACCAAACATCATCACCATCATCATCTGTTTCATCACACCCCCTCACCTCACTCACCTTTTTTGATGTATACAGATTGATATTCACAAAACCTGACTGGAAATTTGATGGGAGATGGCTGGTTTTTAAATACTCTTCTAAAGTCATAATAAACAAGGACAATTCAATTAATCGGATAATAAGAATATCACAAATATGTCATTAAATAGGTGGTATACAAATGTTGGACAGTTTCATAGACATTACGTATATGTGCATATTGAAAATTTCTTTAAAAAATACAACTCCTTTTGCAACAATTTTTACTTTATTGCAAGGTATAGCCTCTCATTTCAAAGATCAAATATATGGCTCCATTTCCCAAGCACTTGAAAAAATTTATTCATACAATGTTGTGGATCTAACACAGGTCATAATTACATATGATACAACAACTGTTACATAATTAAGCATAAATTCATTTATAAAGGATAGGAAAAAATCACTCGGTCATCAGGCCACATGTGGCCCACCAGAACCATCCAACCGCCGTGTCATCCTCAGCTGAGGATGCAGATAGGTGGGGCGTGTGTTCAGCACACCCCTCTCTGGGTCATTATGATGGTTTTCTTTGACCGGAGACGCTACTGTTCGGTCAAGTAGCTTCTCAATTAGCATCACGAGGCTGAGTGCCCCCCCGATAACCACTTTCTCCAGTTATGAATACTTAACCATGAGTTCATGCCACATGATTTAATGAACGTAACTTTCTACCATACCTGATACTAAATCCCTAAGCAATTGCTTCCTCAACCAACATTACATGTCTGCACTATACACAGTGAATTACTTAAAACTGGCACTGCAGATATTTCTGAAATGGAAAGTGATATTGACGTCTGGTTCTCACAGAGTGGATTGGTAGTAAGAGGCTCACATTGTTACCCAAGAAACAGAGTGTAGCAATACTTAGGAAGTGTATTTTTTGTGCAAACATATTACTTTTTTTTATTGTAACAATGCCTATTGGCATTATCAAAATAAAAGAAATGCAAATGAGAATGTCTGTGGTGTTCACTGCAGGTTTCTAGTGTGAGTCATTTATGAGATACATATTTTGAAAAGTTTCCACACTAACATTTGTTTGTGCCATTCAACTTGCATAGTTGCTATGTACAATGTTACATTTGCCTAAAGTGTGCTTGTGTGTTCCTTAAGTGCATTGTGACATACTAGTCAGTTATTGAGTGACAGTCCAAGGAGTAGACCATGAGCGGGCAATGTTCATGGTGTATGGAGAGTGTAGAAATAATGCAGTTTGTTCTTCTAGGGTGTATGTGGCAAGATATCCCAATAGATACCAAACATATTGGCAGTTATTTATTAAACTCTTCAGCCAGTTATGTGAAAGCAGTAGTGTAACACCTACACAATGTAACAGAAGGAAACAAGCAACAATAGAAGACAAGGAAATTAATGTTTTGCTGTGGTTGCTGTTGAACCGCATATTAGCTCCCTCAGCTCATAGACACATTTTTCATAGACGGAACACTGAATGTGCACAAGTATCACAGCCTCCTAATGTACCACCTTCCATGGATGCTAGAAGCTATTCCTCAGCTGATTAGGAGGAACCTGTGGTAATAACACAATGGCTGTCCAGCATGTAGTGCAATAAGTACTACAGAGTGTCTTCACGAATTGTTATGAAATCATTGGGCTGGACACAGAGTACCTGTGAAGCATGCACGGCTTGCGTTTGTCCCATTTATTTTTTGTCATCTTCTATTATGGTACTACCACCTCGTTTTCCTATTCCATTTACTGGCGTCACTACTTCCTGCCTTACTTGCCCGTTAGTGGCAGCAGCAGCACATATCAATAAGTGCACTGTCGTACCAGCTCTGGAGCTACTGATAATATTTCCGGCACATTGTGTGTCTGGCAGTCAGTTTGGGATGGACCAGCAGTGTAGTCAGGAGGCAGCAGCAGTGAAGCTGGGGATGGAGTGCCGGTGAGGTGCCGACAGCCGGTGCTCGCCAACCATTGGCAACAAACATGCATGTCCAACAGAGGGAGATTGAGGGGGACAACCATTTGTTGGTCATTTGGTTGGTCGTCTCATCAGCCAGTGTATATTTGGTCAATCACCACTTCCGAGCCTGGCCAGTTGGTCATTTGGTGTGGAGCAGAGAGGAAATCTCTGCAGCATGTAGTTTGGCCGGGGCCGGTGCCAGTGTCCACATGCGGTCGGAGTATGAGGGGCTGCTCCAATTGCTACGAGGCACGTGGCTCATCGAAACCATTCATGGAAGTTAAGTTATCCTGTCGCTTGGTCCATTGCCTGTCTGTCGGTTGGTTTGCCATCAGATTGTGAATGCTTGGCCTGACTGCCTGTCTCACCTAAGTGAGCGATAGTGTTTGAATTCCAGACCGACCCTCAAAGATCTGAGGGGCCTTGGGTGTGCCAGTGAAACCCCAGCTTTTCTTACAGGTGGGACAGGAAGTTTTAATTGTGTAAAGGGACCAAAATAATGGCTGTCAGTTACACTTGAACATACAACTTTATTATTTCATCAAACATTACAAGAGCCTGGCATGCTATAGTAACCAAGTTAATAAACAAAATAATACAAATGTCATTAGAGATAATACTGGAAGCACGGATCTGAAGTTTTTATCATGAGCAACAGTATTTTCAGACATTCCTTGTATACTTGTAATATGAAGTTTTAATCAGTCTCTGCAGAACAACAACTATATGAGAAATCAATATGCTCCCATCCTGATCCATATGAACTAGATGACAAATACGAATGATGTTGTTAGAATTGTTGTCTGTAATATGGTGATGAGGAAGTGAATGTTATACTAGTGTGATGACGTTTATGTAAGGTAATTTTATTTTTGCTGATGAAATTTCATAGTGACTTGTAAAAGAAGAAGATATATGATAGTAAAAAGAGAGAAATGCAAATGTGTTATGGCTTTGCATGATGATGATGTTGATTATTGTCATGAAAATGATTATACTGATATACACAGTGAATCACCACAAGTGTTACAGCAATTGAAAGTGATATTGATATACGGTTTTCATACAAAGCATTGGTAGGCAGTGGCTCCTATTATTAGCCAATCAATAGACTGTGATAATACATAGAAAGCATATTTTTTCTGCAAACATATCCTTATTTAAATGGAACAATGTCTATTCACAATAACAGACAAAAAGTAGGGTAAATCAGAATATCAGTGGTGTTCGTTACAGGATTCTAGTACAAGTCATTTATGAGATATCTCATTTTCAAAAGTTCCCACACCAAATGTTGTTCAATACTTGTGATAGCATGCACTAAAGAACAATGCCAATGCACTCACAAGTTATGTGGATCCTTCCTGCTACAGAGACAGTTGAATATCACAGGTTGTATTCAAAATGAGCACTGACAGAGACAATACATGCTTCCTGTCTGATATATAATGACTACTGCACATGTGCTAGTATTTCAACACAGATGCCTGAGCAGGTTGCAGTAATACATTTTCACGTATCATTGGGTGTAGTTGATATGTCCTTCCTAAGAGCTTTCCCTTCCTCCCTCTCACCAATAAATGCACACATTATGCTAATTGATGACCCCTTGAAGTAATCTGTCCTGAAAACCTCCCATCCTCCCCCCCCCCCCCCCCCATTCTCTTCATCCACCACCTACCCTCTGGGAAATCCTCAACCCCCACTCCGTCTCACTTTGCAAAAACAGATTTGATATAAAATTAATTGACTAATTAATATGATTAACTATGATGAACTGATCAATTACTGTAATTAACTCCTCTGCCTCTAGAGAACCCCTAGCTGTCCCCCACCCTCCCCCATATCCCCCTCTGAAAATTAGCGGGAAAAGACTCAGTCTGTGCTGAGCTGCTGGAGAGGAAGGAGGTAAGTAGTTTATTTTATATATTTTAGGTGCTACCCTGTTGGAAATTAGCGGGAAAAGCTCAACTCCTCCCCTCCTCTCCCCTACTCACCACCTACCTGGAGAAATGACAGGCTCAGTCTGTGTCTTATTGGACAATTTTCGTGTATGATCGCTTTAAAATTTGGGGATCGGACGAGTTGGTCCACAGTGCCACCACCAGAGGACTTCCCACTCCTGCCTCTCGCTCTCACTCTCCCCACCCCTTCTAGATAAAGTTGATGGGAAAAATCGCTCAATATGTGCTGAGCTGGCGCATTGGAAGGATTCCACTAAAGACAATTCAACAACATTGCAAAGGGCAGCTGTCAGCTTTATTTAGCTTGCAAGGCTTGCAGTTTGTTTCCGAAAATGGATGTATGTAAACTTTTTATGCTCTATTAAAACGCACATTTCCTTCCATGTCCATGTGCTAATCATGTTGTTCAGTCTGTGGCACATCTAAATATAAATTTCTATATCTATTAGATCACGTGAAAGTTGAAACAAAAATCTGGGCCCAATAGGTCACCAACCCACTACCAGCTGTTTTGTAATGTGGCACTTCTACCAGATGCTCTGTTCTGAAGCTCTGTAATGAACGACCTGTTTTATGTTACAGTCTTTTCAAGAATTTAAACGCTGATTTGTTACTAACCGAAATTTAATTATAACCAATCGTAGCAAGAACAACATGTTTTTCTTGAATCTTCAATGTTCTGTAGCGTTAAAACGTTGTACTTGAATAAAGTGCGAGTTATAACTAGAAAATAACTAGATACGAAAGTAGTTTAACCATTTTCACATCATTTTATTGCAACAAATCGTACCAATAATGATGTGTTCTAGAGAGATTCAGTGTACTGGTGTTTAGAAATAGTATACAGGGTGATTTTTTCCACCTTGTACAAACTCTAGGTATCGATCGACGAAAGGATACGGAACAAAAAATGTCTAATGAACTTATCTACATCTACATGACTACTCTGCAATTCACATTTAAGTGCTTGGGAGAGGGTTCATCGAACCACAATCATACTATCTCTCTACTATTCCACTCCCGAACAGCGAGCGGGAAAAACGAACACCTAAACCTTTCTGTTCGAGCTCTGATTTCTCTTATTTTATTTTGATGATCATTCCTACCTATGTAGGTTGGGCTCAACAAAATATTTTCGCATTCGGAAGAGAAAGTTGGTGACTGAAATTTCGTAAAAAGGTCTCGCCGCGACGAAAAACGTCTATGCTGTAATGACTTCCATCCCAACTCGTGTATCATATCTGCCACACTCTCTCCCCTATAACGCGATAATACAAAACGAGCTGCCCTTTTTTGCACCCTTTCGATGTCCTCCGTCAATCCCACCTGGTAAGGATCCCACACCGCGCAGCAATATTCTAACAGAGGACGAACGAGTGTAGTGTAAGCTGTCTCTTTAGTGGACTTGTTGCATCTTGTAAGTGTCCTGCCAATGAAACGCAACCTTTGGCTCGCCTTCCCGATAATATTATCTATGTGGTCCTTCCAACTGAAGTTGTTCGTAATTTTAACACCCAGGTACTTAGTTGAATTGACAGCCTTGAGAATTGTACTATTTATCGAGTAATCGAATTCCAACGGATTTCTTTTGGAACTCATGTGGATCATCTCACACTTTTCGTTATTTAGCGTCAACTGCCACCTGACACACCATACAGCAATCTTTTCTAAATCGCTTTGCAACTGATACTGGTCTTCGGATGACCTTACTAGACGGTAAATTACAGCATCATCTGCGAACTTATGACCAGAAATGCATGGTTTCCATGCTAGAGACCATTTATTCAATCATATTTTGTTACAGTAACTGCAGTCTAATACGTGCTGTACCACGCAGCCACAGTTACAGTATGCATGGTTTCTCCTATAGGGTGGTACTGTTCATCATATGTCAAGCCCTATTGCCCTCTCCTGCCAAGGTAATTGGTAATGTTGTGTCCGATTCACTTCTCTTGTTGACTCTTCTTGTAGTGGATGCAATACAGCGTTGCACACAACGGTTCTATATTTGAATCTAGAGCTTGCTGACATGGTGTCTACTTATGGAAAGGCAAATGGCAATGGGAGGCGGGCAGCCAGGATGCGTCAAAAAACCTATCCCCACTGTTAACAAGCACAGCATTCATTGTTTTCAACAGCATTTTGCGATTTGTCTGCGACAGGGTCATTTCAGGAAGCAGGAAATTATGAAGGTACCATCCGAAATGTTCAGACACCATACTTGGAGGAAAATGTGATTAACACTGTGGAAGGCGACCGCCATGTCAGTACCTGGGAGTTGGCCTTACTTGCGACCGTCTTTCCACATCAGAAGCAGTTTTGTCACTGGTTGCTTCACCAGGCACCCGTAATTTCTGTCATCCATCCTTTTCATAGATGATGCTACCTTTATGCGGACTGAGATCTTCAAATTTCGTAACGTTCATCTGTGAGATAGCATGCAGAACCCCATAGTATGGTGACAGCAAATCGTCAGCATTGGTGGAGCCAGAATGTTGGACCGGGATAATTGGTGACTGTATTTTGGAATGAGCCTTCCTTCCACATCGCCACTTTGCAGTCATCTAAACGATCAAATAGTAAACCAATACTTAGTATGTGTTTGGCGGCTTTTGTGATCAAGTGGAAATTACATCCGAACGTAAGTGGTGACAGATTCATTTCGTTAACAGCTGCACAATATAGCAATGCAAGATTTCAACTGGACATGCTATAGTGTAGAAACCGGACAGGGAATACGGCTGTAACAATACGTCCCCTCATCGGCAGCCCTAAGCGGACCCTAGAATTTTCCTTGCTGTTCTATCGATAGTGATGTTGATTACAGTACACCAACCCGCGTTGGTGATGCATTTCCAAGCATTACGGCCGCTGGTGTGGTATTCATTATTTGAACACAGTTCCAGACACCTGTCCTTCATAACAAGTGTTTGAGAGAATCTTGGCAACACCTTCCAGAAGCGCTGATGCAACGACTTTCTCAGATAATTTCCTAGGACTGAGGAGAATCGAGACATATAGCAAGTGGGACTGTATGTAAATCATAATTTTTTTCTGGCATTGTACAAATATAAAAGATAACTGCACTGTTTGCGTAAAATATGTATATATTGCAGTGTAATGTTACTGTGGCTTATGTTGTCGCATGACCAGAGAAAATGAGTGTGTATCCTATCGTGCGGGACGTAAAGATTAAGGACATTGATAACCACGAGAGATTTGTTATGTGGAACATTATGTGCGCTGAGATTCGTTGCAGAGGAAACATTACCTGTACGTCGATCGGTGTCAGACTGCAGCAGCAATCGTAATATTTAATTATAGTTAGATTGTTAAATATTCTTGTGAGTCTTATATGTATTTTATGATCGGTAGACAACTTTTGCAGGGTTTAACTGTCAGTGCAATGAAACAATCTGTACAAAATAATTTTGCCTCTGAAAGTTTTGTCTGCATATAACAACGGCCGATGGTGCTCCCAGACCGGCAATTTAACGGGTAAATACACTGATGGACAGGTTGTCCTGAAGCATTGCAACATCTCTAGGCGGTGGACCGAATCACAGCTATGTGTCATCAAACCAGCAACGGTACCTAGGTGAACACGTATGTTGATAGGAATTTCTCAAATGTAAAGTATGAAAGAAATGTCAGCGCCTCATCCTTCCATAGCCGAACTGTCGTGGAGTAGCTTTGCTGGGAGCGCCAGTGCACCCGGACTCCGGTGTCAGAGTCAGGAGTCGGTCGGCAGGAGGTGATTTTAATTATTAGCGATCTTTTGTTTAAACTATATTCCATCTAAATATATAATTTGCTAGCCACCAAGCGGTGTCTGGTGGAGGGCGCTATTGGCACTAAAGCTATATTTCACTCTTTCTGTTCCATTTGTCTGAACGCCTCAGTACGAGCTCCAATTTTCCTTATCTTTGAATGGAGATCATTGCGCCATATGAAAGTTGGCGGTAGTAAAATGTGTTCTACATCCTCGGTGAAGATAGGATTTGGAATTTAGTGAGCAGCCCCTTGCGTTTAGCACGTCATCTCTCTGCAAGTGTGTCCCACTTCAAACTTTCAATGACAGTTGTAACGCTCTCGAGATGGTTAAATGTAGCAATCAAGGATCTAGCAGTTCTTCTCGGAACCTTCTCAATCTCTTTAATCAGACACAACTGGTAAGGCCCCCCATACAGACGAGCAATACTCTATGACCAATAGGATGTTCAGGCTCTCAGTCTGGAACCGCGCGACTGCTACGGTCGCAGGTTGGAATCCTGCCTCAGGCATGGATGTGTGTGATGTCCTTAGGTTAGTTAGGTTTAATTAGTTCTAAGTTCTAGGGGACTGATGACCACAAATGTTAAGTCCCATAGTGCTCAGAGCCATTTTGAACCAATAGGATGCTGTTAATTAAAAAAAAACTAAGCCATACGTATGAAGAATATCGATTTAACTAATTTGCATAAATTTTTTATATCATCATGGTATTAGTGGTAAAATAGTTAAGGGTAGGCTGCGTGTGACTGGGTGACATGGAGCAGAACAGCAGGTAAAGTGCAGAACACTAAGTTAATTTTAATAATTTTTATGTGAAACACAGTACAATAGTTTAAGGGGGTGGGGGTGACATGGAAAACCACTTAAAAGAACAATAGGTTAAGTGCCGACAAAGGGCCAAACATTATTTTAAGACACCCAGAGTACAGTGCCGAACATTAGTGTATGCAACATGTTTGCCCCATGTAATTGCTTCTTGCAAGACCTTGATGATTCCAAATGGCAGAGAATGGTGAGTAAGAGAAATCCAATCGCCACAAACTGAAATTTTTGTAAATAAACAATATACCCTTTCCATATATTCCATACTATGTCTGAAATGTTTAAACAATATTCAATACAGAGCAATCGAATACCCTCCTTTTTCCTGCCAATTCCTAGGAGAAGATGGTGGTCAGATGACGTAGGTTAGTGGAGGTGCCCTTTTTTATGTAGACCGCATGGAGCAGTATGCTCCTACATCTGTGTCCAGTATCAGAGTGTCTTCGCAGGATGGCACTCTGTAGTCACCAAGGTGACACCTTTTCATTTTTTCCTCGTCATGATGCCTCTCGAATGGAAAATTTGGGGCCTTCTATCTGACAAAGAGGATTTACGGCTGCTTTTAGAAACTCAGTGTCCACTCATTCTCTGCCTTCTGCCTTATGAGCGCTTTGAGCTTTCACATTTTTTCCTGGTCAGTTTTGACCATCCGCCAAAGGTCAGCATTCCACCTCATGGGGGAGTCATGCTGTTCATATGGGATGACATTCATAGTCGACCCATCTCCTTGACTACCGATCTTCAAGCTGTTGCAGTTCGCCTTTTCCTTCCTCATTTGACTTTTTCCCTTTGTACCAATTACTTCCCTCCATCATTCGATGTCACCAGGGTCAACTTCCTCCAGCTTGTCTGACAGATAGCTCACCCACTTCTGCTGCTCGGTGACTTTAATGCACACCATCCCATTTAGGGTTCACCAAGAACCTGTCTGAGAGATACTCTCTTCGCTGACCCTTTAATCAATTTAACATTTTAACACAGGAGCTCCCATGTTTCTTTCAGACTGCTCATACACCTATTTTCATTTGGACCTATCCTCCTGCACTGCCCATCTTGCCCAACATCTCGAGTGGTCTGATCTTACTGACACCTACTCAAGTGAAGATTTCCCATGTGCTATCCGTTTGCTGACTCCTACCCCACCTACGTGCACATTCAAATGGCAGCTTACTAGGCCTTACTGGAGGATATAGCTGATAATGGTGATGATGATGATGAGGTCCCATGCTCTGAGCATAGGGAACGATGCGGTAGACCCACACCGCCGACTAGGCAAGGTCCTAGCGGAGGTGGTTTGCCATTGCCTTCCGCGGACCATAATGGTGATGAATGATGATGAAGAAGACAACACAACAACACCCAGTCATCTTGAGGCAGGGAAAATCCCTGACCCCACTGGGAATCGAACCCAGAACCTTGTGCACGGGAAGCAAGTATGCTATCACAAGACCACGAGCTGTGGACATATAACTGAGAAGAGGGTATGTATTAATGTCGAAAATAAAAAGGTTCAAGCTTGTTTTGCATGGTAAATCCTGGCTTGAGAGAGAAATTACATTAAGAATCCGCAGCACACATATCAATATGATAGATAACTTGACATTCATAAGTGTTATAACTTTGATGGTACTGAGGTCCCAATCAAGACCCAGAATATTCCTAAATTTGATGTGCACTATACCGGAATATTGGGTCATATTTATGTCCTGGAGAACAAAAGCAAGACAGATGAGCAGGACAAGCATATGGTTACCAGCCCCTCTCCATTTCTCAAAATTTGCTGGCGAGCATAAGATGCATGTAAACACGCTCTTATTCAGCTATGAGAATAATAAGAAAGACAATTATCCCTGTGTTTGGATCAAAGATATGTCCTGACTCCTTTCTGGCCATCTGAGCAAGCATAATGATTAAGAGTATATTTGCTTAAGATAGCTCTGTGCCTTTTCCTCATACAAGTTATTGGCAATGCATTAGTAGATTGCACTTCCAAACACGTGGTACGTGTTATTATGGCTACTGAGGAACATAAATTCACAAAGTTTGAAAATGCTCCCCATTTGGAGCAATGCCTGTGTGTAGTGTATGTCGACTTCGAATGCCTCTTTGCTCCTGTAACCCACTGTGATGGTGACCGTATGGCCTCACATATCACCTTTACAAAAAAACGTATACAAGGATTGTCTGTAAAGTAAAGTCTCCAACGAGCTTCCGTCAAGACGGAGCGAGCTAGCTTAAATCTGACAACAGCGTCATGTTCTTCGCTTCCCACACCACTATTCTTGCCAGTCCCCACCTCTCTGCGACGCTCATTGTTGGCGTAGCCGTCGTTAATGATGGAAGGGAAAATCGACGCTCCCACTAAGTGTGAATTGCAGTCTTTGATTAGATTTCTGTGGTTTACGGAGTCAAACCCTATTAAAGTCCATCCCCAGTTGACCGATGTGTATGGAGAGAAGCATATGGACGTAGAAAATATGTGTAGGTGGTGTGTGGAGTTCGCAGATGGCCATACAAACATTCACGACGAGACCGGCTTCAGGCGTTCATGAGTTTCAGAAGAGACAGTGACGAAAGTCGAAGAAGTTTTGCTTGCGGGTCAGCGTCTGACTGTGAAGGGGACGTGTCTAAGACTACTGTGGACAAGATTTTGACGGACACTTTGAAGTATCACAAGGAGTGCGCCAGGTGGGTGCCGCAGATACTCACTGATGAACACAAAAATAAGAGTATCAAAAGTGCCAGCAAGTTCCTGCACCGTTGCTGGGAGGAGGATGAGGAATTTTTTGATTTAGTTGTAAATGGGGGCGAGACCTGGGCCCACTACTTCACGCCAGAGACCAAGTAACAATCAAAAGAATGGCGGCATTACAGTTCTCCAAATGGCAAGAAGTTCAAGCAAATGCCGTCAGCAGGGAAGGTAATGGCTCCGGTGTTCTGGGATAGGAAAACTTTCTCCTGGTCCATTACCTAGAAAGAGGCACAACAATCAATGCGGCAAGGTGCTGTGAGAAACTAAAAAAGCTATGCCGTGCTATACAGAACAAAAGGAAGGGTAGGATGACAAAGGGAGCTTGTTTGGACCATGACAATGCGTGCCCTCAACTCGCCAGCAACAACACAGATCTCATGGCCAGCTTCTGGAGCGTCTCCAGAAATGCCTCCATCATGACGGGGATTACGTTGAAAATCAACTAAAAATCCAAGCTTTCAGAATCTGTTCTTGGTTTTGCAATAAAATGATGTCAGGTATGTGAAAAGTCGCTGGAAGCCTTAATTTACACACAACCCTCGCACCATTTCTGGCAGCGTACACAATTGCATCGTGCTATGATTTAAGACTTAACTGTTACAAATCTTATGTCGGGGATAATCTTGCGGTTTGGCTGCTCACGTAGCTCAGAATACTTTCATGGGAGCTTGATTACCTTTACAGTGACAACGTTCCCATAACCAGATCGAAGGAGATTTGTACAATAACGCGGTTGACGTGTCATATTTTTGGGCTGCCATTAGACAGAAAAACGGAGACTCCTCCTGGGAACCACAGTCATCTTACTAGGAAGTTCAGTGATGCAACTCACAATACGTGCAGTTTGAAGTACCAGCTAGCAAGGAACATACCCATTTTCTTCCATAATTTAAGCGTGTATGACTCTCACCTGCTTGCTGAGTATTTGGCTGATTTCGGCGTGGAGAAAGATCAGGTCAGTGTCCTACCCATGAGCGTTCAGAACGAGAGGATATGCATATCACTCTAGCTGCATTTCCCAACGAGGAAAAAGTGCAAATTGTGGCTAGAAAGGGGGTTTTCCCTTATGAGTGTCTGGATAGTATGGCAAAACTCAGCGAAACCAGGCTACTCGACTTGACTTCATTCTATAGCAACCTAAACAGGCAATGCCATAACGGACGCAGAGTATGAGCATGCCCTGAATGTCTGGCGGGAATTCAATATCACCACTTTAGGAGAGTCTGTTTGCTTGTGGACGTTTTCGAGAAATTCAAGAGTCTACGCATGGCCACATATCCTCTACAGCACCTGGTTTGTTTTAGGACGCAATGCTCAAGGAAATGAAGTGCTACATTGAATTATTGACCGACGCTGACATGCTTATTTTCTTCGAGAAAGGGGTCCGTGGGAGGCTTTGCCAGTGTGTCTATAGACACTCCAAGGCATATAACCTACGGATTTGTGACAGGTTCAACACATTCCTTGATTCAGGTTACATCACGTGCTTCGACGTAAAATACATTTATGAGCAGGCCATGCAAGAATCACTGCTGATAGGCGAATTTCGATGGGTGTCCAAAGATTAATGCAAGAGGGGTGTGGCAGCTGATTCTGATGTAGGATATGTGGTGGAAGCAGAGCTCACATATCCTATACTTGGCATGACGAGCAAGCCGATTTGCCACTGTGTCCAGAGCAACTAGTTCCTTGAGAAGGCTCCACCCCAAATTGATAACAACACTGGGGAATAAACGGAGATCCATTATTCATTGTCGTAATCTCCAGCAGTGTCACAGAGTGAGGATGGAGATCGTTAGTATCACTTGGACTGTCTCCTTCGAGCAGTCCCCCTGGTTGTAGCAGTATATTGATTTGAATACCAGACACAGAGCTTCTACGACGTGTGACTTCGACAAAGAGTTTTATATATCAATAAATAATTCAATTTTCTGCAAAACAATGGGGAATTTGAGGGAACGACGTGAAATTTTGATTAGAACCGAATGGGATGCGTGTATGGCGAGAAAATCGGTTGTCAGACAAAATTTTAAGCGGGTCACTATGTTCAATTGGAGCTTTATTGCTGTGGAGATGGCCAAGACTGCAATACAGTTTACAAAGCCTATTTATGTGGGTATGTGCATACCAGACCTCTCCAAATTCCACATGTACTGCTTTCATTATGAGTTTGCAAAAACTCATTTCACAGATCTTAAATTATTTTGTATGGATACGGATAGCCTCATCTTTTGAGTGAAAAACTGTGATCCATATAAAGTAATGAGGTATCATGGTAATGAATTCGAAAAGTCCTAAAACACAGCCGATAATCCTTACAGTATTGTTACACAGATCAAGAAGGTTATCAGCATTATGAAATAGGAGGCAAACGGTTTGCTGGTTGTCGAGCTTGCAGATCTGTGACTAAAAATGTATGCATATTGCATATTGGAAGGTGGCATCCAGAGGTGGGCTAATGGTGTGCATCATATGGCATCGAGAGATCTCTCTATCGAAGACAGTTTGCTGTGCTTGTACAGTGGTGTTCGTGGTGCTGTACTGCAGCCGTTGTCTGTGGTACAGCAAACTATTATTTGATTGAGAGGACACGAGGTGTACACTGTGCCATAGTCTAAAATTGGCCTGTCGCTTCATTATGATAAAAGAGTCATTTGTGATGAAGGGATTGTAATTCTCCCATACTCACACTACTCACTTGTAGTGAGAGAAGGTATGGGGAACTCAGACCAAATGAGAGGGAGGGAATAAGTGACACAGAGAGTGCGTGTGTCTGCAGAGTAGTCGACCCTTTTATCATAGTGTATGTAATTGTGTGTGCATGTGTGTGTGTATCTCTGAATTGAAATAGCACAGTCAAACTGTGTCTCAAGAGCTGAACTGTACCTCAAGACCTGAACCTTATGTTTAGAACTGAGCTGTATCTCCAAAATCAAATTGTATCTATGTGGATCGAATAAGTGAGAAAAATCGTTAATATACGTCGTTATGTTGTTATTTACAAAAGAAACTTATCCCCTGTTTCATTGTGCATATAAAGGCTGTGCATGACACAAATGACATTAGTTTTTGTGAAGATGAGTGCTATTAAGGAGGTAAAGTTTAAGATGGAAGATAACAAAATATATAGAATGGTTGTGGGGATTGCACCTATCATACAGCATGAATTTCCTTATCAGAGCAGAAGGCACATGACCATGTCTACTTCCAAAGACGTATAGCAAATATGTCTATAATTATATCTCCTGTGTTTCAAGAAAACCACAGGTGTAGTATCTGGGTGACACTGTATACTATTAAAGGGGGAACAGGGTGAAATTAGTAAAAAAGTACTCGCATATTATGAGATAAAAATTCATTTATTTCTCATTCAACTTATAAGTAATTTTACATTTTGATAAGCAGACATAGGAACGCCATTTCCAACCATCTTCTTCTTGAGTCGATGGAGAACAGAGCACCCGTTGAATTCCAGGCCTTGAATAGCAGCATCGATGCGATCTTCTCCTTCCACTTCATATAGATGATGGTACTCATATGGTGGAATAATCGAAGCGACGTCACCATATCCTTATAGGGTATCCCAGGATTATCCCAGAAATGTGTTAACCACTTTGCACTTTTCCGTGTTTCAGTGCACTTCACATTCTTGAAAAGCCTTGGTGACGCGATGTTTGCTGAGAAAGTCTCTATTAGTCCGGCATCTTTTATGATCGCTATGAATGCAAAATCTTGATGTATGAACTATGAAGTAAAGCTGTGAGGAGTGGGCATGAGTCGTGCTTGGGTAGCTCAGTTGGTAGAGCACTTGCCCGCGAAATGCTAAGTTCCCGAGTTGAGTCTTGGTCCAGCACACAGTTTTAATCTGCCAGGAAGTTTCATATCAGCTCAAACTCCGCCGTAGAGTGAAAATCTCATCACAGTGTATTATTTACTTGGAACTCAGCTCGTCCGTTCCTTCGAATTTCTCCCCTTCCCCCGCCCCCCCCCCCTTCATTTTGGTCAGTTCCAAATTAAAATGGTGACAATGTTGCAGAGAGGTTTCATTAAAGACAGAGGAAGAGCTACGAGGTGCCTAGAGATAGCCCATTATAGGCCATTCAGAGTGTTTCTCATCATCCTTCGCTGCTAGGTTCAACAAAGGAATAGCTCGTTGGGAAATAGAGGAGAGAGTACTAGATCTTTGAATCTTCGACTTTTTCCTGTGAATGTGAGAATACTTGGTGACTCCCACCAGCATCAAGAGTGAGGGAAGGGGGCAAATCATAATAAAATCTTACCAAATTTAAGCAAGTGTTTTTGCACCTTCTCTCTGCTGAAGGCTATATCCTATGCTGAGAAAGAGTATTTGTGTCATGTGGTGTAGGCAATGTAACAGGTTTCACAATATGTGCACATGTATAGGACGCTCGCAAAGTTATGCACAGGTTGGTTTAGCAATGATACAGAAATTGAGAACTGTGATGCACTGTCACTGGCTGTTAGAAGCCAAGTTTTTTTACTTGCTAGCTTCGTTAACAACTTATGGGGAGGGGGGGGGGCGACGTGTAGAATACCTCCAAGATGATGTACCCAGATATCGACTGCTAAGGCAGGGAGGCGAAAACTCTACTTTACTGGCAGCCATACTAGATCAGTCTCTCATGGCTACTCAAGACAACAGAGCAAGATAACAAACAACAACAAAGACTCTTCTCAGAGCCAGAGAAGGAATATGAAAACTTTTGGACAAAGTATTAATATTATACAAATCAATGTAGAAGGATCGACACAAACAAATGTGACTACTTCAGCATACTCACAAATGACGATGGCACTGAGATCATAGACCTCCAGGAATCCCATCCAAATGGAGACAAAATAGCAAAGAAAAAGTTTTTATGTTACAAAATGATAGGATACCTGCAATCATCAGCAGTTGGGTCTGTGATGTACACCAATTTTTTGTACTGGCTAGGGTTGTTAACAACTTGTAGAGTGCGACATGTAGACCACTTCCAAGGTTATGTACCTCGGCCAACAGACTGCTAAGGCAGGACAGCAAAAGTCTACATTACTGGTAGTCACACTAGTTCAGCCTCTCATGGTTCCTCAAGACAACAGCACAAGGAAACAAACTACAACAAAGGATCTTCTCAGAGCCAGACAAAGAATTTTAATATTTTTGGTCGAAGTGTTAGTATTTTACAAATCAATGTAGGAGAATTGACAAAATACAAATGGGACTTCTTGAGAAAACTGGGCACACATCATGGCACTGTTACCGTAGGCCTCCAGGAATACCATCTACACGAAGACAATATAGCAGATGGAAATCTTACAGGTTACAAAATGATAGGACACCTGCCATCATCTATATGTGGCAGTATCACGTATGATATATATATTTTTTTGCTTGATAGGCTTGTTAACTTGTTAGGATCGACATGCAGACAACCTCCTAGATGGTGTACACCAGGCATGGGATTGCTAAGCCAGGATGACTTACAGCCTACACTACTGGCTGCCAAAATAGATCAGTCTCTAATGGCTACACAAGAAAACACAGCAAGAAAACAAACTACAATACAGCCTCTTTTCAGAGCAAGACATAGGGTATGAAGGATTTTGGGGAAAGTTTAGTATTTTACATATCGATGTAAAAGGGTTGGCAAAAGAGAAATGTCACTACTTGAGCAAACTAGCCACTGACCATGGTACTGACACATATAATAGCATTCCATGAACCCCATCTGAACAAAGACAATATAGCAAAGGAAAAGGTTACAGGTTCCGAAATGATAGGATACTTACCATCATCAAAACATATGCTCTGTCATGTACATCTTTCTTTTTTTTTTTTTTTACTTGTTAGGGTTGTTAGCAACTGGTTGGGTCCGATGTGTAGTGCACCTCCAAGATTACGTACCCCTGGCAATGGTCTGCTAAGGCAGGACGGCTAAAGGTGTACACTAACGGCAGCCATACTAGATCCGTCTCTCTTGGCTCCTTAGGACATCAGTACGAGAAAACAAACTACAACAAAGACTCGTGTCAAAGCCACACAAAGAAAATGAAAAATTTTGGACAAGGTATTAGTATTATACAAATCAATGTAGAAGGATTGACAAAAGACAAATGGGACTACTTGAGAAAACTAGCCACAGACCATGGCAATGACATCATAGCACTCCAAGAATCCCATCTAAACAAGGACAATATAGCAAATGGAAAGTTAACAGATTACTAAATGATAGGATATTTGCCACCATCTATACATGGCTCTACCATGTAGCCAAAGTTTTCTTTTTTTTACTTGCTAGAGTCGATAATAACTTACGTTCTCCGATGTGTAGACCATATCTAAGATTATGTACCACAGGCAACGGACTGCTAAGGCAGGACGGCGAAAAATCTACACTACCGACAGCCATAGTAGCTCAGTCCCTCATAGCTACTCAAGACAACAGCACAAGAAAACAAAATATAACAAAGGTTCTTCTCAGAGCCAGACAAGCAGTATGAAGAATTTCGGACAAAGTATTGGCATATTACAAATCAATGTAAAAAGATTAACAAAAGACAAATGAGACTTCTTGAGCAAATTGCCCACAAACCATGGCACTGATATCATAGCCCTCCAGGAATGCCATATTAACGATGACAATATAGAAAAACGGAAAGTTTAGAGGTTACAAAATGATAGGATCCTTGCCATCATCTACACATGGCTAGAACATTTACTCCAATTTTTCTTACTTGCTAGGGTTGTTAACAACTTACTGGGTACGATGTGTCGACCGATTCCAAGATTATGTACCCTCGGCAAAGGACCGCTAAGGCAGGAGAGCGAAAAATCTGCACTACCAGGAGCCATACTAGATCCGTATCTCACTTCTACTCAAGACAACAGGGCACGGAAACAAACTTCAACAAAGGCTCTTCTCAGAGCCAGACAAAGAATATGAGGAATTTTTGGCAAAGTAGTTTCCAAATCAATGTAGAAGGATTGACAAAAGACAAATATGACTACTTGAGCAAAGTGGCAACAGATGATGGCACTGATATAATAGCCCTCCAGGAATCCCATCTAAATGATGACAATACAGCAAAGGAAAAGTTGTTAGATTACAAAATGATATGCTACCTGCAATTATCGACACATAGGTCTATCATGTACACCAATATTTTTTTTTTTTTTACTTCATAGGATTTTTAACGAGTTCTTGCTTGCGACATGTAGACCACATCCAAGATTATGCACTCCAGGCAACGGACTGCTAAGGCAGGATAGCGAGAAGTCTACACTACCACCAGCCATACTAGATCAGTCTCTCATGGCTACTCGAGAAAACAACACAAGGAAACAAACTACAGCGAAGGCTCTTCTCAGAATCAGACAAAGTGTATGAAGAATTTTGGACAAAGTATTAGTATTTTACAAATCAATCTAGAAGGATTGACAAAAGACAAATGTGACTACTTGAGTAAACTAGTCACAGATCATGGCTCCGATATCACAGCTTTCCTGGAAGCCCATCTAAACGAAGACAATATAGCAAAAGGAAAGGTTACAGGTTACAAAATAACATGATACTTGCCATCATCTACACATGGCTCTATCATGTACGCCAGTTATTTTTTTGTTTTTGATTTTTACTTACTTATTGGGTTGTTAAAAATGTATGGCTTGCGAAGTGTAGACCACCTCCAAGATTATGTACCCTGGGCAAAGGACCGCTAAGGCTGGACGGCGAAAAGTCTACACTACCGGCAACCATACTAGATCAGACTCTCATGGCTACTCAAGACAACAACTCAAGAAAACAAACTACAACAAAGGCTCTTCTCAGGGCAGGACAAAGAGTATGAAGATTTTTAGAAAAATTATTAGTATTCTTAAATCAATGTAAAAGGATTGACAAAAGACAAATGTGACTACTTGAGCAAAGTTTTCACAGACCCTGGTACTGATATCATAGCTCTCCAGGAATCCCATCTTAACGAAGACAATATAGCAAAGGGAAAAGTTACAGGTTACAAAATGATGGGATACTTGTCATCATCTACATGTACGCCAAAAACAGCGTTTCCGATATTAAAGGTGTGTGCTGCCAGGTGATCAGTGAAATAGAAGTGATAACCCTGTAGCTGAGTGGCTTAATTGTTGTCGCAGTCTACAAAGCACCAGTTGTCCCGTGGCCCACCCCATTCTTGCTATCTGTACCCCAGCCATGCATATATCTTGGTGATTTCAACAGCCACCACACAACCTGGGGTTACATAATCAGTGACATAAATGGAGAAAAATTAGTGGATTGGGCAGAAGGAGAAAAACTCTATCTCAGCTGTGACGCCAAAGAACCGAAAACCTTTCGCACCTGTAGGTGGCACACTGACACAAATTCTGACCTGTGTTTCTTCTCCACCGAAGAAACACACTCCCCTTGAGTCATACTAGGAAAGTTCTCCAACGGCTTCTTAAGAAGCCAGCACCGGCCAACAATAACAAAACTGTGATGGAGATACCCATAATAAATGTCATTAACAAGCCAAGATGAAATTTCAAGAAAGCTAACAGGGACCAATATACACGAGAAGTTGACAGCAACCTACGCTGGGTAGCCGCAAAAGCAGAATACTACAAAAGATTCGCGGGAGTCATAATTGGTGCTGCCAAACGTAATATACCTCGAGGGCTCAGGAAACAATACAGCCCTTGCTATGACGACACAATAGACACAATAGACACAATAGACACAATAGAAAACTTGCAGAATACCAACAAATTGAAAACCCTGACACTGGTAAAATAATACTAGAACAGCTAAATGAAGCAAGAAAGCAAAAATGGGTGGACCTGACGTCTAGTTTAAATTTCACCAATTCAAGCGGAAAGGCATGGAGATTATTAAGAAAACTTGGCACTGCAAGCAACGTCCGCAATCAGCAACCGAAGATAACACCATCAGAACTGGCACTACACATAAAATCAAGAGCTGAGAAGGTTCCTCTAGACCCAACCATGAAAGAAACAGTAAAGAACGAACTGAATGAAGTCAACAGACACCTCGAAGATAACACCACACTATCAGACCCCATTTCACATGAATTATTTCTTGATACCGGTTTGTGAAAGTCTGCAACAGAGGCGTAAGGTGGGATGCTTTTTACTGTCGGATATTTTATTGTGTTATAGAAGGAATTTCACAGTTTCTAAAAGATTATTTCATATCGGATTACTATGGCGACTATCTGGGCTTCGTAAACACGACTGCAGTTCCAATATAGTGAATGTAGAAATAAATAGAAAACAAACACCTCTAACGGCGTAATGGCTATAATTACATGGAGCTCTGTTAGGTGGCAGTAGGCCTAAATCCAAAAAATACTGCGCTGAAACACGAAAAAGGTGTTGTTAGCTTGCTGACACAGTATTTTATGGTCTGGAACTTCTTACGTGTTGACGAATATTATACATGTCGAAACATGGCATTGTTGAATTTTTTGTGCAGTATACTGGATTTCGGTGCCTGGAGGAGGCTGAATGGTTCGTTTCAGGAACTGTTTAATACACTGGAGACTTCGACGATGGGTGGCACTCGCGAGCACGTCGGTTTCTATGTTGTAGCGACGGCTTGGGTGAGGATTGTGCCATAGCCTACTGTGTTACTTAACTAGTGGCTGTAAATTGGACTACAGTGTAGGTATGACATTTCTGGTCTCATTTTATTTCAAACCGGTATTTACGATTATTAATTTGACTTCTCTATCTTTGTTTGGGTTCACTGTTCGAAATAAGTTATATACGGTCACAGCAAGACCAACATCTCTGACGAATACCGGTGAGATACAAGAACTGAAATTACGTAATATACTTCTCGAAATAACTTACAACGTAAAAAAAGTGTTACGGAAATGTTTTCAAATATTACTCTTTTTAACTTATTTGTTTCCGTTCGTTTCCGTTTACTTCGGTTGTTATGTGACCCACGTAGTGTTCACTACAACGAGCGCCAAATTTAGTTTTGTATCCGCAACCTAACGTCTTAACAATTGAAAAACAAACGACTGGCCCATAACTGTCGCATCATTTTTCTACGTAGAGGGAAATCTGGTAGGCTGATGCTTTCATAGCAGGTCAACAGCCATAATACAAACGGTAGGTTAATGTACAGTGTCGCCAAACTGTAAGAGTAATGGAGATGGAGATTCGCTCTGACAAATACGTTCGACACAACATGCCGAGGTACGTTAGTTTTCTCAAATTAAACTTATATTTAACTACTTACTTCATAAATGTAATCGTAACTGGAAAAACTAGCAAGTAAATAGTGTTCAGTCATAATTTTGCTTACGGTAAAATAGTAGTTTCTCCAAACAACATAGAAATTTTCATTTCATTTTTTACATTTATTTACTCATCATTCTTTTAGCAAAATGTTCCTACTATGTAACATAACAAAGGTATCTGAATCGTTTGGTGTCTTTAGAACAGAAATGATTCTGCAAATATACCGTGTAATATTACCGTATTTCATACATGGAGTGCTTTCGTACATCCCTCCTTCGATACTTGTAGGAAACTCCATCTGAGAAAAATTGCTTAGAATATTAAGGTTTCTTTAAAAGTTAACTTTAATAGGCTGCGCTTCTTCACTACTTACGGGTACTGTGACGCAAAGGGTCGCAATGAGAATTGTTGATTCCTCCAATTAGAAAGGTGTAGTGGTAGTCAAGTCTACTGCTAATTACGTCTCGTGAACATTATTTAATTTTTGTAAAAATAACCGTTTCACTTAGAAACGGGTGTGGTCTGGTTACTTACGAGGTGCTCTGGGCTACTTTTGCTCAGTGTTACCACTGCTTCTTTCAAAATTTAAAAATTTATAAGTTAGCAAGAGAAAGAATAGCTCATTTCTACACAGTGGCAGCATTTCTTATAAAATCAAACAATGGTCGTGTAGATTGTCAGAAGATCTCATAGTACTGTAATTAGAACACATTGCAGCATCGGGTTCAGTTACGAGGGTTGCACTAGGTATCAAAATCTTCTGTTAGCTTTAGTGTTAAATCGAACTTTTTCTGTCTCAGTTTATATTACAGTACTGACCTTTTTTAATAACTTCACATTGCTTAATGTTGTACATGTCATAACATTAATTATAGTACTGAATAAATGGTTCATAATATTGTGCCATTACAACACTGTGATAAACCATAAGACACCTCCAAAATTTTCCTACCCAGTCCAGCTTTATTATTTCCCTCACCATGTGACAGTAAACACCTGACACCGCTATACAGTAGCCAATGAGCTATGTAACTAGAAAAATGAACGAGTAAAAATGTCCCACATATTTCCCAAATATTAAAGTACCACATTGACCACTTATAACCCCTGATTCGACTAACCCTTCGATCTACAGAATCTCATTCAAGAACCAATGATGCGCTTCCCATCATGTCCACATGTTTTGAATTTTCATAGTTCTTACCACACTTACATTTCATAACTATTATAGCTCTGTTGTATGACAAATATGAAGCAAGAGATAATATTGGTGCTGTTATTACATGTAACTGTAATGAACCTGTAGTAATTGGAAACTGAAAATCATTCTCCTTTAATGAAAACATTTCACATTTTAAATTTCTGAAGTTATGTTATATAAACCTACATAATTGATGTTCGCATGTACAAATGTGGTATAGTGTAATAATTGTTGTAAATGTGATGAGAATGAAACAGCCTCTGCCCTACATTGAAACACAGGCTATACTAAATGCTAAATATGTTTTTTTTTTTAAAAAATGACTTCTGCAGAATATACTTACATTGTCCAAGATTACACATTGGAAAAGGCTTCCTTCTTTTCCTTGTCCGTTTTTGAGGACTATTGTACCACCCTTGTGCGCTGCACTGTCTGATAACACAAACAACTTGTAATACAGAAAATATCTCTGTCGTACTGTGGGTCCATTTATTGAAAGTGTAGTAAATATTCTTTATACTTGAGCTTTTTTTCTGACCACTTGTGTCATTTCCTTTTGTTCCTGTGATTAGGAGATAACTTGGGTAGTTTGACAGAAAACGATAAATGTTTGCAATTTGTTTATATGAAGAGCATAGGACAATCAGTTCGTACAGTGCCAACTAACAAAACGAACATGTCATGTATTGGACATTAAAATAAATTTTTGAGGTGTTATCATATCTGCTTTCATGAACTAAAAACTGATGTTCTGTGTTGATGTTCTTTGAATTTCTACGTACGGTTTTATTATTTGCAGTGGCTTTGTGCAGAGCTTTGGGGAATCAGTCCGGCGCAGTCTTAAGGGAATTGAAATAATGGATAAGTTTCCTGGAGATGTCGGTACTTTACTTACAACAAACTTCCGAGTGTTCTGGTATTCTGAGACCAACACTGGTCGTAATGTATGTGAGTATCTTGCTTTATAAAGTGGGTGCCAGAGTATCACATTTCCCTGTCCATTCATATGCTACATTAAGCAGAGCCTAGTATAATACCAAATATTACCTCATATTAGTATGGAAGTCTCCATTATGTTTGAGGAAAGTGAAGTACTGGTGCCTACTTTAGCTGCTGTCTGTGTGTTCCTTTGTACTTCATTTATATGTATGTATCTGCAATCATGTCAAATGATAACAAATATGTGCTGCTTGTAAGAATCGTATTATGTGATCACAGTAATTTGACTCAATATCAAATTTTGCACTTCTTATTTTCCATGAAGCAACTATCTGACATGTTAGCACAATAATTATATGTTAGATATGCTCTCTTAATATGAGAAAATGTGTAATGTCAGTGGACGTGTTTGCACATGAATTTAGATATGTATTAGAACGGACTGAAATGTGGTGAGCCTGGTCATCTTTAAAAGAATGCTGTGTTGTATGTGCTTGCTGGCTAGTTGTGTTTTCATTTTTAAGGGAACCAGTAAGATTAGATTGAAAATTGCACCATTATTAAAGACAGGCAGGATATAAATAAATATTGAGATGCTGAAAATGATTTATGAATCCTCACCCAGGCCAAAAGTTTCTAAGTTCATGAGATATATGCATGCCACACACCTAATAATAGTGCAATGGAACTTGGCACAGCTGTCAATGAAACCACGCATATCACCCTAGGAGTGCATAACCACTCAATATTCAAAACGTAAACCAACAAAGCTTACAAAAAGTTTTTTGGTTCAGCTGTGATAGATCTCGGTAATAAATTGTGCATCAAGGTAGTTATTACTATAGGAACTTAAATGTACTAGCACTTTTACTTTGTCACATACCAGTTGAGGGAAAGGAGAAGTCATCTTGGCTCATGAGAATTTTGAGTTAAAAATTAATGTAAATAATTTTTAGTTATACAAAAAGAAGACAGTTTAGTGTAATTTTCATAAAGGAATTTATCTGAAAAGTTATTTAAATATGCTGTGAGCCACTTACAGTCTAGTATCAGTGAAAAATTTCTCTACTCGGCTGTCTTGGATTATAGCACCTCTATAGGGCCTATATTATTTTTCATACAACATACATAAGCCTGTTCACTTGTAAGTTACACTGTACTTTGTGCTCACTGTGAAGAGTGTGCCAACACTGATGCCATTAACTGCAGGTCCACATTGTTTTGCAAATTTGTTCAAAACCATACTCACGAATCTTTCGTACAATTCCAATTTTTCTTTCATTAGCACACCTCCACTCTGACAGGCATTTATAAAATTATTGAATGAGTAATAAAATTTTTACATGCCCTTCTAAGGAATACACTACACATACAAGTGAACACAACTCACACACATATGACAACTGTTTCTCACCACTGAGAACTCAGTGGCCAGAGGCAGTGGTCTTGTGTGAATGTGTGCTGTCTACTTTAGAAGGAGGTCTTTTGGCTGAAAGTTAACATTCTTAGCACTTATAACCTTCGACTAGATGAGTTATATTGTTATGCAGTAGATGGACATTTTGTTCTTATTTAAAAAACAATATGAAGAAAGATACTGTTGGCCTTTCCAGTAATTCTGAAAAATAACACCACATTATTTGTTTGGGGAGGAAGTACAGCCAGAATTCTGATGGTTTTCATCATTAATTATTCTTAATTTCTATTATTTCTTCTCATGGCAAAATGAATACATTTTAAAGAAAAGTATTGTTGTCAAAATGTAGGGGAAACATCAACAGAGAAAATGACATTTTTTCATTTGTGGAAGTTTGCAACTAATGTTGTGCAAACAGGCTGGCTGTGAACCTTTGGGACTGCAAGGCTAATCCTCTTTCAAAATACCATTATTATCCAGTTTCCAAATAATAGATTGTAAGAATATAAAATAATAAACAAGGAAGAATTTTTCAAATTCTTTGATGTCCATACTGATGTAATTGCAACTGGGAAATCCCTATAGTAGGCCTGAAAGGTCATGTAGCCCCTGTTCGTTTCCCACATGAATAACTGCCAATTTTTGGCATGTAGGTATTCGCTTCTTTTTTCAGGAATAAATTTCATTTGCAATGATACTTTATGGTAATTACTTACTTAGGCAAAACACAGCTGATTGTACCACAGATCATATATCGATTTAAGTGTCGATTTGACATATTTACATCTTGTAGACATTGATTTAAGCAGTTGTGGTTAACAATCACAGCTGCAGAGTACATTTGTTCACTGATGAACTTTGTCATCAGCTGTATATATTAGAGTGTCAGAAGTAAAAATATTGGCAAAATCTATTTTAGAATTAAATATTATGTACTCTACCTTGTAGTGAAACAGCCTATCACCCACAATTAGCAATATGCTAGTACCCAAATCTCTTCGATCAATCATCCATAGAATAAAATGCCCATCTAACAGCAACATTGATTTCAAATGTAGTATGAAGCTATTTCTCCTTACAAACTTCTAATGAACGATTAACCAACTTCATTAATAAGAGAAATACATAGCCAGCCAGCAGGTCCAGATTTTATAATTGTCAGCTTATGAACATCTACCTGCACCAGTTTATGAGATCTAGACATAAACATATTTTTTGCACTAATAACTCATTTTGTTACCTTTATGACATTTGTATGCTCACTGCTTACATAATGGCTAACACTGCTAGTATGTGCTGGAGGACTGTATATGCTAATAGCTTTTGCAAACCATCCACATACTGATATTTACTTTCACATACTGGTATTGTATTTCTTGAAATATGTATGTTATGACACCTAATTTACAGCAACATCTGTCAAACAATTCCACTTATAGCACTACATTCATTAATATGATTCATTGATACAGCTCTGTTTTTAACAGCCGTTTCCTTTACACAGTACATGAGCCCAGAACATCCATTCCTAAAATAGGTTTGATTTACCTAGGTCTGTATAATGCTCTTGTGCTTTTCTATCTTTTCCAGACATTCCTCTCCCCATGACTTTTTTCTCTTTCTCTATGGATTAATGTTCATCCTCATGATCTTCCTTCCCTTCTTTTCTCTGCTGCCTCCCATATATTACATGACGCTCAAAATTAATATTTTTATTTTCCCATAAGTGATGTGTTTGACTACTACAAAATCAAATCAGGGACACTCAGTAAATGACGAATTGTTGACATTCTATGTCAGTTTACATGTGTACTTGAATGTACGAGACTGTAGATGATGTGTCACTGTACACTCTCTTATGTTCAAGATGGACAATGTATTGAACAGTTCCTATACACAACAAGCTCTGCTTTGTAAAACATTAAAATGATCTATGCAACATTTAACTAAGTAACTAAAATAGAATTTATTTTACTATACAGAAACAATATTATTACACTACTATACATCCTGTTTGTTTTGTTAAGAAAATGTAAACTTGTATCTGATATATTATTATATGCAATAGTAAATAAATAAATATAATGACATGCTCTTGTCTGTATATTTTGAATATTTTGCTGTTCCAAGATTAACATTCATTGCCCTATTACCTTTAAGACACTTAATACAGTTTTGATATAAATTTCTGAAATCATTTTGCCTTTCAGCTATTGGCTTTGAGAAAGTGATTGCAGTTGGAAGACAGAAAATATATTGTGTAAGTTAAGTTCTTTTCTGCAAAATACACATTCATGTTAATAATTCTGTCTGTCTCTCTTTCTCCACATATTTCTAGATGATGTGACAGCTGTCAAAATCATTTAGGAGCCATTACTCTTTATATTTCTTAATTTGAATGTCAGTATTCTGCACTCTCAGGTAGACGAGCTACAATGAACTAGAAAGCTGAAAACAGATGTCTTATCTTCACATTGTTACAGAGATTCTTATAGTAAATGCATTGTGCACCTACTCACTGTAGTAAACATTGCCCTCATTAAGGACATGTTTGAAAGCACTTTTGAATAAGCATTGTCTGTTTGTTTCTCCTGTGTAATGCATGTCTTAACAACTTTTTCCAGAAATATTTAGTCTTTTGTCTCATGCAACAATACATTCTGATGCATTTCCATCTTAGACTGTCCTAGTGGCATTTATATCCATAACTTTTACTTTGCTTCCTATTAGTGAGAGAGATTGCCACTGAAATATTTGTTGCTACTTCCACTGCTCAGAATAATAATTTTCTCATTTCTACATGCTCTAGCAACAACCCATAAACATTCAGCTGTACATCAGAAATTTGAATTATGTTACACTGACAGTTTTCCTTTAGTTTGTGACATTTGAGGAATTCTGTGATGTGAGATTGGCTGCAAGTGCTATGTAGTTTTCACTGAAAATTTTACTGACTTCGTTTGGCTCCAAAAGTTCTTGGCCTTTCTTTCTCAGAGTTGTACTTCCATGAGTGTGACAGAGCTTCCATTTAGTTTTATGTTT
This sequence comes from Schistocerca gregaria, assembly GCF_023897955.1. Lineage (NCBI taxonomy): Eukaryota > Metazoa > Arthropoda > Insecta > Orthoptera > Acrididae > Schistocerca > Schistocerca gregaria. Next base: position 379,713,637 of record NC_064931.1, read on the forward strand.
TTGTAATTCAAATCCTTGCCACACTATCACATATTTCAATACCATTTTTGAAGTACTGTAATTTAGTCACTCTTATTGATCTGTTTTACAGTTTCTCAAATTTCTTTTGGTAATTCTCTTTAGTGCCTTGGTTTTAGTCAGTTCTTAATTAACCTTACTTTTCTCATACATCACGTATCAATAACTCTTGAGTTATTGCTGAATCATGCAAGGTTTTTGACTTGCATTTCTAGATACTGATTATTGATTCAATCATGTAGGTGTCTGTCAATTGAACTATCTTTCAGTGTAATAATATTAATGTCCTTCATGACTATTAAGTATGAGAATTTCTTCAGAGCCTTTTGTAGCATCATGCCCAGTTGCTTTAGAAACAACCCACTCCTGTGCTTGGAGATCTATATAGTTCTGTTAGCAAATACATCCTTTCTTGTATCGTCATCTCTATAGCTGACACTTCATAATGCATTTCTGCACGCTTCCACATGTCACTGGTATCCTATCCTCTACTTTGCTAATAATATATATTGCTACTCCACCCCATCTGTGTTACAATATGCTGTGAGAAGCAGGAGTTTCATAGCCATAAATGCTGTAGTTAATTTTTTTTGTCTCTCACTCTCAGTCCATGCTCAGTCATGATTTATATACTTGTCAGAAATAAAAGGTATTAAAAAACATATTTGAATACTTAAATAGAAAATCAAATCACTCTTCTACCAACTTTGATAACACTCATAGCTAATCAAAATATGCGGTCTGTTTATTGGCACAAGGAATGCTAGCCACTCAGCCCTCATCTCCTATAGTTATTATTATTTGGTTCATGGCCACACCATATTTTGGTTCAGTGAAATGTTCAGGATGTCCTTAAATCACAAGAATCTGTTTCTAAATCTGAAGTATCAAAATAATTAATTATTTTGACAACTGTGTATGCAATTTTGACTATAGATAAGGTACATAGTGACTAACCACAGGTCTTTGAAGCCATCTGCGTCATGCCAACAGGATGAGCTATTCGTATTTGTTTGTTCTTTTAACGCTTTGAGGTCCAACCAATTAGAAAGCTTTTGGGATTAGAAAACCACCCATTTATGCCATTATTTAAAATGTTACTGGTGCCTTTGTGTTTGCCTATCTTAAAGGATAAAAAAATGCTATAAATATCACACTTGAAGATTTATTTTTCATATTGATTTCAGTTCTTTGATACAATAGATGTATTACAATAAAGATGGCAAAAATTATAGTTATCCTTACAAAAAAAGAAAAATTTTGAACCTAACTGGTTTTTTTTTATGGAAATGTCTGAAGTATTCTGTCATGCAAAGAGGTGTGTATTAATCAGTATAATACTACATTGTTTCTTTCCCGCTTGCTTTACAAGTAAATTGTGTCCTCTCCTCCAAACAAGTTTTGTAATCCAGTCATATGTTGAATGGGGGGATTCATCATACGTGTTATCTGTAAAAAAAGAAGAGCTTTAGACAGGTAAAACAAAATGAAACTGTAAATAAAATAGCAATGTCTGTAGCAACAATATCAGTGATGAAGAATCTCCCTTTAATACAGAATCATGAAATTCTCCCCCCTGAGGTTCCAAATAATCTGGATAAACAGGAGTTTTTATTTTGAAAGATTACAACATAAAACAAAACCCAATGAGTACACACACAAAACTCACAACTACACAAGCACACACTGGCTCAGTCAGTCACAACAACTTCTATGTTTTCTACTGTTTGTTCTGAATGTATTCCAGAAATTGACAATAGAAGACATCACCTGAGAATGGGTGGGTACCAAGAAGGCTGTATGTTGTTCTCATACAAAATATGTGTGATATGAATCTCCCTATCTCAGTGAGTGAGTAACTTAATATAAAATTGACAGTCCAGCATTCAGTTCATGTGCAGTAATGGAACTTCTCCTGACTTTTATTCCTCCAACAAGTCTTTCAATTCTTTGTGTAGGCAACATGAATTGACAGCAGATTGGTCAGAATCCATTTTAAACTTCATGTGTACATAATACTAGCTGGTCGACTTAGTTAAAGTGTAAGATAAAGTAGAGTCTGCAGTTTGATGCAGAATTTTGTTTATTTCTGAAAACTGGAAGATTAACATCACTAATACACTCCTGGAAATTGAAATAAGAACACCGTGAATTCATTGTCCCAGGAAGGGGAAACTTTATTGACACATTCCTGGGGTCAGATACATCACATGATCACACTGACAGAACCACAGGCATATAGACACAGGCAACAGAGCATGCACAATGTCGGCACTAGTATAGTGTATATCCACCTTTCGCAGCAATGCAGGCTGCTATTCTCCCATGGAGACCATCGTAGAGATGCTGGATGTAGTCCTGTGGAATGGCTTGCCATGCCATTTCCACCTGGCGCCTCAGTTGGACCAGAGTTCGTGCTGGACGTGCAGACCGCGTGAGACGACGCTTCATCCAGTCCCAAACATGCTCAATGGGGGACAGATCCGGAGATCTTGCTGGCCAGGGTAGTTGACTTACACCTTCTAGAGCACGTTGGGTGGCACGGGATACATGCGGACGTGCATTGTCCTGTTGGAACAGCAAGTTCCCTTGCCGGTCTAGGAATGGTAGAACGATGGGTTCGATGACGGTTTGGATGTACCGTGCACTATTCAGTGTCCCCTCGACGATCACCAGAGGTGTACGGCCAGTGTAGGAGATTGCTCCCCACACCATGATGCCGGGTGTTGGCCCAGTGTGCCTCAGTCGTATGCAGTCCTGATTGTGGCGCTCACCTGCACGGCGCCAAACACGCATACGACCATCATTGACACCAAGGCAGAAGCGACTCTCATCGCTGAAGACGACACGTCTCCATTCGTCCCTCCATTCACGATTGTCGCTACACCACTGGAGGCGGGCTGCACGATGTTGGTGCATGAGCAGAAGATGGCCTAACGGTGTGCGGGACCGTAGCCCAGCTTCATGGAGACGGTTGCGAATGATCCTCGCCGATACCCCAGGAGCAACAGTGTCCCTAATTTGCTGGGAAGTGGCGGTGCGGTCCCCTACGGCACTGCGTAGTATCCTACGGTCTTGGCGTGCATCCGTGCGTCCCTGCGGTCCAGTCCCAGGTCGACGGGCACGTGCACCTTCCGCCGACCACTGGCGACAACATCGATGTACTGTGGAGACCTCACACCCCACGTGTTGAGCAATTCGGCGGTAGGTCCACCCGGCCTCCTGCATGCCCACTATACGCCCTCGCTCAAAGTCCGTCAACTGCACATTCAGTTCACGTCCACGCTGTCGCGGCATGCTACCAGTGTTAAAGACTGCGATGGAGCTCCGTATGCCACGGCAAACTGGCTGACACTGACGGCGGCGGTGCACAAATGCTGCGCAGCTAGCGCCATTCGACGGCCAATACCGCGGTTCCTGGTGTGTCCGCTGTGCCGTGCGTGTGATCATTGCTTGTACAGCCCTCTCGCAGTGTCCGGAGCAAGTATGGTGGGTCTGACACACCGGTGTCAATGTGTTCTTTTTTCCATTTCCAGGAGTGTATAAAGGCAAGAGGAAATAAATTGGTTTAACACTATTGCATTTGTAATTTTTGCATCAATGATGTTAAGTGGTTTTTCACATATTATATTCAGAAAAAATTAAATGTTTAAACCAGTATGCAGATGAGATAAATTTGCTAAAGTAATGATTGATATAAACGCAGTTTTTTTACCTTTCATCCATCTTGGTTCAACAATATAATGAAACACACCAACTAGTAGAAATTTCTGTGTGTAATATGTGCAGGATAGGGTCTCCCGTCATTCCTGATGACACTACCATTATGTCAGGGTTTTATATCTGTGGCACGCTATGTACAAATTTTTGTCTATCATCTTACTGCAGTTCATTATTCAAGCTATTGCCTTATCTCACACTACATCAGTTTTTCTATATAGCCTCTAGCGTACCTCCATTTTCTCAACTATATTGGTCTCTACTACATTTGTTGAGTACTAGCAAAATAGTGTAATATTTATCATCTAATGCACAGTACTTTTGATGTCTCAAGTTTGAAATATAATATTATTTAGTGAATAATAATAATAATAATAATAAGTAACACTGCACATGATTATTTTGTTACTTTTATGGCTTTTAGGCATGTCTTGTAACTGTAAATTTCATTTAACAGGGTGAACCAGATGAAACACAAGTGTTGCGTTTACTCACATATGATAGCCCATTCCACAGAGAATATGTGTTCAAAAATGCTAATGATGTGTATAATGTAGATCATATTAAAGTACTTCCGGATATTTTTAGGTGAGTAATATTGTGTATTGTATGCAAGGCTTCTATTACATACTGAAGGGATATCATCATCCTTGTATAACCTTTTTTCTGATATTTAACATTTAGTTCACCTGGAAAATATTCATATTAATGACTCTATGAACATTTAAAACCTTTTTTATTAGTCTTTAAACTTGTAGTTTTACAGATGTTGAATCAGAAGCATTTAATTAGGATATAACTTAGAAACTTCTTTATTAACCAGTGTTTATGAGTCTCCATTTACTTGTCTGAAGAGGAGCACCGAACATCAAAAGCATAATCTGTACTGTCATAACGTCTTAATAATATCACAAATTAATACTTCATATTTTTCCAGGCTACTATAAGTGCACCATGTTCTAGACTATCAACAATGGTAAGTTATGTCACTAACTGATTGATACTTGTGAAAATTTGTGATACTGAATGATGACTTAGGATATACATATTACAGAAATTCCCAAATTGCACAAAAATTCAAAAATATAATGAATCTGCATACTTTAGTTCCTTATGAACTTTCCAAACCATTACTGCAGCATCATTTATTTATTATTTATTTTATTTCTTACACCATGGATCCAACTGTGATAATTTCACATGGCTGTAGTGTGTGTCAGTTTTTACATTGCCAGTGACAAGTACTTATACACTATGTTCACACGTAAAGATTAGAAAGTTACGTAACTACTATAATGATACATAACACAATATGATGAAATGAGAAACCTTTGGCCTACAGATTACAAAGTATAAAACATAGTAAATTAAATATGAAAAGGTCATATAACCCAGAGAGTTAAATATAAGCAATTAACACTAAAAGAGTTACATATGTGGCAAGAATGTACAGTTTAATGTTCAATTTATATGCTAATACATCTTATTTTGTGTTAAGGCAGTTCCTCACTGTGTTTCATAAACTCTTCCAAACTGTAAAAAGGCATGGCTAAAAGAAATTGCCTGAGAAGCTCTTTGAATGTAGATTTGATGCCTATTTCACAGTAAAGGCCCAGGAACTCCACAATTTATGTCTGTCCATTCTGATGAAATCATTCCACCACACAAATTGTGTGACTTATCTAAGGCTACTTTCTGTTTCCTATCTGTCAGGTATGGTTGAAGCCAGTTGTTTGCCACACCACTTATTCCTAGATGGTCTGCCTTCAGTAATAGTATTTGGTAATTCACAGTGTCAAAGCCTTGAGATAAATAACAAAATAACCCTGTTGTCACCATTTTCTCATTTAGAGATTCCAAAACCTTATCTATAAAGCCATATATAGCTTGTGCAGCTGACAGACCTTTCCAGAAACCAAACTGATGTTTGTTAAGGGTATTGAATTTGTATAGGTGTTCTAAAATTCTAGCATACATAAATTTTTCTAGTACCTTTGAAAACACAGCCAGGAGAGATATTGGTCTGAAATTTGTATCATCAGTTTTCTCCTCTTTCTTAAAGAGTGCCTTCATGTTAGCATACATTAGTCTATCAGGAACAATTCCTTGTTGCAAAGAGGCATTGAAAATATGACACGGTATACAGCATACAGAAGTACATTACTGTTTTAACAATTTGTAGAAATATTGACTACTCCACAGGAGTTCTTGGTTTTCATGGAGACAATTTTTCTTTCTGTTTCTGATACTGTAATAGGTCTAATATGCATTTGAATGATTATCTTAGGGACAGCATTTTGTACAAAGTCTGTGATCTCAGGATTTTACACAAGATTCCCTTTGTGTTTAATTTTGAAGTTTTCTACAAGTCATTTTTTATTGTTCCCTGTCTCCTTGCTAACTATTTGCCAGACAGTCTTCATTTTATTATTGTAGTTATCAATTTCTTTTACATAATACAGTGCTTTTGATGTCTGAATAACCTTCTTCAGGATTTTACAATACATATTATCATGGATTATAAATTCTCTGTCCCTGGACCCTCTGGTTGCAATATAAAGTTTCCTCTTACATTTGCAAGAGACTCTAATACCCTTTGTGATCCATGGCTTCTTTATGGATCTTTTTATGAAAAGCTTCTTCAAAGCAGGATAGGAATTCGTTTATGAATATGTTAAACTTTGTATCAACATAATCTACCCTGTGCACTGAATTCCAGTCTTCATGCTGCAGCTCATGGTTAAAAATTTCCAGGGACTCTTTGTTCATAAGTCTGATTGCCTTGCAGGATGGGACTGTTTTCTTGAGAGGTCTATAGTCATGTAGAGGGAGGAGTTGTCCATCATGGTCTGGTATGCCATTTAAGATTGGGATGACAATGAAGTTCTGGTATAAACGTACATCTAAAAAGATATTGTCTATCAGAGATTGACAGTGAGGAGTGATCCTAGTAGGAAAGTCAACTACTGATGTAAGATTGTAGGAACTCTGCAAATTCTGGAGCTCTATTTTGTTGTTGCATTTGATTACAAAGTTGACATTAAAGTTCCCAAGTAAGATAATGTTATTATTTTTTAAAAAAGTTCTAACTGCACCATAAAGACTATGAAATTGGTTCCTGGTGCCCTGTAGACTGTAACCACTAATAATTTTCAACCATTTAATGTCACTTCTACTGCACATACTTCAAACTGTTGGTCAGTGCAATATTTCCTTACATCTACATATATAAAATTAAGTTACTTTTAATGAAAATAGCTACTCCACCATTTCCCATGCTATCTCCACAGTAGTAGGTGGCAAGGCTGTAACTGTCTACAGGGTGGTCCAGTCATAGTGACCAGGCCAAATATGTCACGAAATAAGCATCAAACGAAAAAACTACAAAGAACGAACTCTATCTAGGTTGTAGGGGGAAACCAGATGGCACTATGGTTGTCCCACTAGATGGCGCTGCCATAGGTCAAACGGATATCAACTGCATTTTTAAAAATAGGAACCCACATTTTGTATTACCTTTTCGTGTAGTACGTAAAGAGATATGAATGTTTTAGTTGGACCACTTTTTTCGCTTTGTGAGAGATGGCACTGTAGTAGTCACAAACGTATAAGTACGTGGTATCATGTAACATTCTGCCAGTGTGGACGGTATTTGCTTCATGATACATTACCCGTGTTAAAATGGACCATTTACCAACTGCGGAAAAGGTCAATTTCAGGTTGATGTATGGCTATAGTGGTCAAAATGCCCAACGGGCATGTGCTATGTAAGCTACTCGGTATCCTGGACAACATCATCCAAGTGTCTGGACCGTTTGCCGGATAGTTACGTTATTTAAGGAAACAGGAAGTGTCCAGCCACATCTGAAATGTCAACCATGACCTGCAACAAATGATGATGCCCAAGTAGGTGTTTTAGCTGCTGTCGCGGCTAATCTGCACAACATAAGCAGACAAACTGCACAAGAATCGAGAATCTCAAAAACGTCAGTGTCGAGAATGCTACATCAACATTGATTGCCCCCGTACCATATTTCTATGCACCAGGAATTGCCTGATGATGACTTTGAAAGTCGTGTACAGTTCTGACATTGGGCACAAGAGAACTTACAGCATGATGACAGATTTTTTGCACGCGTTCTATTTAGCGACGAAGCGTCATTCACCAACAGCGGTAACGTAAACTGGCATAATATACACTATTGGTCAACAGGAAATCCACAATGGCTGCGACAAGTGGAACATCAGCAATCTTGGGGTGTTAATGTATGGGGTGGCATTATGGGAGGAAGGGTAATTGGACCCCATTTTATCAATGACAATGTAAATGGTGCAGTGGATGCTGATTTCCTACCAATGTTACTACAAGATGTTTCACTGCATGATAGTGGTAATGAACTTCCAGCATGATGGATGTCCAGCACAGAGCTTGCGTGTGGTTGAAGCAGTAGTGAATAGCATATTTCATGACAGGCAGATTGGTCGTCGAAGCACCATACCATGGCCCACATGTTCAACGGATATGACGTCCCCGGATTTCTTTCTGTGGGGAAAGTTGAAGAATATTTGCTATCGTGATCCACCGACAATGCCTGACAACATGCGTCAGTGCATTGTCAATGCACGTGTGAATATTACGGAAGGCAACCTACTCGCTGTTGAGAGGAATGTCTTTACATGTATTGCCAAATGCATTGAGGTTGTTGGACATCTTTTTGAGCATTTATTGCATTAATGTGTTATTTACAGGTAATCATGCTGTAACAGCAAGCATTCTCAGAAATGATAAGTTCACAAAGGTACTTGTATCACATTGGAACAACCAAAATAAAATGTTCAAACATACCTATGTTCTGTATTTTAATTTAAAAATCCTACCTGTTACCTACTGTTCATCTAAAATTGTAAGCCATGTGTTTGTGATTATTACAGCACCATCTATCACAAAGCGAAAAAAGTGGTACAACTAAAACATTCATATTCCCTTATGTACTACAAGAATATGTAATAAAAATGGGGGTTCCTATTTTAAAAAATGCAGTTGATATCCATTTGACCTGTGGCAATGTCATCTAGCGGGCCAGCCATAGCGCCATCTGGTTTCCTTCTTCAAGCTAGACAAGTTTCGTTTGTTGTAGTTTTTACGTTTGACGCTTATTTCGTGAGATATTTGGCCCAGTCACAATCAATGGACCACCCTGTATAAGTAACATTTCAATTCTTTCTCTAATCTGGTGTTCTGAGAAACGTAAGATCTGATGTTCATAAAGTTTTGTCATTTATGTTAACTTCTAATTGATCTAGTTTGCTTCTTATTCCCCTTACGTTTTGATGAAAAATGGGGAAGGTGTTTGGGTTATTACCTCTTTTGGTGGTTTCTTCTTTTTCAAGCCTGTGGTTAAAAATCCTTCAAATGAGGAGGACACACAACTTTACATTTGGTTAAAGAATCCTTCAAATGAGGAGGATGCACAACTTTACGTTTACCTGCTGTTGTCTGAGAAGATGTTGATTTTTCTCAGTACATGCTGCCTTCATTACTGAAGATGATGAAGGTGTTGACTGGCTTGTTGATTTACCTTGAGCTGATGCTGTCATTTCCTTTGAAGATGATGAAGCTATTGACTTGATTGTAGGTGGGGATAAGACTGCTGTTACTGTGGGTTCCAGGGGTCTTACTGCTGTTCCAGCTGACCTTTCTGCTTATGACGATATTTTTGATGAACTGCACATAGGCTGGTGCACAAGCAGTGCTTCTGTAGGTTCAAAGGGTGGAACTGCTGCCTTTTCTTCTTCGATTGCAATTTCTTCTGAAGTATATGTAACCATTGACTTAACTCTGTTTGATGATGAAACTGGGTCATCTGAGCATCTAGCTACTGGAACTTCTGATGCATTCATTTCCTTCATTTTTGTTATGAACCTTATCATAAAGAAATGCGAATTATTCTATTCTCCTTTGAGGGAAAGAATTCACTTTTTTACAGATATGCCCTACTTGATTAAAATTGATGTTAACTGTTGGACAGTCTAAGCCCTAAATGGACCATAACATTTGCTGCTCTTCAGTCAAAAATAACAGTTGCATTTTGGTGGCTTTACTCCTGGTAATGTATGTGGGTTGTTGCTGAAACTGGTAATATAATTAGTGAAATAAAACTTGGCATTATATTTAATAAAATGCAAGAAACACTGGCAACAAAGCTGTCCAAATGCTTGACAGAACTGAATTTTTGTAGTTCTGACAACAATAAAAAGATCCATGGTGACAGAAATCTGTTCTGACTACATCGTTGTATGCAATTCTCGTACACATGCTTTTGTCACCATACCTAACAAAAGTACTTTGTTTACACCAAACCATTAATTCAATCAGTTGTTCATTCATATTCCTGTAGAATTTAGATTCCTTTATTCAGGATAACCCTGTGGGATAAAAAATAAAACATGGTATATCTCAGCAATAACAAAAGTATTTATAAATTTTTATTTATTTCAAATTCCATGAATCCAAATAGTGATGAACCACAAGGATGTGGAACGAAATCTACCCACTTCATCAAGGATCAGACAACATTTCTGTGTTATATAGTCTTTAGTAGATATATGAACTAAATATAAGATACTAATATTACCATGGCTATCTATTGCCAAAAGAATAGTTTATTTTGTCTAACGACACTGCTGCAAAAGCAAATTGCACTGTACAACAGGGAGTTAAATCACACAATAAAACTTGCAATGTTTCACTTCAAGTTACAGTCATGAGTGATACTTCCAAATACAAAACACACTAATCTAAAATTCTTGATTAATTTTTACATTTTGCTCCCAACATCAGTAATGGAAGGGAAAATGGCATCCCCTCTCCATATCATTGATAAGCTAAAATACACACAGTTCATTCAATGGAAACTCAGGCGGAACACTAGGACTGATATGAGATGTGTTGGATGGCCACACTGCTACTTTTCATCAATCCATTCTGACACTATTTGGAAGCACTCTGGTAGTGCGTTGTCTTCTGAAATGTATAGGTCACATTCTGAGACATGCAGACAAACAATGTGTGCACATAACAGCATAGTGTAATAGTATAATATTCACCAGCAGGTGATGATGGCAGATATATGACAGGTACCATTTAGTCTCAAACATCTCCCACATGAAAGTACCGCACATCTGCCTGAGTGGTTCACCAATTGCCAAAAAGGCACATCACCTAATGTGGTCGTCAATGTATTCACATGGTGCCACCATCATTGAAATTGCAAGTGATTTTCTGCACAGTGATTTGATAATCTATAATTACATTTATGTTCTGATGGTGGTGGTGGTGGTGGTGGCGGTTAGAGTTTAACGTCCCGTCGACAACAAGGTCATTAGAGACGAACCACAAGCTCGGGTTAGGGAAGGATTGGGAAGGAAATCAGCCGTGCCCTTTTAAAAGAACCATCCCGGCATTTGCCTGAAACGATTTAGGGAAATCACGGAAAACTTAAACCAGGATGGCAGGAGATGGGATTGAACCGTCGTCCTCCCGAATGCAAGTCCAGTGTGCTAACCACTGCGCCACGTCGCTCGGTTGTTCTGATGGAAAGCTCTGTATCCAAAATGTTGATCATGGCACTTTACGTTGTCAGTGACTGTATTCTTCTCTAAATTGAGGAACTCAGCAAACATCCTTAGCACAAACTCATATTAAAAGGCTAGAACCTGTGTGACCATAGAAATCGAATATCCCACTTATCAGCAACCTTCAGTTTATGTAAGATGACATGTCTGAAAGAACAGACTCCACCTGGAATCCACAGCTCTGATACATCAAACAGGGTGAGTCACTAACTATTGTCACCTAGAATAACTCCGAAAGTATGATAGTAGCTGAAATGTTTGTGGGACAAATGTTGCATGTTTTTTTTGAATGGGATGCTATAGTTTGGTATATATTTTCTGATAGCAGCTATTGAGATGAATCCAATGATGTGTAACAAACAGTAAGGTCTTTGAAGACCAGTGAAGGTCAAAAAGGTGGCATCAACTCCCATTTACAGAAGGTGTTTGAAGTGATGACCATTAGTATCAATGCAGTGTTCCAATCTTCTTATCATGGATTGAGTGGTATTCCTTATCACACTGACACCTATCAAAGCACATACTCTGACAATTCTCCCTCGTATATCGGGCAAATAGTAAATATTCGCCAAATATGGCATATCCATCTAACGTGCCATTGACATGTAAACACCAATCGATGGTTTTGCAATACAACACTAATAGGAATAGTAAGACTAGTATCATTGAATCAAGCAAATGTGAATGATGTATTCCTTCCAAGAACAATTCGATAGGCTTCTCATTTGTGTTCTCCATTGCCATAAATATCATGCTTACCATATCAGTCTCCACCAAGAATTAACGGATTGTATGTGTCACATTGAATTCTGCCGATGGGCTCAACTTCAGATTCAGAGAGATTGCACAGTTATTAATTTGATTTTATTTACTGCCAAGGCTACAATTATGAAGCATGAAAATGTTAATCTGCATAGTGCATTATTGGGCCACTGAAAATCCATGTCGGCTGTGGCAAATTGCACACCACAAAACTGTGGTCATTGAAAGTATGGTGTTGGATTCTGGAGGACAGAATTATAAAGCCCCATTTCATCGAAGGAAATCTTAATGGTAGTAAGTACACCACATTCCTGCAAGAAACATTAGGTCTGTTATTGGAAGAAATACCTTTACAAACAAGGAACAGTATGTTGTATCAATATGGTGTGTGTCCAGCACATTTTTCGCTGATGGCTAGGAATAAGTTGCAGAGACTATTCCCAAATCGTTGGATTGGATGCGGAGGAGATGTGTCATGGCAGGCTCATTCACCAGACTTGATGCCTCTGGATTTTTTCTTATGAACATTTGTAAAAGACATTGTTTATAAAGACATTCCAACTACAGAGAGAAAATTGTCAGAGCATGTGCTTCGATAAGTGCCAATGTGATAAGGAACACCACTCAATCCATGATAAGAAGATTGTAGCACTGCGTTGATTCCAATGGTCATCACTTCAAACACCTTCTCTAATGAATGTTCATGCCACTTTTGTGACCTTCATTGACCTTCAAATACCTTGCTGTTACACATCATTGGATTCATCTCAATAGCCCCTATCAGAAAATAAGTACCAAACTATAGCATCCCATTTAAAGAAACAACACTGACATTCATATTCTGACATGACCCCAACTACCAACAAAAAACCAACATCATATTAAGGCCCCCTTTGTCCCCTGCAACTTCTGTACCACAAACTTTACAGCTCCTCATACTTTCAGAGATATTCTTGGTGACAATAGTTAGTGACTCACCCTGTACATAAATTGAAGGTGGAGGTGGTGAGAAAGGAAATAGATTACTCATGTTAACTGCAATGAGATATTACTTACTTGGAATGCCTCGCAGCCAATCCACATTCCCATCAAGTGCCACCTAACCTCAGTGTCCTAAAGAACAGACACCATGCATTCATATAATTAATTCTCCTAGATGGGCAACAGATCCAGCTCCTTCAATGCAGATGCATAGGTACATCCAGCCTCCTGAGGGAATCTCAAAGTAGCAAACATGGAGGAAATGAACAGAGACTGTGGATAGTTGGCACTCATGGGAATGTGGATCGGCCGTGAAGTGTGCTGAGATAGCCCACACAGTTGCAATAACACTGTTACCAGATGATGCAATGGCTAACACATCTGCCTAGTAATGAGCAGATCCTGGGTTCGAATCCAGATCCACTACACATTTTCACTCTTCATGGCTGATTCTGCCTAATGTCCTGATGCAGCAGACATCAGTAACCACTTCCCTTCCCTTTCCTTTCTCCTCAAATCTACCTTCAATTTACCTAAACGATTTCTATGGTCATGCAGGTTCTATCCTTTTCACATGAGTATGTCCCAATGGTGTTTGCTGGGTTCCTCAATTTAGAGAAGAATACGGTCACTGAAAATATAAAGAGCCGTGCCCAGTATTTTGATTACAGAGCTTTCCATCAGCAAATGATGAATGTAAGGATTGATTATCAGATCACTGTGCAGCAAATCACTTGCAGTGTCATTGATGGAGTAGTCAAACAAAAGAAAATCAATTCCTGACATTCATATAACTGACAAAAAAAACCTTCAGGTTGTCTGCACACAAACACGCTCATGACAAGCCATGCCATGGTTTCACTTGACTCACATGTTAACAGCTTGTTTCATGTCCCAATTGTAATACAGCAGCTTTCTCCTATTTCTAATAAATATACAGAAGACCACAATGGTTGCTAGGCTGTAAAGCTACATTCCCAGAAATGTATCTTTACTTTGCATTCTGCTTTCAAATGGTACACAGTTCTGTTCTTAGGTAATTAATCTTCTGCTGCTATTTTAGCTTATAATGTATATACAGAATAAGAAATTTCATCCTCAGTGTTTCACTTACATTGTGACAAATTATTCCTCAGTGACAATGGCATACAGTAGAATACCATTTCATACTGAAATTGTATGTTGCCTCATTGTGGCACACTCTTATAATGTTATATTCTTCTGTTTCTTATTAAAGTGAAACTATATATAAAAATGAAGGTGATGGCTACTTGATTAATAGCATAACTTTTCAGTTTATTAATCAGAATCCATCCCTGTTTCACAGCCAAGATTACAGGAAATGATATCTGAATAATTATCCTTCTTTAGCACTACCATTGATTTTGTCTAACCAGGGGACCTCATTGTGATCAAAGTTTTGTAACTTTTTATATTCATTATAAGGGAAGTTCAGAACTCTAATATATCCCTCCAAAAGCAATTTGATGCAGCTCTCAAAAATTCTCAAGAAAAATGACTTTGAAGTTTTCCAACCAGGTGTAATATGTTACAGTAAGGTAAACATTTTTAATGAGCAATGTGTCTCCGTGGTTGAGTGCTTGCAAAATGAGTAACAGTGTGGGTTTGATTCAAGGTGGAATCAAGTTTTTAAAAACAGGTACATGTTCTATGAGCATTTAAGAATAGAATACATAAAGTGCATAAGACTGGTAACCATTAGGTTGTCTGATTTCAATCATTATTTTTTCCATTTTTCTTTCAGTTTCAATACCTAAGTAATGTAAATGTAAAATCTATCAGATATATGCATATTAACACACCAAAACATCATTTGTATCAAAAATACACATCTCCTTATTTCTATTTATATAGTTCACATGAAAATCCAGTTTTCGTTGCACACAAAAATTCTTAATTACCAATTTTTGTAAAAGAATATTAATCAATATTTAATAATTTAAAAAAATTTAAAATGCTTATTTTTGTCTTTTTGTGTTTTATGCTTCAGACAAATTATCATACAATGACTCCTTTGTTTAAGAGTTTGATTCTGAAAGGATTTGAACAGAGGCCACCTGCATCTCACATGAACACTCTACTACATAACCACACTGTTTGTCAAAAGAACGGCAGCTTTGTGTAGCATATCTTGATTAAAAATGTTAGGAAAACTGTAAAGTCATTTCCTCAAGTATTTTTTAGTATTGCATCAAACTGTTTTGGAAGAAGTATATTTATCTTTTGAACTTTACATACTGTAAATACAAAAAACTTACTGAAATCTGATCGCTGTGTGGGCTCCATCTAAGTCATTTCTTGTGATATTGTTTTTCCCAGAAGTGTTACTTGTGACAGGTGGACAGGCAAGTCTTTTTGGCATTTGGAAAGTTGAATGTACAAGAATGGCTTGGTTAGCAGATTTTCCAAATTTAATGACTTTTCAGGATTATATAACTTTTCACGTTAGATATTTTGTCAAATTATGTTTCATTTTGTGCTCTGTAATGGTTTTTATGGTTTTTTGGTTCCTTATGTAAGATTTGGTTATGATCTAAATAACTCAAGTGTTGTCCTATCTTTAGATATTTGCATGTCAAAACATGGGTGTCATTACATTTCATCAGAAAACTTTCTTTTGTTTATTAACTTTCAAGAATATAGGCTAAAATTAAATGAGTATAAATGACAGAGATAATATCCTGATGTTTATTTCTTCATATAAGGATATAATATGCCAATGATTGAGCATGCTAATTTCTAGTGAAGACCTCATACACAGGCAAAAGTTTGTTAATATTCGATACACAACCTTATCCTGTATTTAAGTATCTGATATATGGTAAAAAAATTTACAATATTTGTGTAAATGTTAAGCCCTATACATCTTTGTAGATGTTTATGTGGCCCTTTTATTGTTCTCATACTTTATGTAAGACAACTACAGAACTCACAGGTAGCCTGGGACAGATTTAGGGTGTGGTTGTGGTGGGGAGGGAGGCGTGATGGTTTTTATACTGACTCCCATCCCCTAAATATAAGATATTCTTATAATTACTTGTTACTCACCACAGACACCTAGGATTTTAATAACAATAAGAGTAAAATGTTTACTAGTAAGCTTACATTACTACTCAGCACATTAAGGTAATATAACCTCCTAGGAATTACAGTTCAGAAAATACATAGTTTGTAATGCATTCATCTGAAAATTTTAGATATACAGTTCATTAAAAAGCTATAACAGCAAGATATCCTCACAAGTTTAACACTGTCATAATTAACACAAAACAAAAGTCAGGGTGCTTATTTAACAGTAATCTCTGTTCCCTTCCTACAAGGTCATCCACGTGAGCCTTTTATGTAATTTTCTAGATTCCTTGCCATTTTAGAGACTTCAAGTATTGATGCTGCTTTATTTTTAAATAGTTACCTGAGAAATTTGGAAATGGATGTAGGTAAGAATATAAATTCTTTTAGTAAAAGGGGGGGGGGGAGGTGAATGTCATGACCCCACCTTTTGTATGCACCATTAGGTAGCACCATATTATATTGTAGGAAATACTCTATAGACAGTCACAAGTTCAGTTTTAAATGATTTTATTGTACCATTATTAGTTTCAGGTGAAAAGCCTTTGTCAGATGGTAGCATTGACTTCGTTGCAAGTTTTACATTTTTGTCCTAAAATATAACAAAGGTTTTATGATTAAATTGTTTTTCACACATATGTGTTCTATACATTGTACTTACTTCCTGGAACATGCTTCTTTACATATTGTAAGACAGAGGTTGGATTTTCCTTTAAAAAAATAAATAATAAAAATCCAACCTCTTTTATAACATATAAAGGAAGGCTTTCCAGGAGGCAAGTACAGTGTACAGAACAAGCATATACACATGAAAAACTATGTAATCATAAAAGTTTTATCCTATTTTAGGATGCAAAGGTAAAACCTTTTGTAAACTATGCATCACAAAAACTTTGTTATATTTTAGTACACAAATGTAAAACTTGCAGAGAAATCAACACTACCATCTGACAATGGGCTCAGGTCAGAAACTACTTATGGTACAAAAAAATCACTTCAAAAATCCTTGTGTTGGTTGCAGTGTTTCCTACTGTGTAATTTACAAAAACAGCTGTGCTGTTCAATAAAATGTGTAAAAATAGCACTGTATTATTAATGTTAAGTAAAGTTACTGTAATTCTATGGGAGGGAGGGGAGGGGGGATGATTCTTTATGTTATTTTGTGGTATGGCTATATAACAGTTTACCATTTTTAATGTAAATTTATTCTTGCTTCATATAAGCTTTGATATATTCCATTGCAATGACTTCATATTTTTAGGACATACATTTTTCTTTTACTAGATGTTTCTTCATGTAATTCAAACATTAAAAATAGAAAAATCTCCTGCACATTTCTGTGAGAAGAAGATCGACAGTTTCAGAAGGACTCTGTGCAGGGGTGAATGATTTTTCACAAGAATGAAAGTATCCAAAATACATTAGTTTCCCCATTCTTGAATCACAACTCCTACAGATTTTTCTGAACTAAGATGACTCATTATTTTTAGGATGTGGGTTTTCCAAACAACGTTGTGATGATGATGTTCGGTTTGTGGGGCACTAAACTGTGTGGTCATCAGTGCCCATACAAAGACCCAATTTTTACACAGTCAAATTGTTTGTGCACCATCCAATCCAGATGCGACAAACAAGCTGGGATATTTTTACTTCCCCCCTTGTTTTGCCATGTGTCTCCTTAAAAATCATTTTTTCATGTCTGACTAATTACCATTAACATACGTGAGTATAATCTGCATTTTCGTAATAAAAGAAAATGGTTGGCCCTCAGTTTTAAAGAATATAACACCAGATATAATTTTGTGCTTAGTTTTATATATGTAATTACTTTTCAACAATGCATCAACTTAACTGTGAAAGTAGTGTAACACAATTAGGCCATGTGTTAAAACAATCACAGTGTCTATTCAACATGTACCGTTTTATTCTGCAAGAACTGTGAACTGTGTGGTTAGATAGACAATCAACAGTGAACTGTGGTAGCAGTATGTTGATAACAAAGCTGTGGAGGTTAAGCTTTTAAATGAACAGAAGGACTTAATGGGAACTGGTTCTGTAGATGATAGTGCCTATAAATCATACATGAATGTAACTTTGGATGATAGGGATGGAAGTTCTGCTGTAAATGGAATGATAAGTGTCATATACATAGTATGGTGATGTGAGCAACATGGTCGAAAACAGTACTGAAGTGGATGAGATCATTATGATTAAGTAGGACGAATCTATCAGCAAAAGTCAGCAAGGGCAAAGTTTATGGCAGACAGAAAAGTGGTAGTAATGTTAAGGCAAATTATGAGTAGTTTGAGTAATATGAGTTCGAAAAAAGACATTAGTAGTATGAAAAAAGAGATTAGTAGGGTGGAAAATAGTATGAAAGGAAACATTAGTAGTATGAAAGTAGACATTAGTTGTATTAAAACTGACATGGCTAGCTTAGAAGATGAACTGAAGAAAGAAATTAAAAAGGAAATTAAGGTAGGTAGCTGTAGCCTTTCAGAATTAAATAAGAAGGTTGAGGCAGTATGGAAAGATTTTGATGAAAAGAAAAAGAAAATAGTACAGGATAGAAGTGAAACTGTGAAAGACTACTTGCTTCACCACTGCTTCTATTCTCTTTCTGAGTTTTTAGAGCACCATAAAAGTATAGTGTAACTGCTCAAATATTCTAAACCAATCTATCATTTTATTTCAATTATATTACTTTTGTCATCAGTATTCGACATGTACTGAATAATTTTTAATTATTTATCTTTTCAAAATAACAATGTGTATGATGTATATACTGTACCTGCCTGACTTGTCCTACATCGTGTGCACAAAATATGTACCTAAACACGATTTACAGGATGAATAAAGATATATAAATAAAAATATTAAAAGTGATTTAGAAATGGAGGTAGAAGCCTTGTGTACATTAGTGGTAGAGGAAAAACTGGTAAAAGTAAATAAAAATATAGACTCAACATTGGCTGAAATGAAGAAAAAGGTGTAAGAGGTAAAAAATCTACTGCATAGAGTATGCAGCATCCCAAGCAGTCCTTCATTTGTTAACTGTAAGAAATTTAATACTTTTGAATCATATGAAGAAGTGCATCCACTTGATTTCATTAGAGAATTTAATGATTTCCCCAAAACATGAAATGACAAAGAGAAAATGTCATTTGTGAGAGGATTTTTGAAAGTAAGTGCTTATGGACATGCAGCCCAGGTAGCTGATAGTTGCACTTCATGGCACAGCTTTGAGGAAGCGTTTTTAGATGAATATTGGTCCAAAGAGAAGCAGCAGAGATTTTTGAATGGATTTTGGGGAGGAGAGAAATTTGACTCTAGGGAGGGTACTGTGAAAGGTTTCTGTCTAACAAACTGAAATATTTGGACAAAGAGCTAGGTAGTGAATCAATAATTATGGATTTAGAAACTTAGTTGCCTCAGAAAGTTAGAGGATTGCCTGTACCTACCCCTAGAGGTAATATTAGTGATTTCTTGAATTGTGTTGATAAAGTGGAGAGGGTGAAGGCCTCAGTGGAAGATTGTAGGAGGAATTTTGATGACAATAATCAATCAGGGAGAGAATTTCAGGTAAATAGGATGAATAGGACTAATTCTAATAGAAATTCAAGAAATGGTTGGGTGGAGGATAGCTGGAATGGGCATGGAAATGGTAGGAGAAATTCAAGTAGCAGAAGTGGAGGAGATGATTTTAATTCTGGATGAAACCATTTAAAGTAAGCAATGCTCCAGTTTTGGCTTGCACTAGAGCAGGTAGTGATGAAGAACCACTTGTATATAAATTTTCTGTAATCACAGGTAACAGTAATGTAAATGATAGTAGTAAGACAAGAGTAAATTCTAATTCTAGTGAGATGTTGAATGATGATGTGTTGGTAGCAAAGTTTATTCCATAAAAGGAGAGGAGGAATTACAGACACTGCAGGAAGGACAAAGCAAGGTCAGTAAGTGTGCCGAATCTGCTTGTAGTCCCAGCAATCGAGCCTCCGTGTGCTTACCTCCTGCTACCCCTCACAACTGTGCTAACAAGTCTACCATAACGAGTACTGATAGTTCCACAGGACCACACACTCCTAACACAGCAGCATTTGACACTCGGCTGGACACAAGTGCGCATGCGTGACGAGTGTCACGTGTTCCTGTACTGATAGATCCTACCCCTCCCCTCACCGATAGCAACTAAAACTATGTAACTTCGGCTCCTGCGAACTGCCATAGGACCGCCACTGACAACACAAACAGTGCACTCGTGCCTAGGGCTTCGCTCGTGACTGTGCTACCACAGGCTGCATCCTCAGACAATGGACTCACTAACGCTTGACGAGCTCTACCGAGCTCACCTGAGCATGGTGCCACTGTTTCGGACTGGTTGCCATCTTGTCATGTTGACTCCTGGGATACTTCACCACCTCAGCTCCTGTCAGATCCACCGAATGGCTCCGAATACCACGACCTTGCCTTGCCTGTCCTGCCTGCCTCACATTATAAAAAAAACCCTCCCATGCCGCCGGCAACATTTCCGTCATCACCTACCGCATGGTTCACAAGCTTCACCTCATGCCAGGCCCTCCAATCTCCAATAAACCATGTCGACTTTGTCCTGAGCACCTCTCCGACCTTAAAAATCAGATTTCTGAACTTCTAAGCTCTGGCGCCATCGAACACTCTGCCAGCAGCTGGTCTATGCCCAATCATATGACACCCAAGAAAGACAGGTCCTGGAGCAAATGCGAAGACTACCGCCGACTAAACGCATGACAATTATGGACACCTACCCCATTTCCAACATTGCCGACTTTACTAGTTCCCTCGCAGGTGCAACCATTGATTGCAAACGGGCCTACCACTAGATCCCCATGGCTCATGGAGACATCGAGAAGACAGTAATCACCACTCCAATCGGATTATTTCAGTTTCAATTCATGCACTTTGGGCTAGAACAAATGCAACCCAGACCTGGCAATTCTTCATCAACGAAGTGGTATTTGGCCTAAAATTCTGCTTTGCATATCTTGATGACATTCTTGTGTTCAGCTCGAGGACAACATTTGACATGTGCAAACTGTTACGGACACACTCACGGCACCTAGCATCAAGACCAACCAGGACAAATTGCAGCGCTTTCTGGGGACAGTTAATTATTATCGCCGTCATCTACCATGACTTCTGGATCTTGGCCCATTCCGAGTACCCCTGCTATGACTGACTCTTTCTCTGCCCTCAAAAACCTTCTTGCTGAGGCCTGCACCATCGCGCATCCTAATCCCAATGCGCAGATTTCCATCACCACAGACGCGAGCGATACTGCCATCGGCCCTGTCCTTAGCCAGACAGTCGATGGCCAAACTTTGCCTCTGCAGTTCTTATTGCACAAGCTCACCAATGCACAACAGAAATATTACCCATTTGAGAGGGAGTTTCTCGCAGTTATCAACCATTTTAAGATCGACGTTGAGGGATGCCCTTTCTATGTTTCAACAGACCACTACCCCTGGCTGCGGTCATATCAAACCCGCCAGCTGACCCGCCTCCTCGCCGTTTCCCATACATGAACTTCATATCTCAGTTCACCACCGATGTCAGACACTTAAAGAGTGCTAACAATATAGTTGCTGATTTCCTTTCACGAGTCAACGCCATTCATTCACTGTTAGACCTCTCTGACCTGCCTAGCCGCCAACCAGCTGATGAGGAGACACAAAACCTGATTTCAGATTCTGCCTCTTCACTACACTTCCGCAGCACCTTCCCTGGCATTTCTGGTGAGATCTGGTGCAACAACAGTACGGGCATGTTATGCCCTCTCATCCCAACCATGCTCCGTCAAGCTGTCTTCAACGCACTGCATAATTTAGCCAACCCTGGTGTTTGTGCATCCGCCATCCACTTCTCTGTAAGCCTTACTTGTGTGAACATGTAAATAAATGAACTCCTGATTATAAAGTGTTGTTTGGTGTATCTCACCCGAGCATCCACCTCACCATCTTTATTTGCATCTGCCCCCTTAAAATCCATTTCTTTATGTCTGGCTAATTACCATTAACATACATAAGTATAACCTGTATTTTCATAAAAGAGAAAGGTTGGCCCTCAGTTTTAAAGAATATAACACCAGATATAATTTTGTGCTTAGTTTTATATATGTAATTGATTTTCTAATTTATTTTGAATATTCCTAATTAGTATCTTTTGTTGTAGGGTGAAATCAGTAATTGTTTCATAACTTAAATTTTATTGTTGGCTTACAAACATATATAAATTCAGTAATAATGATAAACATTTGGAAAAAGAATCACTAGGATTCTTACAGTATTTATTTGGTTCTATTCGAAAACATGTTAGCAAAGCCATTCCTTAATTAATTCCAAAGTAATTACCAGATCTGTCAAAAGTATCATTTGAACAACTATATCTGTTAGTTTCATGAGTTAAACAAATAATTTGGCTTAACCCTTGCAGTAGAAGAAGCTGTTAAAAAAAAAAAAGAATTTCTCCATGTTTTCAGTTGATTGAATGAGATATGTTTTAATTGTAATTTCTGTACATGAAACATCAAACAATGTATACTTTCATTGCCTATTATTGTGATGATATATGAAGGCCTGATTTTTGGTCTCGAGACAGTCAGTCCACGTCCACGGTCAAGTTTCAGATGAGGAACCCATATTGGTTAGATCAACAACAATGCATCAACTTAACTGTGAAATAAGTGTAACACAATTAGGCCATGTGCTAAAACAGTCACAGTGTCTATTCAATAAATACTGTTTCATTCTGCAAGAACTGTGAACTGTGTGGTTAGATAGATAATCAACAGTGAACTGTGGTAGCAGTATGTTGACATATGCCTGCAAACTATTAATGAAGCTTATTGAAAGTTAAACAATACTGCACTGACCATATAACTGTGTATTATTGGGGGGCAGGGGTTGTGAACAGTGAAAGTAAAGAACTGTGAAACACAAATATGCACCTGCTGACTACATCATTTAAAGTAGTCAGTGTTGAACTTCCACCCACCATTTTTCAGCCAGTATAGCAACCCAGTATGTCAACACTGAGAACAATCAATGAAGAAATAAAGCAGGAGAACATCACACAGCCACTGTCATGAATTATGATGATGATGATGATGCATTGATGAGGACAACAGAAACACCCAGTCCCAAGGAAGATAAAATCCCCTACCTGGCCAGGAATAAATAAGGTCTTGATGTACCTATAACTGTTAATTTGCATTAAACTTTAATGTACTGGAGTTTTTTTCTCTTACGTAATTGTAAACCAGAGATCATTAATATAATACTTTCATACATGCAGTATTGGCATCTGATTTATATATCTGTCAGTTTGATTCTCCCTTTTTACTCAGGGACAATAAAACAAATTTCACAGTCTGTAACAGCAGTTTGTGAGATTACTCCACAGATTTTATAATGACCACTTACAATTAGAATTCCTTTTTAATTCTAACACAGTCAGAGCATATTTAGTTAGGCAGTAAGAAACACTGAATGTATTTATCCCACAAATGGGAAAGTCTGAGATGCCACAGGTGCCCTATAGAATGAGCAACATGCTTCTAAAAACACACTCTATAGTAGAAAATAAAGTTGAAGTTACCATAACAATTTGTAAGTAAGCTTTAAAAGAAGTGATAGAAAACTCCAAATGCATCTACTGCAAGCCAACCATCATATATATGTGTCAAGGAAAAGATTCAAGCATTCATTTCTGCCCTGCTGGGCATAAGTCTCTTGTAGATTTCACTCAATGTCTGGAACCTAAAGTTTTAGTTATTATAGGAACTTGAAAATATATTTTTTGCCAGTAACTGTACCATGTTATATATGATGTAGTATGACTGATACTGTGTGCAACATATTTTATTCCAACCAATAGCCAGTGCTGTACACCATCATGGCAGATAGTACCATTGTGGGTTGAATATCAATAAGGTGATATAACAATAGTAGATTGTAGTAAACTTCAACTGCAGTTAAACATTTGTTTATTAGGGAATATAGGAGACATAGTTTCTTTACCACCACATCAGTTTATCAGTTTTACTTTGATGTTATATGAAGCAGATTAATGCACAGGTAATTCATAAATAAAAGTAAAGTAATCCATATATAGTGACCTGTGACTACTTACAGGCCTGTTGAAGGCCTTTAGTTTTAGTAGCCATTTCAATTGAATTATAATTTCCCATGCTTTCAACATTACTATGCTGTTTTTTAAGACAGCTTTCTTGTGAACAATATGATCAGAATTGTTTGTATCATCATCTTCCCCATAAGAAAAATGTTATAAACACAATAACACATAGGTCTAACATGACATCTGATAATGATCTTCTCCAGGCGGCACTGACATATTTCACACATTTGTTCAAGACAGGTGAACAGTTGAGTCACTTGCTCCATCAGAGTGGTTGTTCTATCACTAACATCAGCTGACCTTGTGTCTAGCATTTTTGTGCACTTTACCACTATCTTACATTTATACAGAAAACATTTGCATAAAACAGAGCAACATATTCCAAACAAGAAAAACACAATGTACAATGTTTGAAACTAGACTCAACTACTTCATTTGCCTGGTCATCACACAGCAACACTCAATACACTCGTGAGCTGCATTACCATACCATCTACAAGTAGAACAAATTACAGGTACAAATTTAGTGCATGATTCATCAAGACCTGCTTAATTACAAATAGTACATCTCACTCGTACCAAATGTTATTATTTTACAATTTCCTCTGAATTATAATAAATTAACAGATTCCATAGGTTTCAAAAAAGTTGCCTCGGTTCTGAGAGTTCAGGAACCTGTGTAGAAAATTGGAATAGAGATGAACATAAAATCATTTCCACCCTTTTTATTGCTCATGAAAACCACATATTGCATGTTGTACCATCATCCAGCGAGACCTTCAGAGGTGGTGGTCCAGGTTGCTGTACACACCGATACCTCTAATACCCAGTAGTGCATCCTCTTGCATCAATGCATGCCTGTATTTGTTGTGGCATACTATCCACAACTTCAGGAAGGCACTGTTGCTCCAGATTGTCCCACTCTTCAATGATGATTCAGCATGGATCCCTCAGAGTAGTTGGTGGGTCATGTCATCCATAAACAGTCCTTTTCAATATATCCCAGGCATGTTCAATGGGGTTCATGTCTGGAGAATGTGCTGGCCATTCTAGTCGAGCGGTGTCGTTATCCTGAAGGAAGTCATTCACAAGATGTGCATGATGGGGACATGAATTATTGTCCATGAAGATGAATGCCTCACCAATATGGTTGCACTAGAGGTCAGAGTAAGGCATTCATGTATCATACAGTCATTCTCAAAACAGCAGGGAACCCCCACCTTGCTGCACTCACTGGACAGTGTATCTAAGGCGTTCACCCTAATCAGGTTGCTTCCAAACACGTCTCCAGTGATTGTCTGGTTGAAAGCATATGTGGCACTCATCAGCATGCTGCATGGTGTTGTGGTTGCAAAGATGGACCTTGCCACAGATGTCGGAAGTGAAGTTGCGCATGATGCAGCCTATTGCACACAGTTTGAGTCATAACACAACATCCTGTCACTGAACTAAAAGCATTATTCAACATGGTGGCATTGCTTTCAGGGTTCCTCCGAGCCATAATCCATAGGTAGCGGTCATCCCCTGCAATAGTAACCCTTGGGTGGCCTGAGCAAGGCATGTCATTAAGCGTTCCTGTTTCTCTGTATCTCCTCCATGACTGAACAACATCGCTTTGATTCACTCTGAGATGTCTGGACGCTCCCCTTGTTGAGAGTCCTTCCTGGCACAAAGTAACAAACACAGTTTTGACTGTCTAGGCATGGTTGAACTACAGACAAAATTAGTCACATACCTCCTTCCTGATGGAATAAATGGAAGTGATAGGCTGTCGGACCTCCTGCATGTAATAGGCACTGCTCATGTATAGTTGTTTACATCTTTGGGTGGGTTTGGTGACATCTCTGAACAATCAAAGGGACTGTGTCTGTGATAAAATATCCACAGCCAAAGTCTATCTTCAGGAGTAAAATGCTTTTTGATGTGTGTAGAACGCCAATCGGTATGCCTAGACTCTGCCATATCACACCAAAGAAAGAAAAAATGTTCTTGGTGCATACTGCATTGTGGTTATTTCTTCAATGTGCTGATCACTGCCTTCAAATTCCAATGCCAAATTCTCTGTTGCCAGCATCAAAGCGCACACTTCTGCACAAAATTACATAGGAACTGAGTGGAGACACCTCTGCATGAAGTCAGGATAGCTGTTGGCAACCTGTGAAGTGTCTTCAACACTAACAAAACATTATTAGAGGTCGATCATTTATTCACTGTGTTTACAAGTTGGTGGTCTCCTGCACCAGCCTCATCTGTTGCTCATTCAGCATTGTGTTGGCTTCTACCACACATCCATCCAGGTAGTTAAGCATCTACAAACCCAGGAGATGGTGTAAGTGACCATGGTGCTGCAGCAGGTGGCGAGTGAGGAAATGCAGTTGTTGCCTTGTACAAAGTGACCTTACACTGGTTTCTGGAGTGTTCTCAGTAACACTCCAAATTCTACAACAAACCTTGATGATCCATCTGTGATACCCTGGTGTTGGTAGTCGTGTGGTCAGTTGACCATCTCCCTGCTGACCTGGTAGAGTTTAGCACCCATAGATGCCAGAGTGTTGAGCAGGAACATGGACCCCATGTTAGGTGCTGGCAGCACTCTGTGATGTGGTGTTGTTGAAAGACACTTTCTCCTTCAGTAGATAGTAGACTGTGAGCAGCGTACAGTTGATGAGGCAAAGACCATTGTCTTGAATACATCTTCAACTAGTTGATAAATTGTTCTGGAGCATGTAGGACATAGATTCATGGCAATACCGAAATGGTGGAATTGAGTGCTATTACCGTGTATGCCATCGATGCCAGTGATTAGCTAACGAGAACTGTATAAAACTGGAGCATTTAAAGGGTGCTATTATGAGGCTATGACACAAGGCTTAGTTCAGTATGATCGTATGTGTCCTCCTTATTATGCCATATTCTCTTAACAGGTTGCTAACTGCTGTATCTGGTCCTTGCTACATGTACATCTGTAAGAAATAGAGTTTCTTGTAGCACGTCTTAGGAGCTAATGAATATGCTCGTCTCAATTCCCTTGGTTTCCTGTCACAGTCTTCTTTTTGCTGAATGTGTATTCTTACTTGGTGGAGAGTGTCATAATGTGTCAAAGATCTGATCCACTTGTGACATACTGGCATGCTGCCTGCATCAGCCTCTGTCTCTGGCTTAACTCGATATTGCTTCAGGTAATGTAAACGAGTTTGAATAAAAATTTATCATTTCCTACATCTTACTCTTCTGTGCTGTAACAATGTGCACACCTGTGCTTAACACATGTGACATATAAAACAATTATGCCAGGTAATTTAGCAATGGTAATACATTGGCTACATAATATCTAACAAATATTGTTTTGAAAGGTAAGAATTATGTACCACGTAATAACTTTTTGGGATTTAGTTTTAAAAGATGCAGCCAAAAATGGATTATAACACAATAACTGTAAGTAAGATCAGGAGTGCACACTTAACAGGCATGTGGGCAAGATTTGGGACCTGGAACAAAACCAAAGATTGCTGCTGCAAAAGATTTTGAGAATGCTGACAAGGATTTATGGTACATCTACATCTACATATATATTTATACTCCGCAAGCCACCCAACAGTCTGTGGCGGAGGGCACTTTACATGCCACTGTCACTACCTCCCTTTCCTGTTCCAGTCACGTATGGT
The DNA here is from genome assembly GCF_023897955.1 of Schistocerca gregaria. Lineage (NCBI taxonomy): Eukaryota > Metazoa > Arthropoda > Insecta > Orthoptera > Acrididae > Schistocerca > Schistocerca gregaria. Next base: position 379,741,683 of record NC_064931.1, read on the forward strand.
TTGCAGGAAGAACAACTGCCGGAAAGCCTCCGTGCGGGCTCGAATCTCTCTAATTTTACATTCGTGACCTCCTCAGTAGGTATAAGTAGTGGGAAGCAATATATTCAATACCTCATCCAGAAACGCACCCTTTCGAAACTTAGACAGCAACGTACACCACGATGCAGAGCGGCTCTCTTGCAGAGTCAGATACTTGAGCTTGTTAAACATCTTCGTAACGCTATCACGCTTACCAAATAACCCTATGATGAAATGTGCCTCTCTTCTGTGTATCTTCTCTATCTCCTCCATCAACCCGACCTGGTACGGAACCCACACTGATGAGCAATACTCAACAATAGGTCAAACGAGTGTTTTGTAAGCCACCTCCTTTCTTGATGGACTACATTTTCTAAGGACTCTCCCAATGAATCTCAACCTGGTACCCGCCTTACCAACAATTAATTTTATATGATCATTCCACTTCAAATCATTCAGTGCACATCCTCCCAGATATTTTACAGAAGTAACTGCTACCATTGTTTGTTCCGCTATAATATAATCATACAATAAAGGATCCTTCTTTCTATGTATTCGCAATACATTACATTTGTCTATGTCAAGGGTCAGTTGCCACTCCCTGCACCAAGTGCCCATCTGCTGCATTTTGCTGCAATTTTCTAATGCTGCAATTCTCTGTATACTACAGCATCATCCGCGAAAAGCCGCATGGAACTTCCGACACTATCTACTACGTCATTTATATATATTGTGAAAAGCAATGGTCCCATAACACTCCCCTGTGGCATGCCAGAGGATACTTTAACTTCTGTAGACATCTCTCCATCGAGAACAACATGCTGTGTTCTGTTTGCTAAAAACTCTTGAATCCAGCCTCATAGATGGTCTGATATTCCGTAGGCTCTTACTTCGTTTATAAGGTGACGGTGCGGAACTGTATCGAATGTCTTCCGGAATTCAAGGAAAATGGCATCTACCTGGAAGCCTGCATCTAATATTTGCTGGGTCTCATTAACAAATAAAGCGAGTTGGGTGTCACACGATCGCTGTTTCCGGAATCCATGTTGATTCCTACGGAGTAGATTCTGGGTTTCCAGAAATGACATGATATATGAGCAAAAAACATGTTCTAAAATTCTACAACAGATCAACATCAGAGATATAGGTCTATAGTTTTGCGCATCTGCTCGATGACCCTTCTTCAAGACTGGGAACCTTACTTTCCACTAGAGACTTGCGGTACATGGCTGTTAGAAGGGGGACAAGTTCTTTTCCGTACTCTGTGTAGAATCGAATTGGTATCCCGTCAGGTCCAGTGGACTTTCCTCTGTTGAGTGATTTCAGTTGCTTTCCTATTCCTTCGACATTTATTTTGATGTCAGCCATTTTTTGTTTGTGTGAGGATGTAGAGAAGGAACTGCAGTGCGGTCTTCCTCTGTGAAACAGCTTTGGAAAAATGTGTTTAGTATATAGCTTTACATGTGTCATCCTCTGTTTCAATGCCATCATCATCCTGGAGTGTCTGGATATGCTGTTTCGGGCCACTTACTGATTTAGTGTAAGACCAGAACTTCCTAGGATTTTGTGTCAAGTTGGTACATAGAATTTTACTTTCGAATTCACAGAAGGCTTCACGCAAAGCCCTCCTTATGCTAACTTTGACATCGTTTAGCTTCTGTTTGTCTGAGAGGTTTTGGCTGCACTTAAACTTGCAGTGAAGCTCTCTTTGCTTTCTCAGTAGTTTCCTAACTTTATTGTTGAACCACGGTGGGTTTTTCCCGTCCCTCACAGTTTTACTTGGCACGTACCTGTCTAAAACGCATTTTACGATTGCCTTGAACTTTTTCCATAAACTCTCAACATTGTCAGTATCAGAACAGAAATTTTTGTTTTGATCTGTTAGGTACTCTGAAATCTGCTTTCTATTACTCTTGCTAAACAGGTAAACCTTCCTCCCTTTTTTTTTTATATTCCTATTTACTTCCATATTCAGGGATGCTGCAACAGCCTTATGATCACTGATTCCCTGTTCTGTGCATACAGACTCGAAAGGTTCAGGTCTGTTTGTTATCAGTAGGTCCAAGATGTTATTTCCATGAGTCGGTTCTTTGTTTAATTGCTCAAGGTAATTTTCAGATATTGCACTCAGTATAATGTCACTTGATGCTCTGTCCCTACCACCCGTCCTAAACGTCTGGGTGTCCCAGTCTATATCTGGTAAATTGAAATCTCCACCTAAGACTATAACATGCTGAGGAAATTTATGTGAAATGTATTCCAGATTTTCTCTCAGTTGTTCTTCCACTAAAGCTGATGAGTCGGGAGGTCGGTAAAAGGTGCCAATTATTAACCTAGCTCGGTTGTTGAGTGGTACTGTGCTCTTTTTGTATTTCCAAGGAGTTTAACTGATTGTAGAGAAAGTAATGTTTTGTTATACATTCATACATATTTCATTAACAACCATTGCACATGTTATACTTCCTTTCTATTTACATGAGGAACACTAAGATACTGCTGACTTTCACTATACCCTCCCTGCTTTTGCATTTGTCTATTCAAATGACTGACTATGTTCTCCCCTCCCCCATGCCCCCACCCTGTTCTCAAATTAAGAATGATGGAACACTGGGGGAAGTATTGTCTATGACAGATATTGGGTGTAATATTTCTTATTATGCTTTATAAATGTAAGCAAGGATCAAGCAGGCTACTACTGACAAAAAGTAAAACTAGTGTTTGTGATATTCCTGTTTTGGCAATTTGGAGACTTTTTAGCTTATTTATTTTTCAGTCGGTAAGCATTATCTAGCAATCAGTGTTATAGTTTTATATACATGAACATGTTTGTGATATTTGTTTGTGATATTCCTGTTTTGGCAATTTGGAGACTTTTTAGCTAATTTATTTTTCAGTCGGTAAGCATTATCTAGCAATCAGTATTATAGTTTTATATACATGAACATGTTTGGAATGCAAATGGCTGCTCAGCACAATTCCGCTGACTCCATCTTCAGGTTTCAGCTTCCCCACACATTTATTGTCTTGGCCACTGAGCTTGATGGCTCTGGAGACGTTAGGTGTAAATGAAATTGTTTATTTGTCCAAAATGGAAGTAGAAGTATGTTTGTTGGGAACTATGTTCACAGAAAATTGGGGAAATAAACAAAGCATACCCTTAGAATTAGAAAGAAATGCAACTTTAAGTTTCCTTTATGTCTCTCACCATTGTGTTGAGGAAAAGAGTCAATTATCTGTACCATAGGTGAGGGTACCTGACACTGTGTTGTATGAAGAAACTGAACTGAAGCTATTGGATAGGATTGTACCATATGTTGGTATTTGTTTCCCTCTCATACTTCCCTCTCATCATCACCAACAACATAAATATTGCATTAAAATGCTCCATGCAGCACTCATCTCATGATGTGCTCATAGAGTCCACAATGCCACATAAAGTTTTTATCTCTGAGATTCAGAGTGGATCTCAGTATCTAGTATACATCACATACCACATATGGATACCACAACATGAAGTGTACATTGCTTATGAAATGCTGTGTACTACATGTTAACAAGTTTTCTTTATTCTGATATGAGGGCAGAACTCACCTGAAACAGTTTGATTTAGTTGATGATGAGGAAAGTGTTGTGTGACTTTGTATTTTGTGTGGATTCCTGTCCAAGCTTTTATGATTATGGTTGTAGTGTGTTTCCTGAGTCACTAGGTAATTTCATGATTAGTTCGGTAATCAGACATTTTTCTATGCTATATTGGCAGATATTTCTCAATCCAAATAAATCATGTCTGCAAAGTCTGTGTCTATAATGGTAGAAGAATATTCACTTGTTTTTCCTCTTATTTATGTGGATATTTTGTGTACTTGATTTTCCTGTTCATTACATGTACACTGTGTGGGGACAGTGACCCATCATTACCAAGTGTGTGTATTTATGATTATGTACTATTTTAAAACTCTAGTTATTGTAATTATGAACATAAGATACTACAATTACAGTTGTAAATGTATGGTAAATTTTTGTATTAATGGTCCGGAATAACCCAAACTTACAGGGCATACACCTCTACAAGATCCTACCGCGATGTTCTGTATAACTCTGACATCATTGAAAACAGGCAACTAAGAGTTCTACCATACGAGCAAATTTTTGGTAATGTGGATGGAGTGTGGAACCTGAATTATGTTGAGGTATCATGTGTGCACAATCAAATGACTATTAGCCATTTCAAGTACATTATAACAATAATTTAACCACCTTTAATCACTTTTTCAGAAACCATGTGGTACATTTGTCCTATCAAATATTCGATTTATTTGGTTTGCTGATGAAAATGAAACAAACAATTTATCTGTGCCATTTCTGTGTGTTGAAAAAGTAAGTACATCAAGCACACTTATTAAAACAGCATAATAAAAAAGTTACTTTTAACTATAAGTCTTTCCAATACATGATTTGTTAATAATGAGGCAGTGTTATTGGGTTAAGAGTACTTAACTTTTATATACTAATTTTGTAGTTGTATAAACCTTACACAAAATACTGATTTGGAATTTTAACCTTCTTAATATTAAATGTTTCTCTGTGGAACGAAAACATAGTGTCAGGGAGCATATTTTGTTGCTTCCCTTAAGGTTTGGCACTTGGACCACTAACGATGTTGGAATACACAAGTGACTCATCAAAGATAATAAAAGACTTAATGTAAACTGTAATTCTTGCTCATACCATGAGCGTGGAGATGAAGAGCTTAAGTCATTATTCCAGATATAGTGAAAGAGGTATATAAATTAGAGGAAGGAAGACTAAATTTGGATTTTCTGTTGCTGACAGTTTGGTTACAGTTGCCTTAAGCAGTGTGGGGAAACTGTGAGAAACCCACGTCTGAATGGCCATATGATGAATTAAACAGCTCCCCCCCCCCCCAAAAAAACCCACTGTATCTTACCACTCACTTGATATTGATAAATGACCTAGTGGGAAACACGTATCTCTTGCAGTTAGTGCAGTGTCTATATTTGACCATGAGTGTATAGTTTGATGCAAATGTCTTTCAGACTTGCATGCATATGTGAAAGAACAGACACTGATGATCTATGGTCATATTAAATTATGAAATGTATTCACAAATCATGAATATTTTATTACACCAGCTGCATAGTTTACATGAAAAATTTATACCAGACTGGGAGTTGAACACGGATTTCTTGCTTATCATGAATAGTCACTTTAACCATTTTGGCTATCTGTGCATGCCTCTGAGAACTATCCAGATTAACATATGTCAGAGTGTCCACTTCCCAGAGTGCTCGCACACCATTTGTGTGATTCCTCCAGAAATTAAGTGATCATGAGGGATACTGAGTTAAGTCAATAAGTAAACGTTGTTTGTGATTGACCATTAGGACAGTGTACTGTATTAAATATATAATAGCTTTTGGACTAAGAGGAAGAGAGAGTGCTAAATTAATTTATTAAACTATAAGTCATAAAGATATTTTCCATATAATGAGCATGCAGCTCTACTGTATGGTTAAATGATGATGGTATTCTCATGGGTAAAATATTCCACAAGGAAAATAGTCCCCCATTTGGATCTCTGCGAGGAAACTACTCAGAAGGATGTCATCATCAGTTGAAACAAAATTGCTGTTCTACAGATCCGAGTGCGGAATTTTAGACCCTTTACTCAGGCACGTAGGTTAGAAAATTTAAAAAGGGAAATGGATAGGCTGAAGTTAGATATAGTGAGAATTAGTGAAGTTCAGGGGCAGGAGGAACAGGACTTCTGGTCAGGTGAATAAAGAGTTATAAATGCAAAGTCAAATGGGGATAATGCAGGAATGGGTTTAATAATGAATAAGAAAACAGGAATGTAAATAAGCTGCTATGAACAGCATAGTAAATGCATTATTGTAGCCAGTGTAGACATCAAGCCAATGCCTACCTCAGTAATACAAATTTATGTGCCAACAAGCTCCTCAGATGATGAAGAGATTGAAAAAATGTATGATTTGATAAAACAAATTATTCAGCTTGTTAAAGTAGACAAAAATGTAATTTGATGGAGAACTGGAATTTGGTAGTAGGAAAAATAAGAAAAAGAAAAATAGTAGGTGAATATTGACTGGAGGAAATGAATGAAAGAGGGAGATACCCGGTAGAGTTTTGCACAGAGCATAATTTAATCATTGCGAACACTTGGTGTAAGAATGATAAAACGAAGATTGTTTACATGAAAGAGACCTGGAGACATTGGAAGGTTTCAGATTGATCATATAATGGTTAGGCAGAGATTTAGGAACCAAATTTTAAATTACAAAACATTTACAGGGACAGATGTATACTCTGACTGCAATTTATTGGTTATGAACCATAGATTAAAACTGAAGAAATTACAAAAAGGAGATGGGACCTGGATAAATAGAAAGAACCAGAGGTTGTTGAGAGTTTCAGAGGGAGCATTAGTCAACAGATGACTAGAACAGAGGAAAAATACATTAGAAGACACATGTGAGTAGTTGTAAGAGATGAAATAGTGAAAGCAGCAGAGGATCAAATATCTAAAAAGACAAGACCTAATAGAAATCCTTGGGTAACACATGAGATATTTAATTTAGCTGATTAAAGGAGAAAATTTTAAAAATGCTGCTAATGAAGCAGATGAAAGGGAATACAAATGTTTAGAAAATGAGATTGACAGGAAGTGCAAAATGGCTAAGCAGGAATGACTAGAGGACAAATGTAAGGATTTAGAAACATATTTGACTTTGGGAAAGATACATACCCACCTGATGAAGATAAAGAGGCCTTTGGGGAAAAGAGGAGTAGCTGTACAAATATCAATGGCTCAGACTTTCCCAGTCTCAAGCAAACAAGGGAATGTTGAAAGGTGGAAGGATACAAGGGACATGAACTTGAAGGCAATTTTGCAGAAAAGAACTGGATGTAGATGAACATGAGATGGGGGATATGATACTATAAGAAGAATTTGACAGAGCTCTTAAAGATCTAGGTCAAAACAAGGCCCTAAGGGTAGATCATATTCTGTCAGAATTACTGACAGCCTTGATAGAGCCAGCTATGACGAAACAGAGAGAGATTAGATTAGATTAGGTTAGATTTCTTTCATTCCAATTGATCCATAGTGAGGAGGTCCTCCAGGATGTAGACCATGTCAGAAAAACAATAATACATTAGAAATATTTACAACTGAAACATATAAGCTCATGTACCTTGCACAGATGGAATAACTGTCATTTTTTTAATGAACACTATATGAAAGCATCATTTTACAAACACTCATTTACTAAGATCACATTAATGTACTGAATTTAATATTTAAAAAATGTTTTTATTTATGTATAAGGTAATAAACATATAATAGAACTACTACAATACATGTGTTACTTGAGGCTTTCCCGATGGACATGTTGTATATATGGCTCTCGGTCGAGACGTCGGATGTCATAGTGAAAACTCCACAATATCTTGTCAGTGCAACTGTCCGACATCTTCTGGTGCGATGAACACAGTGCTAAGGCAGGACCAGAGCCCCACATTTATAACAGTCTTAGGCAGGAAGTATGCATGCGTGGAGGCACCAAATTCGATGGCGAATAGCGACGATATCAACCGATAGCTGGAAGGACAGCAACGCCACCTACAGGATGAAGAACCACTGCTCTGCGCTGCCATCGGCCACCCCAGTGACCTCTGTCAGAAGGCGCAAGCACGGAGGCTGCCGCTGTTACTCTGCGCTGTCATCGGCCGCCCCAGCGAACTCTGTCGGAAGCCGCAAGCAAAAATGCGCTTCCACGTGGGGGCCTTGATTATCCTCCTGTTGTCAACAGAATATTTATGTTGCTGGCGAATCGTCATCCATCTTATGATCAATAGTACTCCTCTCTGCCCTAAGCGACTTCAATATGGCCAGTGCAGGATCCCAAGCTGTACTATGCTGAAAGCCCTTGTCTCTGTTTACAAGATTCATCGAGCTACATATTTCCACTGCTTCCTTAATAAAACTGTCCCAGTATGAGCTCGGTGATGTGAGAATTTTTGTATGTTGATAATTCATAGAATGGCCTGTACTGAGACAGCTTAGTACTGCTTGGGATCCAGCACTGGCCAAATTGAAGTTGCTTAGAGCAGACAGGAGTACTATTGGTCATAAGACAGATGTCGATTCGCCAGCAACATAAATATTCTGTTGGCAATGGGAGGATAATCAAGGCACTTACGTAGATGCGCATCTTTGCTTGCGGCTTCCGACAGAGGTTGCTGCAGCAGCCGATGACAGTGCAGAGCAGTGGCGGCAGCCTCCATGCATTCGCGGAAGTATTTGGTTCTTCATCCTGTAGGTGGTGTTGCTGTCCTTCCAGCTATCTGCTGATATTGTCGCTATTGACCATCGAATTTGGCGCCTCCATGCATGCACACTGTCTGCCTAAGAATGGAATAAATAGGGGGCTCTGGTCCTGCCTTAGCAGTGTGTTCATCACACCTGAAGATGTCGGCTAGTTGCGCTGACGAAATATTGTGGAGTTTTCACTATGACATCCGACGTCTCGCCCGAGAACCATATATACTAATACAATACTTATTTACAATGTACACATTATTGCACTGAAATGCAACATAAATATTCTGTAGAAGGAGTTGGTCACCAATAAATCCTTTAGGCTTCAAATTGAATTTCATTGGTTGTTGAGCTTTTTATGACTGCTGTCAAGTTATTGAAAATGTATGTTCCTGAATAATGCACACCTTTTTGTACAAGAGTAAGTGACTTTAAATCATTGTGAATATTATTCTTATTTCTAGTATTTATTCAATGAATTGAGCTTTTGGTTTGAAAAAGTGATATATTTTTAATGACAAATTTCATTAAGGAAGAAATATATTGCAATGCCATAGTTAGTATCCCTAGTTCCCTAAACAGCCTTCTGCAGGATGTTGTTGAGTTCACACCACATATAACTCTTATTGCACATTTTTGTACCCAGAAAACGCTAGTTTGGCTTGATGAATTACCCAAAAAATAATCCCCTTATAGAATGAATGTAAGCATAGTATGCCAGCTTTTTCATTTTTATATCCCCTATGTCTGACACAATTCACATTGGAAATAGTGATTTTTTAAGACGCTTCAGCAGTTCTGTGATGTGCTCCTCCCAGTTGAATTTATTATCAAGCTGCAATCCCAAGAATTTAACATTGTCCACTTCTGCTATCTGCTTGTCGTAGTACACCCCTTACAAGTTCTGAACTGCATGTAGTGTGTTTTTTCAAAGTTTAGTGACAAAGATTGGCTAGGAACCAGTGATCAATGTCCACAAATATTTTATTAGCTGATCTTTCTAAGACTATACTTGATTTGCTATTTATTGCAATGTTTGTGTCGTCTGCAAACAAAACGAACTTGGCACCTGGTAATGTTACTGATGAAAGGTCATTGATATCCACAAGAAAAAGGGCCCTAAGATGGCACCTTGTGGAACCCCACATTTAATTAGTTCCCAGTTGGATGATGCCTGATAGCTTAATACATGTCTCTTTTCTAATAATGCCCTTTGTTTCCTGCCAGAGATACAAGATTTGAACCATTTTGCAGCATTTCCTGTTACACCATAATATTCTAATTTACTTAAAAGGATATTGTGATTTATGCAGTCAAATAAATTTGACAGATCACAAAATATACCAATTGCCTCCAATTTATTGTCTAATGAATTAAGTACATTTCCACTGTAAGGGCAGATAGCCTTCTCAATATCAGAACCCTTTAGAAATCCAAACTGTGACTTTGACAGTATGTTATTTGTGATAAGATGGTTATAAAGCCCACTGTACATTACCTTTTCTAAAAATTTTGAGAACGCTGGAAAAAGTGCAATTGGATGGAAATTTGATGCTATTTCTTTATCTCCCTTTTTAAACAATGGATTAACTTCAGCATATTTCAACCATTCAGGAAATATTCCACTGATAAATGACTGGTTACACAGATAGCTTAATATGTTACTAAACTCAGAATCACATTCTATAATTAACTTTGTTGATATTTCATCATACCCACTAGATGTTTTTGATTTTAAAGATTTTATGATGGACATTACTTCTGCTGGTGTAGTGAGGTCAAATTCATATAATGGTAGTTACTTGAAATGTTTGGTCTGAGGTATTGCATAGCAGCATCTACAGAAACTCACAACCCCATCATTTCAGTAACAGTTACAAAATGTTTGTTAAAAAGTTCTGTTCTGCAACACTATACATTTCTGTCACCAATGTATCATTTACTCTTAATGCTATTTGTCCCTCTTCATGTCTGGTTCTTTCGGTCCCCTCCTTTACTATATCCCATATTGTCTTTATTTTTTTATTTGATATGACTTTCTTTTCCTTCTAATATATGTGCTTTGATGCCCATATTACATTGTTTATTGCTTTGCAGTATTTAATGTAATGTGCTATAGCATCAACATCAGAACTGTTTAGAATTGACAGATACAGTTTTCTTTTTGTTTTACAAGATATATCTATTCCTTAAGTAATCCATGGCTTCTTTGTAGACTTTGCTCTTATCTTGGGGGGAAACAGTGTTCAAATAAGGTAAGCACTTTATACAGTAAGCAGATTGAGAAGGATGTAGGTTTCAGTAGTTATTCAGAGATGAAGAGGCTCGCATGGGATAGAGTAGCATGGAGAGCTGTATCAAACCAGTCTTAGGACTGAAGACCAGAACAACACCAGTCACCTTAGCCTTACCTAAAGCTCAGTACAGAGTCCTGTACTCAAGTGAAAAGTTGCTAACAAAGGTAATACAACAAATCTGAAATCTCCACAAATGCAGATGAAAATTAAAATGTCAAGCCACACAAAACTACTGAAGTGATCAACATGTTTTGATGGTATAACTGCAGATTTTCATTACAGAGGAAAAGAAATATTATATATACCACCTTCAGTCTACATTCTTGGAGGTCATACAGACCTTTCATCAAGATAAATCAATCATTTAATGGAAAATGAATTTTACAGGAAATCCTATGAGACAGAAGTGTGCCCATCCAAGCAAGAATAGTACTATTGTGGTATAGATGATATCCTATATGTTGATTGCAAAAAGAGTATTTGAGTCTGTTATCTTGAGGTTTGGATATTTTTTGATAAACCCCTGTCATTTCCAATAATGGAGTTCTTGCTGTAACTTCACTGTGGTTTTGTAAAATAGTAAAAGTTGGCCTGTGAGTACCAGGTGTGAGTTGTGCTTCGGTAGCTCAGTTGGTAGAGCACTTGCCCGCGAAAGGCAAAGGTCCCGAGTTCGAGTCTCGGTCGGGCACACAGTTTTAATCAGCCAGGAAGTTTCATATCAGCGCACACTCCGCTGCAGAGTGAAAATCTCATTCTGGAAACATCCCCCAGGCTGTGGCTAAGCCATGTCTCCACAGTATCCTTTCTTTCAGGAGTGCTAGTCTGCATGTTTCGCAGAAGAGCTTCTGTAAAGTTTGGAAGGTAGGAGACGGATACTGGCAGAAGTAAAGCTGTGAGTACCGGGCGTGAGTCGTGCTTTGGTAGCTCAGTTGGTAGAGCACTTGCCCGCGAAAGGCAAAGGTCCCGAGTTCGAGTCTCGGTCGGGCACACAGTTTTAATCAGCCAGGAAGTTTCATATCAGCGCACACTCCACTGCAGAGTGAAAATCTCATTCTGGAAACATCCCCCAGGCTGTGGCTAAGCCATGTCTCCACAGTATCCTTTCTTGCAGGAGTGCTAGTTCTGCAAGTTTCGCAGAAGAGCTTCTGTAAAGTTTGGAAGGTAGGAGACGAATACTGGCAGAAGTAAAGCTGTGAGTACCAGGCGTGAGTCGTGCTTCAGTAGCTCAGTTGGTAGAGCACTTGTCCGCGAAAGGCAAAGGTCACGAGTTCGAGTCTGGGTCGGGCACACAGTTTTAATCAGCCAGGAAGTTTCATATCAGCGCACACTCTGCTGCAGAGTGAAAATCTCATTCTGGAAACATCCCCCAGGCTGTGGCTAAGCCATGTCTCCACAGTATCCTTTCTTTCAGGAGTGCTAGTCTGCATGTTTCGCAGAAGAGCTTCTGTAAAATTTGGAAGGTAGGAGACAGATACTGGCAGAAGTAAAGCTGTGAGTACCGGGCGTGAGTCGTGCTTCGGTAGCTCAGTTGGTAGAGCACTTGCCCGCGAAAGGCAAAGGTCCCGAGTTCGAGTCTCGGTCGGACACACAGTTTTAATCAGCCAGGAAGTTTCATATCAGCGCACACTCCGCTGCAGAGTGAAAATCTCATTCTTGACTTCAGTATTATAATGAGTGAGTTTGCTTTGATCAAAGTAAGGAAATGTAAAGTAAAATTATAATAAAAATAATTTCTATTGAGCAATAGTTACTCAGTTTTTAATTATAACCCTTTTTGTTTCAAATGAATAATTTATGCATTATAAATAATGTGTGAGGTGCAAACAATATCTGTTCTTTCTTATACATCATACAAAAATCAATGTACAGTAGCCACCATAAACAGTAGGATATAGATTTTGTTTTACCTTCACCTTTTTTAAAAAAATTTTATAATTTGTAATTTAGTAATACAGTGTAAGGACACTTCAGCTATCAAGATAGTAGCAGTAAATTTTCAGAGTGTTCGGAATAAAGTTCCTGAATCTACTACCCTCCAGGAAGCGTGTGGCGCACCAATTATTCTCGGGATTGAGACCTGGCTGAACCCTGACATAGGAAGTTCTGAAATATTTAGTGAGGGTTGAAACATGAATCGGTAAGACAGATTAGACACCGTAGGAGGTGGTGTCTTCATTGCAGTTGACAAAAATATTTTATCTGCTGAGTTTGAAGTAGAGTGTGATTGTGAAGTTATCTGGACACTTTTAACAGGGCCAGGAAAAACAAAGTTAATTGTTGGGTGTTATTACTTGCCACCAGGTTCCACCATGACGGTTCTAGAATCATTCATTGCGAGTCTACACTCTGTATTGCGGAAGTACCTGGATCATGCTATATTAGTCGGAGGCGACTTCAACCTAACTAGTATAGACTGGTATGTCTATGGATTCATTACAGGTGGTACAGACAAGCCATCGTGTGAATTACTTTTGAACACATTATCCGAAAACTGTCTTGAGCAGCTAAATTGACAGCCAACGCATAATTGAAATCTTTTAGCTCTGGTAGCCACAAACAGACCAGACCACATCGATGGTGTCAGTGTTGAGACAGGGATTAGTGATCGTGATGTTGTTATTACGACTATGGTTACGAAAGTTAAAAAGTCGCTCGGTCAAGAAGGCTAGGAGAGTATTCTTACTAGAAATAGCAGATACGCAGTTGTTAGCACCCCACGTAGTAAATAAATCGACTTCATGTACTTCTGGTACAATGGACGTGGAAGAATTATGGGCAAATTTTAAATGCATTGTAAATCATGCATTCGACAAGTATGTGCCGAAAAAGTGGGTTGCCGATGGAAAAGACCCACTGTGATTTAACAGCGCAATTCGGAGAATGCTCAGGAAGCAAAGGCAGTTACACTTGCGGTACAAACAAGATCGGGAGAATGTGGACAGGCAAAAGTTAGTAGAGATTCGTACTGTTGTAAAAAGAACGATGCACGAAGCATACAGCCACTACCACCATCATACCTTAGCAAAAGATCTTGCTGAAAACCCAAGGAAATTCTGGCCTTACATAAAATCGGTAAGTGGGTCGAAGGCTTCCGTCCAGTCACTCACTGATCAGTCTGACCTTTCAACAGAAGACAGCAAAACGAAAGCTGAAATTTTAAATTTAGCATTTGAGAAATCTTTCACCCAGGAGGATCATACAAACATACCGCCGTTTGAGTCTCATACAGATTCCCGTATGGAGGACATAGTAATAGACATCCCTGGGGTTGTGAAGCAGCTGAATGGGTTGAAAATAAATAAATCGCCAGGTTCTGTTGGGATTCGAATTCGGTTTTACAGAGAGTACTCTACTGCATTGGCTCCTTACTTAGGTTGCATTTATCACGAATCTCTTGCTCAACGTAAAGTCCCAAGCGACTGGAAAAAAGCATAGGTGATGCCTGTATATAAGAAGGGTAGAAGGACAGATCCTCAAAATTACAGACCAATATCCTTAACATTGTTTTGCTGCAGGATTCTCGAACATAAACTCAATTCGAATATAATGAATTTCCTTGAGACAGAGAAGTTGCTATCCATGCATCAATATGCCTTTCCAAAGCATCGCTCCTTCAAAATGCAACTCGCCCTTTTTCACATGATATCTTCCAAACCATGGATGAAGGGTATCAGACGGATGCCATATTCCTTGACTTCCAGAAAGCGTTTGACTGAGTGCCCTACTGCAGACTCCTATCTAAGGTACGAGCATATGGGATTGGTTCCCAAATATGTGAGTGGCTCGAAGACCTCTTAAATAATAGAACCCAGTACATTGTCCACGATGGTGAGTGTTCATTGGAGGTGAGGGTATCATCTGGAGTGCCCCAGGGAAGTTTGGTAGGTCTGCTGCTGTTTTCTATCTACATAAATGATCTTTTGGATAGGGTGGATAGCAATGTGCAGCTGTTTGCTGATGATGCTGTAGGGTATGGGAAGGTGTCGTCGTTGAGTGACTGTAGTAGGATACAAGATGACTTGGACAGGATTTGTTGTTGCTGTAAAGAATGGCAGCAAACTCTAAATATAGATAAATGTAAATTAATGCAGATGAATAGGATAAAGAATGTTTGAATACTCCATTAGTAGTGTAGCGTATGACACAGCCACGTCGATTAAATATTTGGGTGTAACATTGCAAAGGGATATGAAGTGGGACAGGCATGTAATGGCAGTTGGGGGAAGGCGGATAGTTGTCTTCGGTTCATTGGTAGAATTTTGGAAAGATGTGGTTTGTCTGTAAAGGAGACTGCTTATAAAACACTAATACGACCTATTCTTGAGTACTGTTTGAGCGTTTGGGATCCCCATCACGTCAGATTGAGGTAAGACATAGAAGCAATTCAGAGCCGGGCTGCTAGATTTGTTACTGGTGGATTTGATCATCATGTGAGTGTTACAGAAATGCTTCAGGAACTCGAGTGGGAGTCTCTGGAGAAAAGGGGGTGTTCTTTTCGTGAATCGCTACTGAGGAAATTTAGAGAAGCGGCATTTGAGGCTGACTACCGTACAGTTTTATTGCTGCCAATTTATATTTCACAGAAAGGCCACAAAGATAAGATTAGGGCTCATACAGAGGCATATAGGCAGTCATTTTTCCCTCGTTCTGTTTGGGAGTGGAACATGGAGAGAAGATGCTATTTGTGGTACGAGGTACCCTCTGCCACTCACTGTATGGTGGATTGAGGAGTATGTATGTAGATGTAGATGATGCAATAATAGTTTGTTTAAGTAATGATTTATAATAATGCTTCATTTTTATTAAACCTACATAGAAAATTATGAAATTCACTGACTTACCCTGGAAATAATGCAGAAAGACAGTTTTCTTGGGAGATGGTGATTAGGGTGTGGGAGGGTGGGAGCTTTGTTTTGGCACATAAGTTTGGCATTAACCAATATCATCACTGTGTGGACACTACATTCTAATACCAGATGAATCCCATACAAAATGTTTGTGAAGAGCCCTTGATGGCGTCCACATTTAGCATGACATGAGAGAACATTTTAAGATCTTTGTAAATGAAAATTGGGAAATGTGGGTTGTTTCTGTGGAGGGATACTGTGTATGAAGAGAAATGCAGTTCTTTATCTCCTATATAAGAAGGGAGGATCTCAGTGTTGGTAGCTGTTGGTAGGTGATGGTATGATGATGTATAAAATCAGATATATCTACCACATTACAAAGAAGGAGCTCTGAAACTGATGGCCCTGGTCCATCACTATATTTCTCAGGCAGCCAAACTGTGAGATTCATGTCATGAGAAAGGTTTGTGTGACCATATCTGCCAAAATATCCATAATGGATACTGCTTCCACTCAGTAGGTGGGCCTATTAGTAGCCAAAAATATATTCTAAGAGCCTTGCACAGCGATGAGATTTCTAACCGGGTTGATCTGAATGTGAGAAAAATGTTGTGTAGGCTCCTTGGAGGAACCACTAGTTTTGTGGATACAGTATCCCATCTTAGCAGATAGGCAAACCAAACAAGTCTTTAATGACAACCTGCCATCACACCTCACACATGGCCACACAAATCTGTCAGTACCAATTCATATGGTGCTGCTGGCTCCACGATGTGCAAGTCCATGGATGGTATTAAAGACTTGTTTCCTAAAACACATCAGAACTAAAGGGCTTAAACGTTCTTCAGAAATATCACAGTACACAAGGAAACTGGCCATTGTTAACTTCTGTAGGTGTAACCCCATATTATGTATCTTGATAAGTTCTGCATCTACAGAGCAGTGTCTCGCACTGTAGTCAGTTGCATAAAGTCAAGGCCTGTAGAAGTCACATTTATTCTAGAGAAATAATCAGCTATAACATTATCAGCACCTCATACGTCACAGACATCAGTAGTATACTGACCAATAAATTCCAGATGGTGGAACTGTGTAAGTGAGAAAGAGTGACAAGAGGTGCTGAAGGCAATGAAACCAATGTGCGAATGGTAAAAACTGTGAATTTAAGCACTTCTGCATTCGGTCTGAAATGCTTAACGGCTTCATAGACTACCAAAAATTCCATTCCACAGGAACTTCATTTTGTTTGTGACTCTTACAGTTTTCTGGCAAATAACACTGGTGGCTGCCATGTATCACTTACTTGCTGTTCTAGGCCCACTATTATCATGGTCTGGCCATCATTAACTACAATAGTTAGAGGTACAGAGGGAGTAGGATATGCTATAAGCACTGCATCCAATAAGAAGGCCTTGACCTTGTTGAATGCTGATTGCATCTCTGGAGTCCATGTGATAGGGCATTATCCTCTTGAAGTTGGGCTTGAGAGGTTGTGGTGTGGGGGAGATGGTAGCTCTAGAAGTTTGCCATACCCAAAAAATAGTACAAGAGGCTCAGACTGAGTCAATTCAACCTTATTTTGTAAAGGCAAAATGCCAGAAGAGGTAACTGGGTGATCTTTCTGCCTGAGCAGACATTTGTCTCTATTGATTCGCATCCTGTAATGTGACAATCTATGAAAAATGAACTGATATGTTTGTCAGATTCCATAGCAAAATTTGAAAAAATCAACACATTTTTGATACACATGAAACAGAAGGGCAAGCCATGAAGCACTTCACTGATGAAACACTGCCACGTGTGTGCTGCGTTCTTAAGACCAAACTGTGTTCAGATGTTTTAGAAGAGTCCAAAAGGTGTGGCAACTTCTGTCTTTGGTAGATCTGTCAGTTCCACTGAAATCTGGTGATATGCTATTTGGAAATCAATAATGCTGAACAGCTGAGCACGTGGTAATACAGCTGTAAAGTTATGGAGGTGTGGAATGGGGTGACAGTAAGGAGTCATGTGCACACTTTTGAGGTGCCAACCTGTGGATTTTGGAAGCAACTGGTGGTCCTGGCATAGTAAAAATGTGGTTTCTGGTGCTGTGCAGTGTCCTAGGGAGGGGTACAGTAGCTGTTTCATTTTGTGCAGGTCACCCATGTAGCAATGTCATCTTGTAACATTGAAAATATGAGCCTTAGACATCCTGAATCTGTTAATTTGAGTACGTAACACATCATCGTCCACAATAATGCATATTTTTCTTCCTTCAAGGTTGGTACTCTCCCAAGTAATTCACTAAAACTGTTCCCTATGGTAAGATTTTTTTAAGAAAGACAGTTCTATATTGATGGGTAAACATTCAGACATCGCTCAGTGGGTGCTGTATCCAGAAATGCTGTATTTTCAGTTTGTGAGCAATATGTGAATAGCTGGTTTCTCTATAACTGTCTCACTGTTCATATAGAGTTTGCCCTTCTTTAAAGACATGTCCGTGAGAAAATGGTGGAAAGAAGAACAGGGTCAGTGACATCAGCAATCAGAAATGTTCACTGCAAGATCTTTGTGAATCCCAAACCCATGACCTCACTACATTGTCTGAAAGTAAGTATCTTTGAGTTATTCACAGCAGTGAGCCAGAAGATCACTCTTCATATTTTGCTGATAGTACACTGAATGCAGTCCAGAGTTGATTGAAAATTACACTGCAGTTTTCCTTGACATACAAGCAGTGTGGTGTAATAAAACTCTTAACAGTGGAATGTCAGCCAGACATGCCTGGTAGAGTGAGAAATCTACCTTCTTGTGACTAAGTTCCACAGCTTACATTAGCCCATATGAAACACAAATTCTTGTAGTGCTGTGCTGTAGGCTCTTTACATGAGACTGGTCAGTCATGCTGATACTCAGTCATTGTCTTCATTTGATTAGTTGCATAGAGAGGTGCATCTTTTAGCCAGCCATCCAAAGTGAAAATGATACCAACACTGTCTAAAGTGCTGACATCATGGTGAGTGCTGCATAGTCTGGTAGGCTGGGGGCTACTGGGATCAGTGGAACTAGCAGGAATAGCTGTTGGAGAGTGCTGTACTGAGCTAACTAGTTCTGCCAGTGGAAGCTGCTCCCTTCTACCAGCCTCCAGTGTAGCTGCAATTGCGATGCCATTTTCAGTTAGTGGGTTTCCACTTGCAGTATCATGTAACAGTGTACTATATATTTCGTCAGCAATGAGTAACTGAAGTCCAAATTTGAAGTGTTGACCAAAGGAAGTCACTGTTTTAGCACTGCAGGGCACACTTCAAATTTGGACACTAAAGACCAGAAATGATGCCAGAATATAGTAAGCAATTTGTCAATGATAACTTCACTTGTCAAGACTTCTTGTATTTAAAGGTCTGTTGGTTTACACACTCACCAAAATGTGTTGTCTTTAAGGTGTGTGTATTTGCACAGCTGTGGAGTGTCAAGCATATCAGACAATAACAGCAAGGTTTGAGAATCTACAATGATCAGAAAAAATTGAAGGCTCTTGATACCATAGAGGGAAATGAAAGTTCTAGGATCTGGAAGCATCTGGTTGTTGCAGCACATGTGACGGATGCCGCATTTTCCTCAAAACAAGAAACTGAGCACCCTGCTCCAAATTAATTTTGAAAGTACTAATACTTTGCACATGAAGACTTAAGAAAAGAAGTTTAACTCTATCAATGTCCCATCAAGACACCAAAATCTTTGTAGATATTGAAATGATTTATTTTCCAAATGGCAGACAAGCATGACTAACTACACAAAGTACCACATAATAAGCCTGTGGAGTTGTGCATAATTAGTCACAATTTGTTTCTAACTGTGGAGACCATGTGCTGCCACAGATGTACATACATCATTTCTAGTACAAGTCTTAAAGACTGTTAATGTGACATAACAATACTTATAGTGTATTGCTGAAGATGAGTATGTAGCCCCGTATTACCTCAGCATAATAAAAGTGAAACTAAACCTATGGATCTTATGTCAACATTTTTGTCATGAAATTGAAGTTCCTGAGTTTAGTTCAAGCTGCTGAGTTACAAGTGTATAAAAAGATTTATGAAAACTCTAATTTCATCTAATTTTGATTCACATAATTTTACATTTTAGTTAAACCCAGTAAATTTTATAAGATGACAGATGGGCTTCCTCTCCTTTACAGCCTCCTTCAGGTCATGTTTTAGTAATAACATTACATATATCAGAAAAGAGAATGCAGGTTATACTCTAATTGTCTACTTCCATATAAAGATATCCTTCTGGCTCAGTTGTCATCCACATACGTGCCACCTGGAATAATAGTTTAAAATATAGTTACTGTGACTATGATACCAGGAGTTCATTAATCACACCAATCTAGTTACTGTAAGATATGGTTTATATGTTTGTATCAGTGTTAACATTTTCAGTTAACAATGCTATTGATAACACTATGCCATCCACACACTTTCTTATTCACTTCACGTTTCATTTGAAACAAAGCTCTTACTCTTTGGGTCAAATATGAGGGTGGGAACGTAAATAATGGCAACCTTTTATTTACAACCGATACTAAGGAGTTACAGGTTTGCATCTGTTACTGTTGTTCAAAGTAGTCACCAGCATTGTGTAGAACTCATTGCCAGCAGCGTAGTATACCGTTAGCAGAGCATGTTCTGTTGATGGTGCGAATGGAGTGGTCTACTGCCTGTCAAGTCTCTCAAATTCTATGGTGTACAAGACTCTGCATTGGCAGTAATTGAATCATACCTAAACAATAGGAAGCAGTTTGCTTCTGTCGGAAACAAAGACTCACAATTGCTAGATGTTAAGACAGGAGTTCCACAAGGTTCTGTCCTTGGGCCCTTCCTTTTTATAATTGCAGTCAATGATTTACCCCATTGTATCCCCAATACTGTTATCTGTTATGCTGATGACACAACTTTGCTTGCTCAGCATGAGAACATTTCAGTTCTGGAAGATATGATGCGAGATGGCCTGGAAGCGGCACTAAATTGGTTCTCATCAAATACACTGCTTTGCAATCCTGATAAAAACCAGCAGATTATACTTGGATTGTCAAAAGAGATAGAGGTGAAAGCAGTTAAAATTCTAGGAATTCATGTAGATTCTAAGTTAACGTGGGAAACACACATCAACCATATCTGCACAAAATTGTCTGGAGTTATGTATTTAATGTGGAAACTGAGAAGCCTAGTGACGAAAGAATATTTAAGAGTTTTTTATTTTGGACTTTTTCAGTCACATATAGAATATGGACTGCTGATATGGGGACACTCTCTTCACATCACTGAAGTTCTAAAAATTCAGAAGAAAGTGATAAGGGCAATGAGCAATTCTGGTAGATTAGAGCACTGCCGGCCACAGTTCATTCAGCTGAAAATATTAACAGTTATTAATCTTTATATATACACCTCAGCATTGTATGCAAAAAACAATATAGCAGATTTCGAAATGAGAGAAAACATACACCACCATAATACCAGAGGCAAAACAAAATTAGACATACCTAGGCACAGGCTGACAAGAACAGGAAATGCCCATCTAATCAATAGTATAAAAATATTTAATAAACTTCCATTTTCTTCTCGGTCGGCTCACATAAGTATCTTCAGGAGCAAGCTACTAAAATGGTTACTAATCAATCCTTTTTACAATATAACAGAATTTATGAATATAAAATCAATTGACATTAATTTTTAAGAATTTCATTATGTGATGTCACTGAATGTATTTATCTTATGTTATGGTGTATGTTAGCATCTATGGGTACTATTTGCAATGTTCATTTAGCTTTAATATATTATTCAAGGAAAGTGTTATATTATATCCATGTAAATTGCCTATTCCACCTCTGGTGGTCAATGGTGAATAAAGAATATGAATATGAATGAATATGAATATGAATATGGAACAATTCTGAAGAGAATGCCACGAAATGGTTCCTTCATCTTTGGAATCAAACCTAAGCCACAAGGACTTTAGTACATGGAGTACGGTGGATTGTACAATACTTCCCAGTCCCATCGACAGAACAGAGCAGCCACAGCTTGCACTGTATGCGCCCGCGCATTGATGTGCAATATGATGGGTGGTTTGCAGAGAAAGTGTCGCCAATTCTTTCGCAAAACTGCTCGCAGGTGATACTCCAAAAATGAACAGTAATACTGTGCATTGATGGTCTGCTGTGGAGGAATGTAATGCATTATGATAACACCATCACAGTTGAACATGAGAATCACCATAACTTTAGACTGCTCCATTTCCACCATCAACAGAACAGGCTCTGCTAACAGTATACTATGCCATCCACATCACTAGCAAAGGGTTCTACACAATGCTGGTGACTACTTTGAAGGACAGTGACAGGTGCAAACATGTAACTCTCTTGTATGAGTTGTGAATAAATACACTCCTGAAAATTGAAATAAGAACACCATGAATTCATTGTCCCAGGAAGGGGAAACTTTATTGACACATTCCTGGGGTCAGATACATCACATGATCACACTGACAGAACCACAGGCACATAGACACAGGCAACAGAGCATGCACAATGTCGGCACTAGTACAGTGTATATCCACCTTTCGCTTCAATGCAGGCTGCTATTCTCCCATGGAGACGATCGTAGAGATGCTGGATGTAGTCCTGTGGAACGGCTTGCCATGCCATTTCCACCTGGCGCCTCACTTGGATCAGCGTTTGTGCTGGACATGCAGACCGCGTGAGACGACGCTTCATCCAGTCCCAAACATGCTCAATGGGGGACAGATCCGGAGATCTTGCTGGCCAGGGTAGTTGACTTACACCTTCTAGAGCACGTTGGGTGGCACGGGATACATGCGGACGTGCATTGTCTTGTTGGAACAGCAAGTTCCCTTGCCGGTCTAGGAATGGTAGAACGATGGGTTCGATGACGGTTTGGTTGTACCGTGCACTATTCAGTGTCCCCTCAACGATCACCAGAGGTGTACGGCCAGTGTAGGAGATCGCTCCCCACACCTTGATGCCGGGTGTTGGTCCTGTGTGCCTCGGTCGTATGCAGTCCTGATTGTGGCGCTCACCTGCACGGCGCCAAACACGCATACGACCATCATTGGCACCAAGGCAGAAGCGACTCTCATCGCTGAAGACGACACGTCTCCATTCGTCCCTCCATTCATGCCTGTCGCGACACCACTGGAGGCGGGCTGCACGATGTTGGGGCGTGAGCGGAAGACGGCCTAACGGTGTGCGGGACCATAGCCCAGCTTCATGGAGATGGTTGCGAATGGTCCTCGCCGATACCCCAGGAGCAACAGTGTCCCCAATTTTCTGGGAAGTGGCGGTGCGGTCCCCTACGGCACTGCGTAGGATCCTACGGTCTTGGCATGCATCCGTGCATCGCTGCGGTCCGGTCCCAGGTTGACAGGCACGTGCACCTTCCGCTGACCACTGGCAACAACATCGATGTACTGTGGAGACCTCACGCCCCACGTGTTGAGCAATTCGGCGGTACGTCCACCTGGACTCCCGCATGCCCACTATACGCCCTTGCTCAAAGTCCGGCAACTGCACTTACGGTTCACGTCCATGCTGTCGCGGCATGCTACCAGTGTTAAAGACTGCGATAGAGCTCCGTATACCACGGCAAACTGGCTGACACTGACGGCGGCGGTGCACAAATGCTGCTCAGCTAGCGCCATTCGACGGCCAACACCACGGTTCCTGGTGTGTCCGCTGTGCCGTGCGTGTGATCATTGCTTGTACAGCCCTCTCGCAGTGTCCGGAGCAAGTATGGTGGGTCTGACACACCGGTGTCAATGTGTTCTTTTTTCCATTTCCAGGAGTGTAGTTTCCACTATTTATGTTAAACCCCTCATAAATCTTATAGTGAGAATATCTCAACAACACAAAATATGTAAACACCTCATGGATTAGGCCTTAAGCTGACTGCTGCCTACAAGGCAGTACTAGGAGCAATCTATGACCATTGGACATGTAATTGGCATGTTGCCAATCCCTCCTGCCATTATTGGTAGTGGATGGATCCTTGTGAAGCCACTGCTTCTTTATTCAAGCAGCTCCTTACTTGGCCTTATGAGTCTGAGTGGACCCTGTTACAGACCTCCCAACGCCACAAAAAAATCTGAGGAAGGACCAAAAATCAAACTTGAGTCCTTCTGCACCAAAGGCAATGACACTAACTGTCTGTCTAGAGATCAAGTAATTAGAATTATTTTTTTTATCGTACAATTATCTCTATCATCATCCACACAGAAACACAAAATTCATTTACTGCTTGTTTTCCTTCCACTAAAGGATGCAGAATTATATTTCAAGGTAAGTCCTTGTATTCTCAGATGATGTTATTCACATGGCAATGAGGCATCCAGAAGAGCAGGTATGTCATTTTGTAATGTATGTCTGAAATATTATTCAAGTGCACCAGAAATGTAACTCTTGCATCCCTTTAATTCCATCATTACATTCCTGGTTCATCACATAAATGCAATTCAAGAGAACTGCAAGAATCAGTCAGTAGGAACTAATTTAATAACTGATTGCCTATTGAATAATTGGTCATTAATGCATATTATAATTTTCACATTACAATTCACATTTGATTTAGAGTGGACTTGCTACAGAAATCTCAGTTTTTCAAATTTATAACGAAAATCTTTCTGGGGACACATTCTTTTATTTTGTTCAACAGTTTTCTCAGTACCTTAAATAAAACCTTTTGTTGTATTCTGTTACTGAAACATACTACAGAAACTCATTGCATCTAGTACCAGTATGTCTCCAAATATACGGGGTACATTAATGTATAATTTAATGGCATTGTCAAACTATTTTCAAGAAATGAGTTTCTTCACAGAAAGTTGTATCTGACTGAAATAATGAGTTTTGTGGCAGATGAAGGATACAACTTATCCTTCCAAACTAACGTATTTGGTGGTTTAGGCATAAGTTGACTTTGACAGTATTATTTGTGTATGTGTGTGTGTGTGTGTGTGTGTTTTAATGGCTAGCATATTATCTCAATAACAGTGAGAAAATCGTCACTTGGAGAGAGTATATCCCATTAACATAACTAAGCTGACACTCAAAACAGTATAGTTCAATGGATTAAACATACATAGCCTATGATGGAGGAGTTAAGTCATCTACTATCACTCAGTAAGATAGAGTTGAAGTAAGAGTCGATTAATTTATTTTACTGACAGCATGAAGTACCTGGCATTTATGTGATGTATTTTAATATGTAAATCTAATTATCTGAATGGTGGTATTGTAATGCATTCATTGTTATATAAACTAATGTATGTCTGCTTCATATGTAATTTATTGGTCTTAATATATTTGTGAAGATCCGTGATATAACTGTCAAATATTTCATACTTCCTTTTCAACAACTGAAGTAACTAGTACATGTTTACTTCTCTAGGTTGCTGTTGTACCAACAGAATATGGACATGCATTTCATATAGAAGTTATAGATGAGGGTAAAGTATATGGATGGAGATTTAAGACAGAGCCTGAAGAGAAGCAACAGTTTCTTTTAGGAAATTTGTGTGGCCACCTTGTTCAGTTCAAGGAACATCCATTTGTAGGATTTTAAAATAAATGCATTTTGTGTGCAGGTTATGTTGCTTTCCTGTTATATCACACACCAAAATTATATATGACCATTGTGTGTAGTTTTGAGCAACAAATACATTCTGGTATCTTCCGTTTTTTGCATTCACTTAAGTTACAAAGTATTATTTAAAGTACATCTGTCTATGAGTGTTATTTGAAAATTCATCTAATTTTTTAGCTCTGTGCCTCCAGTGTGAGATATAATAACACTTGCGTGCTCCAACAGTAGCTTTCAACAGATTAATTGTATGTTTGTTGTTTTGTTATTTTTTTTCCAAAGTTATCTTTAAGGTTTCTTATGATATTGTAATTGCTGACACATTTTTATGAATATGTGATTAAATTTTTATGAGCAAATAAATGGGAACAGGTTATTGACACTTTGATGATTGTACTAGTGTTTAATATGCAGTGAGCTATGATATTTATGGATTTAAAAAGGCCATTATTGATGCACATGATTTTCTTGTAGCTTACCATGTAGCAGCAGGTTAATTGGGGACACCCTTTTTTCGGTACACTACATAAATTTACTTACTTTTAAAGAATTATCATGTAAATCCATGCTGCAAGTATGTAAGCAACTGAAATTCGTATAAAAAGCAATAAAAAGGACTGTAACTGATATTTGGGCTGTTGTCTCTTAAGGAGGTTTTAATTTATGAGTTGATTTATCCAGCTTCTGATTCACTCGAGTGAAAGATTTAGTTTGACTATATCTCTCCTAATCTTGATTGATTTTTCTAATTCCACTTTTCCAATAATATACATGAATAATATCACATCCTTAACTAATTATCAGAAAGCTCATCCATTTAATTATTAATGCCACTGGCTGATGAAGTAGTTTTCTGTTGCAATGAAATTCTTGAAGTAAAACGTTTCTGAAAGTAAGAGCAGTAAATTTTCTGACATAGTAATGTAAATGTTCCTTTATCATTGTCAAAGACTTTAAGTTTTGTGTGTAAGGGACAACACCTAATTAAAGCCACCTTTTGTGGCATATTATAAGGTTCATGTGCTCCAGTGAGACTTTTGCCCATGCAAGTAATAGCAATGTACAGCTTCCAGCAATACCAATCAGGCTGAATACATTTGAAAAGAGAGGGTGACAAATTTTGTCCCACATCACTGTGACTGAAGTGATCATTGGGTGTCCCCACCTCAGCTATGTGTGTGATGTCTGTTCATTCTGTCATCTCCAAAAGAACCAACCCCATTGTGACCCTGCAGCCACTATGAAGCAAGATGCAGAGGAATGAGATTAGTTGTCAGTGGGAATCGATGTAAATCACTGGGGTAAATTGAAAATTTTTGCTGGACCAGGATTCATATCCAGGTTTCCTGCTTATTAGGCCAATACACTGACCACTGCGCCATCCAGACACAGTGGTCATTGCGGCTGCATGGACCAACCTAGAATGCCTCCCATCAGTCTTTAGCTGCGAGTGGGCACTCATATAAATCAATAGAACAGTTGAAAAATTGTGGCAGGCTACAATTTGAACCTAAGTCTCCTGCTCAATAGGCAGAACTGCTGACCAGTGTACAATCAGGACACAGTGGTCATTGCAATTGCACGAACTACCCTAGCGTTCCTCCCGTCAGACTTGTCCAAACACTACTGATGTAGTGATCGTTGCACATTATTCCCATTACGTGTGGCATTTCACCAATTCCCATAAGGTTTCAAGCATGGTGTGCATCCCCACTGAAGTGGTAGTTGGCCACCCACCTTAATTGTATACAAGGTGTTACAAAAAGGTATGGCCAAAGTTTCAGGAAACATTCCTCACACACAAAGAAAGAAAATATGTTATGTGGACATGTGTCCAGAAACACTTACTTTCCATGTTAGAGCTCATTTTATTACTTCTCTTCAAATCACATTAATCATGGAATGGAAACACACAGCAACAGAATGTACCAGTGTGACGTCAAACACTTTGTTACAGGAAATGTTCAAAATGTCCTCCATTAGCCAGGATACATGCATCCACGCTCCATCGCATGGAATCCCTGATGCACTGATGCAGCCCTGGAGAATGGCGTATTGTATCACAGCTGTCCACAATACGAGCACGAAGAGTCTCTACATTTGGTACCGGGGTTGCGTAGACAAGAGCTTTCAAATGCCACCATAAATGAAAGTCAAGAGGGTTGAGGTCAGGAGAGCGTGGAGGCCATGGAATTGGTCCGCCTCTACCAATCCATCTGTCACCGAATCTGTTGTTGAGAAGTGTACGAACACTTCGACTGAAATGTGCAGGAGTTCCCTCGTGCATGAACCACATTTTGTGTCATACGTGTAAAGGCCCATTTTCTAGCAGCACAGGTAAAATATCCCGTATGAAATCATGATAACGTGCTACATTGAGCGTAGGTGGAAGAACATGGGGCCCAATCAAGACATCACCAACAGTGCCTGCCCAAACGTTCACAGAAAATCTGTGTTGATGACGTGATTGCACAATTGCGTGCGGATTCTCGTCAGCCCACATATGTTGATTGTGAAAATTTACAATTTGATCACTTTGGAATGAAGCCTCATCCTTAAAGAGAACATTTACACTGAAATGAGGATTGACACAGTGTTGGATGAACCATTCGCAGAAGTGTACCTGTGGAGGCCAATCAGCTGCTGATAGTGCCTAAACAAGCTGTACATGGTATGGAAACAATTGGTTCTCCCGCAGCAGTCTCCATAGAGTGACGTGGTCAACGTTACCTTGTACAGCTGCAACTTCTCTGACGCTGACATTAGGGTTATTGTAAACTGCATGAAGAATTGCCTCATCCATTGCAGGTGTCCTCCTCATCCTAGGTCTTTCCCAGTCGCGGGTCATAGGCTGGAATGTTCCGTAATCCCTAAGACGCCGATCAATTGCTTCGAACGTGTTCCTGCCAGGACACCTTCATTCTGGAAATCTGTCTCGATACAAACATACCACGCCACGGCTATTGCCCCGTGCTAATCCATACATCAAATGGGCATCTGCCAAGTCCACATTTGTAAACATTGCACTGACTACAAAACCACGTTCGTGATGAAGTCTAACCTGTTGATGCTACATACTGATGTGCTTGATGCTAGAACTGTAGAGCAATGAGTCACATGTCAACACAAGCACCAAAGTCAACATTACCTTCCTTCAATTGGACCAACTGGTGGTGAATCGAGGAAGTACAGTATATGCTGACGAAACTAAAATGAGCTCTAACATGGAAATTAAGCGTTTCCAGACACATGTCCACATAACATATTTTCTATATTTGTGTGTGAGGAATGTTTCCTGAATGTCTGGACGTACATTTTTGTAACACCCTGTATAAGTGGTGTCTGTTCTTTCAGATGTGTCTGAAAGAATAGACGTCACATATATAATTAAGGTGAGGACAGGCTCTGATCACTTCAGTGACAGGAGGCGTGCTATGGTAGTCCACGCAGTTTGCGATGAATATTGTGCCCGGATGGCGCAGTGGTCAATGCATCATCCTAGTAAGCGGGAGACTGGTGCTCAAATCCTGGTCCAGCACAAACTTTCAACTTTCCCCATTGAATTATATCAGTGTCCACTAGCAGCTAGTGAAATTAACTCCTTTGCATCTTGATTCATAGTGGCTGCTGGATCAAAGTGGTGTCTGTCCTCTTGCAGATTTCCAAACGAACAGAACCACATATTTAAGTTAACTAGTTTCAGTAAAATCAAAATATGTTACTATAAAGTCTGGATGTCAGTCTCCGTACATAGAGAAATCCATTAACTTAAAATGTTATCCCCCTTGTGTACTCTAGAGATGGATTTTCAAGTAGTGTTTAATAAACATGTTTTTAAACAAAAGTAATTACAGATATGCAGTCAGCTCATCTCAAGACTAAAACTATGTTAATGAAACTGAAAGGAATCTGTATGAAATAATAAATGGATAGTTTTGTTTTGAGACCACCTGTACATGTTACAGAGAATCAGAATCAAACAGCATTAATAATTAGTTAAAAGATGGGAGATTCCAGTATGCTCTGTGTCATCACTCCCAGCAGGGTTGTGGATTTTCTTTGCCCAGGGACTGGGTGTTTGTGTTGTCCTCATCACCATCATCATTCATGATAGTGGCTAGATTGGACTGCGTAAAACACACGAATGTGAAAAAATTGGTACTTTGTATGGGTGCCGATGACCACACAGTTGAACACCCCACAAACCAAACATCATCACCATCATCATCTGTTTCATCACACCCCCTCACCTCAGTCACCTTTTTTGATGTATACAGATTGATATTCACAAAACCTGACTGGAAATTTGATGGGAGATGGCTGGTTTTTAAATACTCTTCTAAAATCATAATAAACAAGGACAATTCAATTAATCGGATAATAAGAATAATACAAATATGTCATAAAATAGGCGGTATACAAATGTTGGACAGTTTTATAGACATTACATATAAGTGCATATTGAAAATTTCCTTAAAAAATACAACTCCTTTTGCAAAAATTTTTACTTTATTGCGAGGTTAAGCCTCTCATTTCAAAGATCAAAGATATGGCTCCATTTCCCAAGCACTTATCTCAGTGCCTATGTTTTCACTCATTCTCAGCATTCAGATACACGTAAAAGTTTAGGCAACATACTATGTCTGTAATGCAATATGTATTACTCCTAAACTTGAAAAAATTTATTCATACAATGTTGTGGATCTAACACAGGTCATAATTACATATGATACAACTGTTACATAATTAAGCATAAACTCATTTATAAAGGATGGGAAAAAAGCATTCGGTCATCAGGCCACATGTGGCCCACCAGAACCATCCAACCGCCGTGTCATCCTCAGCTGAGGATGCAGATAGGTGGGGCGTGTGGTCAGCACACCCCTCTCTGGGTCATTATGATGGTTTTCTTTGACCGGAGACGCTACTATTCGGTCAAGTAGCTTCTCAATTAGCATCATGAGGCTGAGTGCACCCCGATAACCACTTTCTCCAGTTATGAATACTTAACCATGAGTTCATGTCACATGATTTAATGAACGTAACTTTCTACCATACCTGACACTAAATCCCTAAGCAATTGCTTCCTCAACCAACATTACATGTCTGCACTATACACAGTGAATTACCTAAAACTTGCACTGCAGATATTTCTGAAATGGAAAGTGATATTGATGTCTGGTTCTCACAGAATGGATTGGTAGTCAGAGGCTCACATTGTTACCCAAGAAACAGAGTGTAGCAATACTTAGGAAGTGTATTTTTTGTGCAAACATATTATTTTTTTATTGTAACAATGCCTATTGGCATTATCAAAATAAAAGAAAGGTAAATGAGAATGTCAGTGGTGTTCACTACAGGTTTCTAGTGTGAGTCATTTACGAGATACATATTTTGAAAAGTTTCCACACTAACATTTGTTTGTGCCGTTCAACTTGCATAGTTGCTATATACAATGTTACATTTGCTAATAGTGTGCTTGTGTGTTTCTTAAGTGCATTGTGACATACTAGTCAGTTATTGAGTGACAGTCCAAGCAGTAGACCATGAGCGGGCAATGTTCATGGTGTATGTAGAGTGTAGGAATAATGCAGTTTGTTCTTCTAGGGTGTACGTGGCAAGATATCCCAATAGACAACAAACATATTGGCAGTTATTTATCAAACTCTTCAGCCAGTTATGTGAAAGCAGTAGTGTAACACCTACACAATGTAACAGAAGGAAACAAGCAACAATAGAAGACAAGGAAATTAATGTTTTGCTGTGGTTGATGTTGAACCGCATGTTAGCTCCCTCAGCTCATAGAAACATTTTTCATAGACAGAACACTGAATGTGCACAAGTATCACAGGCTCCTAATGTACCACCTTCCACAGATGCTTGAAGCTATTCCCCAGCTGCATAGGAGGAACCTGTGGTAATAACATGATGGCTGTCCAGCACGTAGTGCAATAAGTACTACAGTGTGTCATCACGAATTGTTATCAAATCATTGGGTTGGACACAGAGCACCTGTGCACCATGCACGGCTTGCGTTTATCCCATTTATTTTTTGTCATCTTCTATTATGGTACTACCACCTTGTGTCCTATTCCATTTACTGGCGTCACTACTTCCTGCCTTACTTGCTAGTTAGTGGCAGCAGCAGCACATATCAATAAGTGCACTGTCGTACCAGCTCTGGAGCTACGATAATATTTCCGGCACATTGTGTGTCTGGCAGTCAGTTCGGGATGGACCAGCAGTGTAGTCAGGAGGCAGCAGCAGTGAAGTTGGGGATGGAGTGCTGGTGAGGTGCCAACAGCTGGTGCTCGCCAACCATTGGCGACAAATATGCACAACCAACGGAGGGAGATTGGAGGGGGACAACCATTTGTTGGTCATTTGGTTGGTCGTCTCATTGGCCAATGTATATTTGGTCAATCACCACTTCTGAGCCTGGCCAGTTGTTCGTTTGGTGTGGAGCAGAGAGGAAATGTCTGCAGCATGTAGTTTGGCCTGGGCCGGTGCCAGTGTCCACATGCGGTCGGAGTATGAGGGGCTGCTCCAATTGCTACGAGGCCCAAGGCTCATCGAAAACGTTCATGGAAATTAAGTTATACTGTCACTTGGTCCATTGCCTGTCTGTCGGTTGGTTTGCCATCAGATTGTGAATGCTTGGCCTGACTGCCTGTATCACCTAAGTGAGCGATAGTGTTTGAATTCCAGACCGACCCTCAAAGACCTGAGCGGCCTTGGGTGTGCCAGTGAAACCCCAAATTTACTTACAGGTGGGACAGGTAGTTTTAATTGTGTAAAGGGATCAAAATAATGGGCTGTCAGTTACACTCGAACATACAACTTTATTATTTGATCAAACATTACATGAGACTGGCATGCAATAGTAACCAAGTTAATAAACAAAATAATACAAATGTCATTAGAGATAATACTGGAAGCAGAGATCTGAAGTTTTTATCATGAGTAACCGTATTTTCAGACATTCCTTGTATACTTGTCATATGAAGTTTTTATCAGTCACTGCAGAACAACTACTATATGAGAAATCAATATGCTCCCATCCTGATCCATATGAACTAGGTGACAAATACGAATGATGTTGCTAGAATTGTTATCTGTAATATGGTGATGAGGAAGTGAATGTTATACTAGTATGATGACGTTTCTTTAAGGTAATTTTATTTTTGCTGATGAAATTTCATAGTGACTTGTAAAAGAAGAATATATATGATAGTAAAAAGAGAGAAATGCAAATGTGTTATGGCTTTCCATGATGATGATGTTGATTATTGTCTTAAAAATGATTATACTGATATACACAGTGAATCACCACAAGTGTTACAGCAATTGAAAGTGATACTGATGTACGGTTTTCATACAATGCATTGGTAGGCAGTGGCTCCTATTGTTAGCCAATCAATAGATTGTGATAATAGATAGAAAGCATATTTTTTCTGCAAACATATCCTTAATTAAGTGGTACAATGTCTATTGACATTAACAGACAAAAAGTAGGGTAAATTAGAATATCAGTGGTGTTCGTTACAGGATTCTAGTACAAGTCATTTATGAGATATCTCATTTTCAAAAGTTCCCACACCAACAGTTGTTCAATACCTGTGATAGCGTGCACTAAAGAACAATGCCAATGCACTCACTAGTTATGTGGATCCTGGCCGCTACAGAGACAGTTGAATATCACAGGTTGTATTCAAAATGAGAACTGACAGAGACAATACATGCTTCCTGTCTGGTATATAATGACTACTGCACATGTGCTAGTATTTCAACAGAGATGCCTGAGCAGGTTGCAGTAATACATTGTCGCGTATCATTGGGTGTAGTTGATATGTCCTTGCTAAGAGCTTATCCTACAGAAAAAAGTCTATAGGTGTCAGATCCAGTGAACAGGCCAGCCAAGGTACAGGTTGAGCTGTGCACGACTCACGTTTATTCCATTTATTTGTTGTCTTCTTGTGTTATGGTACTGCTGTCTCGTTTCTTATGCTATTTACTGGGGTCACTACTTCCTGCCTTACTTGCCTGTGAGCTGCAGCAGCAGTGTGTATCAATAAGTGCACTGTTGTGCCACCTCTGGAGCAACCGATAGTATTTTTTTTTAACACACAGCTTTAATCTTTGGACTTAATTATCAGCTGAAAGCCGCTCTCTGATTTAAAAACGTCTGAAGGCCAATAAATTAAAACGCAAGCATAATCAGAAATTTAAAAGACAAGCCTTATCTTGCAACAGTGCTTTATTTAGGCTGAAGGCCCAGAGTATCTGAGATTTTCAGAGCCCAACACTTAAGGCTAAACAACATCTAGTTAAAAAAAATCATTAGGCAAAAGTCAACCAAAACAGATATTTAAAAGGAAAAGCCGTATCTTAGAACAGTTCTTTAGTTAGACTGAAGGCCCAAAGAATCAGAAAAAAAATGGTTGAAATGGCTCTGAGCACTATATGACTTAACTTCTGAGGTCACCAGTCCCCTAGAACTTTGAACTACTTAAACCTAACTAATCTAAGGACATCACACACACCCATGCGTGAGGCAGGATTCAAACCTGCGAACGTAGCGGACACGCAGTTCCAGACTGTAGCGCCTAGAGCCACTCGGCCACACCAGCCGGCAGAATCAGACACTTCAAGAGCAAACAAGTTAAATTCAAATTGGCTGAACACATAAGACTTAAAACTCCATAACATCAATCATTTTTTAAATACCAAAGGCCTTATGTGAACAGTTCTTTAATTTAGGGTGAAGGTCTTAAGAGCAAAACAAGTCAAATTCAAAATCGACTGAAGTCACAACACTTAAAATTCAACAACATTAAAATTTTTAAAATGCCAAAGGTCTTACATGAAAATGTTCCTTAAATTAGGCTGAAGGCCTAAGGAATTCTACTTCTTAATGGCAAAACAACCTTAATTTAAAAAAATAAATAACGGCTAGAAACCATACATGTACAAACAACAAGAACAAATTTAAAAAAAGGCAGTACACGCAAGGGCGCTCAGATGTTAGAGGGTTGGCCTGGAATTCAAACACTAATGCTCGCCTAGGTGAGACAGGCAGTCAGGCCAACTATTCACAATCCGACGGCAACCTAACTGACACACAGTCATTGGACCAAGCAACAGGATAACTAAAATTTTTTGTCCGATATCGGTAAGCCACAGGCCTCACATTCCGACTACACTGCTGGTCCATCCCAAACTGACTGCCCGACACACAACGACCCGGAAATACTATCGGTTTCTCCATAGGTGGTATGACAGTGCACTTATTGATACACACTGCTGCTGCCGCTTACGAGCAATTGAGGCAGGAAGTAGTGACCCCAGTAAATAGCATAAGAAACGAGACAGCAGTACCGTAACACAAGAAGACAACAAATAAATGGAATAAATGTGAGCCGTGCACAGCTCAACCTGTACCTTGGCTGGCCTGTTCACTGGATCTGACACCTATAGACTCTTTTCTGCAGGGAAAGCTCTTAGCAAGGACATATCAACTACACCCAATGATACGCGACAATGTATTACTGCAACCTGCTCAGGCATCTCTGTTGAAATACTAGCACATGTGCAGTAGTCATTATATACCAGACAGGAAGCATGTATGGTCTCTGTCATTGCTCATTTTGAATACAACCTGTGGTATTCAACTGTCTCTGTAGCGGGCAGGATCCACATAACTAGTGAGTGCATTGGCATTGTTCTTTAGTGCACGCTATCACAGGTATTGAACAACTGTTGGTGTGGGAACTTTTGAAAATGAGATATCTCATAAATGACTTGTACTAGAATCCTGTAACGAACACCACTGATATTCTAATTTACCCTACTTTTTGTCTGTTAATGTCAATAGACATTGTTCCATTTAATTAAGGATATGTTTGCAGAAAAAAATATGCTTTCTATCTATTATCACAATCTATTGATTGGCTAACAATAGGAGCACTGCCTACCAATGCATTGTATGAAAACCGTACATCAGTATCACTTTCAATTGCTGTAACACTTGTGGTGATTCACTGTGTATATCAGTATAATCATTTTTAAGGCAATAATCAACATCATCATCATGGAAAGCCATAACACATTTGCATTTCTCTCTTTTTACTATCATATATATTCTTCTTTTACAAGTCACTATGAAATTTCATCAGCAAAAATAAAATTACCTTAAAGAAACGTCATCATACTAGTATAACATTCACTTCCTCATCACCATATTACAGATAACAATTCTAGCAACATCATTCGTATTTGTCACCTAGTTCATATGGATCAGGATGGGAGCATATTGATTTCTCATATAGTAGTTGTTCTGCAGTGACTGATAAAATCTTCATATTACAAGTATACAAGGAATGTCTGAAAATACTGTTACTCATGATAAAAACTTCAGATCTCTGCTTCCAGTATTATTTCTAATGACATTTGTATTATATTGTTTATTAACTAGGTTATTATGGAATGCCAGTGGAAACCAAACTAAGTAAGTCCCATTAATATGTAAAAACTACAAAGTCTTAATCAGGTCCAATAGAACGTCTTAGTAAATCATTAGATACCATTTAATAAAATCATTCAGTGAATATGCAATTTATATCCTAAAATTACTTACATCACAGCCAAAAATTCAAAGTCCATATTACATACAAGATAAGAGAACAAAATAATTTTTTCACACGTAAATATAAATCTGTATGATATAATAATATCCCTTCAAAATCAATTACCTTAAAATTTTTCAGATATAACTAATAATCAAGAAAACTCTTTCAATAAGAGGCAAAATAATGTCGCAGCGCTAACCAGCCAGGAGGTCTCCATTGCCTATCATTTAATTAATCTGTGGAATTCTTTCCCTTGGAAAGTCAAATACAAAGCTAATTTTCTTGACACACTTTCCATGAATATACACAATGTAACTGTTACTGTACATTTTAAGTTCATATTTTCTTTTAAGTTTATTGACAAACCAAACCTGTCTACTTTTCTACCACAAACAGACATGACTATGGGAAATGTCTTAAAGATTTTTAGACTTCATCACCTTTCTACATCTTTATTCTTCATCTTTACATATTTATTTGCCAACATGGTCAGTCTGTAAGAACCACGTTTCTGCCGACAAGAGACCAGTTTGTTGATACCGTCATTGTAGAATGTTTGACTTCATTGTCAGAGGCACAACCTACCTCCACTTACACTGCCAAAATGAAGTCTTCAAAGGTGTTCTTTAAGTTTTGAAAACAAATGAAAGTCGGATGGGGTGAAATCAGGACTGTATGGAGAATGATTGAAGATAGTGAATCCAATGTGTGGCACTGTTGCGGATGTCACACCACTTGTGTATGGTCTAGTATTATCATGCTAAAGGAGGGGGTACTCCATGCGTGTATGAACTCTTCAAATTCATGCTTTCATTCCTCTGAGGGTTTCTAATGTACTGACATAGTTACATTACACACCGCCACGTTACATTCAACAACTCAGAGCCTTCTAGCGGCAGAGGGTTGCATATGATGTCAGCATAATGAGGAAGTCGATCCAGTAATGTGCATAGGTGCAGCCATCCCAGTTTAGGTTTTCTGTAATTTCCCTAAATTGCTTTAGACAAAAGCTGGGATGGTCTTTCGAAAGGGCACAGTTGACTTCCTTCCCCATTATTCCTTAATCCGAAGGGAACAATGACTTCACTGTTTGGTATGTTCCCCCAGATCAACCAACGAACCATAACATGAGTTTGTGTGACTTGTATAGATTCAGGTGCAAGGATACATTTAGGGGCAAATTATCCCTCTAACCCTTCCCCTAACATATTGTTATACTAATTGATTTATAACCCCATGGGGATAATCCTTCCTTCTGGGAAACCCTTACCTCTCTGGCAAATGTCCCTCCCCTTCTCTGATACAAGCACACTTAACGTTACACACAGCCACAGTACATGCAACAACTCAGACACTTCTAGGGTAGAGAGTTGCAGCTCGTGTCAGCATAATGGGGAGATCGATCCAGTAATATGCGTAACATGAATAGTGGGATAGTAGTAGCATGAGCACATTTCGTTTGTGTGGCTTGCATACGTACAGGGGCAAATTATCCCTCTTCCCCCTACATGTAACAAATTATTATACTAATTTATGACCTCCTGGGGATAATCCATCCTTCTGAGAAACTCCAACCCCTCCTCAGTCCTCTCAGTTCCAACATCCCACTGGAAAACCCCAATCCCTTCCTCCCTCTCACCAATACATGCATACATTATGCTAATTGATGACCCCTTGAAGTAATCTGTCCTGAAAACCTCCCATTCTCCCCCCCCCCCCCCACGCCCTCATTCTCTTCATCCACCACCTACCCTCTGGGAAATCCTCAATCCTCACTCCCCCTCACTTATGCAAAAACACATTTGATATAAAATTAATTGACTAATTAATATGATTAACTATGATGAACTGATCAATTACTGTAATTAACTCCTCTGCCTCTAGAGAAGCCCTAGCTGTCCCCCACCCTCCCCCACATCCCCCTCTGAAAATTAGCGGGAAAAGAATCAGTCTGTGCTGAGCTGCTGGAGAGGAAGGACGTAAGTAGTTTATTTTATATATTTTAGGTGCTACCCTGTTGGAAATTAGCGGGAAAAGCTCAACTCCTCCCCTTCTCTCCTCTCCTCGCCACCTACCTGGTGAAATGACAGGCTCAGTCTGTGTCTTATTGGACAATTTTCGTGTATGCTCACTTCAAAATTTGGGGATCGGACGAGTTAGTCCACAGTGCCACCACCAGAGGACTTCCCACTCCTGCCTCTCGCTCCCACTCTCCCCACCCCTTCTAGAAAAAGTTGATGGGAAAAATCGCTCAATATGTGCTGAGCTGGCGCGTTGGAAGGATTCCACTAAAGACAATTCAACAACATTGCAAAGGGCAGCTGTCAGCTTTATTTAGCTTGCAAGGCATGCAGTTTGTTTCCGAAAATGGATGTATGTAAACTTTTTATGCTCTATTAAAACGCACACTCCTTCCATGTCCATGTGCTAATCATGTTGTTCTGTCTGTGGCACATCTAAATATAAATTTCTATATCCATGAACATGTAATTAGACAAAACGGAAGAGACATGTCCATTTAGTAAGGATATTAGCTTGTAAATGTTCAAACAATCAAAGAAATTCACTCCTACAGAGAGCACTTGTATATTTACATAACATGAAATATTAAATAAACTATATCTGTTAATGTAATAAGAAAGTCTCTTAGCCTATTAGATAACGTGAAAGTTGAAACAAAAATCTGGGCCCAATAGGTCACCAACCCACTACCAGCTGTTTTGTAATGTGGCACTTCTACCAGATGCTCTGTTCTGAAGCTCTGTAATGAACGACCTATTTTATGTTACAGTCTTTTCAAGAATTTAAACACTGATTTGTTATTAACCGAAATTTAATTATAACAAATCGTAGCAAGAACAACATGTTTTCCTTGAATCTTCAATGTTCTGTAGCGTTAAAACGTTGTACTTGAATAAAGTGCGAGTTATAACTAGAAAATAACTAGATACGAAAGTAGTTTAACCATTTTCACATCGTTTTATTGCAACAAATCGTACCAATAATGATGTGTTCTAGAGAGATTCAGTGTACTGGTGTTTAGAAATAGTATACAGGGTGTTTTTTTCCACCTTGTACAAACTCTAGGTATCGATCGACGAAAGGATACGGAACAAAAAATGTCTAATGAACTTATGACCAGAAATTCATGGTTTCCATGCTAGAGACCATTTATTCAATCATATTTTGTTACAGTAACTGCAGTCTAATACGTGCTGTACCATGCAGCCACAGTTACAGTATGCATGGTTTCTCCTGTAGGGTGGTACTGTTCATCATATGTCAAGCCCTATTGCCCTCTCCTGCCAAGGTAATTGGTAATGTTGTGTCCGATTCACTTCTCTTGTTGACTCATCTTGTAGTGGATGCAATACAGCGTTGCACACAACGGTTCTATATTTGAATCTAGAGCTTGCTGACATGGTGTCTACTTATGGAAAGGCAAATGGCAATGGGAGGTGGGCAGCCAGGATGTGCCAAAAAACCTATCCCCACTGTTAACAAGGACAGCATTCATTGTTTTCAACAGCATTTTGCGATTTGTCTGAGACAGGGTCATTTCAGGAAGCAGGAAATTATGAAGGTACCATCCGAAATGTTCAGACACCATACTTGGAGGAAAATGTGATTAACACTGTGGAAGGCGACCGCCATGTCAGTACCAGGGAGTTGGCCTTACTTGCGACCGACTTTCCACATCAGAAGCAGTTTTGTCCCTGGTTGCTTCACCAGGCAACCGTAATTTCTGTCATCCATCCTTTTCATAGATGATGCTACCTTTATGCGGACTGAGATCTTCAAATTTCGTAATGTTCATCTGTGGGATAGTATGCAGAACCCCATAGTATGGTGACAGCAAATCGTCAGCATTGGTGGAGCCAGAATGTTGGACCGGGATAATTGGTGACTGTATTTTGGAATGAGCCTTCCTTCCACATCGCCACTTTGCAGTCATCTAAGCGATCAAATAGTAAACCAATACTTAGTATGTGTTTGGCGGCTTTTGTAATCAAGTGGAAATTACATCCGAACGTAAGTGGTGACAGATTCATTTCGTAAACAGCTGCACAATATAGCAATGCAAGATTTCAACTGGACATGCTATAGTGTAGAAACCGGACAGGGAATACGGCTGTAACAATACGTCCCCTCATCGGCAGCCCTAAGCGGGCCCTAGAATTTTCCTTGCTGTTCTATCGATAGTGATGTTGATTACAGTACACCAACCCGCGTTGGTGATGCCTTTCCAAGCATTACGGCCAGGGGTGCGGTATACATTATTTGAACACAGTTCTAGGCACCTGTCCTTCATAACATGTGTTTGAGAGAATCTTGGCAACGTCTTCCAGAAGCGCTGATGCAACGACTTTCTCAGATAATTTCCTAGGACTGAGGAGATTCGAGACATATAGCAAGTGGGACTTCAAACTTTCAATGACAGTTGTAACGCTCTCGAGATGGTTAAATGTACCAATCACGGATCTTGCAGTTCTTCTCTGAACCTTCTCAATCTCTTTACTCAGACACAACTGGTAAGGGCCCCCATACAGACGAACAATACTCTATGACCAATAGGATGTTCAGGCCCTCTGTCCGGAACTGCGCGACTGCTACGGTCGCAGGTTGGAATCCTGCCTCGGGCATGGATGTGTGTGATGTCCTTAGGTTAGTTAGGTTTAATTAGTTCTAAGTTCTAGGTGACTGATGACCACAGATGTTAAGTCCCATAGTGCTCAGAGCCATTTTGAACCAATAGGATGCCGTTAATTAAAAAAAACTAAGCCATACGTATGAAGAATATCGATTTAACTAATTTGCATAAATTTTTTATATCAACGTGGTATTAGTGGTAAAATAGTTAAGGGTAGGCTGCGTGAGACTGGGTGACATGGAGCAGAGCACTAAGTTAATTTTAATAATTTTTATGTGAAACGCAGTACAATAGTTTAAGGGGGTGGGGGTGACATGAAAAACCACTTAAAAGAACAATAGGTTAAGTGCCGACAAAGGGCCAAACATTACGTTAAGACACCTAGAGTACAGTGCCGAACATTAGTGTATGCAACATGTTTGCCCCATGTAATTGCTTCTTGCAAGACCTTGATGATTCCAAATGGCAGAGAATGGTGAGTAAGAGAAATAAAATCCCCACAAACCGAATTTTTAATAAATAAACAATATACGCTTTCCATATATTCCATGCTATGTCTAAATTGTTTAAACAATATTCAATACAGAGAAATCGAATACCCTCTTTTTTCCTGCCAATCCCTAGGAGAAGATGGTGGTCAGATGACTTAGGTTAGTGGAGGTGCCCTTTTTTATGTAGACCGCATGGAGCAGTATGCTCCTACATCTGTAGTCACCAAGGTGACACCTTTTCATTTTTTTCCTTGTCATGACGCCTCTCGAATGGAAAATTTGTGGCCTTCAATCTGACAAAGAGGATTTACGGCTGCTTTTAGAAATTCAGTGTCCACTCATACTCTGCCTTCTGCCTTATGAGCGCTTTGAGCTTTTACATTTTTTCCTGGTCAGTTTTGACCATCCGCCAAAGGTCAGCATTCCATCTCATGGGGGAGTCATGCTGTTCATATGGGATGACGTTCATAGTCGACCCATCTCCCTGACTACCGATCTTCAAGCTGTTGCAGTTCGCCTTTTCCTTCCTCATTTGACTTTTTCCCTTTGTACCAATTACTTCCTTCCATCATTCGATGTCACCAGGGCCAACTTCCTCCAGCTTGTCGGACTGATACCTCACCCATTTCTGCTGCTCGGTGACTTTAATGCACACCATTCCATTTAGGGTTCACCAAGAACCTGTCTGAGAGGCACTCTCTTCGCTGACCCTTTAATCAATTTAACATTTTAACACAGGAGCACCCATGTTTCTTTCAGACTACTGATACACCTATTTCCAATTGGACCTATCCTCCTGCACTACCCATCTTGCCCAAAATCTCGAGTGGTCTGATCTTACTGACACCTACTCAAGTGACGATTTCCCATGTGCTATCCGTTTGCTGACTCCTACCCCACCTACGTGCACATTCAAATGCCAGCTTACTAGGCCTGACTGGAGGATATAGCTGATAATGATGATGATGATGATGAGGTCCCATGCTCTGAGCATAGGGAACGATGCGGAAGACCCACACCGCCGACTAGGCAAGGTCCTAGTGGAGGTGGTTTGCCATTGCCTTCCTCGGACCATAATGGTGATGAATGATCATGATGAAAACAACACAACAACACCCAGTCATCTTGAGGCAGGGAAAATTCCTGACCCCACTGGGAATCGAACCCAGAACCGTGTGCACGGGAAGCAAGTTTGCTATCACAAGACCACGAGCTGTGGACATATAACTGAGAAGAGAGTATGTATTAATGTCGAAAATAAAAAGATTCAAGCTTGTTTTGCATGGTAAATTCTGGCTTGAGAGAGAAATTACATTAAAAATCCGCAGCACACATATCATTATGATAGATACCTTGACATTCATAAGTGGTATAACTTTGATGGTACTGAGGTCCCGATCAAGACCCAGAATATGCCTAAATTTGATGTGCACTATACCGGAATATTGGGTCATATTTATGTCCTGGAGAACAAAAGCAAGACAGATGAGCAGGACAAGCATATGGTTACCAGCCCCTCTCCATTTCTCAAAATTTACTGGCGAGCATAAGATGCATGTAAACACGCTCTTATTCTGCTACGAGAATAATAAGAAAAAAGACAATTGTCCCTGTGTTTGGATCAAAGATATGTCCTGACTCCTTTCTGGCCATCTGAGCAAGCATAATGATTAAGAGTATATTTGCTTAAGATAGCTCAGTGCCTTTTCCTCAGACAAGTTATTGGCAATACATCTAGTAGATTGCACTTCCAAACACGTGGTACGTGTTATTGTGGCTACT
This sequence comes from Schistocerca gregaria, assembly GCF_023897955.1. NCBI lineage: Eukaryota > Metazoa > Arthropoda > Insecta > Orthoptera > Acrididae > Schistocerca > Schistocerca gregaria. Next base: position 379,784,397 of record NC_064931.1, read on the forward strand.
GAGGAACAGAAATTCACAAAGTTTGAAAATGCTCACCATCAGGAACAATGCCCGTGTGTAGTGTATGTCGACTTCGAATGCCTCTTTGCTCCTGTGACCCACTGTGAAGGTGACCGTATGGCCTCACATATCACCTTTACAGAAAAACGTATACAAGGATTGTCTGTAAAGTAAAGTCTCCAACGAGATCCCGCCAAGACGGAGCGAGCTAGCTTAAATCTGACAACAGCGTCATGTTCTTCGCTTCCCACACCACTATTCTTGCCAGTCCCCACCTCTCTGCGACGCTCATTGTTGGCGTAGCCGTCGTTGACGATGGAAGGGAAAATCGACGCTCCCACTAAGTGTGAATTGCAGTCTTTGATTAGATTTCTGTGGTTTACGGGGTCAAACCCTATTAAAGTCCATCCCCAGTTGACCGATGTGTATGGAGAAAAGCGTATGGACGTAGAAAATGTGCGTAGGTGGTGTGTGGAGTTCGCAGATGGCCATTCAAACATTCACGACGAGACCGGCTTCGGGCGTCCATGAGTTTCAGACGAGACAGTGACGAAAGTCCAAAAAGTTTTGCTTGCGGGTCAGTGTCTGACTGTGAAGGGGACGTGTCTAAGACTACTGTGGACAAGATTTTGACGGACTTTTTGAAGTATCACAAGGTGTGCGCCATGTGGGTGCCGCAGACACTCACTGATGAACACAAAAATAAGAGTATCAAAAGTGCCAGCAAGTTTCTGCGCCGTTGCTGGGAAGAGGATGTGGAATTTTTTGATTTAGTTGTAAATGGGGGCGAGACCTGGGCCCACTACTTCACGCCAGAGACCAAGGAACAATCAAAAGAATGGCGGCATTACAGTTCTCCAAATAGAAAGAAGCTCAAGCAAATGCCGTCAGCAGGGAAGGTAATGGCTCCAGTGTTCTGGGATAGGAAAACGTTCTCCTGGTCCATTACCTAGAAAGAGGCACAACAATCAATGCGGCAAGGTGCTGTGAGAAACTAAAAAAGCTATGCCATGCTATACAGAACAAAAGAAAGGGTAGGATGACAAAGGGAGCTTGTTTGCACCATGACAACGCCTGACCTCAACTTGCCAGCAACAACACATATCTCATGGCCGAATTCGGGTGGAAAGTCATTGACCATCCTCCATTCAGCCCCGATTTGTTCCCCAATTTGAAACAACACTGGAGCAGGGGTGGGGGGGGGGGGGGGATGAAATTCTGAAGCGATGAAGAGCTGAAGGCAGCTGTCCATTCCTTCCTGCACGAGTCGGCAGGATAGTGGTACCACTTGGGTATGAAACAACTTCTGGAGCGTCTCCAGAAATGCCTCCATCATGACGGGGATTACGTTGAAAATTAACTAAAAATCCAAGCTTTCAGAATCTGTTCTTGGTTTTGCAATAAAATGGTGTCAAGTATGTGAAAAGGCGCTGGAAGCCTTAATTTACGCACAACCCTCGCACCATTTGTGGCAGCGTACTCAATTGCATCGTGCTATGATTTAAGACTTAACTGTTACAAATCTTATGTCGGGGATAATCTTGCGGTTTGGCTGCTCACGTAGCTCAGAATACTTTCATGGGAGCTTGATTACCTTTATAGTGACAACGTTCCCATAACCAGATCGAAGGAGATTTGTACAATAACGTGGTTGACGTGTCATATTTGTGGGCTGCCATTAGACAGAAAAACGGAGACTCCTCCTGGGAACCACTGTCATCTTACCAGGAAGTTCAGTGATGCAACTCACAATACGTGCAGTTTGAAGTACCAGCTAGCAAGGCACATACCCATTTTCTTCCATAATTTAAGCATGTATGACTCTCACCTTCTTGCTGAGTATTTGGCTGATTTCAGCGTGGAGAAAGATCAGGTCAGTGTCCTACCCAAGAGCGTTCAGAAATATATATCATACTCCAAACGATTGACGCCAAGAATTACGCTCAGCTACGTTTTACGCAGACACCATACCAGATACTCGTTGAAATTCTACCTCGAGAGGATATGCATATCACTCTAGCTGCATTATCCCAACGAGGAAAAAGTGCAAATTGTGGCTAGAAAGGGGGTTTTCCCTTATGAGTGTCTGGATAGTATGGCAAAACTCAGCGAAACCAGGCTACTCGACTTGACTTCATTCTATAGCAACCTTAACAGGCGATGCCATAACGGACGCAGAGTATGAGCATGCCCTGAATGTCTGGCGGGAATTCAATATCACCACTTTAGGAGAGTCTGTTTTCTTGTGGACGTTTTCGAGAAATTCAAGAGCCTATGCATGGCCACATATCCTCTAGATCTCGCCTTTTGTTACACAGCACCTGGTTTGTTTTAGGACGCAATGCTCAAGGAAATGAAGTGCAACATTGAATTATTGACCGACGCTGACATGCTTCTTTTCTTCGAGAAATGGGTCCGTGGGAGGCTTTGCCAGTGTGTCTATAGACACTCCAAGGCATATACCTACGGATTTGTGACAGGTTCAACACATTCCTTGATTCAGGTTACATCACGTGCTTCGACGTAAATTACATTTATGGGCAGGCCATGCAAGAATCACTGCTGATAGGCGAATTTCGATGGATGTCCAAAGATTAGTGCAAGAGGGGTGTGGCAGCTGATTCTGATGTAGGATATGTGGTGGAAGCAGAGCTCACATATCCTATACTTGGCATGACGAGCAAGCCGATTTGCCGCTGTGTCCAGAGCAACTAGTTCCTTGAGGGGGCTCCACCCCAAAATTGATAACAACACTGGGGAATAAACGGATATCCATTATTCATTGTCGTAATCTCCAGCAGTGTCACAGCGTGAGGATGGAGATCGTTAGTATCACTTGGGCTGTCTCCTTCGAGCAGTCCCCCTGGTTGCAGCAGTATATTGATTTGAATACCAGACAGAGAGCTTCTATGACGTGTGACTTTGACAAAGAGTTTTATTAATCAATAAATAATTCAATTTTCTGCAAAACAATGGGGAATTTGAGGGAATGATGTGAAATTTTGATTAGAACCGAATGGGATGCGTGTTATGGCGAGAAAATCGGTTGTCAGATAAAATTTTAAGCGGGTCACTATGTTCATTTGGAGATTTATTGCTGTGGAGAGGCGAAGACTGCAATACAGTTTACAAAGCCTATTTATGTGGGTATGTGCGTACCAGACCTCTCCAAATTCCACATGTACTGCTTTCATTATGAGTTTGCAAAAACTCATTTCACAGATCTTAAATTATTTTGTATGGATACGGATAGCCTCATCTTTTGAGTGAAAAACTGTGATCCATATAAAGTAATGAGGTATTATGGTAATGAATTCGACAAGTCCTAAAACACAGCCGATAATCCTTACAGTATTGATACAGAGAACAAGAAGGTTATCGGCATTATGAAATAGGAGGCAAACGGATTGCTGGTTGTCGAGCTTGCAGATCTGTGACTAAAAATGTATGCATATTGCATATTGGAAGGTGGCATCCAGAGGTGGGCTAATGGTGTGCATCATATGGCATCGAGAGATCTCTCTATGGAAGATAGTTTGCTGTGCTTGTACAATGGTGTTCGTGGTGCTGTACTGCAGCCGTTGTCTGTGGGACAGCAAACTATTATTTGATTGAGAGGACACGAGGTGTACACTGTGCCATAGTCTAAAATCGGCCTGTCGCTTCATTATGATAAAAGAGTCATTTGTGATGAATGGATTGAAATTCTCCCATACTCACACTACTCACTTGTAATGAGAGAAGGTATGGGGAACTCTGGCCGAATGAGAGGGAGGGAATAAGTGACAGAGAGAGTGCGTGTGTCTGCAGAGTAGTCGACCCTTTTATCATAGTGTATGTAATTGTGTGTACATGTATGTGTGTGGTGTAAATATTTATTTATTTATTTATGTGTACTATGTACACATCTATATATACACACACACACCTCATGTGGGAAAAAAGTATCTCTGAATTGAAATAGCATAGTCAAACTGTGTCTCAAGAACTGAACTGTACCTCAAGACCTGAACCTTATGTTTAGAACTGAGCTGTATCTCAAAAATCAAATTGTATCTGTGTGAATCGAATAAGTGAAAAAAATCGTTACCATACGTCGTTATGTTGTTATTTACAAAAGAAACTTATCCCCTGTTTCATTATGCATATAAAGATTGTGCATGACACAAATGACATTAGTTTTTGTGAAGATGAGTGATACTAAGGAGGTAAAGTTTAAGATGGAAGATAATAAAATATATAGAATGGTGACAGGGGATTGCACCTATCATACAGCATGAATTTCCTTATCAGAGCAGAAGGCACATGACCATGTCTACTTCCAAAGACGTATAGCAAATATGTCTCTAATTATATCTCCTGTGTTTCAAGAAAACCACAGGTGTAGTATCTGGGTAACTCTGTATACTATCAAAGGGGGACAGGGTGAAATTAGTAAAAAAGTACACGCATATTATGAGGTAAAAATTCATTTATTTCTCATTCAACTTATAAGTAATTTTACATTTTCATAAGCAGATATGGGAACGCCATTTCCACCCATCTTCTTCTTGAGTCGATGGAGAACAGAGCACCTGTTGAATTCCAGGCCTTGAATAGCAGCATCGATGCGATCTTCTCGTTCCACTTCATATAGATGATGGTACTCGTATGGTGGAATAATCGAAGCGACGTCACCATATCCTTATAGGGTATCCCAGGATCATCCCAGAAATGTGTAACCACTTTGCACTTTTCCGTGTTTGAGTGCACTTCACATCCTTGAAAAGCCTTGGTGACGCGATGTTTGCTGAGAATGTCTCTATTAGTCCGGCCTCTTATATGATCGCTATGAATGCAACATCTTGAAGTATGAACTGTCTACGCTCATCACTATAGAAACCGTGAGAGTCTGCAACGATTTTCATTCCTTGCGAAACCATTGCGGAATGCCCTAGGTAAGGTGCAGCACCTGTTATTCTGTAGAGCTAGTTGGACAACACTGGTGAGCGGACAGTAGTTAATCACACGGTCATGTAGAACTAGAGCATACAGTCTAGTGTGTTCTGGAAATTTGATGAAGATTCAAATTCAAGTCGTACACCTATGTCCTGATTTAATTGTCTCGTTCTGTATTGAGCAGATTATTACGATGATTGGCGCCAGCTCTTTGAATTTCCATGGACTGAGTTGACATCCATCCTCTTCATCGTATGAAGCATGGAACCTCACATACAAGTCATGTACTAGACTGTACACATTATCATCCTACTACAGAGTAAATTATCCAGCGATAGAATTTAGAGTTCAGGTAGACTCTCTCATTAGTTAACTTGCAATTATCAATTTGATGGAATCATTTGTTATATTCTCTCTTCTACTGGTCTGAAACGCAAGTACAATGAACCTTAGCGTCTCCATCCGAGCGGCGGTTTTAGTAGACCACGTTTGTCGGCTTGCAGTTGGTGTCACTTGGTACTCGAAAACATCCCATGAACAGAAAGATAGAGGTATAAATACGCCAGCATTCAGAACTTTTAAAAGCTTCCAGCGCTGCTCATCCAATACTGCGGTGTGCGGGATTTACCATGTTATTTTATTGATGGTTATCTCTTTCGCCTCTTGAACTCCTTCAGTGTATTAGTTGTTACCTGTTGCCCTCCATACCAGAATAACTTCCTGTTTAGCATTCAGAACAATTCGCCGCATGCCCTCAAAGTATCCCATACCTAATTTTAAAGGTATACATGCAGTAAATCAGAGACATACATTTTAAGAGTTGATGTTATGAGTACATTGCGTGTACGGTCAGTCTTGACCCACTTAAGTTTATATCGTATCTCATGGAACAGGAACGATAAAACATTACGTATTAAGGTTCGATCCCATTGTAGCTGCACCATCTCTTTTCCTAAATGATCCATTAAGATATGTGAAACTCTCACATGGAAGGGTTAAAGAGTCTTGGTGTTGAATGACAATCCTAATTTCATCGTTCTTGTCAAATCTGGTTGATGCATAAGGTTTATGCGAGAAGTGTTCCTGGCGTAAAATACTCTCTCCATATTCCACCGGACTAGCTACATCGACGACGCTAGTGCGCGGCTTCAGATCCATTGATTTAAGAAACTCGTAGTTTTCACATGTTATCACCTTGCTGTTCTGTTGTGAAGTGCTGCGCTGCACGATGTCCATTTTGGTTTTATACCTTACGCCCATCCTATCTTCGTTGACAGCACAGGGCTGCTGTAAACCCTGACTGGTTGAAGCTCGCCGCCGACTCTTGCAGTCCTGAAGTTGTGGCTGTCGATTGTGCCTCCAGCACGTCCCGGCTGGTTAAAGGTCGCCACCGCTTCTGGGTCTCTTCATGCTCAGCGTCACTGCTGGTTCTGCTTTAGATGTAGACGTACAGTGGTTTCCTCCCAGAAAAAATCGACGAGTTGATTATGCTAGTCCACAATACACAGCTCCAGATAGTCCATTGTCTGAACTGTTACTAGGAGGTAAATGGCGTTGGTAGGGGCCTCAGCGATTTTATGCCATGTTCCCACTGATGGGAAGAATCCGTCTACCTGACCTATTGTGAGATCCAGCAGCCACTCTATTGAACCTTTCTGGTTAAAGTCAATCCTTGCAATCGTCTTTATTTCAGATATCAGTGTATTGATGTTTGCACGCAGCGCAATCCCTTTTCCAGACTGTTTTAAAACTTCATTTAATTCGTCAATATCGTATGCAGCAAGTTCTAATTCCACAATTTCTTTTCCACCATTAGTTTCAAGATGAAGTTTGTTGTTAGCATCTGTGATATTCGGAATGCTATTGCAAGTCTCCAGTCCGATCAGCGCAATACTCCACTCCCCGTTGCTTAAATCAATCGGTGGGAACTAATTCGCTCGTAATACTGACAATCGTTCTTTTAGTCAGAATGCACAACATTACATCTGAACCTTGACTGACGGGTAGATGCTTAATCCATGACCATATATATATGCTTCTTCGTAAATGTTGGGAGGAACATGATGCACAGATGCCTGCATACTTAGGTTAAGTCTTGGTATCGATAAAATTGTAGAACACACGTCTTCTGTCGCTGAAGTGTCTTTGCAACTCTTCTGAAAGTCTGCAAATGAGTAAATAGTAGACGTTATATGCATTTTTTTAACATACGAAAACCAGTGGGTCCCTGGTCCCTCAGCAATATCTATATTCACAATTCCATATTCTCCGGATTTCCGCCTAATCTTCGGTAATGTACCCCGCATAAACACAGCACGGAACCTTGGACTGCTGAATGTTTCCCTCACAAACTTGTGCAGATCTATATTTGTAAGAGGTCTGTCTGTTAGAATAGCTAACGGACTTTTTGGTTTATGAAAAGATCTATTCCTTTCTTGTATATTTTCAGGCATAGTCCTTTTCTGGTGGCTACTGCTTCCATCATGCTGTTATGTCTTCTTGCTTCCTCTAGCTGCTCCTGGGAGTTCTGTCGGTTCTTCACTGTTCTGGAAACAGCCAATGAACGTACCGGCAGAACCCTGGGTGCTGAGTGCTTTAACCAGTCCTTTATGCTTCAGGGCACTTTCAGCTGCATACATAGCTGTCGGGATACAGTTTTTTTGAACATTCCTTCTTCTTCTTCTTCTTCTTCTTCTTCTTCAACGTTGTCTTCTTCTTCTTATTCAGTACACGAGATGCAGTATTCATAACTTGCTTGACATTCATCGCCCCTATGCTCAACTTAATTTTACCACACATGGTTTTATCAAATTCAAATGCTGCAAGGCGCTGTCGTATACCAATATCCTTCCTTGAACGTATTGCCTTCACTTTATCAACTAAAATTCGATCTGCAGCGTGACGTCCTGGGAGAGCTTTATGTTTTGCATATGCAATGTTGTGTTCCAAACACACCTTGTCAAGCAGGCTAATACCCTTGTCACCAGGAGCCAGACGTTTTTGAAGCTTTGTACTACGTCCACGGTAACTGTACCTCAGAATATGCAATTCAAGAGGAAGTTTGTCTAGAATGCCACGATCTCTCCTATCACGCATGTTATGCTACTGTGCTGGTTGTGCTCTGTACACCCTATTATACAGCAAATTATCAGCGTCAATTCAGCTGCTTTGTGTCGCAGGAAAAATAAGTCATTTAACTGGTGCTCTATCCTCTCGATGTCTTAGGACATGCTGTATGAGAAACACATGTGGTTCTGAGGTCTTCTGCATTTCCTCATTGTGAAAGCATCCCGAAGTTTCAGTGCCATTGCTATCTTTTAAGATGTAAGTGTTGCGATTTATTCTCTGTACTCTGGAAACTGTGAATATCTCACTCGACCAGTTTGGGAAGTACGACTTCTCAAATGCTGTCTTGTCTTTTGAGATATGTACCAAATCACCTACATTAAATTTCTGTCTACATGGGTGCATTGTAATACGATAGTAGACAGTATCCAGGAGTCCATTATCACGAACATCGATTGGTCTCACTGTTATTGTGTTAATTTTGGTTCGATTATAGCGGACAGTTATTTCTGGTAGGACATCTGTCCATCATGTCTACGAGCTGTGAAGGTTAAACATATTCATAATTGAACCTTTACTGTTCTGTTCACACGTTCCACGATACTCACCTTCAGGTGGATGAATTTTAAGTAGTGATGTATTCCATGCCACCGCATAATGGTCTTGAAGTATCTATTGTAAAACTCTCCACCGTGATCGGTTTGGAGGTTGTGCAGGCACTGATTCGTCGCTGTCTGTAACAAACGCTCAAATACATCTGAAGATTTCTCCTCATTTTTGTTTTCACAGAAAATTCCTAGGCAGATTTGGAGGATGTATCAATAACCATTGAAATATATTTGGATCCATTATTCTCATGCGAGTGTTCCTTCATATCCACAAAATCAGCCTGCCATAAGTCATCCAAACCTTTAAGCGCCGGCCGCGGTGGTCTAGCGGTTCTAGGCGCTCAGTCCGGAGCAACGCGACTGCTACGGTCGCAGGTTCGAATCCCGCCTCGGGCATGGATGTGTGTGATGTCCTTAGGTTAATTAGGTTTAAGTAGTTCTAAGTTCTAGGGGACTGATGACCATAGATGTTAAGTCCCATAGTGCTCAGAGCCATTTGAACCATTTGAACCGAACCTTTAGGCATAAAATGCCTATAAGGATATATTTTGTATGCTGGTTTGTGCAGCTCATGAAACTACTGTCTCCATACTCATACGATTATACCTCTCTCACTATACTCTGAAATTATTGAGACAACTTCACTGGAATGAGCAGCAGCTGACGCCATTAGCAGTCATAGTTGATCTAGTAGCTCATTGCGATCGTCGTAGTATGTCTACTGACGATAATGATTAATGACTTTTTTATGCTGAATGTCCATATCATCACCACTGTTATACTGACCGTCAAATAATAATGGCTTTATAATGTCTCTGTATATTGCACGCATTGGTTTAATGCTTTCCTATGTACACTCGTCAATTGTAGTAAGAGTATTTCACCATACATCTCCAGATCTTTGGACAACAAATTTACTGCTTTTGAGAGTTTCAGGAAAAGGAGGTTCAGTAGAACTAGTGTTCTTTGAAATTCCCTAACCCCCATCTGTATTGTTTTCTCATTTAAAGTCATAGGCTGCATGTCCAACACATGATTTTTCACCACTGACATCAAATGTTTTGTCTATTCTAGCGTAACTGTGATGGTTAATGAAACTGGCAATAGTATCATGGTCGTGGTTGTGTAATTTTGATGAGAGTTCATCGAGAAATTCAGTAGTGGTTGAAAGGTCTCTTGCAGAGTCTGCTCTCACTCCAAATTTCGTAACCTCTGCAACGGCCTTCCATGCTGCAGTGATCTTATGCTTGCTATGTACTAAGCGGGCTGCTTCAAAGGTTGCACCTTATATACATTTCACTTAACTTTTACAGTTAAGTCGTGTACTTTTTTTTCAATTCCATCAACTTTTACAACTGGGCTCTCTTTTTTCTTTCTCAGAATGAGGTGGATGTATGTCTCTAGTTCCTTAACCCTAGGATCTAATTCGTTGATCAGTCTCAGAAGGGTCTCGGCATACATCTCTAGCTTCTTAACATTACGTTCAAGGGATTGAAATTTTCCATTTATACACAGACGCATTCTCTGTCTATGTGCACACGTATCCTCCCTGGCTGAGTGCCTAACATCTGTGCAAACTTGTCCGTGGCGTTATGTATACTAATATAATAATTACTTTTTCATACCTATGTATATAGAAACTTCTGGAAGTTCATTTTATACCTACTATCATTCCGTTTTCTTGATTTATCAATAAAAAGAAACCCATAGTCTGTGACCTACATACCTGTGGAAAGCTATATAGTGCATGGATCACAGAGAATCTATGTTTTTCTTTTCTTTGGTGTAGAAGTTAGTAGTTTTATCATCTTAAAATTTCTCACGATAGTGATTGGGATATAAACCTTGCATAGTCAATTTATGTAATGTGTTGCAAATATATTTCCTGCATTGGATTATTACAGCATTTCATTCCATGCAACTAATATTTCGGGATCCACATGCTGAAATGTAGAGCTGTGTAGTCTTAGGGGTGTATCTGCATGTTCTACGATTTTTTCTCTCTTCCCAGTACCTTCTCGGTGTGGAACGTTCATATGGTTCAAATAGCTCTGAGCACTATGGGACTTAATATCTATGGTCATCAGTCCCCTAGAACTTAGAACTACTTAAACCTAACTAACCTAAGGACATCACACAACACCCAGTCATCACGGTGTGGAACGCAGATACTACAACAATTCCACAGAGTTGAGATCACAAGAGATTAATGTTGAATGTTTGAAACTCCTTCCGTCTGGAGCTCAATTATGCATAAATCATACATTTATTCTTCTTCTAAATTGTTTGTTACATCACCACAACACTCTCAAATGTATCAGGTTCATATCTACTATACAACAATAAGGAATGCTATATTCCTCATCATGCAAGCATCTAGAGAGATCGTGTCTAAGTGGATCAGTGACATGAGTGAGACTCATACAGAACAGTCTTCACGGAAATGCAGTTACATTACTAGAATGAGAGTACTAGTCTGTACCACTCGTGTTGATCCGTACAAGTCTGGAATGCATGTTATACTCTCTGTGCTAAGTTCCCGAGTTGAGTCTTGGTCCAGCACACAGTTTTAATCTGCCAGGAAGTTTCATATCAGCTCAAACTCCGCCGTAGAGTGAAAATCTCATCACAGTGTATTATTTACTTGGAACTCAGCTCGTCCGTTCCTTCGAATTTCTCCCCTTCCCCCGCCCCCCACCCTTCATTTTGGTCAGTTCCAAATTAAAATGGAGACAATGTTGCAGAGAGGTTTCATTAAAGACAGAGGAAGAGCTACGAGGTGCCTAGAGATAGCCCATTATAGGCCATTCAGAGTGTTTCTCATCATCCTTAGCTGATAGGTTCAACAAAGGTATAGCTCGTTTGGAAATAGAGGAGAGAGTACTAGATCTTTGAATCTTCGACTTTTTCCTGTGAATGTGAGAATACTTGGTGATTTCCTGTGAATGTGAGAATACTTGGTGACTCCCATCAGCATCAAGGGTGAGGGGAGGGGGCAAATCATAATAAAATCTTACCAAATTTAAGCAAGTGTTTTTGCACCTTCTCTCTGCTGAAGGCTATATCCTATGCGGAGAAAGAGTATTTGTGTCATGTGGTGTAGGCAATGTAACAGGGTTCACAATATGTCCACATGTATAGGACGCTCACAAAGTTATGCACAGGTTGGTTTAGCAATGATACAAAAATTGAGAACTGTGCTGCACTGTCACTGGCTGTTAGAAGCCAAGTTTTTTACTTGCTAGCTTCGTTAACAACTTATGGGGAGGGGGGGGGGGGGCGACGTGTAGAATACCTCCAAGATGATGTATCCCGGATATCGACTGCTAAGGCAGGGCGGCGAAAACTCTACTTTTCTGGCAGCCATACTAGATCAGTCTCTCATGGCTACTCAAGACAACAGCGCAAGATAACAAACAACGACAAAGACTCTTCTCAGAGCCACAGAAGGAATATGAAAACTTTTGGACAAAGTATTAATATTATACAAATCAATATAGAAGGATCGACAGAAACAAATGTGACTACTTCAGAATACTCACAAATGACGATGGCACTGAGATCATAGATCTCCAGGAATCCCATCTAAATAGAGACAAAATAGCAAAGAAAAAGTTTTTATGTTACAAAATGATAGGATACCTGCAATCATCAACACTTGGGTCTGTGATGTACACCAATTTTTTGTACTGGCTAGGGTTGTTAACAACTTGTAGAGTGTGACATGTAGACCAATTCCAAGGTTATGTACCTCGGCCAACGGACTGCTAAGGCAGGACAGCGAAAAGTCTACATTACTGGCAGTCACACTAGTTCAGCCTCTCATGGTTCCTCAAGACAACAGCACAAGGAAACAAACTACAACAAAGACTCTTCTCAGAGCCAGACAAAGAATATTAATAATTTTGGTCAAAGTGTTAGTATTTTACAAATCAATGTAGAAGAATTGACAAAACACGAATGGGACTACTTGAGAAAACTGGGCACACATCATGGCACTGTTACCATAGGCCTCCAGGAATCCCATCTAAACGAAGACAATATAGCAGATGGAAATCTTACAGGTTACAAAATGATAGGACACCTCCCATCATCTACATGTGGCAGTATCACATATGATTTTTTTTTTTTGCTTGATAGGGTTGTTAACTTATTGAGATCGACGTGTAGACAACCTCCTAGATGGTGTACACCAGGCGTGGGATAGCTAAGCCAGGATGACTTACAGCCTACACTACTGGCTGCCAAACTAGATCAGTATCTAATGCCTACTCAAGAAAACAAACTACAATATAGCCTCTTTTCAGAGCAAGACATAGGGTATGAAGGATTTTGGAGAAAGTTTAGTATTTTATATATCGATGTAAAAGGGTTGGCAAAAGAGAAATGTCACTACTTGAGCAAACTAGCCACTGACCATGGCACTGACACATATCATAGCATTTCATGAACCCCATCTGAACAAAGACTGAAATGTTGTTGCTTTAATTTGTTATGTGAAAGCGGTACTGATAGACAATAAAAGAGGGTTAAAAGCTGTGAGCTATTTGAGGAAGTTAACGTTGCATTACTGAGCAACTGTTTCACCAGGTATCCAGTCTAGCTTACCAAATTTCCAACCAGACTAACATTAATTATAATCTTTTAATAGTCATACGTAAACCGGTGATACTTATATAAAAAAGAGAATTTAAATAACAATAAATAAATCAGTTTATATTTGGAAATCATAGCTAACACTTGGTTCAAGAATCATAAAAGAAGGTTGTATACATGGAAGAATCCTGGAGATACTAAAAGGTATCAGATAGATTATATAATGGTAAAACAGAGATTTAGGAATCAGGTTTTAAATTGTAGGACATTTCCGGCAGATGTGGACTCTGACCACAATCTATTGGTTATGAACTGTAGATTAAAACTGAAGAAACTGCAAAAAGGTGGAATTTAAGGAGATAGGACCTGTATAAACTAACTAAACCAGAGGTTCTACAGAGTTTCAGGGAGAGCATAAGGGAACAATTGTCACGAATGGGGGGAAGGAATACATTAGAAGAAGAATGGGTAGCTTTGAGGGATGAAGTAGTGAAGGCAGTACAGGATCAAGTAGGTAAAAAGACGAGAGCTCGTAGAAATCCTTGGGTAACAGAAGAAATATTGAATTTAATTGATGAAAGGAGAAAATATAAAAATGCAGTAAATGAAGCAGGCAAAAAGGAATACAAACGTCTCAAAAATGAGATCGATGGGAAGTGCAAAATGGCTAAGCAGGGATGGCTAGAGGACAAATGTAAGGATGTAGAAGCTTATCTCACTAGGGGTAAGATAGATACTGTCTACAAGAAAATTAAAGAGACCTTTGGAGAGAAGAGAACCACGTGTATGAATATCAAGAGCTCAGATGGCAACCCAGTTCTAAGCAAAGAAGGGAAGGCAGAAAGGTGGAAGGAGTATATAGAAGGTTTAAACAAGGGCGATGTGCTTGAGGACAATATTATGGAAATGGAAGAGGATGTAGATGAAGACGAAATGGGAGGTAAGATACTGCGTGAAGAGTTTGACAGAGCACTGAAAGACCTGAGTCGAAACAAGGCCCCCGGAGTAGACAACATTCCATTAGAACTACTGACGGCCTTGGGAGAGCCAGTCATGACAAAACTCTACCAGCTGGTGAGCAAAATGTATGAGACAGGTGAAACACCCTCAGACTTCAAGAAGAATATAATAATTCCAATCCCAAAGAAAGCAGGTGCTGACAGATGTGAAAATTACCGAACTATCAGTTTAATAAGCCACGGCTGCAAAATACTAACGCGAATTCTTTACAGACGAATGGAAAAACTGGTAGATGCGGACCTCGGGGAGGATCAGTTTGGATTCCGTAGAAATGTTGGAACACGTGATGCAATACTGACCTTACGACTTATCTTGGAGAAAGATTAAGAAAAGGCAAAGCTACGTTTCTAGCATTTGTAGACTTAGAGAAAGCTTTTGACAATGTTGACTGGAATACTCTCTTTCAAATTCTAAAGTTGGCAGGGGTAAAATACAGGGAGCGAAGGGCTATTTACAATTTGCACAGAAACAAGATGGCAGTTATTAGAGTCGAGGGTCATGAAAGGGAAGCAGTGGTTGGGAAAGGAGTGAGACAGGGTTGTAGCCTCTCCCCGATGTTATTCAATCTGTATATTGAGCAAGCAGTAAAGGAAACAAAAGAAAAATTTGGAGTAGGTATTAAAATTCATGGAGAAGAAGTAAAAACTTTGAGGTTCGCCGATGACATTGTAATTCTGTCAGAGACGGCAAAGGACTTGGAAGAGCAGTTGAACGGAATGGACAGTGTCTTGAAAGGAAGATATAAGATGAACATCAACAAAAGCAAAACGAGGATAATGGAATGTAGTCGAATTAAGTCGGGTGACGCTGAGGGAATTAGATTAGGAAATGAGACACTTAACGTAGTAAAGGAGTTTTGGTATTTGGGGAGCAAAATAACTGATGATGGTCGAAGTAGAGAGGATATAAAATGTAGACTGGCAATGGCAAGGAAAGCGTTTCTGAAGAAGAGAAATTTGTTAACATCGGGTATAGATTTAAGTGTCAGGAAGTCATTTCTGAAAGTATTTGTATGGAGTGTAGCCATGTATGGAAATGAATCATGGACGATAAATAGCTTGGACAAGAAGAGAATAGAAGCTTTCGAAATGTGGTGCTACAGAAGAATGCTGAAGATTAGATGAGTGGATCACATAACTAATGAGGAAGTATTGAATCGGATTGGGGAGAGGAGAAGTTTGTGGCACAACTTGACCAGAAGAAGGGATCGGTTGGTAGGACATGTTCTGAGGCATCAAGGGATCACCAATTTCGTATTGGAGGGCAGCGTGGAGGGTAAAAATCGTAGAGGGAGACCAAGAGATGACTACACGAAGCAGATTCAGAAGGATGTAGGTTGTAGTAGGTACTGGGAGATGAAGAAGCTTGCACAGGATAGAGTAGCATGGAGAGCTGCATCAAACCAGTCTCAGGACTGAAGACGACAACAACAACATATATCTGGAAATTTATTTAACATTGATCATTGAAATTTCAGCATATTAAACTTGAGTCGTAACTAAGCTGGTGCCTTATTTAGGACTGTGAAAATGTGAGTTTGTAATCTTACGGAACACATCAAATACAGAGCCAAGATTGGGAGACTGCATACAACACTACATTCAGAAAATAACACACGAAGAACATTGAAACATATGTAAGAGGAAATTAACCACAACCAACCGATTCAATTTTCACCCAAAGAAGTAACGTTCGTAGCGTAATCCTGTCCGTCATGTAATTACCACACACTGGTATACTAAATTCATACTAACTCTCTGTGAAATCTTCCCGAAAAGAATAGCTGAGAGCTACTTTGATGATTACACCACATGCTTCACGTGGTTAACTTGGTTTACACAAAGAGTGTAACTCCACAATAATTTTGATAATTAAAATAAATTAGATCGAAAAGCAATTTACAAAAGAAAAACCTCGAACTGGTTTCTATCGTCTTACTATTAACCTGATGGGTCAAACAATTGTATAAGCACGTAGTACTGGTCTCACGAAGTACACTCCACGTGGGTTGAACATAAAGAAAAGTTGGTATATTGAAAAATATTGTTAAGGCGAGACGTTATAATCTCACGCACATTCGCATTTAAGATTAATGATCTTAGTTAGAGTTTCTGATCAACACGTGGTTCCACTTTACTCACAAAGTAGTGACAAAGCAACTACTGTAAAATATTCTGAAGTTCACACTCGAAATACACTGCGTTGCAATTTAAGATAACATTAGATGTTTTAGAGCTAAACCTGAAATAAAGTTGATAAATTTTCAGTTAGGCTGAACTTAAGAAATCCATTCTCCTGCGGACTTAGCAGACACGCGCTTAGCCGGAGATCTTACCACTTCAGACGCTCGCCGCGTACAGACTGACCTGC
Source organism: Schistocerca gregaria (assembly GCF_023897955.1). Taxonomy (NCBI): domain Eukaryota; kingdom Metazoa; phylum Arthropoda; class Insecta; order Orthoptera; family Acrididae; genus Schistocerca; species Schistocerca gregaria. Next base: position 379,800,995 of record NC_064931.1, read on the forward strand.
GCTCCTAACAAGGGTGCTTCCGTATACAAAACGAAAGTGATCAGAGAGGCAGCTTCCTATACCAACATGACAAGGGACGGACAGAACCATACTAAGGATAGAAACCTCTTTGCGTTTAGAAAGCATAGCTACCTGTTCCGACGTTGGTCCTACTGTTCTCTAGCAGACAGGCTTGTCTGCTACCCTCAAGCATGCAACTAGAAATACATTTGCTCATTCATCCTCTCACACAGAAGGGAAGGGGGATGACAGTATCTTATCATGTACAGTACATAAAAGAAAGCGGATGTAGGTTCCGTATGAGACTGTGTGACATGAATTACATATATGAATTAGATATAAACTGTGTTTTAAAGTGTAGTAGTGTGACAGATCGTTCTTGTTTATGTGTAAAGGTAACACTGCTCAGTCTCCTCCCAGATAGTCAGAAACACCACAGTGAATTTAGAAAAGGAATTTGTGCCGTAAATGGCAACAGATTTAAGAAATTAACATAAAAGGAATCCAACAGAGACCTTTCAAGACAATATAGCAAAGGAAAAGGTTACAGGTTCCAAAATGATAGGATACTTACCATCATCAAAACATGGCTCTGTCATGTACATCTTTCTTTTTTTTTACTTGTTAGGGTTGTTAGCAACTGATTGGGACCGATCTGTAGTGCCCCTCCAAGATTACGTACCCCTGGCAATGGTCTGCTAAGGCAGGACGGCTAAAGGTGTACACTAATGGCAGCAATACTAGATCCGTCTCTCTTGGCTCCTTAGGACATCAGTACAAGAAAACAAACTACAACAAAGACTCGTGTTAGAGCCACACAAAGGAAATGAAAAATTTTTCCATTTACTCCAATTTTTCTTACTTGCTAGGGTTGTTAACAACTTACTGGGTACGATGTGACGAGCGATTCCAAGATTATGTACCCTGGGCAAAGGACCGCTAAGGCTGGACGGCGAAAAGTCTACACTACCGGCAGCCATACTAGATCAGACTCTCAAGGCTACTCAAGACAACAACTCAAGAAAACAAACTACAACAAAGGCTCTTCTCAGGGCCGGACAAAGAGTATGAAGATTTTTAGAAAAATTATTAGTATTTTGAAATCAATGTAAAAGGATTGACAAAAGACAAATGTGACTACTTGAGCAAAGTGTTCACAGACCCTGATACTGATATCATAGCCCTCCAGGAATCCCATCTTAACGAAGACAATATAGCAAAGGGAAAAGTTACAGGTTACAAAATGATGGGATGCTTGTCATCATCTACATGTACGCCAAAAACAGCGTTTCTGATATTAAAGGTTTGTGCTGCCAGGTGACCAGTGAAATAGAAGTGATAACCCTGTAGCTGAGTGGCTTAATTGTTGTCGCAGTCTACAAAGCACCTGTCGTCCCGTGGCCCACCCCATTCTTGCCATCTGTACCCCAGCCATGCATATATCTTGGTGATTTCAACAGCCACCACACAACCTGGGGTTACATAATCAGTGACATAAATGGAGAAAAATTAGTGGATTGGGCAGAAGGAGAAAAACTCTATCTCAGCTGTGATGCTAAAGAATCGAAAACCTTTCACTCCTGTAGGTGGCACACTGACACAAATTCTGACCTGTGTTTCTTCTCCATCGATGAAAACACACTCCCCTTGAGTCATACTAGGAAAGTTCTCCAACGGCTTCTTAAGAAGCCAACACCGCCCAACAATAACCAAAACTGTGATGGAGATACCCATAATAAATGTCATTGACAAGCCAAGATGTTATTTCAAGAAAGCTAACAGGGACCAATATACACGAGAAGTTGATAGCAACCTACGCTGGGTAGCCGCAAAAGCAGAATACTACAAAAGATTCGTGGGAGTCATAATTGGTGCTGCCAAACGTAATATACCTCGAGAGCTCAGGAAACAATACATCCCTTGCTATGACGACACAATAGAAAACTTGCGTGCAGAATACCAACAAATTTAAAACCCTGACACTGGTAAAATAATACTAGAACAGCTAAATGAAGCAAGAAAGCAGAAATGGGTGGACCTGACGTCTAGTTTAAATTTCACCCATTCAAGCGGAAAGGCACGGAGATTATTAAGAAAACTTGGCACTGCAAGCAACGTCCGCAATCATCAAGCGAAGATAACACCATCAGAACTGGCACTACACATAAAATCAAGAGCTGGGAAGGTTCCTCTAGACCCAACCATGAAAGAAACAGTAAAGAACGAACTGAATGAAGTCAACAGACACCTCGAAGATAACACCACACTATCAGATTGCATTTCTGAAATAGATATAAATGAGGGTTCCGAAACATTGAAAATGAGAAAAGCCGTAGGACTGGATATCATATTCCCTGAATTTATAAAACACATAAGGGAACATGGAAAAACTTGGCTGAAGAAGTTATACAACGTTATACTCAAGACCGGAAGGGTGCCTCAGCAGGACAAGATCGCACACACATTAACAATCCTCAAATCTGGAAAGCCAGTACATGACCCTGCAAGTTACCGGGCAATTTCACTGCTGATAGTGTGTTTCAAACTACTGCAACGACTCATCCATAACAGAATACAAAGAATAATAAACAACATAGCTCCAACATATCTGACTGGGTTCAGAAGCAAGCTGTGCTGATGTGAGCATGTCTTAGCCTTGACATCCTACATTGAGGCTGGATTGCAAAAGAAATTAGAGACATCAGTGGCATTTGTTGATATGTCGGCAGCATATGACACTCATGGCTAAATGGACTCCTACTGAAGTTAAAAAAGCATGTCCCAAGCAAGCAAATGACGACACTTGTGGGAAATACGTTAACCAACTGCTACTTCAAAGTTAGCGTTGGACAAAAACAGAGCAAGTCATTTAATTTGGAAAACGGGCTCCCCCAAGGGCTCATCCTACCACCCCTACTCTTCAATCTGCACACCAGTGACATGCCAAACACGGCTAGTGCAAAGTTTTGCTATGCCAACGACCTTGTCATAGCGATACAAACCAGCACACTTGAGGAAGGAGAAGCTATGTTATCTAGAGACTTAGAAACTCTCAACACATACTACAAAGCATGGAGACTCCATCCAAATGCAGCAAAGACAGAAGTCTGCGCATTTCATCTAAACAACAGAATTGCAAACCAGCAGTTGAGTGTGAGCTTCTGCCAACAAAAGGTTAGATATAATTTATAGCTTAAATACCTTGGTGTCACACTAGATCGGTGTCTGACGTATAAAAAACACTTGGAAAAAACAAGCCCAAAACTAAAGACCTGAAACAACATCGTAAAGAAACTATCTGGTACAACATGGGGTACCGACGCATCGACTCTACGTACCACAGTACTAACGCTGGTGTACCCAGTTGCCGAATGCTGTGCTCCAGTGTGACAACATAGTACCCACACGAGGAAGCTGTACCTCCGCCTGGACCCCCTGGCTGCACACCATCAGGAACATCCCACCACTTGAATTACGACGCCTAGAAGCAATCGATCGAGAATGGAGGAAACTACACCACCCCGACTACCCACAAGACCTCCCAATTCATACAGACTTTAAACAATCCTCTCCCAGACAGCTTAAAATCTCGCAAACCACTGTGGCGTAATGGAAGGAATGATTATAAGTTCTACATTAAAGATGAGTGGCGCAAGAGGTGGAATGCTGCAGCAATAGCACATCAACGTATTCAAGACCCAACTGCCAGCCTATCAGGATTTCATCTGCAGAGAAATGAGTGAACCAGGCTGAACAGAATAAGAACTAGCCACGCCAGGTGCAACACAATGATGCACAAGTGGGGACTCCGAGATCTCCAGCCTGTGATTGTGGGGCCCAAGAACAAACTGTTCAACATACTGCTAGAGACTCTCCTCAGAGAAAGTATCCTGGACCATATAGTGACTTTATTACTCCCTCTGTTGTTAGTTGGCTTCAGTCATTAGATATTGAACTATGATTAAATGTATCTGCCTTTTTTAACTTGCAATTATATCAGTCGAGGATAGTCAGTAATATTAAGTTAGTAATCTTCACTATTTAAAAATGTGTATAAAATTAGTGTCAAAAAAGTGAAACTAAAGTATATGTAAATACTTAACTAGACATACATTGAAAATTAAACTTTGTGTTCTTGTCAGTGATTGCTGTTGTTGATGTACGATAAATAAATAATAAATAAATTAACAACTTATAACTATTGGCGGTCTATTGACGTAAATCTATGAGTAACTTTAATGATCCACCTGCAAGAGGTATGTTTTCGTTTCCTTGTTTGTTCGGAAATGTTTTAACTTGGTCTACACTATGTGCACTATGTGATCAAAAGTATCTGGACACCCCTAGAAAAATATTTTTTCATATTCAGTGCACTGTGCTGCCACCTACTGCCAGGAACTCCATATCAGAGACCTAAGTAGTCACCAGACATCGTGAGAGAGCAGAATGGGGTGCTCCGCGGAACTCACGGACTTCGAACGTGGTCAGGTGATACGGTGACACTTGCGTCATACGCCTGTACGCGAGATTTCCACACTCCATAAACATCCCTCTGCCCACTGTTTCCAATGTGATAGTGAAGTGGAAACGTGAAGGGACACGTACAGCACAAAAGCGGACAGGCCGACCTCGTCTCTTAACTGACAGAGACCGCCAACAGTCGAAGAGGATCGAATGTGCAATAGGGAGACGTCTGTCCACACCACCACACAAGAATTCGACTGCATCAGGATCCACTGCAAGTACTAAGACAGTTAGGCGGGAGGTGAGAAAACTTGGATTTCATGCTCGAGAGACTACTCATAAGTCACACATTACACTGGTAAATGCCAAATGACGCCTCGCTTGGTGTAAGGAGCGTAAACACTGGGCGACTCAACAGTGTAAAAACGTTGTGTGGCGTGATGAATCACGGTACGCAATGTGGCAGTCCGATGGCATGGTATGGGTATGGCGAATGCCCGGTGAACGTTATCTGCCAGCTTGTGTAGTGCCAACAGTAAAATTCGGAGGCAGTGGTGTTGTGGTGTGGTCGTGTTTTTCATGGAGGGAAATTGTACCCCTTGTTGTTTTGCGTGGCACTATCACAGCACAGCCTACATTGATGTTTTAAGCACCTTCTTGCTTCCTACTGTTGAAGAGCAATTCGAGGATGGCGATTGCAACTTTCAACACGATCATGCACCTGTTCACAATGCACGGCCTGTGGCGGAGTGCTTACACGACAATAATATGTCTGTAATGGACTGTCCTGCACAGAGTCTTGACCTGAATCCTATAGAACACCTTTGGGGTGTTGTGGAACGCCGACTTGGTGCCAGGTTTTCCCGATCAACATCGATACCTCTCCTCAGCGCAGCACTCTTTGAACAATGGGCTGCCATTCCCCAAGAAACCTTCCAGTACCTGATTGGACGTATGCCTGCGAGAGTGGAAGCTGTCATTAAGGTTAAGGGCAGGCCAACACCATATTGAATTGCAGCATTGCCAATGGAAGGCGCCACGAACTTGTAAGTCATTTTTAGCCATGTGTCCGGATACTTATGATCACATAGTGTAAGCACGCAGCCAGTAGTGTGAAGAAAGGAAGATTAGGGTCTAACATCTCGTAGATGACGATTTCATTAAGGATGGAGCACAAGCTCGATTGCTGCAGAATGGAACTTTATGACAGTACCACACATATATTGCTTCTGCGTTAGGAAGTAGAGTTGGCAACTTAATATTCTTAACCATGCTGGAGAGAAACACATAATTATTGGCTTTTAGCTTAAGATCCGTAAATTTTCTTTTGCTGAGGCAGACCTGAGAGAATTCGGTGACGAACCTGGTTGACTGAAACGCTATGAAAATGGAACGGCTGAAGGGCCCCTCACGCATCCCCCGCCTCTTCTGGGCTGCTGGTTTGCAGAAGTGTTATAGCCGCACGCTAGCCGGTTATCGTTGACCGCGATGTGGCACGGTCTTGGAAGTTATAGCAAGGCGACTGCTGCTAACTTGAGCATTTCTAGTGCGACGAATCTGCATTTACTGTTGGCGGTTGCAAATACGCGACACCATTATGCCATGTTCAGTGTGGGAAAGTTCCGGAATCCAGCCATCCAGATGAGGTCAGTAAATCAGAAGTGTCATCAGCACAGTGGCTATAGCGTTAATGTCTGAACCGATGGGTAGCGGCACAGCATATACAGTGTACCAATCTCTGACCAGTTAACGCACATACAGTAAGCAAGAGTGCAGATTTTTTGGCAGGTTTCCCCTGTCTTTTAGCTTGTTGATAGGAATTCTTGGTCGTCACTGTGGTGAAACTTAGGAATCGTCGCCTCCGAGCTGTTTACTTCTGGGAACAGAATAGAACGCGAGAGAGTCGAAGTCTGTAAGGTGATGCCTGGCCTAGACGGCAATGGGAGGGAGAAGTCTCTAGTTGCGGCCTGACACAGTTGTCGCTGAATCGATCGAGTAAGTGTCTTTTTTTAGCGTTAGTGCTGCTTTTGATCTGAGCAGCTCACAACTGGCGAGAGCAATTCCACGACTTGTGCTGCTTGTCTGTGTCTTTACTTATTTGCATCTATGATCCGGTTTCAGATTGCGTTTGCGAGCTCCGCAGATTTTGGAAAGTTAGTCGTGGCACAGTAGCATTCTTCAGTTCACCACATATTGAGAGAACAGACTGTCCCAAGTAAGCTTCGTTCAAGCAATAATTTATTGTACTTTTTAGCAATCAATGCGCATTCCACTGTGGAATATAATTAGTTAGATTTTTCAGAGGTAATTGCTCTTTCATTGAGCTTCAAGTAAGCAAGTAAGCAATCATTTATGCCTCAATTACGAATAAATATTCATTTTTTATTGTGAAGCAATTGAGAGAAAATAAATCCGGTATTTACAACACTTTATTTGTTTTCCCCCTTTTTTATTGTCTTACAACAGTTCAGGTCACGCCACCCTCATTAAATAACAAATATAACCGATGTCTTCTGTATAACCGAATTATGCTCTTACTTTGACGGTATTTCGTTGTAAAGCAGGTGCCCCTACAAGGAACAATGTCTATATGATACGAAATTCAATTAATTTGTATGAGAAATGACTAATGATAACTGCTCTCATCTGCATTCAATACATTCTTGAGATGACAGAGCTTTTTCAATTACTGTGATTAGTAAGGCAATATAGTGGGTTAAGGCAATATAAGGCATACAACAAATTGGATATTGTTTGAGTATTGAGCACGTCAGTGTAGCAAATAGCACTCTCCACTGCCGAGCTCCAGCACATCGTACTCAGGCCAGCGATCTTCAACACAGCAGTGCACATTTCAGCTTCTACAAACACATACATACAGAGGTGGGCCAGAAGTCATGAAAGGTTTATACCTATGAATAACGCTTTTATTTATTCTTTTCTCCATTATGTCTTCAGATTGTGACAGAGGAAGGACTGGAGATTGACCCATCCTTGGTCTTTATGTCTGTGAAATATCAATTAATCTAATGATAAACAGAAACGTTATTCACAGTTATAGCCCCTTCATGATTTTTGACCCATCCTGTACATTGTCAGAAAGACGCATATTACATAAAGTTATTTGCCAGTACTGTTACTAATCAGTCCGGAGTCGTGGTCGTGCGGAAACGTTCTCGCTTCCCACGTCCCGGTTCCCGTGTTCGATTCCCAGCGGGGTCAGGGATTTTCTCTGGCTCATGATGACTGGGTGTTGTGTGCTGCCCTTAGGTTAGTTAGGTTTAAATAGTTCTAAGTTCTAGGCGACTGATGACCATGGATGTTAAGTCCCATAGTGCTCAGAACCATTTCAACGTACCACACACTTTACACACACACACACACACACACACACACACACACACACACACACACACATGTATATTGTAGATACCGCAAGACTGGTACTTTCTATCATATTCAGGGAAAATTGTTATTTGTTCTATTGAATGAAACTAAAGTTTTCTAAGCCGTTTTCATGCTGTATGTGACACACCACTTGCCTGATTTGGCAAGAAGGTAAGTAATTGTAACCCCATGCATGAGTAATTGTCTTGAATTTTTCTAAGTGTGACAGCTGTGATGTCAGTCTGCTATTTTTGCGGTATGTTATATTGATAAATATGGTTCTGTTAGTTTTCCTTTTTGCATATCAGAATGGAAATGGATGTGACTACAGGTATCGTATTTCTTTAATACTGAAAAATTATTTTGAAACAGTAATAAATTATATAAACAATATCGAGGTATCATCAGTACAATTATTTTTCAGTTTGCAGGCCACTTAACAGAGATAGCATGTTGAACACTGTAGGCCTATTGCACGACACTATGTGTTCAACAAATCTCATTTTCGGATACAACGTGCTGTAAGTACATTTCATTTCGAAAATGCAGTTTTCTTCGTACGTCTTCAGAATATTTTTGGGTTGGATTCGAATAATCCATTTGAGTTCTCAGAAGATAATTTCGAATGAGTCGTATTTCATATCACAGGGTAAGGTCGGGTAAGAGTACAGGCCTGATAAAGGGTTTGCAATGGCATTTTCTCTACATTGCCAATACTGACCGACAACGAAAAACTACATTCAGTTGTTGGTTCTACAGCGACCCCATCACATGTTATCTTGAAGAGCTCCGCCAGATTTATTGTTTGTAGCATGTAAATGGAAGTTTTTGTATCAAATAATGTAATCGTTAAGTTGTATATCGTAAGCAATAAGCACTAGCTAGGTATGTACTAGAAAATAAAAGTATTTCTCAAGAGAATCACCTTTCTGCGAGGAACAAACCATGGCACTACAAAGAGGGAAACGAATAATGATTACCATTTGTGATATTTTTTTTAAACTGTGTGGCCCATCGGTTAAGAGTACGCTGTAAGATGGAGGGAAAGACCAAGCGTGTACTCCTAAGGCCCCCTCCCCCCCCCCCCCCCCCCCACTTCCCTCTTCGTTTCCAACGGTTACTATTGCAGGAAGACCCATTATTCAGACAGATGTGTTTTGTTTCGAGATGCACATTCTAGAGTAACCGCAACTCAATGAGCTGAAAAATACTTCGAGGCAGCCGGAGTATTACCGTTCAATACGGATTTCTTCACAGCAGAAGAAATTTCTCAATCAGAAATCACTGAGAGAGCCGAATTTCCAACAACTAAAGAAAGGAAAAGGAGTTTAACAGAAGCCCACGCACATATACTGCTACTCAGTCACAGATGATTTGTCTGTGCAGTCACCGGGAAAAAACCAAGAACGTGACACAAATGAAGTTCAGAGAGCTAATATACGAACAGCTGTAGGCCTATCTAGTATTTATCCACTGCCAAAATTTAATCGACCTACAACATAGATGTACATTGCAAAGAAATTCGAGATTTTGTCTGGGTCTCAGTACAAAAATGCTTTGTTAGACAAATAAGCTAAACCAGACAAAACCAAGAAGAGACAAAATACCAGTACCAACAACGCAGAATCTCTTGCGACGATCTGGACTTAATAGCTCCATCAGCTTCAGGGTCAACCAGGCCCCAACCCAAGGGGATGTTTTGAATTGCCCAGGATGAAGGATACAAGGAGCCTACCACCGAAGACTGGATTTAGTGTGACAATTGCTTCCAATGGTGGCAAGAAGAATCCACAGGTTATGAAGGACAAGGTGTATTTTCTAGTCACTTATATTAGTACATACTCTTTGGCTACATGTCACGTACTCTTACCAAATCGTGCGGCTAAGAGTACGAACGAGCAGTGTCTCACATATGTTGACATATAACGACTGTGTTAAAAGTTAAGCAGCTGTAACTGATATATGTAGTTTCTGAATACAATATAAATACTTTTTATAAGAAAAGTCTGTTTTAACCTTCTCATGTATTACACCAAGACATAAAATACTAAGTGCTTACTCATTCCCAACTTTCGCCTATCCTTGTGTATTCCTCACCTATCACTCATAAGTGAACAACTCATAAGTAGGTCACTAGCCTGGCAGTATGGAGTACTGTGATGCATTTAAGCTAAGGTACAGCCTGACCAATGATTGTTCTTCACCAATGTGTTGTGTTCCTGGTAACCCGTAGTACATTCAAGTTGCTTTCAACTTGCAGTCCAAGATTCGTATACAGACTTTGACATGCCCAAAGGAGCTGTTTTTCTGTTTAACTCACAGTTACTACATTTCCTAAATTACTTTGGTGGGCGAGTATTTTGGGCTAGTTCTTGGTGAACATTCACGAATGTTCAAGGTCATAAACATTCAGGTTGGCTTGTAGCGATATTATAGGATACCATCTAGAGACAGTAGGTGGGTCTACATTGTAAGATACAGAAACACCTGTTCTTCCAATCAAAGGTCGAATAACAGTGACTTATTTTCTTACCGCTTAATCAAAATACTGTCATAGTTTGGGAAATTATGTGTCACCTACATTTCACACTCGATACCACCACAATTACAGCAGCACACATTGATGCATCCAAGGCCGTTTCAAGGGCCAAGCGACCAGACCGCCACTTGGGGCGCCAAGCTGAGGGGGTGCCTAAGGTGCCACAACTGCTAAGATTTCAGTATATAAGATGTGTGATTATTAGTGTCGGCCTCTTGGGGCGCCAACATGAGACTGGTGCTAGAGGCTCCGAAATGCAAGATTTGTAATACAATGTGTATCACAATTAGTAACGAAAAATGACACAGGTTAAAATGTATGAGGTAAAAAGGGGAAAGAGGGTTGGGTGGGGAGGGGGGGGGTGCAAATGAATGATCATCACTTGTTCTCGAACTGGCCCTCTTTGTGTCATAACATCAATTTGTGTATGCTTAAAAGAACAAATGATCAGTTTAAATAGACTTAATTTTAAAAGATGCATCGCCAACTGTTTTTGGTGTTCGTAACATCTAATATCATCAGAAATGAGTCCTCATCAAAACTGTTACGAACCATTAGCACTTAGCACTTTATTGTCTATTATTGTGCCGGTTACCACATGCACATGTGTCCATGGTACGGTTAATGTTGTCGAGTGGCATTATGTAAACGTAAATTATTGCATTTTTTGGACCTGTAACCAACCAAATGAACGCCTGTGCCTTATCCCACCTGCTGCTGAGCCAGTATTACGATTTCTCACCCAGCAGCAAGTCATTGTCCGATAGAGAAATAGCCCCATACGTCTCTCTCCGATCTTCCAGTAAGAGGGGAAAGCGCTTCTAATGCCATAGCAGTGCACTGCAACTTACAATACATTTACAACTGTTTTATGGTTGGCTGAAACCAAAACTAATAAAAGTAGCATCAGTCTTCAGGAAATGATATTATCTTTACCCTCTCCTAAAACAACTGTCAATACATTTTCTTCTCTGTACGAGAAAAAGGATGAGATTCTCGTCCTTGGAATGCTTCTTTCTTATACCTTACCCCTCCCCCCATGAACCATGGACCTTGCCGTTGGTGGGGAGGCTTGCGTGCCTCAGCGATACAGATGGCCGTACCGTAGGTGCAACCACAACGGAGGGGTATCTGTTGAGAGGCCAGACAAACGTGTGGTTCCTGAAGAGGGGCAGCAGCCTTTTCAGTAGTTGCAGGGGCAACAGTCTGGATGATTGACTGATCTGGCCTTGCAACATTAACCAAAACGGCTTTGCTGTGCTGGTACTGCGAACGGCTGAAAGCAAGGGGAAACTACAGCCGTAATTTTTCCCGAGGACATGCAGCTTTACTGTATGATTAAATGATGATGGCATCCTCTTGGGTAAAATATTCCGGAGGTAAAATAGTCCCCCATTCGGATCTCCGGGCGGGGACTACTCAGGAGGATGTCGTTATCAGGAGAAAGAAAACTGGCGTTCTACGGATCGGAGCGTGGAATGTCAGATCCCTTAATCGGGCAGGTAGGTTAGAAAATTTAAAAAGGGAAATGGATAGGTTAAAGTTAGATATAGTGGGAATTAGTGAAGTTCGGTGGCAGGAGGAACAAGACTTCTGGTCAGGTGACTACAGGGTTATAAACACAAAATCAAATAGGGGTAATGCAGGAGTAGGTTTAATAATGAATAGGAAAATAGGAATGCGGGTAAGCTACTACAAACAGCATAGTGAACGCATTATTGTGGCCAAGATAGATACGAAGCCCACACCTACTACAGTAGTACAAGTTTATATGCCAACTAGCTCTGCAGATGATGAAGAAATTGAAGAAATGTACGATGAAATAAAAGAAATTATTCAGATAGTGAAGGGAGACGAAAATTTAATAGTAATGGGTGAGTGGAATTCGAGTGTAGGAAAAGGGAGAGAAGGAAACGTAGTAGGTGAATATGGATTGGGGCTAAGAAATGAAAGAGGAAGCCGCCTAGTAGAATTTTGCACAGAGCACAACTTAATCATAGCTAACACTTGGTTTAAGAATCACGAAAGAAGGTTGTATACGTGGAAGAACCCTGGAGATACTAAAAGGTATCAGATAGATTATATAATGGTAAGACAGAGATTTAGGAACCAGGTTTTAAGTTGTAAGACATTTCCAGGGGCAGATGTGGACTCTGACCACAATCTATTGGTTATGACCTGTAGATTAAAACTGAAGAAACTGCAAAAATGTGGGAAATTAAGGAGATGGGACCTGGATAAACTGAAAGAACCAGAGGTTGTACAGAGTTTCAGAGAGAGCATAAGGGAACAATTGACAGGAATGGGGGAAAGAAATACAGTAGAAGAAGAATGGGTAGCTCTGAGGGATGTAGTAGTGAAGGCAGCAGAGGATAAAGTAGGTACAAAGACGAGGGCTGCTAGAAATCCTTGGGTAACAGAAGAAATATTGAATTTAATTGATGAAAGGAGAAAATATAAAAATGCAGTAAATGAAGCAGGCAAAAAGGAATACAAACGTCTCAAAAATGAGATCGACAGGAAGTGCAAAATGGCTAAACAGGGATGGCTAGAGGACAAATGTAAGGATGTAGAAGCTTATCTCACTAGGGGTAAGATAGATATTGCCTACAGGAAAATTAAAGAGACGTTTGGAGAGAAGAGAACCACGTGTATGAATATCAAGAGCTCAGATGGCAGCCCAGTTCTAAGCAAAGAAGGGAAGGCAGAAAGGTGGAAGGAGTATATAGAAGGTTTATACAAGAGCGATGTACTTGAGGACAATATTATGGAAATAGAAGAGGATGTAGATGAAGACGAAATGGGAGATACGATACTGCGTGAAGAGTTTGACAGAGCACTGAAAGACCTCAGGCGAAACAAGGCCCCCGGAGTAGACAACATTCCATTAGAACTACTGACGGCCTTGGGAGAGCCAGTAATGACAAAACTCTACCAGCTGGTGAGCAAGATGTATGAGACAGGCGAAATACCCTCAGACTTCAAGAAGAATATAATAATTCCAATCCCAAAGAAAGCAGGTGCTGACAGATGTGAAAATTACCGAACTATCAGTTTAATAAGCCACGGCTGCAAAATACTAACGCGAATTCTTTACAGACGAATGGAAAAACTGATAGATGCAGACCTCGGGGAAGATCAGTTTGGATTCCGTCGAAATGTTGGAACACGTGAGGCAATACTGACCTTACGACTTATCTTAGAAGAAAGATTAAGAAAAGGCAAACCTACGTTTCTAGCATTTGTAGACTTAGAGAAAGCTTTTGACAATGTAGACTGGAATACTCTTTTTCAAATTCTAAAGGTGGCAGGGGTAAAATACAGGGAGCGAAAGGCTATTTATAATTTGTACAGAAACCAGATGGCAGTAATAAGAGTCGAGGGGCATGAAAGGGAAGCAGTGGTTGGGAAAGGAGTGAGACAGGGTTGTAGCCTCTCCCCGATGTTATTCAATCTGTATATTGAGCAAGCAGTAAAGGAAACAAAAGAAAAATTTGGAGTAGGTATTAAAATTCATGGAGACGAAGTAAAAACTTTGAGGTTCGCCGATGACATTGTAATTCTGTCAGAGACGGCAAAGGACTTGGAAGAGCAGTTGAACGGAATGGACAGTGTCTTGAAAGGAAGATATAAGATGAACATTAACAAAAGCAAAACGAGGATAATGGAATGTAGTCAAATTAAATCGGGTGATGCTGAGGGAATTAGATTAGGAAATGAGGCACTTAAAGTAGTAAAGGAGTTTTGCTATTTAGGAAGTAAAATAACTGATGATGGTCGAAGTAGAGAGGATATAAAATGTAGACTGGCAATGGCAAGGAAAGCGTTTCTGAGGAAGAGAAATTTGTTAACATCGAATATAGATTTATGTATCAGGAAGTCGTTTCTGAAAGTATTTGTTTGGAGTGTAGCCATGTATGGAAGTGAAACATGGACGATAACTAGTTTGGACAAGAAGAGAATAGAAGCTTTCGAAATGTGGTGCTACAGAAGAATACTGAAGATAAGGTGGATAGATCACGTAACTAATGAGGAGGTATTGAATAGGATTGAGGAGAAGAGAAGTTTGTGGCACAACTTGACTAGAAGAAGGGATCGGTTGGTAGGACATGTTTTGAGGCATCAAGGGATCACAAATTTAGCATTGGAGGGCAGCGTGGAGGGTAAAAATCGTAGAGGGAGACCGAGAGATGAGTACACCAAGCAGATTCAGAAGGATGTAGGTTGCAGTAGGTACTGGGAGATGAAGCAGCTTGCACAGGATAGAGTAGCATGGAGAGCTGCATCAAACCAGTCTCAGGACTGAAGACAACAACAACACCCTTTAACCACAAGAGACAATAGAAAATCCCAAGTAACTTTGCGGTACTTGTCTCACATTTTTATAACTTCTGTTAAACCCGTAGGTGAATGTTCTCCATATTGTACACGTTGTCCATTTGTTGTCAATTTGGCTGATAATGTTAGGTAACGATGTTCAATGTTTACAACATACTACATACCCATTAAGATCTAAAAATGCTGTATAGCGAAGCATATCATGAGTAAAAAATAAAATAATTTTGGTGAGCCAAACGTGGTCACAGTCACACTGAAGGATTTCATGTCGAAAGTAATGATGCTGTCAATTTTTCGGCCACTTCATTTAATCCAAGTTTCGGGAGCAAACAAAAGACCAAGGTTGCGCAGTGGTTACGAAACTAAATGTTGATTTGGGAGGATCTGGTTTCTACTCCCTGTCTTGCCAACCAGATTCAGGTTTCTGTGATTTTTCTAACATACTGAGGTGATAAAAGTCGTGGGATAGATATATGTGCATATACAGATGGCGTGAGCATTGCGTACACAAGGTATAAAAGGACAGCGCATTGGCGAAGCTGTAGTTTGCACTGAGGTGATTCATATGAAAAGCTTCCCTACATGATTATGGCCACACGAAAGGAGTTAACAGACTAGAACGTGAAATGGTAGTTGGAGATAGCTGCATGGTTCGTTCCATTTCGGAAATCGTTAGGGAATTCAATATTCACAGATTCATAGTATCACGAATGTGCTGACAATACCAAATTTCTGGCATTACCTCTCTTCATAAACAGCGTAATGGCCGACGGCCTACACATAACGACTAAAAGCAGCGGCGTTTTGCGTAGAGTTGTCAGTGCTAACAGACAACCAACACTAACATGAAATGAACGCAGAAGTCAATGACAGTGCGACGAAATTTGGCGTTAATGGACAATGGCAGCACACGTCTGAGACAAGTAGTGCCTTTTCTAACAGCACGACATCACCTGCAGAGCCTTGCCTGGGCTCGTGACCATATCGCTTGGACCCTAAACGGCTGCAAAAACATAAGTTAAAATTTCATTTTGTAAGAGCCGATAATAGGTATCTAGTGTGGTGCAGACCCCACAAAGCCATGGACTGGTTGGTTGATTTGGTAGAAGAGACCAAACAGCGAGGTCATCGGTGTCATCGGATTAGGGAAGGATGTTGGCCATGTCCTTTCAAAGGAACCATCCTGGCATTTGCCTGAACCGATTCAGGGAAATCACGGAAAACCTAAATCAGGATGGCCGGACGCAGGATTGAACCGTCGTCCTCCACAATGCGAATCCAGTGTGCTGACCACTGTGCCACCTCGCTCAGTGAAGCCATGTAGTGCCAGTAGTGCTAGTGTCGTCGTAACTGCCGACTGCTTCAAATCTCCTGTGCAGCAAGCTACGTGAATATAAGTATTAACTGTGTTTTTGAAACTTGTCACTTCTTTTTACACGTGTTTTTGCTTTTAGGAAGCTTTAATTTTCGAGTACTAGTAATAGTGTTCCATAGATTTCGTGTTTGTTTTGAATACAATCCAGAGACAGTTAGTGCTTATTTTCATTGTTGCCAAAAAGAAGTGACTAGTAACCACAGTTTAGTCAGCTATCAGCCACCTTTAGTGAATTAGCAGTCTAGTTAAAAGTTGACTACTTAAATCTCTACAGTAAATTGTTGATTTCTTAGGATGGATAGGATGTGTGACTGCTGTGTACGGACGCAGGAGGAGCTGGTCACTGTTCGCGAACAGCTGAACGTGCTGATGGCCGGGGCAGCCGTCTTGAGGCTGCTACCTCGGAGTGTAACGGCAGTGGGGAGTCTGGTGCCTCGCATGGTACACCCCAGGTATTAATGCTTCACCCACGGCACCTGCTGTCGATACATCTTCGCGGGTACTGGGCGCAGTTGGGCCAACCTCTCCCCAAGAGATGACATCGTAATTCTGTCAGAGACAGCAAAGGACTTGGATAGTGTCTTGAAAGGAAGATACAAGATGAACATCAACAAAAGCAAAACGAGGATAATGGAATGTAGTCGAATTAAGTCGGGTGACGCTGAGGGAATTAGATTAGGAAATGAGACACTTAACGTAGTAAAGGAGTTTTGGTATTTGGGGAGCAAAATAACTGATGATGGTCGAAGTAGAGAGGATATAAAATGTAGACTGGCAATGGCAAGGAAAGCGTTTCTGAAGAAGAGAAATTTGTTAACATCGGGTATAGATTTAAGTGTCAGGAAGTCATTTCTGAAAGTATTTGTATGGAGTGTAGCCATGTATGGAAATGAATCATGGACGATAAATAGCTTGGACAAGAAGAGAATAGAAGCTTTCGAAATGTGGTGCTACAGAAGAATGCTGAAGATTAGATGAGTGGATCACATAACTAATGAGGAAGTATTGAATCGGATTGGGGAGAGGAGAAGTTTGTGGCACAACTTGACCAGAAGAAGGGATCGGTTGGTAGGACATGTTCTGAGGCATCAAGGGATCACCAATTTCGTATTGGAGGGCAGCGTGGAGGGTAAAAATCGTAGAGGGAGACCAAGAGATGACTACACTAAGCAGATTCAGAAGGATGTAGGTTGTAGTAGGTACTGGGAGATGAAGAAGCTTGCACAGGATAGAGTAGCATGGAGAGCTGCATCAAACCAGTCTCAGGACTGAAGACGACAACAACAACATATATCTGGAAATTTATTTAACATTGATCATTGAAATTTCAGCATATTAAACTTGAGTCGTAACTAAGCTGGTGCCTTATTTAGGACTGTGAAAATGTGAGTTTGTAATCTTACGGAACACATCAAATACGGAGCCAAGATTGGGAGACTGCATACAACACTACATTCATAAAATAACACACGAAGAACATTGAAACATATGTAAGAGGAAATTAACCACAACCAACATGTCAAAGTGGTAGGTGTATCAAAGCAAAATGTCCAGACACTCTGTGGCCAAAATGGTACTGAAACAGACGATGGCAGACTAAAGGCCGAAATAGTAAATGTCTTTTTCTAAAGCTGTTTCACAGAGGAAGACTGCACTGTAGTTCCTGCTCTAGATTGCCGCACAAATGACAAAATAGTAGATATCGAAATAGATGACAGAGGGCATGAAAAACAATTAAAATCGGTGAAAAGAGGAAAGGCCGCTGGACCTGATGGTATACCAGTTCGATTTTACACAGAGTACGTGGAGGAACTTGCCCTCCTTCTTGCAGCGGTGTACCGTAGGTATAAGAGCGTACCGTTCCAGAAGATTGGAAAAGGGCACAGGTCATCCCCGTTTTCAAGAAGAGACGTCGAACAGATGTGCAGAACTATAGACCTATATCTCTAACGTCGATCAGTTTTAGTATTTTGGAACACGTATTACGTTCGAGTATAATGACTTTTCTGGAGACTAGAAATCTACTGTGTAGGAATCAGCTTGGTTTTCAAAAAAGACGATCGTGTGAAACCCAGCTCGTGCTATTCGTCCACCACACTCAGATGGCCATAGATATGCGTTCCCAGGTATATGCCATGTTTCTTGACTTCCGCACGGTGTTTGATACAGTTCCCCACAATCGTTTAATGAACAAAGTAAGAGCATATGGACTATCAGACCAATTGTGTGATTGGACTGAACAGCTCCTAGATAACAGAACGCAACATGTCATTCTCAATGGAGAGAAGTCTTCCGAAGTGAGAGTGATTTCAGGTGTGCAGCAGAGGACTGTCGTAGGACCGTTGCTGTTCACATTGTAGATAAATGACCTTGTGGATAACATCGGAAGTTCACTGAGGGTTTTTGCGGATGATGCTGTAGTATATCGAGAGGATGTAACAAAGGAAATCTGTTCTGAAGTGCAGGAGTATCTGCAACGAATTGACGCATTGTGCAGGGAATGGCAATTAAACCTCAATGTAGACAAGTGTCATGTGCTACGAATACGTAGAAAGAAAGATGCTTTATCATTTAGCTACAATATAGCAGGTCAGCAACTGGAAGCAGTTAATTCCATAAATTATCTGGGAGTAATGGAATGACCATATAAAATTA
Source organism: Schistocerca gregaria (assembly GCF_023897955.1). Taxonomy (NCBI): domain Eukaryota; kingdom Metazoa; phylum Arthropoda; class Insecta; order Orthoptera; family Acrididae; genus Schistocerca; species Schistocerca gregaria. The sequence goes on from NC_064931.1 coordinate 379,819,753, forward strand.
ATCGTCGGTAAAGCAGATGCCAGACTGAAATTCATTGGAAGAATCCTAAGGAAATGCAGTCCGAAAACAAAGGAAGTAGGTTACGGTACACTTTTTCGCCCACTGCTTGAATACTGCTCACTGGTGTGGGATCCATACCAGATAGGGTTGATAGAAGAGATAGAGAAAATCCAACAGAGAGCAGCGCGCTTCGTTACAGGATCATTTAGTAACAGCGAAAGCGTCACGGAGATGATAGATGAACTCCAGTCGACGAATCTGAGAGACAGACGCTCAGTAGCTCGGTACAGGCTTTTGTTGAAGTTTCGAGAACATACCTTCACCGAGGAGTCAAGCAGTATATTGCTCCCTCCTACGTATATCTCGCGAAGAAACTAAGAGGATAAAATCAGATAGATTAGTGCCCACACAGAGGCATACCAACAATATTTCTCTTTCCGCTAACGATACGAGACTGGAATAGAAGGGTGAACCGATAGAGGTACTCAAGGTACCTTCCGCCACACAAAGTCAGGTGGCTTGCGGAGTATGGATGTAGATGTAGATTCTGGTTGTCAACAAGACACTGTGCAAGCTGATAGTGGTTCCATAATGATCTGGGACGTGTTTATGTTGAATGGACTGGATCCTCTCGTGCAACTGAAACGATCATTGACTGGAAACGGCCATATTCTGCTACTTGGAGACCATTTCCAGCCATTTATGGGCTTCATGTTCCCAAGTGGTTTGTTATGGACAACAATGCACCGTGTCACCAGGCCATAACTTTCTGGGACGATTTGGTCACCCAGATCACCCGACGTTAATCACATAGAGCATTTATGGGACATAATAGAGAGGTCAGTTCATGCACAAATTCCTTCACCGGCAGCACTTTCGCAGTTATGGCGACTGTAAGGGTAGCAAGGCTCAATATATCTTCAGGGTCCATGCTCTGTCATGGGGAAAAGTAGGTCCGACTTGATATTAGGAGATATACCATGACTTTTGTCGCCTCAGTGTAATTACCAGGATAGTTATTTTGAAATGGACAGCACCATTTCTTACCTCATCCTTGTATTATTAAAGCTAGTATTCCTTCAAAGATATTCTCGATGATGGGACGTTAAACACTACATTTTGTTTCTTCCTTTGGATCTAAACCTGTGTTATGGGTAGGTCCGTATTTTGCCAAGGCCTGTTCGACTTCTTTTACTTTATTATACTTTACTAGGCTAAGATTCTTTCCTCCTTTCTTGTCAAATGTTCAAATGTGTGTGAAATCTTATGGGACTTAACTTCGAAGGTCATTAGTCCCTAAGCTTACACACTACTTAACCTAAATTATCCTAAGGACAAACACACACACCCATGCCCAAGGGAGGACTCGAACCTCCGCCGGGACCAGCCACAAAGTCCATGACTGCAGCGCCTCAGACCGCTCGGCTAATCCCCCTTCTTGTCTGTCCTAGTTGTTGTTCCTTCTTGTTTAGTCTTAGAATAGATAATTTTACTGTAATCTTTTTGCAGTGAAAAAAGGTAACTCACTGCACAAGTCACATGAATCAGGTGACTGGCGGTAGGTGTTTTTATTTCTTGATAAGGTTTGTAAGAGTCTGCAACAGAGGCGCAAGATGGGATGCTTGGTATTGTCGGATATTTTATTGTGTTATAGAAAGAATTTCACAGTTTCTAAAAGATTATTTCATTTTGGATTACTATGGCGACTACCTGGGCTTCGTAAACATGACTGTAGTTCCAATGTAGTGAATGTAGAAATAAATACACTCCTGGAAATGGAAAAAAGAACACATTGACACCGGTGTGTCAGACCCACCATACTTGCTCCGGACACTGCGAGAGGGCTGTACAAGCAATGATCACACGCACAGCACAGCAGATACACCAGGAACCGCGGTGTTGGCCGTCGAATGGCGCTAGCTGCACAGCATTTGTGCACCGCCGCCGTCAGTGTCAGCCAGTTTGCCGTGGCATACGGAGCTCCATCGCAGTCTTTAACACTGGTAGCATGCCGCGACAGCGTGGACGTGAACCGTATGTGCAGTTGACAGACTTTGAGCGAGGGCGTATAGTGGGCATGCGGGAGGCCGGGTGGACATACCGCCGAATTGCTCAACACGTGGGGCGTGAGGTCTCCACAGTAACATCGATGTTGTTGCCAGTGGTCGGCGGAAGGTGCACGCGCTCGTCGACCTGGGACCGGACCGCAGCGATGCACGGATGCACGCCAAGACCGTAGGATCCTACACAGTGCCGTAGGGGACCGCACCGCCACTTCCCAGCAAATTAGGGACACTGTTGCTCCTGGGGTATCGGCGAGGACCATTCGCAACCGTCTCCATGAAGCTGGGCTACGGTCCCGCACACCGTTAGGCCGTCTTCCGCTCACGCCCCAACATCGTACAGCCCGCCTCCAGTGGTGTCGCGACAGGCGTGAATGGAGGGACGAATGGAGACGTGTCGTCTTCAGCGATGGGAGTAACTTCTGCCTTGGTGCCAATGATGGTCGTATGCGTGTTTGGCGCCGTGCAGGTGAGCGCCACAATCAGGACTGCATACGACTGAGGCACACAGGGCCAACACCCGGCATCATGGTGTGGGGAGCGATCTCCTACACTGGCCGTACACCTCTGGTGATCGTCGAGGGGACACTGAATAGTGCACGGTACATCCAAACCGTCATCGAACCCATCGTTCTACCATTCCTAGACCGGCAAGGGAACTTGCTGTTCCAACAGGACAATGCACGTCGGCATGTATCCCGTGCCACCCAACGTGCTCTAGAAGGTGTAAGTCAACTACCCTGGCCAGCAAGATCTCCGGATCTGTCCCCCATTGAGCATGTTTGAGACTGGATGAAGCGTCGTCTCACGCGGTTTGCACTTCCAGCACGAACGCTGGTCCAACTGAGGCGCCAGGTGGAAATGGCATGGCAAGCCGTTCCACAGGACTACATCCAGCATCTCTACGATCGTCTCCATGGGAGAATAGCAGCCTGCATTGCTGCGAAAGGTGGATATACACTATACTAGTGCCGACATTGTGCATGCTCTGTTGCCTGTGTCTATGTGCCTGTGGTTCTGTCAGTGTGATCATGTGATGTATCTGACCCCAAGAATGTGTCAATAAAGTTTCCCTTTCCTGGGACAATGTATTCACGGTGTTCTTATTTCAATTTCCAGGAGTGTAGAAAACAAACACCTCTAACGGCGTAATGGCTATAATTACATGGGGCTCTGTTAGGTGGCAGTAGCCTAAATCCAACATTGTCAAATACTGCGTTGAAGCACGAAACAGGTGTTGTCAGCTTGCTGACACAGTATTTTAAGGTCTGGAACTTCTTACGTGTTAACGAATATTATACATGTCCAAACATGGCACTGTTGAATTTTTTTGTGCAGTGGACTGGATTTCGGTGCCTGGAGGAGGCTGAATGGTTCGTTTCAGGAACTGTTTAATACACTGGAGACTACGACGATGGGTGGCACTCGCGAGCACGTCGGTTTCTATGTTGTAGCGACGGCTTGGGTGAGGATTGTGCCATAGCCTACTGTGTTACTGAACTAGTGGCTGTAAATTGGACTATAGTGTAGGTATGACATTTCTGGTCTCATTTTATTTCAAACCAGTATTTACGATTATTAATTTGACTTTTTTTTATCTTTGTTTGGGTTCACTGTTCGAAATAAGTTAAATATGGTCACAGCAAGACCAACATCTCTGACGAAAACCGGTGAGATACAAGAACTGAAATAACGTAATATACTTCTCGAAATAACTTACAACGTAAAAAAAGTGTTACGTAAATGTTTTCAAATATTACTCTTTTTAACTTATTTGTTTCCGTTTACTTCGGTTGTTATGTGACCCACGTAGTGTTCACTACAACGAGCGCCAAATTTTGTTTTGTATCTGCAACCTAACGTCTTAACAATTGAAAAACAAACGACTGACCCATAACTGTCGCATCATTTTTCTACGTAGAGGGAAATCTGGTAGGCTGATGCTTTCATAGCAGGTCAACAGCCATAATACAAACCGTAGGTTAATGTACAGTGTCGCCAAACGGTAAGAATAATGGATATAGAGATTCGCTCTGACAAATACGTTCGACACAACATGCCGAGGTACGTTAGTTTTCTCAAATTATACTTATATTTAACTACTTACTTCATAAATGTAATCGTGACTGGAAAAACTAGCAAGAAAATAGTGTTCAGTCATAATTTTGCTTACGGGAAAATAGTAGTTTCTCCAAACAACATAGAAATTTTCATTTCATTTTTTACATTTATTTACTCATCATTCTTTTAGAGAAATGTTCCTACTATGTAACATAACGAAGGTATCTGAATCGTTTGGTGTCTTTAGAACAGAAATGATTCTGCAAATATACCGTGTAATATTACCGTATTTCATACATGGAGTGCTTTCGTACATCCCTCCTTCGATACTTGTAGGAAGCTCCATCTGAGAAAAATTGCTTAGAATATTAAGGTTTCTTTAAAAGTTAACTTTAATAGGCTGCGCTTCTTCACTACTTACGGGTACTGTGACGCAAAGGGTCGCAATGAGAATTGTTGATTCCTCCAATTAGAAAGGTGTAGTGGTAGTCAAGTCAACTGCTAATTACGTCTCGTGAACATTATTTAATTTTTGTAAAAATAACCGTTTCACTTAGAAACGGGTGTGGTCTGGTTACTTACGAGGTGCTCTGGGCTACTTTTGCTCAGTGTTACCACTGCTTCTTTCAAAATTTAAAAATTTATAAGTTAGCAAGAGAAAGAATAGCTCATTTCTACACAGTGGCAGCATTTCTTATAAAATCAAACAATGGTCGTGTAGATTGTCAGAAGATCTCATAGTACTGTAATTAGAACACATTGCAGCATCGGGTTCAGTTACGAGGGTTGCACTAGGTATCAAAATCTTCTGTTAGCTTTAGTGTTAAATCGAACTTTTTCAGTCTCAGTTTATATTACATTACTGACCTTTTTTTAATAACTTCACACTGCTTAATGTTGTACATGTCATAACATTAATTATAGTACTGAATAAATGGTTCATAATATTGTGCCATTACAACACTGTGAGAAACCATAAGATACTTCCAAAATTTTCCTACCCAGTCCAGCTTTATTATTTCCCTCCTCACCATGTGACAGTAAACACCTGACACCGCTATACAGTAGCCAAAGAGCTATGTAACTACAAAAATGAACGATTAAAAATGTCCCACATATTTCCCAAATATTAAAGTACCACACTGAACCACTAATAACCCCTCATTCGACTAACCCTTTGATCTACAGAATCTCATTCACGAACCAATGATGTGCTTGCCGTCTTGTCCACATGTTTTGAATTTTCATAGTTCTTACCACACTTACATTTCATTTTAGCTATTATAGCTCTGTTGTATGACAAATATGAAGCAATAGATAATATTGGTGCTGTTATTACATGTAACTGAAATGAACCTGCAGTAATTGGAAACTGAAAATCGATCTCCTTTAATGAAAACATTTCACATTTTAAATTTCTGAAGTTATGTTATATAAACCTACATAATTGATGCTCGCATGTACAAATGTGGTACAGTGTAATAATTGTTGTAAATGTGATGAGAATGAAACAGCCTCTGCCCTACATTGAAACACAGGCTATACTAAATGCTAAATATGGTTTTTTTAAAAAAGGACTTCTGTAGAATATACCTGCATTGTCCAAAATTACACATTGGAAAATGCTTCCTTCTTTTCCCTGTCCGTTTTTGAGGAGTATTGTACCACCCTTGTGTGCTCCACTGTCTGATAACACAAACAACCTGTAATACAGAAAATATCTCTGTCATACTGTGGGTCCATTTATTGAAAGTGTAGTAAATATTCTTTATACCTGAGCTTTTTTTCTGACCACTTGTGTCATTTCCTTTTGGTCCTGTGATTAGGAGATAACTTGGGTAGTTTGACAGAAAACGATAAATGTTTGCAATTTGTTTATATGAAGAGCATAGGATAATCAGTTCGTACAGTGACAACTAACAAAACGAACATGTCATGTATTGGACATTAAAATAAATTTTTGAGGTGTTATCATATACTGCTTTCATGAGATAAAAACTAATGTTCTGTGTTGATCTTCTTTGAATTTCTACTTACGGTTTTATTATTTGCAGTGGCTTTGAGCAGAGCTTTGGGGAATCAGTCCGGCACAGTCTTAAGGGAATTGAAATTATGGATAAGTTTCCTGGAGATGTCGGTACTTTGCTTACAACAAACTTCCGAGTGTTCTGGTATTCTGAGACCAACGCTGGTCGTAATGTATGTGAGTATCTTGCTTTATAAAGTGGGTGCCAGAGGATCACATTTCCCTGTCCATTCATATGCTACATTAAGCAGAGCCTAGTATAATACCAAACATTATCTCATATTAATATGGAAGTCTCCATTATGTTTGAGGAAAGTGAAGAACTGGTGCCTACTTTAGCTGCTGTCTGTATGTTTCTTTGTACTTCATTTATATGTATGTATCTGCAATCATGTCAAATGATAACAAATATGTGCTGCTTGTAAGAATCGTACTATGTGATCACTGTAATTTGACTCAATATCAAATTTTGCACTTCTTATTTTCCATGAAGCAACTATCTGACATGTTAACACAATAATTATATGTTAGCTATGCTCTCTTAACATGAGAAAATGTACTTTGTGCAATACACAGTACAACTTTATGTGTAATGTCAGTGGATGTGTTTGCACATGAATTTAGATATGTACTAGAACGGACTGAAATGTGGTGAGCCTGGTCATCTTTGAAAGAATGCTGTGGTGTATGTGCTTGCTGCCTAGTTGTGTTTTCATCTTTAAGGGAACCAGTAAGATTAGACTGAAAATTGCACCATTACTAAAGACAGGCAGGATCTAAATAAATATTGAGATGCTGAAAATGATTTATGGTTCCTCACCCAGGCCAAAAGTTTCTAAGTTCATGAGATATATACATTCCACAGACCAAATAATAGTGCAATGGAACTTGGCAGAGCTGTCAATGAACCCACGCATATCACCCCAGGACTGCATAACCACTCAATATTCAAAACATAAAACCAACAAAGCTTACAAAAAGGTTTTTGGTTCAGCTGTTACAGTTCTCGGTAATAAATCGTGAACCAAGGAAGTTATTATTATAGGAATTTAAATGTACTAGCACTTTTACTTTGTCACATACCAGTTGAGGGAAAGGAGAAGTCATCTTGGCTCATGAGAATTTTGAGTTAAAAAGTAATGAAAAAAAATTTTTAGTCATACAAAAAGAAGACAGTTTAGCGTAATTTTCATAAAGGAATTTGTCAGAAAAGTTATTTAAACATGGTGTGAGCCACTTACAGTCTAGTATCAGTGAAAAATTTCTCTACTCGGCTGTCTTGGATTATAGCACCTCCATAGGGCCTATATTATTTTTCATACAACATACATAAGCCTGTTCACTTGTAAGTTATATTGTACTTTGTGCTCACTGTGAAGAGTGTGCCAACACTGATGCCATTAACTGCAGGTTCACATTGTTTTGCAAATTTGTTCAAAACCATACTCATGAATCTTTTTTACAATTCCAATTTTTATTTCATTAGCACACCTCCACTCTGACAGGCATTTATAAAATTATTGAATGAGTAATAAAATTTTTACATGCCTTTGTATTACCTATATGGATAACTGTTGCTATCAAAGTGATTTGAATATGTCACTCATAATATTCTGGAAAATCCATGGTGAAATAGCAACAGTACTACAAGAAAGATAGATTGTTACTCACCATATAGAGGAGGTGTTGGTTCGTAGACTGGCCCAACAAAAAGACAGGTATACACATCAGCTTTTGGCCAAAAGCCCTTCTAAGGAATACACTACACATACAAGTGAACACAACTCACTGAGAACTCAGTGGCCAGAGGCAGTGGTCATGTGTGTGTGTGTTAGCTGTGCTTGTGTGAATGTGTGCTGTCTACTTTAGAAGGAGGTCTTTTGGCTGAAAGTTAACATTTTTAGCACTCATAACATTCTACTAGATGAGTTATATTGTTATGCAGTATATAGACATTTTGTTCTTATTTAAAAAACAATATGAAGAAAGATACTGTAGGCCTTTCGAGTAATTCTCAAAATGACACCACATCATTTGTTTGGGGAGGAAGTACAGCCAGAATTCCAACGGTTTTCATCATTATTTACTCTTAATACTCTTAGTTTCTGTTATTTCTTCTCATGGCAAAATGAATACATTTTAAAGAAAAGTCTTGGTGACAAGGTCAAAGGGGAAACATCAACAGAGAAAATGACGTTTTTTCATTTGTGGAAGTTTGTAACTAATGTTGTGCAAACAGGCTGGCTGTGAACCTTTGGGTCTGCAAGGCTAATCCTCTTTCAAAATGTCATTATCATCCAGTTTCCAAATAATAGATTGTGAGAATATAAAATAATAAACAAGGAAGAATTTTTCAAATTCTTTGATGTCCATACTGATGAAATTGCAACTGGGAAATCCCAATAGTAGGCCTGAAAGGTCATTTAGCCCCTGTTTGTTTCCCACATGAATAACTGCCAATTTTTGGCATGTAGGTATTCGCTCCTTTTTTCAGGAATAAATTTCAGTTGCAATGATACTTTATGGTAATTACTTACTTAGGCAAAACACAGCTGATTGTACCACAGATCATATACCGATTTAAGTGTGGATTTGACATATTTACATCTTGTAGACATTGATTTAAGCACTTGTGAGTAAGAACCACAGCTGCAGAGTACATTTGTTCACTGATGAACTTTGTCATCAGCTGTATATATTAGAGTGTCAGAAGTAAATATATTGGCAAAATCTATTTTAGAATTAAATATTATGTACTCTACCTTGTAGTGAAACAGCCTATCACCCACAATTAGCAATATGCTAGTACCCAAATCTCTTCGATCAATCATCCATAGAATAAAATGCCCGTCTAACAGCAACATTGATTTCAAATGTAGTATGAATCTATTTCTCCTTACAAACTTCTAATGAACGATTAACCAACTTCATTAATAAGAGAAATACATAGCCAGCCAGCAGGTCCAGATTTTATAATTGTCAGCTTATGAACATCTACCTGCACCACTTTATGAGATCTACACATAAACACACTGTTTGCACTAATAACTCATTTTGTTACCTTCATGACATTTGCATGCTCACTGCTTACATAATGGCTAACACTGATAGTATGTGCTGCAGGACTGCATATGCTAATAGCTTTTGCAAACCATCCACATACTGACATTTACTTTCACATACTGATATTGTATTTCTTGAAATATGTATGTTATGACACCTAATGTACAGCAACATCTGTCAAACAATTCCACTTATAGCACTACATTCATTAATATAATTGATTGATATGGCTCTGTTTCTAACAGCCGTTTCCTTTAACACAGTACATGAGCCCAGAACATCCCTTCCTAAAATAGGTTTGATTTACCTAGGTCTGTATAATGCTCTTGTGCTTTTCTATCTTTTCCAGCCATTCCTCTCCCCATGACTTTTTTCTCTTTCTCTATGAATTAATGTTTATCCTCATTCCCTTCTTTTCTCTGCTGCCTCCCATATATTACATGACGCTCAAAATTAATATTTCATTTTCTCATAAGTGATGTGGTTGACTACTACAAATTCAAATCAGGGACACTCAGGAAATGACGAATTGTTGACGTTCTATGTCAGTTTACATGTGTACTTGAATGTACAAGACTGTAGATGATGTGTCACTGTACACTGTCTTATGTTCAAGATCGACAATGTATTGAACAGTTCCTATACAGAACAAGCTCTGCTTTATAAAACATTAAAATGATCTATGCAACATTTAACTAAGTAACTAAAATAGAATTTATTTTACTATACAGAAACAATATTATTACACTACTATACATCCTGTTTGTTTTGTAAAAAAATGTAAACTTGTCTCTGATATATTACTATATCCAATAGTAAATAAATAAATATAACGACATGCTCTTGTCTGTATATCTTGAATATTTTGCCTGTTCCAAGATTAACATTCATTGCCCTATTACCTTTAATGCACTTAATACAGTTTTGATATAAATTTCTGAAATCATTTTGCCTTTCAGCTATTGGCTTTGAGAAAGTGATTGCAGTTGGAAGACAGAAAATATATCGTGTAAGTTAAGTTCTTTTCTGCAAACTACACATTCATGTTAATAATTCTGTCTCTCTCTCTCTTTCTCCACATATTTCTAGATGATGCAACAGCTGTGAAAATCATTTAGGAGCCATTACTCTTTATATTTCTTAATTTGAATGTCAGTATTCTGCACTCTCAGGTAGACTAGCTACAATGAACTAGAAAGCTGAAAACAGATGTCTTATCTTCACATTATTACAGAGATTCTTATAGTAAATGCATTGTGCACCTACTCACTGTAGTAAGCATTGCCCTCATTAAGGACATGTTTGAAATCACTTTTGAATAAACATTGTCTGTTTGTTTCTCCTGTGTAATGCATGTCTTAACAACTTTTTCCAGAAATATTTAGTCTTTTGTCTCATGCAACAATACACTCTGATGCATTTTCATCTTAGACTGTCCTAGTAGCATTTATATCCATAACTTTTACTTTGCTTCCTATTAGTGAGAGAGATTGCCACTGAAATATTTGTTGTTACTGCCACTGCTCAGAATAATACTGTTCTCAATTTCTACATGCTCTAGCAACAACCCATAAACATTCAGCTGTATATCATAAATTTGAATTATGTTACACTTACAGTTTTCCTTTAGTTTGTGACATTTGAGGAATTCTGTGATGTGAGATTGGCTGCCAGTGCTATGTAGTTTTTACTGAAAATTTTACTGACTTTGTTTGGCTCCAAAAGTTCTTGGCCTTTCTTTCTCAGATTGTTGTACTTCCATGAGTGTGACAGAGCTTCCATTTACTTTTATGTTTTTGTAATTCAAATCCTTGCCACACTATCACATATTTCAATACCATTTTTGAAGTACTGTAATTTAGCCACTCTTATTGATCTGTTTTACAGTTTCTCAAATTTCTTTTGGTAATTCTCTTTAGTGGCTTGGTTTTAGTCAGTTCTTAATTAACCTTACTTTTCTCATACATCACGTATCAATAACTCTTGAGTTATTGCTGAATCATGCAGGGTTTTTGACTTACATTTCTAGATGCTGATTATTGATTAAATCATGTAGGTGTCTGTCAATTGAGCTATCTTTCAGTGTAATAATATTAATGTCCTTCATGACTATTAAGAATACGAATTTCTTCAGAGCCTTTTGTAGCATCATGCCCAGTTGCTTTAGAAACAACCCACTCCTGTGCTTGGAGATCTATATAGTTCTGTTAGCAAATACATCCTTTCTTGTATCGTCATCTCTATAGCTAACACTTCATAAAACATTTCTGCACGCTTCCACATGTCAGTGGTATCCTATCCTCTACTTTGCTACTCCACCCCATCTGTGTTACAATATGCTGTGAGAAGCAGGAGTTTCATAACCATAAATGCTGTAGTTAATTTTTTTTGTCTCTCACTCTCAGTCCATGCTCAGTCATGATTTATATACTTGTCATAAATGAAAGGTATTAAAAAACATATTTGAATACTTAAATAGAAAATCAAATCACTCTTCTACCAACTTTGATAACACTCATAGCTAACCAAAATATGCGGTCTGTTTATTGGCACAAGGAATGCTAGCCACTGAGCCCTTATCTCCTATAGTTATTATTATTTGGTTCATGGCCACACCATATTTTGGTTCAGTGAAATGTTCAGGATGTCCTTAAATCACAAGAATCTGTTTCTAAATCTGAAGTAGGATAATAATTCATTATTTTGACAACTGTGTATGCAATTTTGACTATACATAAGGTACATACTGACTAACCACAGGTCTTTGAAACCATTGCGTCATGCCAACAGGGTGAGCTATTCGTATTTGTTTGTTCTCTTAACACTTTGAGGTCCAACCAATTACAAAGCTTTTTGGATTAGAAAACCACCCATTTATGCCATTATTTAAAATGTTACTGGTGCCTTTGTGTTTGCCTATCTTAAAGGATAATATGTGCTAAATATATCAAACTTGAAGATTTATTTTTCATATTGATTTCAGTTCTTTGATACAATAGATGTATTACAATAAAGATGGCAGAAATTATAGTTATCCTTACAAAAAACGGAAAAATTTTGAACCTAACTGGTTTTTTTATGGAAATGTCTGAAGTATTCTGTCATGCAAAGAAGTGTGTATCAATCAGTATAATACTACCTTGTTTCTTTCCTGCTTGCTTCGCAAGTAAATTGTGTCCTCTCCTCCATACAAGTTTTGGAATCCAGTCATATGTTGAATGGGGGGATTCATCATACGTGTTATCTGTAAAAAAGAAGAGCTTTAGACAGGTAAAACAAAATGAAACTGTAAATAAAATAGCAATGTCTGTAGCAACAATATCAGTGATGAAGAATTGCAACAAACTGCACCTAAACTTAATATGAATCTTCTTTAGACTGCTCCCACTTAGATATTTCTCCCTTCAATACAGAATCATGAAAGTCTCCCCCCTGAGGTTCCAAATAATCTGGATAAACAGGAGTTTTTATTTTGATAAAAAAACAAAACCCAATGAGTACACACACAAAACTCACAACAACACAAGCACACACTGGCTCAGTCAGTCACAACAAATTCTATGTTTTCTACTGTTTCTTCTGAATGTATTCCAGAAATTGACAATAGAAGACATCACTTGAGAATGGTGATATGAATCTCCCCATCTCAGTGAGTTAGTAACTTAATATAAAATTGACAGTCCAGCATTCAGTTCATGTGCAGTAAGGGAACTTCTCCTGACTTTTATTCCTCCAATGAGCCTTTCAATTCTTTGTGTAGGCAACATGAATTGACAGCAGATTGGTCAGAATCCATTTTAAACTTCATGTGTATGTAATACTAGCTGGTCGACTTAGTTAAAGAGTGAGATAAAGTAGAGTCTGCAGTTTGATGCAGAATTTTGTTTATTTCTGAAAAGTGGAAGATGAACATCACTAATATATAGACAAGAGGAAATAAATTGGTTTAAGACTATTGCATTTGTAATTTTTGCATCAATGATGTTAAGTGGTTTTTCACATATCATATTCAGAAAAAATTAAATATTTAAACGAGTATGCAGATGAGATAAATTTGCTAAAGTAATGATTGATATAAATGCAGTTTTTTTACCTTTCATCCATCTTGGTTCAACAATACAAAGAAACTCATCAACTAGTAGAAATTTCTGTGTGTAATATGTACAGGATAGGGTCTCCCATCATTCCTGATAACACAACCATTATGTCAGGGTTTTATATCTGTGGCACGCTATGTGCAAATTTTTGTATATCATTTTTACTGCAGTTCATTATTCAATTTATTGCCTTATCTCACACTACATCAGTTTTTCCCTATAGCCTCTAGCGTACCTCCATTTTCTCAACTATATTGGTCTCTACTACATTTGTTGAGTACTAGCAAAATAGTGTAATATTTATCATCTAATGTACAGTACTTTTGATGTCTCAAGTTTGAAATATAATATTATTCAGTGATGAATAATAATAATAAGTAACAGTGCACATGATTATTTTGTTACTTTTATGGCTTTTAGGCATGTCTTGTAACTGTAAATATCATTTAACAGGGTGAACCAGATGAAACACAAGTGTTGCGTTTACTCACATATGATAGCCCATTCCACGGAGAATATGTGTTCAAAAATGCTAATGATGTGTATAATCTAGATCATATTAAAGTACTTCCGGATATTTTTGGGTGAGTAATATCGTGTATAGTATGCAAGGCTTCTATTACATGATAAAGATATATCATCATCCTTGTATAACCTTTTTTCTGATATTTAGCATTTAGTCCACCTGGAAAATATTCATATTAAGGACTCTATGAACATCTAAAACATTTTTTATTATTCTTGAAACTTGTAGTGTTACATATGTTGAATCAGAAGCACTTAATTAGGATATAACTTACAAACTTCTTTATTAACCAGTGTTTATGAGTCTCCATTTACTTGTCTGAAGCGGAACACTGAACATCATAAGCATAATCTGTACTGTCATCATGTCTTAATAATATCACAAATTAATACTTCATATTTTTTCAGTCTACTATAAGTGCACCATGTTCTAGACTATCAACAATGGTAAGTTATGTCACCAACTGATTGATACTTGTGAAAATTTGTGATACTGAATGATGACTTAGGATATACATATTACAGAATTTCCCAAATTGCACGAAAATTTGAAAATATAATGAAGCTGCATACTTTAGTTCCTTATGAACTTTCCAAACTATTACTGCAGCATCATTTATTTATTATTTATTTTATTTCTTACACCATGGATCCAACTGTGATAATTTCACATGGCCGTAGTGTGTGTCACCTTTTAAATTGCCAGTGACAAGTACTTATACACTATGTTTACACGTAAAGATTAGAAAGTTATGTAACTACTATATTGATACATAGCACAATATGATGAAATGAGAAACCTTTGGCCTACAGATTACAAAGTATAAAACATCGTAAATTAAATATGAAAAGGTCATATAACCCAGAGAGTTAAATATAAGCAATTAACACTAAAATAGTTACAAATGTGGCAAGAATGTACAGTTTAATGTTCAATTTATATGCTAATACATCTTATTTTGTGTTAAGGCAGTTCCTCACTGTGTTTCATAAACTCTTCCAAACTGTAAAAAGGTATGGCTAAAAGAAATTGCCTGAGAAGCTCATTGAATGTAGATTTGTTGGCTATTTCACATTTGATTTCTGGAGGAAGAGCATTAAATAACTTTATACCAGAGTACTGTACACCCTTCTGCACAACCTTCAAATTTTTACCTTCAGTGTGGAAATCATGTTTCCTCCTTGTGTTGTACTGATGGTATTCACTGTTTGTATAAATCAGAGTTTTTACTTACGAAACACATAAGTGAATATATGTAACGAGAAGTAGTTGTACGAAATCCCAGACTCTGCATCGGCTTCTGCAACTGCATCTAGGGTCTACACCACCCATCACTCTTATGTCACGCTTCTGAGCAATGAATATTTTCTTTGCAAGAGGTTGATTCCCCAGAAAATAATTCCATACAACATCAAAGAATGGAAGTATCCATAGTATGCTGCTTTTTTAATGCTTAAGTTTGCACTATCAGAGATGATTTGCATTGCAAAAATGAAGAGCTGAGTCTGTTGTAAAGATCTAAAATGCGATGGGACCAGTTTACTCTACAGTCAGTCTTCACGCCTAGAAACTTTGTTAATTCCACTCTTTCTATGACCTGTGTGGCATATTTAACAGTCATTTCTTCCTCAGTTTTGGCAGGTGGGATGAACTGAATATAATCAGTCTTACTACGGTTAGACCATTTGCAGTAAACCATTTCCTTAAATCTATAATATTAACAGACTCTTGGACGTTTTCCCATTTATGACCATTAACCATTGTGTTCGTGTCATCTGTGAAGATGCTAAAATTACACTGTATCATGGTAGAATAGGGTAAATCATTTATAAATAACAGGAACAAACAGTAAAGGCCCAGGAACTCCACAATTTATGTCTGTCAATTCTGATGAAATCATTCCACCACACAAATTGTGTGACTTATCAAAGGCTACTTTCTGTTTCCTATCTGTCAGGTATGGTTGAAGCCAGTTGTTTGCCACACCACTTATTCTGCCTTCAGTAATAGTATTTGGTGATTCACAGAGTCAAAGCCTTCACATAAATCACAAAATAACCCTGTTGTCACCATTTTCTCATTTTGAGATTCCAAAACCTTATCTATAAAGCCATATATAACTTGTGCAGCTGACAGACCTTTCCAGAAACCAAACTGATGTTTGTTAAGGGTATTGAATTTGTATATGTGTTCTAAATTCTAGCATACATAATTTTTTCTAGTACCTTTGAAAACACAGTCAGGAGCGATATTGGTCTGAAATTTGTATCATCAGTTTTCTCCTCTTTCTTAAAGAGAGCCTTCATGTTAGTCTACTTTAGTCTATCAGGAACAATTCCTTGTTGCAAAGAGGCATTGAAAATATGACACAGTATACCGCTTACAGAAGTACAATACTGTTTTAACAATTTGTAGAAATATTGACTACTCCACAGGAGTTCTTGGTTTTCATGGAGGCAATTTTTCTTTCAGTTTCTGATACTGTAATAGGTCTAATATGCATTTGAATGATTATCTTAGGGACAGCATTTTGCACAAAGTCTGTGATCTCAGGATTTTGCACAAGACTCCCTTTGTTTTTAATTTTGAAGTTTTCTACAAGTCATTTTTTATTGTTCCCTGTCTCCTTGCTAACTATTTGCCAGACAGTCTTCATTTTATTATTGTAGTTATCAATTTCTTTTACATAATACAGTGCTTTTGATGTCTGAATAACCTTCTTTAGGATTTTACAGTACATTTTATCATGGATGATTAATTCTCTGTCCCTGGACCCTCTGGTTGCAATATAAAGTTTCGTCTTACATTTACATGAGACTCTAATACCCTTTGTGATCCATGGCTTCTTTATGGATCTTTTTATGAAAAGCTTCTTCAAAGCAGTATAGGAATTCATTTATGAATATGTTAAACTTTGTATCAACATAATCTACCCTGTGCACTGAATTCCAGTATTCATGCTGAAGCTCATGGTTAAAAATTTCCAGGGACTCTTTGTTCATTAGTCTGATTGCCTTGCAGGATGGGACTGTATTCTTGAGAGGTCTATAGTCATGTAGAGGGAGGAGTTGTCCATCATGGTCTGGTATGCCATTTAAGACTGGGATGACAATGAAGTTCTGGTATAAACTTACATCTAAAAAAATATTGTCTATCAGAGACAGTGAGGCGTGATCCTAGTAGGAAAGTCAACCACTGATGTAAGATTGTAGGAACTCTGCAAATTCTGTAGCTCTACTTTGTTGTTGCATTTGATTACAAAGTTGACATTAAAGTTCCCAAGTAAGATAATGTCATTATTAAAAAAAAAAAAAAAAATACAGTTGATGGTAACAATTCTAACTGCACCATAAAGACTATGAAATTGGTTCCTGGCGCCCTGTAGACTGTAACCACTAATAATTTTCAACCATTTAATGTCACTTCTGCTGCACATACTTCAAACTGTTGGTCAGTGCAATATTTCCTTACATCTACATATATAAAATTAAGTTACTTTTAATGAAAATAGCTACTCCACCATTTCGCATGCTATCTCCACAGTAGTAGGTGGCAAGGCTGTAACTGTCTACAGGGTGGTCGATTTCGGGTTGATGTATGGCTATAGTGGTCAAATGCCCAACGGGCATGTGCTATGTATGCTACTCGGTATCCTGGACAACATCATCTAAGTGTCTGGACCGTTTGCCGGATAGTTACGTTATTTAAGGAAACAGGAAGTGTCCAGCCACATCTGAAATGTCAACCACGACCTGCAACAAATGATGATGCCCAAGTAGGAGTTTTAGCTGCTGTCGCGGCTAATCTGCACATCAGAAGCAGACAAACTGCACAAGAATTGAGAATCTCAAAAACGTGGGTGTCGAGAATGCTACATCAACATTGATTGCCCCCGTACCATATTTCTACGCACCAGGAATTGTCTGATGATGACTTTGAACGCCGTGTACAGTTCTGACATTGGGCACAAGAGAACTTACAGCATGATGACAGATTTTTTGCACGTGTTCTATTTAGCGACGAAGCGTCATTCACCAACAGCGGTAACGTAAACTGGCATAATATGCACTATTGGGCAACAGGAAATCCACAATGGCTGCGACAAGTGGAACATCAGCAATCTTGGGGTGTTAATGTATGATGTGGCATTATGGGAGGAAGGGTAATTGGACCCCATTTTATCGATGACAATGTAAATGGTGCAGTGGATGCTGATTTCCTATGTAATGTTCTACCAATGTTACTACAAGATGTTTCACTACATGACAGCGGCAATGAACTTCCAGCATGATGGATGTCCAGCACAGAGCTTGCGTGTGGTTGAAGCAGTAGTGAATAGCATATTTCATGACAGGCGGATTGGTCGTCGAAGCACCATACCATGGCCCGCATGTTCAACGGATATGACGTCCCCGGAAGGCAACCTACTTGCTGTTGAGAGGAATGTCTTTACAAGTATTGCCAAATGCATTGAGGTTTGTGGACATCTTTTTTAACATTTATTGCATTAATGTGTTATTTACAGGTAATCATACTGTAACAGCAAGCATTCTCAGAAATGATAAGTTCACAAAGGTACATGTATCACATTGGAACAACCAAAATAAAATGTTCAAACATACCTATATTCTGTATTTTAATTTAAAAATCCTGCCTGTTACCTACTGTTCATCTTAAATTGTAAGCCATATGTTTGTGATTATTACAGCACCATCTATCACAAAGTGAAAAGTGGTACAACTAAAACATTCATATTTCCTTACGTACTACAAGAATATGAAATAAAAATGGGGGTTCCTATTTTAAAAAATTCAGTTGATATCCGTTTGACCTGTGGCAATGTCATCTAGTGGGCCAACCATAGCACCATCTGGTTTTCTTCTTCAAGCTAGACAAGTTTCGTTTGTTGTACTTTTTCGTTTGACACTTATTTCGTGAGATATTTGGCCCAGTCACAATCAATGGACCACCCTGTATAAGTAACATTTAAATTCTTTCTCTAATCTGGTGTTCTGAGAAACGTAAGATCTGATGTTCATAAAGTTTTGTCATTTATGTTAACTTCTAATTGATCTAGTTTGCTTCTTATTCCCCTTACGTTTTGATGAAAAATGGGGAAGGTGTTTGGGTTATTACCTCTTTTGGTGGTTTCTTCTTTTTCAAGCCTGTGGTTAAAAATCCTTCAAATGAGGAGGACACACAACTTTACATTTGGTTAAAGAATCCTTCAAATGAGGAGGATGCACAACTTTACGTTTACCTGCTGTTGTCTGAGAGGATGTTGATTTTTCTCAGTACATGCTGCCTTCATTACTGAAGATGATGAATGTGTTGACTTGCTTGTTGATTTACCTTGAGCTGATGCTGTCATTTCCCTTGGAGATGATGAAGCTATTGACTTGGTTGTAGGTGGGGATAAGATTGCTGTTAGTGTGGGTTCCAGGGGTCTTACTGCTGTTGCAGCTGGCCTTTCTGCTTAAGACGATATTTTTGATGAACTGCATGTAGGTTGGTGCACAAGTAGTGTTTCTGTAGGTTCAAAGGGTGGAACTGCTGCCTTTTCTTCTTCGATTGCAATTTCTTCTGAAGTATATGTAACCATTGACTTAACTCTGTTTGATGATGAAACTGTATCATCTGAGCATTAAGCTACTGAAACTTCTGATGCATTCATTTCCTTCATTTTTGTTATGAACCTTATCATAAAGAAATGGGAATTATTCTATTCTTCTTTGAGGGAAAGAATTCACTTTTTTACAGATATCACCTACTTGATTAAAATTGATGTTAACTGTTGGACAGTCTAAGCCCTAAATGGACCATAATACTTGCTGCTCTTCAGTAGAAAATAACAGTTGCATTTTGGTGGCCTTACTGCTGGTAATGTATGTGGGTTGTTGCTGAAACTGGTAATATAATTAGTGAAATAAACCTTGGCATTATATTTACTGAAATACATGAAACACTGGCAACAAAGCTGTCCAAATGCTTGACAGAACTGTAATTTTGTAGTTCTGACAACAATAAAAAGATCCATGGTGACAGAAATCTGTTCTGACTACATCGTTGTATGCAATTCTCGTACACATGCTTTTCTCACCATACCTAACAAAAGCACTTTCTTTACACCAAACCATTAATTCAATCAGTTGTTCATTCATCTTCCTGTAGAATTTAGATTCCTTTATTCAGGATAACCCTGTGGGATAGGAAATAAAACATGGTATATCTCAGCAATAACAAAAGTATTTATAAATTTTTATTTATTTCAAATTCCATGAATCCATATAGTGATGAACCACAAGGATGTGGAACGAAATCTACCCACTTCATCAAGGATCAGTCAACATTTCTGTGTTATATAGTCTTTGGTAGATATATGAACTAAATATAAGATACTAATATTACCATGGCTATCTATTGCCGAAAGAATAGTTTATTTTGTCTAACTTCACTGCTGCGAAAGCAAATCGCACAGTACAAGAGGGAGTTAAATCACACAATAAAACTTCCAATGTTTCACTTCAAGTTAGTCATGAGTGATACTTCCAAATACAAAACACACTAATCTAAAATTCTTGATTAATTTTTACATTTTGCTCCCAACATCAGTAATGGAAGGGAAAATAGCATTCCCTCTCCATATCACTGATAAGCAAAAATGCACACAGTTCATTCAATGGAAACTCAGGCGGAACACTAGGACTGATATGAGATGTGTTGGATGGCCACACTGCTACTTTTCATCAATCCATTCTGATACTATTTGGAAGCACTCTGGTAGTGCATTGTCTTCTGAAATGTATAGGTCACATTCTTAGTCATGCAGACAAACAATGTTTGCACATAACAGCATAGTGTAATAGTATAATATTCACCAGCAGGTGATGATGGCAGATATATGACAGGTACCATTTAGTCTCAAACATCTCCCACATGAAAGTACCGCACATCTGCCTGAGTGGTTCACCAATTGCCAAAAAGGCACATCACCTAATGTGGTTGTCAATGTATTCACATGGTGCCACCAACATTGAAATTGCAAGTGATTTTCTGCACAGTGATTTGATAATCTATAATTACATTTATGTTCTGATGGTGGTGGTGGTGGTGGTGGCGGTTAGAGTTTAACGTCCCGTCGACAACGAGGTCATTAGAGACGAACCACAAGCTCGGGTTATGGAAGGATTGGGAAGGAAATCGGCCGTACCCTTTTAAAGGAACCATCCCGGCATTTGCCTGAAATGATTCAGGGAAATCACGGGAAACCTAAATCAGGATGGCCGGAGACGGGATTGAACCGTCGTCCTCCCGAATGCGAGTCCAGTGTGATAACCACTGCGCCACGTCGCTCGGTTGTTCTGATGGAAAGCTATGTATCCAAAATGTTTATCATGGCACTTTACTTTGTCACTGACTCTATTCTTCTCTAAATTGAGGAACTGAGCAAACATCCTTAGAACAAGCTCATATTAAAAGGCTAGAACCTGTGTGACCATAGAAATCGAATATCCCACTTATCAGCAACCTTCAGTTTATGTAAGATGACATTTCTGAAAGAACAGACTCCACCCGGAATCCACAGCTCTGATACATCATACAGGGTGAGTCACTAACTATTGCCACGTAGAATAACTCCGAAAGTATGATAGTAGCTGAAACGTTTGTGGGACAAATGTTGCATGTTTTTTGAATGGGATGCTATAGTTTGGTACTTATTTTCTGATAGCAGCTATTAAGATGAATCCAGTGATGTGTAACAAACAGTAAGGTCTTTGAAGACCAGTGAAGGTCAAAAAGGTGGCATGAACTTCCATTTACAGAAGGTGTTTGAAGTGATGACCATTAGTATCAATGCAGTGCTCCAATCTTCTTATCATGGATTGAGTGGTATTCCTTATCACACTGGCACCTATCAAAGCACATACTCTGACAATT
This sequence comes from Schistocerca gregaria, assembly GCF_023897955.1. NCBI lineage: Eukaryota > Metazoa > Arthropoda > Insecta > Orthoptera > Acrididae > Schistocerca > Schistocerca gregaria. Next base: position 379,841,527 of record NC_064931.1, read on the forward strand.
CTCCCTCGTATATCGGGCAAATAGTAATTATTCGCCAAATATGGCGTATCTATCTAACGTGCCATTGACATGTAAACACTAATCGATGGTTTTGCAATACAACACTAATAGGAATGGTAAGACTAGTATCATTGAATCAAGCAAATGTGAATGATGTATTCCTTCCAAGAACAATTCGATAGGCTTCTCATTTACTGAGAATGGCAACGAAAATTATTGAGAGCTAGAGACCTAAACACTGAAAGATATCCTCAATGTGCTCACCCTACACATCATACATTTAAATATATGTATGATAAATTGAGAACAACTGCATCTGTAACGTATCAGAAACATGTCTGGCAAAGGAAAGTTACTGATGAGGAAACAGAAATTGGTACACTTGCTACTGTGGTTCGAGATCCTTGTGTTAGCTCGCGTCACATCACATGGGAATCTGGCATGAGCTAGAGTAGTATTGTTTGTGTTCTGCATCGCCATAAATATCATGCTTACCATATCAGTCTCCACCAAGAATTAACGGATTGTATGTGTCGCATTGAATTCTGCCGATGGGCTCAACTTCATGTTCAGAGGGATGACACATTTATTAATTTGATTTGATTTACTGGCAAGGCTACAATTATGAACCATGAAAATGTTAATCTGCATAGTGCATTACTGGGCGACTGAAAATCCATGTCGGCTGTGGCAAGTTGCACACCAAAAACTGTGGTCAGTGAAAGTATGGTGTCGGATTCTGGAGGACAGAATTATAGGGCCCCATTTCATCGAAGGAAATCTTGATGGTAGTAAGTACACCACATTCCTGCAAGAAACATTAGGTCTGTTATTGGAAGAAATACCTTTACAAACAAGGAACAGTATGTTGTATCAACATGATGTGTGTCCAGCACATTTTTCGCTGATGGTTAGGAATAACTTGCAGAGACTATTTCCAAATCGTTGGATTGGATGCGGAGGAGATGTGTCATGGCAGACTCATTCACCAGACTTGATGCCTCTGGATTTTTTCTTGTGAACATTTGTAAAAGACATTGTTTATAAAGACATTCCAACTACAACTGAAGATATGTGAGAGAAAATTGTCAGAGCATGTGCTTCGATAAGTGCCAATGTGATAAGGAACACCACTCAATCCATGATAAGAAGATTGTAGCACTGCATTGATACCAATGGTCATCACTTCAAACACCTTCTGTAAATGGATGTTCATGCCACTTTTGTGACCTTCAAAGACCTTACTGTTACACATCATTGGATTCATCTCAATAGCCGCTATCAGAAAATAAGTACCAAACTATAGCATCCCATTTAAAGAAACAATGTTGACATTCATATCTCTGACGTGACCCCAACTAGCAACAAAAACCAACATCATATTAAGGTCCCCTTTGTCCCCTGCAACTTTTGTCCCACAAACTTTACAGCTCCTCATACTTTCAGAGATATTCTTGGTGACAATAGTTAGTGACTCACCCTGTACATAAATTGAAGGTGGAGGTAGTGAGAAAGGAAAGAGATTACTCATGTCAACTGCAATGAGATATTACTTACTTGGCATGCCTCACAGCCGATCCACATTACCATCAAGTGCCAACTAACTGCAGTGTCCTAAAGAACAGACACCATGCATTCATATAATTAATTCTCCTAGATGGGCAACAGATCCACCTCCTTCAATGCAGATGCATAGGTACATCCAGCCTCCTGAGGGAATCTCAAAGTATCAAACATGGAGGAAATGAAGAGAGACTGTGGATAGTTGGCACTCATGGGAATGTGGATCGGCCGTGAGGTGTGCTGAGATAGCCCACACAGTTGCAATAACACTGTTACCAGGTGATACAATGGCTAACACATCTGCCTAGTAATGAGCAGATCCTGGGTTCGAATCCAGATCCAGTACACATTTTCACTCTTCACAGCTGATTCTGCCTAATGTCCTGATGCAGCAGACATCAGTAATCACTTCCCTTCCCTTTCCTTTCTCCTCAACTCTACCTTCAATTTACATAAACGATTTCTATGGTCATGCAGGTTCTATCCTTTTCACATGAGTATGTCCCAATGGTGTTTGCTGGGTTCCTCAATTTAGAGAAGAATACGGTCACTGAAAATATAAAGAGCCGTGCCCAGTATTTTGATTACAGAGCTTTCCATCAGCAAATGATGAATGTAAGGATTGATTATCAGATCACTGTGCAGCAAATCGCTTGCAGTGTCATTGATGGAGTAGTCAAACAAAAGAAAATCAATTCCTCACATTCATATAACTGACAAAAAAAACCTTCAGGTTGTCTGCTCAGAAATATGCTCATGACAAGCTATGCCACGGTTTCACTTGACTCACATGTTAACAGCTTGTTTCATGTCCCAATTGTAATACAGCAGCTTTCTCCTATTTCTAATAAATATACAGAAGACCACAATGAATGCTAGGCTGTAAAGCTACATTCCTAGAAATGTATCTTTACTTTGCATTCTGCTTTCAAATAGTACACAGTTCCTGTTCTTAGGTAATTAATCTTCTGCTGCTATTTTAGCTTATAATGTATATACAGCATAAGAAATTTGATCCTAAGTGTTTCACTTACATTGTGACAAATTGTGCCTCAGTGACAATGGCATACAGTAGAATACCATTTCATACTTAAATTGTATGTTGCCTCATTGTGGCACACTCTTATAATGTTATATTGTTCTGTTTCTTATTAAAGTGAAACTATATCCACAGTGAAATGAAGGTGATGGCTACTTGATTAACAGCATAAATTTTCAGTTTATTAATCAGAATCCATCCCTGTTTCACAGCCAAGATTACAGGAAATGATATCTGAATAATTATCCGTCTTTAACACTACCATTGATTTTGTCTAACCAGAGGCCCTGATTGTGATCAAAGTTTTGTAACTTTTTATATTCATTATAAGGGAAGTTCAGAACTCTAATATATCTCTCCAAAAGCAATTTGATGCAGCTCTCAAAAATTCTCAAGAAAAAATGACTTTGAAGTTTTCCAACCAGGTGTAATATGTTACAGTAAGGTAAACATTTTTAATGATCAATGTGTCTCCGTGGTTGAGTGCTTGCAAAATGAGTAATGGTGTGGGTTTGATTCAAGGTGGAATCAAGTTTTTAAAAACAGGTACATGTTCTATGAGCATTTAAGAATAGAATACATAAAGTGCACAAGAGTGGTAACCATTAGGATGTCTGATTTCAAACATTATTTTTTTCCCTTTTTTCTTTCAGTTTCAACACCTAAGTAATGTAAATGTAAAATCTATCAGATATATGCATATTAACACACCAAAACATCATTTGTATCAAAAATACACATCTCCTTATTTCTATTTATATAGTTCACATGAAAATCCAGTTTTCATTGCAAAAACAGAAATTATTAATTACCAATTTTTGTGAAAGAATATTAATCAGTATTTAATAATTTAAAAAAATTAAAAATGCTAATTTTTGTCATTTTTGTTTTATGCTTCAGACAATTTCTCATACAATGACTCGTTTGTTTAGAAGTTTGATTCTGAAAGGATTTGAACATAAGCCACCTGCATGTCACATGAGCACTCTACTACATAACCACACTGTTTGTCAAAAGAACGGCAGCTTTGTGTAGCATATCTTGATTAAAAATGTTAGGAAAACTGTAAAGTCATTTCCTCAAGTATTTTTTAGTATTGCATCAAACTGCTTTGGAAGAAGTATATTTATCTTTTGAACTTTACATACTGTAAATACAAAAAACTTACTGAAATCTGATCACTGTGTGGGCTCCATCTAAGTCATTTCTTGTGATATTGTTTTTCCCAGGAGTGTTACTTGTGACAGGTGGACAGGCAAGTATTTTTGGCATTTGGAAAGCAGAATGTACAAGAATGACTTGGTTAGTAGATTTTCCAAATTTATTGCTTTTTCAGGATTATATAACTTTTCACGTTAGATATTTTGTCAAATTATGTTTCATTTTGTGCTATGTAATGGTTTTGATGGTTTTTTGGTTCCTTATGTAAGATTTGGTTATGATCTAAATAACTCAAGTGTTGTCCTATCTTTAGATATTTGCATGTCAAAAACATGGGTGTGATTACATTTCATCAGAAAACTTTCTTTTGTTTATTAACTTTCAAGAATATAGGCTAAAAATAAATGAGTATAAATGACAGAGATAATATCCTGATCTTTATTTCTTCATACACTCCTGGAAATGGAAAAAAGAACACATTGACACCGGTGTGTCAGACCCACCATACTTGCTCCGGACACTGCGAGAGGGCTGTACAAGCAATGATCACACGCACGGCACAGCGGACACACCAGGAACCGCGGTGTTGGCCGTCGAATGGCGCTAGCTGCGCAGCATTTGTGCACCGCTGCCGTCAGTGTCAGCCAGTTTGCCATGGCATACGGAGCTCCATCGCAGTCTTTAACACTGGTAGCATGCCGCGACAGCGTGGATGTGAACCGTATGTGCAGTTGACGGACTTTGAGCGAGGGCGTATAGTGGGCATGCGGGAGGCCGGGTGGACGTACCGCAGAATTGCTCAACACGTGGGGCGTGAGGTCTCCACAGTACATCGATGTTGTCGCCAGTTGTCGGCGGAAGGTGCACGTGCCCGTCGACCTAGGACCGGACCGCAGCGAAGCACGGATGCACGCCAAGACCGTAGGATCCTACGCAGTGCCGTAGGGGACCGCACCGCCACTTCCCAGCAAATTAGGGACACTGTTGCTCCTGGGGTATCGGCGAGGACCATTCGCAACCGTCTCCATGAAGCTGGGCTACGGTCCCGCACACCGTTAGGCCGTCTTCCGCTCATGCCCCAACATCATGCAGCCCGCCTCCAGTGGTGTCGCGACAGCCATGAATGGAGGGACGAATGGAGACATGTCGTCTTCAGCGATGAGAGACGCTTCTGCCTTGGTGCCAATGATGGTCGTATGTGTGTTTGGCGCCGTGCAGGTGAGCGCCACAATCAGGACTGCATACGACCGAGGCACACAGGGCCAACACCCGGCATCATGGTGTGGAGAGCGATCTCCTACACTGGCCGTACACCTCTGGTGATCGTTGAGGGGACACTGAATAGTGCACGGTACATCCAAACCGTCATCGAACCCATCGTTCTACCATTCCTAGACCGGCAAGGGAACTTGCTGTTCCAACAGGACAATGCACGTCGGCATGTATCCCGTGCCACCCAACGTGCTCTAGAAGGTGTAAGTCAAGTACCTGGCCAGCAAGATCTCCAGATCTGTCCCCCATTGAGCATGTTTGGGACTGGATGAAGCGTCGTCTCACGCGGTCTGCAAGTCCAGCACGAACGCTGGTCCAACTGAGGCGCCAGTTGGAAATGGCATGGCAAGCCATTCCACAGGACTACATCCAGCATCTCTACGATCGTCTCCATGGGAGAATAGCAGCCTGCATTGCTGCGAAAGGTGGATATACACTGTACTAGTGCCGACATTGTGCATGCTCTGTTGCCTGTGTCTATGTGCCTGTGATTCTGTCAGTGTGATCATGCGATGTATCTTACCCCAGGAATGTGTCAATAAAGTGTCCCTTTCCTGGGACAATGAATTCACGGTGTTCTTATTTCAATTTCCAGGAGTGTATAAGGATATAATATGCCAATGATTGAGCATGCTAATTTCTAGTGAAGACCTCATACACAGGCAAAAGTTTGTTAATATTCAATACACAATCTTATCCTGTATTTAAGTATCTGATATATGGTAAAAAACTTTACAATATTTGTGTAAATGTTAAGCCCTATACATCTTTGTAGATGTTTCTTTGGCCCTTTTATTGTTCTCACACTTTATGTGAGACAACTACAGAACTGACAGGTAGCATGGGACAGATTTAGGGTGTGGTTGTGGTGGGGAGTGAGGCGTGATGGTTTTTATACTGACTCTCATCCCCTAAATATAAGATATTCTTATAATTACTTGTTACGCACCACAGACACCTAGAATTTTCATAACAATAAGAGTAAAATGTTTAATAATAAGCTTACATTACTACTCAGCACATTAAGGTAATATAACCTCCTAGGAATTACAGTTCATAAAATACATAGTTTGTAATGCATTCATCTGAAAATTTTAGATACACAGTTCATTAAAAAGCTATAATAGCAAGATATCCTCACAAGTTAAACACTGTTATGATTAACAGAAAACAAAAGTCAGGGTGCTTATTTAACAGTAATCGCTGTTCCCTTCCTACAAGGTCATCCACGTGAGCTAGCAGCTGAGAAGTTGCTATGTTCAACATAGCCTTTTATGTAATTTTCTAGATTCCTTGCCATTTTAGAGACTTCAAGTATTGATGCTGCTTTACTTTTAAATAGTTACCTGAGAAATTTGGAAATGGATGTAGGTAAGAATATAAATTCTTTTAGTAAAAGAGGGGGGGAGGGGGGGGGGGGGGGGTAAGGTGAATGTCATGACCCCACCTTTTGTATGCACCAGTAGGTAGCACCATATTATATTGTAGGAAATACTCTATAGACAGTCACAAGTTCTGTTTTAAATGATTTTATTGTACCATTATTAGATTCAGGCGAAAAGCCATTGTCAGATGGTAGCATTGACTTCCTTGCAAGTTTTACATTTTTGTCCTAAAATATAACAAAGGTTTTGTGATTAAATTGTTTTTCACACATATGTGTTCTATACATTGTACTTACTTCCTGGAACGTGCTTCTTTACATATTGTAAGACAGAGGTTGGATTTTCCTTTAAAAAATAAATAATAAAAATTCAACCTCTTTTATAACATATAAAGGAGGGCTTTCCAAGAGGCAAGTACAGTGTATAGAACAAGCATATACACATGACAAACTATGTTATCATAAAAGCTTTATCCTATTTTAGGATGCAAATGTAAAACCTTTTGTAAACTATGTATCACAAAACTTTGTTATATTTTAGTACACAAATGTAAAACTTGCAAAGAAATCAACACTACCATCTGACAATTGGCTCAGGTCAGAAACTACTTATGGTACAAAAAAATCACTTAAAAAATCCTTGTGTTGGTTGCAGTGTTTCCTACTGTGTAATTTACAAAAATAGCTGCGGTGTTCAATAAAATGTGTAAAAATAGCACTGTATTATTAATGTTAAGTAAAGTTAGTATAATTCTAGGAGAGGGGGGATGATTCTTTATGTTATTTTGTGGTATGGCTATATAACAGTTTACCGTTTTTAATGTAATTTTTTTCTTGCTTCATATAAGCTTCGATATATTCCATTGCAATGACTTCATATTTTTAGGACATACATTTTTCTTTTACTAGATGTTTCTTCATGTAATTTAAACAAAAATAGAAAAATCTCCTGCACATTTCTGTGAGAAGAAGATTGACAGTTTCAGAAGGACTCTGTGCAGGGGTGAATGATTTTTCACAAGAATGAAAGTATCCAAAGTACATTAGTCTCCCCATTCTTGAATCACAACTCCTACAGATTTTTCTGAACTAAGATGACTCATTATTTTTAGGATGTGGGTTTTCCAAACAACGTTGTGATGATGATGTTCAGTTTGTGGGGCACTAAACTGTGTGACCATCAGTGCCCATACAAAGACCCAATGTTTACACAGTCAAATACTTTGTGCACCATCCAATCCAGATACGACAAACAAGCCGGGATATTTTTACTTCTCCCCTTGTTTTCCCACGTGTCTCCTTAAAAATCATTTTTTCATGTCTGACTAATTACCATTAACATACGTGAGTATAATCTGCATTTTCATAATAAAAGAAAATGGTGGGCCCTCAGTTTTAAAGAATATAACACCAGATATAATTTTGTGCTTAGTTTTATATATGTAATTGCTTTTCTAATTTATTTTGAGTATTCCTAGTTAGTATCATTTGTTATAGGGTGAAAACAGTAATTGTTTTGTAACTCAAATTTTATTGTTGACTTACAAACAAATATAAATTCTGTGACAAATATTTGGAATAAGAATCACCACGACTCTTGCAGTATTTATTTGGTTCTATTTGAAAACATATTAGCAAAGTCATTCTTTAATTAATTCCAAAGTAATTACCAGTTCTGTCAAAAGTATTGTTTGTGTAACTATATCTGTTAATTTCATAAGTTAAACAAATAATTTGGCTTTACCCTTGTAGTAGAAGAAACTGTTAAAAAGAAAGAATTTTTCCATATTTTCAGTTAATTGATTGAGGTATGCTTTAATTGTAATTTCTGTAAATTAAACATCAAACAATGTATAGTTTCAGTGCCTATTATTGTGATGCTATATGAAGGCGTGCTTTTTGGTCTAAGACAGTCAGTCCACGGCCGAGTTTCAGATGACGAACCCGTATTGGTTAGATCAACAACAACGCATCAACTTAACTGTGAAAGTAGTGTAACACAATTAGGCCATGTGTTAAAACAATCACAGTGTCTATTCAACATGTACCGTTTTATTCTGCAAGAACTGTGAACTGTATGGTTAGATAGATAATCAACAGTGAACTGTGGTAGCAGTATGTTGACGTATGCCTGCAAACTATTATTGAGGTTTCTCAAAAATTAAACAATACTGCACTGGCCATATAGCTGCGTAGTATTGAGGGGCAGGGGGGGATTGTGAACAGTGAAAGTAAATAATTGTGAAACACAAATGTGCAGCTGTCAACTACATCATTTAAAGTAATCAGTGTTGAACTACCACCTCCCATTTTTCAGCCAGTATAGCAATGCAGCACATTGACACAGAGGACAATAAACGAAGAAATATAGCAAAAAAAGTGGCTCTGAGTACTATGGGACTTAACATCTATGGTCATCAGTCCCCTAGTACTTAGAATTACTTTTACCTAACTAATCTAAGAACAGTTCACAACACCCAGCCATCACGAGGCAGAGAAAATCCCTGACCCCACCAGGAATCGAACCCGGGAACCCGGGCGTGGGAAGCGAGAATGCTACCTCACGACCACAAGATGCGGGCAGAAATAAAGCAGGAGAACGTCACATATGGTGCCCCGGCTGAGGAATATTGTAACTGGGCCCAATAAACCAGGACTCGCGAACTTTGAACAGTGAACTCAAGAGCAGTTTACAGTACAGTTTTAACAAAGGAGACGCAACAGCCAATCAGCACATGGGTTTCATGGCCACAGTAGGAAAGCAGCCAATAAGTGGGCGGGTTCTATGGAAGCAGCCATAAAGTACAGGAGCAGCCAATCAGCACAGCTGACTGGGATAAACAAGACTCCTTGCCAAGAGAATTACAACTTGCAGCCGCCATGCAAACAATGAATCGAGATGACAACTACAGCAGCAGCAGCAGAAGAAGAAGAAGAAGAAGAAGAAGAAGAAGAGTGAATAAAGATAAGGTAATTTCATTGCAAAAGCTGTTTTATATTAAGTGATACCTAATGAGTGGCCTTAATGAACAGGAAAGTAATGTGAAAATTGATAACAAAGCTGTGGAGGTTAAGCTTTTAAATGAACAGAAGGACTTAATGGGAACTGGTTCTGTAGATGATAGTGCCTATAAATCAGACATGAATGTAACTTTGAATGATAGGGATGGAAGTCCTGCTGTAAATGTACTTCATGGCACAGCTTTGAGGAAGGGTTTTTAGATGAATATTGGTCCAAAGAGAAGCAGCAGAGATTTTTGAATGGATTTTCGGGAGGAGAGTAATTTGACTCTAGGAAGGGTAATGTGAAAGGTTTCTGTCAAACAAACTGAAATATTTGGACAAAGAGCTAGGTAGTGAATCAATAATTATGGATTTAGAAACTTAGTTGCCTCAGAAAGTTAGAGGATTGCTTGTACCTGTCCCTAGAGGTAATATTAGTGATTTCTTGAATTGTGTTGATAAAGTGGAGAGGGTGAAGGCCTCAGTGGAAGATCGTAGGAGGAATTTTGATGACAATAATCAATCGGGGAGAGAATTTCAGGCAAATAGGATGAATAGGACTAATTCTAATAGAAATTCAAGAAATGGTTGGGTGGAGGATAACCGGAATGGCCATGGAAATGGTAGGAGAAATTCAAGTAACAGAAGTGAAGGAGATGATTTTAATTCTGGATGAAACCATTTAAAGTAAGCAATGCTCCAGTTTTGGCTTGCACTGGAGCAGGTAGTGATGAAGAACCACTTGTATATAAATTTTCTGTAATCACAGGTAACAGTAATGTAAATGATAGTAGTAAGACAAGTGTAAATTCTAATTCTAGTGAGATGTTGAATGATGATGTGTTGGTAGCAAAGTTTATTCCATAAAAGGAGAGGAGGAACTTACTGTAATGTGCATTGAATCAGAATTAAGACTTACAATCAATCAGGGGGTTCAACTTTCTGTATTGGATACATTATGTGGTGATAATGCTTACCCCAGCTGTCTATCTCATTTTTCATGTTTCCTGAGGCAATAAAACTCTTATCCTATCCTATCTGTAGTTTATAAGTGAATCAGAAACATTCTAACTTTGACTTTCATGTGATTTTGTACAACAGGACACTTTAGCATAGGGATATTTTTGAAAAGGTTTCTCCAGTGATATATATTTATATCATGTTGTGTTAGTGATAAGTAAAGGAATCACAAGATGACAGAACAAAGTAAATTGGTACCATGGTTAAATAATTTCTGTCAAACAAAGAGATAAGGTAAAAATAAAAATGAAAGGAGTCAGCATATGTGGATGATAATAAACATCTAAAGTAAACACCTCATGAGTGCAGCATCAGAGGCAATATGCAGTAAAAACCACCTTGAATACTATGTCTTAATATTACTTGGGATATAATAAAAGTGTTTTGTGTTCAGTTCCATCAGTATGTAGAGATAACTATCTATCCATGTCATGATACAGCATTTTCCAACATTAAGGAAATAGAAATTTAAACATAGTTGCCTGGAGTAATGCGTGGAAATAATAAGCAAGATTTCTATGTATATCCTCCATTTAAGCCAGAATATCAAGCAATTTCATGGAATTCAGTGAAATAATAGTTTTTCTAATTGATAATTTTGTCTGATTAGTAATGAGAGTTAAGTTTGTTATAGCATAAGGATCTGTTATTGTGGAGTGTTTTTCAGTAGAGTCAAATTTGCATTGGATAAGCAGAGCAAGTGTTAATTTATTAGGCAATGAAGCAATAATGAAATAATGACTAATGTTAGGGGTCATAATGGTTGGAAGCCTGTCTCTGCAGCAGGGATATTTTATGAGAATGCACTCCCCTGGCTAATGAGGTAAGAAGTGTAAATAAAATAATGGAGCTGACAGATATGACTGATTAATGAAAAAGATCACTGTATACAAACAAATGTGGTGTAACTATACTGTTGATATATTTTTGAAGCAGGCAACCTTGGGTACTGTGTATGTTGTGCAATTCATGACACTGCAGCTGAGAATGAGAGTTTAACAGAAAGGGCAAACACTTAGTGAGGTACAAGTTATATAGTGCTGCATCGTTGGATCTATAGGTTATCTGAAAACTTCTATTTGTGTTCTGAGGAATACTGGAACAAAGAAAAATAATTTTGTTGATTAACTGATGACTGTGCTGCTAGACTGATGTGAATATTCTGACAGGTCAACTATTTGGCAACATTTTGTGATTTTGTGAGGATTTAATTTTCTGGTTGAATGAGAGTAGTGCTCAGAGTTGAGTAGAGAAGTGGGGTTATGATTTGATACAACTTCCATCCACCTTAATTTTGAGTTGAGTAGTAATTAAGTTATGTGATGGTGACTCTATTCTTTTTTCATAATGTAATGATTAGTAAATCTATGCTAGTGCACATCAAGTTTTTGCTATTTTGCAAATGGGAAAGAGGCCCAGATCTTTCCAGTTTAACCAGTTTCTGACAGTTATGACTTACAGTAATGTTGTGTAGTGTAATGTGCAGTTTCTTTTAAATTTTTACTTGTCCACACTTTTTGGACTATAGTCAATTTCAGAGCTAGTTATTATGATGTTATGAGAACTATGTAACATATCTATTTATGAAGTTATTACTATCATTTTCAGTGTGAACCATTTTTTTCTTAGACTTCAGTTAGAAGAAAAAGTAAGTGTACTAAAGTAGGATATTTTGTCTAATTTTCTCATGTACTGTGTCAGAGAACAACCAGCTCCAAGGTAACTGATAGCAGTGCATTTCTTACTTACCGCCACTTGTTTCTGTTGAAGGCATGGACAACTTGGTGAGAAAATGTGTAAAAGCTCATTAAAAGCGTGAAAGTGCTTGTGAAAAATACTAAAGATTGAACAAGTGTAATTTTCTGTCTAAAAAGTGAATTGCAATGCACAGTGAAATTTAACTTTTTGCAACCCATTAGGATTTACTTTTTTAAGCAAGACATGAATTGTACAAAACTGATATGTATTTTATAATGCAATCCTTATTTACCCAAAAAGGACATCACTTATCATGAAGATGCCTAATTTTTATTAAAACTATAACTTGTAGACATTTGGTGTCATTGTACAATACACTCTATGTAAATATTTTGTATGGGGTTTTTAATGTGGCTAGTTCATATACATTGGAATTTAAAACATATCTAGTGTAGTTTTTGATAAGATATCTTATGTAATTTTTGTGTGTGTAGATTTTTAAACCACTGTCTCTGGTCACTTGTAGTCATTGAATTGCCTAGTTAGCTATTTGTAATATCTATCTGTTCAATCCAATGAGGGGGTGATGTGACGAAGCAAGCTGGGATATTTCTACTTCCCCTTGTGGCGCCGATGAGATCGACACCAGTATCGATCTGAGCATCATCTTTGAACTAAGCAAAATCTTATCTTTGTGTAGTTCCACCATCCAGTTCTCTGTAAGCCTTACTTGTGTGAAGAGGTAAATAAATGAACTCCTGATTATTAGGTGTTGTTTGGTGTATCTCACCTGAGCATCCACCTCACTGGTGACCCTGAGTTGTAACATGTTACAGTTTTGCCATTTTACTGTGTCCGCGGCCTCCGCATCAGTTACTTTTGCGTGTATTACATCAACACAACATTTGAGCAATGGCTTCAGCCCAGTGCCTAGCACCGGATTTTGTGATCGACATGCATCGTGTTGCGGGCGATGTACACCCGACAGGACTGCAACACGATGCCTCTCACTCATCAACTATGACAATTTCGCTGGACGTTTTCATGCCTGCAACAATAAGTGAGGTTAGGAGTGTGCATGACTCCAGCTATCAGATGCCTTTGTTCCCGCCACATGTGCCCTCCCTCATTGATGGTGTAGTTATCTCTTACGGATCTCCTTGCAGTGGGGGATCAATGCCGATTTCTGCAAATTCTCTGTTGGATAACCTACCATTGCCAGGACAAAGGTTTGCCATGCTGCAATCCATGCAGTACCATGCGGACTCCTGCCATGTGGCCGGAACGGCTTTGTTCACAGGTCAACCTCCTCAGCATCCGACCACGTCCGCGCCTGCCTCGGTTCAGCATCAACACATGCCTTCCTGCTTAAATACATCGGCCTGCAACAGGAACAAAGGCTTGTTATCTGTGCCTGACCTCCATCTCCGTCCTACTGCTACACACTAGCGTTTTGTGCCATGACATTGGCTGTCTCTACACATCGTTTTGAGTGAAGTGACAATGAGCAGTGACATTCACACATTCCGCCCAGTGTTCAACATCATTTTCCTCACTGTGTTTTTGGACAGCCCATACCTCCGCAGCCTCCCTGCAATGCAAGTAACTCCAACTCTGATCGCACATCAAGTTTTCCGTGGACTGGCATGCGTTTTCAAACTTTGAACTTGTTCTCACCTGTCGCCCCTGCGCCGGTTCCAGTCGAACTTCCACACACGTCACGTGTTCCCGTACTGATAGATCCTACCCCTCCCCTCGCCGACAGCACCTTAAACTATGCAACTTCGGCTCCTTCGAACTGCCATAGGACCACCACTGACAACACAAACAGTGCACTGGTGCCTAGCACTTCGCTCGCGACTGTGCTGCCACAGGCTGCACCCTCAGACTATGGACTCACTAACGCTTGACGAGCTCTTCCGAGCTCACCTGACCATGGTGCCACTGCTTCGGACCGGCGGCCATCTTGTCACGTTAACTCCTGGGACACTTCGCCACGTCAGCTCCTGTCAGATCCACCAAGTGGCTCCGAATACCACGACCTTGCCTTGCCTGTCCTGCCTGCCTCACATTATAAACAAACCACCTCCCATGCGGCTGGCAACATTTCCGTCGTCACCAACGGCACGGTTAACAAACTTCACCTCATGCCAGGTCCTCCGATCTCCAATAAACCATGTCGACTTTGTCCTGAGCACCTCTCCGACCTTAAAAATCAGATTTCTGACGTTCTAAGATCTGGCGTCATCAAACCCTCTGCCAGCAACTGGTCTATGCCCATTCATATGACACCCAAGAAAGACAGGTCCTGGAGCATGTGGGGAGACTACCGTTGACTAAACGCATGAACAATTATGGACACCTACCCCATACCCAACATTGCCGACTTTACTAGTTCCCTCGCAGGTGCGACCATTGATTGCAAACGGGCCTACCACCAGATCCCCATGGCTCATGGAGACATCGAGAAGACAGCAATCACCACTCGTATCAGATTATTTCAGTTTCAATTCATGCCCTCTGGGCTAAAAAATGCAACACAGACCTGGCAATGCTTCATCAGCGAAGTGCTATTCGGCCTAAAATTCTGCTTTGCATATCTTGATGACATTCTTGTGTTCAGCTCCTCCGTCGAGGACAACATTTGACATGTGCAAACTGTTACGGACACTCTCGCGGCAGCTAGCATTGAGACCAACCAGGACAAATTGCAGCGCTTTCTGGGGACATTTAATTATTATCGCCGTCATCTACCATGACTTCTGGATCTTGGCCTGTTCCGTGTACCCCTGCTATGACTGACTCTTTCTCTGCCCTCAAAAACCTTCTTGCTGTGGCCTGCACCATCGCGCATCCTCATCCCAATGCACAGATTTCCATCACCACAGACACGAGCGATACTGCCATCGGCCCTGTCCTTAGCCAGACAGTCGATGGCCAAACTTTGCCTCTGCAGTTCTTATTGCACAAGCTCACCAATGCACAACAGAAATATTACCCATTTGAGAGGGAGTTGCTCGCAGTTATCAAGCATTTTAAGATCGACGTTGAGGGATGCCCTTTCTATGTTTCAACAGACCACTAACCCCTGGCTGCGGCCATATCAAACCCGCCAGCTGACCCGCCTCCTCACCGTTTCAGATACATGAACTTCAGATCTCAGTTCACCACCGATGTCAGACACATAAAGTGTGCTGACAATATAGTTGCTGATTTCCTTTCACGAGTCGACGCCATTCATTCACTGTTAGACCTCTCTGACCTGCCTAGCTGCCAACCCACTGATGAGGACACACAAAACCTGATTTCAGATTCTACCTCTTCACTACACTTCATCCGCACCACCTTCCCTGGCATTTCTGGTGAGATCTGGTGCAACAACAGTACGGGCACGTTATGCCCCCTCATCCCAACCATGCTCCGTTGAGCTGTCTTCAACGCACTGCATAATTTAGCCCACCCTGGTGTTTGTGCGTCCACCATCCACTTCTCTGTAAGCCTTACTTGTGTGAAGACGTAAATAAATGAACTCCTGATTATAAAGTGTTGTTTGGTGTATCACACCCGAGCATCCACCTCACCATCTTTATTTGCATCTGCCCCCTTAAAATCCATTTCTTTATGTCTGGCTAATTACCATTAACATACATAAGTATAACCTGTATTTTCATAAAAGAGAACGTTTGGACCTCAGTTTTGAAGAATATAACACCAGATATAATTTTGTGCTTAGTTTTATATATGTAATTGATTTTCTAATTTATTTTGACTATTCCTAATTAGTATCTTTTGTTATAGGGTGAAATCAGTAATTGTTTCATAACTTAAATTTTATTGTTGGCTTACAAACATATATAAATTCAGTAATAATGCTAAACATTTGGAAAAAGAATCACTAGGATTTTTAAAGTATTTATTTGGTTCTATTCGAAACATGTTAGCAAAGCCATTCCTTAATTAATTCCAAAGTAATTACGAGATCTGTCAAAAGTATCGTTTGAAGAATTATATCTGTTAGTTTCATGAGTTAAACAAATAATTTGGCTTAACCCTTGTAGTAGAAGAAGCTGTTAAAAAAAAAAGAATTTCTCCATGTTTTCAGTTGATTGAATGAGATATGTTTTAATTGTAATTTCTGTACATGAAACATCAAACAATGTATAGTTTCATTGCCTATTATTGTGATGATATATGAAGGCCTGATTTTTGGTCTCGAGACAGTCAGTCCACGGTCAAGGTTCAGATGAGGAACCCATATTGGTTAGATCAACAACAATGCATCAACTTAACTGTGAAATAAGTGTAACACAATTAGGCCATGTGCTAAAACAGTCACAGTGTCTATTCAATAAATACCGTTTCATTCTGCAAGAACTGTGAACTGTGTGGTTAGGCTTTTACTGCTCGTAGGTAATCAACAGTGAACTATGGTAGCAGTATGTTGACATATGCCTGCAAACTATTAATGAAGCTTATTGAAAGTTAAACACTACTGCACTTAGCATATAAGTGTGTATTATTGGGGGGCAGGGGTTGTGAACAGTGAAAGTAAAGAACTGTGAAACACAAATATGCACGTGCTGACTACATCATTTAAAGTAGTCAGTGTTGAACTTCCACCCACCATTTTTCAGCAAGTATAGCAACCCAGTATGTCAACACTGAGAACAATCAATGAAGAAATAAAGCAGGAGAACATCATACAGCCACTGTCATGAATTATGATTATGATGCATTGATGAGGACAACAGAAACACCCAGTCCCAAGGAAGATAAAATCCCCAACCTGGCCAGTAATAAATAAGGTCGTGATGTATCTATAACTGTTAGTTTGCATTAAACTTTAATGTACTGAAGTTTTTTTTTTCTTATGTAATTGTAAACCAGAGATCATCAATGTAATACTTTCATACATACAGTATTGGCATCTGATTTATATATCTGTCAGTTTTATTCTCCCTTTTTACTCAGGGACAATAAAACAAATTTCACAGTCTGTAACAGCAGTTTGTGAGATTACTCCACAGATTTTATAATGACCACTTACTACTAGAATTCCTTTTTGATTCTAACAAAGCCAGAGCATATTTAGTTAGACAGTAAGAGAGACTGAATGTATTTAACCCACAAATGGAAAAGTCTGAGATACCACAGGTGCCCTATAGAAAGAGCAACATGCTTCTAAAAACACACTCTATAGTAGAATATAAAGTTGAAGATACCATAACAATTTGAAAGTAAGCATTAAAAGAAGTGATAGAAAACTCCAAATGCATCTACTGCAAGCCAACCATCATATATATGTGTCAAGACAAAAATTCAAGCATTCATTTCTGCCCTGCTGGGCATAAGTCTCTTGTAGATTTCACTCAATGTCTGCAACCTAAAGTTTTAGTTGTTATAGGAACTTGAAAATATATTTTTTGCCAGTAACTGTACCATGTTATATATGATGTAGTATGACTGATACTGTGTGCAACATATTTTATTCCAACCAATAGCCAGTGCTGTACACCATCATGGCAGATAGTACCATTGTGGGTTGAATATCAATAAGGTGATATAACAATAGTAGATTGTAGTAAACTTCAACTGCAGTTAAACATTTGTTTATTAGAGAATATAGGAGACATAGTTTCTTTACCACCACATCAGTTTATCAGTTTTACTCTGATGTTATATGAAGCAGATTAATGCATGGGTAATTCATAAATAAAAGTAAAGTAATCTATATATATAGTGACCTGTGATTACTTACAGGCCTGTTGAAGGCCTTTAGTTTTAGTAGCCATTTCAATTGAATTATAATTTCCCATGCTTTCAACATCACTATGCAGTTGTTTAAGACAGCTTTCTTGTGAACAATATGATCAGAATTGTTTGTATCATCATCTTCCCCATAAGAAAAATGTTATACACACAATAACACATAGGTCTAACATGACTTCTGATAATGATCTTCTCCAGGCTGCACTGACATAGTTCACACATTTGTTCAAGACTGGTGGACAGTTGAGTCACTTGCTCCATCAGAGTGGTTATTCTATCACTAACATCAGCTGACCTTGTGTCTAGCATTTTTGTGCACTTTACCACTATCTTACATTTATACAGAAAACATTTGCATAAAACAGACCAACATATTCCAAACAAGAAAAACACAATGTACAATGTTTGAAACTAGACTCAACTACTTCATTTGCCTGGTCATCACACAGCAACACTCAGTACACTCGTGAGCTGCATTACCATACCATCTACAAGTAGAACAAATTACAGGTACAAATTTAGTGCATGATTCATCAAGACCTGCTTAATTACAAATAGTACATCTCACTCATACTAAATGTTTTTATTTTACAATTTCCTCTGAATTATAATAAATTAACAGATTCCATAGGTTTCAAAAAAGTTACCTCGGTTCTGAGAGTTCAGGAACCTGTGTAGAAAATTGGAATAGAGATCAACATAAAATCATTTCCACCCTTTTTATTGCTCATGAAAACCACACATTGCATGTTGTACCATCATACAGCGAGACCTTCAGAGGTAGTGGTCCAGGTTGCTGTACACACCGATACCTCTAATACCCAGTAGTGCATCCTCTTGCATTAATGCATGCCTGTATTTGTCGTGGCATACTATCCACAACTTCATGAAGGCACTGTTGGTCCCGATTGTCCAATTCCTCAATGATGATTCGGCATAGATCCCTCAGAGTGGCTGGTGGGTCACGTCCATAACCAGCCCTTTTCAATCTATCCCGGGCATGTTCAATGGGGTTCATGTCTGGAGAATGTGCTGGCCACTCTAGTCGAGTGGTGTCGTTATCCTGAAGGAAGTCATTCACAAGATGTGCATGATGGGGACACAAATTATTGTCCATGAAGATGAATGCCTCACCAATATGCTACAAATATGGTTGCACTAGAGGTCAGAGTTAGGCATTCATGTATCATACAGTCATTCTCAAAACAGTAGGGAACCCTCACCTTGCTGCACTCACTGGACAGTGTGTCTAAGGCATTCAGTCTGATCGAGTTGCTTCCAAACACGTCTCCAATGATTGTCTGGTTGAAGGCATATGTGGCACTCATCAGCACACTGCATGGTGTCTTGGTTGCAAAGATGGACCTCGCCATGGACGTCGGAAGTGAAGTTGCACATGATGCAGCCTATTGCACACAGTTTGAGTCATAACACAACATCCTGTCACTGCACTAAAAGCATTATTCAACATGGTGGCATTGCTTTCAGGGTTCCTCCGAGCCATAATCCATAGGTAGCGGTCATCCCCTGCAATAATAGCCCTTGGGTGGCCTGAGCAAGACATGTCATCAAGCGTTTCTGTTCTCTGTATCTGGTCCATGACTGAACAACATCAGTTTGATTCACTCTGAGATGTCTGGACGCTCCTCTTGTTGAGAGCCCTTCCTGGCACAAAGTAACAAACACAGTATTGACTGTCTAGGAATGGTTGAACTACAGACAAATTTAGTCACATACCTCCTTCCTGATGGAATAAATGGAAGTGATCGGCTGTCAGACCCCCTGCATGTAATAGGCACTGCTCATGTATAGTTGTTTACATCTTTGGGTGGGTTTGGTGACATCTCTGAACAGTCAAAGGGACTGTGTATGTGATAAAATATCCGCAGTCAATGTCTCTCTTCAGGAGTTCTGGGAACTGTGGTGATGTAAAATATTTTTTGATGTGTGTATAATGCCAATCAGTATGCCTAGACTCTGCCATATCAAACCAAAGAAAGAAAAAATGTCTTTGGTGCATACTGCATTGTGGTTATTTCTTCAATGTGCTGATCACTGCCTTCAAATTCCAGATTTTGGAATCTAACACTTCCAGTGCCAAATTCTCTGTTACCAGCATCAAAGCGCACACTTCTGCACAAATTTACATAGGAACTGAGTGGAGACACCTCTGCATGAAGTCAGGATACCTGTTGGCAACCTGTGAAGTGTCTTCAACACTAACAAAACATTATTAGAGGTCAATCATTTATTAACTGTGTTTACAATTTGGTGGTCTCCTGCACCAGCCTCATCTGTTGCTCATTCAGCATTGTGTTGGCTTCTACCACACATCCATCCAGGTAGTTAAGCATCTACAAACCCAGGAGATGGTGTAAGTGACCATGGTGCTGCAGCAGGTGGTGAGTGAGCAAATGCAGTTGTTGCCTTGTACAAAGTGACCTTACACTGGTTTCCGGAGTGTTCTCAGTAACACTCCAAATTCTACAACAAACCTTGATGATCCATCGGTGATACCCTGGTGTTGGTAGTCATGTGGTCAGTTGACCTTCTCCCTACTGACCTGGTAGATTTTAGCACCCATAGATGCCAGAGTGTTGAGCAGGAACATGGACCCCATGTTAGGTGCTGGCAGCACTCTGTGATGTGGTGTTGTTGAAAGACACTTTCTCCTTCAGTAGATAGTAGACTGTGAGCAGCGTACAGTTCATGAGGCAAAGACCATTGTCTTGAATACATCTTCAACTAGTTGATAAATTGTTCTGGAGCATGTAGGACATAGATTCATGGCAATACCGAAATGGTGGAATTGAGTGCTATTACCGTGTATGCCATCGATCCCAGTGATTAGCTAACGAGAACTGTATAAAACTGAAGCATTTAAAGGGTGCTATTATGAAGCTATGACACAAGGCTTAGTTCAGTATGATCGTATGTGTCCTTATTATGCCATATTCTCTTAACAGGTTGCTAACTGCTGTATCAGGTCCTTGCTACATGTACATCTGTAAGAAATAGAATTTCTTGTAGCATGTCTTAGGAGCTAATGCATATGCTTATCTCACTTCCCTTTGTTTTATGTCACAGTATTCTTTCTGCTGAATGTGTATACTTACTTGGTGGAGAGTGTGATAATGTGTCAAAGATCTGATCCACTTGTGACATACTGGCATGCTGCCTGCATCAGCCTCTGTCTCTAGCTTAACTTGATATTGCTTTGGGTAATGTAAACGAGTTTGAATAAAAATTTATCATTTCCTGCACCTTACTCTTCTGTGCTGTAACAATGTGCACACCTGTGCTTAACACATGTGACATATAAAACAATTATGCCAGGTAATGTAGCAATGGTAATACATTGGCTATATAATATGTAACAAATATTGTTTGAAAGGTAAGAATTATGTACCATGTAATAACTTTTTGGGATTTAGTTTTAAAAATATGCAGCCAAAAATGGATCATAACACAATAACTGTAAGTAAGATCAGGAGTGCACACTTAACAGGCAGGTGGGCAAGATTTGGGACCTGGAACAAAACCAAAGATTGCTGCTGCAAAAGATTTTGAGAATGTTGACAAGGATTTACGGTACATCTGCATCTACATATATATTTATACTCCGGAAGCCACCCAACAGTGTGTGGCAGAGGGCACTTTACATGTCACTGTCACTACCTCCCTTTCCTGTTCCAGTCGCATAGGGCTTGCAGGAAGAACGACAGCGGGCTCGAATCTCTCTAATTTTACATTTGTGACCTCCTCGGTAGCTATAAGTAGGGGGAAGCAATATATTCAATACCTCATCCAGAAACGCACTCTCTCGAAACTTAGACAGCAAGCTACACCGCGATGCAGAGCGCCTCTCTTGCACAGTCTGATACTTGAGCTTGCTAAACATCTTCGTAATGCTATCACGCTTACCAAATAACCCTATGATGAAATGTGCCTCTCTTCTTTGGATCTTCTCTATCTCCTCCGTCAACCCGACCTGGTACGGAACCCACACTGATGAGCAATACTCAAGAACAGGTCAAACGAGTGTTTTGTAAGCCACCTCCTTTGTTGATGGACTACATTTTGAATCTCAACCTGGTACCCCGCCTTACCAACAATTAATTTTATATGATCATTCCACTTCAAATCATTCAGTGCACATACTCCCAGATATTTTACAGAAGTAACTGCTACCATTGTTTGTTCCGCTATAATATAATCATACAATAAAGGATCCTTCTTTCTATGTATTCACAATACATTACATTTGTCAATGTCAAGGGTCAGTTGCCACTCCCTGCACCAAATGCCCATCCGCTGCAGATCTTCCTGCATTTTGCTGCAATTTTCTAATGCTGCAACTTCTCTGTATACTACAGCATCATCCGCGAAAAGCCGCAAGGAACTTCCGACACTATCTACTAGGTCAATTATATATATTGTGAAAAGCAATGGTCCCATAACACTTCCCTGTGGCACACCAAAGGATACTTTAACGTCTGTAGACATCTCTCCATTGAGAACAACATGCTGTGTTCTGTTTGCTAAAAACTCTTCAATCCAGCCACATAGCTGGTCTGATATTCCGTAGGCTCTTACTTCGTTTGTAAGGCGACGGTGCGGAACTGTATCGAACGTCTTCTGGAATTCAAGGAAAATGGCATCTACCTGGAAGCCTGCATCTAATATTTTCTGGGTCTCGTGAACAAATAAAGTGAGTTGGGTGTCACACGATCGCTGTTTCCGTAATCCATGTTGATTCCTACAGAGTAGATTCTGGGTTTCCAGAAATGACATGGTACGTGAGCAAAAAACATGTTCTAAAATTCTACAACAGATCAACATCAGAGATATAGGTCTATAGTTTTGTGCATCTGCTCGATGACCCTTCTTGAAGATTGGGGCTACCTGTGCTCTTTTCCAATCATTTGGAACCTTCCGTTCCTCTAGAGACTTGCGAAACATGGCTGTTAGAAGGGGGACAAGTTCTTTTGCGTACTCTGTGTAGAATCGAATTGGTATCCCGTCAGGTCCAGTGGACTTTCCTCTGTTGAGTGATTTCAGTTGCTTTTCTATTCCTTCGACACTTATTTCGATGTAAGGATTTAGAGAAGGAATTGCAGTGCAGTCTTCTTCTGTGAAAAAGCTTTGGAAAAATGTGTTTAGTATATAGCTTTACATGTGTCATCCTCTGTTTCAATGCCATCATCATCCTGGAGTGTCTGGATATGCTGTTTCAAGACACTTACTGATTTAATGTAAGACCAGAACTTCCTAGGATTTTGTGTCAAGTCGGTACATAGAATTTTACTTTCGAATTCACCGAATGCTTCACACAAAGCCCTCCTTATGCTAACTTTGACATCGTTTAGCTTCTGTTTGTCTGAGAGGTTTTGGCTGCACTTAAATTTGCAGTGAAGCTCTCTTTGCTTTCACAGTAGTTTCCTAACTTTGTTGTTGAACCACGGTGGGGTTTTCCCGTCACTCACAGTTTTACTCGGCACGTACCTGTCTAAAATGTATTTTACGATTGCCTTGAACTTTTTCTATAAACACTAAACATTGTCAGTATCAGAACAGAAATTTTTGTTTTGATCTGTTAGGTACTCTGAAATCTGCCTTCTATTACTCTTGCTAAACAGGTAAACATTCCTTGCTTTTTTTTATATTCCTATTTACTTCCATATTCAGGGATGCTGCAACGGCCTTATGATCACTGATTCCCTGTTCTGCGCTTACAGTGTCAAAAAATTCAGGTCTGTTTGTTATCAGTAGGTCCAAGATGTTATCTCCATGAGTCAGTTCTCTGTTTAATTGCTTGAGGTAATTTTCATATAGTGCACTCAGTATAATGTCACTTGATGCTCTGTCCCTACCACCCATTCTAAACGTCTGAGTGTCCCAGTCTATATCTGGTAAATTGAAATCTCCATCTAAGACTTTAACATGCTGAGGAAATTTATGTGAAATGTATTCCAGATTTTCTCTCAGTTGTTCTTCCACTAATGCTGCTGAGTCGGGAGGTCGGTAAAAGGTGCCAATTATTAACCCAGCTCGGTTGTTGAGTGGTACTATGCTCTTTTTGTATTTCCAAGGAATTTAACTGATTGTAGAGAAAGTAATGTTTTGTTATACATTCATACATATTTCATTAACAATCATTGCACATATTTTTCTTCCTTTCTATTTACATGAGGAACACTAAGATACTGCTGACTTTCACTATACCCTCCCTGCTTTTCCATTTGTCTAACCCAATGACTGACTATGTCCTCCCCTCCCCCATGCCCCCACCCCTGTTCTCAAATTAAGAATGATGGAACACTGGGGGAAGTATTGGCTATGACAGATATTGGGTGTAATATTTCTTATTATGCTTTATAAATGTAAGCAAGGGATCAAGCAGGCTACTACTGACAAAAAGTAAAACTAGTGTTTGTGATATTCCTGTTTTGGAAATTTGGAGACTTTTTAGCTTATTCATTTTTCAGTCGGTAAGCATTATCTAGGAATCAGTGTTATAGTTTTATATACATGAACATGTTTGGAATGCAAATGGCTGCTCAGCACAATTCCGCTGACTCCATCTTCAGGTTTCAGCTTCCCCACACATTTATTGCCTTGGCCACTGAGCTTGATGGCTCTGGAGACGTTAGGTGTAAATGAAATTGTTTATTTGTCCAAAATGGAAGTAGAAGTATGTTTGTTGGGAACTATGTTCACAGAAAATTGGGGAAATAAACAAAGCATACCCTTAGAATTAGAAAGAAATGCAACTTTCAGTTTCCTTTATGTCTCTCACCATTGTGTTGAGGAAAAGAGTCAATTATCTGTACCATAGGTGAGGGTACCTGACACTGTGTTGTATGGAGAAACTGAACTGATGCTATTGGATAGGATTGTACCATATGTTGGTATTTGTTTCCCTCTCATACTTCCCTCTCATCATCACCAACAACATAAATATTGCACTAAAATCCTCCATGCAGCACTCATCTCATGATGTGCTCACAGAGTCCACAATGCCACATAAAGTTTTTATCTGTGAGATTCAGAGTGGATCTCAGTATCTAGTATACATCACATACCACATATGGATACCACAACATGAAGTGTACATTGCTTATGAAATGCTGTGTACTACATGCTAACATGTTTTCTTTATTCTGATATGAGGGCAGAACTCACCTGAAACAGTTTGATTTAGTTGATGATGAGGAAAGTGTTGTGTGACTTTGTATTTTGTGTGGATTCCTGTCCAAGCTTTAATGATTATGGTTGTAGTGTGTTTCCTGAGTCACTAGGTAATTCCATTTTTAGTTCAGTAATCAGCCATTTTTCTATGCTGTATTGGCAGATATTTCTCAATCCAAATAAATCATGTTGGCAAAGTCTGTGTCTATAATGGTAGAAGAATATTCACTTGTTTTTCCTCTTATTTATGTGGATACTTTGTGTACTTGTTTTTCCTGTTCATTACATGTACACTGTGTGGGGACAGTAACCCATCAGTACCAAGTGTGTGTATTTATGATTATGTACTATTTTAAAGCCCTAGTTATTGTAATTATGAACATAAGGTTCTAAAATTTCAGTTGTAAATGTATGGTAAATTGTTGTATTACTGGTCCAGAATAACTCAAACTTACAGGGCATACATCTCTACAAGATCCTACCGCGATGTTCTGTATAACTCTGACATCATTGAAAACAGGCAACTAAGAGTTCTACCAGACGAGCAAATTTTTGGTAGTGTGGATGGAGTGTGGAACTTGAATTATGTTGAGGTATCATGTGTGCACAATCAAATGACTATTAGCCATTTCAAGTACATTATAACAATAATTTAACCACCTTTAATCACTTTTTCAGAAACCATGTGGTACATTTGTCCTATCAAATATTCGATTTATTTGGTTTGCTGATGAAAATGAAACAAACAATTTATCTGTGCCATTTCTGTGTGTTGAAAAAGTAAGTACATCAAGCACACTTATTAAAACAGCATAATAAAAAAGTTTCTTTTAACTATAAGTCTTTCCAATACATGATTTGTTAATAATGAGGCAGTTTTATTGGGTTAAGAGTACTTAACATTTACATACTAATTTTGTAGTTGTATAAACCTTACACAAAATACTGATTTGGAATTTTAACCTTCTTAATATTAAATGTTTCTGTGTGGAATGAAGACATAGTGTCAGGGAGCATATTTTGTTGCTTCCCTTAAGGTTTGACACTTGGACCACTAACGATGTTGGAATATACAAGTGACTCATCAAAGATATTAAAATACTTAATGTAAACTGTAATTCTTGCTCCTAAAATGAGCGTGGAGATGAAGAGCTTAAGTCATCATTCCAGATATAGTGAAAGAGGTATATAAATTAGAGGAAGGAAGACTAAATTTGGATTTTCTGTTGCTGACAGTTTGGTTACAGTTGCCTTAAGCAGTGTGGGGAAACTGTGAGAAACCCACATCTGAATGGCCATATGATGAATTAAACAGCTGTCTCCTTCCCCCCCCCCCCCCCCCCCCAAAAAAAAAATACAAGTGCAGCATCTTACCACTGTATCTTACCACTCACTTGATATTGATAAATGACCTAGTGGAAAACACGTATCTCTTGCAGTTCGTGCAGTGTCTATATTTGACCATGAGTGTATAGTTAGATGCAAATGTCGTTCAGACTTGCATATGTGAAGGAACAGACACTGATGATCTATGGTCATATTAAATTATGAAATGTATTCACAAATCACGAATATTGTATTACACTAGCTGCATGGTTTACATGAAAAATTTATACCAGACTGGGAGTTGAACACGAATTTCTTGCTTATCATGAATAGTCACTTTAACCATTTTGGCCATCTGTGCATGCCTCTGAGGACCTATCCAGATTAACATATGTCAGAGTGTCCACCTCCCAAAGTGCTCGCACACCCTTTGTGTGATTCCTCCAGAAATTAAGTGATCATGAGGGATACTGAGTTAAGTCAATAAGTAAACATTGTTTGTGATTGGCCATTAGGACAGTGTACTGTATTAAATATATAATAGCTTTTGGACTAAGAGGAAGAGAGAGTTTGTTTGCATGAAAGAGGCCTGGAGACATTGGAAGGTTTCAGATTGATCATATAATGGTTAGGCAGAGATTTAGGAACCAAATTTTAAATTACAAGACATTTACAGGGACAGATGTGGACTTTGACTGCAATTTATTGGTTATGAACCATAGATTAAAACTGAAGAAATTACAAAAAGGAGATGGGACCTGGATAAATAGAAAGAAACAGAGGTTGTTTAGAGTTTCAGAGGGAGTATTAGTCAACAGATGACTAGAACAGAGGAAAAAATACATTAGAAGACACATGTGAGTAGTTTTAAGAGATGGAATAGTGAAAGCAGCAGAGGATCAAATATCTAAAAAGACAAGAACTCATAGAAATCCTTGGATAACACAAGAGATATTTAATTTAGCTGATTAGAGGAGAAAATTTTAAAAATGCAGCTAATGAAGCAGATGAGAGGGAATACAAATGTTTAGAAAATGAAGTTGACAGGAAGTGCAAAATGGCTAAGCAGGAATGGTTAGAGGACAAATGTAAGGATTTAGAAACATATTTGAGTTTGGGAAAGATACATACCAACCACATGAAGATAAAGAGGCCTTTGGGGAAAAGAGGAGTAGCTGTACAAATATCAACGGCTCAGACTTTCCCAGTCTCAAGCAAACAGGGGAATGTTGAAAGGTGGAAGGATACAAGGGACATGAACTTGAAGGCAATTTTGCAGAAAGGAACTGGATTTAGATGAATATGAGATGGGGGATATGATACTGTAAGAAGAATTTGACAGAGCTCTTAAAGATCTAGGTCAAAACAAGGCCCTGAGGGTAGATCATATTCTGTCAGAATTACTGACAGCCTTGATAGAGCCAGCTATGACAAAACTCCTCCATCTAGTGTGCAAGATGTATGAGACAGTTAAAGACCCTCATACTTCAAGAAAAATTTTGTAATTCCAATTACAAAGAAATCTGTTGCTGACAGGTGTAAAAATTACTTAACTATCAGTTTAATAACTCATGGTTGCAAAATAGTAACATGAATTCTTTACATAAGAACAGAAAAACTGGTAGAAGAAGACCTCAGTGAAGATCAGTTTGTATTTTGGAGAAATACAGGTGCACACAATGCAATACTGACCCTATGACTTATCTTAGGACATACGGTAAGGAAAGACAAACCTGCAAGCTATTGACAATGTTGACGGTAATGCTCTCTTTGAATTCCTGAAGGTAGCAGGGATAAAATACATGATGTGAAGGACTATTTACAGCTTGTACAGAAGTCACTCAAGGGGCATGAAAGTTAAGCAGTGCTTGAGAAGGAATTGAAACAGGGTTGTAGTCTGCCTCTGACATTATTCAATTTGTACATTGAACAAGCAGTAAAGGAAACCAAAGAAAAATTTGGAGATGGAATTGAAGTTCAGGAGAAGAAATAAAAGCTTTGAGGTAAGACAATGACATTGTAATTCTGTCAGAAACAGCAAAGAACTTGTTGGAGCAGTTCCACAGAATGGACAGTGTCTTTCTAAAAAGATGAACGTTGATAAAAACAGAGCAAGGATAATGGTATGTTGTTGAATTAAATCAGATGATGCTAAAGGAATTAGATTAGGAAATAAGACACTTAAAGTAGTAGATGAGCTTGGCTGCTATTTGGGCAGCAGAATAACTGATGATGGCCAAAGTAGAGATGATATAAAATGTAAACTCGCAATGACAAGAAATGCATTTCTGAAGAAGAGACATTTGTTAACATCAAATATAGATTGAAATGTTAGGAAGCCTTTTCTGAAGATATTTGTCTAGGGCATAGCCATGTATGGAAGTTAAATGTGGATGATAAACAGTTTAGACAATAACAAAATAGAAGCTTTTGAAATATGGTGCTACAGAATAATGTTTAAGATTAGATGGGTCAGTCGTGTAACTAATGACGTGGTACTGAATATAACTGGAGAGACAAGAAATTTGTGTCACAAATGGACCAAAAGAAGAGCTCCATTGACAGGACACATTCCAAGATACCAAGAAATCACCAATTTAGTATTGAAGGGAAGAGTGTGTGTGTTTTGTGTGTGTGTGTGTGTGTGTGTGTGTGTGTGTGTGGAAGGCCGGGGGGGGGGGGGGGGGGGGGGGGCTAAAAATCAGAGAGAGATTGGATTAGGATAGATTTCTTTCATTCCAATTGATCCATAGTGAGGAGGTCCTCCAGGATGTAGAACATGTCAGAAAAACAATAATACATTAGAAATATTTACAACTGAAACATATAAGCTCATGTACCTTGCACAGATGGAATAATTGTCATTTTTTTAATGAACACTATATGAAAGAATCATTTTACAAACACTCATTTACTAAGATCACATTAATGTACTGAATTTAATATTTAAAAAATGTTTTTATTTATGTATAAGGTAATAAACATATAATAGAACTACTACAATATATGTGTTACTTGAGGCTTTCCCGACGGACATGTTGTATATATGGCTCTCGGGCGAGACGTCAGATGTCATAGTGAAAACTCCACAATATATTGTCAGCGCAACTGGCCGACATCTTCTGGTATGATGAACACACTGCTAAGGCAGGACCAGAGCCCCATATTTATGACAGTCTTAGGCAGGAAGTATGCATGCGTGGAGGCACCAAATACGATGGCCAATAGCGATGATATCGACCGATAGCTGGAAGGACAGCAACGCCACCTACAGGATGAAGAACCAAAGACTTCAGCGCACACACGGAGGCTGCTGCCACTGCTCTGCGCTGCCATCGGCCACCCCAGCAACCTCTGTCTGTAGGCGCAAGCACGGAGGCTGCCGCTGTTACTCTGCGCTGTCATCGGCCGCCCCAGTGACCTCTGTCGGAAGCCGCAAGCAAAAATGCGCCTCCACGTAGGCCCCTTGATTATCCTCCCGTTGTCAACAGAATATTTATGTTGCTGGCGAATCGTCATCCATCTTATGACCAATAGTACTCCTCTCTGCTCTAAGCGACTTAAATATGGTCAGTGCTGGATCCCAAGCTGTACTAAGCTGAAAGCCCGTGTCTCTCTTTACAAGATTCGTCGAGCTACATATTTCCACTGCTTCATTAATAACACTGTCCCAGTATGAACTCGTTGATGCGAGAATTTTTGTATGTTGATAATTCATAGAATGGCCTTTACTGAGACAGCTTGGGATCCAGCACTGGCCATATTGAAGTCGCTTAGAGCAGACAGGAGTACTATTGATCATAAGACTGATAATGATTCGCCAGCAACATAAACATCCTGTTGACAATGGGAGGATAATCAAGGCACCTACGTGGATGCCCATTTTTGCTTGCGGCTTCCGACAGAGTTTGCTGCGGCAGCCGATGACAGCGCAGAGCAGCGGCGGCAGCCTCCACCTGTTTGCGGAAGTCTTTGGTTCTTCATCCTGTGGTTGGCGTTGCTGTCCTTCCAGCTATCTGCTGATATCATCACTATTGACCATCGAATTTGGCGCCTCCATCCATGCACACTTTCTGCCAAAGAATGGCATAAATAGGGGGCTCTGGTCCTGCCTTAGCAGTGTGTTCATCACACCTGAAGATGTCGGCCAGTTGCGCTGACGAAATATTGTGAAGTTTTCGCTATGACATCCGATGTCTCGCCCGAGAATCATATATACTACTACAATACTTGTTTATAATGAACACATTACTGCACTGAAATGCAACATAAATATTCTGTAGAAGGTGTTGGTCACCAGTAAATCCTTTAGGCTTCAAATTGAATTTCATTGGTTGTTGAGCTTTTTATGGCTGCTGTCAAGTTATTGAAAATGTATGTTCCTGAATAATGCACACCTTTTTGTACAAGAGTAAGTGACTTTAAATCCTTGTGAAGATTATTCTTATTTCTAGTATTGATTCCATGAATTGAGCTTATGGTTTGAAAAAGTGATATATTTTTAATGACAGTTTTCATAAGGAAGAAATATATTGCAATGCCATAGTCAGTATGCCTAGTTCCCTAAACAGCCTTCTGCAGGATGTTGTTGAGTTCACACCACATATAACTCTTATTGCACATTTTTGTGCCCAGAAAAAGTTAGCTTGGCTTGATGAACTACCCAAAAAAATAATCCCATTATAGAATGAATGTAAGCGTAGTATGCCAGCTTTTTCATTTTTATATCCCCTATGTCTGACACAATTCACATTGCAAATAGTGATTTCTTAAGACACTTCAGCAGTTCTGTGGTGTGCTCCTCCCAGTTGAATTTATTATCAAGCTGCAATCCCAAGAATTTAACATTGTCCACTTCTTCTATCTGCTTGTCGTAGGACACCCCTTACAAGTTCTGAACTGCATATAGTGTGTTTTTTCAAAGTTTAGTGACAAAGATTGGCTAGGAACCAGTGATTAATGTCCACAAATATTTTATTAGCTGATCTTTCTAAGACTATACTTGATTTGCTATTTATTGCAATGTTTGTGTCGTCGGCAAACAAAACGAACTTGGCACCTGGTAATGTTACTAATGAAAGGCCATTGATATCCACAAGAAAAAGGGGCCCTAAGATGGCACCTTGTGGAACCCCACATGTAATTAGTTCCCAGTTGGATGATGCCTGATAGCTTAATATATGTCTCTTTTCTAGTAATGCCCTTTGTTTCCTGCCAGAGATACAAGATTTGAACCATTTTGCAGCATTTCCTGTTACACCATAATATTCTAATTTACTTAAAAGGATATTGTGATTTATGCAGTCAAATGCATTTGACAGATCACAAAATATACCAATTGCCTCCAATTTATTGTCTAATGAATTAAGTACATTTCCACTGTAAGGGCAGATAACCTTTTCAATATCAGAACCCTTTAGAAATCCAAACTGTGACTTTGACAGTATGTTATTTGTGATAAGATGGTTATAAAACCAACTGTACATTACGTTTTCTAAAAATTTTGAGAACGCTGGCAAAAGTGTAATTGGATGGAAATTTGATGCTATTTCTTTATCTCCCTTTTTAAACAATGGCTTAACTTCAGCATATTTCAACCATTCAGGAAATATTCCACTGATAAATGACTGGTTACACAGATAGCTTAATATGTTACTTAACTCAGAATCACATTCTTTAATTAACTTTGTTGATATTTCATCATACCCACTAGATGTTTTTGATTTTAAAGATTTTATGATGGACATTACTTCTGCTGGGGTAGTGAGGTCAAATTCATATAATGGTAGTTACTTGAAATGTTTGGTCTGAGGTATTGCATAGCAGCATCTACAGAAACTCAAAACCCCATAGTTTCAGTAACAGTTACAAAATGTTTGTTAAAAAGTTCGGCAACACTATACATTTCTGTCACCAATGTATCATTTACTCTTAATGCTATTTATCCCTCTTCATGTCTGGTTCTTTCGGTCTCCTCATTTACTATATCCCATATTGTCTTTATTTTTTTATTTTATATGACTATCTTTTCCTTGTAATATATTTGCTTTGATGCCCATATTACATTGTTTAATGCTTTGCAGTATTTAATGTAATGTGCTATAGCATCAACATCAGAACTGTTTCGGATTGACAGATACAGTTTTCTTTTTGTTTTACAAGATATATCTATTCCTTAAGTAATCCATGGCTTCTTTGTAGACTTTGCTCTTATCTTGGGGGGAAACAGTGTTCAAATAAGGTAAGCACTTTATACAGTAAGCAGATTGAGAAGGATGTAGGTTTCAGTAATTATTCAGAGATGAAGAGGCTTGCATGGGATAGAGTAGCATGGAGAGCTGTATCAAACCAGTCTTAGGGCTGAAGACCAGAACAACACCAGTCACCTTAGCCTTACCTAAAGCTCAGTGCAGAGTCCTGTACTGAAGTGAAAAGTTGCTCACAAAGATAATACAACAAATCTGAAATCTCCATAAATGCAGATGAAAATTAAAATGTCAAGCCACACAATACTACTGAAGTGATCAACATTTTTTGATGGTATAACTGCAGGTTTTCATTACTGAGGAAAAGAAAAAAATATATATACCACCTTCGGTCTACATTCTTGGAGGTCATACAGATCTTCCATCAAGATAAATCAATCATTTAATGGAAAATGAACCCCATAGTACTTACCATGTAATGTAGCAAACAATATATGGGTGGTTTGCTCGTTCCAAGATACAGTTGAGTCAATAATTAGCAACATTAAGATTGCTCTGCTTGACATTAATCTTGGTGACATTCTTTTAGAGTGTGAATTACAGTACCCATCTGGAACATGTACACAGGAGAGTAGTCCTTTGTGGAGTAAGTCAATATTCATTTTTCACAGAGATGTCTTCTTCAAACTAGAGGGAGACACAAATATTCACATATTATACATGCATACAAGCCAAAATATACTACTTTCAGAGCAGCTTTTTTTTAAAATAAAAAGGCAAGTACAAACAAACCACTCTCACTCCTTACATTTCTATTGAAGGTACTGGAAAATCATACATACAAGGAAAAAAGCACACCTATTACAAAGTGAGATACTGAGCTCCAGTTTCGATTTTAATAGAGTCCTCTACAGAATATTTCATTTTTTTTCAGTCTGTAAGTTAAATAATATTGGTCATTTGTGTGAGATGTTGAAGGTGTTTCCTTCATACTCTTCTCATTTTGTAAGTCAAGTTACATTGTCCATTTGTGTGATGCATCAAAGGCATTTGCTTCATACTTTTCTTGCAGGGAAACTGAAATATTATGGGATCAGTTACATTACTGGATATTAGTTCTCATCAGATCTGGCTAAAATAGATATGGTGTCTAATTGATAATCCCAGAGACTGTTCACAATAAAACATCTTTTCCTACATGAGGGATAAACACTACAGACATACAACCTGGATAAATTTCAAGACCTACAACATTCATTTTGGATAATAGCAGAATTTGAAGATGAAAATGTCACACTGTTGACTTGTATTTCCTATTTGCTTGCCACCAATAGTTTATGGCATCATAATTTGGTAGTATCACTTTTCATCAGGAGGTAGGCATTCATTGCACAGATTCATGTCTTAAGGTTGATACATGAAGTCAGCTTGAGAATGCTTTGTAGATGGCTCTTCAAATTTTAATGTATAAAAAGGAAAATTCACTGAAGAAAACTGCTAAATTTTGGGTGGCAGGACTTCTGGGCAGTATGTAATTTGAAGGGGTGAAATACTGACTACAGTTGATGGACATATAGAAAAGCAGAAGAACACAACACCACCCAACGTTAGTTCCTTCCATGATGAGGAGAAGGATCGATTGTTGATAGTGAAAGTAAAGCAGAACATTCAGACCTATCTACAATGAGGTTGACATTGGGCATCCACTTTGTGAAACTGACAACAGCTTTCCAATACATTTACTAACCTATGAAGGCTTTTATTATCTACAAGCACTCAGTATTTGATAACAACACCTACATATTATAGATATTGTGCTACAAGAACAAATGAATTACAGTATCCATCATTCAGCTGTAGTATGACTCAGAAGAGAGTAATATTTCAGCTGTTAATGTCTTTGTTCACTGACTTAGTAATGGGGTGAAGCTAACAAATAATAAAAATGCTTCCCACACAAACTGGACTCCTATTCACTTAAGAACATCTTCTACTGTATAGAAGAATTTTATAATGAGTAATACCACATTGTGTTCTTGAGTGTGAGAGAGTGTGTCTATAATTAGCTTAAGGAAAAAATACTAAAAGTAGGTTAACATCAATAGACAAGACAATCATGTACACAGTCAGCATGCCACTACACTGGCTGCAAAATTAATGAAGCACCCAGAAGACACACCTGCAGCAGGTATGTAACTGACGAGAGTTGAAACTCCGTGTGACAGGTAGAATGGCCACCACAGTGCATTAGGGTTTTTTGTGTTTAGTGTTGTTACCAGCCCATGGTAGGGTATATAAGGGGTGTGAATACTGCCAGATGTAGGGTGGTCACTGTGAAGGACATAGAGATGCCATGTACTCACACAAGACAGAACTGCCAGCACCTAACAGAGTTTGAAAGTGATCTCATTGTAGGTCTCCTTTTGACTGGCTGGTTGAATTGTGCAGTATACAGATTTATGGGGCACTTAGATGTGACAGTGGCCTGATGAAGGACTGCATGGAATTGCAAGGGCAGATGTACTTGTTGTCAAGGTTCCAGTCAACCATGTCGAATCACCACAAGGGAGGATCACTGTATTGTGCACTAAGAATATCACAAACCCTTCACAACTCCACATGCATGCACAAACAACATTCTGTGACATCCTGCACCATTGATTAGAGACTATCAGTACCCAGACCAGGGAATTACCATCCCTCACAAACACTGCTGGTCGTACCACAATGAAAATGGCTGCATTACAAGTGGCCTCATCACTGGGAAGCATGGACTGTTGATAAGCAGTCTCTCATTGTGTTCAGGATAAATTGCATTTCTGCACTACTGTGATTGATCATCATCAGCGAGTATTGTGACAACATGGGGAGACATCCAATTTCTCAAGTGTTTTTTGGGGGCAGAATTGTGTTACTCCTCATATTATAGAGTGGGTAGCTATTAGGTATGGCTTCAAGTTATTGGGTATGGTTACAGGTCATGGATGATTATGATGGAGAGAACTCTTGATGGCACAGTGGTGCATAACAGACATCTTGCATCCTCATATGTTATTTCTCATGCGACATTATTGTGCCATTTTCCAGAAAGACAATGCCCATCCACACATTGCACATCTCCATGAACCATGGCCAGGAAGATAACAATCTATCCAAAATCAAACATGTGTTTAACTCTGTTCCAGTGTCAGTTTCCAGGATACCAAACACTACTCACAATGGCTGTGGGTCAGCTTGCCTTGGGAGAGGATACAACAGTGTTATGACACCCTCCTGAACTGAATTAGTGTATACATCCAGGCCAGAGGAGGTGCAATACTGCTAAGTTCTTCGTAACTTTCATGCAATGTCATTGTCAGTGAAATAACATCATATAACCTCTCAACCCATGAAGTCTCATTTTGGGTATGCCACTCTTTTCTCAGACTGTTTATATTTTTCAGTGAGAAAGTGTATTACATGTGTAAACTGACACATCCCAAATCATAGCAAACAATCACAACTTAATTGATAGATCATGAGATTAACTAATTCAAAGTTTATTGGTAAAAAAATGACCCCATTAAGGTGTTGAAGTGTTTGCTATTAGTTTTTAGAAGAGAAAGCCTTCTTGGCAACAGGAGACTCAGGCACTCAGTCTGTGTAACTGATGACTATGTAAAAATCTAGCTAGTTTTTTATGTTAGTGGGAAACACAAATATCCCTCCTGTATACTAGATTCATATTTTTAGCATTTACTTGACTTTTAAATGCTGCTCTGCAATGGCCAAATAATGTCACCTGAAGTAGCTCACTAGCCTTTAAACATAGGAATGCAGTTTTAGATAGACTGAACCAACAGTTACATGTTCTGTCAACACTAGTCTATTGCAGCTTAATATAACTGAAGTTGTATCTCTGGTGGGCCCTTTACCGTTTTCATTATAGTTCCCATTTTGGTGTTCCCCTGTTCCTCCAAATCTTTCTTAAGTTCCTTTATATTAACACAGATTATTCCCAATATGAAACAATGTGTTTTTATATTTTGCTATTATTGAGAAATTTCCCATAGTTTTCAAATGATATATTCGCTCTTTTGTTTCTGTTTGTATCCTTTTGTAGAGTAGCTCTTAATGGACTAAACAATGATCATTTTGTAGAAAATACGTTATTACTATAAAATGGGCCATTCAAAGTGCTGCGAGTCACCATGTGTGAATTTTACAGGAAGTCCTATGAGACAGAAGTGTGCCCATCCAAGCAAGAATAGTACTATTGTGGTATAGATGATATCCTATATGTTGATTGCAAAAAGAGTATTTGAGTCTGTTATCTTGAGGTTTGGATATTTTTTGATAGACCCCTGTCATTTCCAGTAATGGAGTTCTTGCTGGAACTTCACTGTGGTTTTGTAAAATAGTAAAAGTTGGCTGTTGGTGTTCAGGTAAATATGCTACTTACCTGAAGTCTTCTGATTTTTCCTGCCTTTTGCTTCCACTGAACACTGCAGTGATACTGTCAAGCTTGAGTGCTTCAGTGAATTTGATAGCGGAATTGGAAAACAGATCTCACATACATTGCACCATTCCATCTGATTGTAATTTTGCATCAGGTGACACATTAGATGAAGACTCTGTATTATATACATTGAAAAATGGGAAGCTGATTTTGGTGCTAAATGTGGGATAGATAGATACTGATACTGCGAAACTAGTTAATGAAATAGCTGCTTTCAGGATCCAGGTGAAGGAGTTGATGAAGTGAATTTGGATATTTGAACTCTTTTTGGAGAACTTGTTATGAGATGCTTAGTCAAACATGGAAATAGGTTTAGTATAATTATGACAGTTCAGTGACTGTAGCGTCTCGTGAACTCAGTTTCAACAAATTAAAGATTTAAAAAAAACTTAAGGCCAAGTATGTGTGAAATCAGACCATCAGATTTAGATCTCTTGCTCATAGAATTATACACATCTGCTAAACTTGACTTCAGTATCATAATGAGTGAGTTTGCTTTGATCAAAGTAAGGAAATGTAACGTAAAATTATAATAAAAAACAATTTCTGTTGAGCAATAGTTACTCAGTTTTTAATTATAGCCCTTTTTGTTTCAAATGAATAATTTATGCATTATAAATAATGTGTGAGGTGCAAACAATATCTGTTCTTTATTATACATCATACAAAAATCAATGTACAGTAGCCACCATAAACAGTAGGATATAGATTTTGTTTTACCTTCAGTTTTTTTAGAAAATTTTTATAATTTGTAATTTATTAATACAGTGTAAAGACACTTCAGCTATCAAGATATTAGCAGTAAATTTTCAGAGTGTTCGGAATAAAGTTCCTGAATCTACTGCCCTCCAGGAAGCGTGTGGCACACAAATTATTCTTGGGATTGAGACCTGGCTGAACCCTGACATAGGAAGTTCTGAAATATTTAGTGAGGGTTGAAACATGAATCAGAAAGACAGATTAGACACCGTAGGAGGTGGTGTCTTTATTGCAGTTGACAAAAATGTTGTGTCTATTGAGGTTGAAGTAGAGTGTGATTGTGAACTTATCTGGACACGTTTAACAGGGCTAGTGAAAATAAAGTTAATTGTTGGGTGTTATTACTTGCCACCAGGTTCCACCGTGACTGTTCTAGAATCATTCATTGCGAGTCTACACTCTGTATTGCAAAGTACCTGGATCATGCTATATTAGTCGGAGGCGACTTCAACCTAACTAGTATAGACTGGGATGTCTATGGATTCATTACAGGTGGTACAGACAAGCCATCGTGTGAATTACTTTAGTACACATTATCTGAAAACTGTCTTGTGCAGCTAAATCGACAGCCAACGCATAATTGAAATACTTTAGATCTGGTAGCCATGAACAGACCAGACCACATCGACGGTGTCAGTGTTGAGACAGGGATTAGTGATCGTGATGTTGTCATTACGACAATTGTTACGAAAGTTAAAAAGTTGCTCGGTCAAGAAGGCTAGGAGAGTATTCTTACTAGAAAGAGCAGATACGCAGTTGTTAGCACCCCACTTAGTAAATGAATCGACTTCATGTACTTCCGATACAATGGACGTGGAAGAATTATGGGCAAATTTTAAACGCATTGTAAATCACGCATTGGACAAGTATGTGCTGAAAAAATGGGTTATGGATGGAAAAGACCCACTGTGGTTTAACAGCGCAATTCGGAGAATGCTCAGGAAGCAAAGGCAGTTACACTCGCGGTACAAACAATATCAGGAGAATGAGGACAGGAAAAAGTTAGTAGAGATTTGTACTGTTGTAAAAAGAACGATGCACGAAGCATACAGCCACTACCACCGTCATACCTTAGCAAAAGATCTTGCTGAAAACCCAAGGAAATTCTGGTCTTACATAAAATCGGTAAGTGGGTCGAAGGCTTCTGTCCAGTCACTCAATGATCAATCTGGCCTGGCAACAGAAGAAAGCAAAATGAAAGCTGAAATTTTAAATTTAGCATTTGAGAAATCTTTTACCCAGGAGGATCATACAAACATACCGCCATTTGAGTCTCGTACAGATTCCGGTATGGAGGACATAGTAATAGACATCCCTGGGTTTGTGAAGCAGATGAATGGGTTGAAAATAAATAAATCGCCAGGTTCTGATGGGATTCGAATTCGGTTTTACAGAGAGTACTCTGCTGCATTGGCTCCTTACTTAGGTTGCATTTATCGCGAATCCCTTGCCCAACGTAAAGTCCCGAGTGACTGGAAAAAAGCACAGGTGACGCCTGTATATAAGAAGGGTAGAAGGACGGATCCTCAAAATTACAGACCAATATACTTAACATCGTTTGGTTGCAGGATTCTCGAACATAAACTCAGTTCAAATATAATGAATTTCCTTGAGACAGAGAAGTTGCTGTCCATGCATCAATACGCCTTTCAAAAGCATCGCTCCTTCAAAATGCAACTCGCCCTTTTTCACATGATATCTTCTGAACCATGGATGAAGGGTATCAGACGGATGCCATATTCCTTGACTTCCAGAAAGCGTTTGACTCAGTGCCCTATTGCAGACTCCTAACTAAGGTACAAGCATATGGGATTGGTTCCCAAATATGTGAGTGGCTCGAAGACCTCTTAAATAATAGAACCCAGTACATTGTGGTGAGTGTTCATTGGAGGTGAGGGTATCATCTGGAATGCCCCAGGGAAGTGTGGTAGGTCTGATGTTGTTTTCTATCTACATAAATGATCTTTTGGATAGGGTGGATAGCAATGTGCAGCTGTTTGCTGATGATGCTGTAGGGTATGGGAGGGTGTCGTCGTTGAGTGACTGTAGTAGGATACAAGATGACTTGGACAGGATTTGTTGTTGCTGTAAAGAATGGCAGCAAACTCTAAATATAGATAAATGTAAATTAATGCAGATGAATAGGATAAAGAATGTTTGAATACTCCATTAGTAGTGTAGCGTATGACACAGCCACGTCGATTAAATATTTGGGTGTAACATTGCAAAGGGATATGAAGTGGGACAAGCATGTAATGGCAGTTGTGGGGAAGGCGGATAGTCATCTTCGGTTCATTGGTAGAATTTTGGAAAGATGTGGTTCGTCTGTAAAGGAGACTGCTTATAAAACACTTAAACGACCTATTCTTGAGTACTGTTTGAGCGTTTGGGATCCCTATCAGGTCAGATTGAGGTAGGACATAGAAGCAATTCAGAGCCGGGCTGCTAGATTTGTTACTGGTGGTTTTGATCATCGTGTGAGTGTTACAGAAATGCTTCAGGAACTCGAGTGGGAGTCTCTGGAGGAAAGGGGGTGTTCTTTTCGTGAATCACTACTGAGGAAATTTAGAGCAGCAGCATTTGAGGCTGACTGCCGTACAGTTTTATTGCTGCCAACTTATATTTCACAGAAAGTCCACAAAGATAAGATAAGAGAGATTAGGGCTCATGCAGAGGCATATAGGCAGTCATTTTTCCCTCATTCTGTTTGGGAGTGGAACAGGGAGAGAAGATGCTAGTTGTGGTACGAGGTACCCTTTGCCACTCACCGTATGGTGGATTGAGGAGTATGTATGTAGATGTAGATGTAGATGATGCAATAATAGTTTGTTTAAGTAATGATTTATAATAATGCTTCATTTTTATTAAACCTACATAGAAAATTATGAAATTCACTGACTTACCCTGGAAATACTGCAGAAAAATAGTTTGCTTGGGAGATGGTGATTAGGGTGTGTGAGAGGGGCAGGGAGCTTTGTTTTGGCACATAAGTTTGGCGTTAACCAATATCATCACTGTGTGGACACTACATTCTAATACCAGATGAATCCCATACAAAGTGTTTGTGAAGAGGCCTTGATGGCGTCCACATGTAGCATGACGTGAGAAAACATTTTAAGATCTTAGTAAATGAAAGTTGGGAAATGTGGGTTGTTTCTGTGGAGAGATACTGTGTATGGAGAGAAATGCAGTTCTTGATCTCCTATATAAGAAGGGAGGATCTCAGTGTTGGTAGCTGTTGGTAGGTGATGGTATGATGATGTATAAAATCAGATATAGCTACCACATTACAAAGAAAGGAGCTCTGAAACTGATGGCCCTGGTCAATCACTATATTTCTCAGGCAGCCAAACTGTGAGATTCATGTCATGAGAAAGGTTTGTGTGACCATATCTGCCAAAATGTCCATGGTGGATACTGCTTCCACTCAGTAGGTGGGCCTATTAGTAGCCAAAAATATATTCTAAGAGCCTTGCACAGTGATGAGAGGTCTAACCAGGTTGATCTGAATATGAGAAAAATGTTGTGTAGGCTCCTTGGAGGAACCACTAGTTTTGTGGATACAGTATCCCATCTTAGCAGATAGGCAAACCAAACAAGTCTTTAATGACAACCTGCCATCACACCTCACACATGGCCACACAAATCTGTAAGTACCAATTCATATGGTGCTGCTGGCTCCACGATGTGCAAGTCCATGGATGGCATTAAAGACTTGTTTCCTAAAACACATCAGAACTAAAGGGCTTAAACATTTTTGAGAAATGTCACAGTACACAAGGAAACTGGCCATTGTTAACTTCTGTAGGTGTAACCCCATATTATGTTTCTTCATAAGTTCTGCATCTACAGATCAGTGTCTCGCACTGTAGTCAGTTGCATAAAGTCAAGGTCTGTAGAAATCACATTTATTCTAGAGAAATAATCAGCTATAACATTATCAGCACCTCATACGTCACAGATATCAGTAGTATACTGACCAATAAATTCCAGATGGTGGAACTGTCTAAGTGAGAAAGAGTGACAAGAGGTGCTGTAAGGCAATGAAAGCAATGTGCAATTGGTAAAAACTGTGAATTGAAGCACTTCTGCATTCGGTCTGAAATGCTTAACGGCTTAATAGACTACCAAAAATTCCATTCCACAAGGAACTTCATTTTGTTTGTGACTCTTACAGTTTTCTGGCAAATAACACTGGTGGCTGCCATGTATCACTTACTTGCTGTTATAGGTCCACTATTATCATGGTCTGGCCATCATTAACTACAGTAGTTAGAGGTACAGAGGGAGTAGGATATGCTATAAGCACTGCATCCAATAAGAAGGCCTTGACCTTGTTGAATGCTGATTGCATCTCTGGAGTCCATGTGATAGGGTGTTATCCTCTTGAAGTTGGGCTTGAGAGGTTGTGGTGTGGGGGAGATGGTAGCTCTAGAAGTTTGCCATACCCAAAAATAGTACAAGAGGCTCAGACTGAGTCAAGTCAACCTTATTTTGTAAAGGCAAAATGCCAGAAGAGGTAACCGGGTGATCTTTCTGCCTGAGCAGACATTTGTCTCTATTGATTCGCATCCTGTAATGTGACAATCTATGAAAAATAAACTGATATGTTTGTCAGGTTCCATAGCAAAATTTGAAAAAATCAACACACTTTTGAGACACATGAAATAGAAGGGCAAGCCATGAAGCACTTCGCTGATGAAACACTGCCATGTGTGTGCTGCATTCTTAAGACCAAACTGTGTTCTGATGTTTTAGAAGAGTCCAAAAGGTGTGGCAACTTCTGTCTTTGGTAGATCTGTCAGTTCCACTGGAATCTGGTGATATGCTATTTGGAAATCAATAATGCTGAACAACTGAGCATGTGGTAATACAGCTGTAAAGTTATGGAGGTGTGGAATGGGGTGACAGTCAGGAGTCATCTGCACACTTTTGAGGTGCCAACCTGTGGGTTTGGAAGCAACTG
This sequence comes from Schistocerca gregaria, assembly GCF_023897955.1. NCBI lineage: Eukaryota > Metazoa > Arthropoda > Insecta > Orthoptera > Acrididae > Schistocerca > Schistocerca gregaria. Next base: position 379,884,382 of record NC_064931.1, read on the forward strand.
GTGGTCCTGGCTTAGTAAAAATGTGGTTTCTGGTGCTGTGCAGTGTCCTAGGGAGGGGAACAGTAGCTGTTTCGTGTTGTGCAGGTCACCCATGTAGCAATGTCATCTTGTAACATTGAAAATATGAGCCTTAGACATCCTGAATCTGTTAATTTGAGTACGTAACACATCATTGCCCACAATAATGCATATTTTTCTTCCTTCAAGGTTGGTACTCTCCCAAGTAATTCACTAAAAATGTTCACTATGGTAAGATTTTTTTAAGAAAGACACTTCTATATTGATGGGTAAACATTCAGACATCGCTCAGTGGGTGCTGTATCCAGAAATGCTGTATTTTCAGTTTGTGAGCAATATGTGAGTAGCTGGTTTGTCTACAACTGTCTCACTGTTCATATAGAGTTTGCCCTTCTTTAAAGACATGTCCGTGAGAAAATGGTGGAAAGAAGAACAGGGTCAGTGACATCAGCAATCAGAAATGTTCACTGCAAGATCTTTGTGAATCACAGACATTGTCTGAAAGTAAGTATCTTTGAGTTATTCACAGCAGTGAGCCAGAAGATCACTCTTCACATTTTGCTGCTAGTACACTGAATGCAGTCCAGAGTTGATTGAAAATTACACTGCAGTTTTCCTTGAAATACAAGCAGTGTGGTGTAATAAAACTCTTAACAGTGGAATGTCAGCCAGACATGCCTGGTAGAGTCAGAAATCTACCTTCTTGTGACTAAGTTCCACAGCTTACATTACCCCATATGAAACACAAATTCTTGTAGTGCTGTGCTGTAGGCTCTTTACATGAGACTGGTCAGTCATGCTGTAACTCAGTCATTGTCTTCATTTGAGTAGTTGCATAGAGAGGTGCATCTTTTAGCCAGCCATCCAAAGTGAAAATGATACCAACACTGTCTAAAGTGCTGACATCATGGTGAGTGCTGCATAGTCTGGTAGGCTGGGGGCTACTGGGATCAGTGGAACTAGCAGGAATAGCTGTTGGAGAGTGCTGTACTGAGCTAACTAGTTCTGCCAGTGGAAGCTGCTCCCTTCTACCAGCCTCCAGTGTAGCTGCAATTGCGATGCCATTTTCAGTTAGTGGGGTTCCACTTGCATTATCATGTAACAGTGTACTATATATTTCGTCAGCAATGAGTAACTGAAGTCCAAATTTGAAGTGTTGACCACAGGAAGTCACTGTTTTAGCACTGCAGGGCACACTTCAAATTTGGACACTAGAGACCAGAAATGATGCCAGAATATAGTAAGCAATTTGTCAATGATAACTTCACTTGTCAAGACTTCTTGTATTTAAAGGTCTGTTGGTTTATACACTCACCAAAATGTGTTGTCTTTAAGGTGTGTGTATTTGCACAGCTGTGGAGTGTCAAGCATATCAGACAATAACAGCAAGGTTTGAGAATCTACAATGATCAGATAAAATTGAAGGCTCTTGATACCATAGAGGGAAATGAAAGTTCTAGGAGCTGGAAGCATCTGGTTGTTGCAGCACGTGTGACGGATGCCACATTTTCCTCACAGCATGGAACATTCAATGAGCTGGAGGTCATGCAAAGTACCTGGTCCTTCTCCAAAATTTATTGCCATTGACAGAGTATCCTCACCTTTGAAATGTTTTTCATCTGCCATGGCACTTTTTGGGGTCACCGTTTGTGGGAATAATGATCAACAATTAAGTGTGAACAAGATTAGTGACACACACTTTATTAATTTACCAAAAAATACATGCAACACACAATGGAGAACAAAGCAAGAAGACAATGGCAGGAAAAGACAAACCAAACAGTTTACAACAAAGAACTCATCAGTAAGAAAACAAAAACGTTCCACACCTTTGTCTTGGTCTTAATGTACAACTAATTGTGTCACCACAAATTCATTGGAAAATATAATTCATGCTGATACATAAGAACTTGAATCTCACCAAGGAACAACTATTTGCATTTAACTACCATTGCAATACTAAGCTCTTCATTTTTTACTAAAAGAAACTGAGCATCCTGCTCCAAATTAATTTTGAAAGTACTAATACTTTGCACATGAAGGCTTAAGAAAAGAAGTTTAACTCTATCAATGTCCCATCAAGACACCAAAATCTTTTTAGATATTGAAATGATTTATTTTCCAAATGGCAGACAAGCATGACTAACTGCACAAAGAACCACATAATAAGCCTGTGGTCTTGTGCATATTTAGTCACAATTTGTTTCTAACTGTGGAGACTATGTGCTGCCGCAGATGTACATAAATCATTTCTAGTACAAGTCTGTTAATGTGACATAACAATACTTATGGTGTTTTGCTGAAGATGAGTATGTAGCCCGTATTACCTCAGCATAATAAAAGTGAAACTAAGCCTCTGGATCTTATGTCAACATTTTTGTCATGAAATTGAAGTTCCTGAGTTTAGTTCAAGCTGCTGAGTTACAAGTGTATAAAAGATTTATGAAAACTCTAATTTCATCTAATTCTGATTCACATAATTGTGCATTTTAGTTAAACCCAGTAAATTTTATAAGATGATAGATGTGCTTCCTCTCCTTTACAGCCTCCTTTAGGTCATGTTTTAGTAATGACATTACATATATCAGAAAAGAGAACGCAGGTTATACTGTAATTGTCTACTTCCATATAAAGATATCCTTCTGGCTCAGTTGTTATCCACATATATGCCACCTATAATAATAGTTTAAAATATAGTTACTGTGTGTATGATACCAGGAGTTCATTAATCAAACCAATATAGTTACTGTAAGATATGGTTTATATGTTTGTGTCAGTGTTAACATTTTCAGTTAACAATGCTATTGATAACACTATGCCATCCACACACTTTCTTATTCACTTCACTTTTCATTTCAAACAAAGCTCTTACTCTTTGGGTCAAATATGAGGGTGGGAATGTAAATAATGGCAACCTTTTATTCACAACCGATACTAAAGAGTTACAGGTTTGCACCTGTTACTGTTCTTCAAAGTAGTCACTAGCATTATGTAGAACTCATTGCCATCAATGTGGAAGGCGTAGTATACTGTTAGCAGAGCATGTTCTGTTGATGGTGCGAATGGAGTGGTCTACTGCCTGTCGAGTCTCTGGAACAGTTCTGAAGAGAATGCCACGAAATGGTTCCTTCATCTTTGGAATCAAATCTAAGTCACAAGGACTTTAGTCCATGGAGTATGGTGGATTTTACAATACTTCCCAGTCCCATAGACAGAACAGAGCAGCCATAGCTTGCACTGCATGAGCCTGCGCATTGTTGTGCAACATGATGGGTGGTTTGCGGAGAAAGTGTCGCCAATTCTTTTGCAAAACTGCTCACAGGTGATGCTCCAAAAATGAACAGTTATACTGTGCATTGATGGTCTGCTGTGGAGGAATGTAATGCATTATGATATCACCATTGATTTAGAGTGGAATCACCATAACTTTAGACTGCTCCATTTGCACCATCAACAGAACAGGCTCTGCTAACAATATACTACGCCTTCCACATCGCTAGCAAAGGGTTCTACACAATGCTGGTGACTGCTTTGAAGGACAGTGACAGGTGCAAACATGTAACTCTTTTGTATGACTTGTGAATAAATAGTTGACACTATTTATGTTAAACCCCTCATAAGTCTTATAGTGACAATATCTCAACAACACAAAATACATAAACACCTCATGGATTAGGCCTTAAGCTGACTGCTGCCTACAAGGCAGTACTAGGAGCAATCTATGACCATTGGACATGTAATTGGCATGTTGCCAATCCCTCCAGCCATTATTGCTAGTGGATGGATCCTGGTGAAGCCACTGCTTCTTTATTCAAGCAGCTCCTTACTTGGCCTCATGAGTCTGAGTGGACCCTGTTACAGACCTCCCAACCCCAGAAAAAAATCTGAGGAAGGACCAAAAATCAAACTTGAGTCCTTCTGCACCATAGGTAGTAACACTAACTGTCTGTCTAGAGATCAAGTAATCAGAATTTTTTTTTCATCGTACAATTATCTCTATCATCATCCACACAGAAACACAAAATATCATTTACTGCTTGTTTTCCTTCCACTAAATGATGTAGAATTATATTTCAGGGTAAGTCCTTGTAATCTCAGATGATGTTATTCACATGGCAATGAGGCATCCAGAAGAGCAGGGTATGTCATTTTGTGAAGTATGTCTGAAATATTATTCAAGTGCACCAGATATGTAACTCTTGCATCCCTTTAATTCCATCATTACATTCCTGGTTCATCACATAAATGCAATTCATGAGAACTGCAAGAATCAGTCAGTAGGAACTAATTTAATAACTGATTGCCTCTTGAATAATTGGTCATTAATGCATATTATAATTTTCACATTACAATTCATATTTGATTTAGAGTGGACTTGCTACAGAAATCTCAGTTCTTCAAATTTATAACGAAAATCTTTCTGGTAACACATTCTTTTATTTTGTTCAACAGTTTTCTCAGTACCTTAAATAAAACATTCTTTGTATTCTGTTACTGAAACATACTACAGAAAATCATTGCATCTAGTACCAGTATGTCTCCAAATATACAGGGTACATTAATGTATAATTTAATGGCACTGTCAAACTATTTTCAAGAACTGAGGTTCTTCACAGAAAGGTGTATCTGACTGAAATAATGAGGTTTGTGGCAGATGAAGGATACAACTTATCCTTCCAAACTAATGTCTTTGGTGGTTTAGGCATAAGTTGACTTTGACAGGATTATTTTTGTGTGTGTGTGTGTGTGTGTGTGTGTGTGTGTGTGTGTGTGTGTGTGTGTGTGTTTTAATGGCTGGCATATTATCTCAATAACAGTGAGAAAATCGTCACTTGAAGAGAGTATATCCCATTAACATAACTAAGCTGACACTCAAAACAGTATAGTTCAATGGATTAAACATACATAGCTATGATGGAGGAGTTGAGTCATCTACTATCACTCAGTAAGATAAAGTTGAAGTAAGAGTCTATTGATTTATTTTACTGACAGCATGAAGTACCTGGCATTTATGTGATGTATTTTAATATGTAAATCTAATTATCTGAATGGTGGTATTGTAATGCATTCGGTATTATATAAACTAATGTATGTCTGCTTCATATGTCATTTATTTGTCTTAATATATTTGTGAAAATCCGTGATATAACTGTCAGATATTCCATACCTCCTTTTCAACAACTGAAGTAACTAGTACATGTTTACTTCTCTAGGTTGGTGTTGTACCAAAAGTCTATGGACATGCATTTCATATAGAAGTTTTAGATGAGGATAAAGTATATGGATGGAGATTTAAGACAGAGCCTGAAGAGAAGCAACAGTTTCTTTTAGGAAATTTGTGTGGCCAGCTTGTTCAGTTCAAGGAACATCCATTTGTAGGATTTTAAAATAAATGCATTTTGTGTGCAGGTTATGTTGCTTTCCTGTTATATCACACACCAAAATTATATATGACCATTGTGTGTAGTTTTGAGCAACAAATACATTCTGGTATCTTTCGTTTTTTGCATTCACTTAAGTTACAAAGTATTATTTAAAGTACATCTGTCTATGAGTGTTATTTGAAAATTCATCTAATTTTTTAGCTCTGTGCCTCCAGTGTGAGATATAGTAACACTTGCGTGCTCCAACGGTAGTTTTCAACAGATTAATTGTATGTTTGTTGTGTTTTTTTTTTTTCCAAAGTTATCTTTAAGGTTTCTTACAATATTGTAATTGCTGACACATTTTTATGAATATGTGATTAAATTTTTGTGACCAAATAAATGGGAACAGGTTATTGACACTTTGATGATTGTACTAGTGTTTAATATGCAGTGAGCTATGATATTTATGGATTTAAAAAGGCATATAGCATTGTGACCATTATTGATGCATATGATTTTCTTGTAGCTCACAATGTAGCAGCAGGTTAATTGGGGACACCCTTTTTTCGGTACACTACATAAATTTACTTACTTTTAAAGAATTATCATGTAAATCCATGCTGCAAATATGTAAGCAACTAAAATTCTTATAAAAAGCAATAAAAAGGACTGTAACTGATATTTGGGCTGTTGTCTCTTAAGGAGGTTTTAATTTATGAGTTCATTTATCCAGCTTCTGATTCACTCGAGTAAAAGATTTAGTTTGACTATATTTCTCCTAATATTGATTGATTTTTCTAATTCCACTTTTCCAATAATATACATGAATAATATCAAATCCTTAACTAATTATCAGAAAGCTCATCCATTTAATTATTAATGCCACTGGCTGATGAAGTAGTTTTCTGTTGCAATGAAATTCTTGAAGTAAAACGTTTCTGAAAGTAAGAGCAGTAAATTTTCTGACATAGTAATGTAAATGTTACTTTATCATTGTCAAAGTCCTTAAGTTTTGTGTGTAAGTGACAAAACCTTATTAAAGCCACCTTTTGTGGCATATTATAAGGTTCATGTTCTCTAGTGAGACTTTTGCCAATGTAAGTAATAGCAATTTACAGTTTCCAACAATACCAATCAGGCTGAATACATTTGAAAAGAGAGGGTGACAAATTGTGTCCCACATCACAATAGTGCCCACCTGCATTGTCCATCCTACTCATGAGTCTCGATTACCAAAGTGCTGTAGGACAGCTGTAAATTGATTTCCAGGAATTATACTAACAATGTACACTACAAAAACATTCAAGTAATGTGCCTTTTCCCACACTTATTATGACCACAAACATTATGATGACCAGATCCAGTTTCATATCAGATGCAGTATGCAAGTAGGTACCATCACTTTACTGTGTTACTGTACAGAAAAGTAGCATTAATGAAGTAGGCACACTATAAAGTCAGAGTTCTTTCTTAACTCAATCACAAAAGAATGCAGTGGCTGTGTAATAATAATACAATGCACACATTGAAAACAAGTTTGTACAAAATCATACACTTTATCAAAGTTAACGTTTTGACTGACGTTTATATCTTGTGTGAAAAATACTGGTGGCTGACTTTCATATAATGTTACAAACTGAAACATTCATGTATATTTTATTTATGTTTTACTTCATTGCTTGGCAGCCATGACTTTCACAGAGATTTTTAACACAGTGAATGACACCAACAGCCTGACTGTTATGTGGTGGTGCATGCTATATAAAGACAGGTTTGTGAATGTATTGCGACTCTGGAAATTAGATTTTGGTTTGAAAAAAGGCTATGTTAGATTTAGTTAATTCAGATGGACTATATGTAATGACAGTAACCTTATTTAAAATATGTGGTGGTTTAGAAAGATACAAAAGATCATGGAACAGTGTTATAGCAGCTGTTTTAGGAATAACCCTCTCAGAAGTACAGGGAACATATTTAGGTTTACAATTGTTTCTGCCAAGTTCTACTAAACCTTAAATAATGGCTTAATTACCAGGAAATTTAAATTGACAAAAGTATGGTGGTAAAAGTTGGACTCTAACAAGCACAATGGCTAAACTTGAAATGTAAAATCTAGGTATGTTTTAATTTTAACATTAAGTATGTGTTAAGTTAGCTAAGATGCAAAGGAACTAATGATATTAGCTGCCAGTGGGCATTGATGTAAAACAGTGGGGATGTTGAAAATTTGTATGAGACTGGGATTCAAAGCTGGGTCTCTTGCTCACTAGGCAGAAGTGCTGACCACTGCACCATCAGGAAACAGTTGTCATAACTATTGCACAGACTACTCTAGCATCTATCCTCTCAGATCCTTATTCTAAACTTCTCCACACACTACTGATGTAGTGACACTTGCCCATTATCCTCATTACTCACAGTATTTCATTGATTCCTGTAACAGTTCAAGCATTATGCGCATATGCACTGAAGTGACTGAAGTGATGATTGGGTGTCCCCACCTCAGCTATGTATGTGATGCCTGTTCATTCTGACATCTACAAAAGAACCAACCCCATTGTGACCCTGCAGCCACTAAATAGATTAGTTGTCAGAGGGAATCGATGTAAATCACTGGGGTAAATTGAAAATTTTTGCTGGACCAGGATTCATATCCAGGTTTCCTGCTTACTAGGCCAATACACTGACCACTGCACCATCCAGACAAAGTGGTCTTTGCGGCTGCATGGACCAACCTAGAATGCCTCCCATCAGAACCAAATTCTCAGTCTATCCACACACTACTGACATTACAACCCTTGCCCATTATCCTCATTACTTGTGGGATTTCACCAATTCCCATAAGAGGCTGAGTGAGTGGGCATCCACACTAAAATGATCATTCTTTGCACTCACCTTAATTATGTATGTGGTGTCTGTTCTTTCAGGTATGTCTGAAAGAACAAACACCATTTTGATCTTATAGCCACTATGAATCAAGATGCAAAGGTATTAATGTCTTTACGTGCCAATGGGCACTCATATAAATCAATAGAACAGTTGAAAAATTGTGGCAGGCTACAATTTGAACCTGGGTCTCCTGCTCAATAGGCAGAACTGCTGACCAGTGTACAATCAAGACACAGTGGTCACTGCAATTGCACGGACTACCCTAGCATTCCTCCCGTCAGACTTGTCCAAACACTACTGATGTAGTGATCGTTGCACATTATTCCCACTACTTGTGGCATTTCACCAATTCCCATAAGGTTTCAAGCATGGTGTGCATCCCCACTGAAGTGGTAGTTGGCCGCAAACCTTAATTGTATACAGGGTGTTACAAAAATGTATGGCCAAAGTTTCAGGAAACATTCCTCACACACAAAGAAAGAAAATATGTTATATGGACATGTGTCCAGAACCACTTACTTTCCTTGTTAGAGCTCATTTTATTACTTCTCTTCAAATCACATTAATCATGGAATGGAAACACACAGCAACAGAACGTACCAGTGTGACGTCAAACACTTTGTTACAGGAAATGTTCAAAATGTCCTCCGTTAGCCAGGATACATGCATCCACGCTCCATCGCATGGAATCCCTGATGCACTGATGCAGCCCTGGAGAATGGCGTATTGTATCACAGCCGTCCACAATACGAGCACGAAGAGTCTCTACATTTGGTACCGGTGTTGCGTAGACAAGAGCTTTCAAATGCCCCCATAAATGAAAGTAAAGAGGGTTGAGGTCCGGAGAGCATGGACTTGGTCCGCCTCTACCAATACATCATACCAATACATCGGTCACCGAATCTGTTGTTGAGAAGCGTACAAACACTTCGACTGAAATGTGCAGGAGTTCCTTCGTGCATGAACCACATTTTGTGTCATACGTGTAAAGGCACATGTTCTAGCAGCACAGGTAAAATATCCCGTATGAAATCATGATAACGTGCTCCATTGAGCGTAGATGGAAGAACATGGGGCCCAATCAAGACATCACCAACAATGCCTGCCCAAACGTTCACAGAAAATCTGTGTTGATGATGTGATTGCACAATTGCGTGCGGATTCTCGTCAGCCCACAAATGTTGATTGTGAAAATTTACAATTTGATCACTTTGGAATGAAGCCTCATCCGTAAAGAGAACATTTGCACTGAAATGAGGATTGACACAGTGTTGGATGAACCATTCGCAGAAGTGTACCCACGGAGGCCAATCAGCTGCTGATAGTGCCTACACATGCTCTACATGGTACGGAAACAACTGGTTCTCCCGCAGCACTCTCCACAGAGTGACGTGGTCAACGTTACCTTGTATAGCAGCAACTTCTCTGACGCTGACATTAGGGTTATTGTCAAGTGCATGAAGAATTGCCTCATCCATAGAAGGTGTCCTCGTCATTCTAGGTCTTTCCCAGTCACGGGTCATAGGCTGGAATGTTCCGTGCTCCCTAAGACGCCGATCAATTGCTTCGAACGTCTTCCTGTCGGGACACCTTCGTTCTGGAAATCTGTCTCGATACAAACATACCATGCCATGGGTATTTCCCCGTGCTAATCCATACATCAAATGGGCATCTGCCAACTCCGCATTTGTAAACATTGCACTGACTACAAAACCACGTTCGTGATGAACTCTAACCTGTTGATGCTACGTACTGATGTGCTTGATGCTAGTACTGTAGAGCAATGAGTTACATCTCAACACAAGCACCAAAGTCACCATTATCTTCCTTCAACTGGACCAACTGGTGGTCAATCGAGAAAGTACAGTATACACTGACGAAACTAAAATGAGCTCTAACATGGAAATTAAGCGTTTCCAGATATATGTCCACATAACATCTTTTCTATATTTGTGTGTGAGGAATGTTTCCTGAAAGTTTGGCAGTACATTTTTGTAGCACCCTGTATAAGTGGTGTCTGTTCTTTCAGATGTGTCTGAAAGAATAGATGTCACATATATGTGCAGATGCACACCATGCTCAAAATCTTACCAGAATCATCAAAATACCATGAGTAATGAGGATAACTGGCAATGGGCACTGCATCAGTAGTGTGTGGATAGGTTGTGAATTTGGGTCTGACAGGAGGCGTGCTATGGTAGTCCACGCAGTTTGCGATGAATATTGTGCCCGGATGGCGCAGTGGTCAATGCATCATCCTAGTAAGCAGGAGACTGGTGCTCAAATCCTGGTCCAGCACAAACTTTCAACTTTCCCCATTGATTTATATCAGTGTCCACTAGCAGCTAGTGTAATTAACTCCTTTGCATCTTGATTCATAGTGGCTGCTGGATCAAAGTGGTGTCTGTCCTCTTGGACATTTCCAAAAGAACAGAACCACATATTTAAGTTAACTAGTTTCAGTAAAATCAAAATATGTTACTATAAAGTCTGGATGTCAGTCTCCATAGATAGAGAAATCTATTAATTCAAAATGTTTTCCCCCTTGTGTACTCTAGAGATGGATTTTCAAGTAGTGTTTAATAAACATGTTTTTAAACAAAAGTAATTACAGATTTGCAGTCAGCTCATCTTAAGACTAAAACTATGTTAATGAAACTGAAAGGAATCTGTATGAAATAATAAATGGATATTTTTGTTTTGAGACTACCTGTACATGTTACAGAGAATCAGAATCAAACAGCATTAATAATTAGTTAAAAGATGGGAGATTCCAGTATGCTCTGTGTCATCACTCCCAGCTGGGTTGGGGATTTTCTCTGCACAGGGACTGGGTGTTTGTGTTGTCCTCATCGCTATCATCATTCATGATAGTGGCTAGATTGGACTGCGTAAATCACAGGAGCGTGAAAAAATTGGGACTTTGTATGGGCGCCGATGACCACACAGTTTAACACCCCACAAACCAAACATCATCACCATCATCATCTGTTTCATCACACCCCCTCACCTCACTCACCTTTTTTGATGTATACAGATTGATATTCACAAAACCTGACTGGAAATTTGATGGGATATGGCTGCTTTTTAAATACTCTTCAAATATCATAATAAACAAGGACAATTCAATTAATTGCATAATATGAATATCACAAATATGTCATAAAATAGGCGGTATACAAATGTTGGACAGTTTTATAGACATTACATATATGTGCATATTGAAAATTTCTTTAAAAAATACAACTCCTTTTCAACAGTTTTTACTTTATTGCAAGGTATAGCCCCTCATTTCAAAGATCAAAGATATGGCTACATTTCCCAAGCACTTATCTCAGTGCCTATGTTTTCACTTATTCTCAGCATTCAGATACATGTAAAAGCTTAGGCAACATACTATGTCTGTAACGCAATATGTATTACTCCTAAACTTGAAAAAATATATTCATACAATGTTATGGATCTAACACAGGTCATAAATACATATGATACAACAACTGTTACATAATTAAGCATAAACTCATTTATAAAGGATGGGAAAAAAGCACTCGGTCATCAGGCCACATGTGGCCCACCGGAACCATCCAACCGTCGTGTCATCCTCAGCTGAGGATGCGGATAGGTGGGGCGTGTGGTCAGCATAGCCCTCTCCCGGTCACTATGATGGTTTTCTTTGACCGGAGCCGCTACTATTCAGTCATGTAGCTTCTCAATTGGCATCACGAGGCTGAGTGCACCCCAATAACCACTTTCTCCAGTTATGAATACTTAACCATGAGTTCATGCCACATGATTTAATGAACGTAACTTTCTACCATACCTGATACTAAATCCCTAAGCAATTGCTTCCTCAACCAACATTACATGTCTGCACTATACACAGTGAATTACCTAAAACTTGCACTGCAGATATTTCTGAAATGGAAAGTGATATTGATGTCTGGTTCTCACAGAATGGATTGGTAGTCAGAGGCTCACATTGTTACCCAAGAAACAGAGTGTAGCAATATTTAGGAAGTGTATTTTTTGTGCAGTTATTGAGTGACAGTCCAAGCAGTAGACCATGAGCGGGCAATGTTCATGGTGTATGGAGAGTGTAGGAATAATGCAGTTTGTTCTTCTAGGGTGTATGTGGCAAGATATCCCAATAGACACCAAACATATTGGCAGTTATTTATCAAACTCTTCAGCCAGTTATGTGAAAGCAGTAGTGTAACACCTACACAATGTAACAGAAGGAAACAAGCAACAATAGAAGACAAGGAAATTAATGTTTTGCTGTGGTTGCTGTTGAACCGCATGTTAGCTCCCTCAGCTCATAGACACATTTTTCATCGACGGAACACTGAATGTGCACAAGTATCACAGCCTCCTAATGTACCACCTTCCACGGATGCTTGAAGCTATTCCCCAGCTGAATAGGAGGAACTTGTGGTAATAACACGATGGCTGTCCAGCACATAGTGCAATAAGTACTACAGTGTGTTTTCACGAATTGTTATCAAATCATTGGGTTGGACACAGAGCACCTGTGAACCATGCATGGCTTGTGTTTATCCCATTTATTTTTTGTCATCTTCTATTATGGTACTACCACCTCATTTTTCTATTCCATTTACTAGCATCACTACTTCCTGCCTTACTTGCCCGTTAGGGGCAGCAGCAGCACATATCAATAAGTGCACTGTCGTACCAGCTCTGGAGCTACTGATAATATTTCCGGCACATTGTGTGACTGGCAGTCAGTTCGGGATGGACCAGCAGTGCAGTCAGAACGCAGCAGCACTGAAGTTGGGAATGGAGTGCCGGTGAGGTGCCGACAACCGGTGCTCGCCAACCATTGGCGACAAACATGCACGTCCAACGGAGGGAGATTGGAGCGGGACAACCATTTGCTGGTCATTTGGTTGGTCGTCTCATCGGCCAATGTATATTTGGTCAATCACCACTTCTGAGCCTGGTCAGTTGGTCGTTTGGTGTGGAGCAGAGAGGAAATCTCTGCAGCATGTAGTTTGGCTGGGGCTGGTGCCAGTGTCCACACGCGGTCGGAGTATGAGGGGCTCTTCCAATTGCTACAAGGCCCGTGGCTAATCGAAACCGTTCATGGAGTTAAGTTATCCTGTCGCTTGGTCCATTGCCTGTCTGTCGGTTGGTTTGCCATCAGATTGTGAATGCTTTTCCTGACTGCCTGTCTCACCTAAGTGAGCGATAGTGTTTGAATTCCACTCCGACCCTCAAACATCTGAGTGGCCTTGGGTGTGCCAGTCAAACCCCAACTTGAGCCTCAGGTGGGACAGGTAGTTTTAATTGTGGAAAGGGACCAAAATAATGGGCTGTCAGTTATACTCGAACATTCAACTTTATTATTTGATCAAACATTACAAGAGCCTGCCATGCTATAGTAAACAAGTTAATAAACAGAGATCTGAAGTTTTTATCATGAGTAACAGTATTTTCAGACATTACTTGTATACTTGTAAGGCAGGAAGTAGTGACCCCAGTAAATGGAATAAAAAAACGAGGCAGCAGTATCATAACACAAGAAGACAACAAATAAAAAGGGATAAACACAAGCCGTGCACGGCTCAACCTGTACCTTGCCTGGCCTGCTCACTGGATCTGACACCTATAGACTTTTTTCTGTAGGGAAAGCTCTTAGCAAGGACATATCAACTACACCCAATGATACGCGACAATGTATTTCTGCAACCTGCTCAGGCATCTCTGTTGAAATACTAGCACATGTGCAGTAATCATTATATACCAGACAGGAAGCATGTATTGTCTCTGTCAGTGCTCATTTTGAATACAACCTGTGATATTCAACTGTCTCTGTAGCGGGCAGGATCCACATAACTAGTGAGTGCATTGGCATTGTTCTTTAGTGCATGCTGTCATAGGTATTGAACAACTGTTGGTGTGGGAACTTTTGAAAACGAGATATCTCCTAAACGACTTGTACTAGAATCCTGTAACGAACACCACTGATATTTTAATTTACCCTACTTTTTGTCTGTTAATGTCAATAGACATTGTTCCATTTAAATAAGGACATGTTTGCAGAAAAAATATGCTTTCTATGTATTATCACAATCTGTTGATTGGCTAACAATAGGAGCCACTGCCTACCAATGCATTGTATGAAAACCGTACATCAATATTACTTTCAATTGCTGTAACACTTGTGGTGATTCACTGTGTATATCAGTATAATCATTTTCATGATAATAATCAACATCATCATCATGCAAAGCCATAACACCTTTGCATTTCTCTCTTTTTACTATCATATATATTCTTCTTTTACAAGTCACTATGAAATTTCATCAGCAAAAATAAAATTACCTTACAGAAACGTCATCACACTAGTATAACATTCACTTCCTCATCACCATATTACAGATAATAATTCAACAACATCATTCGTATTTGTCACCTAGTTCATATAGATCAGGATGGGAGCATATTGATTTCTCATATAGTTGTTGTTCTGCAGTGACTGATAAAAACTTCATATTACAAGTATACAAGGAATGTCTGAAAATACTGTTACTCATGATAAAAACTTCAGATCTCTGCTTCCAGTATTATCTCTAATGACATTTGTATTATATTGTTTATTAACTAAGTAAGTTCCAATAATATGTAAAAACTACAAAGTCTTAATTAGGTCCAATAGAACATGGTAGTAAATCATTAGATTCCATTTAACAAAATCATTCAGTGAATATGCAATTTATATCCTAAAATTACTTACATCACAGCCAAAAATTCAAAGTCCATATTACAAACAAGATAAGAGAACAAAATACTTTTTTCACACGTAAATATAAATCTGTATGAAATAATAATATCCCTTCAAAAACAATTACCTTAAAATTTTTCAGATATAACTAATAATCAAGAAAACTCTTTCAATAAGAGGCAAAATAATGTTGCAGTACTAACCAGCCAGGAGGTCTCCATGGCCTCTCATTTAATTAATCTGTAGGATTCTTTCCCTTGGAAAGTCAAATACAAAGCTAATTTTGTTCACACACTTTCCATGAATATACACAATGTAACAGTTACTGCACATTTTAAGTTCATATTTCCTTTTAAGTTTATTGACAAACCAAAACTGTCTACTTTTCTACCACAAACAGACATGACTATGGGAAATGTCTTAAAGATTTTTAGACTTCATCGCCTTTCTACATCTTTATTCTTCATCTTTAAATATTTATTTCCCAACATCGTCAGTCTGTAAGAACCACGTTTCTGCCAACAAGAGACCAGTTTGTTGATACCGTCACTGTAGAATGTTTGACTTCATTGTCAGAGGCACAACCTACCTCCACTTACACTGCTTTATCACTGCCAAAATGAAGTTTTCAAAGTAAGTTTTGAAAACAAATGAAAGTCAGATGGGGGAAGTCAGGACTGTATGGAGAATGATTGAAGATAGTGGATCCAACGTGTGGCACTGTTGCGGATGTCACACCTCTTGTGTATGGTCTAATATTATCATGCCAAAGGAGAGGGTACTCCATGCATGTATGAACTCTTCCAATTCATGCTTTCATTCCTCTGAGGGTTTCTAATGTACTGACATAGTTACATTACACACTTCCACGTTACATTCAACAACTCAGAGCCTTCTAGGGGCAGAGGGTTGCATATGGTGTCAGCATAATGAGGAAGTCGATCCAGTAATGTGCATAGGTGCAGCCATCCCAATTTAGGTTTTCTGTAATTTCCCTAAATTGCTTTAGACAAAAGGTGGGATGGTCTTTCGAAAGGGCACAGTTGACTTCCTTCCCCATTACTCCTTAATCCGAAGGGAACATTGACTTCGCTGTTTGGTATGTTCCCCCAGATCAACCAACGAACCACAACATGAGTTTGTGTGACTTGTATAGATTCAGGTGCAAGGATACATTTAGGGGCAAATTATCCCTCTAACCCTTCCCCTAACATATTGTTATGCTAATTGATTTGTAACCCCATAGGGATAATCCTTCTTTCTGGGAAACCCTCACCTCTCTGGCAAATGCCCCTCCCCTTCTCTGATACAAGCACAATTAACGTTACACACAGCCACAGTACATGCAACAACTCAGACACTTCTAGGGCAGAGGGTTGCAGTTCGTGTCAGCATAATGGGGAGATAGATCCAGTAATATGCATAACATGAATAGTGGGGTAGTAGTAGCATAAGCACATTTTGTTTGTGTGGCTTGCATGCGTACAGGGGCAAATTATCGCTCTTCCCCCTACATGTAATATATTATTATACTAATTTATGATCTCCTGGGTATAATCCATCCTTCTGAGAAACTCCAACCCCTCCTCATTCCTCTCAGTTCCAACACCCCACTGGAAACCCCAATCCCCTCCTCCCTCCCACCAATACGTGCACACATTATGCTAATTGATGACCCCTTGAAGTAATCTGTCCTGAAAACCTCCCATCCTCCCCCCCCCCTCATTCTCTTCATCCACCACCTACCCTCTGGTAAATCCCCAACCCCCACTCCACCTCACTTATGCAAAAACACATTTGATATAAAATTAATTGACTAATTAATATGATTAACTATGATGAACTGATCAATTACTGTAATTAACTCCTCCGCCTCTAGAGAACCCCTAGCTGTCCCCTACCCTCCCCCACACCCCCCTCTGGAAATAAGCGGGAAAAAGACTCAGTCTGTGCTGAGCTGCTGGACAGGAAGGACGTAAGCCACCTACCTGGAGAAATGACAGGCTCAGTCTGTGTCTTAGTGGACAATTTTCGTGTATGCTCACTTTCAAATTTGGGGATCGGCCGAGTTAGTCCGCAGTGCCACCACCAGAGGACTTCCCACTCCTGCCTCTCGCTCTCACTCCTCCCCCCCCCCCCCCCCTTCTAGAAAAAGTTGATGGGAAAATCGCTCAACTTGTGCTGAGCTGGAGCATTGGAAGGATTCCACTAAAGACAATTCAACAACATTGCGAAGGGCAGCTGTCAGCTTTATTTAGCTTGCAAGTCATGCAGTTTGTTTCCGAAAATGGATGCATGTAAATTTTTTATGCTGTATTAAAACGCACATTTCCTTCCATGTCGACGTGCTAATCATGTTGTTCTGTCTGTGGCACACCTAAATATAAATTTCTATATCCATGAACATGTAATAAGACAAAACGGAAGAGACATGTCCAGTTAGTAAGGATATTAGCTTGTAAATGTTCAAACAATCAAAGAAATTCACTCCTACAGAGAGCACTTGTATATTTACATAACATGAAATATTACATACACTATATCTGTTAATGTAATAAGAAAGTCCCTTAGCCTACTAGATAACGTGAAAGTTGAAACAAAAATCTGGGCCCAATAGGTCAGCAACCCACTATCAGCTGTTTTGTAATGTGGCACTTCTACCAGATACTCTGGTCTGAAGCTCTGTAATGAACGACCTATTTTATGTTACAGTCTTCTCAAGAATTTAAACACTGATTTGTTGTTAAACCGAAATTTAATTATAACAAATCGTAGCAAGAACAACATGTTTTTCTTGAATCTTCAATGTTCTGTAGCGTTAAAACGTTGTACTTGAATAACATGCGAGTTATAACTAGAAAATAACTAGATACGAAAGTAGTTTAACCATTTTCACATCATTTTATTGCAACAAATCGTACTAATAATGATGTGTTCCAGAGAGATTCAGTGTACTGGTGTTTAGAAATAGTATACAGGGTGATTTTTTCCACCTTGTACAAACTCTAGGTATTGATTGACGAAAGGATACGGAACAAGAAAGGTCTAATGAAATTATGACCAGAAATGCATGGTTTCCATGCTAGAGACCATTTATTCAATCATATTTTGTTACAGTAACTGCAGTCCAATACGTGCTGTACCATGCAGCCACAGTTACAGTATGCATGGTTTCTCCTATAGGGTGGTACTGTTCATCATATGTCAAGCCCTATTACCCTTCCCTGCCAGGTAATTGGTAATGTTGTGTCCGATTCACTTCTCTTGTTGACTCATCTTGTAGTGGATGCAATACAGCGTTGCACACAACGGTTCTATATTTGAATCTAGAGCTTGCTGACATGGTGTCTACTTATGGAAAGGCAAATGGCAATGGGAGGTGGGCACCCAGGATGTGCCAAAAAACCTATCCCCACTGTTAACAAGGACAGCATTCATTGTTTTCAACAGCATTTTGCGATTTGTCTGAGAGAGGGTATTTCAGGAAGCTGGAAATTGTGAAGGAACCATCCAAAATGTTCAGACACCATACTTGGGGGAAGACTTTCCACATCAGAAGCAGTTTTGTCACTGGTTGCTTCACCAGGCAACCGTAATTTCTGTCATCCATCCTTTTCATAGATGATGCTACCTTTATGCGGACTGAGATCTTCAAATTACGTAATGTTCATCTGTGGGATAGTATGCAGAACCCCATAGTATGGTGACAGCAAATCGTCAGCATTGGTGGAGCCAGAATGTTGGACCGGGATAATTGGTGACTGTGTTTTGGAATGAGCTTTCCTTCCACATCGTCACTTTGCAGCCATCTAAACGATCAAATAGTAAACTAATACATAGTATGTGTTTGGCGGCTTTTGTGATCAAGTGATAATTACATCCGAACGTAAGTGGTGACATATTCATTTCGTAAACAGCTGCACAATATAGCAATGCAAGATTTCAACTGGACATGCTATAGTGTAGGAACCGGACAGGGAATACGGCTGTAACAATACGTCCCCTCATCGGCAGCCCTAAGCGGACCCTAGAATTTTCCTTGCTGTTCTATCGATAGTGATGTTGATTGCAGTACACCAACCCGCGCTGGCGATGCCTTTCCAAGCATTACGGCCGTGGGTGCGGTATTCATTATTTGAACACAGTTCCAGACACCTGTCCTTCATAACACGTATTTGAGAGAATCTTGGCAACACCTTCCAGAAGCGCTGATGCAACGACTTTCTCAGATAATTTCCTAGGACTGAGGAGAATCGAGACATATAGCAAGTGGGACTGTAGGTAAATCATAATTTTTTTCTGGCGTTGTACAAATATGAAAGATAACTGCACTGTTTGCGTAAAATATGTATATATTGCAGTGTAATGTTACTGTGGCTTATGTTGTGGCATGACCAGAGAAAATGAGTGTGTGTCCTATCGTGCGGGACGTCAAGATTAAGGACATTGATAACCACGAGAGATTTTTTATGTGGAACATTATATGCGCTGAGATTCGTTGCAGAGGAAACATTACCTGTACGTCGATCGGTGTCAGACTGCAGCAGCAATCGTAATATTTAATTGTAGTTAGATTGTTAAATAGTCTTGTGAGTCTTGTATGTATTTTATGAACGGTAGACAACTTTTGCAGGGTTTACCTGTCAGTGCAATGTAACAATCTGTACAAAATAATTTTGCCTCTGAAAGTTTTGTCTGCATATAACAACGGCCGATGGTGCTCCCAGTCCGGCAATTTGACGGGTAAATTCACTGATGGACAGGTTGTCCTGAAGCATTGCAACATCTCTAGGCGGTGGACCGAATCACAGCTATGTGTCATCCAACCAGTAACGGCACCTAGGTGAACACGTATGTTGATAGGAATTTCTCAAATGTAAAGTATGAAAGAAATGTCAGCGCCTCATCCTTGCATAGCCTGAACTGTCGTAGAGTAGCATTGCTGGGAGCGCCAGTGCACCCGGACTCCGGTGTCAGAGTCAGGAGTCGGTCGGCAGGAGGTGATTTTTATTATTAGCGATCTTTTGTTTAAATTATATTCCATCTAAATATATAATCTGCTAGCCACCAAGCGGTGTGTGGTGGAGGGCGCTATTCGCACCAAAGCTATATTTCCCTCTTTCTGTTAAATTTGCTGTTCGTGCAAGGGAAAAACGACTGTCTGAACGCCTCAGTACGAGCTCCAGTTTTCCTTATCTTTGAATGGAGATCATTGCGCCATATGGAAGTTGGCGGTAATAATATGTGTTCTACATCCTCGGCGAAGATAGGATTTGGAATTTAGTGAGCAGCCCCTTCGTTTAGCACGTCATCTTTCTGCAAGTGTGTCCCACTTCAAACTTTCAATGACAGTTGTTAAGCTCTCGAGATGGTTAAATGTACCATTCACGGATCTTGCAGTTCTTCTCTGAACCTTCTCAATCTCTTTAATCAGACACAACTGGTAAGGGCCCCCATACAGACGAATAATACTCTATGACCAATAGGATGCCGTTAATTAAAAAAAAAACTAACCCATACATATGAAGAATATCGATTTAACTAATTTGCATGAATTTTTTATATCAACGTGGTATTATTGGTAAAATAGTTCAGGGTAGGCTGCGTGTGACTGGGTGACATGGAGCAGAACAGCAGGTTAAGTGCAGAACACTAAGTTAATTTTAATAATTTTTATGTGAAACGCAGTACAATAGTTTAAGAGGGTGGGGGGTGACATGGAAAACCACTTAAAAGAACAATAGGTTATGTGCCGACAAAGGGCCAAACATTAGGTTAAGACACCCTGGTATAGTGCCGAACATTAGTTTATGCAACATGTTTGCCCCATGTAATTGCTTCTTGCAAGACCTTGATGATTCCAAACGGCAGAGAATGGTGAGTAAGAGAATCCAATCCCCACAAACTGAATTTTTTATAAATAAACAATATACCCTTTCCATATGTTCCATACTATGTCTAAATTTTTTAAACAATATTAAATACAGAGCAATCGATTACCCTCCTTTTTCCTGCCAATTCCTAGGAGAAAATGGTGGTCAGATGACAGATGACAGGTTAGTGGAGGTGCTCTTTTTTATGTAGACCGCATGGAGCAGTATGCTTCTACATCTGTGTCCAGTAGCAGAATGTCTTCGCAGGATGGCACTCTGTAGTCACCAAGGTGACACCTTTTCATTTTTTCCTCGTCATGACGCCTCTCGAATGGAAACTTTGTTGCCTTCTATCTGGCAAAGAGGATTTACTGCTGCTTTTAGAAACTCAGTGTCCACTCATACTCTGCCTTCTGCCTTATGAGCGCTTTGAGCTTTCACATTTTTTCCTGGTCAGTTTTGACCATCCGCCAAAGGTCAGCATTCCATCTCATGGGGGAGTCATGCTGTTCATATGGGATGACGTTCATAGTCGACCCATCTCCCTGACTACCCATCTTCAAGCTGTTGCAGTTCGCCTTTTCCTTCCTCATTTGACTTTTTCCCTTTGTACTAATTACTTCCCTCCATCATTCGATGTCACCAGGGCCAACTTCCTCCAGTTTATTGGACAGATACCTCACCCATTTCTGCTGCTCGGTGACTTTAATGCACACCATCCCATTTAGGGTTCACCAAGAACCTGTCTGAGAGGTACTCTCTTCGCTGACCCTTTAATCAGTTTAACATTTTAACACAGGAGCACCCATGTTTCTTTCAGACTGTTCAGACACCTATTCCCATTTGGACCTCTCCTCCTGCACTGCCCGTCTTGCCCAACGTCTCGAGTGGTCTGATCTTACTGACACCTACTCAAGTGACCATTTCCCATGTGCTATCCGTTTGCTGACTCCTACCCCACCTATGTGCACATTCAAATGGCAGCTTACAAGGCCCCACTGGAGGCTTTACTCCTCTCTGACGACCTTCAACGACCACAGTTTCCCCAGTTGAGAAGACCAGGTGCAATAACTTACGAAAGTTATCCTTAACGCTGCAGAATGTTCCATTCCTCGCACTTCCTCTTTACCACGCCAGGTCCCAGTCCCTTGGAGGACTGAGGCATGCCACGATGCAATTCGAGTGCAGAGACATGCTCTCTGCTTTTTTAACTGTCATGCCACGACGGCAAACTACATTCATTATAAATACACTCCTGGAAATGGAAAAAAGAACATATTGACACCGGTGTGTCAGACCCACGATACTTGCTCCGGACACTGCAAGAGGGCTGTACAAGCAATGATCACACGCACGGCAGAGCGGACACATCAGGAACCGCGGTGTTGGCCGTCGAATGCCGCTAGCTGCGCAGCATTTGTGCACCGCCGCCGTCAGTGTCAGCCAGTTTGCCGTGGCATACGGAGCTCCATCGCAGTCTTTAACACTGGTAGCATGCCGCGACAGCTTGGACGTGAACCGTATGTGCAGTTGACGGACTTTGAGCGAGAGCGTATAGTGGGCATGCGGGAGGCCGGGTGGATGTACCGCCGAATTGGTCAACACGTGCTGTTTGAGGTCTCCACAGTACATCAATGTTGTCGCCAATGGTCGGCGGAAGGTGCACGTGCCCGTCGACCTTGGACCGGACCGCAGCGACACACGGATGCACGCCAAGACCGTAGGATCCTACGGAGTGCTGTAGGGGACCGCACCGCCACTTCCCAGCAAATTAGGGACACTGTTGCTCCTGGGGTATCGGCGAGGACCATTCGCAACCGTCTCCATGAAGCTGGGCTACGTTCCCGCACACCGTTAGGCCGTCTTCCGCTCACGCCCCAACATCGTACAGCCCGCTTCCAGTGGTGTCGCGACAGGCATGAATGGAGGGACGAATGGAGACGTGTCGTCTTCAGCGATGAGAGTCGCTTCTGCCTTGGTGCCAATGATGGTCGTAGGCGTGTTTGGCGCCGTGCAGGTGAGCGCCACAATCAGGACTGCATACAACCGAGGCACACAGGGCCAAAACTCGGCATCATGGTGTGGGGAGCTATCTCCTACACTGGCCGTACACCTCTGGTGATCGTCGAGGGGACACTGAATAGTGCACGGTACATCCAAACCGTCATCGAACCCATCTTTCTACCATTGCTAGACCGGCAAGGGAACTTGCTGTTCCAACAGGACAATGCACGTCCGTATGTATCCCGTGCCACCCAATGGGCTCTAGAAGGTGTAAGTCAACTACCCTGGCTAGCAAGATCTCCGGATCTGTCCCCCATTGAGCATGTTTGGGACTGGATGAAGCGTCATCTCACGCGGTCTGCACGTCCAGCACGAACGCTGGTCCAACTGAGGCGCCAGGTGGAAATGGCATGGCAAGCCGTTCCACAGGACTACATCCAGCATCTCTACGATCGTCTCCATGGGAGAATAGCAGCCTGAATTGCTGCGAAAGGTGGATATACACTGTACTAGTGCCGACATCGTGCATGCTCTGTTGCCTGTGTCTCTGTGCCTGTGGTTCTGTCAGTGTTATCATGTGATGTATCTGACCCCAGGAATGTATCAATAAAGTTTCCCCTTCCTGGGACAATGAATTCACGGTGTTCTTATTTCAATTTCAAGGAGTATATATATATATATATATATATATATATATATATATATATATATATATATATATGTATATATATCTTAGTACGTTAGTAGGTTATTCCAATTTTGCAGCTAGTACATTTGCTGCTTGATTGATTGTGAAATTTTAAAAAAAGTTATTTCATATTGTTTTTGTAGATTTTTGATGGATTCATCTGATGCTTCATATGATAAATTCCTATTTATTCTTCTAACACAATGTTGTGTTATTGGTGATCAAAAATTTACCTCCACATAATTTTCAGTAGCAAGATTTTTCACATCAGTAGTAGTTTCATCGAAGGATGAATCTGATTGAAGGTTTATTAAGAGGTATCTTGCAATTTTTGAAGAAAAAAATTAAGGGCAATAGGTAGTTCATACTCCTCTGTTTGTATCAACTTGCTTATTACATAATCGAATTTAGTATTTTATGCCAAATAACTCAAGAAGACAGAAACTTAAATTGTTTAATACAATGTAATAAACCAAATGTCTCATCTCTTTTTAAATTATTAATTTTTCGCTTTTTATAAATGCTTAGCAAAACTTCTCTCAGTTGGAAGCCAAAATCTTCTTCCATCTACTGTCACTCAATGGTTTCAAAGTTAAATCTTGAATATATTTCAAAAGTATTGCCTTT
This sequence comes from Schistocerca gregaria, assembly GCF_023897955.1. Classification (NCBI taxonomy): domain Eukaryota; kingdom Metazoa; phylum Arthropoda; class Insecta; order Orthoptera; family Acrididae; genus Schistocerca; species Schistocerca gregaria. The sequence goes on from NC_064931.1 coordinate 379,908,592, forward strand.
CAAAAAGTAGATGTTGAAGAAAAACTGTTAGTGCCAGAAGTCCAGAACTTACCTTACAAGCTATTTACTATAACGTATGGTGACATACTGCAATTTTGTTGGAACACAATAACTTATGGAGCAATCAGTGACACAGACTCCGCTACAAGTATTGTACAGAAGTGTTACAACGCTTAACTCTGCAAAATAGGTTCAAATACTTCGTTGTCCTACCCCTTTTTTGAAGACTGAAGAGTTGTTTTAAACATTTTAGAAAACATACTCTGTTTGAACTGTAGGAAATACCTCAAAGAAGAAAAGAATGTTATCAGTAGGAAGCAAAGTCTCCAAACAGTTGTGTGTTTTAAATCATCACGTCAAGTACTAGCGCTGAGTGCACACAGAGCCCTCTAGTAAAAACGTGCCTTAATGAGTGAGCGATAATTTTGTAATGAGAACTTAAGCATCGTATGTGATATTATTTGCAGAATATGTACATAAATATGAACATGTAACTATGGAGCAGCATTCAGGACTCTTTTTTTTCCTAGACAAGCTCCATGATGGATTGAGGTGGAGCACAAAGAATCGCTTTCCAGAGTTTGTGTCTAAGTTGTCTCCAACGTCCTTGTCGTAGGTATCCAGCTGCATCTGTGTGATACATTGCATCGAACAGGGGTTTTGTAACATTATCAACAGAGAAAAACGTATACCAAGTACTCTCCATCCTATTACAAGACTACTAAATTGTGTTGTAGTTAGATTGATGCATATAAATTAAAGACATCATGCCATATTATTCAAAAATGATGGCAAAAATTTGAAATGATTTATCCTGTATGGTAGAGACTTCAGCACTCCCATTACAAAGCATGACCCTGTTTCTAAACTTGGTTGTTGCCAGTTACTTTGACATTGCAGTGTGTGTGTGTGTGCGTGTGTGTGTGTGTGTGTGTGTGTGTGTGTGTGTGTGTGTGTGTGTGTGTGTGTGTAGATTAATGATGTCAGGACATACTCTATAAATGTTGTCAAATATTAACATAAGATACTTTAGCATTGAGGTGTGTGTATAAATTACTTACTGTCAGTTTTATACTGCTTTAAGTGCAGTTAATGTGTTCTGTGTGTGAAAAAGAAAAAGTAGAATGAAAAATTCAAGTATATGGCGAAGATAATTGCCACAAAGGAAAAATATAAGCTAATATTGGAGAAAGAAGAAGCCATTGCAGATGTGCAGGCAAGGCTTACAAAGAATTTAAACACAGAGTATGAGGAAATCTAGATACAAATGATAAAACAATAAATAAAAGCAATAAATATTAACAGCAATGGTAAGTGGCCACATGCTGGAGTCCCAGCCGAAAATGATGGGTTGGAGCACATGTACCACAATGAAAGACACTCGAACAATTGTTTTTGAAGCTCCATTCACACCTGGGTCTGCTTAAAAAAGTATGGTTACTTTGTATCTGAGTGGTGGACTGGCAGACTGGCAAACTTGCTAACCACTTACAATGCATTACAAATCCAATACATATATCTGTCGCGATTTTGTTTCATTTTATTGATGTTTGCTGGTAGAACAGCAGTGGTAGTGTGAGTGAGCAGTGCAGTTGACAGTATGGACTCAAATTAATGTCTGGATAGTTTTGAGCACAGTGCAGGGTATGCCAAAGTAAATTATGTGTTTTCCAAGGAAGCAGGTTGTAGAATGATTTTTTCCACTCTGATGCATAGAACTGCAGCAGCTTTGCCTTTGAGTCTGAAGAGAATTGCCAAGTCATCTGCATGTATGGAATATCACTGGCGCCGTGGCAAATGCTTATACATCTGCGACATCCAGCTTAACATAGCCGATCACGACACAAGATGACCTCCAAGATGGTCGACTATGACATCAGAATGCTGGGGCAGTGCTGGTGCATACACATGTGCCTAAATGCTGCTGATGAGTGCTGGAGGTAGGAATAACTATTTCTGACTGCACTTGTGTCCCCAGGTCAACCACTTTGGATCACCACCATAGATAATCATCTTTATTTCTAAACTTATATTCATGCTGGTTAGTACCTGTAGAGTAATGTCATAGACATACTGTTATCCTGCTAAGCGTTCTACAGTATTACGCTCCAGCCAATTGCAAAACAGGTTTCTAGACTTGGAACAGTATTGGGGAAAATAGGTCACTCATAAATAAGTGATGGAATGTGCTTCTGATTTAGACATGTCCATGTTGGTTATTACCTGCAGGATGGTGGGGATGTGGATCAGAAATAGCATCCTTTGTCTAAGTGGCTTACTGTCTTGGAAAGTCACTTGTGAAAGGATGCTATAAATTCGTAGCAGAGAGCTATTCTGAAGTGTTCTGATAGGTGAGCTTTATAAGCGTTCATCAGACAATTCCATAAAATCTGTACAAGGAAGATATAGCGTGCTGGGTGGTTTTGTTAAAATTCATTCGACTTTTGAAAGGGAGTTCACTGTGTAGTTGTTGATATATACACTCCTGGAAATTGAAATAAGAACACTGTGAATTCATTATCCCAGGAAGGGGAAACTTTATTGACACATTCCTGGGGTCAGATACATCACATGATCACACTGACAGAACCACAGGCACATAGACACAGGCAACAGAGCATGCACAATGTCGGCACTAGTACAGTGTATATCCACCTTTCGCAGCAATTCAGGCTGCTATTCTCCCATGGAGACGATCGTAGAGATGCTGGATGTAGTCCTGTGGAACGGCTTGCCATGCCATTTCCACCTGGCGCCTCAGTTGGACCATCGTTCGTGCTGGACATGCAGACCGCGTGAGACGACGCTTCATCCAGTCCCAAACATGCTCAATGGGGGACAGATCCGGAGATCTTTCTAGCCAGGGTAGTTGACTTACACCTTCTAGAGCCCATTGGGTGGCACGGGATACATGCGGACATGCATTGTCCTGTTGGAACAGCAAGTTCCCTTGCCGGTCTAGGAATGGTAGAACGATGGGTTCGATGACGGTTTGGATGTACCATGCACTATTCAGTGTCCCCTCGACGATCACCAGAGGTGCACGGCCAGTGTAGGAGATAGCTCCCCACACCATGATGCCGGGTGTTGGCCCTGTGTGCCTCGGTTGTATGCAGTCTTGATTGTGGCGCTCACCTACACGGCGCCAAACACGCATACGACCATCATTGGCACCAAGGCAGAAGCGACTCTCATCGCTGAAGATGACACGTCTCCATTCGTCCCTCCATTCACGCCTGTCGCGACACCACTGGAAGCGGGCTGTACGATGTTGGGGCGTGAGCGGAAGACGGCCTAACGATGTGCGGGAACGTAGCCCAGCTTCATGGAGACGGTTGCGAATGGTCCTCGCCGATACCCCAGGAGCAACAGTGTCCCTAATTTGCTGGGAAGTGGCGGTGCGGTCCCCTACGGCACTGCGTAGGATCCTACGGTCTTGGCGTGCATCCGTGCGTCGCTGCGGTCCGGTCCCAGGTCGATGGGCACGTGCACCTTCCGCCGACCACTGGCGACAACATCGATGTACTGTGGAGACCTCACGCCCCACGTGTTGAGCAATTCGGCTGTAGGTCCACCCGGCCTCCCGCATGCCCACTATATGCCCTCGCTCAAAGTCCGTCAACTGCACATACGGTTCACGTCCAAGATGTCGCGGCATGCTACCAGTGTTAAAGACTGTGATGGAGCTCCGTATGCCACGGCAAACTGGCTGACACTGACGGCGGCGGTGCACAAATGCTGCGCAGCTAGCGCCATTCGACGGCCAACACCGCGGTTCCTGGTGTGTCCGCTGTGCCGTGCGTGTGATCATTGCTTGTACAGCCCTCTTGCAGTGTCCGGAGCAAGTATCGTGGGTCTGACACACCGGTGTCAATGTGTTCTTTTTTCCATTTCCAGGAGTGTATTTTCACTGTTCTTGGGTAGTTCTTACACATAATGTATTGTAATTCAGTACTACTGCCAGTTTTTGAGAGGTGAACATTGCAGTTATTTGTGCTGAATTCCGATAAAATGAGTCAAAATCTTGCAGCATTACTTTCATGTCAGCAAATCATGGAGTTTCAAAAATGAACGCTACATTGAACTCTCAGTCTGATGACAAACCCATAGCAAAACATTTTATGTTGGAGAGAATAACGCTGCATTAATTGGTGCACTATGCATTGCTAGTGGCGTAGAAATGGAAACTGAAAGTGTGGAAGCAACTGTGTGTATCTTGCTCTAGTGTATCAGGGGCTTGTCTGGAAACGATTCTTGGTGCTGCTCCAGTATATGTTTGGTAGCTAATAAGTTTGGGCCCTAGGGGTGTCACATCTTGGATAAAATTTGAGTCGTTCAGTTTCATAGCTCTAGCGATTCTAACATGAGTGACTGACAGAAAGTGGTGACATTCAGTCAACTTTATACATATGTTTCTCAAGTCATTTGTCTGACAATTATTTTGAGAGAGATAGTGTGTAGTGTGTTATTGAATCATTTATTTCTACTTTGGACCTATAGTTAATACATGTATCTGCCGTACTATGTATGCAAAAGAATTTCTGGAGAAGTTCTGTCACAGTAAAGCCACGTGTAATCAAATACACATGCCTATAAATTTTACATAACTCACACCTGAAGGATTAGTATTTTTCAGTTAATGAATGCATACCCCACTTTTTCCATTCATAGCACTGTCTATATCTCTAGCTACTAAAATACAGTAGCTGACAACACTGTGCTCTTATTGCCACATTAATTGATAGGTTTGTATTAACAAGGGAAACTCCTCATCTCATCCCTCTCAGAATTATTGGTAAGACGGTCCAGTGGAAAAACTGAACACAGATCAAGGATGCAAACATGAAGAAGGAATACTGAACTGTGAAAAAAAGCAAAATAGAAACAGTGAATGGTTCAAGCATTACAAGGGCATCATTGATGGACGAATAAGAAGCATCGTGGTTGAGTGGTACAATCTGCTTTCGGCAGGTGAACGGCGAGGTCGTCTTGTTTGCGTCCTGTCCGCAGAGCTGCGAAAGCACGTAGTTTGTTTACATCCTCGCAATTGCTAGCAATCGTGTCCGTTGACAATGAGTCGCTATGGCTCATTCCTACAGAAAAGGTACCATCAAGATTAGCTTCCAGCAGACCACGAAGTTCAAACACCACCACAGCACATCGTAGGTATCCACCTACCCATCACAAGTAGCGTCGTCTATGTCAAGAGTTACGTCACGCTATTGTGAGCACATGTGCGAACACTTTCAAGTTCAAACGCTCTGATGGTACCATCGGGGCAGTTACTGTTGGCCACGCTGGACTAGGATTACGGACACTACGACTACTCGAACTCCCTTTAGAAGTGCTGTTAGATGTTGTCGTCGCGGCTTTCCGACGGTATGGGACGGTAATTAGGCACGTGACCGAAAAATGGAAAACCTTTGAGACGTACCCAGACCTCAACGCCGTCCGACAAATCAAAATTGAATGCACAAAACACGTGCTGTCCCACCTACTCATAGGTGGATGTCGAGCAGTATGATGGACAGTTTCATGCTTGTTCTGTTTGCGGCCAGGAGGGCCATGTATGCTTGGGGTGTAATCAATGTCAGGTTACACAAATCGCATTAGGTGATATGGCGCCACCCCTTACTGTAACGGCCCTCCCCCACAATTATGCAGATAATGCAGATAATAATCATTTAATACAAAATTTGAGTAATGTACAGTCAAAGATATTTTCTAAATATTATTATAGACCAAAAAGTTGATGATCATGAACAATAAACTGGATGCAAAACACATATTAACTGTAAGGATATGAAACATTTAGATTATTATAATTAAATCCTTTGTGTAAAGGTAACATTCAGGTAACTGTAAACAATGTAGACCTACTCAAGTATACGTAAAAAATAAGAAATCTGGTGACAAAAAGATCAACTTGAATCCAGTTATCAAAAATTGAACTGTAAATCTATCTTTATCTTGAACGCAAATTAATTAACTTTCATCTTGAACATAATTTAATTTATTTATATTCCATTAATTTCTAATAATTTTATAGACTTTTTCATTATCTATTTTTAAACTTTGCTAATTTTGCTTTAATTTATACATTAATTATTCCATATTCTCTTATTTTTACAAAAAATTGTCCTTATAAATGATGACAAAGTTGAGATGGTTTATGAACACTGTGTTCGCCATAATTCTAACAGAAATAAATTTGTTGGATGAAGTACATTATGAAAATATGAGTTAATTGGTTTTATAAGTAACCATAGTATGAATACAAATATTCTAAAACAGTTATCTTATTCTCAAAGTGAAAATGACATGGTAATTTTTTTAAATGATGAGAATGAACACCTGAAAATTTTTTTCCATTTTCTACCAATATATTTGGAAGCAAAAAACAGAAAAGCAGTTAATCATTGTGTGGTTAACAAAACACTTGAAAAAAATTACATTTAGAGAACAATCTAAAATTCCTCAATACAAATATTTCAATGCATCCAAAAAATATGGAAATAGTTGAAGAAAATTTAAAATTAAATAATGAACCAAATGTAAATTTTATACACTATGTGATTATAATATGAAATCATCAGATCCTGAAGAAATGGAATGCAAATTTCAAAATTGTTATTATAAAATCACAAATGAAGAAGAAAAAAGATTAAATATTATAAAAGTGGAAAAAAAGAAATTATTGCATGAATGTCAGAATTTCAAGCTCAAGGAACTGATTGGAGTCTAGATAGAGTTTCTCGATAACATTTAGCAGTTAATTAATATATTTGATTATTACACTGTATTAGCAGAAATGAAAAAGATATTTAAGCTTGTGTTATTCTTAATAGTATACACCAAAGATATTTTTGTGGTCAATAAAACCAGTATTAGATCCTCTAAATAAAGAACCACAAGAATTATTTAATAGAATGTTGTTGTTGATACTGATCAAAACTTTGAAATTTGGGTTTTTGCAATTGACATTAGTAATAGTCCAAAAATCAAGATTAACTTGAATTATCTGTTACTGTTTAGTCATTTGATGGAAAAACAAAGCATATCCATTGAAAATACCGAGATGTTAATGAGACAAAAACATCTGTCTCCGTTATTTCTAGAATGGAAATAACTCGTTATATTTCTTGATAAAAGATTTATTCGACTTCTTTTACCTCAATTAACATGAGGTATGGACACCAAATGTATTTGTGTGTATGTTTTTGATGCATTGTAACTGTAAACAAAAATGATACAGTGATATTCTAAATTGTTCAGCAAATAAGCCTCTAAATATTGAATTAAAACATAAAAAATCGCATATAAGTTTTAAAAATTATCAACATAATATGAAATTTACTTTTGTTATTTATGCTAATTTGTAAAGTTTGTTATGAAAAATTGATATTTTTCATCTAGATCCAGAAAACACATGGAAAACATGAAACGAGCAATTCTTGATATTATATTAGATATATAGATGGCCAAATTATCATAATAAATTCAGTAAATGTACGAAAAAACAAACTCAAGAAATTCGAAATTGATATTCTAAAACTGAAGAAATGAAACCAACTTTTGAAGGACAATTAAGCTATAATAAATCAAAACATGTTCATTATGTACATATCACTAATCACGAAAAACAGCAAAGTTCATCATCATGATAATTTAACTAGAAAATATTTAATCCATTATGTAATAACTGTAATTCACAATTAAAACATCTAGCAGGATATGATGCTTCTTTTTTGTAAATGAAGTTTGTTATAATGAAGAGTAAATACATTTAATATGAAATAATGAAGGTAGATATACTAGTTCTGGCAAAAAGTCAGAAAATCTTAATATGAGCCTTATTAATACATTTAAAGCGAAGGCTTCAAATGTTATTAAAGTTTCTTCAAAATTAAGAAAAGCTCAAATAACAAATATTAGAAATTTTTGCCATATAATTTAGTAATTAAAGAAGATGTTTATCCCTCTTAGTAAGGGGATGGTTGGAAAAAGTTAGAAGAAACAAATCTATCATCAATACAAGAGTTATATAATAAATTTAATGAATGCTGTATTGGTGATGAAAATTACAATCCCTTGAACCAAGTTTACGAAAAATTTAATATAAAAAATCTTGGTCAATATCATGCTCTCCCTCTCAAAACTGATGTTTATTTCTTATTTGATTTATTTAAAATTTTTAGAAAAACGTATTCAAAAGCTTACGATTTAGATACATCTCGCTGCTACATTTAAGTTGGGATTCGACGTTAAAAATTACAAAAGGTAAGTTACAATTATTACATGATTCTGATTTGATATTAATGGTTGAAAAGATATTAGAGGTGGTATATCTGAATGTTGTAGGAGTTATATCCCAGATAATATTAAATATTTGAAAGACTGTGGTTTATCTACATCTACATGGATACTCCGCAAATCACAATTAAGTGCCTGGCAAAGGTTTCATCATTCTATCTTAACAATAATTATCTCTTATGCCAATCTGGAACAGTGTGTGGAAAAAAGAACACCTATATCTTTCTGTGAGCTCTATTTTCCCTTATTACATTCTGATGATCGTTTCTCCCTATGTAGACCAGCATAAACAAAATATTTTCGGATTCAGAGGACGAAGTGGGCGATAGAAAATTCGTGACAAGATTCTGCTACACCTAGAAACACCTTCATTTTAATGATGTCCTCCATAAATACTGTATCTTGCCTATGAGACTCTCTCCCCTATTGCTCGATAATACAAAATGTGCTTTTTTTCTTTGCACTTTTTTTATGTACTCCATCACTCTTATCTGTTAAGTTTCCCAAACCCCACAGCACTACTCCAAAGTGGATAGACAAGTGTAGTGTAGACTGTGTCTTTCTTAGATCTGTAGCATATTCCAAGTATTCTACCTATAAAACAAAGCCTTTGATTCACATTCCCCACAATATGTTTCTGTGTTTTTTCAATTTAAGTTTTTTGTAATGCTGATTGCTAGGTATTATTTGAATTTGTGTCCTTTATATTTGACTGATTTATCATGTAATTGGAGTTCAACTGAATCCTCCTAGCACCCAACTGGATGAATTAACACTTATCATTTTTCAAGGCTAATGGCCTATTTTCGCTCCACACAGATATATTTTCCATATCGGTTTGCTTTTTGTTTTGATCTTCTGATTACTCAACTATATGATAAATGAGAGCATCCTCTGAAAACAGCCTCAGGTGGCTGCTCAGATCGTCTCCTAATACGTTTATATAGATAAGAAACAGCAGAAAGCTCTAACACTATGCTGAGGGACGCTAGAAATCACTTCCGTGTAGCTCAACGTCTTTTCCATTAGTTACTATGAACTTTGACCTCTCTGATAGGAAATCACCAATCCATTTGCATAACTGAGACTATATTCCATAAGCAAGCAATTTGACTACAAGCCACTTATGAGGTACAGTGCCAAAATCATACTGGAACTGTACAAATACAGAATCAGTTTTAAATCCCTTGTCAATAGCACTCAATAAATTCAAATAAAAGATCAAATTATTTGATATATTCAGCTGCAAATAATTTATATGACTTGACTATGTGTTAATATTTGCCATAGGATGGATTTGAATGTTATAATTAAAGTCTGGCAAAAATAAGTGAAATTTTGGGTACTTCTCAGTTTGTATATATCTTTCAAGTATATCTAGAATATCCAAGAAAATTACATAATTTACCAGTAGTTCCTGAAAATGAAATTGTGTATATGTCGAGTTGAATAACGTTAATAATAATACTGAATGGCAAACATCTTTATGTACTTCACTAAACAAATCTTAAACACTTTATCTCTATGAATGAAGGTAGAAAAATTACATATCACATTAAAATTTAAACAAAGTAACTGTCTGCTGGAATTAATTGATCTGAATATGAATATGAGAACTAAAGCAATAAATAATTCTGAAAAAGGTTTTTTGGTGTTCGTGAATAACTCATTACTTGGAAAATCGATGGAAAATGTTAGAAACAAGGTACACATAAAATTAGACGCAAATATGTTTGAAAAATGTGTAGGAAAACCAAATTTCAAAATAAGAACAATATTCAATGAATGTATTGTTGCAATTCATGTGAATAAAATGAAACTCAGATTTAATAAACTGATGTCCACAGAACGAATGTACTTCATTGTTGAAGGATTTATGTATAATTTTTACTATACAATTATGAAACCAAAATATAGACAGAAAATTGAGCTTTGTTATCAATATATGACAGTTACATTTATAATATACAAAGAGAAGACTTTTAAGAAGATATAAAGAAAATGCTTAATAAATGATACAAGTAATTATCCAAAAGTTAATATTTACAACTGTTCAAAAGTAAATAAAAAATATTTCGTAAAATTGAGGATAAATGTAATGGAAAAGTAATGGAGGCTAACAATCAAAAATATCTACTTATAAAATTGTTGATGTTGTGGAGAATAATACATAATGGAGTTAAGAATCATATTGTAAAGCATAAAATAACTTCACAAGATTATAAAGATTATTTGTTTTATATCTTTGAACAATACACAACGGGAAATTTCCTTTGTTGATGTTGCTAAAAAACACCAAGTCCTCTTGATGATAAAAGATATGCTTTGGACAATAAAATGGATACCTTACCAAATGAAGATTACAAAATTACATAAGTATACCTTCAGCATTTTAAAATAATTTTTTGATAAAATTTACATTTAACATAGTTTTTAATTTTTATAAAATTCATGTTTTCCATTGAAAATAAGATCAATTGCATTTGTTTTGATTCCTAAGCTATATTCTGGGTCATCACCATCATTTAAACAAATGATCTCACTAAAATTTGTAAAAGCTTTCTTATCATTACTGTCAATGTAGAATGTGTATGTGATTACATTTTTATAGACTTATCAAATAAAAACTTGCTAATTCATCCAAAATATTAAAATAAAATTTTTACAGGATTAAAAGAATGGGGTAGTTAGAAGTTATCTCCGGTTTAACTGAGTGTTTCTCTTTCCATATCCACATTTTTTGAGGAAAAAGACGTGAAAATCAGGAGATAATTTGAATCTTTTAAGTGTATATTTAATGCTTGTGACATTTTTGCTGCTTTTTTATTTTAAATAATTATTTTGAGAAAGAAGACGTTATGTGTTCTGATTCAGTTTCCAGTAAAATAAAGAACCACGAAATGTCAAGTAAATATCGAACAAATTAGTTTTAAAATTTATGTAATGATAGACAAATAATTTTTCATTTCAAAACATTTTCGAAAAAAGTGCGAAAAATTGAAGAAAATTTTACGAAAATATTTAAAAAGGGCGAATTTCACTTGATGATCTTTGTTAATCATTTTTGGTTATGCTTTTCTGACATTTTTGGAAATGTGGTTTTTGGCATTACTTCAACAAACTGGCTTGATATTTTGCTGAAATTTTTTGATTTTTTAAATTTTTTTCTATTTTTCACCAGAACATACTAACTATAAGTAAAAGATGCATTCTTGAATTATCATAATTATAAATTTTAGTGGTTCATTTTAATGTTTCAGAAAAGTCAAAAAATTATAGCATAAACTATATTCAAAAAGAACCATTAGAAGTGTTATTTGATAAATCTATGAAAATGTTTCCAGAATGAGATTTTCATTCTGCAGCGGAGTGTGTACTGATATGAAACTTCCTGGCAGATTAAAACTGTATGCCCGACCGAGACTCGAAAAGGAGACGAAGATACTGGCAGAAGTAAAGCAGTGAGTACCGGGCGTGAGTCGTGCTTCGGTAGCTCAGATGGTGGAGCACTTGCCCGCGAAAGGCAAAGGTCCCGAGTTCGAGTCTTGGTCGGGCACACACTTTTAATGTGCCAGAAAGTTTCATATGAAAATGTTAATTACCGCAAACACATTTTACCTTAAGAATTTGTTAGATACATTTTTTCATGTGATGATATTAGTTTAAACGACCACTGTGATGGTTGGGTAATAGAGCTTTGCAATCAAGGACATATAACAGATATATTTTTAATGGATAATACAACTATATTAGAAATGAATTTTATATGAATTAAAGTGTATTTAATACAATTATTTTCAAATTCCACAATGATCATATAGTAATGTATGTGTTAAGTATCATGAGGACTCACATGTTTTTTATTAATCTCAATAGCTTAATTTTCATGTTTAAAGTTTTGTATTGAATTCATAGTTATATTATTCCTTATTGTTATATAAATGATATTTATGATCATGTAATTATTTTATTGCCTCTTTTAATTTTTCCCTTCCTTATCATAACTTTATAAGCAAAAGCTATAATTTTTCTCTTACAAAACAAAATTCTTCCAATTCGTCATTAATTTTTTTGAATACATCTTTATTAATTTGAGGTAACTAATAAATATTATTTTCTGGATAATAATCAATCATTGATTTCATATCTTCATATGTATGTTCATTTCTTAAATTATAGTTATAACTGGCAGTATGTTGATGACAATGTTTAGTGTTTTAGTTATATTTTGATTTCATAAGGTTACAGTAAAAACCATACCTAAAATACACATTATGCTCATACAATAGCTCCCTAATTAACACTCATATAGAACCGCTTGCTCACCGATAGATCTGTACCTACAGATTGGAAAATTGCGCAGGTCGCACCAGTGTTTAAGAAGGGTAGTAGGAGTAATCCATCGAACTACAGACCTATACCACTGACGTCGTTTTCAGTAGGGTTTTGGAGCATATACTGTATTCAGACATTATGAATCACCTCGAAGGGAACGATCTATTGATACGTAATCAGCATGGTTTCAGAAAACATCGTTCTTGTGCAACGCAGCTAGCTCTTTATTCGCACGAAGTAATGGCCGCTATCGACAGGGGATCTCAAGTTGATTCCGTATTTCTAGATTTCCAGAAAGATTTTGACACCGTTCCTCACAAGCGACTTCTAATCAAGCAGTGGGTCTATGGGATATCGTCTCAGTTGTGCAACTGGATTCGTGATTTCCTGTCAGGAAGGTCGCAGTTCGTAGTAATAGACGGCAAATTATCGACTAAAACTGAAGTGATATCAGGTGTTCCCCAGGGAAGCGTCCTGAGACCTCTGCTGTTCCTGATCTATATAAATGACCTGGGTGAAAATCTGAGCAGTTCTCTTAGGTTGTTCGCAGATGATGCTCTAATTTACCATATAGTAAGGTCATCCAAAGACCAGTATCAGTTGCCACCCGTTTAGAAAAGATTGCTGTATGGTGTGGCAGGTGGCAGTTGACGCTAAATAACGAAAAGTGTAAGGTGATCCACATGAGTTCCAAAAGAAATCCGTTGGAATTCGATTACTCGATAAATAGTACAACTCTCAAGGCTGTCAATTCAACTAAGCACCTGGGTGTTAAAATTACGAACAATTTCAGTTTGAAGGACCACATAGATAATATTGTGGGGAAGGCAAGCCAAAGGTTGCGTTTCATTGGCAGGACACTTAGAAGATGCAACAAGTCCACTAAAGAGACAGCTTACACTACACTCGTTCGTCCTCTGTTAGAATATTGCTGCGCGGTGTGGGATCCTTACCAGATGGGACTGATGGAGGACATTGAAAGGGTGCAAACAAGGGCAGCTTGTTTTGTATTATCATGTAATAGAGGAGAGAGTGTGGCAGATATGATACGCGAGTTGGAATGTAATTCATTAAAGGAAAGACGTTTTTCGTCGTGGCGAGATCTATTTACGAATTTTTAGTCGCCAACTTTCTCTTCTGAATGTGGAAATATTTTGTTGAGCCCAACCTACATAGATAGGAATGATCATCAAAATGAAATAAGAGAAATCAGAGTTCGAACAGAAATGTTTAGGTGTTCATTTTTCCCGTGGGCTGTTCGGGAGTGAAATGGTAGAGAGGTAGTATGATTGTGGTTCGATGAACCCTCTGCCTAGCAGTTAAATGTGAATTGCAGAGTAGTCATATAGATTTAGATGTAGATTGCAATAAATAAAGTATAACCATTCCAATAAAAAAGTTTGTTAAGGAAAATTTTAGATTTATTCATGTGGACAGTAACTAAATTGTTATTAAATATTATTTTACTTTTAAATTTTTGTTAAGCTGTTAATATATTTTATTTTCACCATCTGTGTCTAATTGGATGTCTACTATGTTTCTTATATGCTCATCGTTTTTCCAAATACAGCTTTATTCATCAGTTTGCAGAGATCTATTTCAAATTTAGTTTTTGCTTTCCTTCTCATTTCTGTAGTTAGAGATATATACTTTTTAACCAATGAGGTTGTTTAAATCTTAATATTTTACAATTTTTTTGTTTACATTCCTAGAGATAGGTACTTTTTAACATTTCTATAATGAATTTCATAATTATATCTATTATAATTATTTCTTTGGAATGTAGAAGAACTAAGAAGTGCCATAGATTTGACAGAAGGCGAGCTCCTAATAAGCCATGACATATTCATCATGACAGAGACATTCGCAACAGACAATATAGAAATCCCTGGTTTTTACTCAAAACATATTCCTGTAAGAACAGGACCGAAAGGAAGACCTACAAAACGAATATCCTGCTTCTACAAACCAACAATACTAATAGCATCTTGTGTCTATGACAAGAAGAGACCATGATAATTGAGAGTGACAGTGTGAGTTTCATAGGCCTAACCATCGAACCCCTGATCTCGATTGAGGATGTGACAGCAATCGTGATAACAGATCTAGAAAAGACAGCCCTGGGAAAAAGTATTGTAATAGAAGGAGACCTAAACTGCAGACTAGATAAAGGAACTGCTATAGATGATCGCTGAAGAGGGATTCACACAGCTTAACAAGAGAGCAAAGAACACATACATCGTTGGCCACGGTGGTCTTGCGGTTCTAGGTGCGCAGTCCGGAACCGTGTGACTGCTATGGTCGCAGGTTCGAATCTTGCCTCGGGCATGGATGTGTGTGATGTCCTTAGGTTAGTTAGGTTTAAGTAGTTCTAAGTTCTAGGGGACTGATGACCACAGCAGTTGGGTCCCATAGTGCTCAGAGCCATTTGAACTATTTGAACACATACTTCGCACACAATGGTAGCAGCACCATAGACATAATAATTCACAAACGCAATGATGTTGAAACAATGCACCACAAGGTAATATATTCCGCTGCAGAGACACCAATAAAGAAACACTGTCCTGTGACAATTACTTTCAAAAAGAAAAAAATGTAAATGCACACAACAGAAAGCAAAGCACCCAAGAAGAACCTCCAGAAAGATAGACGATATTAAAATTTGTGTAAATGAAGATAAGCTTACTTTCTTTGAATACAAAATAGACGAAAAGGACATGGATGGTGGAGCAACAGTGCTAGAAGACATAATTAAAGCCGCAACCACCACAACCAATGAGAGAATAGCAAAGAAACGATTTGATCAACAATGCTACGCAGTGAGAAAGACAGTCATATTAGCCCTCCACGTGGCCAAACGCTCAGAAAAACAGGACGACCTGATCATATATAGCAGCCTCAGAAAAGAATACAATAACCTCCTGAAGAAGAAACAAGGCGATTTCACAGAACTCGATGCTGAGAGAATGGCGGAAGAAGCAAAAGAGAACACCCATTTAGCTCTAAAGCCGTTTTTTTTACAGGATGGGGCCCCTCCACGCCCGCACCAACGTGGTGACCAAACCAAAAGTTCTACTGTCACCTCCGTAAGCATGTTAGTTTTGAATCAGGCGTCACAGGATGCAGGCTGTGATGTTGTCCATGCGTCTGGGTAAGATTACTCATTTACATGGTCCATCAGGAGATAGAAGTGGTCGAAAGCGATCGAAGGGTAGCGATTGTAAGGGCAGAGGGAAAAAAGTGCCAAGGCCAGCGCCAAGGGAAAAAAACCTCTGCGACAGTAGGACGGGTAGTAAGGGCAGTAGCGGCTTGCTAGCTGCGATAGAGCATGCAACGTGAGGTCGGTTAGCGTGAGGTATCGTGCATCGTTAGCTATGTGTTGCGTGTCCGTTAGCTGGGTCAGTCTGGGTGCTGCGGCTGGGCTCGCTTATAGTCTCCTGGGCCGGCCGCAGTGGCTTCCTCCATGTAACATAAGAGTTCGGCGCAGCAACGCATGCCTTGCTGTTAGGCCCTCTGCTGCGCCTTGTCGTCGGAGATTTGGTGCAGCTTCATCAGGCTGGTGCAGAACGGCAGCGAGGCTACCGTTCAGCGTCCTCCTCTACTGCACGCCGCAGCCCTTTCGCAATGTAGCTTCAAAGAGCTCCGCTTGTTCGAAGAGCTGCGTCAGTTCAGCGTCCGAGGAAGTGTTGCCGTTCGCTCGCGACTCGGCGGTAAAGGCTGCCCTTTTGGCTTCTCGATCCCTTGCGGGACCCGCTCCCGTAGCTGTCGGCGTTGTCACCGGTTCAGCTGGGGCGGCAGTTTTCTTCTTAGAACCTTTCACCTGCGGTGCTGCTGGGGCAACCGCTGGCTCAGCCGCGCGGACGTCCTTCTGCGAGGTCGCAGGAGTGTTCGCAGGTACTACTGCGCTGGGGCCTCGGGCGAAGACTGCTCGCAGCTGCCTCAAGGCCTCTTCTTTCCCTGCAGCCACGGCGGCTGCGAAGGCAGCCCTCTCTGCCGCAATGACGGCTCTGAGGGCTGCAGTGGCCTCCTTCACTTCGGTGCCGAGTTGGAGGTCACGTATCTTCTCGGGAGCGCGGGCTACGTCCTGGCCGCTCGTTTCCAAGCGGTCTTCCCTGCTCCTGGCAGGTGGAGCTGCTGCTGCGCCGTCGCTCTGCTGCGCCGGGCTGTTCTGCGCCCTACGCCGTTTCCGACGTCGTCTTCGCTTCTTCCGCTGCGTCGGTGCGGCCGCGGCCGCCTCGCCGCCCCCGGCACGGCTGCGGCTTGCGAAAGCCGCACAACCGCGCCAACTGGCGACGTGCGGGCCGCCACACTTGACACAGGTCGGCAGAACGCTGCTGCCGCGGTCGCAGGCGCGGCTGTCGTGCTCCCCTGAGCACTTGACTCACCGCACCGCGTTGCGGCAATACTTCGCAACATGGCCCTCGCCCTGGCACCTGAAGCACTGGGGCTGGGGTCCATGGCGGTCGGGAGAGCCTCTGACGTCACCGGGAAGCCCAGCAGCTTCCGCAAGTCGAAGATGTCGCTCCCGCCGTCGACCGTATGCACGGTCACGGCATAGAGCGGCGCCCTCTTCTTGTTGGTCCGGTTGTGCAGCCTTGCGGTTACACCACCAAACCCGGCTCGCAGCAGCCCTTCCCGGACCGCTGCCTCGTCACAGCACCAAGGTAGCCCCCTGAGGAGTGCCTTGGTCGTCTTCATCCTTCCTGCGGAAGGTGCCTTCTCACGCGCCGGCGGCGCGTCGACGATGTGGTCGGCCATTGCGACCTTGATCGCCATGTGGTCGGCCACGTTTGCAGCTCGAACGCAGATCAGCGAGTCTGTATCGACAGACTCGTAGACCACCTCGTTCCGAGCGCAGTTCGTCATGGTGTCGAACAGCGCTGTCCACCCACCTTTACACTTGATGTATAAAGGGGGGACAGGCCGCGACTCGTCTTCTCGGGAGTTCCTTGCATGGTCGGCAGACTCAGTGAGTTGCGCAACCGAAGGACCCTTCGTAACGGCAGGTTTCCTCTGCGCACCCTTCTTTCCCATGCTGTGAGGCGCGGCACACGACAATCTGCACGCGTTGTGAAAACAACGCACGACAATTTGCTCTGCGCGGCTCCCACAGCGCAGAAACCTCTTCACGAGCTCTCAACGGCCGAGTTAGCGTAGCGCGCAACGGCAGCGATGCGCTCGCCTAGCTAGCTCAGGCCGCTCTGCTAGCTCTAAAGCCACGACAGTCACAGACAATGGGAGAACAGAGATGCCAGTCTGGGAGGACCATTTCACCAACATCTAAAATCAACAAAAAGTCAACGAAGCTGATGAAACATTAAGACAATGTGAAGACTTCAGAAGATTCATGGCAGAGACATTAGAAACACCATACTGACATTGAAGAACACCAAGGCATCAGGGGTGGATGGGATGTATGATGAACACATCAAGGCAGCCCCAGAAGTTTTAATTCAAGCAATCACGGACATGATGAACTTATATCTGCACACAGGACGAACCCTAGAGAGATGGAGAACCTCTAAGTTCAGAATGCTGTACAAGGGGAAAGGAGAACCAAGTGACCCATTTGTATGGGGTAATCGCACTAGAGAATAACCTCCTCAAAATACTGATGAGCCTCGTGAAGAAAAGACTAACAGAGGAATTCGACAACCAGATCCCAGAGGAAGTATTGAGATTCAGGAAACGCCGAAGCACCCTACACACAGTCAAAAACCTCATAGATGAGATAGAGGAGAAGATACGACTCCTGAAAAGAAAATTCCACACAGTATTCATCGATTTTACTAAGTCGTTTAACAATCTCAACAGGACCATAACATACGCCAAACTAGAACAAATGATGGAACAATCATAATATCAGACAATGTAACAACCACACCAGAATGTACACAGACAAAAGGAGTGTTACAAGGAGACCACCTCAGTCCTCTTCTGTTCAACGTAGCCACACACGACGTGGCCCTCACAGTAAGAACTTTGGCTCCATCCCTCAAGATCTCTATACACACGGACGACATGGTGGTGAGATCACACAATACAAACGAACTACGGGAAGGAATAACTGCTCTTGGAATATGGGCTGACCGTCATGGACAACAGATAAATGCAGATGAGACTGTACACATGGTCTTCAGGAAAGGAGGACGCCTATACATAAAGGACAAAATATATCTCAAACAAGAACCTCAACAAACAACAAACAGCTTGAAATATCTGGGTCTTATGGTTCAGACAATAGCACACTCACAGAGAATCCACACAACATAACGAGCAGTAGCCACAACCAAAGCAAGCTATACCTGGCTGCAGACAAGGCCCCCTTTGAAGTAAACATCGTTTCTATTCTAGCATATGTACTAGAGATAACATGGGAAAAGCACAGTTATGGAGACCTGCTGCCAATGGCAAAAGTGAAGGCGAGATTCCTGAAGGCAGCCATCGGAATTCCCAAGTACACCAAGTCAAGACTAGCATACCAATTTGCGAGAGAAACATTTGTAGTAGAGGACCTGAGTGGAAATTCAACTTGCCCTGGAAGAAACTTTGGCGAGAGAGGGAGAAGGAAAAGAAGCAGATATGAACAGAGTTCTACTCTTCAGAGACCATGATGAACCAAGCATGGACTGACACAAACCAGGAACTGAGACACTTCATAAATTCCATGGCGGTCCACAGCTACCATCACATAATCTGCAGGATGAAGATATACCATGACCCAGACTTGATATACATATGTGAACTATGTGAAAAACATTTACTATGTAGTAAAGTGTAAAAATCGTGTGAAACCAGTCATAGACCTCTAAACTGAATAAGGTATCTAAGTATGCATAACTTGCGGTCAGTAAAGTTTGGTATATTTATTTACTTCTTTACTTCCTGAGACAATTACATTTTTGCGGGCTAACGGCAAATCCTCATGAAAAACAAATAAATCTTTCGATATTCCGCATCTACTTCAAATATATAAACAATTTTAGTTGTGTTCGACATCTGACTTACTTCTTTAGCCCAGAGACTTTTGATTCAGATAGGGAAAAACGATTACCATAACAAAATAAGGGAAACAGAGATCACACAGAAAGAAAAAGGTGCTTGTATATTCCGTATATTATACGAGATTGGAATAACAAAAATTGTGAAGGTGGTTCGACGAACCCTTTGCCAGGCACTTCAATGTGATTTGCGGAGTATCCATGTTGATGGAGATATAGATGTAGATTCAGACCCAGCATATGATGAAGACTGACACTTATCATTAACAAACAGATTGTTTGCTTCTAAATACGTTAAATAGTTTTATACTTATTTTATATCATAATTTATCATATATTTATTACTTCCTTTGACAAACCATTTACAATATTGGGATGTACCACTTAGTTTTAAATTTTCGATCACTAAAATTATATCAGAATCATGTAATAATTGAATCATTTGTTTCGTTATTTTTAATATTACATCGAAAGAAAAATCAAGTATTGGATAAAACAAAGATGGATCTAAATGAATAGTTTTTATATCAATTTTTAAAAAATTTCAGAAATATTAGGGTTTAATACATAAGTTATGCTATTCACCAAGATTGTTGAGTTTAAATTTTTCCCTAAGTAACTGTGCAAGTTTACAATCTTCTTAATGACATCAGGTTCATTAATTTATTGTAAATTTCTTCTATTGGTGGAAGATTTCTTTCTTAAATTCTTCCCAACTATCTATGTTACTATAAGGATAAAGACTTTTTTAGTTACTGAACTAGTTCATTTCGAATATTTTTCGTTTGATTCTTTTTGAAATTTGAAGAAGGATTGCAAAGGCTAAAAGGCACAACACTAAATGTGTCTGTGAATCCCATTTATAAATTTTTTGTTTGTTTCACCAAAATTATTACAACTATTTGCATTACATGGTATGAAATCTATTACCTTTTCATCATAATCAAGTTCTTTTACAAATAAATGAGAATAAAATCCTAGTTAATCATGTAAAAAGAGGCTATAAGACTATGATTTTTTAGTTCCCAATTACAATTATTATATAGTTGATTTATATTTTTTCTAGTCAAGTGATCATAATGGCAAAAATATCATTATAATATTTTCTTCACATAAAGAAAGAATTTTACATGTTTTATATGTACATTCTTCTTCACATATTAGTGTTTCAATTTCTTCGAGTTTAGGATAAATTCCACAAACTTCTTGAGTTTTTTTTTGATACATTCAATGAGCTTTTTACTTCACTATATATTTCCTATGTTGTAGTTACCATTTATGTAATAATACAATAGATAAACCACTTGGTTCATGTTTTTGATATTTCATAGTAAGGGAATCATCGTTTGATTTTAATTCTGTTATATTTTTCTTTTTGTTAAGTTCATATCAGTCTTTTAACATTTCTTTGAATAAATCTTAGTGGAAATCAGTCTCTTTTAACACTTGATAATTTGAATCAGTTTTAACACTTTTAACATTTTTCGATTTGTTTGATAATTATCCGTATATAATAACGAACATCCAAAATCAGTATAAACAACAAAAGGGCCTCTTAGAGTAAACTTGCAATTTTCAAATTCTATGTATTCACCATTTTCTTGTAGTCTACCTTTACTTCCTCATTAATTAAGCAATCATTTATGTGGATGTCTATTTCTTCTTGATTATTATAATGTAATGAAAACATACCACAAATTTTAATTATTTATATTTTAAGTTTTGCGATGAAGTAATTAAGTATAAAACTTTTATCCAATAGTAATGTGAATTAATTCCTTTTTAAAAGACTACAGACTAATAATATGTCTACCTTTTTTAATTCTGTTGTATGTTATTGACAAACTTGATGTTTTTCATCAACAGAAAGAGCATTATAGATACATTAATATTAGTCTCAATTATTGAGATATCATATTTCAAGTGGAAATCCAAAATCTGAATATTTTTGATCAATTTCGAGTCCAACATTTCTATAGTTAATAACTCTTCGTAGATTTTCATTTACAGACTAAATTGCAGATTTTATAGTTCATTCCAAATAACTTTGATTAATTATATTAACATTAAAACAGTCTGTTTCTTTTTATTTCTAAAAGTAATTCGATGAAAAATGAAGCTCTTAAAGACACAGTGTTATTACTTGTAAACAGTCTTTAATTAATTCTCTTTAATGTCCAACTAGAAATACAAAATAGGGAATTAGTATTTTTTGTCAAAATATTTTGTTCCACAACCCTAATTTTTTAATTTGATCTTTTACTGTAGTATTCCTGCAAGTTCAAGTTTGATGTGTGCATTCTTTAACATCATTATATATCATACGTTTTATTAACAAGATACATTAAAATCATTTTTAAACTTTTAAATAGTTTTAAATTTTATTAATAATTTTGATATTTTTTGCTTTTGCTAAATTTAAGAAAAGCTAGGCTCAGACAGTTTCTATTATTTTCCAATATATACATGGTAATCTTTTTTTTTAAACTAAATAGTAATTAACAAGTGTTCTATGAGATTACGTTTCAGAAATTTCATTATATTCTTAATAGTAGGAAAAGTTCATGTATTGTCCATGTTTCTGTTTCTTATTACGTTATTAAATCTAAATAGAAGTAAGTTATCTATACTTAATTTATAATATTTACTTAATTTACAATATTCCTCAAAATTTTCTTATTTACTATGTTCAAGAACATCTTTTGCATTGAAAAATGAGTCACTAGTTTCAAATGCATTGTATATATTATTGAATTCTAGATCGAAAAACCAACATTTTTACTTACTTTATATTTTAGCATAGCAATCCATTTTTGAAGAACTTCAAACACATATTCATTTATTATATTGTTATAACTCTTGACAAAATAATTTTTAACTCGCTATAGAAATCTGAACTAAGTCTGTTTTTTGTAATTAGTATTCATATACACAGTTAGTAGTTTTATATAAAACATTTAATTAAAGCTCAATCATGTTTAAATAAACTTCATATGGTTATTATTGCATTCTCATTTATAAGAAGAAAATATTAATTTTTTGTAAAAATTAAACTAAAAATGGAAAAGTCAGATTCTGTAAACTGATTAAGGCGATGGAAAAATGATAACATTTTTTAAAAACAAGTATTTAGTAGATTTGTAAAAACTTGTTTTCTTACTTTGTAAATCCCTCATTTTGAATCTCATTAGGATTATATTATTTCCTTCCTTTATGTTTTGTTTTAATATTGTCATCTACATAATATTTAAAATCTTACCCATCAAGTTCTTTTATATACGTATCTCATAAAGAATTTTAATTTATTATTGATTACTAAATAAACTTTTCACCATATATAGGAAATAAATATTCACATAGTATATTAAAAAAATTAATTTCAGTTCATAATATTATTAAAGAAAGTAGAATTCTTCACATTGTTGGGCTCCATTATTTCATTTATGTATAACAGATTAAACAAATATCCATGATTGAATATCCTTGGAAATAATTCAATATATTTGTTCTATTTCTAAAATAATTGTTGCAGTAGCACCATTAAAACCTTTCAAATTATTATATTTATAAGTAACATTCGTTTCTAAATCTTAAATTTTTAAATCATGAATTGGAATGAAAGAAGGACGTTTTGCTTCATAAATTATAAGTTCAATTTCTAAATTAAGTGTAAGAGAAGCAATAACATTTGTCACTTCATGAATATCTATATCTTTTCCTGCAAACATTCTATCAGATAAGATAAAATTTAAATTCATTAGTAGAAAATGTGTAAGTTTTGGTAAATTACTAGCAACACTTTAACGATTATCCTAAATAATTTGATCATTCAAGGCTAAAATGTTTACCATAGTGTTTTACATACATACATAATTTAACATTACTCAAGAAAATACCTTTCTTTAGAATATTATCTCCTTTAGTCTAAGTACTTAGTTTTTCTGTATGAATAAATTTTTCTATACTTTTTAATCGTTATTTAGCATCACAAATTATAGTTTCTCCATCATATGACAATTTGTTACTTTTTGAAGTAATCTTTGGTCTTAGAAATGTGTTATAAAACTTAATTATTACAACATTTTTAACCACCTTATATAGGAACTGTAATCTTTTTTTAACTGATAAATTACGTTTTAATTGAAATATGTGACTAGTTTGATTTACATAAAAATAATTTATTTACATGAAAGCTGACTGGCTAAAAATACGAATTTCATAAAAGAAAGTAAACAATAAAAATCCAAGGATTTTACCAATTGTATATGATATGTACAAACAGAAAACAGTGGTTATGGGAAAATGACATTAATGATTGTTAACAGTATTCTAGCTATAGGGTGATTAAATTGAGGTAATATAAATCAAAAATATTCTTTTCCTCAAAGTTTAGAACTGCCAAAACACTCGGATTTTTAAAAGGATCAGAAAAAACTTAAAATTAGAATAATGAAAAGATCGCTATTGTTATTAAAGATAGGATTTAATTTTAACATTAGATGAATGTGAAAAGATTCAATTGTTTTGTTTGATGCTTTTATTCTTGAAAATCAAGATATAGATAAAGAATATTTTAGAAAAGAAAGTCCTTAACAAAGAGATTGTTTCTATTTAGAAAATACCGAAACTCTTACTTAGAGATAATTATAATTTTTTAACAATTTTAGATAAGTTGGTACAAATTTTAAACATATAATTGATGCATTTGTCGATGGAAATTTAAAATTTATTGATTTTAAAGATATGTCTATTGAATCTTAGAATATTAATGAAATTTAATTTATTACAATAGTTATGACTACAAAACCTAATGAGGGGTTATATAGGCATAGAATAAAAGATTTTTAATAACATAAATATTAAACATAAACGTTGAACAGCGTCTTTTAACAGCATAAGCAAAAGACAAAACGTAGATGTTAACATAATAAATGAAGATAAATTTAAAATCGTTAGTTGTTTCATAACATAACTGAATATTTAAGAAAGGTGACTCAGAGGTTGCTGAAGAAGCCAGTCATAATAGATAGATGAAAGAAGAATTAATACAGGAATTTGGACAATGAAAATTACAATCTCAAACAGTATAAGAAAAATATAAAAAAGGAAACCAACTTAGTGTAATTTAAGAAGTTTGTGATAATTTATTAAAGGCAGTTGTGGAACACAGAGAACTTGAGAAAGAAATTGTTCCTAATCATCAATAACACTATTTTGGAGAATTTAATGACAATACAACTATCAAACCATATAAGAGAAGTTATACTTTATGCAAATCAGATATGCAATACATATTAAATAAAGAATTAGGAATCATTAAAGGTAGAAAAAGGTAAACAAGTCAGAACAAGATTGAAATATTAAAAAAATAAATGTAAGTGAAATAAACTTAGAATTTCAACTACTGCCAGGACAGAGTTATTGGATTATGGCCTGTCTGTAAATTTAAATTTGTTATAAATAACCAGTAATATTTGATTATTTTAATTCAACAGTCAGTGGTAAAACATGTGAAGGAAGGAATAGGTTAATGTCTCCAGAATGAGATTTTAACTATGCAGAGGAGTGTGTGCTGATCTGAAACTTCCTGGCAAATAAATACTATGTGTCAGGCCGAGACCCAAACTTGGGACTTTTGCCTTTCGGGGTAAAGTGCTCTAATATTTGAGCTACGGAAGAATGACTCACGACCCATCCCCACAGCTTTAATTCTGACAGTACCTCGTCTCCTACCTTCCAAACTTCACAGAAGCTCTTCTGCAAACCTTTCACCAGTGGGAGAAAGAATATTGCCAAGACATGACTTAGCCACAGCCTGGGGGATGTTTCCAAAATCAGATTTTCGCTCTGAAGCGGAGTGTGCCCCAATATGAAAATTCCTGGCAAATTAAAACTTTGTTCCGGACCAAGAGTCGAACTCAGCACCTTTCACAGGCAAGTGCTCTACCATCTGAGCAACCCAAGCACAACTCACGACCAGTCCTTAGAGCTTCAATTCTGCCAGCACCTGGTCTCTTACCTTCCAAACTTCACAGGAGCTCTTCTGCAGACTTTGCACAACTAGCACTCCTGTAACAAAGGATATTGTGGAGAACTGACCTAGTCACAGCCTGGAGGATGCTCCTGAGTGAGATTTTCACTCTGCAGTGGAAGTTGTGCTGATATGAAACTTCCTGGCAAATTATAACTGTGTGCCAGAGCAAGACTCACACTCAAGAACTTTGCCTTTCATGGGCAGGTACTCTACCATTTGAGCTACCCAAGCATGACTCACAACACTATCTCACAGCTTCAGCTCTGCCAGTACCTCGTCTCCTACCTTCCAAACCAAACAGAAGCTCTTCTGCTAACCACTCCTGGAAGAAAGGATCTTGCAGAGTCATAGATTAGCCAACGCCTGGGGGATGCTCCCAGAATTAGATTTTCACTTGGCAGTGGAGTGTGTGTTGATATAAATTCTCCTGGCAAATTAAAGCTGTGTGTCCGACCGAGACTCGAAATCGGGACCTCTGCCTTTGCAGGCATGGGCTCTACCATCTGAGCTACTCAAGCACGACTCACGACCCATCCTCACAGATTAGAACAATAATTAGCTACACGATAAAGGAATAAATCCATTCAATCAAGTTGGTAAAAATTTAGATTCTGCGTATAGAGATAACAAAGATATAGAAAAAAGACATGAAGCACATAAAGAACTTCAATTAACTGCAAAAGAAACATTGTAAACTGAAAGTTTTTCATTTGCTGAAATATTAGAAGCAACAGCAGTTAGAGGAATAATGTGGAGAAACATAAATTATGATTGAGTGTGGATGAATATGACTGAAGATTATAAATTTTAATCGTATAAAGTAATATATTCGTAAACAAAATTAAAAAAAATTGTAACCAAATTTAAAAAATTTACAACTGATTATACTTTGCTGCTGAATAATAACACTAAAACTAAAGCTATGAACATAAAACTAAATAGTGGGCCATTAAGAAGTATTTATAAACTTTCAACTGACATGAAAAAGAAAAAAAAGAGATAGAAAATTCAGGAGATTTACTTATAAAACTAGGTATTGCAATTGTGGAAAAATGTAGTGAACATCTTATAAAAGAGAAAACACAGTTTCTGAATTAACAAAACACAAAGGTAGATTTTCACCATTATTTTTGGCGGAATTACCACATTTAGCTCCTGCTAGTACAGTAGTCAGTACAGGGACAAAACTAATAATATATACAATACATGAATACAAGGAACAAAAAGAGATAAAATTTAGCAATGGAAAAAGAGCAACTTGAGTAAAAAAATTCCAAAAATTAGAAATAATATGCTTTCATCGAATTGTGATGTACAAATCTTGTTAATAGATTAAACATTAATCATTTTAGAGTCATTTATGTAATTGATGAATTACCTATTAAATTAAAAAAACTGTATATGGCATATTGTAATACTATATATAATACTATAAATATTTATAATAATATAGGTACTCATTGGAGTTGTTACTATAAAATAAATATTACAAAATGTTTTTGATTCATTTGTTAGCAATATACCAAAATAATTTTTCGAAAAATTAAGTAAATTACAATTTTGAAAGTATAAAAAATTTGCATGAATTAATTTTTGGTCATTTGTCTTTATTTGCGTTAAAACTAATATCAGAAAATGTAAAATTAAATGATATTAAAATTTAATAAATAAATATTTTTGGAAATAAAATAAAAGAAACATATGAAGAATTAGAACAATTTATAAATTGGAAATTTATAGAAATAATTTTAGTAAAATGAAAATCATGAATTAATACTAGAATTAATAAACTTGAATTAGAAAAAAAGAGATAGATCCAGGAAAGAGAAATTGATTAGTCAATTTCAGAAATAATTCGATAAAGTTTTTTCAAATAACTATGACATAATTGCTTTTTTAAAAAAAGAAGTGTTGTAGAAGTTTTTAATGCAGTTAGTCACTATGATGCTGTAACCAGACATTATGTAGAAAAAGAATTTGAAAAGCTCATTAGTAGAGCCAAATATACAAATATTTTAACGCAACTTAATAACCATGTTGCTAACTAATATATAGATAAAGAATGAAAAATTATTGTCAGAAGAGCTGATCACAGCAAAATTATCACCGATTGTACCAAAAGAAATGGAATATTTGATGGGTGAATGGAATATTATAATAAAGAGATAAATTAAGTGAAGATGTTTGTTAATTATGCTTCAATGCCTGTGGTGCACTGGAAAGAAAGTATGTGTTTAACAACCATTTTATGAATCATACATTTCCAAATCTTATCAGTTATAATTTTATAGTGTCGAAAATAGTTCCACCAAGACGAAATCAAGATAATCAGCACATGTATAACGATTATGAAATTGCATTACAGCAAAAGATCAGAGTCACCCACATATAATAGAGAATGCAAACGTATAAATTAAGTTTATACATTGATTTACTAAATAATAGACCAAAAAATAAAAATTAAAACTGTAACAGGAAAGGTTGTGACAAACGTAATTGTTGAACAATTGTATCCAGATAGATAAAATATAGTGCAGTAGTCTTAATATATTAATCTATATGAATGAAAAATCCTAATCACCTGTCACACAATCATACTTGGTGTGTAAAATATAGAAAAGTTACTGATTCACATCATCAAAGTGGAACAGTAACTGAGAATGGAAGACAAAGATTTAGAGCAATTTGTTCAGTTTCTGAAACTAAGAACAGTAAACGTTTTAAAAACTTTTTGGTGCTAGCACTAGTGATGAAATAATTACTCAATTACGTCAACCAATTAGAAAGTTGTAAAAGAAGTAACGTTATTTCTTGTAGGTTAGATGATTAATGGCAAGCAGGTTTAGTAGTAGTGGACTCAGGTAATTAAAAACGAGTTTCAAATATCAGTAAAAGATATAAATATTTATTAACTAGAATTGATGTTTTTCAAAATATGCTTGGGTTATTCCATGTAAGGAAAAAGTTTAAAATATACATTTCTGAAACTTTTCAAAATATTTTCAAAGATGCCCAGAAATACACAAATATATAATACTACAGAATTTATAATAAAGAGTTTGGAAGAAGTTCCAAAATTTTAAAATTAATCATTGTTTAATATTTACAGAATTAAAAAAGTCCATTGTTTAATGATATAATAAATCATTTAAAAATTGGTAAAAGTTAATGTACAATAAAATTATAATCATATTGACTGAGTTTCTAATTTAACTGATGAATGTAATGATAAAAAGCATTCAACAATAAAAATGAAGTCAAAAGGTGTAAGCAACTATATTTGTGTAAATAAAAATACGTAATAAAGGAATAATAAGTAATTTAAAGGGTAATTTTAGAAAAAGTCTCCACAGCTAATTGGTCAGCAAATATTTTTGTAATATTCACTTTTATTCATTCTAATTCACACACATACAAGTTAAAAGGTGTATATGGAGAAGAATTGAATGGAAACTTTTATGAAGAAGTATTACAAAAATAAAATATGCAGATATACATTTTGTCAAAAAATTAGAAAAAGAAAGTTGATAATGTTTTTGTTACATTGCTTGCTTTTGATAAGCCTTAGTAGAAGGGTTTCAAAAAATAGTGTTATAATACAATTTTAATAAAACTTCATCATTATAAGACAAACAAATTAAAGCTATTAATTTTAAACTTTTCCATTGAATGTGAAAAATAAAAATAATTTAAGCTGTAGAAATTAAAATAAACATTTGTGACATTTGGCTTTATCCTAATCATGGTCAAGTATACATGAATTTTAGAATAGTTCAAACTGATGGCTCAGATCATGCCACATATGGTGGAAAATCTAATAAAAAATTAATTAGTTACTATGTTCCAAAGTTATTTAATTTTACCTACAAAAAAGTAAACAATATTTTATCAAGAATTCAACATCCTTTCATTTTTTGTCATTTTTATCAAAATTTACTTTACTCTTTGTGATGAAATTTTTATGGAAAGCCATATCCTTAATAGTGTTAAAATGTAAAGTAAAGAAAATGAAGCACTTTATCCATTAGAAATATTTGATGGACTATTTAAAGATAATAAAGACGTAATACGGGAAAGAGACTTAACAGCTACTTTTAATTTTAGTCCAAATGATGCTTTTTTTCAGATGGTCTGGAAAAATTGTTTTGGAATAGAAATAAAAGTTGAACTATCAAACGAAGGAAAAATTGTTATTGAATGTATGGGAATTAGAGCACCTGCTCTTAATTATGATCGTGAATATTAACTTGAATTAGAACTATAAATATATTAAAAAATTAAAAAATTCCAATATGTTTCATTGAATTACAAAATAAAGAACTCGATAGATTGAGTAACAATAATAATTTTGAAATAGGTGAAAAAATTGGTGATAATTCGTTTAATTTCATATGCATTTTTTTGTGATTTTTCAAACAAAAACACAAAATTATCAACTAGGTGATTTTACATTTTTTGATAACGTTAAATCACAGAACGTTTGTTTAAAAAATGAGATGTCTGAAACTTTTCCTAAGGAAATGTGGAATTTACATCAATCAAAATTTCTTAAAGTAACATAATTCATTTTGCGACTTTAAATGAGCAGTACATTTTAAAGAAGAGATTGATATAAAAGCCTTTAAATTTCATTATAAATTGTCCTACTTATGTTATAAATATGTCTCAAAAAAATATTATGACAACAGAAAAACCAGTATGAAATTATGTGTTTCTTTAAATAACAAAACACATATTAAAACTTTAGTTTAATTAAGTTTTCCCACAAAAATAGAGTTATCTTATGATATTAATGATATTTTAAAATTTTTAAAATTCATCCTCAGAAAATAGTAAAAATTTAGCTATATGAATTCTACCTTCAAATTATTCTTTCAAGTTTTGGATAAATTTTTTATTTTAATGTATAATTCTCCAATCTACATAAACTTTAAATTTTCTTATAATATTGTCTGGTAATTTTTGATATTCAAAAATACAACGCCGATTTACTTTTTGTTAAAGTTCTTTAATAAAATTTTCTGATAATTCCCGATTCATAGAAATATACAATCAATCCATCTTATTCTTAAATTCTGTGATAAAATCTTGTGACTGTGTTGGAAATTGTGAAATGTAAATGCAGTTTTCTTTTCTTTATTGTCAGTTATACACTTTTCATATATATTTAAGGAAATAACAAATAATAGTTTATTCAAATGCTTCTTTAATATAATCAATGACAGATAATCCACATATTTCATTTGTTAAATGGTAATTAATCAATTCCTTAAATTCGAAATTGTTACATAAATTTTCATGTAAAGATGATCATTAAAAATTAATGAAATAATACTATTGTGATTAAGGATTATTTCAATAACATTTGATTTATTATGTTGACAATATCCTAGATTTTAGTTCTTTTATTTTTAAGTTCATTAATTTCTCAAGGTACAAGAAAAACTTATTAGAAAAATAAAAAAGAAGAACATGGTAAAAGTTAATCTAAAAATTTTTATTTTTTTCATGTATTAGCTATTTCATTCAGTTATAAATTTATCATTATCTTTTTTGATTCGTTTTTATTTTATTTTTTTATTTATAATTTTTCTAATTTTTTATTTATTTTCATATTTAGTTTAAATTTTTTTTTTATAATCGTTATATTTACTGGTGTGCATGAAATTCATCTTTTCATTTCATTTTCACCAAAATTAAACTGGTGTGTTTGAAACTGGTTAGGATTTCAATTCATTGTAGACAGAAAATGAGGCCACACACAAAATTGTTCTGGTAGGCCTATTTCCTAGCTACTAGTACATTTTCACCTAGTCATGTCCAGACAGAGAAAGGAGATTAAGATCTTGTGTGCTCATCAAACAGTCATTAAACTTTTACACATTTGACTGCCATGTAAACTTGTCAAACAGATACCCTGCTATCGAACAGAAGTGCTATATTCCATTGAATGGTGATTATCATGGAAACATTTCGCTGTAGAGTGACATCATTCATTGATTTCGTATAGTACAAATCTGACTAGGAAAATAATATGTGTTAAAGATGCATTCTAGCATTCTACGTTTGGTGTGACAAATTCAGAACATATCAAAGCCATCAGCAATATTCTCGTTTTGTGTACTACAGATTCGATGCTATACTGTTTATTGGTATTTGTTTAGTAGTCATCCTTATTTTTCAACAACTGACAGTAAATCTCATATGTTTTCTGACTTCTGTAAAAAAGATACAGCTTTGGTCATGATATTTCGATATCCAGTGGAAACATCTTATGTCATTATACTCAGTGTAAAACATATAAAACTGCCGAATAACGATACTTCACTGATGTCCTATCATGAGATGTGGAGTGTTCTTGTGTCTGTCGCACCTGTGGGTTGTGTAAAATATATCATTAACGTTTGCTGAAATAAGCATCCTCATCCATTTGAATTGGTCTGATGCCTTCCATTCGTCCAACTGTGTCATTAGAAAATCTGTCTCATTACATTTACATTGTAGTGGATGAGGAAATCGTTCACTGCATCATCACACTTCTGTCATTAGTCGAGAAGTGTCATTGTAAAAATATTAATTAAACCTTATATCACTGAACTGCTTTAAAAATTTTACCAGGGTCATAACTACTATACACTCCTAGGTAGATACACGATTGTCAGAAACATTCTAAGTAGCTTTGAAGGGTGTTGCAGGGTAGATTATGGTGATAAATAACTGTTAAAAAAACATTCGACAGATAGCACCATTTATGACTTAATTAGCGCTGAAGTTATCCAATCAGGGCATTGCACAAGTAAATTCAACTGACTCACCAGAGATGTTGCTAAATGTGCTCTTAATTTGGTTTCCAAAAGGTGAACAAGACAGCCATAACAAAATTGGTGATGGGACTGTGGTAAGGATCAAACCATAGCCAATAAGCTGAACACTCTTACATGTTGTCATCTACACTCAGAGAACAACTGACAATAGCTGTATTTGGCAGGCCAGTTGAATTAGTGCACGAAATGGTCTGATTTGCTAACATCAATGCGAATTAACTCAGAAATGGCGCAATGATCGAATTATTTGCTTAACAATTATATCTCAGCACAACCAATCCTACAACACTCTTACAAGCTTTTTAGACTGTTTTTGACCACCTTATAGAGAGAACAATAATATATCAGAGGGTCTCAAGGACTGTATACATTTATGTAGGGACACCACTTGCATACTAAGAGATCACGAGTACTGTGGTCGCCACTCTAGAAGTCGACAGGAGGAGTGGACTGAGCCAGCACACCACTGTGTGGTGCCTATTATTTGACCTCAATATTATTGAACTTGACAGTGAGGGCACTTTGGTAGGCTTACCTGTTTTTTCTTTATTGTTATTTCATCCCCGACACGCCATATGGGTGGGGGTGGTGGGCTGTATGTGGTACAGTGAACCTGCTCTTCAACCAAATGACAAAAAAATTAAATGAGACGAAAAAATAAGAAACCTAAAGGCGAGATATTACAATGAACTTAAAACTCTTAGGGATGAAACTAAAGTGGAAGTTGTTATATGTATGAGTGATAGAACTTCTTTCACTTAAAGTTAAAAGCAATAATAGTAAATGGTATAATGATACACAATAACTGCACATGTAAAAGCATCTAAACATGATACTAAAACACTGATATTTAAAGGAAGTATTTTCCTGGCACTAAAAACTGGAAGGACATGCCCTGGGCTTGGAAGTCTGCTGTTGAAGGGGAAAAGGTTTACCAGTGAGGAGGATAGGAGTCTGATGAAGTAACGATGGATGACTGGTGCATGGTTTCGATACAGTAAGAGTTGCAGTCGGAACAGAAGAGCAGGTGGAGCAGAGAGGGGTTTTGGTGAGGTTAAGAGTTGTTGTGAAAAGGAGAGTGGGGAAAGACAGTTAGATAGGGAAATAGGGCAGTAAGAAACTGTGAGAAGGGGAAGGAGAGGTAGCCTTCATGAAGTGGAGTGGGTGAGGTGGGCTTATAGCTGATAGGATGTATAAATGTCAGGATGAAGTTCATTATCCATGAGTGGGATATTTCTTTCAAAGAGTGTCTAGCGTGTGCAAAGATGTAGGATTAGTGCAATGCATTGGTAAAGGTGCAGCACCATACAAGGATTGAAAAGCGGAGTTGAAGCTATAGTATTATTCCAGTCTAGTATATAGAGGGTGTTGATTGTTTGGAGGTGTTCAGTGTGGGTGAGAAGAAGTGGGAATTTGATGGGTAAGTAAAGAATCTTTGTGGAAGAAAGTAAACATATGGGGAAGGCGAGGTGGACTGCATGGTATTCCAGAATCTGTGAGGACTTACAGAACTTAGGAGCATCTGAAATCCGCACAGGAAAGGATGGGCCAGGTCAAGGTAGTATAGGTATGGAGCACAGTGAAGGGATGGAATCCTGAAGTTCGGCCAGTTGATAGTGTTGGTAGTTCTAATGAATTGTGGGCATCTGTTAGATAGTTTGTAGGTGATGTTTCCATGTTAGTTGCTAGTCGATTGTGAGTCCAAGATATTTTAGTGCATTAGTTAGCTGTCTGGGATAGTCGTGAGTGGTAACAAAGAAATCATGGAGATGGAAGCCACAGATAGTGTGTCCTGTAGTTATTGCCTGGGATTTGGAAGCGTTGATCTTGAAGAGCCATTGGTTACTGAAGGAGGTGGACTGGCGGAGGTGGTTTGGGTCTATAGGTTGTGTAGAGGAGATAGGGAGGAACCATAGGGCAGTCCTGCAGTGGGATAGGCGATATGGGAGTTGGTGTTGTTAATGGTGACAAAGGATGGGTGAATAGAGGGGAAAGTATGCAATAAACAGTCATGATTAATTGGATGTTCGTAAGTCAGGAGTTTTGAAAGGAGACCTGAATTCCATGTAAAACTAGGCTTGAGGGAGACAAAAAGAGCGGATTTATAGGCGTTGAACTGGTGGGGTTGGAGATAGGGCACATGCAGGAGCTAGTTGCCAAAAGACAAAGTGGGACAGAAGCCACACTGGTTAATGGGAAGGAGGTGGTTTTGGTTCAGGTGCTAATGGATATGATGGGAGAGGATGGATTCTAAGACATTGGCTGAACAATGAGCGAGCCAGATGGGTTTGGCAGGTGGAGATATCAGTAGGAGGTTTCTGTGGTTTAGGATTCTGGAGTTTTTCCACAGCTTGGGTTAGTAGCCTGTGGAGAGGATAGTGGTATAAATGGTTGAAAGGGTGACAAAGAAGGAGAGGGGACATTCTTTAAGGTGTTGATAGGTGGTGCAGTTGTGACCAGGGGATATGTTGCGTTTTTTGTGAAGTTATTGTTTTATGTCATGCACTGTAATTTATGTATCTAATTCAATTTGTGGTACGTTGTCCAAGTACTGGAAGCTGGAACCAGGGGTGGGGCAGCAATATGTTTGTGGGTGTTAGGAAAGGGAGAGTAATCAAAATAATAGTCATCAAGGATGGAGAAGATGCCAGATAGGTGGGATGTGAGGTGCTCAGATTTGCTCTGTTTGTCAGATAAGGGATGATTGTTGCGAGGGACCGGACATTGAGGTATAGTATTATTGTCAGTGAGTTGATGCAATGCTTTCCAGAACAGGTAAGAATG
Organism: Schistocerca gregaria; assembly: GCF_023897955.1. Taxonomy (NCBI): domain Eukaryota; kingdom Metazoa; phylum Arthropoda; class Insecta; order Orthoptera; family Acrididae; genus Schistocerca; species Schistocerca gregaria. Next base: position 379,943,886 of record NC_064931.1, read on the forward strand.
TAAGAGGTAATAGGGAGTGTAGCGTTGAGGCTGGTGCATGTCTGGGGCCAGTCTTGGCTTTTTTAGCAGTTAGTAAATTCCTGGTGTGTCTCTGTAGTTGCTGGGCGAATGAGTCCTTAGGAAGGATCGGTATAAGCGACAGGATTCTCGCAAAAGTAGGACTTTTGGTGGTGGGGGGTACAGTGGGGGATGGGGATATATGCCCTTGGAAGGGATGTGGGCTGATATTGCATCCGACAAGGTTTGCTGCAGGAAGGTCGTGTCGTGATAGACATCTGCGGTGTCGTCGAGAATGGAGGGCGGCACAAGAAGTATCGACCACAGCAGAGATACTGCACAGCAAAGCGGTATCTAGAGGCACCAATGAAATGCTAGAAAGAAGCAGTTCTATCTCGTAGTTCCAAGGTGCTACCACCGCACCTCTTCCCTAAAATAGCGTCGCCAGAGTCCAGGAGGGCAGTTCTGCTCGAGGTCGGATCCTGCCCACTTCCTGGAAGTTCCTGTCGAAGTAACGTATTTGTGCTGGGTATTCGCCATGACACAACCGGTGTCGACCATTGTTAAGTGAAGAGACTTCCGTATTCTGTGAACTGTGACTACCCATCTACGATATCGAAACTGTGTCAAGTGTCTGTGAACTTGTGTTTTCTGGTGACTGTAGTGAACCCACAGTACTGCCATTATGAACTTTCACCAATTCACCACTCAGTAATCGTGGATCATTTACTGTGTTCTAAACCCCAAGTCCATGTGTGAAGCTTCGTAGCTCTAGCCCAGCCTGGCGAGCAAAGGTAAGTTTTGTTGTAATTAATAAAGTCTTACTTATTCAGAGTATACTAATTAACTGTACTATTACTAGCCACTTCTGTGTCCAAAAAGTCGAACACAACAAGTAAAGTGACGCTGAGGACCAGTTAATATTTAGCTCGCATTGCCATATTGAGTAACTAACACTCTCTTGCAACAGTGCTATTTTTCTTTTCGTGTGTGTCGTTCTATTGAATGTTCACGATGTCTCTTTCGAATGTGCCTTTAATGCAAGCTAAATAGTTGCATTGACAAAGCACTGAACAACTGCGTAAGACTCCCACTGCAAGGATTTGTGGCAGCACCACGACCGCCACTCCAGCCTGTTCAATCGGAAAGAACTCAATAAACGGTTCAGGAGCCTAGGTTCAGAGAGATTCTGAGGCAATGTAAAGGCTGGGCTCATAATATTGTGCAGTTGACAGCGCACTTCAACTTCTATGGCATAACAAGTAACCAGCGTATTTGGCATTTTCTTTCCACCATGGGCTAAGGTGTATTCTTTTTACTAGTATAACTGTTTCCAGACAGCCAACCTCATGAGGTCCCCTACTACGAGTTAGTTGCCAAATTGTCAAAATAATTTTAAATCACAAGTGCATATAGCAGCTGCTCATTATAAGTTGTTCAGATTAAAACAGCAGCCACGACAGTCCTACAAATAGTGGATAACAGAACTTACTTACTAGACAATGTCACTTTCAATGTTCGTGTGGGTTAAGTGACAGTGACATTATGATGAGAGATGCGATTACCTGGCTCGTTTCTGATTGTCATATTCGTGCTGCCATACTAAAGCATCCAAACACTGACCTCAGTTCAGTATTCTCAATTACTGAGTCACAGGACAAAGTCGATGTAACTAAGCATGATTTTCAAGCACCTGCATTATCTGTTGTCAAGAGTAAGACACTTCAGGAGCTGAACACCACCCTCACTCCCCCCCCCCCCCCTTACACACACAGGTCAAACGTCGTCCGACGTCTAGATCAAGTGCGAACCAGTCACAATGGCAGGCCATGGCACAGCCCACACAATCTAGAAAGTCCTAAAGTCCTGTCCGCACTGGTTTCAAACACATGATAGGGCACAGTGCCCATGCTGCGAAGCTAAGAACTTCACAGGTGGCAAACAAGACTACTTGCAGCAGATACGTTTAAGTATAGATGGTGTTAGGCAGCTTTCACATTCCATGTCAAACAGTGATTCTAATGAGGTTTCTGTTGTGTCTGTTGCGCAGTAGTCCGCCAATTCTGTTGTTGTTTCGGCAGATAGCCGGGACACAAACTCTGAACTTATGTCAGCAATCCAATAAGTTGTATGGTCAGTTGCATGTCTTCAACAAGTGTGTTAATTTCTAATTAGGGACTGATGTTACTGTTACACTGCTCACTCGTGCTACATATGAATGGTTAAGTAGCTCACAGCTTCAGCAACCACATAACTCGTTGTTGGTACACAGTGGACAGCCTATTCCAGTGCTAGGAATGTGCAATTTACCAGCCACGTTCTGTGGTGCTACTGAAACGCTGTAATTTCATGTCATTTGCTGGTTGGTTGGTTGGTTCATTGATTTGGGGGGAGGACCAAACAGTGAATTCAACTGTCCATCGAATTGGGGAAGGATTGGGAAGGAAGACGGCTGTGCCCTTTGAAATGAACCATCCCAGCATTTGCCTGAAGCGATTTAGGGAAATCATGGAAAACGTAACTCTGAGTGGCCGGATACGGGTTTGAACCTTTGTCCTCCGGAATGCGATGCAGTGTGCTAACCACTGCGCTACCTCGCTCGGTACTTGTTCTGGGCACGTGAGTGTTGTAGCAGTTTTGGCATGGATAGCTTTGACCTTTTCGGATTGTCAGTTCACATGAAGGTATTAGAAATTAATTTATCTGTGTTTCTGGCAAATATTAATGCATCGTGTAACAAGTGCAGTTCTCTGTTCCGTGGTAGTTTACACAAGGCTCAAAGGATCGAGGTCCATGTGACATTGAAAGACAATACGCAGCCCATGATTTTTCGTTCTCGTCCTGCCCCTTATGAATTATGGGACCAGGTTGCACCATAGATGCAGAGGTTGCAGCACAGAGATGTCATCAAATAAGTTTTGGCTAGCCAACGGGTGTCACTCCTGGAGGTCTTACTAAACTGTCAGGCGTGTTAAGACTCTGGACAGACTTTATACCAGCCTTCAACCTACAAATGGTTGTTGATTATTTTCCATTGCCCTGCCCTGAGGAGTTGATGGACAAATTAGGTCAGGGTCATTTGTTTCCAAAAATTCATCTCCAAAGGCCTACCTTCAACTGCCTTTAGATAAAGACTGAAAGAAGAGTTTTGTGATCAAAACAAGCATGGGATTATTCAAGTTTTAGAGGCTACTATTCCGTAGCGCTTCCGCCCCAGTTGCTTTCCAAAGGTATCTTGAATAACTGACGTCACCAGTACGTTCTTGTTCTAACTATTTAGATGATTTACTTGCCTCTGGTCACACACCAGCAGCACACTTACAAAATTTAGAGGCATTGTGTCAAATGTTGCCCAAAGCGGAAATGACAAGCAACCGTTATAGGTGTTCCTACTTTTCCACAGAAATTGTGTATCCTGGCCACGTGATTTTTGTGCATAGTATCCATCCGTCACAGCGCACTTAGTGGCCATTTGCGATTTGCCTGCACCAACTAATGTATCAGAATTGCAAGCTGTAATGGGTAAGGTAATGTATTACATCCATTTTATGTAGAATGCCACTAAGATTGTGGTGCCTATCGATTGGTTGCACTGCATGGGCTTTCTGTGTGTCCTGTCGGCTGAATGTCAGACCGCTTTCCAGGGGCTGAAAGACGCACTAATAAGTGATCAGTGTTTGGTTCACTTCAGCCCCTGCATGTCTGTCATTCTTTCAGTAGATGCTTCATCTTATGGCACTTGTGTTGTGTTGTCACACCTATTGGGCTCCAAAGGGAGTCCGCTTACGTTTACGTCAAAGAAATTCACCAAGGCCCAACACAACTACAGCCAACTTAAAAAGGAGCCATTAACTATCTTTTATGGGGTCACGCACTTTCGTCAGTATCTGTACTCCCGTTGCTATTCTCTATTTACAGACCACAGACCATTGATGGCTTTGTTCAGGTTCTCCCAGCCTGTCCCATAACCTACAACGCAGAATTTACTATAATGGATCCTTCTCTCATCCAATTACCAGTACAAATTTCCATATTGGCCAACTACCAAACACTCCAAAGCTGACGTCCTATCGAGATTCCCTTTGGCTCCGATGCTGCGTTTGATTTCTCAAAGAACTCCAGTCATCACGTAGATTCAGAAGAAATTCGGCTTTTCGAAGATTTTCCAGTCACCTTCCGTCATGTGCACAGGAAACCGAGCATTACAGATGGTCCTAGAATTTGTTCGTTGGGGGTGATCATGGAGTCTAAAGAAGATGCGCCACCTGGTGGTTTGTTGATACTTTGTCTTTCAGTGTGTCATCTCTGCATGGAAGGGCATCCTCCTGATGCACACTGAAAGTGGAGATGCAGGAATCCATGATTCCTTAGTCCCTCCAGCGAGAAGTTCTTCTGTTGTTGCACTAAGGATATTGAGGCATTGTCTGCATCAGGCAGTTGCCAAGGTGCCATTGTACATGGCCGAGGATGGGTGCATAAATATGGCCATGACTTCACAGTGTGAAATGTGTGCAGAATATCAGTCTCCTCCTCAACAATGATACTTTGAGTGGCCATGTCCTGACAGAACTTAGCAACGCCTGCACATAGATTTTGCTGGGCCATACTGGAATATATGCTGGCTAGTAGTTGTCGATGTTTACAGCAAGTTTCGCTTCTTCTTTCCAATGAAGTCTACCACATCAGTCGGTGGCAGTTTAAGCTCTTACGTCGATCTTCTGCATTGAAGGCTTATCTGAGATGATAGTGGCAGATAATTGGCTGCAGCTCATGTCTCGGGAGTTTGAATCGTTTTGTGTAGACAATGGTATTCAGCACGTTCTTACAACGCCCTTTCATTCACAGTCGAAAGACGAAGCCGAACGTTTCGTAAGGACCTTCAAATCACAGATGGACAAGTTGCGAACCAGCCATACACGAGAATGGGCTTTTAACTTTCTCCCTCCTCATAGATGGAATCATCAGCAGAACTCCTGCATGGCTGATGTCATAACACTGCTCCACTTGCTACGTTTGATGCAGAGACCCTATGTCCTTATTCTGGGTCACAGTTTCGGTCCCAGCAACCGGTGTTCTTTCATGTGTTTGGCACGGGTTGCAGATGGGCATGGGGTATGGAGTCTGAGGTTTTCTCCCATTTCACCTACATTATCTACAACTGTCAGGGTTGCATAGGCTGCATCAGAACCAGCTTTGGGCAGTCCACCCTTACCTGCTACCACCTGTCACACTGGTTGCATGGGGATGAGGTAGTGTGAACACATAGGTGGTCACTTCCAATGCGATTCAGGACTTCTACACTAAGGCATCCAAGAAGGGTGGATAGATCCTAGGACTACATCTCGGGTAGTATTGCATTCAGGATGAGTGTACTGTGGGAAGAGGATAATGTAACCTTGGAGGGAATCTATAAACTGATGCCACTGCTGGAGTTCTGCAGGGGATTTACAGTAGATGTTGAAGGCAGCAGCAACAATATAGGTTGGAAAGGTATGATCGGTATGGGTGAGGAAATCACAGGGGATACAATTATTATGTAGGCTGAAAACAACAGCAAGAGTAACAGTTAGGATTTAGAAGACGAGGCTATGCATAAGATGTTCAGTGAGATTATGGAGTAAGGATTTTGGACGAGCAGGGGTGTTTTTGTGGTGGCTAATTGCAATTCCACCTCTGACCAAGCGAAGGGGATTACCTGTATGGTGGAGGATATAGGGAGGAATTGAGATGGTGTGATATGGTTGGAGCAATGTTTAATTAAGTATTATGGTACTGACATTGCGTCACGACAGGGTATGCATGAGAAGGCCTTTATTCATGCGTAGGGGTGGATATTGTGGTATACGATGCTGTATTGCTGTCACACCATGATGGGAGTAAGGGTGTGGGTTCTGTGGGTGAGAGGGTGGAGAGGTTTAAATGAGGGTGTTGAAACAGGTGAAAATGAAGTGGACTTCGTTTCAGAAGTAGGAGGACTGACTACTGAGATGATAAACAGAGTGGGTGGCAAGAGAAATTTGTTGTAGGGTACCTGGCGTAGGCTTAATGTAAGTCTTTACCATGTTATTTCACCAGGACACGAAGAACCACTTTAGAGTATATGCACAACTGTCTTCAAATCATTTACAATGCAATGTATTATCCATAGTCACCACTGTAGATTTTTACTTAACATCACCATATGTTTCCGAGAACAGCCACAGCAGGCAATATCGTGGTCAGGGAGTAACTGGCTGCAAGAATCACAACATCAGACTATGTTTACGTATGGGCACACTATTATACCTAGAGACAGCATTCTGGCCCACTGGGCTCAACTTTCAGTAGCTAGATGGGGCCGCACTCTTTTGCTGATGATAGCAGCATTCTTCCATGTTGAAGAACTATGTGTAAGAATGATATGAACCAAAACTACTTAATATTTCATTCCTTTACACATCTGTATTTGTAATGATTTTTGGTGGTCACAATTCGCCTTCAAATAAGTACAAACGTGTGTTATCCTCAGATGTTGCTGAGACATAGTATACGAGTATGTATGTAACTGCGGACCATGTTGGAGGAACTGGCTTTATAGCTGTTGCCTTTCTCATACATTAATTTTTATAAGTTAGAACCTTTTTTTGGTCTCTGAGGTACTGCGCATGTTTTTCTCAGGAATATAAGTGCGCACTCCCCAATTTTTGGATTTCCCTGCAGAATGTATGTGTGATTTATTCTTAATTTGAATTTCCTGCATTTTCAATATGGTTTAAATTCCAGATGTGTGTATTGTATTTTTCGGGTTTCCTGCTACTATGATGTGGGTCACATGGCTGTGATTTCCGCTTTCTTTTAGGTGTTGACAGTTCCCATTCACCAACAACATGTTGGCTAATGCTACAAACTAACATTAGTCACTGATCCAGATAACAGCCCCTATAATTGCAATAAGGCTGCTGCCCCTCTTCAGGAACCATATGTTAATATAGCCTATTGACAAATAGTCCTTAGATATGGTCACAACTTGGCTATCTACATGATTAGTCACATACAACACTCCACCATGCATTGAATACATTGTAGAGTAGACCAAAATAAGAAATACATATTTTTTAAACCTCCCCATACAGCCTTCGATGGGTGAAAGAGCCTTCAAAAAAAATTCTCTTTAATATTTCTGAATGAGTACCCTCTAAACGGCAACATATAAAAAAAATTCAAATAAAAGTTCGAACATTTGTGGTGTGCACTACAAGATTTTTCGAAAATGTCATCTTTTTCGAAATCCTCTCCCCCATTATACTATTTTTCACTTGGCTAATCCAAAACTCATAGCCTCGTTAATACTAAATTCAGTCATATGATTGAAATGCTATTCCAAAGACGTATTTGTCAGAAATAAACTAGAAATATCTCTGTATTGCTGTATGTGCACCTGATATATGTCCATTTCAATGCCTGTTATCATGTTGGGTTGATTAATAAATCTTTCCCAGATACATATATTCTAAATGTTTATTCTATATACAGTTTTCCATATAAATATTTTTTCAATTTAATAAAATATAAAGTATCTGGTGGTGTAGTAGTGTTTATTTTTACAGTTAATGTACTTTTTTAATTTTCAAGCAACGACCTTTCCCAATTTAATTATCTTGTATTTGAAATTCTTTGTACATTATTCTTCTAACATTATTGTTAGTCTGTACAATCATGGGAAAGGCACAGAAATGTTTGAGTCAAAAAATACTTAATTCACATTGACAATAAAATATTTCTAACTTTTTTCTGACTAATGCGTCTTTGCAATACCACTTCATCATATATCACTCAATTTGATATTAGCGATGCTATGCATTTTGCTATTACCGAAATGTCGAAATGAAAAACGAAACGGTGGGGAGAAGGGATTTCGCAAAAAATTGTTCCTTTAACAGATCTGGATGCATCATTGTAATGTACTTTAAAAACCATGGAACTTTTATTTAAGTCTTTTTTGTATTTCCTAACATTTCAGTGACATCCATTCAGATATATTAAACTCAATTTTTTTCAAGTGGGTGTTTCACCCACTTAATGGTCGAATGGGCATGTATAAAAAAACTGTGTGTCTTGTTTTGCTATACATTACAACATATCAAGGCCAATGAAAATCGTAGTGTATCCCATGGATAGGTTTTCTTGCGAATGTGAACGAGGTATTGTAACAAGATTACGAGAAGCTGGATGTTCCTTCTGCGATATTGCAGAAATATTTGGCAGGAAAGTTACCACAGCGGTTGTTACGAGAAGTCAGCTGTAGTGCCAGTAGTGTTAGTGTCGTCGTAATTGCCGTGTGCTTGACATCTGCTGTGCAGTAAGCTACGTAAATTAAAGTATTAACTGTGTTTTGCTTACTTGTCACTTCTTTTTCCATCTGTTTTTGCTTTTAGGAAGCTTTAATTTTCGAGTGCTAGTAATAGTGTTCCATAGATTTCGTGTTTATTTTGAATACAGTCCAGAGACAGTTAGTGCTTATTTTCATTGCTTTCAACAAGAAGTGTCTAGTAACCACAGTTTAGTCAGCTATCAGTCACCTTTAGTGAATTAGCAGTCTAGTAAAACGTTGATTACTTAATTCTCTACAGTAAACTGTTAACTTCTTACGATGGATAGGATTTTCGACTGCTGTGTACGGTTGCAGGAGGAGCTGGCCACTGTTCGCGAGCAGCTGAACGTATTGATGGCCGCGGTCAGCCGTATTCAGGCTGCTGCCTCGGACTGTAGTGGCAGTAGGGAGTCTGGTGCGTCTCATGGTACATCCCAGGTGTTACATCCTTCACCCACAGTCCCTGCAGTCGAGACATCTTCGCGGGTACCGGGCTTGATTGAGCCACCCTCTCCCCAAGGGTAGTGGCGGATTCAGCGGCGTTCGCGCCCCACTAGGCGGAGGGTCAATGTGGAGGTTTGTCGTGTGGCATCGCCCGCTCTGCCTGTGAATAGACATGTGGCCGCTCCTTCAGCAAGGTCCGAGCAGGCACACGGGGGGAGAGGTTTATTAGTGATTCGGAGCTCGAATGTTAGGCGGGTGATGGAGCCCCTTAGGGAAATAGCGGAAAGGACGGGGAAGAAAGCCAGTGTTCACTCAGTATGCTTGACAGGGGGTCTCATCCGACATGTGGAGGAGGCCCTGCCAGCGGCGATAGAGAGAACTGGGTGCACCGGACTGCAAATTGTTGCTCATGTCGGCACCAGTGACTGCTGCCATCTGGGGTCAGAGGTCATTCTCAATTCATACAGGCGGTTGGCGGAGTTGGTGAAGGAGGAATGACTCGCTCGCGGGATGGAATCTGAGCTAACTATTTGTACTATCGTTCCCAGAACCCTATCGCGGTCCTCTGGTTTGGAGCCAAATGGAAGGCTCAGACGATTCTGCGGAGATTTCTCGACCTCTGCTATTGAGTGGAGAAATGTAGGGTCCCCATGAATAGGTCGGGCGTGCACTTCACACAGGAAGCAGCTACAAGGGTAGCGAAGTACATGTGGAGTGCACATGTGAGTATTTAGGTTACAGAATTCCCTCCCTAGGCCCAATAACATGCCTTCTGAGACGAGACAAGGTAGCAGTAGGCAAAAAGCAACATGGAAGACAATATTAATGTGGCAATAGTAAACTGCAGGAGCGTCTATAGAATCGTCCCAGAACTACTCTCATTAATTAACGGTCACAGTGTCCACATAGTATCAGGGACAGAAAGTTGGCTGAAACCAAATGTAAACAGTAATGAAATTCTAAACTGAGATTGGAATGTATTCCGCAGAGACAGGCTGGACAGTGAAGGGCGAGGCGTTCTTATAGCGATAAAAAGTGCAATGATATCGAAGGGTCCACAGCTCGTGGTCGTGCGGTAGCGTTCTCGCTTCCCATGCCCGGATTCCCGGGTTCGACTCCCGGCGGGGTCAGGGATTTTCTCTGCCTCGTGATGACTGGGTGGTGTGCTGTCCTTAGGTTAGTTAGGTTTAAGTAGTTCTAAGTTCTAGGGGACTGATGACCATAGTTGTTAAGTCTCATAGTGCTCAGAGCCACCCAATATCGAAGGAAATTGACAGAGATCCGAAACGTGAAATAATTTGGGTGAAGGTCGCGGTTAAAGTAGGCTCAAACATGGTAACTGGATGTCTCTATAGGCCCCGTGGCTCAGCAGCTGTTGTGGCAGAAATTTGGAAAATATTTCGAGTAGATTTCCCGACCATGTTATAGTTTTGGATGGAGATTTTATTTTACCAGATAATGACTGGGAGACTCAAACGTTTATAACGGGTGGCAGGGACAAAGAATCAGCAGTTAAACAGAGAACCGACGCGAGGCTGTAACATATTAGACCTGGTGACAAACAGACCCGAACTATTTGAAACAGTTAACGCAGAACAGGGAATCAGTGGTTCCAAAAATTGAAAATAAAGTTTCAAGTGTACCCATTAAAAATAACAAAATATAAAAGAGAGAATCATGTAAATCTCCTTTATTTTGAAAATGAAGGTATTTCACAATTTTGTTCTACAAAAAAATTATTTATTCTTGTTTGAAATAAAATTAGAAAACATGAAGAAGTAAAATTTATTTGTGATATGTGTTAACTCTACTTCAATAATAAAGAAAATTCAGATAGTCACACACTAAAGTCCATAGTTAATAACCCTCTAAAAGTTGAACTACCAAAGAAAGGTGAATGCATTAGTTTTAAAAATTATCAGGATATGTAGAAGGTTCTGTTCTTTATTTATGCTGAATTTGACAGTTTGTTGTTGAAGTTGGATACAAAACAACCTGATCCAAAAAATTCATATATCATAAAATATGAGCCAAGTGGTTTCTGTTATTATATTGAATATAGAAATCTGGACTGTAAAGTTCGAGTTGCTTATAGTGGGCCAAATTGTCATAAAAAATTTATCAAATATATCAAAGAAGAGGTTGAAAGAATTGGAAGAATGTATTCTGAAACTGAAGAAATGAGACTATTAAAATCTGAAGAACAATCAAGACATGTAAGATCAAAGATTTGTTCATTATGTGGATGCCAATACTCAAAAACTAACAAAATAGTTCGTCACCTTGATCATTTGACTGGAAAATATATAAATCGATTATGTAATCACTGTAATTTACATTTAAAACACCCAAATTTTGTACCTATTCATCTGCATAATATATCTGGATATGATCCACATTTGTTTTTAAAAGAATTGGTTGTGATAAAAAGGATGTAAATTTCATACCAAATAATAAAGATAGATTTATTAGCCTTCACAAAATAATGAAAACAAATAATAAATATATAAAGGAAAGCAGATAATAAATATATAAAAGATTATGATGTAAAAAAGGTGTCAAATTATTTAGCATATTTAGACACAAATATATTATATGGCTGGGCTGTGAGTCAATACTTAGCATGTGGAGGATTTGAATGGGACAATACAGATTCATTTAGTTCTACAAAAATAACTGAAATTTTTAGCACATCACCATTTGGATAGGTATTTAAATTAGATCTAGAGCATCCAGAAAATTTACTTGATCTAAATAAAGATTTACCACTTACTCCTGAAAATAAAATTGGGCCTGGAACTAAAGAAAGCAAGTTATTTACTACTCTGGAAGATAGGCATCATTATGTAGTTCACTATAAAAAAACTTAAACAGTATGCACCTCTAGGAATAAATATTTAAAAACAAATACAAGGTTTTAAAATTTAAACAACCTGATTGGCTAAAGAAGTTTATAGACTTTAATACAGAAGTGATATCTATAGCCAAGCAGCATCATCTCCAATTCCTCCCAAATTATCCAATTTTCATCAAGTGATACCCTACACAAGTGCTGGCTAATTGGTGTATGATCCCCAGTATTGACAGAGTGTTTTATCATGGACCACTTCGTTTATGCTTCTTCCACACAGGATTTGAAAGCACGTAAAAATTGGCACAGAATGGCAAACACCTACTGACATTGTTCCTCGATCAGTCCTTCTATTGGCAGTTCAAGAGAAGCTTCCTACTGTACGTTGTCTGTAATGGTATCGGTTGTCAGCATTAAGTTGCTCTTCTTGTGCTGTTTCAGCTGTCCGTGCACACATCTCTTTGGGATGAGTCGTGGTTGCTCATGAAAATTAGTGATTCAAAGTTTTCCTTGTCCAGAAAATGTTTATGATCGTCATTGGCATGTAGATTTCTTTTGTGAACCTGAGTAGCTTTTACCGACTGACAAAAGCTTCATAGTTTAAGTGAGCATCTGGACTAACGACTGGCACTCATGTTGTCAACGAGGGGTCATATCAAAGCCTTCACCAGCAAACAACTGCCCATTACAATCTATGTTTTGTGTACTTGCTGAAATGGTTTCAACGTGGAACTCAGATCTTCCATAATCTATGATTGCAATAAGTCCCATCTGAGAATAACATTATGACTACATACTGATAAAACAACAAATTCAAAGGGCTGCGCTCTGTTATTGATAGTTATTCTTACAGTACATGTTGCTTTCAGCTGTCCCAACTTTCAACAAAATTGCTTAAAAATCACAGAACATAGTCTTCTCCCATTGGTGATAACACCCAAACAAAGTTGTAACTAACAAAATTCAAATTTGGCAGAAAAACAAAAAAATAGTTTTTTCTGTGCCTATTTGGGCATTCTTAACAAAGACTGTACATGAGGTAAAAAGGTATTCTGCATATTTTTGTAACTGTTATTACACAGTTGCTGATGTTACCTTTGAAAAAATAACGCTATTTTTTGTTTTCCTGGACAAACAGCATTGTATCTGTTCAATTACAACTCTGTGTTTCTGAAACAAGCTGTTTTTTCTGATTGTACGAATGTAAACCATATTTTGAGAAAGTGCACAGATGGGTCAAAATACACAATGTTTATTGCAATACAAATCTGCACATGTGACAGGGGAATATATAGAAAAATTTAACACTGTTCTTGTTACATTTACACTAATCACGAACGGACAGACAAGCAGATGCACTATTCACTTGGTAGTTGCTCAGAGAAATTTCGTTTTTCAGCTTAGATATACTGCCACATGCCACATAAGGCTTTCTTCTTGGCAGAGGTTTATCATAACAAACAGGGAAACCCGTAATGTTATCCAGTGGCAGATTTATTTTCCCAGTACCTCTCAACTTCTTTACAATGCTTAAAACCCGTGGTTGCAGGATGTTATGATGCTTACTGCCCCTTAGTGTCATAGCATCATCAGATGAAATTTGTAGCTTGACATGCTCAGTTATTTTGAATGAGTTGCTGTGCAACCATGCGTCTAGTACACTAACAGCTCAGAAATTCCTTGCTATCATCTTGCCGACAAGAAATCGGTTGTCCTTGGGGTTAGGACTAACTGGAATCGTCGTATGGGTGACATACTTGAAAGCATCTTCCGTTCCTCCCAATAAAGGCAAAATCTTTATCACACAGTAGGAAACTGTGCCCTGTGATGAGGAATTTCTGGTTTACAGCAGTGAAATACACTATGTGATCAAAAGCAATCGGACACTCACAAAGACATACGTTTTTCACATTAGGTGCATTGTACTGCCACCTGCTGCCAGGTACACTTTATCGGCAACCCCAGTAGTCATTAGACATTGCAAGAGAGCAGAATGGGGCGCTCTGCAGAACTCAACGGACTTCGAACGTGGTCAGGTGATTGGGTGTCACTTGCGTCAAGCGTCTGTACGCGAGATTTCCACACTCCTAAACATTCCTAGGTCCACTGTTTCCGATATGATAGTGAAGTAGAAACGTGAAGGGACGTGCACAGCATACAAGCAGACCTCGCCTGTTGACTGCCAGAGACTTCTGGCAGTTGAAAAGGGTCTTAATGTGTAATACGGAGACATCTATCCAGACAATCACACAGAAACTCCTGTCTGCATCAGGATCCACTACAAGTGCTATGACAGTTAGGCGGGAGGTAAGAAAACTTGGATTTGATAGTCGACCTGCTGCTCATAAGCCACACATCACTTCAGTAAATGCCAAACGACTCCTCGCTTGGTGTAAGGAGCATAAACATTACACGATTGAACAGTGGAAAAACGTTGTTTGCAGTGACGAATCACGGTAAACAATGTGGCTATCCGATGGCAGGGTGTGGGTATGGTGAATGCCCGGTGTACCTCATCTGCCAGCCTTTGTAGAGCCAACAGTACAATTTGGAGGCGATGGTGTTAAGGTGTGGTCTTGTTTTTCATCTTGGGGGCTTGCACCCCTTGTTGTTTCCCGTGTCACTATCACAGCACAGGCCTACACTGATATTTTAAGCATCTTTTAGCTTCCCAATGTTGAAGAGCAATTCGGGAATGGTGACTCCATCTTCTTTCTTTACACGATCGAGCAACTGTTCACATTGCACAACCTGTGGCGGAGTGGTTACACGACAATAACATCCCTTTAATGGAATGGCTTGCACAGTCCTGACGAGAATCCTATAAAACACCTCTGGAATGTTTAGGAAAGCCGGCTTTGAGCCAGGCCTCACCGAATGACATCGATACCTCTCCTCGTGGCAGCACTCAGTTAAGAATCGGCTGCCATTCGCCAAGAAACCTTCCAGCACATGACTGAACGTATGTCTGCTAGAGTTGAAGCTGTCATCAAGGCTAACGATCGGCCAACACCATATTGAATTCCAGCATCACCGACAGAGGGCTCAATGAACGTTTAAGTTATTTTCAACCAGTGGTCTGAATACTTTTGGTCACATGGTGTATTTATGGACGATCAGATTTTAGAAAAGTGTCCTCATATTTTGAACATCTGTCACTAATCACGATATTTAGGCTTACGTTCACATGAAAATCATGTGAATAATAGGTTTTATGATCAAAACATTCTAGTTTCGACTAGATGTTACACACTGCATAAGAACTCTCAAATATTTAAGGTATAGCTACAACGTTTTTGGTACATGACTCACGAGAAACGTTTTTTTCATTAAGAGTAGCGGTAACACTATTGTTCCACTCACATCAGCAGGAGCCAGTTTTTTAGGAACAGGACACTTACTGCTTTAAATAATGAAAACCGCTCCAGTTGTATAAATAAGAGCAGTTTTCATGATTTAAATCATGAATGACACAGTTGCAGGTTTCCCACATCATCTAATACGATGAACGAAATTAAGGACAATTCCTCCTTCATATATCAGGGCATCCACAATGCATCACTGCCTCATGTTTACTGTCCTTCCAGTCACTTACTTTATTCAATCGCTTTTGCACTCCACCTGTTGTTTGCCCAAACATAGAAGTTTCTAGTTTGACAGTGCTATTACACCCATCCCGTGTCTCTCTAACAGCGCGACTTCAGTGTGCGCTACTGATGCCATGCCCACACCATGTCCCTACCTCGCCACCACCAGACATTCAGGGCATGACATTTATGTGCCAATTGGTCCTGCATGCTTCAGCACAGAGGACGTAGGAAAGAGCAAGCGAGCACAGCGCCATCGCTCTCAGACTAGTCACACTCATGGAACTGCAGCAGGAAGTAAAGAAGCTCAAGTAGGTGTAGCTCTCATGTTACAGTGATGCCTTGATTCCTAAGGTATGCAGCCCTCAAAGTTAGACTCATACTCGCTCTGTTTTTGGTAGCTAGTACTTGGTTATCGTTTGATGGCTACAGAATGAATCCTAACTGGCTAAGTTCACTTTTGGTGTTGTGTTTGACTAGTGGGAGAGATTGGGGATAATGACTGATGAACATCTTGTTTAACATTTTTGTTACCTTCTATAATAGGGGATTGATATTCATTTCTCCTCTAAAACGTATGTTACAGTTTAGATAAATCTAAAAATGGGTGAGAACGGGATTTTAAAGGTTGTTTCTCAAAGTTTTTGAGTCTTCTTATAGAAATGAAACTTAAGTGGCACAACCATATTAAATATCTGTGAAAAAGGTGAAGCACAGCGACCTTTGCCTTAAGAGTCGTATCTGAGAGTATAGTGAGGAGCACAATAAAAACAGCACACTTTGGCTACTTTCATCCACTTATGGTCTATGGAATAATCTTCTGAAGAAATCAACTTCTAGCAAAGAAAAGGTTGTATGCACACAAGCAAGCTATAAGAATAATGTGTGGCGTCCATCCTAGGTACCGATGCAGAAATCTGTTTAGGGGGTTGCAGATCTTTGCAACAACTGTTCAATATATTTTTCCTGATGTGCTTTGCTTTTAAAAATAGCAATTTACTCAAAACCAATAATTCATACCATAATTATAAGACCCAGAAGAAACTTGATATTCCCCATAATCTAAAAAATATGTTAATGCAAAGAGGGCTCTGTACAGTTTCACCAAAATTTTAATGCACTTCCACCACAACTTATAGATCTTGCCGAAAACATCTCCAAATTTAAGGAAAAACTAAGGCAGTTATATCTAGATCGATTATGGTGAAGAAGAATTTCTTAACCATTTATATATTCCTTGTGAAGTATTTGCAAGGTAGCTAATATGTTAGCTTGTATGAGGAACTTATTCATAGGTTTCTGTTATTCTTACCGTATTATTCATTATGTAAGTTCAAAGTACTTATGTGTTAAACAACAATTTGTAAAAAATGACCTATTCCATATCGAGTGATCTGTTCACACATGGATTTAAGGAACTTGAAATAAACAAATAAAATAATACACATACCTGCTATTTCCTTCTTACACAGTCCAACAGTTCTGGCTTTCATAAAATGCTGAATCTGTTCTTGTACAACCTGCCACATGAGAGAGGTAAGGTCATGGTGGTGTTCCTCGACTGCCACGGGGACGACGTTTGGGAGTTAGTCGTACACTTCCCCATTGTTTTGCTCAATGTGCTAACACCACTTATTAATTCTTCTGTTCTTGACATCATTTACCAGGAGAGCTTGGTGCCGATCCCCTGCAACTCGTTTCAAGTGTGAAATGTTACAGCTTCTGTAATATTTAGATTCACAATGTTGCACAAGACCACAACATTCTGTATGTAGGACTGTGTCATATCCCCATGACGTTTGACCCTTTACTCCAATTGTTCTGCTAAGCACACATGCTACCTATTGTCGCAAAACATTTTCTTCAGTTCCGCCTTGACGTTATCCCAGCTATTTAATAACATTACAATGTTGTAGCCACACTTTTTATTATGTCCAAAATCTTCTTCGCATTTCGACATTCCATCATTTACAAAGGCTACAAAATACAACACAAAACTGGTATCAAACGATATGAAAATATGTCACATACCACCATTGATCAGAGACATAATGAATGGAATATAGTTTTCTAGTTTACCAGTCTTATATCTAACATATAAAATTGTTTAATATATATACTGTGTTGGTCAATATTCTCAGGCATAGGACATATCTATCTTCTACCTAGGGACAAATTGGAAATCAAGTCGACTAAACTTCTACTTGGCACTGGATATGTAGTACATACACCATCTGTTTGTTCACAACTACCATTTCATCGTTACATGGTATAAAACAATATCATCAGTCAACAGGCTATTGAAATCTCTCTACAATGTTTTACAAAGAGATATTTTTTACAAAACAATGTCTAGCAGATCTTTTCAATGGTCTAAAACACAGTGGGAGAGTCTGCTGAATGGCGCTAGGGTAGATGAGGCAAACTGTATGTTAACAAACAATTCTTTTGACAACTTACAGTGTATAAATTACTAGCACCAGTAAAAGCACACAAATACCGTTTTACAATAATTTACAAAGTGAAGAAGTACCAGTTGAGGATGTAGCACTCACCTATGAAGATCTTTTACCGATGTTCTTACTTTATACACTGTAAGTTCTAAAAAAAATTATTTGTTAACAGACAGTTTACCTCATGTGCCCTAGTGCCACTCAGTGACCTCTTTCACTATATTATTTTCGAACATTTAAAAGATCTGTTATGCATTTCTTTGTAAATATACTTTTTTATAAAACATTGTAAAGTGATTGCCAAGACTTAATTACTGATGATTTTTTTACGATGTAATGATGAAACTGTAGTTGCGAACAAACGAATGTAGCAAGTACCACATATCCAGAGCTGCCTTTACTGAGAATGTTGACAAGATACAATGTATCTACTGAACAATTTTATATGATTGACATAACATTGTCAATTTTCTATGATTGACATAACATTGTCAAGCTAGAAAATCACATTCTACTCGTTTCACTGTGTCTCTAATCAACGGTGAAATGTAATGTATTTTCCTATTGTTGATGCCAGATTTGTGTTGTTTTTAATAGCCTATAAAAATGCCAGAATGTCGAAACGTGTAGAGCGACTTTGGAAATAACGAAAAGTGCGGTCTGAAAGTTACTAAAGTGCATCCAAACGACCACTTCATCCCATAGCATTTTCGTATAAATTGCAATATATTCCCGCTACTGAGTTTCTCTTTGTTGTTCTAAAACCACTGCTAAGATGTGACATACAAGTGAACATACATAATTGTTAAACATGTTATATCATCCCACAGTTTATGTTTGGCGACTTGGTCAAATCCTTTGAGCCATTTTGTTGTGGCCTGACCAGAGTCTCTGGAAAATACTGATGGCTGTCTGATGTGTACCAGACTTACAGCTGTTTTTCAGTCCTTCCTCCTCCTGAATATATGGCCCATGGAAACGACTCTCTGCCCATATTCCAGTCCCTATCCATGTAGATGGCGGCTTTTACATTGCCTAATCGAGACCATGTGATGTAGATGTTTGGAAGTACCTGGCATTTGCACTAAACAATGTTACATTGTAACTATAACTAAATCTGAATCTCAAAGCAGGGCCATCAGTGAAGTACACTTAAACCAGGTTTTGTACTAACGCCAACGGCAGCAAAAAAAGAACAGGATTGATCACGTGGGTAGAGGATGCTGCTATTTGTACAAACACAGAATATTCCAGAAATTACAAACATAAGAAATTTCTAGAGCCTTCCAGACACGCAGATACTAAGTAACTAGCAACTGCTGAGGATTGGATGTGAATTGACGACCTGCAGTATGTCAGCTAACGACACTAAATGCTACAGTCCACATTGCACAGCTCATGGCAATATTTTAAACTAACATCATGTTGAAACAGTGGACAAAGTTAGAAATAGTGGGAATTAGTGAAGTTTGGTGGCAGGACGAACATGACTTTTGGGTGGGTGAATACAGGGTTATAAATACAAAATCAAATATTGGTAACGCAGGAGTAGGTTTAATAATGAATAAAAAGATAGGAGTATGGGTATGCTACTACAATCAGGATAGTGAATGCATTATTGTGGCCAAGATAGACACCAAGCCCACATCTACCACAGTAATACAAGTTTATATGCCAACTAGCTCTGCAGATGACGAAGAAATTGATGAACTGTATGATGAGATAAAAGAAATCATTCAGGTAGTGAAGGGAGAGGAAAATTTAATAGTCGTGGGTGACTGTAATTCGAGAGTAGGGAAAGAGAGAGAAGGAAACATAGTAGTTGAATATGGATTGGGGCTAAGAAATGAAAGAGGAAGCCACCTGGTAGAATTTTGCACAGAGCTTAACTTAATCATAGCTAACACTTGGTTCAAGAGTCATGAAGGAAGGTTGTATACATGGAAAAACCCTGGAGATACTAGATGATATCAGATAGATTATATAATGGTAAGACAGAGATTTAGGAACCAGGTTTTAAATTGTAAGACATTTCCAGAGGCAGATGTGGTCTCTGACCACAGTCTATTGGTTATGAACTGTAGATTAAAACTGAAGAAACTGCAAAAAGTTGGGAATCTAAGGAGATGGGACCTTGATAAACTGAAAGAACCGGAGGTTGTACGGGGTTTCAGGGAGAGCATAAGGGAACAATTGACAGGAATGGGGGAAAGAAATACAGTAGAAGAAGAATGGGTTTGAGGGATGAAATGGCGAGCAAGATGTATGAAACAGGCGAAATACCCTCAGACTTCAAGAAGAATGTAATAATTCCAATCCCAAAGGAAGCAGGTGTTGACAGATGTGAAAATTACCAAACTATCAGTTTAATAAGTCACAGCTGCAAAATACTTTACTGACGAATGTAAAAACTGATAGAAGCCGACCTCGGGGAAGATCAGTTTGGATTCCATAGAAATGTTGGAACACATGATGCAATACTGACCTTTACGAATTATCTTAGAAAAAAGATTAAGGAAAGGCAAACATACGTTTCTAGCGTTTGTAGACTTAGAGAAAGCTTTTGACAATGTTGATTGGAATACTCTTTTTCAAATTTTGAAGGTGGCAGGGGTAAAATACAGGGAGCTAAAGGATGTTTACAATTTGTAGAGAAAGCAGATGGCAGTTATAAGAGTCAAGGGGTATGAAAGGGAAGCAGTGGTTGGGAAGGGAGTGAGAAAGGGTTTAAGCCTATCCCCGATGTTATTCAATCTGTATACTGAGCAAGCAGTAAAGGAAACAAAAGAAAAGTTCGGAGCAGGTATTAAAATCCATGGAGAAGAAATAAAAACTTTGAGGTTCGCCGATGACATCGTAATTCTGTCAGTGACAGCAAACGACTTGGAAGAGCAGTTGAACGGAATGGACAGTGTCTTGAAAGGAGGATATAAGATGAACATCAACAAAATCAAATCGAGGATAATGGAATGTAGTCGAATTAAGTCGGATGATGCTGAGGGAATAAGATTAGGAAATGAGACACTTAAGGTAGTAAGGGAGTTTTGCTATTTGGGGAGCAAAATAACTGATGATGGTCGAAGTAGAGAAGATATAAAATGTAGACTGGCAATGGCAAGGAAAGCGTTTCTGAAGAAAAGAAATTTGTTAACATCGAGTATAGATTTAAGTGTCAGGAAGTCATTTCTGAAAGTATTTGTATGGAGTGATGCCATGTATGGAAGTGAAACATGGACCATAAATAGTTTGGACAAGAAGAGAATAGAAGCTTTTTAAATGTGGTGCTACAGAAGAATGCTGAAGATTTGATGGGTAGGTCACATAACTAATGAGGAGGTATTGAATAGAAGTGGGAAGGAGTTTCTGGCACAGCTTGACAAGAAGAAGGGATCGGTTGGTAGGACATGTTCTGAGACATCGAGGGATCACCAATTTAATATTGGAGGGCAGCGTGTAGGCTAAAAATCGTAGAGGGAGGCCAAGAGATGAATACATGAAGCAGATTCAGAAGGATGTAGGCTGCAGTAGGTACTGGGAGATGAAGAAGCTTGCACAGGATAGAGTAGCATGAAGAGCTGCGTCAAGCCAGTCTCAGAACTGAAGACCGCAGTAACAACAACAGTGGACAAATTAATAAATCAATACTCTTCTGTCAAAAAACGCAAAATTAGTATTCCTCATAAGACAAAATCTTTATTCCTTTCTCCAGCAAGTAAATTTGGGTAAGTACAAATGACACTCAGTTTATAAACAAAAAATACTGAGGGCCTAGATGGTATGTCGATTAAAATAACTGAATGCTGCCTGCAGTGGGCACTAAGGCTTCTAACTCTTCTTATAAACTAGGTTTGGAAGAAGGAATGTTTACAAGGTGTTTAAAAAACGGTAAAGTGATCCCTATATACAGAGGAGGCAGCAAGAAGTACTTCGGCAATTACAGACCAATAACTGTTTCATTAGTCTTATGTAAAATGGTAGGGAGAGTAATTAAAGACAATATTACATTTTAGTGGAAAATGCATAATTTCGAACAACGCAAAACATTCATTCAGATATGAGCAATCTACCAAAACAGCAATAGTTTAGCTTTTAGCGTTTGTAATTAAGACACTAGATGAACAGAAGTAAGTCTGTGGTATATTTCTTGAAACTTTAGTGGCCTTAGATTGTGTATGCCATAACATAACATTAGAAAAAATTCAGTGTTGCAGTATAAGAGCAGAAGAACTTGATACCATGTAACCATTAATGCATAATAGACAAGAGCGTGTAGAAATAAAACATAAAGCTAACAATATTATTACAAATGTCCATTTCAGTTTCGAATTTGTTAAAATGGTGTACCTGGAGAAGCAGCGTTTCATCCACTACTGTCTATTTATATACTTAAATGATGTGCCTAAAATAGCAAAATGGCTCTGAGCACTACGCAACTTAACTTCTGAGGTCATCAGTCGCCTAGAACTTAGAACTAATTAAACCTAACTAACCTAAGGACGTCACACACATCCATGCCCGCCTAAAACAGCAGGTCGATATGCTGTCACATATGCACATGGCATTACATTTGTAATCAGTAGTACTTCAGCAAGACAGCCTGAAGAAAGCTTCTCTATATATAAAAAGATGGAAGGATTACTTTAGCGAATATAATCGTTTTATGAACATCAACAAAAGCGCATATATGCAAATTAGGCAAGGAAAAATGTAAGTTGAACGAGATTACTGTCAAGCTTGAAGACTGATATAAAAGATGCAGAAAGTCATAACTTCCTGCATGTGATGGTGGATAGATACTTGGCATGTGAAACTCTTGTACATAAAATTTGTCATAAAATAAAACGAAAAAAGTTGAGAACAATAAATGCACAAAACCTACTTGACAATGTACTATGGGCTAAAGCATTCACAAATATCATTTAGTACCATGCCCTGGGGAAATGCTGCAAATGAACATATACAGAAAAATTATTGCCTACAGATTTCTGCAGAAACGAATTCAGAGAACTAAATATGTTAACAAAATCGTCATTATACGTATATGAAACAAAAGGTTGGATGGAGTGGAGGGGAGGGGGTGGGAGGGGACGATTGCACTCCTCCACTGAGAGGTGAAACTAAATTAAAATTTTCTAATCTGTGTGAAAGTTAAATAGAGAAATTTTGAGCCCTGGTCAATATACTTCCTGTATTCTATTGTATTTTACTGATCCAAGAAATCACAGTATTCCACAGTTTACACATATGATACTAAACAAGTCAACTGTACATTTTACAAGCAATTTTTGCAGTTAATTTGTTACAGGTTTAACTTTCTACATGAAAGTCTGTGCAATATTACAAGTTGATAACAGACATCACATTGTATTACCACTTGTTAGATGGGTTGCAACTTCTTTTTACAATCTTATTAAATACACTGTTACATGGGGGGAGCAAAATAGGAATAAATACAGACCAATACATTACATACTTTAAAGAAGTATGCACTATATATAAGTATTAGGCTAAGTGATCTTTTGTTACATTAGTTAGCATTTATAACCTTTTACAAAATTATGATTCACACTGTTAGAGTTTTTCTTCAAAAGATTTTTTAAAATTTGTATGTGAAGCACTTGGTACTTCTGTTCTTTTAATTTCATCTGGTAAATTATTTAACATGCGTACCCCAACAAGTTGTACAGTCTCTGGTAAATAGTTGTTCTGGACTAAATCATGTATAGGTCAGATTGCTGTCTGTTTCAATGCTATGAATGTGTTCATTTAATGTTAATGATCTATTTTTGTTTAGTACATAGATCCTAACTAATGATATGACGCTATAAGTGGAAACAGATGGCAGTGTCATAATGGTAAATCACTTTACATGTTTTCTACATGCTACATTATGTTTTCGGATTGCAGTATTATATGCATTGCCTTTTTTTACATTTTCAAGATATCTGTGCTGCAGGGTGATTTCCCAAAAAATATGATTCCATACAGTAATATGGAGTGAAACAATAAATAATATACTTGTAGAAGAATTAATTTGGTGACTGATTTGATGAGTACCCTCAGAATAAATCATACAGTTGACAGCTTATTTGAGATGTAACTGTCATAAGTGTTCCATTTAAGACTTTTCTAGCCACATACCAATAAACTTAACAGAGTTCACATTGGATAGATGTCAGCTGTTTGGTGCATGTCGGCGATTTCTAGCTTTTGAGATGAGAGGCTGAAAGTTATATAAGTTTTTTTTCTACATTCATAGTGAGATTGTTACCACTGAAGCATTTGCTCAGTGATGATATACGTGGTTCAATGTTTTGGTGATAGTAATCTTTGTCTATACTTGTTATCAGAATACTTGTGAAATCAGCAAATAGTGTAATATGACCTGTAGTGAGCTTCATGTGTATGTCATCAAGACATACATAGTGAAAACAGCATGGGCCCCAGATGGAACCCTGTGGTTCATCACACCTAAGAGACATCACCTCAGAGGAGTGCACAGTACACAGACGAGCATTATAATTTTTTTTTTCAAATTTCTTTTCAACTTTTTGCTCTCTGACAAATGTGATTGTAACCACTGGTTTGCATTCCTTCTTGCATCTTGGATGGGGCCACCTGGCCAACAATGCCATACTATCATTTCATTTCACTTCTGAATCCATGCTGATGCATCGACATTAAAGAGAATCTGCTAGGAAAACTTTCCAGTCTAGGGAAAAAGACTATGTCAAATATTTCTGAAAATGTGCCGTGTTGTACTACTGGCCTGTAATTAGCTAAATCATTTTCAGGTCCCTTTTTATGGCGTGGAGTAACTTTCGCTATCTTAGGGGGTCAGGGAACACTTCATTACTAAAGGATGCATTTATTGTATGAGTTAATGGTTCTACAATGTATTCTCCACACTTCTTTACAATTAGCAATGTAATGGTATGTTGTCATTGCCACTGGAGCATCTATTTTTTAGTCATGTCATAGCTGTGAGCACTTCAGTGTTTGAGGATTTGTGGAAAAACATTGACGCTTTTATGGTTTCTGCATGCGCTGGTAGTTGAGTACTGACTCTATGGCAGCTCTCCTTTAACAAATTTCTGGGTATTTTACTGACTTAGTCATTAAAGGCATTTACTATTTGATCTGGTTCTGGTGACAACTCATCATTTAGATTTAGTTTTAAAGTTTTGTTTATAGCATGTTGTTTGTTGTTAGTTTCGTTTTTCACAAGTTTCCAAATGTCTTTCATTTTATTATTAGATTCTTTTTTTAATCGATTATTAAATAATTGTTTGCTTCTTGAATTACTTTTTTATAGCTAGCACAGTAATACTACTAGTATGTTTTAAACTTAGATGTACTTCTTCAGGTAAGCCTTATTTTGGTTAGAGATTTTTATCCCTGTTATCACCAACGAATCTGTGGATTTGTTTCAAATTCTCCTTTACTTCAGTGGATATTCAGCATCGAAATAGTGGAGAACTGTTATATGAAAGTAATTAAACATGTTGTCAGTGTCATTGTCTTCTTATAGCTCTGTCCACTTCTCAGTTAATTAGTAATATTTAGCAACTCATCTTTGTTTTTTACAGGTTTATGGAAGCCAATTTTAAACTCTCCACATATTAGCAAAGTTTTATTGAGTGCATAAAGTTTATTTAGTGGTGCATCCAGGAAATGATTAACAGTCTGGAGATTTCCAATAGGAAATCTATACATGCAGTATCAGTATGTTAGAGTCTGTCAAGGCAGTTATAGAAAAATTTAAATCTTTCTCCATTAGTGTATCATTGTGCATTGTGACGAATTTGTAGTTCAGATTCTTTTTCACATAAATAGCTATAACATTTCCCTTACTTCGATTTCGACAACAACAACTTGCTAGATTATATTGTCCAACTGTTGTTTGTCAATTTTTCCTTTTCTTAGCCAGTGCCCAGTGATACAGGGAACAAGTAAATGCAAATTAGTTTTCAGGACTAGCTCTGTTTCTAATCATTTATTAAACATCACCTTACATTACAGTGTTAATATTTTAAGAGGTACTAGTTTCTGTTTTCCGTTGGGTCATATGGCTTTGTTATGTGCTTTAGACTGTAGATAAGTTTTGGAATGCTACACACCAAGTTCTCCTCTCATTTTGGTTTATGGAGTTTATTTTCTGCATCTGTTGTATTTTGGTGGGCTGCTCTTTGGGAGCTGTTGTCATTCCTGCCCACAGAAAAACCTGGTTATAAGCTGAAGGCCTGCATTTTCATGTGGAAGATCTTGTCGCAGCGTCCACTGATGCTGATACAGATTTCAGTAGCACATTTTTTTATTGTTTTGTCTTGAGCATATCTTGACATAGAACTTTACTGAGTTTCTTTTGATCGACTAGGTACTGGTATCTCTTCCTAGTTTAACTCTTGAGACTTTTGTTGTGATTAGTCTTCTTTGAGTGCCGATGGTTTTCTGTGGTTATTTCTCGTGGCTCCTGGTTTTTCTTTCATTACTGGCGACTTGGATAACTGTGTTTTCACGGTGAATTTTTCTTGTGTTTTCACTTCCATGTTTTCTGAATTGTATATTTGTAATGCTGGTATTTGCAAACTGATCTCTACTGCTGTAAATGGCTACACAATTTCTTTTTGCCTTCCATTCGTATGTGAAATCCATACTTTGTATAACTGGGAAACGCATTGACGTCCATCACCGTTACATGCTCGTAATTTTCGACAGTGCTGATTGAGAATTCGTTTGATGCATGTATTTTACTGTTCAGTTTTTTAAATTCGTGTCTGTGTAGAATTGTGCACAAGATTACTTTTGTGTGGATGTCTTTTGAAAAGAATCTGTTAGGGAGAATTTGACATCCTCAAGTTTCTTGGTGATGTCGTTCGCCCAATCTACAATGATGACAATGTCATTTTGGATACATTCTTGTGTCTTCCCGTCTATGTTACAGACAACATCCTTTACCCCAGTGGTAGGTCTTATAGCATAAAGATGTAGTATTCTGAGTTATGAAAATAGTTCAGAATTTTAGCGTACTGACGTCTATGACTGTCAGAAAGAATTAATACATTCTGACTCTAGTTATGGCTGTGTATCTTTTTCGAGATTCTGGAAGTCCGTTTTTTTTTAAATTAAATTCCACCTATAGTAATACCGTTGTTTCTAGCAGGGCACTTCATAACACAAACACTTGGGTCCATTGCTGTAGTATTTTTGCTTCTGACACCTATTATTCTCCGTTTCTTCCTCACTATTTAGAGTTTTTGTAGGTTTAGATAACCAAACAGTTCAGCATTTTCATTTCGAAGTTTCATTGTATCACTCTCTGGAATACGAGTCGCTGATTGTATAAGATACATTCTTTTGAATGTTCAGTATTAATTACACATTTAGTACCTGGTGTATTTTTACCTTCAATCGCTGTATTTTCATTCGGTGGAACATCGTGCACATCATACACATGAGTAATATCACTTCATTTCATATACATACCAGTAGTTCACTATTTCTGGACCTTTTCTTCCGACACTTGGTTTATAATGTTATACTCCCTGTGCTTAAAATTGCTACACCAAGAAGAAATGCAGATGATAAACGAGTATTCATTGGACAAATATATTATAGTAGAATTGACATGTGATTACATTTTCACGCAATTTGGGTGCATAGATCCTGAGAAATCAGTACCCAGAACAACCACCTCTGGCTGTAATAACGGCCTTGATATGCCTGGGCATTGAGCCAAATGGAGCTTGTACAGGTACAGCTGCCCACGCAGCTTCAACACGACATCACAGTCCATCAAGAGTATTGACTGGCATATTGTGATGAGCCAGTTGCTCGGCCACCATTGACCAGACCTTTTCAATTGGTGAGAAATCTGGAGAATGTGCTGGCCAGGGCAGCAGTCGTACATTTTCTGTATCCAGAAAGGCCCCGTACAGGACCTGCAACATGCTGTCGTGCATTATCCTGCTGAAATGTAGGGTTTCACAGGGATCGAATGAAGGGTAGAGCCACGGGTCGTAACACATCTGAAATGTAACGTCCATTGTTCAAAATGCCATCAATGCGAACAAGAGGTGACCGAGATGTGCAACCAATGGCACCCTATACCATCATGCCGGGTGATAAACCAGTATGGCGATGATGAATACACGCTTCCAGTGTGTGTTCACTGCAATGTCGCCAAACACGGACGCGACCTTCATGATGCTGTAAACAGCAGCTGGATTCATCCGAAGAAATGACGTTTTGCCATTCGTGCACCCAGGTTCGTCATTGAGAACACCATCGCAGGCGCTCCTGTCTGTAATGCAGCGTCAAGGGTAACCGCAACCATGGTTTCCGAGCTGGTAGTCCATGCTGCTGCAAACGTCGTCGAACTGTTCGTG
This sequence comes from Schistocerca gregaria, assembly GCF_023897955.1. Taxonomy (NCBI): domain Eukaryota; kingdom Metazoa; phylum Arthropoda; class Insecta; order Orthoptera; family Acrididae; genus Schistocerca; species Schistocerca gregaria. Next base: position 379,971,956 of record NC_064931.1, read on the forward strand.
CAGATGGTTGTTGACTCAGGGATCGAGACGTGGCTGCGCGATCCGCTATAGCTATGTGGATAAGATGCCTGTTATCTCGCCTGCTAGTGATACGAGGACGTTGGGATCCAGCACGGCGTTCCGTATTACCCTAATGAACCCACCGATCCCATATTCTGCTAACAGTCATTGGATCTCGACCAACTCGAGCAGCAATGTCGCGATACGATAAACTGCAATCGCGATAGGCTACAATCCGACCTTTATCAAAATCGGAAATGTGATAGTACGCATTTCTCCGCCTTACACGAGGCATCACAACAACGTTTCATCAGACAACGCCTGTCAACTGCTCTTTGTGTATGAGAAATCGGTTGGAAACTTTCCTCAAGTTAGCACGTTGTAGGTGTCGCCACCAGCGCCAACCTTGTGTGAGTGCTCTGAAAAGCTAATCATTTGCATATCACAGCATCTTCTTCCTGTCGGTTGAATTTCGTGTCTGTAGCACGTCATCTTCGTGGTGTATCAATTTTTAAGGCCAGTAGTGTATAACTGATATTTTGCTCAGTTTACGTCTATATTTGAAGAGCTAACGCCCTCGCAATTTATACTACCCATTTAGTTATTTATTTCGGTATTCCCCAAGCCACCACACTTTGTGTGCCTGGGAGAGTGTACTAACTGTACTAGTGTCATCTACTTCAATCCTCTTCAGCCTTCCAATTGTGTGTGCCAAAGATCAGCAGCATTTCCCCATCTGTCATAGCAATGCACTCTTAATGTCACCCTCACAGCATTAACTGCTTTGCCCCACTATTGACAGTGTTACTGCTGTTACAGAGCTCGACCAGAATTCAGTACACTATCCAAACAGTTCGTCTTGATGGTATCGTGCTTTTCAGTTTTGAGCAACATGAAACAAGTTTCAAAAATAACTGTTTTCTTCTCTAAAAAACGGAAGAGAACATCTAATTTTGTTACAACATAAGACTATTGTTCCTTACGTATTATGTGGACCAGTGTTTTTTGTTCCTATATTGCTTAATTTCGGAAATTAGGTTCTAAAAGTAACTTTATTTGTGATCAGAAACCATTCTTAGATCTTCTCATCCATAGTAGACTGTTTTCGACATGGCACCTGTAAAGCTAAATTAGAAACTATAGAACATGTCTGCTTCAAGCACTTCACTTATAAAGCATAAAGTATTTTGATGATCATCATCTTTAGACAGTAAGTCTATCAGACTGACTGATGAAACTGAATTAATTTTACTTGCCTAGACAGAAAAATGTTAGTTTTCATTAGCAGAAATACTTGTTAATGTAATGAGTCTTCTTGAGCCAGTCACAGCATATCCTTCCTTCCATATTTCCGAACAAAGATTTGGCTGAGCATTTTTTAGTGTGCTGTTTGTGTATGACTTTATTTAAATAATCATCATAAATACAGCTGCATATAATTACATAAAACAAAGGTATTTTCCTTTATTGTTTATCTTTTTCAGATAATTTCCTTTTTTCCATAGGTCTACAGAAGTTTTCTGGCACACTACTATCAGATTCTCCTTACATCTAGGTATGTTCTGTCCATGTCACTGTGTAAAAGAGCAAGTCTTCCTTTACGAACACGTTACTATTTTCTCTCTTTGTTTAATTCTGAGGTTACATATACATAAGCACCGTTTAAACAGTTAGCCTTCAGTAATCAGTTTAGCTACAGCTTTCATTCGAATTCAAAATGAAATTCTGTCCTCAAGCATTGGTATCTTAAACAGCAAAGTTAAGTAGTCAACGACTTTTTTTGTACAGAAAGCATAATATTCTCAAAAGGTGCAAGTCGTAGAGTATAGTTTTTTAACCTCCTCCGCATATTTGGTGTAGGATTGGTCATTCATAGTAAACTGGGGGCATTCCTATAGGCCTGTGGGGCCAGAGGCTAACTGTTTATTTATGTCAATAGCTGTTTGGACATGCCAATTGCAATGTATACAATTCAGAATCACTGGGAACTCCCTGCTGAGTACAAATGACCGCATTCTACACACAAACAGGGAGGAATGCCCAAAAAACGATTTTTGTAAAAAGAGCATTTAGATAAAGACAAGTCATAGTTAGCATTATCGCCATTTAAACAAGGCCTATTTTACAACATATATCCTTTTTTTGTGCCTGCTCTTATGGGTGTTCATCACGGAGGAATGAAACTAAACCCATTAGTGATCGTATGACTTACAAAGTTCTGTAAGTTCCTAGGAAAAGATGTGACTTGGAATGCCACAAAAAAACGATTTATTATCAGCAAGCTTTAAAACATGCTAACTACTTTATGATTTCTTACAAAAACCTTGAGAAATATACTGGGAGTCAAGTAGATACATACGGAATGAAAACATCAAAAAGAAACTGAAAACATTTCTGCTTTTCTTTGCAAAACGTTATATTTCTCGAGATGCGGAACATATATTTTAGAGGGCATTTTGATGATGGCTCTGTTCTCTCAAAAAGAGTCCAAAGCATCAACATAGGTAACTACAAAGAACTGATGAAATTTTGTGCTGCCAAATGTGGGGAAACTGAATTAGTTGCAGAGTACAGTTCTAATAATAAAAGAGGTACATTACTTACTAAAACTGTGCTAAAGATTTGATTGAATGCTGTGCCAACGACATAATTTCGCAAATATTACACAAAATCCAAGACAGTAGGTTCTACGTTACTGGGTTTGATGAGGCTGCTAATACTGATCACAAAATTCATATGGTCTGTTATTTCAGATATATGTGCCAATAGATGGTCAGAGAAGATTTCATAGGTTTTATCAGCATGTGGAATCCACAGAAAAATCTGTGGCAACAATCTCTCAGAGTTCACTACAGATGTGAAATGAGTGAATGTTTCTGATTCAGCTTCTGAAGGTGACAGTGATCAACAAGATTCTTTAGAAGATGACAGAGATACCAATATTGGCGACAAAAATAAAGCAGTTGAAGAGAATAAAAATTCACAAATCAATGGAAAAAATTGGTATAATTGTGTTAAAGCTTGTGAGAAGTCTTATTCTCGATCTTAATAAATACAGTGGTGTCGTAACAGATGCATGCTCTGTTACGAGTTCTAAGGCTGTGGGAGCAGGCATTAAAATAAGGAAAGAATGAACTAATTTTGAACGAACCTCTTGTTTTTATGATTTCTAAGTGCTGTTACATGCATTCAGTGTGTAATTCAATGGTATCATTCAAGAGCATGTCTCTTTGTTACAGCTTCGTGGAATAGAAAGCTGTACTTGTAAACATGTAGGGAATGAGCTAGTCTCCATTAGTGGAACAAGACAGGTAGAAAGACATCTTTCTCTGGCATCTTTTCTAAAAATAAAACTGAAAAAACACATTGAAAAAAGCTGTATCATTCCTTGAGGAAATTTCGCAATTGTCACATTTTTCAAAAGAACCTACAGTGTAACAGCTTTTAGATGCAATCAGTAATGGAGAATTAATCATGACTCTTTTGGGCTTTGCTGGTGTATGCAGGCAAGCAAGACCTATAAGTAGGTTTTTCCAAAAAAGGGACTATTAATATTATTAAATCAACTGAGATCTTGACTGATACTTTCTCAGTATTAAAAATAAAACGAGAAAATTTGGTTGCAGAATTCAGCCTGCTTTATAATCAAGCCAAAAAACACTGACATTTATTATAGAAAACACCCTTCAAACATCCAAAATCACATCTCAACAAGTTAACATGACTAATTTTGCCTCATCAAGTGCAGAAGGTTATTTTACGGTGATTGTCTTTGTCCATACCTTTGACACAAGAAACAATGATTTAGAAAACAGATTCTTTAAAGACATTCCCAATCTCTACATTCTCAACACTCTTCTACAGAGTCTGCTCATCTCCAACAATGTACATGGATTTAGTGATTAGTAATGCAGAAACTCTGGTTACAAAGTACTACACAGTAAATGACTTGATTTTCAATCCCAAGACGGAAATCAAGCTGTGTGTGACAAACTGGAAAATCGCTAGGCAGCTGAGTGTTTACAGTTTCATGCTCCAGAAATTTTCCCTTCAGTTAGATCCTCAGTATTGATCTTTTCTTCACTTCCTGTATCAACGACAACAGCAGAAACATCTTTCTCCATACTGTACTTCATTAAGGTTTGATTGAAAAACTATTGTGGTCAAAACTGCTTAACTGGACTTGCCTTGTTGTATGTCCATAGAGACATCATTATTAATGAAGAAAAAATTGCAGATAGGTATTGTGACAAGGAGAGAAAGAAAATAAAATATGTTATCTTGAGTACAAATAATATGAATCTAGTTGTTCTTCTATGATGTGGAAAGAACCATTAATTAGGAGTCACACACTTAAATTACTCTTTACAAATTTATATAAAAACTGCAAAAAGTTCAAATCAGCTGCTAATATACAGGATGCATGCAAAATATATACTGCATGAGTAGTGTACAAATATGAAAAATATAAACATGAAAATTTTTTGTAAAATGTCTTCTACATCTGATTTTAAGCTCTCTGTGCAATAAAAAAATAAAATAGTTAATTCAAAACTAATTTTTATGCATATTAAGTAAGTATATAAGCTGCTGTAATACTGTAATATCATTTTAATTGTTTACTTTGTACTTATTTGCAGATGTTAGTCTCAAATGCATTGTTATCCTAATATTATTCAAATGAATATTGCATTTTCTTTGCTACTATATTTGTTTCAAAATTAGTATCATTGTAATTTCTAATGAAAGAAACTTAGAAAAAATATTTAAGAATCTTTTCAAGACTTAACAAATAGTATTTCTTAAATATGTGTGAACAAAACTGACAAAAATGTAACTATCAACAAATTACAAATTATTATTTTAAAAATATTCTGTTTGAATCTCAGTTTAGTATCTTTTAATTTTACTTATCAGGACTGTGTTGACAAAAGTCTTATAGAGTTGGTGTTAACGATTATATATATGAAGACACTTGTGAATGGTATGCATTTCAATATATTTTATCCATGTATGTCAAAAATAAGGCACATTTTTGCACTTCTGTGATATTTTAATGTATCAGAACAGCTTAGAATAGCACTTTCTGGAGTTTTTTCTTTACCTTTTAAGGGGATGGCTTATAGATCTTCTTCCTTTTCCATTCAACTGCCCCCTCCCACAAAGTTTCATTAACCTGACATTTTAAACAAATATTTATATGAGAACAAACCATGCTGCATTGTTTAACAGACCTATACGATTATAGACAAGGGGGAAAAATGCTTATGAAACTGAATGAATTCACCTCAGATTAACTGACAAAGAGTTAACGGTTTTTCTCATGATATGAAGATGATAGGGAGTATGGCTGTTTTCAAAAGCAAATTGAAATCTCACTTGGTTAAAAATTGGCCATGTAGTCTTAAGGAATATCTTCAAATAAAAATTAAAGTAGTAGATTTAGATGTTACAGTAGATATATATGGAATTTTTTCACAGAAAATGTGAGCTATATGTATTTATTTTTAAGGTTGTTATTTAAAGATATATAAGTATTTCTTCTTTTGATGTATACACTCCTGGAAATTGAAATAAGAACACCGTGAATTCATTGTCCCAGGAAGGGGAAACTTTATTGACACATTCCTGGGATCAGATACATCACATGATCACACTGACAGAACCACAGGCACATAGACACAGGTAACAGAGCATGCACAATGTCGGCACTAGTACAGTGTATATCCACCTTTCGCAGCAATGCAGGCTGCTATTCTCCCATGGAGACGATTGTAGAGATGCTGGATGTAGTCCTGTGGAACGGCTTGCCATGCCATTTCCACCTGGCGCCTCAGTTGGACCAGCGTTCGTACTGGACGTGCAGACCGCGTGAGACGACGCTTCATCCAGTCCCAAACATGCTCAATGGGGGACAGATCCGGAGATCTTGCTGGCCAGGGTAGTTGACTTACACCTTCTAGAGCACGTTGGGTGGCACGGGATACATGCAGACGTGCATTGTCCTGTTGGAACAGCAAGTTCCCTTGCCGGTCTAGAAATGGTAGAACGATGGGTTCGACGACGGTTTGGATGTACAGTGCACTATTCAGTGTCCCCTCAACGATCACCAGAGGTGTACGGCCAGTGTAGGAGATCGCTCCCCACACCTTGATGCCGGGTGTTGGTCCTGTGTGCCTCGGTCGTATGCAGTCCTGATTGTGGCGCTCACCTGCACGGCGCCAAACACGCATACGACCATCATTGGCACCAAGGCAGAAGCGACTCTCATCGCTGAAGACGACACGTCTCCATTCGTCCCTCCATTCACGCCTGTCGCAACACCACTGGAGGCGGGCTGCACGATGTTGGGGCGTGAGCGGAAGACGGCCTAACGGTGTGCGGGACTGTAGCCCAGCTTCATGGAGACGGTTGCGAATGGTCCTCGCCAATACCCCAGGAGCAACAGTGTCCCTAATTTGCTGGGAAGTAGCGGTGCGGTCCCCTACGGCACTGCGTAGGATCCTCTGGTCTGGGCGTGCATCCGTGCGTCGCTGCGGTCCGGTCCCAAGTCGACGGGCACGTGCACCTTCTGCCGACCATTGGCGACAACATCGATGTACTGTGGAGACCTCACGCCCCACGTGTTGAGCAATTCGACAGTACGTCCACCCGGCCTCCCGCATGCCCACTATACGCCCTCGCTCAAAGTCCGTCAACTGCACATACGGTTCACGTCCATGCTGTCACGGCATGCTACCAGTGTTAAAGACTGCGATGGAGCTCCGTATGCCACGGCAAACTGGCTGACACTGACGGCGGCGCTGCACAAATGCTGCACAGCTAGCGCCATTCGACGGCCAACACCGCGGTTCCTGGTGTGTGCGCTATGCCGTGCATGTGATCATTGCTTGTACAGCCCTCTCACAGTGTCCGGAGCAAGTATGGTGGGTCTGACACACCGGTGTCAATGTGTTCTTTTTTCCATTTCCAGGAGTGTAGTTGTGTAGCTCCATGCAACATACTAACAAAAATCTGTGTGTATATCAGTAATTTTAGATACTTACATTAAGATCATCATTCATTTTACCGAAATATTCAGGTAATTGTGTCATTTTTAAACTCCACATAAAGATGACACATCTTCTACTGTTGCACAGAATGGTTCACAAACATATTATATAGTCTACAGACGTGTTCACAATAGTAGCGCTTAGTGAATCACTGTGTCTACACTTTGATTTTACATTGTGTAAATTATGACATTGTCAAAGTCGGTATATATAAGTTTTTTGCCATTAAGGTTCTCGAAATTCCAGAAGAATGCTTTTCAAATGTCATAATTTTTTGAATTACAGTTACTTGATCTTATGGTAAAGTGAAGTACTAAGCATCACTCTAAACAAAATATTATTACTATTATGAAACAATTATTATTATTATTATGTTAAAGTGTTTAATATATTTCATTTTTATTAAAATCGTAGGCTAATCATGAGCATTGCAGCATGTTATATTCTGTGACGTCAGAGAGAAGAGAGAAAGAGAGAGAGAGAGAGAGAGAGAGAGAGAGAGAGAGAGGGGTGGGAAATGACATCCCATTCCTCCTACAGACCCCAGAACCAAAACCTGGATCCATATTTGCTGATGACTATTTAAATAGCGTCAGAAATCTCTGGTGTGCCCAGACATGGCACTGTCTCTCACTCTGCTTCTTGGTTAAGTAGATTTTAGCAACTGGCTTGGAAGGGAAGTTAATATGGAGCATTCTGATAGCTCTTCCACCCATTGCTTAGGAAATATGGCTGTTACACTCCATAACAAAGTACATCAGTCATAAATTCTGTTTGAAATATTCACATTTTTTTCATAACTAACTAAATCTGAGAACGGTACTTAGCAGTTTGACACATGGATTAATAGACTCATACCATGAATAGCCTTAGTATTCATCCTATGGACAATGTTAGAACACCTGTGTTCTCAGCCAAGTTACACTGTTTCAACATCAGTAGGTCTATAAGATTTGAGCTTTGAGTTGTACATGACAATGGCTCTGATTTCGTAAGACTGAATCACAAAGACTTCAGAAACAACAAGAACGGTGAACTAATTAGATAGTTTCATGTTTCATGGATCATTTTGCATGATACATCATAATAATGTAGAATGAGTAATTTTACTTTCACATGGCAAATTAATTTGTAAATATGCCTACATGCTGTACATTCATAAAGAGTTTTTTATCTTTTTTAAAACAAATATGTGTGAGTTAGCAAGTCCTACCCACCACATTTTACACATTACAGTAATATAATTTCTTCTATTGAGTGGAAGGTGTTGCCATGAAGAAACTTTCACTGTTTGTTTTCAAATTTTATTTTGGTCTTTGTAAGACATTTTATATCCTTGGGTAAGTGATCAAAAATTTTGGTTGCACCATTGCGCACCAGTTTTTGTGCTTAATCAAATCTCAATGAAGATTAATGAATGTCATTTTTCCTTCTGATATTGTAATTATGGATATCATCGCTCTTTTTGAAGTACAGTACAGTGGATTATTTACAATAGACTTAATGAGAGAATAAATATACTATGAAGCAGTAGTCCGAATGCCCAACTCCTCAAACAGATGTCTGCAAGATAATTTTGGGTGGGCACCACATATTATTCTTACAGGAAGTTTTTGAACTATGAAGACATTCTTTCTTAAAGATGTGTTAGACCAAAACAGTATTCCACCATTACATTACTGAATGAAAATATGCAAAACATGGCACCATACTGATTTGTCTATCCCCTAGATTTGCAGTGATTATAAAGCCAGGTTCACACACACAACTAATGTGGTGCCACAGCTTGTGACTTTCTATAGTGACATAGTGAGTTACCATTCAAACAGGACGCCACAAATTCTATGAGTTGCAGAGCTTTCAACACAGTGTCGGTTGAAATCATATGGATGACTATGAATGTTATTGTGCAGGTTATGGCATTAAAGCTGTGACAAGAGTTAGATATAAGGAAGACAAAACCCAAATGTTTCATCTGAAAATAGATTTTGCATAGGCATAAATCGGGGGCCACAAAAACATTTATAAAAGAAATAACAGTTTGAGACGAAAATGCTGTCTGCAGTAGCAAGCCAACCAACAGCTGGCATGTAAATATCATCTGAAGATATGTAACTCTTCCAAGATTTTAGAATCTTATTGTATTCGTCGATATAAACATTTTGAATAACTAATTTTTAGTTTAACAGCTATCACAACACACTTGAGGCGCTTCATGCATATAAGTAAATAATCCACAATTTATACAATGCTTGGACTTGCAAATCATGAAGTTTATGCAACTCACTTTTTTGGTTACATATATTAAGTTTATTTATTTATTCATCCAAAAATCTTTTAAGATTGTGGGATACGTCATTAGTTCGCAAATATTGCCCCCCCCCCCCCTCTCTCTCTCTCTCTCTCTCTCTCTCTCTCTCTCACACACACACACACACACACACACACACACAGACACACACACACACACACACACACACACACACACACACACACACACACACACTGTTGCAGGAAATCAAACGTAAGTTGCTGTTCTTGTGGCTCCAGATGCTGTGAAAGTGTAACTGCCGACCACTGTTTTAATTTTTTTCGGTAATAAAAGGAAAACACATTGAAATCGAATCGAGTACAGCAGCAATTACTTCACAACTGTGACAGGATGCTGGTGTTTCGAAATATTGCCAGCAGGGAGCAGTGGCGGAAGGGAAGTGCCGCAACAAATTACAACCAAGCTGAACTTATTGTGGCATTCGCGTATGCAGTTGCATCACTATAACCTATGAGTTCACACAGATAACTGCATCGCATGTTGCATGGCACTAGCTGTGGCGACACGTTTGTTGCGTGTGTGAACACGGCTTACGCGCAAATGCGGCCGGACTAAATTGTTTTAATCATTACTTCTGCATTCATGCTGACTGGGTCGCAATGGTAAAAGTCAAACATCAGGCAAAGAATGACTTTATTGCTCATTTGACGCATTTCGGACTTTATCGATCACCAGATTTCCAGGACAATTGTTGCACTTAAGTATAGGATTTCCAGATATGTGTGAAACAATCCTTCACAGACTCGTTTTAAAAATTCAGAACCATGCACAGAAAACCAATCAATGATACGTTTAATAACATTGTTTACCATTTCCTCCGTTTCTGTGTGTGTGTGTGCTTCTGTGAATAGTTTGCAAATGTTTGTTTCACACACAACTGGAAATACTGTTTCTACATGCAGCAATCGCTCCTGGATATCTGATGATCGATAAATTCTCAAATAAGGCATTTGAGGAATAAAGTCATTCCTTGCCTGATGTTTGACTTTTACCATTCTGACCCAGTCAACCTGAATGTAGAACCAATTATTCTTATAATACTGGTTGTCTGCCCCGTGCATGGCACATTTACAATAACTTGTTTTAGAAGCTCCAAAGTGTGCATTTCCCAGTTTAAATTCTCATCTATATGGACTCCTAAAAATTTGAAGTATCCGTCATATTTATTACTTCCTGACCATGTATTACACTTAGCATCTGTGTAGTACCCCACACGAGCAGAACTGAATATATTGTGTCTTTTCAAATTAAGAGGAAGACCATTCACAGGAAACCATTCAGTGATACTTACAAAATCATTGTTTAGCATTTCTTCTGTTTCTGTGTGTGTGCTTGGACTGATTACTGCTAGTGCCATCTGCAAAAAGAACTAGTTCTGTTTGTTGTATGTTAGAAAGAAGATCGTTTACATCCATGAGGAACAATAGTGGACATAAGATTGAGCCTTGGGGAACCGCATACATGATTTCTCTCCGGCCAGAATAACGTCACCAGACTATATTCATTGAATTACTAAGTACAATTCCTATTATGTAGGTGGCTCTAAGAATGAAAATGTAGAAAGTGCATATTGGAACAGCTACAGAGAAATCAGCAAGAAATTAAATCTTATCAAGGACAAAACGATTATGAGAGCTGAGTTCATCACATTACTAGATTGATATTCAAATATCGGATATAAAATGATCATCTGTCTACGCATTATCTTTGCTACAGGATAACCGCCCTGATAAAACGAACCCGGAAACAGAATTAATGTGACTGTTCTACTCCGGCCTCCAACGGTACCACATTTTTGATCGTCGAGCCTATGGAGGAGTTATTCCAACGTAATCTAAAAGAAATCAATGTTGACCATACTGCGAAGGACAATTTTGGCAAGGCAGTCCGATCGCATAATATTGATCGCAAGTTTCATCGCGTGTAGTATCTTTCTTGCTTTGTTCGCTATGTGTTTTGTGTTTAGTCTTCCGGCGTAGAGTGGGATGTCATGGCCGGCGAATTTATTTGGTGTTTGAAGTATCGCGTTATATTTGTAATCGGTTTTTTCGGGTGCCCGTATGTGCCAACTTGAAATGTTTATACATACTATGCAGGTCAGAAATATTGTGGACAGAAGAATTGGGCGACTTGTTTAGCGAGTGCACTTTTTCGCTACCACAGATCGTCAAGCGAAATTCGGATAAAGTGCTAAAAGCAGCTAAGCTCTTCAGTCAGTTGAAGTTTCATTAGTCACTGGGGCCAAGATTTGAGGTAATTTCCATATATCCTTCTCGTAGGAACAGAATTGCTATATAAGTTTTCCAATTACCGGTTCAGCAGTGACATTTGTCATTAGACGAGAACTTTATTATTTGATTACGATCCATCAGTCCCACCTTCGCTCAGTCGATTTCGTTAATACTTTAAGACTGTTTGTTTTTCGTTAGTGATTACCAGAACTTGTAAACGCATGTTTTACCCCTCGATGACGTTTTAACATTTTCGTTCTGTGTTGGCAGACATATGAACGCCTTGCAATTTTCCTTCCTTCGCTTACTTGGTCAACAAAATTTTACTCTCGGCCCATATGTCGTTGATAGTGGTTATGTTTTCTTGTGCGACGAAAGTGATAAGGAACAAGCGTAAATGTTCGTAGCTGTTACCGTTGTTAAATTACGTGTTTGCACTCCACCTTGTTTACATATAATTGGTGTGTTCCTCCGAATAGAGCAATGCACAGGCCTAGGAAACGAAATTAAATTGTAGGTAGTAGAGTGTATGTCAATTATTCCGAATAGAAACAATAAATGAACAGAGGTGATGTTTCCAGTTAATGTTGTTACATATAACAGACAGTCGTGAGTGGAAGTTAAAGTAAATTGGACACTGCAACAAAGGTGTTATTGAACAGACCTGGTACATGCTTTGTGAGCAGTGGTTGGTAGTTGCACTCTTATGGCATGGTCACTGTACCTTTAGTTCCTTTCCTAACCCAACCATATTGTAGAAATTCCTTATATTAAAGTGAAGATATGTGTGTTACTATCTGTGACAGTATTATATAGGAGAGATTATGGAGAAACTGTATGTTGGTAGTGACACGTGAGAGTAGACATCGTAAACATTATCAGCCTTTAGTTTGGCAGAGAATTTATTCCTTACTGGAAAACTGGTTTAGTGAAACATTTTGTTACAGTTGAATTTATGTGCAGTATTAAAATTCCACAGAAGCTCTAGTGTTATCACAATTTCTTAAAGACCCATGTGATAGACTGATATGTAACATAGTTTTGAGTTCTAAGTTTGGTTGATAGGTGACAACTTGGTTGAGATTTGACAAATGCAGTGAATATGAATGCAAAATGAAGGTTGTAACAAAATAGATCAGTGTCTCAATATTTAATGCAGTTTTCGTTAGAAAAACTTAAACTGCTTTTACCTTTGAATTATTTTGTAAATTAACATATTTGTAATATTCATTTTATTTAATGGTGGAGCATTAATTGGTACTTTTCTGATTGTGCTTGATCAGAGCGGTTCTAAAGGAGAGATTCTGTTCCTATTCATGCTTTCTACTGTATGACAAATTCATGTGCTCTTTTCCATCCCTCCTCTTCTCACTACCTTGCAAATGGATAGGTGGATTGATTAAGTTAAACAGATGGTGTCTAGGAAAAAGTTGTTGCAGGAGGGCACCAGATTGAAGTTTTTTTTGAAAGACATGCAACAGAAATGTGAGCTGAAAATAGACTGGCTCTGCAGCAAGCACCCAGGAGGGGTGGGGGCACATGCTGCCCCCCCCCCCCCCCCCTCCCCAATGTTTGGACTTATGCTAGATGCAGTGGAAATTTTCTAGTACCAAAATGCTTTCTTAATATTTTGATTCGTGATTATGGCTGAAAGTAAAGTGAAAGAAGTTTCAGGTGTAAAGAGGTTGGTGAAAAACAGCAGAGGAAGATTCGCGAAACTGTGAGAGGCTTCAACTGTTATAAAGCGGAGAAGGTGGTGAATGGTTTCCTTCTGTTAGTTCATTTGAATTTTGCGAGGTAATTGCTTTTCCATATGAGATTGATACCTCAGTAACACTGCTGTAAATTAAATATTTATCCAGTGGTTTTGAGAAATTTGAGCTTTGACAAGTTTAAGGATCATTTAAGGTGTATGAAAACAGCAAATCAATTCTTGGCCACGTTTGGTGTATTAAAAGGTTTAATCGGAACTTTATTTATATATTTATCGTATAATGAGTCACACAAAGTAAAATTAGCTTTCAGATATCACCCGCCCCCTCTGTCCAATAAATAGTCCTGTGTGTGGGCCTGGCAAGCACCAGTCCATTTATTTTGTAGCAGAGCATGTGTTTGACTCCAGAAAAATCATTGGTGTGTTGAATATTTTATCAGGTTATTTCAGTTTTATGTTACGGTACCTATTGCTGTTGCCAAAACATTGTCAGATATGTAGATGAAAAGGTGAGAGTCTGTTTGACAGAAGCTCTGTTAGCAGTTGTGGGACTAGAATAGATACGTGAGATTAGTTTCACTCCGCTGCCATTGTTAAAGATGGGTGCGATGAGAGAGCATTGACTGTTTGGTTAATGTGAGTTGACAGGGATGTTACAGAGATTTGTATCTGGCTATCATCAGTATAACAATTATGACACAAATTGATGTCTCTAATGTGTCATGATATTCTTACTGTTGTTTCAAAAAATATAACTTGTTGTGTTAAACGTCTTTATCATCAGAACAGTAGCTTATATGTCAGAAAAAATTGCATACATAAGTTGAAGACTGTACATAAAATAAAAATTGTGACTACCCTCAAGCATTTGTCAACTATAAATTACACTGATTAGTAATTATGTTTGCTGTCACATCTTTAGTGATGGTTCATTTACACTGTTGAAAGAATACTGGTGGTGATAGGAAAAAGAGTAGTCTGATCAAATCAACAAACCCTTTTTAAATCTGAGCACTGGTGATAAGGTGGATGTATGTGCCATAAAAATAGACATTTGGGTGAAGAAACTTGTACAATCCTCTTTTCTTCCCACACTTACCTGGTTATTATGTAAGCATGCGGAAAAATGTATAATAAAGATTTCACTAACAAACTTTTTCTCTTCAGTGTAATCCAAGTGGGTCCAAGCGGCCATGTGGAACAATAGTTCAAAGGATGATATTAGTTTGCTACAGACTCTGCTGTTACTGTGACCGCTGCACATGCTTGCATATCAGTGGCATTGGATAAACCAAATGTGCCCACCTGAGTTGTGATGGGGTGAGCTCTTAAAGGAACTCAACTGTGTGTGTGTGTGTGTGTGTGTGTGTGTGTGTGTGTGTGTGTGTGTGTGTGTGTGTGTGTGTGTTTGGCAAATGTAGTGCTCTCAAGCTGCTTAGTGCTGTTATTTCTCTAAAACCATCACTGAACATGCTTCAGTGACCACCACTAGGTGGTGGACTGTTGAGTGTGATAAGGGAGGAACCCTGGCTTCAGTCCTGATCGAGGGGATGTTAAAAACCTCTGTTAAGGAAATTCATAATATTTAAACATGCTCTAGGGTCCTGCAACAAGTGAATGTTAGGGATATTGGTCTATAATTCTGCATTTTTGTACCTTTTTATAAAGAGGAATAGCATTTGCTGTTTTCCTGTCCACACCGGACTATTCTCTGCACGATTAGTAGTTCAACTTTGTCTTCATTGTTTAATTTCACAGTTTCCTCATCATGGCAGGAAGAGATGGATAAATACCAAATAAAACCTCATTTGCAAGGTGATTCCTATTTTAGAATAGAGTGTAAAGGGGTTCAGGTGGCATTTGGAGGAAGAGACACATGTTTGTAACTGTGTGCTACAGGAGTGTTCCTTCATCAGGTGTAATTATCTTAGTGTGGTAACGGCTAAAGTATGGTTACGTCATTTTTTATAGGTGTACAAACATCTTCCTCTCTCTTCCACCACCACCACATGCCACCAATCTGTGAACGGTTGTTGTAAAAATAAAGGTGCATTAGAAGATAGCAGTATGTTCCCCTATCTAGCAATGCATGAAACAATTGACCAAGAAGTTCTCACTAAATACAACCTTTTTTATTCAGTCATGCACATTGTAGGCAAGTGACAGCTTCAGATAAACAGTTCTATTAGTTTTATTAGCTAACTTCAGCGGAAAAGCCCCAATGTAATGGTCTCACTTTTTACAGAAGTACCTTTAGTGGATTCATCTCATCACGTACAGGTCTGAGGCTGACAAGTGTTTGAGCACACAATCTAGACTCAGCCAGTTAAAACCTACAATAATATTCTGGCAGTACATCGAAGGTGCCTTTATAGTTTGGTCTCATGATTTGGACAGCTCCTGCGAGTTTCTTTAACATCTTAATTCAATAAATCATAACATTAGCTTACCATGGAATAGTGTAAAATGGGTGGTTTGCCAGTTTTAGACATATTGGTGTGACGTAAGTGACGCGGTGTTCCTGGACATTGAGTAAATTGAAATCCCACCCATAATGATCTGTATTTGTAGCCAAGCATTTGCCACCACCCATTATGGGCAGTGAGCATTCTTAAGACCTGCAGATGGAATTAGAACATCTGCAAATTAGGTTTGTAGAAAATGGATGATCATCCTGTCAGATACACATAGTGTTACAGTTGTACAAATGCCAGCACAAGGCTCAGGATCAGGCGGTCAAGACGTCTTACCTGCCATATATCTGGCATGTTTGTTCAAAAATATGTAATTTACTGAGGAAACATCAGGTTAAATGGTATTTTGTCTTCTAGCAAATATCTTACTACTTCTGTGGTCTGTCAAAGGTGACTTAGTGCTAGGAAAAGTAAGGTTATACAGGATTCTTTGCTAGAGATGTAGAGCTTATATTGGGTCAACAACATAAACTATTCAGGAGCACACTGTAGAGCACCTCAAGCATACTCCTTTCGTACGTGCCAGCCTGAAAATTACTTATTGCCAAATACTGTATTTCTGATTGGCATTATAATGTACTATAATATAATGAAAGTTTTCGCCTGTAAATCAAATATGTGGGGTTCCATTAATAAGGTCAGTGAAAATATGAGTGACTGAGTATGTAATCAGTTACGATGGTTGTTTTGAGCTGGACACTGCAAGGAATACTGTCACTGTGGAACTTTCTGCACTGTGTAACATAATGATATACACAGCAGACAATTCTGTATTATAATTGAAAATGTTTTAAAATGTCATGTGGCACCATGGCTTGAAATATTTGTGAAGATTGTGTACTGTTTTGTGTACACCGCGACTTACTTCTGTTTGTTTGTTCGCAGGTGCGTCATCCTTGAGACAGAACAGGGTTCAGAATAATTGATTAAATTTGTTGTCATATAGATTGTGTTTAATGTGACTCCTCCCTAAATATACTGCTTATCTGAATTTTGCACTCAAATTCCAAGATATGGTTTAACATGTTACACTTTAAAATACTTTGCAATTATTTTCAATTAAATGGACTAACTAGTTTTTATTCGCATTCTTAGTAGTAGATTATTCAGTTCTGTAAAACAATTAATACTCAATTTAAATATATTTCACCAGTCTGTTTCAAAACCAAAGATATCATTGTTTAGAACATTTTTCTCACTGCTTGGATGTCAAATTTGGTTTTGATGTCATTAGTTATTTGTAGTCATAACTTACAATATATTACTCAAAAAAATATTGACAACTCATGTGGTCAACACACCACTCTCCCTGCCATATGTCAGTCTCGGAGACTGAAGCTGCTACATCTTAATGAAGGAGCTCCTCAGTTTGCCTCACAAGGGCTGAGTGCATCTCGCTTGCCAACAGTGCTCGGCAGACCAGATGATCACCCATCCAAGTGCTAGCCCAGCCTGTCAGCGCTTAACTTCGATGATCTGACAGGAACCAGTGTTACCACTGTGGCAAGGCACTTGGCTTAGTAGTAAGAAGCTAACAGCTAAAACAAGCTAGGAAGGCTAAATACAAAAAGTTCTGTAGCCGCCTGCATTGTACCACTGTGCAGTGTGACCTTTCGTGATGTTGAAGATCGTGCCAGTCGAGGATGGGCTCTTGAATTTGAGAGACAGTGAATGCAAACTTGTGAAGTTTATAATGTGACAAAGTGTATAATCACATGTCACTCAAAGTTGTTTTTCTCACAATGGTGTGCACTGGATGTGGATACGAGGGGCATGTGGTCAGCACACCGCTCTCCTGTCCATATGTGTCTCTGAGACTGGAGTTGCTACATCTTAATCCAGCACAGCTTTGACTGCTCCAGGAAAAGGCAGTACAGTCCTCATACCATTTTCAATGTGGCCTTGAATTGATTTTGTCAGGAGTGTCTGCCTTTTACAATGTCATAACTGCTGGCTGGTATTCTTTCTTGCATGAAGCAAGGGTTCTACTGCTTCCCATACTTGTTTATTATCAGCTTTATCAGCTGGTACTCTGTTGTCGTGGTCTAGGTTGAACTGGTTTTTTTTTTTTTTCCCCCTTCTCACTAGCTTATTAATTTGACAATGCTGTTGTCGTAATCTATGACAAGACAGTTAGCAGCAGCTGTGCTGCTGCTGCTGCTACTACTACACCACCACCACTACATTTTATTAGTTTATTTTATGTAATGAACTTCACCACTCATTTTTTCACCCAATTCACATTCAACAGTTAGCATTTTAGCTGGCTTTGTACTGTCTTATTACTTCATCTCAGAATTTGATAAACACAGTATCTGGCTGAATTCTTCATACATCTGTTTAAGGACTGAGGAAGGTAAGAGACGATAAAAGGGGATTTAACATGTGACAATGTGCTGTAAGAGGAAATGACACTGGATTCTGCAGCTTGTGGGGCTTTTGCTACATATTCTGAAATTAGACAGAAGGTACTTTAGAAAGACATTGGAGTAAATGCACAAATTCTGCTGATGAAATGAAGCTGCTAAAGAGAAGGAAAAAAAATTACTGTGTGTGTGTGTGTGTGTGTGTGTGTGTGTGTGTGTGTGTGTGTGTGTGTGTGTGGACGGACTTAGATTCAAGGGGAGCAGGGACTGAAAAAAATACACACTATTAGACTAAAAAGAAACTTTACTGTGAAAAACAAAACATAAACCAAAATAAAGGCTGGCTGCTCTAGCCTGTCCCACTCCGTGACACCTGAGGCTATTCTGTGTGTAGGGTGGGTTTCTGTGAAGACACCTTTCTAATTTCAAGTGCTACCAAACATACCAGTCATGTTGCTGTCAGTAGGTACCACATTTTATTGTGCGCCTGCTTTCAGGAGGAAGACGTTAATGAGATGGGCATGGTGTGCTCATGCGTCTCCTAGGACATATACCCACGACTGTGGGGGCTTTAGAGCAGGAAAAAAGTTGGAGAATTGTCTCTTCATACTGCACAGCCTTCAGATTACCCTCGGTAGTGGTGAGAGGCGTTTGTCTCTGGATGTGATACTGGCCCAAATCATTATAGACCCACATCCATGATGAACCCATGGGTCTGCATGCCTGAGATATCCATAGTTAGTTGGCAACAACCACACTCTTCTGTGGCAGTCATCAGCTGTCAGACAAATCCCGCTCTTATCACTGAAGAGAACCCAACATCATTAATCCAGATTCCATTTAAGACCATAGCTTAGAGCACCATGTGGTGGTATGGTTTCTCCTGTGATAGATGTCTAGGTTATGTGGAGATCATTGCAAGCCTTCTGTCGACAAAGACCTAATTGCCCCCAAATAGGCAGCAATTGACAAAGACCTGCTAGTTGCCCCAAATAGGCAGCGAGCATACCCCTCGAGCTACCTGTAAGCCATAATTTGTAGGTAACGGTGGTGTGGTGTTGTTGACTGCAGGCCACCAACAGTAGGCATGTCTTCATTGTTTAGTCCTTCATGATAGTAGTTGAATGTTCAAATGGTTAATCTGTGATGTATGCCATTTTGATGGGCAACATCTGGTGCTGACAACCCTTCTTGCTGTAAAGTGACAATATATGTAAGTATGTAAATGAAGTGAGAATGTGCATTTAAGCAGGGGCTGGCTCTGCTTAGCAATATGCTGTGGTCAAAAGAATATTTCGAAAGATGTTTCCAATAGGGGGAAAACTGCAAACTATGCAGGGGGTGGTGCAGAACTTTTATTAAGCAGTTTGTCTATAGTTATGTTACTTTCATTTTCGTATTGAAGTCCATACCTTTAAGTTCCCATGAGTTTAGGAACTGTAACTGATTTAGGAACTAGCTGAAGGTGTCGTTTTTGTATCCTGGAGTTTTTAGCCTACAAAAATGTTTATTTTGGACAAATTATCTCTGTTTATTCCTTTTTACCCCAGCAATGTTTCCAGTATTATGTGACTGCATTAAAAGAAAATCGTTTAAGTACTCATCACGTGGATTATGTTGACGGTACAGTTATGATGATGATGATGATAATGATACCACCAGTATAATTGTAGTAGTAGTAGTAGTAGTAGTAGTAGAACTGCATGAAGAGTTAGTACCTGAAGCACTGTGATACCAACCATCATGAGGGATGCAGGCTGACCAATGCTGCCTACAGGGCCAATCTCTCTCACACCTAGCATCTGTGCTGAGGTCAGGGCACCACCTTTTGCAGTTTGACAGCAGCTTTTGTGTTTCATGAGATGTCCAGGTTCTAGACTGCTTCCAAATCACGAGCATTCCAAACCTTGTGCATCGTACTGTGCAGTCGATTTTCATACATTGACTGAGATCCAGAAGGGATTTTACTCTTGTATATGTTTTTGTCGTAATGTTTTGTGACATTTTGAATGAGCACCGCCATTATATGATAGTCTTTGCACATGCTCCTCAGAAGGGGAAAACTGGTGGCCAATTGAGTTTTGCCTCTAACTCTGAGAGCCATTCCTAGTATAAAGTGCATATACTCTGCATATGAACACATCCAAGACTTCCCTCTGTAACTACAAGGGCTGGACAGATGCCATCTACTGGGTGCCAGAGTGCATATGGGAATTTGGGTAAACAAGCTGGCTCATGTGGGAACCAGTGAATCATGTCTGGCAAATAAAGTGGCCATCACCTTACTTTGTTTCGTCACTGTTGAGATGCATTATTGTGTTAGAGGTAAGAAAAATGACTAAAAGAGATCAACCACTGTTGTTGGTCAAGTCAACTACTTGATTGTGGCACTCCTTTTAACCCCTCACGTGAGACGAGCCACATCTCAAATGTCTATCTGTAGGGCATACTTGGATAACGCATACCTTCCTGCTATGACATAAGGACTCTCCTATGTGTGGTACTTGAAACACAAAGATTTCAGATGCCATATATTGTATTTTATATATAGAAAAGTAGGTAGAGGTTAGTTTACCTGGTAATATGCGATCTACATTTGCAGACAGGTGACCTATGAAGGGACATGAAATGTTTATCTCTGAGGGACTGTTTTGGCAGATAAATGTGTGTGAAACTGAGAGAATGTTGTTTACTATAATAAATTCTAGATAATCTTCATTATTTAAAATTGAAATGGGAAATTGGTAGGTTGAAGTTATACTGGAAATTAGTGAAGTTTGGTGACAGAAAGAACAGAACTTCTGGCCATACAAGTTGAGGGTTGTAAATGCAAAATTAAATAGGAGTAATGATGGAGTAAGTCTGGCAATGAAAAAGAAAATAAGAATGTGGGGAAGTTGTTATGAGCGGCATAGTGAATCCATTATTGTAGCCAACATAGACCTAACCCAACACCTACTGCAATAGTAAGAGTTTAGTACTAGCTCTGCATGTCATGAAGACACTGAAAGACTGTATGATGAACTAAAAAGAAATTAGTTGGATATTTAAGGGAGGTGAAAATTTGTGATGGGGAATTTGAATTCATAGTAAGAAAGGGGAAAGGAATGAGAGAGGCAGCTGCCTGGTAGAATTTTGCACAGAGCATGATACTTGATGAAAATCATGATTGAAGGATGTATGTGTAAAAGAGACCTAGGAAAGTTTCAAGTAGATTACATAATGATAAGAGAGATATTTCAATACCTGATTTTAAATTGCAAACAATTTCCATGGGCAGGTACGGACTTCAATCATAATTTATTGGTCATGAACTGCAGATTAAAGCTAAAGAAGTTACAGAAAGATAGAATATTAAGGAGATATGACTATACGTTGAAAGTATCTAAGGTTGTTGAATTTCAAATAGCATAATGCAATGTTTGATTGAAACTAGAACACAACAGGAAAGAAATGGGTAGCCTTTAGTGACAAGAGACAAGACCTAGTAGAAATCCTTAGGTAATACATGAGATATTGAATATAATAGACAAAAAGAGAAAATATATAGATGCAGCAAATGAAGCAGAGATAAGGGAACACAGATGTCTAAAAAATGTGGTTGACAGGAAGAGCAAAATGGCAAAGGAGGAATGGTTGGATGTGAAATGCAAGGATGTAGAAGTATGCATAACAAGAGCAAAGATAAATATTGCCTACAGGAAAATTAGACATCTTTGTGGAAAAGAGAAACACCTGTTTGAATATCAGGAATTTTATAGAATGAGAAGTATTTGAACATGAGTTGGGAGATATGATGCTGTGAGAAGAATTTTACAGAGCACTAAACACCTAACTAGAAATTAGGATCCTGTAGTAGATGACATTCTCTCAGAATTATTGAGATTCTTGGGAGAGGCAACCATGACAAAATTATCCCAACTGATGTGCAAAGACTTCAAAAGGATTGTAATAATTACAGTTGAAAAGAAGCAGGTGCCAACGTGTATGTGGATTACTGAACCCTCAGTTTAATAAGTCATGTATGCAAAATACTTACATGAATTACTTACATAAAAATGGGAAAACTGGTAGAAACCAACCTCAGGGAAGATCTGTTTGGGTTTCGGAGAAATGTAAAAACATGCAAGGCAATACTAACCCTATGAGAGAGATTAATGTGTTTATTACATTTACAGATTTAGAGAAAATTCTGAAGGGAGCAGGAAGAATGAAAGAAATCAGACTGCAGTTATGAGTTGAAGCACATGAAATGAAAAGGAAGCAATGGTTGTGAGAGGGGGGTGAGACAGGGGGGGGGGGGGGAGATTCGTAGCCTGTTCCTGGTGATATTCTATCTGTACATTGAGTAAGGAATAAAGGAGAAATTTGGAGAAGGAATTAAAGTTCAGGGTGAGAAAATAAAAACTCTGACGTTTGCTGACAACATTGTAATTCTGTCAGAGACAGCAAAGGACTTCAAACAACAGTTGAACAGAGTGGATAATGTCTTGATAAGATGTAAATCGACAGAAATAAAATGAGTACTGAAATACAGTCAAATTAAAGCAGATGATACTAAGGGAATTTGATTAGACACTGAAATTAGTAGAAGAGTATTGAAATAATCTGGCATTCCTCAAGGAAGTGTTATAGGCCCTCTGCTGGTCCTGATCTACATAAATGACTTGAGAGGCAAATCTGAGTAGCCCTCTTAGATTGTTTGCAGATGATGCTGTCATTTGCCCATCTTGTAAAGTCATCAGATGATCAAAACCAACTGCAAAATGATTTGGACAAGATACCTGTGTGGTGTGGAAAGTGGCAGTTGTTTAAAACAGTGAAAAGTGTGAAGTCATCCACATGAGTACTAAAAGGAATCCATTAAATTTTGGCAACACACTAAATCACACACATCTAAAGGCTGTAAATTCAACTAAATCCTTAGAGACTCTCATTACAAATAATTTAAATTGGAGTGATTACACAGATAATGTTGTGGAGAAGGCAAACCGAAGACTGTGATTTATTGTAAAACACTTAGAAAATGCAACAAGTCTACTAAAGAGACTGCCTACACTACGCTCGTCTGCCGTCTTCTGGAGTATGGTTGTGCAATGTGGAATCTGGATCGGATAGGATTGACAGATGCCATTGAAAAAGTTCAGAGAAGGGCTGTTCATTTTCTGTTATCACGAAATGGAGGAGATATGAGACATGAATCGGTGCAGCAATGATTAAGGCATTTTTTTGTTGTGGCAGGATCTTATGAAATTTCAATCACCAACTTTTCCTCAGAGTGTGAAAATATTTTGTTGGCGTCCACCTACATAGACAGAAATCAGAGCTCACATGGAAAGATTGAAGTGTTCATTTTACCTACACACCGGTAGTGTGTGGAACGGTAGAGAAATAGCTTCAATGTGTTTCGATGAACCCTGTGCCATGCATTTAATTGTGAATTCCAGAATAATGTAGATGTAGATCATGACCAAAGTAGAGAGGATATAAAATCAAGGCTGAGAATAGCAAGAAAATTGTTTATGAAAAATAAAAAAAATTGTTAATATCGAGTATAAATTTTTTAATGTCTTTGTCTGGAGTGTATCCTTATATGATAGTAAAAGGTGGCCAATAAAGAGTTCAAACAAGAGGAGGATAGAAGCTCTTGAAACATGGCGCTACAAGATAATTGTGAAGGTTAGATTGGTAGATTGAATTACTGGTGAGGAGGTACTGAATCAGTTTAGGGAAAAAAGAAATGTATGGCAAAACTTGACTGAAAGAAGGGATCAGTTGATAGGACACATCCTAAGGCATGGAGGAATTGTCAGTTTTGTAGTGGAGGGAAGTGCGGGGTGTAAAAATTGTAGTGGGAGACCAAGGGATGAGTACAGTAACTAGGGTAAAATGGATGTAGGTTGCAGTGGTTTTGGAAGATGATGAGGCTTGCACTGGATAGAGTAGCATGAAGAGCTGCATCAAAATGTCTTCAGACCGAAGAAAACATCATCATATTTCCTTTGGGCTTAGTTACATTGTTTGTAAAGAAAGACATCTTTGTTCCGTTTGGAAAAATCATATTTACCAAGAGTGCTGATAATCTTGTCCTTGACTGTGCTGTAACAACAACCACCACCACCTACAACAACAACAACAATAACAAACATACATACATAATTTTGACGTAGTTTGTATTCTTTGTGTAGTTTGTTTTGTGTGTTTCAACCACATTACAGATAAATTTTAACTTGGATACTAATACTTATCTCCCTCTCCCCCTCCCCCTCCCCTCTCTTCCCCTCCCCCTCCCCTCTATCCCCCTCCCCCTCCCCTCTCTCCCCCTCCCCCCTCCCCCCCTCCCCCCTCTCCCCCTCTCCCTCTTGTAATTCATGATAATAGACAGTGAATTTGGAAAGTTGAGCCTCACTGTATATTAAGCGTCATCCCACCACATGCAGACGACTGTGGACTAAGCAAATATAGACAGCTGGACCAAGTAACAGTCCTGAAGTGTCATTAAAAAGTTCTGAATTCCATTCCTTTTATGATGAATAAGATGCAAAATGAATGAGAATGTAAGGACAGTAGAAGAGAAGGTGAGTAGTTAACTTTGGTTTATTGGGATAATTTTCGGAAAGTGTTGCTCACCTGTAAAGGAGACAGAGTACAGAAAACTAGTATGATCCATTCTGGATTACTGCTGAAGTGTTTTGGATCCCAACGGGTCACATTAAAGGAAGATATTGAAGCATTTCAGAGTTGTGCTGCTAAATTTGGTAGATAGCTTCAGTCAGCTTCATGCACTCGAATGGGAATCCCCGGAGGGAAGATGATGTTCTTTTCATGAAACACTATTTTGCAAAAATTTAGAGAACCTGCATTTACAGCTGCCCACAGAAAAATTATACTGCTGCCAACATACATTTCATGTAAGGATCATGAAGATAAGAGAATTCAGGGACCGTGCAGAGGTGTATAGGCAGTCATTTTGCCCTCACTCCTTTTGCGAGAGGAAAAGAATTTTCAAAATTTTTAGGTGTGTCCATTGATGAGAGGTTAAACTGGAAGCAACACATTGATGGTCTGCTGAAACGTCTGAGTTCAGCTACGTATGCTATTAGGGTTATTGCAAATTTTGGTGATAAGAATCTCGGTAAATTAGCTTACTATGCCTACTTTCATTCACTGCTTTCGTATGGCATCATATTCTGGGGTAATTCATCGTTGAGTAGAAAAGTATTCATTGCACAAAAACGTGTAATCAGAATAATTGCTGGAGCCCACCCACGGTCATCCTGCAGACATCTATTTAAGGATCTAGGGATCCTCACAGTAACCTCACAGTATATATATTCCCTTATGAAATTTGTTGATAATAATCCAACCCAATTCAAAAGTAATAGCAGTGTGCATACCTATAACACCAGGAGAAAGGATGATCTTCACTATGCAGGGTTAAATCTGACTTTGGCACAGAAAGGGGTAAATTATGCTGCCACAAAAGTCTTTGGGCACCTACCAAACAGCATCAAAAGCCTGACAGATAGCCAACTAACATTTAAAAATAAATTAAAAGAATTTCTAGATGACAACTCCTCCTACTCATTGGCTGAATTTTTAGATATAAAGTAAGTATTTAAAAAAAAAAAAACTTAATCATTAGTGTCATGCAATATTTTGTGTAATGTAATTTCTTGTACAGACATCTTTTATTAACCTGACACGTTCCACATCATTACGAAGTGTCGTATTCATGATCTATGGAACAAGTATTAATCTAATCTACAGGAAAGAAAATGACTTGTAGGGGTACAAAGTACTGTCTGCCATGCACCATATGGTGGCTTGTGAAGTATGAATGTAGATGTAAAAATCAACCTTGGATACACGCTCAAAGAAGAGGTTACCAAGAGAAAAGCATTCAGTTTGTGCTCTAAAATGCATGGTTTGTCACTGACTGCCATCAATTCTCACAGAAGTCTGTTCAGGATGTATTCTGCAGACTAACACAACCCATTTTGTGAATGATAGATGAGGGCATGCTCCTCACACACGTCATCGCACTCTTATGTTGAGTGATTGGATACAGCTCTTCCTTTCAAGCAAACATATTTTATGAATAACAAATCAGATATACTTTGATCTCAGTGTGAAATTCCCAAGATTATTAAATAGTGTCCTACATAATATGCTTGTGAATTGACATCACATTGTTTGATACAACACTTTGAAACAAAAAGATATTATATCTACTCATATTTGCCTCTTAATCTTACCTCCAGTACTGTCAAGTAATGAAAGTGTGTAAAGTGAACTGACTTGAGTATATCACTGCTGTTCACTTTTGTGGACAATATGATGTCTTTAATTTCACGTGTCAAGGTAGTTTTGTACAGGGCATAATATATCATCCTAACAGAACTACTTGAGAGAAAGTAAATGTATTATGTTTTGCTAAGATTGATTCATTGTATCAGTTATGAACTGATTTCCTCCAATAAACTTTTTTATTATTTGGTTCCTGACATTAACATATCAACAGTTATGAAATAACAATGTTCGGTACTTCTACTGCAGTGTGTAGTGAATTATTAATAAAATAAGAAAAGACTGGTCCCAGAAAAGAATCTTTAGAAGCACCTCAAATTACAATGCCCCAGTTCAATGTTTCATTTCCTGTTTCGTGACATTGTAAAGAGACTTTGTGATTCCTTTTATACAAATAATTGAAAATAAAATGGTTTCAATAAAAAGCAGCTGTGCTGCCTACCCTGAACTATTTATGAAGTCAAACCATGGTTTTTCGTGAGTTCACTTTTTCAGCAAATTTTGAAAACGTTATTAACAATATTGGCATTTAGTTGATACCATCAAATGTTTTCTTGTGGAAAGGCCTCACCACTGGATCTCTGGAAAACTGTTGTGCCTGCTGGGATGGTATGACACAAGTAAGAAGTGTTTTCTCTTGCACAATGCATAAACCTTTATTGTCTACTTTATATCATGTCGTAACCATTACTGGCTGTATTTGATATTTCATCATTATGCAAGTCACTTAAATAGTTGACGTTCAAATTAATTAATTGGTGTTTTGCTTCTCGTTTTGAAGTTTTTTATACTTCACTGGACTCCCCCCTTTTTTCAATATGCTTCAGAAACAAACATGAATTTCCACATCATTCTTCTCCTTATAACTCTTGTAGTTACTACCTTAATTTTTCCTGCTTAGACATCTGAGGTACCACCCTGTAGGGCATCACTTCTCTGTACATTCCAGCTTTTTTATCCAAACATTTGACATTTTTCCGTTCTGTGTTGATTAACTTGTCTTCATCTCTGCCATGATAATCACCTCATTGGTCTTGCACATAGTTGCAGATTGTATAATTGTGAATTAGCAGCACAGTCACAATTAGTATTCCACCGGAATTCGAAAGGGAATTCATGAATTTATAAAATAAAATTTCTTTCGTATTCCCATGTATATTACCAGCTGGTCCAGCTTTTCTGAATAATATGTATCTTAAATGTAATTTCTGTAGCTAGTGGGTTGTTGTTGATGAATTGATACTGCATTTTGTCACCAATGGGACTGGGCACCAGTATGAAATTGCTGTCTGCACTGTGTGGTTTTATTATAATTACTTCCCTTTTCTGTTTCTAAAACTTCTGTCCTTTGTGGTGCAGTATTTATTTAGTTGTATTAGATTTAGGCATATAGGAATTTCATTTGTCTTGCAACGTGGTGAACAATTCGGTTGTCATTTTTAGGGTAGGTCTTGAGTGGCTGTCAAAAGAATGTAATTGACCCAGAAATGTCTCTTTTGATGAATGCTGTAGGTCAGCATTTCAGTTTAACACAGCCCATCAAGCTTCCTACTTGCTATCCAGGCCTTGGTTTATGGGTGGAAGTGTTGGTGTTTTGACAACGATATGAGCAGCAGTTTTAATTTTTTCATAGAATTATTAACTATTGCTTGATAGGTTTTCTAATCATGGCGTGATGGTTGGATTAATGTCCTTGGACAATTTTGAGACCATTGGAGATGGAGTTGTAGCTGGAATAAGAATTTAGAGGAAATGGTCTGTTGGCTTGTCTTAGATACAGTACTCATATGATTAAAGGAAACTGTAGAAACCTAAATCAGGGTGGTTGGCTGGGGATTTGGGCATTACTTCTGAATAATAGTTTAGTGTCTCAGTAACCATGCACTTACACTCTGTTTTATGGCTTTTGAGACTAAAATAAGTATACTAAGACTAAATAAACCTGATCTCATCTGTCATGTGTCATTGTGGGGACAGTGCATTCCACAATGTATGTGATTCAGCATTCCACATTATACCCTCCCAACTCTGCTAGAGTTCACTTGCAACTTGATTTGCACCATTGTAATTGATAATGAGTTTCATTTCAGGATATACATATAATTTGTTGCAATGAACCCACTATGACAAATGCAAACTGTATGTAATCAGTGTTAAAAGTACACTATTATCACATTCAGATGTCAGGGGTGTGGCTGCAGTTTGTAGCAACGCTTCAGTATTTGATATGGCATTAATTATTATGGTCTGTCAATGGCCTTGGCTTTTG
The DNA here is from genome assembly GCF_023897955.1 of Schistocerca gregaria. Taxonomy (NCBI): domain Eukaryota; kingdom Metazoa; phylum Arthropoda; class Insecta; order Orthoptera; family Acrididae; genus Schistocerca; species Schistocerca gregaria. The sequence goes on from NC_064931.1 coordinate 380,000,704, forward strand.
TATTTGGGGACATAATTTTGTAACACTCTGACATTTCTATTTCAGTACATTACTCAGTGTTGGATGTTCTGCCGAAATGTTTCCAGTGAAACCAAATAATAGACTAAACAAGTGTGTGGGCTGTCATTCACCTAAACTCAGATTTTATTGTGAATTGACCTTTAGTACTGTGGCTGACATGCATTATTCCAACCATATACGTCATTATTACTTGTGGTCACTGTATGCTTAGGAAATATATCATAATTTTCACATTCTTAACACATGTCATTAGTAATTTTTGAGAGCATATGTAAAACAGAGGCTCGAGCCTCAGTTTGCATTTTTCTCTGGTACACAACCTTAAGTGGCGACTAATATGAATATCGTATTAATGGATCTACAGCAACAAACCACCTCTCCCCCCACCTTTTTTCCCACCATTACACATTGTGGAGACTTAATTCACAAGGGAATATTCCCAGGAGTAAATAAAAGATCTTGATGAATTTTGGTGGATATTTGGAGGGTTCAAAATTATGCAATATGTATTCTTTTTTGCCCAATTTCGATTTTAAGGAGTATAATACACCCCTAAACAGAATTTGGAATACTAGGTTTAGAGGGAACAACCTCAAAACCGTGATATATAAAAAAATGTGTTTCATACAAAAGTTGAAATATACATATAATTAATGCTCTTGAAATAACTTTTGTAGTAATTTGAAATTTTTCAAAATAGCCCACCACAATTAATTCTGAAAAATGAAAACTTTTGTTACAGTGTTAATTAAAGCTGCTTTCATGGCTACATAAATCCATGTGTAATGAAGTTGGTTTTTGGAATACCATTTTTAGGAAATAAGCTGTAGGCCTACACAATGTGCTGTCAGAGTATTTTCAATATACCTAATTAAACTATCTGAATGTTAATGATTAGAATATTTTTTTTAACCCTGTTGCTGCTACAGACATGCTCTCTGCATTCCATGCTGAGAGTTGCTATACTGCTCATCTAATACTGCTACCTTTGCTAAGAGATGGTGTTCAGATTGCTTTGAAATGCATATCTTCTGGTTTTAGGAAAATTATTTGGTGAAAAAATTTGATTTTTGCATGTCATACAGTCTGATATCTTCACTCGATAAACTACTGTATTCCTTCTCCTTATTCGTCATAGTTAATGTGTTTCATCAAATTACGTAAAGCATTGCACGCATTGCATATTGTTGATTTTAGCTCATATATTGCTGCATATGAAATGTAGCTAAGATATTTAAATTTTATTTAAAATTGAGAGCGGAATGATATCTCATTCTATTGTTGAGTTACGGGTTTTACCATCCCTGCGCATCAGGAATCGTATTGTCATAGCAAATGTCATATTTCATAAACAGTTAGAGATACTGAAATGAGGTTTTTTTTTTGTGAATAACAGCAAGCAAAGAGGAATGTATGTTTTATGATAAATAGTTGCTGATTTTTTTTATTCACCAAGATATAGAAGTTACTCTTTCACAACAGTGAGTTGGTTGCTGGAATGGGACACACAAACATGTCAATAGCACTTAGGGAAAACCCATTGGTTGCATTTAAACATGTCCTCGGTGCCTGGGGAGCAGCAGAGTGTGAAGTGTTAACTCATCTACAGAAGCCAAAATGTTATATTGCTATTTTACATTCATGTTTGTAGTTCACTGTTTCATATATGTGTATTTAGTTAACTGGAAATAATAAGTAACTCATTATGATACAAAATCGTACTGATGACAATCTGTAAAGGAATACTTGAAACATAACTTTTTTTACACCATGCACATGAAATGGACAAAACATCTTCACATAATACACATGACAGGCAACACAATATAAAACAAAATTTAGCAGGATTCTCAAATTATGGTGGGTGATCCTCTAAATATCCTGGTTTGTTCCAGGCATATTTCAGTACATTGGAAGGCAAATATAATTTATTACATACTGGTGCCTGCAGCTTGCTTATGTTGTTTTTCAAGCGAAGATTGACATCACAATGTTTCTGAAGAACTGGATCTAAAAGTCTGTTCAGAAAGTTCTTCCAACATCAAATGCCGTATAATGCCAATGGACGTACCTGTGCCATTGAGCCATTTGAAATCACTGGATGGACAAGTGCCTTGCCCTTGGTTGCAATGCTCAAAATGGTTCTTTTACATTAAGCACCCCAGGAACCTAAGAATAATACAGATTTTTCTCCCACACTGGAAAAAAAACTTCTTTCATATGCTTTTGTCCTGATCATATGTTAGTTTACCAGATTTTGATCCTGCCACAAGCACATAAATCAAAAATAAGTAATTAGAACAATAATGAACATTTAAATTTGAAAATACTCAGACAGTACATAGTGTAGGCCTGCAACTTATTTTCCAAAACTGGTGTTTCAGAAACTAACTTTGATCACATATGGATGTCTGTGGTGTGAAAGTTTCATTATGTTGTAAGAAAGTTTTAATTTTCAAAATTAATTGTAGTGGGGTATTATGCCAAATTACCTTTTGGGGTAAAATCGAAGTTGGGCAAAAATGGGGGGAAAAATGTATTGCATTAATGTGACCCCTCTGCATACCGACCAAGTTCCATAAAGATACTTTATTTACAGTTGGAAATGTTCCCTTGTCAGTTGTGTTGCAGAGTTACTTTTCTTTTTTTTCCTTTTTTTTCTTTTCTTTTTTTCCTTTTTTTTCTTTTCTTTTTTTTTTTCCTTTTCTTTTCTTTTCTTTTCTTTTTCTTTTTTTTCACACATTCAGGTTTTTGCTGTCTTTAGTGTTACATCTGATGTTTGCTTTTCAAATTACAAGCACATTCTCTGTCTAATGACCTCATATTGTCCCTCCCCCTTCCCCACTCCCTCTCCCGGTTGGAAATGGAAACCATTACCTGCAACACTAAACACAGTAACACCATTTAAAATAGACTAAAAAAAATCAACAATTAAAATGAATCCTCCACTTTATAGAGGAGTGTGCAAGTCCTTGAAACTTGTTAAAAATTTAAAATTTTCATTGACATGGGAGTCAAGCCCACAGCATTGCCTCACACCGGTAATACTTACTAAGTATTCGGGTATGAGCTACAGCTTCACTTGGGCAGTATATGTTGTGTATTTTTCCAACTGTACAGAGGGTTTCTGACTCATTGCCATGGAGGAAGGACATTGTCGGTTTTCTTATCTATGGGATGGAGGTGCTGGAAGATTGAAGATGGGAGGAGGAAAGCTGAGAACTTTCCTGGGTAGCTCTGATGGCAAGTACACTGAACATTATATGTTAGAGTCTTGGTATGGGTCCTAATGTGATAAACAGTTATACTCATCTAAAAAATTTCAGTACAGCATTTATTCTGCTCAGGAATAAAAGTCAGTCAAGAAACAACTGCTGGACTTTGCCTGTCATTCTCCATTGTGCCCTTTCTCCTAGAGCTACATGTACAACAAAGTATTTTGGAGAGATGCTATGGTGTTTCAATAATAGGATAGATGTACTGCCAGATTGAGCTGTACATCATACGTGGATAGTATATGGTAGGTAACAGCCTTACATGTTTAGAGGGAAAGGTTTGAATTTGAATCCTGATCAAGTAAACACGTATTACATCAGCAAGTTTTAACTGTGTTAAACCATTTGAAATTTAGTGAAAGTCCAAAACACATTATAATAAAATAAAGACAAACTTCTGGCTGCTAGGGTGTGTCAATGAATTGGATCTATAGCAGTGATGCTCAGCCACCAACAACAACATAGCTAGAAATAATTATAGTGTTTGCTTTTCTTACAATTTAATACTGTAATATGAAGGTATTTACAACTCATTTAGTGAATCCATTAAAAAATATAATAGGAAACTACTTGCATGTTTTGGCAGGGCTAATGTTTGCATATTATTTGTTGCTGTGATGTCTCATTGGTGGTATTCGTATTATTTAGAAGCTTCTAGCTTTTGCTGTTTTCTTAAAATGAAAGACAGCTGCCCTCTCCATACTATTTGCTAAAGTCCCATTTAAATCTTCCAACTAGTGGTTAATTTTTCACCCAAATGTTTATGTACATTTTAAAGTATTAATTGTGCACATAAAGCAGTCACAATCCATGTTTTGAACACCTCCTGTCAGAGATAGCCATTGCATTAGTAACGTAACAGCTCCAGTGCCAGCATGGTGGATGCTGCATTTTCTCTACCACACCTTAAAAATTAACTCTATGCAAAAATACTCAGTTCTTATCAGCTTAATATCTGACTCGTCCAGCATAGTAGGTCATTCTGGAAATTGGCGGTACTTTGTGCCATCCTTCCAGTAGGCACGAACTGGCTTGACACTGCAGTTTGACCTTCTTATATCTGTCTCCTGTGCCTGCAAACCTTCTTCTTGAGTTAGTGTATCTATTAGTGAAAACAGCGTCAAAATCCTTACAGTAGTTACTGAGATTAGTCCAAACACAGAGACAGAAATGCAGTGGGGGACTTTATTTTATATCTGTATAGAAGGAAGGTATACATTGTATTTATTGAAATTAATCCTCCAAGGAATGTAAAATAACTTTATAATAAATTACTGTAGCAACAATTGCCACTTATTGAAAACTAGATGGCATTGCTTACCCAGAAATGAGTGTCTGTCTGTGTGGACACCCATTTCCCTAACTCCATGTGGGACTTCTGTGGAGTGTACTAATCACATTAAAACCACACCCAATGGACTGGATAGACCATGGGAGAACATTCACACCCAGTTTAATGTAAAAACTTGAATTCAGTCCACCTGAACACTCGTGAACAAAACTAATACAGGGAAAGTAATTGAACTAAATTCAAATTCCTGAATTTGTCTAAGATTGTAATGAGACAATAGGGATGTTTTGTGAAACCATCACCCTTTTATAACCAGAAAACATTAAATCGAATGCTCAGGAATCTGAAATTAGTGAAAAAGGCCCAGAAATGGGACTTTGCTGAGACCTCTCCCTCATACTAAGCAACATTAATTTGTAAAGTGTGTTGTGGAATGTGTAGGTGTGGCCAAGCTGCACAGTATACTCATAATTAAAACAAAGGGACTGTGCCATGGAAGGATATTGTGGATATAGAATTATGTTAACAGGAGGAGGAATGGTGGAGAAATTGCAGACCTCAGGAACATTGTGAAGAAGGTTAATGGTGTGCTGCCGAAGACTCCAGCTTTTGTCTTCACTTTTAACATACCTGAGTTTCCAGAGTATATAGAAGCAGGTTTTGGATGTCTAAATATCCAATCCATTAATGTGCTTTAAGTGCCAGGAATTAGGACACCTCATTCTGGCATGGAAGGCTCAGGTGAAGTGAAGTGTGGAAGTCGTGGTAAAGTAGTCCATGACAAAGGAGCCCATATATATTCCTGCCATCCCGACTTAACCCTTGACATACCAACTATCTCCAAATTGCTCAGGCCATAGTAAGCAAGGAGGTCAGATATGTATCAAGCTATTGAGCTGTTTAGCCATGTGCTTGAACCTGCGCATAATGCATGCATTGTACAACATTTGTATTTTGGCACAAAATGAGGAATTGTGAAATAATAAACAATGTTTAGGCACAACGAATAATTTTAAGATGTCCCGTGGCATGCAATCTGTATGTTAAGGATTGTTGGATTATCTATGTTCGATAAAGGTCCTTCGTCTTTCATAAAGTAGTTATGGCACTGTTGTAATAATGCTTCTACTGTTTTAATTTTATGGTCAGTGTAATTCTGTTTCTTTTGCTTGTTTTTGTTGTAAAGGATGCATGAATATAAAGTGCCATATCAAATGTTTAAAAACAATTTTTTGGTACCCTTTTAATTATTTCCTCAGGGAAACCCACAAATATTTGATCTTGGTAGTTAATACCAATCATTCCCCTGTTGTAATCAATAAATTTTGGTTTGGAAGTACAATTTCATTGACTTCCATTTTCTTCGGTCATTTTTACCATTTGTGCTTTGTAGAAATAATGTGGGTGTCCTGTTTATCCTTCCATTTCAATGCTATTATGCATTGCAACTTCTCATTATATACTACTCCCCCCCCCCCCCCCCTTTAAAAAATGCCTGAACAAAATGTCCCAGCATTCCTATTAAAATGTACTGCCCCTACATCATTTGTTCCATTTTCAACTCTAGCTACAAACAGTTTCGGCAAAGAATATCAGATGCCCATATACAAAGTGTTTTCTTTATTTAGTATTAACTTCGTCACAATAGTTTTGCGTGCATTCTAATCAAAATCTGTGTTGCTATTTTCTGTAGATATTTTAAAATTGTAGCAATAGCCTAATGCTGACTCACACAGTTTATAAAATTTTATCCTATGCCATCCTCTTCAAGGTATTAAATTGTTTATAAGACATGCATCCCTTGAATTTCATTAATGATTTGTTGCAATACTATCTTACATTACATATACTTCTCTTATTTTTTTTTATTAAAATAGTTCATCACAGTTGTGACTGTATGTATTGGTGTTTCTGTGATGGCTCTTTTAGATTGGTACATCTGCATTTTTTTTTACTTGCTTCATTATTATGCTCAGTGCAAAGTATATTTTTATTTAATTACAATGGACAGAGATCCATGTTTCATTAGTTATTAGTTTTCTTTCATGTATTTTGATAGATAATTGTTTTGCGTACTGATTCATTTCCATGACAATATTGTCCCAATACACATTGTATAAAAAAGTCTATATCTCTCTTGTACTTCCACATAACTGCTCCAAAATTGGTACTCTTATGCCACGAGTCTGCATATTCCCAGATTTTTTTGCTTGTAATTTCCTTCTTTCCAAATCCATGGCTTCAGTGATTGATACTGTCTTCATCACAGATGTCATCTTCAGAGATTAATCTTTTTGGGCATTTTGCACAGGAAAAACAGTATTGCTAGCATCACTATCATTATCAGCAGGAACTGCTAAATTTGTGTATACAGTAATCACACACTTATCACTACTAGCCTCAATATTAGATATTCTTTTTATTGATACAGTAGGTATCTTTTGTTCTTTTAGATAATTATAACCAACATGAGTGGACACAACAAAGGAGTATCACAACTGAAGTAAGAGACTACAAGAACTGTTGAGCCATGAATTTGACTCTTGTCATTGTTCGTCCTGCATGATGTACCTCAATCTAGGTTTGTGTTGTTTACATGTGGTCCGCATAAAGTACTGCAAGACAGACTTGGGCTTATTGTTTAGGGACCAACTTCCTTACCTCGAGTCTACTTTGGGACCTAGGCCAAGGGCTTAAATGTGGTGAAAATTGTGCTGTCTGGAGTCAACATTGCCCTGGGTATTAGGAGTAAAGAAAAATTCAATTGATAAAGGGTAGCAAGTAGGTATTTTGTGACAAAGCTTAGATGATGATCAAAGCAGAGCTTATACATGCACTTGCTACTTGGTTTGCATAGGGAAGGAAGAAACAACCAATAAACATAACTGGAGTGACATAAATGCAGGCAACAGTTGCTAACTTATTTACATGTTCATGTAAATGCAAATGTAGTTTCCAAAGCACTAGATAACTAAACAAAGAGAGATCAGTGATGGACAGTCTTCCACCTCCTCTGAAAAGAAAGGCAGACAAAATAAAACTCCCAGTACACCCCAATGTATGAGGTAATCACAAATATGAATATTTGGAGTGCAGCAACTACAATAAAAGAGAAAAGGCACAAAACCTTAAAGTTTTTGTGAACTAGTCATGCTTGCTGAATCAGATAAGGACATACATTGTGAAGGTACAGAGGTTGAAGTTTGCCTGAAAGAACTCATGAGACCCTCTCCATCTCCACTTACTATCAAAAATTCCTCAGCCTTGCAAAGAGGGAAGAGGAAACACTAAGTAAAACCTCCTTACTAACATGCTTTTCATATGTGAATGGAACATCAGTATGTTCAGGACAACAGTGGAGGAGCTGACCCCTTGTTTGGGGAATACCTCATTCCCTGTGTCTAGAAGACCCACAATTTAAACATACTGATGATTCTGTATTTGTGGCTCTACCCTCCACAGAAAAGATGGGATTGCTGGTGACTAAACATAGGATGGAGTGGCAGTGTTTATCCAGAGCACACACCACTTTTCACTCTACACGCTACAGCTATAATTCATCAGGCCACTGATGTGGTCCATCCTAAATTCACCAGGAAAAGGCAACTATGCATAGTTTGATACATTGCCCTGTGGCCAAGAACCTACTAACGTTTCAGATGACGAAAGCGAAAGTAAAGAGAATAAATATAAAGAGTATGAGGTCAATCATGACAAGAGTTCCTGAACTTGTATTTATAAATTGCTGGCGAACATGGCAGTGCTTCATGATCGCTAAATATGTATTGGAATTTTGGAGTTGGATATATATTCTAATCTCCTTCACTCTCCCTCCTGTCCATCTCTTCCCCCCTTTTTTGTGTCTTGTCCTTCCCCTTCTATGTCCATTTCTTCTCCACCATCTCTGTCCATCTCCTCTTCCCCCCTCTCTCAGGTTATGAGGCTTGTTTGGAATCATTGCAAACAAAACCTTGGTTGGAAATTGAAATTTATTAAAAGAAGTGGGTACATTGGTTGGGATCATCGGTATAAAGGGTATGAGGGAGATCTCACCACATGCTGGATCTGTGGTGATAGTTGCTTCAGTGGCACTATTTCGCATAGTTTTAATCTACAAATGGGTGGAATTACAAAGTTTTTGATGATTCACATTCTGCAGTGGTATACTAATCATACACCGATAAGCCATAAGTGTGTGTGTGTGTGTGTGTGTGTGTTTACTGATGAAGGCTGTGACTGACAGCTACAAGTGAGTGTCTTTTAATCTTGCTTGTCTGCAACTTGACGTGTGTTCTTTATGCTAAGTAGCAATCTGTCTTTCCCTATATTGTCGATATTCTTTTTTTTTTTAAAAAAAAGTGTCTACAGTATCAGTGGGTGACCAAAACACAAAATGATTAATTTATTCTCCATTTTAAGCCCTGTTAATAAATTAAATAGCTGATTTTTCAGTGTTTGTCTTCAGTTATTGTACTAAGTCAAGTCTTAATTTAAACTGTTTTCCTTTTCTGATAAAAAATACATGGTTCTTGACCCTTTTAAATAGTCCTACAGTAAGAGTCTGTCCTTTCATACAACAGTAATACAAGTTGGATTTTTGTGTGTCTGCAGCAGTGCTCAGCAATACAAAATACTGTGCAGTTCAAAGATAGGAACTCACTGCTGTATTTTACATTATTTTGATTGTGAAGACTGAAATGTCCCAGGTACTTTTTCCATTGATTTCTTTCTCTTTGTCATGCAATGTGTGTGCCATTTGATGTATTAGAATCTACCTTGTGAGTAATTATTGCAAAACTCTATAAACTGCTGGAGATACTCAGTAGACAGGACTACTTGTTTTCCGGGTTTACCTTAGAAAAGACTTACTTCCCCTATCAGTGACAAAGTGTTTGATCGTTGTTGCCCGAGATCCAACCGAGAGCTAATCTGTGTCTTCCACAGGACCCTCCACCCCACCCCTATTTTAAATGACAGTGTGACTAGTGAAGTACAAGTTTTAATATTTTATTTGTTGTCTGTATGCTGTCCCAAAATATTGGAAGGGAAATAAAATCACATGACAAGAGTGGCCAGGTCACCCATTGCTTTTAATTGATCATCCAGTCACAATAATCTGGTCCTTTTCTAAATATATTTGTCCAGGATGTTCTACAAAGGCTTTTATCAAAAGTTATTCTGTTATGTTTTTGTATGTATTTCAGATCATTGTGGTCAGCACCAGTAGGTCAGTATTGTATTTTAAATCCTGCTTGATGTATTTGTGTTTAATTTCTGTTTAGCTTTAGAGGTTTTTTAGCATCTTAGTACCTAAAAATCATAATCACTATTTTTATGTCCTTGCATGGTGGCAAGGATACAGAAAGTACACAGCATTTCCCAGTAACATGCGTGCTAGCGTTTATTACACAGTGGTTAACAATGTGCAACATCTAGTATGAAAATACCAGATGGACCCAGTGTAGTGTTGTGTTGGGGGCACAGCTGGCACAGAGTGATGTGTGGCAGGCACTCAATGATTGACACTGTGGCGAGAGGGGTACAGTGATGCCTGGTGAGACTGGCAGCATTGGTAGCCTTATGAGGGCAATGTTCCAATGGCAGGTGGCAGACGTCAGGTGAATGACGTTGCGGTGAGAGAGGCACAACTGGCATCGAGTGAGACTGGCAACATTTGTAGCCCAGTCGCCAGTGGCAGCAGGCATCTCCAGGCATCAGTGGTCGCAGAAAAGGAGCACTTAATTGGCAGCAATCAATTGGAATGCGGCGAGGCCGACACTCGCCGAGGGCATCTGTGGCAGCTGGGAGGAGGTGCTCGACCAAAGGGGTCAGCTGGATACAAGGATGCCTATGGAATGAGAGAGCGTAAAGCTGGTGAACTGACGACAGTATCGGGAGGCATTGGGGACAGATGGAGGTGACTGCTCAAACAACGTCAGCCCCCCCCCCCCCCCCCCCCCAGTACCTGGGGACCTGGCAATATGGACGGGTTAGTGAGATGAGCGATGAGGCTCTGATTGGTTTGCCGCATGCAGCCAGTGTACTGGACAATCGTCTCCCTGCCAGTGTCCTTGTCATGGCAGGTGGATTGATGAGCATGTGATCGATCATGTGACTGTGATTGCAATGCCACTATGGGTGGTGTCCTGCATGTGTGTCTAGCTATGTGATCACAAACAAAGAAAGTAGTTCTATGATCATAGTGCCACTGTAAGTGGTGTGTGTGCAGTGTAGCGAGAAACTGGTGCCTTTGGATGGACGGACACACACACACACACACACACACACACACACACACACACACACACAAAGTAACTAACTTATATTGTTACACTTTCAGAATTATTCTGTGTAGGAGTAGTCATCAAGCAGATATGTTAGCATATTTCAATCTGTTGTGAAATATCCCCTGCAATATTGATGTATTACATATCTGACGAAATATTTGCATGTATGTGATGACTAGGATAATAGTAATTTACTCGAGATATTATCATTATCTATTGAATTTTTACCATTACTTGATTGGGGGCACATAAATAAAGCTGAATACCGCTTCCTGTGCTACACTAATGCTAAGTGAAGGATAGTGTGACTCATATATCTCTTTAGTGTTGTATTTATGAATGTTGTTGTTGTTGTTGTTGGTGGTGGTGTTTTTAAGCTGAGGTTGATGGTTTACTGCCATCTTAATAAGGGAGAAAATATACTGTGAGGCTGTTGTCCATATGCCCAGTTTTTTATAAGAAAGAGCTATCTACAAGTGGATCTACGGTGGACTCGAAATTTTATCTTCACTACATACTTCTCTGCAGCAACAAACACTTCATTACTCATTGCATAAGACATTAGTGAATTAACGTTGGAAATATAAGTGAACTTCATATATCATTTCACTCTCCAAACTACGATGGTATTTGTAACATGACTTCCAGTTCAGCTTCTCATCAATATAAACAAATAAGAACTTTGAATATGGAGCACTGTCGTGTGTGTTATTATTATTATTATTATTATTATTATTATTATTATTTAAATACAGTAACAAATTCTCAACAGAAAATGTTTTTAATTTTCAAGAAAAATTTTGCTGACATTTTCAAGTGTGGAAGTTTTTCCATTAGGCTTGATTCTAATACTTACATGCCGTGTTGTGCGCACTCCCTTGTTTGTTGATGTCACACCTAACAGCCTTTTATTTAGACATGATGAAAACTAGTTACCAGCAAAATGTCTGATACCAAAATTATTTAGGTTCCTTAGCAGAATACTGTAAAGTAAGAAATCAGATACTTTTGCAAGTTACAAAAAATACCAGTTGGCAATATTTAGTCATTTAAATTCAGTGTACTTGTAATTTGTGAATTGAAAAATGGGATGTTTTATGAAGGGTCACTTCTGAAATCCATATTTTGGGATAGATGTGTTATTGTTCTTGTGTACATAATCATTTTCCCAATAACTTCTGAAGGAGATCAGTAATAATATTAGATGGTAATTAATGAACTCTACCTTACTACTTTTCTTGTAAGTGGCATATTTCAGGCTGTTGTAAAATATCCCCTGCAGTATTGATACACTATGCGATCAAAAGTATCCAGACACCCCCAAAACATATGTTTGTGATATTAGGTGGATTGTGCTGTCACCTACTGCTACATACTCCATATTTGCCACCTCAGTAGTCATTACACATTGTAAGAGAGCAGAAGGGGTGCTCCACAGAACTCATGGGCTTCGAACGTGGTCAGGTGATTGGGTGTCACTTGTTTCATACCTCTGTACATGAGATTTCCACAGTCCTAAACATCCCTAGGTTCACTGTTTTCGATGTGATAGTGAAGTTTAAACTTGAAGGGACACGTACAGCACAAAAGTGTACAGGCTTACCTCATGTGTTGACTGACAGACTGCCAACAGTTGAAGAGGGTCGTAATGTGTAATAGGCAGACATCTATCTAGACCATCACACAGGAATTCCAAACAGCATCAGGATCCACTGCAAGTACTATGACAGTTACGCAGGAGGTGAGAAAGCTTGGATTTCATGGTCAAGCGGCTGCCACACATTATGCCAGTAAATGCCAAATGACACCTCACCTGGTGTAAGGAGCATAAACATTGGAGGATTGAACAGCGGAAAAACATTGTGTGGAGTGACGAATCACGGTACACTATGTGGTGATCCGATGGTAGGGTGTGGGTATGGCGAATGACATCACGTGCCAGCGTAGTGCCAACAGTGAAATTCGGAGGTGGTGGTGTTATGGTGTGGTCATGTTTTTCATGGAAGGACTTTCACCCCCTTGTTATATCGCATGGCACTATCACAGCACAGGCCTACATCGATGTTTTAAGCACCTTCTTGCTTTCCACTGTTAGAGCAATTTGGGCTTTGCACTTGCATCTTTCAACACGATCAAGCACCTGCTCATAATGCACAGCCTGTGGCGGAGTGGTTACACAACACTAACATCCCTGTAATGGACTGGCCTGTAAAGAGTCCTGACTTGAATCCAATAGAACACCTTTGGGATGTTTTTGAATGCTGACTTCGTGCAAGGCCTCACCGACAGACATCGATACCTCTCCTCAATGCAGCACTCCATGAGGAATGGGATGCCATTCCGCAAGAAACCTTCCAGTTCCTGATTGAACATATGCCTGTGAGAGTGTAAGCTGTCATCAAGGCTAAGTAAGGGGTGGGCCAACACCATATTTAATTCCAGCATTACCGACAGAGGGCACCACAAACTTGTAAGTCATTTTCAGCCAGGTGTCCAGATACTTTTGATCACATAGTGTATATTACATATCTGACTAAATATATTGCCTATAAGTGATGGACAGGATATTAGTAATTTACTTGAGATATTATCATTTTTGCGTCTGAGGCAGTTCATAATGTACTGAATAATCACCTTGGAAGTCCATGAAGTAATTCGGATTCGCGTATATGTACATTGTGTTTCTTCTTGCTTATATTCTATTGCTTTATCCGTTTAACTGTTCATGCTAATCTTCTGAGCTACTTCCAGGAAATAATTATTAAACATATTGACTAATTTACTGCTATCGTTTGTTGTTAGGATTTTTTCTTCATTATTCGTTGTAACCATTTCACACATTTTTCTTTCCCTTTCTCTTTCACGTAATATTTCGACTCGTCTTACAATCCAAGGAATTGTTTACATCTTATTAGTACAATACTTTGTTGTTTTCTTGGAAAGAACCTGTTAAGGATTCATGAAATCCACCTTTAAATACATTAAATTAGGAATCTACATCTGTCACATTATACACATCCACTCCACTCAGCTTCTTATGAGGGTGCCTTGAAAGCTACTAGTGTGTGTTCATTAATTATGACAACTGTTTGGGGAACTATACCATTTTCTAATTATCAAATTAAGTTCGTAGATGTGGATAGGTACGATATTAACAAACCTTTTAAAAAAATTGCTAAGCGACTTGAAGATGATCAGCATTGAGTGTTAATCCTTTAAGACCACTGATAGCTGCACAATATGACCACATTTAGTCCAGAATCAACAATATGAGTGAACTCTGCTGTAGGCTACATGGTAATAATTTAGGCTACATGGTAATAATGTGTCAGTGAGCAGATGCATGATGTAAGAATACGCAGTGAAATAATATATTATGTATTTCCCATAATTATTTTTGAGCTTTCCTTCAGTCTGGCTGTGATAATAGCAGTGGATGTTAAAAATATGTATTTCTGTTGATTGTTTTTATTTATTTATTTGGAAATTATGTTTATTCAATCCCCTTCTTGCCAGCTTCAGCTACAGTAATTCAATTTTAAAGTAAAAAGGCAGTCTCAGTTGCAGGTATTTATTACTTTCTGTATGAAATATAGAACTAATTTTATCTAACAAAAGCCAATGACATTTCTACGTCTGTGTTCTGAAAAGGAAAGTTCAGCTGCAAACAGAAAATGTTTTTCATATTATGTGATGGGCGGCTGAGTAACTACTTTTCCTGAGTTAACATTGATACTCAGTTTATTTTGTTACATTTTCTATTGACTGTGTAGAAATTGAGGAAAAATTAACAGAAGTATACCTAGAATTAATCATTAAATAAAAGTTTGGTTATTTATTACTTTGCTAAAAATGTGTCTTTAGAAAATGAAGAAGAAAAGGAATAAAGATAGTAAGACTATGGCTGTGTTATGTAACTTTGCATTGATAATACTGAATAGAATAAAAACTTGTGTGGTATTATTTCAAAGCAGGGCACAGTGCACAATCCTACGTTTTATATTTGTACATGATGCTAGTGTCTTTATGTTCCTTCTGTTTTGTATATGCATTGCAGGATTAGGCATTGAACTGAGAAAGTGATGCTGTGTTAACCAAAGAGGTGCTGCATGGTAGAAGGTTTATTGGATAGTTTTTGCAATATTTCTCTTAAGACTAAGGTGGAATTTAGCCATTGAATCATTTGCCCTGTTTCAAGTTTGTATATTGTATGGGTGCCCGCATCTCATGGTCGTGCGGTAGCGTTCTCGCTTCCCATGCCCGGATTCCCGGGTTCGATTCCCGGCGGGGTCAGGGCTTTTCTCTGCCTCGTGATGGCTGGGTGTTGTGTGCTGTCCTTAGGTTAGTTAGGTTTAAGTAGTTCTAAGTTCTAGGGGACTGATGGCCATAGATGTTATGTCCCATAGTGCTCAGAGCCCTTTGAACCATTCTGTGTGTGTTTAAGATGGACATCTCCAAGCATGAAGAAATAGTTTCTTATACACTTAATGGTTTTCTGATAGATTTTGAACTTAGGAACATATCCAGGCCATCCACTGCCCCCATTGACTCATTGTAGGCAAGCACACTTCAGTTTCTGAACCTTCTTGCCATTTTGTGGTCAGTTTTTGTTTTACCCACTCACTTCGTTATGCCAAAAGGTGACAGGATTCAAACTTCCCTCTCATCAAACATTTGACTGCTAGTAAAATTTTCAGGCGATCAGAACTGAACTACTCCTTTTTTCAGGTATTCTTCCATATTTTGTGTACTGGGCCTGTTTTTGTGTACAATAGCGTGAGCACTTGTAATTATTTCATGCCGCCACATAAATAATGCTGGACTTGAGCACTAATTGTCTACATAAATTTTATACCCTTTTTCAGAGAGATGTTTGTAGAAGTATTGACCACTATATCTTCTATTTTCTTCCGGCCATATTCTTGATGTCACTAGACTCTCCCAAATGTACAGTGAAATGGACGAGGGCTGACTGAAAAGTAATGCCTCCACCTTCGTAAACTCTTCAGCAGTTGGCAACATTGGTATGTGGCAGGTATTGGCTTGTTCCATAGCCTCTTCTCTACAGCTCCAGTTGGCAGGAAACCTTGGTGTTGAATGGTTGTGTTGTTGCAGTGCAAAGTATGGAACCCCGTGCAGAAGGTCGGTCAGTGCAATTTAAGGAATATGCAGTCATTGAATTCTTGATAGCAGAAGGTGTCACCCCAAAGGAGATTCATCAGAGAATGAAAGCAGTTTATGATGATTGTGAGTACTGTGCGTTGTTGGGCTAGTAAGTTTAAAGATGTTGAGGTGGGAACTTCTGACCTGCATAACAAACATGAGTTGAATGTCCTCCAAGTTTCACAAGCAAAATGTCGACAGATTGATTCAGGTCAATTGTCGTATCACTCAGAGAGAAACTGCAACCACAGTCAGCTTTTCACAAGAATGTGTGGGTCACATTATTGCTTTGCTTGGCTATCAGAAGGTCTGTGCACAATGGGCACCCCAGATGCTGACTCCTGAAAAGAGACACTGAATCTCGCCACCATACGGCATCCTCCGTACTGTCCACATTTAGCAGCGTTTGACTTCCATCTGTTCTCGATAATGAAAGACTATCTTCAGGGACATCATTATGCTTCTGATGAAGACGTTGAGATAACTGAGAGACTATGGTTGCGGAAACCGTGTCAACTTCTTCAGTGACGGCTTCAGAAAACTTGTTCATCGTTGGCAGAAATGTATGCAGTTGGTTGGTGATTATGTGGAAAAGTGAATATCGGTGATTAAAGATCACACTCTAATGATTATTTCTGTGTTTGATTTATTAAAATATTCCCATCCAAACCAAATTGCCGAAGGTGGAGGCATTACTTTTCATTCAACCCTTGTAGTATGTAACAATTCTTGTGATACATCTTTATTCCAAATCTGTTTTTCGTGCTTCAGGAATAATCTTCCCTTGAACAGAAACAAACTTTTATCTCTACATAATTTATTAATTGAGGGAAACACTAGTAAAGGTCTGATGTGTTGTACCAATGGCATTTCTTACTTTGAAAAGTTGACCTCCACCCATAGCTAAGGTGGTGTCAACAAACTGCAGTACACTGATAGTCAAATGATATTGATCTCTTGACATAACTTCCGTGAACTTGGCTGTTATCAGCAAATAATCTTTTCACCAGTGTTTGTGATGACAGCATCTTTACACAAGAGATAAGGAGGCATAGTGGCACACTAAATTAATCTTAGGTTATATCTTCCCACAGTCATACTTCTTCTAGGATAAACTCGACAAATTATGATGATAAAAGTAACTAAAGGTGTTATAAGACTGATCACACAAAATCTCTGCAATTTTCTCATGTAAAGGCTGTAGCATTGGATGAAGTTCGTTTCGTGACCAGCATGTTTTATATGTCATCTTATCTATTTTCATTGCAAAGTCACATTTACCCATCACTTTCTTCAGAGCCTGGAGTCGATTCAGAATTAACACACCTTATGGTTTCATACATTATACTTGTGTAGATTGAAGGTTGAGAGTATGTTGCTTCTGACGAACGTCAAGTGTAGCAGCCATCTTGAAGACATGCAGGAACAGTGCCACTCACTGGAACAGGTTGAACTAAGCTTGAAAACAAGTGGGAAGGATGTATCTATACACTGTAAAACTTTCACACATGCAGAATGAAAACTGTATTTTTACAAAAATAGTGTGCATTTCTTTTGGAGTGACCTTCGTATAAAGATATAAAGATGTTTACCAGTTTGTGGAAGTCAATCCGTTCTGAGCTTTCAGATTGCTGGCAGTTATTGTTCAGCATTTTTTGTAGACATTTAGCTATTTGATCCCAGTAGACAAGGTCAGTCGATCATGTTGTTGTAACAATTCCAATAGTGCATCAGTCAGTGAGTTAATGATGATACGTTGCTGTCCATTCACCAACTGAAAAGCTACATTT
This sequence comes from Schistocerca gregaria, assembly GCF_023897955.1. Lineage (NCBI taxonomy): Eukaryota > Metazoa > Arthropoda > Insecta > Orthoptera > Acrididae > Schistocerca > Schistocerca gregaria. The sequence goes on from NC_064931.1 coordinate 380,018,531, forward strand.
TAAATGAAAGACTTCCGAATACCGCACCACAGGTGAAATGTGTGAGATGAGGTAAGTGCTGCAGGACTGAATGTGTGTCTTGACAGCTGTTCTGGCTAAAAACTGGGCCTGGCCTCCTTTGACACTGCCTGAGGTGAAGTGTGATGGTGATTAAACCATGTTAATGATAAGGACATACTGGAGTGACAGCTGGTTTCTGAAGCACATTTGTAAATCTAAATCATTTTGTTCGCCTCATTCCTAGAGATGTGTTATAATAAAATAATGCTCAGTTACATACTGCAAAATGTGTTGAAAGTATACCAAATAATTTCTCTTAAGTTCCTTTTCAAATAAGATTGCATCCTGTCATCAAACAATTAATATGTAATGCCTATGTAAGTGTATTCTCTTTTACGATATGTTTTTTGTACTACTTCTATTAGATTTTGTAAGGAATATTTTGAGTTTTGCAGTTTTAAGCGACTGTAACATATGATTTTCAGTCACAAAGAAGTTTATGAGAGAAAAGGTGTGTCCTAGAAATGTCAGAATGTGTGTGTGTGTGTGTGTGTGTGTGTGTGTGTGTGTGTGTGTGGTTTTTTTTTTTTTTTTAACTCACAGCTAAAATTTCGTTTGTGTATTGTAGAAATTTTGTTTCAGGAGTTCATCAAATGGTTGTAACTACAAGATAATTGCTTTTCAACTGAATTGAGGAAATGTAAATTGTTGTCAATGTGGCTGGAGCATTGGCAATTACTGTTTCTCGAGGTAGATTTGTTCAAGAAAAAGTTACTCAAGTTAATTTTGTAATGGAAGTAACAGAGTGAATAATGTGGGTAAGTAATTTGATTAAATGTTTGTTATAAATTTGTTTTATTTTTAGTTGACAATCCATTCTGTGATTAATTACTAGTAATCTTTTGACAGTGCACAATGGCTAACTGCAGTTTCTTAATAAATGGTAACATGAACATGAACATTGCTTAATTCGAATGTGTGACAAGATATTATTTGGGTACATGCCTGAAGAAGAATGTAATCTGATGACTGCCATTACCTGCATTGATGAAGCTCATGCACCTGTCGTCTGCAGTGAGTATCAGTATTCACGATTCATCATGAGACATTAATTTAATCAGTGATCATTGTTAAAGTTATTAGATGTATTTGACAACTGGGAGTTTTTAAGGAGAAAGTTTTTTATTTTATAACCTCTGTAGTTTCATGGGTACAATTATGTGGACTTTGAGGTTTCATTTCATAAAATTAGAAAACAATTTTTACCAACTCAAGACCTTTAGTACACATTCATGTAGGTTGTGTAGATTCAATTTTAGCCACTAGATCACACTATGAAATTGTAAAGGATATTTATTAATGTTATGAAATGGAACCTTGAAGTCCCCATACATGTATCCACCGGCTGAAGAGGACATATTATATGATTTTTTTTTTTAATGCCAGCCGGAGTTTTGATTTGCTAAGAACATAAATGTAAAGGAGAATACTATTCCACTGGGATATTACAGATCAGAGTCCATAAAATTTAGCTGGAGATGAGGCACAGAGAGAATTCCTTTGCAGTCCAGCACATAGATGTAATTGATAATGAATATTTTGTTAATGCTAGTTTTTGTAGCTGCTGTGTGTTGTACAAATGACAAAATCATAGCTACACTACAGAAAAATTGCAATGTATTTTGAGACAGTTCAGTCATAGTGTAACCCTGTGTTTGTGACAAGTACATATTAAGTGACATTCATCAAGTGTCAAATTTCTTTGTGGAATAGTTTTCTGTATACAGCTTTCCAAAGTATTGGTTTTCTGTGTATTTTGTTCAAATAGTTACTGTATTTACTCGAATCTAAGCCACACTTTTTTTCTGGTTTTTGTAATCCAAAAAGCTGCCTGCGGCTTAGAATAGAGTGCAAAGCAAGTGGAAGTTCTGAAAAATGTTGGTAGGCGCCGCCACAACTAACTTCTGCCGTCGAATATATGTAGTGCTACACAGGCATGCTTTGTAGGCACAAAGATAAATACTGTTGCCAATACCTCTGCGTCAGTAAATAAATTAAAAAAAAAGGTGGAAGATGAGCTTTTTTTCTTTGCCCTGAGTTTCGACCACTGCATTTTCATACATTATCCAATGAAGTAAATAAAAATTCCGTATTGTTCATCTTCGAATGTAGCAGAATTTCAATATACTACGAAAATCCGACTGGCAAGACTGTTTAGGATGTTTGTCAATATGGCCAACTCTATGTTCTGAATTTTTTCCTACCTGTGAGAAGAGATGGTTGCTAATAGGAACCTGATGAAATGTGAATCACATGCAATATTCTCTTCACCAGAAGAATAATATGAATATAAACATTTTGCCATGTATTCTTTCGTGTATGCTGCTATCTCATTTAAATCCTGCCTGCCTAATAAACTACGAAAACTAGAGTGACCCAACAGCAAATGCGGAAGACTATATGTATCGTGTCATGTTTATATTCGTATTATTCTTATGCCTAATAGTGATACAGTCGGAAATGAAGCACGGCAACTGACTAGATTTTTAAATCTAAGATGACTCTAATTTCTGTGCAGAATTTGATGTACTAAAGAAGCGGCCGCAAAGATTTTCAAACGAAGAAAAATTTTCGCCTAACTCTCGTTCAGAACATGTCCTATCATAAGCAGTCTATTATTTGGTTCTTGTTGATCATTATCGAAGAAAGTAGTAGTGTAAGTAACAACAAATAGCAGTCTCTTGCCATTGTTTTGCTAATGAGATGATTCTCTCTCTCTCTCTCTCTCTTTTTTTAAGCGGCGGTAGCACGCACAAAAGCAAGCCATGTCGCGAGCGGCGACAGGTTGCAAACACGCACTATCGGAATGCGACAAACAATGCATGACACAGTACAGTAATGCATTTTCAGCTTAGTGTGACGTAAACACCTATAAAAAAAAGGGCACTTATCAGATCAAAGCAAAATAAGCAATTGATTCAAACCAGACGAAGCGCGTGGAAAAGGAAGGATACCTGTATAAATACAGACGGAGTGCCTGATGCATAGCAATGGCTACCTGGTAAAGCTTAACTGCTAAGCTTACGACTCGAACCAAACTACTGTAGAGGTATCGTCATTCATTCGACCTAAATTGTGTCTCGTATTACAATGGACCAACTTTGTTTCGATTTGAAGGTGCGGCCTAAAACTTTTCTCTCCCATTGAATTTCGAGTCTCAAATTTCAGGTGCGGCTTAGATTCGGGAAATTTTTTTCCCTTTATTTCGAATCTCATTTTTCAGGTGCGGCTTAGATTCGATGCGGCTTAGATTCGATGCGGCTTAGATTCGAGTAAATACGGTATACTGGAATACCATACTACTACTACTCAGCTCTACAGCCGTTGAAGGGCCTTGGCCTGCATCACAATATCCTGCTATTGTATCTGATCCATGGCTTTCCGTCTCCATCCTCTGACACCCAACTTTTTCGTGTCTTCTTCAACTGCATCCACCCATCTGCATTTCGCCTCTGCGTCTGCCTCCAGCCTTGCCATCAAAAATCCTCTTACATGCTCTGTCTTCTTCCATTCTGACCCTGTGCCCTGCCCACCGTAGTCTTCTTATTTTAATGGTAGTGACAATGTCAGGTTCTTCAAAAAGGTGTAGTAGTTCTGCATTTGTGCAAAAGTGCCAACCTTCTTGATCATATATTGGGCCATAAATTTAATGTAGCACCTTTCTCTCCCAAATGCTAAGGATAATTTCCTCATTTACGGTCATGGTCCACATTTCAGCACTATACATAACAACTGGTGTTATAATTATTTCGTAAATGAGGATTTTGGATTTTCCTTTTCTCCTGTTTGCATACCCTCTTCGCTCCAAGGCACTTTTCATTATATTCATTCAGATTTGCGAGATTTCTTCTCTGCAATAACTTCATTCGTGCTATATTACGTTCCTCAATTCTTCTCATACATTCTTTGTCAAACCAATCTTGCTTCCTTTGAGCCCATTCATGTCCCAAAACCTCTCCAGCTGCCTCAAGGATTGCAGTCTTACATTGTTTACACAGTACTTCTATATGTTCATTTGACATGGTGGTATCACTCTTCTAATTTCATCTGATATGCTCTCCATATTTCTTCTAACTTCAGTTTCTTAATGTCAAACCTCTTTTGTTTGTGGCCTTTTTGTTTACTCAATAGTTAGATCCTTTGTCTATATTTAATTCTCACTAGATGGTGGTCTGAATTGCAGTCAGCTCCACATTGGCTCCTAACATCCATTATGTCCGATCTGTGTCTCCGATCAATCAATATATGGTCTATCTGATTTCTAGTTTGTCCATCTGGTGATATCCATGTTTCTTTGTGTATTTTTTTTTGTGTTGGAAACATGTACTGCCGACAGTCATGTTTTTGCTTATAGCAAAATCTTCAGCCTCCTCTGTGGGTGCATGTTCATTTATCATTGTAATGTTGAAAAATTTTCCCCTTAATCTTACTATGGACATCCATTCATTGATTGGTGGGAAGCACATCACCACATGTTTCAGTTCTTTAGCGACCACAAAACCTGTTCCAAAAGTATTCATCCTCTTGCCACTATAGAAGATAGTGAAATTTCCTGAGTCCATTATGTCATTCCCTTTCCACCTAATTTCCTGGAGAGCCAATATTTTTATACTGTGGTTGTTTAATTGTGTTAGCAGGTGATGTAGGGCTCCAGCTTGGTATAGCCTCCGCACATTCCATGTTCCTATGTACACATCTCTTATCCTTTTTTTGTTTGCTGGGGTCATCATCAAAATATCTGTGTGGCTTATTCCTTTGCTAGCATTCGCAACAATTGATTTTTTACAGGGGGAGATTGTTAATCTTCCACCCAACCATTTGGGGGGGGGCTGCCCCTTACAGCTCGCAGGGTAGCTGGCTCCATGTTCAGGGAAGCATCCTTAGCCTTTGTAGATACCTCTACTAACTGCAAGGCAGCAGGTGATTTGTATCGAGTTTACTCCCTTAGGGAGTCCAGTATGTGTGGCCCTGCTTGTAGCTACGCAACCTCCAGCATAGCTCTCTGGATCCAGAGCATGCAAACCTCCTCGCCCGCACAGACAGTGCTATGTTGAGGTGGTGTCCCCTGAGGAGGATACTGGAATACCATGCTGTCATTAAATTCTTCATTTTGACTGTTTTATTGACATTAGAAATGTATCCGAAGTTAGTGAAGGAGTTTGTTCTTCATTTTCAACACTTAATATTTCTTCTTTTCTTGTATCATTTATTTGAGTTCACCACTAAATGCAACACAATATTCTATATTTGACATGTTTTTGAAAAATGTCCATGGTTAGTACTTCTCGATCAACTTTTTTTTTTTTTTTTTTTTTTTTTTTAACCATGGATTTGTTATATTGTGGGTGTGTTGCCTGTATCTCTGTTAGAGTAATTAATGCTTTGAAGCTTCCTGGCAGATTAAAACTGCACCGGACTAAGACTGGAACTTGGGACCTTTGCCTTTCGCAGGCAAGTGCTGTATTTACTGAGCTACCCAAGCACGACTCTCAACCTGTCCTCACAATTTTACTTCCACCAGTACCTCGTCTCCTTCCTTCCAAACTTCACAGAAGTTCTCCTGCAGAACTTGCATGACTAGCACTACTGGAAGAAAGGATATTGTGGAGACATGGCTTAGCCACAGCCTGAGGGATGTTTCCAGAATGAAATTTTCACTCTACAGCAAATTGATTTTGAAACTTCTTGGCAGATTAAAACTGTGGGCCAGACAGAGACTCGATCTTGGGACCTTTGCCTTTCACGGGTAAGTGCACTTGCTCGTGAAAGGCAAAGGTCCCGAGTTCGAGTCTTGGTCCGGCACACAGTTTTAATCTGCAGGAAGTTTCAAAATTAGCTCACACTCCTCTGCAGAGTGAAAATTTCATTCTAATTAATGCTTTGTTTTCCACAGCCCGCTTGAAAACAGATGATGTTCACTCTTTTCGAGTTCCATGGAACAATTCACTGCGTAAGAGATTCAAGATAAATACAATCTAGAAAAAGGTTTAATTCCACTATGTGAGATGTTATATTGGCATTCCATCAGAGCCAGATGCCTTGTCCACTGATTTTCAGTATTGCGGGAGCTAATATCAATACCTCTCATTGAATGGGCGTATGTCACTGACTTCTGTTCCTTAAAAACAAAAAATTGTTTGTAGTGCTGTGGACATTTGTTTGAGTCTTGTTATTTCATAACCTTTGATATATGGATTTGGTTTAATTGTTGTGTAGTTCACAGTTAGTTCATATCAGAGAATAAAATCAGTATCGGTGTTTACCCAGACACATCACATAAAGGAAATGGTTGACAACCACCATTATGTAAAGTAAACAAAGTAAAATCATCCTGACTCTCTACTCTCATTCACAGACACATGTTGATTTAAGAAAATAGCACAATTATTCCTTCTGATAAGTCCTAGTTTTTTCCTTGTGACCCTGGTTTTGGAATTGTCACCAAACATCTGCAACAAATGATGTAATCTTTTCAGTCCATGAGATTACTCATCATACATTGAAAACGAATGATCGAATCTCTTCAGTCCACGAGGTTACTCATCATGTTATAAGAACGTTGTGTACCAGGAAAGATTCTACTGACAGAAGTGGCAAGATAGTCTGGTATTTCAAAAGCTGGTGGAAACTGCACTACAAAGTAAGCTCTATCGGAAGAGACAAAAAGCAAATACAAAGCCATAAATCACCCCGAGAGGGCTTGCTGCTCTTTGACAGGTTTGCGCTTGGTTACAATGGAGCCCCAGCCTTTGCAGCGTCTTTTCCCTTCCATGCTGCATGTCTGTCCTCTTGCTATTCTTTTTTCCCCCCCTCCCATGAGGAACATGTCTGGGATGTTTTCGAAAATGTATTCTGCATAATCAGTAGCCTATATCAGGATAGTTGCTCCACTGTTTTTCGTTCCTTTTTTGTTTCTTCAATCCCCTTCTCCTATCCTTTCTTTGCTTCGGCTTTTTAGGTTCCCCTTTTTCTTCTTCCTCTGTGTGCTCCTGAAGGCCAGCCCATGCATCTGACACGTAACAAGTGACTGAGGAATGCGTAATTCCCAGCCCCAGGTTGACAGGTAGGGTTCAGGGTTCATACATACCCCCGGTACAGGCCAGGCTCAGGAAGGGGTGATTTTCTGAGCTGCTACCTTCCCAAATTGCCGATTGGTTCCTCTGTCGGGTGTGACCTGAGGTATGAACAATCACCTAAGGCAAGTGAGCCTCCTTTTGAGGGGGGAGGGGGGGGGGGGGGGTCCACTGGTGAATGAACATGCCATCAGAGACACTGGCAATAATGGGGGATTTCTCGCAAAATCCAATCGTCTTCACAGTCGACATCTACCAAATGTAAACGGAATGAGGCCAACAATTCAAAGACCATCGCAGCTGCATGAAGTTCCTCATTGTTCAATGTACTGAAGACGGTTAGGCGTTTACTACAGTAAATCCGTTTTTTTATTCAGAAAAGTGTTGATGCAAGAGCTGGATCTGTGAAATCCTGCTCTTATTTACAAAATGGTACTTGGCTTTTGATGACTGCTTCAGATTCTCAAGCACAGCTACTACTTGCAACTTTGCTCCTCCATGGCTATCCTGTTCATGCCGAGGCCCATCAAATGCTGAATTCTTCCCGTGTTGTTCTTTACACTAGGCTGCTTGATGGTCTGACTGAGGCGGCAAGAGATAACAACATTATCTGCTACAAAATTTATACCTTATGCGGCACAGTGTAACTACTTGCAGGTGGAAAAGGAGACACCATTTACTGTTGTTGCTTCTGCCCCCCCCCCCCCCCCCCCCCCCAATATGGAGTGAAGTTCATCTTCATTACTGACCACAGGCCCCAGGCCCCAGGCTTCCTACTTTGGCCCTTGCTCTAAGCTACCAGATCAGACTGCCTGCTGTTTGCAGAGGTGGACCCTCTTTCTCAGAAATTATTGCTATGCCATTTGTTAGCAGTTAGTGCTTCCCCCAGTATTCCCGCATATCCAAGAGAATGGGGTCCTGCAGGACTCTCTCTCTCTCTCTCTCTCGTAGCCATCAATGGTCTATCAGCAGCTGTGGGGTCCTCAGTATCACCCTCCTTTAATAGTGAAGACTTTTGCTTTTCACCCACAACCAGAAATTTACCTTGACGACCAACTACTCAGTGTAGTTTTAGCTTGTGGGACTGGTCTGTGATTCTCAGTTGACGTGGACACCCCTTCTTCACCGGCATAAATGAAAGTGCTGTCTGCACCGTAATACACTTCGCGGCCTGAGTAACATCAGCTGGGGTGCAGATTGCACAACCCTCGTGCAACTTTACAAAGCCCTGATGCAATCCCATTTTGATTATGGGAGTCTGAGTTACGGTTCGGCATCACCTTCAGCATGCAGATACTGGATCCAGTACATCACTGTGGGATTAAACTTGTGACAGGAGCCTTTCGTACTGGTCCTGTGAACAGCTCACTTCTGGAGGCTGGGGTTCCTTCATTGTGGATCAGGCACCAACAACAGCCAGTCAATTATGCTACCCATGTTCGCAGCTCACCTTAGCATCCAAACTACCATCTTCTCTATACAAACACAGAAATTCATCTCCCACACCAGTGGCCCAGGTCAGAGATTATGATCGCACTCTGTGTCCGGTCCCTCCTCTCTAAACTCCAGTTGTTTCCTCTTCCACCTCTCCTGTGGGCTCACTCACATACACCTCCATGATGTATCCATGAGCTCCAGCTTAGTCATGACCTGTTGTAAGGTTCGAAAAACTTGGTCCCTCCCGAGACCCTCTGCCACCAGTTTTTCTCCATCCTTGGCACATTCAGGGGTTCAAAAGTAGTCTTTACTGATGGCTCCACGGTTGCTAGTGATGTGTGTTTTGCTTATACTCACACAGGACGTACTGAACTGCATTCATTGCTGGATGGCTGTAGTGTATACACTGCAGAGTTTGTAGCCCTCTCGTGGTCTTGAGCACATTCGTTCCTGCACCAGTGGATCTTTCCTCATCTAAAGCAACTCCTTGAGCAGTTTGCAAGCTCTTGACCAGAGTTACTTTCGCCATTCCTTGGTCATCGCTATCCAGCATTCCCTATATGCCCTCAATGAATGTGGATGCTCTGTGACCTTTGTCTGGACCCTGGGCCATGTCGGGGTCCTGGGGAATGAACTTGCTGATAGCCTGGCCAGTTTGATGGTGGTCCACAGTTTGCTGAACTGTCCCAACCTAGTCACCCTTTGGCGGACTCCTAATCTTCCTGACTTGCTGCCCCTAGTATTAGGTGACGATGCCTCAGTGACTGACGTAGTTTTACATTTTGTTCATGAATGGGGCTTTTACAGCTCTCTTTAAGGGAGGGCCACTTCAACTTATCAGCTCATTGAGGTGTTGGCAGCCCACTCTGTTGCCTCCTCTGCCCAGAGACAGGGTTGCGGGCATCTGTTCTTGATGGTCCAGCCCGGTCCACACCCTATCTGCTCTTTTACTCTTCTCCCCCCTCTGCCATGATCTGTTGGACTTGCTTGTCTTTTGTCCCTCTGTGCTTCTCTTGTCCTGTCTGTGTTGCTAGTCTTTCCTTGGAAATCTCTGGATGATGTACCTCTGGTAAGTGGCAGGGGATCCCCCATCCCTGGGGGATGTATGTCCCTCATTGCACTCGCTTTTCAGAGGCTTCTGGATGCCCTGTAGACATAGCACCTTACCTGCCTTTCTTCCTCTGTCTGCTTTTCTTCTTTTTATACCTTGTCTCATTTATTGACCTTTTGTAGACCTTGGGGTTTTCTTCCACTGGGTTTTGCGCAGTAGGTTACCTCTGTTGTACAGTCATGTAGACCTGATGACCTAGTAGTTTTGTCCCTTTTAACCCTTAGTGTGAAGGTGAATGGAAGATTTAAATTTGGTAGAAGACTTCTGACAAAGTGCAGTACATCTTTTAAAGGAAATTGCATACAGAACACTAGAGCAACCAGTTCTGTTATATTTCTCCAATAATTGTGGTTCTCATCAAGTAGGTGTGACAGCATATATCAAACAAACCCAGAGATGTGCTTATCAGTATAACAGATACTAAAATGTACGGTAGAAGCTCAGGAAATTTAATTAGGAATGTGTGGAAGGAGGATAGTGTTGTTCTTGCAGTATCTTAGCAGTCAGGCTGCAGTGCTGGACAGTGTAACCACCCCACTCATGTCCTGTCAGCACTCCTACACATGCATCCCAATACACCTATATCCACTTATTTATCTACAATTACAGTGTCCCAGCTCTACAGCCTGATTGGCCAGGGTTTTGAAAAAATAACATAGTTTTCTTCCAGATATTCCTGTTTAAGTTTCCTGAGCATATCCACTACATTTTAGTAGTACAAATTTACACAATTAGCAGCACATCTCTGAATTTCTTTAATATCTGTAGTCTTGCTTACTATACAAGAGTCCCAATTGCTGTAACAGTACTCTGGAAATTGTTACTCCACATTGTGTGTGTGTGTGTGTGTGTGTGTGTGTGTGTGTGTGTAATATGAGCACAAGCATGGCAAGCATAGGGCCCTCAGACATTATATCTTATTATTTACCATTATACCATATCTTGCCACATCCATGCCACAGTCATTCACCCTGTCAGCCCTCCTCGTCTGACCCATAAACCATGATGAGTTCTTTGATGTAGACTTACTGTGCCCAGGGACTTTGACTTTGGTCATTCTTCCACTCCGTCATCCTGTATCTTAGTACTGTCTCTAGCTAACGAAGTACAACCACCGTTGTTGCAAGTTTGATCTTCCGGTTTTCAAATTTTTTTATTTGTAGTATTGGCTGTGTGGAGAGGTTGCGCAACATGGCAGATGTCCTACCAGATAAGCAGATACACTGTATTTACATACTGTGTGTGATATATGCAACCTTTTGGGGGCGGGTGGGATGGCATCAAGTGCCTGCATGGCTGTAGCCCCTTATCCATACAGGGGTTGCACTGTTAATGCTTGTTTGTCAACTCCTTATTAATCCCAAGGAGTGAGTGTTTCTCCTATCAGGGAAATCTGTGCAATATACCTGTTCTAGGTAGCTGTTGCTGCATAGGGTAACATCAATGGGAGGGACCCAATTGGAGTGGATGACATAACATACACGCAAACAATATACAATGAAGGAACGTACCTAAACTGTCAGAAAATTGTTGTCATAGAGCTCCATCACTCTCATGTGATATATCAGCTTGATACAATATAGTGTTTTGCAATCCAAAGACATTTTCTCCCTTAATTATGCCATGGCAGGAGAACTGATTTCGGAAACAGTTCCTAAACACAGGAATACTGAGCATATATCTCTGGACACCCAGCCTCATTGGAATTCCAGGAAAAAGACATGTAGCCAATATGGCCAAGGAGTTCCCAAAAGGATGCCTGAGAATTAAAGATACCAGGACCTGACTGACAGACAACCCTATGCCAACAATTCCTAGTGTCCCAGAATAGTGATGTGTCAAGCTTGTTAGTGGCAGCTACATTTGACAAGAAACAGTGTAAAAGTCTTTCTGAGAGTCTATAGGTACCTAGCAACTCCACATTGGCCACATTAGAATAATCCATGAATACAGTTTTAAACACTCCACTCTACCATACTGCAATTGTAGAGCTCCTTTATTAGAGATATTCTACTTTTTCCATGATAAACTGAATTTGGAAGTTAGATGACTCATTATTCTTACATTTATCTGATTGCATATAAGCAGCAAACCTAGTTTTAAATGTTATCTGGCAGTGCAGTTAATGTACGTTTAGGTCTGATAATGTTGCCTTGCACATCTTCTAGTGGTATCAATGGTGGCAACTGGTTGCCTTCCAATGTAGGGTTACCCCCGGAGGGTCTCTGGCCATTCGTAGCTGACTGGTAGGCCTGTCATCCTAACCTGTTAATTCATTTATGTGTTTACATATCTTTATTATAATTAGTACAACTTCATTGACCTGTCTATCTTCTGGTCTCTTACAGTGACTGGAGTGTTTGCCAGTCTGATCCCGAATATGTGCCTCCTGCCGCATGACAATGTCCAAAGGGTTTTCTGGTTTTTTGAAGTGTTTGCATTTTAGATTGTGCAGTATTTATGTTAGTTTCCTGCTATCGGAGAAGCCTGTGACCATTCATATATCTTTTCTTTCTGTAAAGTGTGTGTCTCCTGTCAGTTGAACTGATAAGAATTGCACATACTGGAGCAGTATTCTAATACTTGGTGTAGAATGTTGGCATGTAGGATTTATAGTAATGCAAAAAGGATATAATGTACAGGAGTAATGTGTATTAGAATGCAGTAGTGTCCCTCTTAACTTTCAGAAGACACATGCCTAATATAGAGATCGTAAAAGCATGTATGTTTTATTTTTCCCCCAGGAATGGTGGAATTTTTTTCACAAAAATAACTGGTGGTGGAATATTGATGTACCATGATCCAAAGGAACTTCTAAGTAATTCCTAATATTGATACGGAGCAATGAAGGCAGTCGTACCAAGTGAGTCCTTGTTCAAATTTTACTCCATCATGTCATAACTTGATTCTCTTCCTGTAACATCAGGTTAATACTAACTTTTCCTCTAAATTTAATGTGATGTTTATTTTTGAAATGTTATTTTTGAGAAAGTTAAAGTGGTTATTCATTTATTTCATTGTGTTAATAACATACAAATTAATTAATCGATCTTATTCGGTTGTTAGCTTATTGTTTCTCACAGGCACAAAGTCGAGAGCTTCATAAGGTAGCCACTTTATGAAAACTTATTCTGAAACATGCATCTGTGCATAGTAACAATTGCTTCTGGAAAAGGACTGTTAATTATTTAATATCAAGATGTTCTTGAAAGTAACCAGCTTCTTTTAACAATGTATATGGGTATTGCTCTTATCATACATCCTTTGATCTTGCAGTCCTTGCTTACTAGGTGCTGTTCCATACTTCACTCCTACATGCATGTGCGCGCGCGCGCGCTCTCTCTCTCTCACACACACACACACACACACACACACACACACACACACACACAAAATCCACCTCCTAATCCACTCCTCCATGTCTTTGAGTGCCACTTGCAACTCCTTCTGTCTGCACCAAAGTGAGCTCACATTCCTAACCATGAAGTTGGTGCCTCTTCCTCCCAGTCATCAGCGACACTTCCCTCCCAACCTTCATCCCAGTCCCCATACCGTTGCTCCCCTCACCCACTCCACTTCGGTACAACTCTTCACCCCAGTTGAGCTACAGTACCAATGCAATGTACTCAGTTGGGACAATGTAGCTGTACACGTGTGTGCACAAGGATATAAATTTTGTAATGTTGCTCTGTTTAGTGACATTGTATCAAGTCTTTGCTTTGACTTTTTTGGGTATATAGTTCGTATATCTGTTAGTTTGTTATGTGTTTTATATAATTTCTACAGCCTCCTTGATGGTTGAGTTACAGTAATTTGAAGTGTGTGAGTGAGTCCCTATCTACTCAAATGTGAAGACAACACTCCATAGAATGGAAGGTAAATAATGTTGTGTTAGTCATATGTTGGTTTTTCTGATAAGTCTTCATATAGAGTACTTTTGAGGTGCCATAGTCCTTTGCAAATATAGTTTTAGCACAGTTCAGCACAGCTGTCCTTAGATTGGTATACACAGTATCTGTGATATACTGGCTGTGCCCAGGGTCACATTGTAATAAAGCACATCACATCTGATGTAGTGAATGATGTTTCATAGCAGTAGTGAAGAAGAGATGCAACACACAATGTACAAATAAAATGTTAATGGCTACAGTCCACATAATCCTAGGTTTTTGTAAAGGAAGTAGATCTTTCCTCACTACTCCCGTATTAGCTGTTCCTGCTGCTTCCAAAAGCAGGAAATTGTGCCCTACATTCTCTAGCAGTTATTTCACCATTACATTCCTCATTAGGAAATCAAGCGTCAGATACACTGCATAGTGATCCACTATTTGTGAACTTATGGCAGCACCCATAATTCTGACTTACTGAAGAATAACAAAAATGAGAAACAAAAGTGTGTGGTGATTATGCCTATTTGATTTTACACAAAGATTGTACAATGAATTTGGAACTTGTACACAATGTGATCTACAAATATTTTTCAGGTTCATAAGTCGGATGCTGCTGCACTCAGTACTAAATTATAATGGGAGCTGGTTTACTGTCAGCTCACCATTGTAAACACCACTGACAGATTACATTCAGTGCTTGAACCTTGGAACAAATGCTTGCACTAATAAACTTCTGACACACTGAATAGTTAACTAACTACAGAAAGTTTGTTCCTTCACATAGGAAACTGGATCTGGCAAACAAGTACAGTACTTATGACATATTGTTGGCAACTAAGAAGTTAGGATTGAATCTGAGTTTTAATGCAGTGCAGTGCATAGGGAAGTTACGTAGGAATTTTATGGAGTAGGATCAGATAGTGATAGTGGGTGGAACAGGGAGTAGTTTTGATAAGGATGGGGAATATGACATAGGTGGTGACCTGGTAAAGATAGCTACTCAAACTGGTGGCACTAATGTGAATTCCATGCAACTGTTTCAGCATCATGATCAGCCTCATCTTAATGTGGCTGTTAGGCATGTTAACATGGGGCTGGAGAAGGCACTAATGGCAGAGGAGGGGTCACATTGCTGTGGTGCCAGTTGAGTCGATCAGTATATCGGCTTTCACTAAGTATGGATTGCACCTCAATAGGTACGGGAAGGGGAGGCTGGCGAAGGTTATAGGTGACAGTGTAGTGGGTGGTGGTGGGATCACTCGTGTAAAAATTCGTATAGTAGTTGGTGTTTGAGCTGTATCTTTTTTAGATTGAAATCAGCTGATAGGTATACCTGCTTGAAGGAAGTCCCCCTAACTAATGAATCACCTTCAGAGGGTGTCATGTTCCCAAGTAGAGAAGGAATTAGCATATTTCATCAAAATATAAGAGGTATTAGAGATAAAGATAGTGAACTGCTAATATGTGCTGACTCAGAAATTATTGCTTTATTAGAGCACCACTTAGATAATTTGACAATTCAGAGACTTCTTTACCAGGATACAGATTAGCTGGCTGTTTTTCAAGGAGTTTGTTGCAGGATGGGGGGTGACCATGTACGTAAAAAACAGTATTCCACTTGAGTCCATAGATGGCATTGCGCTGAACAGATATTTGAATGTTGTGCAGGGATAGTTGAATTTAGTGAAGCTAAACTTCTAATTGTTTTTGTTTATCGGTCCCCTAACTCTGACTTCAGAGCATTTCTGCTCAAGCTAGAGAGTGTTCTTGATTCACTTTATAGGAAGTACCAGAAATTAGTTATATGTGGTGACTACAATATTAATTTTGTATATGATCATGCAAGAAAGAGGATGTTGGTAGATATTCTAGATTCATGAGATCTGATGCAGGCCGTTTTTCTTCCAAATTGGGTGCAGGGGAATAGTAGCACAGCCACATACAGTATTTTTATTCATTCTTCATTACTAGATGGGCATTCTGTTAGTAAAAGGGTGAATGGCCTTTCAGATTATGATCCACAAATTTTAACACTAAAAGGCTTTTGTACAGAAACAAATGTCATATATAATTACAAACTATGTAGGAAAGGTAATACAATGGAAATAGAGTTTTTTAAACCTTGTAAAGGAACAAGAATAGCAGGATGTTTATAGTGCCGATAGCTTAGTGACAAATATCCTTAACACATTTTTCATGATCTTTGAGAGTTGCTTTCCATTAGAACATTCTAAATGAGGTACTAGCAGTAAACTCAGCTGTGCAGTCATCAGTGCCTGCCAGCAGTAAAA
Organism: Schistocerca gregaria; assembly: GCF_023897955.1. Classification (NCBI taxonomy): domain Eukaryota; kingdom Metazoa; phylum Arthropoda; class Insecta; order Orthoptera; family Acrididae; genus Schistocerca; species Schistocerca gregaria. The sequence goes on from NC_064931.1 coordinate 380,034,393, forward strand.
GGCAGCCAGGGTGGCTGACTAGTGGGATAAGGATATCATATAGAACAAAGCAGGAATTATATTCAAATGTTAGAAGTAGTCACAATCAAGCTACTGTAGCCCATTGCAAACAGTATTGTAAGGTTCTTAACAATGTTGTCAGGAAAGCAAAGACTACGTGGTACAGGAATAAAATAGCTAATTCACAGGATAAAACTAAAACCATGTGGTCAGTGTGAAGGAAGTATCTGGTCAGCAAGACGAGGTCGACGATATAGAGTCAGTTCGTAATAAAAATATTTCTGTTACTGATAAATCAGATATATGTGCAGTATTTAACAACCTTTTTCTGAGCATTGCTGGTGAGTGAAATAGAAATTTAGTTTCTACAGGGAATTGCATAACACTCTTGGAAAATGCCTTTCCAAGATTGATGTCTGAAATACTCCTCTGTGATACAGACAAGGGGGAGATTGAATCAATAATTAAATCAGTGGAGACTAAGGACTCTCATGGATATGATGGAGTGCCTAGCAGAATATTAAAGTACTGTGCTGCACATGTTAGCCCTGTAATTAGCCATATTTGCAATTTTTCCTTCAGGAATGGTCAGTTTCCTGGACGATTAAAGTACTCAGTAGTAAAGCCGCTTTATAAAAATGGAGAAAGGGATAATGTAGATAATTTTATACATATTTCTATGCTATCAGTGTTTGCTGAAGTTATCGAAAAGGCTGTGTATCTAAGGATAATTGATCATTTTATATCACATCATTTGCGATCAAATGTACAGTTTGGCTTTAGAAGTCGTTTAACAACTGAAAATGTTATATTCTCTTTTTTGTGTTAGGTACTGGATGGGTCAAACAAAAGGTTTCGAATGCTAGGCATATTTTTTATTTATTTTTATTTAACTAAGGCGTTTGATTTTGTTGATCACAAAATATTGCTCCAGAATTTGGACCTTTACAGAATATGGGGAGTAGCTCACAATTGGTTCACCTCTTACTTTAACAACAGATAGCAAAAGTTCATTATTCACAGTGTTGAGAATGGCTTAGATTTGGGGTCTGAGTGGGGTACGGTCAAGTGGGGGTGCCCCCAGGGATCAGTGTTGGGGCTACTCTAGTATTACGGGTAATTCTAAAATACTTCTGTTTGTTGATGACACAAGATTTGAAGTAAAGGATGTTGTGTGCAACATTGGCTCGGTTTCAAATAGTGCAGTTCATGACATAACTCCGTGACCTGTAGAAATTAAACTAACGCTAAATCGTAGTAAGACTCAGTTTTTGGGGATATGATTAGTGAAACTGAACAGTTCAGGTTTCTAAATATTCAGATAGATATTAAACTGTTGTGGAAAGCCCATTTTTACTCTTAGAGCAGTATCTGAAGTAAGGGATCATTAGAGAAACAGGCAGTTCAGGCAATAAGTGGTGTAAGTTCGCAAAATGTCTTGTCGACTACTGTTCGCTAGTCTGGGTATTTTGACATTAGCCTCTCAATACATATATATTCTTTACTATCATCTTGTTATCAGTATCAGCTTATTCCCAAGAATCAGCAGCTTTCACTCAGTTAATAAGTGTCAGAAATCCAACCATTATTTGGATTGAACTTTGTGCAGAAAGGAATGCAGTATACTGCTGCATCCATTTTCAATAAGCTACCACAAGAATTAAAAAGCTTCTGTTCTGTTGAGGAGGCGCTTGAAAAATTAAGCTGATTCTTATGTTATGCTTTTGATTGCGTTTACTTTAACTTATGGCTTGACTTTTTTTGGGTTCATAAACATTTTATTTTTATCTGTTCTTACTTTTATGTTGTAATTTCATGTACTGACACATTCCATGACCTTGGAAATTTGCTCTTCAATTTGGTCCTACAGAACATGACGTGTAAATAAAAATTTAAAAAAAGCACAGTAAGCCATGTATTGTACCACTTTAAAACCTAAAATTAATTAATATCAGTCAAAGATTTGACATACAAAACTGATTATTAAATTATAAGACAATTATGAATAAAAATTCTCAATACAATGGAAAAACAGCCAAAGTTGCAAATTTCAATTTATTTAGTTGATGACTAGATTTGGATCAGGACCCATTTTCAAATCCTACAGTTAGTCAAAATAGTATTTTCCAAACTGCAAGAACCATGTCAATATAACAGACATATATGTATAACAAAGTGCGAATAAGTAGTTACAGAGCATACAGATAACTACAAAAAAAAATGTATCTTAGGTAAGTGTGATGGTATGCAGAATCTCACCGAGTTCTTTTGAGCTGTTTGTTAGAAAGTTAGCTATTTCGGATGTCAGCTCTAAAGAAACAGGTAATCGTTTTCAATGATAGGGATGTTAGTTTCTTTAAATGATTGGAATCAAAATGATTGAGAAGCATTATTGTGTTTCTACATTTTGATTGTGAAATTTTCCTGTTGTTTAGAGTAGGATTCTAATATCTGAAAACACATTTACAGGGAATGCTAAAAGGTTTCTTATTCTTTCTCAGACATATACACTATGTGATCAAAAGTATCCGGACACATGGCTGAAAATGACTTAAAAGTTCGGGTTGCCCTCCATCAGTAATGCTGTAATTCAGTATGGTATTGCCTTGCCTTTAGCCTTGATGACAGCTTCCACTGTTTGAGGCATATGTTTAATCAGGTGCTGGAAGGTTTTGGGGAATGGCAGCCTGTTCTTCACGGAGTGCTGCACTGAGGAGAGGTATTGATGTAAGTCGGTGAGGCTTGACACAAAGTTGGTGTTTCAAAACATCCCAAAGGTGTTCTATAGGATTCAGGTCAGGACTCTGTGCAGGCCAGTCCATTAAAGGGATGTTATTGTCATATAACCACTGCCACAGGCAGTGCAAACAGGTGCTCGATCCTGTTGAAAGATGCAATCGCCATCCTCAAATTGCTCTTCAACAGTGGGAAGCAAGAAGGTGCTTAAAATATCAATGTGGGCCTGTGCTGTGATAGTACGATGAAAAAAAAAAAAAAAAAAAACCCCGAGGCATGCAAGCCCCCTCCATGAAAAACAAGACCACACCATAACACCACCGCCTCCGAATTTTGCTGTTGGCACTACACACGCTGGCAGTTGGCGTTCACCGGGCATTCGCCATACCCACACCCTTCTATCGGCTTGTCACATTGTGTACTGTGATTCGTCACTCCATGCATTTTTCCACTGTTCATTCATCCAATGTTTATGCTCCTTACACCAAGCGAGGCTTCATTTGGCATTTACTGGCATGATGTGTGGCTTATGAGCAGCCACTCAACCATGAAATCTAAGTTTTCTCACCTCCTGCCTAACTGTCATAGTACTTGCAGTGGATCCTGATGCAGTTTGGAATTCCTGTGTGATGGCCAGGACAAATGTTTGCCCATTACACATTACGACCCTCTTAAACTGTCAGCTGTCTCTCTGTCAACAGATGAGGTTAGCCTGTACACTTTTGTGCTGTACGTGTCCCTTCACATTTCCTCTTCACTATCACATTGGAAACAATGGACCTAGTGATGTTTAGCAGTCTGGAAATATTCTGCTCTCTCGTGACGTCTAATGACTACTGAGATCGCTGATATGGAGTACCTGGCAGTAGGTGGCAGCACAATGCACCTGATATGAAAAATGTATGTTTTTAAGGGTGTCCAGATACTTTTGATCGCATAGTGTATGTTTAACTGGAACAGTGTGTATAATGAACCAAGTTTGTATCCATATTCATATCTGTATAAAATGAATGAGTGCTATGTGAAATCAACACTATGTCACCAAAGGTACCACATTAAAACTTCTAGTAGCTAAACCTTATTAACTACAGATAACCCCTTTCGGACCAACTTGTTTTGTCCTTTAGAAATTAATCTTCTTTTAGGTTCCTCGTCTTTGTGAACCAAAGACATTGTAGATAGTGCCATTTTCACCTACACCTTGATTCCCCATGGAATCATGACACTCTTTTCAGTTTTGGATATTTGTACCTATAGTGTACAGTAAAAATACACACAACATGGCATTTAAGTTACTTTTTTGTCATTCGTACATGAAAGATTGACTAATAATTTATTAAAATGTCATAAGTAAAACTTTGTAGAAAGTAAAATTGTTTTTTTTGCATCGGTGTCAACATTATCCTTAAGACATTTCAAAGTTGATTTCTTTTTGTGTTGTCCACATCATGTCTGCCCCTTTGCTTTCGTCATATAGTGCCTATGATTATGATTATGATATGATATGATATGATATGATATGATATGGTATGATATCTTGCTTCTTATGGGATTTCCTTCTCTGAGGGTCTGAGACAGTTTGCAAGAGACCGTCTCATAAAATGTTTTTGCCAATACTTAGTAAGTTCGTTATAGTTACCCATTGTGTAAGTGCATCAGGATGTTGGCATTCTTTCATGGTTTTTGTATTTCACATAAAGAGTTGCCAAGCATATTCTGCTTACACATTTAAAGGGAATATTATGAGTTACCAGTACAATGTTTAACTTTTAATTTGTTTTCTATATTTGACAGCATTTTCTTCATATAAGTCTACTCCTTCCATAGGTTAGGTTATTTTTATACTGGGTAACATACTACAATTGATTTTGATTTTCTTTTTTCTTAGCTGCTTGATCTATTGTTTGGTTTTCCCAACAGGCGTGTGTGAGTCAACAATGAAATTGTCATTAACATTTTATATAGACTAAAGTAATTATTGGATTCTGATCAGCTGAATGACAAAAATAATCTCTCCCACTCTTAGGTGTTTTATTGTCATCTCCCAAAGGAGATCTTACAATCTTATTGTTATTATACCATGATCTCTTCATAGATCTGCCAGCACCTAGTATTGGGATAGTGTTACCTATTCTCTCTCATTGATATATAGCAGATTGCACCAAATTGTGAGGATGAGAGAAAAGGCATGAGTACTTATAAACTGTATCTAATTGGATTACCATATGTATATTGTTTTGCTCCCTGTCTCCCATAAAATGGTATCATTGTCTTGATCAGCAACAAATTTACATCCTCATGATAAAATTACATCAGTATAAAATCAGTATTTCCACAGAGGCCATTCCTTAGAAAAAATTTGTTTTCTGAATTATGATTTACATAAATATGTTCCATGCCATGACAGAAATAGCCTTCTTCTGAAAGTAGTTAATCATTTCCCAGTATAACATTGACCTAACCTACAAAGCTGACAATAACCAGATACAAGTGAAATTTGGGGAAAATACTTTCAGTCCATTAGCAAGTAACATCTAGCTGTACATTTGTAGCTATTTTTGGCATACTAGCTTGTGTTAGCAGCAGTCATGGAAAAGAAGGTCCTCACCAAAGAAAAGTTTAAACAATTTAACAGAATTGATGTTTTTTCGGAAATTAAGAGTGTTAGTTGGGAGTCCACTCCTTCCCTGTTACATAAGATCAATAAACCCCCGATTCTTTAAAGAAACAAATTCCCATGTATAAAACATCTTCAAACAGATGGTTACTTTGCAAATGAATTAACTTTTTAAATATATACCTTTAGGCATGTAAGTGAGGAAAAGTCAAAGAAAAATTTGAAATTATGCCAATAGTTTGTTGGAAATCACTAAGTGTGCTCATTATGAAATGCTGGGTGAATATAAATGGAGGAATTGACTCAGCATTTTGGACAAAAGGTAGTTTTTCATGCATCTCAATGTTTATAACATTGTATCTCCTGAACTAGTATGTCATACAATGATACAATTTTTTGGGTACATTAAGTGATACTTTGAGGATATTGTATGCAAAACGTGTTGTGAATAGGATTAGTAGTAAAGAAGTAATAAATTAAATTTTGGTGCCTAATTGATTCAAACTGTAATATTTGCCACATTGTGTTAAACTGCTCACCTAATATTGTAAGTCTTAATGAGTAGATTATGACAACATTTTAAATTTAGCAATAATTACACGAAATATTGAAAATCAATTATTTTTTCCCCTTCACACTACAATTGATACTGCATTCTGAGCTAGCTTTTTAGTAATATAGATAATTAAATGGTCTGTAGATCATTTGCACAATTTTTATCAAAACAGTCTGGAAAATGTCACTTTACAGGCTATGTATACTTAATTGGTTTGCGAGTGTCATCACATCATCCTTTTTCTTTATCCTCTGTCTCGTGTCTATGTTGGGTAATTTAAAGGGTGGCAGGATACCCTTCCTGTCACCTGTCTCCTCACTGCTATCAACTTTGGGTTTTAACTAGCTTTCTGTGTCTAGTATTATGTGAGCTGCACTGTTTGTAGGAGTGGTTCAAACTGTGGCACTTTCTTGCGAATGCTTAAACAGTTAATCACTAGGATTTTAATACTCTTACTTGCAGTGGTTATTTCTTTGTATCTTGTACTGACTCTTCTGGGCCTCTTACAGCTATCGTTACCTGAACTGGCTGAAGAAGCACTTAATGTAAAAAGACTCACACAGTCAGCCACCTTGGTAGCAGCCTCTGACGTGTAGTGCACATCTGACTCATTTAGTGGAACTCTACAGTTCTCTACCTTACGGCACAATTCTAAAAAGTTGCTACCATGCTTGTCCCAGAATCATCAGTCTCTGGTTAAAGTCTTCACTAGTCTCAGAATAAGGGGCCACCATCAGTTCTGGGGACAATGCCACAAATTGTCAGCTTCATTGCAACTCTGTGGTCAAAGCTGATCTTCTTAATCTTCTTCTGCCAAACACTGGAATAATTAAAGTATTACTTGAGAACTCAGATGACAGGGGTCATTTGTTCCAGTGTGCACCACAATTTGCAGTTAGTTCCACCCTCTTGCACTGGAATAACCTCTTCAACATGTTGAATGAGATCTTTAGGCACATGCACTGAGTGTATATGATGATCTTTCCCATCCCTTGCTGCCATTTTGTTATGGGTACCATTATTTGTCATATGTTTGAATTGCCAATTATTAATAGGCTCTGACCCTTTTGCATTTGCTTCCTCTTGATACAGGACACAGCAGGTATCCCAGCAGGTGAACTGAGTCTCACTAGTTCAATTTTGGTGTCATTAGAAGACAGAACCTTGAACTTGTTTGGAGGATGGGTATAACATCCTGAGTTTTCTTTGGTCCCTGTCTCCCATGTACAAGGCATCTAGCCCTACCACTGCCACACTACTCACAGTCAAGTGGACAAATAGTGATAGATCCCGTATTTCTTGCAGAGGACAGTGCTTGAGGTATCTTTGGTATCTAGTACACTGCTCTCAAGAGTCCTCCCAACACATTCATTTGCAGCAGCTTCCAGTTGCTTGTCAGCAGTTTGAGCAATTTCCAGCTACGCACAAAAGTTAAAAAACTTGCTCTGCACTTAAGAACAGCTTTTGCAGTGGGGCTGCATTGTCTGGTGCAATGTTTTACAGAACACTGAACAAATAACCTTAAAATAAGCTTGCTGATTCTCTTTTAATTTCTGGATCCGTCAAGCTGAAACTATTACTAATTCCCTTTAAATTAATGCACAAATGGAATTTCTGTTACGGCAATAGAAAAACTTAGGACAAAAGTTAATTTATTTCCCGAAACTTTTTTAGGTTATACACTCTATTCAACCCGAAATTAGTATAAATTTTTGATAAAAGCAGACAGTATATAATCGTATTGAAAGAAAAAACTAAATGTGACATATGTTAATTATATGATGTGCTGCACTAACTAAATCACAAATACTGATTTAGTATCCCCCCATGAACCATGGACCTTGCCGTTGGTGGGGAGGCTTGCGTGCCTCAGCGATACAGATGGCCGTACCGTAGGTGCAACCACAACGGAGGGGTATCTGTTGAGAGGCCAGACAAACGTGTGGTTCCTGAAGAGGGGCAGCAGCCTTTTCAGTAGTTGCAGGGGCAACAGTCTGGATGATTGACTGATCTGGCCTTGCAACATTAACCAAAACGGCCTTGCTGTGCTGGTACTGCGAACGGCTGAAAGCAAGGGGAAACTACAGCCGTAATTTTTCCCGAGGACATGCAGCTTTACTGTATGATTAAATGATGATGGCATCCTCTTGGGTAAAATATTCCGGAGGTAAAATAGTCCCCCATTCGGATCTCCAGGCGGGGACTACTTAGGAGGATGTTGTTATCAGGAGAAAGAACACTGGTGTTCTATGGTGGAATGTCAGATCCCTTAATTGGGCAGGTAGGTTAGAAAATTTAAAAAGGGAAATGGATGGGTTAAAGTTGGATATAGTGGGAATTAGTGAAGTTCGGTGGCAGGAGGAACAAGACTTTTGGTCAGGTGAATACAGGGTTATAAATACAAAATCAAATTGGGGTAATGCAGGAGTAGGTTTAATAATGAATAAAAAAATAGGAGTGCGCTAAACTACTACAAACAGCATAGTGAACGCATTATTGTAGCCAAGATAGATACGGAGCCCACGCCTACCACAGTAGTACAAGTTTATATGTCAACTAACTCTGCAGATGATGATGAAATTGAAGAAATGTATGATGAAATAAATGAAATTATTCAGATAGTGACGGGAGACGAAATTTTAATAGTCATGGGTGACTGGAATTGAGGGTATGAAATGAAAGAGGAAGGCACCTGGTAGAATTTTGCACAGAGCACAACTTAATCATAGCTAACACTTGGTTCAAGAATCATAAAAGAAGGCTGTATACATGGAAGAATCATGGAGATACTAAAAGGTATCAGATAGACTATATAATGGTAAGACAGAGATTTAGGAACCAGGTTTTAAGTTGTAAGACATTTCCAGGGGCAGATGTGGACTCTGACCACAATCTATTGGTTATGAACTGTAGATGAAAACTGAAGAAACTGCAAAAAGGTGGTAATTTAAGGAGATGGGACCTGGATAAACTGACTAAACCAGAGGTTGAACAGAGTTTCAGGGAGAGCATAAGGGAACAATTGACAGGAATGGGGTAGAGAAATACAATAGAAGAAGAATGGGTAGCTATGAAGGACGAAGTAGTGAAGGCAGTACAGGATCAAGTAGGTAAGAAGACGAGGGCTAGTAGAAATCCTTGGGTAACAGAGGAAATGTTGAATTTAATTGATGAAAGGAGAAAATATAAAAATGCAGTAAATGAAGCAGGCAAGAAGGAATACAAACGTCTCAAAAATTAGATCGACAAGAAGTGCAAAATGGCTAAGCAGGGATGGCAGGAGGACAAATGTAAGGATGTAGAGGCTTATCTCACTAGGGTTGAGATAGATACTGCCTACAGGAAAATTAAAGAGACCCTTCGAGAAAAGAGAACCACTTGTATGAATATCAAGAGCTCACATGGAAACCCAGTTCTAAGCAAAGAAGGGAAAGCAGAAAGGTGGAATGAGTATATAGAGGGTCTATGCAAGGTGCGATGTACTTGAGGACAATATTATGGAAATGGAAGAGGATGTAGATGAAGACGAAATGGGAGATACGATACTGCGTGAAGAGTTTGACAGAGCACTGAAAGACCTGAGTCGAAACAAGGCCCCCGGAGTAGACAACATTCCATTAGAACTACTGACGGCCTTGGGAGAACCAGTCCTGACAAAACTCTACCAGCTGGTGAGCAAGATGTATGAGACAGGCGAAATACCCTCAGACTTCAAGAAGAATATAATAATTCCAATCCCAAAGAAAGCAGGTGCTGACAGATGTGAAAATTACCGAACTATCAGTTTAATAAGCCACGGCTGCAAAATACTAACGCGAATTCTTTACAGACGAATGGAAAAACTGGTAGATGCAGACTTCGGGGAGGATCAGTTTGGATTCCGTCGAAATGTTGGAACACGTGAGGCAATACTGACCTTACGACTTATCTTAGAAGAAAGATTAAGAAAAGGCAAACCTACGTTTCTAGCATTTGTGGACTTAGAGAAAGCTTTTGACAATGTTGACTGGAATACTCTTTTTCAAATTCTAAAGGTGGCAGGGGTAAAATACAGGGAGCGAAAGGCTATTTATAATTTGTACAGAAACCAGATGGCAGTAATAAGAGTCGAGGGGAATGAAAGGGAAGCAGTGGTTGGGAAAGGAGTGAGACAGGGTTGTAGCCTCTCCCCGATGTTATTCAATCTGTATATTGAGCAAGCAGTAAAGGAAACAAAAGAAAAATTTGGAGTAGGTATTAAAATTCATGGAGACGAAGTAAAAACTTTGAGGTTCGCCGATGACATTGTAATTCTGTCAGAGACGGCAAAGGACTTGGAAGAGCAGTTGAACGGAATGGACAGTGTCTTGAAAGGAGGATATAAGATGAACATTAACAAAAGCAAAACGAGGATAATGGAATGTAGTTAAATTAAATCGGGTGATGCTGAGGGAATTAGATTAGGAAATGAGACACTTAAAGTAGTAAAGGAGTTTTGCTATTTAGGAAGTAAAATAACTGATGATGGTCGAAGTAGAGAGGATATAAAATGTAGACTGGCAATGGCAAGGAAAGCGTTTCTGAAGAAGAGAAATTTGTTAACGTCGAATATAGATTTATGTATCAGGAAGTCGTTTCTGAAAGTATTTGTTTGGAGTGTAGCCATGTATGGAAGTGAAACATGGACGATAACTAGTTTGTACAAGAAGAGAATAGAAGCTTTCGAAATGTGGTGCTACAGAAGAATACTGAAGATAAGGTGGATAGAGCACGTAACTAATGAGGAGGTATTGAATAGGATTGGGGAGAAGAGAAGTTTGTGGCACAACTTGACTAGAAGAAGGGATCGGTTGGTAGGACATGTTTTGAGGCATCAAGGGATCACAAATTTAGCATTGGAGGGCAGCGTGGAGGGTAAAAATCGTAGAGGGAGACCGAGAGATGAGTACACTAAGCAGATTCAGAAGGATGTAGGTTGCAGTAGGTACTGGGAGATGAAGCAGCTTGCACAGGATAGAGTAGCATGGAGAGCTGCATCAAACCAGTCTCAGGACTGAAGACAACAACAACAATCTGCATGAGACAAGTGAGCGTTGTTATGACCAACCCAGATGTGTTTAAAGAACCATAAAAGCAGAATATAGAACAAATATAACTGCAAATTTTGTGGAATTAAGTAATGATACTTGAGTGAGGGTAGTGAAGCCTAACGTGGGAGCCCAGTATGAAATTGCACAAAAGATGGGACAAGTGAAATAATGTGGCTTGTTTCCAATTGTGGTGGGCTTTTTATTTATTTTTATTGGTCACAAGGCTGTGACATGGGTCAGCTTAAGTTGGGGCCAGTCTGGTGTCTTTACAGAAGTGACTGCACACTGTGGTATACATACACTCTAGGTCAGGCTCAGTCACAGTGTGCAAAACAGCACAAATACACAATGTGCAGACTGCGTGCAGTTTAAGGCTCAGTCTCTCAGCACTACTCTGTATGTCTCGGCTTTGCTCGGTCCTCCTTGGTATAGTGTGACATTTCATTTAGCAGTGTGAGGCAACACTTTTTACCAGAATTTGGTGAAGCCTTTTTTGGTCAACTTGACTTTGCTCAATTAGGCCGTCTAGTGATCTGTTGCATTCCTTTAAAAATGATTGGGAATCACAGAGGGGAAGGATGAGAATTCTCTGTATCTATTTTGTAGTCCCATAATCGGTGGGTACTGCAAATTTGCTGTGATACAGAAATTGAACAGCACAGAAAGAATTTAAATAATTGGTCGATGATGAAAGAGCTAAAAATTGTAACGATCGACAGATATGGGATTCATTGTTCCATATATCAAGAAGCACTTTGTGTTAAATATGCAGGCATGGAACACATGAGGGAATTGGCAATGAGAAAAGCAAATTTTGAGCAGTCGTGCACATTAGTAAATCATCAGTTGCAACAGTTTTTGATGGAATTGAACAGACAGTAATGGAGACATGATATATTACTGCAAATTATGTTGGTTAAGTCTAAGGACATGCCGGGAATGAGTTTGTGATTTAAGCCCTGCTGTTGTTGAATTGCTGAAGTAAAAAAGGAGAAAAAGAATGAAAGTTGGAGGTTACAGGATGGATTGCAGGCCTCAAATTTTAATTGGAGTAGACTGCAGACTGCTCTCAGTATGACACTGTTAGGAGAGAAGCAACTTATTTTTGATTAAGTTCAGTGGCTTAAAGAAAACATGAAATATGAGCAAGCCATTGTGGCATTGAAAGAATTACAGCAATAGCTTTCTAAACATTTGAGGACAGTGCCAATCTTATGTTGGTTTTTGAGCAGTTTTCAAGACAGTTTGCAATTTCAGTTGAAAGCACCCCTGTTTATCTACAGATGAAACTGGTCAATATGCATTGTAATTCCAGTTAAAAAGACCAATTATTTTACATTAAAGCTTTTGAGAAGTTCTACCTTGTTTTCCTTAGGAAGAGTTTTCATGTCTCCATAACGAGGTTGCAAACACGATATTAGTGCTTTGGTCATAAGTCTGTGCATGTGCCGATAAAGTTTTTTGCCACACATAAATTTTGGTTATGTCTTCAGCACACTAAAAAAATTTTGTTCGGAAAGCAGTGGAGAGTAATTGCATTTCTTTTGATCACATGACATTTAAAATTGTGGTGGAGTGAATTTTTTACTTTTTACTAGCAGCAGCCTTTGGTGTAACATGGAAAAATTTGTGACTGGCCTCATCTTTGTCTCAGTCGAATACCGTGGTCATGTGTTTAATACATAATGCACTACTTGTCTTGTGTCCTCATCTAAGTGTTTGAATTTTCTTTTGTAGATTTGGATACACAAGTAGAATAATCTTTTTATAAGAGAACACATTGCCTGCATAGGCTATATACTTTCATTGTATGTCTTGCACTTAGCTGATTTAAATGCTATTGGTAATTGTGCATCTCTCACCACCCAAACCTAATTATACAGCCTTTACCTGTAAAGTAGTATCCAAGATCGTTTTACAATGTGTGCTTCTTAATACCAATGAGGTTGAAAGTAGTTAATTGTAGAGTGTCATTACAGTTAAAGAATAAAGCCTAAAGCCTATGGAGAAAGAATGTTCTCTTTCAAATGTATGTTGATGATTACTAATTCACAGCTGCATTTTTTTTCTTGGCTGCTTTAAATTATTTGTTTGCTCCCATGTTCATTCAATGGGGACACTCTTTCATTGCAGAATTATTTAAAGTGTGTGTGTTGTCTGCTGTTTGAAAATACAAACAATGTGAAGGATTCATATTTTCATGTGATGATAACTTTGTGCATTTTGCTAGGGTACAGAGCATAATGATGTCAATTCCTATGACTGTTTAAACTGTTTATCTGCTTCTGGCAATATTTCAAATTCCTGAATAATAGCCATGACTTCCCCCTCATGAGTGGACTAGGTGATGATATCATGTAATATGTAGAAAGTCAACATATGACTAAAAGTGTAAAATGCCTGGGTATTTATAAGTTGGCACAAATGCCTAGGCTAAATACCTGAGCAAATGCCCAGAATTCATAAATGGCAGGCATTTATGCATTTTAAAGATCGATTAAGAGGTGGCACTTATAAAAAAAAATTTAAGCTGATATTTTGTATTGGAGAAGGCAGTTTTGCAAAACTGCTTCTTTAGTGGTTGGGTAACAAAGTTGAAAAAGCTGCTTTAGAGTTGAGGAGAGTTGTCAGGGGAAATAGACCGGACTGTAAAGATAACTTTTTACATCTCCAGTGAGGTCAACATGTTGTTGAGTTATGTGGAGGACACACATTACAATTGAATGCTACCAAATATTACTGTTTACTGAGCAGTTTCATTTACTATTTCTTAACCACCTGTGATATTTGCAGTTTTAACTGGTGTTTCCGAATAAATTGCAATACTTTGGACGCCATGCTGATTTACTGTTCAAACTAAAATGTAGTAACCACTTTGCCGACTTACTTTCTTTGTATTTATCTAAATTAGACATGTTTCATAGTAAGAATAAAAGTGAAAATTGTCTTGAGCAAGTCAAGCACAATTAAAAAATCACAAAATTTGGGAATATTAAACAAATATTAGTTCTTAATAAATGCAGATATGTAATGAGAGAAATGCCACAAGTCCTGTAGAATTAAATGACGATATATATTTGCTGGGCATTTAAAGTTCATAATTGTGGAACTTAAAAATGGAGTCTGATATGAGAGCACAGTTTCATGATGACAGTCAGCTCTCGTAGTAGTTGCCGAGACAAGACATGCGAAGTAACACAGCTGGTTTCTAGCTACAGTTGGCCTTTAATTAGCATTCCTCCATCATAAAGCTGTGATATGGAATGGCAGAAGATGAAGGGTAGAGTTGGAGATTGTAGAGCAGATATGACACACTCTGGTAGGCCCTCAGTGAGGTGAAACGCTGGAACTTCCGTTGTTATGTTGTTGTATTGCTTGTGCCACCACATTTTAACTTGTTCCAGTTAGGTGTACTTTGTTTGGATATTGATTTTACTTTATAGAAATAAAATAGGTGGAATATGTACTTTTTACATTGTGAAATTCTATATAAAGAAATTCATGAGAAAGAACCATGTATTAATAAAGTCCCCCTCACTGTGTAAAAGAGAAGGAAAGAGAAGGTGAATATTTGACGCAGCTATATCTGGCAATGTAGTAAAAAACTTAAAACACTTTGCTTGCTTGCAGGTATGAAGCAGAGACAACATAGTATGATGAAATAAGTGGTTTTTATTCAGAAAGCTGTATAATTTGAAGACTATCTGTATTTGCTAATTGCATTAATTACCGAAAGCACAAACTGCTCTGTAGCCCTGCATTCATGATGATGGCGGTATGTACCAGTGTTTTACAATTCAAGGAAACACTATTTTTGTTATTGTTTACTTTTTCTGTCATAAATGTTAAAAAGCAGCTGATAAGAAAGGTCATAGCACTGTAGATAACTGTGGATGTGTGTCATGTTTGTGATAATGCTAGTAGTTTCAGATAGTAACATAATAGTTGAAACTTTATCACTTGTAATAATAATAATAATAATAATAATAATAATAATAATAATAATGTAATTATTATTATTATTATTATTATTATCATCATCATCTCATTTGTAGCAGTTTTCAGCTTCAAATTGAGGTTTTTTTTTTCTTCTCTTATCACAGATAACTGGAATTTTCAAAGACGGATTAAAGTTGTTGTTACATATTTACTACTCTTGGATGTGTAGAGTTGCTGAAGTATGGACTTTTGTTACAGGGATGTTACATAAGTTGTCAGATGAAATTTCTTGTTAGCACAACACAGAAACGTGAGAATAATTGACATGCGTGTGTGCCTGCAATGAAGTTATCGTATTTGTTTCTACATAATTTTGAGATTTTTTTTTTCATCTTCCAATCTATTACTCATATTTTTTGTTTTGAATATCTGGCATCTTGTTGTGTCCCATGTGTACTCTTTTTACTGTACGCTATCTGCCTGTAGCGAGAGAGAGAGAGAGAGAGAGAGAGAGAGAGAGAGAGAGAGAGATATGCACTGGGTCATTCTGTAGAAAAAGAATCTCTTCTGAGACTGTATCTTTCCAGAGTATAGTCTTCACAACATTCTCCTTCCTTGACTGATCCTGGTTATAGAGAGATAATTAATAATGATGTATTTAAAGTTGATTTGTTCAGTGATTTTAAAGGACAGTCAGAAACTGATGTCTTAAGTGCAGTTCTGTCTTGTTTATTCCCTGAGGTATTAGTCAGTGCACATTTCAAGTATAACCTATTGTTAGTTTATCCTATAGATGAAACAGCGTGATTGAGCGTTGGATAGTTTGTTGCTCAAAGTAGGGACAGTGTGCAGTTATCAAATGACTGGACACAAAAACTCCTCTAGCAGCAAAGATATGAAGTAAATGGCTTGTGTCCATTACTTGAATGAAAACTATCATCTCTTGATTAAGTTGCCTAATCATTTTTTCCCCATAAGGTGGTCAGTGTAGTGCAGATGTTTGACGCCCCATTTCTTTACTGTGCACGTAATTAGCCCTGTGGTACACTTATCATGTTACTGTGGAATTTTTTTTGTAATAGTGTGAAAGCAGATAATTCTTCACTGTGCTTAGAAGAGCTACAATTTTGATTGGTGGTTGGAAGATCACTCTTTGTTCATGATTCTGTCTATTTTGGAAGATAAAAACATTGATTTGATCACATTTCCATCTTCTTCCTGGGATTGATATTGGGTTCTCTTCTTTATTGCCTCATTGATTTTATAAGGAAAATACCTATTCATTCTGAATAAAGGCTGTAAGTTACCATTTAATCATGGAGGCAACCATATTGTGGTACATGATCTTGGTAAAATAAGTTTCCAAGGGATCCTACACATGTACAGTATTTGAAAAATTGTGGCATCTCTGAAAGCCTAAAGTTAAAATCTGTATGGGTGAGTATGTGGTAAATAAAATCCCATAGATTCCCCACATTTCTCCTGTCAGTCTAGAACGTCAATAAATGGTAGACATCTGTGCTCTTCTTTTATGGTGATATTAATTACATGAATAGAATTGAAATGTGCAAGGAATTTCATCAATTTCCACTTTAATATCTATCTCTCTCTCTCTCTCTCTCTCTCTCTCACACACACACACACACACACACACACACACACACACACACAGAACACTGAATTCTACTGTTTTGAAACAATGAACAGTGTGTGCTGGTGGGGATACGTTGACAACACTTTGATAGGATGGCCTCATAACGGAAGGTCCAACTACACTTGTCAAAATGTACTGGATATCTGCCACATGAAAACTATAATTTTATGCAGTATGACTTACAGCAGAAACCCGTGTTAATGAACCTACTTGTAAGGAACACATGTTTTTAATGATGATTTTTGTTACTCCTGGTGAAATTGTTATAAGAATGATGTATTTGAAATTTGGTTTTTAACTTACCCCACTTAGAGAAAAGGTCCACTTTTAAAAAATAAATATTAAGCAATTTCCAAACTGAAACCTAGCTGTGATGAAATTCCTAAGTATTTTTTCCCTACCATCTCTAGGTGGCTTACCACCATTTCTTGGATTCCTACCAAAATCAATTAGGTAGGTAGTTCAAAAACGGTTCAAATGGCTCTAAGCACTATGGGACTTAACAGCTGAGGTCAGCAGTCCCCTAGACTTAAAACTACTTAAACCTAACTAAGCTAAGGACATCACACACATCCATGCCCAAGGCAGGATTTGAACCTGCGACCGTAGCAACAGTGTGGTTCGAGACTGAAGCGCCTAGGACTGCTCAGCCACAGCGGCCGCCCAGTTAGTTAGTTAATTAGTTTCATACTCCATAGAGCATTTGAACAATTCTTTTATTGAAATGATGTGGAATGAGTCTGTTTACAGGCTATGGATATACAATTAGAGTTAACATTAATTAACACTTTTCTTTGTCCTTCTCATGCAGCTACTCTTAAAAACTAGATATTAAAACAGGAGTTGGTCTGTGGAATAGGAGGACTTGTCCAGGAGAAATGACTTTAGGTTGGATTTAAAACTTGCTTTGCTATCTGTCAAACATTCGATGTTATTGGGTAAATGGTCAAAAATTTTTGTTGCTGCATGTTGAACTCATTTCTCAGCCACTGACAGCTTTATTAATGGGCAATAAATATATTTTTTCCCTCTGGTGTTGTAGGTATAGACATCACTATTCTTCTCAAAGTGTGATGGATTATTTATTGAAGAGGTACCTACTGCTGGTGAACACCACATATTAATTCCCACACTGCTTACCTTTGTGCAATCAATGCTTTCTTTCTGTGTGATGAGTTAACACAGAAAATGGTTTCATAAGACAGTATTGAGTGGAAATATGGAAAAAACGTTAGGAGGTTGGTTATTAGTTTCACAAATTAGCAATTACACGAAGTGCGAAAGTATCTGACCTTAACTGTTTGACTAGCTCAGCAATATGCTTCCTCCAGTTCAAGTTTTCATCAGTATTGTACTCAAAAATTTGGAAAGCTATAAACTCCAGTCTGGTCACAAGCATCACCTATTCTGTCAAAAGCAGGACTACCTGTGAAAGCAGTTAAGTGATCTACAAAGTAAGCTGCAACTGTTGTGCTGCATTCTATGTGGGCATGACAGCCAACAAGCTGTCTGTCCATGTGAATGGCCACTGACAAACTGTGGAAAAGAGGCAGCTCAGCCACTCAGTTGCTAGACATGCTGCCCAACACAATGTGCTTCACTTCAATACTGTTTCACAGCCTATGCCATCTGGATCTTTCCTGCCAACACCAACTTTTCTAAATTGTGTAGGTTGGAACCTTCCCTGCAGTATATCCTATGTTCTCATAACTCTGTGGCCTCAGCTTTCACTAGACCGTGCCCTTCCCCCACGTATCCTCTTCTGTGCTCCCATTTCAGCAACACACAAACAACTACCCCCCCCCCCCCCCCCGCACTTTCTCTCTCCCGACCCTCCCCCTCCACTTCTCTCCTTTTCACTCCCCTTCTTCCCTCCTCCTCAAACCTCTCGACTGCATCTACCAGCCCTACCCTGTTCCCAGTCCCCACTACATCCCTACATGCTTCCACATGCTACACTACACCCTCCCACACCCCCACCCCGCTGTTTTTTTCCCCTCTCTGCCCCAGCTGCCACCTTGCTCTGTGTGTGTGTGTGTGTGTGTGTGTGTGTGTGTGTGTGTGTGTGTGTGTGTGTCTTTTTCTATATTAATAGAAGGCCTTTTGACCTAAAGCCTACATGTATAGTAGTCTTTTTGTTGTGCCTGTCTGCAACTCTATAGTGAGTAGCAATACTGTTGTGATAAAAGTGATACATATATGGCATTAAAAAAATCCAAATTCTGGTAATGTATCACTTTGTTAGCGTACTGGAGCTAAATTCTTAGTTAAGGAAAATTACCTTTTAAAGGAAACGTATTTTGATTCCCAGAGTTTTTAAAAAAAGGTGTTTTACTGTATTCCTTATGAGCCACCCTGAACAGTAATCGATAGGTGTTTGTTTTTTTTTTTTTTTCCTGCAAGACTACGATTTTTTTCACCAATGTTCTGAAACAGTGTTCTTCCTGTGTGATGTTATCCCAGTAATATTTGCTACACATTTGTTTATAAAAGTTTTTATTTCTGTAACTTTGTATCACCTGCAAGCTCCCTTCTGCTGTGTAGTCCCCCCCCCCCCCCCCCCCTCCCCCATCCTATTCAAACTAGTTTCCTCTGAAACAGCCCTGTAGTAGATATAATATTCATGCTTTTGCACTCAGTTTGAATTATATCTGTCACATATATTGTAACTTCAAACGTTTTTCATAAACTTCATAAGTGTGTTACCAGGCAGAATTGCTCAGTTTTGTCCAATAGCGGTAAGAAGTGTGACCTTTTCAAGATTTTCCTGACATATACACCATTTGAATAATGTTTGGAAACACATCTGCAGAATTGTCCATATCATCTTATATTTTTATGGGAACCTCCCCATCACTACCAGTGATCAAGATCGGAACATAACCTATCAAAATATTGGTGGATTGGACGATATCACTTGACCACATATACATAAGGAAGTTCAGTATATATGCTCAGGAAAGCTCAATTGAAATATTGATGTGCAAAAATAATTGGAAATGAATTGTGCTACTGTCACTGCAGTTTTCAGGGTTGTGAGGCTGATGACCAGTTCCAACATTTTTCCTTAGCGTGAGGGTGGAGGTAAGGAGGAGTGACATGTGAAATGTGGGATCAATTTCAGCTAAATTTGGTACACAAAATACTGTGAGACTAGGACACCTGTGGGGGGATGAAAAGGTGTCACATGTAAGGATAACTCTGGAGTGCAGACAAATTTCAACCAAATACCAAGAGTTGCTGATGGTGTTCATAGCATCGTTAGAAGGTCTTAACAGCCAAAAGCTAAAATTGTAAGAGTCTTTTTGTTGTGCCTATCTGCGACTCAGAATCTCCGCTATATGATGAGTAGCAACTTTCCTTCTCATAGTACCGTTACTCTTCAAATGAGGTGGTTGTGGCCAGTCCTTGGTCGTAGGTATTTTGATGGAAAAATGATTTTTCCCCCCTCTATATTGTCATCCAGGATTGACTGAAGAAGAAGATGATAAATCACTGGAAGAAACAGTTTCCATCAAGTAAAGAAAATAAAAAGTGTTGTGAATAATTTCTAGTGGCAAGTATGAGGTGTTTTGTTTCTGAATGGTGTCCTCATCAGTTTTTAATGGAAGATGAAAATTTTACTGAGGAATAATTTCTCAAACTCTAAATAAGATTAATAATTATTGCAAACACATCTTTCAGTGTGTTCTTGTTATAAAGAATAGCAAATTACTTTTGAAGTACATACGGACAGAAACTTATTACCCTGTTCCACATGATTCTCATTTTAAGGAGGTATCACAATATAAGAAAGAAAGCAAGCATATTGTTATTACTGTGAGAAATGCAGATTCCTTGTAATGTTCACTCATCTTGAAAGTGAAACCTTTTTTATTGGGATAAAAGGTTTTTTCCAGTAAGAAAAGGGGGGGGGGGGGGGGGGGCAACATAAAAAAAAGTCACTCGTATAAACACCGTGATACTGAACCTTGTATTACACTGTGACACTGAACCGTGTATTTGACCACAGTTTACACAACAAAATGCCTTAAATGTTACCTTGCTTCATTATGCTGTTCTTTTCATATCAAAAAACAAATAGACTGCACCACTATGATTAGTGAATTTGGGAGAGATACTGTACAGGATGGCAGATTAGTCAACCATAGCTACTGTGCACACAATGTACAAAAATGTTTCCTATTTCGGAAGTACAAATGTATTGTGGTAATAATATCACACATAGAATTGTTGACTTTTTTATAATATGGTAATGCCCAGTCCAGTAGATTAGAAGTGTAACAAGAAATACTTAATCTTTGGATGCCTTAAATACCAATATTGTTGACTTCTTTTCTAGTTTGATGTATTATGTATTAGCATCATATTTTTGGCTTTACATGGGATGATACTCTTACTTTCTTGTGTGCTTCTGAATAAAGGGAAATTGCGTACCCAGTAGTTATGAAGGTACATGTATGTGTAAGACTGTGTTTTCTAACCTACGTGGCATGGGTAGAAACTGTTTATTGTCACTTGCTCCGGTGGATACACCAAACCACAAGGAAATGAATATACATTCCTATAAGTCTGCAATAGACTGAGTACACATATTGAGCAAAGCACTTAAAAGTCGGGGACATAACGAAGTCAGTGTACTAATGCAAAAGTTCCAAATCAGTAACCATTTGAAACTAGAAACAAACTTAGTCAACTTCACTGTGCAGTGGCATGATTTGAACACCTACAAAGTACAGCAAGGAATGAGCTGCACCACGAGCCCTGGCCACAGGCTATGGCTGAGAAGCAAACAGGTGCCACGGTGTGGTGCCACGTGACATGCATATCTTTGCAGTGGCTCCCCTTATGACGACAGCACACAGCAGCTGCTTGCAATCTTAGTACCATTGACATATCCAGATCTGTGCTTGCCATGCAATCCAAATCACTGGTTGGATACAACACCCCCCCCCCCCCTCTTTCTAATTGGCATGTAGGGACAGAAATGGCCTCACCTGCGCAGACTGCATTGAGGACAAGGAGAAGGAAAAATGGGAATCCCCACCACTGGCTCGAGCAGCATACCCTCCATGGTCAGAGTGGGAGGTGGGACCATCTGCATTGATTGAAGCAAAGTAACGACCTCTGGGAAACAACTAGGGTCAGTCCACATGGTCTGACAATTGTACAGAGTGGGCGGCACTGGTGTTACGGACAGGAGTCGTGCACAGTGTGGTGTGAAGAGGGGGTCAACCTCATTGGCTCCTATTGCTTGTCATTATGTAATTCCCATCAGTGCCTTGCACTGGGGTAGGGGGTGAAGAGGGAAGGAACAGACCCGGAGGCTGTTACAGATTTGCAAAGAGTCCAGCAAAGAGTCCCCATCAGTGCCTGAGGAGGAGTCAGGGGTGTCACACCATGCTGTGGGCAGAGTTGATTGCCGTGACAGACCAGCCGCTCCTGGAAGACCGCCACCTCTAGCATCTATCTCCCCCCCCCCCCCCCCCCCCCCCCCCTCTATCATTAACCATGCTGCCATGGATCCACCTGAAATTTCGGCAAACGTGTGGAGCTCATGCCGCCGGATACAGGTCAAAGCGGGCATGTGGTCAGCACCTGTGCAAAGTCTCAGCTAGGCTATGCCTATTGACAGGAATCGACTGGCATATGGCCAGAAGCTGGTGAGTGCATCACTTGACTTTGCCAACATCAAGATTTTCTTCATCTGTGATGTGAATGTCCTGACCAAGTGCTCAGCTTCCGAATTGAATGCCGGGTGAAATAGGGTGAGGGTCAGGTGCTCGACACCATTACGTCTACAAAAATCCTGAAATGCTGAAGCCGTAAATTGTGGGCTGTTATTGGAAATGAATCTAGCTTGGGCCCTTTCTATAGGAAAGATAGTAGGTAAGGCCAGACCTTGGCCTCAGATGATGATGTAGAATTTTGCACTACATACAGGAAATATGAAAGGGTGTCAAAGACCAAGATCCACACCACTCCCTGGAAACGGCCAGCAAAATCTCAGTGTACTCTTTGCCATGGGTGGTCAGGGCGGGACCACAATTTAACACTGTGCTGTGGCCGATTGGTTATGCACACAGGCATAGAATTTGCGGACAGTGTGTTCATCAGTGGCATTTATTGCCTAGCCAATACACATGGCACTGTGTCATTACGTTCGTTCAGCACATTCTCCAATGTGCAATATGGAGGTGATGCAAAATGTGGAAGCAGGGTGCAGGAGGGACAACCACCTGACATTCTGCATCATCCTTGGCTAACAAAATGACTCCTTCCATAACTTCCAGACAAAACAGCACAATGGCTGTTAAGGTAGGCGTTGCTTACAACCACTCAAATAACAGCCATACATTGCACAAGTGCTACTCCCACGTGCCCCCCCCCCCCCCCCCCCCCCAACTAAGAAATAATCCAAGTAATTGACACAATTAGGAATTCCCTGGATGAGGTGTTCTAGATGCTGTTGAAAAATTGCAGAACCACTTGCAACCCCAAATATCAATCTGTTATGTGTGTACACATCTACATCTACAGTTATACTCCACAAGCCACACAACGGTGTGTGGTGGAGGGCACTTTACGTGCCACCGTCATTACCTCCCTTTCCTGTTCCAGTCGCGTATGGTTCGCGGGAAGAACAACTGTCTGAAAGCCTCCGTGCGCGCTCGAATCTCTCTGATCTTACATTCGTGATCTCCTCGGGAGGTATAAGTAGGGAGAAGCAATATATTCGATACCTCGTCCAGAAACGCACCCTCTCGAAACGTGGCAAGCAAGCTACACCGCGATGCAGAGCGCCTGTCTTGCAGAGTCTGCCACTTGAGTTTGCTAAACATCTCCATAATGCTATCACGGTTACCAAATAACCCTGTGACGAAACGCTCCACTCTTCTTTGGATCTCCTCTATCTCCTTTGTCAACCCAATCTGGTACGGATCCCACACTAATGAGCAATACTCAAGTATAGGTTGAACGAATGTTTTGTAAGCCACCTCCTTTGTTGATGGACTACATTTTCTAAGGACTCTCCCAATGAATCTCAACCTGGTACCCACCTTACCAACAATTAATTTTATATGATAATTCCACTTCAAATTGTTCCGCACGCATACTCCCAGATATTTTACAGAAGTAACTGCTACGAGTGTTTGTTCCGCTATCATATAATCATACAATAAAGGATCCCTCTTTCTATGTATTCGCAATACATTACATTTGTCTATGTTAAGGGTCAGTTGCCACTCCCTGCACCAAGTGCCTATCCGCTGCTGATCTTCCTGCATTTCGCTACAATTTTCTAATGTTGCAACTTCTCTGTATACTACAGCATCATCTGCAAAAAGCCGCATGGAACTTCCAACACTATCTACTAGGTCATTTATATATATTGTGAAAAGTAATGGTCCCATAACACTTCCCTGTGGTACGCCAGAGGTTACTTTAACGTCTGTAGACATCTCTCCGTTGATAACAACATACTGTGTTCTGTTTGCTAAAAACTCTTCAATCCAGCCACACAGCTCGTCTGATATTCCGTAGGCTCTTGCTTTGTTTATCAGGCGACAGTGCGGAACTGTATCGAACACCTTCCGGAAGTCACGGAAAATAGCATCTACCTGGGAGCCTGTATCTAATATTTTCTGGGTTTCATGAACAAATAAAGTGAGTTGGATCTCACACGATCGCTGTTTCCGGAATCCATGTTGATTCCTACAGAGTAGATTTTGGGTTTCCAAAAACGACATGATACTCGATCAAAAAACATGTTCTAAAATTCTACAACAGATAGACGTCAGAGATACAGGTCTATAGTTTTGCGCATCTGCTCGACAACCCTTCTTGAAGACTGGGACTATCTGTGCTCTTTTCCAATCATTTGGAACCTTCCGTTCCTCTAGAGACTTGCGGTACAAGGCTGTCAGAAGGGGGGCAAGTTCTTTCGCGTACTCTGTTTAGAAACGAATTGGTATCCCGTCAGGTCCAGTGGACTTTCCTCTGTTCAGTGATTCCAGTTGCTTTCCTATTCCTTGGACACATTTCGATGTCAGCCATTTTTTCGTTTGTGTGAGGATTTAGAGACGGAACTGCAGTGCGGTCTTCCTCTGTGAAACAGCTTTGGAAAAAGGTGTTTAGTATTTCAGCTTTACGCGTGCCATCCTCTGTTTAAATGCCATCATCATCCCAGTGTGTCTGGATATGCTGTTTCGAGCCACTTACAGTTTAACGTAAGACCAGAACTTCCTAGGATTTTCTGTTAAGTCGGCACATAGAATTTTACTTTTGAATTCACTGAACTCTTCACGCATAGCCCTCCTTACGTTAAAATTGACATCGTTTAGCTTCTGTTTGTCTGAGAGGTTTTGGCTGTGTTTAAACTTGGAGTAAAGCTCTCTTTGCTTTTGCAGTAGTTTCCTAACTTTGTTGTTGTACCACGGTGGGTTTTTCCCGTCCCTTTCAGTTTTACTCGGCACGTACCTGTCTAAAACGCATTTTACAGTTACCTTAAACTTTTTCCGTAAATTACTCAACATTGTCAGTGTCTGACAAGAAATTTTCATTTTGATCTGTTAGGTAGTCTGAAATCTGCCTTCTATTACTCTTGCTAAACAGATAAACCTTCCTCCCTTTTTTTATATTCCTATTAACTTCCATATTCAGGGATGCTGCAACAGCCTTATGATCACCAATTCCCTGTTCTGCACTTACAGAGTCGAGAAGTTCGGGTCTGTTTATTAGTAGGTCCAAGATGTTATTTCCACCAGTCGGTTCTCTGTTTAATTGCTCGAGGTAATTTTCGGATAGTGCACTCAGTATAATGTCACTCGATGCTCTGTCCCTACCACTCATTCTAAACATTTGAGTGTCCCAGTCTATGTCCGGTAAACTGAAATCTCCACCTAAGACTATAATATGCTGAGAAAATCTATGTGCAATGTATTCCAAATTTTCTCTCAGTTGTTCTGCCACTAATGCTGCTGAGTTGGGAGGTTGGTAAAAGGAGCCAATTATTAACCTTGATCGATTGTTGAGTGTAACCTCCACCCATAATATTTCACAGGAACTATCCACTTCTACTACACTACAGGATAAGCTACAACTAACAGCGACAAACACGCCACCACCGGTTGCATGCAATTTATCCTTTCTAAACACCGTCTGTGCCATTGTAAAAATTTCGGCTGTATTTCTCTCTGGCTTCATCAGCTTTCTGTACCTATAACGATTTCAGCTTCTGTGCTTTATATCAGCGCTTGAAGTTCCGGTACTTTACCAATGCAGCTTCGACAGTTTACAATTACAATACCGATTGCTGCTTGGTCCCCGCATGCCCTGACTTTGAGCCGCACCCTTTGAGGCTGTTGCCCTTTCTGTACTTGCCCAAGGCCATCTAACCTAAAAAGCCGCCCAGTCCACGCCACACAACCACTGCTACCCTTGTAGCCGCTTGCTGCGTGTAGTGGACTCCTGACCTATCCAGCGGAACCCGAAACCCCACCACCCTATGGCGCAAGTAGAGGAATCTACATCCCACACGGTAGCAGAACCGTCTCAGCCTCTGATTCTGACCCTCTACTCGCTCTGTATCAAAGGTCCACAGTCAGTCCTGTCGACGATGCTGCAGATGCTGAGCTCTGCTTTCATCCCGCGAGCGAGACTGGCAGTCTTCACCAAATTAGATAGCCGCCGGAAGCCAGAGAGGATTTCCTCCGATCCATAGCGACACACATCATTGGTGCCGACTTGAGCGACCACCTGCAGATGAGTGCACCCTGTACCCTTCATGGCATCCGGAAGGATCCTTTCCACATTTGGAATGACTCCCACCCCCCTATGCACACGGAGTGCACATTGGTTTTCTTCCCCTCTCTTGCTGCCATATCCCTAAGGGGCCCATTACACACCTGACGTTGGAGCTCCCAACTACCAGTAAGCCCACCCTCTGCGACTGCCCGGATCTTGCAGACTGAGGGGTAACCTCTGGAACAGGACAGTCAGCCATCTCCAGCCGAACATCAGTATCAGCCGGAGACAGAGCCTGAAACCGGTTCGTCAGACAAACTGGAGAGGCCTTCCGTTCAGCCCTCCGGAATGTCTTTCGCCCCCTGCCACACCTTGAGACGACCTCCCACTCTACCACAGGTGAGGGGTGAGCCTCAATGTGGGCAGTATCGTGGGCAGCCACAGTCGTAGTCCGATCGGGGGATGCATGGGACGAGCTGGCCGTCCCCGACAAACCCCCATCCGGACCCCCACAGTGATGCCCATTGGCAACAGCCTCAAGGTGTGTGACCGAAGCCAACACTGCCTGAAGCTGGGAGCGAAGGGATGCCAACTCAGCCTGCATCTGAACACAGCAGTTTCAGTCCCTATCCATGCTAAAAACTGGAATGGCATATAAATCTCTAACAACTGTTTTGTAGGCTCATTAACAGGTTACTGAAAATATGAATCAACGAGATCAACTTTTGAAAAATACTGACCTGCAGCAAATGTAGCTAATAATTCCTCTTGCCTAGGGGTTAGGTACAAACATTTGCCTGGGCATTAATGGTAATCAGAAAATCACCACAGACCTGAAGTGACCCATGAGGCTTTTGTGCAATAACAGTAGATGTCGCCCACTGACTAGACAAGACTGAGATCTAGAGTGTGCAAACCATCTAGTTCTGCCTTAACTTGTCCATGCATGGTGAACGGTATTGTACGAGTTCTAGAGAGCTTTTGGCACTGCTGAGTGTTTCAAAGAGATGTGTGCCTGAAAATATGTAGCACAACATAAAGTAGGTTCAAAAAACTGTTTGAAATTTTCACACAACACATCCAGTTCCGTGAAAGAAATTGCAGTAGAAATTAAATTCACCTGATCTTGGATTTGGAACCCAAAAAGTGCGAGAGTGTTGAGACCAAAAATGTTGTTAGTCATTCAAGAACTAACTACAAGTGAGGTTAATTGCCAAGCTATGTTTTTGTACTTAGCTTTCATCGTGATTTGATCCTGCAGCAGGATCTACTGGCCATTGTACAGCACTACTTTGCACTACAATGCATCCAGCAATGGGGAACCATTGTGCAAGTAACTATGCCCATTAATAAGGGGCACGGCCATGTCTTTGTCCAACTGGAATTCCACCATCACCATCAATGTCCAGTTGCAGTATCACGTCTGCTGTTGTCCCTGGCAAATACAGGGTAACATGCAGCCTGCTAGCAGCCGAAGTGGATGCCCGGCAGCTGAGCCAGACATTCGCAAGGTGTCCTGGCTGCAGCATATCCAGTGATGCATGTGATGATGAGGGCCGCACTCTGGACCTGATTTGATTGCACGACTTGTGCTGGGGTTCTCATATGATGACAATAAGGAGAACTCTTCAGGAGCCACATCTCCCTTTGGGACAAGTTGACGGCAAACTAAGCACTTTCGTCAGTGCGTATCTACCAATGTGGAGGATGAGGAAGCACTAACTGCTGAATCCCATAGCACTGGACTACTGGAAGCATGAGTTGGTGAACCAGATTATGACCTTAACTGAGAGTCATCAGTTGATTGAAGAGTACAGAAATGACTAATACCGCTATCAATGTTGAAACCAGAAGAATCATCGAACAGAGCTTGTAGTGAGGCAGTCACTTCATAAGTCTTAGCAGTTTTTAATATGTCACTCAAAGTAGGATCTGAAATTTCTAAAGCCTTTGCACTAACCTCACGATGTAGAGCCAGGTGATTTATATTGTCTTGAATTAAAAAATCTGGGTAAGTTGTGCCACACTTTTGACAGGCAAAATCACACTTTTGAGCTAAGCCTTGTAAATCAGCAGCTCCTGCTGCATATGATCATTTACTTTGTTTAACTTCCTGATTGAACTTGAGCCTAACTGCAATGACGTGTGTGTGGTAACCGTAGTGTTCTGTCATCAAACTGCAAACTTCAGAAAACTTCAAACTATTGGGGTACAAGAGTAGGCATAATTTTTGCACCACTTCGTTCAATTTACTACTAGATGACATTAACAGTGTTCAACTGCATCCAGGATCGTCACTTTGACTTGCCATTCAGTGCAGATCGAAATGCCATAAATAGACCTCCCAAATCTCTCTTGCCTTGTTGAAGGAAGCAACGGTAGAGGGGAGGATGGAAACGGCAACTGCCACCTGCTGTTAGTTTTGAAGAAATGTGTGCTGCAGCTGCTGCTGCAACTGCTGCTGCCACAAGTTGATAGACTCAGGATCCATGGTTCATTAAACTAAACGGTGCAGTGAGAAAGTTCATCACCAGTTTTCTATCTTGTGTGACATTAGTAAACTGTTTATCTTCATTTGCTCTGGTGGGTGCACTGAACCACAAGGAAATTAACACACATTTCTACAAGTCCACAAAAGACTTACTTCACATATTGAATGATGCACTAATAAGTCCAGGATGTAGTGAAGTCAGCATAGTAATAGAATAATTCCAAAACAGTAACCTCTCAAGACTGGAAACAAACTAAGTCAACTTGGCTGTGCAATGGAGCAATACAAACATCTAGTACAGCAAGGAATTAGCCATGCTGCAAGCCCAGGCCACAGGTTCAGTGGCAAACAATTACCACTAGGTGGCACTACGTGATGCGCATATCTCGCCGTTGGCTCTCCTTACAATGATGGCCCGCAGCTGCCACTCACAGCCTTAGTACCTCTGACATGTCCATGTCTGTGCTAGGTGGGGAATCAGAATCATTGTTAGATACAAAGTTTTGGGTATAGGCCAGTGTGATAAAAAGTGCTCTGCTCTCTCTGTGGTGTATGCAATGTCAGTCATAATTTGTTAGACCTGAGAAATAAATGTTATGTAACTGTCTCATGATGAACTAATACTGTAGACTGAAGACGCAGAATTTTTTTAATTATGAAGAGAGACCACAGGCTGTTTTAGTGGGAAGAGATCATCAAAAGATATTTCAATTGAAAAGGCAACTCATGTTGTATACAATTGCATAGCCTCAAACAGTGGAAATTGGAATATCAACAAAATTGTGAAAAGGATAGATCTACTCACCGTAAAGATCACACTCATTTGCAGAGATGCACAATGAAAAGACTTCCCGCAAGCAGGCACACTTCATGCATACATGAGCACTATTGGTGGTTGCTGCGGCCACAAATTCAGCATTCTGGTTGCAGTGGCCTGAGATAGTAGTCACGTGTCCATGAGGTGTGCCCAGGGTTGTTTTGTGTGTGTGTGTGTGTGTGTGTGTGTGTGTGTGTGTGTGTGTGTGTGTCTCTTCTTGTCTGATGAATGCTTTGGCTGAAAGTTCAATGTGTAACAGTCTTTTCGTTGTTGTGCCTGTGTGCAACCCAATGTGTGATCTGGACAGTGTGTAACAATTTATCCTTTTCATTACATAGCATCACTTTGACACTGGATATTTTCTTAAATTGTTCCTATACCATGTGAACTAGCTGCTGGTTGTTGCTGACATTGTTCTTAATTTCCACTGATGTCATACAGTCTGGTGTATTTAGTAAATAAATCAGATCCCTTTGTTTAGTTAAATACTGGCCAACTTATCTCACAGAACAGTGATGGTTGTTTTATGTGCATCTGGGTTACCAATATTTTTGCATCCATTTGTCTCTTTCGTAGGCATTTTGAGGAGCAATGCACAGATCGTGTTAGGGTTTCTGGTTGTGTAGGTGCTTGTTATTCCGTACTGTAACTGTAACCATTGTAGTATCAATTTTCTGTAGTATACAATGTGTACACGAAAATGTGGCAACTAGTTACTTGAATCTTGTACAAAATGCGAGAGCAGGGATGTCATTGAAATTCAGCGTACAGTGTAAGAACACGTTAACTGTTGAATTTCACTAAATGGCACAATGATTGTGGCAATATTTTTACGTATTACACGTACTATGTGTATTTTGTTCTGGCTGAAACTTATTAGTCGGTGTTTATGGAGTTTACATTTGGCTAGACCTAGATTATTTAGAATTGTTTTCTGGGAGATTCTTATACATCATAACTGAGACAGTAAGTATTTTATGGAAACATTATTTGAGTTAGAATTGTATAAACATATTTTTCCATTGTAACTATTGTAGGATGCAGTACTTGTGTTTATAATGTCTTTAATTATGAACTTGGCAGTTTCTAGGTCGCCTATGTTGTCATCTACAACAACAACAACCACTATCACTATCACAATTTGCCCTTCACTGCTGATTCTCTTTTGGAATCAAGCAAAGTAATTTCCTGAACAATCTACCACCACCCGATTGGCGATAAGTACCGCCCACCTCCATTTCATTGCAGTCATAATTAAGTCATGTACTTCATTCTTCCTGTCTGTCTAGTGAATCCCAACTCATGTCTCTTGTTTTCTTGCTGGGAAACCCTCAGTTTTTGAATGGATTTTGCATTTTAAGTCCATACGTCACTACTGTACATCAAAATAGCTAATACACATTCATTGTAAACTTTGCTGTTGAGACACATTGAAAAGTTGGCTTTGAAAACTCGTTTTCTTTTACCAGGCCATTTTAAATTTTCTATTTTCCTGTCTATCCATCCAGGTGTTATCTTCAGCTGCCCTAAATATGAAAAACTTGTCGAGTGGTTCTATGATTTCATTGTTGAGTTGCACAGTTTCCTTTTTGATCAGGTAATTATGCAAATTACTAACTGAATAATTATAAATAAATGTTTAAAAATTAAATGTAATAAGATTAATGCTTAAAAAACTGGTGATAGAAGAGGGAGAATGTACTGAAGAGTTTCTGAAATTAGGAAAAGTGGAGTAGTGCTGGCAGAAAAACACATTCAGAAATGATGTTCAATCTTGAGCTTCAGAGTTTTGTAATTTCTTTATGAAAATAAATTTGAGAAACAAGGAATGGGCTGCTATTCCATAGCTACTGTTACTTCCAATTTATTTCATGTACCCTATGTCTTTGTTGTTCTATGTACAGAAGTGTCCCACTTCACATCAGTATCTGTGTTTACTTTTATACCATTAATTTTTTTATGTTCTGTTTCATAATTCTGCTACAGGAATTTTATATAGACTGTAGTTTCAAGTTTTGTTCCTATCTGCACTGCACCAGTCATTCTAAATTGACGCTTCTCTTTCACCACAAATATTTTAAACCAATGTTTATGAAAGTTTGACATACTATCAAGTGGGGAAACTTGTGACAACTGAGTTCCTGTAATGTATTTTATTGCAGTGTAATGTTGCACAGTGAATCACTGATATATATGAGAGAAAGAGAGAGGTGTACTTCAACATTTTGTGGTGCACATTTTCATAGCCAAATTTTCATGACATCAAAAAGGTTAGAGTTCTGTAACTCAGTGATGAATTATAATTCTAATTATTTTGTTTTATCACTTCTGTATTTCTTTTCAGACACTAGGTACTACTATTATTATTATTTTTAAGCGTATCTGGCCAATTTCTCAAAGTGGTTGGTTGTGATTCACTTTTCAGAAAAAGAGAATACTCGTAACTGCGGTTTGTATTATCAGGGAGTGTTATGATTATAAATGCATAAAAACAGTTGTGTTGCGATAATTTAATTTTTTATCCAATTGCTGAATTGTTATCTTAGGTAGGAATGCCTCTAAATGTGGCTGTGTTTACACTTGCAGCCTTTGTATGAGACATATTATACAAATTTTCTAAAATTTGTATATTGCCTCACTTGAATGCACAATTTTCAGCTGTGTGTGATTTTATTAAGAATACATTTACTTTTCACTGTTAAACTATTGAGGCTGAATAGTTGTCTGATAAGTGCAGTGGGATTTTATTGATTCCATCAAATTGTCTAGTTCAATTTTTCTACTGGTTAGAGGTGTAATAATCTGCATAAATCATTGCGTACTATTACTAGTATTGTTAAAGAGATAAGAATGTCTTAATGTCAGTTTAAATAAGGCAAGAAAATGAAGAAAAAAGTATTTCTTGGTGGTTGGATAGTTACTTGGTCTGATTGTTCACCAGATTAAGACCCGAAAGTGTCATTCATTGATAGAATGCAGTGCAACATCAGCAAATGAAGGCTAAGAAATCAGGCTCGTAAAGCAAGAGTTGTACCAAACCATCATCAAATGTACTGTGGTAATGTGTAATCATGTTACAGTGAAAATAATAAATTACTTAAACTATATTGATCAGTTAGTCATGTCAGAGACTGATATGTCATGGAGCTGTGTGAAGTCCTGTATACAGAGCTTTTTAAATTTTATCTTCAGATAAGTGTTCTGTATTTTTATGGTTGATAGTATTGACCAAAACTAAATAAACATTCATCTACAAACAAAATTCGTTGGTAAATTGATCACTATGTTCAGTATTAGCCAAATGTATGTGAATACTACTGGAAGTTTTCTACCAATTCTGAACATTCCCTTTAGCCATTAAAAAGTAGTTGAGTCTCTCAAACAGGCTTAAATACCCTTCAATTTATTCACATATTTGATTAATACACTTCTGTAGTGTATTGTGTAAATCTTGTGTGGATATGGCATAAACATTTTTAATATCCAGCGAGCTTAGATATCCAAAACCTGAAGATAAGGTGAACAGGAAGATGATGTTTCTGATGTCCCTACCAACTCATCACTGATTAAATGCTTGGGTTGGGTGATGTAATAG
This sequence comes from Schistocerca gregaria, assembly GCF_023897955.1. Taxonomy (NCBI): domain Eukaryota; kingdom Metazoa; phylum Arthropoda; class Insecta; order Orthoptera; family Acrididae; genus Schistocerca; species Schistocerca gregaria. The sequence continues at coordinate 380,067,614 of NC_064931.1, forward strand.
AAGGTGTATAAAATGTGACAGAGGCTCACTGAGCAAAAGTTACTTCCATTGTCTTTCACCAGTTTGTCTGCAGCGGTAATTTCTCATGTTAATTTTTTGATTAAAATAAGTGCTATTAATGTGTCCAGTATGAAGTGCTGAGCCCCCCAAGTCTTCATGTCATAGTTGCTGTGTGCACCTTTTTTTAGCAGCGGTACTTGAGTGCTTTACACCAGTTGGCATGTTGTAGCAATTTTCAGTGAGCAACTGGACTGGACAGGACTGTAAACTGGTGTATTGTTTCCTGATAGCTTGCACACACTGCAAGTGATACGGATAAAATGTTGCAACTGCTCATGCAGAGTTGACCACTCACTCACATGGTTTATGTCTGGAGCACATGCTGGCCTTTGTACACTTTTGTTTGTTGTGGTGTTCCATCTTCCACAGCCCCTGTGCAAAGTAGTAGGGCTTAATTTTGAGGTGATGTTTCTGTCTGAAAGCTCTCTATTTCTATCTGTGTTTGATTTAACAATGAATGTGATTCTGAACTATTGCCTTGAATAAAACACCCCTTGTTGCGATTAGTTTCAGAATATCTGTCATTTTTTTTCCATGTGTGGTTCAGGAATGTCAATCTGCTCCCTTATGTGCTGTTTGTTGATGTAGACGGTTTGTGTTGTGGGGATATTGGTGTCCATGTATGTTAAATTTTCGATGCAATAGTGGCATTTGCGATATTTTAATGTGTGTGATCTTTTGTATCAGCTATTCAGTATTCTCTAAACTTCTGTTGCCTTTGAATATGTAAGGTTTGTCTAATTATGTGTTTGTGTCTAGTATGTACACTTTTAAAATTTATCACTGACTTGATGTTTACGTCATGCTTATGCGAAGAGATCTAAAGAGAAAGAAAAGGGGGGAGGCAGCTAATGCTAACAAAGACAAGCATGCCTATTTATGTTGTCTAAAAATGAAGAAATTTTGCTGTTAGATGCACTGAGCACATAAGACCACTAAAAATTGCAGTTGACACTCCACTTTCACCAAATGTTCTACGGTTCTGGATCACAGATCAGGAGATACCAACACCGACTTAAAAATTCTCACTGCATTTACAGCCCTCCACATAAACTGGTAACTGTAGAAAGTTGTCTTATATCTAAAAAGAAATCTCTCTCTCTCTCTCTCTCTCTCTCTCTCTCTCTCTCTCTCTCTCTCTCTCTCTCTCTCTTGGACACGCAGTCCCAGGGGGCCCGCTGCAATATTTGGTGGGTTCGTGCTTGGCTGCCATAGAGCCCTAGCCTTTGCAACATCTTTTACCTTCTATGTTGCATGTCTATCCTCTTGCTGTTCTTTTTCCCTTCCCTTGGGGAACATGTCTGGGCTGTTTTCAGGAATGTGTTCTGCATTTTCGGTAACCACTACCAAAATACTCTTCACTATTTTTCATTCCTTTTTTCTTTCTTCATTCAACGTCTCCTATCCTTCCACCACTTTGGCATTTGAGGTTCCTCTTTTGCTTCTTCCTCTTTGTGAACTCCTGAAGGCTGGTCCATACGTCTGACACGTAACAGGTGACTGGGTAACACACAATTCCCAGCTCCGGGTCGACAGGTAGGGTTTGCAAGCACCCCTGGTACAGCCCAGGCGCAGGGAGGGGTGATGGCCTGAGCTGCTACCTTCACAAATTTCCGATTGGTCCCTCTGCCAGGTGTTCGGGAGGTGTGGCCTGAGGTGTGAACAGTCACCTAAGGTGGGTGTGCCCCCCCCCCCCCACCCCCCCCCCCCCTTCTGAAAAGGACCACAGTCAGAAGGAGCACACTGTTGGAGACACTGACAATTGAGGGGGATTTTCTCCCAATGAGACAATCATCTTCACAGTCAGCAGCTATGAAACATAAACGGAATGAGGCTAATGATTCAATGACCCTACCAGCTGCACCACGGTTCCTTGTGGTTTCACATACTGAAGATGCTCGGTCCTTCGCTATGGTAAATCTATTTATTATTCAGAATGGTGTTGATGCAGTGGCTGTCCCTGTGAAATCCTGCTCTCATTTACGCAATGGCACATGGCTTTTGGAGACTACTTCCAATTCTCAAGCACAACTACTGCTTGCAGCTTTGCTCCTCCATGGCTATCCTGTTCGTGTCGAGGCTCGCTGAGCACTGAATTCTTCCTGTGCTGTTATTTACACTAGGCTGCTCAGTGGTCTGACTGAGGCAGAAATCCAAATGTATGTCTCTGATCAGGGTGTCATTAAAGTCCGTCGGGTGCTGAAAACAGTAGATACCTCCTTACTGCCCACATGCACACTCTTGCTCACTTTTGATAGAGTGGTTCTTCCCTCAAAGATCAAAGCAGATGTGTAGTTCTCACAGTCAGACTGTATATTCTGAACCCAATGCACTGCTACCAGTGTCATTGTTACAAGCACACTCGAGTCCTGTTGACACCCAGCCAAATGTGTAACCTGTGTTAGGGATGTTCACAAGGGCAATTGTTCACCACCTTCTCCCCGCTGCACCAACTACAATGGTGACCATGCTGCCTCCTCCCATGATTTTCACATGTATCTTGATGAGCGAGCTGTCTAGGAGATCTGGGTGCAGAAGAAAGTGCCTTACCCGGTCACTCGCAACTTGTTGGCTACTCAGCAACCTTGTGTTCTACCACCTACAGTACTGTTATTGCTACAACTTGCTCCACAAAGGACATAGCCATGCAGACATGTGACCCGAAATTTAGCACCACAGTTGTGAAGTCTCACAGCATCATGGTAGCGTCTCCATTTCCTCCTCCAGCTGTGCAACACACCACCAAACTTTTGCCTCGTGGGACAAAGTCACCAACTACACAAACGTCAGGCCAAAAGGACAGAAGGAATACTCTCATGAAGACTTCCTATGTCCTTCCAGTCAGCCAACATCTGAAAGTTCCTCTGCAACCCAGAAAGGCTCCAAAAAGGCAAATGGTCTTCTCCTTTGCCAACTCAAAGATCCTCTTCGAAGGTGTTGCCACGTGACACCCTCACCTGGCTTATCTCCATGTCGCCGGTGCTGTGCACACCATCAACCATTTTTCCACCCTGGACTTCACAGGCTGAGAGGAGAATATCTACTCTTCTGTATACCTCATGGAGCAGGATCCTCCTGCCTCTCTGCCCTGTAGCAGCAAGTCTTTGAAGGCTGGCACTCGGCAGCCGCCGAGGTGTCTCTCTTCATTTTTTCCTCGTCATGACTCTCTTCCAATGGAACATTCATGTCTTCGATCCAACAAAGATGATTTACAGATGCTCTTAGAATCTCAGCGTCCACTTGTTCTCTCCTTCAGGAAACTAAATTACATCCTCATGGCTGCTTTGAGCTCTCTTCTCTCTGCTTTGAGCTTTCTTCCCAGTCCGTTTTGACCTTACCCCTGAGGATATCATTCTATCGCATGGGGGGAGTCGTCCTGCTCCTTTAAACTGTTGCAGTTCACTTTTTCCTTCCTCAGTTGATCTTTCCCCTTTGTACTGCGTACATCCCTCCATCATTTGATGTCACTAGGTCAGACTCATCCAGCTTAGTGGGCAGCTACCTCACCCCTTTCTGCTGCTTGATGATTTAATGTGCATCTCCTTTGGGGTTCTCTCCTCTTGGCTGACTTCCTCAGTCAACTTAACCTCTTCTGCCTTAACAGAGGAGCAACCACATTGCCTTTCAGACTCCATGCACGCCTATTTCCATTTGGACCTATCCTTCTGCATTGCCCAGCTTGCCCATCATCTCAAGTGGTCATTCTCTCTGACACATACTTGAGTGACCATTTCCCATGTGCTATCTGGCTACCTGTTTGCTGGCTCCCCCTCCCCCCCCCCCCCCCCCTCAATTCATGCACACCCAAGTGGCAGCTTACTATGGGCGACTGTAGGCTTTACTCCTCTCTGGCTACCTTCGACAAACATTTACCCAGATATGATGATTAGTTAGAATATCTTACAAACGTTATCCTTACCATCGCAGAATGTTCCATTCTTCACATTTCCTCATTCCACACCATGTCCCGGTCCCTTGGTGTACTGAGGCATGCCATGACACAATTCGCGCATGGAGACCACCTGCATTCATTACAGACAATTGCATGCACAGTGTTGTTATGCTCTTTGGGATAGCAGAAAAGCTAGCTGAATTTCTTATACTAGTTCCATTAACAGTTCCACACAGGCTTCCTTCGTGTGGGCAATCCTCAGACATCTGCCTGGGACCAAGGTCCATTCCCCAATTTCTGGCCTGACAGTAGCAGATGATGTCATAATAGACCCAGTTGCTATCCCCAACACCTTGGACCATTATTTTGTGGAGACTTTGACCTCCACTCCCTATCACCCTGCCTTCCTCCATCATAAACAAGTGGAGGCAGCTCGAGTGATACTCTTCTCTTCTCAGAATCACGAGTGGTACACCACCACCTTTAGTATAAGGGAGCTGGATCATGCTCTCTGTCAGACACCTTTATCCAGGAAAACGGTGTGCCTCAGGGTTCCGTACTGAGCAGCGTCTTCTTTGCTATTGCCATTAACCCTGTTACGGCCTGTTTCCCGCCAGGTGTCTCTGGCTCCCTTTTCGTTGACAATTTTGCCATATATTGCAGTTCTCCATGGACCAGTGCCACTGAGTGGCGTCTTCAGTGATGTCTCGATCATCTTTACTCATGGAGCATCAACAATGACTTTCATTTTTCCACTGTCAAAACCGTTTGTATGAATTTCTGGCAGCACAAATGTGTTTTTTTTTTTTTTTTTTTTTTTTTTTTTTTTTTTTTCCCCCCACCATCTTTACATCTCATGTGTGTTGCTGTTCTGTTCATTGAAACCACAAAATTCTTGGGGCTCACGCTCGATAGGAAACTTTCTTGATCCACCCACGTGTCATATCTTGGATCCTGCTGTACATGGTTCCTCAATGTCTTGTGTGTCCTCAGTGGTACTTCCTGGGGAGCAGATCGAGCCACCCTTCGCCATTTGTTCCAGTCCCTTGTCTGTTCGACACTAGCGTATAGGTATTTCGTTTATGCATCTTACGCCGTCTCAATAGCATCCATTTGGCCACTGGCACCTTTTACAGTATCCTTGCTCAGAGTCTTATGCAGAAGCTGCCGAACTACCACTGTCCTACCACCATGACTTTCTCCTCAGCAGATATGCATGCCATTTGTGTGCCACATGTGGCCACCCATCCTATGTCGCCACCTTCAATGACTCCTTTGATCGCCAGTATGGGGAGTGTCCCTCTTCTCTATTACCTCTTGGAGTTCGTTTTCGACTCTTGCTTTGGCAGCTCAACTACATGCTACCCCACAACTTTTCCGGGGAGTGTAAACCCTTCATGACATGGCTTCTTGCAGTGGTGCATGTGCACCTTGGCCTTCACTCGCTTCCTAAGGACACTACTCCAGCCTCGCTCTATCGCCTTCAATTTCAAGACCGTCACATGGAACTTTGTGATAATACCTTTTTTGTACACTGATGGCTCTTGGACTGACTGTGGTGTCAGGTGTGCCTTCGTCATTGGCACTGACATTTTCCAGTATCGGCTTCCGGAAAACTGCTCAGTATTTACAGCAGAGATCTTCGCACTGTATCAGGCCACACAGTGCATCCAATGACTCATGCTTTTCAATTGCGTCATCTGCGCCCTCTCTTTCAGTGCCCTTCAAAGTCTCTTTGTGCTGTACACCATCCATCCCATAGTGCAATGCCACAAAGAAAGCTGTCACTTGCTCACTCTTGATGGAGCCTCTGTGATGTTTATGTGGGTTCCTGGTCATGTCAGTCTGACATGAAACAAGGCTTCTGACGCTGCTGTCATGGCTGCCATCCTTGTACCTCAGTCCTCTAATTCTTACATTACCTCCAATGATCTCTGTGTTACTGTCTCTCAGCAGGTGGTGTCACTTTGACATCACCACTGGCCCTCCCTTCATGGGAAAAGGTCCAGGTTATTAAGCCTCTCCCAGTGGCTTGGATGACCACCACGCTGCCCTCTCACTGCGAGGAAATTATTTTAGCTATGTTGCATATTGGCTACTGTGTTTTTAGCCATCGCCATTTGTTAAGTGGTGCTGCCCCACCACGTTCTACTCATTGTGCTCAACCTTTGATGGTCTGCTATTTCCTGACAGAAAGCCCTTTTTTTAACCACTTACTTTCTCGTTTTTGTTTGCCGTGTGTGTTATCAGCCGTTTTGGTGAACGACACGTGGGCTGTCAGCCACGTTGTACATCGTATCTGTCTTGGCAATATGGTGAAGGCCATTTAATTTTTAGTTCGAGACCTCCATTTGTCTGTGGTATATTATATAGACCTTTCTTTATGTCCTTGTTTTTAGCTGTCTTCTCTTCCATCATTTGGGATTAACGTGTAGTCATTTTTAACTCCCCTCATTGTCTTTGTGTTCTACAGTTCTGATGTAGACGCGTATGAGCCTAGTTGTTTTTGCATTGTAAAGCAAATCATAGAGAGAGAGAGAGAGAGAGAGAGAGAGAGAGAGAGAGACTGCTGTCGAAATAAAGTTGAGAATACCTGTCCGGAACACACAAATCAGGATCTCGGATGACTTGTACAGGGCATGCTGAAAATCTACATCTACATCTACATGGTTACTCTAAAATTCACACTTAAGTGCCTGGCAGAGGATTCATAGAACCATTTTCATACTACTTCTCCACCATTCCACTCTCGAGTGGTCCGTGGGAAAAAGGAACTCCTAAATCTTTCCATTCAAGTTCTGATTTTTTTTTAAATTATTATTATGATCATTTCTCCCTATGTAGGTGTGTGTCAACAAAATATTTTCGCATTCGGAACAGAAAGTTGGTGATTGAAATTTCGTAAATAGATCTCACCACAAAGAAAAGTGCCTTTGTTTTAGTGACTGTCACCCCAACTCACATATCATATCAGTGACACTCTCACCCCTATTGCACGATAACACGAAACAGGCTGCCCTTCTTTGCACTTTTTCGATGTCCTCCGTCAATCCTACCTTGTACGGATCCCACACCACGCAGCGGTATTCCAGCAGAGGACGGACAAGTGTAATTTAGGCTCTCTCTTTAGTGGGTTTGTCACATCTTGTAAGTCTTCTGCTAACAAAGCACAGTCTTTGTTTCACCTTCCCCACAATATTATCTATGTGGTCGTTCCAATTTAAGTTGCTCATAATTGTAATTCCTAGGTAATTCTCTTTAGATCATTTTCTAATTGGAATTGATCGTGTGATGATTTTCCTAGACAGTAAATTACAGTGTCATCTGCAAACAATCTAAGGAAGCTGCTCAGATTATCATCTAATCATTTATGTAAATCAGGAACAGCAGAGGGCCTACAACACTACCTTGCAGAATGCCAGATATTACTTCTGTTCTACTCAATGATTTACTGTCTTATCACTATGAACTGTAACCTCTCTGAGAGGAAATCGCGAATCCAGTCACACAACTGAGATGATACTCCATATGCACGCAATTTGATTAATATTTACCAAGCGGGAAAGCGCCGATATACAGGCACAATAAATAAAACACACAAAAAATCACACAAAATTTCTGAAAATCTCTTGCACAGCAGTATGAAGAACATCATGCACCATTAATATACATATTTTTGTTGAAACATTCTGAATACGATGACTGCAATTTTGAATTACATTTATTCCCATCTAACATTTACGTGTTGTTTGACAGGAATAGAAAGGAAAACTCTCAGACAATAGTGAAACACATGTTGCAAAATTTGTATGGTTGATAAAAAGAGAGAATCTGTTTCATTGAAGTTGGGTTCTTCAAAACGTGTATTGTGTTAAGACTACTGGAATCCCATGTCAGTGGTGCAAAGTGTCTGAATGTTTCTTAAGTAACGTAGATTTTTTATTTATTTTTATCTTCATGCGTTGTGAGGCTTGCAGGTGTTCTTCAGTATACATGGCAAGGGCTTGTCGATTAATATCATTGACTGAACCATAGCAGAATATGAGGCCTGCCATTTCCCATGTGGAGTAATAGAACTCCATTTCCATATTTATGTTATTCACATGGTACAGAATCTCTAATCTTATTTTGAAATCAATATGTAAATAAGGAATGTCTAATGCAAGAAACAGTTGTAACTTCTATGAGCCACATCAGCACGACAGTCAATAAAATAAATACAGAGACAAACACAACCAATAATAACTGAGCAGCAAACTTTAGCAGGAATACTGAACATTTATAGCACATGTGAAAAGTATTCTGTGTCTACAGTGGCATATGTTTCTGCACATATTTTGATAGGAACTTTTTTTCTAATTTTGACCAATACACTCTTGGAAAAGAATATATATTTCTTTTAAACTGCCTGAATGCACTATATCTAAAATAACAGGGAAACATGTAATGCTATCATTTGCTAGTTCATAGATTTGTGTGTCCCCGTTTAATTGCTCCTCCTGATGGGGAGGGGGAGTGAGTGAATCTATATTGAAAATGTAAAGCATTTTTGACCAGTGACATGCAGTCTTAAGTTAAAGTTCCTTCCACAGTTTTGAGTGCTATTTGTCCAAAAACTCTTATACTTTTCTTCTCAACATTTATTCGACATAAACTGTTTTAATTTTGTTATGTAATCTACTTTAGTAACAACAATAGGTAGCAGGCTGTTCTTAGACTTGTAGTGAAGTACTTGATTTTTTTTTTTTTTATTTTTCTATAGTTGAGTTCACTTTGTTAGTAGTTTCATTTTTTACTTTATACATTTGGAGTAATCTTTCCGAATTCTGAATTCATTATTTTAGTTCATTCCTGTATATTTTTCTTGTTGTCTACTGTTGTTCTTGATATTATGTTTTAATTTATATTTTTCTCTTTCTATCTCACCTAATTCACTTTTATGGCTGAGGATATTTATTTCGCTTGCAGGAACTCTTTAAACATGCTTTAGGAAAAAGAAAAACTGAAAAGTGATTGCTACAAAAGTGATATTTCATCAGTTAACCAAAAGTAATAGAGGATGATGCTGTAGTGAAAGTTAGAATTTCACAGAACATGAAAATTAATAAATGTATAGATATATATAAAATTTTGACATTAATATTTTATTTTGTAAAAAGCTATTTTATGTTAGGGCTTTATTCAAGAGGGGTAAAATTATATGGCATTTCCACCCCAGATTGATTTTTAAAATTGTAATAGTTTGTCTTCAAATATTGTGTAAATTTAGTGAAGATTAGTGTTTGATGAAACCTCATCAAATCTGTTCTCATATTTGGCACAGAGCATTTTCTCAAACTGTTGATGTGTATACATTTAATTTGGTACACACATTGTGAGAAATTGTAAATGATACATATAGATTACAATGAATAAAGAATGAAAAAACTGAATAAAGACATTTTTATTAAAGTATTGAATATGTGAAAGCCCGTACTCTGCTAAACAGTTTATAAGTTTTATTGTTTTCAGTCATTTTAATGAAAGACAGACATGGTGATTCTCCACACTTTTTTTTTTCTTTTAATGTTTTGAAACTTTATGACTGCTGATATAATTTCAAATCTCTTTGTGTTGATGGAACTGCAGTATGTCAGTTCAGTTATAATGTTGTACACCTTGCTACACATGAAATGTTTTAGTGCTTTGACATGTGTAGTCACAGTCCATGTACATCTCTGCAGTTCGGTGTGTGATTGACATGAGCAGCATGTTTTGATCACTTTTGTTTCTAAGTAACAGGAAATAAAGATTTGGTGATGTTATCATATTGTTTGTCAATGTTACAGGTATAGAAACTTATGCATGGAGGAGGAGATTAATTCTTGTAGTGTTGACATCTTAAGATTCATATGAGCAATCAGCAATTTCTGTCAGGTGTAGGAAAAAAAGATGGAATACCTAACTGTAGAACGCATGATCAAAACACAGCTAACATTTTTGGGAAACACTGGTGTGTTTGTATAATGTTTCAGTTTTACGTTTCCTTTTGATTTTGTACATTGTCATGCCTACTGAGTAAGCATTATGAACTATATAATTAGTCATCTGTTTTGTTTTGTATATCCTGATACAGTACTAATTTAAAGAAGTGAATAATGTTTAAAGTGTCAGAGATTTTCCCCTTTCGTTAGTGGTTTCAGTGCCACTGAGGAAGTGCACTACTCTTTTAACAGAATAAATGAGTTAACATCTGCTAGTATGCTACTGATTTTAACGTGTTAATAATATAATGCTAGAAAGGCAAACCACAGCAAACTTCACCTGTAAATGTAGCATCCTCACAGAGGACAGGGAAAGACAGACAAAAAATTGTATTATGATGTGGCCATTGACATCTTCCTTAGGGAACTAGCAAGTCTCTCAAGTAACATCACCATACCCCACACATTTTCCCCTCCACAGCAAACTCGTCACTGCCAAGGAACAAGAGAACAAAAGAAAGAGGAAAAAATGCACTGATAAGATTGCTGCTATACTTAAATGGAAGTTCAGTGGGTTCAGGGCATGTGGAGGAAATAAGGCTTCTAGGTCAGGGAAGACAGGTGTGTATAATTTTGTTGGTGTCAGTTTGAACTCTCTGATGCCCTCACACTACATACATGGCTAAAGCCTCTGCAAAAACAATGATCGTAGTGGGGAGATAGCTAAAGGAAGAGACTTTTCACACCACTTAGTGTTTTCCCCATCATCACCAGCCAACAAGCAGTCACTGTATCCGTGCATGTGCATCATAGGTTAACAGTATGTTCCCTCTACTGGGTGCCACTTAAGTCTTAGATGAATGAACTATCATCAGATCATCAAGCAGATTGCCTTGTACACACACACACACACACACACACACACTACTACTACTACTACTACTACTACTACTACTCAATGACTTTTACTCCAGTAATTGTGTCCATATCTTGATTCACCAGCCAGAAAACAGTGTCTGAAAGAAAGCCACAATAGTGGGTGTTCAGTAAGCCAAACTGGATGCTGTGGAGCCAATTCTAAGAGGCTGTTGTAATGTGAATCACTCTCCAGACCAATGTCCAAGGCATAGCCTAGACAATGGCAGAACGTTACACTAGTATTACCACTAGTATCAGTCTGGGTCCATCTTATTATCTTTTCCATGCCACAGAATGTCCACTGCGAGAGGCAACTGGGACTTCATTTCCACCAGTTGAGAAGAATATGGCTGTCCCTTCTTCATATGAAAGCTGGATTCTCTATTGTCTACAACTTGTGATTCATCTCTTGCTCATGATTTTTTTTCCTCTACGTGCAACAAAAGCAACATTTCAGTTACAGCTGAAAGCTAGCTCGAGGAATGAGCAAAAAAAAGTTTTAATTTTTCATTTGAAAGGTTTGTGTGTGTCCTCTTTAACCATTCATGTTTTGTTTATTTCTTTGGTGAACTGAAGATGATGGACCTATTGATATTTTTAAGGAATGAGTGAGGTTTCTGGTTCTCACCTTTGATTTTAAGCCTACCTGGTTTCCATACCTTGTGGGCCTGAAAACACTGTTTGCGAAAGCTCTAAATATTTTGGAATGCTTTGATAACAGTTCATGGGGAACAAACTACATCTGTTTACTCCAGGTTTATGAAGACGCTGTACTGTCATGTCTCAGTTTTGTGTACAAAGTGTATGAGTCTGCAAGAGCCTCTAATTTAAAAATGTTCGAAATGGTGCATAATTAGAGAATTCCCTTGTCCATAATGAGCCTTTAGGACCAGTCTTATTTGCAGCCTTCATGCTGAGACTGGTTAGTAAATGCTTAGCTTGGCATTGCAATCTTATGAAATGATATCCACACTACAGGCACCTGAATATTCCATTGCTGCTTGACCACCAATGAAAAGACTTTTCAGTTATTGACTTCAAGCAACAATGGCAATTGGGATCTGCACAAAGCACTGTGTTTTAGAAAAGGATGTGCGTCATATTTAAGTTTTATGCCCAGGGTGGAGTAGATATCTATCTTGACTTCTAAAGACACCCAAAATTATTTTAGTTGGGACCAACTGTGTGAAGAAATGCACTCAAGGTTGAATTTTTTATGTCCTCGTCTTACAACATTTTAAATGAGCCTCACAATTTTAATAATATAGATTGATGGCTGTTGTTTCACCTTCGCACCAGGATCTTTCCTACCCAGTGATTATGCCCTATATTTAATGCAGAACCACATGCAATCCTGAAGTAAATGGTTTGAGAGAGGCATAATCAAAGCAAAAAAAGTTTCTCAAGTACTCCAACTACATATATTTTTGGATAGGGTCTGCCTTTAGCAAAACACAATTTTGTTTTTTAACCCATACATGTTTCACTGCAGTTGCAGCATCTTCGGTGGGCTTTTATTTTGTGGCTGTTAAAGATAATGAATGTTCTTTACTGTTTGTATACATGTAAATATTAGCTTTTAAAAATCATAATTACAGATATTTGAAGAAACACACAGAATTATGAGTTCATACCTTTTTACCTCATGGTATGGTTTTCCTGATGTGTAATGTTTCTACAGTGACTGTTCTGTTTCACAGTTTATCATCTGCAACCACTTACACCTTAAAGTATACAAATTATTTAAACAAAACAGTCACTGTAGAAACATAATACATCGGGAAAACCACACCATGTGGTAAAAAAGTTGAATTTATAGTTTTGTGTGTTTCTTCAAATATCTGTAATTATGATTTTTAAAAACTAATATTTACATGTATGCAAACAGTAAAGAATATTCTTTATCTTTAACAGCCATAAAATAAAAGCCCACTGAAAATGCTGCAACTGCATTGAAACATGTTTGGGTTAAAAAAACAAAATTATGTTTCGGCAAAGGCGGACCCTACCCAAAAACATACATATTGTTAAAGCAAACATGAGAAGAAAGAGATTCAACCCAAAGATGATTACTCCAACTACCTTAGTGATCTACAGGCATTGCAGTAAATTTACCCAGCATAGAAAATGGGACAAAAAATAAGACAAAATGCTCCTCCTTCAGCAAAAGGGGAAATGCTTACCAATCTACATGGAAGCTTGGGAAAATGAGCAAACAGCAAAGAAGACCTGTAGGGACCACAATGTGCCATTCCCTTGAGGCTGTTATCTCATTATTGAGTCAAAGTGTCATGCAGCTGTGACTGGCAGTGAGGGACAATAAGTTGCACTCGGTGACACCAAACATCTGACTTTCACATACCTCATATCAGTCACTCCAGTATAACCTTTACCCACCTCCAAATAGTGCACTATTCGTGTAACTCATGGTTTTATATTTTTTGCAAGACTACCACCCCCCACCGTATGTGATTGCTATGGCACACAAATTGTGGTATGCCACATTCTAACTGAGCGCATGTTGTATTTCAGTGAGAGTGTGGGATCAAATTTAAGTGGCGATCTGCCCTCTATTTTAGCTAACAATGAGCAAGTATAGTAAAGCTTTTAAAAAATTGTTTTTTGAGGACTCAAACCTAAGCTTTTGGGCTGCATGTTTTAGTGTGTTGCAAAGTGACTGATACATCCTCTTTTTTTTTTTTTTTTTTTTTTTAGTCCAGCAGTATTTTAATTCTCCTTGAAGTTTTTCTGTTTTACCACAGTTAAACAAAAAAAAAATTGTTAGGGTTCTGGAGACCTAGCTGTTATGCACCCAAACATATTATCATTAGTCAGTCATCAGCTATGATAGTCAATGGTTATTGTAGATTGTCACAGTGGATTGAAAAGCGACAGTGTAGCAAATCACTTTCCTGGTCAGTATTGTATAACAACACTGGGTATACAGTCCTACTGTCGATGGTCATCACCTCACTATGAGTTACAGAAGCCACTGCCCCACACATGTTGCAGGACACAGACAGAAACTCAGGAAGAGTAAAACGTCTGTTGTGTACTCGAAGCTTGCAGACAGCTTCCCTATCCTCTTAATAAGTTTGGTACACTTTAGGGTTGGGTTGTTTGGGGAAGGAGACCAGACAGCGAGATCATCGGTCTCATTGGATTAGGGAAGGATGAGTAACGAAGTCGGCTGTGCCCTTTGAAGGGAACCACCCTGGCATTTGCCTGGAGCGATTTAGGGAAATCACGGAAAACCTAAATCATTATGGACGGACACGGGATTGAACCGTCGTCCTCCCGAATGCGAATCCAGTGTCTAACCACTGCGCCACCTCGCTCGGTGGTACACTTTAGTACGTGCCAGTGTCGGAGTACGAGTGTACTGAAATCCATATGAGGCAGTGCAACCTGCTTTCCAACAGGACATTGTTTAGGCAAATAGGAGAGGTGTTCTGGCATAGGATGTGGACATGGGGCTGTTGATGTGCTTTTAACTGTATGCCAGTGGCAAATGATGTAGAAAGCTATTTTCCAGTCATGTGAATCCAGTTGTTTGCCTGCTGCACCTCGCAGTTGACATTAATGTTGAACGTAACAATGTGCTGTCGTGTACCTCATGAACTGTTTTGGACCAGTTAGAGGGACATAATTGATGTTTATTGCTGTGTGGCCTGGTCAAGTCATATTGTGTGTCATTGTGTTGAACACACATGGAACACCATAAAGTGACAGGATACACCTTCAACCCTGCTCCAATCAATCTCCTTGTTTAATTACTGTTTACTTGGGTCCACAGCCTTACAGTATTTCATAGTGTATAAACATGTTAAATGTTACAGGATTTAAGTTAACTTGTTACTTCTGTAGAGGAAATGTGGAGAAAGGAAACTGTTTCAATTTCAAGAATATTGACATAATTAAATTTTGCTGAGAGCAGCACTTAGAAGCTTTATTTCATAATAAGTCCTTTATAATAGTAAGTATATGCAGAGCACCTTCAGGAAACTTTAACCTCTTCATAAATATCTGGAAGTTCTTTTGTCCCATCTCACAGGAAGGAAAAAAAAGAAAGAAAAAAAATGGTTGCTGGTGATTTTAATGTGGATTTTGAAAAGCTCTGTAAGTGAACAATTATTGCAATCAGTAACATTGTCATTCAATTTAATTCCTTCTGTGAACTTAGCAACCAGGTTATGTAAATGCTCTGAGACTGCTGATGATGATATCTTTGTAGACAAATCTAGGGAAAAAAGTAATATCACAAAACCAAAAGTAAATAGGATATCTGATCATGACATGCAGCACCTTGTGTTAAAGGTTGTAGTTTATCAGGATAAAAAAGTATTAAATCTGAGTACAGCAGGGTAATAAATCAGTCAAAAATTGAGAATTTTAGGGAATTGCTCAGAGACATGAACTGGATAGGTGTTTAAAATTTTTCTGACTCAAATGGAAAATAAGAAGTATTTATTAATAAAGTTACTTCCTCTTTCGAAAATTGTTTTCCCCTAAGGTAACTCAAATCAAACGTAAGTTTAAAAATAAACCATGGATTACAAAAGGAATAAGGATATCATGTGGGACAAAAAAGTTTTTGTTTCTGCTATCTAGGAACAGCTCTTGTGTTGGCATTGTAATGCATTACCAGGAATAGTGACCACAGTCTCCGGCAGCTGAAGCCAGATTACGAACAGCAGCACATGATGGGAGAGGCAACTGAGTTTGGGGTAAGGAAGAGGCCAGGGTGGGGGAGCAGGTATTGTTTAGGGATGGACTAATATATTGCGTAAGTTTAGTGGGTGGCGGAATACCACTGTTGGAGGGGGCGGGGGGGGGGGGGAGGGTAGTGGGTAGAGAATCTCATTTCAGGGCACGACGAGAGGTAGCGGAAACCCTGGCAGTAAATGTAATTCAGTTGCTCCATTCTAGGATGGTACTGCGTCATTAGGGGAATGCTCCTCTGTGGCCAGACTGTGGGATTTTGGGAGGTGGCAGGTGACAGGAAAGATAAGGCATGGGATACCTGATTTTGTACAAGGTTGGAAGAGTAATTATGGTCTGTGAAGGCCTCGATGAGACCCTTGGTGTATTTTGAGAGGAACCACTCACCACTGCAGATGCAACAACCACTTGTGGCTAAGCTGTATGGGATGGACTTCTTGGTATGGAATGGGTAGGAGCTATCGAAGTGGAGGTATTGCTAGTGCTTGGTAGGTTTGATATGGACAGAGGTACTGATGTAGCCATCATTGAGATGGAGGTCAACAACAAGGAAAGAAGCTTGTTCAGTAGAGTGGGACCAGGTGAAGCAAACAGGGGACAAGGTGATGTTCTGGAGGAATGTGGATAGCATGTCTGAACCAGGTGATTTGTTTAATATTCTGTTTAGTACAGATTCCCTAGATGGCCCACAAATAGGTTGGCATAGTATGGTGCCATGCGGGTGCACATAGTCGTACTCCAGATTTATTTGTAGGTAATGCCTTCAAAAGAGAAGTAATTGTGGGTGAGAATATACACTCCTGGAAATTGAAATAAGAACACCGTGAATTCATTGTCCCAGGAAGGGGAAACTTTATTGACACATTCCTGGGGTCAGATACATCACATGATCACACTGACAGAACCACAGGCACATAGACACAGGCAACAGAGCATGCACAATGTCTGCACTAGTACAGTGTATATCCACCTTTCGCAGCAATGCAGGCTGCTATTCTCCCATGGAGACGATCGTAGAGAAGCTGAATGTAGTCCTGTGGAACGGCTTGCCATGCCATTTCCACCTGGTGCCTCAGTTGGACCAGCATTCGTGCTGGACATGCAGACTGCGTGAGACGACGCTTCATCCAGTCCCAAACATGCTCAATGGGGGACAGATCCGGAGATCTTGCTGGCCAGGGTAGTTGACTTACACCTTCTAGAGCACGTTGGGTGGCACGGGATACATGCGGACGTGCATTGTCCTGTTGGAACAGCAAGTTCCCTTGCTGGTCTAGGAATGGTAGAACGATGGGTTCGATGACGGTTTGGAAGTACCGTGCACTATTCAGTTTCCCTTCGACAATCACCAGAGGTGTACGGCCAGTGTAGGAGATCGCTCCCCACACCATGATGCCGGGTGTTGGCCCTGTGTGCCTCGGTCGTATGCAGTCCTGATTGTGGCGCTCACCTGCACGGCGCCAAACACGCATGTGACCATCATTGGCATCAAGGCAGAAGCGACTCTCATTGCTGAAGACGACATGTCTCCATTCATCCCTCTATTCACTCCTGTCGCGCCACCACTGGAGGCGTTGTTGGGGCGTGAGCGGAAGACGGCCTAACGGTGTGCGGGACCTTAGCCCAGCTTCATGGAGACGGTTGCGAATGGTCCTCGCCGATACCCCAGGAGCAACAGTGTCCCTAATTTTCTGGGAACTGGCGCTGCAGTCCCCTACGGCACTGCGTAGGATCGTACGGTCTTGGCGTGCATCTGTGTGTCGCTGAGGTCCGGCCCCAGGTTGACGGGCACGTGCACCTTCCGCCGACCACTGGCGACAACATCGATGTACTGTGGAGACCTCACGCCCCACGTGTTGAGTGGTACGTCCACCCGGCCTCCCGCATGCCCACTATACGCCCTCGCTCAAAGTCCGTCAACTGCACATACGGTTCACATCCACGCTGTCGCGGCATGCTACCAGTGTTAACGACTGCGATGGAGCTCCGTATGCCACGGCAAACTGGCTGACACTGACGGCGGCGGTGCACAAATGCTGCGCAGCTAGCGCCATTCGACGGCCAACACCGCGGTTCCTGGTGTGTCCGCTGTGCCGTGTGTGTGATCATTGCTTGTACAGCCCTCTCGCAGTGTCCGGAGCAAGTATGGTGGGTGTGTTCTTTTTTCCATTTTTTCCATTTCCAGGAGTGTAGTTGGTCATGACACCTACGCGGGAGGTTGTTGGTTTGGAATCCATCGTGCGTTGGGAAAGGTAGTGTTTAATAGTGGTAAGGCCAAGGGCATTAGGGATGTTAGTGTAAAGGGAGGTGGCATCAGTAGTGATGAGCAGAGCACTGTGTGGTAAAGTAACAGGAGCTGTGGAGAGTCGGTGGAGGAAATTGTTGGTATCTTATATATAGGAGAGTAGGCTACAGATAATAGGCTGCTCTAAGAGAGCAGAGATACTCTCAGGGGGGGCACAGTAAGGTGCCCAAATGATGTAGCCTTGGTGTTTGCGTTTATGGAATTTGGAAAGCATGTGAAGGTAGGTGTGCAGGGAGTAGTAGGGGTCAGGAGGAAGATTGACTCCAGGAAGAGGTTCTGGGATGGGCCTAAGGATTTGAGGAGAGACTGGAGACCCTGCTGGATTTCTGGAACAGCGTCACTGTGGGAGGGTTTGTTGGTGGATGAATCTGATAGCTGGCAGAGTCCTTCAACCAGATAATATTTGTGGTTCAAGACAACAGTGGTGGAGCCTTTGTCAGCAGGTAGGATTATAAGGTCAGAATCAGTTTTTAGGTGATGGATTGTGGTTCTTTCTGGAGATGGAAGGTTAGGTAGCAAGTTGTGGGATTTGGTGAATGATGGCAAGGCAAGGTTCGAGGTTAAGAAATTCTGGAAAGGTAACGGGGTGATTTGGGGGCAGTGGGGGTGGATCATGGTTGGATGGAGGATTGAACTGAGTCAGGCAGGGTTCAACATTGGTGTTCGGTTGAGTCTAATTGGTTGAGTTGCTGGCGAGGAAGTGTTTCCACTGTAGGGGCCGAGAGAAGGAGAGAAGATCTTTAACTAGTCCTGCATTTGGGAGTGGGGAAAAAGATGAGGTATTTGAAAAGGATTGATACTTCTGTTGGGCTAAGTGTTTTGGACGAAAGGTTCAGGAGTGTGTTTCGGGTCTGTTTAGATTCTGCCTCTCTCATGTGTTGCTGCTGTTTGTAGTCTTGGTTCAGCTACCAGAGACTGTGTGTGTGTGTGTTTGTGTGTGTGTGTTTTGACAAAACCTTGTCAGCCGAATGCTTATTTTGTGACAGTCTTTTTAATGTGCCTATCTGGGACTCAGCATCTCCGCCATATGGTGAGCAGCAAAAAACAGAAGTGTTATTCATTGTTAGGGATACAAAGGAATAGGAAAGAAAAATTGAAAAACGCAAAATGAAAATTCAGACAGTGTCATTATTTTTATGTTATGGTTTCATAAAATTGTTCCTCTGTGTTTGAAATGTTGCCATGCTCGCATTGTAGACCTAGAAAGGAATTATGCTGACAAGGAGGTATAAAGTACGATAGGTCTACCATATTCTTTTGATTGCTTCTATGTTGGATTTTTTCATCAGGGAAGCTGTTTGAAATTGAAGCTGAGCAACGTTGATTGACATGCATCCACCACTGTTCACAGAAGCATGCCCTTTCCTCAAATCAAGCTCCTGGATTTCATTGTTGACATTCTGTTCTGGTTTATGAAAAACAGATGTTCCATGAGATTTGTCATAGTTGATGTGACATATTTTCAGCTATATGCTTTCATTTCCAGCAACTTTATTTTTCTTTTTACCCCCCTTGGTGACAAGCCCTTGAAAATCTTGGCCAGAAAATCTGAATGTTGCATTTTATTAATCACAAACTTACTCATTATGACACAGTGGTAGCAGACCTGATTCCCACAAGTGTTTGGACATTTGGACATACACCACTAGACTACCAGGGTGCTCAGCAGTTTCATTCAGTGCAAGCGAACTATTGAACTAAGACACATGTCAGTTGTCTGATACTAAGATCTGTGTGTCTAGTAATGGTAAATCGTGTTAGCCCATTTTTCAATTTTTGTGACATACACCACTTGACATCAACCTGCCCAGAAGGGAATATGGTTTGACAAGAGAAACATGTCCTCTTAATTGGATTGAATATGTATTGATGCATTTATTGTTGAGTTATCACTTGGAAATGGCGATACTCCAAAGTCACTGTTGTGAGATACATAAACTGTGTAGGCAGGGCATGTAGTTCCTCCAGATTCCTTAAGTTTGAGGGAGATAATGGTTGAGTGGTTATGATCAGGATGACGTCCAAACATATATGATGTCTTGTGGAATCCATGATGTGACTTTTTGCAACCGTCATGTGAGGGAATAAGGTAGGTGTGTGTAATTAAGTTGCCCACGAGGGAAATTTTTAGGATACGACATTGTGTGGATAGAAATTTCCATTGTCTTTCAGTTGGATTCAGTGACTGGTCCATAATTGCTCATGCTCTTAGTTAATCACCAGTTTTACTTATATCAGGAAACTGAATTTGCCCTTTTTGCCAATCATATGTAGCAATGGGTGTAGAAGCATCAACAACAAACATTTTTATGCAGATGATTAATTTTATGGATGTGTAGTGCCATGCAGCATACTTACCAACTAGGATGGTTAAGTTTTCAGTTATTCACAGTTTGGAAGTGGTCACTGGTTTAGACAGGCAAATGGCTAGCTATCACACCCACACTACACACTGTACAGTAACTGCCCACACCTTGTTAAACATTTCAGTTACTTATTATGCGTTCTCTGTGTCACTGGCGTATAAGGTAATAAGCAACTTGTTTTCCATTTGCATGAACTAGGTTCCCATATTTTGAAATACCTTTATTTTACGTCCTTGCAGTACATCTGACAACTGTAAAGTGGAAACAGGCTATATGTTCAAATAAAATTATGACAAAGACTGTGAAGTCTTTATTTAAAAGACGGTTTCAAATGTATGAGTGTGTGTGAATATACGTAGCTGATTTTGCCATTAAAAAATAACTCTTAATGCTTTCAAAAAGAGTTTATTTTTATCAATTTACAAGAAGTTTAGTGAGCTGCAAACTTACCAGTTTTGTAGGACAATCCCTTTAGCACTAACAATAAGTTTATGATTTTTAAGTACAGTTTTTCATAGCTTTGGCTAAGTCAACCAGTGTTTCAAAAATTGATAATTTCAGCAAATGTTTAAAGATTTGGCTGTATTTTAAAAATTATTATAACTTGAAGCATTATAGCTTAAGGTAATGTATATGAATTGTGTGATTTATCAAAATTATCTAAGGAAGATGTCCTTATAAGCCCAGTAGCAACATGTTCTCTTCTTTTTTACGTACTGTCAAAAGTATTATGTCACATCATTGAAATAATTAATTAAAAGTAAGTTTGGTACCACAAAATATGTAACCCTGCAGGGTGCAATTAAATGTATGGTATGCCCTTCCAATTTCAGACAAATAGTGTTTCCTATCACTAGTGTGTTAACAAATGGATCCGCTGATAGGTACATAAGAATAGTAAGAGATCCTTTGCATAGGTCTGTTGTAAAACCTGTAGAATTGCATGATGTTTCTTTATAAAACAAAACTATTTCCAAAACATTACTTATAGTCAGTCAAATGCTTAGTTATGGATTTCCAACTCAGTCCTTAACTGTCAAGGACAATTTTGAGTTCCTCAGTTACAAAATTAAAGATAGTACTGAAGTATATATGGAAATGATCTGCTGTGTTTGTGAACTGGGAACTGGCAACATTCATCATTTAAATACATTTTTGATCACTTAGATTTTCTGTACAATAAAATTAAATCCACAGTACATATGTGAAGCCCTTTCGTCAATTTTTTTAATGTTACTTAGACAGCCATACATGAAAACTTATATTTACCATTTACAGGAAACAAAAGCTACTGGTACTGTAATCCTTCCAACTTCCTACCACCAACTAAGTCACAAACCTGCACCTATTAACCTTTATGGTGCAATTCCTCATTTCTATTTCCTTATTTGAATCACTTTTTCAGACAGAGGTATGGATGGACAAGCACATTAATTTCAGCAGCGCCTGCAACTCTAATCTGAATCATATGGGAAAACAAAAATTATTAGTATGTCTCTATGCTGGTCAAAAGAAACCAGTCAGTAATGACAAAATAGTGCTCAACTTTAATTTTTCTGACACCCTGGTCTGTGCCAAGTTGTTCCTGAAAAATTCATTTTGTTAGTTAGGTTAATCTTCTCTCCAAAATTAGAATAGGAGCCAATAATCTCTCTGCTACACCCTATTTCTCTTCCAATGAAACCATTCACCTATTTCTCACAAACCGATCTTGGCTCTCATGTGTGACATGTTACCAGAATTAGCTAGAAATAATATGCAAAAGAGATTGGGAAGTGGCTGGGTACCAGACTTGTAGAAACAAGGTGCACTGAATCCACATTTCCTAAACCAAACAGTCTACAACAAGTTAAATAAAAATTGTAAAGTTTTGTGAGACACGTACCGTACTGATAGTTAAAGTTCAGTGGGAGAAAAAACAAACTGGCACTGGTTTGTCAACAGTCACTACAGCTTTAAACTCTACTGATGCATTACATTCAGTTTTTGTTTCAGCTTCCCGACTGATTCATGGGTTTTGGAAGGTTTCTTCTTTTCACTTAGTACACAGGCATTTCCAGACAGATACAGCTTTTACACAACTTGCTGTTTACAGTGAAGCAGCTAGTCTGACACTAGAGTTGTAAACATGGAACATAATAAGTTATGAAAAACCACACTTCAAAAACATAAACTACTGACAAGAAAAAAGACGAAAGAAAAAGGTTTTGGCTACAGAACTGATTACAAGATTGTAAGCCTTAAATTAAATGGAAAAATGTGTTTACTGAAATAAAATCTCAGACCTATTCAAGTTTGCTCCAGTTGCCAGCCTTTTTGTTACATCACACACACGATTTATATGCTGTGCATTTGCCCTCATTTCTGTTCCCTTGATGAACTGTTTTATTCAGTTCGCTTGATAAAATGAATAAGGCGGTATGTTATACCACAGGTCTTGTAAACCAATAACAAGTAATGGAAGCAACTTTTGAAAACGTTAAAATAACAGATTTATTTGCAAACAGTCAGCTGCATATGTTCACACACTCTTCTACATTTGAAACCATCTTAAAACTATTTCAGATTAAATACTGTAAGAATTTTATGAGTTGGAAAAATTGTGACACTTCATCTCTGTATGTCAATAACCACTCAAAACCAATAATGTGCTTCCCTTCAAGGTTAACACAGAAACATTTTTCTTCTGAAATACAAAGGATGATGAAGCTCTCTCTCACAATCTGCGAATCCATCCTTTTAATTGGAAGGAAGCTATTGACATGGCTGTTTGATTGGTAAACTATCACTTATTAATACTATTGCTTCTGGCTAAGAATGAGAATGATTTATTATTGATTGTGGAACAAAGTGAATGGTCATTTATCACATTTGTAGGACTGTTTTAGTTATGTGTGGATTACACTGCTAACTAAAAACAAAATTACTGCCGTCTCAAATGTGTTGCATTTGAATTGCAAAGCAAATTACATTCCTAATATTTTATAAAATACTGCACAGTGGGCTTAGAGTATTCAAAATTGTACTCAATATATTTCCCCACTCTAAAGAGCAATTTTGAAGGTACCGTACAGTAAATAGGCCTGAGCTCTTCAAAATAAAGAAAAAAACTAAGTAATTGTAAGACATCTTTACCATCAGTGATTCCTTTTGTTGGAAGTTTGTTACATGTTTTCAGAGTTGGTTGAATTCTCAAGAGATGGTTTTTATGCTAGTGTTCGTATTGTGAGGGCTGACAGTTTATTATGGTACTTTTCCTGGATGACAGTAAAGTAATATGTCTATGTCTGTTAGTGGAACATTTTTAATTTTGCATGTTTCTATATCAACTTATTGTGAGCATCAGAAATAATGACTGAATTCCAACATGGAGTATGTCTGAGCATTAATAGATTCTTGGTGCAACATGGTATGGGATGAGCTGTATGTATAAGGGGAAATCAAAAGGTCTCTTTTGGAGGCATTGAGCCAGCATATATGTGATGTGACTTGACTGTGATGCAGGTATATAAGCACCAGCATATTGGTAAAGGAACAGTGTAGTATTCGTGTCTTTCCAACATGCGTTTGTAAATGCGGAAACATGATGTATAACAATGTTATTACCAAATGTGTCCAAGCAGATGAGTGTGCTGTTATTCTTTCTTTGACTTCCAGATGACAAACACTGTTAGATGTCCATTAGAGAATGAAGAATGTGTATCGGGCAGCATGTCTGTGAAAAACCACAGTTGTGAAATGGTATGCCAAGTTTTGTGGTGGTTGGGATTAGACACAAGATGCTACTCGATCTGTTGTTGTGCCAACTCAAGTGGGAGACACTGGAGCACCCAACCTGTAATCCTGGTCTCTCCCCATATGATTGTTAGACCTACGGTCCGTTTAAAAAGGCCTCGAAGAGTCAACAATTGCTGTCAGACGAGAATTTGCAGCAGGTAGTTACGGACTTCTTAGCACAGCAAGACACAGTGTTTTACCTAATCGTTATCTTCAACCTGGTACATTGGTGTAATAATTGCGTAAATGTTCATGGCTGTTTTGCCTGATTGGCATACTGATACTGGACTATATGGCCTTCAAACAGAAACTTTTTGATCGCTGCTCATGTCACTCATTCATCTCAGTATTTTCTAACTAATCGCAGAAGTTAATTACTGAAAGAAGCTGTATAGTGGTTAGCACACTGGGATTCATATATGTGCGAGCTACACTTCCCTGTCCAGCAATCCAGAGTTTAGGTTTTTTGTAAGTTGCTTGAGGCGGATATCAGGACGGTTTTTTTTTTTTTAAGAAAAAAAGGTAACTGAATTCCTTTGCTATCCTTCCTTCAGTCAGAGCTTGTGCTCCATCTCTGATTAGCTTGTAATTTATGGGACATTAAATTCTGATCTTCCTTCTTTCATGGAGGCTATGTAGAAAATGGAGATGCTCTGTAGATTCAAAACTTTGGTGACATTCTTGACAAACAATAGCTCTAAATGTAGTTGGATTCAGTGAATTTGAAAGTGAAATAGGTTTTGATTACCAAAATATAACAAGTATCCCATTCTTAAGTATTGTTCTTATGACTGGGATTCGCAGCAGACAAATTTATCGGAAGAGAGTAAGTTCAAGGAAGAGCTGCATGATTCCTTGCCAGTTACTTAAGCATATCTATGATGTTGATGTTGTGGCACTTATATTATAAACTGCATTTAGAGACACTAGAAAATGAGCACATTATGAAAACAATTTCTCTCAAAATTGCAAGGTACAGAGTTCTGAAAGATGTTAAAATACATGATGTAATATTCCACTCTCCATGTGCATATCAGGTTTCTCAGTGACATTTCTCATTATTTCTGTGTGGATGTTGTTATGTACTCTATTTTGTGTGTTAAGTCCCATAGTGCTCAGAGCCATTTGAACCATCTATTTTGTGGGATTACTGCTTTCAAAAGTGTTTTAGAAGAAGTTATTGTGTTGAAAAGAATAGTAAAGAATGTATTGTAGTATAATTGAATGAAGTTAGGTTATGCTGATTGAATTAAGTGAGAAAAAATACTCAAAAAGTAGTTGGTGAGTTTTGCTATTTGGGCAGTAAAATTTATATATTTATTTATTATGTGTTCCATTGGTCCATACAGCTATGAGTTTGCCATGGATGTGAAATGTGTCAAGATTACATATATTTATGTGTACATTAAATTAAAATTTACTACTGAACAGATATTACAGTATTACAAGTAAAATAATAAATGTTAATCATCGTCACAAGCACCATGTTTGTAACCCCTGTAACTGCTCTGGACATGTTAATGTGTGCACTTTTGCACCTGTCCCTGTGTGCTCTGAACATGTTTACGCCCACCACCAGCCCTTCCACACGTGTCTGCGTGTAGACGTGTTCGGAGTTCCAGGTAGGAGGTCTGTTAACAGATATAGTTGTTATTGTACTATTGGCCAATCAAAATCATACACACAAAACACAGTATCTGAATGAAAATAACAAGATCTATATAAAAAAAACTTACATTAACATTTTGCAAGTTATCGTAGTCATTCTTCAATAGTTGTATGTTCAGAACAGTTTCAGGTTAGTTATTGTCATTCTATTAGGACAGTTAGTTGAGCTACATATATGCAATGAAACTACATACCCATGCTATACAATGACAGAATGAAATTATGTAATCTATGTGAAATTCTTGTTCTATGATTTGTCAGTTATGAAACAGTTTAGCTCTATCTTATTTTACTACTCGTCATCACCAATATCATCAAAGTTCGTGGTGTATGCAGGGCTTTACCAGAAATGAAAGTAACAGTGGTAGAAGCTCCAGATGGTTGAACATTTAGGAAAAAATAGCATATTTTGCATAGTTTGGTTGAGGCATGAGCCATTTATGCTAGCATGGTTTCCAGGCAGCAGTCGGTGCAGCAGAACGACTACAGAACAGCAATCTGGTCATAGGGTCCGATATCTCTGTGAATACTTCTTTCTATTTTCAGTCTTTATATTACTTGTGGTACAAATAAAACAAAATAATACACAGTATGCTGTTACTGTGTTATTTACTAGGTATTTAGCTGAATCAGATGTGATTTATTGTGTAACCGAAATTTAAAAAATTTCATTTAGAACTCTTGTGAATGACATAACACTTTTCATTATTTAGAATCAATTGCCACTTTTCACACCATAAGTACATCTTGTTAAAATCACTTTGCAAATTTTTTTATTATCTGATGACTACTAGAAAGTAAATTACAGCATTGTCTCCAAACAATCTAAGAGGGCTGCTCAGACAGTCTCCTAAATCTTTTATATACACTGATGAGCCAAAACATTATGGCAACCCGCTTAATTGCTTGATTGTCCCTCTTTGGAACAAAATACATTACAGATTCTGCATATCATGGATCCGACAGTTTGTAGGTAGTTTTGTGGAGGTATGTGGCATTAGATGTCTATGCACAGGTCATGTAATTCGTGTAAATAATGGGCCGCTGATTTGTGTACGCGGTAATGGCACCCAACGGTGACCCAGATGTGTTCTGTAGGATTTACATCAGGTGGATTTGGTCACAGAGACATCAACGTCAGTTGACTATAATATTCCTTAAACCACTATAGCACGGTTCTGGCTCCGAGATATGGACAATTACACTGCTGAAAGGTGACATCACCATCGAGGAAAACATCAGGCATGAAGAGATGCAGGTGGTTCACAGCTGTTGGTGTGTCTTCGATTACTGCCACACGTCCCATGCAAGTCCAGGAGAATGTCTCCCATAGCATAATATTGCTACCACCAACCTGCATCCATGACATGCTGCACATTTCAAGCTGCCATTCACCTTGATGATGGCGTTTGTGGAGATGACTATTGACCTAGTATAGAAAAAATGTGATTCACTCAAAGAGCCGACATATTTCCTTTGACTCACGGTTAAATGCAAATGGTCTCATGCCCACTGTAGTCATAATTGATTATGTCATTGGTTCAATATGTGAACACATACGGGTGGTCTGTTGCGATGCTACATGTTCAACAATGTATGATTAATAGCGTGCTTCGAAACATTTGTGTGTGCACCAGCAGCATTGTCCCCTTTTGGGAGAAATGCCACAGATCACCATCTATCTTACTTTACAGAGCAGACAAGCCTCCAAACACCATGTTCTGGGAAGAGTTGTTGATGTCCAACCATTTAGTGCATAGTGATAGTTTCTCTCTTCTACCTGTTTCCATAGATGCTAATGACAGCAGCATGTGAACTTTCAACCAGCTTCACCATTTTCAAGATCGTGATTCACAACTTTGCCTAATAGTAATCTGTCCTTTGACAAAGTCACTATCTCAGTGGATTTCCACATTTGCAGCCCATATCTTAGCTACGGTAACCCCCATCCATCTCTGCTGTGCTTGCTTACTTTTCATAGTGTGTCATGTGCTCGCAACGTCACCTGACGGCATGCAATCTTTTGGTAGGCAGTGGCCATAATGTTTTGGCTTATCAATTGAGGTCCTATAACATTTCTTTGCAGAACACTAGATATCACTTTTGTATTACTCATTGCCTTTCCATCTATTGCTACAAACTGTGATCTTTATTAAAGGACAGCACAAATCCAGCTGTACAACTGAGATGATACTCCATAGGTAAGGAATTTGATAATTGAGTGATTTAAGCTGCTTCACTACACCAAGGATATTTACTTCTGAATTATTCATATTGGCAGATTTTCTTGATTTGAATTCTGGAATATTTACTTGGTCTTCTTAAGTGAAGGCTTTTCAGAAAACCATGTTTAGTAGCCCTGCATCAGTGGCCCTGTCATCTGTCACAGTAACATTACTGCCAAACAGTTCAGGTATTGATTGTCATTTGCTGCTGGATTAATTTACATAGAACCAGAATCTCATAGAATTTTCTGCCAGATGTGGACAGAGTTTTCTTGTGGAAACTATTGGAAGCATGTTCGCATTAAAGTCTGCATTGGAATTCTAAATTCGAGTTTCTGTAGAACATCATAAATCTTGCAGATTTTGTGTTTTTCAGATATGGCATGTTTTTCCCCCCTTCTCGTACAACAGTGTCCTACACTTGTATACCACAGGGGGCGGGGGGTCAGTTATGTGTCTTAGTAATTTATTTGGTACAAATCTCTTAAATTGCTATGAATACTATTTCTTTAAATTTAAGCCACATTTGTTATATGCTTACATAGTTAGTGTGGAAGGTGTGGAGACACTTTTTTACGAAAGTTTGAAGCGAATTTTTACCTTCTTTTTTAAATAGATGTATTTTTCATTAAGTTTCGGTGAGTTTGGATGTTTTGTTGTTCAGTCTCGCTATAATGAGTGTGTGATCGCTAATCCCTGTATCCATCATGATGCTCGTTATTTGCTCTTGGTTATTTGTTACTAAGAGCTCAAGTATGTTTTCACAACTATTTACACTTTGTGTGGGCTCACAAACAAATTGCTCATAATAGTTTTTGGAGAAAGCATTTAGTACAATTGTGGACAGTGTTTTATACCTATGAGCAACTTTAAACATACATTTTTGTCAACACAACAAGAGTAGATTGGAGTAGATTGAAGTTACCTCCAAACTCACAGGAACTATCTAATTCAGTATCACTGCAAGATAAACTATTTCTAACAACAACAAATGTGCCACTACTGACTGTGTTTAATTTATTCTTTCTGACCACCATGACATTCTTCTTTTAAAAATCTCATTGTTTCTCTGTGAATGGAAAAATAAACAAGTAGAATTACAGATGCTGCTGAGATGGCAGCTCTCACTGCATGGATTAACCAATGTGGCTGACACATCAAAAGTGCTTGTATGATGTGGATTATGTTGTTCTCAAATCACTGGTCCAGTCTTCATTCAGTGCACATGAACATTAGCCCATTATCTGCAGTTACTAGAAAGAGACATGCTATCGTTGGTGTGCTGCCATCAATGCTGTCTGTAGATAGGAAGTTTTTATCCTTCTTTCAGCTTGATGGTGCTCCATCTTATTATGGTGTAGCTGTTATCCAAGTATGCATACCTTGTAGAAAACTGATAGACTGGTTGCCACGTTCGCCACATTTAAGTCCATTAGACATCTATCTACGAGGATGTGAGAAGGCAGTTGTCTGTGCATTGAAGATCCAAAACCTTGCACACTTCAGGGAGTGCATTATTGATGTTTGTGCTCAGATTGTGGTACATCTGTTGGTTAAAGTTCATGAAGAATGGGTGAAGCTGATAACAGCCACTTCATAATGTGCTGCACAACACATCGAGCACATCTATGATATACTTTATTTATTATCAACAGCATTTGCCTTTGTATGTGAAAAAGGTGACATAACTCAAGAAGGAACAAAGCTATGCTCAATGCTCAAATGAAAGACACCAATGTTCAGACATGTCCGAAAGTACTGACATCATATCCGTTATAGGTATATACACTCCTGGAAATTGAAATAAGAACACCGTGAATTCATTGTCCCAGGAAGGGGAAACTTTATTGACACATTCCTGGGGTCAGATACATCACACGATCACACCGACAGAACCACAGGCACATAGACACAGGCAACAGAGCATGCACAATGTCGGCACTAGTACAGTGTATATCCACCTTTCGCAGCAATGCAGGCTGCTATTCTCCCATGGAGACGATCGTAGAGATGCTGGATGTAGTCCTGTGGAACGGCTTGCCATGCCATTTCCACCTGGCGCCTCAGTTGGACCAGCGCTCGTGCTGGACGTGCAGACCGCGTGAGACGACGCTTCATCCAGTCCCAAACATGCTCAATGGGGGACAGATCCGGAGTTCTTGCTGGCCAGGGTAGTTGACTTACACCTTCTAGAGCACGTTGGGTGGCACGGGATACATGCGGACGTGCATTGTCCTGTTGGAACAGCAAGTTCCCTTGCCGGTCTAGGAATGGTAGAACGATGGGTTCGATGACGGTTTGGATGTACCGTGCACTATTCAGTGTCCCCTCGACGATCACCAGAGGTGTACGGCCAGTGTAGGAGATCGCTCCCCACACCATGATGCCGGGTGTTGGCCCTGTGTGCCTCGGTCGTATGCAGTCCTGATTGTGGCGCTCACCTGCACGGCGCCAAACACGCATACGACCATCATTGGCACCAAGACAGAAGCGACTCTCATCGCTGAAGACGACACGTCTCCATTCGTCCCTCCATTCACGCCTGTCGCGGCACCACTGGAGGCGGGCTGCACGATGTTGGGGCGTGAGCGGAAGACGGCCTAACGGTGTGCGGGACCGTAGCCTAGCTTCATGGAGACGGTTGCGAATGGTCCTCGCCGATACCCCAGGAGCAACAGTGTCCCTAATTTGCTGGGAAGTGGCGGTGCGGTCCCCTATGGCACTGCGTAGATCCTACGGTCTTGGGGTGTATCCGTGCGTCGCTGCAGTCCGGTCCCAGGTCGACGGGCACGTGCACCTTCCGCCGACCACTGGCGACAACATCGATGTACTGTGGAGACCTCACGCCCCACGTGTTGAGTGGTACGTCCACCCGGCCTCCCGCATGCCCACTATACGCCCTCGCTCAAAGTCCGTCAGCTGCACATACGGTTCACGTCCACGCTGTCGCGGCATGCTACCAGTGTTAAAGACTGTAATGGAGCTCCGTATGCCACGGCAAACTGGCTGACACTGACGGCGTCGATGCACAAATGCTGCGCAGCTAGCGCCATTCTACGGCCAACACCGCGGTTCCTGGTGTGTCCGCTGTGCCGTGCGTGTGATCATTGGTTGTACAGCCCTCTCGCAGTGTCCGGAGCAAGTATGGTGGGTCTGACACACCGGTGTCAATGTGTTCTTTTTTCCATTTCCAGGAGTGTAGTTCTGGCAATACTGGCCACGATCTCCTCCTCCTGTGCAAATGCACACACATTCCCCGAACACTTACGGGACTTGGTAAGAATGTCTTGGACTTGGTAAGAATGGGACACTGCGAATGTAGTGTGTGGACATAAAAGGTGAGAATGTGGGTCTCATGGGAGGCGTGCGCGAGATAGTACCTGCAGTTGCACTATCCTCTGTGCCCTCGTTGGCTCATATGGATAGTGTGTCTGTCATGTAAGCAGGAGATCCTGGGTTCGAGTCCCAGTCGGGGCACACATTTTCATCTGTCCCCGTTGATATATATCAATGCCCATCAGCAGCTGATGGTATTAAAGTAATTCTAATTTCGTTCTAGACAGCTGCAGGTAATGTTAGAAGGAACAGACACCATATCCATACCTGTAGATCACCCTATACACCAGATTAGATATATATAAAATTTCAACACTAAAGGGGGAAACTAGGTTGAGCTACTGTTGCATGTCATTCTTACTGTTAAAATTGTTACTATTACACTGGTCATATCACTGTAAGTGTTTCCTATCAGTCACTACGCACGAAAGTCAACTTGGTTAATCTACCCCCCCCCCCCCCCCCCCCCCATCTTCAAATTGTGAGAGTGGACTTTTATTGGTAAGGGAATGTACCCCTAAATTTTAGTTTTAGTCATAAGATGAGCTTGATAAAAACTGAAATTTTAGGAACCTTTTTTTTTTTTTTTTTTTTTTGCATCTGTTAGTATGCTCAAACTTTTCTTTTTTGAAATGACTTGAACATGATGAATGATTTTTCACTGAAGAAAGACTAACAGCATTGTTTATATACTTCATTGCAGGAACAGATCTTTGATGTTTGGTTTATGATTCAACTGTGTTTCTCTTTCATATAAGCATACTTATAGTTGACACTTTCCCAGTGATGCCATACATATTTTGAAAGGTTATATAAAAGGCAAGACATTCTATTACCAAAACCATTTGCTATTCCTGTTTCCTCATGCGAAAGTAAATCAATATGTGGTAAACAGTAATCATTATTAATATATGCTAATTCTGAGGAGTGATCGAAGACACATTAAAAGTCTAACTTTATTAACAAAACCAATACTAAGTTATAGTGCCTACATGCAACAGAAATATCTCTCCTATGACATTGTCTGTGGTGTGCCTACATGATGAACCCTTGAGTTGTAGTAGGTGGCAGCATGAAGACAAGGGACATTACTGAGCCAGTAGTGCACAGTTCATGAAGAATGGGTCTCTTGTTGACCAATCTGGTGTGACAGTTAATGACAACAAAACTGAAGCCAAAGTTTTAAATTTCACATGTAAGAAATCATTCACTCAGGAGAATCATGCAAACATACCATCATTTGATCATCAGACTGATTCCCATATGGACGACATAGTAATAAGCATTACTTTCATAGAGAAACAACTGAAAGATTTGAAAGAAAATAGATCACCAAGTCTCTATGGAATCCAGTACTTTATGGCATTGGACCCTTACCTAGCCTGCATGAATCTTTCATCCAGCACAGAGTCTCAAGTGGAAAAAAGTGTAACTAACACCAGTTGTCTTGTATCTTCCAACAATCACTCAACTTCGACATCTTACTGTACACTACAGCATTATTAGCAAACAATCGCAGATTGCTGCCCACCCTATCCAACAAGGTAAAGGGTAAAAGAACAGACCCCCAAAACTATAAACCAATATCCCTAACCTCAATTTGTGGCAAAATCCTTGAATATCACCTCAGTTCGAATATATTAAACTTTCTTGAGGCTGAGAAGTTCACGTCCACTAGATGACATGGTTTTAGAAAGCATTTCTTGTGCGAAACTCAGCTTGCCCTTTCCTCACATATTATACTGTGAACTATGGACGAAGAGCAACAGGCAGATTCCACATTTCTAGCTTTGCAGAAAGCACTTGATGCAGTGCCCCATTGGTGGCTGTTAATGAAGGTATGAGCATATGGAATAAGTTCACAGATACGTGTGTGCCTCGAAGACTTCACAAGTGATAGAACCCAGTATGTTGTCCTTGACAAGGTTATCATCAGGAATGCTCTAGGGAAGTGTGATAGGACTGCTGTTCTCCATATACGTGAATTATTTGTTAGATAGGGTGGGCAGCAATCTGCGATTGTTTGCTGATAATGCTGTAGTGTACAGTAAGATGTCGAAGTTGAGTGATTGTTGGAAGATACAAGACAACTTAGACAAAATTTCTAGTTGATGTGATGAATGGCAGCTAACACTGAATGTGGAAAAATGTAAGTTAATGTGGATGGGTGGGAAGAACAAACCTGTAAGGTCAGATACAGTATTATTAGTGTCCTGCTTGACAAAGTCAGGTCGTATAATAACTGGGCGTATCATTCCAAACTGATATGAAGTGGAATGAGCACATAAGAACTGTGGCAAGGAAGGCGAATGGTGAACTTTGGGTTATTGGGAGAATTGTAGGAAAGTGTGGTTAATCTGTAAAGGAGACCGCATATAAGATGCTGGTGCGACCTATTCCTGAGAACTGCTACAGTGTTTGGGATGCATACCAGATTGGAGTGAAGGAATACATCAAAGCAATTCAGAAGTGGGCCGCTAGATTTGTAACCAGTAGGTTACGGCGATGCTTTGTGAACTCAAATGGGAACCCCTGGAGGGAAGGAGATGTTCTTTTCGAGAAACATTATTGGAAAAATTTAAAGGACTGGCTTTTGAAGCCGAGTACCACATGATTCTTTGACCGCCACAATATACTGCACATAAGGGCTACAAAGATAAAATACGAGAAACTGGGGCTCATATGGAGGCATGTAGATAGTCGTTTTTCCCTTACTCTATTTACTAGTGGAATAGGAAAGGAAATGACTAGTACTGGTACAGATTACCCTTCACTACACATTATACAGTGGCTGGTGGCTTGCAGTGTGTCTGTCTAGATGTAGATGTAGATACGATGTTTGATGTGCTGCTGGTGAAGACCAGAATGAACTGGACCAGGTCTGTCACTACAGAGCACTGAGATGAAACTACTGATACTGCCAACTTGTAGCACAGGGACTGAACTGTTGATGTGACCGGGTGGAACTGCTGGTGCTGCTAACTTCAGGCATAGAGCATAACTGACCTCACACAGTTTGTCGGTGACCTAAATAGTCAGGAGCGGATGAATATCCGCGTGGCGCTGCAAGGGCATGTTATCTGGTGTAGCAAAATAGTGACCTGCCGACAACACACTCTGCAATGACAGGCCTCGCTGCCTGTCGGTGACGCTGGTGCATGTAGATGTTGTGGAGGCACCATGTAAGTTTGAGAAACAGCCCAGGCCACACAAGGAAAACATCTCTGTTTTGATAAAAGCCGTTTGCCCGCATTCTCCTATCTGGGTGGATGCCTGCATGACCTTACTGGTTTGCTGAGTAAACTACTGCGAGGGGGATTCAACATCCCTCCCCCCTTAAAAAGAGATGGTACTGCCACCTGGGAGTTGCACTCTTAGGGGGAGGCAACTCACTTCCAGTACTATCTGTCCAGGTAACTGAAACGACCAACAGTATAGTCAGCAAAAGAAAAATCTTTGCCCAGGAATTGAACAGAAAAATAAAATTACAGAACCATGCATACATAAGAATATTGGAAAATATATATTCACTGAATAAGAATGCAAGACACAACTAACAAGACTGCTGAGCATGGGGCGCAGGAGTCGTGACTTTTGATACACAAGAATAATACTGAAACTTCAGAAAAGCTCAGCACCAGGCACATGAAAATACAGAAGCAAACCACTAATTAACACAAGAAATGATCCCCCACATGGACCAGTGTGCTTGTTTTCTTGGGAACAGTGACTGGTTGGTTGGTTGTTTTGGGGAAGGACAGCAGACAGTGAGGTCATCGGTCTCATCGGATTAGGGAAGGATGGGGAAGGAAGTCGGCCGTGCCCTATGAAAGGAACCATCCTGGCATTTGCCTGGAGCGAATTAGGGAAATCACGGAAAACCTAAATCAGGATAGCCGGGCGCGGGATTGAACTGTCGTCCTTCCAAATGCGAGTCCAGTGTCCAACCACTGTGCCAACAGTGACTGGACTCCATTGCATGTGGTGACAGTGAAGGGCCTGGTGTGGTGGGGCCTGCAGTGAAACTTCCAAGAAGGCACAACACAGGGCTTGCCAGAACACAACAGGAACAGCAGTGCCAGTGTGAATGGTGAATCTGATGGCTGGGCCAGTAACAACAACAAGAGTGGCTACATGGATGGCCACAACAGTACTAGGGGGAACAAGCAGGAAAACACCGCCCCAGCAAAACTAACAACCACACAATGAGCAGCATGAAAACAAAACCAGTTTTGGCAAACAAACCAGTACACAGAAAAACTCTAAAACCACACTGAAAAAAATGCAGAAACATGAGTCCTGTGAGAGACAACAACATCAAAATGCTCTTTTACCTTGTCACCATTGAAGTGTAATTGGTGACAGGTGAGGAAGCAACAACAGCATACATTAACACACATGGACACTCTAATTGCCAATAATGTATGGCGTACAAGAGCAGGAGAAAATAACAACAGTAGTCCTGTAGACACTAAAGCACTGTAATACTGTGCTAAAACCTTTTCCTTGTCACCATTAATGTACACTCATTCTGAGGAGTGATTGAAGACACTTTAAAAGAATGACTTTATTTAAAAAAAGAAAGAAAAAAAACAATGGTCGTTTGGTGAATATCCACACGACTACATAGAACATAAATCTCTCTCCTGTCATTTTGTGTGTGATGTGCTTACAGGACAAACCCTTGACTCATAGTAAGCAGCAGCATGAAGACCTGGGATGTTACTGGGCCCTTACTGCCAGCATAGGATGGCTGAAATGATGCAGGTGAAGACTAGGATGAACTGGACTGGGGCTGCTGACCTTGAGCACTGAGATGAAACTGCTGGCACTGCCAACATGTAGTGCTGACACTGAACTGCAGACATGGCCAGACGGAATTGCTGGTACTACTGACTTGAGGCATTGGGCGTAACTGATTTTGCATGGTCTGGCAGTGACCTAAATAATCTGGAGTTGATGGATATCAGCGTGGCTGTGTGAGGGCACATGATCTGCCATAGCAAAATAGTTGGTTAATTG
Source organism: Schistocerca gregaria (assembly GCF_023897955.1). Taxonomy (NCBI): domain Eukaryota; kingdom Metazoa; phylum Arthropoda; class Insecta; order Orthoptera; family Acrididae; genus Schistocerca; species Schistocerca gregaria. The sequence goes on from NC_064931.1 coordinate 380,103,868, forward strand.
ATTTGGCGGAGGAGATCAAACAGCGAGGTCATTGGTCACATCTGAGGAGGGAAGGACGGGGATGAAATTGGTCTTGCCCTTTCAATAGAACCATCCTGGCATTTGTCTGAAGTGATTTAGGGAATTCATGGAAAACTTAAATGAAGATGGCCGGACTTGACTTGCGTTTGAACTGTCTTCCTCCCGAATGCGAGTCCAGTACGCTAACCACTGTGCCACCTCACTCAGTAACAAAATAGTGCCCTGCTGATAGTGCTCTCTACTGCTACATACACACTGCCTATCAGTAAGGTTGGCACCGTCTGACCCTGTTGAGATAAAGTGTAACTTTGTGGTAAACAGCCCAAGCCATGCAAGGGAAATACCTCTTTTTTTATGAAAGCTGTTTACCCATGTCCTGGCAGGGCAGCTGCCCACTTGGTGTACAGAGGAAACAACTTCTGGGCAGATACAACACTAGCAGTCATCATTTTGTGTATTATTTTCAACAAAAATACAGGTGTAAAAAAATTTACATAGTACAAAAATTATCTTTTGAAATTTATTATAAATGCGTGGTAGTTTCCCACCCTTGACACATTTATTAATCTCACATTGTCACTCATTAACTGCTGCATTTGCTAATGCAGTAGATGAAATGAAAGTAGCTTCAAATTCTCAACAAATGTACGTGTTCAGTGTACATAGAGAATGCTCATAAAGTGTACTGCCACCCCCCCCCCTCCCCCACCCCACCCCACCCACCCATGCAAGTAATGGGTGACACTGGAGACTTAAAACATTGATTCTCCACATCAGCCAGCATCATTGTCATCTGAGACTTACAAAAAAAAAAAGATCAGTCTTGGCATGATACTTTTTTACCTGCTGTTACATTTTTTTCACAGTTGGTACTCTGTTAGCTACCTCGTGCCCCCAGTCCCCATCATCAACTATTCATGAACTCAGTTATTCTATACGTTGTCCTTGTGTGATATGTTTGTCTCCAACTCTGTGTGTGGAATGGACTGAGATTCTCAAGAATTTGGGTCTCAGCACTATTGTAGAACACTGTTTGTCACCTGGATTGAAAACACACATACATTATGATATCAGCACATTGTATATATTCCTACTAAAATTACAGAGTGGGTTACAGTACTGTGTTAATGACTAGTTGATTTAAAGAAAGAATCATACTGGTGGATGCTGAAATTTATGGTCTTATTTTTTATGAAGGTGTGCTATTTTACTTGAAATTTGCAGAGTTCATGCAGTATGAAAATCTAAATTTACCGAAACCAGCTTCAGTCTTGAATAAAACTCATGGTATTTCCTTTATTGTCTCTGATATATCAGAAGCTTCCCACTCCAGTAACATGATTAACTTCCTGTTAATATCTTAAGAGTTTGTCTAAAAGTTGACCCATGCTGAAAGGAATACTATAAAATGCCAAAATGACGCACACCGAGCGAGATGGCGCAGTGGTTAGCACACTGGACTCGCATTCGGGAGGACGACGGTTCAATCCCGTCTCCAGCCATTCTGATTTAGGTTTTCCGTGATTTCCCTAAATCGCTTCAGGCAAATGGCGGGATGGTTCCTTTGAAAGGGCACGGCTGTTTTCCTTCCCCATCCTTCTCTCACCCGAGCTTGTGCTCCATCTCTAATGACCTCATTGTCGACGGGACGTTAAACACTAATCTCCTCCTCCTCCTCCAAAATGACACATATTGAGGTACATGATCAGGGAGTAGAATGAAATTATGCAAAAGACCTTGCTCGCCTTCTAGCAGTAGTTTATTGTAGTTTGCTGAAGCAATGAAGGGTCCATAGCAACCATTTTCAAGAAGGGTTGCAGGACAGATGCACATACTTACAGGCATATATCGTTAATGCCAATCTGTTGTAGAATTTTGGTACTGAAATTATGGTGGTTTTTGGTGAATAAAAATTTTGTCTATAAACATCACAAGGGATCCTACTAACTGAGATTATGTGAAACTCTGCTTGCTCTGTTCATCCGTGAGATCCAGAGCAATAAAGAAATCCACTACTATACCTTTACACTACTGACTACCTAGAAGGTAGTCAGTGTGAGAGCAGTACAAAGATGTTCAACCAACACCAGTGGCAGGTAATACAAGAGTTCTGCTATTGAAATGCTATTGGGGAGAGTTGGGCAAGATATTGCTTTCCTCAGCATAACGTCTCACAAAATGACCGCAATGAGAAAATCTGAAATTTTAGCTAATACAGCAGTTGATTGACACTCATTCTTGGAACATGGGGGGAGGGGGAGAAGAGAGAATGGTACAAGAAGTCTCCACTATTGTACGCCATAAGGTGACTTACGGAGTGTGTGTGTACACACAACAAGGTATGGCCAAACTTTCAGAAAACATTCCTCACACACAAAGAAAGAAAATATGTTATGTGGACATGTGTCCGGAAGCGCTTACTTTCCATGTTAGAGCTCATTTTATTACTTCTCTTCAAATCACATTAATCATGGAACGGAAACACACGGCAACAGAACGTACCAGCGTGACTTCAAGCACTTTGTTACAGGAAATGTTCAAAATGTCCTCTGTTATTGAGGATACATGGGTCCACCCTCTGTCGCATGGAATCCCTGATGCGCTGATGCAGCCCTGGAGAATGGCATATTGTATCACAACCATCCACAATACGAGCATGAAAAGTCTCTACATTTCGTACTGGGGTAGCGTAGAAAAGAGCTTTCAAATGCCCCCATAAATGAAAGTCAAGAGGGTTGAGGTCAGGAGAGCTTGGAGGCCATGGAATTGGTCCGCCTCTACCAATCCATCGGTCACCAAATCTGTTGTTGAGAAGCGTACGAACACTTTGAATGAAATGTGCAGGAATTCCATCGTGCATGTTGTGTCATACTTGTAAAGGCACATGTTCTAGCAGCACATGTAGAGTATCCCATATGAAATCATGATAACGTGCTCCATTGAGCGTAGGTGGAAGAACATGGGGCCCAATCAAGACATCACCAACAATGCCTGCCCAAACGTTCACAGAAAATCTGTGTTGATGATGTGATTGCACAATTGCGTGTGGATTTTCATCAGCCCACACATGTTGATTCTGAAAATTTACAATTTGATCACGTTAGAATGAAGCCTCATCCGTAAAGAGAACATTTGCACTGAAATGAGGATTGACACATTGTTGGATGAACCATTCATAGAAGTGTACCCGTGGAGGCCAATCAGCTGCTGATAGTGCCTGCACACGCTGTACATGGTATGGAAACAACTGGTTCTCCCATAGCACTCTCCATACAGTGACACGGTCAACGTTACCTTGTACAGCAGCATTAGGGTTATCGTCAACTGCACAAAGAATTGCCTCATTGATTGCAGGTGTCCTCGTCGTTCTAGGACTTCCCCAGTCACGAGTCATAGGCTGGAATGTTCCGTGCTCCCTAAGACGCCGATCAATTGCTTCGAACGTCTTCCTGTCAGGACACCTTCGTTCTGGAAATCTGTCTCGATACAAACTTATCGCGCCACGGCTATTGCCCCGTGCTAATCCGTACATCAAATGGGCATCTGCCAACTCCGCATTTGTAAACATTGCACTGACTGCAAAACCACGTTCGCGATGAACACTAACCTGTTGATGGTACGTACTGATGTGCTGATGCTAGTACTGTAGAGCAATGAGTCGCATGTCAACACAAGCACCGAAGTCAACATTACCTTCCTTCAATTGAACCAACTGGCGGTGAATCGAGGAAGTACAGTACATATTGATGAAACTAAAATGAGCTCTAACATGGAAATTAAGTGTTTCCTGACACACGCCCACATAACATCTTTTCTTTATTTGTGTGTGAGGAATGTTTCCTGAAAGTTTGGCCATACCTTTTTGTAACACCGTGTATATATACACTCCTGGAAATTGAAATAAGAACACCGTGAATTCATTGTCCCAGGAAGGGGAAACTTCATTGACACATTCCTGGGGTCAGATACATCACATGATCACACTGACAGAACCACAGGCACATAGACACAAGCAACAGAGCATGCACAATGTCGGCACTAGTACAGTGTATATCCACCTTTCGCAGCAATGCAGGCTGCTATTCTCCCATGGAGACAATCGTAGAAATGCTGGATGTAGTCCTGTGGAACGGCTTGCCATGCCATTTCCACCTGGCGCCTCAGTTGGACCAGCGTTCGTGCTGGACGTGCAGACCGCGTGAGACGACGCTTCATCCAGTCCCAAACATGCTCAATGGGGGACAGATCAGGAGATCTTGCTGGCCAGGGTAGTTGACTTACACCTTCTAGAGCACGTTGGGTGGCACGGGATACATGCGGACGTGCATTGTCCTGTTGGAACAGCAAGTTCCCTTGCCGGTCTAGGAATGGTAGAACGATGGGTTCGATGACGGTTTGGATGTACCGTGCACTATTCAGTGTCCCCTCGACGATCACCAGAGGTGTACGGCCAGTGTAGGAGATCGCTCCCCACACCATGATGCCGGGTGTTGGCCCTGTGTGCCTCGGTCGTATGCAGTCCTGATTGTGGCGCTCACCTGCACGGCGCCAAACACGCATACGACCATCATTGGCACCAAGGCAGAAGCGACTCTCATCGCTGAAGACGACACGTCTCCATTCGTCCCTCCATTCACGCCTGTCGCGACACCACTGGAGGCGAGCTGCACGATGTTGGGGCGTGAGCGGAAGACGGCCTAACGGTGTGCGGGACTGTAGCCCAGCTTCATGGAGACGGTTGCGAATGGTCCTCGCCGATACCCCAGGAGCAACAGTGTCCCTAATTTGCTGGGAAGTGGCGGTGCGGTCCCCTACGGCACTGCGTAGGATCCTACGGTCTTGGGGTGCATCCGTGCGTCGCTGCGGTCCGGTCCCAGGTCGACGGGCACGTGCACCTTCCGCCGACCACTGGCGACAACATCGATGTACTGTGGAGACCTCACGCACCACGTGTTGAGCAATTCGGCGGTACGTCCACCCGGCCTCCCGCATGCCCACTATACGCCCTCGCTCAAAGTCCGTCAACTGCACATACGGTTCACGTCCACGCTGTCGCGGCATGCTACCAGTGTTAAAGACTGCGATGGAGCTCCGTATGGCACGGCAAACTGGCTGACACTGACGGCGGCGGTGCACAAATGCTGCGTAGCTAGCCCCATTCGACGGCCAACACCGCGGTTCCTGGTGTGTCCGCTGTGCCGTGCGTGTGATCATTGCTTGTACAGCCCTCTCGCAGTGTCCGGAGCAAGTATGGTGGGTCTGACACACCGGTGTCAATGTGTTCTTTTTTCCATTTCCAGGAGTGTAGATGTCTAATTTTATTCTCTTTGTACCATGAATGAAATTAAAGATTAAGAAATAAGTGGATTTCTAAGCAAGTACTTCCTTATATTGCCAAAACAAATTTAAGCTTTCAACCATTTTACTTTTTTTGTCCTATGTAAAAACATGAAAAGTGTATGGTGTTACCTGACACTTTTCCTTTAAAATCTAATACTAAGAATCTTTGTTGACTTTGCACAAAGCTGTGAGCACATACTTCGAACCAGTTTCAGTGACCATTGAAGTTTAAAAAATGCTACGTGAAAGAGTTTTGTAGCTGAGTTTGATCTTACTGTATTAATGCATTCAAAATGAACCATAGTTTACAGAGGAAAGCTTTCTCGTTCTTCTTTGGTTGCTTAAAGTGATCCAGGGATCAGTGTGTGTCAAACACTATGGAGGTCAGTGTGTATGTGTCATTTACTTTATTTCTGTAATTGTAGTACTACTCATTTTGTTAGAAAACTCTTGAGAAGTTTGAGTAGTTATCACTAATTTAATTTCTTAGGTGTAGAGGCCCTATTTTCCCTTTCATTGTGGCATTATAAGATGACCTACCTAGCAGTTAACTGTCAAGTGCTCCCTAGGAACAAACTGTACATATGGTAGAAATTTTCGTTAGATGTGGCAGTTAAAATTGATGTGTTATGGTACATGAGAGATGAGTGTAGCTGGATGTGGTATGAATACTGTATCCCACCTATATGCTCACTCATTCCACAAAATTACAGTCAGTATTGGGATGTGTTCAATTGTCAGTGATTCAGTAGTGAAATGGAAACATATGAAAGTAGTACAAAACTTCATTGATTGTCAGGGAAGCTAAGAATTTGGCCCATGACACTTTTTTGAGAATGACATCAAACTTAATTAAAAACATAGCACTTGTCTAGTTGTGTTTACATTTATTCCCGGAATACATAAACCAGGAAATCTGAGGTGGTATTCCAGGAACTCATGCATAGCAGACATTACCTACAGAAATTTTGCATTTACTTTATGTACTATCTACAAAAGATTGTATCCTTTTCACTTACAATATGTGCAACATGCACACATTAAAGACATTGCTGCACATTTAGGACTTCTCCGCTGCTAAATGCTAATGATGATTTATAGAGGCTAGAGTACCTTCCTTTGTCCACATGGAATGGAATTATTTTCAACTTGTTGTAGCCACTCCTGAATCTACTATTCCTAAGAGGAAACACCTGTACCACACTTTTTTCCCATCTGACTGAAGTAATATCATTATCTAGCCAGTGAGATCTCTTGGCCCAACGCTGTTTGTGGTTTAGATGAAATGTACAAATGAATGCTTACATGCAATATGAATTGTTGGGTTACATCATGAATACTATTGCTCTTATGAATATAAAGATGCACTAAGACAGGCAACTCAAGATACTCTCTTGAGACTACAAGAATATGTTGAAATTGATGGTGGAGCTTATGAAACACTGTTGTGGGTTATTTGAAATTGGCTGAGGACAGTTGTAAACTTATTGTGCACTGCTGAAAATACAGTATGAGATGTAAGTTTGTGACCTGTCAGACAAACAATAAGTCATGAAAATGAGCAAACCTTAGCTTCCCATAATTATATTAAACAGTTACCAGCATTCATGTCTGAAACCATTCAAAATATAACATATGTTTATATGAACATGTAGCTTCAAATGACAATTTCTATCACCTTCTGCAATATTTTCCTTTCCTCCTGCCACACACTATAAATATTGCCCTTTATCCATGCCACACACCATACAGTATACAAGCTGTTATCGAGGTAGGTTCCATAGTGCCAATACACTGAACTCTGATTGTGGAGAAGGGAATTCAGATATCTGTCCGACGATACAGACTTAAGGTTTCCATGGCTTGCTCAAGTCACACGAGACAACTGCTAGGATGGTTCCTTTGAAACTGTTACAAGTGCATGCTGAAAAGTAATTTTTTTTTTTAACTCATAAAGATTTTTAAATTAAAGAAATGTTACTTGCATTCTACAACTTTAGTCTTCGTGTCTACATATTTATTTCTCAACATAGTCACCCTGGTGAAGAACATGCTTCTCCCAATGAGAGGCCAGTTTGTTGATGTCATGTTTTACTTTGTTGACAGAGTCAGAACCTCACCTCTGCTTGGACCATTTCATCATTAGCAAAGCAAGTCCTCAAATGTGTTCTTTAAGTTTGAGAAACAGTTGAAAATCAGATGGGGCCAAATAGGGACTGTATGGAGGATGATTGATGGCTGTGAACCCAAGGTGTCAGTTTGTTGCAGATGTCGTAGCACTCTAGTGTGGTCTGGCTTTGCCATTCTGAAGTAGAGGGTGGATGAACTCTTCAAAACTTGATTACAACATCCAGAAGGAATGCAAGAAAGCCATTCATTCTGTATCCAGAGCTTTTACAAATATTTCTAGAATGAGATTTTTACTCTGCAGCAGAGTGTGCGCTGATATGAAACTTCCTGGCAGATTAAAACTGTGTGCCGGACTGAGACGTGAACTTGGGAACTTTGCCTTTCACGGGCAAGTGCTCTACCAACTGAGCTACCCAAGCACGACTCACAATTCATCCTCACAGCCTGCGAAAGGCAAAGGTCCAGAGTTCGAGTCTTGGTCCAGCACACAGTTTTAATCTGCCAGGAAGATTTTTACAAATATTTTTATTAAACTGAGTTTAATGTGCAAATTGACAAGAGGTTCATGTTGTGTGTTTCTAGTGCCACAAACAGAGTTTTACCTTGCGGCCACTGTTTACAAATGTAGTGATTTCTTTTTTCTCTGTCACAGTTGTCCCATTCACGGAGGAAGCAGCAGAATGTAGTATATCCATGTTGCATGCCTGTCAGTATCCCAGTGACTTTCAAATATACACAGATGTGCCATTTGAATGTCCTGTACTCAATTACCTTCAGTATAGCACTCATCACTGCATATTTTCCTTTGTATTTGTAGGATACGCTTTAGTAAGGGGTGGACAAACATTGTCTATGTGGAGGAGCACTGCTTGGAGACTGCATTTGGATGAGTCAATAAACAAGTACCCATTTGTTGGATTATGTGATGTCTTCTTTCCCCACAAAATGGGTTTTCTGTCTTCTAAAAGAGCAAATTTTTGCACCTTTATTTTACAGATTCTAACCTTGAAGCCTAGAATACAGTAATTCTGATTCTGTTTGAGAGAGTAGTAAGTCCTCCATACATGATTGTTAAGCTGTGCCTGTGTGATTTCATGATGTGATGTGAACATGTCGTAGATGTAGATGGTTAAAAGTCAAGATCTTGATGGTTTGGGGCATTGGAGACATCTTCCTTTGAATCAACAGTATATTTATCTGGAGCTGTAGGCATAGGAAGCTCTTCAGAATGAGGAACTGGTTGCATTGCAGAGTGGAAGTGTGAATACTGAATACAATGTTTGTATTTTGAAGAAAACCCCTCGACATCTGTTAGACAAAAGTGACAATCTGTTACGTGATTTGTCAGTACATACCAAACCATAGGACTGCACAATTCATTCTACCACATTTTCCTTGTAACCAATTTCTCAGATTCCTGAAACATGAATTGCAGCGCGCGCGCGCACACACACATATATATATATATATAGAGAGAGAGAGAGAGTCCAGGACTTATCATGGTCCCCAATTCTATGTCCAAGGTACAGTTCCTAAGTCTTTCTAACCAACGGTGATGAGCTACATTCTTGAGTCTTCAGTGTAAGTTCACCACAGACGCAATGAAATAAGTCTGGCTGATTTTTACATGGAAGAGACTTTATGGTGATGCAATGAACTTAATTTGATCTTGTCCTAAAATCACTTCTCCACTCCACCCTTATTGTCACTAGAATTTTCCAACTAGCAACACTTCAGTCAGCAACAGAGGAAACATCTGGAAAAAAAAAATTACAGTTAAAATGCTGACATAGTTGAAAGGTTGGTTTGGCAGTGATGTTTGTAATAGATTTCCATTGGTAACTGTGAATAGAATCATCCAGTTATTAACAAATTAAATTAAGAAAACATGCAAAGTTAGTGATAAAAAGGGTGAAACACTAAAAGTGAATTTTTGGGAAAGGGGTGCATAGTAGACAAAAAATAATTACAGATTCATTATTTTCAGCTATACGTATAAGATACACATATTTTCATTTAAAAGACATTATTCGCATTTTTCAGTGTAATTTTTGTGATGGTAAAAAAATGTGATAAATGAAACAGATTTGTTACGGTACTGTTGTTAGTGAGTTTTGTTTTTTCATAATAATTCTCTAGTGTGCCTATCTTACCTTTTATCCTTAAAATTCCCTCACAGTGTGTTACTGTAACACTGTGTAATGTAGCAGATGCAGTATACTATCTTTTAAGACTGCAGCACTTTATCATGAGAGGAGCAAGTTAATGTCAACAGTATAAGGGAATGCCTACTTTTTGTTCATGGAAATTTTATTGCAGGAACAATCAGGTCTTATAACATGGACTGTTTGCATGAAGTAAGAAGAGAAAAAAAATGCTGTATCTATAAACATTATCCTGTGGTAGTACTTGGTACTCGATCTCACCTATGCTTTTTATACAACTCATCTACCAAATCTTGACTTGTAAGATGGACCATCTGGCATATTTGTGTTCAAATCTCACAGTTTGGAACTGTGATTGCTGTGTTCTGATACCAACTGAATTGGTGACCCCTCACTCACAGCTCCAGGTATTGGTGGCTTCAGTCACGCAGCTTGTGGCTGCTGCCGGAGGGCATCACTGTGGGGGGAGAAACATGTGGATCACATTCTCCTCTGAATGTGAAAAATATTGTGTGATGCACATGTCCATAGGAAGAGATGATCATTGTAATAAAATATGAAAAATCAGACCATGCCTGGATTGATTTAAGTGTTCATTTTTTTGCACACACTCTTAGAGAGTGGAGTGGTAGAGAAATAGTGTTATAGTGGTTCGATGAATCTTCCGACGGCAGTTAAGTGTGTGTTGCAGCATACTCTGTAGATATAAATGATGATGTTTGTTGTTTGTGGATCTAGGATGCACAACACTATACTTATTTATGCCTTTCTACCATTCAAATGTTGATCTACATCTCATACTGTTCTGCTTTTGGATCATTTTGAGTTTCATATCCAATCCTTTCTAAACGGAAAGCCTTTTTTCCTCCATACTCTTCATGAGGCACCTCACATTCTGAAAAGTTGAGAGTATGTCTGTATGTGACTGTCATTGTTTCCCTCTGTCTGATATTAAAGAACTCAATGTCAGCTGTTAAAACCTTGAAGAAAGTGTACTTACAATGTTAATTTGAGTTTGTAAGTTATTATTATGAATTATCACAATGAACCACTTGGAAAACTTACCACTAAAATAGGGACATCTCTTAGCTGCCCTCCCCACTTTTGCAGAATAAGTTTTGCACTGTATTGTGTAACTGTATGTTAATACAATTCTTTTGTATTTTGTTATTTAACTTTGAAATGATAGAATATATATATATATATATATATATATATATATATATATATGTTTTTTATTAAAAACAAAGATTCTAAGACTTACCAAGCGGGAAAGCGCCGGCAGACAGGCACATGAACAAAACACACAAACACACACACAGAATTACGAGCTTTCGCAACTGGCAGTTGCTTCGTCAGGAAGGAAGGAAGGAGAGGGAAAAATGAAAGGATGTGGGTTTTAAGGGAGAGGGTAAGGAGTCATTCCAATCCCGGGAGCGGAAAGACTTCCCTTAGGGAAAAAAAGGACAGGTGTACACTCGCACACACACACACACACACACACACACACACACACACACACACACACACACACACACATACACATATCCATCCGCACATACACAGTGTATGTGCGGATGGATATGTGTGTGTGTGTGTGTGTGTGTGTGTGTGTGTGTGTGTGTGTGTGTGTGTGTGTGTGTGTGTGCGAGTGTACACCTGTCCTTTTTTTCCCTAAGGGAAGTCTTTCCGCTCCCGGGATTGGAATGACTCCTTACCCTCTCCCTTAAAACCCACATCCTTTCATTTTTCCCTCTCCTTCCTTCCTTCCTGACGAAGCAACTGCCAGTTGCGAAAGCTCGTAATTCTGTGTGTGTGTTTGTGTGTTTTGTTCATGTGCCTGTCTGCCGGCACTTTCCCGCTTGGTAAGTCTTAGAATCTTTGTTTTAATATATTTTTTCCATGTGGAAGTTTCCATCTGTTTTATTTATATATGTTTTTTCTTTTTCTTGCAGGATGAGAGCACTGGTCGCGGCACAGTGTACTTTGAGGTACACGTTGCAATCAATTTTGTCACATCTTTCATGAACAAGGTTGTGCCACAAGGCCGAGTAAAAATTTTTGGTGAGGCTCTTGCAAGGGCATTAATGAACAAATATGAAGGGCATTGGTTCCCAGAGAGTCCTCTAAAGGGCTCAGCATATCGTTGTTTTGAATTTGGGGCCTATATTGAGCCTGAGGTGAAATTTGCTGCTAGGCAGGCAGGACTACGTTGTCGAGATGTATTGATATGTGTTCCCTCAGAAATGTCAATTTGGGTAAGTCTTTTGCAGTATTATTAATTTTAATATTATCTTACGGTGTCTGACTCTTGGTCCAGCACAGTGTTTTAATCTGCCAAGAAACTTTTATTATTAATTACTTCTGAAAACTATAGTGTATACACACCATAGGAAATGATGAAAATTGTGAAGACATTAAGTATGAGTAAGGGCATTTTAAAAGGTAATTCAGATGTTATTATAGCAGGCCAAGCAACTTTTATTGAATGCTGCAGTACCCTTTAAAGTGACACAGATACATGATGCTGTTTTTTAGTGTAGTCACAAAGTTTCTGTAAGCAACAGTCAGAACTTCCTGACAGGTTAAAACTGTGCGCCAGACTGGGATTTGAACCTGAGACCTTTCACTTCATTGGCAAGTGCTTTACTAACTGAGCTCCCCAATCATTACTCGTGACCCATCCTCACAGCTTTACTTCTGCCAGTACCTCATCTCCTGCATTTCAAACTTTTCACAGAAAATTGTCAGGCTGGACTGTGACTCATGCTCAAGTAGATCAAATGGTAGAGCACTTGCATGTGAAACACAAAGGTCCCATGTTTCAATCTGCCAGGTAGTTTCATATCAACACACTCTCCAGTTTTGAGTGAAAATTGATTTTGGAATCAGACAGAAAATTCTATCAGTTATTCAATTCTTCAGTGATAAAAATCCATTCCTTGGTTACGGAGCCATTCATATTCTTTCAGCTTGTCAAAAAGATGGAAATCACATGCTGCAAGATCTGGACTGTGCGGCAAACCACCATCACTTATGTCTGTGCAGCCTTGGTCAAATTTTTGCCATTTCAGTACAGCTGAACATGTCATAGCATTTGGTCCACATACTGTCAGAATTTCATGATGAGTCTCTGTGCAGTTTAGACGTTTTTCCCACAAGAATCATACTGTCCACACTGTGGTGCACCTGTTATCCATGCCGCAACAGGATACTTGGAACATGTACTCTACCCTGACAATGTACCACCCTTGACGCGAAATGGTCTTAGTGTGGGATGACATGTGTAACTGACTTTTCCAAGTCCCTTGTTAATTAGTTGTGAGAAGAAATAAAGTTGCCTATAAATGGTTTTGATCATTATTTATATATCGTATTTTGTAAATTTTACTTTATTCTAGCTTTTGTCTTTGATTACCAGGTTACTTGAACATTTAAAGCCATAAAGGAATTGTCATAGGTTGATCATAAAATGACAGTAGATGGCTGTATTGTTTTGTTGGTGTACAAATGCAGAGTAACTGTTTGCAGACAGACAGTGTAGGTGCATATAGTGTCAAAGACAGCCAGCCTATGCAGTAGTGCTAAGGTTGAAAAATGTTTTGTAAAGAACTGTTAAACATGAAATAGTTAGAATGACATGATAAGAATTTCATGTAGTTAAAGTATTAGTATTAAGAGGAACTTATGCTGTAATATTTTTCTTTCTACCATCTCATGACTATCCACCTGTAAGTGGCACATTTTATGTAACATGCAATTCGTAAAGATTTTTGGTTGCTATTATGTATCTATAAATTTTTGGGCTGTTGCTATGGAATCACCTACTTAGTATGTATCCAAATTTTGCAGGGGGGGGGGGGGGCACTCAAATAAGAAAGCTAATTTTACCTATAGTGACTTTTTATATTATTATAGAAACAGAGATTCAGAAAATCTCTTAATTGATTAGACTGACCAGACAGGCAGAGAAGAATTGATTTACTGTTTTCATTCAACTTAAATGATCCATAAATGTGTTAATAGATCAAGTTTCTGCCAAACTGCTAGATAACTATTTAATTTATAGAAGTATTACAGAAATATCAATGTCATATAGTACACAGTAGAAAAACATATACCTTGAAAAATTGAAAGTTAGGCATTCCAACTTAAAGTGGACCTAATGAGTGATTTCTTAAAACTGTCTTACATAATTGCAAATGCTGTGTGTAAACAGCTTGAGATTCAGATTCCTTCCAAGTAAGCTTTGTTTTAATAAATATTATGTAGTAGCTTACTTTATATAAAAATTTCTTTTGGTCAGGCTTCAACAAAATATAGAACAGAAAATTTATCATCACAATATAGTCTGCCTTGCAATCAAATTAGCTATAACAACCCTAATTTTATTACAACAGAAAGTTGAGAATATTACTACAGTTACTGTGAATAAGGAAATAAAGGACTCAATTATAATCGGTTTACAAGTATGGTGTGACCGTAATGCTCATTACAAAAAGATTATAAAAGTTTCTATAAATTCCTAATTTAAAATAACAGGATAATGCATTTTAGGGAAGTTAGACTGAACATGTGGTATTTAAGAAATTAAACCACAATTATAAAAATATTTAATAATTATTGGGTAATTTGCTGTAATATTCTTTTTTGTACTTAGTGTTAAATGATTTTGTATTGATAATTACGTGGCATCTGTGTGTCCCTTCCAGGTAAAATATTACATAACCTGAAAATATTACACTGAACTTCATAAAAATAATAATTTAAGCAGTTTACTTTTCAAAAAGTGAAGCTGCATATTTTCAGATACATAAGGAAGACATGATTGAAAAATGTGCAGTGTCACAGGTTGACTTTGCAGAAAATTATTCAGTGGTGCCACAAGATGAAATCCAACGTGCTAATTTAGGTCATAATAACATTTCGATCTTCACTTGTGATTTATGGCTACATAAAAGTATTTTATGTTACTGTACGTAAGACCTGTCTCACAATAAGTATTCTGTATGTGCTTTTCTTGATGAACTCATCACAGCTGTAAAGAGGGAAGTGCTTACGGTCAATCATCATAAAATTTTTAGTGACAAGTGTGCAGGACAGTTCAAAAATAAATTTGTTCTGTCGAATATTTGCCACTTGAAATGTGATTATGGTGTTGAAGTGGTGTGGAATTTTTTTGCTAGCAGCCATGGCAAATGAGCTGCAGATGAAATTAGTGGCAGTGTAAAGTGTGAAATCTAGAAGAATTATTGTTTCATTAGCAGAAGATTTCCACACTTGCATTAATAAGCATGTTGAGGGTACAGCATCAAAAGTATATACGTTGACAAAGAGAAAGTTCTTCAAAAATCGTGTGCTCTATACCACAAATACAGGTGTACCATCTCTTCAGGCCCGATAACTAGAAACATTTGTAGTTATCTAAAGTATCTCAGTCAGGAATAAAAAAAATAAAAAATAAAATAAAAAAGATGGTATTTGTGATCTGGAAGTTGAGCAACTAACTGCAAGTAATATAATTGTTGGTGTCTGCCAAACCATGGATAAAGAAAATAATGTGAAAATAATGTTTTTGCAATCTTGTGAAAGTAGTAAAACATTACTTAAACCAAAAGAGAAAAAATTACGTGATATAACGAGTAAATTACCTATGCCAAATATTAAAATGAAAGGAGGAAGAATTTTTTATGAATCTGACAAAAATATTGATTTTTCAGAAAATTATCTTTCATAAAACTGTATTGCTCTCAAAACCTTGAAAAAGGTGCCTTTGTTTCTTATAGAGCATTGAATTAATAACATTAAGGTAAAAAATCCTCATTAGCAGTGTACAATGAAAAACAGTCAAGCGTTCTGAAGAATGATGTATGTAACACCCGTTACAATCTGCATAACACCTGACACATCAGATTTTTTTTAATATTAAAATTACTTGCTCTGTAATAAAGAGTAAATCTGTTTGTTCTTTACTTGCACCTCAGAATTTTATCATCAAGACTGAAAATCTCACAGTACTTTTTAACTTCTTTATCCTGATGTGGCTTTAGAAGTCCATTTTTAGTAACACCAGTTACACAACTTTCTACACAGAACAAGACATTATTTTTGCAAAATTATGCACTTCTCACATCAAAACTCAATTACAAATAGCAGTTCTACTGTCTCATACAATTCTTATCAATCATCATCTTTTAAATTTGCTCACAAATGTAACACCCATTGTAATGGAATGTCTAAGGTACTAACAGAAGATTACAGAGTAAAGTCAAGAAATCATGAGGATCCAGCGAAAGTGCCAATTATGTTGTCAGGGTTCACATTAATATATCGATTAATGGACAGGTGTGCCAGTCCATTCAGACCATCTTCTTTCGTTGTCGAGCACAAGAAAGTTTTCAGTCAACGCAGACAGCTAAAACTTTGCTTACAACTGTAAGTTGATACAGGAAGGACAGTAAACATCTAAAGCAGTGTTTGAATGTTTGGGAAGAAAGTCTCCGAGCACATTTCTAATGCTTTGATTGCGTCCTTCAGCTTGTCACTCTGGTCAACATTTTCCATTTCTTCTTCCATCACTGGAATTCACTTTTTACAATGTTTTTCAAACTTAGGAGATCACTTCCATAGATGCAAACAGTGGACAGTGTATCTGAAAAGTTGACTTAAGAAATGCATGTCATAAGGTTTTGCAGCTTAAGATGTTCATTTTTATGTCTCGAAGAAAGTTCTGTTCATCTACGTCTACATGGATAATCTGCAAATCATATTTAACTGCCTGGCAGAGAGTTCATTGAACCACTGTCTTAATTCTCTATTATTCCAATCTTGTATTGTGCACAGAAAGAATGAACACCTATATCTTTCTGTACGAGCTCTGACTTCCCTTATTTTGCCATGGTGACGGTTTCTTCCTATGTAGGCCAGTGTCAACAAAATATTTTCTCGTTCGGAGGAGAAAGTTGGTGATTGGAATTTCATGAGAAATCCTGTATCATTTCAGTCGCATATTCCCATATTTCGCGATAATACCAAATGTGCTGCCCTTCGTTGGACTTTTTTTATGTACACCATCAATCCTACCTGGTAAGGATCCCACATCGCTCAGCAGTATTCTAGAAGAGGATGGACAAGCATAGTGTAGGCAGTCTGCTTAGTAGATCTGTTACATTTTCTAAGTACCCTGCCAATAAAACACAGTCTTTGGTTAGCCTTCCCCACAACATTGTCTATGTGTTCCTTCCAATTTAAGTTGTTCGTAGTTGTAATTCCTAGGTATTTAGCTGAATTTACGGCCTTTGGATTTGACTGATTTATCATGTAACTAAAGTGTAACGGATCCCTTTTAGCACTCATGCAGATGACCTCACACTTCTCGTTATTTAGGGTCAGCTGTCAATTTTCGCACTATTCAGATATCTTTTCTAAATCGTTTTGCAATTTGTTTTGATCTTCTGATGACTTTATTAGTTGATAAACAACAGTGTCATCTGCAAACAACGTAAAACGGCTGCTCAGATTGTCTCCCAAATTGTCTCTCTATATAAGGAACAGCAAAGGTTCTATAACACTACCTTGGGGAACACCAGAAGTCACTTCTGTTTTACTCAATAACTTTCCCTCAATTACTATGAAATGTGACCTCTTTGATGGAAAATCTTGAATCCAGTCACATAACAGAGACGATATTCCATAAGCACGCAATTTCACTACATGCCGCTTGTGTGGTACAGTGTCAAAAGCCTTCTGGAAATCAAGAAATACATAATCAATTTGAGATCCCTTGTCAACAACACTCTACACTTCATGGAAGTAAAGAGGTAGTTGTGTTTCACAAGAATGATGTTTTCTAACTCCATGTTGACTGTGTGTCAATAGACCATTTTCTTCGAGGTAATTCATAATGTTCGAACATAATATATGTTCCAAACTCCTGCTGCATATCACCGGATGATATGGGCCTGTAATTTAGTGGATTACTCCTAGTACCTTTCTTGAATATTGGTGTGACCTGTGCAACTTTCCAGTCTTTGGGTATGGATCTTTCGTCGAGCGAACGGTTGTATATGATGGTTAAGTATGTAGCTAGCGCATCAGCATACTCTGAAAGGAACCTAATTGGTATACAGTCTGGATCAGAAGACTTGTTTTTATTAAGTTATTTAAGTTGCTTCACTACTGCAAGGATATTTACTTCTACATTACTCATGTTGGCGGTTGTTCTTGGTTCAAATTCTGGAATATTTACTTCGTCTCTTAGTTCACTGTGTAACATCTCAATGTAAGGGATGTAAAGATGAATATTGAAGTATTCCTCAGGTGTTGAGTGGGAAGTGTTCTCGCAGGGTCGTTGTCTCCCAACCAGACATGGGAATCGGGTTATTAATGTGTTGAAATTGGAGCTGTATGTCAGTGTAGAGAATGCAGACGGTGTTATTCAAACTATATAAAAGGTTTCGTTTGGGTTTAATCATTAGATTAAATATGCTACAATTGTATTATATGAAAAATAGATGTACTGGGAATTGTTATAAAAATTTCCTTAAGCAGTTTTTATGGAAACTTGTGACTATGGAAGCCGTTCTCAGGTTGACGAGCTCTTAATAGTTACAATGGTGTTCTGACAGATGTCTGTAATTTTTGATGTACACCTTTACCAGCAGTTTCTTTTGCAACAGAATACACTTCACACAGAAGGCACCCTCTTTAACAGTGCTGTACACAAGCCATGGAAACAAATCCAACCATGAAAGTTGGAAATGCCTGCAGGCTGACGACATTTACTTTGGAACATTTGTAATAGGTCTTCTGATTTTGAAATAAGTGATCTTTAACAAAAATACAACTGATATTAAATTTGTTGACTTCTTATCTTTTCTTTCTTGATTTGGTTACAGCTGGAAAATTATATGTCTCGTTAGGTTTACAACAGTTTATCAGGAGCTCAGTCTTTACACTGCCGGGGTATTTTGTTTTTCAATGTAGTGGCCTAAATCACAGATGTCCAGGTGTTCCTTTTGTAAAACTCTATACTAGTGCTTGAAAATGGTAATGCTATATTAATCCCTACATTTGGACCTTCAGACCGGAGTTCCATGCCTGTTGCACTTGGTTGGTAGATATAGGGACAGTTAATGCTGTTTGTGGATGATACTGGAGTTGTTGTGCAATGATGTCCCCTATGTGCTCGATTGGAGACAGATATGATCAAGGAGGCCAGGGAAACTTGCTGACACTCTGTAGATCCTCTGACATGTGAATTTCAATTTCAGCTGCAACTGCTTGCAGGTCAGTAGCCATGGGGAAAACAGAGGAGTGGTGTGCATTTTTTTTTTTACAGACACAGAAACCCCTCCTTTGGTCCTTTCTCCAATCACGTTATCCTCTCGATAGACTGTATAGCCCTGTAGCACAGGGGCATCAGATGCTTTAAAATGCATTTTCTGCAAACAGATGCACACTTGACATTCGTTTGCTATGATTTTCAGTTGCTCCACTTGTGTCCTGAACCCATTAACCTTCCACTGGAGGATGGGAGCCATTTATCAACTTTCGCCCTGTCTTTCTACCTGGCTAGGGGAGCCTACAACATGAGAGGGCTCAGTTTTGGGGTGAGTTTTGAGTCTGACATCAAGGTCCATTAGCTCTGATGAAGAATCAAGAGAGAGATAAAGAATCAAGAGAGACATCACAGAGGATGAGTTTGATATCGTCAGACAGTCGATTTCCCGGCTCTGTCAGTGGTTGAAGGTTTGTTTTGGATTACTTGCCCTCTGAGGGCTTTGGGACCACAACCGTGGTTGTGGTGGTAGTTGCACTGGATGGTGGACCAGGCCGAACCTTTGGAGGGGCAGGGAGCTGTGCAACAGAAGCAACCACAGCTTTGTCTGAAGTCCTGGGTGGAGGTATGGGCCTCGAAATTACTGCAACAGAACAAGTGTACTAGCAGATACAGGTACTAGTGCTAACAATGGCAACCTCTGTTTGTTTAGGAGCATCGTTTTTAGGGTCTATCAGATTAAGAACAAAAGCAAAGGAGGTCTCTATACAAGATACGTTTAGTTCATTTTATTTCCTTTCTTCAAGGAAGACACTGCATTCCCCACTTCAGACAGGGTAATCCCAGAGCAGTTGCATACTTCATAGGAGATTAAGCACCAACTCTTTATGGGTGGCCTTCCCACATTTGCCACAAGTGGCTTCTCCCTTACATCTGACAGTAGTGTGCCCAAGTGCTGGCACTTAAAACAGTGCACTGGGTTCGGGAAATAAGGTTGCATGCTGAGGTGAAAGAAACCTGCCTTGACATTCTCTGAAAGTTTCATGCTGTTGAATGTAAGTATAAAAGAGTCAGACTTCACTAGCTTGCCATCTATCCTTTTCATTATATTTTGTGCATAAAAATGGCTTCTTGAGCCCACTCAATTTTCATTTCTTCTTTGGGAATGTCAACGAGATCCCTAGAAGTCCCAATACTTTCACTGTAGTTCAAGCTGTTATGCAATTCTGTCTCTCTTGCATAATCCCCAAGACATCTAGCTTTGGAGTGTAACTGCTTTGTGGGAACTAGAAGTTTAAGTGCTTGACTGACTTTAAAGACCCACAAATTCCCTCTAAGCCCTTTTGGATATAGAAGGGTGAAACCTTTTCAAAACTATCCTCTTTCTGCTTGCCGATCAAAAACACATTCTGGCCAGCAGCATATGTTTTGTTACTATAAATACCACCACTCTGAATAACTCCAGTATCAGGAGGACTGGCTATATTAGCCCACTTGTTCAACTGGGTGTTGGTACCTACCAGCAGTCCACTCTTTCTGCTGGGAGGAGGAAAAGAAAACTGCAAAGGATCCATCCCGGTCCCACAAGTAGCTAAGAAAATAAAAGTCCACCTGGACAGAGCTCCACATGCCTAAGTAAGCCTTATACAGCTGAGGTGCAGCAGGTTCCTCAGAGGTTGCCCGCTAACAACTGTTCCACCTCAACAGCTACGCGTCTCATCAGTCTGCAACACACCTTAAGATTGAGGTTTTTTTGAGGTTTGTACCAACCTGAAAACTTTGTTATAGAATTAATTAGAGAAGCTTTCACACCACATCCATCCATGTGTAATAAAGCTGATTTCTGAAATACCATTTTTGGAAAATAGGCTGTACACTATGTGCTGTTAAGAGTAATTAAAATATCTGATTGTTCATTATTATTCTAATTGTCTGTTTTACTTATTTTTGTTTTATGTTATAAATTATTATCCTACATTTTAAATTACGGTTTTATGTTTTTTACACTTCCACATGTTCATTTTATTAGTTGTAAATAATAAGTAACTCATTATTATGATCAAAAATCATTACAATACTAATTGTCTATAGAAAAATGCTTAAAACATAACTTCTTTTTACACCGTGCACATAAAGTGAACGAAATTTCTTCACATAATGGACAACTTAATATAAAACAAATTTCAGTAGGATTCTCAAATTGTGCTGGGCGATCCTCCAAATATCCTAATTTGTACAAGTCACATTTCAGGACATTGGTAAAGAAAATTGATTATGTACTAGTGATTGCAGCTTGATTATGTTGTTTCTCAAGTGAAGATGACATGGCTGCATTTGTCCCATCGAGCCTTTTGGGATCACCAGATGAACAGCTTCCTTGTCATGAGGTGTGACACTAAAACAATTCTTTCACACTGAACATCCGAAGAATCTAACAATAATACAGATTTATCTTCTGCACGGGGAAAGAAAACCTCTCTCAAATATCTTTTGACGTGGTCAGACATCGTTTTACCAGATTTTGATGCTATCGCAAAAACATTTGGAGCTTCAAAAAGAGAGTTTCGAATTCACAGTCCAAACATTCCATTAGTTTCTTTTAAAGCTGTTGAAAGAGGCTGATCAGTGTGAAAAAGATGTTTTGAGCTTTGTTCACCTGGTCTTCCCAAAAGGCTTGGCAGGGCAGGTACAGCTACTGGATGCATATAGCTTTCGATGTTGGAAGAACTTTGGAGATTTTTCAGATCTTGTTCTGTTGAACAGTTATGATGTCAATCTCAACTTGAGAAATAATGTAATGAAGCTGTACTCACTTTGACAAGGTATTCCATGTTCTGAAATATGCCTGGTAGAAATAAAGATATTTAAAGGGACACCCAGCACAATTTGAGAATTCTGCTGCATTTTGTTTTATACTGTGTAGTCCATCATGTGTGTTATGTGCAGAAATTTTGTTCATTTTATGTGCATTGTGTAAAAAAACATTATGTTTTAAGCATTTATTTACAAGTAATCATTACTGTAATGATGCACTAAAAAATTTAAAATGTAAAATAATAGCTAAAAACATAAAACAAAAATTAGTAAAACAAATCATTAAAATAATAATGAAAGTTTAGATATTTTAATTAGGTGTGTTGACAATACTCCTTCAGTGCACTGTGTGCAGCTTATTTTCCAAAAATTGCATTTCAGAACCCAGCTTTATTACACATGGATGGATGTGGTGTGACAGCTTCTTTATATTGTAACAAAGTTTTCATTTTCCGAAATTAATTGATGGTGGTGGAGTATTTTGCAAAAATTCAAATTATTACAAAATTTCAAATTATTGTAGAAGTTGATTAAATAGATTTCAAGAACGTTTGTAGCTTTTCAACTTTTATATAAACACACTTTTTTTATGTATCAAGATCTTCCCTCTACAGCTAATATGCCAAATCACCTTCTGGGATATGTTACCCCTTAAAAGTGAAATTGAGCAGAAACGAAAAAGTAAATCCTACATTATTTTGACCCCTCTATGTATGCACCAAGTTTCATCCAAATCGTTTATTTACACCTGAGCCTGTTCCCTTGTTAGTCACAAAATCTGTTTTGTAGGCACATACTTTCCAACAAAAAAGAGTAGTCAGAGTATAATATGGAATACAAGAGCAGCAGTTTCTTTTCTCACACTTACAATCTGTTTCACTTCATATACATTTCACTGTAAAAGCACACTGTTTGTGAAATGTTTGGGCTTATACTACATACAATGGAAATTTTCTGATATTAGAATGTTTTCTTAATATTATTTAGTCTTGATTATGACTGAAAGTCAAGTGAAAGGAGATTCAGGTGCAAAGAAATAGATAAAACTATACGAGGCTTCAACTCTTGTGAAGCAGATAAATGGTGAGAAGTCACTGTGGACACTAGGGGTTGCTGAGGCTTTGCAGACGAATGAAGTTTCTCCATGTCAGTGCATACTGCCCTCAGCAAAGACGGCAGAGCTCTTGACTGGCTGACCACAGTGTGGTGTGGACTGCAGACAGTGATTGGATTAGAGGTAATGGCTGACAGGTCCCAAGGGTCAACACAAGTGGGCACAGGTAGAGGGAAACTGCTGCTCAGACAGAGGGCTGGCCCAGGACTGTACT
The DNA here is from genome assembly GCF_023897955.1 of Schistocerca gregaria. Lineage (NCBI taxonomy): Eukaryota > Metazoa > Arthropoda > Insecta > Orthoptera > Acrididae > Schistocerca > Schistocerca gregaria. The sequence goes on from NC_064931.1 coordinate 380,126,946, forward strand.
GACCTGTGCCTCAACTGCATGCAGTGTGTGGTCCCTCAGTTATTACCATTAGGCCAGATTTTGGCAATGGTGCGGCACCCACAGGTGCTAAGGAGACAAAGAATGGCCTCAGTGCAAAGTAGCCACCAGTATTCTGTGGACATTTACGCTGGTCTCTGATTCCACCAGCCGCGGACCAGATGGGTTAAGCACCACACGTGCTCCTCACTGTCGCGTATGTCAATTGAACGGGCACCGCTCGTTCGCTCTGTTCTGTCACATCCGCGAATTAGACGGCATCCCACATGACGAAAGGTAAGTTGCACATTCGACTGGACATGAGTCTGAACACAAGACCATACTGCAAGCTCAATCACTAAGGAGTGTACACCCTCCAGGATCAGTGGTCAAGCCACTTAACCAGGTCAAACACCTTGCTCCCCGCTTCAAAAGCATGATACTAGTGCTACAAAGCACATTGCAGGCACATCAATTGACTGTGTGTGGTAGTTCAAATAACCCAGACTTTCTCTATCAACTATTAAAGTAAAGGCAGTAATTACATAAGTTTATGCAATTTTCAATATGAGTGAAAAGGGGAAAGGGAAGAAAAGACAGTTCTCTTTGACTGAGCTGTTTGCTAAAAACATAAAGGGACAGTGTATGAACAAGCAGAAGTGCTAAGACAGACCTTGTTGTTTGGAACTGTGTTCTAAAGATGGTTTCTGAAATATGAGTGGCTGATGGTCTGATCAATAGAGACGGCGGCTTCACTCTCATTAAAGCATGGGATCCATCCCTTAGCCAACTGAAGTCACAGCCACACCTGAAAGTGACTTCTGCACCCAACTTGGGCAGCAGAAACACTGAGGGGCTGGAGTGGGTTCTGATGATTCAGTGATCATGTCCCACCCACCACTCCATCCAGTGCATTGTGCACCAGTGCGGAAAGGGTAGAGGTGGGGTGTGATGAGAGTATAAAGGAGGCACAATATAGTGAAGGTGCTCATTCTACACCTACCTTCTGAAGAAGGCAGCAAGGTATTCGGCCAAAATATTTTGTTACGTAAATGACAGCACATGGCTGGACACCAAAGAGTAATACGAATAAATAGTACAATTCTCAAGGCTGTCAATTCAACTAAGTACCTGGGTGTTAAAATTACGAACAACTTCAGTTGGAGAGACGACATAGATAATATTGTGGGGAAGGCGAGCCAAAGGTTGCGTTTCATTGGCAGGACAATTAGAAGATGCAACAAGTCCACTAAAGAGACAGCTTACACTACACTCATTCGTCCTCTGTTAGAATATTGCTGCGCAGTGTAGGATCCTTACCAGGTGGGATTGACGGAGGACATTGAAAGGGTGCAAAAAAGGGCAGCTCGTTTTGTATTATGACGTAATAGGGGAGAGAGTGTGGCAGATATGTACGCGAGTTGGGCTGGAAGTCATTAAAGCAAAAACGTTTTTCGTCATGGCGAGATCTATTTACGAAATTTCAGTCACCAACTTTCTCTTCCGAATGTGAAAATATTTTGTTGTGCCCAACCTACATAGGTAGGAATGATCATCAAAATAAAATAAGAGAAATCAGAGCTCGAACAGAAAGGTTTAGGTGTTCGTTTTTCCCACGCGCTGTTCGGGAGTGGAATGGTAGAGAGATAGTATGATTGTGGTTCGATGAACCCTCTGCCAAGCACTTAAATGTGAATTGCAGAGCAGTCATGTAGATGTAGATATTCAGGAAAGCTTAAGATCACACATGTATGTTTTATTGGCATGTCAATCTGGAAAAAATATACTATCCAATTTACCACTGCAATATACATGTAAGAGAGTTCACTATTGCATCCTATGTTGCATGTATATTTTATAAGTTGTGTGTACAAAATAGTTTGTCTGTTATCCACAGGTGGATCCAGGGACAGTAAGCTACCGTATAGGTATTGAGGGCCCTGTGAAACCCGTGCTCAATGAATCTGGATGTGTTGTTACATGTTTCTTTGATCCTGATGTGGAAGATCCTGAACCTGACCCACCTGGTAACTCAAAAGCTGTAAGCTCTTGTGAGGAAACAGAAACTGTGGAAAAGAGCAGACCACGAAAATTTACTCCAAAGCGTGGAAAGTCCAAGCTGTCAGTAGCATATGAAGATGACTTAAAATTTGTTGCTAAGAATGGCGGTCTTGACTCAGCGACAGACTATGACGACCTTGAGCCCCTTGAACCATATTTCACCGCTGAAGACATGAAGTCTGGAATTTTATGTGAAGATGAAGAACTTACCAGTAATCAGTTGAAATCTTCTGATGAACCTGCTTACGGCAACAGTCGTCGCAGACGTTCTAGGAGATCAAAAAAGTATGTACTGTAGATTAAACATAGAAAATATGAGGAGACTCTAAAATGACTGCAAGACTTGTGGAAATTTGGCAGTTGTGTAGGAATATAGGTTATCCTTGTTTGGTCATTACAAATTTGATTTAAAAGTAATGCTGATGAGTAACAGTTAAGGCTGTTAACTGTTGTCAGTACACTCCTGTATTAACCATATATTCCTTGTGCTGCCATTTGTAAAGTAAAATTTATAGCTAAGAAAGTAAGTTTCCTTGTGGGTCTCATTATGTGCTTTTATTATTGTTGTTATTATTATTATTATTATTATTATTATTATTATTATTATTATTTTGTTGTTGTTACAAAGGGTTTTTATTTTAAGCATTTGAAATGCAGCAGTAGCATGTAGATTTATTCTTTATTCACATCACTTTATAGCAACACTTCAGTTTTACAGTAAACATTCATTTAATATTTTAAGAAACCAAAAAAACTACTTATGTTGTAAAGATGATAGACTACTGCATTACTTCTAAGTTACAGTTCCACACTGCCGCTTAGTGAAGAAAATAACAACTTATGGACCATGTGAGATGGAATTTTTTCGGTCTTGGCTCTTCAGGCATTTCCATTGGCACAGTTGGGCCTTAGTTTTGACATCATACCCATATACCCATGTTTTGTCAGCTGTTGTAACCTTCTTTAAAAGTTCTGGATCATTGTCAAATTCATTCAGTAATGCCTGAGCAATGTCTATGTGGTTTTTAGAACAGATAAAACAGTCTTGGTTGCACAAGATAGGCTTAGTAAAACTTCGCAGGTGACATGTCCCACCTGTTCTAGGCATCACCAGGCAATCAATAAAAATTCTTGCTAATCGCAACCAATAGGTAGAATATAATGTAGAGTCCCAAAGAAGTGGGAGATACCAGGTAGCCACTGTCAATGTTTCATTACACCACCCTTGAAGAAACTGCCCCTTGAACACAAATATGGTCTGTTTACAATACTTTTTTCATGGTTGGTGTAATGAAGTATTGAGAGTGGCTATCTGGCTGTTACTTCCCAGTTCTTTGGGACTCTAAATTATGTTCAACACCTCGATTATGATTAGCAAGAATTTTTATCAATTGTCTGATGATGCCTAGAACAGGCAAAATGCATCACATGAGAAGATTTAATAAACCTGTCTTGTGCAACCAAGACTGATTTTTTTCTGTTCTAAAGATCTATTATGGTTACAGCACTAGTGCCATTAAAGTAGTCACGGAGTGGATTGATTTTAATTTATGTGTATGTGATATCATTATTAATTGAAATTCAACAATTTCAGAACAGACTTCGCTGCTACACATTTCATGCCCAAAACACATGTATATTCTTGTTGTACTGTTAGTAGATCACAAAAGCCACAGTCAACATTTTGAATGTGGTGCTGCACTGTTTTCCATAATTCCAAGCAAAATTTAATGCAGATTCTTTGATCCCACTTTTTCAAAACTAAAAATTCATCAAGCACTCAAAAAAAAAATAACATTTTTGACTTTCAACAGTAAACTAAATGTTCAAAACAGCGGAAAATGCAAACATACATCAGGAACATGTGTACTCACAAGATAAAAAAAATTGAAAATTGGATATAAATGCTTGAAAAATTAAAAAAGTCATGTTACTTTTTGATCACATCTTGTATAAGAACAGCATTCTGAAAGTAAGTGGTTTCTTATTCAAAGTGAAACGGTGTTAAAACTGAGAAGATTTTATTCAATGATGTTGATGTAGTTGCATGACCAAATTTCCCGGTCATATTGTCAATATGACATCCATGATTATCAGTGAGATCACAACCATGACATTTTTTTCTGTTACTGTACTTGCCTTGGCTACATTAGTGAGAAACATAAATTGGTGTGTGGTTTTTTTTTTGGGGGGGGGGGGGGGCTGCACGTATGTGTACGTAGCTTGCATGTAACTATGCAACTAGTTTGAGACTTTCTTGCTAAATTATGTAATATAAAGAACATTTCAAAAGTTTCTTTTATACTGATGTCTCTGAATGTGTTACATGAAATTCATATTATATTGTGTGCAGTGAATGATTTTGTATAGGAATATACTGTTTCACACTTTCCTTTGCCTTGTAATTTTAAGTAAATGATTTTAATCAGTGCTGTGTCCTATTAATGGAGTAAATCATATCCTTGCTTGGATTGACATGAGTCAATTTCTACCTTTCCCTTATGATCAGGAAAATAGCATGTACCCTTCATCGCTCTGCCATGCACTTCAGTGTGGTTTGCAGAATATAGATATAGATGTAGATATAGATATCCATTCTTTTGTTGTGTAACTGAATAATGCTAGTTACCGTAGTGTACTTGTTCTGCCTCTTGCTTTTGCACCTTGGGTGGTATCTGATGGTTATGCCAGTTATGTGAATTCCCATAATGACAAATATTGAGACCATGCTTGTGGTCTCAAATGTGTCAGTGAGCTTTGTGAATATACTCCTCAGCCCATGTTGCAATAGCAGAATTTTTGTGCCCATTCACCAGTTGCAAAGCTGGTTATTCTGCCGAGGGTGACATTGTGAATTGTTAATTAATTTTGTGTGTGTAATCATTATGCCATGGAACCAAATCTGATAATTTTGTACACCAGCTTGCTTACTCTTTTTGTGCATTTGCATTGATTTGTTCAGTGTAGTACTGTTTTTTGCCTCAGTATTCAACTAGGTATCTACAGATGAAGCATTGTTTTATAAATGTGTTCCCTAATTTCACAGTTGGGTTTCTCAGAAATTTCTACTTCAGTACAAAATACGGTTTTTGGTGTGTCATAATGAACACTATCTTATCTGTTCCAGCACACCACAGGCTTCCCCCAAAAGAACATTTCTGGACATCCCTGAATACACCACCACTGGGTTGTTTGAAATGTGATGATTCATGATATTTCTGTGTTCGTCTAATGTCCTGTCACTCTAGTGATATGTAAACCAACTTGGAGAGTGGTGGTAATAGTATCTGCATGGAAAATAGTTCCATTGCTGGCAACCGTAACCCCAGAGGCCGCAGACATCGCGTCATGTGGGAATGGTGCTTGGCTTGCTATTGGAAATAAACACCTGGATCACCAGACAAAGTGGAGGCTCATGTACCATCCACTGTTTGACTACAACTACTACCTTGCTTCTATGGACCTAGACTTTATTTTGATGCTCTATGCTATCATGTATTGTTGTGTCAGACTTAGCTAGCATTGTTAATTGGTATTGGATTTGAGTTCACGTTACTAGCAGTGGTAATGTTTGCTTTCCCCTGTGTTTTTGGCATTTGACTTTGTGTTGACCTGAGTTGTCATATGGTACATGTTTCACGGCAGTTCCCTACTTAGTTTGTGTTGGGCAACTACACAAAAGTGGTAATGAGAAACTAAAACCCTTTCATGTTATCAATGCAACATGAACACAAAGTTTATGGAAATGTGGCAGCAGCAGTAGCAGCACTTGATGCTGCAGTAACAACTGTGACAACAGGACAACAGCAACAAATTCAGAGACAATTTTAGATGCCATAGAAAAACAGAATGGCCTGCTGAAGTGCATACCAGAGTGAGAATATGACATTACTGCATGATTTCGTTGATGTTGCAATCCTTTGATGCAAAAAACATTTCAAACTAGTTGATCATACTTTTTGTTTTTCTGGCTTTTGAAAGCAATAATTACAATGGTGTCAAAAATTAAAGCAATAAATGGAAATTTTGCAGGACGCATTTATTTTGCCAGAAAACAGTATAAACAGGTGATAGTAAAGTAGAAACAATTTAAAGAAACAGAAAGTAATCAACTGTAACAAGCCTAACCATAGATAAAAACGTTGGTTTTTTTTTTCAACTAATGGATTGGCACACACATTTTGACAACTGGTTAATGTGTTCAGTATGGGATGTGACCACCTCTGGCACCAGTAAAGGCCTGACAACGATGGGATATGCTGTGAATGATGTCATCAATCTCATGTTGAGGCAATAGTGTCCATTCTTCCTGCAGAGCTGCTCACAAGTTTTGGAGAGTGACTGGTAGATGGTGATGTGGTGCAACCTGTCTCCCTAGTGCACCTCAGCGAGCAGGCCGTACCATGTTTGCAGTATCTTCCATTAAAAAAAAAAAAAAAAGAAGAAGAAGTCAACCACCCATGCTCTATGAGGTCGAGCATTATCGTCCATCAGTATGAAGTCTGGGCCCATAGCACCTCGCAACAACTGTGCATGAGATCCCAAGATCTCTTCACAGTACCTGACTTCAGTTAAATCTTGCTGATTCACCCATACAATTTCATGAAGAGGCATTTGAGTGGTCAACATAATCCCTGCCTACACCATTAGGAGTCCTCCTTGATATCGATCTCTTTCCACAATGTTTGGGTCCCAAAATCATGTCCCACATGCCCTCCAGATGCGAATCCATTAAGAATCACTCTCCAGGCCAAATCGGGTCTCATCTGCGAAAAGCACATTGGCCCACAGTTTGACCCTTCAGGTGGCATGTTGACGGTTCCACTCTAGACGTTCCCTTCTGTAAAAGCACATCAGAGGTAAACAAACAACAGGTCTCCAGCAATAAAGGCCACTCTGCTGAAGGCTTCTGTACACCGTTTGCTTCAATACAACATGTTAAGGAGATGCTGTGAGGCCAGATGCCAGTTGCAGTGTAGTACTAATGCGATACCGTCATGCCCTTACTGCTAAATAACGATCCACTCTTTCTGGTGTCACACGTGATCAGCCCTTTCCTGGTCTCCATAAACTGTCGCCTCTTCTGAGAAACAACAGAATGATTCCCATTAAGCTATAGGGCAACATCAGTTTTTGGCTCTCCTGCTTCCATTCTTCCTGTGGCCGACTGTGACTGTGTACACAGCGATTGTGGATGTTGCTGACGTGGTTGTGCATTGGTCGGAATGCCATCTTCCATGCATAACATGATCGTAACAACATCTATTCACAGTTTGTATTATTATATCATGAATTAGACATATGACGAGGAAATAGCACCGTTTTGCTTTAATTTTGGACACCAGTGTACTTGATAGCTGATGTCTGTCACTTGCCATTATGGTATTGCTTTATCAGCCATGAACAACCTCTTGGTTGTAGGTAACACGCAAACATGGAAAGTCACTTCACAAATCCTGTTAATGTGTAATGCAGTGCTGTGTTGGAAGTGGCCACTTCAACATACGTCAGAAATCCAAGATGCTCTGTCAACAGCTGATTTTAAGTGACCAGTGGCTGGAGTGCGGCAGGAGATGATATGAACTTTGTAGCCCTGAATTTAAACTTGTGTCTTGAGCTGACCACAACCTGGTGACGTGTAATGTGTCCAAGAAACCAGTGGTCAGTCATCTACAGCAAAACAAAAATCACATTTGTTTTGTTTACGTTGATTAAAGCTAACTTCTATGAGGAAACTAAGAGACAAAAATTTCAGTTTCAGTGCTAAAAAATAAACTGTAATGTCTTGTTCACATTCATTGGTTATCTGAAACTATCCTCACACTGGCTACATGAACTGCTGCTTTACCAATGGATATGTAGTCCTGGATGGCACTTGGTTGTATGTTATAGATGATGCAGGCAGATACCAGATGAAAAAAGAATGATAGGAAGAAAAGAAAGAGCAAATAAAAATGGCATGGCAAAGAATGAGCAATAAAAAATTACATTAAAACCACTTCGTTGAATTAAAAATGATGGTAAAACTCTTTTGATTAGATTTAGAAATAAATTTTCACAACATTTGACGAGATTCGAACCGATGACCTTCAGCGTAGCAGGTTAATATGCTAACCATTACACCAAAGTACAACACTGAGGCAACTCATTGTATTTTTGACTGTGTTCACCCATTTGCAATGATGAGTTGCAGCCTTCAAAAACTTGGTTCCACACTGTTGTCCAAAGATTATCTATTGTAAGCCAATCTCTGTGATTATGATAACTGCATATGCGACGCTGAATCATGTCTTGGGCAGAAGTGTCCAACAGTGTTCAATTAATGCTATGTATGAAATGTGTGTATTTCATGAGCATTGTTATGTGTGTGTTATTTGTGATGTGGTTATCATGTATGATGAAATGTCACAATCAACATGTGCCTACTCACCAAGTCAGAATCAAACTAACTTGCTAAGTAGACACATGTTCATTGTGGAACACATCTGTGATTACTTATAAAGCATGTATTCCCATTTTCAAGTTCATTATCAAGATCAGGCACTTTCAGTGCTGCATCAATAGGTCAGGCTCGAGAATGAATCATTTGGCTCCAAACTAATCACCAAACATGTTTACTGAAACTGTGACAGATTTGGTAACAAACACTTCATCAAATAAAAAAAGTTTCAGTGTCCAGTAGTTCTTACAGTATATTGTGTAATTAAAGTGATAGGGTTAATTTAGGAAGAACAACATATGGCAGTCAATAATGTAATTATTTACTTTCCTAGCTGGTCACAGTCTTGATGAAAAGCTTTGTCCATTTACTTTTTCACCTCTTTTGGCACCAAGTTTGGCAAGTTAACTCGCAATGGAGAGGAAATTGTGAAGCTAGAATTGACATTGGGGAATATGTCAGTAATTTAATGTTCCATGCGTTTTGAGCAGACAAACATCATAAGGTTTTTAAATGGAACCCTGAACCATTTCTACAGTACTTTGAGTGCTCCCACAAAATCTTTTAATTCACTCAGACAGTTTTTCAAGATGGTGGTGGCTTCTGTCTTTTATGGAACATAGAAAAGGACATCCTCCTTTATCTCCAAGACTAACACCCATCTAATTGTTGTCGCCCCATGTGCTATGAGCTGGAATAACTCACAGTTTGAGTTGGAATCTCAGAGAAGACAGCCTGATGAGTACATCATGTATGTGGTTTTCCTCAGCTGATGTGTGTGGCCTTCCTCAGCTTCTCCAGCAAGTCAGCACCCTGATGACACCTAATGTAGCTCACTGTTGCATTTCGCCCTCTCCCTAAACTGTCAGCCTTCTTCTGACAAAGAAACATTCTCCATCACCTTTTCCACAACTCTGCCACCATTTAGAGATGTTTTGTTTTGTGGTCCTTTATACTATTCATTCACTTATATAACTCTTTTGAGTGACCAGATTCTTACAAAAGAAGTTCATGTTATTTCTTTACTGAAATAAACCATATCTGTGTATAATTACCAAGAGTGCAAAGGCTTAACACAATAAAGGAAGTCTTGCAGTTTGAATTTGCGTCCTAGTGTTTCCACATATTGTAGGTATCTTTTTGGTTTTGAATGGAGGTTGCCTCACTGTTTCTGTGTGCATGCTGTGCAAAAGTCTCAGACAGCTCCATCTTAGTGTGCATTAGCTATGTTGGGCAATATTAGTGATGAAACAGTTTGGGGGGAAAATGTGCTAGCCAAGTCAGTTTGGGGAAATTAATGCTGAAACTTACATGCCTTGGAAGTTGCAGAAAAATGAAAATATGAATTCATCTTCATAATTTAAAATGAGATTGTGGTGCCATAATATGTACCGTTGAATACAGCTGTCAAAAGTGAACACAGTTTAGAAAAAAAAAAAAACTGTAATTTGCATTGATTTGGCATCAAAAAACTCTGTGAATTTCGTTGTCTTCATGATCTTCTCCAATTCTCAGAAATATTATGTGAGCAGAAATATGTCAGAGAATAAAAGCTCCACCGCTAAACCTAAACTTCTTTATTAACTTAACTTCCGAATCCAAAGCTTATTATGAAATGTTTCCATACAAAATATGCATAGGAGTGAATCTCAGTTTATAAACTGTTTATGTTATTATTTATAGTAACCTAAAATGAAATTTTTGATGACTTAATGACTCACAGCCTACAAGGGGCAGCCAAATGAAAATGAAACAGATGGAAAGTAAGTAAACTGTTTATTATTTCAACAGTAATTACCGTTCCTGTTGGTACATGTATCCCACTGTGAGGCGAGATGGTCATTGTCTTCATGGAAAAATATGTGCTGCTGACCATGGAACCATGATTGTAGTCAGTTGTACACCTCTTTGTCCAAATGAAATCGATGGCCACGAAGAGATTGGGATTCAATGGAGAATGTGTAAGGGCCTTCTAGTAAAACTTCCACAGTTTAGTCAAAAACACCTTTGCTCTCCCCACGCCTTCTCCATATTTTTGGACCCCTGAAGAAAGACATGTGGCCATCAATTAGCTTTAGATGCAGAGATGCATGCCGGGGTACAATTGTGGTTCCACAGGCAACTTCGAATATTTTTCCATGAAGGCATTGACCATCTTATCTCACAATGGTATAAGTGTCTTAAGAGTTATGGCAATTACTTTTGTAATGTAAACAGTTTTCTTACTTTTTCCCCCATCTGTCTCATTTCCACTTGATTGCCCCTTATACATCTATGTCTATACTCTGCAAGTTACTTTATGGTATGGTAATTGATTTTTATTTGTCGTCCAGTTATTGGCAATCGAGTTCTGGATATGTTTCTTGTCTTATTTGTTGTAGCCAAATATAAAATACCCTGAATGCAGCTACACTCATATTAGTCAGTCTAGTAACCAAGTAACACACTAAATCAATCCAAGTTACGCAAATATGGCTTTATTCATAAACCTCTGAACAATAACCAAAACAAGCCTATCATGTCTCCACACATAACAAGTCAAAAGAATCATACAGAATATGCAACATAAGCGATACACAGATCAAATGATGTGAGTGATGCAAATTAAAAGAACACAGTGAGAGCGAGTCAGCACTGCTCCACTTGTATATAGGCACAAGTTGCTGGTAAATGCGGTGACGGGGACCATGCTGTGTGCACACCACCTACAAGTGGCCCACCCACACTGAGCAAACTGAACATTGTGCTGTTGGAACAATTTACAGCATCTGCCTCTTACAAGTTAGTGGTTCATTCTATTACATTTTTGGTGGTTGTAGATGCCGGTGTTGTTGAGGATGGATGCATTTCAGATATTATGATTTTCTATCACTGATGAAATTCACCTTGTATCTGATCAGGTAACATATTATCAATTGGAAACACTGTGTGAGGAGTTTCCCGACTTGTTTTCAGAAGATATATGGTGTGATATGAATTTTTCTCCTCATATTTCATTGAAATCCATGGTTCAGCTTTGTTTTTGTCATGTGCATCCTATGCCTGTCACCCTGAAAGATTACGTGAAAGCAGAATTGGACAGACTTCTGTCTCTAGGGGCAGTGCAACCTGTTATGCCTAAAGGATGGTCGAGTGGCTGTAGTCTGGAAGTAGTTGGGGAAACTTCGCCTCTGTGGCGGCTTCAGTATTACTGTCAATGTGCAGTTGATTGTGGATATGTGTCCTCTCCCATGCCAGGAGGAACTGTTGGTGAAAATATGGGGTGGCCAGGACTTTTTTAACATTGATTTGTCTAATGTACATCTGCAGGTTTCAGTGGATGAAGAGTTTCAGCGAGTTCTGGTTTTGAATACTCATTTGGGTTGTCTTATTCGTGTGGCTAGCTCCCCAGCTATTTTCCAACTATTTTTAGAGCCAACTGACGAATCCTGTCCTCAGTTGCATTAATGATCTGGATGATATTGTTGTCATGGACTGCTCCACGGCCAATCACTTGAAAAATTTGTGGACTTTGTTTTCTGTCTTGCAGTCCACATGGTTTGGTGTAACCTCATGAAATTTTTTTTTCAACTTTCTTTTGCCTATCTGTCATTTGAGGTCTCGCGTGATGGAGTTTGCCCTCTGCCAGACCACTGATACATCTATGCCTCGCCCCTTGTCCATGAAGAAGCTTCAGGCCTTCCTATGGAAGATAGCCTACTGCCATAAGATCATGCTGGGGGTGGGCACACTGGCCCCACGTATTGCATGATTTGTTAGACATGAATGTACCTTTTTGTTGGAGCCCGGATTGTATACGTGCTTTTCAAATGTTGAAATCCAAACTGTTCTTGCCCCCTTGTTTAGCTACATTCTCTCCAGACCAGCACATAGTTTTGGTGACAGATGCCTCACAATATGGCTCGGCACAGTCCTAGTGCACGGATATGATGATGGCTCTCAAATATCAGTTGCTTTTGCCTCTAAATCTCTCACTCTGGCCCAGCAGCTTTACTTTCAAATGGAAAAAGAGGATCTCGTCATAGTCTATGCTCCCCAGAAATTTCGTGTTTTTTTGTATGGCTCGAAGTATCACCTTATTACTAACCATAAACACTTGGTTCCCTTGTTTAACCCCCACACTTCCTTGACTGACACGTCAGCACACTGGCTACAATGCTGGGCACTGTTCTTGTCTCACTACAATTACGAAATCCATTTTTGAACTACATCTAAACATGTCATTGTGGATGCCTTATGCCACTTTCCTGATGGTCCTGATCCTGACTTTGATCACAAAGAATTGTTTTGCTTCCATCTTGATAGTGAAATGCATGTCATGGTTGAGGTTTCCCAGTTGTGAGCTTGCACATAGCAGCTACTGTTGCCACAGACCTGGTTCTCCACCAAGTGATTCGGTTGTCCAACAGGCCAGATAAACTGCCTGGCTGGGCTTCAGAACCCCTGCACAACTATTTTTGCTTATGGTATTGCCTCTCTGTTTTGACGGTGTTTTGCTGTTAGCCATGGAAGACTCCTCTCCTAGAATAGTCATTCCCCTTCCGCTACGGCACGAGACTCTATGCCTTCTCCACCAGGGCCATTGGGGAGTTTCATGCACTAAACTGTTAGCTAGAGGACATGTTTTTTGGTCAGGGATTGACGGTGAAATTTTCCATTTTGTCATGACTTGTGAGCAATGTGCTGACAACAGGCAGCTCCCAGGACACCTCTGTCCCCCTGGCCTGCTCCATGCCAGCCATGGGAACTCATCCATGTAGACTTTGCAGGTCCCTTCTTGACTTCCTATTGGCCATTCGCTGTGGATGCATTTTCCCATCCCTTATATTTTCCATCATGTGTCAATGTTAGCTGAGATTACAGTTCATATGCTTTTAAGGATTTTTTCTATTGAGGGGCTGCTTTGTACCTTAGTTTCTGATAATGGGGGCCAGTTTGTTTCTTACACCTCTCTACTGTTTTGTTCCTGTCACGTTATGGCTCTGCCATTACACCCTCAGTCAAATGGTGAATCAGAATGACATGTGCATGCTCAAGTCCCAAATGGAAAAGTTAGTTGTGGATTCTATGCCGGACAACGCCCTTCTCCATTTTCTGAGCACTTATGGGATAGTTGAGCCTGGTCGAGTTGCTTCACGGCCAGCAGGCATGCACACTCCTCCACCTTCTTCAGCCTGCACTGCACCTGCTGTGGTCAGGTTCATCAGGCCATTTTGTGCCGGGATCACTGGTGTGGCCATGAGGGTTTGGTTGCCGGTCCAAGTGGATACTGGCCATTGTTGTCTGCCTCAACGGATGTCATCTTTGTGTTTCATCAGTTGTGCCTTCACTTGCCACTGGAAGCTACTCGTTCACAGGTGTGTCTCCTGTCATCACAGCCTGCCCCGCATCCCTCCACCTCGAGCCTGTTGTCTCCTGCTGTGGAGACACCCCTGTTCCATTGACTGCCTCCTCCACATGTGGCGCTCTGGGTTTCCAGCCTCCGGATGCCGGGTTCCTGTCTTTCTCTGGCCTTGGGTCTGTTGTTACAGCCTGCTGTTCCAGTTGAGCCACCTCCACTGCCCCCTCACCATTATCATCTCAGCCATCATTGCCGGTGGGTCCACCCCTCTCTCCGCCACACTGGGACCTGCCTGTTGATGATGACGCAGAGATGGCAATGGCACCCTCCTTCTCTGAGTTGTCATCAGGTGCCGCACAGGCCCATCGCTCTTGGGAATGCCAATGTCTCCACATGTTCCCACCCTATGCTGCCTGGCACATTGTCCCGTCCCTGCTGTCAGCACCAGCCACCACTGCTCCAGATCCAATGGATGTCTCTCATTGGGCTGCTGGCATCTTCTCCATTGCCTGGGCGCCCTCTTCGCACAAGGGAGAGGTATGCTGTATACTGCTATTAGTACATGTAGTGAGTGTGATTGCACCAAGAGTAGTGTCACCACACGTGTGTCCTTAAACCAACCACCACATTTTTATTCCATACTTTTCAAATTTGTTCTTTATGGCAACACAGGCAGGAGTCCTTGCCTGCAGTTATTGAGTGTGCAGGGTGTGTCGTCTGCAAGTTGTGGCTTACTTTGGCTCCTTTGATGCTTGTCACATGGGTTCTGAAGCCATTCTCAGTTCATACAGGCAGCTGTCGGAAGTGGTGAATGCTGCTGCCTCACACATGGGGTGCAAGCAGAGCTCACAATATGCAGCCTTGTTGCCAGAGTTAATCGGAGTCCTTTGGTTTGGAACCAAGAGCAGGGTCTCAACCAAAGGCTTCATCAACTCTGTGACGGTTTTGGCTGCAGATTTTTGGACCTGTGTTATCAGGTGGGGAATTCTAAGACTTCGCTTGAGAGATCAGGAATGTTCTACACAAAGGAAGCAGCTACTAGGGTAGCAGAGTTATTGTGGAGTGCACATGGGGTTTTCTAGACTATGTGGTAGTCTGAGATACTCTGATGAGCACTCACCAGGCGACACGCAGATAGCAAAATCAGACTGCATTCAGAGCAAAGAACTTTGATTCTCAAAATTTTATCAATAAATTGTAGAAGTATTTGTAGTGAAGTTCCTGAATTTACAGCCCTCCAAGAAATTTGTGTCACTCAAATTATTCTTGAGACCGAGTGCAGGCTGAAGCCCAAAGTAGAAAGCTCTGAAATATTTAGCAATTCATGGAATATGTATAGGAAAGACAGATTAGATGGCATAGGAGGGGAGTGCTCATTGCATTTGACAAAAACATTATCTCTATGGATGTTGAAATTGAGTGTGACAGTCAAGTTACCGGGTCACATATAACATGTCTATGTGAAATCATCTTCATTGTTCAATGTTTTTACCACCCATCCGATTCTGCTGTGACAGCTTTGGAGCCACTCAAAGATAGTGTACAGTGAGTAGCATAGAAATACCAGCTCATGCAATATTAGTCCGAGGCGACTTCAACATATTGAGTATAGACTGGGATGTCTAAGATTCACTGTTGGGTGTACAGACAGGCAGTCTTGTGAAGTACTTTTGAATATGTCTTCTGAAAATTTTCTTGAGCAGCTAGTTCAGCAGCTCACACACAATGGAAATATATTAGGCCTTGTAACTACAAGCATTCCTAACCTTATGGACATGATTAGTATGAGAAACAGGGATGAATGACTGTAATGTCATCGCAGGTACTATGGTAACTAAAGGTAATAAATCAGTTAAGAAGAGAAAGAGCAGATAAGCAGTTGTTAACATTCCACTTAGAAAATGAAGTGACATCATTTAGTTCCAGTATGATGAACAGAGAGGAATTATGAGCACAGTTGAAACGGATTGTAAATTGAGCTGTTGAGATTTATATCCTGAGTAAGTAGATTAAAGATGGAAAAGACCCACCATAGTTTAACAACAAAATTCAGAAAATACTGAGGAAGCAGTGGCTGTTGCAGTTACAGTTCAAAACAGAAGTTACATCTACATCTACATGACTACTCTGCAATTCACATTTAAGTGCTTGGCAGAGGGTTACAGTTCAAAACAGAACACACAAATGACAACAGGCTAAAGTTTGTAGAGATTTGTGTGTCTGTAAAAAGATTAATGTACAAAGCGTACAATTACCACCACCGTCATACGTTAGCAAAAGATCTTCTCGAGAACCCGAGAAAATTATGATCCTATTTAAAATCACTAAGCAACTCTAACACTTCTGTCCAATCACTTGTTGACCAATCTGGTGAGGCAGTAGAAGATAGCAAAAGGAAAGCTCAAGTTTTAAATTTCACATTTAAGAAATCATTCCTGCAGAAGAATTGTACAGCCATACCATTGTTTGACTATCACACAGACTCCCATTTGGGTAGTAATAGGCATAGAGGAAAAACTGAAAGAATTGGGGGGCTAAAATAGGTTCCAGATTCGGATGGAATCCCAATTTTGTTTTGCTCTACATCATTGGCTCCTGACTTAGCTTGCATTTATCGCTAGTCTCTCATCCAGTGGGAAGTCCCAAATGACTAAAAAAAAGTGCAGCTGACTCCTGTATATAAGAAGGATAAAAGAAAGGACAAAAAAAATTACAGGCCAGTATCCTTAACATTGGTTAGCTGGATAATTCTTGAACATATTCTGAGTTGAAATATAATAAATTTCCTTGAGGCTGAAAAACTTCTGTCCACAAATAAGCATGGTTTTAGAAAGTATTGCTCATGCAAAACTCATCTTGCCCTTTTCTCATATGATATACTGTGAACTATGGATGAAAGACAACAGGCAGATTCCATATTCCTAGATTTCCAAAAACCATTTGACACCATGCACCACTGCTGATGTTAATGAAGGTACAAGCGTACGGAATATGTTCCCAAATATGCAAGTTGCTCAAAGGCTTCTTAAGCAACAGAATCCAGTACGCTGTTCTTGACGGCGAGTTTTCGTGAGAGACAAGGACATTGTCAGGAGTGTCCCAGAGAAGTATGATAGGGCTGCTGCTGTTTTCTGTAAACATAAATGATCTGGTGGACAGGTTGAGCAGCAAGCTGCAGCTGTTTGCTGATGATGATGTGGTGTACAGGAAGGTTTCATTGTTGAGTGACTGTAGGAGGATACAAGATGACTTAGACAAAATTTCTGGTTGGTGTGATAAATGGCAGCTAATTCTAAATGTAGAAAATCGTAAGTTGAAACTGGTGAGAAGAGAAAACAAACCCTTAATATTCGAATAAAGCATTAGCAGTGTGCTGCTTGACAAGAGTTACATTGATTAAATATCTATCCTTAAAGTTTCAAAGTGATATGAATTGGAACGAACATGTAAAGACTAGTAGGGAAGGTGAACGGTTGATGCTGGCTTATTGGGAGAGTTTTGGGAAAGTTTGATTCATCTGTCAAGGAGACCACATATAGGCATTTAGGACACCAGTACTATCCATTATTGAGTTCTGCTAGAGTCTTTGGGGCCTGCACCAAGTCAGATTAGAGGAAGACATTGAAGCAATTTGGAGGCGGGCTCCTAGATTTATTACCATTAGATTTGAACAGACTGCAGAGATACTTCAGTAACTCAAATGGGAATCCTTGGAGGAAAGGCAATGTACTTTTCGAGGAACACTATTGGAAAAATTTAGAGAACAGGTATTTGAAGCTGACTGCAGAATGATTCTACTGCTGCCAGTACAAATTTCATGCAAGGACCACGAAGATAAGATATGAGATATTAGGGCTCGAATGGAGGCATATAGATAGTCATTTTTCCCTTGCTCAATTTGCGAGTGAAACAGGAAAGGAAATGACTAGTAGTGGTACAGGGTACACTCCACAGTGCACCATATGGTGGCTTGCAGAATATGTATGTGTAGAAAATACTACTCATCCATGAAATCCACACATGCCTTTGTCGGTGGTGAAGTTTTTATATGAGTAAAATGACTTTTTCAATTCATCTAATGAGTGATAAAAAGGCTTCATTTTATGGTTGCCATCAAGCTGAGGCTAATCCCTGGGAGTATAGGTAGAATTATCATTCAAATGTAAATTTGAAGATATTGGGCTTGAACCAGTTTCAGCTGTTTTCAGACCCTGGCAAAGGGATTGAGATAAAACTTTCCGATACCATTAGTCTATCAGTTTTGGTTTCTTCGTGAGATATATGTAAATAGTTATGATGAAAAACAAATACGTTTCATGAAGTTTTGCACCTACCCACAAATGCCAGATACTGTGTGACTTCAGTTTGGATCCTGCGTTTCTCCCTCTGATCTAGAATCATTCAGTTTGCCCTCAAGAGTTTCCAAAATTTCACTCAACAAACGTAACATAATTGCAGCAGAATTACAGCCATTGCTAGGAAACAATTACTCAGTTAGTTCCAACAACAGCTCTTATATTCCCAACTGATTCTAGAGACCGACAGCAGAGGACAGCGCCTGTCAAGAGTCAGGTAGTTAGACATTCATACCTTGTTATCCTACAAAAGCAACCTAGTTTTAAAATGATAGGCAACCTGCACATCATGAAACATTATGGCTCTAGTATACACTGGTACGATCATTTGAACACCAATTTTGTGGCCGAAGTTGTGCTTGGGTTTGGTCGCCAAAGTGTATACATCCTTGTACAACTTTGTATCTTGATGTTAAACAGAGATTTCCTCTTTATGTATTTTATATACAAGAGCATTTGATAATGAGGCTTTAGTTTCAATACTAGTCATGACAAAATAAGTAAATAAAGAAATGTAGGCATAGAAGTTTTATTTCCTGAAGTTTGTTTGCACATAACAAAACAGAGTAAGGATTCAGTTTTTAATGTTGCAATAAATAAAGAACTTTTCTACACTTCAGACTACTAATAAGCCTCATTAACCATTTGAACAATTACAGTTTTTTTAGAAAATAATGAAGTTTCCTGTTTTGTTTAGCAATAGTTCGAATTGCTTTTGTCCATGTTCTAAACACAATTGTGCCTGTCTTTGTGGAGTTTGAGTTCTCCAAAGTATTTGGGGATAATCAGCATGTATCACAAATTCAATCTTTCATATTGTCTCTAACTGTAGGATACTACTAATATAAAATTTCTCTGGTATGTTACTAAATGAAACATCAATGATGGCCATCATCAGTGGCCCTCCTCTGTCGAGACATCATTTGGGAAAATAGCACACTATAAAAAAAAAATTAGGAACAATTTAATCTGAGATATCCGTAACCACTATTGAACATCACTCTTGTTGGCGCTGCATCAACAACTGTGTTATTTGTGGAACATCTTCTAGCAACTTTGTCAGTGCATGTTAAAACACTGTCCTTTGGTGATGCCATAAGATTAAGTTATGAACTGGGTATGGACAGTTACTTTTATGTATATCATAGAGAGAAGCCTCAATACGCTACAGACTACTGATGAGAGTGTAACAGACAGATTAGAAAGTGAGTTTAATAGAAAAATAAAATTCTTGCTGCTAGGCAGCAGTTATGAGAGGGATATAGGCAATAGCTGCAGGAGAAACTAAGATCAAGGTACAAGGTCATGAGTATCATAAGCCCATGTGCCTTGGCCAGGTAGCAGAGGATAATGAGGCACTGGTTAGGGATTTGAGTAAAGAGAACCCAGTATTAACAGTAGGGGGAGGAGACAACATCCTGCCCAGTAGTACAGAATATAGTATTGTGAGTGACCTGGATAAGTTACAGGATGCAATCTAACACAAATTGCAGCTTTGTTGCAGTTCTGCAGTGATATGATCAAGCCCTGGATGAACGGGCCATCAGGCATATGATCCCTGGATGTTTTTATTGTTATTTACTTTATGGCCTTCATTGGACCACTCTAGTCAAAAATACAAAGTTGTAAACAAGTTGTTACACAGTTCGTAACCTACCAGTGTTAGCATTTTCTTAAACACAATGAGGGAACCACATCTTAACCATGAAAAGCACCCTCATACCTTAACACCACCTCCTCCGTACTTCACTGCAGGTGAACTGTTGCAAGCTTTCCCTAAAATTTTCAATTTTTATTCATTAATTGAATGCACTACTTTGGAGGACTGTTTTGCATTACTGTATAGAGCTATGTCATATAATATAATTAGCTGTGCACCATGAACAGATAGACCATTCTTAACAGGAAAAGTTTTTATTTGATTAAATTTATCTTGGTCTATAATAACATTATCGATCGGTGTGCTGCTTTCCTGTACCACCTGAGTAGGAAAATCAATAACTGACATCAAATTGAAAGGACCAAGTAATACTTCAAGGTCAAGCTTTCTGTCAGACTCTTTCAGAACGTCTACATTGAAATCCCTACAAACAATGATTTGCTTCCCTCTGACAGATAGCACAACAAAGAATCCAGGTTTTTCAAAAGTAGCTGAAAATTTCCCAATGTGGACTTACACACAGCTACAATTGTGAAAGTAACATTATTTAGTTTTAAGTTCAGATGCACATGCTTCTACATGTTGCTCTACACAAAATTTTTTAGTTCCTAACTTTTTCACAGTATGAAAGATTTTAACATATTTGGCAACTCTTCTCTCCATAGTGTGTCTACTTGCATGTACTGAAATCTTATATCTACCCACATTTACCTTTTCCATATCTGTGACAGTAAGCCTGGATGTGGTTTTTAAGCAGCTTCTCACATACCAGTGTGTGAATATTTTGCTGGTAGTCAATTCACACTGCAGTTACACAATTCACAAGCATTTAGAAAAATGTTTGCTCATGTAGGATGGACCTGATCAGCCAAAATGGTCACATAATCCTTGGCAGTAATACAACCTTGCAGAGTAACGAATGTGTCCATAGAAAACCATGATAAGGGTGCCCAAATCATCACTGAACCCCTGCCATGTTTCACTCTTGGAAATTCCCTGCTTATGGAGCTCCTTTCATGTTTTGGTGCTGACTGGGTTCATGCGTATGACATTCACTTCTGAAGCAACGTTTGCAGCTGTCGTATGCTTATTTTTCATCACAATTATCTTCAGTGACCATCTGTCTGCATTCACAATTATCTTCAGTGACCATCTGTCTGCATTCACAATTGTCCATGTTGTGACTTAGCAGATGTTTTTCTGCTTTCCCTGTGTGTGGTATAAATCTTTCATAATGTGCCTCTTAAAACGCCAAACACTTCGCCTCCCTTGGTTATGAAAGCACATACCATTTGAGCACCAACACTTGGCACACGTTTAAATTCACTTAGCACCATCATAATGCACTCATAGCTACACAAAACACTGTTCTTCTGACATAATGAGTACATTGCATAGGTGCCATTTGTGGTCAAATACAGCAGTTCAACCTGCAGGCTTGGCTAGCATTTGCATTTATGTTCAAGTGTGTTTCTCATGGTGTTCCCATATGTTTGTCCAACTCCTGTATAGTACCATCCCTGATACATTTGTTAAGATATGTGACCAGAGAGGGCCTTTCATCAGTTTTGACCCATTTCTGATATCTGTGTTTATTTGGAGATCAAAGTAGTTTAGCCACATGTAGAGTCATAATATTTCAGCACCAGAGATGTTTGAGAATTGATGATATTGATATATATCTGTTGTTCAGCTACTGTCCTTAATAATGGAAGTTACTGATAGTGTCTTTCAGCCTTGTGTGCAACCCATAAAAAATACAACAGTGGCAAATTTGAGTGAATACTCAGTACAGAATCTAATTGAAATGTTTTGAGGGCAGTGACTTTTCATCTGTTTCAAGTCAAAGTCAGTCCCACTATAATCACCCATCCAGTCTTTCTAATATTACAATAATTTTAACTGGTAGATATTTGTGCAAGGACCAAAGCTAGTTGAAATCAGCTCCGCTTTACGACTATCCAGTACTGTGTTTGTGCAATTTCAAACAAATGAAATTAATATTTGGATGAATCAACCGTGGGTTGCAAAAGCTTGAATTTTGTGTGTGTTTTTGTGTTTGTTAGTGTCTCTATCAACATACCAACGCTTTTGTTTGGTAAGTTACATCATCTTTGTGTGTGTGTATATATATATATATTAAAAACAAAGATTCCAAGACTTACCAAGCGGGAAAGTGCCGGTAGGTAGGCACAATGAATAAAACACAAACACACACACAGAATTTGAGCTTTCGCAACCGGCAGCTGCTTCGTCAGGAAAGAGGGAAGGAAAAGGAAAGATGAAAGGATGTGGGTTTTAAGGGAGAGGGTAAGGAGTCATTCCAATCCCGGGAGCGGAAAGACTTACCTTAGGGGGAAAAAGGATAGGTATATGCTCACACACACACACACACACACACACACACACACACACACACACACGCGCGCGCGCGCATATCCATCCATACATACACAGACACAAGCAGACATATTTAAAGCAATATTAAAAACAAAGATTCCAAGACTTACCAAGCGGGAAAGCGCCGGCAGACAGGCACAATGAACAAAACACACAAACACACACACAGAATTACTAGCTTTCGCAACCGATGGTTGCTTCTTCAGGAAAGAGGGAAGGAGAGGGAAAGACGAAAGGATGTGGGTTTTAAGGGAGAGGGTAAGGAGTCATTCCAATCCCGGGAGCGGAAAGACTTCCCTTGCAGACATGTCTGCTTGTGTCTGTGTATGTGCGGATGGATATGTGTGTGTGTGCGAGTGTACACCTGTCCTTTTTTCCCCCTAAGGGAAGTCTTTCCGCTCCCGGGATTGGAATGACTCCTTACCCTCTCCCTTAAAACCCACATCCTTTCGTCTTTCCCTCTCCTTCCCTCTTTCCTGAAGAAGCAACCATCGGTTGCGAAAGCTAGTAATTCTGTGTGTGTGTTTTGTTTATTGTGCCTGTCTGCCGGCACTTTCCCGATATATATATATATATATATATATGGCTGGTGTAAGTATTATTTTGCTGTATATAACTTCAGTAACAGCAGAAATGATATTTGTCATAATCTTTTTAACCTAAGTAACTTATGGTAATGTACAAACCTAATAATATCTCTTTTACACTTCACAATATCCAAAGCTAATGTCCAAGTACCTCTTTTTCTTGCAAAGCTGTCTGCAGTATCTAACATTTACTAATACTTAACTTAAAAATTATGCAAACTATGGTTAGTTCCAAGTCTCTCTCGAAATTAACAATCACTCATTGTTTCCTTAATACTGCAGGCATGTAATATAGCATAATGCGGATGCAAAGAAGCATGCCTAAATAATATGAAGATCAAATGTTTTATCTACTGAACAAAACATAAAACATTAATAACTCTTCTTTTTTTATCACTTCTGAGTTCACTCAATATCTGCTTCATGACAAGAACCTGCAACAGTTTTACATTTTGCAAAGTGAGTGATAGAAGTATATTTTGTATTCAGAAACACTATCTCTACATTTGAAGTTAACCAAAAACTTTTACTCATGCCATGCACACAAGAACAAGTTCTGAAATGCAGAATTGTCTAACAACTAGTTTGTATTGTTGTAATGACAGAAGCACTCCTCATTTTAAGCTTTCACATATCTGTCGCAAATGTTCACTCTATACATTTCACACAATAACTAAAATTATGTGGCACAATGCCTGAACTTGTGATGTGAGCCCATTTTAGTCTCTCTCTCTCTCTCTCTCTCTCTCTCTCCCTCTCCCTCCCTCCCTCCCTCCCTCCCTCCCCCCTTTCCCTCTCCCCCCTCTCCCTCCTTCCCCCCTCTCCCCTCCTTCCCCCCTCCCTCACTTCCCCCTCTCCCTCACTTCCCCCTCTCCCCCCTTTCCCCTTTTCAATGTAGCTATTACTTTTCTTCCATGAATCACATTTAGTAGAAACACTTTAATGTTGGCAGGTGAACTGGAAATATTTTCAGTTATTCCTCGACAGATAATGTAACATAGTTGTATGCACTGTAACAGTATTTAGCACTTTTACTTTTAACAAACTTTAAAGTGAGAGTATAAAATATATACAAAAATCGTAATATGAAAAAAGTCCTTTTTGCCAATTAGTCCACTACAGGTATTTCTTCCACTTGGGAATGTAGTAGTAGTAACAGTAGCAGTAGCAGTAACAGTAGTAGAGCAGCAGCTTTATTCATCTGTAGATCTCTTTTTACAAGGATATGGGACATGTCAAAGTATTTACAAATTTAGATCAATTTAAAATAAACTAATTTGTATACACATATATTTACAGACTCCTAGTAAGAGACAATCATTAGATTTATTCCTGGTATACAGTACATTTTTAACAAATAACTTATTAAACAATGTAATGCCACACTGTTCACTCATATCTCAATATCAGTCACTGCACAATTTGCTATCCTGAAAAACTGAGTCAGCATCCCTCCATAATGAGTGAGATGTTGAGCTCAGAAAGAGGAAGAGGTGTTAGTATTGTGCTATGCATAGCATGGGGGTAAGTATTTCTAGAAAGGATAAAATAAGGGAAAAAAACATAAAGTGAAGGTGTTACATGGAATATTGGATGTTTTGTAATCATTATTATTATTATTATTATTATTATTATTATTATTATTATTATTATTATTATTTATTGGTATAACATTTTTTATCAAATAACTGTACCTCACATACCACTGTTCTTCCAAGACTGTAGGCAACTTTTTTACCAGTACTTTTGCGAACTCCTGTTACTTTAATTAGATTGCTTGGTTGGATTCTTCATGTATAACTCCTTTCAATTTATTTCCAATAAAGATATTCACATCTAGTATTCTATTTTCCATTTTTTGCCCATTCATGTCATCTAATAAAACTTACTCTTCATGCAATTATATGGTAGACTATCTGGAATAATCTCACATCAAATCCAAAGTTCTTACTTCTCTGATAGTGTTGCTAATTCCAACTAGTAAAACTGCATGTTTGGGCTATTTATGCCTGTTATTAACATTATGTAGAATGATGATTAATGTCTTGGCCCAGGGTCCAGATAAAGAAGGTACCATCAACAAACCTGAACCAGACAAAAGGTTTAGGATTTTAGTTGGCACCCAAGGTACTAAATCCTTCATCTGGTTCAGGTTCATTGATGATGCCATCTTGATCTGAATCCTGGGTGAAGAGACAGTCCTCCTTCCACCACAGCCTCAACACATTATCTTCCATCTGCTTCACCTGCTCACCTCCGGAACGGCTCCATAAAACCTCTGCTGCTCCCATCAAGTCCATCACCCATCGACAGTACCCCCATTGTGAGAGTTGCCATTCCTTCCACACGAAAAAGTTTCTCCCATACAGTCTTGCCAACCATGGAGGGTGAGTATGCAGTGACGAAAAACTCCTTACTCAGTACACTGAAGGTATTCAGTTGAATTCTAATGAAATGGAATGGTAAAACATTTGTGTTTTCAATATAAAGAATGCCCTTTTTGTTGCAAACATTCAAAATCCTTCAAAATTTGTGTTTCAAATTTACAGAGTCTCAGAAATTGTAAAATTCGTTAATGTCTCATAGGATCGATGCTGGACTTTCCGGTTACAGTTATCCCTGTAAATCCACAGTTTGCCTGATTAATACCAAATCCAAGTGAATTCAGTTTATAAAAAACACATTTATATTTTATGTTTTTTTTTTTTTTTTTTTCTGCAGCATTGTAAGGGGCAGTCAAATGAAAACAAGACAGATAGAAGAAAGTGAGTAAACTGTTTATTATTTCAAAAGTAATTGCCATAATCATTAAAACGTATATGCCAGTGGTAGACAAGATGCTCAGTGCCTTCATGGAAAAGTGTTCATAGTTGCCTACAGAGCCAAGAGGTACTCAGGCATTAACCTCGTCATCCGAAACAAATCGACAGCCACAAATATCTTTCTTCAGTGCTCCAAAACTATGGAAATCATGTGGGGAAAGATCAGGACTGTATGGAGGATGTATAAGGACTTCCCAATGAAACCTTTGCAGAGTAATCGAAACAACGTGCCAACAAAATGACCGCCCCCATGTTGCTAAAGTTGTTTCTAGTATTCTGCAGGTATTTCACTGCGAATCCCTTACAAAACCCCATACTGTCCCAATCTCTACCCACGCAATTTCCATATTTTTGGAACCCTGAAGAAAGACATTTATAGCTATCTATTTGATTTGGAATGCGCACACCTGGGCACAATCGTGTTTGTGTAGGCAACTGTAAACATTTTTCCCTGAAGGCACTGACCAGCTTGTTCCATTTTGAAATAATAAACAATTAAATTACTTTTTCTTCATATGTCGCACTTTTATTTGACTGCCTCTTATATTACAGGGAGTTTGCAAAAACCCTACAATGCACAAAACACCACGTTGTCAGTTTCCTTTTAATGGAGATTGTGGAATGTAATGTACTAAAATAGGAACGGAACTCACATTGTGAATTGCAACAACAGTAACAATCAAAATTTATATTTCAGAAATTTAACTACTTTTAAATCCTACCTTGGCCATCCTGGTTTAGTTTTTCAGTACTTCAGAGAGGAGCACTTATAAACAAACTTTTAAAACTGATGGGTGAAGACAAGAGAAGACTGGGTAAAAATTGCTTCTGTAAACTATTTTAGTCACTTGGTTACATATAACAACAATTTTCTCCAGTAATTCCAGTAATTAATTGTTTCATTGTTATGAAATTACTAAACTGCTTTTTGTGACATTAGTTTTTTTACTTTCCAGAAAATCACCAAATAAACCCGGTAACAGTAATGGGAATAGAGGCCGAAACAGTGGTAAGAGGAGACAGAGCAATGACAGTAATAATAATAGTAAAATCTGCAGTAATAATTATCAAAACAGCAGTGGTTCGGCCAGTGGCAGTGGTAGCAGCAGTGGTGCAAGCAGCAGTGGTACGAGCATCGGTGGCAGTACTACCAGCACCAGCGCTAGCAGCAGTGGCACCAGCACAAGTGGCACCAGCTGCAGCAGCAGCAGCAGCAGCAGCAGCAGCAGCAGCAGTAGCAGTGGCAGTGGCAGCAGTGGCGGTGCCAGCAGCAGCAGCAGCAGCAGCAGCAGCATCACCAGTAGCAGCAGCCTCACCAGCAGCAGCAGCAGCTGTGGTGCCAACAGTGGCAGCAACGTAAATCGGAGTACTGCCGTGAGCAGTGGAAGAAACAACAGGGGCAGAAACAGCAGGGGCGGAAGCAGTAACAGCAACGGTAACAGCAATCCAAATAACACTAACACCAGCTCCAACAGCAGTCGCAGCAGTAACCATCACCGCAGTAGGAATGTTTTGCAGCACCAGTCCATTGTCATCAGCAACTCGTCTTATTCGTCAAGAGTTTGAGGCAGTTGAAATTCTTTATCAAAATTATCAGTATTTCTATTGGATATCTTCCAGTCAGTCACACTCGCGGTCAGAAAACTGTAATCTACTAAGATTGAAACTGAGGAATGGTCTCGTGTAATATCAGTAACTACAGCCACTTTATCTGCACACACGATTTTACAAAGGATTTCAGGACTGCGATCAGGTAAATTTGATGAAATACCTGTTTTGCAACTGAAGAAACACAAATAATACCAACTGCTGAAATATAGCGACAGTCTATTCGGCCCAGCCTGCTGAAATTTCGAGAGCCATTCCTGTGGCTACAGACCTGCTGAAACAAAAATGTTTATCGAGATCTGAACATTCGCTACAAAAGTAACACATGATACGTATTAATCCTGAACTAGTTTTTCAAATAAATGTGCTGACTGTTGAAATACATTTGCTGTAATTATTAGCAATGTTTAAACAGCACAGTACAGATTTTTCCATCAGTTCCATTGTTTGGGGGGACTCTTCAGAGGACTTGCCGCAACTGGTGAAAGTTGGTGATAGTTGTGGCTTGTTGGACTGTTACAGAATCTTTTGGATTTTAATCCACTACATCCACTGTATCATACTACAGTGCATAATCACAGTTTTGTTTAATTTTACTGTTACAGTGATACTCATTGTTCCGAAGTGTCAGGGATTAATTTCCTTGGCTAGTACCTCGTGCTAGAAGTTCATATTTGCAGTGTCCCTGCCCTGTGAATGCAACTCTAGCAGCCTTTTCCTTGACATGTCTCTTTACTGTGCTCATTCCTTTTGCACATTTTTTGCATTGACTAATCTTGGGATAATTCAGCTTCTTTTAACCTTTGAACTTGAGTTTTTCCCTTATATATATGCTGCTGTTCACATCAAAACAAGTAGCGGTTACGTAACCATAAACAGAGTGTGTCCATCTAAAATTGGAAGATAACTTATATATTGAAAGAAAAATTACATGGAGACAATGGTTGGCCAGTGCTTACCTTCAAAAGACGAAAATTTCAAATACTTATTGGGAGTCTGAGTGGCCTGCCCCATCTGCTCAACACCAAGCAAAAGGACACAGTGATAAGAAACTGATACCACATTCAGGAGGACAGTGGTTCAAATCTCTGTTTAGCTGTCCTGATTAAGATTTCTTTGGTGCCCCTAAATTGCTTAAGGTAAGTGTTTGGATGGCTCCTTTGGAAATGACGTGTCTGATTCCCTTCCCTAACATTTCCCAATCTGAGCTTATCCTCCATCTCTAATGACCTTTCCATGGATCGGAAGTTAAACCACCTAATCTTCCTTCTTCTTTTCCAACCTTTCCCAAACTATCCCTCTGTCATACCTGAGGAAGGAACTACAGGTTTCAAAAGCTGGGTATAATTTTTCCTACTTTTAAGAGGTGTGTGTGAGAATTTTGCTTCCTGAAGGTAAGTACCGGCAATCCATCTCAGCTCCTTATAAGCTAACCTATGAGACATCTGTGTTTTATTTCTAAAAAGTTTTCTTCATAATTATTCTGTGACCTGACTGATTTTCAACATTAATGGGGGCTGTAAATACAGATTTTAATACAAACATTCGTGCATATCACTGAACAAGAAATAAGTAATGCATTGTTTGTTCATGTCAGAAAAATCCATTATATAGAAAGCAGTGAAAAATATTGTTACTATAGAGTAACTGGATCTTCAGTTTTCTAATATTTGGAGTGCCATACTTTTAGATCTGGCAGTAATTGCATTCTTATAACATTTAGTTATTTATAAATAAAAATTTCAGAGTATCTTAGTTTGTTATTACATATTGTCCCATGATACTGAGATAACAAGAGTATTGCTTTTGTTGTTCAGTGCTCATTGAAAAAAGGTAATTCTCTACTCCTACCTAGCTCAGGATCAGATTGATAATGAAAAATTGATACTGCTTTTAAGACATTTTAAAAGTATGTTATAAAATGAGTTACTGTAGGCCATCTTATGCACAGAAGACAAGAATACTTGAAAGAGAATTCATGAGCAATACCAGAACATTGCTCTGTTTTTGATTCTCTTTCAGGTTTAATCAGACTTGCTTGTAGTCAGTCATGTTAAACATGTCCCCAAATGTTCTCTACATTTACTGTTTTATTAATTCAAGCAGTTCTTAAAAATTTGTTCTTCTTTGGGTAGAAAGGTATAATTCCCACAATTTCAAAAGATGCACTTACATCCTTCTGCCTGATCATTATTTATATTTTTGCATGCTAACCCCAAATCAAAAAAAAAAAAATATTTCCGGGTTAAAGTATTCAAAATAGGTTTATATGTTTTGGTGAGCTAAAGTCACCACTATTGCTTGCAAGAGTGTCATAGATCACATTTTTTCCATATTTCTAAACTTTTACCTTTCTGCCTTGGGAAAAGCAAATTACTGTAGGCTGCTGGAGGGGCTATTATGGTTACCTTACTTTATACATACCTCTTCTGTTTAGTTCCCTACTTTTTTGTGAAGCAGTCAGTAATAGATGATTTAAGCACACGAGCATTTTTCTCAGTTTGATCCTGCACCCCTGCCTCTCCCTCCCACCTAGGTGCTTCCGTTTTGTTCCTGTGTGTTTATTTCCTTCAGTATTTATTTTTAAAGAAGCCCAAGAGTATTGCATTATAATGTCTTCTGGGAAGCAGAGTTTTTTCAAGTACAGGTTAAGCTCTGAATTTAATGTCTTAAATTTTTTTGAAAAACTAATAGGATTTTTGGATTGACATTTGATATTGTATTTTGGCTGCTTATTAAATGTTTATTCTTCCAATTTCATTATCAGCCGTTGATACATCAGATAATTTGTAGCACAAAGTGTAACATGCACTTCACACAATTTGACACAGACTTGAAAGCCATACATTTGTGTATGATTAAAGTTATTTTACTACAAATATAAGAATTCTTTTGGATATATTATGGAAAACATCTAAATATCCTAGAATAGGCTACATTGCAAAATCATTAACAGCTAATTCAAATGGTTTCTAATAATTTTGATACAATTTCCTAATCTTTCTTTCCACTTGACACATCCTGTACTTCATAACCGTTTCTCTTATTCCATTCTGTACTTCTTTTTTTTCGATCTTGCACTGATAGTGTGCCAATTTTTAACACTTTCAAGCTCGAGTTTTCACAGCTGTTACTTTCTGGCATCTCTTTTCTAAGAAGTCTTCTGAATCCAAGAATGTATTTGCTAGTGGCACTCTCAGGTGTTGTGTCAGTATGTGTCACTGAAACTTTGCCATTTTTGTTGGGAAACCTGAATGTGATCTTGAGTGGAAAAAGTGTGTTAATTGACAGTGAAATATGATTGTGCATGTGCCAAGCAATGACTTGTGGCTGTGGCATTCTGAGAACAAAACATTATTGACTGGAAATGAAAATTAAAGCATCTCCTGAAACTGGAAGGGTGCTGAGCAGAAGTTTCATCAGATGTTGAAGAGTATAGTGATGACATCCAACACAATGCTTGAGGGCCTGAGCAAAATTTATAATGCCCAGAAAGTCTTAAAGACCATGTGAGGTATGTATTGGGACAGGAGAAAAATGAAGCAAAAATGACTTGTGTACTGCTTACTTTCTAGCAATAAACCAGATTTTCTCCATCAAATGTTCTGCATTTGTGGCAGAATTGTGAAAGAGCTTCATTTGAAGCCTGTTCTACAGTATTCACTATTTCCATTGGTTGCATCAGTAGACATTCATTGTTAAAGGTGCTGACTTAATTACTTTCCTCATATCTGACAGCTTCATAGAAAATGACAAACATACTATTATCGAAAAAAATTGCCCTGTGTTGTATCTTTACAATTTTTTTTTCATTTAAAAGAATTTATATATCTGAAGTAGTCTTTTGTTAATCAGTACTCTCATTAGTTGACCAAAATGTTCATCTGTTCAGCCTTGCGCTATATAAATTGAAGAAGTTTTTTGGAATCCCTACTGCATCCACACCTATAACGCTTCAGTGTGAACTACCATATCTCACTGTAAGTCATGCTGTAAGCTCATATTCCAATGAACTGTTGTTATCCGTGAATGTGTATTCCATCTCATTTATTTGTCTCACATGTTGCTTCATTTTGTAAATCCGACAAGTAACTTAGTTATTAAACCTTAAAAAAAAAACATTTTAACACTGTACAATGGTTTCTGCACACAATTCAAATGTTAATGGCCATACAAAAAATAAATTTTGTTTAAATGTATACTGTCTCATGATTGTGCCAGTTTCTGCTATCAAATTATTGTGGAAAACCATATTGAAGTGAACTAAAGTTGTCCGTGCTACACATTTCATCAACTAATTGGATAAGATCAGGTCACATAGTTTTGGCTAATAGCAAAGTAGTTGATTTTTACTTACTAATCTCATATTGTCCTTAGTTTCAGAAAATCCAACTTCTGTAATTTTTGTCATGTTCTCCCTCTAGCATCCACTTCTCCATAGTGTAGGATTTCTGCACACCATTGTTAATCCAAGGAACAAAGAATTCTTTGATGTTCGTCCTGTGTGATTCTATAACTCCTTTGCCTAACATGAATGTGGTATCCCTAAATTTCTGTATGGATCCCATACATTTTTCTTTGTGATTAAAGATGGTATTTGACATTGGTCTGTGATGATATAAGACAAACAACTATTCAGACACTTTCTTAACTACTATTCAGACACTTTCTTGTACACAAACTAGCTTAGCTGTGAATGAACCTGAATGGTTAGGCTTAATAAAGACATCTCAACTATGAATGATTTGTCTCTTTATGAATGATATTACTGTTATTTTGACGTTGTCTTCATTTTACATGTCAGCAATTGTTAAAAGTTATTTCATTTCTTATGTTCATATTTTTTGTTTCTTTTAAAAAGGGTGATGTTGATTAAAGGCAGCAACAGATGAGTGATGGATGATTTTAGAACACTGGATTTGACCTGTTCACTATATGTGCATTGTCAGTATTGCAGCTGTGTGTATGGGACACCAAACAACCTACAGCAAGTAGTGTCTTGTCCCCCACAGCCACCTTTCACAGCTAGAGCAAGTTGCTTAGTGTGTCCTCAAGTCAGTGGAACAAATATTAAAATGAACATAATGTGTCCCTTGTGTCCTATACATGACATAATCACGTAATGGGAAATCAAATGATGCATGTGCGGTGTGCAACCTGACACCTTGTAAGTCAGTTGCAGTGGGAGTATCATTGTCAGTGCCATTGACATGCATAACTTTGTTTGTAGAAGTACATCCAGTACACCATACAGTGCAACTGTGAACATTGTTTGCTAGTTTACATGTGATTAAATGATATATACAAAATTGTGTGTATTGAGACTGATACCATTAAATGTTTCCCATAAGTGTTATGTAGCTAAATTATTTTTTCCAGTAACTGAAACTGTGTTGTATTCAACAGTTCATTTTATTTCATACATCCAGTTTTTTTAGTTCTGAGGGCAACAGCTTAGTTGGTTCTAAGCAATTATAAATTATTTTACATTAAGAAGAGCCCATACATTTTCTTTTGAATATACAGCAAAAGTATTTTTTTAAAAGTATACTTTGAGCTGTATATGTTGTTGTTACATTTGTGAATACACATGTTTAGCTTTGTGGCAAATGTATGATGTTTATTCGGAACTACTGCTAATAAATATTTAATGCATGTAGATAAATATGTTTTCGCAGTTGTTGTGGCTAAACATACAGCAGTTTCAATGAATCAGTGGGTCTGTACTCAGAAACTTCTATGTTATCAGTTACCATTCCATATCCTCTAAAATGTTGAAATTTGTGTCTTTTACTGTATTGATGTTCATTGATGTGTCTCTTACGTGTAATTGGTGTTAGTTCCATACTATGCTATGCAGAATGTTGATGATTGTTAACACAAAAGTCATTGGCAGCACAGATTCTGTGAGAATTAACAGTTTATAGTTATAACTACCACTAAGAGTTTGACATAGCTGTTTTTTCAATGATCTTGTGCTGTCTGTCTTTTGTTGAAGAACAGAACTTGATGGCAGACTGTGGAATTATTCTGATTTGCTTGTGATGGAATACTGTCTATTTCTGCTGTTAAAAGGAAGTGAAATATACAGACTTTTCTGAAATGTAATTGTGTTTTATTTAGGACCTAAAATAACAGGTGTTGATGGGCAAAGGAAATATACTTAGCAATTTTAACACTGTAGAAAGAAAGTACAGGGTGTGATACCAGAACTTCCTTATTTTGGAGGGGAAAAAAACAGACGGTGTTAGAAGTATCAATTTAATTCTCTTCCCATTATATTCAAGTAAACATAAAGATTTATTCCATTAGGTTTTGAAAATGATATATTGAAGGTGGCCTCAGCTCTGCTCAATGAATTTGGTTAGTTGAATTTGGAAGATTTGTTCCACTTTGTTCAGCATGTGTCTATCTTATGTCGGCAATAGCAGCACAAATATTGTTCTGCAGCTGACCCAAGGTCTGTGGACAATTGGTATACACCAAGGAAGACAGCCCAATCAGAAAAAGCCACATTGGGCTAAATCTGGCAAGCGTGCTGGTCACTCAAAATCGCCCTTCAAAGAGATCAGACGGTTGGGGAAGTGGTCAAACAAGAGTGCCATTGACATTCATGCTGTTTCAGCTCTGGTGCCATCTTGATGGAACCAGATATCCCCTACATCAATTTCTTCAAGTCTGGGTGGAAAAAATCCCTAATCACCTGGACATAACATTCAGAAGTGACCATAACTACCATATCATTCTCTTCAAATAACTGTGGTCAAAACACAAATTTTTTATAGCGCACACCAAACAGTCTCACATTCTGTATGCAGGGACTGCTCATTAAGTTCTCGGAGCGTTCGTGCCACTCCAATACCACATTTTTATTTTATTTTTTAAAAATTTTTTATTCACGCATCCACACAAATAAAAATGAGCCTCGACGCTGAAGAAGAACATGAGGCATGTTTTTGTTCAAGACTCCACAAGCATTTTTTGGTGAACAAAAATCATGTGGATTAAGTTTGTGCACCACTGCCAGTTTGTATGGATTCAATTTCACATCTTTGTGAAGAATTCGTCTCAGTGTATGATCAGAAATAGCAGCAGCAGCTGCATCGTTTGGGGAATTCCAAAATTACCAGCCTGACTTCCTCGACATTTTCTGGTGTCCTGGTGATTCTTGAAGGAAGGCCCTGGTCTCTCTTTCTGTGCACTACCAGTATCCGTAAACATGTCCACCCACATTACAATCTATTTTTGATCAGGAAAACAATCTGCAGCTACAATAATAAACTGTTCCATGAATGCATGCTGCGATGACAGCACGACCATCAGAAAAGTGAGTTGCCATGGCAAAAGCACATTCCTCTCTCATCCACTACAGGATCGCTACTTAACTAACCTGAAAAAAAAAAAAAAAAAAAAAAAAAATGTTAGGTCCTGCCATTTCCAATGCTCTAAACCCCATACAGCAATGGGTAATGGCCACAGTGTGACATGAATTTAAAATAAGAAAGTTCCTCTGCTGCACCCTGTACTTCTTTCACTCTTGTCAAGGTTCAGTGGTTGACCCCACTCCTGTTCTTGATGTACATAAATAACTTGTTCAGAACATTGAAAGACTCTTCAAAAAACATGATGTTTACTGATGACACAAGTATACTGGTAGAGGCCCCGAACACATTTATAGCATTCCCAGTCAGGGGAATGGTAGAAAATGTTTACAGCACACAGCTTAACACTTAATCATAGAAAGAGTTGTATTATGCAATTCTAAACAAATAAAAATTGCTTATAGGTTCCTAAAATAGGTGTCTTAGAGCACACACTGGAATAGGACCTTATGTGTGAAATTCCTAGGCATTCAGGTGAATGTCATAGGCCATCAAAACATATTTTATTCCTTTTTTCAGAAACTGGCATCATTCCATAGGTTTTTGGCACTGGATCCATAACTGATCTAAGTTTTTTCTATAACATAAAATTTGTAGCAATGTGATTTTGTGAGAAACTCAAATATTATCAAAACACATTTAACTGGAATCAAAAGTAATTTAATTTTTCAATATGAACAAAGGTTTTATGGAAGTATGAATTTGAAAGTGCCTACTGACTGCTTAGGAATTGTATGTGCATTCCATTATATTTCTTTTTTCTCTTCTCCTTCAAGCACCTAATATAGTGTTTTCTGTAATAAATTGCCTGTTGTGTGTCTCAGCGAAGTGACTGACAGTCTCACATCATACTGGTATTCTAGCAACCCTGATGTCATTTTTTGTCACTTTGTTGTCGTTGTGAAAGTGCTCACAATATTCGTCACTGACATCACTCTATTTTCAGGGTAAAAAAGTAACCATTCCAAAAGTGAATCTTGCTGTTTATCAAACTGCCTAACTTCTTGAACTTTTCAAATATCATATGAGTTCTTTCATTTGACTAATGTATTTTACAGACTATAAGAAACTATGAACTATAAGGTGCATCTTAATTTGTAAGTATTTTTATTTTAAAAAATCAAAATTTTTACCATTTTTGTTATTAGATTTTACTACTCGATAGCAATGCCAGACAAAAAAAAATTCTCAATTTATAAAATCGAACTGACCTTTAAAATCCCTGAAAATCGTCATCTGAACTTCCACCTTCTTCTTTTTCTTCTTCCTCCTCCTCTTTGCCATCATCGTTGTCCTCTTCATATATAAGATGGTCTACACTGCCATTGAGAGTGTTATTTATGCCGCACTTCTTGAATGATTTAACCATAATGTCTTCTGCCACTTTAAACCATGACTGTTTTATCCATTGACACACTTGTTTGATTGTAGATCATTTTAAAGCTCCCTTCAGTTTTAATTCATGTTGGGTTTCATCCAATGTTCTATTCCTCTGCCAAATACTTTTTAAATGGTGTATTTATCAAGACATCAAGAGGTTGCAATTGTGAAGTAAGTCCTCCCGGAATAACAGCAAACTCAGCATTTCCCTGTCTCAGTTTCTTTCCACAGAATTGTTCATATGGCTACTAAACTGATCTAGCACAAGAAGAGAACTCTTCTTCAATAAAACACCTTTCCTTCTCTCCCACACTCTTCTAATCCATAATTTCATACCAGTTGCATCCATCCAATCCCTGTCATGTACAGGAACACCACCACCTGTCATTATTTCAGGTTTTGGCACTGTTTTGCGACTGAAAATCATCATTGGATTACGTTTAGTGTCATCACAAAATTAGAGGACAACAAGTGCATTTTTTCATGTCCACTTGGTTTTATAGTTAGAGTTTTAGCACCTTTCCTGGCAACATTTCTGTTACTCGGCACATTGAATTTCATAAGAGTTCCATCCATATTCACTGTTTGTCTTAGTTCCACACTGATTTTCTTTCAATGTTGAATAATAAAGTGATGGAAAGATAATATTTTCTCTCCGTACTCTTGTAGTATTTTCTGAGAAATTTTGATTTTGGCTCACACAACACTAAATAAACTTGTAGTACGAACCACCTCCACCCTTAAAGTCTGTTAAGTCCCACTGCAGCACTAGCTTACAAGCATGTATTTCAGTCATTTTTGTATTAATTCCAGTGCCATTTTGATGGTGTCCTAGAATCCATTTCAATACATTATCTTCTAGTTTTTGCCATTATGCATTCAGTGCTCTATTTGTACATTTAGTCTTCCTCACTTTTTTCAGTTCTTTATTACTAGCCCATCAATCACAAATGGTTTTTTTCTGTTGGTGGAGGGCCAAATGCCACCCAGCTGCTCTGTTTCCATGTTCTTCTGCATATGCTATTACTTTCAACTTATAGCCCACATCATATGAATACCTTGTATTTTTTGCCATTACGAAACTAGCTCCTAACAAAAATAGTTCTGCAAGGTTCGCAGGAGAGGTTCTGTAAAATTTGGAAGGTAGGAGACGAGATACTGGCAGAAGTAAAGCTGTGAGATCCGGGTGTGAGTTGTGCTTTGGTAGCGCAGATGGTAGAGCACTTGCCCGCGAAAGGCAAAGGTCCCGAGTTCGAGTCTCGGTCAGGCACACAGTTTTAATCTGCCAGGAAGTTTCATATCAGCGCACACTCCACTGCAGAGTGAAAATCTCATTCTGGAAACAAAAATATTGTACTGTTACCAGTAACACAAATCACTTTCAGTTCAAGTTCACTAGCACTGTATACTACAATGACACAACATAGACTAGACAGTGTTCTGGGTTTGTGGTGGCGGGGAAGAAGGGAGACAGTGTTAGCAAGCTTTTTGAATCCCCGCAACTCATGTTCATTGCATCAGTGCACTACTACTGCCAGTCGAATCCATTGTTGCCAGATAAAAAGAGGTTTCCCGCAGCATCAAATATATGGCTATATTTAAGACTGGCGGGAGTTTTAAATATAAGATGCGCCTGGATTTTGGAGGAAATTTTTTGAAGAAAAAAAGTATGTCTTATAGTCCATAAAATATGGTGAGGACTTCTTAAATGACAGCTGAGCCACCTCCTTGCACAGAGTTAGGACTGAACATCATTTTTTGAATGTCATGTCCAACAAACGAGCCTTTTTCCAATTTTGATTTTGATAGTTGAGTAGATTTCTTGCAGTGATATTTGAATCATTCTCCACCTTTGTGTAGAGCTTTTTTCTTCTGCAGTATGTTTTTCTCTCCAGACCTCAAAGATTTTCTTGCAGTCATTTTATTGATGATGATGATGATGATGATGAGGATGATGATGATGGTCCTTTGCCCTACTATCCCATTCACATGAAGACCTGGGGTATTTAGAAAAGTCATCACATATATTCCAACCATGTGGAATACTTTGCTTTATTTAAAACATTAATATTTTGCTTTATATGTGGAGAATGAACAACAGGCACTGATCCACAGCCTGTAGACCAGTTTTAGACAGAGTCTCCATTGTATTCAGTCCCAGATTCGTTCATCAGACTCTCAGTATCTGAACAATGCACTAAATTACCTTCTTCTATGAAACATTGAGAAAATGCCTGTCAACAAGTTCTTTTCTTAGAGTCTGGAACCAAGCAGTTCAGCTTTTCCCTTACTGGGCCCAGATCCCATAAAGATCAATTAGCGTAGTTTGTGTAACAAGATTTGGTTTTACATTGCCCAATGTAAAATGATACTTGTCATGAGCTTGTTCATCTGCATCACACCAGTAATTATTTCAAATATCCAGGCTAATATTGTTAAAACATTCTAGTGGTTTGGAAACAGGAAGATGGGGGCCAGGAGCCACTGACTGAATGGCAGACAGCAGGTTAGTCTGTCTTACTACTTTTTGAATTTTTTTTCGTTGCAAGAAGTAACATCACTGCTACAATAGTAACAATCACTAGACTGGTTTCTTCACTGCGTCCATGTCATTTGTATGTTTTGAAATAGTCTCATATATCTATGTGGTAGTAAAGTTCTTGTAGAAAGTAAATATTTTAGTATTGAAGGAGATCACTCACCAAAAAGCAGAAGCCTTGAGTTACCGATGGAACGTACAAAAGAAGGAAAACTTGCTAGTTTTCATACTTATATCCTGACGAGCTAGAGTAAAACGCGCACGCGCACACACACACACACACACACACACACACACACACACACACACACACACACACACACACACGTGCCTCTTCATGGTGCTGGCTAGACTAACAATGTGAATGCTATTTTGCAGCAAGTGAACTGGTTATGGTACGGGTAGATGGAGGGGAATGGAGGTGGGTGGCTAGTGGCTTGGAGGGTTGCAGCCAGTTTGCCAGTTAGGTGTATGAGCTACCACAGTTGTAGTGGCTGGTGGGAAGTAGTGCATGCTGAAGGCACTGCGGTCTTGAATTGGTAAGGGGTGACAAGATGGAGGAAGGGGATACTGTCGGATGGTGGGTGCGGGGAGAGTGGATTAGCCGAGATTGAGACCAGAATGATTAAAGGAGTGGAGGATGCGTTGTAAGGATGGCTCTCATGTGTGAAGTTTAGTGCCCTCCACTATAAATCATAATGTTCTTCTTCAGAGAAACTGGTGGTGGAAGGAAGGATCCAGCTGGTTTGGGTTGGGAAGCAGCCATTGAAACTGAGCATGTTACACTTTCTTCTTGACAACAATTTGGCTATGGCCATTCATCCTGGTGGACAGCTTGTTAGTAGTAATACAAACATAAAAGACTGCGCAGTGTTTGCAGCAGAGTTGGCATATGACACGGCTGCTTTTACAGGTGGTCCGGCGTCTGATGGTGTAGGATAAGCCTGCTACAGGACTGGAGTAGGAGGTGCTGGGTAGGTGGATTGGGTCTGCCACAGGGATATGATCCCTGTCGGAGTGGCTTAGGGTGGACTAGGATAATGTGTATGTTGGGTGGGTGATGGAACACTAGTTTAGGAGGGGTGGTAAGTATTTTGGATTGGATGTCCCTCATTTCAGGGCAGGAAGAGAGAGAATCAAAGTTGTGATGAAGGATATGGTTCAGTTGTTTTAGTGCATGATGATATTGGGTGACAAGGGGAGGACGCTTCTTTGTAGCTCATTCTTGGGGTTGGTGGGAGGGTTGGGGGTGTGCTGGGTTATGGCATGGGAAATCTGTTTGTGAACTAGGTTTGTCTGTGACAACCTTTGTGAAGCCTGCAGCACACTAGGAAAGGGAATTCTCATCACTGTAGATACACCAGCTACATGTGGCTAGGCTGTATTGGAGGGATTTTTTGATTTGGGAAGGGATGTGGGCAGAGGTGTAGATGGAGACAATGAGGTGGAAGTCAACATCCAGGAAGGTGGATTCCTGATATTCACTATATGCTCGTGAAATGGTCATAAGGGAAAATCCCCACTTCATTGCAACCTCGGAGATGCTTTGTCCCAGTGCTCACGCACCGATTATAACACCATGTTCAAACTCACTTAAATCTTGATAAACTGCTATTGCAGCAGCAGTAACTGATCTAACAACTGCGCCAGACACATATTGTGCTGTATAGTCATTGCCGACCGCAGCTTTGTATTCTGCCTGTACACATATCTCTGTATTTGAAAACACATGCCTATTCCAGTTTCTTTGGTGCTTCAGAGTTAATGGAAGGTGTATAAGGAATGAGGTGATGGATTTGTAATCTGAAGGACACTTTAAGAGAGAGCATTCAGTAGCAGCAAGCCGATGGGTGTGAGGGATGTTGGTGTAAAGGAAGGTGGCTTCAACAGTAACAAGTAGGGATCCAGAAGGTAAAGGTTTGGGGTGGTGAAAAGTGGGTGAAGGAAGTGGTTTGTATCTTTAATATGGGAGGCTAGGTTTTATGCAGTTGGTTGGTGGTGGTGATCAAGAAGAGCGGAAATTATTTCAGTGGGAGCATAGTAGCCAGCTACAATGGGGTGTCCAGGATTGTTGGGTTTGTGGGTTTTGGGAAGTATGTAGAAGGTGGGTGTATGGAGTGTTGTTGAGGTGAAAACGGAGATTGACTGAGGTGGAGGGTCTATGGATTTCAGTAGGAACTATAGGTTATGTTGGACTTCTGGGATGGGATCACTCTGGCTGAGCTTGTAGGTGGAGAAGTCTGGCAGCTGGTGGAGGTCTTCCCTCATGTAGACATTTTGACTGATCACAACAGCGGTGGAGCCTTTGTCTGCAAGGGGGATGATTAGAGCTGGGTATGTTTTTAGGTTGCGAATGGCTGTAGTTTCCTCTGCTGAAATGTTAGAGTTCCAGATTAAGGATGGTGAGGCCAAGTTGGAGGTAAGGAATTCCGGGAAGCTGAGTTGGGGGTGGCTAGGTGGGAGGAGGCAGGGGGGGGGGGTTTGAAGGTCACAGTTGGATTGTGGTATGAAGTGGGAGAGGCAAGGTTCAGTGCTGGGATTATATTGGCATTGGTTGGAGGGATTGGTGGCAAAGAAGTGTT
Organism: Schistocerca gregaria; assembly: GCF_023897955.1. NCBI lineage: Eukaryota > Metazoa > Arthropoda > Insecta > Orthoptera > Acrididae > Schistocerca > Schistocerca gregaria. The sequence goes on from NC_064931.1 coordinate 380,168,099, forward strand.
TCCACCGTAGGGATTGAAAGGAGAGTAGGTCTTCGGGGAAGTCCAACACGGTTAAATTGGGGGAAGGGGAGAAGGTTACTCCTTTGCATAGGACTGAAAATTCTGTGGGACTGAGGTTTGTGGTGGAGAGGATAACAGCAGTGTTTTAGGTTTTCTTGAGGTTTGTGAGAAGAATGGGCGTTGATGGATAGTGGTGACCTGTGGTGGGAATAAGATGTCAACAGGTTGGAAAGTCATGGAGGTGGTGTCTGGAATGCTGCTTCAGGTGTTAGAGTGTAGGGGTTTTTATTTCGGAGATGATGTGTATGTAGTGAGGTTTGCAGGGTAACAGTATCTTTTGGAGGGAATAGAGGCAGTTCTGGAATTTCTGTGCCATGGAGAGGAGGTTCTGCAGTACCGGGTTTGTCAAGGTTAGTGACTGGTGGAATATGAAAAGGTGAAGGTCTTTGTAAAAGGATGAGGTGGGCTCCAGAGAAGGGAATTTTTGTGGTTATGCCATTCATTGAAGGGGAGGGATGGGGATTCATGATTTAGGCAGCATTTAAGTAACAGCATGTGGGGCTGGATTTTAGGCAGGGAAAGAGAGAATTCTTTGAATTGATGCGGAAAGATGGAGCAGGGGTCCACTGGGTTAGGGATGATGGTAGGAAATGAAAAATAGATGGTTGAAAGTGTTAGGTGGTTATAAGGGGAACTGAATAATATAGCCTCAGTTCGTTAAGTAAAAAGGATGGAAGAAATTGTGCTGTGAGCAATAGGATGGTTTTGTGGATGGACAATACTTAACTCATGTGTAAGTTGATCATCACATGCAGGAAAAAAAGAGTAAAGTTCTGATGGGAGGAATGTGTGAAGAGCGATGTGTCAATTTGGAGATTAAATGCAGTGGTTGGATGCTGGTAGGTGTTACAACTGTAATCTGGTGGGCAGGTGTTATGTATAACAGCGTGCACTGCCATCTTAATGGCCAGAATGAGTGCTGCAGGGTGTCACAAATGTCTTGTATGACCCCAAGGGTTGTCAAGGGCGAAGTGCGTGTATAACAAAGGTGGATGGGAAAACATAGGAAAAGATATGGACAGACAATACTGGAGAGGAAAAAAGGATGTAGATTATGAATAGTAGAGATGAAGTGAGGTTTGGAAGGAAGAGAGCCACTAGCCACTATAAATGATGTAGGAAAGTTCTTGTAGAATGTAAATACTTTGGGATTAATTTGTCAGTAGGCACACACAAAAGCAGGAAAATCAAGTAGCTTTCAGAGTTACACACACACACACACACACACACACACACACACAAACAAACCTATACTCTTACATGATGCAGGCTAGACTGACAATGCCAGTGGTATTTTGTGGCAGGTGCTAGTTGGTGTGACAGGTGCTGTAGTTTTTTCCATGTAGGTGACTGTAGTGGTGTGGTAATAGGGGAAGTAAATGAGACTCATCAGTGGTTTTGTAGGATATGCAGTAGAGATAGGACGATACTAGAACAGGAGGGGAAAATTGCCACCCTTCAGGCTGAGTTAGACAACGAAAGGGAAATCTTGACAGGTTAAGGAGGGAGAAGGGTAAAGAGAGGTGGAAAGTGGCAACAGGAGGAACAGGCCTAGAACTTTGTCTGACAGCTTCATGGTGAATGTGGAAAATAGATTTGACCTGTTGCTTCAGTTAGAAGCTGGTGAGCCTCAAGCAGTTGCAGGTGTAGACAAGGCACAACGAACTTTCAGCAGCAAATAGAGATGTAAGAATGTAGGGAAGTCAGTAAAGAGAAAGAAAGTGTTGTTGTTGGGTAGTTTCCATGGAAGAGGTGTTGGCCAACTTTTGCAGGATGAATTAGGATCAGAATACCAGGTCACCAATTTTTTTAAACCTAGTGCTGGTCTGGAGCAGGTGACAGAGTATTTAGGAAACACTTTACAAAGATTTCACTAAGGAAGACACCCTGGTTATAGTGGGTGGGCCAGGTAATAGTATCGACAGAGATCCTGGGTACAGTATAGAGTCTGAACAGGAAAAGATTGCTTCAGCATTGAAGCATACTAGTCTTGAGTTTGTATCTGTTCTTGGGCGCCATGACCAACCTCATTTGAACTCTTCTGTCAAGGGAGTTAATTTGGAGTTGGAACAGCTGCTTATGTTGGGTGCAGGGTCACACATCGGTGTGGTCCCTGTTGATTTTCTCAATAGGTGGGATTATACTAGGCATGGCCTTCACCTCAACAGGAAAGGGAAGGGTAAACTGGCTGGGAAAATAGCAAGAATGTTAAAGGGGGGAGGCACTGTCATGAGTGATAAAATACCAGTGGTTATAGGGTTCAGAAAAGACCCCTTTTTAGGGTAGGGAGGACAGAAGGAAACCAAATTTTAAGAGAGGTTAGGACAGAGACAAACCTTCAGTTTGAGAAAAAAACCAAAAAAACATAATTCTAGCTTCTAACAAGCATAAACAGCTATTGGTTAAGAATTTTTAACAATGGACAGTTATTTCAACTCTACCCAGTATTAACTCAGTCAATGTGAAATGTCAGCCATCTTTATTGCATCAAATTATTCAAGGACAGAGAAATAAAATTAATGAATTAATTATCTGCATAGATGAATTAGAGTCATCAAACCCAGCTGACATAATCTGCCTCTCTGAATATCATGTGACCACTGGTATAGAACTTTTAAGTGTTACAGGGTTTGGGTTAGCATCTCACTTTTGTAGAGCAGAAATGGAGAAAGGAGGAGTTGCCACATTCATCAGGAACTGTCAAAAATGTAAGAACATAGACAATCATAAATTTTGCTTAGAACAGCATATGGAAGCATGTGCAACAGGAGTAGAATTTCACAAAAAATTCTTCATAATATTAAGTGTATATCGAACACCTGCAGGTAAGTTTAATCTGTTCATAAACCACCTTGAAGCTGCACTGGCCCATTTAACAACCAAAAACAAAAAAATAGTGGTTGCTGGTTATTTCAATGTGGATTTCCTTAAAGACTGTCCCAATAACACTATCATTCAACTTAATTCCCACTGTAAGGTTCTCCACTAGGGTAGCGAATCGCTCACAAACAGCCATTGATAATATCTTTATAGAAAAGTCCAATGAACAAAATTATACACTCCTAGAAATTGAAATAAGAACACCGTGAATTCATTGTCCCAGGAAGGGGAAACTTTATTGACACATTCCTGGGGTCAGATACATCACATGATCACACTGACAGAACCACAGGCACATAGACACAGGCAACAGAGCATGCACAATGTCGGCACTAGTACAGTGTATATCTACCTTTTGCAGCAATGCAGGCTGCTATTCTCCCATGGAGACGATCGTAGAGATGCTGGATGTAGTCCTGTGGAACGGCTTGCCATGCCATTTCCACCTGGCGCCTCAGTTGGACCAGCGTTCATGCTGGACGTGCAGACCGCGTGAGACGACGCTTCATCCAGTCCCAAACATGCTCAATGGGGGACAGATCCGGAGATCTTGCTGGCCAGGGTAGTTGAATTACACCTTCTAGAGCACGTTGGGTGGCACGGGATATGTGTGGATGTGCATTGTCCTGTTGGAACAGCAAGTTTCCTTGCCAGTCTAGGAATGGTAGAACGATGGGTTCGATGACGGTTTGGATGTACCGTGCACTATTCAGCGTCCCCTCGACGATCACCAGAGGTGTACGGCCAGTGTAGGAGATCGCTCCCCACACCATGATGCCAGGTGTTGGCCCTGTGTGCCTCGGTCGTATGCAGTCCTGATTGTGGCGCTCACCTGCACGGCGCCAAACACACATATGTCCATCATTGGCACCAAGGCAGAAGCGATTCTCATCGCTGAAGACGACACGTCTCCATTCGTCCCTCCATTCACGCCTGTCGCGACACCACTGGAGGCGGGCTGCACGATGTTGGGGCGTGAGCGGAAGACGGCCTAACGGTGTGCGGGACCGTAGCCCAGCTTCATGGAGACGGTTGCGAATGGTCCTCGCCGATACCCCAGGAGCAACAGTGTCCCTAATTTGCTGGGAAGTGGCGGTGCGGTCCCCTACGGCACTGCGTAGGATCCTACGGTCTTGGCGTGCATCCGTGCGTCACTGCGGTCCGGTCCCAGGTCGACGGGCACGTGCACCTTCTGCCGACCACTGGCGACAAGATCGATGTACTGTGGAGACCTCACGCCCCACGTGTTGAGCAATTCGGCGGTACGTCCACCCGGCCTCCCGCATGCCCACTATACGCCCTCGCTCAAAGTCCGTCAACTGCACATACGGTTCACGTCCACGCTGTCGCGGCATGCTACCAGTGTTAAAGACTGCGATGGAGCTCCGTATGCCACGGCAAACTGGCTGACACTGACGGCGGCGGTGCACAAATGCTGCGCAGCTAGCGCCATTTGACGGCCAACACCGCGGTTCCTGGTGTGTCCGCTGTGCCGTGCGTGTGGTCATTGCTTGTACAGCCCTCTCGCAGTGTCCGGAGCAAGTATGGTGGGTCTGACACACCAGTGTCAATGTGTTCTTTTTTCCATTTCCAGGAGTGTATTACAAAACCAACAGTCAATGGCCTCTCACACCACGACATGCAGTTCCTTCTGTTAAATGTTAATACTGAACAGGGTATGAAAACTGTTAAATCTGAGCTCAAGAGGGTGATCAATAAGCCAGAAATTGATTATTTTAGGACACTCCTGAAAGACTTTCACTGGACTGATGTTTACAGTGCTCATGGCATGAATGAAAAATATATCACTTTTTCTAATAAAGTGCTTGCCTTATTTGAACACTGTTTTCCCCCAAAACTAACCAAGGTTACAGCAAAGTCTACAAAGAAGCCATGGATTACTCAAGGAATAGGGGTATCTTCTAAAACAAAGAGAAAACTGTATCTGTTAATCCGAAATAGTTCTGATGTTGATGCTATAGCACATTACAAGAAATACTGCAAAATATTAGAGACAGTAATACGAACATCGAAGCAAATATATTACGAGGGAAAGATAGTAATATCAGATAACAAAACAAAGACAATATGGGATATAAAGAAGGAGGAGACGGATAGAACCAGACATGAAGAGGGACAAATAGCATTAAGAGTAAATGATTCATTGGTGACAGATGTGTATAGTGTTGCAGAACTTTTCAACAAACATTTTATAATTGCTACTGAAAAGATGGGCTTATCAGGTTATGTAGATGCTGCTATGGAATACCTCAGACCAGACATTTCAAGTAACTTCCATAACATGAATTTGACCCTCACTACCCCAGCAGAAATAATGTCCATCATAAAATCTTTAAAATCACAGCATTCTCAAAATTTTTAGAAAAACAAATATACAGTCGGCTTTATAACCATCTTATCTCAAATAACTTTCCAACTAGGATCACTAAATCCTCAAGAACAGCCATTGATAACATTTTTATAGACAAATGGATATCATGCACGGAGTACCACAAGGCTCTGTGTTTGGACCTTTACTTTTTATAATATACATAAATGACTAGCCCAGCACCATGTTATGTAAATCCACACTCTATGCAGATGATACAACTTTTGTTACAGCAGGGAAAGATTTAGGAAAATGAAACAAGGAAAGTGAGGCTCATATCAGAGCAGCCATCAAGTAGTTCCAACGCAATCTCTTGCATATAAATCATGATAAAACTGTAGATATTCTCTTTAGCTTGTGTGTTAAGAGTGATAAGATTGACTGTATCTCAGCTAAACTACTTGGGATCCATCTTGACTCAAAATTAACGTGGAAGAGTCATACCGATTATATTTGTACTAAGTTAGCATGTGTGACATATTTGTTAGGTAAACTAAGGTCATGTGTTAGTGATAAACTATTACTCAATGCATACTATGCCTTTTTCCACACCCATTTAGCATATGCCACTTTTTTGTGGGAAACCGGAGCAAAATAGATTTTCATTTGGCAAAAGAAGAAAGTCAGATGCATCCATGGAGTCAGAAATAACGAGTCGTGTAGACCATATTTCAAAAATCTAAAAACACTAACAGTCGCAGCCCTCTTTATACTAAGTTGTTTGATACACACAAAAGAAAACCAACACAGTCACAAACTATGACAATCTATCCATCACCATGACACACGTATAAAACAGCAAATTGACATCCCAGTTGCTAGATTAAAGAAAACTCAAGATAGTCACAGGTACATGGGAGTAAAACTATTTAACATGTTGCCAATAGAGGCCCATAATGTGTCACTGAATGAGTTTAAAAGTGTCACAAATAAATGGCTTAGAGAAAAGTTTTTATACAATAGAAGAGTATATAATGTGGACTAAAGATTATCATAAGTACCGGTACTAATATAGTTTCACTTAGATTAAACTTATACATGTAAATATAATGCAAATACCTTGTGCAGCATCAAGGACAAATTTTTGTATCTTATTAGACAATAATGATCTACAATATATTACACCATTTCTGTTAGTTATGTAAACTGTACATGTACACAAATAACGAAATCAATTGCATTTTAATGCCTAAAGATGGATAATAAAATAAAATAAATAAAAACAAAATCATATAAAACCTGTAATAAATGGACTATCAGATCATGACATGCAGCTCCTTGTTTTAGATGTAAATTCTAAGCAGATTATCAAGACTGCTAAATCTGAGTACAGGAGAGTAGTTAATCAACCAAAATTTGTTTTAGAAAACTGGTCAAAGATATGAACTGGAAAGATGTTTATAGTGCTCATGACATGAATTAAAAAAATAACACATTCGTGAACAATGTCAGAACCATGTTTGAAAACTGTTTTCCTCTAAAAGTTACTCAAATTAAACAGAAGTCTATAATAAAACCATGGATTACACAAGGAATAAATATTTCCTGTAAGACAAAAAGGAAAATCTATCTGTCAACCAAGAATACCTCCAATGCTAATGATTTAGCTAAATACAAGGAATACTGTAAAATATTTTTTTAAAAAAAGTAATTCAGACATCTAAACAAATGCGCTACGGGAAGAAGATAACAATGTCAGGGAGCAAAATAAAAACAATATGGGATATAGTGAAAGAGGAGACTGGTAGAACCAGAAAGGAACAGGAGCAAACAGCATTAAGGGTAGATGACCCATTAGTAACCGATGGGCATAGAGTGACAAATCTGTTTAACAAGTACTTTAAATCCATTACTGATAGAATGGGGTTGTCAGGATCAGTAAATAATGCCCTTGAATATTTGAAACTAGCCTTTACAAATAGCTTCAGGTACATGAATATGTCACTCACTTCACCAAAAGAAATAGCTTCCATAATAAAATCTTTAAAAATAAAGCATTCTAGTGGTTATGATGAAATATCAACAAAGTTAACTAAGGCATGTTCTTGTGAGTTCAGTACAATTCTAAGTTACTTGTGTAACCAGTCAATTATAACTGGGACATTTCCTGACTGGCTAAAATATGCAGATGTTAAGCGTCTATTCAAGAAAGGGGATAAAGAGATACCATCAAACTAGATACCGATTTCACTTTTGCCAGCATTCTCAAAAATTTTAGAAAAAGCCGCTTCTCAACCATCTGACCACAAATAACATATTATCAAGAACACAGTATGGATTTCTAAAGGGTTCTGATATCGAGAAGGCTATTTACACCTACAGTGAAAATGTACTTAATTCATTAAATAACAAATTACAAGCAGCAGGTATTTTCTGTGATTTGTCAAAGGCATTTGATTGTGTGAACCTCCTTTCAAATAAATTAGAATTCTATGGTGTCATGGGCAGTGCTCCAAAATGGTTCAAGTCATACCTCACTAACAGGAAACAAGGGACTAGTGAATTAAGTCATCAGTCATCATCAGAATGGGAATAAATTAGATGTGGGGTCCCACAAGGATCCATCTTAGGGCCATTGCTTTTTCTTGTGAACATTAATGATCTCTCATCAGTTACGCTGCCAGAACCAGAGTTAGTTTTGTTCGCAGATGATACAAGTATTGCAATAAATAGTATGTTGAGTGTAGTTCCAGAAAGATCTTCTAATGATATTTTCATGGATATTAATAAATGGTTTAAAGCCAACTCACTGACATTAAACTTCGGAAAGACTCACTATATGAAATTCAGAACCTGTAAGAGGTTTCCACCCAGCATATGCATAAAGTATGAAGAAGAGCGGATAGAAGAGGTTGACAGTCGTAAATTCCTGGGATTACAACTTGACAATAAATTCAGTTGGGAGGAGCAACCCACAGAACTGCAGAAACGCCTTAACAAATCTGTATTTGCAATTTGAGTGTTAGCAAACATTGGCGACATAAAAATGAAAAACCTTGCATACTGTGCCTACTTTCATTCCATAATGTCATATGGTATAATATTTTGGGGTAACTCTTCAAGTCAAACAAAAGTTTTCAGAGTCCAAAAGCGTGTAATACATACTATTTGTGGAGTAAATTCACGGACGTCCTGTAGAAACCTCTTCAAAGAACTGGGTTTACTAACTACTACCTCTCTGTATATTTAATCCTTAATGAAATTTGTCCTAAATAATATATCTCTTTTTCCAACAAACAGCTCAGTTCATACATACAATACCAGGAACAAAAATGACCTGCACAAGGGCTTAAAAGCACTTACTTTAGTTCAAAAAGGTGTCCACTACTCACGAACACTCATCTTCAATAATTTGCCAGCAAACATAAAAAATTTAGTTACAAATAGATATTAGTTTAAAAGGAGCCTGAAAGACTTACTAGTGGCCAACTCCTTCTACTCCATTGATGAATTTTTTAATAGAAACAAATCATGTATTGTATATACTCATACTATTAGTATTGTTATTTCAGCTTAAAAAAATGATGTATTGTATATACTCATACTATAAGTACTGTTATTCAGCTAAAAAAAAAAATTGACATATTCCACATCCACGAGGATCTCCTCAGCATGGAATTATGGAACAAAAAACTAATCTAATCTAATCTAAACATTCTGTCAAAGTCGTGTGGATTTCTAAAGGGTTCTGATTTTGAGATGGCTATATACACTTAAAGTGAAAATGTGCTTAAGTCATTAGACAAAAAATTGCAGGCAACTGGTATATTTTGTGATCTGTCAAAGGCATTTGACTGTGTAAATCACAATATCCTTTTAAGTAAATTAGCATATTATGGTGTAACAGGAAATGCTTATACCTCCGGCAGGAAACAAAGGGTGAACTAATTACATGTGGGGTCCCACAAGGTTCCATTTTCGGGCCCTTACTTTTTCTTGTGTTGGGGGGGGGGGGGGGGGGGGGGAGGGAGGGGGGGGAGCGGGTATCAATGACCTTTCATCAATAATATTATCAGATGCCAAGTTTGTTTTGTTTGCCAATGATACAAAAATTGCGATAAATAGCAAATCAAGTGTAGTCATAGAAAGATCGTCTTGTAAAATATTTGTGGACATTAATCACTGGTTCCTAGCCAATTCTTTATCACTAAACTTTGACAAAACACTCTACATGCAGTTCAGAATTTGTAAGGGGTGTCCCACGAGTATATGCCTAACATATGATGACAAGCAAATAGAAGAGGTGGACAGTGTTAAATTCTTGGAATTACACTTGATAATTAATTCAACTGGGAGGAGCACACCACAGAACTGCGTCTTAACAAATCTCTATTTGCAATGCAAATTGTGTCAGACATAGAGGATATAAAAATGAAAAATCTTGCTACTACGCTTACTTTCATTCCATAATGTCATATAGGATTATTTTTTGGGGTAATTCATCATGCCAAGCTAAAGTTTTCAGGGCACAAAAACGTGCAGTAAGAGTTATATGTGGTGTGAACTCAAGAACATCCTGCAGAAGCCTGTTTAGGGAACTAGGGATACTAACTACTGCTTCCCAATATGTTTATTCCTTAATGAAATTTGTCATTAAAAATATATCACTTTTTCAAACCAACAGCTCAATTCATTGAATCAATACTAGAAATAAGAATAAGCTTCACAAGGATTTAAAGTCACTTACTCTTGTACAAAAGGTGTGCATTATTCAGGAACACACATTTTCAACAACTTGCCAGCAGCCATAAAAAATTAACAACCAAACCTTTTTTTATTTTAAATTCAGTACATTAGTGTTTGTGAAATGACTCTTCTATGGTGTTCATTAAAAAATGACTGTCATTCTACTTGGGACCTGTGGAAGGTACATTAGCTTATTTGTTTCAGTTGTAAATATTTGTCATGTATTATTGTTTTTTTTACTTGTTCCACATCCTGTAGGACCTCCTCACTATGGATCAATTGGAATGAAAGTAAGTCTAATCTGTAGTGTAGTGTGGAGAAGGTGGGTGAAGTGTAATGCAGCTTTCAATAAATGTTACTTGGATTGCCATATCAATGTGTTAATCACTGCAGCAAAAATTTCAATTTCATGTTATTAACTGAAAATAATACATAAAATGGAAATCATTAAAATTGTTAAAACTGTGGCTGAAAATGGTGTTTTACATTCTGGTGTAGCCATCCAACCAACACCCACCACATTATATGCCTACCAGCTCCATAGATGAAGATATTGGAATAACATATTGTGAAATAAAATAAATTATTCATATCTTTAGGATGAACAAGAATTTAGTTGTGATGGGGGATTCGAACTTGGTAGTAAGAACAGTAGGAGAAATGTATGAAGAAAGAGAAGCTGCCTGGAAGAATTTTGCACAGCACACAATTTAATCATTGCTGACACTTGGTTTAAGAATCATAAAAGGAGGTTGTTTATATGGAAGAGACCTGGCAACACTGGAATATTAGACAGATTGTGTAAGGGTTAAACAGCAGTTTTGAAACCAGAGTTTAAACTAAAAAAAAATTACAGAGGCATATGTGGACTGTGACCATAATTCGTTGATTATAAACCACAGGTTAAAACTGTGGAAATTGCAGAAATATAGGAAATTGTGCACATGGGACATGGATAAATTGACAGAATCTGACATTACCAAGAGTTATATAGGGAGAATTAGGTCAAAATTAATTGTAACAGTGGAAAGAAATATAGCATAAGACTAAGTGATAGCTACTAGATTTTAAGAGATGAGGTAGTAAAGGCAGCAAAAAATCAAATAGGAAAAAGAGAAAGCTGAGTATAAATCCTTGGATAACACATTTGGTATTGAATTTAATTGACAAAATATTAAAATACTGCAAATAGAACTGGAAGAAAAGAACACAGATTTCAAAAATTGAGAGTTACACAAAGTGCAAATTGTTCATCAGGAAATGGTAGAGAAGAAACTAGAAGCAAGCCAGCAGTAAGCAGAGAATGGAAGGCTGAAAGGAAGAAGGAATGTATGGAAGGGCTATGCAAAAGAAATAAAGTTGAAGATGATGATATGGAATGGTGAGAGGAAGTAGATGAGGAAAGAGGAAAGATACTATGAGAAGATTTTGATAGAGTAACTAAAGACTTAAGTTGGAATAAGATAGATGGACTAATTGACATTCCCTCAGAACTATTGAAATCCTTGGGAGAAAATATTGTGGCAGAACTGTGCTACGTGATGAGCAAGATATGAGACACAGGCAAAATACACTCAGACCTTACAGAGAATGTAATAATTACAATTCCAAAGAAGACACATGCTGACAGGTATAAATGTTACTGAAGCATCACGTCAATAAATCATGGTTGCACGGTACTTATGTGCAGCTAAAAGCCAACCTAACAAAAGCTAACCTTGAGGATGATAAGATTGTTTTCTGGAGAACTGTTGGATAAATAAAAGCATACCACTGCTTATAGAATTTTTTTAGTTTAGAGAAAGCCTTTGACGATCTTAACTGGGACACACACTTTGAATTTCTGATGGTAGCAGTGATAAAATACAAAGAGCAAAAGGTTATCTACAACTTGTCTAGAAACCAGACTTCAGCTTTCAGAGTTGAAATACATGGGAGGGAAGCAGTGCTGAGAAGGAAATGAGACAGTGTTGTAGCCTCTGCCCCATAGTATTCAACTAGTAAAGGAAACCAAAGAGAAATTTAGACAAGGAATTCAGTTTCATGGAGAAGAAATGACAATGTGGCAGAAAAATGACTGATGATAGCTGAAGTAGAGAGGATAAAAATGCAGACTTATAGCAAGAATAGACCTCCTTGAAAATGGAAGAAACTTGTTAACACTGAATATAAATTTAAACATTAGGAAGCCTTTTCTTAAGGTATTTTACTGGAATGTAGCCTTTTGGAAAAGTGGAAAGTGGATAATAAATACTTGAAAATTGTTTTCCCCTGAAGGTAACTCAAAGTAAGCAGAAGTCTAATAAGAAACCATGGATCACACAAGGGATAAAATATAATGTGAGACAAAAAGGAAACTATATCTGATATGTAGGGACACCTTTGATACTAGCATTATAGCTCATTACAAAAATTACTGCCAAATACTGAAGAAGGTTATCCAGAAATCTAAACACCTGCATTATGAAAAGAAGATAAATACATCCAGCAATAAAATAAAAACAATATGGAATATAGTCAAGTCGGAGACAGGTAGGACCAGATATGAGGAGGAACAAATAGCTCTAAAAATAAAGGAAACCCTGGTAACAAATGCATGAATTGTGAATTGTGTTTTATTCATCTCATTACATACATTTGCAATCCATTTGGTTTGCGTACAGGAGACATGTCAAACATTTATAAAACAATTACAATGATTTTTACATTAACAAATAATAGCACTATAATAAAATAACAGCACTATAAGGATAACACATTGTACCTAGCTCAAATTTCCAGTTTGTCCTGCATGAATTCATCCACTGAGTAATAACACTTCAGTGTCAGTACCTGATATAGTTTTGTTTTAAGTGAACCAAAATTCATCTGCATCAACTTGTTCCCTTTTAATTTATTACAAATTTTCATTCCCATGTATTGAGGTCCCTGGGCATGCAGAGCATAAAATTTTATTGTTTCTGGTATCATGTGAATGGACAAAATGGTTTCCCTCAAATAATTCATGTCTGGTGTACAAAAATATAATAATCTCATATAAGTATAAGGATGGCAGAGTTAATATTTTAAGTTTTCTAAATAATGATCTTCATGATTCTTTGTGATTTGCAGTGCACATATTTCATATGATATTTAGTATCCACACTATGTTTGTCGAGTTATCCCAAAAAAACAATACAATACCTAATAATCGATTCAAAGTAATATATGCTACTTTTTGAGTGTCCATGTCAGTTTCAGTTGACAATATTTGCATTGCAAATGCAAAGCAGCTCAGTTTGTTTGCCACGTACTCAATGTGTGCCTGCCAGCTCAAATTTTTATCTAAATTTAAACCTAAGAATTTGACTGAGTCAACTTCTTCTATACCTTGGTTGTTGTATTCAATCTTGAATGTTCTCAAATTTTGACTGTTTGGTTCTGAACTGCATGTTGTGTTGCAAACCATTTAAACAAGTATCTTGTGTCTGTTACTGATAGCATGTGGTTGTCAGGTTCAGTAAATAATACAATGGAATATCTGAGACCAGTGCACATAAGCAATCTCAATATAATAAAATTGACACTTACTTCACCCAAAGAAATAGAATCCATCAGAAAGTTCTTGAAATCAAAGCATTCTAGTGGTTATGATAACATATCAACAAAGTTAATAAAAGAGTGTTCATGTGAGCTTAGTCATATCTTAAGTTATTTGTGTAATCAATCACTTGTCACAGGAAAGGGGACAAAGAAATGTCGTCAAATTACTGACCGATCTCACATTTACCAGCTTTTTCAAAAATCTTTGAAAAGTTTATGTTCAGGCATCCACTTAAGCACCTTTGTGAAAATAACATACTGTCAAAGTCACAGTTTGGGTTTCTTACGGGTTCTGATATTGAGAAAGCTATTTACACTTAAAGCAAAAATGTCCTTAATTCATTCAACAACAAATTAGAGGCAACTGGCATATTCTGTGACCTGTCAAAGGCATTTGACTGTGTGGATCACAGCATTCTTTTAAGTAAATTAAAATATTATGGCGTCACTGGTAGTGCTGCAAAGTGGTTTCAGTCATATCTTACTAATAGAAAACAAAGGGTGTCATTACGTAACACTTCAGCAGTACACAATCAGACATCATCTGACTGGGAAGAAATTACATGTGGTGTTCCCCAAAGTTCCATACTAGTTCCACTACTGTGTGTTCGTAGATTTTTCCGGCGAATGAGATGCTTGAAGCTACCCCTACCACCGCAGCCTGCACATCACTCGATCCATACGCGGAGACAGTGGAGGGGAGACGCAACAGATATATATACCACACCACCCGCTGGCCTAGGACATCAGTCAACAGGAGTAACCTGATGACGATGGTACATTACTCCATTGAAAATTCGTTCAACAACGACCAGTCATGCCCGAGAGACCTTCAAGTAGGTCCAGTACTGCTTCTTGTGTATATTAATGACCTGTCATCTGTTACATTACCAGATGCTAAGTTTGTCTTATTAGCAGATGATACAAACATTCTAATAGTAGTAGTAGTAGTTTTATTTATCCGTAGATCTCTTTTTACAAGGATATAGGACATGTCAAAGTATTTACAAGCTTAGATCAATTTACAATAAGCTAATTCGTATACACATATATTTACAGACTTCTAGTTAGAGACAATCATTAGATTTTACTCCTGGTATACAATAATTTATTTACAAATAACTCATTAAATAATGTAATGCCACACTATTCACTCATATTTCATAAATAGTAAATCAAATATAAATGTAGAAAGGGCAGCTAATCAAATTTTTACTGACATTAATAAGTGGTTCATAGCCAATTCACTGTCATTAAACTTTGAAAAGACCCACTATATGCAGTTCAGAACTTCCAACAGATTTCCTTCTGGTGTGTGTATAAAATATGATGACATGGAAATAGTAGATGTTGAGAGTGAAAAATTGTTGGGCTTACAACTTGATAATAAATTCAGTTGGGAGCAACATACAAATGAACTGCTAAAGCGCCTAAACAATTCTGTGTTTGCAATGCGTATGATGTCAGACACAGGAGATATAAATATAAAAAGAACTGGCATATTTTGCTTATTTTCACTCCATTATGTCATATTGTATCATATTTTGGGGTAGCTCCACAAACAGAGAAAAACTTTTTAGACTACAGAAGTGTATAATAAGAGTAATGAGTAGTGTAAATCCAAGAACATCATGACGAAACCTATTCAAAGAATTGGGCATATTAACCACAGCTTCTCCGTGTATTTATTCCTTAACGAAGTTTGTTGTGAATAATACATCTCTTTTTCCAACTGACTGCTTAGTACACAGTATCAATCTAGGAATACGAACAATATGCATAAAGATTGAAAATCACTCACTCTTGCCCAGAAAAGAGTCCAGTTTTCAGCAACGCATATTTTCAATAAGTTACCAGAAACCATTTAGAGTTTAGTTTCAGACAAGGCACAATTTAAACATAATTTAAAAGAATTTTTGATTGCCAACTCCTTCTATTCCATTCATTAGTTTTGCAACAAGTGCAGTAGACCATTTTAATGAAAATTTATTATACTTTAATTTTTACAATACTTGGTTGTAACAGCCAAGTAACTACCTACTACTCTGTGAATGATGTATGTATGGAAAGCAAATGTAAGTCTTAAGTCTGTAAATAGTGGGAAAGCAAATGTAAGTCTTAAGTCTGGAAATAGGGGAAGTTTAATTTTAAATCTTGTACATAATCTGACTGTTCTTAACTGAGGATCACTGAAATGAATAATTTACTTTAATTTTTGACAGTACTTGGTTGAAATAACCAAGAAACTAGCAAATGTCTGAATGATGGATTTAATGAAAGCAGATGTATGTATTAAACCTGTAAATATTAGAAGTTAAATTTAATTCATGTACATAATTTTACTGTTCATTGACTGAGGATCATTAAAATTAATGAAACTCAAGTTTTTCTAATTACATTTTTGTAATGTGTTTATCTGACATGTTCCACATCACACCCAGGAGGATTCCTTCTTTTATGGGTCTATGGAATGAATAATTAATCTAATCTAATCTAATCAGACAAGAAGACCACAGAAATTTTGGAAGTGTGGTGCTACGGAAGATTCCTGATGATTATAAGGATAGATCTGAGAACTATTAAAGGGAAATAGGATTGCATTAGTGAGAAAAAGAAATTTATGGCACAATTCAGTTAGTAAAAAGGTTGACAGCACACATCCAGGAATAGTCAGTTTGGTAATGTAGAAAAGATAAGAGAGTAAAAATTGTAGAGGGAGATCAAGGCTTGACTATAGTAAGCAGGGTCAAATAGATGTATGTTGGAGCATTTTTGCATACATGAAGAGGTTTGCACAGTATAGACAAGCCTTGTGAACCTCATAAAACCATACTTTGGACTGAAGACCACAATAACATCAAGTTATTGTGGTAAAAATGGCTGTAAGTCTCTCATGTGTCACTGAGAAAGGAACTAACAATTAGGAAAGCTAGAATAGTTGTACACTTTTATATGTTTGTGCATTGGCAGTATTTGGAATTTCACCTACTGAAGGTAGGACTGGCCAGTCATTCTGTCCCTTATTAATTTTAATGTTTTCCTCTTGATGGAATTACAGAATAATCTCCTTTATTACTGTTGCATAAGCATGAATAGAACTTTCACTTGTTATTTGTTTTCTCTGAAGAATTCATCAAAAAATTGGAGGGGCACAGCCTAAAGGCACTTTCTTCAGTAATGTTCAAATGAACATTGTCATTCATTTAATATTGCTTGATAGAGGACTGTAACTCAATCCAAATACATTCTTCCATCAAGAAGTGCTGTATAAAAAAGGTTATGGATCATGATGACTGAAGAGTTACTTTCGTGAGGCTGGAAGAACCCCTGGATATCTCACAGTGTAAAGTTAATTCTAGGGATGAATGGCTAAACCTTTGTGGTGCACTCAATGCAATTTACTTGGCATCCCACCCCTTGTGCCAAACCTGTGGCAGTTTATTGTTTCAGGTATCACCATTTTAGTCTTATGGCCTGGCAATGTAGAGAGCCTGTGTGGCTCATTTTTAGACAGATGGAGTGAGTAGGATGGTGTTGCTAGCTGACAAGTGTGCTGCTTGTATTATTTTCTAGTTGATATTAGTAAGAATGATACAATGGGGAAATCAGAGACACAAAGTGTCACAGGAGAGGATGTGATGCGACCACTAATTACTTAGGTAGTCCATTTGAGGGCAAAAAATATGTCTGTGAATAATAAATTACAATAGAAGGATGAAGAATTAGGATTTCTGAAATCACAGAGTCCAGGGATAGATTCAGCTGTCGTGAACCTAATTTCTCCCTTTTCCAGCAGATTGTCTGTGGTTGTGTTATCATTTTTAGGGGATCTTGTGGCATTGGTTGACATAGGGGGTTGGTCAGATAAATGTTTGTTACAGATAGCATGATTGCACCTCTCAGATGAAGCAATGTCATTCATGTGTTGCACAGAGGCAATGGACAAAGCAGAAACTGTTGAGCAACTGAAACAGGGAGTGGTATAAAGATGCAGGAATCAAAATAGTGTGCTGTTTTTCTGTGAACAATTGAATAGTATTTTGAAGAGGCCTAACAAAGCCACAGAGGACTTTGTGGATAGATTGGAAAGTTTGATGTATATATGGATGAATTAACACACAGTCATGAGGTAAATAAGGTGTTACTGCAGGAATGTGAGTGAAGGGCATTCAATACTTTCCTGAAGGGCTTGGCACTTGGGATGTTTAGGAGGGTGCACATATGGATCTCAACACAGTAGTTAGGTTGCTGATGGAATTTGAGGAGACTGGTGTTGTGACAAGGGTAAGAGATCGTTGAAGTGTATTCACAGCAAAATAAGATGTTTTCACGATTGAAATATGGAACATGTGCAGAAACATTGCTGCCAGCCATGTAATAATAGGGGAGGCATGAACTATCAACAATTTGGTGGAAATAACAGCAGTGGTGGTACAGACTAGCAAGGGTATTATACAGGTAATGGTAGGGGTGATCTGGGTTGTAGTAAGTATCCACTAAACTTCAAAGTTAACCACAAATCCACTGAAATTTATTCACACTAAAAGTAAATTCAGTAAAAATGTATGCAGACGCAGACTGTGCTGTTGTGAGTGTGATAGGTGGTAAAGTAAGTTTTTAGTAGACACATGGCCTCGCATGTTAATATCCTTGAGAGAGTTAGTGGATAAGAGGCAGTGGAAACGACCACCTTATAAGTTTCATGGCATAGGGGATAGTGATTTGCAAGCACTAGGGTTGATAATGATGAATTTTCATTTGGAGATAACCAAGTTTAGGTAGTGTGTGGAAGTGGTGTCTCATGTAAACAATGACTGCAGCATGATTATTCAGTTAGACTTTCTGTATCAGCATCATTCCATAATTGACCTTTGATGATATATGGCAGAGCTTAGTGGGAAAAGATGCCAGCTATGAGAAGCTACCATCAGTTTTGATCTGTTGTGAGGAGCATCTGTTATACAAGGCAATCTAGTGACATTAAGACTTAAATTGCTGGATCGTGTGTCGACTGGCACCAGGAAATCAGTATGAGTGAATGTGGAGCCTGAGTTACCAGTACGTATGTTGTGTGTAGAGGAACCACTGGAGGATACTGATATATTAGGTGCAGTGTATTATTTGGTAAACAAAGCATTGTATGTGTACAGAAGGATGAATGTAAGGTAGTACCCATCAATGTGGATAGTTTTGAAATTTATTCCTGAAATCTAACTTAACTATAATAGGTGTAGGTGTGCTATCAAAAGTGACATAAAATTTCTGCTGGCCCAGGACTCAAACCTGTATTTCCCACTTACTGCAAAAAATCAGGACTGAAACCCAGATTTCCTTGCTTGTGGTAAGTTTCCAGTTAAGTGGGAACTTACTACAAGCTTAAGTGGGAACTTACCACAAGCAAGGAAATCTGGGCTTCAGTCCTGATTTGGCAGAAATTTTCATATGTTGATTTAGATAGTACATCTATATCTATTACAGTTGAGTTGAATTTCAGGAATAAATTTCAGTATTTGAAACTGTAGTTCATCATCAAATACAAAAATGGATAATTTTGGCACTGAGGAGGTCAAGCTGTTTAAGGGAACATTAGTGGTGATGTTAGAAATTCCAGAGGAGGACAATAGCTGCACAGAAGATATTGGCTATAAGTGGATGCAGTATGCTGCTAAGACTGCATTTCATGAAAAGGTGAAGCATTTGAAAGGAGTAGAGAGAGCACAGGTGTAAGAGCTCTTGTTGGAGTTCAAGGACCTGTTTTTTCTGGAAAGGCTGTTGCCTGTAACACCCATGATGCAACACAGCATCCTGACAGGGAATGAACCACTGGTGTACTGGAGGCCATAAAGAATACCATGCAGCAGATTTTGGAAGAGTTTACTAATCAACAGTTGGCCAATGGCATAATAGAATAGTATAGTAGCTCCTGGGGGGTGTGAATTGTAATTACAGCAAAGAAGTCTGCAGGCAGGAAATATCAATATTGTTGTGATTACAATCATTAGAATAGTAAGAGTATATGACAAATGCCTACCAAGTTTGAAACACGAGAAAGACAACTGTTAATCTTGGGCAGTGCTGTTACTTCTCAGAAATTGACTTGAAGAGTAGGTGCCTTCAGTTAGAATTGGCTCCAGAGGATAGAGCAAAGACTGCGTTTTCAGCTGTTTGGGTACATTATCAGCATAAAAGAATGCTGTTTGGTTGAAAGGATGCATCAGCATTTGTTGACAAGGTGTTGAAAGGACTGAAGCTTTCTAAATGTCTAGTGTATCTAGATGATATAATTGTTTTTTCAAAGGATATACAGGAACATAGAAAAAACTGAGGAAGGTGTTCAAGAGCTTCCAACCTGCACATCTAACACTGAGTATGGAAATATGTCACTCTGCATGAAATAAAGTATTTAGATCACATAATTAGTAAGGATGGTTTGAGGACTGATCCAAAATTGATACAGATGATGCAACATTTTCCAGTACCAGAAATGACCAAGGAGTTGCATTCTTTTCTGGGCCTCACACATTATTACAGAAAGTTCATGAGATGATTTTCAGATACAGCACAGCCACTAACATAGTTATTAAAGAACGGTATTAAGTTTGTGTGGTCTGATGAGAGTCAGGGAGAATTCGTTGAATTAAAGGAGAAACTAACTTGGAGTCCAGTGTTGGCATTCCCAAATTTTTGTGAGGTGTTTATATAGACTGATAAGGTGGGCATTAAAGCTCAGTGAATTCAAGTATGAAGTAATCCACAAACTAGGGAGGAAACATCAAAATGCAGACATGTTAAGCAGGAATATAGCAGTGGTATAAAAACTAGTCAAGACTTTGCTGAGTGGCAACCAACACAGAACACCAGTGGAGAGTGTAAGCAGTATAGGAAGCAACAGCAGTTTAGCATGTGTGATGGAATATTGTGTAGGGAGTCAAAATTAGGTACACAAGTTGTTGTACCTGCAGAGTTGAGGGAAATGCAAGATCACACTTTATGTGGCTGTGGAGGGTGCAGAACAATGAATTAGAGGATGGTGGAGAAGTACTGGTGGAGAGGACAGAAAAATGAGGTCAATCAGTTTGTCAGGAATTGTATACAGTATGCACAGTGAGCGGATTTGAGTTGGAAACAGGTACTATTGGAGAGATTACCAGAAACATTGGAACCTTTTAGTTTTAATGGGGTGGATGTGCAAGGACCATACAACTGAATGCCTGCAGAAAATTGTTTTGTATTAACCATCATAAATCATTTTTCGCATTATATCAAGATGGTGCCAAGTAGGCAATCACATTTACAGAAGCATTGGCAAATAAATGTGAGTAAGTTCATTGGATGATTGGGATGATGTTTTGTTATTATGTGAACTTCCACCATACAGACTGGGACACATATTTACCTTATGTGTGGAGTATGTATAATTCAAAAGCACACATTAACAAAGAGTTGTCACCATTCGAGGTGGTATATGGTAAGAAGATGCCATTACCATATGTTATGATTAATCGGATTGGGAGCAGGAATTGAGAGTCAGTCTGGGGATTTGTGAGAAGAGAGAGAGAGAGAGAGGTTTGGAAGAAGGTTCAGTAAGTAAACACCAAGTCATTGGAAAGGCAAGAAAATGCAGTGAAGTGTAAAGGGGTTTTACCACAGTACAAGGTGGGCTGGTGGATAATGTTGTCTAGTCCATATACTCCAAAAGGAAAGACAAAGTAGCTTGTGACATAGTACTAGGGCTCATACCAAGTGATTGAAACCACATCTGCCATGAATGTGAAGCTACAGTTGTCAACGAGGACAAAACTATACATGTCAGGCACCTGAGACTGCTCAGAGGTGTGCCAGAAGCAATCCCCGGGGGAATATTAGTGGAACCAAGGAATAAAGTGAAAAAGGAGGAGCAGAAGAAGAACTACAGGGGGAGAAGGTCCATATACTAGGTGGTTATAATTAAAATGTAGCTACTCACAGAGGTCCAGTGTGGGCTGTAATTATCATATGGCAGCAAAACTTGGCATATAATCTAATGAATTAAAGTGGAACTGATTTAAGCTAGAAAGAAAATTAATTGCAATTTTGGCCACCACTGCAAATCTAGTGCTGTGAGTGCAAGAAAGACGTACAGGAATATTTTCACATGTAATGGATTAGAAATGGGACATGGGCAAAAAAAGCTCAGTCAAGTGAAAAAGGTATGATACTGCTTTTATTATTCACTGTTGCTTACACAGTTTGTTCAGCATGAGAACTGGAGATGTGACAACATGCTCCATAGCATTAGATTTGCACCTGGTGGCCAAAATTGGAACTATTTTTTTCAGTATAAACTGGTTCAGCATTAATGCATTCACATATCTACCAATTTCACAGCGGCCAGTGACTGCATCTCGACACTGTGGCATCCAACAGCTCCTCCAGTGGCAGCGTCCCCATGCTACTCAATCCCTGGACATCAGCAGCACTTTTGGGTTTACTTTCCACTGGCCTAGGCTGTAGCTAAAAGCGTGGCTCATCAGCATCCTACTGAGGATACAGTTGATTCTGATGGCAGGAGAGGGACATCTCACCAGTGTCCATGGTGAACATCCACTGGCAATGCATCGCTTGTACCATCACCAGCGCCCATCCAGGTGGGCAAGCTAAAGTACATACCCAGACAGTGTGCATGGAGCATATCGGTCTGATCATGACACTAGGAAGGGCAGTTGCAAAAAATTCCAAGACTACCAGTTGTGAAGGGTCTCCACCAGGCTTTTGCCTTGTAGCAGTGTGGTCCCGCAGGGGCTGAGAAACAGAGAAAATCCTGTCTGCTGATGAGTCCACTAAGAACTTTTTAACTGTCTCTCAAAGATGTACACCATACAGTCCACCTTCCCATTCATTTGTGGGTGAATTGGAGGACACGAGGTGGATAACAGCATTGCAGATGCAGAAATACTGAAACAATGCCAATGTGGACGGCAGGCCATTATCAAAGACAATCGTCCTGGGCAACCCTGGTGAGAGACTTCATGGTAGCTTATATGATGGTGGAGTATATGCACTGGACATATGAATAATTGGACAGGTTGTTGACCACTACCGACAACGTAAAATTAAGTTGTCAGTCATGCCATGTGCTGCTCAGCACAGTGTTTGTGGTTACAAACAATCTTCACAATTGTCAAATCAATGCCAGGCCAGTAGATAAAATGCCAGGTATGAGGATCTTCATGTGGGTCATACCTCAATTGTCACAGTGTATGAGAACAAGAAGACAAATGCTCAGAACTGGAAGGACAATGATGCAGGGATCATCCAAGTTGGTGCTGAGCAGGAGAACTGCTGATTGATCTACATTAGCATGATGTGCTATGGATTTGTAATGAGTCTCTCATGCACTCAAAAACAAAGCCCAAAACTGGAGTCATTGCACAGTTCTGTTGGGAAGATTAGCGACTGGGGGCCAAAGAGTGCCACAAATGGCTTGTGGACAGTGATGATGTGGAATTTGTTGCCATAGAGGAATACGTGGAACTTTCAGACTGCATACACAATGGGTGAAGCTTACTTTTCTATTTTAGAATGATTCTGATGACTCTGTCAACATTTTGGAGGCATATGTGATACGCTGTTCAGAGCTGTTAGCATTTCTGTCAACCAAAGTTGCCACAGCCCTATGTTGGAAAGCATCAACTGCAAGGACAAGTGCTTTGCGTGGTGTAAAAGTGCCAAGGCACAGCAGTCTCTTTTATTGGGCAAACACTGTTGCAGTCTGCAGATCAAAGAAATGGAACAGCTTGTTTATGCAGCTTATTCAGTGGATAAATGATGTACCCTGCGCTAGGTAGAAATTTCGAATAACAATTGACTTTGCCCAGAAACAACTGGAGTTCCTTAAGGTTCTGTTGTTTAGGCAGGTTATCTATCATCTTGGTGCATCGTAAGTTTGATGCCTTCATGTAGAAGGTGGTAGCCAAATATTTTCAATTTCTGTCTGAAAAACTTTGATTTCTGCAGATTGCACTTAAAACTCACCCACTGTAATTTAGTGAACAGAGTATGAAGGTTAGCAGAATGATCCTGCTGTGGGGAAACCATGACAATAATGTCATCAAGGTAGTTGCACAGCATGGGAGACCTTGTGTTAACTGCTCTAAATCTCTGGAAAATGGTGGCAGCATTTGCAACACCAAATGGCAGGTGCATATAACAGTGCAATACAAAGGAAGTGTTGATGGCCATAATGAGAGTCAGAATCCAGCAGAAGCTGCAGGTACACCTCCACCAATTCAATTTTTGAAGAACACTTACTACCTGCCAGGTTCAGTGGCTTTTTTCCAGATGGGTAATATAGTAGCAATCCACTACTGTTGGCTATTAATGTTGGACTTAAAAAACCATACAAAAGAAGTGCACCCATAGGTTTTCACATAACAATCAGAGGTGTAGCCCACTGGCTGTAATAAATGGAATCAATGATGCCCAAGTCATGCAACCTGTCCAGTTCATCTAAAATCTGGCTGCAGAACAAATGGAATAGGCTGAGCATGACAAAATTTGGAAATGGCCTATGGCTTAAGAGTGGAGTGGGTCTCGTAATCTTCTGCAACACCCAGTCCTGGCGGAAACAGAGACACCATTTCATGGTAAAAGTCATCCAATGTCTCGAATGAGATGGAGCCAGGAACAAGATGCACAGCATTCTGAATTTGAAACCCAACAACAGTGAATGTATCAAGACTAAAACTGTTTGGAGATGACACACTTCAGCAGCTAGAAACATGACTGCCCTCAACGTCAGTTGTGAAGTGGTCATGAACAGGAATCAGCTAATCACTGTAATGAACCAAGCTATGAGAGTTAGCTGATTCTTCTGTCAGTTCTTAGTAGAACAACATTATAATAAATTAAAAATATTACACTGCTTATGTTCTACAGGATTCATTTATTGGGCTAACCAGTTTTTGGCTTACAAGGTCATCATCAGGCTTTAACTGACTGTTGTCACCAAAGAAATTCCCGTGTTTGTAAACAACATTGGAAAAGATGTTACACATGTAGAATGAGTAACAAACATGCAGTAAATTTCATCTGTGACAGTGTGGTGGTAACACAATTTAAAATGTAAAAAACTGAACAATAAATAAATATAAAGGGAGCAAATAGGAAAAACATAAACACTAAACTCAAAAACTGTGTCTTCATAACAGTTTACATTAGTAACAGCCCAAATGAAATTAGTACTTGACAAGACTACTTCAAGATGTGTTAAACAAGGAAAGTGATATACAAACCAATTAAAAGAAAGAATTAACCCTTGTAACAACAGAATATATGGAACACATATGCAATCTCAATAAGATAAAAAATGAATAAATACAGGAAAACAGAGGAATATGAAGGAACAGACAATGTGGGAAGTATTGGAAAATTGCAAGGATTATGTGAAGCTTAGAAGAGGGGAAGTATTAAGCTGTGTCTGTTCATTTAAGATCACATCAGGACTGTGGGCTAGATGTTTGTTGAGTTCCAGGTCTTCTCACAGGCTGAATATTTTACCTTTGGTTGTTAATAAAGGACATGAGGCCTTTGGCTGGTAGTTGTTGCCTTCACTCAGTACATGCTCAGCAAATGTTGAGTCATAATTCTACAACCTCCAGCCCCACTCATGTTCAGCTAGCCTAGTTTCTGTGTCTCTGTTTGTTTGACCAATATAAATCTTACCACTATGAGGGCAAGTAATTTTGTATATCCCACTGTTGGCTAGTAATTGGGTCCTGTCTTTGTTACTGAAAATACAATGAGTTGTGGTGATCTTCACATAATAGAAAATCCTATAGTCGCAGTATTTCAGTGTTTTTGTACAATCTGTGATACCTATCCTAGGTACAGTACTGTACACCACTTCCTACAGACAGTGCAAGGGACCGTGGATGGAGTGTAGAGGAGGAGTATAATATCCAGATTTTGTCTCCAATGCAAGATATGGTCAATCAGGACAGGATTGTGGCCATTGGTTGAGGCAATAAACATTATTATATCTAAGTCTCCTTTGAAACCTTCATTAGACATGGGGAACAGATATGAAATGGTGTACCATTGTGTGGAAAACTACATGTCTGTGTGCTACTGGGTATCATGAACATGAAGGTATTACTGTGTCTGTAGCTGCAGTTTTTCTATAAATTTTGGCGCAATGTGTCTGCATACTAATGTCAATGGTGACATCTAGGAATCTCATGTATTTGTTGACAATCTCTATTATGAACTGAATATTTTTATGTTGAGTGTTTAAGTTATGCAGAAATATGTAGAGCTGTCTTGAAGTGCCAGTCCACATACATGGCACACCATCTACATATTTGAACCAGTGTTTAATCGTCTCAATTCCATAGCTTAGCTATGATGTCTCTCCTTAGTTCACTTTTGGCTGAAATATTCATGGACCATATTGAACAATATTTTCTGAAATAAGTATGTTTGAGAGCTGTATGTTTGTGCATCAATCTAGATAGACAATATCTTTTCCAGTGACATTTACAAACATTGTAACTTCTTTGGTGATAATAGTCAGTTAAAGTCTGATGATGACCTTTTAAGCAGAAAGATGAGTAAATCAATAAATTAATCCTGTAGAACATAAGCACATTAGTGCTTTTCATTTATGAAACTATGAGTGGTGGAGGAAAGAGAAGGATGACCCAAGTGATGATATGTTTCAAGAGACACAGATACCCCAGTATTGACCTGGCAATGGAATGGCTGTTGCTGACTTTGCAGTGTAATGTAAATCTTGCTGGGGATAGAGAACTTCCAACTTTGCACTGGTGTGTGACAGGCAGCCACAACAAACAGCTGCCACATGGCGATGTTTACAGCAAGCCACGCACTGTTCCCATCGGTGTGGGCAGTGCCTATGGGGGTGAACTTGGAAACAATCAGGACATGAAGAAAACCTGCATCATGAAGAGCCACAGTCCCATTGCCAACAGTGCAAACAAGCAGAGTGTCAGTGAATGACGCCTTTGTGAGTGGGGGGGGGGGGGGGGGGGGGGGGGTGACCAAATGCACCACTGCTCCATCCATTACACCCTCAAACTGTTCATTCTCTGCCTGTGACATGTATAATGTCTGAATGACCTCCTTGACTGTAGGAGCTTATAAAACAGAACTCCTCTCTATCCTGAACAGAACAGACAGTGACATTATATACCAGTCAGTTTGTGTGGGGCTGTTTACAATGAGCTCAAACAAATTTACACTTCTGACTTAAATCTCAGAGGTAGGCTACCCATGTTTGATAGGACTGGCCTGGTTTGTTTTGTCACTGGTGAAACTCAATACGAGAATCCATAACAGAGGGGTTACATAAGATAATAAGCACTGAGCAACTACAGATTTGAGAAAACAGCAATGTTGCTGGGTATGTTAATGGAGCAATTTCTCTAAAAAAAATGAAACATTTCCAGCTCAGACAAAGACAAGAAAAAGGATTTTTGTGAAGTTGGATCCTCTACTTGAAACACTGTGAAATGATGCATGCACAAGTCCCAATCTTCCTTCATCTTTCAGAATGGTGGAAAATCTGGGACACAGGTGTGTATGCTGGGGGTGGTTGTGAAAGGATCATGGCACCATGCAAAGTTGTAACCAACTGACAAGGTAAGACTATCTGCTGTTGCTGATGTTGCAACAACTGAACTAACAATGGATCCATTGTGTTCACAGAATGCACAAGGATACAAAACAACCCCATCGCGAAAACCTGTAGCATCTACAGTTTTATTCCAGCAACCAAGTACACAGGACACACAAGAGGAATGACTTAGCACCTGACTTACACATGCACATCAACACAGAAATGGAGAAAAGAACAGTCCAGGCTGAGTCCAGTAATAGGTGAAAGTTCATAATAGTGAAAATCATTGGGTGCTGGTGCCACTGGTTCCAGGTGAATCAGGATCTCTTGTTTTCATCTCTCACCAGCATTGCCAAATACTATCTTTACAGTTGTGGTGGCATGTATGGGTGCCAACCCACACACAGATATCAGAATGGCATGGTCAGTGGAGGCAAATAAAAAATGTGGTCCAAAGTCTGTAATCACAAAACAAGTTCATTTACACCATGCAAGTAAGTGGTCTGATCCAGAGTCCCAACACTCAATGATCCCAGTAGCTCTCTAAGCAAAAATACAGAGGTTTTTGATATAACTTCTGATCCTGTACCACTGAATCACCCCACATAAAATGAGTAGTGGTGTTATTGTGGACCAATCTCTCTGTGGTATTGGTAAGTGTTCCACTGTAGTGATGGCATCTGACTGGACACCTCATACCAGAAATTCTGTGATCTTCCATCATTTCACATCCAGCATCTGAGTTATTGTTATATTCACAGGAATTGACAGAAGCTTTGCCATTTGGTGGGGGAGGGGATCAACAGTGATGTAGGTGAGTCCATTTTGACATCTTTAGGTGTCAGGAACCACATCTCAACATTGGGTGGTGGAGTTATCACTGTTTGATACCAGAAGCCCATCTGATCTGGCAGGTTTTTGTGCACTGAACTGTAATGCTGGACAGATAAGAATATACTTGGTTTCCTTGGTTTCCTTGGTTTCCTAGTGGTGTGTCTGAGGCACTGGATGTTATCTTCTGTTGGCAGCTGCAGCTAAAAAATAAACTCTGCCCGAACAGGCCATGAAAGCCCCATGGTATCGAGTTCCTGCCATGCCACCCTCAACCCACAAGCATCACCGGATGCTGATACTGAGGGGCATGTGGTCAGCACACCACTCTCCTGGCTGTATGTCAGTTTATGACACCAGAGCCACTACTTCTCAATCAAGTAGCACCTCAGTTTTCCTCACAAGGGCTGAATGCAACCTGCTTACCAACAGTGCTTGACAGACCAGACAGTCACCCATCCAAGTACTATCTCAGCCTGACAGTGCTTAACTTTGTTTACAGTTGTGGTGGCATGTATGGGTGCCAACCCACACACAGATATCAGAATGGCATGGTCAGTGGAGGCAAATAAAAAATGTGGTCCAAAGTCTGTAATCACAAAACAAGTTCATTTACACCATGCAAGTAAGTGGTCTGATCCAGAGTCCCAACACTCAATGATCCCAGTAGCTCTCTAAGCAAAAATACAGAGGTTTTTGATATAACTTCTGATCCTGTACCACTGAATCACCCCACATAAAATGAGTAGTGGTGTTATTGTGGACCAATCTCTCTGTGGTATTGGTAAGTGTTCCACTGTAGTGATGGCATCTGACTGGACACCTCATACCAGAAATTCTGTGATCTTCCATCATTTCACATCCAGCATCTGAGTTATTGTTATATTCACAGGAATTGACAGAAGCTTTGCCATTTGGTGGGGGAGGGGATCAACAGTGATGTAGGTGAGTCCATTTTGACATCTTTAGGTGTCAGGAACCACATCTCAACATTGGGTGGTGGAGTTATCACTGTTTGATACCAGAAGCCCATCTGATCTGGCAGGTTTTTGTGCACTGAACTGTAATGCTGGACAGATAAGAATATACTTGGTTTCCTTGGTTTCCTAGTGGTGTGTCTGAGGCACTGGATGTTATCTTCTGTTGGCAGCTGCAGCTAAAAAATAAACTCTGCCCGAACAGGCCATGAAAGCCCCATGGTATCGAGTTCCTGCCATGCCACCCTCAACCCACAAGCATCACCGGATGCTGATACTGAGGGGCATGTGGTCAGCACACCACTCTCCTGGCTGTATGTCAGTTTATGACACCAGAGCCACTACTTCTCAATCAAGTAGCACCTCAGTTTTCCTCACAAGGGCTGAATGCAACCTGCTTACCAACAGTGCTTGACAGACCAGACAGTCACCCATCCAAGTACTATCTCAGCCTGACAGTGCTTAACTTTGGTGATCTGACGGGAACCAGTGTTACCACTGTGGAAAGGCTGTTAGAGGCAGTTGCAGCTGTAGCCAGTGGTATTCGGGCATGTGTGGCTGGAGCTGATTGATATGGTGCATGAAGCAGATCCTATTGCTGTCCACCTCATATCTCATACTGCTGCATACTGCCCTGATAATGTTGGGAAACCATGCCAGTGATCTCCTTAAAGTGTATTTCTAGATCAGTGGTCAAATTCCGTAGTGGAAACATTGGGTAGATGTGATGTTCTGGTGCTGGAAGAACCAAATCCTGTAATTCGTAGTGCCAGCAGCCATGTAGAAGCTTCACCAGTGATGAGCCTTTGATTGATATAGTCCTGTAAGATGCTTGGAAGTGGGTAAAAACATATTCTTTGTTTTTAGGTGGCAACACTTTTTTATCTGTGTTTTAAGCATCCATGTAAACCACTTAGCTGTACCTTTTGAGGCCATATGGAATCGTGCTGTGGCAAGGTTGAAGATACCATTTTTTCCCCCCATAAGTCTGGAAATGGGCAAAGTGAAAATTAAGGACCATTATATGATATGGCAGCGTGTGTGGCACCCTCAGTGGCAATAATCTTCTCCAAGGCTCTGACAGCACTGCTGATGTTGTGCTGTTAGTACACATTACATATGAAAAGTGCGAGTATGCATCTACTACCACAAGGCACATCACCAAGAAATGATGTATGATGTAGCATAATCAATGTTGAGGCATTTCTGCAGGCATTGTCGAGGCAGTCAAGATGATAACCTTTGCAGTGGTGCCACTCACTTCACTGCACAGGTATGTGATACTCACTCAATGTCTTTGGAAATATCTGGCCAGTTGACATTGCAGTGGCAATTGCCTTCACTCTCATGAAGCCCCAGTGGCTGATGTAGAGCATTTGAAGGATACAGGGGTCCAGAACTGCTGGTACCATTATCTAGCATACATCATTGTCTTTTGTGTGGATTGTGCTACCATCTTGAGACCTGCAATAAGATGCTGTTGCCATCACTTTTTATGTAAAATACATGACCTGGTGGAGAACAGATTCCACTTTCATAGCCATTTTCATGCATGTGGCTGTAAATGAAAAACATGTTGGTTCTGTGGAATCAAATTCAGGATCTGGAGCAACAGGCCTTCAGTGGGCATATGCATATGCGTACTGGACTGTTTGGTGATAGTAAATAGAATACTGATACTTGCTGAGGAATAGCACCCAGTGTGAGTGCACTGTGCGGCATGTTTTAGGACTAAATAAAAGTGACAAGCAGGTTTTGATTCCTTATAAGAGCTTCCTGATTAATTTGTAATTAATTTGAGCTGAGGTTAATGATTTCAAAGTGAAAACAATAGTCTGTTTAGATCCATCTTTAGTTCCTTGCAACAGGACTGTACCAACACCATGTTGTTAGGTAAGTGCTGTTAGTATCATGGGTCATGCCATGTCAGACATGGGAGAGGCTTACTCATGTTATATTATTAGTTCAAATTTTCTGTAATTTTTCTGGAGATCATTTAATGGTCTAGATATGTTTGGGTGCTCAAGGACATAATTTTGTAGTGATTTATTTGACCTAAAAAAGACTAGTTTCTTGATATTTGCATATGGGAATAGTCAAATAATTTTTTCCACAGGTTTCTGAGTTGGCTAGAGACCTTTCTTACTAATGGTGTGACCAGGATTACGGAATTCACATATTTGAAGGTTGTAAACACAGACCATTGGTTTGCAATGCCTGGAACAATTTGCAAAGATTATGAAGATGTCCTGCTTTAGATGTGTTAGTGATAATGATATTGTCCAAGTAGCTTGCAAAACAAGGAGTATTTCATATTAGTTGTTCTAGGTATCATTTAAAAATTGCTGCATTTTAGCTGATTATAATGATAGAAATCAAATGGCATGTTGATTAATACAAATGCTTTAGTCTGATCACCTACCTGTACCTGACGATATTCTTGTGAAAGTCTGTTTTGGAAAAATATTGTCCAGTTGAGAGCTTCACCATGAGCTGTTCAAGTTGTGGAATTGGGTACATATTTATGACTGATTGAGGAGCCCAGCTGGTTTTCTTAAAAACAGTGTAGGAGTCCCACTGAGATGAAAAGAAAAACGGTGTAAGAATGCCTTGTTCTCCTAATCAGCCTAGTCAGCCCTTGTGACCAAGTTACAGAAATGGTATGTAGCTGCTGACTTTAATCAAATATGGACAGAAAAATTCTAACCACTGCCTAGAACTGGCTGGGATGATTTATCAAGTTCACTGCACAGTGAACTGAGATCATCAATAGGTAAGTCTCTTGAAACTGCATGGACCTCATCTAATATTTAAAAGCATATGCCTCAAATGTGTCTAGGTCAACAATATTTATGTGTGTGTCAGAAGGATCAATGTAGAAATTTAGGTGGCATATTACTTGTGTGTATATGGTATTTAGAACACAATGATCACATAAAGGAATTTGGTGATGGCTGTAATTTATAAATTGTTGATCAGACAATTTTACTTTGGTGGAGAACCAAGATTTAGGATGTAATTTCTTTGATTAAGGACACAGAAGCTTCATTGTCTGCTTGCAGGACAAAAAAGAAAGTAATGAACACTTTTTGAGGATACTGACCCTTCGACTTCTTGTAGAAGATAGGTTAAGGAAAGGCAAACCTACATTTATAGCATTTGTTGCCTTGGAGAAAGCTTTTGACAGTGTTGAGTGGAATAACCTCTTTCATATTCTAAAGGAGGCAGGGGCAGAATACAGGGAGCAAAAGGCTGTTTGCAATTTGTACAGAAACCAGATGGCAATTATAAGAGTTGAGGAGCATGAAAGAGAAGCTGTGGTTGAGAAGGGAGTGAGACAGGGTTGTATCATATCCCTGATGTTATTAAATCTGTACATTGAATAAAAAGTAAAGGAAACAAAAGAAAAAATTGGAGAAAGAATTAAAGACCACAGAAAAGAAATAAAAACTTTGAAGTTTGCCAATGGCATTGCAATTCTGTCAGAGACAGCAGGGAACTTGTAATGGCAGTTGAATGGAATGAACGCGTATTTTGAAAGGAAGATATAAGATGAACATCAACAAAAGCAAAATGAGGATAATGGAATCTAGTTACATTAAATCAGGTGATGCTGGGGGAATTAAATTAAGATATGAGACACTTAAAGTAGTAAATGAGTTTTGCTGTTTGGGAAGCAAAATACCTGATGATGATCAAAGTAGGGAGGACATAAATGTAGATAGGCACTGGTAAGAAAAGTGATTATGGAGAAGAGAAATTTGTTGCAATTGAGTGCAGATTTAAATGTCAGGAAGCCCTTTCTGAAAGTATTTGTATGGAGTGTAGCCATATAGGGTAGCAAAACATGGACGATAAACAGTTTAGATAAGAAGAGAATAGAGGCTTTTGAAATGTGGTGCTACAGAAGAATGCTGAAGATTAGATGGGTAGATCATGCAATTAATAAGAATTAGGGAGAAGAGAAATTTGTGGTACAACCTGACTAAAAGAAGGGATCAGTGGGTAGGACACATTCTGAGGTATCAAGGGATCACCAATTTAGTACTGGAGGGAAGTGTATGGGGTAAAAACCATAGAGAGAGACCAAGTGATGAATACAGTTGGCAGACTGAGAGGGATGTAGGTTGCAGTAGTTACTCAGAGATGAAGAGGCTTGCACAGGATAGGCCAACATGGGGGGGCTGCATCAAACAAGTTGTTGGGCTGACGACCACAGCAGCAACAACAAGACAAAAAAGTAGTACAAATTTCAGACAATTCAAGCATTTTTGGATCTACTAGTAGGCGTAATTAGTGAAATAAGGACATGATTTTTGAGTTTGTAGATAGAAACTATATGCTGTGCAGCGGTGTTGGCAATTGAAATGTAGAAGCAATCAGCAGTTGTACATGTCCAATCCTTCGCAGTTTTCCTGGAAAGTCAGAAAGGTGGAAACCAGTGAGACCTTCCTCTCCTGCATTAGCTATTCAAGGATCTACTGCTGGAGCTGTTGCTCATGTTCTTGTTGTATGTGTATTTGCCTTTGTTGCTCAACCATTTATCATTGGTAAATTGCAAAAACTACTCCATGGTGAGATTGAGTTTGAGACCTATGTTAGTGCAAGTAATTTTGTTTTCTTGTCACCACAGATAAATCCATATATTTTCTTTCTTATTATGGCAGTGTGCAGCGTTTATGGACACAAAACATGGGCAGTTCAAAGATTCAAATGAACGTGAAGTCAGTGGAGTGGTCAGGTTGGCACAGCCTAGCAAAAAAAAAATATGGTCAAAAAAGAAGATATATTCCTATTAAGGTCCAAGTACTCATATGTTGTCACAACACTCCAAGTTCCTAATAGCTGAAGGTATGTGAGTTTCTATCCAACTACAAAACTGTCTGTTCTATCCAGCACTTCCACTTATATCATTTTCTCCGATATTGTGAGATTAGCCCATATGATGTGACCGGTTTGCTGGCTAGTAGTGCCTTCACAGACCAATACCTCCACAGCATCAATAAGTGTTCCACTGCAGTTATAACCTTTGTCTGGATACCTCCTGTGGGAAATCCTGTGAACTTCCGCCATTTTGCAACTGATATCTGAGCAGCTACTATCTTTTTGAGGTATATGAAACACCAGTATACGATTTGCCTAAACATTTCAGCTCCATACTCATACTGTTTTTCCACATATTTTGCTTTCGTGCTCTTGAGAATGTTGCCGCTTTGTTTGTTTTTCCCTGCCATCCATATGTTCAGTTTGGTGTGTACACCACATTTTTTTTTTTAAATTTGTCTTTACTTGTTATTGTGGGGGCCCAGGGGAAAGAATCTACCGTAACCCCTTGAGCCCTGACAATATGAAAAAATATAGTTTTAGGGTTTTTCACATAATTAACCTTTATTAATGTAGTAAGCAATGAAAACGAGAAAAAAATTGGCAAAAAGTAAACATTCCATTGTTTTAAGGGGGTGGTTTCACTTTAGAATCACTAGGACATGCAGTTTTCAATCACCCATCATTTCATGTGATATATCTGAAAGGAAATTCTCATTTTTCCTAGACACAATCCCACATCTCAAAACTTTCATCAGCACATAAAGCCTAAAACAAATTGTAGTCCTAAATAACAAGCAGGAATGGAGTTAAAATTTAATACATTTTGTATCAAAACTACATAGTTTCATTTTAAAACCACTTATAAAGGCAACAGTACAAACAATTTACATTACAATAACTTTAGCTATACTTACATTCACTGCCAATTATCTCCTCAACATGGCTACAAATAAATAAATAAATAAAAATAAAAAATAAAAACATGTCACAATAGCACAATCGTCATGTGAGTGTTGCTTTGGATGCTGTGACTGCTACAATGCACTGCCTTTGTAGGAGTATCTCAGTGTACCACTAGATGTCCCTGTCTTGCAACAGCATCAGTAGTTTCATGCTAAAGGCTCTGGTACTTGCAAGTAATAAAATGGTGGTTTGAGGCAGAAACTTCTGGTAATCAAAGGGTTAGAGAGAAGCAATTTTTAATTCACATAAGAATTTCAGTTCAATAAATATAAATATAATTTAAATACATTTTAATGTCTACTTGATAGCTGTGAGGTAAGCATGACTGATTGCTAACTGAAGAAGCCCCGATTCGATTCCTGGCCTGAGCAGATATTTTCTCTGCTCGGGGCTTACTGACATAAAGCCACCTTTAAAGCTCTGTTGTATAATTTTTGCACTACTGAGATGATTACATGGGCATGAACTGAAAGCCAATAAACTGAAATTTAAAAAAAGAACATAAACTTATTGATGTTTGGTTTTCACTAATTTTTTGGCATAATGACACTACCTGCAATAAGAGTAAAGGAATAAAGAGATAGGCAACAAAAGAAAACATTTTAGGAAAACTTTATTGAATGGGCATATTATGCTTTAATAAAATATTAATTACAACAGTTACTTCACTAAGAAAAAGGTTAAACTTTAGTCTTATGCCATCTGGCAAAAATCACACAAACACAATTACCTGGAGAATCAGCTCCTCTGTATTCAGTGTGTGCCTATATAACATATTGTTTAAAGGTGAATCAAAGTTCATTGAAGCCATATTCTGCACAAAGAGGACAGAGTTCAATATATTTGTATCTTATGTTGAAATCATAATCTGTCTCCACTTGAAGGACCATAAAATTTGAGTCTATGCCTGTTTTGTTTTTCTTTGATAGGACTACACCTTTTGTTTGGCATTTTTTCTCAT
The DNA here is from genome assembly GCF_023897955.1 of Schistocerca gregaria. Taxonomy (NCBI): domain Eukaryota; kingdom Metazoa; phylum Arthropoda; class Insecta; order Orthoptera; family Acrididae; genus Schistocerca; species Schistocerca gregaria. The sequence goes on from NC_064931.1 coordinate 380,203,873, forward strand.
TAATAGAGGACATTTTTATTTATTTTAGTAGTTCCTTCTAAACATTTGGTTGCTGCTTGTTTGGCAGTAATCCTTTCAAGACAGTGAGCTACTATGAACAGTTCAGTGATAGGGTTGTTTTCATCAAATTCAATGGAAAACCAACACTGACAACTTTAATTCAGTTATAAATGTCAGTGTCAGAAGCAGGAGATGAAGAGATAGAGAAAGGATATAAGGATGCTGGCTAGATAATTCAGTGTGTAAAGGGAGATGGAAATCTACATCTACATACATACTCTGCAATCCAGCATATGGTGCGTGGCGCAGTGTACCTCATACCACAACTAGCATCTTCTCTCCCTGTTCCACTACCAAACAGAACGAGGGAAAAATGACTGCCTATATGCCTCTGTATGAACCCTAATCTCTCTTATCTTATCTTTGTGGTCTTCCCACGAAATGTAAGTTGGCGACAGTAAAATTGTACTGCAGTCAGCCTCAAATGCTGGTTCTCTAAATTTACTCAGTAGCGATTCACGAAAAGAACACCTCCTTTCCTCTAGAGACTCCCACCTGAGTTCCTGAAGCATTTCCGTAACACTCGCGTGATGATCAAACCTACCAGTAACAAATCTAGCAGCCTGCCTCTGAATTGCTTCTATGTCCTCTCTCAATCTGACCTGATAGGGATCCCAAATGCTTGAGCAGTACTCAAGAATAGGTCATATTAGAGTTTTATAAGCGGTCTCCTTTACAGATGAACCACATCTTCCCAAAATTCTACCAATGAACCGAAGATGACTATCTGCCTTCCCCACAACTGCCATTAAATGCTTGTCCCACTTCATATCGCTCTGCAATGTTACACCCAAATATTTAATCAACATGACTGTGTCAAGCGCAACACTGCTAATAGAGTATTTAAACATTGCAGGATTCTTTTTCCTATTCATCTGCATTAATTTACATTTATCTATATTTAGAGTTAGCTGCCATTCTTTACACCAATCACAATTCCTGTCCAAGTCATCTTGTATCCTCCTACAGTCACTCAATGATGACACCTTCCTGTACACCACAGCATCATCACCAAACAGCCACAAATTGCTATCCACCCTATCCAAAATATCATTTATATAGACAGAAAACAACAGCAGACCTATCACACTTCCCTGGGGCACTCCAGATGATACCCCCACCTCCGATGAACACTCAACATCGAGGACAACGTACTGGCTTCTATTACTTAAGAAGTCTTTGAGCCACTCACATATTTGGGAACCAATCCCATATGCTCGTACCTTAGTTAGGAGTCTGCAGTGGGGCACTGAGTCAAATGCTTTCTGGAAGTCAAGGAATATGGCATCCGTCTGATACCCTTCATCCATGGTTTGCAAGATATCATGTGAAAAAAAGGGCGAGTTACGTTTCGCAGGAGTGATGCTTTCTAAAGCCATGCTATGCATGGACAGCAACTCCTCTGTCTCAAGGAAATTCATTATATTCGAACTGAGAATATGTTCAAGAACCCTTCAACAAACCGATGTTAAGGATATTGGTCTGTAATTTTGAGGATCCGTCCTTCTACCCTTCTTATATACAGGCGTCACCTATGCTTTTTCCAGTCGCTCGGGACTTTACGTTGGGCAAGAGATACGCGATAAATGCAAGCTAAGTAAGGAGCCAATGCAGTAGAGTACTCTCTGTAAAACCGAATTTGAATCCCATCAGGACCAGGTGATTTATTTATTTTCAACCCATTCAGCTGCTTCACAACCCCAGGGATGACTATCACTATGTCGTCCATACGGGAATCTGTACGAGACTCAAACAGCAGTATGTTTGTACGATCCTCCCGCATGAAAGATTTCTCAAATGCTAAATTTAAAATTTCAGCTTTTGTTTTGCTGTCTTCCATTGTCAGGCCAGACTGATCAGTGAGTGACTGGATGGGAGCCTTCAACCCGCTTACCGATTTTACTAAAGACCAGAATTTCCTTGGGTTTTCAGCAAGATCTTTTGCTAAGGTATGACGGTGGTAGTGGTTGAATGCTTCGCCCATCGCTCTTTTTACGGCAGCACAAATCTCTACTAACTTTTGCCTGTCCTCATTCTCCTGATCTTTCTTGTACCATGAATGCAACAGCCTTTTCTTCCTGAGCATCCTCCGAATTGCACTGTTAAACCATGGTGGGTCTTTTCCGTCCGTAACCCACTTTTTTGGCACATACTTGTCCAATGCGTGATTTACAATGTGTTTAAAATTTGCCCATAATTCTTCCATGTCCATCGTACAGGAAGTAAATGAAGTCGATTCATTTACTAAGTGGGATGCTAACAGCTGCTTATCTGCTCTTTCTAGTAAGAATACTCTCCTAGCCTTCTTGACTGACTATTTAACCTTCATAACCATAGTTGTAATGACAACATCATGATCACTAATCCCTGTCTCAACACTGACACCGTCGATGAGGTCTGGTCTGTTCATGGCTACCAGATCTAAAATATTTCCATTACGTGTTGGCTGTCAATTTAGCTGCTTAAGACAGTTTTCGGATAATGTTTTCAAAAGTAATTCACACGACGACTTGTCTGTACCACCTGTAATGAATCCATAGACATCCCAGTCTATACTAGGTAGGTTGAAGTTACCTCTGACTAATATAGCATGATCCGGGTACTTCTGCAATACCGAATGTAGGCTCCCTTTGAATGATTCTAGAACTATCACCGTGGAACCTGGTGGCTGGTAATAACACCCCACAATTAACTTTATTTCCCCTAGTCCTGTTAAACATGTCCACATAACTTCACAATCACACTCTACTTCGACCTCAGCAGACACAATATTTTTGTCAACTGCAATGAAGACACCACCTCCTATGGTGTCTAATCTGTCTTTTCGATACACGTTCCAACCCTCAATAAATATTTCAGAACTTCCTATCTCAGGGTTCAGCCAGGTTTCAGTCCTGAGAATAATTTGCACGCCACACGCTTCCAGGAGGTCAGTAAATTCAGGACTTCCTGGAGGGCAGTAAATTCAGGAACTTTATTCCGAACACTCTGAAAATTTACTGCTAATATCTTGATATCTGAAGTGTCTTTACACTGATTGCGTCCTGATTTCCCTGCCTGCACGTCGACTGGTGAGTGTTCATCAGGACACCTCTCACTACTGCCTAGCCTAAAAAAAACCCATGTGCACGCCACAATTACTCTGCTACCCAAGTAGCCACTTCCTTTGTGTAGTGCACCCCTGACCTATCTACGGGCGTCCTACAATTACCCACCCAATAGTGCAAGTCTAGAAATCTGCAGCCAAGACCGTCACAGAGTCGACGAAGCCTCTGGTTGAGACCCTCCACTCGGCTCCAAACCGAAAGGACCGCGATCCATTCTGGGAACGATGCTGCAAATAGAGAGCTCTGCTTACACCCCGCATGTCAGGCCAGTGGTCTTCACCAAATCCACCAGCTGCCTATATGAACTGAGGATCATCTCAGAACCCAAGCAACAGGCATCATTGGTGCCGACGTGAGCAACTACTTGCAGACGACTGCATCCTGTACGCTCGATAGCCGCAGGCAAGGCCGCCTCCACATCTTGGATGAGGCCCCCCGACAGACAAACCGAGTGAACATTGTATTTCTTTCCAGCCCTGTATGCTATTTCTCTAAGGGGCTCCATCACCCGCCTAACATTAAATCTAATAGTCAAGGGAGATTGAAACAGGGTTGTGGGGGAGCAAATAGAAAAAAGGGTTGCAGGAGAACATAGGCTTGTCAGTAGAAATGAGAGAGGAAAAGGCTAATCGAGTTATGCAATAAATGTCAGATGGTAATAGCAAATATTCTATTCAAGACTTACAAGAGGAGAAGGTATACTTGGAAAAGATCCAGAGACATGGGAGGGTTCCAACTGGATTGCATCATGGTCAGACACAGTTTCCAAAATCAGATATTGGAATGTTAGACACACCCAGGTGCAGATATAGATGCAGATTACAATTGAGTAATGATGAAGAGTACTCTTAAGTTTAAGAGAATCATCTGAAACTATCAAGTCATCACTGAAGAGTGACAAGATGCATTTTTAGTTTGCTAAGAATGTGGATACTGCAGTAACAAACAGAAGAATAGGCAATTCTGGTGAAGAGGATGGACATCTCCAAAAAGTTAATCACAGATGTTGGATAGATAAACTACAAAAAAAACCTCGGATGGCTGAAGAAATACTTCAATTGGTCAATGAAAGGAGAAAATACAAAAATGTTCAGGGTAAGACAGTGACACATCAACATTCTGAAGATAGCAAAGGCAGAGAAGTTCAAGAAGTATAGCACAGTCAGCTTAATATCTCATGTATCCAAGCTACTGACAAGAATAATATACAGAAGAATGGAAAAGAAAATAGGGGATCTGTTACATAAAGATGAGTTTGGCTGTAGGAAAGATAAAGGCACAGATAGGCAACTGTCATGTTGTGCTTGGTAATGGAAGCAAGGCTGAAGAAAAGTCGAAATATCCATTAGATTCATCAACCTGGAAAAAGCATTCAACAATGTAAAATGGTGCAAGATGTTTGAAATTCTGAGAAGAATGGGAGTAAGCTGTACAGGAGGTGAGTAATATACAGCATGTACAAGAACCAAGTGGGAAAAATAAGACTGGAAGAGTAAGAACAAAGTGTTGGGAATTAAAAGGATGTAAGACAGGAATGCAGTCCTTTGCCCCTACTGTTCAATCTAAACATTGAAGAAACAGTGACAGAAATAAAAGAAAGTTTCAAGAGTGGGACTGCAAATCAGGTTGGAAGAATATCAATGATATGATTCCCTGTTGACATTGCTACCCTCAGTAAATATAAAGGAGAATTACAAGATCTATAGGACTGGACGAACAGTCTAACGAGTACAGGATATTGACTGAGAGCAAATTAGAAAAATGCAAAGGTAATGAGATGTAGTAGAAATGAGAATAACAATAAACCACACATCAAAATTTGATGTTGTGAAGTAGCTGGTTTTATGGAATTTTGCTACCTTGGAAGATACATCAGCTATGATAGATGAAGCAAGGGGAACATAAAAAGCATACTAGCACAGGGAAAGAGAGAATTCCTGGCCAGGAGAACTCTGCTGGTATCAAAGGTAAGTATCAAACATGGGCCATATATGGCAACAGTGTGTATATTCACGCAGCTGCTGCCTACACAACTCACATGTGTTCAAAAATGGAGTTATTGCAGCTACTTCAGTAAGATATTAGGTCGGCAAGTGTTAGAAGAAGCCAATACGCTCCTTGATTGATGACTTCTGTTTTTTGTCCTTTTCTGCCAACTGATTAGTGGGCTAGTTATTTATTTTTTCCATAGATCAGATTCCTGATAGCCATTGTGATGTGCATCATGCCAACAGAACAAACAGAACACTTGTATGCAACTAAAAACATAAAACATTGTATTTATAAAGCTACATGTTGTCCATTTACATTTTTTTAAAATAAGACTAACTGTATCTAGTCAAGAATTCCTTTGTGATATAAAGGAGTTGTTAAGGAGAAACATATTTAATCTACATTTTGTTCCCAAGGGTAGATTGTTAAAGAGTTTTATAGCTGCATATTTTACTCCTTTTTGTTCCAAAGTTAGATTAATTAAGGGAAAATTCAGATCATTTTTACCTCTAGAGCTGAATTTGTGAATATCTGTCTTACTTTCAAACTTACACGGGTTATTGATAATAAGTTTCATAAGTCAATAAATGAACTGCAAGGCTGTGGTTAATATTCACAGCTGCTTAAAAAGATACCTGCAAAATGTATGTTGTGAACATCACAACTAATTCTAATTACTTTCTTTTGTGCAATGAATACTAAGTGAGGAGTTACTCCAGAATATTATCCCATAAGACATCAGTGAATGAAAATACGCAAAATATATTGACTTACTGACTTCAATATCCCCAAGACAGTAATTATTCTTATGCCAAAAGCTACTGAATCCAAATGCTTTAGCAGGTCTGCTATATGGTTTTCCCAGTTTAAGTTTCTGTCAACACACACACACACACACATAAGACCGTACAATTTTCATCCCTGTTTGTTATTCCTTGTTGGTATACTGGGTTCACAGGAAGTTGGATTTTTTTGGCTCTACAGACTGGTTGAATGTCTACATTTAAAGCTACATGATTACTCTAAAATTCAAGCTGAAGTGCTCGGCAGAGGATTCCTTGAACCACTTTCAGACTATTTCTCTATCTTTCCACTCTCAAAGAGCATGTGGGAAAAATGAACACTTAAATCTTTCTGTACTAGCCCTGATTTCTTTTGTTTTATTACAATGATCATTTCTCCTTACATAGGCTGTTGACAATAAAATATTGTCACATTCAAAGGAGAAAGCTGGTGATTGAAATTTCATTGAAAGCTCTCACCACAATGAAAAGTGCCTTTGTTTCAGTGATTGGCATCCCAATTTGCTTATCATATCCATTGCAAACCAGTATGTATGTAAGGATGGTAGCTGGCTAGGTGAATGGTCGACTTTGTTTATTGGAGAATTTTAGGAAAGTGTGAATCACCTGTAGAGTACAGCACTGTTACATGACAAAGTTAGGAAGGAGACATGAGCATAAATTATTTTCTAAGTTCAAACAGCTGGCATCACTCAGTCACATGGAAGTATCACTGGTCACCAGTGGGGAAGAGTTACAGTTTAACACTGTTATTGGATCAAAAAGACAGCTACCTAGACACTCTTAAGAGAGCCTGAAAGTAACACAGCGGAAAATGGTTATGACAGTACAGACTGAACTGCCTTTGTTACTCCCATAACATTACATAAGAAAGAAACATTAGGAGTAGTAAGGCAAAGGGCATGTGGGTGTATTTTGTTTGTGTGGGTTACATACATTCAGGGGCAAGAATACGTTCAGGGGAAAACTTGATTGATTTATGAACACCTCCCCCTCCCCTTAACCTATTCTTATGCTAATGATTTATGACCCCCTAGGGGTCATTTCACAATGTCAGATCGCTCTTTTATTTGGCTGGGAAAGCTCATCATTTTATTTAATTTAATTTTGGAAGATGCAGGGCTTGTAAAATACATCAAAAAGTAGTAATTAAATAAATCATTCTCCCAGATCACTCAACTCAAGGAATACCACCATAAAATTGACATCAACATACTTCACCACAAGTAATTACACTGTTAAGAATATTCTGATCACATCTGCACAGCAACCGCACAGCAGACATGCCAGCCACTTTGCGTATTCCTGTGTGCACAGACCAGGAGAGAGGCCTACACACAGGGCTGACCCACAGTGCAGAAGACAATTTCATCCCGTTCCACTACCCCAGACAGAATGAACCAGAGGTGTTGACCTTGACGTACAGGCCTTGACTGAGCTAGTTCACAAAACTGCTACATAGGCACATGAAACGTTTTTTTTTCACCCCCTCCACTTCTCTTGGGGACCAATAGTAACACAGCATTCACCCCTCCCCCCACCTGAAAATTGGTGTGAGCAAATAGGAATGTGGAAATACTACATCTGGTCACACGATAGTGATGTTGGCGGATATAAGACGGATGTGCTGCCAGCCACAGCCAGTCATTGGAAGAATGATGAAGAGTCAACAACAGCCAACATCCTGGTATGCCCCTGTATTGTAGAAGAGCTGTAAAGTAAGTACTCATTACATGTCTTTGCTACTGTTACCACACATGGTGGTTCTTTCTCTTCTTTGTCAAGCTCCCTTTCTTGGTTCAACTCCATGTCATTGTCTGTGGAAGCTTATTGTTTATTTTTCTTTGTTCAGTGGCCTCTAGTGCATCTGGATCGGCAGTGACATCCAGCGTAACCAGCAGCAGCCGCCACCTTCGGCTTATCAGGACCTGCAACAAACTCCAGCTTGTCAAGGCCAGCAGCAGTAGCAGCACCTGACCAGTATGTTTGAAGGGCAATGAGCTGTTATTATCAATCATGCTCATCAATTTGTGTAACAGACACACTCATCCAGTCCACGGCTCTCACAAGAACTCTGCAGGGGGCCCTGCACTACCCTATGCAGGTCAGTGCTGGTCTCCAACCTACGCACCATCCCAGAGCATTCTGCTGTTACTGCAAGGACAGAGTGTTGATGTGGTGTATGACGAGCTGCCAATTCCTCCCATTGCTCTACCCCTTTTCACTTTAACTTATAACATAACAGCTAGTGGTTCAAAGCACTTAAATATTGGTATAGAAGCATGAGTGGATAGTGATTGATATGGAGAGATAGAGATAAAAAATTCATCAAGAAGTGTTAAAGTGTGGTTTATGGAGTTGTAATGGGATGAATGCTACATTAACCAACAGATGACCTCCGAGTATACTCCTCTGAAGTCATTTACTGTGCTGGCCTGATGCTATCTATAACATCATTGTACGATGGCATGATATTCATTGTAAGACCTGACGGTCGATCCATTTATCAGCAACATTCCACCATTACAAACTTGTTTGGCCTATGGAACTTGAATCTAAAATATTCAATCATAGACCTCACAAGCCTGTCTGTTGAAGGACTATTCGAAGCATCTGCCTTGGTTATACACACTCAGAAACTCATAATTGCAACAGTTTACCAACCACCGGCTTCTGATGAGGAGATATTCACAGAAAAACTCTCTGAATTAATCTTAATGACTACCAAATACAAGCAATGTAAAACATTTATCACAGGATACAGTAATATAGATGTAAGAGTAAAGAGAAAAACTGTGGTATGCATCCTAAACATCTTAATATCAACGAATTACTATTGGTTAAATGAAAAACTGACCAGAATGGAGGCATGCCTTGACAATATAATTAGCAATGTGTGTAGGAATCAAGTAGAATGGTATACCATCAAATTAGTATTTTTGGCCATGATGGCATATGGCTCAAAATTGGAAGTCTGACACTTGATGATACCAGAACACATACATATAGAGCTCTCAAGGAAGAGAACACTGAAGTAATAAGAAATGAACTGGGTAGAATAGAATGGGCTAGAATAATAACCACTGACAAAGATATAAATGAAAGCTTTTCTGCATTCATATCCAATATAAAAGATACATTAGACAGTAACTGCCCTTTTATTACTAAGAGATGTAACCATAGCAATTTGCACAAACCACAGCACACAAAATAGTGGTACACCCTGCACCTCAATAAAATTAGAATCCTTCTACTCATGCTGAAGGACAAAATTGAAGCCAGTCAAGAAAACAAGAATGGATTAATAAACTTAAGAAAAATATACAAATCTAAAATTAAAGCAGCAAAAATGAAAGCAAATGAGGAGTATATTTTAAAATCTAAATCAAATGTAAAGCTGCCTGGAACATAGTTAAAAGTGAGATAAAGATGGGGAATGAAGAAATCAGTAACCCAATTAATTGCAACACTCTGAACAAACATTTCATAAATTCAATTAATGCCCAGGTACCAAAAAGTGATGCTTTAACTGATGTGGAAGCTTTTCTTTTGCAATCACAGAATAAAACAGATAAAAGATTTAACTGCAGTAGAATAACTGCTAGAGATATAAATAACTCTGCAAACAAGTTGAACAACTCTAGAACAGAAGACTACTATGGATTCAGTAACTTTGTAATAAAGGCTATAATTAAGGAAATTAGAACTCCTCTACTCTACCTTTCAAATAAAATCCTTGATGATGGGATTTTCCCTGATTGCCTTAAAATTACAGTTACACTCCCCATATACAAAAAGGGTGACAGAGAAATGTCAGATAACTATAGACCAATATCAATTGTCCCTATACTCGCCAAAATCATAGAGAGCTGCTCTCACACACAGATTTTCATGTATTTTGAGAGCAATAAATTACTTTATGACAGCCAGTTTGGATTTAGAGCTAATCAATCAACCATAAAAGCTATTGAAAACCCAATTGAAATCCACAACGCTTTTTAAAGGAAACTGACCACCTGTGCAACACTCATAGACTTAAGCAATGCATTTGATTCAGTATCACATGAGATAATTGTTAAAAAATTAGAATATTATGGTAATGCAGACAGACCACTTAATTTGATTAAGTCATACCTAAATAACAGCCAGAAGTCAGTGTATGTGAACAATGAAAGGTCAGATTTAATGAAAATTAAGAGAGGAATTCCACAGGGCTCCGTTCTTGGACCCTTCCTCTTTATTGTCTATGTTAATGACTTCTCAAACTATATAGCCTGCAAAAATGTTTAAAATGTTTTATGTACTGATTATATGATCATGATATCCACAGGTGAGAGTATGCAAGAGATAGTAAACAAAGATAATGAGCTTTTTGAAAAATGTATAGTGCGGTGTCTTGCTATCTAATTATGTATATACAACACAAAAACAGAGTAAATTTATTTTAGTCTGAAGGTACGGAAAGCAGAGAATTGAAGTGTCAAACTCCTGCGACTAAAAATAGACCAAAGGCTCTCATGGGATGACCATGTAAGCTATCTGACAGGAAAATTTGCATGTACAAACTAAGAAATTCTGTCAGTAAAAGTTTATTGATGCTTTGCTACTATGCATTCTTTCAGTAACAGCTACAATATGGGATTCTGTTATTGGATGATTCACCAGGCACAAGCTGTGTATTCAAATGGCAAAAAAAGCAGTTAGATGTTTACAAGGATTGGGTCCAAGAGAAAGCTGTAACGAGCACTCCAGTATATTAAACATAATGACACTCCCAAGCCTGTATGTGTATAACTGCTTAATATACATAAAAGAAAATATACAACAATTTACACAGAGAAAGAATTTACATCTGCACAGTACTTGAAACAACTGCATGCTTGATATACCGTATTCTGGGCTGTCACTGACACACAACAGTCACAAACACCTAAGTCTAAAGTTATATAATAAACTGCCACAATCCGTCACAACCCTTGCCCACTTTAAATGTAAGGAGGAATTAGACACATGGCTCAAAAATGAAGCATATTAATCAGTTGAAGAATATCTTGGAAGTAATTTGAAAGGAATGTATAAACAATGAAATAATGTAACTATCATTAACTAAATGCATAGAACTGTATAATTAATTCTTGAACATAAACTGTATAGTGATTATTGCTGAAATTGTCTGATTAGTAAAAAGTTTATGTATTTATGTATATGGTAAATGATGATGTGAGTAACATGTACAAATTACTAACTACTCAAAAGATGTATATGTACACATAATGTATAATGTAAAAATTAGTAACAACTATACTCATATGAAGTATGTAAAATGTATTTTGACAAAGCCAATTGCATGGTAAACATGCTAAATGGCTAATAAATAAACATATGAAACATATGGATGGTGCTATGCATTATGTCAGAAAGACTGAACTGTGGGCTGCCATGTGTTCAAACTGTGTATAAAGATATTGTGAACTATCTCTGTAGGCATAGTGTGCATACAGACAATACGGTGTCAAAAGAAGAAGCTAAAGGAACACCCATCAGTTTGAGAGAAATACACATGGAATTTAGGGCATAAAAGAAACGCTTATGTGGGAAATACTGTAAAAAATTAATCAGTTTTTTTTGTCGTTGACGTAATGCAACCTATGTATCATTGCTGAAATGTGAATAATAATATGTTTATATATCCTGTGTGTTATTTCTTACTTTATAACCCTCTCATTATAATGAAGCTGTAGTAGCTCACTCAGTAAGATGATGTGCTATAGTAGCTACACATATTATTATTACAAGTGTTCAATTTTCTATACAAGCACATTGCACGCCAAAACCTGATGTTGTTGTTCTCATGGCAGGGTGGGTGAAGCATCAGAACTTTGTTGTAAGTGACTGGTGCTATGATGGTCAGAAAAAGACTGAAAGAAGTGTGCTCCCTGCCTCCGTTGGATAAGCAGCTGCCAGCAGCAAGTCATATACTCTTAGCTTACTTATTTGTTACATAGTTTAATTCTTAATTTCTTTGCATGTTTTTAGGTACTTACATTGTTTAATTCACAAATTTCAGGCGTATTATAGTATTTGAGAGTTATACCATCGAGTTTTAATACCTGAATAGTGTAAAATCACGTAGTCTCTTTCTGTCGCCGAGCAGTGTATCAGCAGTGTGCAGGTAGCAGCATTACTGCATTTACTAGGCAACGTTGTATTTAAATAACCATTTAAATTTTGTGTTGAATTGTTTGTGCTCTCTGTAGATTAGTTCAGACGTTCTTTGCTCAACAGTATTTAGCATGGATAGGGACTATGACTGCTATGTTCGGATGTGGGCTGCGTTGGCATCCCTTCGCTCTGAGCTTCAGGCAGTGTTGGCTTCGGTCACACACCTTGAGGCTGTTGCCAATGGGCATCACTGTGGGGGTCCGGACGGGGGTTTGTCGGGGACGGCCAACTTGTCCCACGCATCCCCCGATCTGACTATGGCTGTGGCTGCCCGTGATACTGCCCACATTGAGACTGACCCTTCACCCGTGGTAGAGTGGGAAGTCGTCTCGAGGTGTGGCAAGGGGTGAAAGACATTCCGGAGGGCTGAACAGAAGGCCTCTCCAGTTTGTCTGTGTCCAGCTGATATTGATCTTCGGCCGGACATGGTTGCTTGTCCTGTTCCAGAGGTTGCCCCACAGTCTGCAAGATCCGGGCGGTCGCAGAGGGTGGGTTTACTGATAGTTGGGAGCTCAAACGTCAGGCGAATAATGGGGCCCCTTAGGGATATGGCTGCAAGGGAGGGGAAGAAAACCAATGTGCACTCCGTGTGCATACCGGAGGGAGTCATTCCAGATATGGATCCTTCCGGATGCCATGAAGAGTACAGGGTGCACCCATCTGCAGGTGGTCACTCATGTCAGCACCAATGACGTGTGTCACTATGGATCTGCTTAGCAAGAGTAATAGGAGGCAGATTTCAGACTACCTAACAGATCAAAACGAAAATTACTTTTCCGACACTGACAATGTTGAGTGTTTATGGGAAAAGTTCAGGGCTATGGTAAAATGCATTTTAGACAGCTACATGACGAGTAAAACTGTGAAGGATGGGAAAAAACCAACACCATGGTTCAACAATAAAGTTAGGAAACTACTGTGAAAGCAAAGAGAGCTTCACTGCAAGTTTAAATGCATCTAAACCTCTCAGACAAACAGAAGCTAAACGATGTCAAAGTTAGCATAAGGAGGGCTATGTGTGAAGCGTTCAGTGAATTCGAAAGTAAAATTCTATGTTGACTGAAACAGCATATCCAGACAATCTGGGATGATGATGGCATTGAAACAGAGGATGACACGTGTAGAGCTGAAATACTAAACACCTTTTTCCAAAGCTGTTTCACAGAGGAAGACCGCACTGCAGTTCCTTCTCTAAATCCTCGCACGAACGAAAAAATCGCTGGCATTCAAATAAGTGTCCAGGGAATAGATGAGCATCTGAAATCACTCAACAGGGGAAAGTCCACTGTACCTGGTGGGATACCAATTCGATTCTACAAAGAGTACGTGAAACAACTTGCCCCCCTTCTAACAGCTGTGTACCACAAGTCTCTAGAGGAATGGAAGATTCCAAATGATTGGAAAAGAGCACAGGTAGTCCCAGTTTTCAAGAAGGGTCGTCGAGCAGATGCGCAAAACTATAGGCCTATATCTCTGAAATCGATCAGTTGCAGAATTTTAGAACATGCTTTTTGCTCGCGTATCATGTCATTTCTGGAAACCCAGAATATACTCTGTATGAATCAACATGGATTCCGGAAATAGCGATCGTGTGAGACCCAACTTGCTTTATTTGTTCATGAGACCCAGAAAATATTAGATACAGGCTCCCAAGTAGATGCCATTTTCCTTTACTTCCGGAAGGCGTTCGGTACAGTTCCGCACTGTCGCCTGAGAAACAAAGTAAGAGCCTACAGAATATCAGATCAGCTGCGTGGCTGGATTGAAGAGTTTTTAGCCAACAGAACACAGCGTGTTGTTCTCAATGGAGAGACGTCTACAGACGTTAAGGTAACCACTGGCATGCCACAGGGGAATGTTATAGGACCATTGCTTTTCACAATATATATATATGACCTAGTAGATCGTGTCGGAAGTTCCATGCGGCTTTTCGCGGATGATGCTGTAGTATACAGAGAAGTTGCAGCAATAGAAAATTGCAGCGAAATGCAGGAAGATCTGCAGCAGATAGGCACTTGGTGCAGGGAGTGGCAACTGACCCTTAACATAGACAAATGTAATGTATTGCGAATACGTAGAAAGAAGGATCCTTTATTGTATGATTATATGATAGCGGAACAAACACTGATAGCAGTGACATCTGTAAAATATCTGGGAGAATGCGTACAGAACAATTTGAAGTGGAATGATCATATAAAATTAACTGTTGGTAAGGTGGGTGCCAGGTTGAGATTCATTGGAAGAGTCCTTAGAAAATGTAGTCCGTCAACAAGGAGTATTGCTCATAACTGTAGGATGCATACCAGGTTGGGTTAACAGAGGAGAAAGAGAAGATCCAAAGAAGAGTGGCGCGTTTCACCACTGGGTTTTTTGGTAAGCGTAATAGCATTACAGAGATGTTTAGCAAACTCAAGTGGCAGACTCTGCAAGAGAGGTGCTCTGCATCATGGTGTAGCTTGCTTTCCAGATTTTGAGAGGGTGCGTTTCTTGATGAAGTATCGAATATATTGCTTCCCCCTACTTATACCTCCTGAAGAAATCATGAACGTAAAATTAGAGAGATTCGAGTGCGCATGGAGGCTTTCCAGCAGTCGTTCTTCCAGCGAACCATACGTGACTGGAACGGGAAATGGAGGCAATGACAGTGGCATGTAAACTGCCCTCTGCCACACACAGTTCGGTGGCTTGCGGAGTATAAATGTAGATGTAGGTGAAAGAAGAAGGAGAAGAATGGGTACCCCTACTCGATAATGTTGTTGTTTTGGTCTTGAGTCCTGAGACTGGTTTGATGCAGCCCTCCATGCTACTCTATCCTGTACAAGCTTCTTCATCTCCCAGTACCTGCTGCAGCCTACATCCTTCTGAATCTGCTTAGTGTATTCATCTCTTGGTCTCCCTCTACGATTTTAACCCTCCACGATGCCCTCCAATACTAAGTTGGTGATCTCTCGTTGTCTCAGAACATGTCCTACCAACCAATCCCTTCTTCTAGTCAAGTTGTGCCACAAGCTCCTCTTCTCCCCAATTCTATTCAATACCTCAGCATTAGTTATGTGATTTACCCGTCTAATCTTCAGCATTCTTCTGTAGCACCACTATTTATCGTCCATGTTTCACTTCCATACATGGCTACACTCCATACAAATACTTTCAGAAATGACTTCCAGACACTTAAATCAATACTCAATGTTAACAAATTTCTCTTCTTCAGAAACGCTTTCCTTGCCATTGCCAGTCTACATTTTATATTCTCTCTACTTCGACCATCATCAGTTACTTTGCTCCCCAAATAGCAAAACTCCTTTGCTACTTTAAGTGTCTCATTTCCTAATCTAATTCCCTCAGCATCACCCAGCTTAATTCTACTACATTCCATTATGCTTGTTTTGCTTTTGTTGATGTTCATCCTATACCCTTGATAATATGAGTGATAATTGTGTAACCGTCCAGCTGCAGCAAGACAAATATTCTCATGCTACTATTAACACACCCAAATGGGATCTGCTTTGAGCAAGTACTTGTATTTTCAGAAATGCTGTTTCAACCCAAGTATCACCTACAGCAAAAGATACTGCAAGGTGTAGTTGGTTTAACATACATGACATTCAGTCAAAGCAGTCAAATCCCCCAGCCAAAAAAATTAAAATCAAACATAGTGTTCATATTTAATGATATTGCTGTGGAAAACCAAGACCAAATTCTACAATATTTCTGGTTTGGTCATCATACACGTGTTGATGCATTTTATTTGAGTCAGTTATATTCCAGAATCCCAAAGCAGTTTGTGAGGAATAATGGAAATCTCATTATAGCTTCCAAACAAGAAAATTGTTGACTAAAACACATTTACTAGGCCCCTGTCAGAACCAAAATGTCACTCAATGCGTTTTTAAAGACATCTGCAGATTGGTGGAATCACATGCAGTACAGGTTTCTCGATATCGATCAATCAAAAAAACTGTATGATGGTAGGTATAGACAGAACTTACAGGAGTTTCTATATGTATAGCTGTGAAAAAAGTAATGATGAAAATCTCATTATAGCTTCCAAACAAGAAAATTTGTGACTAAAACACATTTACCAGGCCCCTGTCAGAACCAAAATGTCACTCAATGCGTTTATTTTAGTTATTTATTTAGTCCTTCAAATCCTATATATATAGAATATATACAAGGATATTGGACATGGTTAGGTATTTACAAGATAAAAATACAGTTTGTATTGCAATGCTAAGGACTAGATAGTCAGGTAATTTAGCACAGATTCTTAAATACAACAAACATCATAGGCAACATACAAAGTAGAATATTAATAATGCATCTTTATTTTTGTTGTTTGACTTTTATATATTCTGTCAGACTGTAAAAGCAATGATAAGTTAAATGTGCCTTTACTTAAGCCTTAAAACTACAGAGTTTACCTATTGATTTAATATGTTTAGGTAGATTATTGAAAATCTTTATCCCAGTATGTAGTGTGCCTTTTTGGCACAATGATGTTCTCACCTGTTTCACATCAAGGTCAGATTTTTGCCTTGTATTGTGTGCATGTATATCTTCATTTTTTAATAAGATATCTGCGTGTCTATCAATATATTGTTTGATGAAAACTGATGTTTCGTAGATAAAAATGCAAGGAAGAGGAAGAACTGACAGTTTTTTGAATATGGGTCTGCACGATTTCATATTGTTTACCCCTTCAATAATTCTTAGTATTCTCTTTTGCGTCATGAAAAGTTTAATATTTGTTGTTGTATTGCCCCAGAAGATTATGCCATATTTAATTACAGAATGCACGTAGGAGTAGTATACATTTAACAGGCTGGCTTTGCTACAACAGGTTTTTAAGATCCGTATCATGTAACAGGTTTTGCTTAGTTTTCTTTGCAAATATTCAATATCTACCTCCAATTTTGTGTTGTTCTGGAGCCAGAGTCCCAGAAATTTAGTGCTGTTAACACTTTCAAGAACTCTGTCCCTAAGTTCTATTTCTATGTTTGGGTGGTGTCTTCCTTTTACATTATAGAAGTTCAGTGCTACTGTCTTTACTTTGTTTGTAATTAGCTTGTTGTAGCTGAACCACTGTTCTACACTGTTCATTGTTTGTATAGCGGAGCTTTTTAGTTTTTCTTCTGTTTTACCACTAATAAGGAAGCTTGTATCGTCTGTAAATTGGAGGGTAGTTTGGCAATATTTGTTGTACATAAGATCATTGACATGGAGGAGAAACAGAATGGGTCCTAATACTGATCCTTGAGGGGCACCATATTTCACATTTTCATATCCTGAATAGAAGTAGCTGATTTTGTTATGGTCAGTATATTGCACTTCAACCACCTGTTTGCGACCACATAGGTATGTCTTGAGCCACTCATTGGATATACCTCTAATTCCTAACTGGTCAAGCTCCTGCAGTAGGGCATTATGGTCAATGACGTCAAAAGCTTTAGATAAATCAAGACATATGCCTGTCACAAACTCACTTGCATCCAGTTTAGCATAGATTTCATTACGAAATTCAAATATTGCACTTTCAGTTGAATAGCCTTTCCTGAAGCCATGTTGTGAAGGAGATAGAATTTTATTTTTACTTAGGAAATCAGACAATCTCTTATAAAAAACTTTTTCTAAAATTTTAGAAAATACAGGCAGTAGGGCTATTGGTCTATAATTTGAAACACATTCTGGATTTCCTTTTTTGAACAGTGGTTCCAGCTTTGCTGTTTTCAAGCATGAGGGGAAAGTTCCTGATGCCAGTGAGCTGTTGCACAAATGTGTCAAGGGTTCAGCTAAGGCAAGAGAGCATTTTTTAATAATTGCATCTGGTATTCCATCAATTCCACATGAGTACCCTGTTTTCAAGGTTTTTATAACTGATAAAATTTCTTCAGAATTTGTGGGTGAAAGGAACAAAGATGTAGACACATTTCTCACACTATTGTATGATGGAGGTGATATTTTGTTGTGTTCTTCCAGTCCACTCACCAACTGTTCACTTACGTTTGCAAAATATTTGTTGAAGGTCCCTGCAATTTCTGTTGGGCAAGATATCATTTGTCCTTCATAACATAAGTTCATATTTTTATATTGTTTAGTTTCACTTGTTTGATTTTTTATAACTTCCCATATAGCTTTAGATTTGTTTTTTGAATTTTCAATGTATTTGTCATTTGCCATTGTTTTAGCTTTTCTTACAACATTTTTGAGGATCCTCTTGTAATTATTCACGGACAAATGAAATTCAGGAGGCATGTTCTGTGTCTTTGCTATAGTGTGTAATCTTCTTTTCTCTGCACAAGATATTCTAATACCTGTTGTAATCCATTTGTTCTTTTTGAAGTTACGTTGACATTTTTGCTTTTTTTTAATGGAAATGCAGCTTCAAAGTATGACATGAAGATTTCCATGAATTTTTCAAACTTTTTGTTAGTATTTTCACAAGTGTAGACTTCATACGAAGTTTCTTCACTTAGTTAGTTTGTTTGTTAGTGAATTTCTTTGCTTCTTTTACAAGTTCCTCTTCCTCAGTTGTTTCACTTGGGGTGTGAAAAGCAATAAACTGCGCATAGTGATCACTGAAGCCAGTATTAAGATTTCCGGCACAGAAATTGTTATTTACATTTGTGTTTATTAATATCTGATCAATTGTTGTACTAGTTGTTGGTGTAACTCTTGTAGGAGAGTCAATAGTGGTTTTTATGTTATATGTTTCTCGTAGGGTCATCAAGCTTTGCTGGTCTTTTGAGGTTTCTTGAAAATCTATATTAAAATCTCCACATATGATCACTTTTTTGTTAAAGTTTTTTATAGAATTTAAAGCTGCTTCTAGTTGGTGACAGAAATCATTTAAGTTCCCATCAGGGCTCCTATATACATAGATGATTATTCATTTTAATGCAGAGAGTTCCACAGAAGATACTTCAAAAATTTTCTCTTCAGCTAACAGTTGAATGGGTTTTATGTTAAAATAATCAATGCCACTTTTAACAAATATACATGACCCTCCATGATTGGATGTAATTCTACAAAATGATGAAGAAAGATTGAAGGCTGCAAGTTTTGTGACTGACATTGCATCTTTAGGCAGCCAGTGTTCAGTTATACACACTACAGAAACGTTTTTTTAGCTCATCAGTACATAAAATTTCAACTTCACTTAATTTGTTTAGCAATGATTGGACATTTTGATGAATGAGCATGAAATTGTAGGGTTTGTTAGGCTTTGGCATATTTAATTGATCACTTACCTTTACCTTGTCAATAAAAAACCATTCAGGTGTGCTGGAAGTACTGCTTTTCTTTTCGCGACTGCATATATTCTTCTATTATCATCTGCAGCAGAATTTTCTTCTGTGTCTGGCTCCCCTGGTAGTTGTTCAGCTGTTGCTCTTACTGTTGATAATATTGGTGCTGGTGATAGAGTTGGGTCTGCAATTGGTAGAGCTGTTACTGCATTCACTGTGCCTGGATTATGGAAGCAACTAGTTCCTTCTTTTGTTGTTGATGTTGATGAGTGAGGTTTTGCTGGCGTTGTTTCCTTCGAATATTTGGGGGGCCAATCCAGGATGATTTTGCTTTTGAGTGTTTGATGCCTCTTGGTGATAATTTCTTCGATTTTTCCGACGAGCAGTTTTTTTCCCCATGTTGTTAACGTGCAATCCATATAATGTGTGGAATCTGCGCCCAATATTATTAACATTTACGAGTTCTACATTTCTGAAATGTTTGCAAAGTAATGAAATTTGTTGGTTGGCATTGATTATTTCTTTATTTACGCATGACCAAGACGGTAAGTCATGCCGATGTGGAATGTTCAGCATTAAAACATTTGTGTGTGTCAACTGTCCTAAGCACCTTTTTAGTTCTTGTTTTGCTTTGTGGGTTTCGTTTTCATGTACATCATTTGACCCACCAATTAGCAGAACAAAGTCTTCAGAGGATAAGTCAGTAACGTCTGTGGATCGTACATGATTGTAAACTTCCGACATAGAAGCTCCAGGCTTTATGTAAGCGATTGTTTGTAAACTGGAGTGACCGCTCAGAAGGCGAGCAAATCCAAGACCATGACTGTCTGTCATCAAAACTACTTTTCTTCGTTTAGGGTTCTCTGCCTGTTTAGAGGGTCCACCGTCGTTATGGTGAAACAATTTAGTATCAGCGCTGGACAAATACTTGATATTTGGGTCACGCAAGTGTTCAGGTCTTACAGTTTCATTTCCTTTCATAACAGTAGTTGAGTTGTTAGGCATTCTTTTGGATGTATCACTCCGCGTATTTGTATTTTCATATTCAGCTCGGAAGTTAGTTTTATCACATGCACAATGTTACTTACCTTGCACGGTTGATTGCACACTGAATCTGCTTGTAAACTCGGTATTAGGCTCATACAGTAACCTTTGTTGAGAATGAGGCACTTTGTTTTTCACTTTGCCTGGAATTTCGTGGTTACTGTGAGGCAAGTTTGACGTAGGTTCACACTTTCCGGCGGTAAGTTTTTTTAGTTCGCTCATCAGAGTGTTAATGGTTAGTTGCACACTACTTAAACGATCATTTAACTTTCTGATTTCATCACTACAATTCGTGCACACGCTGTTTTTATCAGTGTAATTTTCACTTTTTTCCGCACGAACACTATGTATATCAACACTAGTCGCCATCTTGTTGAATTTAAAGACATCTACAGATTGGTGGAATCACATGCAGTACAGGTTTCTCGTTATCGATCAATCAAAAAAACTGTATGATGGTAGGTATAGACAGAACTTACAAGAGTTTCTATATACACTCCTGGAAATTGAAATAAGAACACCGTGAATTCATTGTCCCAGGATGGGGAAACTTTATTGACACATTCCTGGGGTCAGATACATCACATGATCACACTGACAGAACCACAGGCACATAGACACAGGCAACAAAGCATGCACAATGTCGGCACTAGTACAGTGTATATCCACCTTTCGCAGCAATGCAGTCTGCTATTCTCCCATGGAGACGATCGTAGAGATGCTGGATGTAGTCGTGTGGAACGGCTTGCCATGCCATTTCCACCTGGCGCCTCAGTTGGACCAGCGTTCGTGCTGGACGTGCAGACCACGTGAGACGACGCTTCATCCAGTCCCAAACATGCTCAATTGGGGACAGATCCGGAGATCTTGCTGGCCAGGGTAGTTGACTTACACCTTCTAGAGCACGTTGGGTGGCACGGGATACATGCGGACGTGCATTGTCCTGTTGGAACAGCAAGATCCCTTGCCGGTCTAGGAATGGTAGAACGATGGGTTCGATGACGGTTTGGATGTACCGTGCAATATTCAGTGTCCCCTCGACGATCACCAGAGGTGTACGGCCAGTGTAGGAGATCGCTCCCCACACCATGATGCCGGGTGTTGGCCCTGTGTGCCTCGGTCGTATGCAGTCCTGATTGTGGCGCTCACCTGCACGGCGCCAAACACACATACGACCATCATTGGCACCAAGGCAGAAGCGACTCTCATCGCTGAAGACGACACGTCTCCATTCGTCCCTCCATTCACGCCTGTCGCGACACCACTGCAGGCGGGCTGCACGATGTTGGGGCTTGAGCGGAAGATGGCCTAACGGTGTGCGGGACCGTAGCCCAGCTTCATGGAGACAGTTGCGAATGGTCCTCGCCGATATCCCAGGAGCAACAGTGTCCCTAATTTTCTGGGAAGTGGCGGTGTGGTCCCCTACGGCACTGGGCAGGATCCTACGGTCTTGGCGTGCATCTGTGCGTCGCTGCGGTCCGGTCCCAGGTTGACGGGCACGTGCACCTTCCGCCGACCACTGGCGACAACATCGATGTACTGTGGAGACCTCACGCCCCACGTGTTGAGCAATTCGGCGGTACGTCCACCCGGGCCTCCCGCATGCCCACTATACGCCCTCGCTCAAAGTCCGTCAACTGCACATACGGTTCACGTCCACGCTGTCGCGGCATGCTACCAGTGTTAACGATTGCGATGGAGCTCCGTATGCCACGGCAAACTGGCTGACACTGACGACGGCGGTGCACAAATGCTGCGCAGCTAGCGCCATTCGACGGCCAACACCGCGGTTCCTGGTGTGTCCGCTGTGCCGTGCGTGTGATCATTGCTTGTACAGCCCTCTCG
Source organism: Schistocerca gregaria (assembly GCF_023897955.1). Lineage (NCBI taxonomy): Eukaryota > Metazoa > Arthropoda > Insecta > Orthoptera > Acrididae > Schistocerca > Schistocerca gregaria. Next base: position 380,226,190 of record NC_064931.1, read on the forward strand.
CAGTGTCCGGAGCAAGTATGGTGGGTCTGACACACAGGTGTCAATGTGTTCTTTTTTCCATTTCCAGGAGTGTATATAGCTGTGAAAAAAGTAATGATTATATTACTACCCACTGAACCATGGACAAGCTGCACATATGTTAGGCGTTCAGCCTGAGAGAATAGGTGTGCATAGACAAAAAGTGTATCTGTACATAGATGGAAAATTTCAGTCTATTGACTGTAAAGTTAAGAAGCTAGAGACATATGCCCAGACCCTTCTGAGACTGATTAAGACTGATTAAGAAACCAGAGACGTACAGCTACATCATTCTGAGAAAGCAAGTAGACTACTTTGTTGTAAAGGCTGATGGAATTGTAAAGAAAGTACATGACATAACTGTAAAACTTGAGGGAAATGTATATAAAGTGCAGCCTGTGAAGCAACCCCATTTAGCATATAGCAATGCTGTGCTAGTATTAGTCTTAGTCATAGGAAAGCGGAACTTTGTTAAAAATTCGGTAAAGGTGCACTTGGGCGATGAAGTGTGGGGCCACTGGCAGTGTGTGGTAATAGTTGGCAGCCAAGAGGCCAGACAGAGTAAACATGGCATGGAGCTGCAGCAGAGTATTGCATGTATGATTGTTTGGAGTGGAGCAACAACGAGGCAGTGAACTGCAGCATTGCTTTAAATTATTGCCATGTATGAGGCGAGGCAGTAGGCCAGAGCCGGATGTGGAGATGTGTAAGTGGCTGACTTATGGGAATTTACCCCTGCTATAGTTTCTGTCTCTCTCTGACACTACGTCAGAAGTGAGAGGAAAATCAGTACAAACAGTCAGGCACTTTTAGCTTGAGAGTGTGCCAGGTCAGTTGAGGGTTGGGTCAGACCTGTGCTGGTCTACGCTTATAGGGGCCAGTCTGGCAGTGATGTAAATATTCTGCGTAAATCTGTACTTTGTTTCTATGTACTTGTTCAGGCTGTATTCTGCCTCCAGGGATACAACACCAGGGTGGGACAGAACAGCTGCTGGGTACTTGGAGACTGCATGGTCTGCCTGAAGGAGGGCAGTGACAGCTGTCTGCAGGGAGGCCAGCACAGGCCACATTTGCTTCCCACCTGGTGTACCTGGGTCTGGGCAAGGCGTACACCGTGGGAGGCGCAGCAGCGCTGAAATGGCATTAGGGACAGCGGTGTGTGTTGCCATCCGGCAAGCACTACTAGTGGCAAGTTGCGGCACGGCATCCAGGAGGCCGTGGGTTCGAGTCCAGTCCTGTCCTGGGAGCAGCAGCAGCCATGGGCCACGGGTGACCAGTATAACCACCTTCATCCTATGGTCAGACAGAGAAGGCCAAACGGGGCGGAGGGTGACGGGGACCAGGGACAGTAATAGCGTACGGAGTCGCAGGCAGTAGAGCGGCGCCTGTCGCTACACTTCAGTGGGCGGCAACCAGGCAAGTGCGGCTGACTTCCGTCGTTGGGCAGCCTTGTTGACTGCAGCAGTGGAGTCGGCAGTCCAGGAGTGCTGAGATGGCCGGACTCATGGAACAGCATGCAGGCGACGCGCCGACATTATGCTTCTGTAAACTAGCTGAATAAAGGAATACTTCGAATACCACTGTATCACTCTGCACTGCCTCTTGACGCTATTGAACTTGCTTGGCCTTCTGAAAAAATACAGCGTTGTGGGTCCCGGCTTCAGCTCGGCCATCTGGAGTCCCAAGTTTGACCACTGATGGTCCACAACAGTGGTGTCAGAAGTCGTGCCAGTTACAACGCTGGTACTGGATTTCCACTCCAACATCTTATATCGAGCAAGTAGCGTCGAGGTGTGCCTGTTTAGAGGGGTAGTTGAGGTGTTTGGTTGTGTTTGTGACAGGTGGTCGCACACTTCTAGTTATGTCTTGTCATTCAGGAAGTGTTGGTCCATGTCAGTACAGGGAGGAAAGCAGGACTGTCACCTGCTCAAGAGCACAATGGGGATGGGTGAGTGTCGTTTGATTTATTGTTTATGTGTCATTCTTTTGTGTTTTAAGGGATAAAGTGTCAATTAGGATGGACTTTTTGTAACTGTCTTTCGTAAGGCCAGAGGAGCCTGTAGATTTATCGGAATTCAGGGTAAATGGGGGACATGACGACATAGTGCATAAGCGATGTAATTTTTGTAACCTGTCAGCTCGTGGATTACCGTGTACAAAGTGGGTGCCAAAGAGTTGTTTTATTTCTAATACATTTGGACATTTGGCACGCAATTGTTCAGGATGTAGATGGGCGATGATTCGCCACAAGAAGCAGGAGTAGCAGTGTGGAATTAATACTAACAGCAGAGTTAGAAGCAAGAATGGTGAGAACACGGCAAGCAGCGGAGGCTGCAGCAGTGACTACAGTGGAAGCTGTAGCTGCTCTAACTGAGCAAATTCGGGTATTGTCAGAGGCAAGGATAAGGGACAAAGAAAAATATGAAGAATTAGTGGGGAGATTTGAGGCGTTGGGAGTAGGGGAAGGGACATCAGATGAAATTAAATTACAGGTCATGGAGTGTCATAGACCGTTTGACCCGGCAACTGCGGCGTTGATTAATCCCTTTTCAGGTAAAACAACAGAGCATATGAAGACAGTAACTGTTCTCGAAAGAACAGATACTGTAGATGACCGTGCAGTTTTTCCCTGGAATAAATGATGACTAACTGCAACCCTCAGCTGCCGACAGGTGTTGTTGATATACCTCGATGTGGACAGCTGAAAATGTGTGCCCCGACCGGGACTCAAACCTGGGATCTCCTGCTTACATGGCAGACGCTCTATCCATCTGAGCCACCGAGGACACAGATGAATAGTGTGACTGCAGGGACTTATCAACAACACCTGTTGGCAGCTGAGGGTTTCAGTTAGTCGTCATTTATTCCAGGGAAAAGCTGCACGGTCATCTACAGTATCTGTTCTTTCGAGAACAGTTACTGTCTTCATATATATAGTTAAAGGCTACCCAGCCATTGACCTTCGTCTGTGCGAATGCGCACAGGTTGCCCAAACTCTTACAGGAATCGCCAAAGCGTGCGCGAGTAATCAGTGAGTGGGCAAATATCTATGAGGTACATTACATAGGTAGAATTGTGGACAGTTGGGAATGTGAGTCTCACGGGAAGCGTGCAAGGGATAAGTCGCTGCAGTCGCACTATTCATCTGAGTCCTCGGTGCCTCAGATGGATAGAGCGTCTGCCATGTAAGCAGGACATCCCAGGTTCGAGTCCCGGTCGGGGCACACATTTTCAGCTGTCCACATCGAGGTATATCAACAACATCTGTCGGCAGCTGAGGGTTTCAGTTAGTCATCATTTAAAACAACGGAGGATATGTCGGTATTCCTTAATGACATTACCACAATGGATGAGGCCAATGGGTGGTGGGATGTTGTACTGTTGAGAGTGGTGAAGTTACACTTGATAGGGGATGCCAAATCGTGCGTACTGTACCATGAAACGTTAGAAAAATGTGGGTGAATTTGCAGAGCTTGAGGCTGGGTTATGCCAGAGGTACCAAAACCAGAACAGTACCAGTTTTTTTTTAGGAAAAATTAAATGCATTACTTATGAGAAGAAATGAGACTGTGGAGGTTTTCTCAGACAGGATTCGAAAGCTGAAGCATATTTTTAATTCATCAATATTTTTGTTGAGTGAGTCAAGTCTATTAGTATGACGTTTAATACTCTTGTCAAGTGTCTAGATTTTCATATGAACGTACAGATAAATGTTCTGAAGATGTCTTTCAGTCCCAACGGTCAACATATATGAGAATTTCTCCGTAGTGCAGCATATACTGATGCACTCAATTCATTCATTTCCATATGTTTTAACATAAGAGGCTCTCCTGGAAGTTCCTGCTATACTGTCCATCACTCAATTTTTCTGTTTTATCAGTAACCAGAAACCCATACTGTATGTGATTCCAACAACCTACACATATATTTACCAATTTATTGAATATCAGTCGGTTCATATATGAGCTTCATAAATATGTTTTGATTTCATATTCTTATTTAAACGCTATAATAAGATTTGAATTATCCCTCACCAATTGCTTCAGAATCCTAGAATACATCTGACTCAAATAAAAGATGTCAACACCCATATGATGACTGAAGCAGAACGATTTCCGTATTTAATCCTGGTTCTCCACTACTACATTGTCAAATATAGACACATTATTTGGCTTTGCTCTCTCCAGTCGTGGGATATCACTGCTTTCTCTGAATGTTGTGCATGTGGCATCATCTATATCACACAATATCTCCTGTAATAACAGGTATATAAGCTGAGATAGTGTTTTTGAGAATATGTATACATGTGCGAAGTGGACTCCATCAGGGTGTGTTAGCAGTGATATGATGATATTAGTCTGGGCACAGTCAGATGGGCCTACAATTATCACTCATGTATTATCTCGTAGAAGTGTCTCATTCTTCTTGTGGTCTTCAATTGTATCGCAGCACAAGTGAGTTACTATGAAGTCTTTGTAATGAGAATGTTTAATGCACTCAGCCATTACATTAGATTAGATTAGATCAGACTCAATTTTCATTTCATAGACCCAAAAATGAGAAGATTCTAATGGGTGTGGAACATGTGAGAAAGTATAACACAAAAAACATAGAGCATTTGAGTATAATGCTCACTTACATCACCATTTGTCAGGAGATTGTCAAGTTATATGAATATATTCCAGTGAACTGGAATTGCCAATATTTATAGAATTAATGCACTGTCAGAATCAACATAGCTATGCACTTTTAATAAATTATATCATAAACAAAATACCTCTTTTTGACTATTGTGACTAAGTGCTGTCAAAACTGAAATCTAACAGACATTTTTACTTAAGTTGGTCTAACAGTTCCTGTTAAGATATTCATCTATAGAGTAGAAGAAGTTGCCTATCAAAAAGTCTTTCAAACGCATTTTAGACTGTGCTTTATCTGAAACTAGGTTGTTAATGGTTGCTGGAAATTTATTAAAAATGTGTATTCATGAGTATTGGATCCCTTTTCGGACCAGGGAAAGCGATTTTAGGTCTTTATGTAGACTGTTCTTATTCCTAGTATCGCTACTCTGTATTGAGCTGTTGCTCGGAAACAGAGACATTTTGTTTGCAACAGGTTTCATCCTGGAATATATATACTGAGAAGCAGTGGTTAGAATATCCAGTTCCTTGAACAGGTTTCTACATGATGTTCTTGAATTTCGCACTCAAAAACTTTTGATTGGTTTGACAAGTTACCCAAAAATATTATCCCATATGACATGAGAGAATGAAAGTAAGCAAAATATGCAAGTTTTTTGCTGCTATATGATAACATTAGCATGACGGTGATTTTATACTATATATATGGTAACATTAGCATGCAGGGGATTTTATATAAGAACATAACTCTAGATCTATTTCTGGAATGTTCACTTCATAAATATCTGCATGTATTAATCTACTGTAGATGTCGAAAGGTTAGTGCCTAGCTTTACATGCAAACTCTAAAAGAATGCTCCATATCCCCTCATAGCATCTACACACATGTGACAACCAGCTTAGTTGCTCATTCACAGCATGATCATTCTTGAAACTAGTATACTTTACGTTTTTAAACATCTGTTCTTGTAAACGAATACACTCTCCCTTTTTGCACACTTCCACGGTTTGTGGGAAGTCCCCTGAGGAGACTGTATGATCACATAATATCACAGAGGAAGCTTGTCCAATACCACTGAACATAGCTGCAATTGACATTGAGGCAGCACATAAGCGATTCCACTCACCATAGCATAGTATCACTTTGTATCACTGTACCAGGGATTTCTGAGAACCAGCGCTGGGTGGAACTCAGTCAGAAATCATTCCCATACTACCACATTAACTGGCCCTGTTGTCTAAAGTAAATGTTGTATGAAACAGTATTACTTTCACAGGCCCGGTTGTCTAAAGTAAATGTTGTATGAAACTGCTTACTTTCACACTGGGTAGTTTTGTCTCACATGGTGGCTGCATTGCACGCGTCTATTGCTGTGCAGCTACTACACAATTATATGTATTCATTCTTTGATAGCTCTGACTCGACTGGAATAATACTTTCTCAACCTGTCATCTTAACCACCTTTGACATCTGTACATGTATATCATCTCTGACTTTGTGTATAAAAGACAGTACATTGAGGGATCTACAGACACGCACGACACGCAATGCACGCATGCATTCCGTTGCTCAACTCGCCGCGGCTTACTTAGTTACCATCACTCGTGTATGCCACTAGCTGCAAGATATGGTTGGATGCAAGGGAAGCAAGATTGCAGCCACGCTAGAGCTCCTCATCAATGCGACAGGTAGCAACCACGGCTGCCGCCGACAGCTGCAGCACACACAGAGGAAACAGAAGGATGTCCAGTGCTATAAGTGCCAGCAACTGGGGCACACTGCGAGTGTTTGCAAGAACGTTGTCGCATGCTTGAAGTGCGCAGCAGCGCACGACACTCGTAGTTGCGCCAAGCCACGAGGGGTGGCCAGCAGATGCGTGAACTGCAGTGACCCACATGCTGCAAACTCGAATATCTGTGGGTATCTCAAGGAGTTTCGCCACCACCACGCCGCGATACACCCTGCGGCATTGTCTGGTGCCAAGACAGCCAACCCGTACCCCCACTCTGGCAAGGGGTGTGAACCGCGCCGAATCGAAGGCACCACTGATGACACCATGGCCGGCTTCCAAGCTGCCTTTGTGGCCAAACAGACCGTGTCAAGGAAGAGCTTGCAGCTGTTCATTGACAGCTCCAGCAGTTGAGTGAGGAGCTGTGTGTTCTCAAGAAGAAGGTGCCTGCCCCAGTCCCCGCTGCCCCTGCGGGGCATCTGATGGGTGCAGAATTGCAGGTGGCAATGGACGTCGAGTCGCCTGGACTGCCCCCCCCCCCCCCCCCAACCTTGTGGAGACAGTCCCACAAACTGGAGAAGAGACGCCGTCCGCTTCCCCTCCCACATCGAGGAAGAGGCATTTGATGAGGAAGGGCCTGTGCCTGCCGCTCCCAGATGAGCACAGTGTGCGGCTGTTCCTTAAGAAGATTGTGACGTCCATAAAGGATGCGTCATACCCACACTGGGACAACCCATATCCTTTCACACCGCCGGACATTCCCAAGTATCCCCTTCCCCACCAACTGTGTGACCTCCACCACACCCATGGGCTGTTGCACGAGGTGGTTTCTTGGAAGGATCTTCGAGCAATTAACGCCCTCCCTATCTTCACCCCCAGTGACTGGGAGCATATCTATCAGGTTGCGGAGAACTGGCTGGAGGAGGAGTGGCGCTCCAGCAGATGACAGCTTGCCACTGGAGACGTCATCGCTATAACCTACTTCCAAAACATAAGGAAGTCGCATGATGCCCATCTGACAGGGAGGCAATCATTACCACCAGAGATTACAACGGAAGAACAGCAGCCATGCTGCTCAGACTCCTGTTACACCGGACTCAATGTACAGTCTGTGTCATAGTAAGACCGTGAGATCTACAGACAGTTGATCGCTACAGCTCAAGACACCACATGCTGAAGAAAATTAATAATAGTAATGTCACAAGAGTTGACACTTAACTTGATAAATGCAAAGGAACAGTGTGTGTGGTTAATTTAAGTGATGGTAACGAGTGCATACTAGAGGTTATGAACTGTGAAACTGATACTACTATTTTAAATGTCTCCATTAAGTCGCCAGTGAAGAGAATGAGGAGTGCACAACGTTGTTGTATTCAAGAGAGCTACTATGTGCACACATCCTGGGAGTTTGAGAGCTAATGATCCCTGACTATATCACAATGCTACAGCCAAAAAACTATAGGTTTGATGATAAGGAGTGTGTTAGTTTGAGTGGCCTAGATCTAGAAATGTGTGTAAGGTGATAGTTTCCATTTATAGGAAACTTGCAGAAAGACAATGCGATTTGAATGCAACTGACTGTTATTTATTCTCTAAAATACTGATTCTATTGCTATGTGATATCCCACATGTTTCATCATCTAGCTCGAGTGTTTCAAAGTGACATGCTTATTGCTAAGTATGATCGCTACAAGCATTATCATAATGTGAAAGCACAATGTCAAACTGATTGATCTCCTATTAAACTAAACTGTGATGAGTGTAAAAAGGAATATGTAGAGAAACATTTTGTAATACAGATGATTTTTTATTACAAAATGTACAGCCATTGCAACTCAGACATGAGGTGTGATGATAGTATTAATGAAAGCTATACTATATCAATGGAAACAATTTTTTATGTATCAGGCACCTCGCTCAGACAGGAGGTAGGATGGTGGTACTAACGACAGCTATTCTATTTCAATGGAAACATCCATTTTTATTAATCAAGCACCTTACTCACTGAACTACACTCCTGGAAATTGAAATAAGAACACCGTGAAACTTTATTGACACATTCCTGGGGTCAGATACATCACATGATCACACTGACAGAACCACAGGCACATAGACACAGGCAACAGAGCATGCGCAATGTCGGCACTAGTACAGTGTATATCCACCTTTCGCAGCAATGCAGGCTGCTATTCTCCCATGGAGATGATCGTAGAGATGCTGGATGTAGTCGTGTGGAACGGCTTGCCATGCCATTTCCACCTGGCGCCTCAGTTGGACCAGCGTTCGTGCTGGACGTGCAGACCGCGTAAGACGACCCTTCATCCAATCCAAAACATCCTCAATGGGGGACAGATCTGGAGATCTTGCTGGCCAGGGTAGTTGACTTACACCTTCTAGAGCACGTTGGGTGGCACGGGATACATGCGGACGTGCATTGTCCTGTTGGAACAGCAAGTTCACTTGCCGGTCTAGGAATGGTAGAACGATGGGTTCGATGACGGTTTGGATGTACCGTGCACTATTCAGTGTCCCCTCGACGATCACCAGAGGTGTACGGCCAGTGTAGGAGATCGATCCCCACACCATGATGCCGGGTGTTGGCCCTGTGTGCCTCGGTCGTATGCAGTCCTGATTGTGGCGCTCACCTGCACGGCGCCAAACACACATACGACCATCATTGGCACCAAGGCAGAAACGACTCTCATAGCTGAAGACGACACGTCTCCATTCGTCCCTCCTTTCACGCCTGTCGCGACACCACTGGAGGCAGGCTGCACGATGTTGGGGCGTGAGCGGAAGACGGCCTAACGGTGTGCGGGACCGTAGCCCAGCTTCATGGAGACAGTTGCGAATGGTCCTCGCCGATACCCCAGGAGCAACAGTGTCCCTAATTTGCTGGGAAGTGGCGGTGCGGTCCCCTACGGCACTGCGTAGGATCGTACGGTGTTGGCGTGCATCCGTGCGTCGCTGCGGTCCGGTCCCAGGTCGACGGGCACGTGCACCTTCCGCCGACCACTGGCGACAACATCGATGTACTGTGGAGACCTCACGCCCCACGTGTTGAGCAATACGACGGTACGTCCACCCGGCCTCCCGCATGCCCACTATACGCCCTCGCTCAAAGTCCGTCAACTGCACATACGGTTCACGTCCACGCTGTCGCGGCATGCTACCAGTGTTAAAGACTGCGATGGAGCTCCATATGCCACGGCAAACTGGCTGACACTGACGGCGGCGGTGCACAAATGCTGCGCAGCTAGCGCCATTCGACGGCCAACACCGCGGTTCCTGGTGTGTCCGCTGTGCCGTGTGTGTGATCATTGCTTGTACAGCCCTCTCGCAGTGTCCGGAGCAAGTATGGTGGGTCTGACACACCGGTGTCAATGTGTTCTTTTTTCCATTTCCAGGAGTGTAAAATGACTGTACATCTTTATGAACTATCAAACCTACTTTTGAGTGAGAGGATTGTGAAATAAAACAAATTTTATGGTAGAAAATGGTTCAAATGGCTCTGAGCACTATGGGACTTAACATCTGTGGTCATGAGTCCCCTAGAACTTAGAACCACTTAAACCTAACTACCCTAAGGACATCACACACATCCATGCCCAAGGCAGGATTCGAACCTACGACCATAGCGGTCATGCGGTTCCAGACTGAAGGGCCTAGAACCACATGGCCACACCAGCTGGCAAATTTTATGGTAGAATATTTTCTTTCGTTTACTCATCACCAACGGTACAATGGGTTCAGGAAATAATCTTCAAAAAATTAACAGGTTCCTTTTTTACTTCATAAATAGCTGTACAGTATTTTACAAGTTATTGCTTCTTATAGGCCATAAATTTGTCCTGTATCTCGTTCAGTGCTATAGGAATAACAAATGTTGTTGATATCTCATCAGTATTTTGAGCATGTACAGAGTTAGTTCTTATAGGGCTGATAGTAGCTGCCTTTGACTCTACACACATACAAGAACTCATACACTATTCTAAGTCATATACATGTACTCATGAAGATAACATACATCGAATACAGCTTCTACATATGCCTGTCGTCAACTAAGTCTGTCAAAAACAGCCCACAATGCTCCCCCTAGGTCGCGAACGTTCACGACACTTGAACACTGTAGATAAGTGCAAGAGTCTTCAGATGTTGCTTTGAGTGTTGCATCTTTATACACCTCTATGGTGGAGAGGGTTAAACCAGCGCAGAGGATGTCTGGGAGAGAGTGTGTGCTTCGATGTATGCCACTGTATGGCATATGTCATCCCAATTCACGGGACCAAACCACACTTTAATGCCATGATTGACATTCTCGATCTCCATTACCACATCAAAATCTCAACCTGCTTGGAAGTATATATTTATACACTTGATCTGCAGGTGGTTAAATTATATGTTCTAGCAAACAGTAACATGTCAGAACCAGGTTGTGTAATGAAATACTGTTTCCCCTGATCACATGCAGTGAAGTGACTAAAATCATGGGGCACATCCTAATATCATGTTGGACCTCCTTTTGAGTCCAGTAGCTCGATATGGCATGGACTCAACAAGTCACTGGAAGTTCCCTGCAGAAATATACTGCCTTTGTAGCTGTCCATTATTGTGAAAGTGTTACTTGTGCAAAATGCTGTGCTCAAACTGTCCGGAATGTTCTTCAAACCAATTGCAAACAATTGGGATCCAGTGACATGCCGCATTGTCATCCATAAAAATTCCATCATTGTTTCAAAACAAGAAGTCCATAAATGGCTGCAAATGATCCCCAAGTACCTGAACATAACCATTTCCAGTCAATGGTTACATCAGTTGGACCAGATGACCCACCTAAATATAGCTCACCCCATTGTGGAGCCACCACCAGCTGGCAAAGTGCCTTGTTGACAACTATGGTCCATGGCTTCACGGGGTCTGCACCACAGTAACCGTACTGGGACTCATCTGACCAGGCCACGGTTTTCCAATCATCTAGGATCCAATTGATATGGTCAAGGGCCCAGAAGAGGCGCTGCAGGCGATGTTGTGCTGTTAGCAAAGTTTTAATGTATAGGATCACTGACACCAACGTTAATGTTTATAATCTCACTTCGGATCACCAATTGTAAATGTATACAAGGTTTAGGAAAGGGGGTAGGCGGTTGCTACATATGCCTCATGATGACAGGGTACGTTGGTGGCCGGGCGTGAAAGACAGAGCCAGAGGTTCTGCCTTCCGAAAAGACATCTGCTCTGCTTGAGGTCTGGATTACAAGAGAGAGAAGCAACTGCAGAACACTCCAGCGTCCACACACGTGATCAGTATCCTGCTCACGCTATTGGCTAAAAATAATGGCGTGAATTCGCTAGCAGTTTCAGCACAGGGCTGAAGGCGTCCCTTGTCAGCGGCTTTAACTGGACAGAACTGCCTTGGTTTTGAAAGACAACCGACTTGTATCACGTAGGCATGGCGTAAGTTACTCGGCGAGAACACTTGTAAAGATTTGACTGGGCCTTTGAAATAAATTTTTTAAACCAATTCTCTAAAATTTTCCTTGACTGGCTTCCACCATGTACAAAAGGTACTCGCGACGGTTGTATGCTGCCATTTGACATCCTGTATCGAACAACCAAGTCCTGCAACCACCGCTAAAAGATGGACGTACACAGAAAAGGTGTAATATCTTCACTTATCTACATCTACATCTACATGACTACTCTGCAATTCACATTTAAGTGCTTGGCAGAGGGTTCATCGAACCACGATCATACTATCTCTCTACTATTCCACTCCCGAACAGCGAGCGGGAAAAACGAACACCTAAACCTTTCTGTTCGAGCTATGATTTCTCTTATTTTATTTTGATGATCATTCCTACCTATGTAGGTTGGGCTCAACAAAATATTTTCGCATTCGGAAGAGAAAGTTGGTGACTGAAATTTCGTAAAAAGGTCTCGCCGCGACGCAAAACGTCTATGCTGTAATGACTTCCATCCCAACTCGTGTATCATATCTGCCACACTCTCTCCCCTATAACGTGATAATACAAAACGAGCTGCCCTTTTTTGCACCCTTTCGATGTCCTCCGTCAATCCCACCTGGTAAGGATCCCACACCGCGCAGCAATATTCTAACAGAGGACGAACGAGTGTAGTGTAAGCTGTCTCTTTAGTGGACTTGTTGCATCTTCTAAGTGTCCTGCCAATGAAACGCAACCTTTGGCTCGCCTTCCCGACAATATTTTCTATGTGGTCCTTCCAACTGAAGTTGTTCGTAATTTTAACACCCAGGTACTTAGTTGAATTGACAGCCTTGAGAATTGTACTATTTATCGAGTAATCGAATTCCAACGGATTTCTTTTGGAACTCATGTGGATCATCTCACACTTTTCGTTATTTAGCGTCAACTGCCACCTGACACACCATACAGCAATCTTTTCTAAATCGCTTTGCAACTGACACTGGTCTTCGGATGACCTTACTAGACGGTAAATTACAGCATCATCTGTGAACAGTCTAAGAGAACTGCTCAGATTGTCACCCAGGTCATTTATATAGATCAGGAACAGTAGAGGTCCCAGGACGCTTCCCTGGGGAGCACCTGATATCACTTCAGTTTTACTCGATGATTTGCCGTCTATTACTACGAACTGCGACCTTCCTGACAGGAAATCACGAATCCAGTCGCACAACTGAGACGATACCCCATAGCTCCGCAGCTTGATTAGAAGTCGCTTATGAGGAACGGTGTCAAAAGCTTTCCGGAAATCTAGAAATACGGAATCAACTTGAGATCCCCTGTCGATAGCGGCCATTACTTCGTGCGAATAAAGAGCTAGCTGCGTTGCACAAGAGCGATGTTTGTTTCAAAACCCATAGTATTTCTCGTTTCACCTCCTATCGACAGCTACTCAAAAATTACATTCTTTCATCGAAAGAGTCTATAGTTAGTGGAATAACACGACAGATAATGAAGTTTTACATAGTAATTATGTGGCAAAAGACTCTCCTCTTGCCGGCCGCGGTGGTCTCGCGGTTCTAGGCGCGCAGTTCGGAACCGTGCGACTGCTACGGTCGCAGGTTCGAATCCTGCCTCGGGCATGGATGTGTGTGATGTCCTTAGGTTAGTTAGTTTTAAGTAGTTCTAAGTTATAGGGGACTGATGACCACAGCAGTTGAGTCCCATAGTACTCAGAGCCATTTGAACCATTTTTGAACTCTCCTCTTTGCGTGCTATCGTTTGCCAAAGTCTCATTTCGATATCTGAAACCGTTCATGAAATATGAGGAATGTTGTGGGTATTTCACTCTGGCTTTGTCGCTGGAGGAGCGCGATCGCAAATGCTACCGAGGATCAGTTTTCTCGAGGCTGGTGAAGATAGATACCTCTACCCTTTTCTAAAGTAAAATTCAATATGTTAACTAAATTACATAGGCAACAACATATTATGTAATACAAACCAAACGCAAAATCATATCGACCTCTATTTTTCATTGCAAACTGTTCCGAATTTCGCGCAGTGTCTTACTTCACAACTATGACCGTAAATAAAATGATGGGCATATCAAAATGAATCTGACATCTGAAGCGATCAACCAACCAAAAATTATTATTTTTTCACCGAATAGTTTGGGAGAGATTGTAGGTAGTGCGCCTCAATTCTGTTATTGTTGACCAATCAAAAGGTGGAAAACACTTGTTGGCTTCCCCATCTGCACAAACGAATGAACTCGCCTAGCGCTTTGGGTGAAAACTAGTGTCTGTGCATTGGCCACCGTATCCTGTGTGGACTGTAACTGAATTATTTTCATCCGCTACAAAATTTTCTACTTATGTGAAATGCGAAATTCAATCACCACTTACCCCACTTGATTACTCCCAAGTGAAGATAACCATAAATATTCAGAATAATTCCGCAAAACCATACGCAAGTTGCATAATTGTGTATTAGAAATATAAGGTGAGCGAGTAGTGTGGGTCTTGCACTCATTGTGGACAGGCCACATTGGTTGCCACATTGCATAACCCCCTCCTTTACACCAGATTTTTGTGCAGTGTGTGACACAGTTGAAAATTATGTAAGTGGTGTGTCACTAAGCAAATAAAAATATAAACTATGACTACATCTACATCTACATGACTACTCTGCAATTCACATTTAAGTGCTTGGCAGAGGGTTCATCGAACCACAATCATACTATCTCTCTACTATTCCACTCCCGAACAGCGAGCGGGAAAAACGAACACCTAAACCTTTCTGTTCGAGCTCTGATTTCTCTTATTTTATTTTGATGATCATTCCTACCTATGTAGGTTGGGCTCAACAAAATATTTTCGCATTCGGAAGAGAAAGTTGGTGACTGAAATTTCGTAAAAAGGTCTCGCCGCGACGAAAAACGTCTATGCTGTAATGACTTCCATCCCAACTCGTGTATCATATCTGCCACACTCTCTCCCCTATAACGCGATAATACAAAACGAGCTGCCCTTCTTTGCACCCTCTCGATGTCCTCCGTCAATCCCACCTGGTAAGGATCCCACACCGCGCAGCAATATTCTAACAGAGGACGAACGAGTGTAGTGTAAGCTGTCTCTTTAGTGGACTTGTTGCACCTTCTAAGTGTCCTGCCAATGAAACGCAACCTTTGGCTCGCCTTCCCGACAATATTATCTATGTGGTCCTTCCAACTGAAGTTGTTTGTAATTTTAACACCCAGGTACTTAGTTGAATTGACAGCCTTGAGAATTGTACTATTTATCGAGTAATCGAATTCCAACGGATTTCTTTTGGAACTCATGTGGATCATCTCACACTTTTCGTTATTTAGCGTCAACTGCCACCTGACACACCATACAGCAATCTTTTCTAAATCGCTTTGCAACTGATACTGGTCTTCAGATGACCTTACTAGACGGTAAATTACAGCATCATCTGCGAATAGTCTAAGAGAACTGCTCAGATTGTCACCCAGGTCATTTATATAGATCAGGAACAGTAGAGGTCCCAGGACGCTTCCCTGGGGAACACCTGATATCACTTCAGTTTTACTCGATGATTTGCCGTCTATTACTACGAACTGCGACCTTCCTGACAGGAAATCACGAATCCAGTCGCACAACTGAGACGATACCCCATAGCTCCGCAACTTGATTAGAAGTCGCTTGTGAGGAACGGTGTCAAAAGCTTTCCGGAAATCTAGAAATACGGAATCAACTTGAGATCCCCTGTCGATAGCGGCCATTACTTCGTGCGAATAAAGAGCTAGCTGCGTTGCACAAGAGCGATGTTTTCTGAAGCCATGCTGATTACGTGTCAATAGATCGTTCCCTTCGAGGTGATTCATAATGTTTGAATACAGTATATGCTCGAAAACCCTACTGCAAACCGACGTCAATGATATAGGTCTGTAGTTAAATGGATTACTCCTACTACCCTTCTTGAACACTGGTGCGACCTGCGCAATTTTCCAATATGTAGGTACAGATCTATCGGTGAGCGAGCGGTTGTATATGAGTGCTAAGTAGGGAGCTATAGTATCAGCGTAATCTGAAAGGAACCTAATCGGTATACAATCTGGACCTGAAGACTTGCCCGTATCAAGCGATTTGAGTTGCTTCGCAACCCCTAAGGTATCTACTTCGAAGAAACTCATGCTAGCAGATGTTCGTGTTTCAAATTCTGGAATATTCCATTCGTCTTCCCTGGTGAAGGAATTTCGGAAAACTGCGTTCAATAACTCCGCTTTAGCGGCGCAGTCGTCGATAACAGTACCATCGGCACTGCGCAGCGAAGGTATTGACTGCGTCTTGCCGCTTGTGTACTTTACATACGACCAGAATTTCTTCGGATTTTCTACCAAATTTCGAGACAATGTTTCGTTGTGGAACCTATTAAAGGCATCTCGCATCGAACTACGTGCCAAATTTCGCGCGTCTGTAAATTTTAGCCCATCTTCAGGATTTCGCGTTCTTCTGAACTTCGCATGCTTTTTCCGTTGCCTCTGCAACAGCGTTCTGACGTTTTTTGTGCACCACGGGGGATCCGTTCCATCTCTTACCAATTTATGAGGTATGAATATCTCAATTGCTGTTGCTACTATATCTTTGAATTTGAGCCACATCTCGTCTAGATGTAACCACTGACAAACATACTGAAACTGTCATGTAAGACATCCATGTAAATCTGCCAACCGTCACAGTGTTGAGTGAATATACATGGAAGAAACACAAACATGTACATTGAAGTTGAAATGAGACTTAATTAAATAGGCTGGTGTGTCGCTGAATGTTGGCCGGTTGGCTAAGTGTGTTGTGCACAAATGGACCTAAGTCCTGACAAATATTCTGCATGAGAAAATTATAATTACAATGAATACAAGAGATTGGTGCCAGCATGCAAAAAATTCCTTAGACTTATGATAAGGAAGGTGTAGGCCTTTTCACATTATGGTTCTGTTCAAAGTACAATCAAGGGCTGACTAATATGATTTGTAAGTGATGTAGAAACCAATAATACAAAAAGAAAAGGTATGACATACATTATTTTTCTAGGTAATTTATGTTTCATGTATCATAGTCATTATAATGTCTAGCTGAACTTAAATGTACAGTGAAAACAGTAGACTCATAAATGAAGATACGAAATGTACAAAAATGTAATTGTTCATTAATCAAATATCTGTCAGTGAAGTACTGTATACAGTGTTCCATACATGAAAGAAAGAAGGACATATTATAATTTAAATGCAGTGTGTGGACATTTGAATAGACATGTAACACAGGTTCACAAAAACTTTCAGGTGGGTTTGAAGTTAGTTAAATAAACATGTAACATACAATGCACAAGAGCTTCATGTAAAAGTGAAATTATTGATGGTGATTATACAAAGTATTATAGAAAGTATTAAATTACATAACCACTAATAATGAAGGAAAAGATGTGAAATGTGCAACATAAAACAGACAAACATTAATATAGGGCCAAAACAAATATGTTAAATTCTCAAAATAAAACCTACTGATTATGCAAAAATAAAGGAAAATCGAAAGAGAACATTAACAGCAATATGCAGAGGTAAAAACTGAAAATCTAGACACAACTGAGTTGTATTAGAGTTGTGGCGAACAGTAAAGTACAGGGTGTCCCACTCAAACCTCCCTGATTTCAAAGTCCCAGGAAAAAACCACAGCAGATATGACAATGAAAAATGCGCCAGATTGTAGAGCATCTCAAAGAATTTATCTATTTGTCATCAATACAGCTCTACATGTGAACCATGTGTAGCACAAAGAGTATCGAGTCTATATTAAATTTCTTGCCAACTTCCTTGTAACATTTCCTCTGTTATTGTTGCAATCACATTAGTGATACGATGTCGCAGCATAGGAATATCGTCCACTTTGATCACACACTCCTGGTCCTTCACGAATCCCCACATGAAGAAATCAAGTGGCATAATGTCAGCTGAATGTGGTGGCCAGGCAATCGGTCTTCCACATCCGATCCAACGACTGGGAAATTTCCTGTCCAGGAACTTGTGAATAGCTGATGACCAAAGCAGCGGAGCTCCATCTTGATAAAAATTAAGTTGGGTTGCAAGTCTTGTATCTGAAGGTACAAAAACTTCTCCAACATGTACAGATACACTGACCCATTTGCTGTTTGTTCCACAAAGAAGAACAGTCCAACAATTCTGTCATGCATAAGCCCGTACCAGATGTTCAGTTTAGGGCTACCACGAACATGTTCAATGAGAAAGTGCGGATTTTGCGGACCCCATATCTGAACATTATCCCTATTAACCCTTCCTGATAGATGAAAGCTTGCCTCATCTGAGAATAAACATCTTTCCAGGAAGCTAGCATCCATATCAGTGCACAGCAGTATATCCGAAGCAAATGGTTGTCAGCGTAGTTTGTCGTTCGGCATCAGATGTTGCAGAATTTGTACTTTCTAAGCACACACATGAAGACACTGGTGAACTGCACGATGCAATGTTGATCAAGGTACATCATGTTGCCCAGATGCTTGACGAATTGACTTATGTGGGCTTCTGAGAAATGTTTGTCTGATGTCCTCGACTTTCTCTTCTGAAACTCCATTACGTGCACCACCAGAATGTTTCAGAACGCTTCCTGTTGCCAGAAACTTCTTATACCATTCTTTAATTATTTTCACATCAGGTGGATCACACTCATGCATGCGACGATAATTTCTTTGCACAGTGATTGGTGAGTTTGTTTCTGCAAACCACAATACTGCTTGCACGCGCAGCTTGGGAGTCATCATTTTCACTTCATGCCTCCATGCTGCACTCTGGCGACGATACTTGGCACTTACGACACGGGAATATAAATTCTTTGAGATGCTCTACAATGTGGTGCATTTTTAACTGTCGTATCTACTGTGGTTTTTCTCTCCTGGGTCCTTGAAATCAGGGAGGTTTGAGTGGGCCACCCTGTATTTTCCCTAAACTTGGTGTCACTGAGACAGTGTGACATGCAAACCTCAACACCAATGTGGTTTTCGTCACATTGACAGAATGTCTTGACACAGGATGTGTTCAGGCACAGTGGGTTTCAGGGCATGGCAAGAGATAGAGAATGGCGACGAGATGTGGTCAGGTGATTTCATTGATTATGTTCATTAATGGAACATTACCTCTCTTTGGATGTCTGATGGCGTGTTTGTGTGATGTGGCTTGGCCTGAGCATCAATGTGAATACTGCAACTGGACTGATGGCAGTTTGATGTACCACTGGCCTGACATCTGTAACTAAATATGCACGGTTTTATAGGGGAGGTTTCCCCTTGCATTGTCCATCACCATCCGCGGTGGCCGAGCGGTTCTAGGAGCTTTAGTCTGGAACCATGTGACTGCTACGGCTACAGGCTCAAATCCTGCCTTGGGCATGGATGTGTGTGATGTCCTTAGGTTCTAGGGGACGGATGACCCCAGATGTTAAGTCCCATAGTGCTCAGAGCCAGTTTTGAACCATTGGCCATCCTTTCATGGTGTTGGCGACCCTGGGACGTTAGAGGTAGCGGAGTGGCAGCCATGAATAGGGTGTACAGGGTGCAGCGACTGATGTGTGCCACATGTCCCTCACGGTTGACAGGCTCTCACAGAGGACTGTGACAGCAAGAAGTGACTGGTTATCCAATGCACCTGAGTTCCTATGGCGAGGCCAGGAACTGGGGCTGTCTGTCGGTATGGCTCATGTCGTCGTTCCTGAGGGAATCCTAGCGGTGGTGAGTCTAGCTGGCTGGCATCGAGGAGGCTACGGATGACCCTCAGGTACGTCGCTCACACCCTTCCATTGAAAAGGAAAGTAGCCACCAGCATCAGCTGGGCACGGAGATCCTTGGCCTCCCCTCTAAGGTTGGCATTATTCATCTGTGGGCCAGTTCTCCCAATCATCCCTGCTTTCTGCTGACCACAACAGGAACAGGTTTTGCGCCCATCTGCATGGCCTGGGAGTGCACCACTGCTGGCGCTGGTGGTAGTAAACAAAGCACGACCCTTGTTCAGCAACAATTTTATTTTTTGATACTAGAAATTTACAGTTGAAATGACATAAAGCAAGTGATTACCTATATGAAACGTAGTTCCTTTTATACAATCTTAAGCAAACTTAATTTGATAATATGAGTTCATTTACTCGAAAAAGAAGTATTACATTCGAAGTGCATATACAAATAAAATGTAGATCGTAACATGATTTATGGCATACAGTTTTAGCCATGATACAGAAATTGAAGACTCCACCAAACGAAACTTAAGTGACTAAAATGATGTACACCTTGATTTAAAAGTAAATGCATAAGTTCCTGCTTGTAAGCTCTCAGGTGCATAGAGATATGATATTCTAGAAAATGACAATAACGATGCAGATATAGAATATGCGAAAGAATAACCTTTAACTGTACTTATGAAGTGTTACTAATCCTACGACGTATTTTACAGTAATGTGTTGCTTACTGCTATAATTCAGGGCACCCCTTGATAATAATAAGATTGCTAGAAATACTGGTTACTGTATATGGAAACTATGTCAACCCTCCATCAAATGATGTACAAAGGAATGTAATAGCATCATGCCGTAAGTGTTAATGCAAATATGCACTTATCCTAACATACCGTTAATCGCTATAGGTTACTGAAATTAATAATACGCTCCGTGAGTCTAATTTGGCAGAATATTTTTTTTTTTTTAGCCTCCCACGTGCCCATCGGCGAAATCTATGGATCAACTGATTAGGCAACACAAAATGCACTTGATGGATATAGAGAGTGTCAGAAAGTGAATCTAAGCAGTGATGATGAGCATCTCGAAACAGTATTCTCAATCCACATCGTGAAGTTGCAGCAGCTCACCGTGCCGACGTCAGGGTGGCGAGCGCTGAAGCTTCCGCCTACTGAGGCGCTTTTGCACTGCACATGGAATGGCGCCGCCCAAGTGTAGCTGTGCCGCTGTCAGAAACTGCGGACCTGAAACTTAGGATATCAAATGAGACAGTGTGTAGCTCCATAATGCTGCAAAGAATAACAGACCCACAATGAAATAGGTATTGTGTGGAATATAACGCATGGAACAGGTCATAATTAAGGGTCATGTCGAGTGGAATTTGTGTCTAAAACGTGACTTGGAGAGTCACCATCACGCTCGCACACGCAGCTTTGTCGATGTGCCGTCGTAGTGTCGCATATCTATCCCATATCCCAACGCGACTGTGGCGTGGGCGGGAATAAAACACCGACAGTATCGGCAGAGCTCGGCACTCACAAACAAGGCGAGGCCATTTGCTCTCCTGCCTGATTAGTCTGGTGCCGAGGCCAACGGTGGCCTATTTTTGTCAAATTGACACTCCCAAAGGTGGTGTGGTGATATTGCTTCAATCAAGAAATAGCCACATGTCATCGTCCCTGTCTGTTCGCGTATTGGATTAAGGGTGAACCGTCACGGCATATCTGCCAGATTCTGAAAGTTGTGCTACTCAAATGAAGCTTGCAACAAACTCTCACAATAGTCCTCGCTCTAGATTCCCCACTTCATGACCTGCACAAATGAAAAATGCAATGGAACAACTTTCTTGTGAGACGAATGTAGTAAGGGGTGACCCAACATGTCAAATGACTATAAGGAATTTGTAGTTTGAGTGACTGGACCAGAGATGATGAGATACTGTTAAACAATACAAAACAGAAATTGCCTACATATGTTGTTCCTTAGGGATACGGCGGCTAAGGAGGGGAAGAAATCCAGTGTGCACTCCGTGTGCATTCCGGGAGGAGTCATTCCTGATGTGGAAAGGGTCCTTCCGGATGCCATGGAGAGCACAGGGTGCAGCCAGCTGCAGGTGGTGGCACATGTCGGCGCTAATGACGTGTGTCGCTTTGGATCTGAGGAAATTCTCTCTGGATTCCAGCGGCTATCTGATTTGGTGAGCGCTGCCAGTCTTGCTTACGAGATGAAGGCAGAGCTCACCATCTGCAGCATCGTTGACAGAACCGACTGCGGACCTTTGGTGCAGAGCCGGGTGGAGGGTCTGAATCAGAGGCTCAGACGGTTTTGCGACCGTATTGGCTGCAGATTCCTTGACTTGCGCCATAGGGTGGTGGGGTTTCGGGTTCCGCTGAATAGGTCAGGAGTTCACTACACTCAGCTGGCGGCTACACGGGTAGCGGAGGCTGTGTGGCGTGGACTGGGCGGTTTTTTAGGTTAGAAGGCCTCGGGAAAGTGTGGGATGGCCTGCAATGTCAAAGGGTGCTTGGAAATTACAGGACGTGCTTGGATCAAGGAACAGTCGGAATTATAGTTGTAAATTGTTGTAGTTGCGCTGGAAAAGTCCCTGAGCTTCAAGCGCTAATAGAAAGCACACAAGCTGATATCGTTATAGGTACAGAAAGCTGGCTAAAGCCTGAAATAAGTTCTGCAGAAATTTTTACGAAGTCTCAGACGGTGTTCAGGAAAGACAGATAAGGCAGAATTGGTGGTGGAGTGTTTGTGTCTACAAGTAGTGGTTTATCTTGTAGTGAAGTCGAAGTAGATACTCCATGCGAATTGGTATGGGTGGAGGTTATACTTAACAGCCGAATTAAGTTAATAATTGGCTCATTCTACCGACCCCCAGACTCCGATGATACAGTTGCGGAACAGTTCAGAGAAAGTTTGAGTATCGTAACAAATAAATACCCCACTCATACGGTTATAGATGGTGGGGACTTCAACCTACCCTCGGTATGTTGGCAAAAATACTTGTTCAAAACCGGTGGTAGGCAGAAAACGTCTTCCGAGATTGTCCTAAATGCTTTCTCCGAAAATTATTTCGAGCAGTTAGTCCACAAACCCACGCGAATTGTAAATGGTTGCGAAAACACACTTGACCTCTTAGCCACAAACAATCCAGAGCTGATAGAGAGCATCATGACTGATACAGGGATTAGTGATCACAAGGCCATTGTAGCTAGGCTCAATACCATTTCTTCCAAATCCATCAGAAACAAACGCAAAATAATTTTATTTAAAAAAGCGGGTAAAGTGCCACTAGAAGGCTTCCTAAAAGACAACTTCCATTCCTTCCGAACTGACTATGCGAATGTAGAGGAGATGTGGCTCAAATTCAAAGATATAGTAGCAACAGCAATTGAGATATTCATACCTCATAAATTGGTAAGAGATGGAACGGATCCCCCGTGGTACACAAAAAACGTCAGAACGCTGTTGCAGAGGCAACGGAAAAAGCATGCGAAGTTCAGAAGAACGCGAAATCCCGAAGATGGGCTAAAATTTACAGACGCGCGAAATTTGGCACGTAGTTCGATGCGAGATGCCTTTAATAGGTTCCACAACGAAACATTGTCTCGAAATTTGGTAGAAAATCCGAAGAAATTCTGGTCGTATGTAAAGTACACAAGCGGCAAGACGCAGTCAATACCTTCGCTGCGCAGTGCCGATGGTACTGTTATCGACGACTGCGCCGCTAAAGCGGAGTTATTGAACGCAGTTTTCCGAAATTCCTTCACCAGGGAAGACGAATGGAATATTCCAGAATTTGAAACACGAACATCTGCTAGCATGAGTTTCTTAGAAGTAGATACCTTAGGGGTTGCGAAGCAACTCAAATCGCTTGATACGGGCAAGTCTTCAGGTCCAGATTGTATACCGATTAGGTTCCTTTCAGATTACGCTGATACTATAGCTCCCTACTTAGCACTCATATACAACCGCTCGCTCACCGATAGATCTGTACCTACATATTGGAAAATTGCGCAGGTCGCACCAGTGTTCAAGAAGGGTAGTAGGAGTAATCCATTTAACTACAGACCTATATCATTGACGTCGGTTTGCAGTAGGGTTTTCGAGCATATACTGTATTCAAACATTATGAATCACCTCGAAGGGAACGATCTATTGACACGTAATCAGCATGGCTTCAGAAAACATCGCTCTTGTGCAACGCAGCTAGCTCTTTATTCGCACGAAGTAATGGCCGCTATCGACAGGGGATCTCAAGTTGATTCCGTATTTCTAGATTTCCGGAAAGCTTTTGACACCGTTCCTCATAAGCGACTTCTAATCAAGCTGCGGAGCTATGGGGTATCGTCTCAGTTGTGCGACTGGATTCGTGATTTCCTGTCAGGAAGGTCGCAGTTCGTAGTAATAGACGGCAAATCATCGAGTAAAACTGAAGTGATATCAGGTGCTCCCCAGGGAAGCGTCCTGGGACCTCTACTGTTCCTGATCTATATAAATGACCTGGGTGACAATCTGAGCAGTTCTCTTAGACTGTTCGCAGATGATGCTGTAATTTACCGTCTAGTAAGGTCATCCGAAGACCAGTGTCAGTTGCAAAGCGATTTAGAAAAGATTGCTGTATGGTGTGTCAGGTGGCAGTTGACGCTAAATAACGAAAAGTGTGAGATGATCCACATGAGTTCCAAAAGAAATCCGTTGGAATTCGATTACTCGATAAATAGTACAATTCTCAAGGCTGTCAATTCAACTAAGTACCTGGGTGTTAAAATTACGAACAACTTCAGTTGGAAGGACCACATAGAAAATATTGTCGGGAAGGCGAGCCAAAGGTTGCGTTTCATTGGCAGGACACTTAGAAGATGCAACAAGTCCACTAAAGAGACAGCTTACACTACACTCGTTCGTCCTCTGTTAGAATATTGCTGCGCGGTGTGGGATCCTTACCAGGTGGGATTGACGGAGGACATCGAGAGGGTGCAAAAAAGGGCAGCTCGTTTTGTATTATCACGTTATAGGGGAGAGAGTGTGGCAGATATGATACACGAGTTGGGATGGAAGTCATTACAGCATAGACGTTTTTCGTCGCGGCGAGACCTTTTTACGAAATTTCAGTCACCAACTTTCTCTTCCGAATGCGAAAATATTTTGTTGAGCCCAACCTACATAGGTAGGAATGATCATCAAAATAAAATAAGAGAAATCAGAGCTCGAACAGAAAGGTTTAGGTGTTCGTTTTTCCCGCTCGCTGTTCGGGAGTGGAATAGTAGAGAGATAGTATGATCGTGGTTCGATGAACCCTCTGCCAAGCACTTAAATGTGAATTGCAGAGTAGTCATGTAGATGTAGATGTAGATGTAGATGTAGGGGATCGTGCCTCCTCCGCCTAGACCTTCCGAAAAGACACCCTGAATAAGTACTAAGGCGTCTATGAAAGTGACAAGTAAACACAAGAATGGGAAAAAAATTGCTTCAGTTTTGTTGGGTCAGGCGAGATGCCGTCCCTAGTAACGACGTGTCCTAGAAAATGTACAATAGACGCTCCGAAATATGATTTTTCTGTGTTTACTGTAACACCGTGATCCTTAAAGGTGCGGAGAAGTTCCTGAAGCACGAAATTGTGTTCTTCCCAGGTCTTTTCCGCTATCAACAAGTTATCGACGTATTTTGTTACTCTTTCTTGGAGGAACTCACTTAGAATTCCATGAAGACCTCTAATGAACGCAGAGGAGGAAATGTTCAGACCAAAAGCAGCCTCCTGAATTGCTAACATTTCCCAAAGGCTAAGAATGTGGTGTGCTGCCCTCAATCCGGGTGTAGTGCTATCTGCAGAATCTGCTGTGGAGGTCAATGGATGTAAATATCGAAACTCCGTGGAAGTTCTGTAAAAGTTTTTGATGTCAGGGTTTATAAGACAGATGTGCTCTCAGTCACAGCCAGTCAGTGGAAAAACTATGATGTCTCAACAGTAGCCAAGATCATCATGTGACTCTGCATTGCAGAATAAGCATTCAAGTAAGTACTCATTACATATCTGTGGTTCTCTGTCAAGTTCCACTTCTTTGTCCAACTCCATGTCTTTGTCAGTGGATGCTTATTGCTTCTTCTTCTTTGTTCGACAGTGGCCTCCACCTTGTGTGGATCGGCAGCAGCCACCTTTGGCTTGTCAGGACCTGCAGCGAACTCCAGCGTGTTGGGTCTGCGGTGGCAGCTGCACAATGGGATCCTGTAGCACAGCTGACCGGTATGTTGAAGTAGGAAAACTAGCTGCTATTATCCATCTTCCTCACTGATTTGTATAATGAAGACATGCAGCCAGTCCTCGATTCTTAGAAGATCTGTGTTGGGCCCTACAACACATGGCGCATGTCACTACTTGTCTCTGACATATGCACAATCCCAGAACATTCTGGTGTTACATCAAGGACAGACTGTTGATGTGATGGATGAGAAGATGCCAATTTCTCCTAGCACTCTACTGCTTTTCACTTCAACTCATAATTTAACAGCTATCTGTTGAAAACGCTTAAATATTGGTATACAATCATCAGTGGATAATGACTGGCGAGTTGTTAAGAGACTGAAAATGCATCGAGAAGTGTTAAAGTGCTCTTTAGAGAGTTGCAGAACACTACATCAACCAACGGATGACCTCTGAGTATTCTCCATCTCTGAATATTTACTGTGCTGGCCTGATGCTATCATTAACATAATTGTATGATGGCGTGACACTCGTGGTGAGATCTAGAGTTTGATAAATTTATCTGCAACACTCCACCATTACAAATTTGTTCGGCCTGTGGATAGCAATATCTCTTTTGTTGGAAAGACTGAACTGTGGGCTGCCGCGTGTTCAAACTGTGTGTAAAGATATTTTGAATTGTCTCTGCCTCTGTCTGTTATGTAATCAAGATCACCCATTCTGTATATAAGCAGGCAGTGCATGCCAGTGGAACCATTCCGCTATGAGCTCTATCTGCAACAGCATTGAAGCACTATGCCTCGTCGTCGTGTGTATCCTCAATGGCGCCACCGCATGCCTGTCTACAAACATATTATTAGTCTAGAAAATAAACTTGGAGGAAAAGGAACAAACGAGGCTGTAAAATTGAATGGACCTATATTCTTTCATGGCTGCAGGGTTAATTTCACTTTGGACGTTGCTACTGGAAATTCTGGCAGTGGTTGGTTTACACTAGCCATTGTTCATTGTGAAAACGCTTCCCTTCCTGGAGGAAATACTACTTTGTACTATAATTATTAATAATCAATACAGTATCAAAAGGAGAAACTAAATGATCACCCATTCTTATTTAACTACCCAATGTAAGATGAAGCGATTGTAGCTCAGTCAGTAACATGTTTGTGCTATAGTGACTACATATATTATCGTTATTACAACTGCTCATTTTTCTATAAAAACCCATTGCGCTTCAGTACCTGATGTAGTCGGTATCATGGTGGTATGGGTGGAGCATCAGGACTTTTCTGCAAGTGACTGGTCCTTTGATGGTGCAGAAGAAGACTAAATAGAGAAGAAGAAGAAGAATGGGATAGTCCTACTGGCAAATATACACTCCTGGATATTGAAATAAGAACACCGTGAATTCATTGTCCCAGGAAGGGGAAACTTTATTGACACATTCCTGGGGTCAGATACATCACATGATCACACTGACAGAACCACAGGCACATAGACACAGGCAACAGACCATGCACAATGTCGGCACTAGTACAGTGTATATCCACCTTTCGCAGCAATGCAGGCTGCTATTCTCCCATGGAGACGATCGTAGAGATGCTGGATGTAGTCGTGTGGAACGGCTTGCCATGCCATTTCCACCTGGCGCCTCAGTTGGACCAGCGTTCGTGCTGGACGTGCAGACCACGTGAGACGACGCTTCATCCAGTCCCAAACATGCTCAATGGGGGACAGATCCGGAGATCTTGCTGGCCAGGGTAGTTAACTTACACCTTCTAGAGCACGTTGGGTGGCACAGGATACATGCGGACGTGCATTGTCCTGTTGGAACAGCAAGTTCCCTTGCCGGTCTAGGAATGGTAGAACGATGGGTTCGATGACGGTTTGGATGTACCGTGCACTATTCAGTGTCCCCTCGACGATCACCAGAGGTGTACGGCCAGTGTAGGAGATCGATCCCCACACCATGATGCCGGGTGTTGGCCCTGTGTGCCTCGGTCGTATGCAGTCCTGATTGTGGCGCTCACCTGCACGGCGCCAAACACGCATACGACCATCATTGGCACCAAGGCAGAAGCGACTCTCATCGCTGAAGACGACACGTCTCCATTCGTCCCTCCATTCACGCCTGTCGCGACACCACTGGAGGCGGGCTGCACGATGTTGGGGTGTGAGCGTAAGACGGCCTAACGGTGTGCGGGACCGTAGCCCAGCTTCATGGAGACGGTTGCGAATGGTCCTCGCCAATACCCCAGGAGCAACAGTGTCCCTAATTTGCTGGGAAGTTGCGGTGCGGTCCCCTACGGCACTGCGTAGGATCCTACGGTCTTGGCGTGCATCCGTGCGTCGCTGCGGTCCGGTCCCAGGTCGACGGGCACGTGCACCTTCCGCCGACCACTGGCGACAAGATCGACGTACTGTGGAGACCTCACGCCCCACGTGTTGAGCAATTCGGCGGTACGCCCACCCGGCCTCCCGCATGCCCACTATACGCCCTCGCTCAAAGTCCGTCAACTGCACATACGGTTCACGTCCACGCTGTCGCGGCATGCTACCAGTGTTAAAGACTGCGATGGAGCTCCGTATGCCACGGCAAACTGGCTGACACTGACGGCGGCGGTGCACAAATGCTGCGCAGCTAGCGCCATTCGACGGCCAACACCGCGGTTCCTGGTGTGTCCGCTGTGCCGTGCGTGTGATCATTGCTTGTACAGCCCTCTCGCATTGTCCGGAGCAAGTATGGTGGGTCTGACACACAGGTGTCAATGTGTTCTTTTTTCCATTTCCAGGAGTGTACGTGCAGTGATTGTAGGTACATCCTACTGCAGCAAGACAAATGTTCTCATGTCACTACTAACACACATGGATGGAGTCTGCTCGCAGAGTGTATGTGTATTTTCAAAAACTCTGTTTCAACCTAAGTACCACTTACTGCAAAAGATACTGCACGGTGTAGATAGTGCAACATACATGACATTTAGTCAAAGCAGTCAAATCCCCAAGTCACAAAAACTAAAGCCAAACACAGTGATTATATTTGACGACGCTGGTGTGTCAAACCAAGATCAAATTCTATGGTATTTCTGTTTTGATCATCATATGTGTATTGACGTATTTTATTTGAGACAGACATATTCCAGAATCCTGAAACAGCTGGTGAGGGATAATGCAAATGTAATTACGGCTTTTAGACAAGACAGTCTAAATTTAAAGCACACTTACCGGGTGCATGTAGGAACCGACATGTCATTCAATGATTTTGTAAAGATTGTGCAGATTTATGGAATCACACACAGTACAGGTTTCTCGTTAATGATAAATCAAGAAAATTAGGTGACGGTAGATATAGATGGAACTTCAAGAGTTTATTTATGTATACCTATGAAAATGAGTATGTTAGCAGACATTCTACCACGGACAAGTTTGCATTTATGTCAGGCACTCAGACTGTGAGGACAGATGTGCATAGACAGAGAATGTGTTTGTACATAGATGCAAGATTTCACTCTCTTAAACGCCAAGTTAAGGAACTTGAGGCTTGTGCCCAGACCCTTCTGACACTGTTCGATGAACGAGATGCTAGGGTTAAGGAACTAAGGACATACGCCCAAATCACTCTGAGAAAGAAAGTAAAGGTTGATGGAATTGAAAAGAAAGTGCATGACTTAATTGTAAAGGGTGAGGAAATGCAGCCTGTGAAGTGGCCCGCCTAGTATATAGCAAGATGTCGACTAAGCATAAGGTCATTGATGCAATGAAGGCTACTCAAGAAAAGTTACAGCTGCTAAGTTTAGGACATTTGGATTGAGAACAGGCACTGAAAGAAACCAGTTACTGAATTTGTCAATGATCTCTCAGCGAAATTACAGGACAATGATGCTATTGCCAGTTTTATTAACATCTACATCAACATCTACATATATACTCTGCTATCCACCAAACGGCGTGTAGCGGAGTACATCGTTCGCCCCAAAGTCATATTTTCCCCATGTGTTCCACTTGTGGATTGCGGAAGGGAAAAACGACTGTCTGAACGCCTCAGTACGAGCTCTAATTTCCCTTACCTTTGAATGGTGATCATTGATTGATTTGAAAATTGGCGGTAATAATATATGCTCTACATCCTCGGTGAAGATCGTATTTCGGAATTTAGTGAGCAGCCCCTTCCGTTTAGCGCGCCGTCTATCTGCAAGTGTGCCCCACTTCAAACTTTCTATGAGATTTGTAACGCTCTCGCGATGGCTAAATGTACCATTCACGAATCTTGCCACTCTTCTTTGGACCTTCTCAATCTCTTGAATCAGTCCCAACTGGTAAGGGTCCCATACAGACGAACAGTACTCTAAGACTGGACAAACTAACGTATTGTAAGCTATTCCCTTTGTTGAAGGACTGCATCCCCTCAGGATTCTACCAATAAACCGCAATCTAGAGTTTTCCTTACCCATTACTTGTGTAATCTGATCATTCTATTTGAGATCATTTCGAATAGTCACACCCAGATACTTCACAGATGTTACCACTTCCAAAAACTGGGCATTTATTTTGTGTTCGTACATAATGCATTGTTATATGCAGTAGGTTATCCTTACTAACATTGAGAGATAACTGCCAGGCATTAAACCACACATTTATTTTCTGCAAATCCTCACTGATTTGTTCACAATTTTCGTGTGATACTACTTTCCTGTAGACTACAGCATCATCAGCAAACAGTCTAATGCCGCCAAGAATACTGTAGCGGCACCACAGTTTAGGATAGGGAAAGTTAGTTTTGTGTGATATTCGGAGCATGAGTTACAGACAGGTGCGAGCTAGACTGCAGTAAGTTACGCATACCAGCAGTTGCGAAGGCAAATATAGGCCACGGGGGCGTAAAACTGCCAGAGAGGGCGCACACAGAAGTTTCCATGCCACAAATCACAGGTAGAATAGGGCCATTGTCCAACCTAAGTGTTACGCATACGTGACACGAAGCAGCATGCTTCTCAAAACAGAGGCGCACAGCCGAGTATAAATAGGAGCCGTTTTCTAATGAGATTCATTCAAGTGTGGCAGCTCTCCTGGACTGCGGGGCGTGTCACACCACTGGGCTACACACGGCAGCAGATGGGGCGCCAACATCCCAGTCCATGGCGGGCCGTTGGTTCGACCCTCTGAGGCCAACGCGGGATCCACAGCCAGCCAGCGGCGGGCCACTCCACGGCTTGCTATCGCCAGCTATGACAGCGAGGAAGGACGCAATGGGCTCCCAGTGGAGCAGCGCTGATTCACTGGGGAAGAAGACTACTGAATCGGCTGCAGATGCAGCCCTCACAACGTGGCCCTACAAGGCTGACACACAGCAGCGCGTTGCACTGGGTCGCTGGGGCGGTGGCCTCAGTATTGCGGACCCTGTGAAGCGGACCAAGGTGAACGGGGCGTTGTAGTGGAAACAAATAAATCATTTGGGAAGTTATTGCCGAGTTTTAATATGGCACCTCCTGGCACCCATCCACAACAATACCATCAATCTGATTGTTTAAGTAAATCGTAAAAAGCAGTGGACCTATTACGCTGCCCTGGATCACACCTGCAGTCACGATTGTTTCTGTCGAAGTCACCCAGTTCAGGACGATATACTGCTCCCTGTCTGTTAGAATACTCTCTCTATCCAACAACATATGTCATCAGATAGACCGTAAGCTCGCACTTTTAGGAGCAAGCGACAGCGCGGAACTGAGTCGAATGGCTTTCGAAAGTCAAGAAATATGGCATCAACCTGGGAGCCGGTATCTTGAGCCTATTGTATATCATGCACAAAGAGGGCCAGCTGTGTTTCACAAGATCGCTGTTTCCTAAAACCGTGCTGGTTTCTGCAGATGAGCTTCTCAGAGTCCAGAAACGTCATTATGTCTGAACACAAAATATGTTCCATGATTATACAATAAATCGATGTCAGTGAAATTGGCTGGTAATTATGTGCATCCAATTTTCTATCCTTTTTATAGATTGCTATGACCTGGGCCTTCTTCCAGTCCCGTGAAACTTTCCACTGTTCTAATGATCTCTGATAGATGATGGATAAGAATGGTGTTATATTTGTAGCATAGTCAACATATAATCTTACGGGGATACCATCTGGGCCAGATGCGTTCCTGGCGTCTAACTATGTTAACTGTTTTACAATCCCAGATATACTAAACACTATGTCAGCCATCATTTCGGTTGTTCGATAATTGAAAGGTGGCATGGTGCTGCAGTCCTCAACCGTAAACGACCGAGCGTGGTGGCGCAGTGGGTAGCACACTGGACTCGCATTCGGGAGGACGACGGTTCAATCCCGTCTCCGGCCATCCTGATTTAGGCTTTCCGTGATTTCCCTAAAATCGTTTCAGGCAAATTCCGGGATGGTTCCTTTGAAAGGGCACGGCCGATTTCCTTCCCAATCGTTCCCTAACCCGAGCTTGCGCTCCGTCTCTAATGACCTCGTTGTCGAAGGGTCGTTAAACACTAACCACCACCACAGTAAACGAGTTTTTGAAAGCTAGGTTTAGAATTTCGGTCTTCTGTTCATCATCATCAGTTGCATTACCTGTACTGTCAGCAAGAGAAGGTATTGAATTATTTGTAGTGTTTATAGATTTTACATACGACCAAAATTTTTGGGGGTTATTTTTAGAATCTACAGATAAAATATTGCTTTCAAATTCGTTGAAAGAATCTCTCATTGTCCTTCTGATAGCTGCTTTCATTTCGCATAATTTCTGTTAGTCAGTGGGGCAGTGACTACGTTTAAAACGAATGTGCAAAATTCTCTGCTTTCTCAGCAACTTCGTAATACAGGGTGTCCAGAAAAGGACTCCCTGATTTCAAAATTAAATATCTCGAAAACAAAGATCGATAGAGGAATGCAGTAAACGGTATGTTTTTTGTGAAAGCTGTAAGAAGTTTATACAGCAGTTTGAAATAATAGTTACTAAAGCTTCTAACAGATGGCGCTGTAATCGTCATATGTAATGCTTAGTATAAATAGTGCTCCGAAGCCCAGAGCGATCAGTTCCACTACTGAAATGTGAAAGGAGGTTAGCCTGCCGAAGCAAGAGATTAAAACCATGTACTCCATTGAACAACGCGTTTTTCTGGTGCTAGAGTACCACAGGTTAGAAGAGAGTTCTACGGCAACAAGGTGAAGTTTTCAAGCACGATTTAATGTTCCCAAATGACCCGATGCGAAAACCATTCGTACGCTCTTCGCAAAATTTCAACGAACAGGTAGCGTAACTGATGATCTAGTGGGGCCTGTTGGCCGCAAGCAAACCGCATTTACGCCTGAAAATATCTCCACAGTTTCTGGAATTATTCAGCGAAATCCAGTGTCATCCGTCCGTAGACTTGCATCAGAGACTGGTTTGAAGCGTTCCATCACACAGAAAATACTGAGAAAGAGCCTAAACATGTTTCCATTCAAAAATCAAACGCACCAGGCCATACCTGTACGAGCTGTGCAACAAAGGGTTGCCTTTGCAAATCAGATGCTCACAATGGTTGATAGTGAAGGATTTGATGTTGACTGCATCTGGTTTACAGATGATTCACACTTCCACCTGAATGGATACGTGAATAAGCAGAACTGGCGATTTGGGGGTTCCAAAAAGCCATATTGGTGTGAAGCGAAACCCCTGTATTCTCCTAAAGTTACTGTGTGGGCTGCAGTATGCAGCAGAGGCATTATTGGCCCTTTTTTCATCCGAGAAACGTCCACTGGTGCACGTTACGTTGCAATTTTGGAACAATTTGTCACCACACAGCAAGCGTTAGAGGATAGACCAGGTACTGAATGGTTTATGCAAGATGGAACCCGACCACATCGGACCGAACAAGTGTTTCGCTTTCTTGAGTAATACTTCGGGAATCGAGTCATTGCTTTGGAATATCCCAAATTTACTGGTGCAGGCATGGATTGGCCTCCATATTCGCCGGATTCAACTCCCTCTGACTTTTTTTTTGTGGGGCACAGTGAAAGACATGGTCTACCCGAAACATCCCGCCACGCTGGACGAGCATGAATCGGCGATCTCTGTGGCATGTGAATCCATTTCGGTTGAGACACTACGAAATGTGATGGCGAATTTCATTCTTCGTTTGCGCCACCTCTGTAGTGCCAATGGTAAACATTTTGAAAACATTGTGATGTGATTATTTGCAAAGATTGTTTTCATACGATTATTTCACTTATGTATGCTGATATGAGCTGTACAGCGTACAGCGCCATCTGTTAGCAGCTTTTGTAACTATTATTTCAAACTGCTGTATATACTTCTTACAGCTTTCACAATAAACATACCGTTTACAGCATTCCTCTATCGATCTTTGTTTTCGAGACATTTAATTTTGAAATCAGCGAGTCCTTTTCTGGACACCCTGTATGTTTGTTGTACCAAGGTGGATCCTTTCCCTCCCCTATATTTTTTGCTATGCACATACTTCTCTAACACATGGTGGACAAACACATTTAAATTCCGTTCAAAAATGCTCAATATGTCATCTCCGGCGGTATTCCGTAAGGTTACCGCCCTTCCATTGTTGAGTTCCCTCACTAATCGAAACGTTACGGTTTCAGGTGCCAGCCAGCCAGCCAGCCAGCCAGCCAGCCGAGCAGCGGCGGTCCAGCCGTGCAGTAGCAGTCCAGCCGTGCAGCAGCAGCAGCAGCAGCAGCAGCGGTCCCGGCCAGCAGCAGCGGTCCAGCCGGCAGCAGCCAGCCACCCCTCCATCAGCAGCAGCAGCAGTGTCAGCAGCAGCGGCGGCCCCCGCCCCGTCTGCGGCAGCAGCAGCTGCGGCGGCGTTCCTGCCAGCCGTCGTCGGCGTCAGCGCCAGCGCCAGCAGCTCGGGACTCTGGTCCTCCTCCGTCTTCGTCCCTCTCCGTCTTCGTCCCCCTCCGTCTTCGTCTCCGTCTTCTTCCGTCTCCGTCTCCTTCCGTCTCTGTCTGTTCCCAGTTTTTTCGTCGTCATGTCAGCCCCTACCACCACTACGACCACTACCACCACAGCTATAGTTTATACTTCCCCCTCTGCCGTCACCACCACCATTACATGGTGTGCCCAGTCTCACCCCCCTCTTTCCATCCCTCCTCTTCTTACCCTCCATTCGCCCTCGCTCTTTGTCGCCCCATCTCCAGCTTCTTCCTCCCACCACTCCTCTCCCTCTGATCCTTTCCCCCCACTCCCCCAGACTGTCACTGCAGCTGCAGCTAGGGTGGTGGCCCATCGGTCCACTGCCCATGCCCCACTCTCCCCATCGCCTTCGCCATTGCCGCCACCGCCGTCACCGTCGCCTTCACCGTCACCGTCACCATCTCCAGCGCCGACTGCTGCGTCCACGCCAGGACCTGGCCTTTCCCGCCACCTCCCTATATCTCCCGTCCCTCATATTACCACCCACCCATCTGCCGCCGTTAAGCGCCCTAGTGGCACCACCACCTCTTCCGCTCCCAAAAAGGCCCCGCCCCGTCCTCCTTCCCCTCCCCAGGATGCCATGGATGTCTCCCCGCCTGGCCCTGCTCCCGCCGCCTCCTTCTCCTCCTCCCCCCCTCTTTATACAAATACCTACTCTCCCATCCTGATCCTTCCCTTCTTGAGGCCCGGAATTTCTCCCTCCTCCTCTGCCAACACTTCCCTGGTGCTCCCATCTCTCTCCTCACTCCCAGACGGGACTCCGTTCTCATTTCCTCCCCCAGCACTACCTTCCATACTGATATCCTCTCTCGCCTCCCCGTCACCCATTTTCGCCCCCATGCTTCCCTCACCCCTGCTCCTTCTCCATCTCCCACCCGCCAGCCCCAAACCCCGCGTCGCCCGCCGACCCTCACTGCCGTGATCACTCGGCTCATTCCGTCGGTCATAGAGGAGGAGGTGTTGGCGGAGCTCAAGGCCCATCCCACACTGGAGGTGCGGGCGGTCTGCCGCATTTTCAACTCGGCCGGCCCCACCCGCCTTATGCGGGTTTTCTCCGAGGACACCCCCTCCATTGACCGACTCCTGAAGGAGGGTGCCCTCCTCTTCCACCAGCGCTACAAGGTCGACCCCTCCCGTTCCCTTCCTCAATCCCTGCGCTGCCAGAGATGTCTGCGCTATAATGCACACCCGACAGCCAAGTGCCACGAGGCTCCCAACTGCCTGCATTGTAGACAAGCGCACTTCCTCCGGCAGTGCCCTAACCTCCAATCCCCTCCCTCCTGCAACACCTGCAATCTCCCCATCCCACCTACTCCCAAAAGTGTAAAGCCCGAGCCCCTCTGACCACTCCTGAACTCACCGTACCTGTCTGTCCTCTGGACGCCCCCACCCCTCCTGGCAATTCCCTTTGTCCCCCCCCCCCCCATCGCTGAGGACATCATCAGGTTCCTCACCACTGTCCTACAAAACGTCCACCCTTTCCAGCGCCCTCACACCCTCCAACAGGTCTCCCTCGCCGCCTGCTCCATTTTCCACTTGAAAATGTATGCCACCTACTCTAACAACCAGGCCCATTTCACCTTCTCCCGCCTTGACACCCTTGTCTAAATCCCTGTCATAGCGCAACAGCACCGTATCCTTTTCAACAACATCCGCTCCCTTCTCGCCAACAAGAACCTCTTCCTGCACACCCTTGCCACCCACTGCGTGGACGCCTTCCTCCTCAATGAAACCTTCCTCCAACCCCACCACACCGTTCACACCTCGCCATACCTCCTTCACCGTTCTGATAATCCCCTCCCGATTGCGCTTGGCGGAGTTGCCTTTGGTCACCACCGCCAGATCCCTGTTCAGCTCCAACCTCTCCTTCCCGACCCCACCGAACACCTGATCCTTAGTCTCTTCTTCCCCGGCCTTACCATTACCTGCGCCACCATCTATGTCCGCCCTAACACACCTATTCCCCTCGACTTCCTCTCCCACATTGACCGTACCTTCTCCTCCTACGTGATCGCCGCCGACCTCAACATCCACAGTCGTTCCGCTGCGCAGTTACGGCAGTGGCATCGGTTCCTCTCCTCCCTTCAAGACGACCTCATCCCCATCCCCCAGCACACCCGTCCTGAATCCAACTCCACTCCTGATGTTGTCCTTTGCTCTGCGAACCTCCTTGGCCACATAATGGTGGATGTCCTCGAACCTATTGGTAGCGACCATCTCCCTGTCCTCCTCACCGTTTCAAACGGTCGTCGCCCCCGCTCCGACCCTCGTCACGACCCTCCCCCTAAGTACCTCCATAACTATTCCTGTGCCAACTGAAATGCCTACCTGGATACCCTCTCCACCCAGGTCGATAGCCACCCCTTCACCTACCGTCATCCCGATGATGTAACCCATGCCGCCACCTTTCTCCAGCAGACCTTGTCTGAGGCCGTGGAGGCCCACGTCCCTACTGTCGCCATCCACCCCTACCGTCCTATCTTACACCCACAGGTCGTCCTCCTCCTCCGGGAATCCCACCGTCTCTACCGTGCCTTCCTCCCCACGCATACCTGGACACTCTACGACGCCACCGGCAACTCCAACGACACATACTTAATTTGCTCACGGTCAAGAAACGTTGGGACTGGCGACAGACATGCACCCGTTTAAATGCTACCCTGCCTATCAACTCATCCAAGTTCTGGTCCGCCTTCCGTGGCCTTACTGGAACTAAGCCCTCCCCCTACTATCCTCTTCTCCATGATGATCACCCCTTCCCTGACACCCTTAGTAAGGCCAATCACTTTGCCTCCTACCTGTCTGATGTATTTTCCATCCCCGATGATCCCCAGTTCGATTACTCCCTATTCCCAGATGTCCGCGATCGAACTGACACCTCTGTCCCTCCCCTCGCACCTGGTTGGACAACATTACACACACGGAACTCAATGCCCCAATCACTACACAGGATCTCATTGCTACCCTCCGCACAAAACGCAACACCGCTCCTGGTTACGATCGTGTCAACTATCGTCACCTTCGTGAAGCTCCTGCCTCTTTCCTCTGCACCTTGGCCAGGCTCTACAATGTAGTCCTGTCCACCGGTTACTACCCCGACCTGTGGAAAACCTCCCATATCGTGATGTTCCTTAAACCTGGCAAACCGCCGTCCGCCGTCTCTTCCTACCGTCCCATTGGCCTTACCTCGGTCTTCAGCAAGGTCATGGAATCTATCCTCACCCGCCGCATCCACCAGCATCTCTGCCAGCACCGCCTCCTTCCGGTTTTGTCCGTCCTTCTCTTCCGTCGATCTTCTCCTTCACCTCACTCATCTCCTTTCCGACCAGCTTAATTTCCGTCGCTCCGCTATCTTCCTCTCCCTGGACCTCGAACGAGCTTATGACCTCGTATGGCATTCCGGTCTCCTCTTCAAGCTCCAAACCTTCGCCCTTCCCATTAACTATGTCCGTCTGATCGGCTCCTTTCTCTCCCACCGTCCTTCCTACGTCACCATCCATAACACGGATTCCTACACCTTTTTTTCCTCCGCCGGTGTGCCCCAAGGCTCCGCCCTCTCCCCCCTTCTGTACCTTTTATATACGGCGCACATGCCGCCGCCGTCATCCCCCGTCCACCTTCTCCAGTTTGCCGATGACACCGCCTTCCTTGCCCTTGCCCCCACCCTGCAGCGCTGCCAACACCTTCTCCAATCCCATCTTGATCGGTTCACCGCTTGGTGCAACCAGTGGTTGCTCAAGGTCAGTCCCCCAACTGTAGGCAAAACCACCCCTTCCTTCCGCCTCCTTGATTTCTATCTCACCATCTATGGCCGTCCTATCGCCCTCACCCCCACCCTCAAGTACCTTGGCGTCACCCTCGACCGTCGCCTCTCCTGGATCCCCCATCTCCGGACAATCCAAGCCAAGGCACACTCCCGACTCCGTCTCCTCAAGATCCTTTCAGGCCGTACATGGGGTCTGGACCCCTCTACCATCCTCCTCACCTATAAATCCCTTATCCACCCTATCCTTTGCTACGTCCATCTGGCCTGGATCTCCGCCCCCCCCCCCTACCTTTTATAAATCCCTTCAAATCCTTGAACGCCATGCTCTCCGACTCGCCTATCGCATCCGTCTCCCTCCCCCACGCGGATCCTGTACAATCTCATTCCTTTCCCCCACCTCCTCCTTTTCCTTGAAAGGATACGGATGCTGTATACCTCCCGCAAACTTGACCCTCCCCACGCGCTTGTCTCGCCCATCCTCTCCAACCCCCGTCCGCTGCCGCACCTGTATTCCCACGTCCCACCCGGTCTCCATCTCTCCACCCTCCTAACCCTCTCCCAAGGTGGCTTCCGCCAGCTCCCCCTCCCTGATGATGTTCTCCTCCCCTCCATATACCTCTCCTACCAACTTTGATCATCCCTCCCTCTTCCTCTGTCTGTTCCTTTGGGCACCCTCCCTCCCTCCTCCCTTTCTTCCCACCCCTCCCCCGGGCTTCCCCTCCCCTGTGCCTCTCGCCCTTCTCCCATCTCCTCAGCCATTGGCATCTTTGTTCTCCCCTCCCCACCCTCTCCCCCCTCACCTTTCTTCCCCTCTTGGCAGGTCCCCGGACTCGCACACGCTACGTGGACTTTCGCGCGCCGGAGATCATCGCCATCTGTGTCCTGTGTGTGTGACGTCGTTTTGTGTTTTTAGTGTCCGCTGTCACGCTTCTACGTTCACTTGTGCCGTCGGATTCATCAGTGTTCTTTTTGCCGTGTCAACGTGTTTTCAGTGTCGTTATCGTCGAGTGTGAACGGCTCCGTGTTTTTTTGTGTATCTGTGACCACTATTTTTTAGCCCGTCACTATGTTCATTCTGTTTCTCCAACCTGTGTTCTGTCATTGTCAACACTATGGTTGAAGAGCGGCGTAGCATGCCGCTGACAGCCTACCTGTTTGTATAGGTATTAAAATAACAATAAAGAAAAAAAAGCTCAATATGTGTCCCACAGTGAATGCTTGGAGCTTACTATGAAGATATTCAATAATCTCACTTTTATTTGCTTTCAGAAACAAGAAAACTCTACGCTGTTTCTTTGATTTTTTTGTGCAACTTCCACTGACATGTAAGCCACAATGACATTTGGTCGCTAATACGTCCTTCTAAATTAACTTCCTCAAAAATATCAGGTCTGTTTGTCGCCAAGATATCTAATGTGTTCTCATCTCGAGTTGGTTTTTTAACCAATTGCTCAAGATTGTACGTTGAGAGCGCTCCTAGAATAACTTAACACGAATGTTTGCTTCTGATCCCTGTGATAAACGTGTAATTTTCCCAGTCAATGAATGCCAGATTAAAGTCTCCACCTATAACTAATGGATAACTTGGATATTTATTTCCTATGTACTCAAGACTTTCCCTGAAACGTTCTGCGACGTTTGTTGCAGATGCTGGTGGTCTACAATAACATCCTAATACAATGGTCAATCCTTGTCTGATTGACAGCTTTGTCCTGACCATTTCACAGTCTGACACAGTATCGATCTCAACTGCATTTAAACAGCTTTTAACTGCAATGAACACACCACCTCCCATAGCATCAGTCCTACCCATCCTAAACATTGTCCAATCCGAGTTCAAAATTTCACTGCTTTTTATGTCTGATTTCAACCAGCTTTCGGTACCTAATACAATATTGGCATTCCTTCTGTTTATTTTGGAGAGTAACTCGGGGATCTTGCTACAGACTCCTCGAAAATTTACTAACTTGAGAGTAAGCATAGTTAAATTATGCTAGGATAGACAAAACCTTCAGTGTCAGTGGTGAAAAACCATACATTTTGGGCAGGCAGCCTATTAGCTTAAATGAAAAAAAAAAACAATACAGACAGGATATAGGGAATCTCAAAGAACCCTATATCTACTAAACCTCATTTTCCTAACACCCTCAAAAACAGTAAAATTTCCACCCAAAGATCTGGAAATGTACAGTGAAATATTACAAGTGACCAGTGTACCCAGGAAAGCAGGAAACCAATGCAGTGCGAAATATAGAGACATTAGAAACCATTATTATTAGACATTCGATGTAGCATTGGTGATGATATTGACATAGAGCATAAAAGAGTCAGCAATCATTCCCCTCATTATATATACTATGACGACCCTAATGAGATAATAGATCGTGTACGACTGCTCATGGCATCAGCTGCTGTGGGCAGTATCGCTCATTTGAATGAGGTTGTCTCAGTAATTTCAGAGCTTAGATGATGATTATGATGTTTGGTTTGTAGGGCGTTCAACTATGCGGTTATTAGTGCCCATACAAATTCATAAACTCAGTTCAACTCGCCACTTTCATGAATGATGATGAAATGATGAGGACAACACAAACACCCAGTCATCTCGAGG
Organism: Schistocerca gregaria; assembly: GCF_023897955.1. Classification (NCBI taxonomy): domain Eukaryota; kingdom Metazoa; phylum Arthropoda; class Insecta; order Orthoptera; family Acrididae; genus Schistocerca; species Schistocerca gregaria. The sequence goes on from NC_064931.1 coordinate 380,267,330, forward strand.
CAGGTGAAAATTCCGGACTCCACCGGTAATTGAACCGGGGACCCTGTGTTCGGTAAGTGAGAACGCGACCACGAGACCACAAGCTGCAGACTCAGAGCTTACAGACAGAAGTACAGTCGAATACGTAAGGAGACAGTAGTCCAAGAGATGAATAAAACAGCATTCAAAACATACATTTGTAGGCATGTTATGTTTTGAGGTTTGGATGAGTTATGGTAAGCTCAACTTGTAGATACAAGGGAATATTCACATTGGAATAATGAATTCAAGTATATTTTAATGTTTATTGATACATACTCCAAATTTGCCTGGGCATTACCAATTAAAACATGAACAGGAGAAATGTCAAAGAGGTGTTTGAGCGTTTGCTTCGGATAGGGGTGACTCGATGCCCTGACAACCTCCAAACCGATCATTGGGGAGAGCTTTACAATAGGTATTTTAAGACCATGAGGGACAGTATGGAATACACCACGGCTCAACATTTACCAACCTGAAGGCGGGCATCGTGGAACGTTTGAAAAGAACAATAAAAGGTGAAACATGGGTGCATTTTAATGTTTGTGGCTCATGCATATGGACAAATATCCTCCCACGGTACAGTCGAACCAAACATAGCACAATGAAAATGAGACCAATTGATGTTCGTGACAAAGGACTCATGGACACGTTGTACTATTGCATTAAAATTCTGGATCCATGTAAACAGAAATTCAATGTGGGTGATTTGGTATGTACCCCATAACACCATATGTATGCATCACACAGTGCAAGAATTGTTCCATTTCCTTTCGTAGAAGTTACGTGTTATTCTCTGTTATAACTTAAAAAATGCGATCTGTAGGCGCATATGACATCTAACGGTAGTGTGGTAAAGCAAGGTAGCTCGCCACTAAGGTGCTGCCACCAGCCTGCGAAGTACGCAACCAGTAATCTGTAACTGTGTTTTATGGGTATAGCTGTAAATAATGTTTTGTATTAATATCTATACAGGGTGTTACAAAAAGGTACTGCCAAACTTTCAGGAAACATTCCTCACACACAAAGAAAGCAAATATGTTATGTGGACATGTGTCCGGAAACGCTTACTTTCCATGTTAGAGCTCATTTTATTACTTCTCTTCAAATCACATTAATCATGGAATGGAAATACACAGCAACAGAACGTACCAGCGTGACTTCAAACACTTTGTTACAGGAAATGTTCAAAATGTCCTCCGTTAGCGAGGATACATGCATCCACCCTCCGTCGCATAGAATCCATGATACGCTGATGCAGCCCTGGAGAATGGTGTATTGTACCACAACCGTCCAGAATACGAGCACGAAGACTCTCTACATTTGGTACCAGGGTTGCATAGACAAGAGCTTTCAAATGCCCCCATAAATGAAAGTCAAGAGGGTTGAGGTCAGGAGAGCGTGGGGGCCATGGAATTGGTCCGCCTCTACCAATCCATCGGTCACCGAATCTGTTGTTGAGAAGCGTACGAACACTTCGATTGAAATGCGCTGGAGCTCCATCGTGCATGTACCACATGTTGTGTCGTACTTGTAAAGGCACATGTTATAACAGCACAGGTAGAGTATCCCGTATGAAATCATGATAACGTGCTCCATTGAGCGTAGGTGGAAGGACATGGGGCCCAATCAAGACATCACCAACGTTCACAGAAAATTTGTGTTGATGACGTGATTGCACAATTGCGTGCGGATTCTCGTCAGCCCACACCTGTTGATTGTGAAAATGTACAATTTGATCACGTTGGAGTACATACTGACGAAACTAAAATGAGCTCTAACATGGAAATTAAGCGTTTCTGGACACATGCCCACATAACATCTTTTCTTTATTTGTGTGTGAAGAATGTTTCCTGAAAGTTTGGCCGTACCTTTTTGTAACACCCTGTATATTGTTAAGTAGATCTTAGTTTTAAAAGAATTATGAACCTTTGTATTTAGTTACAAAGGCTCCTAATACTTTTGAAACTGTAATGAGTCATGGCTTTAGGCTTAAGTTAAAATCTAAAGGGACTTCCCTGCGGAAGGGTAAGGCAGGAGAAACGATTCGACAAAATGTTGCAGAACAGTCCTCTTTGTGAGTAGGGAGGGTCGTCAAGTAGTGTGTGGTAGGATGCCCACGTACTGTATTGTGTGGTGATTAAAATAAGCACAGTCATTGCTAAACGCCCTCGCGTGGACGGGAAATTATTTCTACACATAATTATACAGTATTAAGCAGCTTTTCATTAACCAAGCAGAAGTGGCAATGTTATTACGAGGGTCAGTGAGAACTCGTTTGTTGTGAAGGACGCAGACACTATGTTGCAGCATTATTGGCCAAATATTATGATGGGAATTGCGGTTTGGAAGCCACTGTGTAAAAGCTGCTAAAGCATCCATCGGTAGGAAAATCTCGTCAGAGACTGCAATACATTGCTCAACACCACAAAAGGACTGAAGTATTTATTTCTGTGGCGATGTTTAGTATGTTCTATTTTCATAGTGACGGACATATTGTAAAAATCATGATTCGTCGTCCTCTTGCACAAGTTAATACAAGTTAAATGTTTAAAAGCAACAAACTTTATCACAGAGTTGTTATTTCAGTAAATGTTTAGTGCATCCTTTTCACATACTGTGATATTTAATCACCAACACTTTCAGAACATAAGCTATATAAAGTGTTTAAAGTTTTATTGCCATGTTAAGGAAAGCATCAGATTGCGTACAAACTACTAGCTATTTTATTCCATTGACAAGCATAATAAAAGAAGTGGCAGAAGAAGACACATTTTAATTATTACGAAAAAAGATTATTACTGTGGTGTTCAGAACATTCGATTTTACTGATCAAAGGCATGTGAGAAATTGAAAATTATCGGGAAACACCAGCGTAAAAACTCATTTTCAGTAAGTGGTCAATTCTGTGTAAAGATAATGTTAAAGAAAGATGTTTATTAGCTACGAAAATTACAAATAACACCACCACAGTAACTACGTATCTTCAATGATTTGCAGGATTTTTTCAGTCAACATTTCAGTGTTATTTTACATAAAAGTGTCTGGAGTTTAAAGTACATTTATTCTGTACTGCTGCGGTAACAAGTAATACAGGTGTAGGATCCATATTGTCTATATGCAGTGTATGCCGCTATTTCAAAGTGGTTGTGAGTTATATTGTGCGCTCCTCCCCCTTCTTGTTTGTTTATTAAGGTACTATATCGGTTAAAATTATCCAAAATTAAATATTGTGTAGTAAGAGCTGAGCTCTGCAGTGCTTATACCGATTAGTGTAATCAGCACTGCGGTCTTAGTGCAAGCGAGAGACCACCCATTTTAATTACGCGTCCTATCGCCAACCATGGTCATTTAAAGGCGACAACTGATCCTTATAAGGATAGAGCTGAGTGGGGCATCGCTACTTCAGAACACAAGACTGAATTTGAGAAGTCATCCCTCCAATACTGGAAGAGCAAGATATTCATAGTTTCCAGAGTGCAGGGAATAAGTACCAGAACTTGCATCTTAGAGGACAGCAATATCATTCAAATTTCACGAAACTTTTACACCGAGAAATACGGAATAGCTCAGATACACACGTGTTCCTGATAGAGTGTGTCATTAGACGTTGAAGGAATAGAGCACTAGTTAAATGCTTTGGTTTTCCTGGAACACAAAACAGCTGGATTGACGCTGACGATTTGCTATATAATGGGACGCACAGAGCACAACCAGCACAGTAAAATAACATTCATCAGCAAAATCAGGTTTCGCAAACTCATAATTAAAGAGGTACATGTGAAGTTCAGATAGGTCTAGTGTGCACATCCCTACATAAACAGGTTTTGTAAATTCTACTACAGTCTTCGACATCTCCACTGCAACAAAGTTCTCATTGAATATTGTGATCCATTTAAAATTTGGTCTGGCGATGCATTTTCTTACGCCATAACGCCCATCTCACTTGTTCTAATCAAAATTTTACGCCGTTCCCTTTAATGCTCCATTGATTTACCGAAAACTGAATTATACATTAATTTAAAAAAAAAAAACTTCGTATATAATCACACATCACAGGAGCCCTCAGTGTCAGTATTGGGCCAAGGGGGACATCACCCCAAAGTACCGTTATTCAATATGGCAGCGATGACGTCATCCAAGATGGCGACTTTTGCGGGAGGTTTGAATTTGGCGGAAAGATAGGTTAATTGGGCTATCTCTACTAACCTAAGAAAATCGTGGGAAGTTAGGTCACTTGGTCTACCCCCACTAACATAAGTCATCCGACTGCCACCTCCTCTTACGGATTGGTGGGAAAAGAACTCAGCTTGCACTGGGATGGTGGAGAGAGGAAGGAGTGTACTTAATTTGTTTTGGGACAATTTATTTATGGATGGAGTATATTTATCGCAGTGATACAAAACACATGCACTGATATGCCACAAAACATTCAGACCTGTGAACTACTCCTAAATAGCTCATGTATAATGCTCTACAGACGAACCTGCTAATTGTAAACTGTCAAAATAACGCATTGCACAGCCTATAGACATACAGACCACCTGTAAATAATGCAATATATTTCGTCCAGAGAGCCAAACAACTCGTTAATTGTCAAAATAATTATCCATCTAAAAGACTTTGCAAACATGCTTGCTAATCGTCAACTGTAGAAATCATGCACCAGTCTTTATTTAAACAATTACAGTCAGGACCACCATCCATTGTGTTCACCAAGAGGTACGCACTCCAACTGACCTAGTACCACCACAGTACCACCACAAGAGGGCGCTGACGTCCGTTCCATGATGTAATCCAAGATGGCAGCCATGACGTAATCTGATGACATGAGTACCATTATCCAAGATGGCGGCAAACAGTGTGTTCACCACGAGATCTGGACCTAGTACATAGCACCACCACCAGAGCGCACTGTTGTCCGTTTTGGAATGTAATCCAAGATGGTCGAGGGAAATGGCGGGAAAACGACTCTGCCTGTGCTGGACATAAGCGTTTATTTTACAGGCAATGTTGCTACCACAAGATCTAGACTCAAAGTGACATAGTATACAATACTGCCACCAAAGGGTGCTGTCATCCCTCCTGTGATGTAATTCAAGATGGTTGTCTGGAGGGGGAAAATGGTGCGAAAATGACTCAGCCTGCGCAGGGCTGCTGGATAGAGTAAGGAAGGAGTGTATTTTATTTATTTTGGAACGATTTATTTAGGGTTGGAGTATATTTATCACGCTGATACAAAACACATGCTTGGGGTCACGCCACACAGACCTGTAAACAATTCCTAAATAAAGCTCTGCAGACATGCAAACAGCTCCTAATTTACCAAAATAACTTCAGTACAGACATGCAGACTCCTCCTAAATAATGCAGTACACTGATGTGCACACACGAAATCAACTGCCCAAATAATGCATAGCACAGCCTACGGACTTACTAATAAAATAATGCAGCAGACACACAATGAACCTACGCAGACACCATCTGCCATCTCCTGTCCAGTAGATGGCACAGGAGGCTACCTCCAACCCTGCAAAGTGACGTGGTCGTCAGCTGTCAAACCATGCACAGATGTTCGCATGCATGAGGCGGCTTCATCCCTTTCGTACTTGATACATAAGAAATTCCTCTCAAAATGCATGTTCACCTAGACACCGGTTCTGACGCAGCTAGCCAGGAGCGCAGACACTCCGGAGATGTGCACAACATGACAGGCGCGAGCTGCCGCCGAATGCAAGTGAAAGTTGCTCTATTTTCACGTATACAGTCAGTGTTATACTGACGTCATAGAACTCCAAGGCTCACTCAAGCAGCTCCCATATGCGAGACTCCTCCGGGAAGCACGTGTATTTAGCACAGATGACATGGTAGCACAGGGCCCACTGTTCCTAGTGTGACATGAGACAAGCATCTAAATGAGCGTAACAGCTAATAGAGCAGAATAACATCGAATGCACTCTTCCCAGCCGTCCTAACGTGATACCCCAGTCCATACGTGTTACCCTTCCTGCTTTCAACACACACAAACGTTCTCACCGCTATGTAGAGGCTCCTATATCCCAGCACAAAAGATGTGAATGAATCGAGAATTATCATTGGCTCTTATCGAATTTACCCTCCGAACTACTGATGCCATCGGTATCGAAGCACCATCCACCTTTTCTTTCTTTCTGCAGACGGGACCTTGAGCAGTAAAATTATTTTGCACAGATCGCTAAATTGCATTGATATTTAAGTCCGCAAAGTTGTCTACAGATCATCAAATACATACGAGACTCACAAGAATATTGAAAGCCAGGAACATATTTACCAGTGTAACTACAATTAAGCATTACGATGGCTTCAACAGTCTGACAGGTAATGTCTCCTCTTGACAGCTGTGCTTCTGGAACGAATCTCAGTATCTATAGTGCACATAAATTTCCACGTAAAAAATCTCTTTCATACCCTCATGGTTATTGATGTACTGAATCTATACGTCCCTCACGATAGGACACACAGATATCCTCCCTAGTCATGCCACAACATAAACCACCGTAACTTCACAATGCAATATATACACATTTTTCACAACATAAACCACAATACTTTCACAGTGCAATGTATACATACTTTACACAAACAGTGCAGTTATCTTTTATATCTGTACAGGACCCGAAAAAATTATGGTATGCCTACACTCACACCGGCTATATGTCAGGTTCCTCCTCAGTCCTAGGGAAGCACCATCTGCCTTTTCTTTCTTTATTTCTACAGACGTAAAATTCAGTGGCAATAAACTATTTTACACTGATCGCCATATTGCACCGACAACCAAACCTCGCAAAGTACCATACATATCATCAAATACGGAAAGACTCTTAATTACACTGCTCTCCCACTGAGGACAGGAGCATGAATATTAGAGTGTGAAACTGATCTCCAACCCAGCAATATATCAATGCATATTGTGTCTATGTAGTAAAGATACAATTCATATCCTCTGCCATACAAAATCATCCCTTTTACATCAGAAAGCCGTAAGTGGATCAAAATCAGCCAGCCGGTATGGTCGAGCGGTTCTATGCGCTTCAGTCTGGAACCGCTACGGTCGCAGGTACGAATCCTGCCTTGGGCATGGATGTGTGTGATGTCCTTAGGTTAGTTACGTTTAAGTAGTTCTATGTTCTAGGGGACTGATGTCCTCAGATGTTAAGTGCCATAGTGCTCAGAGCCATTTGAACCATTTGATCGAAGTCACTCTCAGAACTGTTATGTAAAGACTGGCTCGTTTCCACCCCCCCCCCCCCCCCCCCCCCAGGGTACAAACGTGAAATGTGTTACTGTTTCTGGTCCGGACTTGGCTGCTTGCTCGAGTTTCTACACCTATCTACAGACTCTGGGATTACAAGAAATGTCTAATTTTGCATGGTTCGCACACAGCAGTATACAACCATGGGCTGAAGCAACATAATACTAAATATATAGAAGGGATCGGTTGGTAGGACATATTCTGAGGCATCAAGGGATCACCAATTTAGTATTGGAGGGCAGCGTGGAGGGTAACAATCGTAGAGGGAGACCAAGAGATGAATACACCAAGCAGATTCAGAAGGATGTAGGTTGCAGTAGGTACTGGGAGCTGAAGAAGCTTGCACCGGATAGAGTAGCAAGAAGAGCTGCATCAAACCAATCTCAGGACTGAAGACCACAACAACAATAACATAGACTGGGAATTATTCCTACACAAACCTGAAACTATAGCTAGGTGGAGCGCGCTGTAAACCACTGACTAACTAGAAACTTGTCACATATGAAAAGACATTTACCCAGAAACTGAGAAATAAATAGAGAAAACTGATAATTCCACTCTCGAATACCAATGTCAGTGATGTAGTAGATTCCTTACCATCCCTATAATTTACACGATCAACTGAAGTGTTTCTCATGTCTAGAGAATCGGCAAATGTGCCTTCCACACGTTAGATGTAGACACCACAATCGACCTTCTCTCAACTAAATAAGGGCGCGAAATGTGCACAAGCAGTCAACCGAACTAATTACATGGGAGGGTATAACGATCCGATGCAAACGCACCTCCATATTCAATCTTCTCCTATTTCCACGCGTTCACGAAAGCTATCCAACATATACTAACAAGGCAACCTCCCCATCGCACCCCCGTCAGATTTAGTTATAAGCTGGCACAGTGGATAGACCTTGAAAAACTGAACACAGTTCAATCGAGAGAACAGGAAGAAGCTGTGTGGAACTATGAAAAAAAAGCAAAATATACAAACTGAGTAGTCCATGGGCAAGATAGGCAACATCAAGGATAGTGCGAGCTCAGGAGAGCCATGGTCCTGTGGTTAGCATGAGTAGCGATGGCACGGGAGATCCTTGGTTCAAGTCTTCCCTCAAGTGAAAAGTTTACTTTCTTTATTTTCGCAAAGTTATGATCTGTCCGTTCGTTCATTGACGTCTCTGTTCACTGTAATAAGTTTAGTGTCTGTGTTTTGCGACCATACCGCAAAACCGTGCGATTAGTAGACGAAAGGACGTTTAGACGGTAACCTGTATTGGAGCATTTCCTTCATGTAACCCGAAGTAATACCATCAGACTGAAGGCGCAGTATTTCCTCTTCGTGTTCTTCGTACGGATCGTCAACAATCTCATCATCTGGTACATACAGCCTCAAAGCAATCTTCAAGGTATCGTCATCACCACACGTATTGTTTATCAACAAATGTAGGAAATAATCATACAAATGTGCAACAATCGTTCGATCCCTTACGGAAATTTCCGATTCCTTACAGCTTGGAAAATATTCACTGACCTTGTTATTGAAGTCTCGAGCTATATTTGCTGGATTCATATTGCCCACGGAATACATCTCACGTATTTAATGCACTCTTGTCCAAAGTAGCGAACAGTCAGCTGCCAGCCAGGGAGCCTCGTTAGCAGGAATACCCTCTCTTCCGTGCGCTGTAGTCGACTGACGTCGTGTGTTTTGATGTTTGTTTAGGTGCAGCCTCCCCATACTACGGCGCACTTACCTCGCATCGGATGGACGGACGGACAGATGATAATTGTCTGAAAATAAAAAATTAAACTTTTCCTTCGAGGGAAGACTTGAATCAAGGACCTGTCGCTCTACAGCTGCTCACGCTATCCACGGGACCATGGCAGTCCTGCACTGGCATCATCCTTGATGTTGCCTATCTTGCACATGGACTACTCAGTTTGTATATTTTGCTTTTTTTCATAGTTTCGCACAACTTCTTCCTGTTTTCTCGATTGATCTGTGTTTAGTTTTTCAAGGCCTATCCACTGTGCCAACTTATAACTAAATTTGAGGGGGGTGCGATGAGGAGGTTCCCTTGTAAGTATTAATACGCTATTCAGTCGTCTAGTGGACAACACGGTTAAGTCAACTACATTCCTACACTCCAACAGGCCTCTCCATTCGGGACAGCTCCTAGTGTTAACGGGAAACATGAATCATCCCCGTACAGGTCACCGGCGCTGCACGCCGAGCATGCACACGTAGAATCATCATCCTAAGAAATGGATGGTTAGAGGACAAATGTAAGGATGTAGAGGCTTACATCACTAGGGGTAAGATAGATACTGCGTACAGGAAAATTAAACAGACCTTTGGAGATAAGAGAACCACTTGTATGAACATCAAGAGCTCAGATGGAAACCCAGTTCTAAGCAAAGAAGGGAAAGCAGAAAGGTGGAAGGAGTATATAGAGGGTCTATGCAAGGGCGATGTACTTGAGGACAATATCATGGAAATGGAAGAGGATGTAGATGAAGATGTAATGGGAGATACGGTACTGCGTGAAGAGTTTGACAGAGCACTGAAAGACCTGAGCCGAAACAAGGCCCCAGGAGTAGACAACATACCATTGGAACTACTGACGGCCTTGGGAGAGCCAGCCCTGAGAAAACTCTACCATCTGGTGAGCAAGATGTATGAAACAGGTGAAATACCCTCAGACTTAAAGAAGAATATAATAATTCCAATCCCAAAGAAAGCAGGTGTTGACAGATGTGAAAATTACCGAACTATCAGTTTAATGTCACAGCTGCAAAATACGAACGCGAATTCTTTACAGACGAATGGAAAAGCTAGTAGAAGCCGACCTCGGGGATGATCAGTTAGGATTCCGTAGAAATGTTGGAACACGTGAGGCAATACTGACCTTACGACTTATCTTAGAAACTAGATTAAGGAAGGGCAAACCTACGTTTCTAGCATTTGTAGACCTAGAGAAAGCTTTTGACAATGTTGACTGGAATACTCTCTTTCAAATTCTGAAGATAGCAGGGGTAAAATACAGGGAGAGAAAAACTATTTACAATTTGTACAGAAACCAGACGGCAGTTATAAGAGTTGAGGGATATGAAAGGGAAGCAGTGGTTGGGAAGGGAGTGAGACAGGGTTGTAGCCTGTCCCCGATGTTATTCAATTTGAATATTGAGCAAGCAGTGAAGCAAACAAAAGAAAAATTTGGAGTAGGTATTAAAATCAATGGAGAAGAAATAAAACCTTTGAGGTTCGCTGATGACATCGTAATTCTGTCAGAGACAGCAAAGGACTTGGAAGAGCAGTTGAACGGAATGGATAGTGTCTTGAAAGGAGGATATAAGATGAAAATCAACAAAAGCAAAACGAGGATAATGGAATGTAGTCAAATTAAGTCGGGTGATGCTGAGGGTATTAGATTAGGAAATGAGACACTTAAAGTAGTAAAGGAGTTTTGCTATTTGGGGTGCAAAATAACTGATGATGGTCGAAGTAGAGAGGATATAAAATGTAAGTTGGCAATGGCAAGAAAAGCGTTTCTGAAGAAGAGAAATTTGTTAACATCGAGTATAGATTATAGTGTCAGGAAGTCATTCCTGAAAGTGTTTGTATGGAGTGTAGCCATGTATGGAAGTGAAACATGGGCGATAAATAGTTTGTACAAGAAGAGAATAGAAGCTTTCAACATGTGGTGCTGTAGAAGAATGTTGAAGATTAGATGGTTAGATCACATAACTAATGAGGAAGTATTGAATAGGATTGGGGAGAAGAGAAGTTTGTGACACAACTTGACCAGAAGAAGGGATCGGTTGGTAGGACATTTTCTGAGACAACGAGGGATCACCAATTTAGTACTGGAGGGCAGCGTGGAGGGTTAAAATCGTAGAGGGAGACCAAGAGATGAATACACTAAGCAGATTCAGAAGGATGTAAGCTGCAGTAGGTACTGCGAGATGAAGAAGCTTGTACAGGATAGAGTAGAATGGAGAGCTGCACCAAACAATGAGCGAAGTATCGGAATTACACCCTGTTGACGGCTGTGGCTCTGGAAATAGAAATATCAGTACCATTCCTATGACTTGACATACTGTTCCCTTTGCTATCACAGTACTCGTCGTCAAATCCATATCTTCCTTACGAATGGACATAGTCATTTCCCCCGCACATGTCAGAATACAAACACACACTTTATAAGCCTGATGCTCTGATGCTCAAGGCGAACCTATCACGCGCCCCTACTACTAAGTATAACACATCGTCAATAACTGATCGCTGGCGATATGAAATAGTACTGGTCGAAAATCAACAATGGGTGGACATGTCTCATAAGTTTTTCTTGCGAGTGCTACCACCATGTCTTAGAAAGAGATGTTTAATCATTTACAAACCTCTAGGTGTTAAAAAACCCGATCCCAACAACTGCAGTTTGTTACTGTCACAAGCAGTCTTGGTTCTACATGTGCACACAAGTACCCATGTTAAAAGCTATATCAGCTTTCTAAATCAATGTATGGTTCAAATGGCTCTGAGCACTATGGGACTTGACATCTATGGCCATCAGTCCGCTAGAACTTAGAACTACTTAAACCTAACTAACCTAAGGACAACACACAACACCCAGCCATCACGAGGCACAGAAAATCCCTGACCCCGCCGGGAATCGAACCCGGGAACCCGGGCGCAGGAAGCGAGAACGCTACCGCACGACCACGAGATGCGGGCTCGATGTATGGCATCACCTACTAATCACGTGGTTTTTCCAGACAAATACAGAGTCGGTGATCGCTGGAGTGTATATTATCAGATCAGAAGTCCGGTTACGCATAGCACACGATGCAACCTCGACATAAAATCACTGAATTTTTAAAATGATTCGGCTAAGTAACGTGGTATGAAACCACTATTTGCAACTCCCTCACGCCGCCACTTACTTCCTTTATTTTCGCAAAGTCATGATCTGTCCGTTCGTTTATTGACGTCTCTGTTCACTATAATAAGTTTAGTGTCTGTGTTTTGCGACCATACCGCAAAACCGTGCGATTAGTAGACGAAAGGACGTTTAGACGGTAACCTGTATTGGAGCATTTCCTTCATGTAACCCGAAGTAATACCATCAGACTGAAGGCGCAGTATTTCCTCTTCGTGTTCTTCGTACGGCTCGTCAACAATCTCATCATCTGGTACATACAGCCTCAAAGCAATCTTCAAGGTATCGTCATCACCACACGTATTGTTTATCAACAAATGTAGGAAATAATCATACAAATGTGCAACAATCGTTCGATCCCTTAAGGAAATTTCCGATTCCTTACAGCTCGGAAAATATTCACTGACCTTGTTATTGAAGTCTCGAGCTATATTTGCTGGATTCATATTGCCCACGGAATACATCTCACGTATTTAATGCACTCTTGTCCAAAGTAGCGAACAGTCAGCTGCCAGCCAGGGAGCCTCGTTAGCAGGAATACCCTCTCTTCCGTGCGCTGTAGTCGACTGACGTCGTGTGGTTTGATGTTTGTTTAAGTGCAGCGTCCCCATACTACGGCGCCCTTACCTCCCATCGGATGGACGGATGGACAGATATTAATTGTCTGAAAATAAAAAATTAAACTTTTCCTTCGAGGGAAGACTTGAACCAAGGACCTCCCGTGCCACCGCTACTCATGCTAACCACGGGACCATGACTCTCTTGAGCTCGCACTATCCTTGATGTTGCCTATCTTGCCCATGGACTACTCAGTTAGTATATTTTGCTTTTTTTTTCATAGTTCCACACAGCTTCTTCCTGTTCTCTCGATTGATCTGTGTTCAGTTTTTCAAGGCCAATCCACTGTGCCAGCTTATAACTAAATCTGACGGGGGTGCGATGGGGAGGCTCCCTTGTTAGTATATGTTGGATAGCTTTCGTGAACGTGTGGAAATTTGAGAAGATTGAATATGGAGGTGCGTTTGCATCGGATCGTTATACCCTCCCATGTAATTAGTTCGGTTGACTGCTTGTGCACATTTCGCGCCTTTATTTATTTGAGAGAAGATCGATTGTGGTGTCTACATCTAACGTGTGGAAGGCACATTTGCCGATTCTCTAGACATGAGAAACACTTCAGTTGATCGTGTAAATTATAGGGATGGTAAGGAATCTACTACATCACTGACATTGGTATTCGAGAGTGGAATTATCAGTTTTCTCTATTTATTTCTCAGTTGCTGGGTAAATGTCTTTTCATATGTGACAAGTTTCTAATTAGTCAGTGGTTTACAGCGCGCTCCACCTAGCTATAGTTTCAGGTTTGTGTAGGAATAATCTCTAGTCTATATCTTTGGTATTATGTTGCTTCAGCCATCGGTTTTATACGGCTGTGTGCGAACCATGCAAAATTAGACATTTCTTGTAATCCCATAGTCTGTAGATAGGTGTAGAAACTCGAGCAAGCAGCCAAGTCCGGACCAGAAACAGTAACACATTTCACGTTTGTACCCTGGGGGGGGGGGGGGGGGGGAGGGGGGGGATGGGAACGAGCCAGTCTTTACATAACAGTTCTGAGAGTGACTTCGATCAAATGGTTCAAATGGCTCTGAGCACTATGGCGCTTAACATCTGAGGACATCAATCCCCTAGAACATAGAACTACTTAAACGTAACTAACCTAAGGACATCACACACATCCATGCCCAAGGCAGGATTCGTACCTGCGACCGTAGCGGTTCCAGACTGAAGCGCCTAGAACCGCTCGACCACACCGGCCGGCTGATTTTGTTCCACTTACGGCTTTCTGATGTAAAAGGGATGATTTTGTATGGCAGAGTATATGAATTGTATGTTTACTACATCGACACGATATGCATTGATATATTGCTGGGTTGGAGATCAGTTTCACGCTCTAATTTTCATGCTGCTGTCCTCAGTGGGAGAGCAGTGTAATTGAGTAAGAGTCTTTCCGTATTTGATTATATGTATGGCACTTTGCGAGGTTTGGTTGTCGGTGCAATATGGCGATCAGTGTAAAATAGTTTATTGCCACTGAATGTTAGTCTGTAGAAAGAAAGAAAGAAATAACAGATGGTGCTTCCCTAGGACTGAGGAGCAACCTGACATATAGCCGGTGTGAGTGTAGGCATATCATAATTTTTTCGGGTCCTGTACAGATATAAAAGATAACTGGACTGTTTGTGTAACATATGTATATATTGCATTGTAAAATTATTGTGGTTTATGTTGTGGCATGACTAGAGAGGATATCTGTGTGTCCTATCGTGAGGGACGTATAGATTCAGGACATCAATAACCATGAGGGTATGAAAGAGATTTTTTATGGAAATTTATGTGCACTATAGATACCGAGATTCGTTCCAGAAGCACAGCTGTCAAGAGGAGACATTATCTGTCAGATGTTGCAGCCATCATACTTCTCTGCACTACCATCCCTACAGCTTTGCACACGTGGTCGTTCCAATGTAAGTCGGAACGGAGTAGGGGTCAGAGGAAATTGTACCTACCACCTTCTGCAACCTGTGCAGAAACAGGAGAAGCTGAGTTACTGCGCCAGAACTGTGGAAACGAAGTCTGCTCCTGTAACACGAGGTAGTATAGAAGACAGTACGGAAACATCATGGATTTTGCTAATGCATTGTGGTGCTTCTCCAAACTACAAGCAGGAACTATAGATCCACGTCCCTCATGGCCCATTCACATTTATCACCCCTACATTCTATCATCGTTATTCTATTCCATTCACCAGAGAAAAAAGCTCCACTAACTTCATCTGATAGAGAACTCGATAAGATTTTTACCGCATCTCTCCTCCCACATATCGAAAATAAATACTGCATGCATGCTGATATGGAGCACATTTGACGATCCTATTAAATGTACAGGTATTGATCCACTGCACAGACCAGTTTATAGTTTCATCACCTGTATTCTAGGAGGATGACCGTATCCGGCAGACCATAGTGTTAGTCACAATTGACGCTCCCTCTGACCCTGTGTCATTGTTTGAACATTGTTTTTTTCGGCTGTAACATGCTTTGTACACTGTCATACATTTTGTTTTCCGCCACGACTTGAAGCGCAATGTCAGGTTCTAGACTGTCATTAACAAGTTCTGGTCCATTGCCTCTCGCAGAAAAGTATATGACACACCATGTAAATCTCTTTGTTACTCTGGTTACCATAACACGTCGCACACACTGGATTATTTTTAATAAAAGACAGTTACAACATAAGGAAACTTGAAGAGTTTGGCTTCATTGTGGAGAGTTTTCAAACTGCTGTCTGAAAGTGATTGACAACCTCTACATTTAAACTCACCTGTCACAGTGACGGAATAGCTGATGGCCTCGCATTCTGTTTCAGCTGACTCCTCATATTGAAGTCATGTACACGATCACTTTTTCAGTGCTATCCATCCCCAGAACGTGTTGTCCCTCTCCAAAATTCTTTCTCCAACTCAAACAAGTGATGTCAGTCAATCATTGGGTGGTAACCAACAACATACAAGTGGACGGACGGAATGGAAAAGACACCCCTGATGTGCTGAAATAATAAGAAATGCAGTTGACTGTGTGAACAATTTTACCAATTTTACAGTAATTTCAACACTGACCAATGATGCGACAGCATGTTTCGCAATTTCAGTATCATAGCTAAACCACACCCTCCCCACTTTGCAAGTATCATTGCGAATGTTCATAGATAAGTGTGCAATACGTCCATGCATTGTTAATTCTCGCCCACATCGATCATCAAATTATATCAGACAGCGCAGTACATATTTCTAACACTTCGAGCATAGTGCTTAATTTATGGTCTATCTCTATGCCAATGGGAGTCACAGAGCATTCTCACAGTCACAGGGTAAAATTAGAGAGTGAAAGATCCCCCCCCTCCCCCCCCCCTCCTCACACTGTCACTGACCAACCCTACCTGCAACACCATTACCGATTTAATCTGCAATCGATCGGAAGTAGACCGCTACAGTCCATGTTCGCGAATGAATGGAGCTTGCTGAGTCCTTGCCCATCCAAGTGCACAAGATTTCTCGAGATGAACCCATGTCGTGGAGGTTAGGTATAGTAACATATATGAAAGTGTTGTGATGTAATAACAGATGGTGAAGAGGAAAAAGAAATGGGTGGTTTTTATACGCGATGGAGCTCCAGACGGATGGAGATCAAAGTTTTTTTACGTAAATGAACCAAGCTATCAATTTCAAAGTATTATTCAAGAGTCTGGGATCAGTAGCTGGAAGGTATTTGTAAGGGCGAAAATAAACACATGCACTCCTACAGCTACAATGTTCAGCACTTAAAATGGGCTATAATGTTAGATCGCTTGCGTTTCTGACCTATCAGTTGTATGGAATCTAGTGCTGTTAATATTCCAATGTAAGAAATATATGTAAAGCTTGTGACATACATCCTTCTTCTTGGTTTCTCTACAATAATCTATGTTATCGAACTGTGAAACGAGAAAACTACTTCCTTGAAACATTGGCTCTGCGTGATACGAGCACAATATTACTTTCCAGAGATGTATAGCTTCAAATACAGTAGTCAACTCGCATGTATCACTGGTACCTCAATAGGCATACAGTTTTTTGACAGAAAAAAATTTACTGCTTCCCTGGCTCCCTTTGCTTCCATGTCGACATTTTCTCGGATTCCTCTTGGTGCCACATACCCGTTCCCATGTACAGATTGTTCTGTGCCAACCAGATGATATGCAAGCACTTTCTCAATTTCCCTCCATTTCGGTGTACATTCGGTCAATTTATACCTATCCCCCCATAATTTTTCTCAATTCTATCGATTTTATGTCAATCCGTCCATACGATCATGACATAACCTCTCGTTCTGTGTTCTGAAATTGATTGTAAATGTAGTACATCTGACAACACCTAGCCCAAATGAACTGATCGTGAGGCGTAGTATAGCACTACTCGATTCTATCCAGTCAATTCCACATTTGCTCTGATTACTGTATGTCTGTGTACATCCATGTGTCGCGGATGGCTCCCAGGACCTGCCGTAGACCTGAGTTTACGTTCGAGTGTGTATACACTACGTGTCATATCTACAATGTGCCACATCTGGGATAGGTTTTGAAGGTGGATCCACCAAGCACAATGTACAGAGCGATATCAGGGTGTAGATCCACAACATCTGAGTTAGTGTTCGAGTGTGGATCTTCCGTGCACTATATATCCAGACCGATGTTCTGAGGCGGATCCACCACACATCAAATCTGGAGTGGGGCTTGCAGGTGGACCAACCACGCATTTCGTCTGAAGATGTGCTCTTTGTTCGAAGTTTGGTCCACCAGCGTGAGGACCTGGTACTGGGAGCCATCCGCAACACATGGATACACAGACATACAGAAAACAGGGCAAACTCTCTACAAATGTGGAGGTGACTCGATACAATCGAGTACAGTGCTATACTATGCCTCCCGATCCATGTATTTGGGCTAGGTGTTGGCAGATATACTACATTTACAAGCACTTTTAGAACACAGAACGAGGGGTTATGTCATGATTGCATAGATGGACTGACATAAAATCGATAGAACTGAGACAAATGACGGGGGGATAGATATAAACTGACCCAATGTTCACCAAAATAGGAGGAATTGAGGAAGTATTTGCATGTCTTCTGACTGCTGCAGAGCATTTTGTACATGGGAACAGGTATGTGGCACCAAGAGGAAAGCAAGAAAACGAAGGGAATCAGGGAAGCAGTAATTTTTTTTTTCAAGGCAGCATTATACTGTATGTATATTGAGGTACCAGTGATACACGCGAGTTGACTACTGTGTTTGAAGCTTTTCAGGAAGACAGAGGACCATCCGCCTCTGAACTGACATCCATCTGCGTTAAAGGATGATGGAGAGTGGATGGGATGATCGATTGAGATGGTGCTGCAACGATGTACTATTTAATGGTAGACTGATGATGCATTCTAGAGAGGGAGAAGTTGTTTTAGGTCAATTTTTTCTCTGTTCTGTCAGGATGCATCACTCACGTGACACAGACTGCTTTCGACTCATATGCAGCCACGTGTTCTGTATGTGATTTAAAGCACTGTCTACTTATGATCGTTGACAGTAAACCTGTCAGTCATCAGACGACTTCCATCTCATGTGTGATGAAACGTGACACATTCCTCTAAACGAACTATGATTTATGCGATGTACATCCCATATGACTGATAGTTCGGAAACACGAGCGATCTAACATAATAGCCCATTTTAAGTACTGAACGTACTAGGTGTAGGACTGCATGTGTTTATTTTCTCTCTTACAAATACCTTCCAGGTACTGATCCCAGACTCTAGAATAATACTTTGAAATTGAAAGCTTGGTTGATTTACGTAAAAGTGCTTCGAACTCGATCCGTCTGGAGCTCCATCACGCATAAAAACCACCCATTTCTTTTTCCTCTTCACCATCTGTTATTACATCACAACACTTTCATATATGTTACTATACATCGATAAGGAGTGCTAACCTCCACGACATGGGTGCATCTCGAGAAATCTTGTGCACTTGGATGGGCAAGAAATCGGCAGGCTACATTCATTCACGAAATATTGACTGTGGTGGTCTGCTTCCGGTCTATTGCAGATTAAATCGGTAATGGTGTGGCAGGGCTGGTTGGTCAGTGACAGTGTGAGGGGGTCTTTCACTATCTAATTTTACCCTATGACTGAGAGAATGCTAACAGGTTGTATTTCCGATACTTCACCCATTGTCGAATGTCATTCAACTGAGACGACGATCATAATATTCAGTTGTAAGTACAGGGATAAAATATATATGTGACCGATTTCTTAGGATGATGGTTCTGCCTGTGCATGCTCGGCGTGCAGCTCCAATGACCTGTGCAGGGATGATTCATGTTTCCCGTTAACAGTGGGAGCTGACCCAATAGGAGAGGCCTGTTGGAGTGTAGGAATGTAGTTGACTTAACCGTGTTGTCCTCTAGACGACTGAATAGCGAACTAATACTTAGAATGTGTTGGATAGCTTTAGTGATCGCGTGGTAATTTGAGAAGATTCAATATGGAGGTATATTTGCATTGGACAGTTATTCCCTCCCATGCAAATTTTTGGTTGACTGCTTGTGCACATTACGCACCTTTATTTAGTTGAGAGAAGATCAATTGTGGTGTGTGCATCTAGCATGTGGCAGACATATTTGCCGGTTCTCTAGGCGTGAGAAACACCTTAGTTGACCTTGTAAATTATAGGCATGATTTGGAGTCTGTTACATCACTGATATTGGTATGCGTAAGTGGAAATTTCAGTTTCCTCTCTTTTTTCGAGTTTTGCAGACATGACAAGTTTCTAGTTAGTCAGTGGTTTACAGCAAGCCCCACTTAGCTAATGTTTCGAGTTTGTAGACAAATAATTTCCAGTCTATATCTTTGGAATTACGTTGCGCGAGTGATTGGTTGGTTACTGCTGTGTGCTTGATATCTAGAAGTACCGTGAAAATGGTATAATATTATGGCAAACCATGCAAAAATACATGTGTTCTAGTAATCCCAGTGTCTGGAGATGGGTGTAGAAAAAGCAAGGAAACAAGCAGGTCCAGAACAGAAACAGTAACGCGTTTCTGCCGAGGGGTCACGAGACCGAATTTGTAGAACAGTTCTGAGAGTAACTTAGGTCCGCTGAGGGTGCTCTGGTCACCCATCGGGGGTGAATGACCGCCGACCTCGCAGGGAAATATCTAGAGCTGCAAGGAGTGTATACGGTGCTGTCTGTCTTCGCGGTATATGTACGAATGATGTAAAATGGCTGATTTTCTGTGGCACAGAATACGAATTGTATGTTTACTAATTAGTCACGGTATGTAGTGATATTTTGCTGTGTTGGAGATCTGTTTCAGGCTCTAATATTCAAGCTCCTGTCCTCAGTAGGAGAGCAGCGTAATTGAGTAAGAGTCTTTCAGTATTTGACGATCTGTAGGCCACTTTGATAGGTTTAATTGTCAGTGCAATATAGTGATCTATACAAAATACAATCATAATGCTCTATTCATTCACAAGACATTCTTTGTGCTGGGATGTAGTGGCATCTATAAACTGATTTGAACAAGATGGAGGCAAGGTGTGTACAGAAAGTTCTGAGTGAGGAAGTGTTCAAAGAGAAGCTGAAGCAGACCATTCATCTCTGGCCAGGATACCGTCACTCATCCACCACTGCGACATTAGGACATCTCCAGACCTGTAGCCAAAGGATACCGAAAATTCCGGCCATTTTTTTTTCTCTTCTGTAAGACAGTGCTTCGAATTCAGTTTGCATAATTGTTCTGATTCCCCCCCCCCCTTCCATCTGTGTTTAGAGAGTGCTCTCATTCCAATAAGAATGCATTTATGATTAACGGTGTTTTCGCAACTGTGCACAGGCTTTTATCGATGGGAATATTTAATATATTGATAGCAGGACGAATGTTTCATGCGAGGCATCAGCCATGCTGGGTACGCATGCATGGCTAGAGGCAGCTCGCATGCCCCATTAGGATCGCTAGGAACAATGCACCCTGTGCTATTCTGTGACGTCAGTATCCGAAGGTATCGCATCAGCAATAGTAAGCACACATGCTGCCCAGAGATACCTCGCGTATGGGACCGTTGTGAGTGCGCCTTGGAGTTCTGTGACGTCAGTATAACACTCGAGGAACGCTAACTGTAAACCCGAAAATAGACCCAACTTTCACCTGCTAGCTGTGGGCAGCAGTGGTGTGAGAGCTGGCCTGCATCTGGTGGTGGCTTGGGGTGGCGTCGACGTGCGGGCAAGTAGGTCTTCGCGCCCCTCCGGTTGCGTCAGCAAGGGTGCCTAGATGATCATGTATTTTGAGAGGAATATGTCAGGTGTTAAGCATGAAAGGGATGCTGCTGCCTCATGCTTGAGGTCCTCTCCGGGTGACACCACCTTGACAAAGCACTGTTCATATAGGTGGAGAGGCTTGTGTATCTGTGGGAACCTGAGGGCTAAGCCAAAGGCAGAGGACCTACTGTCAGAAAGCCCTCAGCCAATGGATCAGACTCAGAGTGTCCCACAACGTCCCATCTTCCCTATCCACCCCTAGTCCTACCCAATTCCCTGACGAAACTCAAAGTGTGATGCGATTTGTGCCGAGGGGTGCATGGCACATGGGAAGATGTATCACAAATGGAGTCTCAGGAATACCAGTCGACCTCCCTGAGTAATTAGCCTTACACTGTGTGGGGTATTCGTGGTGTGGACCTTCTAGATCCCAAAACCTCGTGGGATAAATATGGACATGATAAAAGAAAATAAAGAAAAACAAACTCAGGGGCAATTTGTGACCTCATATGCTCAAACATCAGGGCCAGAACCGATGGAAGGGTCTAGACCTGAGCCAGAAGTGGGACTGTAACCGAGAAGCTAGACCAATTAAGATCAAAGCCTTGTCCGTAGCCCTGGGGCCCAAAGGAGGAAGCTACTCATGGTACAGAGGAAAGAATGGCTTCCTAAAGAAAAGTGGAAGAAACTGTGTCAGGTTGAAGGCGATACACAGGTCAAAGACAGGTAGTAAGCGGGTAAGGGAGGAATCAAATACTCCCTCCTCCCTGGATAAGCGAGTCCAAAAAAAAAAAACTGAGGCAAGAAATAGGGAAACAGACCTATAGTACTGCAGTCTCGGTTTTTAGGATGGCAGTTATCCAGGAAGGTTATCCACTGGTGGCCATCACTTTGCAGCTGGAGGAAATGGTACAGATGGCCCTCTTTGAAAAGATTGCGGGGGATGCTGGCAAAGGTCCCCAGAAAGGTCTATCTAGATAGTGGTGCCCTCATTTTTTTTCTGTGAGGGCGTGTAAACAGTGGAATGGCTGAAGGACAAGGTGCCCTTGATATTCCTGTGGGAAGATGGGAAGCTACTGGTTAATACTGCAGTTGAGCTTCTTAAGACCGCAAAGATATCATTATGGGTTCCTAATATCCTTAAGGAAGTCTCTCCTAAGACTCTGTTCAGGAAAATAGGGGCCCTGAACCCAAAAGTCTCGACAGAAGATTGGAGAGTGATTAACCAGAAGGTTGCTCCAGAAGGACGAACCCTGGTGGTTGAGATCAGAGAGAAGTCCCTGAAGGCGATGTTCTTAGGGTTCTCGCCGGTCACCATCAGGGTTCTCAAAGACCTCAAAAATGGCAGCAAGACGGGGCCTGGAGTTGCTTCAGATTAATCTGCAGCACAGTAAAGGGGCCTCTGCTGCTCTGAGTCGCTGCCTGAGGAGACAGGAAGTGGACGTGGCCCTGATACAAGTACCCTATTTATACAAAGGGGGTGTATCGTGCATTGGTGGCATTGGAGGTAAGCTGATCTATGCCAGTAATCTAAGAAACTCCAGAACAGGCATCTATGGAAGAAATTGCATTTCTTTCATGCCAGTGATGGATTTCTGCTCTAGGGACTTAGTGACCATTAAAATGCAGCAATGTGAGGAAGGTATCAAGAGGGAAATTCATTTGGCCACAGCATACCTTCCTTATGAAGAGAGCTCTCCTCCACCTTTGGAGGTGAGGAGACTGGTAGAGACTTGCCATCGGCAAGGTGATCAACTGCTGATGGGATGCAAAGCCAATGCCCACAACCTAGTGTGGGGCAGGAAGAACACCAACAGTAGAGGTGAGTACCTCCTTGAATTTCTTCTAGCTAACAACTTAGAGGTCCTGAATAGGGGCAATGAACCTACATTCGAGAATAGCAGAAGGGAAGAAGTAATTGACATAACCTTTGGTTCCATGCTGATGGGTAGCTATGTCAAACAATGGCATGTGGTGTTGGAGCTATCCTCATCAGACCACACGTACATCAAATTCAAGGTTGAAATGGGAATCAGACGGGAATCCCAGGAAAGGCAGCCGTTGTGGCCGAGTGGTTCTAGGTGCTTCAGTCTGGAACTGCGCGACCGCTACGGTCGTAGGCTCGAATCCTGCCTCGGGTATGGATGTGTGTGATGTTCTTAGGTTAGTTAGGTTTAGGTAGTTCTAAGTTCTAGGGGACTGATGACCTCAGATGTTAAGTCCTGTAGTGCTCAGAGCCATTTGAACCAATCCCAGGAAAGCAGCCTGGGAGACATATAGGAGGGACCCTGACTTAGGCTTATCGGAAATTAAAACCTCGATAAGGAATCCAGTAGAATTTGAGGAAGCAGCAGAGGCTGTTTCCCCTGCCATAGTCACCTCATATCAGAACAACTGCACAATCACCAGGAAGTGCACAAATAGGAATGTTCCTTGGTGGAATAACGAACTGATAATGCAAAGAAAAAATGTACAGAGACTGTTTAATATTGCGAGACATAAAGGAGAATGGACTAAATATCGTGAGGCCCTTGTCAATTCCAATCTTGCAATCAGACAAGCAAAGGAGGCATCCTGGAAGGCTGCAAGATTCTCACTAGAGTACCAACCAATCCAGGAGGTACGTCGAGGAAAGAGGATGGGGAATATACAAAGACAGCGCATGAGACGCTGTAATTGCTCCTCAAAACTCACTTTCCTCAGTATGCTCTGCAGGACAACACAGACCAGTATCTGACCCCAGAGAGACAGTTCTCAGGCACTCGAAGAGAGGACTGGGAATCGGCCAAGGAGTATTTGAACTTCAATAAAATCCGGTGGGCGGTCGGAGTATTCCAACCGTTCAAGTCATCTAGCCCAGATGGAATTTTTCCAGCTCTCCTGCAACAGGCAGGAGGAAAGCTCATAAGAGTCCTATGCAGGCTATTCAGGGTTAGCCTAGCAGTAGGAGGGCAGTGAAGGTTGTCTTCATTCCAAAGTCAGGGAGAATTGAGCATACGAAGGCCAAGGATATGAGACCAATCTGTCCTCCTTTATTCTCAAAACATTAGAAAAACTGCTTAATGTATATGTTGGGGACATGGGGCTAAGTAGGGGACCTCTACGCTCGAACCAACACGCATACCAACCAGGTAAATATGTGAGACAGCTCTCCACCAACTAGCCGGCCGCTGTGGACGAGCGGTTCTAGGTGCTTAAGTCTGGAACCGCGCTGCTGCTGCGGTCGCAGGTTCGAATACTGCCTTGGGCATGGATGTGTGTGATGTCATTAGGTTAGCAAGATTTAGGTAATTCTAAGTCTAGGGGACTGATGACCTCAGAGGCAAAGTCCCATAGTGCTTAGACCCATTTGAACCATTTTTTCTCCAACAACTCGTTGGGAAGGTGCAAAAAGCATTTCAATTACAAGAAATAGCCCTCTGCATATTCCTGGATATCGAGGGGGCCTTCAGTAACACAACCTTCGATTCCATGGTAGGGAAGCAGAGGTGCATAACTTGGAGACCACTATATGTAGGTGGACCAGGGCCATGCTTAGTGGAAGGAAGGTAGAGGCTACCATGATAAATGAAAAGATGGTTATCAACACCACTAGAGGCTGCCCACAATTAGGAGTTTTGTCTCTTCTATTGTGGAATCTAGTGGTGAACGAACTCATTGAGGAACTAAATTCAAGACAATGCTTCTGCCAAAGATACAAAGATGACCTTGTCATAGTAATACTTGGAAAATTCACTGACACAGTTAGGAATATGGCACAAGGAGGATTGGACATTGTGCAGAAATGGTGCATTAAACAGGATCTGAGAGTTAATCCTAAGAAGACTGTTGTGCTGTCATTTACGAAGAGATATATTCAACACTCAAGTTGGAATATAAATCTCTTCAATGAAACTCTACCTGTGAAGAGGATAGTGAAATATCTAGGGGTAACCTTGGATGAGAAGCTAACTTGGACCCCTCACATTAAGAGCATCTGCTCCATGGCAAAAACTACTCTAGTGAGTACTAGGAGGGCTTGTGGGAAAAACTGCGGCCTAAGCCCCAGGGGCATGCACTGGATATACACCACAGTGCACAGTGGTTAGACCTAGGATTCCCTATGGGGCCGTAGTGTGGTAGAAGAAGGTAGAACAGCGGGTTGCTACTAAGGAGCTTGCTAAGGTACAGAGATTGGCCTGCTTAGCCAAAGTGGGCAGAATTAGCAGTACACCAATTGCTGGAATGGCAGCCATGCTGAATATGCCTCCACTTCACCTTTGGGTCAAGATGGAGGCAGCAGCTGGGGCACTGGCAAAAACTGGGTCTCATTCGAATATCCAGAATCACACACTAACATAGTGAGTGAGGTAAATATAGGATGGCTGGGGAATGCCTCCCAACTATATAATACACTCCTGGAAATGGAAAAAAGAACACATTGACACCGGTGTGTCAGACCCACCATACTTGCTCCGGACACTGCGAGAGGGCTGTACAAGGAATGATCACACGCACGGTACAGCGGACACACCAGGAACCGCGGTGTTGGCCGTCGAATGGCGCTAGCTGCTCAGCATTTGTGCACCGCCGCCGTCAGTGTCAGCCAGTTTGCCGTGGCATACGGAGCTCCATCGCAGTCTTTAACACTGGTAGCATGCCGCGACAGCGTGGACGTGAACCGTATGTGCAGTTGACAGACTTTGAGCGAGGGCGAATAGTGGACATGCGGGAGGCCGGGTGGACGTACCGTCGTATTGCTCAACACGTGGGGCGTGAGGTCTCCACAGTACATCGATGTTGTCGCCAGTGGTCGGCGGAAGGTGCACGTGCCTGTCGACCTGGGACCGGACCGCAGCGACGCACGGATGCACGCCAACACCGTAGGATCCTACGCAGTGCCGTAGGGGACCACACTGCTACTTCCCAGCAAATTAGGGACACTGTTGCTCCTGGAGTATCGGCGAGGACCATTCGCAACCGTCTCCATGAAGCTGGGCTACGGTCCCGCACACCGTTAGGCCGTCTTCCGCTCACGCCCCAACATCGTGCAGCCCGCCTCCAGTGGTGTCGCGACAGGCGTCAATGGAGGGACGAATGGAGACGTGTCGTCTTCAGCGATGAGAGTCGCTTCTGCCTTGGTGCCAATGATGGTCGTATGCGTGTTTGGCGCCGTGCAGGTGAGCGCCACAATCAGGACTGCATACGACCGAGGCACACAGGGCCAACTCCCGGCATCATGGTGTGGGGAGCGATCTCCTACACTGGCTGTACACCTCTGGTGATCGTCGAGGGGACACTGAATAGTGCATGGTACATCCAAACCGACATCGAACCCATCGTTCTACCATTCCTAGACCGGCAAGGGAACTTGCTGTTCCAACAGGACAATGCACGTCCGCATGTATCCTGTGCCACCCAACGTGCTCTAGAAGGTGTAAGTCAACTACCCTGGCCAGCAAGATCTCCGGATCTGTCCCCCATTGAGCATGTTTGGGACTGGATGAAGGGTCGTCTCACGCGGTCTGCATGTCCAGCACGAATGCTGGTCCAACTGAGGCGTCAGGTGGAAATGGCATGGCAAGCCGTTCCACAGGACTACATCCAGCATCTCTACGATCGTCTCCATGGGAGAATAGCAGCCTGCATTGCTGCGAAAGGTGGATATACACTGTACTAGTGCCGACATTGTGCATGCTCTGTTGCCTGTGTCTATGTGCCTGTGGTTCTGTCAGTGTGATCATGTGATGTATCTGACCCCAGGAATGTGTCAATAAAGTTTCCCCTTCCTGGGACAATGAATTCACGGTGTTCTTATTTCAATTTCCAGGAGTGTAACTACCAACTGCTTCGACAAGCCTTACAACATAATAATTGTAAGTAGGGAGCAGTGGGAAAAAAAGTGCGACACTGTACAGGGGACATCATATGGTTCACTGATGAGTCGAAAAGAGACTAAGGTCTTGGGGCAGGGGTGTACGGGGTTCAGCCATGATTGGAGGGCATCATCTCTCTAGGAAAACTGGCCTCTGTATTCCAAGCTGAAATTATTGCAATCAGAGTATGTGTGGAGGAGAATATGCATAGGTGCTACAATCACCATAGCATCTACATCTATTGAGACAGCCAGCAGCCCTGAAATCATTGGCAGCTCCTGCAACAAGAACTAAGATTATTGCAGTTTACCACATGGCTCTGGTGGAGTTAGGGGGAAGCAATAGGGTAAACCTGGTCACTCAGGGATCTGTGGCAATGGACAAGCCGATTGACTGGCTAGGATGGGGGCAACAACCCCATTTATTGGAGTGGAACCTGTCCTGACAATCACCAAGGCTATGATCAAATTTGAATTACAGAACTGGCTTAGGAAACAGCACATAGGATATTGGACTAAGGTCCATAAACAAAAACATGGTGAAGTAATGATGATCAAACCATATTTTAAAAGAAGCTCTGTAATCCTGGGATTGAACAGGAAAGAGATTAAACTCATGAGTGGACTGATGACCGGCCATGGGAGTTTCAAAATGGAAGAGGACCCTAAATGTAGGATCAGTGATAAGAGTGAAGAAACTGTATCACACCTAATCTTCGAATGCAAGGTATTGGAGAGTAAAAGTTACAGAATCTTCGGGACAAATAGACCTGAAGAAATTGTGTCCAACAAAAAACTGATAGAGGGACTCTTTGCACCATTTAAGGGCACTGGTTGGCTTTACTAGATATACAGGGAGCGATACCACACAATAAACCTAGTTTCGGAGCAGTCAGTGGCGGGTCAGACCATAGCTGTTTTAGCATGTCTGTTAAAATCAATCAATCAATCAATCATGCTTGAGGGACCCGAACGGGCACCTGTGCATGGCTTGGCAGCTGACGGCCGTGTCACTTCGTGGGGGTATGTGCAGTAACCTCCTGTGCAGTCCAGTGGACAGGGGGTGGTGGGCAGTGTCTGCGCACGTAGTTTGCCTGTGTGTTGCATTATTTTGCGAGCAGGTCTGTAGGCTGTGCTATGCGTTATTTGGACAGTTTAAGAGTTGATTTCATGTCTGCACATCACTGTACTGCATTATTTAGGAGGAGTTTGCATGTCTGTGTGCTGTGTACTGAAATTATTTGGATAATTTAGGAGTCTTTTGTGTGTCTGCAGAGCGTTATTTCAGTAATTTACATGTCGTTTACAGGTCTGTAGGCTGTGTGGCGTGACCGCAAGCAGTCACTGCATGCGCTTTGTACCAGTGTGATAAATATACTGAAATCCTTCCCTAAATAAATTGTTCCAAAATAAATAAAGTACACTCCTTCCTTACTCCAGCAGCCCAGCGCAGGCTGAGGCATTTCCCTTCCAGACAGCCATCATGGGTTACGTCACAGAACAGATGACAGTGCCCGCTGGTGGTGGAAATGTGTACTAGGACAGTTGGACTCCAGAGCCCATGGTGACCACACTGTTTCCCGCCATTTCCCCTCCGGACGGCCAACTTGGGTTACATCACAGAATGGATGACAACGCCCTCTGGTGGCAGTACTGTGTACTAGCTCAGTTGGACTCCAGACCCAATGATGACCACACTGTTTCCTGCCATTTCACCCCACCACAGACCGCCATCTTGGATTACATCACCCAGGGTCCTCTGGTGACAGTACTGTGTACTATGTCAGTTGGACTCCTGACACCATGACGACTACACTCTGTGGTGGTACTGCCTCTAAATGTTTAAATAAATAGTGCACGCTAACTAAAGACTAATGTCCACCACAGGTCGAGTCCTCTTCCCACCATTTCCTAGGATGAGGTGGCGGTCTGATGACTTAGGTTAGTGGAGGTAGCCGAACTCCCCTTTCTTTCCTGCAATTTGCTTGGGTTAGCAGAGATAGCCCACTTGACCTATTTTTCCTCCAAACTTCAAACTTACTGCCAATCCCTAGGAAGAGGTGGCGGTCGGGTGACTTAGGTTAGCGGATGTAGCTCAAGTGATCTATTTTCCTACCATTTTTCTAGGATAGTAGAGGTGTGTTGCATTATCTATTTGGAATTTGAACTTCCTGCCATTTTCTGGGGGAAGGGAGGGGAGTAGGTTAGTGGAGGTAGTCCAATTGACCTATCTTCCCGCCAAAATTCAAACTAGTCCCGCTACTCTCAGTGTCATACTCGCTCAAACTAAGGAGGCAAAACCTTATGTGCCTTGGTAACTAATAATTCAAACTGAATGTATTCTGAGCTGTGCCACGGAACTTCCCCGTAAGATGTCAGTGATCTCTATGAGGAGTTTCCGCTTTTCTGTCTAACGGTAGCTCATAAATATGACAGTCAAACGTGTTCTTGTATAAATCTTCATTCTCCTTCGATTTGGTCATGACAACATTGTCGCTGTAAAGCTTATGAACTTCCAATGAAAGTTTTTCAAGCTCAGTGAGAGGCCAAACCGCAGCTTTACGCGCAACATAAGATTTGGAGCGGTTAAGACTTGAATCGTAGGACCATGCAATTAGGAATGCAGCCACATATGGTACATGTTTATCTGTGAAAGAAGTATGTGAAGCAGTGGGGTCTCCTTCACAGGGGCCACAGGAGCAAGGAAGCACTCAAAGTCAGCGTATAGCGCGAATAAATATCGCTCCTGGTGGTGAGCATTCTGAAACTTCATTAAATTGTTTTCCCCAATAGGCATAATAACATGTACCGGATACTTAGAGGTGTAATCTTCTAGCTGCTTTGCTAAAAACTCGCTTGCAGAAAAGACATTAAGACACCTTAAGCAAATATGCTCTTTACCGTTATGTTTACTCATCTGGGAGGCGAGGAACCAGGACATATCTTTGATCCAAGCACAATGATAATTAACTTTCCCCTTATTTTTCTCATCTGAGAATAACAGCACGTTTACATGGAGACTGTATGCTCGTCCTTCTCATCTGACTTGCGTTATTCCAGGCCATAAACATGAGCCACAAATTCAGGTGTCCTGGATCTAGACGGGGAAGTCGATCAGAGTTACAACACTTACTAACGTCAGTACCTATATCGTATAAAGATGTGTGCTGTGAATTTTTCTCGTAATTTCTTTTGCAAGCCAGGATTGGCCACACAAAACAAGCCTACAAGCCTGGTCGGTTTTGTTTTCCATATTAATACATACCTTCTTATCAGTTATATCCCTAGGAAGCTTAATACAATTGGACCATCCATTTACTGGATCATAGACATGGAAATGCATGTCCAGGTGTAGCATTCAGCTGAATGCTTTAGCTGAACATCTAACTTCCATCTCAGAAATCCGGTCCAGTACAGCACTCATGGTGGACTCATGATACCACAAGGTGACTGATTTGCTACTCGTTAACACTCTCCCCCCCCCCCCCCCCAAAGATAGTAAAGGCTTGTCTCTCCAATGGCAGAAGCCTGTTTGGGTGTGTGCAACAGTTTGATACACACAGCACTGCATTTAATGGCAGGACACTGCGGATCGTTTCCAGAACAGGAAGGCATGCATTCACAATTCTTACAGGGTCATGGTACCCTCCTGCTGGATTCTCGATCCTAGTGAGCGAGATTCGCTCCTCAAAGGCATCCGCAATCATAGAGTGTTCTAACTGGGGTAGGGTGTTACTGATCTGATATCCTTCACTAAAAGGATGGGAGAGTGAACTGCCACTAGCCACAAGATTACCACTACTATTACTATCACTGCAACTAGTCGATGATGACGATTCTGCTGTTGATGACTGTTGTGTGGAGAAACAGGGAGATGCATGTACATTGCGGTTTGGGCAAGAATGTGGGGGAGGAGGAGATTGTGCTTCACATCATTGTTAGCAGCCTTGCTGCAGCTGTGACTGTGTAGATGATTGTTGCCACATCCCTGAACCAGACATGGAGGGAGGGCAGCCGATGGACACCCAAGTGGTGCTGGTGCAAAGTTCCCAATTTTGATATGAAATTGATATCAAATTGACAATAAATTAATTAATTGATAAATTAATTACACCTACACTCATTTCCCCACCCCAAGTAGATGTAACAGGTTTTCCCTAGTGGACACATGAGTACCCATCAGGGAACTCTCAAGGCCCTCCCCTCCTCTCCCCTCCTCACACCACCCCTCCAATCTCGTCTGATCCGATCTGTCTCCTCCCCTCCCCACCCTACTTGCCCCTCCCTCCCCTTCCGTCCCGTCCCCTCCTCTCCTGTTCAACCCTGTCATGATGTGAACCAAGATGACGGCCTGGGAGATAATGGCGGGAAATTCGCTCAGTCTGTGTCTAGCTACTGGACTGGGAGGCCCACACGTTACCCTCCCCTGACTGGAAATGGTGGGTAAATCGAAGTTGTGGCAGGAAATTCAAATTTCTCGACAGGAACAACAAATTTTGCGTGTTCACCTTGAGGTCTGGAGACCAACTGATCTAGTTCACAGCACTACCAGGGGGTGGTGTTGGTCCTGCCCTCGCTACCCCACACACACTTCTTACCTCCACTTGTGAGGGAACTTCAGTCTATCCAGAGTCATCAGATAAGGCAGATGTAACTCTTTATTTTGTACTCAGTGTTGTATATTGTTTATTTAAAGAATTTGAGATGCCATTGATCAACCATTAGACAGTAGCTCCCTCCAGTGTCGTCAATAACTACTGGATGTGGAGGGGATATTTTCGCTATTACTGTAGCACTAGAGAGTTGCTCCAGCCAGTTTAGCCAATAGTCCTACATGGGAAGGATGTGTTGAAATAATAATAATAAAACTGCACGCTAATACTGAAGTACAAAGGTGTAGCCTCCTGCCAATCACAAGTGAGTCCCTGCTAGATGTGGAGAGGACAAGTATGTTATTAGTCTAAGAAGAGAGAGTTGCTCCAGCCAGCCTAACCAGTAACCGTATATGGGAAGGATGGGTAATAATGAGAGGAAAGCAAGCTATCACTAAAGTACAAGGGAGTAGCCTCCTGCAGATCTTCAAGTGAATAGCTGCTGCTGGGAGGAACATAAAAATGGGTAATAATAATACTGGAAGAGCGAGCCACTCTCCCACTCCTTTATTGATATTTTATTCCCCTGCCACATGTGGGCAGGGGTGGGCTGGCAGCAGCACAATTCGCTGCTCTTCAGCCAAGAGACTGTGTAAAATAAAATGTTACATATGTAAAAGATAAGAAGGGAAACAATAGGAGTTCAAATGGCTCTGAGCACTATGGGATTCAACTGCTGTGGTCACCAGTCCCCTAGAACTTAGAACTACTTAAACCTAACTAACCTAAGGACATCACACACATCCATGCCCCAGGCAGGATTTGACCTGCGACCGTAGCGGTCACGCGGTTCCAGACTGAAGCACCTAGAACCGCACGGCCACACTGGCCGGGATAGGGATGGAACTTACTAAATATCCAAATATTTTAAATTTATATAATACACTCGTTTATGATGCGTAGGTTCAAATGGCTCTGAGCACTATGGGACTCAACTGCTGTGGTCATTAGTCCCCTAGAACTTAGAACTACTTAAACCTAACTAACCTAAGGACATCACACACATCCATGCCCAAGGCGGGATTCGAACCTGCGACCGTAGCAGTCGCACGGTTCCGGACTCCGCGCCTAGAACCACGAGACCACTGCGGCCGGCAATAGGAGTTAAAATATACATAAAATGGGTAGTTTCATGAGGCACATTTACATAAAATCCACATGTAATTAAAATTACATTCGATGAGGATGTAGCGCATAAAAACGTGTGTCACAAAGAGCACAATTAAAAATGACGTTCACAGTAATGAGAGCCACATGGGATGACGACACTGGACACACAGTTCACAATGTTACATACACGGCGAGGGCCCAACTGCGACAAAGTAATTGGATTGAAATTAAAAGGAACTGCCCAGGAAGGGGAGATCAGAGAAAAACGGGACAGGAAAGAGAGAAGAGGGGAGGGGGGGGGGGGTCAGTGGAGGAGGGAGGACAGGAATGGGCGGAAGATTGGCAGCTGTTAGCACACCAAGGGGCAGGAGACAGAGAGGGTGGGAAGGGAGCAGCCCAGGGAGGACAGCAAGGACTGGCAAAGGAGAAGTGAGGAGGATAGGGGGAGAAAACAGCAGAGGGGGAGGGGAAGGAGAGGAAGCCCTAGGGAGGGGGGATGGGAAGAAGTCGGTCAGAGTTAGAAGGAAGGGTAAATATGGGGGGGGGCGAAGCTTATCAGCTGGGATGGGGAGATATTGGAAGTTCCTTTGAGAGAAGAAATGGAGGGTGCAGAGATGGAGAAAGGCCAGTAAATGTGCAGCAGCAGGGGGAAGTGGGGAGGAAAAAAGACTTCATAGGGTGAGTGTAGAGGATATGGATGTGTTCAAGGAAAAGGAGGAGATGTGGGAAGGGGATGAGATCAAAGAGGATCCTCATGGGGAACGGGAGATGGACACAGAAAGAGAGGTGGAGCATATGGTGTTCAAGGATTTGGGGGGCTTTATAGCATTTAGGAGGGGCTGAGATCCAGGAGACACTGGTGTAACAAAGGATGGGATGGATCAAGGATTTGTAGGCATGAAGGATGGTAGAAGGATGCAATCCCCATGTCTGGCCACACAAAGTTTCAGGAAGCAGTGTCTACTGTGGGCTTTGCATTGGTTGGTAAGGAGATGGGGAGTCCAGGAGAAGTGACAGTCAACGGTGAGGCCAAGGTATTTCAAAGTGGAGGTAATTTGGACAGGATGGTCATGGATGGTGAGGTAGAAATCATAGAGCCAGAAAGAGGGGGGTAATATTTTCTACAATTATTACCTGGGTTTGGAAGGATTGATTCAAAGGAGCCACTAGTTGCACCAAGCAGTGAACTGGTTTAGGATGATTTGAAGGGTAGGATAGAGGTCAAGAAAGGCGGTGTCATCAGCATATTGAAGGAGATGGACAGGGAGGGTGTGGTTTGGACATATCAGCATGTACCGGAGACATAGGAGAGGAGAAAGGATGGAGCCCTGGGGCACACCTATGGTAGGATAGAAGTTGTGAGAATTGGTATTATGAATGGTGACATAGGAAGGATGGTGGAGAGGATGACTGCGCCTGCTCTTTTTTTTATCGTGATTTCATTCCCCTGCCCCATGTGACTGTGCTGGCAGTGGCAAAATCCGCCACTCTTCAGCCAAGTGATACATTTAATAAAAACATGAAAACGTGACATAAAAAGTGATAAAGGGGGACATAAGAACATACTAAGGGGAGACAGTGGGGGTTAAAACATACATGTACTCGGAGATGTTCAAGTGGGACAGTTAAAAAAATCCACATTAAGTTAAAAACACAGTTGGTAATTGTGTAGTGCGTAAAAAAAAAAAAACACTGAAGTCATACACACAAGTTAAAAGTTGGCTACAGTATTAAAATACATCGAAACGACGACAAAAACCACTGCAAGAGACAGACCACACATGATGAAGGGTAAAGCTTGGCAGAATGGACCTGCTGAGGGAGGGGAGACTTGAGACGAGGGAAAAGAAGGGTCAGGTGGGGGCAGAGGGGGAGGGGTGCTAGAAGGGGTGCAAAGAAAAGTAAGGGGGTCACAGGGTGCACCAAAGGGCAGAAGATGGGTGGCATGGAAGATGGAGAGGGAAGACAAGACAGGAGGCAGCACTGAGACTCAGAAGGGGTGCACTGGAAAAGGAGGAGTGGTGGAGGGACGATGAAAACACTGTTCAGGGTAAGGGAAAGACAGGGGGAGGGGAGGGTGGGGTTAGAGTTGGTAGGAGGGGTAGATATTAGGGTGAAGCTCATCATGTGAAAGGAGTAGATGCTGGAAGTTGCATTGTGAAAGGTGGTGGAGGGTGTGGAGATTGAGGGAGGGCATGACACCATGGTAAAGGTACATCAATGGTTTGGGGTAGAGAGGACAAGAGACATGAGGGGATAGGGGGATTGAGTCTTCAGACGATGTACATGGCGCGGATGTGTTCAAGGAAAAGGAGAAGATGTGGGAAGATAATGAGGTCACAGAGGATCCGTGTGGGAGACAGTAGGCAGATACAGAAGGATTTGTAGGGCTTTATAGAATCAAAAATCCAGGTGGCGCTGGCATGACAAAGGATGGGATGGATCAAGAATTTGAAGGTGTGGAGGATAATGGAAGGATGCAGTCCCCATCTCTGGCCAGGCAGGAGTTCAGGAGGTGGAGTGTACTGTGGGATTTGTGTTTGATTGTAAGGATTTTGGTAGTCCAGGTGAGGTGATGGTCGACGGTGAGGCCAAGGTATTTCAGGTTAGAAGTGAGGTGGATAGAAGGACCATAAATGGTGAGGTAAAATTCGTGGAGCCGGAAGGAGCAAGTGATACAACGTACAACGATTGCCAGGGTGTTGGATGGGTTGGTGCAAAGGAGCTACTGATTGCATCAGGCAGTGAACTGGTCGAGAAGGATTTGAAGGGTACATTGAGACCATTGGAAGGCAGCATAAAAGATCAGGAAGGTGGTGTCATCAGCAAATTGGAGGAGATGAACAAGTGGGGGAGGTTTGGGCATATCGACAGTATACAGGAGATAAAATAGAGGGGAAAATGATGGAGCCTTGGGGCACACTGGCAGTGGGATAGATGGTACGGGAGTTGTTATTGTGTATAGGGACAGAGGAGGGACGGCTGAAGAGGAAAGAAGCAACGAGATAGACGAAATTGATGAGAAGAGCGTAGGTCTGGAGTTGATTGAGGAGCCTGGAATGCCAGACAAGGTCATAGGCGTTCTGGAGATCGAGGGAAACACAGATAGTGGAACGATGGGTGTTAAGTTGTAGGGAAGGAAGATTGGTAGGGTTAAGGAACTGGTCGCTGGCTGAGAAGGAGGGCAAGAAGCCAACTGAGTAAGAAGAAGGAGATGGTGCTGGCTAAGGTGGTCATGAATATGTGGGAGACAATGGACTCAAAGACCTTACTGAACACATCGGTGAGGTAGATGGGAAGATAGGAAGAGGTGTGAGAGGGTGGTTTGTTGGGTTTAGGGAACAGTACGATGCAAGAAGTCTTCCACAGGTTGGTATAAAGGCTGGTGGAGAGGATGACGTTATACAAGGCAGCAAGGACAGCCAGGAAGGAGATGGGAGGATTCCTTGAGGTGGTGGCAGGTGACACCATTGTGACCAGGGGTGGTGTTGCATTTGGAGCAGAGTATGTGTTTGATGTCATGTGTGGTACTGGGAGTGTTTGTGTCTGATGAGTTAACTTATCCAAGTATTGGAAACTGGGGGCGAGTGGCAAGAGAGATGTATTGGGTCGTTGAAGGACCGTGGAGAAGAGGGAGTAATCAAAGTGAGGATGATCTGGAATGGAGAAGACCTTGGAGAGGTGAGAAGGAAAATGGTTAGCCTTACTGAGGTTGTCAGGGAACAGGCAGTCGTCATGGTGAAGGGGATAATGCTGGGTGGAATGGCTACTAATAAGATGGTGGAATGCAGACCAGTACTTGGAAGAGTTGACAGGGACGGTGGAGTACATGTCGTGCGCTAGTCACGGCGTTTCTTTGCTGTTAAGAGGCTGCAGATGTGTCGCTGTAATTGCCAGTGACGGAGGGGTGTATCATGGAGTGGTAGAGCCTGCGGGATTCGCAGAGAAGAAGGACAGCCTGTGGAGGAAGAGTAGGATGGTGAGGGTGGATGAGTTTGGTAGGAACGTGCGCCTCCACAGCATGAGTGATTGTCTTCTGAAGGAAGGACGAGACATGAGTATGCCAACAGGATGGTGAAAGGTAATCAGGTGTCTTTCGACCTGTGATGCAATGGACTCCCGGTAGGCATTCCAGTCGGTGCGATGGTAGTCATGGATGGACTTTGGATGGGCAGCTGGGTGGGGGGAACGTTGGGCTGAGGAGATGGTGAGAAGGACTGGTAGGTTGTCGCTACCAATGGGGTCGTGACCTCCTTAGCAATACGACCAAAGAGGTAGGGGAAGTGAGGTCGACATCCGCCGTGCAGTTACTTTTGGGATGGGTGTTCTGTTGGAGGGCAACAATGTCACTGTGGAGGGTGGCAATTAACTGATGCCACCGCCGAAGGGTGGCAGGGTCGTGGCTATAGATGTTGAGGTCTGTGGCAATCACATAGGTAGAGAAGGAGTGGTCAACGTGAGAGATGAAGTCATAGGGGAGAGGAGCTGCAGGACAGAGGTAGATAGTGGGCTGCACCTGTAACATCCTGCTCTTGTATAGAGGACTCCCGCAGCAAAATCATTTGGGAATGAACTACACTTATGCCTATTTAGGAGTCTCAAGTCGCATCCTAGTCAACAGAAACATGGGAAATACATCGTACGATATTTATTACGAATGCAGTGTTCATTATCTCACCTGATTACAGTATCTCAAGAAGAAACAGATTGCTGAAGAAGAAACAGGTTGCTGACCAGCCACCTCTAGTCACCTCCAGTCTAGTCCAGCGCCATTTACCAAATGTATTGTGTATGTGAAGAACCGGCCAGTCGAGAAACAGGCAGTCGCCGGGGGCCAGGCTAATCCACGACTTTCTGTCGCTGCCCGACCCCCTAGCGACTTCTGCCGCCGACCGCGAAACAATGCGTGTGAAGCATCAGCGGCTAGGATGCAATAGTAGTTGTATCTTTGACATAGACTGCGCGTATTTCTCACGTGAAATGTAGAATTCTTCCTTTTATACGAGTTATTTTCGAAGATAGCATAAATCGAATCACACACGCGTTTTCGAATCACTAAAGTATCGTTACCTGTTCTGAAAATCCTGTACAACACTAAGGCATAGGTTATATTGCCTCTAAGTATTCTCTCATCAGTTAGAAAGATATGTTCCTATCTGCTGTGTCCTCCATCACAGGACTACAATATGAAACTCTTTTTTGTCTTATAAGTGAGTGCTAAGAGCATGCTCTACCTCTGTCACTGGATGCTTCCTCTCTTTCAAACTTTGTTAAAGTAAGTGAATGTCCAGTCAAATGTGAAGTCTCCCAAGATAACAACACAGAGAAGTTGTAAATATCAGGTTTACTCCATGCCACTTTATAAATCCGATAATATAGTTAATTTCATAATGATGATTATCTTGTCCTCTGTATCACGCATAGGAAGATCTCACCACAACGAAAAAGCGTCTGATTCCTGCACCAACTCTTGAATCATATCTGTGGTACTCCTGTCCTCGCATCCACCCGCTCGGCGGCATGTCATTGATATCAAATAGACAGAGTAATTAATTAAACTGATCCTGAGAGTGACTTTGCATAGAGAGTAATTTTTCCCTGCAGTCGGATTACACTCACCAGGTAACCATGACAGACACTTCTGTGACTTCTCTGCAGGATTCCTGTAAGCTAGGGAATCACTTACTCTGATTCCAAAATAGGTCATTGATGTTATTGTACATTAAGGTATAGATCGAAACCTAAGAAGCATGTGTATCTATGTATTAGAATCTTTAAGAATCAGAAATGTACTTGAAAATTCACTTATAACCTGAAACCTATGTTGTGCAATAACATTAACAATAAATTGAGAAACAATGATGAAAACAGTCTTGTTTAGTTAGTTCTAAATTTTTTATATATAAATAAAAGGAAAAACCTCAAAGGTACATGTCAACAGTAAAAGTTTTAATTTTTTATACAACCACGTTTTTATATAAATATAACGAAAATAAATAATGGATTCCAGCCTAGATTTGTAATACAGGTTCAAGATTTATGAAACTATTGTAAAACAAATAAACTGAAAGGCTATTTTAAGTTAAGTAGGTCAGAGCTTATTGAATTTATTTAAAAATATAATCAGACTGAACATAAAAATAAAACTGTAAAATAAATTTGAAGTATTTGTAAAATGAGTAAGTTAAACAATTATTCTAAACCGAATAAATAAATCTATCTTACTGAAAACTCTGGGGGTAAATTAATCGAAAATCCTGAGACAGTATTAATAATAACTGTAATCCACTGAAAAATAAAATTACACCAGTACTTCTAGTGGATAAAAATCAAGATATAAAACGAAAAATGAATCTGAAAAATTATACAGGTTATACCTTTCTAAGTCTTAACACTGACAAATTTAAAACAACTGAATGAGATAACAGAAAAACTGTCTAGAATAATACCTCATGAATTTAATAATGCTTCAAGCATTGTGAAGCATAAGAATGTTTTAGTAACATTAAAGAAGCAGTCATCATAAATTTAAGAATGTTTTAATGCTAATAATATCCATTAAAAGTAATATGATATTTTAGTGTAGTTGAAAATGCAACAGTTTAATTTTCAAGCAAGTAACGAAGTTTTATTACGAAGAACAAATATAGAAGATTATTATCTAAGATCAACAAATACACTATTAACTAAAAAGGAAGAAAAGCAAAGGGAAAAATCTGATTGGTCTTTATGTTTTATAAATAATTCAGAAGTAAATGTTAACAGACATAATCCAACTTTTTGTTCTTATAATATCAAACTACCAAAAAATATTAAAGACAAAAAGCTGTAATTAATATTAAAAATACCAGTAAAAATATTTTCTTTATTCAGTAAAATCAGCTTTATATACAGTAAAAGATAATTCAGAAATGGTTAGTAAACAAAAACAAAATTGTCTAGAAGTAGATGAAATTTTTTAAAAAGAAAATTTTTCTGTTCAATCAACAGTTATTCCAAAACTGAAAAACTCAAAAAATTCCATTAATTTTGGTGCTTATAACGAAAAATTATGTCATATTCTCTTTACCTAACAAAATAAACAAGAAAATAATACTAGTATTTATTTAATTCGGGATGACAATAATTCACATTATTGCTGGATAAAGGATTTATCTAAATCTACATCATACATCTATATGGACACAGGTCAGTGTCAACAAAATATTTTCGCATTCGGAGGAAAACGTTGGTGATAGTAATTTTGTGAGAAAAATCCATCACAAAGAAAAACGCCTTTCTTTTAATGATTTCGAGCCCAAATCCTGTACCATTACTGTGACACTCTCTCCCATATTTCGCGACAATACAAAACGTGCTGTCTTTCTTTGAACTTCTTCGATGTACTCCGTCAGTCCTATCTGGTAAGAATCCCACACCACGCAGCAGTGTTCGTAATTGTAATCCTTTTGTTTTGAGTTGAACTTACAGCTTTTAGATTAAACTTATTTATCGTGTAACCGAAGTTTAACGAGTTCCTTTAAGCAATCATGTGGATGACTTAACACTTTTCGTTATTTAGGATCAACTGCCAATTTTCGCACCATTCAGATATCTTTTCTAAATCGTTTTACAGTTTGTTTTGATCTTCTGACGACTTTATTAGTCGATAAACGACAGCGTCATCTGCAAACAAGCGAAGACAGTTGCTCAGATTGTCTCCCAAATCGTTGATATAGATAAGGAACAGCAAAGGGCCTATGACACTACCTTGGGGAACGCCAGAAATCACTTCTGTTTTACTCGATGACTTCCCGTCAATTACTACGAACTGTGACCTCTCTGACAGGAAATCACAAATCCAGTCACATAACTGAGACGATATTCCATAAGCACGG
Organism: Schistocerca gregaria; assembly: GCF_023897955.1. Classification (NCBI taxonomy): domain Eukaryota; kingdom Metazoa; phylum Arthropoda; class Insecta; order Orthoptera; family Acrididae; genus Schistocerca; species Schistocerca gregaria. The sequence continues at coordinate 380,307,971 of NC_064931.1, forward strand.
AATTTCACTACGAGCCGCTTGTGTGGTATAGTGTCAAAAACCTTCCGGAAGTCCAGAAATACAGAATCGATCTGAAATCCCTTGTCAATAGCGCTCAACACTTCAAGTGAATAAAGAGCTAGTTGTGTTTCACAGGAACGATGTTTTCTATACCCATTTTGACTGTGTGTCAATAGACAGTTTCCTTCGAGGTAATTCATAATGTTCGAGCACTATATATGTTCCAAAATCCTGCTGCATATCGACGTTAACAATATAGGCCTGTAATTTAGTGGATTACTCCTACTACCTTTCTTGAATGTGCAACTTTCCGGTCTTTGGGTATGGATCTTTCGTCGAGCGAACGGTTGTATATGATTGTTAAGTATGGAGCTAATGCATCAGCATACTCTGAAAGAACCTAATTGGTATGCAGTCTGGACCAGAAGAGTTGCTTTTATTAAGTGATTTAAGTTGATTCATTACTCCGAGGATATTTACTTATACGTTATTCATGTTGGCAGCTGTTCTCGTTTCGAATTCTGGAATATTTACTTCGTCTTCTTTTGTGAAGGCATTTCGGAATGCTGTGTTTAGTAACTCTGCTTTGGCAGCACTGTCTTCGATGGTATCTCCATTGCTATTGCGCAGAGAAGGCATTGATTGTTTCTTGCCGTAACATACTTGACATACGACCACAGTTTCTTTGGATTTTCTGCCAGGTTTCGAGACAAAGTATCGTTGTGAAAACTGTTATAAGCATCTCGCATTGAAGTTCGCTCTAAATTTCGAGCTTCTGTAAAAGATCGCCAATCTTGGGGATTTTGCGTCTGTTTAAATTTGGCATGTTTGTTTCGTTGTTTCTGCAACAGTGTTCTAACCCGTTTTGTGTACCGATGGAGGATCACCTCCGTTGTTTGTTAATTTATTTGGTATAAATCTCTCAATTGCTGCTGATACTATTTCTTTGAATTTAAGCCATATCTGTCTGAACTTATTTTATTAATTTGGAATGAGTGGAGATTGTCTCTCAGGAAGGGGTCAAGTGAATTTTTACCTGCATTTCTGAATAGGTATATTTTACGCTTATTTTTCGAGGATTTGGGGATTACAATATTTAGTCTCGCTACGACAACCCTGTGTTCACTAATCCCTGAATCGTTTTTGATGCTCGTTATTAACTCAGGAATATTTGTTGCTAAGAGGTCAAGCGTGTTTTCTGAACCGTTTACCATTTGCATGGGCTCATGAACTAACTGCCCGAAGTAATTTTCAGAGAATGCGTTTATCACAAATTCTGATGATATTTTATGCGTACCTCCGGAATTAAACATGTATTTTCGCCAACATATCGGGGGTACATTTGAGTCACCACCACCTATTATCGTATGAGTCGGGTACGTGTTTGAAATCAAACTCAAGTTTTCTTTAAACCTTTCAGCAACTGTATCATCTGAATTGGGTGGTCGGTAAAAGGATTCAATTATTATTTTATTACGGTTGCCAACAGTAACCTCTGCCCATACTAACTCACAGGAAGTATCTACTTCAATTTCGTGACAAGTTAAATTACTTCTGACCGCCAACCGTGTTTAGCCTATCCTTTCGGAACACCGTTAGGTTCTTCGCAGAAATTTCGACTGAGCTCATATTCTGCTTTAGCCACCTTTCAGTGCCTATAACGATTTGAGCATCAGTGCTTTCTATTAGCGCTTCGAGCTCGGGTAGTTTCCGAATACAGCTACGACAGTTTACAACTGTTATACCAATGGTTCTTGTATCTACGTTCTTCCTGTGTTCAGCCTGCACCCTTTGTGACTGAAACACCCTTCTTGTGTTTTCCCGGGACGCACATCATTGGTACCGACGTGAGCAACCTCCTGCAGTTGGGTGCATCCTGTGCTCTTCATGGCATACAGGAGGTCCCTTTTCACATCTGGAATGACTCCACCCGGTATGCACACTAAGTGCATATTAGTTTTCTTACCCTTCTTGTCAACCAAGTCCCTAAGGGGCCCCATAACGCGTCTAACTTTGGAGCTTCTACCTACCAATAATCCCACCCTCTGCGATTGCGCAGATCTTGTAGGCTGAGTGGTTTCCTCTGAAACAGGACAGGTGACAGCATCTGGCTCAGCGACAGTGTCAGCCACAGACAGCACCTGGAACTTATTTGTTAGACAAACCGGGGAGGCCTTACGTGTGGCCGCTTGGGAAGTCTTTGGCCGCCTGCTTCACCCCAGGGCGACCTCCCACTCGACCACAGGTGAAGGGTTGGCCAAAGTGCGAGCAGTAACGGGGTTGGCCACCGGTGAGGACCGATCGGAGAACTTTGACGTGTTGGACGGCTGGCCCACCACTGTGGTGCCCATCCACTGCATCCTCAAGCTGTGTAACTGAAGCCATCACAGCCTAAAGCTGACAGCGAAGTGTCACCAACTCAACTTGCATCCGCACACAACAATCACAGTCTCTGTCCTAGATTAATTATATCAGAATTACAGAAACATGAAGGAAAAATTTATCTCCGTGATAGATATTTAAGATTCTTTATTCACAAGCTAAATTAGATAATCATGAAGATGATTGTAAGGGGAATAAAGAAAGAAAAATAAATATACACAAAAATGGTGAAAAAAACGATTATAAATTATTAACATTCATTAAATTTATCTTTTGTAATTTATGCCAATTTGAAAGTTTATTAAAAATAGTAGTACTTGTCAACCAAATCGAAAAACGCTTACGTTAATAAATATCAAAAACAATTACTATTTTCTTCTTTCAGTTATTATATGAAATAGTCTAACTGTAATTGAAAACCACCTGTATCGCAAAATGGTAAATATTCAGTGGAAAAATTTGTACAAAGGTAAACAAAAATCAAAAGCAATTAAAAAATTATATGAACAGAATGTACCAACAATAAAGACCTAACAATATAAAATAAATTTGGAAAATTCAGAAACCTGTTTTATTTGTAAAGAAAAAATAAGAAATCACTAGCTTTTATCAGGAATATACCGAGGAAATAGTCATGAATATTCTAATCTTAGTTATAGAAGTCCTTCTTCTATTCCACTTTATGTTCATATTTTAGCAGCTGTTCATTTGTTTACTAAATATTTGGTGATCGGTAGTAAATTAATAAGCTGTTCTAAAAAAGAACAAAAATTTATATTTTTAGAAAAATGTTTGAAGATGTATTAAATTTAAGGTTTTTGGATTCCTTCATATTAATGGCCTCAAGTAATGTTAAATTGCTTTCTAATCTAAAAAAGAACAATTTAAAGAAACAATAAAAAATTTCAAAATTGAAATGTTACATTTAACAATAAGAAAATGTGTTTACTCTTATTAATATATTGATTCAGAAGATAATATAAATGAAAATAATTAACTGAAAAAGAGTACTTTTATTCAAGACTTAATAAATCCAGTATTTCAGATACGAAAAATTTGGAATAATGTGCAAGACTATATAAGAAATCTGATGGTTTACTATTTATGGATATTTTCGAAAATTTTAGATATATCTGTGTTACATCTTAGCCACTCAATCCAAGTTGGTATTTTAACATTCCACATTTATCTTGAGATTATATCTTAAAATGATTAAAACTGAATTATATTTATTAAACGATTACAACATGAGTGTATTTATTGAAAAAATAATTCGAGGAGGAATTTCTCAAAGTATTAAATGTAATCTAAAGCAAATAACAAATATATGAAAAATTTCTACCAGAAAAGAATCCAATTATATTACATATTTGGATGCTAATAATTGATCCAGTTGGTCTATGAGTCAATTTTTACTGTTTAAGAGTTTCAGTTGTTTTGATCTGGAAAAATGTAGCATTGAAAAAATACTCAGAACACCATGTGATTATAAATATGAATTTATTTTAGAAGTTGACTTAGAATATCTGATTGAATTATAAGATTTACACAAGGATATATCTCTACTATCACAAGGAAAACATAAATTATTAACAACATAAAATAATTAAGAAAAATATGTTTTATATTTCAGAAATCTTAATCAGAGATAAAAATTAACAAAAATCTATAGAATTTTAAAATTTAACCAATCTGATTAGTTAAAAAATACAATATCTATATACAGAAATGAGAAACATGTGGTTAAAGAATTCGAAAAACATTTTAATAAACTAATGAATAACTCCATTTCTGGCATAACAATTGAAAATATTAGAAATAAGCAAAATATTGAAATAATAACATTTGTGACAAAATACGAGAAACAGAAGAACCCTGTCCTTGTGACTGATAGTAGATGTTGTCTTTCTCCAGTACACAGCTGAAAAAACTTTACACTGGTGCATGCAAGTGACTTCGATCAATGATCGCCTGCTCCAGTCGACCTAAACTTGCGTATTTAATGGGATCACCACATATGGTCTATGTCATCAGGAAAATGGCATCTATTTCCCGATATATCAGAAGACAGAGATGCAGTAAAATCTTAATGAGACGTTGGTGAAGTTTTTAATAATACGTAGTTTTACTCTGAAGCATGTTACAAAAATAATAAGGAGAGGGGGAGACACTGTGGTGTCAACGAACATCCAGTCACTATTATGAATTCGTATTATTAGCGTAGTGATCATAGGAAACGATGAAGGAGATTAGGTCATGTACAGAGTAATATTTATAGACCGTCATTAGACATAAATGAACTGTAGGTGCTATGCTTCTGAATTTCTTTGTACAGTCTGAACATACTCTGCATGGTTGTGAATTTCCTCCTGTATGTTAGTGTTTCGAAAGAACTTGTGTCTGTAACTTGGTAGGGTACATCTCTTACTCATCGAAATCAGGTGCATTCGAAAGCTATACATCAAAGACGGGATGATTCGTGAGAATACGGTAGTTAAGCAATGCTGCGACGAAAAGGGAGGTGAAAGGTGAGTTTGTGACAAAGCAAGCGGGGATATTTATACTTTCACTCTTGTTTTGCAATCTGCCTCCTTAAAATTCGTTTTTTCAATTTTGACTAATTACTATTAACATACGTGAGCATAATCTGAATTTTCATAAAAGAGAACGATTGGTCCTCAGTTTTAAAGAATATAACACCAGATCTAAATTTGTCCTTAGTTTTATGTATGTAATTGATTTTCTAATTGATTTCGACTATTCCTAGTTAACTTTTATTATAGGGTGAAATCTATAATTTTTCATAACTTAAATTCTATTGTTGATGTATAAACAAATATAAATTCTATACTATTTAAAAACATTTGGAAGACGAAATATTAGTAACCTTGAAGTATCTACACTCATTCTCATAAATTAAATATAATTGTAGAATGTGGTACCACACAACGTGGCACTGCACAAAACTGGCACTAAATGCATAGGCACGTAGGGAACATACACAACACAGATCTATAAGTTCACAGTATTGGTGATAAGTTGAGAAAACCATCCCGAAACACATGTGCTACAAAACGCCACTGTTTCCTGCGCATGTACCCCGACATAAATATGGGATATGATTACCATGCACGTGTACACAGGCCGCACAACGGGTTGGCATACTCTGGATCAGGTGATCGAACAACTGCTGGGGTATAGCCTCCAATTCTTGAACCAGTGCCTGTTGCCGCTCCTGAAGTGTCGTAGGGGTTTGAAGACATGCAGCGATACGTCGAACGAGAGCATCCCAGACGTGCTCAATGGGGTTTATGTATGAAGAGAACAGGCAAGCAACTCCATTCGCCTGATATCTTCTGTTTCAAGGTACTCCTCCACAATGGTAGCTCGGTGGGACCCACTGCACCTCTCAAAAGGTGGACATACTGGTACAAAATGATGTCCTGATACACCTGACCTGTTACAGTTCCTCTGTCAAAGATATGCAGGGATGTATGTGCACCAATCATAATCACATCCCATACCATCAAACCACGACCTCCATACAGGTACCTTTCAAGGTCATTAAGAGGTTGGTATCTTGTTCATGGTTCGTGCCAGATGATAACCTGGCGAGAATCATTGTTCAGATTATACTTGGACTCATCCATGAACATAACCTGGGACCACTCTTCCAATTACCATGTATTGTGTTCTTTACACCAGGCGTTACGGGCTCTCCTCTGACCAGGGGTCAGTGGAAAGCACCTTTGCAGGTCTCCAGGCGAATAAACCATGTCTGTTCAGTCGTCTGTAGACTGTGTGTCTGGAGACAACTGTTCTAGTGGCTGCAGTAAGGTCCCGAGCAAGGCTACCTGCGGTACTCCGTGGCTGTCTGCGGGCACTGATGGTGAGATATCGGTATTCTTGTGGTGTTGTGCATTGTGAACATCCTGTACTATAGCGCCTGGACACATTTCCTGTTTGCTGCAATCGTTGCCATAATCTTGAGATCACACTTTGAGACACATGGAGGGCCCATGCTATGGCCTGCTGTGTTTGACCAGCCTCCAGTCGACCTTGTATTCTACTCCTCATAACGTCATCAATATGTGTTTTTTGAGCCATTTTCATCACACAGTCACCATTAGCAAGTCTGAAAACGTCTGCACACTTACTCGCTGCAACGTACTCTGACACGCACCAACACACTTCTGCATATGTTCACTGCTGCCAGCGGCACCATGCGACGGCCGCAGGTCAAATGCACCACATGGCCATACCCCAAGGTGATTTAAAACCGCAAACCGCCCATCAGAGCGTTGTTTCACCATGTATCAGCATTATCCTTAATTTATGAGCATGAATGAATTTGGCTCAATTCGAAAACATGTTAGCAAAGCCAGCCCTTAATTAATTCTAAAGCAATTAACAGTTTTTTTCAAAAGTATTGTTTGCGTAACGATATTAGTCAATTTCATGATTTAAACAAATAACAGAAGAAACTGTTAAAAAGGACCAATTTTTCCATGTATTCAGTAAATTTAAAGAGTTACATTTTAATTGTAATTTCTGTAAATTTTGCTTCAAACAATGTTTGCACATAATGCTTACTTCGCAAGACATCGTATGATGTATGGTAGAGGGTACCCTGTACCACTACTAATCATTCCCTTCCCTATTAGACCAGGAAATAGAGTGAGGGTAAATAGACTATCTACATACCTCCCTTTGAGGGCTAGTTCCTCATATCTTATCTTCATGGTCCTTACGAGAAATATGCCTTGGCGGCAGTAGAATCCTTCTGTGGTCAGCTTCAAATGTCAGTTCTCTATAGTGTTCCTGGAAAGAAAATCATCTTCCTCCAGGGACTCCCATTTGAGTTCTCAAAGCGTTCACCCACTAATTTGGCGGGAACCAATAGGAACACTTCTATAGGGCTCTATTCGGAGGGAAACCAAGGTCTGCAGACTCGTGCATGTTTGGGATGTGGCGGTCAGTTGACAGGTATTTTGTCATTGCTCACTGCGCCAGTCTTTCTGGGATACTTTGAAAACACATTTCAGAACGTTTCTGTTTGCAAGAAGGATGAGGGGAAGCATGTTGTTGAACTTTCTGATATTTCACTCTAGGGGAAGAGGATAGTCTGTAAGGTGGAGGAGACAGACAGAGGTGCAGACCACATGGTGAGGTTGGAGGAAGGTTTCATTAAGGATGAAGGAGTCGACCTGGTGCTGGGACTGGGTATGCTTGAAGAGGTATTTATTGGCAAGGAGGGTATAGGTGATGATACTGTTGGCGCACCAGGGGGAGTGGGGAGGGGAAGGGAATGGAGTGAGGAGGAAGGAGTCTTAAACGAGTGTGTCCAGGCAGGTGAAGGTGAGCAGGGCATGGTTGTGGGAATATGTGGTGTAGGTATTCAAATGAAAGATAGAGTAGGCAGCAAGGGAAATCTGCTGGAGGATGTGGGGGCATTGGAAGCTCTGGATATTCTGGAGGACGATGGTCAGAAAACGAATTATGTCTTCGACCATAGGTGGTGGGGGAGGGAATTGTTGGGATGGATGGGCTGGTACATGAGGCGGACAGGGACAGCGAGCTCAGGGCTGGTGTAAGGGAGGAATAGGAGTGGGGTTCGTTGCAGGTGTTGCAAGAAGGAGAAGAGGCGAGGGTAGGACATTGTATGAGGAAGTGGGAGGCTTTACAGTGGGGGGGGGGGGGGGGTTGCACTTTTGGGTGAGGTGGTCATTGTAGAGGACACAGCATAGGCAATAGTAGGATTGATGAGGAGAATGGGTGCGGTCAATGGGGTGATGATGGTTCAAAATTAGAGCTCTTTGAGTGGGGAGGTGATCTATGGAGGAGACAGACTCTGTGAACACATGCATCAGGAAGGTAGGGCCAGAATTGTTACCGATACATTGGGCTGAGCGAATTTTCAGGGCAGGGTGGGCATTAGTTCTGCCAACGCCTCTATCTCTGTGACCACAGGGCTGAATTTTGTGATCACGGGAGTGAGGGTTGGTGGATGATGAGGGGGTTGGGGCTGATGGGGAGAGCAGGAAATAAGAAACGCATTTGTGCATTTGATACAGGGAAGTTTCCAGAAGAGGTCAGTGTTGAAAGGGGGAGAGAGGGATTTGATGAGGACAGAGTCTTCAGGGGATAAGCTGAGCAATAGGGGAACTGGGACATACTTGTTGATTTATAGTGTGAGTGTGCAGGCATTGAGGGTAGCCCAGATAGCGAAAATCGTCTAGTTTGGAAGTTGTGGGACTCCAACACTGTAACATATTGACCCTACATGCAGGACTCCTGCGACAGCATCATTTGGGAATGAAACATACTTTTGTGAGTCTCGAGAAGCATCATTGCCAACAGAACCATGGGAAATATATCTCAAGATATTTTTTACGAAATTAATGTTCATTATCTGAACATTGTGTCTCAAGACCAAAAAGAAAATTGACCAGTCACCTCCAGTCTAGTCTACCGCCATTTACCTATTTATTGTGTACCTGAAGGGCCGGCCAACCAAGAAACCACGGCTCACGACGGCCTTCCTAAGACTCGATTTCTCGTTGCCCGACCACTCCTGCCACTGACCATTACACAATGCAGCGCGACTTGATCTAACAGCAGTCCCAGCACTGACATAGACTACACAGCTTAAAAAATCTGAAACGGGATGGTGTTGAGTTAATACCAAGAAGGTGCCGGAAATAGATTGATTTGTTGGTTGATTTGGTGGAGGGGACAAAACAGCGAGGTCAATGGTCCCATCGGATTAAGGAAAGTGCGGAAGGAAGTCAGATATGCCTTTCAAGGGAACCATCCCGGCAGTTGCCCGAAGCGATTTAGGAAAGTCACAGAAAACCTGAATCAGGATGGCCAGACGTGGATTTGAACCGAAGTGCTCTCGGGAAGAGAGTGGAATGATCGTGGAACATAAATTCCAATGGCTGCACGGTTCTGCACTTAAACACATTACAATAATAGAGCTGTATGGATTCCGACTTATTAGTTGTGTGGAATGCCGCGCTATTAATACTCCAATGTAGGAAATACATTTCCAGCACATCACATACATTCTCTCTGCAAGTTTCTCTCCGATAAACTATGGTGAGAAACTATAAGGTGGTAAAACCCAATAAAGCATCGATTCTTTGTAACAGAAACACTTATAAGTGTTCTGGAAGTGTATGATGCCTACTGTTTACGAAGTTCAACCCAGATTGAAATTCTAAAATTATAGCATGTTCAGAACAGTCCTACAAAATTATCGTTGGCAGCTAAATTTCCTACGAAGAAACGGCGACGTCTTATGAAGAAATGAAACCACTATCAGTAAGTAACTAGAAGAGATGTAACAGTATTATCACAGTTTACCACTGCCCCCGGTAACCTTCCTCTTGCACACAGAAGTCACGGTCCGATGTTAGGGTGTACTGCTCATATGCGGGATAATATTGCAGTTTCGCCTTGACACCACGTCTCTAGAATGCTCCACTTTCCACTTTTAATATGAGTATATGAAGGACCAGTCCACACTCCTCTAGAACACGAAATTTCATTGATTTCAGTGAGTACTCATTTCAAGTTTCTTTTTCCCTAATTTTATGTGTTATTAGTCAATTTCTGTAATTTCGCGATTTTACATATCGTCCCATTTCCCTCAGTTATACGTAGTTACATAAAGTTTCCGAGATTATACCAGTTCTTCCTCGAATTTTACCGATTTTATGCCATTTTTCATATTTTCGACAATATTCTATTTGTGTATGGTCATATTGCTGACATATCCATATGTAGTCTGATTTTCCACGAGAATATTTGCGCGTCTTGTACACCAACCTACTAAAATATGCTAAGACTTCCCGTCTTCCTTATGATCTACATGCATGCTTTTTGGATACGACGATCATGAAAAGTATAGTAAAAGTCGTTTTGTACCTATAACAGCATTTATAACTACCCAAGGCGTCCCATTGCGCCTATCACACATCCTTTTATACTCTAAAGATCCACAATGACAGCACATGATCACCCCAGACACACTATTTTGTGTGCTTGTTGTGCAGTGGATGTAGGGAGACAGTGCTTCGTGAATATCATTATTATGTACGAGATAGAACAGCACATAAATCAGGCAATATAGTATAGCACTGCTCTCGAATGTATACAATCACTTCCTACCACATATTCTACAGTTGCAGTGCATTTGCTCCATTTTCAGTATGTCTGTACCCGTACATGTGTCACAGATGGTTTCATAATGCTGACCCAGTCATCCTGCTGGTGGATCACCTTCTGACATAGAACACATCTTTGGACGTAACACACGATGCATCCACCTTCAAAGCCTATCCCAAATGTAACGCATTGTGGATCAGCCTCTGAACATCACTCCAGATGTAATATGTGGTGGATCCACAATCAGACAATAACTCGGGTCTACCCTGGGTCATGGGAGCCATCTGCCACACATGCATGGACTCAGACATACAGACAATAGAGCAAATGCATCGCAACAGTAGAATATGTGGTTGGAAGTGATTGGATGCATTCGAGGGCAGTGGTCTACTACACCATCTGACTATTGTGCTGTTCTGTCTTGTACATAAGAATGTACTCAAAAAGGACAGTCTCTCTTCATCCAATGGACATCTAACGCACAGAATAGTGTGGCTGAGGTGAACATGTGCCATCATCATCGATCTTTCACTATAAAAGGATGTGTGACAGACGCAGTGGAACACCTTGGATGGTTGTTATTTCTTTATCTTGTTTCAAATATTGGTAATATAAATTATATCGAAGATGTTATGCTCCTTAGCAGGACGAATTTAAATGTGCTTATACCTGCTGGAGAATCGTTTATTCAAAAAGTATTTCTCTGTCTGTAGAACTCTAATACTGTCAAAAATAACATACACGTCAACCACTTGTATGTAAACTGGAAGAGTTTGCAGCATTGTGGAACGTTTTCAAACACCTCTCCAAAGCTGATGATCTCTACATTTAATCTCATCTTCCACTGCGATGGAGTAGCAGATGTCTCAGTGTTCCGGTTTGAAGAGACCAATGGCATTGATTTCACATACTGCAGCCATGTACAGAATCACTCTTCTGGTACTGGCCATTCACAGAAGGTGTTGCTCCCACCAAGATTCTCTACATATCAAACAAGAGGTGTCAGTCAATCATTATATGGTAATCAAAAGTGTACCAGTGCACGTATGGGATGCAAAAGACACGGTCACTATGGGATGATGTACTTTAATAAGCACCACAGTTGTTAATGCGATCAATTTTAGCAATTTTACCAGTTTCTCCATAATTTCAACTGCAACCAATGACACGACCATATACTTTTCAATTTCTTTATCATCAATAAACTACTACTTTGTGAGTACCATCTGCTAGATTGAAAATGTAGATAGATGACCGTGCAATACGGTATTGATAATTCTATGACATACACACCAATGTATTCCAGACAGCTTCCTATACCGATTCAGTTAGGTTATTGACCTATTTCTAGCACTTCAATCATAGTGTGGAAATTGTGATTACGATTGGCCATTTTTCCCTATGTGGATGGGAGTCAATGAGTGTTCTGACATTCATAGGATAAAGTTGGAGACTGAAAGATCTCCCTGCCTTGTCTTTGACGAGCTCTCTCTGCAACACTGTCGCCGATTTGATTTGCAACTGGCCAGAAGTAGGAGGGTACTATACCTGCTATATTACATGTCTTGTGAAAGAAAACAGCGAGCTTGGTCTGTAACTGCTGTTCAGTGAAGACTGTTCCGCACCAATTCTACTCATGTCACCCACGCAAATGCATAAGATCTCTCCAGATGTGTGCATGTCGTGGAGGTTAGCACTTCTTATTGGTGTATACTAGACGTCAGAGTGTTGTGGTGATATAACAGAGAGCTAAGAAGGAATGCATAATTTATGTATGGTGGAGCTCTAGGCGGGCGGAATTTGAAACATTTTACGTAAATCAACTGTGGTATCAATTTTGAAGTATTGTAGTAGTGTCTGGACCCAGCACCAAGAAGGTATTGCCAAGAGAGATCTGGCTGTAGACCATAATCACATGCACTTCTAAGGCTATATGGTTCTGCTCTTAAACACGCTATAATGTTAAAGCCATGTGCTTTCCGGAATATTGGTCAAGTGGAATGCAACACTCTTTTTACTCTAATGCAGGATGTATATGTCCAGCATCTGACATACATTCATCCTGTGAGTTTTCTATCCCACTCACTATCATGACTGACTTTAAGATGATAAAACTACATCCTTCTACTCCAAAGAAAAACATAGACTCTTTGTGTTAGATGCACAATATATTTTCTGGAGGTGTATAACGACCGGTGCTGATATCCTTTTACGGTTCAGAAATTATGCTACGCTCGTATCAGTCGTATAAAATGATCACCAGCAATGGAAAATGCACCTTACGAGCAAACAGACAAAATGCTTAGGAACGGTGTCTGATGTGTGAAACTACTCTACTACAGAGTGTGTATCCCAAGGAGCGTCATTTATGGACAGACAGCAAGTTAAGCATCTGAACCGCAACCGTCTACCGCTGACAGCTCTAAATACATACACATAGAGACTCTGCACGCATATTACGAACTGAGAAGTCTCGGAAGAGGGAGACGCAGTAAATCTAATACAGGTGATGTTAGCGTTTAATAGTTCGTAGTTTTACTGCCTTGGATGTTACAAAAATAACGAGTAGAGAGAGAGAGAGGGAGAGAGAGAGACTGTGCTGTTAACAAAGACTCAGTCACCATTACACTGCTATATTTTTAAAGTGGTAATCATAGGAACACTCTGAAGGAGATTAGTGAAGGAACAGAGTGATATTTATAGACCGTCATTCGATGTAGATGAATTGTGTTATGAAACTGATTTTCTTTGTGCAATTTGGGCATACTCTGCATCGTTGTGAATTTCTGCCTGTGTGTTAGTCTGCCAATTTTCTCGTCGTGCTGCCTCTCTACCTGTCAGCCTTCTAACTAATGGAACAGTGTTGTCGGAACGTGATGGGATTTTGAGAGAATTGGCAGGGTTCTGTAGCTTGGCAGGGGACATCTCTTACTCGTCGAAATCAGGTGCATTCAAATGCTATATATCGAAGGCTGGAAAATTCGTGAGAATACAGCAGAAAAGGAATACTGTGCCGATAGAGGAGTTGAGAGGTGAGCTTTATACCGTTTCTTCTAAGTATTGTGGGCAAATCTATTATAATCTCTCACATACGTCTCGTAAAGTGACTGCAATTAGAAAATTAGGGGCTAATATGAAAATATTTACCAAGAGACAATCAACAGCACAAGTTTCGTCCCTTGTTTTCTCGATAAATAAGAGACAACAGTCTTCTACAGGTCTAGTGTGTCCGTAAGTGGATGGGCTGACATCTTAACAGGTAGATTAAATTTACATTTACATATAAAGCTTACTTCGCAAGACATCGTACGGTGTATTGCAGAGGGTACCATATACCACTACTAATCATTCGCTTTCCTATTCGATTAGCAAATAGAGCGAGGGTAGAAAGACTACCTAAATACCACCCTTTGAGGGCTAGTACTTCATATCTCATCTTCATGGTCCTTATGAGAAATATACGTTGGTGGCAGTAGAATCCTTCTGTGGTCAGCTTCAAATGTCAGTTCTCTATAGTGTTCCTCTAAGAGAAAATCATCTTCCCTCCAGGGATTTCCATTTGAGTTATCGAAGCTTCCACCCACTAATTTGGTGGTAACCAATTAGAACATTTCTACAGGACTCTATTTTGAGGGAAACCCAGGTCTGCATACTTTTAGATCTTTGGGATATGGCTGTCAGATGACAGGTATTTGCTTATTGCCCATTGCGCCAGCCTTACTGGGATATTTTGAAAACACATTTCAGAATGTTTCAGTTTGCAGGAAGGATGAGGGGAAGCATGTTGTTGAACTTCCTGGTATTTACCCCAGCAACATTTAAGCTCCCAGTCCTTCTGAGAATGATAGGACAACTTTTGTGAGTCTGCAATCATTGACAGCTGTCCGGCACGGTGATCGATATGCCGTCGTCTGCGAGTAGTATGGCTCCGATGTATGGGTAGTGGTTCACGAACCGGCGGCATCTGTTCACAGGATTGAGAAGAGAATGAAACATCCTACACACACACCCCTCCCCCCACCCCCTCATAGTCGGACATGTCGCAGCAGGATTAGTTCAGGAGAAGTGTATCAGATATCTAAGTGACTTACTTCCACCAGCATGACGAGATAACCGAGAACCAGAATTCAGTTAGCTTTGGATGTCTTCGGCTATTTGATTACGGTTACCACTCCTTTTGGTATCAGAGGAAGTGATTAACTAGCCTGTGGGAAGCCTACAGAGACGTTATGGAAGTGTCTGCAGTGGTTACCAGGCGAGTGTAATCCGACTGAAAAAAATTACTCACAATGCAAAGGGACTCTAGTGATCAATTTAATTAATATCAATGACGTGCCCCAGGGCAGGTGGAGGTGAGGATGAGAGTACTACATGTATGATTCAAGAGTTGGAGCGGTAATCAGATAGTTTTTCGTTACAGAGAGATATTTTAACTGGATTTCAACCTGCTACCTACACAGGGATATAGGATCATCGTAATAAAACCAGTTATATTATCGAAAGAATAAAGTAATACATAGTATAAACCTCATATTTACAACTTCTCTGTACTGTTACGAAAGCCGGAAAGAGTGGCCGAGCGGTTCTAGGCGCTACTGTCTGGAAACGCTTGACCGCTACGGTCGCAGATTCGAATCGTACCTCGGGCATGGATGTGTGTGATGTCCTTAGGTTAGTTAGGTTTAAGTAGTCCTCAGTTCTAGGGGGCTGATGACCTCAGAAGTTGAGTCCCATAGTGCTCAGTCCCATTTGAACCATTTTTTGCACTGTTACCTTGAGAGTCTTCATACCTGATGAGATGTTTGTGTACTTTAAGAGAGCTCGAAATTGAGGAGGCATCCTGTGACAGAGGCAGAGCATGCTCTTAGCACTCCATCATGAGCCAAAAATGAGTTTCATATTCTACTCTTGTAATGCAGGATGTGGCAGATACTAAGCTGACAGGAAAGTAGTGGAGCAAGGGTCGTAACTCAACTTCCCATTGTTACCAGACGTATCCAAGATGGCGGCGATACGGTCATCCAAGATGGCGGCCTGTAGACTTGGCAACAGCACATGACATCATCCAAGAAGACGGCCGTGGCGTCATCCAAGATGACGGATTGTGTCGTGAAGATAGGTCAATTGTACTGCCTTTGTTACCAAATTAAGTATTTAGTTATGTCCTCCCACCATTTTCTGGTACACATTTAGAATTTCACATGCTTCAGAACGCCATTTCTGGCGCATTTTCATTTGTCATCCATGCCCTTAAACTATTGTATTGCCTTTTGCATAAAAAATTATGCAAATTAACATAGTCTTCTGCACTTAATTTGCTGTTCAGCACCATGTCACCCCCTCACACATACCCTCCCCTTAACCATTGTACCGCTAACACCATGTTTATTTACAAAATTTATGCATATTAATTAAATCGATATTCTCCATATAGTTTTTTTAATTCACGGCTACCTATTGGTTGGTCAGGTCGATGGAATATAGTTTAAACAAAAGATTGCTAATAAAAAGCACATCCCACCACTTGACGCCCGTCGTCGACGCTGCTGACTCAGCACACGCCCCCAGGATTTGGGATGCACCGGTGGTCATCGCAAAAAGACGATGCGGTCGTCAGCTGCCAAGCAACGCGTTGGTGTTCGAGTCCCGCAATCTCTTTCATGCTTGACACCTAAGAAATTCCTGTCAGAATGCGTGTTCACCTGGGCACAATTGCTGACGCGATGACACATAGCTGCAGTGCAGGTCTAGCGCTGAGAGAGATGTTCCAATACTTCCCAAGCCGGCCGCGGTGGTCTCGCGGTTCTAGACGCGCAGTCCGGAACCGTGCGACTGCTACGGTCGCAGGTTCGAATCCTGCCTCGGGCATGGATGTGTGTGATGTCCTTAGGTTAGTTAGGTTTAAGTAGTTCTAAGTTCTAGGGGACTAATGACCACAGCAGTTCAGTTCCATAGTGCTCAGAGCCATTTGAACCAATACTTCCCAGAATAGCAGAGGTTGCATTGTTCCTAGTGATCCTAACGGGACAGCCCGTTCGTCACTGAATTTACCCATGAAACTGCTGCTGCTGCTGCCAGTGTGGGAGCACCATCTGCCATTGTTTTTTGCAGACGAGACTTTCAGTGGCAAAATTATTTTGCACAGATCGCTACATTGCACTGACTGTTAAACCCTGCAACAGTTGTCTACAGATCATCAAATACATACAAGACTCGCAAGAATATTGGGAGCTAGGAACATATTTACCAGTGTAACGACAATTAGATATTACGATTGCTGCTGCCGTCTGACACTGATGGATGTACAGGTAATGTCTCCTCTTGGCAGCTGTTGTTCTGGAACGAATCTCAGTATCTATAGCGCACATAATTTTCCATGTAAACATCTCTGTCTTACTCTCACCGTCATCGACGTGCTGAATCTACATGTTCCTCATGATAGGACACACACTCATGTTCTCTGGTCATTTCACAACATAAGACACAGAACCTTTACAAGCAATATATAAACATTTTACACAAACAGTGCAGTTATCTTTTATATCTGCACAGCACCCGGAAAAATTATAGTATGCCTACACTCACACCAGCTATACGTCTCGATTCTCCTCGGCCCTAGGAAATTATCTGACAAAGTCTTCGAGTCAGCGCTTCTGGAATGTGCTGCATCCTCTCAAGATTCTCTCAAACAAGTGTTTTGAAGGACAGGCCTCCGGCACTATGTGATAATGAATACCTCACCCACAGACGTAGTGTTTGGAAAGACATCACGGACGTGTGTTGGTGTACTGTATCAACATCACTATCAATAGAACAACAAGGAAAATGCAAGGGTACGCTTAGAGGTGCCGATGAGGGGACGTATTGTTACAGCCGTATTGCCCATCCTCTTTGTACACTACAGCAGGTCCAATTGAACACGTGCATTGGTATATTGTGCAGCTGTTAACGAAATGAATCTACCAACACTTATGTTTGGATATACTCCTCAGTGTACTGAAATCACAATTCACCATGTCCAATCTATCCATCCATTACGACTAGACATGCGTATTTTTTTGTTTTTGTTTTTATGTGCATAGTAGTTTGATTACTTCCCACAAATATATGTTGGAACATAAGCCAAGGTACCTTTATGTTCAAGCAGCAGCATGTGCATCGACAATTAAACCTTGCAAAGTGGGCTACAGATCGTCAAATACGAAAGACTCTTATTCAATTACTCTGCTCTGCCACTGTGGACAGGAGCTTGAATATTCGAGCTTGAAACTGATCTCCATCGTCCCTCTATGCCACTATCCACAATACCAACCCCTGTACTTTCTATCCCACTAAGGCACTAAGGCTCCATCCTTTCCCCTCTCCTCTATCTGCCAAACCTCCCCTGCCTGTTCACCTCCTTCAATCTGCTGATGACACCACTTTCCTGGCCCTTTATCCTACTCTTTAACAGTCCCAATATACCCTTCAAACCCTCCTTAACCAGTTCATTGCCTGGCTCCTTTGGACAACCCTTCCAAGACACAGGCAATCATCATAGGTCGTAACACCCACTCCTTCCGGCTCGACGAATTTTACCTCACTATTTATGGTCATCCTATCCACCTCACCCCTACCCTTAAATACCTTGGCCTCGCCCTCGACTGTTGCCTCACCTCGATTCCCCATCTCCATATGATCCAACACAAAGATCACAATAGACTCCACCATCCTTGATCCATACCATCCTTTGTTTCTCAGCATTGCTTGGATTTCCACGTCTCTCAGATTCTATAAAGTTCTCCAGATCCTAGAACGCCATGCACTCTGCCTCACCTTCCATATCCGCCTTCCATCCCCCACATCCACACCCTCTACATCATCTGCCAACTGGATCCCCCACATCCACTGGTGTCCCCCTTCCTCTCTACCCCCAGCCGTTTGCTGTGCCTTTACCATTGTATCCATTTCCACACCCACCATCTCCTTTCCCAATGCAACTTTAGGCATCTACCCCTTCTGGATGATGAGCTTTGCCCTGATATTTACCCCTCCTACCAAATCTAACCCCACCTTCTCCCTCCCTCTCTTCAGGGCTTCCTCTCCCCTCCTCTTCCCTTCCCCTGAGCTGTTTTCCTCCCTCTTACATCTCCCCTCTCATGTGCTGTCTTCTGTGTCTTTGTGCTCCCTCCTGACTTGTGTTCCCTCTTCATCTTCCACCCCACCCTTCTCCTGCCTGTTGGCATGTCCCTGCCCCCGTTTGCTTTTCCCTCTACCCCCTCCAGACCCCCCCCCCCCCACTGCACCTTACTCTCCCATCTTTTTCCCTCCTCTCAGGCCTCCCTACCAGCAGTTCTTTTTCTTCGCGTGTGCACTGTCTCTTACAGTGGTTTCTCAAGCGTCTCATGCTCTGTGTGTTTTTACACTGTGGCTGACTTCCAACTTGTGTGTGTCACTTCAGTGCATTTTAAGTGCTCCAAAATCGCCAACTGTGTTATTTTAACCTTATGTCGACTTTTTAACTGTCCCTCAATGAATGTCCCTTTGTTAATGTATATATTAACTTCCATTGTATCCGTTTACTATGCTTTATATCACCCTTTTTCTGTCCCTTTTTATGTATACATTCTTCTTCTTCTTTTTTTTTTTTTTTTAGTGCCACTCAGCTGAAGAAAGGTGGATTGTGCTGCTGCCAGCCCTCCCCTGCTCATGTGGATCAGGGGCATAAAATTACAATAAAGGGAAAAAGCAGGCACACAGGGACAGTGGATTACTGTTCTAATATTATTAAACATCCTTATGTTCCTTGCAGTAGCAGCTATTCACTTGTAGATCACAGGAGGCTACTCCTCCATACTTCGGTGATAGCTTGCTGTACTATCATTACCACCCATCCTTCCCAGGTAGGGCTATTGGCTAGACTGGCTGGAGTAGCTCTCTAGTGCTAGACTTATTTTTAAAAAAATACCCACTTCACATCCAGAAGTTATTGACGTAACTAAATTGAGCCACTGTCTATTACTTGAACAATGACAACTGCAGTTATTTAAATAAATAGTTTTCCACACTGTGTACAAAATAAAGGCTTACATTGATCCTGTCAAACAGCCCAGCATAGATTGAGTCCTTATCCCACCAATTTCCAGGTGGGGGAGAGGGGTGGTGGGGGAAGGCCCATAGCACCAGCTGGTGATGGTACTGTGAACTGGGTCAGTTGATCTCAGAATCTCAAGGTGAACACACAAAATGTTATATTCCTACCAATAAATTCGAAATGCCTGCCTCTTTTTAATTTCCCAGCAAAATTTCATTTTCCCATCATTTCTGGAGGAAGGAGGAAGGGACCAACATGTCATCTGGAGAAAACTCATGATGTCATCAGGGGTTGAGGTAATTAATTTATCAATTAACTATTAAGTATAATTAATTTGATATCAAAAGTGCACCAGTACGAACTTTATCCCCCTACTAGCATCGACATTCAAGAAATGTTCAAAACAAATAATTAATTTGCACCATGAACACTGAGAGATTGCAAGGCACTCTCACTTCTCATTCGGTATAGGGAATACCATCTACTGCGATTTGACCTCATACATTGGGACCAAATGGTGAGCAGCAGTTTATAGTCTTGTTTGTGTGCTCTAGGGAAAGAAATACAGTAAGCTTTACTGCATTCATAGGAACAGGGTGCTGATTTAAACGATTGCAGATGAAGCACGGCATTGGTGGGATGACAAAGTGCGTTTTTTCTGGGGGTATGTGGCCTAGCGCCGAAAAGTCGCCGACAGCGCGTTGTAGGCCGGGAATGAAGCAGAGGATGGACCCTTAGAGAGCAAGCTGCCAAAAGAAATGTAAACATTCTGCAAATGTCCGTGGGACAGGGAAACTGGCGTCCAGACGTCCAGACTCTGTTTCAAAAGATGTTTGTCAGAGCATGAAGCTTTTACGAGTTTATGGCTGTTCTTTGCAAACTTTGAAATGGACGCCACAGGGGAGATAACAAGCTGTTTATGGAGGGATGTGATTTCACCCTGTATTGTGTTAGCAAAAGCACGGCAAACACGTTGTAAAGAGGCTGCGAAGCTGAATTTTTTCCATTTTCTAATAATTATCTCTGATTGGTTAAATCAGTTTGTAGCTCAAAGACCATTCTCCGAGCTTAGAATTCTGGGCTCCAGCTCGTGATTGGCTTGTGTGAAAGTGGGGGGGGGGGGGGTGGAGTCAAAAAATGAGAAATGTGCTTTTGGAATCGTGCTGAGGAGGAAAAGGGGAGAAAGGAAGAAAGGGCACTCTTGTACAAGTCTCTTGTAATGGCGCTTCTCTAGAAAAGAGCTGCAGGTGTCTACCTAAATGGTGACACTTGTGTCCTTCGCTAGTGTGTAACTTAGAGCCTGAGGCAGTCACCTTCTGAACCACCAGAGGTCGCACAAGGAAACCAGGGTGACGAAAGCGATGTCTTTTCTTGAGGGAACAGACAATGTCAAATCGCATATGGTAGAAGATGTGAGTGTACCACAACATATCGAGGCAGATGTGATTATTAGAAATCTGGACAGGGAAGACAGGACGGTATCAGAACGCAATGATGCGGAAACAACACCGGAGAATTCATGTATGAGTTCGAATGATCACGGTATGGTGGGAAACGAAGAGGACTTGAATCTAGTGGCATTTTTATGGGAATGGAGAAGAAACTTGATAGACTAAAGGGATTGGAGGCTGGACTAAAATGTATGGAGGAGAAAATTAACGAGACGAGGACGGACATAAAAAATATTGATGCTCAGGTAAATCAGATGTGAGAGGAACACAAGTCATGGGCAAATAAACTCCAGGAAGACCTACGGAAAGTAACCACCAAGGCAATGAAAGGTTTGAAGATTGCACATGATGCTAAGAAGACGGCAGATTGTGCCAAGACAGTTGCAAGTTTAGCGAGACAAGTAGCAGCTGAAGCATCGAAAGTGAGTAAACGGATAGAATTGCAAGGACGAGAGGTGGTAATCAATTTGAACAAGAATGTCGAAAGTACAGAAAAGCGACAAAATGACCCGGAGCATACGTGAAGTCACGGATATTCATGCCACAGCGGCCATGGACAAATTAGAATCTGAGCTGCGCAAATTAGGGACAGGTAACAACTGCAACTCTAGAGAGCGAGACCGAAGAGGTCCGTACTCTCCTTTCGTTCAAAGAGCAACAGGAAGTGATCAACACGCGTACAGAGATGAAATTGGAGTCGCTTAGGCAACAAATTCAAAAGCGGCCAAGCGCGAACGCAACAGCACCTGAAACAAATTCAGTCAGGACGGATAACTGTATACCGTTAGCGCCAAGAAGAGAATATGATGAGATGAACGTCACATTCTCTCGAAGCCGAGGAGAGAGCACAAATCAGGGGACGTCGAACGAGGACAACCAAAATGCCTCTGAGCACCATGAGACTTAACACCTAAGGTTGTCAGTCCCCTAGAACTTAGAACTACTTAAACCTAACTAACGTAAGGACATCACACACATCCATACCCAAGGTAGGATTCTAACCTGCGACCATAGCGGTCGCGCGGTTCCAGACTGAAGCGCCTAGAACCACTCAGCCACACCGGCTGGCCGGACAAACAAAGGTCAGATATTTTCCGAAGAATGGGAGTTGTCGATGAAACGCCATTTGATTCTCAACACTTCCTACAAGTCCGAAAATTCGAAATTTTCCGAGATGAGGGTAATTTTACTCATCCACGGACTTGGATACCACAATTTGACATTTATTTACCACCAAATTGGCCATTAAAATACTAGCTGGACTTTATCTGCAGACACTTGCAAGGGCCAGTTGCGGAGAAAATGCGTGGAATATCAGCAACGTGTAGAAGTTACCAGGAGTTCAAGGACAGTTTCCTAAATATCTGCTGATCCAAGGAGACACAAGGGCGCATAAAATACAAGATGATTGTTGGGAAAGATTTCGAAAGTTCAGGCTACAAAAGCCCTGTCAAGTTTCTTGAAGCAATGATTGACAAGAACCACTATCTTGATGTACCATGCTCTACTGGTGAAATCATTCGTCATTTCTGCACCAAACTTCCGTCAGCATATCAACAAGTACTAGCTGGTAGGTGTAATGTGGAGCTCAGTACTTTCCGTAACACACTTTACGAATTAGAGTACGCATTCCGAGCAGAGATCATCAGAGATCACAGAGGAAAGTCTGACAGATACGTCGCAAGCCATATGTCGCGTCCACAATATAACCATTACAATAATAAGAACGGAAATGCACGGAATGAAGCGCTCTACGGAAACCATTCACGGTCGGAAATTTCGAAGTTGAACAACGAAGAGACTGGAATGGGAACCGCAATAACTATGAACTGCGCAACAGAGGCTGGAATGGAAGGAGGAATTAAGACTACGGACCACAAAGCAATGGATGGCGAAGCCATGGCTCCAGTTTCAATGACAACAGAAGATGGGCGCAATTGAACAACGGAGGAAACGGAAACGGAGCTCAGATCGAGGAAATTGAAATTCGCTGGTCGAACCCAGGTCGAAATGCGCAAGGAAATGATAACCGACGTCAATGACTAGTTAAGAATGCAGAAGAGGCAAAAAACGCATCTTCAACTAAATTCGGACCCAGCCTCATCAATGTTATTAGATACAACGATATTGAAGAAACGTTGCTCGAAGAAAGAGCGGTGTTCACTCAAAATGGCGTGCATCCAATTTTCATGGTACCCATAGGAGGGAAGGAAGTTAAGAGCAGTCCTGGATAGTGGTAGCGAGATTTCGGCCATTGCGGAAGAGACTTATAGACAATGTAAGGGACTGCAAGACTGGGTGGAATTAATGGTAAAGAACCTAAGAATAAAAGGAACAATAGTGGGGAAGGTAGCTTAAGTAAACATGCAGACAAGGCTAGAGCTTCTTTGTCAAGGTCACCTGCTGGTGAGAAACTTCCTGACCGTCCCAAAACTGACAACTGAGTTGATTATCGGAACCAATTTTCTATGCGAATATAATGCAATACTGGATCTAGGACGTGGTACAGCGACATTAAATAAGGATAAAAGCATCATGCTTCGTTTCATTGATCGGGCAATACGAGCGCAAGTCCCGGCGAGGTGCCTTAAGATCTGCACAGGTGCAGCTGACTGGCATTTAGTGAAGGAGAAAACAGTGCTGAAAGATGATAGGGATTACCGCTATGACCGAGACGACACTGAGGACGACGTCCCTTCATGTGATACAAGAGAGGGTTTGTGGTATTGACAATATTACCGAAGAGGAGTGAACACAACTACAAATCGTGCTACTGAACAACATGGAAGTGTTCCGACCTAAGACAGGAGCGATCAATAATTTCCAGTATGTGTTCCATGTCAAAGAACAGCAGAAGTTCTTTGTCCCACCTTCCCCATTCCCATTCCATACAGAGAGAGGGTCCGAACAGAAGTATGGAGGATGCTGCAAGAAGGGATCATTGAAACCGGTGTATCCACAGACAACAACCCATTGCGAGCAGTTGAAAAGAAAGATGGATCGATTCGTCTGGTGCTTGATTCGAGGCAGATCAACACGATAATTTTGCCGGAAACAGACCGTCCTGAGAAGCTGGAAGATCTCTTGCAAGGATTTCATGGGGTCAAAGTGTTTTTGTCCATTGACCTCCGTTCAAGTTTCTGGCAAATTGAATTATACCCTTCGTGTCATCAATGCATGGCTTTCCTAGTTGAAGGACACTGCCATAAGTTCCAGAGATTGCCCTTTGGCTTCAATATATCGTCAACAGGATTTATCAGAGGGTTGCTACTAGGAACACTAAGGCAACATGATGTCACAATTAATTTAGAAAAATCATGTTTCAGAACGAGGAATGTGGATTTTCTTGGGCACATAATTTCAGCAGGAGGAATTGCACCCATTCCGGAAAAACTCAGAGCTATAGCACAATTCCCGAGACCATTGAACAGGAAGGACCTCAGAGGGTTCCTGGGCGTCGTAAATTTGTATAAGAAATTCATTAGAACAGAAGAGCATGATGCACCAAGGCTTTGTGCCTTAACAGGAAAGAAGACACCGTGGATATGGGACGAGACAGCGGATCATGAATTCATTTCGCTAAAAAAAGGCTGTTGTGGAGGCACCCATCCTAGCTCATCCAGACCTAACAGCGGATTTTTGCATGTGGACTGATGCAGCAAAAACAGGTCTTGGCGTAGTAATATTCCAGAAAATCATGGAAGAGGGGACATTAGTTAAGAAGACCATAGCATTTGGGAGCCGAGTCCTTACAAAATGCGAAAGGAATTATTCAGTAACTGAGTTATAGGCATTGGCTATCGTTTGGGCTTTCAAAAAACTCAAATATTACCTGCTTGGACACAAGACCCATGTCTTTACAGACCACAGAGCGTTAGAATTTTTGCTGTCGGCAAGATTGGGAGACGACAGGCTGACATGGTGGGTTTTATTCCTACAGCAGTTTGACTTCAGCATCACACATGTCCCGGGAAAAACAAATGTGATTGCTGACGCACTTTCACGTTCACAAATTGGGAAACCAGATGAAACGGGAGAAGACGAGGAGGATAGTTACTTTAGTCTATTCTATCTGCGGGGAGTCGCTTTCGAGAACTTCATGACAGGATCATTACGTGTTATAAGAAGAGAGCAGGATAAAGATCCGGAACTGAAGCAGCTGAAAGAAAGTTATAAGGACCGCCAGGAAGTTGAATTACGAATGTTCTACCTGGTAAGGAAGGGGTTTTATTCCACCGACGCAACGCAACCAGCACGATATGGAGCCTTTGTATACTAGACGAACTAGTCAGTAAGTTAATCTGGTACACACACTTAAGTTATTGTCACTTCGGACCACGGAAATGCTTCCTTAAATTGAAGGACCCGTGTCATTTTAAACATATGGAAAGACACATAAGGAAGGTTGTGTCAGTGCGCAAGACCTGTCAGAAGGTAAAAACTGACAGCCAGACAATGAAGGCACCCCTCAATCCAATCGTTCCAAACAAACTGCGACACATGCCGACCGCGGACTTAATGGGACCGCTCCCTATCACTCGGCGTGGTTTCTGATACATTTTAGTAGTCGTTGAATTAACATCGAAGTTTGCTACATTTACTCCGTTAAGACGAGCCACGGCAGTCACTGTTTACAAAGCGTTAACGAAAGACTTCCTAGCGCAAGTAGGCAGGGTGGACAAAATTATTACATATAACGGGCCTCAGTTCAGGTCAAAACGGTGGTAGGACACTCTGAGAGATAAAGGATGTCACCCATCTACATATCGGGACATCACCCGAGTTCGAACCCCGCCGCACGATGGATGAAGGACCTGAGAAATCTGTGTCGTATCTACTGTCATCGACAGCACAACTCACGGGACGTGATGTTGCGGGATTTCCAAAATGTTGTGAATGAACTTCCACATGGTTCCACTCCCTTGGCACCGATAACTGTATTGAAGAACAGAAATCCAGCAATGAAAGTACGGGATCTAGTGGAATTTCCCTGGCGGAAACAGATTCCACAACGCGAGGTAATCGGGATGGCGCTGGAAAGGATTCGGGAAGCTGGCAGGAGTAGGAAAGAGCGAGAAGATAAGAAGGCTCGGGTCCGTGAATTTCGCCTTGGACAGAAGGTTCTCGTCAAATCGTTTAGGCTCTAAAACAAACAGAAGGGACAGTGCCAAAAGTTCTTCAATGTGTATAATGGACCGCTTTGGATACTCCGTGTCGTGCACGATAATGTGTATGAGCTGGAGTTCCTGAGATCTGGAAGATCGGTAGGAATGCTTCAGATATCACACATTAAACCCTTTATTGAATAAAGCTGGTGGTCACGACAGCAGTAGTTACAGCAGGAGGAAGGAGTAGAGACGAAAATAGAAAAGGGGACATACGATGGAAACTTTCTTATTCTGGACAAGCTACACATAGTTTAATGCTCGGGGATAGCCGAACATAAGCATTGTAGCATAAGTTTGTTTAGTTACAATAATTATAAAGATAACAATCATTTCTTTACACCTTTTGTGATTCACCATGGTAATTAGCATAGAAATTTCTCCCATTACAGCTAGATGTAAGAGTTTGCATTGTTAAAATTTCACTGTACAAGTATTTCTTCGTAACATGTAGCAGGTTTATAGATGTACAGTTGGTCATCCCAGAGCTGAATCAATTACACATGTTGAGAGTAGAGGTGTGCCGATTTCACGATGAAAACTTCGTTGTTTATTAGTGTCCTATTTCGCGTGAGTGAGATGTTGTCTGAGCAATTTTGCAGTTTGCAGGGAACGACAGAATCAGGTGTCACAACAACAATGTTCGAGTACAAAAAGAGCACGAGTATTGGGGACGGAATTCTTTTCGGAACGTCTTAGAGATCAGCTATTAGAATATTTCTGTTGTTCTTGTGTATGCATCACACTACACACCCTTGAACGATCTTAAGTACTATTCACAGTATTGTGTGTGAGAGGGGCGCCGTTGAGATTAGTCTGCGAGATTCTTGGAGGTATTTTGGAGGATGGTCGTGTAATGTCCGCACTAAATACACTCCTGGAAATGGAAAAAAGAACACATTGACACCGGTGTGTCAGACCCACCATACTTGCTCCGGACACTGCGAGAGGGCTGTACAAGCAACGATCACACGCACGGCACAGCGGACACACCAGGAACCGCGGTGTTGGCCGTCGAATGGCGCTAGCTGCGCAGCATTTGTGCACCGCCGCCGTCATTGTCAGCCAGTTTGCCGTGGCATACGGAGCTCCATCGCAGTCTTTAACACTGGTAGCATGCCGCGACAGCGTGGACGTGAACCGTATGTGCAGTTGACGGACTTTGAGCGAGGGCGTATAGTGGGCATGCGGGAGGCCGGGTGGACGTACCGCCGAATTGCTCAACACGTGGGGCGTGAGGTCTCCACAGTACATCGATCTTGTCGCCAGTGGTCGGCGGAAGGTGCACGTGCCCGTCGACCTGGGACCGGACCGCAGCGACGCACGGATGCACGCCAACACCGTACGATCCTATGCAGTGCCGTAGGGGACCGCACCGCCACTTCCCAGCAAATTAGGGACACTGTTGCTCCTGGGGTATCGGCGAGGACCATTCGCAACCGTCTCCATGAAGCTGGGCTACGGTCCCGCACACCGTTAGGCCGTCTTACGCTCACACCCCAACATCGTGCAGCCCGCCTCCAGTGGTGTCGCGACAGGCGTGAATGGAGGGACGAATGGAGACGTGTCGTCTTCAGCGATGAGAGTCGCTTCTGCCTTGGTGCCAATGATGGTCGTATGCGTGTTTGGCGCTGTGCAGGTGAGCGCCACAATCAGGACTGCATACGACCGAGGCACACAGGGCCAACACCCAGCATCATGGTGTGGGGAGCGATCTCCTACACTGGCCTTACACCTCTGGTGATCGTCGAGGGGACACTGAATAGTGCACGGTACATCCAAACCGTCATCGAACCCATCGTTCTACCATTCCTAGACCGGCAAGGGAACTTGCTGTTCCAACAGGACAATGCACGTCCGCATGTATCCTGTGCCACCCAACGTGCTCTAGAAGGTGTAAGTCAACCACCCTGGCCAGCAAGATCTCCGGATCTGTCCCCCATTGAGCATGTTTGGGACTGGATGAAGCGTCGTCTCACGCGGTCTGCACGTCCACCACGAACTCTGGTCCAACTGAGGCTCCAGGTGGAAATGGCATGGCAAGCCGTTCCACAGGACTACATCCAGCATCTCTACGATCGTCTCCATGGGAGAATAGCAGCCTGCATTGCTGCGAACGGTGGATATACACTCTACTAGTGCCGACATTGTGCATGCTCTGTTGCCTGTGTCTATGTGCCTTTGGTTCTGTCAGTATGATCATGTGATGTATCTGACCCCAGGAATGTGTCAATAAAGTTTCCCCTTCCTGGGCAATGAATTCACGGTGTTCTTATTTCAATTTCCAGGAGTGTACGTGAAGACTGTCTTGTGTGTTTCACTGTGGTTTGTGACTAGTAGCCAGTGCACTGTGTCTTTGCTGTGGGCTGTTTATTGTTATCGCCAGTGGCGCAATGTACTAGTGGTGTGTTTTTGTCTTTGGATGCCGCCTTTGGTGCGCTGTTTCTCGCGAATTGGATATTTTATTCGAGTGTGGTTAGACAGATGAGCTATCGCGTCTAATGAGGTTGTGGTTCACTGTGATTTTTTTTTTTCGCTTATGGCTTTCGCATGTGGTTTCCGCACTATTGCGCGATGATATTCAGATGGATTTTTTTCGAGTAAGTTCACGAACGACTGAGTGGTTGATCTTGGACTATAGTTTGTTCTATGTGGCATTAGCACGGAATGTGCAAGTCACATTGGTATGTTTAGACAGTGTGAGCGAGGCACAGGTCAATTTGTGAGAAAGAGATGAACGGAAGATGTGTAGCTTGGTAGTCAATTGTCGTTAATATCTTATGCTTTATGTTGTTTCAGGAGCTGGAGCAGAAAATGTTGTACACCAGCCTGAGCAAAATTTATGTCATTTTCACCAAAAAAAGAGAATTTTGCAGCAATTGCTTTAGGAAAGAACAACGACATTGGTTCTCATCCAGATTCATGCCATATACCAGCGTTAGTGACACCTTAACGACCACAAGAACGGGAGTATATTAACTTGTATATCTTTAGCAGTAATTGGGTAGCATGAATAAGTAGTGGACTTAGATGGAATGAGTATTACTGAAGTGAATGTGTAGCATAAGCTGGCTTAGCATTTTCGTGCAGGAAAGGTTGTGGGAAATTAACACTACACTATCATACAGTACAATACCTCACCACTACTTAAGATTATAAAGTAATTTGATCATTTAAAATTATTGCTGCAGTAATATCAAATTATTTTTCTAATAGAATAGGTTTATGTATTAGGCATTGTCAGCCCTTTTATTTTTTTATTCTGGGAGTAATCTTTCATTATAATTCATTGTATTCATGTTGTAAACACATTTGTAAAAACAAGGCACTGAATCTCCTTGGAAGGATTGTGCAGACTATTTGCGGCTGAGTTGTTGGGGATGCGTGAGGCGTTTTTTAGAGGTTGCTCACCTGCGGAGCGGCGACATCAGCTGAAGCGGCTGGGCAGAAGGGCCGGCACAAATGCTGGACGGTGAAGGTCACACGGAAGTCCTACGAGGGTGGCAGATGCTGCAGGCGGTGGTAGACTTAGAGACTGGCAGACAGCTGTAGACATGACGTCATCGGCTGCATGAATAAGGGTCCAAAGTGGGTGAGCCCCTTCGGGTCTTCAGCTGTCAACAGGGGCCTGGCGCAGGCGACAATGGAGCACTTTCACTGCCGGTGCCAGTGCAAGGTCCCGAGTGACCCTCCAAATGAATGGAAGCCCAAGACCGGAGCCATCAGGACACACTTGAGGTCCGCTGAATGAAGGTATTACGTATCTGGAGACACGCTCGATGGCGGCAATAGGAAGTGATTCACCTCAAACCTAGAGTCCAAATGCTGCACATGTCTTCCCATGAACGTCTTCGACAGCGGCCACGTATTCCCGACCACCACGTTATCCAAGACGTTCAATAAACGAGACGCCAATGATTGCTGCCAGAGACAAGGTCCTGCTACATGGTGGGGCAGTCTGTACTGTACATGCCGAGAAAAAAAGCTGTAACCCACGTTGCCAAACTCACCCCACATAGCTGCCACATCCAACCCTTTGTCTGACATGTGTAGTGTGGTGTTTTAGTGTGAAAATTGTAAATTTATGAAAAATTATTTTGGGCTCCCTAAAGATCTTTGCGAAGGGAGCTGTAGGAAGCTTTGTTCTGATTGTTACTTTATGTATGTTTCCTTTTTTTTATTTTTAAATGTCTGATATGTACCTTACTGTTTCCATATGACACATTTACATGTTTTCTCTGTTTTATTATGATATTCTATTTTTGTTAATGGACTCATGTATTATTTTGGCATTTGGTGTAAAGCTTCACTTCTTTTATGATACCCTTATGTTGTCTGGTTGCGTTGACACTTATATCTTAACATTTAAGGGACAGATTTACACATTTTAGATAAATAAGAAGCACACATAACTGGCAAAATTTAACCTAGTAATAGTTTCTTTTTCGATGAATGTGAGGGTGTGTGTAATCAATGTTCTGCCAAGGAATGAATGTAGTCATGTGTATAACTGGGCAGGGGTGGTAATTTCCCAAGGGGCAGAGAATCCTCAAGACCACAATATTACATTCAAGTGAGGGAATAATCTTCTCTGACCCCAACCTCAGGATGAATGAGTAGATAAATGTCTGCATGGCTCTGTAACCATTTAGTAACTGTTATATGGGTCTTCAAGAATATGACCGAATGGTATACCTATCACACTTTATTTTTCAGTTATTTTTGTGGGCCTGCAGCAGAGAGGGAATGGATGACCCCAGGTTGAATGTGGTTAAGACAGGGTATAACACTGTGCTGGGATTTCTGGTGTAGAAAGATTGATTCATGTTCATTTCTTTGATAATGTCTTTACTAAGTGTCACAATTTGTTCTGTTCCATGACTCACTAACCTTTTAAAGTGCGATACTCCCCTTGAATAAATTTGAGAGGAACGGTGAAGTTGTGAGAGATTGCAAGGCACTCTCACTTCTGATTCGGTATAGGGAATACTGCGATTTGACCTCATACATTGTGATGACATGGTGGGCAGCAGTCTATGGTCTTGTTTGCGTCCTCTAGGGAAAGAAATACGGTAAGCTTTACCTGTGTTCGAAGGAACAAGGTGCCGACTTACACGACTGCAGTAAAAGCATGGCATTGGTGGGCTGACAAAGCGCGTTTTTCCTGGGGAACGATGAGGAGACATTTCCAGACGGCTGTGTGCAGCGGTCGCTTTGTGCAAAACACATTAGCTTTGGTGCCAGACAGGGGGCAGACGTCCAGGTATATGGCCTAGCACCGAAAAGTCGCCGACAGCGTATTGTAGGCCGGGAATGAAGCACAGTATGGACCCTTAGAGAGCAAGCTGCCAAAAGAAATGTAAACATTCTGCAAATGTCCATGGGACACGGAAACTGACGTCCAGACGTCCAGACTCTGTTTCAAAAGACGTTTGTCAGAGCATGAAGCTTTTACGAGTTTATGGCTGTTCTTTGCAAACTTAGA
The DNA here is from genome assembly GCF_023897955.1 of Schistocerca gregaria. Classification (NCBI taxonomy): domain Eukaryota; kingdom Metazoa; phylum Arthropoda; class Insecta; order Orthoptera; family Acrididae; genus Schistocerca; species Schistocerca gregaria. The sequence continues at coordinate 380,339,699 of NC_064931.1, forward strand.
AATGGTGATAGCAAAAGACACGGCAAACGCATGGGAAAGACTCTGTGAAGCTGAATTTTTTCCGTTTTCTGCCAATTAATTTTATAGTCTCTGATTGGTCAAATCAGTTTGCAGTGCAAAGACCATTCTCCAAGCTTAGAATGCCGGGCTCCAGCTCGTGATTAGCGTGTGTGACAGTGGAGGAAGTCAAAAAAGAGAAAACTGCTTTTGGAGCCGAGCTGAGGAGGAAACGGAGAGAAAGGAAGAAAGGTACTCTTGTACAAGTCTCTTGTACTGGTGCTTCGTTAGAAAAGAGCTGCAGGTCTTTACCTAAATGCTGAGACTTGTGTCCTTCACTAGTGTGTGACTTAGAGCCTGTGGCAGTCACCTTCTGAACCGTCAGAGATACTGCTTATATCACCGCGGTCACAACGAGTGATGTGTGCGTGTACTTATTTGTCTTGTGTCAGCCGTCGAAACATTTGACGTATTCTGACACGCACAGTTGTTGTACTGAGTCAAATTGGTTTGGCAGACCAGCAAAAGGGTCCACCTGCACACTGGAATCCATCGAGGTTTCAGAGGCTCATGAGGAAGTACCTGATTTCTGAATTAACCAAACACGAGACCGCGTACTTGCATTTTTTGGGAACGCGCATTTACTAACAGATTGCCGCCGTCGATGATTTCAGTCGTCGAACGCATCGTGGTGGGCCGCCTTGTCCAGCAGGACGGTAAAGTATTCGCTGCTGTGACATAGCACTATAATATATATTTCTCAGCACCCTGTTCTTTCTAACCATATTTTTCCCTTCCCTTTTTTTTGTATGGTAGAATAAAGATGCTTGGTGGTGGCGTAGTTTGATGCCATAACCTGGATTCACGTGTATGAAGTGAGATCAAGCGAGTAGTGTTCTGGTTAGTGTTGTGTGTCGATCCCCATCAGGTCAATTTGTCCACCATAGATCCCACTTTAGAAAGGCTTTTGGTAAATAAATATTTTTTGTATGATGTTTCTTTAATAATTTTGTTGTCTCGTCTTGTTTAAGATCAATAAATCGATTGTGAAGTAGATTACAACTTCTCCCTGCGTTCTGATTAACAGTTCCTTCGCATTTTTATGGCGGTCTAGATCTGAAACATAAGCTGTAGCTATTTCACTCAGTGGCCACTGCGTGGATCTTTACCTTCATTAACAATAATCTTCTTTCAACACAAAGGAAAAATGATACACCACACAAAGGTTTGCACCATCAAGATCGAAGGTGAACTTATTGGAAGTTATAAACCATATAGTACAATCAGCTAGGTATACATTCGTACAGAATGCATATAGAATCATTTTGGTGTAACAGAATAATGAGAAATGGTGGATGTGATTGCATGCTACCAAATGTGAAACAGTCTGTGATGGAGCTTATCGCGAAACTAGCTATCCTTTAAGGAGTAACTGCAGGCCAAAAGCAGGGCTCATTCAATAGTTACCGTTCTCTTACACCCATTTTTCCACTCTTGCTTTCTGTGTCATAAACGTTCCCTACTGTCCTTGCAAGATAACGCACAAGAAAAAAATCGTCGGAGGCAGTCACGTCCAACTTCTCACAGTACAGTAAATCACTTTTCAACCAATTTACCACCCAGATTAACAGTCAGCAAAATTGTATACAAATGTGATAAGGCATTGATATTAGTTGATCTTGATATAATTCTCTTGGTTCATCTAATTTCCATCGTTCTTCTTCAAATTCCAATTGGTCGGAACTGAAAAGAAATTTCTTAATGAATCATGTTATAAATTTATTTACCTCATCCAAAAATTTTCTGGACGTTTCCCCTGTTTGCTGTGCATCCTCAAGTTGATGCTTTGGTTGATATTTCATTATCTTACATCTTCCAGTTCTGTAGCACTGTTTGAAGTTATGCAGTCATACATTGCATCCCTTGAAATCACTGTAACCTATGTCGTGTGCAATTTGATGTACATAATGTAGTAGGTATCATGCACATCCTATAAACTGTAATGAGCATCCGTGAAACTTGCAGAAACCAGTTTTTGTAACATGTGTGGCTTGTCATCCCTTGCAGGTCCGTAGTTACTTTTTTTGCACTGCATGTTCATATTGGTACCGACTTATTCGAAATCTGTTCATTATGGTTTGTTTACTAAATTGCTGATTAACTTTCAATTACATAATTATGTTTAGTATCTTTTCCTTGGAGATGGTATTTGTGGCTCCCTGTCTGACAAGGATGATAAACTACATGGCTCAACAGCAGATTGTTTTTGTATGTTCTGAGGCACTAGGACAATTTTATAAATAATAAAAAAATCACTTGTGACTGCATCACTCACGATTTTATTATTTTTCACAAAATTGTCTTAATCTAGTATCCGTTTTACCTAATAATAATATAATATAATATAATATAATATAATATAATAATAAAAAATCATTTATTTTACATGCATTCCCCATAGGTGAATGTAATGTAATTAAATAAATTAGAGAATTAACTATTATTTTAAAAATGATATTTAAAAAAAACATTTTTATAACTTTTTCTTGGCCCTAAAATGTCCTATTTTTGACTTCAGTGAAAAACGTGTTTTTTAAAATTATATTAAAGAATAGGTACATAAAATTATTTACTTTCTGCTATAGCAGCCATAACATTATTATGAGTTGTTGTTTGTAAATGTTTTTTGAGATAACACTTCCTTACAGTTTTACCAGTCGCAAGTAACTTTAATTTTCTTACATTCTTTACATACATAAAAAAGTCCACCTGTTCGATATTTATCTTTATGAAATTCATAAATTCCTTTTTTTAATCATAAGGATTAGTAAATACTTTAATTAACAAATTGCCATTTGAAATGCATCTTCCAGGCTATAATTCTTGTGGTCCAAGTACAAAATTAGTAGAAACATTACCTAAAGGTGATAAAGGTATAAATCCATTCGATGTAGCTTCTAAAAAACATGATATTGCTTATAGAGATAATAAAGGTTTAGAAAGAAGACATATAGCTGCTAAAGAACTTCAGGTAGCAGCTGAAGAAAGAATGTATGCAGATGTAGCTTAATTTGATGAATAGGTTGCAGCAACAGCAGTTAGAGGAATAATGTATGGTAAACGAAAATATGATATGGAAATTAATGTTGATGTAAATGGTTGGGGATTAAAAATTTAAAAAATCTTCATTAAATTTTTAACTATATAAATGAATAACTTTACAATTGATTATACTTTACTGCCCAGTGGCAAAACTAATCAATTAAATTAAAGTTAAATAATGAACAATTAAATGCAATTGAACCATTTTTAACAGATGTACAGAAAAGGAAAAAAGAATAGAAAGTTGGTGGAAATTTACTTGTTACATTTGCTATTCCTGTTATAAAAAAATTACTGAATATTTAACAAAAAAGAGAATTGGTCAAGCACTAACACAACATGAAGGAGGATTTTTACCATTATTATTAGCTCCATTATCTTATTTAGCAACAATTGGTTCTTTAGCTGGAGGATCTACAGCAATTGCAAATGCAGTTATAAATAAGAAAAAAGCTTAAAAAGAATTATAAGAACAAAAAAGACTTAACACAGAAATGGAAAAGAAAGCTGGAACTGGAATAAAGAAAACAAAAAAATCGATAAAGTAATTGATAAATATCCTAATTCATTAAATGATCAGATGTAGAAGAACTTACTATCCATTAAAAATTAGACACTTTCATGGTGTATACATGACTGATGAATTAGCAAATAAGCCAATTAAAATTGAATATGGTATAGTAAATTTAGATACATCTGATAATCCTGGTACTTATTGGATTTGTTATTATAAAAACAATTCTAAAAAAGTAGTTTCTGATTCAATTGGTGGTAATATACCAAAACAATTAGTTAATTATTTATGAAAAGATGAATTATATTACATTACAGATAGAATACAGAATATTGATCAAGTAATATGTGGCCATTTATGTTTATTCGTTTTAAAATTACTATGTGAAAATTATAATTTTAATGATATTTTAGACTTAATTAATAGACATTTTTGGAAATAAGATACATTTATTTAAACAAAATGAAGATGTAGTTAATATATCAACGTTAGATTTAGAAAATATTGAAAATAGCATTAAACAACTAGAATCATCAATATAGCCAAAGATATCTAATGCAATTAAACAATTTACACATGAATTTAATGTTATTTTTAAAATAACTAAAGATTATATGTGGTTTAGAAATAGAAGACATGCTAATTTAAATGTTCCAATTGATTGAAAAGATGTAGTTAACAAAAAATTCTTAGTAAAATAATATGTTACAAAACCATAATACAAAGGGATTTTAAGACAATTTAATAATTATTTTAGCAAAAAAGAAGTAGAAAAAGCTTTTTTCCAAAAACAGATTTAACTCCATACTTAAATAAGTTAATTAATCTTAAAGAAAAACTATATGATAAACAAATAACTGAATTTACTTTTAATCAAGTGGTGAGAAAAAATGTACAATTTTGAAAATGGTTTCATAATTAAAAGGATTATTGTTGTTGGTAAAAATATAAACAGAGATTTAAACTTCGATGATTTTTATGACAGTAAGTGTAGCTGATAAGATATATAAAATAAATAATAATAGTCAATCATAATGGTACATAAATCAAATTTTAAAACTGTAATAGTCAAAGATTCGGTTAACACTGTTCCTGTAGATGAAAATATTTTTGTATTTGGTGAAATAGTTTAAAATTTAATAAATTTTTTATGTATATAAATAGAAAATCGTACTTCAGATACTTATCATATTCTTTGTTTAAAGTCCAAAAAGTTTAATGATGCACATAATCCACATAGAGTAACAATTAAAATGAAAGAGAAAGAATATAAGGTCTCTGCACAATTTGTAAATCTAAAAATAGTAAATTGGTTAAAAAAATTTGTAAGTGCTGGTGAAGGTTTAAAGGGAGCCGGAGGTGGTCAAATCCAAAAAATTACGATTGTTTTGGTTCCGAAAATTAATTGAAACATTCCTCTTTAATGTAAATTTTGAATTATTGTTCTACTCGCCCTAGAAGTGGTGTTATTACCATTTTCCCCCACGTCTGCAGAGGAAATGGGCAGCCACTGAATGTATCTAACACCCTCTCGTGACTTCCTGGCGAACTGCTTGGGATTTTCTCGGCCTGTTACCCATACAACGCCTTATGTTACGCATACAGCGAGTGTGCAAGGGTTGGCTACATTGTTTTCTGTGACAAATGAAGCGCTAAGGGCGCAGAACATCGTCTCTTTGCTGTTAACCGTTTCGAATTAGTTCAGTGTTGCGCCTGTTGTAGCTAGTATTATACTTCTTGTGTAAAGCGTTGTTCTGGTTACGATGCCATGTTTTAGTAACAGTGTATATAAGAAGAGGAAGAACGTAGGGAAAAAAAATTACACTAATACCAATTTGCGATACTACAATTACTGAAACAGTGCGTTTTTGTGCTAAGCAAGACATGGCCGTCCATAGCCCTGTGACATCTTCTAGCAAGAATTTGACTGGTGGAAGTGACAGATTTCGTGAATATGTTAGTGACAGTGATGATATTACCGAAGTATTGAATATTGGATTATTATCTTCTTTGCTGAAAGAAATTCTTCTGTGCAAACTGTGTTCAAGTGTAGGAGTGGGACTGGAGACAATAAAGCACTTTGGTTTAGCTTGTGAGATGAAGATAATCTGTGCATGTTGCAAGTATCAAGTGGCTTTCTTCAATTCACATGCCAGTCTCTTTGGTGAAAATGGACGATCTAGAGTGTTTGATGTGAATGTTCGACTTGAGCATAGTCTTCGATCCATTGGAAAAGGGTCTGCTGCTGGTAAACTGTTTTATGGTATTATGAACTTGCCATCGCCTCCAAGCAAATTTGGGTACTACTGGGAACTGGTAGGATCCTCTGTTGGAGATGTGGCTTTGAAAACCATGAAGGAAGCAGTGGAGGAATCTGTAGAAATGAACAGTGGTTCTAGGGATTTGGTAGTGGCATTAGATGGTTCCTGGCGAAAGAGGGGTCATAAATCCCTGAATGGGGTTGTAACTGCTACTTGTGGTGATAGTTCAAAAGTGATAGATGTTGCAATATTACCAAAACATTGTAGGTGCAAAAATAAAATCAAAGGAGAGCATAGTGGAACCTGTGGGGCAAATTTTAGTGGATCAAGTGGAGCAATGGAAGTGGATGGAGTGAAACAAATTTTTGAACGTTCAATTCCCAGATACAACTTTAGGTACAAATACTACCTTGGGGATTGTGACTCCAAAGGTTTCAAGACTGTATAGGAACTGAAACCATATGGAAATAATTTGTAGTTGAAAAGTTGGAATGCATTGGGCATGTGCAAATGAGTATGGGTGCACGGCTTCGAAGGCTCAAACAAAATTTGGCTTCAAGTAAGCTCAGTGATGGAAAGACAATAGGAGGGAGAGGTAGGCTTACTGATGATGTGATTGAATGTCTGCAGAGATACTATGGGTATGCTATAAGGCAAAATACTAGTAATGTTAGTGACATGCGCAAAGCAGTGTGGGCATTGTTCCATCATACTGCATCTACACAGCCTGTGACCAAAAGATTCCTGGTGCAAATATAATACAAAAAAGGACTATGATCACAAACATGGTTTGCCAGCAGCTCTGATAAATGCAATAAAACCAATTTTTGATGACTAAAACAGCCAGAATTGTTACACAAATGTCTACACAGAAAGATGCCGAATCCTAATGAGAGCGTAAACAATTTGATTTGGAAAGTGACTCCTAAAAGGGTGTTTGTAAGCATAAAAACACTGCACTTTGGCATTAATGATGCAATAGCAACCTACAACCAAGGGAACAGTGTGAAGTGTGAAGTTCTGAAGGCATTAGGATTTACAGCTGGGGTGAACACTGTACGAGCTCTATGAAATATTGACAGAGAAAGGATAAGAGGAGCAGAAAGAAGAGAAAGGCATATGAAGTATGATGGAACAACAGGCCAGAAAAGAAGACAGAAGAGGAAGCTTTTGGAGGATGAAGAAGACCCTGATAATCCATCCTTAAGTGCAGGAATGTATTGAGATACTTTAATAGCAATTTCCCATAAATTATAATTTTTCGAATATAAGGAACAGTTTCTCAAAATCAACTCAAGCTAGGGAAAAAAATTTTTTATACAGCACTCCAAGTGGTGAAACTTACATTGTAACACAACCATTTGGCAATATGTTCAATAGTTTCATTTCAGTTTAATTATAACTCGATTAACTCCAAAATCCCTCTGTAATAACTGCAATACTAAACCACTCTGGATGTAGAAAAAATTCAAATTTTATTCTTTATTAGTTTATTCATAAATCTTCTTCAAACTTAGTGATTTTAACATGGGCAGCATAGACACCTCCGGCTCCCCTTAAATAAGATTCGTGAAAATATAATAAATGAACTACATTAAACAATGAGAAAAAAATTTAATTGTCGAAATGTTGTTTCTTTTAGTATAGATGATTTATGACGAGCTGATTTGGTTGAAATGGATTCAGGTAATTTAAAAGGTTTTCTAAAACAAACAAAGGTTATAAATATTTATTAACAATAAGTGATGTTTTCTCAAAGTATGCTTTTGCTGTTCTTTTTAAAGATAAAACAATTAAGAATGTAATTGATGCATTCGAAAAAAAAATTTAGATAGAAAGCTGCATAATTTACAGACAGATAATGATAAAGAATTTAAAGAATTATCAAAAATATAACATGAATAATTATTAAACATTTTCAGAGTTAAAACCATCTGTTGGAGAGCAATTTAACAGAATTCTTAAAGAAAAAATGTGGAATGAATTTGCTTAACAAGGAAATTACAAATGGTTAAATTTAGTTAAAGATCTAACTGATGAATATAATAATACAAAACATTCTACAATAAAAATTAAACCAATAAAAGTTAATGATAAAGATTGAAAAACGAGTAGCATTGTATCTAGTTGCAGACTAAAGTCTGCTTCAGCTGCCACTAATGAGATTGCTAAACTTAAAAAATGTGATAAAGTTAGAATTAGGACACTTAACGGTTTATTTGAAAATGGATATAGTGGTAATTGCTCAACAGAAATATTTGAAACTGAAGATGTGATTCACTCTAATCCAATTACATTTGAATTAAAATACACTCCTGGAAATGGAAAAAAGAACACATTGACACCGGTGTGTCAGACCCACCATACTGGCTCCGGACACTGCGAGAGGGCTGTACAAGCAATGATCACACGCACGGCACAGCGGACACACCAGGAACCGCGTTGTTGGCCGTCGAATGGCGCTAGCTGCGCAGCATTTGTGTACAGCCACCGTCAGTGTCAGCCAGTTTGCCGTGGCATACGGAGCTCCATCGCAGTCTTTAACACTGGTAGCATGCCGCGACAGCGTGGACGTGAACCGTATGTGCAGTTGACGGACTTTGAGCGAGGGCGTATAGTGGGCATGCGGGAGGCCGTGTGGACGTACCGCCGAATTGCTCAACACGTGGCGCGTGAGGTCTCCACAGTACATCGATGTGGTCGCCAGTGGTCGGCGGAAGGTGCACGTGCCCGTCGACCTGGGACCGGACCGCAGCGACGCACGGATGCACGCCAAGACCGTAGGATCCTACGCAGTGCCGTAGGGGACCACACCGCCACTTCCCAGCAAATTAGGGACACTGTTGCTCCTGGGGTATCGGCGAGGACCATTCGCAACCGTCTCCATGAAGCTGGGCTACGGTCCCGCACACCGTTAGGCCGTCTTCCGCTCACGCCCCAACATCGTGCAGCCCACCTCCAGTGGTGTCGCGACAGGCGTGAATGGAGGGACGAATGGAGACGTGTCGTCTTCAGCGATGAGAGTCGCTTCTGCCTTGGTGCCAATGATGGTCGTATGCGTGTTTGGCGCAGTGCAGGTGAGCGCCACAATCAGGACTGCATACGACCGAGGCACACAGGGCCAACACCCGGCATCATGGTGTGGGGAGCGATCTCCTACACTGGCCGTACACCTCTGGTGATCGTCGAGGGGACACTGAATAGTGCACGGTACATCCAAACCGTCATTGAACCCATCGTTTTACCATTCCTAGACCGGCAAGGGAACTTGCTGTTCCAACAGGACAATGCACGTCCGCCTGTATCCCGTGCCACCCAACGTGCTCTAGAAGGTGTAAGTCAACTACCCTGGCCAACAAGATCTCCGGATCTGTCCCCCATTGAGCATGTTTGGGACTGGATGAAGCGTTGTCTCACGCGGTCTGCACGTCCAGCACGAACGCTGGTCCAACTGAGGCGCCAGGTGGAAATGGCATGGCAAGCCGTTCCACAGGACTACATCCAGCATCTCTACGGTCGTCTCAATGGGAGAATAGCAGCCTGCATTGCTGCAAAAGGTGGATATACACTGTACTAGTGCCGACATTGTGCATGCTCTGTTGCCCGTGTCTATGTGCCTGTGGTTCTGTCAGCGTGATCATGTGATGTATCTGACCCCAGGAATGTGTCAATAAAGTTTCCCCTTCCTGGGACAATGAATTCACGGTGTTCTTATTTCAATTTCCAGGAGTGTATATAAAAGCAAATTTTTATGAACAAGAACTACCGGAAAAGAAATTTGGCGACGTATACTTACTTGAAAAGTTTTAGAAAAGAAAAATATTAAGCTTTATGATAAATTATTAGGTTTTGATAATTCACATAACACTTGAGTAAATATAAAGTAATTTTATAGTAGTGCAGTTTGATTAAGACTAATTATATCATTACCATTTGTTATTATGTAAAGTTATACAAAATATTGAAATAGTTTATATGACAGACAGTCCTCAGATTTTCTTACATTCTTTGATACATATTTAATGAATCATGATTTTAGTTCAATCATAACATTTCTTCACAATTTGAATGTCTATCTTCGACTGTTGTTTCTGTAAATTTTTTCGTTGTGTTCTAATGACATTTTGTATACTCACATTCATCATCAAATAACTGCTATCAATTGCTTTAGCAACTACATGTGGTAATAAATTATTTATTTCTTCATTTTTTCCTATTATTTCTGAAGCAATACTAACTGTTTCTCTCAAATTTAATTCTTTTATCTTTCACTTTAATTCTATCAGCTCTTAATTGAATTATTTCTGTGTTTAATTTACTCGATTCTTGAAGTTGTTGTATACAATTATCTTTGTGTTTTATTTTTATATTTATAAGCATCAATCATCTCTTTTGTAATCTTATATTCACCATGTTTACTAATTGATGGTAAAACTTCATGAGTAACCCAATTTTTACATTTTTTAGCTTTTTCTTTTTAAATTTTAAAAGTGAAGAATATAATCCAGATTCATTAATAAATATTATGGATTTTTCATTACCTTTAAACCCAGTTAATTTATCAGGTTTAAATAAATGTTCGTATTTTACTTTATCATCAATATCAACATGTTTTCTGATTGCATTGTCAGTATCTTTATACTCTATTATCAGTGCAACAACTTTTGCTATAAACCATGGATTATTTTTTTCATCAATAATCATGAAAACTTATTTGTTGTTGTAAGTAAGCAATTTCTTAAAGAGATCCACAATCGATTACATTTAACAGAAATATGTTTATTAGGTTTGCAAAATAGATATTATGTGAAATTTGAAATTTGTATTTATGATTAAATTAATTTGGAGAACTTAACTTTTTTGTAAATCTAATAAAAAAATTTTTCTTATATATGGAGATCCAAAACTAAATGCAAACTAAACTAAAATAAACTTATGTACTAACTGAAGTATGTGAAAAAGATATTGACTGCCCTATTTGTTTGAGTGATAGAAATAATAATCAATTTGTTAAAACAAACTGCAAACATATTTTTCATAAAGAATGTATTGATGAGAGGTTAAAGGAAAACGAAAATAGTCCACTTTGTAGAAGTATTATTAAAAATAAAGAACCAACATCAGTTGACATAATGACAACACTTGATTCCTTACCAATAAATATAATTAGATCTTTTGATCAATCTTTTGATTTTTTACCAATACTTAACTAACTCTTTTGATCCTTTATTTGCTAGAAATCCACAATTTAGAAATCAGGACTATGAATCTACTGATGATTCTTATGATTTTTATATGAATAACATAAAATTAAAATTTAAAAAATTATTTAAATTTAAAACATTATAACAATTACTAAAATTTTCTTTTTTATGATTCTAATAAATTTTTTCTATATAAATGTTTCTGCATGAACTAAATTTTGTAAATGATTTAATACAGAAAATTCAGTTTATAATTTCACTTTACAAAAGTATTCAAAAGGTGGATATAGAACTATATGTAGACCATATTTAAATAATTATCGTGTGGAAAATTACTATAAAAATGAATTCATTGTGCATGTGGAGAAAGTGTTGCTAAATATTATTTTAAAGAACATTTTTAGATGAAATCCATGTGAAGAACATACACAAATGGTAAAATGCAACTACTATTAATAATGAAGATGTTATAAGTGAAGCAAAAAAGAAATGTAAAATTTGTCAAGGAATTTAAGATTTAAATTGTTATTATATAAATCCATCACATAAAAATAAAAATAATATTATATTAGAAATGTACCTTAGATTATATTAAGAATAAGAAAACTTTAAATTTAAATAATATTCGTTTATGATCAATTATCCATCTATCTATTAAATAATTATCATTTTTATTTAATAAAAATAATTTTTATAAATCTAATGAATTTATTTCTAATAAATAGGAGAGCAAACTGATTGTTAAAGTAATTGTTTAAAAAACTATTGATTGTTAAACTAATTGTTTAGAAACTAATTGATTATTAAACTAAATCTCTTTTGGATTAATTATTTACAAAATAATCATCCTGGTCCATCTAATAAATAATTATAATTTCGTTAAAATAATTTTTTTATAAATCTACTATTTTTATTTATAATAAATAGAAGTGCAAAATGGAAAGGAACACTGCTGTTCTACTAGAACATGTTGCTAAACAATTACAACATTTTCTTGGTGTAAGAAAGCGTGAATTTTGTAGAATAAATAATTTGTGAGGATATTCAAATTTATGTAAAGCTGATTTAATTAGATTTATTATTAGTAATTGTTCTCTTATTATTAGTAATCATGCTAATATTGTTAGAAATACCTATAGTAAATGAAAATAATACATCTGAAATTAATACAAATATTGATAAACATGTGTCTAAAATAAGTGAAAATCATGAAAATTATTTAACTGAAGTAAGTAAAAAATATAAAAATATTGTTAATATTTATATACCTGATGAAGTAAGTGAAAATCAAAAAAATATTGTTAAAAATAATAAAGCTGAAACTAGTGAAAATCTTTGAAACAACTTACCATATTATGATATTTATAATTTTTTGTAACTAAAGAAGATAAACCATTCAAAGGGATATTTCCATTTTCTACAAATATATTTGTAAAACCAAAGGTTAGAATAACAATTAATGATTACTTAATTGAAAAAGCATTTTCAGACAGATTACAAACTATAACTTTAAAAAATAATATGTATATACTTGATCCTAATAATATCTTAAAAGTAGTGAGAACAAAAATTTTTAAGATTCTCAAAGACTATTTGAAAGTACATCATGGTGTAAAGATTAATTTTAATTTATGTTGTGAATATAAACTACAAACAAAGAAACAAACGAAAAAGTTCATCCTATTAATGTTAGAAATAATACACCTGTAGTAAGTGAAAATAATACATCTGAAAATAATATAAATATTGTGAAACGTAATGCATCTTAACTGAAGTAAGTAAAAAATATAAAAATATTGTTAATATTTATATACCTCAATAAGTAAGAGAAAATCAAAAAAAATATTGTTAAAAATAATAAAGCTGAACCTGGTGAAAATCTTTGGAAAAAGTTATCATTTTATGATACGATTATTTGTAACTAAAGAAGATAAACCATTCAAAGGGATATATCCATTTTCTACCAATATATTTGTAAAACCAAAGGATATAAAACAATTAATGATTACTTAGTTTACTTCCAGACAGATTACAAGCAATAAATTTTAAAAATAATATGGATATATTTGATCCTAATCACTTCTTGAAAGCAATGAATACAAAAATTTTTAAAATAGTTATAGACTATTTGAAAGTACATCATGGCCTAAAGATAAATTTTAATTATATTGCGAATATAAACCACAAACAGAGAAATAAATGAAAAAGTTCATGAATTAGGACAACTAACACCGAACCATACTATTTTAACAGATAAAGATTCTAATAAAACATTAAAATATGGTAAACGACATATTTTAGAAAAAAATATCTCATTTCAAGTGCACGGGTCAGCATGGTCATTAAATAGACTTGTCGGTTTACAACTAGCACTTAAGAAATATGTTCCACTAAGAGGATCATCTTACATTGATTTATCAGATTATATTTAGAAAAAGCATATGTTAATGTGAAAAATAATGATCAAAAGTGTTTTTTATGGTCTATAAAAGCAGCTTTGTTTGCTGTAGATGTACATCCAGAAAGAATAACAAAATATACAAATGATGGTGTTGATCTTGATAAAAAAAACTACGAAATATCGAATTTTCTCTGTTAGTTGATAACATTCCAAAAATAGAAAATATAATTAATGTATCTATTAATGTTTATTCATATGAAGATTAAGATAAAAATGGTCAATTGTATGCATTAAAAATAACAAAAGCTGTAAAGGGAAAACGTGTAAAACTAATTTAAGGCAAGAATGATAATAATGGAATTATTGTTATATTAAAATTTTATCAAGACTTTTATCAAGTGAATAGACTAAACATACTGAAGTAAAATCTTTTTGTGATTTATGTTTACTACATTTTAATAGAAAAGAAAAATGAGATGAACACACAAAAAGTTGAAATGCCAGGTGAAGGAGAATTTATATATTTTCAAAATTATCGATTTACACAAAAAGTTCCATTTGTTATTTATGCTGATTTTGAAAGTTTACTTTTAAAAATGGATAATTGCGAACCAAATCCCAAAACGCAATATACTATGAAATACCTATAACATGAACCAAGTGAATTTTGTTCTTATATTAAATATATATATATGGAAATTATATAGATCCAGTAGTTTATAGAGACCCAAATTGTCATAAAAAAATTTATAGTGTATAAAACAGGAAGTTGAAGGAAGTGGAAGAAAATATTCTGTAACTGAAGAAATGAAACCACTTGAACTTGATGAATACATATGTATCTTAAATCTACCATTTGTACACTATGTAAATGTCCTTATACGAAAAAGAACAAAAAAGTACATCATCATGATCATTTAACTGGAAAAATATATTGCTCCATTATGTAATATGTATAATTTAAAACTACAACAACCTGATTTGTACCTATTTATTTATGTATTTGAACTGGTTATGATTCACATCTTTTTGTAAAAGAACTTGGTTATGATAATAAAGAAATAGAATTAATATGGAACAATGAAAATAAATATTTCTGTTTTGGTAAACATACAAAAACTTTAAAAATGAGATTTGTTGATACATTTAGATTTATGACATTTCTTCACTTGATAAACTTTAGTCAAATCTAAAGAAAAAGAAATTAAAAAATATTAAAAAGTATTTTTTCCAGAATTATTCAACTTAGTAATTAGAAAAGGGGTTTATCCATATTATTACATGGCTTATTGGAAAAAATTTGAAGAAACACAATTACCTACAAAATATAAATTTTGTAGTGAATTAAATGATTGTGACATAAGTGATGAAAATTATGAACATGTAAAATTAGTTTTGGGAAAATTCAATAATAAAAATCTTGGTGAACATCATTTTATGGAGGACTTTGAAGAAAAAGCACTACAGTCGGCCACTCTGAAACCCTCTCGTTTTCTGCAGTATGTGGATGATACATTTGTGATGTGGCCATATGGATTTCGTACCTTCGTTTCTTCAGCATCTGAATTTGCTCCATCCGAATTTAAACTTCACAATAGAATTGGAGAAAGATGGTAGTTTACCTTTTCTTGATGTCTTGGTACGAAGGAAAGCAGATGGAACTTTGGGACAGAGCGTCTACCGCAAGCCAGTGCATACAGATCTATATCTGCAGGCTATAATCTGCCATCACCCTGCACAATGCGGTAGTGCATTACGTACGTTAGTTCATAGAGCTCATGTGGTACCTGATCCTCAGAGCCTGTCGAGTGAAATACAACATTTGAAGACAGTGTTCCGACAAAGCGGTTATTCTGAGAGACAGATGCATAATGAATTCAGGCCCAGGCGAGTTCAATCTATGGAGCAGAACGAAAACACGAAGACACCCACCACTTTGGCCTTTTTGCCATATTTAGATGCCATGTCGTCAACAATCGGAAGAGTCCTTGGAAGATATGGAAGTAAGTGTGTTTTTCAACCATGTGCAAAACTGAGAAACCTGTTGGGTTCGGTTAAGGATGACCTTCGACTGAGGAAATGTGGTGTGTACAAGATTCATTGTCAGTGTGGAGCAGCGTATATAGGCCAGTCATGCCGCACAGTACAAGAACGCTGCGATGAACATCAGAATCATACACGCCTTCGTCAACCAGAAAAGTTGGCCATTGCGGAACATTGCCTGAATACAGGATATCGTATGATTTATGAAAAGACGGAAATTTTATCCCTGGCATCGTCTTTCTGGGACTGTGTCATTAAGGAAGCAACACAAATCCGTACAGCTGATAATCACATCAACAAGGATACGGGATTTCAACTGAGCACAGCATGGAACCCTGCATTGGGTGCTATTAAATCACGACCCGAAAGTTAAGATTCTTCGATAACAGGCCGGTCATAACACTATCCTAGTACGGCCGTTGGTGAGTAACGTCTGGCCACAATTGACAAACGTGGAGTACAGCACACGCGCGGGAGAGCCGCTATGCGATTTTCGGCAGTTTGAATATGGCAAATCATTGCCCATGAGCGATTACCGAGGCTGCACATTCTTCGCGCGCGTATTCTAAAAACGGAGCGTCGGTGTGCGGATATCGTCAGTCGTACCTAGCCACGAGCAAAGTTGAACCACCTGAAGATGTTGGACAGTTGCTCCGAGGAAATATTGTGGAATTTGCACAACGTGATCCGGCGGCAAACCCGTGAAGACTATTTACAAAGGAAAGCGTATTTGTCAATAACTCCACATGAGAAAGTTATCCATCTAATTGCATCAAGTAAGTCGGAACATATTATTTGCGAAATTAAGAGATGCAAGTATTATTCTGCTTCATGGGATTCCGATTTAGATACATCACATGTACACTAACTGACTTTGATTGTACGCTCTGTCCTGACATTAAAACCAGTGGAAAGAATTGCTAGTGGAAGATCATACTGCTGAGCTACTCGCTCAAAGCTTACTGAATTTTTTAAATGAGAATGACATTGATATCAAGTCAAAGCTATGATAAAGCCAGTACCATGAGTGGGAAGTACGGCTGTTTATAAGCACGAATTAAGAAGATAAATAAATACACAGAATATATTCCCTGCTTTGTACATTGATTATATTTGGTTGTCATGTGCGCCGCAGAACGTCTTAAAGAAACAGCCATTTTCTTCGATTTCGTTGAAAGTCTTTGAACATTTTTTCCCGTTTCTACCTATTCATGGGGTTTTCTCTGGAAAAACCTGAAAGAAATTAGTTTAAAAAATCTGGTTTAGAAAATGTTGTCGGACATAGATGGTTGGCTCAAGGAGGTGCTACGAAGGCACATCTTTGTGGTTTTGTAAGACAAACTCGATAATATGGATCAAGAGATGTAGTGTCATAATCAGTCTTGTGGACTAGTATCGAAAATGTACCCCACTGGCCATTAAAATTGCTATATCAAGAAGAAATGCAGATGATAAACGGGTATTCATTGGAAAAATATATTATACTAGACTGACATGCGATTACATTTTAACGCAATTTGGGTGCACAGATCTTGACAAATCACTACCCAGAACAACCACCTCTGGCCGTAATAACGGCCTTCATACGCCTGGGTATTGAGTCAAACAGAGCTTGGATGGCGTGTACAGGTACAGCTGCCCAGGCAGCGTCAACATGATGCCACAGTTCTTCAAGAGTAGTGACTGGCTTTTTGTGATGAGCCAGTTGCTCGGCCACCATTGACCAGACGTTTTCAATGTTGAGAGATCTGGGGAACGTGCTGGCCAGGGTAGCAGTCGAACATTTTCTGTATCCAGAAAGGCCCATACAGGACCTGCAACATGCGGCCGTGCATTATCCTGCTTAATGCAGGGTTTCGCAGTGATTGAATGAAGGGTAGAACCACAGGTCGTAACACATCTGCAATGTAATGTCCACTGTTCAAAGCGCCGTCAATGCGAACAAGAGGTGACCGAGACATGTAACCAGTGGCACCCATACCATCACGCCGGGTGATACATCAGTATGACGATGACGAATACACGATTCCAATATGCATTCACCACGATGTCGCCAAACACGGATGCGACCATCATGATGATGTAAACAGAGCCTGGATTCGTCCGAAAAAATGACGTTTTCCATTCTTTCACCCAGGTTCGTCGTTGAGTACACCATTGCAGGCGCTCCTGCCTGTGATGCAATGTCAAGGGTAACCGCAGCCATGGTCTCCGAGCTGATAGTCAATGCTGCTGCAAACGTAGTCGACGTCTTCGTGTAGATGGTTGTTGTATTGCAAATGTCCCCATCTGTTGACTCAGGGATCGAGACGTGGCTGCACGATCCGTTACAGCCATGCAGATATGATGCCTGTCATCTCGACTGCTAGTGATACGAGGCCGTTGGAATCCAGCACGGCGTTCCGTATTACCCTACTGAACGCACCGATTCCATATTCTGTTAACAGTCATTGGATCTCGACCAACGCAAGCAGCAATGTCGAGATACGATAATCCGCAGGCCGATAGGCTACAATCACATTATAATCTTAAATTTTTGAAACTAATATAAATAAATAAACAAACTTACCAGTCAGCAAAGTTTGCATCTGGCTTTGGCGGCAGAAAACTCATCGATCACATCTTCATAGTTCAGAGGGTTATCAGTTCAGAGGTAGGCTGCGATGTGAAGAATGTACAAGGTGTGCAGTCTCTCTTCAGACAACGTAGTAGTAGTAGTCATAGTAGCTTCATTCATCTGTAGATATCTTTTTACAAGGAAATAGGACATGTCAAAGTATTAACAAGTTTAGAAAAAATTAAAATAAGCTAATCATATACACATAGTTAGTTAGTTCGTTACGTGTTCCATTGATCAATAGCACAGAAAAACCGTTATGATGTGGAGCATGTCAAATGCACAAGAAATGCACACAGGAAACAAGTTTTTTTCTGTTTTCTTTTTCTTCGTTTACATTATAGTGTTATTCCAGAATAATTCTGTTATCTATCCCATTCCATTAAATGGCAAAAAATGCATATATTATGTCTCCAGATTTATTTACTCATATTCAAGAATTCATCTATGGTATAGAAGGAGTTGTCAAGGAGGTATGATTTCAATTTGTTTTTGAAACTATTACTGCTGTCTGTCAGACACTTTATTTCGTTTGGTAATTTATCAAAAAGTTTTATAGCAGCATATTTTACCCCTTTCTGTGCCAAAGATAGGTTAAGTAAAGGATAGTGTAGGTCTTTCTTTTTTCTGATATTGTTGGTTTTAAACTAGTCCATGTTGTTGAGAAAAAATTTCATTAGTGAGTAAATGTACTGTGAAGCAGTTGTAAGAATTCCTAACCTTTTAAATAGATGCCTACAAGATGATCAACTATGAACCCCACACATTATTCTAACTGCTTTCTTTTGAGCAGTGAATACCTTTTGCCTAAGTGTTGAGTTGCCCCACAATATTATTCCATATAACATCAGAGAGTGTAAGTATGCAAAGTATGTTAGCTTGCTAATTTCTACATCCTCAAAATTGGCAATTATTCTGATTGAAAAGTTGCTGAAACTAATCGCTTTAGGAGATCCAAAATATGAATTTTCCAATTAAGATTCTCATCTATTGTACACCCAAAAACTTAGTATGCTCTACCATGGCTACTGACTTCCTTTGATGTGTTATGTTTATTGAAGGAATTATACTTTAGCAGCAGAAAATTGGATGTACTGTGTTTTTTCAAAGTTCAGAGCAAGCCCATTCGATGAAATCTAATTAATAACTTTTCCAAAGACCTTATTTGTATCATTTTCTATCAGACTATTTTTTACTGGATTAATAATTATGCTTGTATCGTCAGCAAACAGTGTCAGTTCAGCATCTTGTTTCACATAAGAAGGGAGATCGTTCAAATATATCAAGAACAAGAGGGGACACATGGTCGAACCTTGTGGAACACCTAATGTATTTTCACTGCAGTTAGATGAAGTGGCAAAATCCTTTGAATCACTTAAAGCATATGAAGAGACTTTTTGCTTCCTGTTCTGTAGATATGACTTAAACCACTCAAAAGCTGTTCATATATACCATAGAATTGTAATTTCTCTAACATAATGTCATGGTTCACACAATCAACTGCTTTGGATAAGTCACAGAATATTCCTACTGATGACATTTTTCTATTTAAAGACTCTATTATGTGGACAGTGAAATTGTATATTGCTGTCTCAGTGGAACACCATTTCTGAAATCCGAACTGTGATTTGCTAAGTTTCCCATTACTGTTAAGATGGCTAACCACTCTTGAGTACATTACATTCTCAAAGATTTTTGAAAATGCTGTAAGCAAGGATACTGGCTGATAATTATTGACATCTGTGGTTCCCCCCTTTTTTGTAGAGAGGCCTCACAATGGCATATTTTAAGCTGTCTGGAAAAATACCCTGAGTCAGTGATGTATTATATATGTGACTCAAAACTTCAGCTGTAATTGCTCCACATTGTTTTAATAACTTGGCATAGATGTCATCTACTCCAACAGAACATTTATTTTTCTAAGATTTAATAATTGTACTTATTTCACAAGAAGTTGTTAGGTGAAACTTAATCCAACTAAAATTTTTCAAAACTGACTCTTCCATGTACTGTCTGGCTTTTTTTAAATTATTCTCACCAATTTTTATTCCTACACTTAAGAAGTGATTGTTGAATACTTACTTTACATTAAGTAATTTTCTTTGGGAAACAATGTTGAAAAAAGTATATAAATTTATCAAGAAATATGTTGCATTTATCATTAGCATTTGGCTCATTATATACATCTCCCCAATTAACATTTCTTAAGCTTTCTGTCAAGTGCTCTATAGATATCAGGTAGAGCGACATTACACTTCTACTTAATGGTTTCCAAACTGTACACCCTGTTAGGTTTTGTAAGTTAATCAGTTGTGCATCATGGTCTGGCAATCCATTTACCACAGGGAAAGCATGTGTTTGTTTTACATCTTCTTTCTCTACAAATACATTATCTATTAGTTTGCTTCTGTCTTGAGCTATACATGTACCGAAATTAATCACTGATTCTAAGTTATATGTTGTTAATAACACTTCTAGTTCACCTTTCCTCTCAGAATTATTTAGAAAGTCTATACTGAAATCACCACAGATTAATAACTTCTTCTTTTTGTCTGACATACAGCATAATAAGGAGTCAAACTTTTTTTAACTCCTAATGCAGACTTGTACACTGTTGATAATATCAATACTACGTTATCTATCTGAAGTTTACATGCACAAACCTCAAAGTGCTGATCAACACAAAATTTACTTATTTCTACAGTTTTGCATTCATACCCTTGTTTTATGGAAATGACAACTCTCCTTTATACATCCTAGACCCACAAGTGTACGATGCTAAATTATACCCACTTATACTGACACTATCCATGCGCACAATTACATGGTGTTCAGACATACAGAGCATATCAATCTCATTCTTATTTTTGAGATCATCCAAACACACTAACAGCTCATCCACTTTATTTTTTATTCCCCTGATATTTTGAGGAAGTGAGTTGGTACTACCTTAACTTTGTCCCTATTTACTGTACATGAAGTTTCTTTCATTCTATTTATCTTGATTGTCGTCTGTCTGGACTTTGGCTTTAACCTAAAAAATCTGTTTGCTTGGACCCATTAACCACAGGGATCACTCCTTGTGTGGCTGTGGAACCCCTTACAGTTTCTACTAATAGAGAAGCTAACTTATTTTTCCCAATCCTATTCAGGTGTAGGCTATGTGTAGTGTATCCCCACCTACCAATAGCATTAACTGGAACAACACTTATGTGAGATTTTGCCGGTGTCTGGAGTATCCTATTCAGCTCAGTGTTGACATGCCTTACAGCAGTGTCTACCCAGGGATGATCATGGCACTGAAAGACCTCCACAAACCTCACATTTGTGTGCTCAATTTCTGCTCATATTTTATCCAAGTCACTCCAAATACTGTATCTTGGATTCATAACCAGGCTGTTTCCTGCTCCACCAACTATAATTTCCTGATCTTCCTTCTCAAAGGCCCTGCACAGCTGGCCTAAGTTTTCTATCACCTGGCTAAGACTAGCACTTGGTTTCACAAAACGTGTGACCTGGTACCCTGCACCTAATTTCTCCGGAAGCTGATGGCCCACACCCCTTCCATGACTGCTGCCTATAAGCAGAATTCTTCTTTTCCTATTCCGGTTCCATCCCGGCCTGTCTTTTTACTTTAAGCTAATATTCTGCTTCAACCTACTTCAACTACATCTGGGTGAGACCCTTCCTCCACTTCAGATAGCAAGCCAAACTGAATTCCTAGAGTTTTTTCAAGTGTTTCGCTATTTCGCCCTTTGCTTGCTACCTTTTCCCAGTTCCCAGTCTCTTTTTCCTCCCTTAATTGCAAGTTCGCGTTTTCTAATTCAGCCTTAAGGGCACAAATGTTTGATTCCTGTACAGCGATTTTTCTGTCCTTTTTACATAACCTACAATGCCGTGGAAGAGACTCATTTCCTATCCTCGCTTCCTCACCGCTACATTCGCCTCAATGAAACCATAACTTACAGTCTACACAGAACACCCCCTCTTTCACAATTTATACGCAAACCACCACATTTGTCACACATGGTTTGATAGACAAAGTTAACACAAAAGCAGAGAATAAGTTGGCACAAGACCACAGTAGTTTAATAACCTGTAGCCTACTAATTCGTAATAAACTTTTAAATTTACTTCCAAAAGTTTTAACTACCTAGCTCTGTATGACCCACACGAATTAACTTGACTTTGAAGCCATAACTCTACTCAAAAACGAAAATCTACACTCGCCCGAAATTTACGCCTAATAACGTAAACCAAACTAGAAACTACCGGCCTTTTACGAAATACTTCCTTTTCGATCTAAATAAGGTCAGAAAATCGAAACCTTCAATAGATAGCCAAGACAAGAAGTATATACACTAGTCTAACATGTAATATTAGCTAAATTAGCTCTTATTTCAATATTAATCACTTATCTTAGCGAGAGCTTCGTATACGAGCGTACGCCTAGCTCCAGAGATGTTCACAAAGGGTAGGGTTATAGACAGAGAATTGCTGAAGAAACGCATTTGTTTATCAAGGCGGCAATGTGTTAAGCCTTTAATTATTATTGTGGAAAGATCTCTCACAAAACCCAAACAAATTCTGGTCATATGTAATGGCTGTTAGTGGTACCGAAGTTACTGACTCATGGATGAGACAGGGACTGAAACTAAGAATAGCAAAGTAGAATCGGAAACGTTGAACTTTATTTTGAAATGTTCATTTACTAATGAAAATCCAGGATATTGCCTTACTTTAACTGATGCACCACTTCAAATATACGAAATATTGATGTTTGTATAAGTGATGTTGAGAAACAGCTCAAACCGTTAAAATTGAACGAAGATCCAGGCCTCGATGGAATACCCATGAGATTCTACATCAAATTTGCCGCTGAGTTATCCCCTATTTTAACTAAAATCTTCCGCAGATCCTACTAACAAAAAAATTCATTCCAATAGTTCTAATGGTGGTGGTGGTGGTTAGTGTTTAACGTCCCGTCGACAACGAGGTCATTAGAGACGGAGCGCAAGCTCGGATTAGGGAAGGATTGGGAAGGAAATCGGCCGTGCCCTTTCAAAGGAACCATCCCGGCATTTGCCTGAAACGATTTAGAGAAATCATGGAAAACCTAAATCAGGATGGCTGGAGATGGGATTGAACCGTCGTCCTCCCGAATGAGAGTCCAGTGTGCTAACCACTGCGCCACCTCGGTCGGTAATAGTTCTAAGAATGCACAGGCCACTGCCATCCAAAAAACTATCATCTAATTACCTAAAATCCTATTGCTGTAGAATCTTGGAACGTATGCTGAATTCAAATGTAATACGATATCTCGAAGAGAATGACGTCCTCAATGCAATTCTGCATAGATTCAGAAATGATTGGTCATGTTCAATCTCACATACACTTTTCTTACATGGCACATCCTGAAAGCCATGGATCAGGGCCGTCAGATAGATGCAGTATTTTTCGATTTCTGAAAAGTATTTGACTCTGTACTATAACTGCACTTATAATCAAAAATACGATGATATGGTGTGTTAAACAAAATTTGTGACTGAACTGAGGATTCCTTGGCAGGGAGGACGCAGTACATTATCTTGGATCTAGAGCCGTCGCCATATGCAGAAGTAATGTCAGGCCTGCCCCAGGAAAATGTGTTGGTATTCTTTCTATTCAAGTTGTACGTTGTTAATGGCCTTGCAGACAATATAATCAGTAATCTCACACTTTTCGGGTTTCACGTTCTGTCGACATCGGGTTCATTAGGGACACAGCACAAGCTCGAATTGTGTCAAGGACAGAGAAGGGTGTCGGCCGAGCCCTTTGAATGGAACCACCCCAGCATTCCCCTGGATGGTTGGGGTTGGGTTGTTTGGGGGAAGAGACCAAACAGCGAGGTCATCAGTCTCATCAGATTAGGGAAGGATGGGGAAGAAAGTAGGCCGTGCCCTTTCAAAGGAACCATATCGGCATTTGCCTGGAGCGATTTAGGGAAATCACGGAAAACCTAAATCAGGATGGACAGACGCGGGATTGAACTGTCGTCCTCCTCCCCTGGGTGCATTTAGGGAAATCATAGAAAACTTAAATCTGGATGGCTGGATGAGGGTTTCAACTGTCATCCCCCCAAATACGAGTCAAGTGTGGTAACACTTTCGGCAGATGATGCAGTTATCTGTAATGAGATACTGTCTGAAAAAAGCTT
Organism: Schistocerca gregaria; assembly: GCF_023897955.1. Taxonomy (NCBI): domain Eukaryota; kingdom Metazoa; phylum Arthropoda; class Insecta; order Orthoptera; family Acrididae; genus Schistocerca; species Schistocerca gregaria. The sequence goes on from NC_064931.1 coordinate 380,364,034, forward strand.
TACACATATCCAGTCAAATCTTGACAACATTTCAAAGTGGTGCGTAATTTGACAACTTGCTTTAAGTGTTCAGAAATGTAAAATTGTGCACTTCACTAAATGAATAAAGGTGTAGACACTATCCTACCACTGAAGTATCAACGAATCTCAGATGAAATCAGTCAACTCATAGAAATACGTGAGTGTAACTATTTGTAGGGGTATGGAATGAGACAATCACATACAGTCAGTTACAGATAAGGCACATGGCAACCTTCAAGTCATTGGTAGAATACTAGGGAAATGCAGTCAATCTACAAAAGAGATTTCTTACAAATCATTCAGGATACCTATTCTAGAATAATGCTCAAGTTTGTGTGGCCCATACCAAATACGACTAACAGGAGATACTGAATGTACACAGAGATAGACAGCATAAATGCTCACAGCTTTATTTGACTTGTGGCAAAGCGTCACAGAGATGCTGAAGAAGCTGAATAGAATGAGAAGGCTTACTTACAAGGTTTCAACAACAAGATTTAGATGCTGAATCTGGGAACATACTATAACTCCCTATATGTCACTCCTGTAGGAACTGTGAGGATAAGATTAGATGAATTACAGCGTTCATGGAAACATTTAAAGCCGTTCTCTCCCCCCCCCCCCCCCACTCCTCATCGTTCCACATGTGAAAGGAATGGAATGAGAAGAAACCCTAACTGATAAAATGGGAAGTACCCTCTGCTAAGAAGCTCTTTACAGTGATTTGAAAAGTATATATGTAAATATAGATGAATGGAAGCTACCCACTGCCGTGTACTTCATAAGTAATTTGCAAACTATACATATATGAAAAGCAGTCACTAATCAAAATATTGTTTTGAACACCACAGTGCTTTACGAGACATGATCCTGTTGGGAAGGTATCAGGTATGCCGTTGCCTTCCTCCAACATTTGAAATACTCAGTCAATTATAAATTGACCTACAAATTAACGGGTACTACGAACCATGATGCCACTCTGCATTTTTCACATTAACAAATAAATCCAGAGGTAAAAGAAGCAATAAGTGACAGAAGATAGTATAGATATTCTTAGGATACTATAGATATAGACAGTGGCAGATTTAAAAATTTTGCTTCATCCCCCTCCGAGAAAAAAACATGTTTGAAATAGTAACTATTACCAGATCGCTTCACAATTGCCGTTTTGAGTGTGAGAGCTGTGAGCTGTTTCCATACTCTGCTATTCGTTGTTCTGAAGGATGCATCAGCGGTCTAGTGGCACTCAATCAAAATGTAATATGGTTCCTGAACTGTACATGGTAACGGCAACGGATAACACAAACTTCAAACTGCCTTGTATGAACACATTCTTCTGTTGAAAGACAATAGAAACGAACACAAGGAAAATAACTTTTCTTTTATGGCCTAAAACTTCAGCAGAGCGTGTAAGAGACAACGGATTTTTTTTATACATTCACTTTTAATATGTTCTTTTACAAGAAACCGTTGAAAATGAAAATAAAAAAGTTGTGTTATGATCTAAAAGTTGAAGCTAATGTGTCGTACATTAGAAATTAATACGTACTTTTAAAGAGATGCGTCCAAAATTAAAATTAAACTTTCATTTTATGATCTGATAATTTGAATGTGTAGCAGATAAAAAACACGTTTGGTATTAATACGTGAATCTATAGGAAAGCGTAAGAAATGAAAATTAAATAGATATTTCGGTGCATGAACTAATAACTAAATTCAGACGAACAAACACAGAACTGGATTTGCTACTACATAATTATTCAGACTAGTGTGGAAAAATCAAATTAGTTTTATAATTTAATAGTTAATGTGTAAAGCATTAAGGTCTGTGTAGTTAGATGCTGCGTAATAAGTATGCACAATACCTTTATTCCCTGTAAGTGCTGAACAGTTTTGTACTGCAGCTACTACTCTCGCCAAAGCTCTTTCTAACGGTATTAGCAAAGCTTTTACCTATTTTTTGACAGAACTGAACTACGTTATTTATTAAAACTTTTTCATCTCAACATACTCTCCAATGATGTATATTTCCGCGGTAACTATACATTTCAGCAGACACCAAGAATACGCATAAGTTGTAATATACTACAGCATCAGTATGACTTGACTGTACAGCGCCGAGCAGCCCACCTTATTCGGGTATTCTTTAGTATTGTCAGCTGCCTTCAGTCACGTCTGCACGTAAAAGACGTTTAGTTCCGCATTCTGCCATCGGCAATTGTAAAATAAATAGGTAATACATAGTTTCTAAATCCAATGAATGTGATCTAAATTATAACAAAAATCACATTATAATCTGAAATTTTTGAAACAAATATAAATAAATAAACAAACTTACCAGTCAGCAAAGTTTGCATCTGGCATTGACGGCACAAAACTCGTCGATCACATCATAATTTATATAGTGTAAACTACTTCTGGATCTTTACCAGTTCTTGCTGTCTCGTACAGTTTTCATTTTCTTTCTCAAGACACTAATACCTCTACGAATCCAAGGTTTCTTTGAAAGGTTTGTGGTGTTACATTTAGTAATTTTTTTGAAACAATCTTCAAAAAGGTATATAAATTTATCAAGAAACATGCTACATTTATCATTAGCATTTGGCTCATTACATACATCTTCCCAGTTTACATTTCCTAAACTATCTCTGAAGTGATCTATAGATACCAGTTTGAGCACCCTCACACTTTTACTTAATGATTTCTGAAGTGTACACCCTGTTAGATTTTGTACGTTTATCAGTTGTGCATCATGGTCAGATAATCCATTTACAGACTTCACTCAGTCACTGCACACACATTGTTTCATAACACTACACACACACACACACACACACACACACACACACACACACACACACACACACACACACTGGTGATCTGTGGGCCATTTACTTCCCATGTACTATCCTGAAAAACTGAGTCAGCATCCCTCCATAATGAGTGAGATGCAGAGGTCAGAAAGAGGAAGAGGTCTTATTATTGTGCTATGCATAGTTTGGGGGTAAGTAGTTCTAGAAAGGGAAAAAGATGGAAAAAGCATTAAGTGAAGGTGTTATGTCGATTGTTGGATGGTTAATAATCATTATTATTGTTATTTATTTGTATAACATTTTTTTATCTAAGTAATCCTTCACTGTATAAAATATATTGCATAAAAGGTACTTGTTAATTGCCTTTTTAAATAAGTGTATTTTTGCAATTTCTTTTATCTGCTTTGGTAATTTACTGTACAGTTTTATTGCTTGATAGAAAATGCTGTTTTGAGTTTTATGTTTATTTTTTCTCGGTAAATGTAAGTTGAGTCTATCCCTGCTCATGGACAGAGCTGTTTGTGCAGTAATTACCAATGTTAGTTTTGATGTGTACAACTGACTAGTATATGCATTCACATGGAGCAGTTGAAATCCCCAGTGTTTTGAAGAGATCTTTACAATGAGCTCGACTAGTATTTTTGGTTACTATTCTTATGGCTCTTTTCTGGGGTTTGAAAATTGGGTTCAGATTTTGTGCATTTGTTCCCCAAAAAAGAATGCCATAGCTAAGAACTGAGTGTGCATATGAATAATATGTAACTAAAAGACACTGCATGTTACACACTGATGATAGGATTCTAAGGGCATAACATGCTGATGACATTCTGTTTACAACTACCTTTGTATGTTCACACCACTTCAACTGAGAGTTAATATTCATTCTTAGAAATTTTGCATTTGTTACACGGTCTATAGAGGTGCCATCTACATTTAATCTAACATTGTCAGTCTTCCTCTTCAAACTGAAATACATGGCATTAGTTTTCTTTATGTTCAATATCATTTTATAACTTTTGGCCAATCATAAACTTAATTCAGAGTTTCATTTGCTTTCTCAGCAAGGAGTTTGTCTTGTTCTCTCAGTGAATGAGATATTCGCTGTCATCAGCAAAGAGAGATTTTTCAATGTGAGTAACACTACTGGGAAAGTAATTGATGTATATCAGGAATAGTATGGGTCCTAATATGCTACCTTGTGGAACCCCTATATTAATTTACACTCCTGGAAATTGAAATAAGAACACCGTGAATTCATTGTCCCAGGAAGGGGAAACTTTATTGACACATTCCTGGGGTCAGATACATCACATGATCACACTGACAGAACCACAGGCACATAGATACAGGCCACAGAGCATGCACAATGTCGGCACTAGTACAGTGTATATCCACCTTTCGCAGCAATGCAGGCTGCTATTCTCCCATGGAGACGATCGTAGAGATGCTGGATGTAGTCCTGTGGAATGGCTTGTAATGCCATTTCCACCTGGCGCCTCATTTGGACCAGCGTTCGTTCTGGACATGCAGACCGCGTGAGACGACGCTTCATCCAGTCCCAAATATGCTCAATGGGGGACAGATCCGGAGATCTTGCTGGCCAGGGTAGTTGACTTACACCTTCTAGAGCACGTTGGGTTGCATGGGATACATGCGGACGTGCATTGTCCTGTTGGAACAGCAAGTTCCCTTGCCGGTCTAGGAATGGTAGAACGATGGGTTCGATGACGGTTTGGATATACCGTGCACTATTCAGTGTCCCCTCGACGATCACCAGAGGTGTACGGCCAGTGTAGGAGATCGCTCCCCACACCATGATGCCGGGAGTTGGCCCTGTGTGCCTCGGTCGTATGCAGTCCTGATTGTGGCGCTCACCTGCAGGGCGCCAAACACGCATACTACCATCATTGGCACCAAGGCAGAAGCGACTCTCATCGCTGAAGACGACACGTCTCCATTCGTCCCTCCATTCACGCCTGTCGCGACACCACTGGAGGCGGGATGCACGATGTTGGGGCGTGAGCGGAATACGGCCTAACGGTGTGCGGGACCGTAGCCCAGCTTCATGGAGACGGTTGCGAATGGTCCTCGCCGATACCCCAGGAGCAACAGTGTCCCTAATTTGCTGGGAAGTGGCGGTGCGGTACCCTACAGCACTGCGTAGGATCCTACGGTCTTGGCGTGCATCCGTGTGTCGCTGCGGTCCGGTCCCAGGTCGACGGGCACGTGCACCTTCCGCCGACCACTGGCGACAACATCGATGTACTGTGGAGACCTCACGCCCCACTTGTTGAGCAATTCGGCGGTACGTCCACCCGGCCTCCCGCATGCCCACTATACGCCCTCGCTCAAAGTCCGTCAACTGCACATACGGTTCACGTCCACGCTGTCGCGGCATGCTACCAGTGTTAAAGACTGCGATGGAGCTCCGTATGCCACGGCAAACTGGCTGACACTGACGGCGGCGGTGCACAAATGCTGCGCAGCTAGCGCCATTCGACGGCCAACACCGCGGTTCCTGGTGTGTCCGCTGTGCCGTGCGTGTGATCATTGCTTGTACAGCCCTCTCGCAGTGTCTGGAGCAAGTATGGTGGGTTTGACGCACCGGTGTCAATGTGTTCTTTTTTCCATTTCCAGGAGTGTATTTTTGTTGTGATAAGTGTTTACTAAATGTTTAGATCTATTTGAAGTATGTGTTATCTCTACTCTTTGTACCTTACCTGCTAGGTATGATCGAAACCAGTCACTAATTGCCCCTCTTATTCCTAATACTTCTAATTTATTTGATAGACTCTTGTGGTCCACTGTATCAAACGCCTTAGAAAGATCAAAAAATATGCCTGTGACACACTCATCTTTATCAAGAGCATCAAGTACAACTTTTGTGATTTCTACAGTGGCTGACTCCGTATTTATGCCACTTTGGAACCCAATTTGTGATTAACTTAAAAAATTGTATTTATTCAGGTAATTTATTAATCTGCCTTTCATAATTGCTTCTATTATTTTTGAAAATGCTGACAGCAGGGAAATGGGTCCATACTTTTCTATGTCTTCTGCATTACCTTTCTTAAGCAAAGGTACAACTCTTGCCTGTTTTAACTGCTCTCGAAATGTCTCTGATATGAAGGATTCATTTATTATAGTTGTTAGGGGGCCTTGTATAATCCCTATGCATTGTTTCAGTAGTAGTGGCACCACCATTTACGATAGGAAAAGTTAGTATTTGTGAAATATTCTGAACACAAGTTACGGCCATTTGCGGGCCAGATTGTAATGAGTTACACATACCAACAATTGTGAAGTAGAATAGAGGCCACAGGGCTGTCAAATTCCTGAGAGAGTATATGTAGCGCTTTTTCGCAAATCACTGGCAGATGGGGCCCACTGACCAACCTAGCGGGTTATGAGTACGTGACGCGAAGCAGCACGTTTGGAAAAATAGAGGCACAAAGTAGAGTATAAATATGTGTGGGTTTCTAACGAGATTCATTCAAGTGTGGCAGCTCTCCTGGATGGCGGGACATGTCACACCACCAGCTACACGCAGCAGCAGATGGGGTACCAGCATTCCAGTCAACGGCGGGTCGCTGATTCGACCCTCTGAGGACGATGCAAGATCTGTAGCCAGCCAGTGGCGGGTCACTCCACGGCTCACTACTGTGGGCAGTTGTCCTCGCTTCCAACAGACGCCGGAGGCATCACAAGACAAGGGCCGCAGATTCAGACGCTGGATTGCGGGTGCTTGTAGTCGCCACAATCTTAGTCACGCGGGCGAGAAGAACGCAGCTGGCCGCCTGCGGCTTACACCGAGTGGCGCTGTTTCGGCAGGGACGCAAATTTCTAACTCGACTGCCAGCATCCTGATGACGCCGCAACTCCACTGCCGTAACAAGGCTGACACACAGTAGGACATGCAGGGGTCGCTGAAGCAGCCAACCCGCGACAAGCCATTTTGCAGACAGCGAAGTGGTGTCCTCAGCATTGCAGGACGCAGTGACACAGACCAAGAGGAATGGGGGCACTGTAACTGGAAACAATAAATCACTTGGAAAGCTCTGACGAGTCTTAATGTAGTGTCTTCTACCTCTTCCCACTACATTTCGTGTTGCTGTTACATTCGGTGGCAGAAATTTCCACTACATTTGCTGTCAGAATAGCGGACATCGTCTGTACAATATGACGTTCAAGCCCACTGCCAGCATTACATTCACAAGATGTGGGGAGTTTTGACCTGTTTTCTTTTGAGTATTGGACGTTTTCTTTCCTTTTCATGTTCTTGAGTATGGCTCATGACAGTCCAATTTAGATGTTTTGCATAGGCATATTTTTTTTTTGTTCAGAATAAGTGTTGGTGTATTTGAGGCAGGAAGACTTATTACATTTTTTCGTGCCATTTAATTACTTTTGTACTTGTTTGAGTATGATGTTACCGAGTAGGATGATACTGAGTTGCAGGGAGTCGAGTTATTCTTATACTTAAATGTTTTGTTTCGAGACTAACGGGGAATGAAAGCAACACAATGGCAGAGTCAGGTATGCGAGGTGTGTCGGAACCAGAAGCGGTGAGGTATTTTTTTTGGAAAAAGTAGCACAATTGACAGCAGACAATATGCAGTTGAGAAATGAATTAACATCTAGAAGTGAACGGGAAACAGCATCTGATCAGTTGCTATTGCCTAGGGTGCAGGAGAATGGTCCAGCTGCTTTGAGTTTGATTATTCTGTTTTCTGGGTGCCTATTCTGTATCTTTCCGGTCTAGTACTCGAATTAGAGTCCCTGCTTTATTCGGTATGCATTTCGGTAGCCATACCGTTCGAGTCTAGAGAACCGAAGCACTGTTGTTTGTTCGTGTCGCGCAAGCCAGTCAAAAGCAAGTGGCCGCAGATCTGGCCATGCGCACTGCAGCGCGCACAGCGCCACGAACACAAAGCGGCTAGCAGATGACACAGGAGCGCTATTCTTCCGAGTACCGAAAATTGCGTTTACGTTGCCATAACGCATGACGCTGGATTCTATCAAGCTGACGTGCCCGCCTCCATCGACCTTGCCTCCTCCATAACAGTATCAGGCGCAGTATATCCATTTCCATGACTCTCAGCGGAAATGCATAAAAATTTTTATAGTTTCTCTGTTCGCATCTTTGGATGCATGTATAATAACGATAGCGTATTTGACTGTATTCTGCAGATTGTCGTAAATGCTGCATTAATGTCATCTTATTCTCATTAATACTGACATCGTGTTTCGGGAAATGAGTTAGGAATAGTGTGTAGTACCATATTGTACGAATACATCTATAAAAACACCCGAAAAATTGATTCTGAGAGTTTCAAAGAATAAGAAAATAAACAGAATGTGGTTATAACCCACTCCTAGAGATCCAAATGATTATGTAGTCCACTTCCCTGTATGATACGTCAACGATTTGGGTCTTAAAAAGAAAATTGAAAGAAAAAAAACGCATTTTCGAGAGCTCATGCAGTTTGTCGAAATTTGTAGCATGTATCTCATGAATGAAAATGTTTCGTATATGGTGCTACAGTCTAAAAATATTACGGCAGAGATCTTTCATCTCTGTGTACTGTGGTTGAGGATTCGATCATAGATAAATACTTGTGACACGCAAGATTATGAAGATGACTGGTGCTGGATACATTCCCAGTAATTTAAGTTGTGCTCTTAAATTCCAGTCTAACCGCATACTCGGAAATTGCTACATATTCGGAAAAAATGGTGAATTATTTCCGACAAGAAAAAATATAAAGGTCACTGTCGGTTGTTTCACTCATAGTAATTTTATCTCCAACAATTTCATATTTCGTGTTTTAAACACACAGAAATCACGAAATCATTACTGAGGAAGTGCGCTCTTACATGTGAACAATAATGAATATTGCAGAAAAATCATAACTTACACGAATAACAATGTCTCAGAACGTGTTGCATATATGAAGAGGGGAAAAAAAATAATTGCGAGCACCCCTGTCCTTTGGTATCGCATTCCCGCGCGCTAACCACATGGCCACGCCAAACAACACACGCCAACTGCTAATTCTTGTAGTTTCCTGTAGAGGAACGTAGGCTGACTTCGTTGCCAAACGGCGCTACGTAAGTTATAAATGCGTGATAGATTGGAAGGTTTCCAATATCAGGCTTCACGTAATTGCTTTCCATTGTTACTTGAAAGTTGTAAACACGTTTCGGTAATTACTAACTAATCCATTTGTGCGAAAAAGTACACAAAGGCACTAGTAACGTCAGTTCACATTCATGTAATATACGTAAGCAGATCCGATGTCTTGATATTTAATTATCTATAAACTCTTTGGCGGCTGAAGTGGCCATGCGGTTCTAGGCACTGCAGTCTGGAACAGCGAGACCGCTACGGTCGCAGGTTCGAGTCCTGCCTCGGGTATGGATGTGTGTGATGTCCTTAGGTTAGTTAGGTTTAACTAGTTCTAAGTTCTAGGGGACTAATGACCTCAGCAGTTGAGTCCCATAGTGCTCAGAGCCATTTGAACCATTTTATAAACTCTAATTTGCATAAAAATAACACGAATTTTGAGAGAGTATAGACCGAAAACTTTTTTTTTATGTAATCACAGTAACAACCTAACCTAAGCATATTTCTAACAAGGGAAAATAGTCTACTATGAACTCCTTTTCCAACCAGATGCGTCCTCTGGCGATTCTTTAGTGACACAATCACTAAATCCAAAGCTAAAACCGCTAAATATGTTTAAAATAACAAATTATAGGTGTACATAAACCACAGCTCACCGATCGACAGGACCAGACCGAAATCCAAAACCTCTCGGTACAATTGTCGTAAAATCGGTGGGAGGACCGTTTGGTAACAAATCTCAGAAGCTTACTGAATAGGATATTTCGATAAAGAACCGAAAACGACGTCACTACCGAGACTAACCTACTACACCGGTAGGTATGAACGATACAGAATAGGGCCCCTGGAAAGGCATCTATGGATGTGCATTCTTTTGTGGAGGACTTGGAGACTTCAGCAGTGATGAATGGTTGGTCTGATGAGCAGTTGTTACATATAGCCAAGATTAGATTAATGGGTGAAACAAAAACAAATGTAAGGTGTTCTGAGGCCTTAAGGAAGGCAGGACGGTTTAAGCAGTTAAAGGAAGGGCTTTTGCAAAGGTATAAAAAACAGAACAGTGCTCAGTTATTTTTAGAGATGTTAAGTACAATGTCAAAGAGACAGGGAAAGATTATGGAGAAATCTGAGGACAGGATAAGGGCAATTAATGAGTATACTTACGAGTTGGGTCACAGCAATGAAGCGAATAGTGTTCTGTTGCAGGAGGCCGAACAAAGAGCACTTGATGTATTTTTGAGAGGGTTAGCAGGGCATATGACACAGAAAGTGCATGAAGGGACTCCGAAAGATTTGTATTCAGCCATTCAGCTGGCAATTCAATGTGAGGAAATAGACGTGGCAATAGGGGTACGTGAGAGGCAAACAGTATTTTCAGCAGGTATAAAATGTTATAAGTGTGCTCGTACAAGATATGTGCAGAGGCAATGTACCCAGTAACTGAGGAATAAAGGAAGGGGTGGAAGTCAGCAGTGGGGAGGATGGAGAAGTGGAGATAGGAGAGATGGACAACTGTTAAACGGCAGAGAGGCCCAAGACCCACCTAAGGGAGGTCCCATTTAATTTCAATGCTATGAATACATATGCAGAGATGGAATGTTCAGTGGTGGGATCCATAGGAAATAAAAAGTTTAAGATTTTGTTGGACGAAGGGGATAGGCTACTAAGAATATAATGGGACGAAGGAAGTTAGACCCACCACGTTATAGGTTGCGTTGAGTGGGGGATAAGGAGGTCACGCCTTTGGGGTCAGTGACTGTTGGCTTTCGAATAGAGAAAGTCCGATTTAATGCATGCATGGAGATAGTACCATGGGTAAGTGAGGACTATGACATGATCTTAGGAGTAGATTTCTTGCATCAACATCATGCCAAAATTGACCTTGGACAACGAACTGTAGAACTTGGTGGAATGTTAATTCAGCTAGGGGAAACTGTTGTCAATGTAGAGCTGTCACGAGGGGCATTCAATGTAATGAACAAACCAACTGAACCGCGTACATTAGCATTAAGTCTTACTTCGCCTGAGTGTGTATCTAGTAACACCGGGAGGACGCTTTGGGTATGTGTGGAGTCAAATCTACCTGTGGGTACAGTTTGTGTTGTCGAACCATTGGAGGATAATGAAGTTTTGGGTCTATTGTGTTGTTTCGTGAAACATAGTGTTGTACGCATACAGGAGGGGAACGATGGGCGAGTAGTTCCCGTGAACGTGGATAATTTTAGCGCTGTAGCTGTGAATTTGAGCAAAGGAGCTTTAGTAGCAAATCTGGATGTGCCAGATGATGAAGACTGGTGTTCAAGAGGTAGGCGAAGCGATCAAGCACTAATTGCCGATAAAACTGCATTACATGACAAAATTAAGCATTTGAGAGGAGGAGAAAGAGAGCCTATGGAAGAATTGTTGTGGGAATTTAAGGATTTGTTTTCTCCACAAGGGCCGTTACCAGCAACTCCATTTGTTCAACATTGAACAGCAGCTTGCAGATGGTATTATAGAGTATAGTAATAGTTGCTGGGGAGCAGGCATTGCCGTTGTGCCTAAAAAATATATGGATGGAACTAAGAAATACAGGTTCTGTTGTGACTACCGATACCTCAATAATAAGGCAGTAATGGACGCATACCCCATTCCAAACATATCAGAGACTTTGGATCACTTAGGACAGTATCAATAACGGTACTTTTCTACGATGATTTGACAAGTGGTTATCATGAGTTAGAGGTGGCTCCAGAGGATCGTCCAAAAACAGCTTTCTCTACACCTGGAGGCCATTACCAGTACATTAGAATGCAATTCGGTTTGAAAAACGCACCAGCAACGTCTCAGATGAGTTTGAAACCATGTCAGTGTCTTGTATGTTTGGATGACATTATAGTGATTTCAAGTAGTATGGAGCAACATAAACAGCGGTTAAGGGAAGCATTTGTGAGATTAAGAGCAGTTCGTTTGACATTGAGCCTGTAGAAGTGTCATTTTGCATTAGAAGAAGTAAAATATTTGAGTTATATTATCAGTAAGGACGGAGAGCAAACAGATACGAGGCTGGTACGGGCTGTAAGGGATTTTTGGGAACCGAAAACAGTTAAGGACGTGCAGACATTCATCGGAATTTGCAATCTCTATCGAAAGTTCGTGAAGGGTTTTGCAGATTTAGCATAGCTGTTGATGCAATTGTTACGGAAGAGTGTGAAATTTGAGTGGACAGAAGACTGTCAGAAAGCGTTTGACAAGCTGATAGAAATGTTAACATCAAGTCCGGTTCTTGTGTTTTGAGATTTTGAAAAGGAGTTTATATTAGCGTGTGATGCATCAAATCAAGCATTAGGGCGTCACACTATTGAATGTTATGCAGCCACAGCTGTACTGGCCGGAAGTCACTTTAGAGTTATTGCCAAGGAAGAATCTCTCCTTGTTACATGAAACTCTGGAGCCAGGTCTATTGAGATCCTTAAACCAGTTCATTTTAGAGCAAGAAGGGCGCATATCAGCCGAACAGCTTGTGCAAAGTGTCGGTCAGTATAGGGAAAGGCAGCGGCAAATTACGATCATTTTGAGAACCTGTGTGCCAAGTGTCATCGCAGCATTAACTTTCTTATGTGTTGTTTCCTTTCTGATCAGGCAGAGAGCTAATTCAAAGAGGGAACCAAATGTAGTCCAAGCCAGTGGATTGTATACTGAGGGCGTGAGACGAGTAGGTAAAGGGTTGATCGGGAAGTGGTCGTCCAGTAAGGAAATTTTACATTTTGTTTCATGTAATGTGTTTTAAGGGGTACTAGACCACATTTAAGTTTTCTAAAAGTAAGGAAATATGTCATAGGTGCATACCCAAACAAGTTAAGAGTTAGTTAAAGGTCGACCCAGGCTCCAGGGCTTTCCAAAGAGGGGAATAATGTAGTGGCATCTCCATTTAGGGTAGGGAAAGTTAGTTTTGTGCAATATTCTGAGCACAAGTTACTGCCAGGTGTGGGCCAGATTGCAGTGAGTTATGCATACCAACAGTTGTGAAGTAGAATAGAGGCCACAGGGCCATCAAATTGCTGAAAGAGTATATGTAGCGGTTTTTTGCAATTCACAGGCAAAAGGGGCCCACTGGCCAACCTAGCATGTTATGAGTACGTGATGCGAGGTGCACAGTTGTGTATAAATAAGTGCAGGTTTCAAACAAGATTCATTCAAGTGTGGCAGCTGTCCTGGATGGTGGGGCATGTCACACCACCACCTACACGCAGCAGCAGATGGGGCGCCAGTGTTCCAGTCCACCGCAGATCGTTGGTTCAACACTCTTAGGCTGACGTGGGGTCCATAGCCAGCCAATGGCAGGCCACTCCACGACTCACTACCGCGGGCAGTCATCCTGGCGTCCAACACACACCGGAGGCATCAAAAGGCGAGGGCCGCAGATTCGGACGTCGGATTGCGGCCGCTTGTTGTCGCCGCAATCTTAGCCACGCCCGTGAGAAGCACGCAGCTGGCCGCCTGTGGCTCACACTGAGCGGCGCTGAGTTGGCAGGGATGCAGACCGTTGAGTCGAGTGCTGGCATCCTGATGACGATGCAACTCTGCTGCCATACAAGACCAACACACAGCAGGCCAACCTGAGACAACCTGAGACCAGCCGATTCACAGACGGCGAAGTGGTCTCCTCGGCATTGCAGGGCCCAGTGATGCAGACCAAGAGAAACGGGGGCACTGTAACTGGAAACAATAAATCACTTGGAAAGCTCTGACGAGTTTTAATATGGTGCCTCCTACCTCTTCCCACTTCACTTGGTGTTGTTGGTACATTCAGAGGCAGAAGTTGCCACAATACAGTACATTCGTACTTCATCTAAGCCTACTGACTTTTTATATTTTAGTTTTTCTACAGTTTTATTGACTTCATTCTCTCTGGCTGGAAGTAGAACATAGGCCGTAAACGAGCGCTCTGCTGAACAATTTGTAGGTGCCATACATAGAAATATTCTAAGAGCAATGTTAACATTCGGAAACACAGACTGTAACCTTTCTTTTCTTAAAAATTTACTTATTTCGACTGGTATATCACTAACCTCAGAAGATTTCAAAAGTTCTGCGAAATGTACACATTCACTAGGGAAGAAAAGCTCTAAATCTGTGTTGTATGATGCTTGAAGTTTCGTTCCATGTTCAGCAATATCGTCAGATGAACTGTTCTTAAGGTTACTGAAAACTCTGAAGGAGTCCAACAGTGTTTGGTAGCTTTCCTTCCTCCTCACTAATTTGGCATACAAGTTGTCGAGTATTGGGACAAATGATGCGACTCTAAATTTCTCCCTTCCAGTCATAAAAACTTCTTCAGGTTCTGCTTCTTCGTCACCACGAAGTTTGAGTTTTCATGATCTTTTATAGGTGCATTCATAGTCTATATCCGTCACAATCTCCATGGATTTATTTTCAGAATAGTCGAACATGCCCCGAATAGATGGAATAAATCCTACAAGTGATTCATATAATTCATGCACTATTTTAGTATCAATATTTACACTTTGCAATTTCAGATTAATGCTATTAAATCTCTGGAGTATATCCTTCCAAACTATTATCATGAATATTGTTTCTAGTCTGCTGAGTTGATTCAATAAAGCGGAAGCCTCATTTCGCACAAGTCCCTTTTCAAACATGTTATTGGCAATATTTATGAGGGCACTGATAACATCCTCCCAGTGTTCTTATAGACTTACACACGCTTTTTCCCTTGCTGATCAATGTGTTTTTGATAAACATTTTAGCGTTTTGCTTCCTGGTTTCTTGAAAGAAAGAAGTTTATCCCAGGACCGTTTAGAAGTAGAGAAAAATTATAAAGATTTTGCACTACATTGAAAAATGAACATGCTTCCCACCAAGAGCTTGCAGCACTGGTGCCGACTAGATTCAAAGAACGTGCTGCACAAGGCAAATAATGCACTTTCGGATTTCATTCTGTAATGCATACCTGCAAACCAGTGAAGGTTCCTGACATATTGCTTGCATTGTCATATGACTCGTCTCTACAGTCAGTAATATCAATGGAATTTTATCACAGATTGTTGAAGAAAGGTAACTTGTATGTTCCAGGACTGGATTTCCATATCATTCAATGTGCTCTGTGAGAAAAGGATCAAACTCCGCTATAAGTTCAAGAGGCATCATAAATTGACCATTGTGTAATGAATGGAACATTTCAACATGTCCACATAGACAAAGTCTACGACTTGTTAGCTTCTTCACCACTGCAAACACCCTTTTCAACCCATTGCGCCAGTACATTTTTTCTGTCTCAACATATGGCTCAAAATGGTTATCTATTGTTCCAAGTGACTTTTTCCTTGTTAACGGTGTAACTCAGAATTTTTGGGTTCAAGTGAATTCTCATGATGAGATATTAGAAATATTTTTCCAATCTGCAATACCATTAGTAGCAATCGTGGCCTTTGCTCTGAACAATTTACATGGTTCACAAAAAACAGCACCAGCACTACAGGAGTATACTAGAAAATCACAAAAAGTTGGTTACCATATAAAAGTGTATGGTAAAATACATTTTTGTTCAAATGCCTGGTTTTATAACCTACTGATCTACTTGAATTGATGACTACATCATAAGAAAGGCAGCTAAAACCAAAGGGAGCAGAACATTAGAAGAAGGCAAAGAAGAGAAGCTTCCACTAGTACACTTACCATACGTAAAAGGCGTCAGTGAACGGCTAGGTAACATCCTCCGCCGACGAGTTTTCAAAACGACTTTTCGAAGCAGTCACAGGATCCACGAAATGATAGGTTCCACCAAGGATGTAGTCAACAATCTTAACACTGCAGGTGTTTACGAACTATGGTGTAGGTGCGGAGCTGCCTACATAGGAGAAACAGGGAGACCTGTCAGCTTACGAACAGCAGAACACGAACGCTATGTACAACTACAACAACATAATAAATCGGCGATAGCGGAACACCACCGTGACTGTGGACAACCTATCAGGTTCCAGGAAGCCCGATTATTGGCGATAGAATCGTGGCTGCGAGAACGCAAAATACGGGAGGCCTGCCAACATCAACAGAGAAGATGGCTACAAACTCCCAGTATCCTGGCTGCCGGTCATCCCAGTCCAACGGGCCGCGAGCGGTCGCGGGGCAGAAGCTATATGGGACATGGGCGCATCTGCACAAATAGCAACTGTAGAGCAGCTGTCAGTCCACTTCCGCGCACACCAGGAGGAAAACATGCCGACCAGAATTCGCACGCTGATTGGCGGACAGCTACCAATCGTCGAACGACATGGACATCCACGAATAGCATCTTTCTTTCCATCTTCCGTTACGTCACGACTAGCCAATCATATTAGAGGGCCAATTAACAGTGTTACAACAGTGAGGTCAGACATTGATAGTCTGTAATAAATAGAAGCACCTATCTCCATGCAAAACCAGTCATACCCTGAGGAAGGCCGTTGCAATTTGGCCTAAACGTCGGCTTTAGTTTATTATTGTTGTTAGTTTTTAGCACTGACGTGTCCTTATACCCAGAAGGATTTTAATCAGTATGACACCGGTCGTGGAAGCCTACGTTCTTATATTAATGCCACGTTGTAACAGAATCTCGATTCCTGATTGACACACAATTTTACAGGATCATTACTAACGAGGTTATTTCTTTTTTAATCTGCGAATGTATCCGTGGTCTTGGGGTAGCGTCTTTGATTCGTAGTCAAAACGTCTTCGGTCCTGGGTTCGATCCCCGTCACTTCCTAAATTTTGATAAATAACCAGCATTGGTGGCCGAAGACTTCCGGCATAAGAAGTCAGCCTCATTCTGCCAACGGCCTTGTCAAAGAGGGCGGAGAAGCGGATAGAGGTTCAGGGCACTCTCTTGCCCTAGGGGTGGGAAATTGCCCCTAAAGGCCGAAGAATCAGCAATGATCAACGACATGAGGATGCAGAAGGCAATGGAAACCACTGCATTAAAGACACATAACGTGTATCCACAGGACATGTGGCCTACAGTTGAATAAGTGTCATGATGATCTCTCCATTGGCAAAAGATTTTGGAATAGTCCCCATTCGGATCTCAGGGAGGGGACTGCCAAGGGGGAGGTTACCATGAGAAAAAGATTGAATAATCATCGAAAGGATAATGTACTACGAGTCGGGGCATGGAATGTCAGACGCTTGAACATGATAGGGAAGCTAGAAAATCTGAAAAGGGAAATGCAAAGGCTCAATCTAGTAATAGTAGGGGTCAGTGAAGTGAAGTGGAAGGAAGACAAGGATTTCTGGTCAGATTAGTATCGGGTAATATCAACAGTAGCAGAAAATGGTATAACAGGTGTAGGATTCGTTATGAATAGGAAGGTAGGGCAGAGGGTGTGTTACTGTGAACAGTTCAGTGACCGGGTTGTTCTAATCAGAATCGACAGCAGACCAACACCGACAACGATAGTTCAGGTATACATGCCGACGTCGCAAGCTGAAGATGAACAGATAGAGAAAGTGTATGAGGATATTGAAAGGGTAATGCAGTATGTAAAGGGGGACGAAAATCTAATAGTCATGGGCGACTGGAATGCAGTTGTAGGGGAAGGAGTAGAAGAAAAGGTTACAGGAGAATATAGGCTTGGGACAAGGAATGAAAGAGGTGAAAGACTAACAAGTTTCAGCTAGTAATAGCGAATACCCTGTTCAAGAATCACAAGAGGAGGAGGTATACTTGGAAAAGGCCAGGAGATATGGGAAGATTTCAATTAAATTACAGACAGAGATTCCGAAATCAGATACTGGATTGTAAGGTGTACCCAGGAGCAGATATAGACTCAGATCACAATATAGTAGTGATGAAGAGTAGGCTGAAGTTCAAGACATTAGTCAGGAAGAATCAATGCGCTAAGCAGTGGGATACGGAAGTTCTAAGGAATGACGAGATACGTTTGAAGTTCTCTAACGCTACAGATACAGCAATAAGGAATAGCGTAGTAGGCAACACAGTTGAAGAGGAATGGACATCTCTAAAAAGGGCCATCACAGAAGTTGGGAAGGAAAACATAGGTACAAAGAAGGTAGTTGCGAAGAAACCATCGGTAACAGTAGAAATACTTCAGTTGATTGATGAAAGGAGGAATTACAAACATGTTCCGGGAAAATCAGAAATACAGAAATACAAGTCGCTGAGGAATGAAATAAATAGGAAGTGCAGGGAAGCCAAGACGAAATGGCTGCAGGAAAAATGTGAAGACATCGAAAAAGATATGATTGTCGGAAGGACAGACTCAGCATACAGGAAAGTCAAAACAACCTTTGCTGACATTAAAAGCAATGGTGGTAACATTAACAGTGCACGGGAATTACACTGTTAAATGCAGAGGAGAGAGCAGACAGTTGGAAAGAATACATTGAAAGCCTCTATGAGTGTGAAGATTTGTCTGATGTGATAGAAGAAGAAACAGGAGCCGATTTAGAAGAGATAGGGGATCCAGTATTAGAATCGGAATTTAAAAGAGCTTTGGAGGACTTACGGTCAAATAAGGCAGAAGGGATAGATAACATTCCATCAGAATTTCTAAACTCATTAGGGGAAGTGGCAACAAAACGGCTATTCACGTTGGTGTGTAGAATATATGAGTCTGGCGACATACCATCTGACTTTCGGAAAAGCATCATCCACACAGTTCTGAAGATGGCAAGAGCTGAGAAGTGCGAGAATTATTGCACAATCAGCTTAACAGCTCATGCATCGAAGCTGCTTACAAGAATAATATACAGAAGAATGGAAAAGAAAATTGGGAATGCGCTAGTTGACGATCAGTTTGGCTTTAGGAAAAGTAAAGGCACGAGAGAGGCAATTCTGACGTTACGGCTAATAATGGAAGTAAGGCTAAAGAAAAATCAAGACACGTTCATAGGATTTGTCGACCCTGAAAAAGTATTCGACAATATAAAATTGTGCAAGCTGTTCAAGGTTCTGAAAAAAAGTAGGGGTAAGCTATAAGGAGAGACTGGTCATATACAATATGTACAACAACCAAGAGGAAATAATAAGAGTGCACGATCAAGAACGAAGTGCTCGTATTAAGAAGGGTGTAAGACCAGGCTGTAGCCTTTCGCCCCTACTCTTCAATCTGTACATCGAAGAAGCAATGATGGAAATAAAAGAAAGGTTCAGGAGTGGAACTAAAATACAAGGTGAAAGGATATCAATGATACGATTCGCCGATGACATTGCTATCCTGAGTGAAAGTGAAGAAGAATTAAATGATCTGCTGAACGGAATGAACAGTCTAATGAGTACACAGTATGGTTTGAGAGTAAATCGGAGAAAGACGAAGGTAATGAGAAGTAGTAGAAATGAGAACAGCGAGAAACTTAACATCAGGATTGATGGTCACGAAGTCAATGAAGTTAAGGAATTCTGCTACCTAGGCAGTAAAATAACCAATGATGGACGGAGCAAGGAGGACATCAAAAGCAGACTCGCTATGGCAAAAAAGTCATTTCTGGCCAAGAGAAGTCTATTAATATCAAATACTGGCCTTAATTAGAGGAAGAAATTTCTGAGGATGTATGTCTGGAGTACAGCATTGTATGGTAGTGAAACATGGACTGTGGGAAAACCGGAACAAAAGAGAATCGAAGCATTTGAGATGTGGTGCTATAGACGAATGTTGAAAATTAGGTGGACTGATAAGGTAAGGAATGAGGAGGTTCTACGCAGAATCGGAGAGGAAAGGAATATGTGGAAAACACTGATAAGGAGAAGGGACAGGATGGTAGGACATCTGCTAAGACATGAGGGAATGACTTCCATGGTACTAGAGGGAGCTGTAGAGGGCAAAAACTGTAGAGGAAGACAGAGATTGGAATACGTCAAGCAAATAATTGAGGACGTAGGTTGCAAGTGCTACTCTGAGATGAAGAGCTTAGCACAGGAAAGGAATTCGTGGCGGGCCACATCAAACCAGTCAGTAGACTGATGACGAAAAAAAAAAGTGTGGCTCAACACTTAGTTTTCCATAAAACTCGAAATCAGAAACCATTTGTTTTTCTTCATTTTTAACTTTTGTTTCATCTGCATTTACTTCTTTTACAACAGGTGCAGTTCCAGAGGCATCATCCGTACTACTTGAACTCGAAATCTAACCAACAACTTTTTTTGCAAAAAATTTACCTACTCTGTCAAGCGTTTTTAGTACATTGACTTCTCATTTCCGCCTTTCCTTCGATAATTTCCGAAATGTAACTCCATTTAATTTTGCATGTTTGCTTTTTTCACTGTTATTCATGTTAAGGCACCTACAAAATTGTCAACCAACTGTCAAAACAAAAGAAAAAATATTGTAAAAGGATAGAAAGAAAGACTGTATCCAGTTCCAATCGTACTACACCGAACACGAGCACAAAGCTTGTTACTTGAAACACGGTGCACGAGCACAAAGAGTTTTCCTTTAAACATGGAGCAATGAACTGACCCCCTTGGATTACTCGACGTAACTGTGCTATGAGAGAACGACATTGCAGACTAATTTAATTTCATTGTCGCCTGTTTCTCTGTTGTCAGTGAACAGCAGAAGCACACTTGTCAGCTGGAATTCGTCTCGTAAGGATAACGGGACAGTCACTTTTTTGGCCTCTGTTTCCCGCGTCGCCGAAATTTTAGCTGGGATGAAAATATGTTCTGAAAATTGTTGACACTGTCTTTGTAATTTAAAAAACAAATAATGTTTGTAAATTTTTGCAGTGATATGTACTAGATCAACTCTTGTGTCGCTTATTCTTATAACATTTTTACGGTTTCTATGGGCAGAGAAGACAGACTACAAAGTTTAAGTAGTCTTGTTCGCAGTTGATGTGTGTTGTCATTTGTGTGAACACTGCTGTTATGTCTAGACGCAAGTGCACGTTTTGTTCCAACATAAAATAAAAATTACCTTTCCTCGAAGAAAAAAAGCTTAGTTAAGAAGTGTAATATACGATTTGCAATGCCACGTACTATTCCGTTGCATGGAGTGGGAACTTTGATACAGTGCAGGTAGCAGCACAATGAATGAGACAAACGAAAGTTGGTTTCTTCTCCTTTTTGCCCCAAAAAAGTAACTTAATAAATAAATAAATAAATTTTTTAACTGTTGTTAAGTGTATTTCACACATTATTAGATATTCTGCTTGTGTTCTTTTCGTATAAACATGTGTTTAAAAATGTAAAACATTCTCAGTATCAACATGTTTTGTTAAACGCGCCTCATTAAATCAGAGGTCATATATTGAAGACCACAGAGCTTTCACAGTAATTAAGAAATGGAGGGATGACTTGATACTTCCCCGTAATTTCTACAAGAAATTTAAGTAGAATCGGGTTTTATATACTGAGGCCCACACATGTTACAGTATTTAAGAAACTGCTGATTCGTTTATCACAGCTTTTCACGGGCAAAATATGGTAGTGTTAAGTAAAAGCCGATAACATTCTCGGAATAATAAGGTTTCAAACATTGTATTGTACGTTACCGTCCTGACAGCTTCCTTCAAAATATTTTGAACAATCATGAAGATGAGACCAGAAAGAAACCAATGTTATCTTTCTAGTCAGTCACCAAGTATATTTCCAAACGTGTTTTGTCGAATTTCGTTCTTAAGGCTTATTTAAACTAGCAAGTTGTTTAACGACATAAAATTTTCGATATATCTATCGATATAGCCTGTTGATTCAAATATTTGGCGCAGTTTGTGTTTACTTTACTGTAGCAGTGTAGCAGCAAGTGTTGTGCATAAAGTAATAACAGTTATATCAAATGGATATAGGAGCTCAGTCATCTCGGAAGAGGATTAAAAAGAAGATAAAGCATCCGAATCCTTTGTTTGAAAAGTGGTTGAAAGAATGGCAAAATGAAGCTCGCGAGCGAGGTTCAGACATACAGTATTGCTATGCCAAAGTAAGTGATCTTCTGGAACTTGATTTTAAACACACATTTGTGACACTTGTATACATAATGTAGCACCTCAGGAAATTGTTGCATAAAACAGGTTCCATTGACCTATATAAGTCAACAGCAGCTCACGATATCAAAACACACATAGCTACGATGACAAACTGAAATCGGACACTTCCCGTGACCTGTATAGCCCCAATACAACTGTCGATACCAAAAATATTGAAATAGAGTATTTCCCCGAAGGCACACAAATCAACCACTAGTGCCGATACCAAAACAGCAACCGTGAACACATGCAGTAAATAACACCGACCCAACAACACATAAAAACCCCACCAAACATCATAACACGCGGGCAATAGACCCAAAAAAACGAATACTTGCTACAAAAAAGTTCTGGCACAACACACTAGGTGAGCCCCCTGAACACACACACACACACACACACACACACACACACACACACACACACACACACACACACAAAAAACATAAACTCTCAACCCCCCCACAATCTACCAACACCACCCCCCACTTCCCCAACCTTCACCCTCCCCAAAAAATAAACAATAATCCACCAACAGTCCGTGATGCCGGAACTCTGGCCAACCACATATTCTACTTGCATACGCTGCATTTCACTATCTCCGCCACAAGCCCAAAAATTTGCTGAAACTTAATGACGGGCAACATGTTGTCCCCCGTCTAGAGAACATAAAAAGTGTGATCAATAAAGCTAATCTAACATAGACCTATATGTATTATCGTAAGAACACAAACCTCAATACCAATATGGCCCAATCATCAGTTAGTACTTTTAAGGAAATAGACCAAGAGGAAATCATTAAAATTGCCAAAAGAATGAAAGGTTAAAATAGCTGAGGTGTTTATAATACCTAAAATAATCTACTGAAAGAAGTAGTATACTATACTGAGGCACCATTATTAACATTTTGTTGTGGTCTTCAGCCCGAAGACTGGTTTGATGCAGCTCTCCACACTACTCTATCCTGTGCAATCCTGTATTATCTCCAAATAACTTCTGCAACCTACTTCCTTTTGAACCAGCTTACTCAGTTCACGTCTTGGTCTCCCTCTAGAATTCTTATCCCACCCACTTCCTTCTAATACTAGTATTATTACAAAGTCAACATCGATCAAAAGCCACGGCCAGACAGATTGCGTCACATCCTAGTGATTATATGTTAAAACCACCACTGAAACTAAGATAACAGACAAGTAGCATCCGATAATACTGATGTCATAAACACTGGTTATAAACAACACTTTAAAGTTTCCAGTTTTTGACTCCACATGTGATGGAATTGTGTTGACCAGTGTACTATTCGATTTGTAGAAAAAAAATCATAGAATACAGTGCCTGTTGCTTGAGTACACATGCCAGTCTAGCTCTGAACATCCTCAGTGGCAGTGTTCGAACATCCAGTGATAGGTAGTTAGGACAACTTCAGGGGTGCTGTGAGAAAATTCTTCGGTGTCTTACTTCGGCAACACTTTGGAATATCTATTTTAGCCTTATTTCAGGTGCTGTTGTTGTGAATCTCTTGTCTCTTGTAGAAGGCTCCTTGATTTCCTTTTTATAGACAAGGGAGTTGAATACATACTGTCTAAATATTGTGATGATGCCCAGGTGCTTTAAAATGGGTCTGCAGTGGTTAAAATTCTTGCTAGAAGATATTATTCGTACAGCCTTCCTTTGTAGGAGCAGTATGTTATTTCTTCTGGTAGTGTGTCTCACAGGAGCAATCCATACAGGCTGTGGCTGTGGAATAGTGCATAATATATTGTGATTAAGTACTGTGCTGTTGTCATATATTTCAGCTTTTTGAGGAGATAAATTACTCATGAGAGCTTAGACCATGTTTTGTACGTGTGTTTGGTCTATGTCAGCTTATTTATTGTCAGTTGTGATAGCTAGGAGTTTGACACTATAAACATTTGCTATGGGTCCACAATCACCATGGCTGCATAATATTTTCTGGTTTGTATCTTCAATTTTTCAACCACTTTTTGGCTACTTGAAACAAAATTTTAGCATCTTTTAGTGTCTCAGCTGAATTTCTACCCTTAGTTATTAATGTTGTATCATGTGTAAAGAGCAAGGTATGACCATCAGAACTTAAGTCATTGACAAACATTAAAAACAGCAGAAGGCTTAGATAAGATGACAGTCTAAAAATTTATACGTTTACACCATAAGATTTTAGTTTTTTTTTTTTAACAATACCTTGTGAGAGATGCAATCAGATGCCTTGCTTATATCACAAAGAATTAAAGCTATGCAGTTCTTTTCTTCAACTGCTTCCATTGTTTTTGTTGTTACAGTAAGCACTGCAGTAAATGTCGATTTATCTCTTATAATCTAAGCCATCTCTAAATCCATGTTGGTTATCCAGGAAGAGCTTGTTGTCTTCGAAATAATAACAGTTGGTTCTTCATTACAGTATCAATCAATTTTGCTATTATAAGGCTTATAGAAATTGGTGTATATGTGAATGGATTGTTACAATCACCTTTTTTGTGCACTGGTACGGTCTTTGCCAGTTTTGAGATGTCTGGAAAAGTACCAACTTCAAGACATTGGTTAATGAGAGCAGCCAAAGATTCAGCACTCTCAGATACGGTATCCTTCAGAACAGCACATGGCATGTCATATATATCTGCACTGACAGTGTATTTAAAACCTTTCACACTTTTCACTTTGTTCCACATTGTCAAGGGGCAACTATGCTAATTCAGAATGAGAGTACGCGCTGATATGAAACTTTGTGACAGATTAAAACTGTGTGTCGGACTGAGACTCGAACTTGGGAACTTTGCCTTTTGTGGGCAATTGCTCTACCATCTGAGCTACCAAAGCACGACTCGTGCCATGTCCTCACAACTTTACTTCTGCCAGTTCCTCGTCTCCTACCTTCCAAACTCTACAGAAACTCTCCTGTCAACCTTTCAGAACAAGTGCATCGATCCTGGCAAGCACATTTTTGAAGAAGTTTATTTCTTCCTCCATTATAATTCCTTTACTGAAGGTATAGTCAGAATACCACATACTGGCTTTTCTGTGAAGGTTCTTTTGAGTATTTAGGTGGACAATTAATGCATCATGACCTGATATTGATGGATTCACCACACTTATTTTTTAGGCCCAGGTGTTAAGGTTGGTGACGACATTGTCGAGGCAAGCTTTTCCTGTTGTTGATGCATGGTTAGCTACAAACCAACCATAGCTACTAATCAGGTACTTGAATGTTTTCTCATTAGTACTGTTTTCTTGTTAATGTATATTGGAGTCGCCATGCAACATAATTTTTGAATTTATGTGCATTAGGTAGTACGAGCAGCTGTTCATCTTGGTGAGAAAATTATCAAAGTCTCCACCAATTGCATGGTACATGGACTTAAAAACCAAAATTACTTCACACGGTTTTAATTCAGCCAACTGTAAATCCAGGTCAACACAAAACTTCTTTAGGTCAACTTCCTGAACACAAAGATTTGGATAGACACATACTTCACCATAAGTAATTGTTTTAAGACACAATGCACTTGTTTCAAGATATTCCACATGTCTCTAATAATCCCCTTCCTGCTCAGCTAGCCAGTGTTCACTGATGCACAAAACATCTGGTTTGACTTAGTCTTCAGAGATGGTTAAATTGTTCAGTTTTGTTCTGAGATACTCGATATTTACACTTGCTACAACAAACATATTTTCTTCTGAACAATTATTGAATTTAAGACCTGTACTTCCTCCTGAATAAAAAACACCTTATTACTACATTTTAGGCCACACAGAAAGATCCTTAAGTCCCATAGTGCTCAGAACCATTTGAACAGAAGGATCCATTAATTTATCGTGTAGTACACAGTCAACACCTAGTTTAAAACTGCAGTTAAATCCCTTTCGCTTAGTTTCTTAACTACAAAGTTCTTGTGGTCTGGGAAACACTTTTCCATGAAAGACGGTAAATTTTCGGCCTTTGTACCACTTTTTACTCTGCCCAAATGGAACCAGGCCTCCTCCTCTCCACAAAAGATATTCAGTTCTTTATCAGTGCCTATAACACTTGTTGTTTCTTTGTTATTATTGTCTGAGATGTTCTGGAAGTCTTTGCATTTTCTTTTTGTGTACCTGTTGCCAGTTTTCTTTTGAGGAGGCAGCTGATTTATGAGGATTATCAGTAACATTTGAACTCTTATGTACACCAACTTTAGTGATCTGAAAAGCATGTGTACTTAAAAAAGACAATGTAATGCAGCTTTCCATAGTATCCTTATTACAGTTTCCCAAGTAATTCAGGGAGAATGATGCATTGTACTGGTGATTGTGATTGTTTACTTCCACACTATTAATTGCGGTTTTCATGTCTGGATCAGAACGTTCACTTGTTCCAGCACTGTCTGTCAATGTTTTGATGGTTGAATACTAAATTGGTGATTCCTTCATGTCTCTGAATGTGCCCTATCACCTGATCTCTTCTTTTAGTCGAGTTATCCCACTTTTTTTCTTCTTCAGAGTTCTGTTCTGTACCTCCTCATTGGTTACATGATGTACCCATCAAGTCTTCAGTGTTCTTCTGTAACACCACATCTTCAGAATTTCAGAGAGTGTATTGCAGCTGACATTGCCAAAAGCTTTCTGCAAGTTTGTAAAAGCTATTAATGTAAGTTTGCCTTTCCGTAATGTATCTTCTAAGAGAAGTTGTACAGTTAGTATTACCTCACATGTTCCTACATTTCTCTGGAACCCAAACTGATCTTCCCCCAAGGTTGGCTTCTACCAGTTTTTTCATTCTTCTGTAAATAAGTTCATGCTGCATTTTTTTTGGAATTGGAATTTATTAGTCATATTGAAGTCTGAGGATATCACCTGTCACATACATCTTGCATACCAGGTGGAATAGTTTTGTTATGGCTGGCCCTCCCAAGGATATCAGCAGTTCTGAGAGCATGTTGACTACTCTAGCTGCCCTATTTTGACTTAAGTCTTTCATATATCCTATCTCATCTTCAGCCATGTCCTCTTCTCTATCTATAATATTGCCTTAAAGTGCATTTCACTTGTATAGCCCATCTACAGAGTGCCCCAGGACAAATGGTCAATATTCAGAGTGCTCATGTGAAACAAAAAAAACTTCATAAGGACATATGCCCTATTCCAAATGGTTTCCAAAATAGAACACAAATAATGTGAATTTGTTTTTGGACTAGTGGTGTGCACACGTTTGGTACCAATCCGACCTGTTTGACATTTTAATCTACCACAATCTACCTTGTCTCTTTCAGTTTTTCTCTGCTTGGGATGCCTTTGTGCCCTTAAACTTGCCTGTTGAACGCATAGTTGACCATGTTGTGCTGTGTATGAAGTAGTGTGAATGACTGACAGTATATCTAATAGAAGTGTTGATTAACTGTGCTTGTACATGTGCTGCTAAAATGCCACACACCTACACTAATGAAGAATAGACTGATATAGTGTATGTTCAAGGCTTCCACAATGGTAGTGTTCTTGCTGCTGTCGAAGAATAGTATCTACGCTTCCTGATGTGCTGAATTCCTGATCATAGTGTTTACCTGAGCTTCAGTACACTGTGTGAAACAGGTACTCTTCCAAGTTCCCATTTATCTTCTTAACATATAGCAACAACTTGTGCAGGGGCATTTATTGTGAAGTGTACAACAGCTGTAATATGATGTTAATGATAATGCTTAGACATGAATGTGTCAAAAATAGGTATGTTTCAATTGATACTTTGTAAAGTGCGTTTTGTAATATTTACTATCTTGTGCATGTGTAAACCTGACGATGTATTGAACAATACAGAAAATAAATAATGATGTATGTTAAACGTGTTCTATCTTGGAAACCATCCAGAGTACATCATATGTCCATAATAAGTTGTTTTGCTTCAAATGATCATTCCTGTTGTGTATTGAATATTGATTGTTCCTCCTGGGACACCCTTTATATTCTCCTTCCCCCTTTCCTTCCTTTGCGTAGGTTTTCCATCTGAGCACTTAATATTCATGTGGCTGCTTTTCTTTTTTCTAAATGTATCTTTTAATTTTCCTATAGGCATTTTGTATCTTTCCCTTATATACATGTTTCTGTAGACTTACATTTGTCCTCTAGTCATTCCTGATTAATCATTTTGCATTTCCTATCAACCTCATTTTTAGAAGTTTGTATTCCCTTTTGTCTGAATCATTTGGTGCATTTTTGTATTGTCTCATTTCATCTGTTATCCAGAACCTTATGTGATATCCAGAGATTTCTACTAGGTCTTGTCCTTTTACTTCTTTGATCCTCTCAAAGCTGTCCATTCATTTTGTACTGTGTTTCTTTCCAGTGTTTGTCATTCATTGCCTAATGCTCCCACTGATACCCTCAACAACTTCTGGTTCAACTTGTCCAGGTCCCATCTCCTTAATGTCCAACCTTTTTGCAATTTCTTCAGTTTTAATTTACAGTTTGTAACCAATAAAATGTGGTCAGTTCACACCTGCCCTAGGAAATTTCGTACACTTTAAAATCTGGTTCCGAAATCTCTGTCTTATCATTACGTAATCAGTCTGAAATTTTAAGTTGTCTCTTCCATGTATACAACTTTCGTTCATGATTCTTAAACCAAGTGTTGTTGTTGTTGACTAAATTATGCTCTGTGTAAAATTCTACCAGGTGACTTCCTGTTATATTCCTTTCCCACAGTCCATATTCACCTACTATTTGACATTCTCTTCCTTTCCCTACTATTGATTTCCAGTGCCCCATCACAGTTAAATATTCCTCCCCCTTAACTACCTGAATAATTTCTTTTGTCTCATCATACATTATTTCAATCTCTTCTTCATCTGCAGAGCCAGTTGGCATATAAACTTGTATTATGAATTTTATAAAGTTATGTCTTGTACAACGTGCCTTTTCTGACTTCCTAAACACACCCAAGGTGAACCTGCTAATTACAGATGGATTTCACTAATTTCAACACTACTCACAGTCTCTAAAAGCAGCATGTATCAGCAAATGTACACGTTCCTTGGTGTGAATTTGATGTTAAGCACCTCACAGTTGAGCTCTGGAAAGGTAAGGTCAGCTGTATCTGCCATAGAACTCATGGTGACAGAACTTTTATCAGCAAATTTTATGCTGATACATAGGTCACATCTCATGATCTAAGTAATGACTTTAAGCTTGGTGATTATTCTATTTTGTTCTCTAAAATAAAGCACTGTGTAATTGGTGGCAGCAGGCTAAAACCATTGAATCAGATTTTTATAAGTGAAAGGAGGTGTTATGAGTTGCCGGAAGTGAACTATCAAAACCCAATGGAGATTTGACACAGGATCAAAGTTATGACTTATAATATTCCTTGTACAGATAAATGACTTACTCGAAAACACTGATGCAAATACAGACAAGATAAAACTTTTCCTTATGTAAATATTGTATTGGAGAGCCTTATAAGCAATATGAATTTGGTGAAATAAAGCACAGCCTCTTGGCTTAATGCAATTAGTTTACTTCCACATGAGGAAAAAAAAAAAGATCACTAATATGTGGCCTATCAAAAACTACCAGTATAGAGACAGTAAATGTAAAATTTTTATACAACATACTAGACATGAAGCTAACTTTGAAGTTTTATGTTGAACAAATAAGTTAGGTTATTAAGGGTGAAGTTTCTACTGAGGAGACTAATGTGTGGAGCTTATGGGCACTCATTGCTGAGGTATCAATGCAGGAGACTTATGACCAGTGTAACTTTAGAATATGTAAGAATGGAATTTTTTTTAAATTATTTTTTATTTTCAGTCTGTCTTGAGGTGTGGGTTAGTACTCCAGGAAAACAGTAAACAAGTAAAATGATGCTCCTATAATTCATGGAAAGTCAGTCAGAGTAATGAGAAGGATAGGCAACACATTGTCTAGTATCGTAGCTAAAATACTGCTGGCTTTTTGAAGGTCTCAGTATTGTCATTAACTGCTCTTATTTCAGTTTCAATGTGCAACGCTTTAAACATGTTGTCACACAGTAACCATAATCCTATACCAGACATGAGTGTAGATTCACGAATGAAATGTAACATTTGATGTTGAAAAGCAAGTCTGCTGTACAAACAAAACATAACATAGAACTTAAAGATGAACTATCAGCAGAACTGAGAGTGCCGCTGTTTATACTTCAAATTTCCTCAAACCAACCTACCAATTTTTAAGAATAAGTTTCTAGAGCCTTATGCATTTCTTATGTATTGAAACCTGGTTCCAGCAGCTTCAAAAGTGTTCATCAAAAATTGAAATTTATTTTGAACTTCCTTTTATTTCTGAGGCAGTCACATTTTATATTACAATCAATAGTGGTTTCAGCCTACATTGGTCATCTTGCTGCTAGTCATGGTGGCAGTTTGTAAACAAAACATTCTTTACCTGTTTTTATTTGTACCTCACAACTGGCTAGTTTTGACCCTTGAAAGCAATTATTAAATTATAAAAGTTCATACTGAATCACCGAGGCTGTGAATTGGTGGTGTTTGACAGTATACTTTCATTCCTTACCTGGGGACTTTTAAAGCCCATATGCTGAACAAATGTCTGGGATCTTTGATCTGTCCATAAGTTCTTTGATGTAATCTTCATGAGTTCCAGCAGCTCATAACTGTCATTCTGTTGTGCAGCAGGAAGAATAGTACGAAAATTCTATTTCCTTGCTTTTATTATATTTTGCACAAATTTCATGACAAACAGTATCTCTGATCAGTGTCATGTTGAGCACATTTGGCAACATCTTAAAATGTTCTAAGAGACCTTACAGTTGCTGTTGGTAGGCCATTGTCATTGTAACATATCGGTGCAGAGGAGCAGGAACTGAACCATCATGTATTACATTACTCATTACTACATTAAATATTTAAACTATAAAGCTCTTAGGAGCCAACGGTTAAATAAAAACTTTCCTTTTTTTTCTGAACATGTGTTTCTGATGACAAATAATCAATATACACAAATGATTTTTCCCCTTCTCATTTACTTAGCACTGTACCTACTTTTCTAATTTCAAATAATCATACAATTACACAAATGCCACTACCATAGGGATCCATGCCTCATCTTCACAATTATGGCCCAAGTTATGTCGTACATATGGCTGTCGACTGGTAACAAGTATTCCTGGTATCATCTTAGATTACAGTATTCATACTTTCACAATTGTTTTTGGTGAATACCTAGTTGCACACTTCACACTAGCATGTGCATATGGCAATTACCCCTCCACTTTGTGATGTGTGACTGCTTTATTTCCTTGTTGACTGCCCTCGGTGTCAATGTACTGCGTTGCTACACTGGCGGAAAAATGGCATTTGTAATTTTGACACTGACTACTATAAATATAGTAGCTGACAGGTGCAAAGTATTTTCCAAGTTGTTTACTTTCACTCTTCACAACCCCCCAATAATACACAGTTATATATGGCCAGTGCTCTATTGTTTAACTTTCGATAAGCCTCATTAATAGGTTACAGCCAAACATCCACATACTGCTACAATAGTTTACTGTTGATCATCTACAAACAGTAAAATCCTAACCACACATTTCACAGTTATTGTAGAATGATACGATATATATTGAACAGTCACTGTCATTGTTTTAAAATGCGGCCTATTGGTGTAATACTTATTTCACATTTAAGTTGATGCATTGTTGTTGTTGTAACCAACACAGGTTCCTCATCCGAAACTCGGCCATGGACTGACCAAAATTCGAGCTCTTATATATCCTCACACTAGTAGGTACTGAAACTGCACATTGTTTTAAGTTAAATTTACAGAAATTACAATTAAAACTCCACTCATTAAATTCACTGAGTACATTGAAAAATTGGTTCTTTTTAACAGTTTCTTCTACTACAAGAGTCAGGCCAAATTATTTGTTTAAATCATGAAATTAACAAATATTGTTATGCAACAATGCTTCTGACAAAATTGTTGATTACTTTGGAATTAATTAACGTGCTTTCAAATAGAGCCAAATAAATACTTTAAGAACATTATTAGTTGTTCCTCCAAATGTTTATAATAAGTACAGAATTTATATTTGTTTATACAATAGAATTTAAGTTACAAAACATTACTGATTTCAGCCTATAACAAAAGATATTAAATAGTCGAAATAAATTAGAAAATCAAGTACATACATAAAACTAAGTGCAAAATTAGATCTGGTGTTATATTCTTTAAAACTGAGGGCCAACTTTTCTCTTTGCTGAAAATGCAGATTATACTCATGTATGTTAATGGTAATTAATTCAAAAACGAATTTTAAGGAGGCAGATGGCAGAACAAGAGGGGAAGTAAAGATATCCCAGCTTGCTTCGTCAAAACCATCTATCTGCAGGAAGGTGGGTGGAGAATACCATTCTATTTCTCGTTTCACAACATCTGGAACTGTACACTGATAAACCAAAACATTATGCCCGTAGCCCACCACGACATCGATTGTGGCCTGGTGGCTTTGCAGGCATGTGATGCGGTAACAAAAGAATGTAAGCAGAGCAGACAATAATGGTGGATCACCATAGCAAAGATATGGGTTTCATTGAGATAAGGATCTCTGATTAAGGGCAGATTATTATTACTCATAGCCTGTGAACAAGTATCTCGAAAACATAGAAGTTGGTCAAATGTTCACATGCTACTGTTGTGAGCATCTACTGAAAGAGGTAGAAGGACAATGAAACTACCACTAGGTACTAAATGATTGTACATCCACGACTCTTCACATAATGTGGGGTTTGGAGGCTTGTCTGCTCTGTAAAGTAGGATAAATGGTGATCTGTGGCATCTTTGCCAAAAAAGCACAACGCTGGTGGAGACAAAAGTGTTTTAGAGCACACCATTCATTATGCATTGTTGAACATGGAGCTCCACAGCAGGCCACCTCTTCATGTTCACATGTTGACTCAATGGCATCATAGATATTACAATTGCAGTGGCCATAGGACTATTGGGATTCAACCATCAATCAATGGAAACCTGTTGGCTCTTTGGGTGAATCACATGTTTGCTACACTAGGTCACTGTTCATCTTCACAAATGCTGTCATTAATGTGAACAGCTGCTCAAAATGTGCAGCACACCATGGACCTAGGCTGGTGGTAGCAGTATTATGCTATGGGAGACATTCTCCAAAGCGTGCATGGGACCTGTGTAGGTAATCAAAGACATGCTGACAGCTGGGAACCTCCTGCATCGCTTCATGCTTGATGTCTTCCCCAACAGTGATGTCACCTTTCTGCAGTATAGTTCTCCATATCTCAGAGCCAGAACTGTGCTACAGTGATTTGAGCAGCACTACCATGAATGCCTGTTGATGTCTCTGGGACCAAATTCTCCTGGTGTAAGTCCTATGGAATCCATCTGGATCACTATAGGGTGCTACCACCGCATATGCAAATTGGTGGCTCGTTATTTATTTGGATTTCATTACCTATGCATAGACATCTAATGCCACATACCTGCACAAATTGACCAACAAACTATTGGTTCCTTGATATATTTCGTTCCAAAGATGGACAACCAGGCTATTAAGCAGGTGTTCATAATGATGATTTTCACGGGTTTGCAGCCGGGTTCCATCGTCCTGATGACAACACGATATTTCGGCAGACCATCTGGCCGCCATTTTCAGGTAAGATTGAGTGCACAATCACGCCAGAACTGAAGAGACCTCAGATTCGGCGGCTCCTTTATACCGCGGGTACTGGCCGTTGCGGGTGCGCGAGCAACGGAAGAGCTGCCCTCTGTGAGGCGAAGAATTGCAGCAGCGCCAGCGTTGAAAACTGTCAAAAGTGAGGAATTGCAAAATTAAAATGCAGACAGTCGGAAACCAGACCATTGTTGTTTTATCTGTGATAAAATAGGACTCCACGTCTTACTTAAAGGAAAACCTTTATCTCTATTAATAATGTCATCAGACAGATGTATTTTAATTGAGTCTTTCAATACACAATCCCAGTAACGGGAAGCTGAGGCAATAATTTGCGTCTCATTATACGACATATTGTGCCCTTCATTAAGACAGTGTTCAGCAACGGCTGATTTTTCCGGCTGGAGCAGACGTGTATGCCGTTTATGTTCCACACATCGATCTTGAACTGTACGAATAGTCTGCCCGATGTAGGCCTTTGCGCAGTGGCAGGGAATCTTCCCACAAAGGGTAACAAAGCAACTGATTGGAAGTGTCCGCCGTTTGTTCTCGTGGGGGTCCAAATTGAAAAGCATGAGTAATTTGGTGATCAGAATACCCATTCTGCCTCAAAACAACCTAAAGATGATCCAACTCCTGTTTCAAGTTATTGGAATCAGAAACAACTTAAGGCCTCTTGACCAGTGTGCGTAAAACTCCCAAGTGTTGATGTTGTGGATAACAACTTGTGTCATGGAGGTAGCGGTCCGTATGCGTAGGTTTTCGGTATATACTGTGCCCCAAAGTCCCATTTTCTTTCTTATGTACGAAGACATCCAAAAAAGGTAATTTGCCATCTTTTTCCATTTCCATCGTAAATTTGATTCGTGGATGAAGGCAGTTAAAATGATCTAAAAATCGATGAAGAGATTCCATTCCATGTGGCCAAGCGATGAAAATATCATCCACGTATCTCAAAAAAACATGTTGGTTTAAGAGAATGTGTCCTAAGTACCACATGCTCAAAATCTTCCATAAAGAGATTGGCGACAATAGGGGAAAGAAGACTCCCCATAGCCACACCGTCAGTTTATTCAAAAATTTCTTCCTTAAATAAAAAATATGTCAATGCCAATATATGGTGACACAGCTTACTAGTTTTGTCATCCAATAGCTGAACAATTAGCAATATAGACTCCTCTAAAGGTACCTGAGTAAAAAGTGAAACAACATCAAAGCTCACTAGAAGGTCAGATGTTCCAGGGCATAGAGACGTCAGGCGTTGAATAAAATCGGATGAGTTGGATATGTGGTGTTCACACTTCCCAACGTGTGGGCTCAGAACAGAAGCAAGATATTTGGCCAAATTCTTCTAGTGAAAGGAAGGCCATTCGGTCACTGAGGGAAGAGAAGGATATTTTAGTTCTTCCTGCTGATAACTGCAGTGCCACTGTTCTTCTTACTCCTGAAGATTATCTGGCAAAAATGGCTTGTTTGTTGGAGGATTCTTCATACTGTAAGCTACGGCGCGATCCCACCGATCGAATAAAGCGGAAGACCATCTCTCTTATTAAGAAGAGCTCATTGCCTCACTTTCTAGTGAGCTTTGATGTTGTTTCACTTTTTAATCAGGTACCTTTGGAGGAGTCTATATTGTTAATTGGTCAGCTCTTGGATGACAAAACTAGTGAGCTGTGTCGCCATGTATTGTCATCGACATATTTTTTATTTAAGGAAGCAATTTTTTAACAAACTGACGGTGTGGCTATGGGGAGTCCTCTTTCCCCTATTGTCGCCAATCTCTTTATGGAAGATTTTGAGCATGTGGTACTTAGGACACATTGTCTTAAACCAACATGTTTTTTTGAGATACGTGGATGATATTTTCATCGTTTGGCCACATGGAATGGAATCTCTTCATTGATTTTTAGATCATTTTAATTGCCTTCATCCACAAATCAAATTTACGATGGAAATTGAAAAAGATGGCAAATTACCTTTTTTGGATGTCTTCGTACATAAGAAAGAAAATGGGACTTTGGGGCACAGTGTATACCGAAAACCTACGCATACGGACCGCTACCTCCATGCCACAAGTTGTCATCCACAACTTCAACGCTTGGGAGTTTTACGCACACTGGTCAAGAGGCCTTAAGCTGTTTCTGATTCCGATAACTTGAAACAGGAGTTGGATCACCTTAAGGTTGTTTTGAGGCAGAATGGGTATTCTGATCACCAAATTACTCATGCTTTTCAATTTGGACCCCCACGAGAACAAACGGCGGACACTTCCAATCAGTTGCTTTTTTACCCTTTGTGGGAAGATTCCCTGCCACTGCGCAAAGGCCTACATCGGACAGACTATTCGTACAGTTCAAGATCGATGTGTGGAACATAAACGGCATACACGTCTGCTCCAGCCGGAAAAATCAGCCGTTGCTGAACACTGTCTTAATGAAGGGCATAATATGTCGTATAATGAGACGCAAATTATTGCCTCAGCTTCCCGTTACTGGGATTGTGTATTGAAAGACTCAATTAAAATACATCTGTCTGATGACATTATTAATAGAGATAAAGGTTTTCCTTTAAGTAAGACGTGGAATCCTATTTTATCACAGATAAAACAACAATGGTCTGGTTTCCGACTGTCTGCATTTTCATTTTGCAGTTCCTCACTTTTGACAGTTTTCAACGCTGGCGCTGCTGCAGTTCTTCGCCTCACAGAGGGCAGCTCTTCCGTTGCTCGCGCACCCGCAACGGCCAGTACCCGCGGTATAAAGGAGCCGCCAAATCTGAGGTCTCTTCATTTCTGCCGTGATTGTGCACTCAATCTTACCTGAAGATGGCGACCAGATGGTCCGCCGAATTATCGTGTTGTCGTCAGGATGATGGAACCCGGCTGCAAACCCATGAAAATCATCAGTGATTGAGAACTCCTCAGCACCCTTACCTTTGGCAACTACGTGGCACCAGGATCTAATAGCTGTGTTGGTCTCTTGAGACAAAAGCCTTCAAGGTTTCAGAATTTGTTTGCTGAGTACGGGCTTGGTGACCCCGGGGTTCCTGAGCTGGCTACTGGTAAGTGTCACCAACCCTCAGCCACTGTAAGCTTGAGGCATGCTTCAGCAACCAGCGTGTGGCATGGCTGTGGAACGTTGTCACAGTGAAGGGGATCTTTACTTGGCCACTTGGATCACGAAGATGGAATAAACCTCTATAAAAAAAACCCACCAATCTCAAGGTGTGCTGCACAGTGATGAGGTGCATGGCTGTTGAGGTGGAACAGTCGTTAGCAGGCAGCCCTTGAGGAACCTGCCGCACCTTAGTCGTGTAAGGCTTACTCAGGCACGCAGGGCTCTGTCTGAGTGGACTCTTATTTCCCTAGCTGCTCACAGGACCAACATAGAACCCTCAAAATCTCCTCCTCCTCCCTCCCAGTGGGAAGCATGTACTCCCTGGGAATACTCACACCCATTCATCAAAAAGAATGAGGGAGGCTAGTCCTGATAATCCACTTAATGTTAGTAATGGTGCTCAAGGAGTCGTGAATCACAATATCTTTGTAGTGATCAAAAGGAAAGAGCAGAGGTCTGAAAAAGTGTCGCCCCTTTTATATCCATAAATGCGTAGAAGGGCTTGCCAGTGCCCTAAAGTCTCTTAAGCGGTTGCGAAATGGTTCCTCGCTTTTTGAGAGTAACCAGGCAAAGCAGGTGGAACTACTTAAGAAGTCACAGAAATTGGGTGAGTACGACATCATTGTTGAGTTGCAAAACTCCCTTAACTCCAGCAAAGGTGTGGTAGCCTGCAGTGACATTATGGACATAGACATTGCTGAAATCAAACAAGAATGGACACCACAGGGGATAATAGATATGGAACACAGGACACGCAAGAACAGTGCAGATATTGAGAAGACTGCCACCTTTATTGTGACCTTCAATTCTCTGGCACTACCTGAACACATCACGGCAGGTTTCCTCCGACTTAGGGTTAGGCCCTATGTACCTAATCGTATGCAATGCTTCAAATGCCAGCATTTTGGCCACACAGTGCTGAGTTGCAGGGGCAAAGTGACTTTTGGGAAGTGTGGAAAGGCAGCCCATGAAGCTGTCCATCTCCAGCAGTCTGCATTAACTACCCCGAAGCCACCCAGTCTGGAGTCGAGCCTGCCCTGTTTTTGCAGAGGAACACAAAATTCAGGAAATTAAAGTGACCAACCGGATCCCCTATGTAGAAGTCAAAAAGGACTATCAGGCAGTGAAACCCCCGTCTTTGGTACTTCTTATGCTTCCTTGGTGCAGAAACTTGTTACTAAGATTGACTCTTTTACTCATACGACGTCCAGTGTACTATTATCCACGATTAGCACCTGTACTTGCACCTGCATGTGCTGAAGCAAATTGAAAGACATAGCAATCTAGGCAGCTACGATGGAAAGGACCAGTAATGCTACCACAGTGCACAGCCCGAAGGCACTCCAAAAGCAGAGTGCGTCTCAACGGCAACATTCTTCAAAGAAAGGTGGCTCTCACCACCCCTTTCCCCCTCATCCTTGTTGGGAAAGGGAGCAGGGAAAGGACCTCAACATTCAGGTCGAAAGCTGACCCGAACACCATCAGACGTCATTCTGGCACATCTTGACTGATGATGAGGACATCAAGGATTTTGTTGCCTCATCACCAGACCCAGTCAGCCCCACCACCCCATGTTGCTCTACAAGCGCCTCACCACTGCAACACAGAGACAGGGGTAAATCAAGACCATGTTGATGAAATGGCTCTCATACTCCAGTGGAATAAAAATGGATACAGGTCTCATTTAGAGGAATTGAGACTCATTGTACAGGATAGATCCTTTTGCCTTTGCCTTCAAGAGACTCATTTTAAAGAGACTGACACATCTTTACTTGGAGGCTATCACCTTTACAGAAATGATTACCTTACTGATGACAAGGCAATAGGTGGGGTTGCAGTGTTCATCAAGGACAACTTTCACTCCTCACCTATTCCTGTAACAATAACACCACAAGCAGTTGCTGTTCGAATAGTGGCCCATATTGACATCACAGTGTGCTCTTTGTACCTACCACCCTCTGAGCCTCAAGCCAGTGGGTTCCTCGCTCATCTTCTTGATGAACCACCCCATCCCTTTCTCCTTTTTGGGGACTTCAATGCATACAGTGCACTATGGGGTCCTAAAACCACTTTCCCCAAGGGTCAGGCACTTGCGGATCTACTGCACACAACAGACCTCACACTGCTAAACATCAGTCAAGATACACAGTTTAGCACTGCTATGGGTTTGTCTACAGCCATAGACCTCTCCTTCTGCTCGCCTGCTTTTGGGACTCTGCTCAGTGGACGATGACCTGCATGGTAGTGACCATTTCCCTACCTGGATCCATCTGCCTGATGGAAAAGATTCTGAAAGAAAGCCAACAGAGGGTTGTTCAAAAAGGCTAACTGGATGCTTTACAGGCAGTTAGCTCTTTTTGAGCAATGTGATGGCGTCCAGAACTGGATGGATCACGTTGCAGCTATGATTCGCCATGCTGCTGATGCATCCATCCCAAAGTCTATGGAAACACCTAGGTGGTGACCTGTCCCTTGGTGGAACGATGAGTGTTGTTTTAAATCAGGCACAAGGGGGCAGCTATGCACAGATTCAATCGATGCCCTACACATGCGAATCTTGCAAACTTTTGAGTGGCACGTGCAAAGGCGAGGAGAATAATTTGGGAGAGTAAGCAGAGGTATTGGCAAGAGTTCCTGAACTCCATCAATAAGTCCATATCTGCAAGTACAGTATGGGAAGCCATCAGTAGTATCTCAAGGCACAACTCTCGACCACTAATCGCAGCTGTACAAACACAGGGGTCTCTTGTAACATCAATGAGAGACATAGCTCAGACAATGACTGAATTATATAAATCCATTGCGGCTGATTCTAGCCAGGATCCCACCTTCCATCGCTATGAGGAGGCACAGGAGAAGTCTGATGTTGATTTCCGTTCCACCAACATTGAGCAATAAAACCAGCCTTTCTGTCTGTGGGAGGTGGATTCTGCATTGTCAGTTGCTTGTGATATGACCCCTGGATACAACCTGATAACCAACTGCATGTTGCAACATTTGGACTGACGGTCGAAGGAGGTCCTCCTTCAGCTCTTCAATAACTCGTGGAAAGAATCTATTTTAATCCCAATTTGGAAGCAAAGAAAGGATTGGACAGACCCCAGTAGTTATCATAGTATTAGCCTGACAGGCTGCACAGGAAAGACACTGGAGTGTATGGTCAATCAGCGCCTTGTGTGGGTTCTTGAAACCAGGTCCCTACTCAGTTGCTCCCAGTGTGGGTTCAGGAGCTTTCGCTTCGCACTCGATAACCAGACCCTGCTCGAAGCATCAATTCAAAAAGGTTTTCTTCGTAAGCAACACCTTATCAGTGTTTCCTTCGATTTGGAAAATGCCTACGATACTACCTGGAGGCATAATATTTTGTCACAGTTCCATGAGTGGGGATTCCGTGGACGTCTACCGACCTTCAGATAGTCCTTTCTCTCAGACAGATATTTTAGGTACAACGTTGGGAATATCCTGTCTGACCATTTTAAGCAGGAGAATGGTGTCCCTCTAGGGAGTGTTTTAAGTGTCACAGCTTTCACCACTGCAATTAACAGCATTACATCCACAGTGCAACGTCCACTACTATGTTCCTTGTTTCTGGATGACTTCTCCATCTTCTGTGCATCTTCCAGCCTCACCACAGCTACTCGGCAATTGAAACTGACTATAAGGCAGTTGGAGGAATGCTCTTGCACTACAGGTTTTAAATTCTGACTAGAGAAATCAGTTTGTGTTGATTTTAATCGCTCCCGCTGTCTGTTTAGTTTCCCTGTTTTAAAACTGGGTGACACTGTTCACACAATTAAGGAAAAGGGGAAGTATCTGGGTCTTATATTTGATGATGAGAAGTTAATGTGTTTGCCACACTTTAAAGAACTGAAACTGAGATGTCTCAAGGCCTTAAACATCCTTAAATGTGTCAGTCACAGGTGTCTTGGGGAGCCGACAATGCGCATCTTCTCCAACTTTATAAGGCTTTTGTGTAACCCCCGCTTGAATGCGGATGCCAGATTTATGGGTCATCAAGGCCTTAAAATGCTGGATGCAGTGCACCATGAGGGTATTAGGCTGTCTGCAGGAGCCTATCACACGAGCCCTGTTGTTAGTTTGTGTGCAGAGACTGGTGAACCTGCACTGTCCATTCAGTGTCCTCTTCTTGTGGTACATCAAGCATTTAGGGCATTGTCCATTCCTACATCTCCAGCATCCAGTCACATTGTTCAGCTGCCACCGGAATGGCTGTTCGATCACCGGGCACAAGCAACATGGCCATTTGGGATCTGTGCAAGGGAGAGCCTCTAATTATTACAGGTTGGGGGCATTAAGGTCCAAAGCCAGGGGTTGAGTTGGGTATCCCCCTGGCTACTACCAAGGCCCAGATTGCTTTTAGAAATGACTGCTTATGAGACGCATTGTACCCCAAACTATGGTTTTAAATATTAAATTTAATGAGATTTTACATAGCCACCCAGACTTTATTACTGTCTACATGGATGGTTTTGAGCAGGGAGATGTTTTCAGTTGCTCTGTCGTGATCCTTGACATTGGCCTCAGGACAGGGCTCCCAGAGCAGTTTTCAGTTATTATACAGAACTGTTTGCTATCCTGAGAGCATTGGAGCAGACGAGACAGCGCCGTGACAAAATATGTATCATCTGCTCTGATTCTCAAAGTGCCCTCGCTGTTGGGCAAATGTACCCAGCAGATCGGATGATGTAGCAGGTGCAGCACGCTCTCCTTCTCTTGCAAAGGCAAAATAAGGAAATCATTTATTACTGGGTTCCAGGGCACATAGGCATCCAGGAAAACGAACTTGCTGCTGCTGCTGCTGCTGCTGCTGCTGCTGCCGCTGCCGCCAAGGAGGCTTGCTCCCTTCCTTCTCCTGCTCACTGTTCAGGCCATATGTTGGTGGGAGCCTCAGTGGCTGGAAGTGAGGAACAATAAACTAAATTCCATTAAGACTTCAATGCGACCACGGATCACCTCCTCCCACTCATGACAGTGTGAAGAAGTAGCCCTTACTCGGCTTAGAATGGGACATTGTCCATTGACACATGTCTTCCTCTTACATCGGGAGGAGCCCCCAGTATGTCAGAGATGCGGAACACAGTTGTCAGTATGATATATTTTAACTGAGTGTGTTTCATCTGACGACCTGAGGGTTTAACTGGGTCTCCCACAGGATCTTCCCTCTATTTTAACTGATAATGAGTCCAGCGTTGTTCGTGTCTTAAGATGTGTGTGGTGTCTGGAATTCTTCCCAAAATACTGGATGTGAGATCTTAATGCATCACAGAGTGGCTGGGTCACGCATTATTTCTAAGTCGCCATCCAGCCATGATTATCTGTCCCTTTTTTAACAGCATCTTTACAGGTATTTTATATATGATTTTATTTAGTTATTTCACTTTGTCTTTCTGGGATTTTATTCCGGGCTTTTCTGCAGCTCACATTCTTGGGGTTGCTTTACTATTCCTAAGGTTGGATGAAACATAGTTTTCCAGTTTATTGATCTCCTTCAATGGATTTTCACAATCTTATTTGCTATATCATTACTGCCAAGGCACCGATGACCTAGCTGTTAAGCACCCTCCACCGTAAATCATCATCATCATCATCATCATCATCTTGAGACAGAAGGTCTTTCATCCAAGTCCTAGTGCAGATTTTGGGAGCTCCAGTCCACAACTTTACACTTAATTCATCTGGAGTCTACAGTAGCGCCAAGTATTGCTTCACTGCCTTCTTTGACATGAGAAAGACCCAACACACCTTGTCGTATCCCCACATCCTTATCTTACTATAAAAGTTGGTTTGCAGAGTACATTCGTGCAGTTTTCTTCCAGATTTCTTGAACTCTTGTGTTGTTTTATGTTCAAGACGGCATATCCTACACGCCTGCAGTACCCGCCCTGCACAGGAGAATGGAATCCCACAGAAGTCCATGCTGAATGTGACCCTTTTCTGATTGCAATCAACTGGCTCGCAGGAGGCTGTGAGGCTTATGGTATCACCTTCACAGTATATCAATGACTTTTGAATTTACTGCAGTTCTACTACCACAAGTGTTGCTGAAGACTAACTGCCAGCCACCAGAAGGAAATCTCAATCCTGCTCCTTCACTCATGGTTTCCAATTTTCCAGCGCTGAAACATATTCATGCACTACTTCTGAGCCAAAACTGTTCATCCACATCCATAATACCTCTTCATAATGAACTGCTCAATGTGGGGTAGTAATACCACTTTGTGGAGCTTTTATTTGATGTCTGGTTGGTGGGGCTATTATATTCATCAACTTAAAGAGAAGTGGCAATAGATCAGCAGTCTTTGATTTCTTAATCATGCCTCCAGAGTCGCTGTCCACTCCGTCCTATTGTGTTTATATGAAGCTCTCATCCTATATCAGTTGTACTATGAGAATCTAGCCTATAGACCAGTTCCACCTCTCCCCTACCCTCCCCATTGCCCGTCACTAGTACCTTACCCAAACATCCACCCGTGCGTATGCTTTCGATCAAAGGAAATAGTGGACTGCACAGCCCACCCTCCACGCATTTTGATGTTTGTTCCTCTATAACTGCATATTGAAGATCAACATTATCATCTTATCCGTCGCATGTTTTGATGTTGTTGACGAATATGCTCTTTTAAATTTTGAAGGTAGCTGGGGTAAAGTACAAGGAGTAAAATGTTCGATAAACTAGTACGTAATGTAGAAAACAAGTAGGTTTCCATTCGGATGATGCCAAAGCTTCCTCCTCGAAATACTCCATATAGAAATTCGCGATCACAGGCGAAAGTGGGCTCCCCATTGTGACTCATTCTGTTTGCTCATAGTATTCTCCATTAAACAGAAAATATGCGCTCTCCGCCCCACCTCTACAGTACAACGTGTGGAGATGGATGAAGTCACGAAGGAAGAGAGAGCCACCGCCTATATACCGTATACTGGCGCACTATAGGGGAAAATAGGACAAGTATTGAGGAATCAACAAGTAGGAACTGTCTTTTGCCCACCCAATAAAACACGAGCATTATTGGAAAGTGTCAAAGGCGACCTCGGTTTGCGGAAGGCTGGCACATACCAGATTCCCTGTGAGTGTGGGAAGACTTATATTGGACAGACAGTGCGCACCATCAAAGATCGTTGCCAAGAACATCAGAGGCACACTCGACTTATGTACCCCAACAAGTCAGCAGTTGCAGAGCACTGCTTCTCTGAAAATCACGAAATGGACTACCAACATACCAGGGTCTTGGCACATAATACTGGGACAGCGTCATTAGAGAGACTATCGAAATTCGTACCGGGGACAGACTCATCAACAGAGATTGTGGCCATAACCTCAGCAAGGCATGGGAACCAGCACTGAGTCTAATTAAAAAGAGGCTCAGCAAAGAAAACGAACAAGCAACCAGTGTGGACAAGGCAGTTACACCAACGCCACCACAGACGCCGACACCAGCCTCTCAGTGACCGCCAACGCACAGCCGCGGGCGCAGACCGCGGAGAGAACGCCTCACAGGGGAAGGGGATTTAGGACGGCCACCCACCCTCAGGAGCTCAGTTCGTCAGCGCACCTGACGATGGCGACATGTCTGATCGCCAAAATATTGCACCCGTTGGACACTATGGACCGGCAGTACGCCTGTGGACTGTTCGAGCAAGAAATACGCTGGGAGAAGTTGAAGAATCGCACCTTCGTAACTCTAGATTCCAGGAGACCTTGGGTTTACCTCTTGCCTGAGGTTTAGTGTTTTTGATCCATCATCAGGCAACATTTAAAGCATTGGAAACATGGCTACCATCTTGTCAGTTGGATTCCTATTGATGCAGTATTCCAATGTTTTGTTTATAGAAGGGTAAGACATCTTCAGTTACATGTTTTGTTTCTATGGGTCCATTGTAATGACATAGCATTTTGGCCTGGATTGTAAAAAACTGGAATGCATTCTCTTATGAGTTTATGAAATCCTTATCAATTTTATCAATGTTTGGGTTCTGTAACCATCTTGCAATAGCCAGCATAGTTCCTTTAGGTGTGTTGCCAAATTCTCAGTCCTGAGGATCATGCAGTCTGTTTGCTCAGTTGTTGGAAGGCAAGTGGATTCACAGCTGAGATGCCCAAGCCAGATGTAGAGTCTTTGCATAGTCAGTAATACTTGTCTCTGTTCTAGTTTGCTAAGTC
Organism: Schistocerca gregaria; assembly: GCF_023897955.1. Classification (NCBI taxonomy): domain Eukaryota; kingdom Metazoa; phylum Arthropoda; class Insecta; order Orthoptera; family Acrididae; genus Schistocerca; species Schistocerca gregaria. The sequence goes on from NC_064931.1 coordinate 380,408,933, forward strand.
TTATAATCTAGTTTGATGTAATATGCTGCATACCAGTACTTTGGTGGCTCCCGAACACCTTACCCCCCTCGGTATTTCTGTCTTGTTCCTATCTGTGCTTTACACTATTTAGGTCTACTTCATCACTTGTGTGTTTTTCATGCACTGATCCTTTGTCTGTAAATTGAATATAACTGCCCCCCCCCCCCTTTGATGACATAAGTCACGGGTTTGATAAAGTACTCACACTCTTTTTTTAAGTTGTATTTCTTTTTGGTTAATTGTTTGTCACTATCTTTATTCTTCACTGTTTTGTTCATAAAGTGTCATTTGCTCACCTTTGTGTCATTGTTAGTACAATATTTGTGTTCCACCGCAATCAGTTCTCTTTCCAGTTCTTCCACTCTTAGGGCATGTGCATTTTGAAACAAGTTTTGTAAATTGATCTATTGCTCCAATCATGCACATGTATCATTCCATTTACTGGTATCTACTAAGTATGTATTCGATGTGGCCTGTTTTTGAACAGTTGAGGGCAGTATATCTTTAATTTTTTCATTGAATTATGTTTGCATGAACACGACCTTGCATCTCCTGCCAATATCACTCTCCTAGCTCATGGGTTTGGCTGATGGTAACTTGTATTTTCTGAGTGTCAATTGTTTTCTCGATTGCGGTTCATGCCATTGCTGTGTTCCTTATGATCCCTCGTCTGTGGGTTCAATTATTCTCATAAAAGAACCTAGGGGTCAGACACACTCCACTTCTGGCTTTTGCAAGTTTTTCCACACAGGGTGCATGCAATTGGATTTTTATTTTTGCAGTTGTCCTTCCTGTGACCAATTTTTCCTGCACTTAGTGCACATTTTTTCTGCCCCCTTGCAGTTTTTTAGCAGTGTGACCCAAGTCACAGCACTTGCTGCATTACGCTAGCACAGTGTAATTTTTGACGGACAGCCTTTGTGATCTTACAAACACCCTGCTGTTTTGGATTAGTGTACTGCGTATGTTGGGCCACTTGATGCATGATCATGTCACAGATGTAATTCATAGATGCTGTCCAAGAAATGGTTGCCAGTATACATAACTTGGACTTGATATATGGCCATCAGTGGTTTCCTTTTCATGGGCTTTTTACGCCTTAGGTCTGGTACTGCATTTGCCATCTGTAGTGACTTGTGGCAGTCCTCCTGAGTAGTTTTTCTAGTTACTAGTGGCCAGATTATGGGTGCACAGTATATGGATTAGCAAGGCCCTCTAATTTGAAGGTTGACACTATCCACCATGAGGAGATTAGGCTGTCCACAGTTGCTTATGGGACCAGCCCCATACACAGTCACTGTGCTGAGACTGGGGAACCGTTACTCACAGTCAGGCAAATGCTCCTTCTGGTGCGTCAGGTATGTAAATCCCTCACCGCTCTGAATTTGCCTGCGCACCGTACTGTCCATACTGTTGCTTGTCTGCCTCTGGAATGCTGTTTCTCCAATTGTCCCTGAATAACAAGGCTGTTTGGGATCCACATGCAGTATATGCTGGAGTCACTTAGTGTGGAGCAAATATAACCCTAAGCCAGGGTTTTAACCAGCTATCACCCTGGTTTCTACATAGGCCCAGAGTGTTTTTAAAATTAGTGCAATACAGGAGAAATTGCACTCCTGCATATGTTTTTAATACATTGTTTTATGACTTTTTAAATGAGCACCACAACTCTGTAGCTGTATTATGAATGACTCTAAGGGTGACTCCATTGATTGCTCTGTTGTTTTCCCGAATTATATAATCAACATTTGATTGCCCCATACTTTACTTTCTGCGATGTGGAATGATATGCAATCTTGGGGGCACTGGAGCAGATGAGACATGTTTAGAGTGCTAAATTCCTTGACTGTCCCAATTCCCTGAGTGTCCTCCACTCTCTACAATGCTTGTACCCAGCAGATACAGTAGTCCAGAATATCCAGGATGCCCTTGTTCAAATAACTTACGGGTTTGCTGCCGGGTGATGACGTCACCCGGCAGCAAACCCGTAAGTTATTTGAACATTAGATTCACCAGGAAAAGTTAAGGTTTCACAGGATGCCCTTGTCTGACTACATTGGCTGAGGAAGGTGTGTCTTTCTGCTGGATGCCAGGGCACATTGGTATTGTAGGGAATGAAAGGGCAGATGGTATTTTTAAAACTAAAAAAATGTAAAAGGTGCAATCTATTGACAGTGTGTTACCTACTGTGCACAACAGCTTTTTTAAATTCTTTATGTAAGCATAAACATAAATATAAAGAATTTAAAAGATGCCATCTACTGACGATCTAATTGTACTATTATGCACAACAGTGGTTGAAGTTGGTTACTTTCTTTAAGCATTTGCTGTGTACTGCATGAATAAAGTGGCATTTGTTTCATTTGAGTTTAACTTGGTCGATTGCATTCCTGGCAGTGGTCCATATTGTTTTAAAATACATAGGCAGGTGCATCATGTGGTAGGAAGTTTGCAGCCTCCTGCGGGAGTTGCACCAACTTACTGTCTTCTTCCAAAGCTGTTTCACAGAGGAAGACTGCACTGTGCTTCCTTCTCTAGATTGTCGCACAGTTGACAAAATGGTAGATATCGAAATAGATGACAGAGGGATAGAGAAACAATTAAAATCGCTGAAAAGAGGAAAGGCCGCTGGTCCTGATGGGATACCAGTTCGATTTTACACAGAGTACGCGAAGGAACTTGCCCCCCTTCTTGCAGCGGTGTATCGTAGGTTTCTAGAAGAGCGAAGCGTTCCAAAGGATTGGAAAAGGGCACAGGTCATCCCCGTTTTCAAGAAGAGACGTCGAACAGATGTGCAGAACTATAGTCCTATATCTCTAATGTCGATCAGTTGTAGAATTTTGGAACACGTATTATGTTCGAGTATAATGTCTTTTCTGGAGACTAGAAATCTACTCTGTAGGAATCAGCATGGGTTTCGAAAAAGACGGTCGTGTGAAAGCCAGCTCGTGCTATTCATCCACGAGACTCGGAGGGCCATAGACACGGGTTTACAGGTAGATGCCGTGTTTCTTGACTTCCACAAGGCGTTTGACGCAGTTCCCCACAGTCGTTTAATGAAAAAAGTAAGACCATACGGACTATCAGATCAATTGTGTGATTGGATTGAGGAGTTCCTAAATAACAGAACGCAGCATGTCATTCTCAATGGAGAGAAGTCTTCCGAAGTGAGAGTGATTTCAGGTGTGCCGCAGGGGAGTGTCATAGGACCGTTGCTATTCACAATATACATAAATGACCTGGTGGATGACATCAGAAGTTCACTGAGGCTTTTTGCAGATGATGCTGTGGTGTATCGAGAGGTTGCAACAATGGAAAATTGTACTGAAATGCAGGAGGATCTGCAGCGAATTGACGCATGGTGCACGGAATGGCAATTGAATCTCAATGTAGACAAGTGTAATGTGATGCGAATACATAGAAAGATAGGTCCCTTATCATTTAGCTACAAAATAGCAGGTCAGCAACTGGAAGCAGTTAATTCCATAAATTATCTGGGAGTACGCATTAGGAGTGATTTAAAATGGAATGATCATATAAAGTTGATCGTCGGTAAAGCAGATGCCAGACTGAGATTCATTGAAAGAATCCTAAGGAAATGCAATCCGACAACAAAGGAAGTAGGTTACAGTGCACTTGTTAGCCCACTGCTTGAATACTGCTCAGCAGTGTGGGATCCGCACCAGATAGGGTTGATAGAAGAGATAGAGAAGATCCAACGGAGAGCAGCGTGCTTCGTTACAGGATCATTTAGTAATCGCAAAAGCGTTACAGAGATGTTAGATAAACTCCAGTGGAAGACTCTGCAGGAGAGACACTCAGTAGCTAGGTACGGGCTTTTGTTAAAGTTGCGAGAACATACCTTCACCGAAGAGTCAAGCAGTATATTGCTCCCCCCTACGTATATCTCGCGAAGAGACCATGAGGATAAAATCAGAGAGATTAGAGCCCACACAGAAGCATACCGACAATCCTTCTTTCCACATACAATACGAGACTGGAATAGAAGGGAGAACCAACACACACCGTCAGGTGGCTTGCGGAGTATGGATGTAGATGTAGATGTGGATGTAGAACTTACACTGGCCTCTTCTTCATGGCTATCTATATGACATTACAACATTGTATAGATAATAAAGCCAATTGAACCTGTTGCAGGGAAATAATGGTTACATTGCAAGAAATGCTTGATACACTTAATTCTTACGCACAGTTGCTTAAATACATAAAAGATGTTGCTTACTATATACCTAATTTTTAAATAAATTCACTGCCAGCAATGCATTTCATCCTGGAAGATACAATGTGCTTACATTCATTGAGAAGAATACTGTGTTTATCACTGATGACAGACCACCACCAGGATACTTTGATTTTGTCATATTTTGTTAAAGAACTGGTGCACTAACTGCAATGTCTTACATGAACCAGTATATTGATACAATGTGCTATCCATTTCTTTTCCCATGTGGTAATTCTAGATGGACTGTAGGTAAGCCATATGTTGAAGTTTATGGTACTGCGTTGAGAGCAGTCACAATGGCAGCTTATTTTTATTGTGCAGCAGATAGAGATGGTTTCAGTATACTTCATGCTGAAGGTAAATTGGTTCAAGAAATATATTGGCGACAGTCAATAAAACTGCTCGTATCCCTCATCAAGCTCACACCTTCTAATATGTAACACTGTTTTCAGAGAAGTTTTGTAAAATAAACAAATTGCAATAAATAAAATTAATCTGACAAAGACAGTATCTGCTGTTTATATCTTTTGTAACTAATCATATTATAATAATTATATTGATTTTTTACAGTGAGACTAATTTTTCTTAGTACTATTCAAATAATGGTACACTTATTAATAAATAATTGCATTTCTTTATTTCTCCATTACTACATTACCTATCAGTGACTGATGAGGATAGAGTGTGAATTATCCGCACGGTTCCACTAGTATGGAATTCTTACAGTAAATGAACACAGATGTGTAAGTAAAAGTTAGGTAATCTCTCTCTCTCTCTCTCTCTCTCTCTCTCTCTCTCTCTCTGTGTGTGTGTGTGTGTGTGTGTGTGTGTGTGTGTGTGTGTGTGTGTGTGTGTGGACTTTGGTGTCAAAAGTTGACCTTAACAAGTGGGAAAACAATGTGCTTGCAATGGAGGATGACACAATCACTGGTGTGGCTACCTTCCAATTGCTGATTACAGACTTAAATTTTACTACATCTCAAATAAGTAGAATATTAGGGAAGGCAGTTTTATCCACACATTACTTGAAACATGTGAGGTAAGTCCACACTTGTGCAAATTAGCCTTTGACCGAGTCTCAGTACAATGCACAGCGGATTGAGGGTGATGCTTCTGCTGATGCATTTCTTTCACAAAATTATTATTATTATTATTATTATTATTATTATTATTATTATTTTTTTTTTTTTTTTTTTGTGATTCAAGGCCTAATATACAGATATCCATTCCCTTTGATCATCTCTTCCCACCCATGATGCTTTTCTCACAGTGCCTCTGGAGGACAATCATAATGTGCAAAATAAGTGTTATGGGGATGTTGATTATGTTTTGTAATAATAACTTGATGAGAAGTTATGCTGTGAATCATGTAGAGAATGAATATAATTTGAATATCAAAGTGCTGAAGAAATATTTTTTTCAGGCTTTGCATGATGAGTACTCAATGATCAGTTCCCATCTAAAAGACCCATTTTGAATTAATGTAGGCGCATTTAACCAATATGTTAGGAGGGGAACATCAAACGAGTTGGTGAAATGAGCAGAGAAGACAAGGCATTCATTCTCATGAAATTAGCTGGTGCTTTTTTTAGTCAGATATTAGCTATTAAAATTAGTAAGCCGAATCTGTTCCCAAACACGACGTCAACAATTTTTAGTTTGTCATGGAAATGCAGCAGTTCAACCACAATAATCCACACTTCAGACGAAAGGTGAAAAGAGCTTCATTAGTTGTTTATATTCAGTTGATTTTTTCATACTCAGCTTTCTAAATCCATTTTTAACAACAAAGAATTTGAACATCAAATAATTATTTGCTTAGTTTATATTTCAAAGGTACACTCATCATGCAAGTCGAAGGGAAAGGAAATCATAATTAACAGAGGATAGAGATACAACTGCACCTATGTGGACTTGCTCTAATAAAACTGTTATAAACACCTGCTGTGGAAGTTGCATTAAAGCTAAGGGTTTTATAGCAGGTAACATACAGATCTGAAATGTGAGGTGGCCATTGATGCACTACTTTAACAATTTGTTGGATTAGCTATGCATAAGTGTGATTTAGAATATTTTCTCATAGCATACATAGTATGTAAGAGATGTATCTTGTCTTTCCCTTCCCTTTGAGTATCACCTATAATCTAAGAATTCATATTTTGTATTTCATTTTCAATATTTGTAGGCACTCAGGTCACTTAAAAAATATCCACTGCCTTTAAGGAGTGGTAAGGAGTGCCGTATTCTGCAGAATTTTGGTACAAAAATTTGTGATATGCTTGATCGCAAATTAGAAGAAGTTGGGCACAAGCATGCAGAAGGTAAATTTCTTCGATTCTGCACAATAAAATTTTGTTCTTATACTTATATCGTGTACTTAATTTAAGGTAGACAGTATTGCAGAATAGTCAAATGTTCTGGTTACTACTTATTTAATCCAACCTGCTAAATTTTCTTTTACATCTTTACTGTCACCTACTTTTTTTCAAGTTTGATTTCATTATACTGAGCAAATATTTCCTTTCTTACGGTAAATGACATTCTCATTCCTACTTTTTTTTTTACATGTCTAGTTCCATAGGACTGAATTGAGGAGCAAATCTCCAAGGCCATGGAACGTGTCAGTACATGAAATTACAACATAAAAGTAATAACAAATAAAATAAAATGTTGATGAATCCAAAAAGACAAGCAATAAATTTATGAAAATGCAATCAACAATATAACATAAGACTCAGCTTAATTTTTCAAGGAACTCCTCGACAGAATACAAGGAGTGACCAATCAGAAAACTCTTCAGCTTTGATTTTAAAGCACATGGATTTTTGCTAAGATTTTTGAATTCTTGTGGTAGCTTATTGAACATGGATGCAGTGGTATACTGCACACCTTTCTGCACAAGAGTCAAGGAAGTGCAATTCAAATGCAGATTGGATTTATGCCAAGTATTAGCTGAGTGAAAGCTGCTAATTCTTGGGAATAAGTTGATATTGTTAACAAGAAATGACAGTGAAGAATATGTATATGGAGAGTCCACTGTCAGAATACCCAGACTAGTGCACAGCGTTCGACAAGAGGTTAGCGAACTTGCACCACTTATTGCACAAACTGCCCGTTTATGAGCCAAAAATATCCTTTGAGAATCAGAAGAGTTACCCACTTGGCTGATACCAGTTTGTAAAAGACATAGCTTCATAGTGAATTTATACCTGCAGTCTCAGATTACTGTACAAAGTACCATTGTCTGAATTTCTTAAGAAACATTTAGCTGCCAATGCATATTTGAAAAAAAAAAAATGGAGTTTATTGAATCTGGTGAATGTGTATGTCAAATATCTAATCAAAAACTTGTAAAATCATGTCACCTAAATGTTTCCAGCTTTTTGGATGGGACTTGAAAACTAAGAGCTTCAGAATATTTCTCTCTATGGTAGAGGATGTGTGGAGTAACTAATTTGCAGGTGTAGTGGATTAACGTGTGCATGAAAATGATGGAAAAGCTTAGGGATTTCATTAACGGGTGAAAGAACTTTTTTGCATGGGCTGTATGTATATTTAATATAGAAAAGTTTCCTATACCTCAGATGTGGAGACACTTGTGAGTCATTGTCATCATGACCATCCAGTGATTCAGCCTTCTGGATGTTTTGCTCTTCCAGCATTTGTCCTCCAATTTTCATAGGAAAGAGCACTTATGTCCGTTTGCGTTGTTCAGCCCAGCTTTCTTCAGTTGCATAATAAATGTGTGCCATGACCTTCCTCAAGATGACATCTTTTCCAGCCTGCCTTCCATAATACCACATAACAAACCCCATGTGGCAGTATTTGTGCCAGTCCAAGGTAGTTTCTATCATGTAATTTTCTCAAAGGTGTTAATTACATGTAATAATCATAATGAAGGAGTCAGATTTTAACAAAAATTTAAAATTCAAGTTCATAAGAATAGTTTCTAAGATTATTAGACTCCCTTGTCTCATAAAATTATAATGAGAGTGCTAATAACTGGGCTCTTGAGTACACAAAACACAAAAATAATCATCATTATGCCCAAACTTAAACTCTTGCATTGCATACTGTAGTGGCATTTGTTGTGAACTATTCCAAATGCTATGGTTTGTCAAGTTCAGTCTCATTTTTCATATTTCAGCACTAGACCACCAGCACAGCAAAAATGTTAACAAACATATATTCTGAGCTCTGGGATCACTGCAATGTGTGTGTGTGTGGAGGGGGGGGGGGGGGTGGCATTGTAGAACATAATTTTTGCCATTTCCTGTCAAGCTTTAGCCAATTTTAAGTTGTGGCAAATTTTAATCCTTGTTGTGGTCAGTTTTTGCTCTCTCTGGCCTTTAAAATGTGGTGCTCTACAGTGTGGAAGTATAATGTGATACTTAAATCTTCATGTGATTCTAACCATATTAATTCACATGGTTTCCATGGAAAAACACATTTCCTCCCATCTTCTGACTGTGTCAGTGCATGCATAAGTAGTAGCACCAGAATGACGACTGCCACTAGATTAATTACAGCACAAGAAAATTAATATGATCATTACATCTCGGAAACATTTTACGAAAACATTAACTTTATTATGTAACTATCTGAGCACTTGTGAGTAGAGTTCATATTATGGAGGCATATAGGTGCCACTGGGTGCAAATGATTATGACTGAAAAGCCATTTATATGATATAGCTCATACATCACTCCTTGTGGCGAGAGTGTTGGGTGAGACGCAGCTGTACAGAAACTTCATGGGTTCCCTAGTAGACCTGTAACAAAAAACAAATGTTACTATCGTAAATATAATTAATGTATTCATGGATAGTAGTGTCTAATTATGACATCTTTATTTTTTATAAGAGAAAGTTGCTCTACCAACTTGCCCGCAAAAGGCAAAGGTCCCGAGTTCGAGTCTCGGTCCGGCACATAGTTTTAATCTGCCAAGAAGTTTCATATCAGCGCACACTCCGCTGCAGAGTGAAAATCTCATTCTGGAAACATCCCCCAGGCTGTGGCTTAGCCATGTCCCTGCAATATCCTTTCTTTCAGGAGTACTAGTTCTGCAAGGTTAACAGGAGAGCTTCTGTAAAGTTTGGAAGGTAGGAGACGAGGTACTGGCAGAAGTAAAGCTGTGAGGACGGAGCATGAGTCATGCTTGGGTAGCCCCATTGGTAGAGCATTTGCCCGCGAAAGTCAAAGGTCCCGAGTTCAAGTCTCGGTCCAGCACACAGTTTTAGTCTTCCAGGAAGTTTCATATCAGCGCACACTCCTCTTCAGAGTGAAAATCTCATTCTTGTACCAGTCAGTACTTCGTCAGTTAATTGAAGATCAAAACATGCACCCCGAAACATGGTCTGACCATGAAGAACATCAAGAACCTTAGCAGTATCAACATTCATATTATAGTAAGTTTCCACATTTGAAAGGGTATTGTAAATCATTGGACACCATTGAAACAAATGTTGGTGAGACATCTCAGTGAATGAGTGAGCAATGCAGTTGCTACTGAATATATGACAACACGTAAACTGTATGATATAAGTAACTGATATCAGACTTTGGATAATTTCAGCTGGCACGAGATACATAATCCCAAATGGCCACTGTGGTGATTGTAGCATTGCTTGTGTTTAGCACCAGGTGGGACTAGCAGTTGGAATGTGCCTTGCTTCCCTCTGCCGAGATCTCCATCTCCCCTACCTGGATTGTGCTCTCTGTGTCTTCTCATGCTCTCCCCCTTGGATGGTGCCCAGATCATGGATTAGGACAAATCCCTTCTAAGGTCCTTAAGTCTTGATTACCCTCATGACTTGTTGGTGTCAGTTATGTCCAGTTCGTCAAGTGTTCCTGGGTGCTACTGTCTTTTACACCGATGGCTCTAAAACTATGGATCATATTGGTTATGCTTTTACATCTCCTCTTGATATTGAATGTCAGTTACTGCCAGGAACATGTAGTGTGTTTACACCACAGGTGGCAGCCATGATCAGAGCTCTCCATTTATTAAATTGGCTTCTCTTGGCCATGTTTTAATATGTACTGGCTCAAGCAGTCTCCAGGTTGTTGACTGATGCTACTCTTGCCCCTCTTTCGTCTGTACTATTTGTGACCGCCTCACTTACCTTTGCCGTGCTGCCTGGCCTATTGTCTTTCTCTGGGTCACAAATCATTTGGGTATCCTGGGGAGTGAACTGGTCGACCATTTGGCTTGAGGAACACTTACTCCCCATTCACTTTGGTGATCCCAGGTGCAGACTTGTGGGTGCACATAAGATCTCATCTCACTCAGAAATGGAAAGACACATGTTGGGCTACAGCCCCATCTAATAAACTTCCCACAATCAAGGAGACTTCCGCAGCATGGAGCTCTTCCTTCTGCTTCTCCTCAAAAGGATCCACAGTCCTATGTCATCTCCTCACTGGTCAAACCAGGTTAACTCATAGTTATCTTTTGTGTAATGGGTCACCCCTACATTGTGGTTGTGGAGCCTTACTGAAAGTACCTCATATCTTGGTGGAATGCTCCCTCCTTTTGGCCTTCCATGCCAAGTAAGACTTCTGGACTCATTGCCTCTAGTACTGGAGGACAATACATAAATTGTTTGATTCTCAGTTTTTTCTCCATGAAAGTGGCTTTTATTCTCAGTTATAAGATTTTAATACCACTGTGGAGCAGGGACAAGCTGTTTGGGGATAGGGCGTCTCCCGCTGTCTGTGAGATCCCTTATCATCCCTCCTTGGCCAGGTTACTCTTCCATCTCTCTTTTACTCTGTTTTAATAATTTTTATGTTCAGTTTGCTTCCTTTCTGCTACACCCAATTTTCTATTCTGGATGTTTCACTTTGTTGAATAGTGAGTGCCTTGACTGTAATGGATCCAGAGGTGGGACATTTCGTGTCGTATGCTGAGACCCAGGCATGCACACCTGCTGACTCTTTCATCATCCTTTTATTTTTGGGGATACGAAAGTTGTCCATTACACTTTTACTCTTCTCACTTTTCCTGTTATGAGCATCCCGACTACATCAGAATACATTCTCGGTGGATGTCTCTACTTCCAGATGCACCACTTTTGGATTGAGTGACTGATGACCTAGTTGTTTGGTCCCGTAACCCCCTCCCCCAGTCAGTCAACCAACCACTGAATATTTGAAATACTTTAGATGTAGTACATGAGGATTGGACCGATCATGTTTGCTGTACTTACGTGGAGTCTTTGGGTGATTCTGCTGTACTTATGAATACATAGTTTATCAGTTTGCTGTATCATCATATTTAACTATATTAGATGTGGAAAACTGTGTAGGAATGAGACAGGCCACTAGGGAGTTTAGGATCAACCTTATTCCCAGCATCTGTGCTGAGGCTAGAGGCCCAACTTAACATCAGGCGGTGACTCTTCATGGTGCAACAGTTCTGTACAACACTGTCCAATGCACCTACATACCATTCAGTTGCTCAGCCACTAATGGAATGGCTTTTCATTGATTAGCTGCAAGCAACAAGGCCTTATGGAGTTTGTGTGAAGAATTGCCTTGTAGAAATGGGTGTGGCATGTGTCAGTGTTTCACTCATCTTCTCCCATTTCCTTATTTCATTTCAAGTTGCACACAAAATGTATACAGCAAAGCATGTGTACAAAATATGCAGGACTCCCCTCCAACAACAGGGAAAACTGTCATCCTGCTGGGTACAAGATCATGTGGTAATGGCAAATGAACACAGGAATAATAGGCAATGAGGCCTGCTGAAAACTCACTGTGACACAAAGCAAGTTGTCACCTTGCTGTCAAGCCAGTCCCATACATATGTAGGAAGAAGAGTGGCTGGAAGTGGGAGACAATAAGCTGCAGTTGATAAAATCATCAATCCGGCCAAGGTGTACCTTATACCAGGCACTCCATCAGGATAAGATCAACTTAACTTACCACTGAATGGGACACCATGCTTTATCAGATAGCTACATTCTGCAGCAGGAAGGTCCCGCAATCTGTAGTGTACAAATCGCGGTGGACCACATTGTAAGTGAGGGCATTTTATATTTTGACGAAAGGACGGAAGGAAACTTAGATATCTACACTTCATTTTAGCTACAAACAAGTACTAGATGTGGCAGTTAAATACCAATACTTTTCTCCTCCAAGAGTAGCCACCATTGATTTCATCTTTCTGTCTGTTTTAGTTTGCTTTAGAGCCTTGGCTGTAGAGGACACTGTCCTGTAGTAGAGTTGTGAGCATGATGAACTTGAAAATCAAATAGTGCATTAACCTTAGATTCCTCATGAAATTGAGGTCACCAACTGAATGTTTTCATATGTTAAAGGAGGTGTTTGGTGATAATGCTACGTCATGTGCACAAGTTTTTGAATGGCACAAATTGTCTTGCGAAGTTTGGGAAGTGGTGGAAGAGGATGAACATTCTGGTCAAGCTGTGAGAAAGACCTGAAGCAAGTATTCAGGAAATTAATGTAATTGTGCAGAATGACTGAAATCTGAGAATTCAGATGGTCACAGACATATTGAACATAAACAAATAGACAGTAAGGCAAATTTTGCATGATGAATTAAACATGACAAAGGTTTGTGCAAAACTGGTTCTGAAAAGACTCTCTCAGGAACAAAAAGACCACCGGAAGATGCGAACATCTGAGTGAACAACTGGTCTTACACATCATCATTTGATGAAACATGGATCTTCCAGTATGACCCAGAAACAAAGCATCAATCAATGCACTGGAAGACTCCCACGTCGCCAAGAATGAAAGCAAACTGAAGGCAATGTTGATCCTTCCCATGTTGTGTTGTCATGACTGAATGGGTGTCTGAAGATGAAATTGCTAGTCAGAAATACTACAAAAAATTCCTAATGAAAAGACAGGATTTGTGGAACAACAACATGTAGATTCTGCATCAGGATAGTGCACCAGCTCACATATCTTTGAAACAGTTTTTAGTGGACACGCACATTCCTGTGCTGTAACATCTGTATTCACTAGATCTGGCTTTTGTGACTTTTATCTCTTCCCTAAGTGAAAAGTGCAATGTAAGGAACACATTTTTAGTCTGTTGAAGAGGTGAAAACAAGAGTTGTTGAATAGGGTGATAATGGATGATCTACAGCCAGTGGTGCCAAACACCCAAAAATCCGTCAGAATGAAATATCTCCATATTTCCTTGCAAAAATAAAGAAAAAATAAAACTTATTTTAAAATATTACTCTCATTTGCATCAAGCAAACATTTAAAAATCCGCAAAAATCTGTCAGAATCAGATTTCCGTATTTTCTTGCAAATAAAAAGATGAAATTAAAATTTATGTTAAACAATATACTCAACAGCCAGACAAAAATATAAAAATCCGACAAACTCAGCCAAAATATAAAATATATATTATTATATAATTACATCACATTTTAATGGAACAGTGACAAGCAAATTTAAATATGCCCCACTAAATTTCTGGCGTGCAGTCACATACAAAATTTAATGGAGTAGTCATTGTGGCACGAAAACGTGAAGATACACAAATTTAAAGATAATTACTCTCCTACATTGGTTAAAATAATAACAGTTCATCCACATCGACCTCTGCATCTTCTTCAGTTGACAGCTGGATTGTTGGTCTCCTCAGTAAGCAGCCATTGTGCCAATTTGCTTCAAAGCATGCTCCGGTAAGACGTTATTGTCAGCACTTGTTCACACGCCGAAGTCTGGCCCGCATAGTGAGAACTGTATTTACCATATTGGTTTTAAGTGTATTTGTAAGAGAGGTTTTCACGTTGTTGAACATGCCTGAGCATTTGACCAAGGTAACACGAAACGCATCACTGCAAAACCTGAGAGCTTCTGAAATGGACATTGTGGACTAGCATCTTTATATGGTGCGATCTCTTACCAAAGTTCTACTGTATTGTTGGCATTTTTCCATTGAACAGTAGTTACTTTTGTCCACTGAAACTAAAATTTCTGTGTCAGGTTATTGAAATTCCTGAGCTAGCAAGATTATGCTTTCTTTCACCACCCTCAAACACTGTTCTGGAGCAATTAGGCACACTTTTTTGCAAAACCTTGACATTATTGAGCATTCGGCTCTGGAGCTCCTCTGATTAGCAAAGCAGAAAATTTTCTCATCCACTGTGAAAATATTTTTTGCTTTATGCGTTCATTTATGCTCTCTTATCATATTTACCAATTGAACCTCTACCTCTTGGCTAAGATAAGTATTAGCGGATTTGAATTTTCTATCATCTACTGTTAACAAATCCCCCTTACAACCAGGGACAACAATCCGCCTCTTAAGACCTACAATAAGAACAACTAAGTCTTGCAGTAGGTTTAAATTGCATGCTGTACTTGATTGGAATGATTTATTGACCATTTGACATTCTTCTAGAATTGGTCGAAAAAACAGAAGAAAATCTTATTGATGGAATCGGAGTACATACTACGTAATAGTTCAGCCATGTAGCACGTAGTCTGGTGTCTGGATATTTCAAAATATGTCTGTAGTTCAAGCCACTGACTTAAAATGTGATTAACAGCAACTTCAGTTGATAGCCATCTTGTGTCTGATTGATGTATAATTTTAAGGGATTCGGTTCCATCGTTTATTGCTTTAAATAACTCCCTATACAGGGCTTGTCAAGAAGAAGCTTTAGAAAACCAAGAATAAGTTTTGCAAATTAAGAACTCAAGATTCCATGATAGCATTTGGGCAGTAGAGGGCACTGCTAAATGAACTGAATGACAAATGCAGGGGATCAATACAAGATTACGGACCTTACATTGCAGTTTCTGGTAAACTCCATTGTTAATACCTACCATTACTGGGGCATTATCCATACCAATTCCTCTCTTTTCTTTAATGTCTAGACCATAATCTGAAAGTAATGACTTTACTGCGGTAACAATACATTCAGCACTCCCCTGTTCTAGTTCAACAATTCCTAAAAAGGTGGAAATATCACTGCTTTGTTGTTTTGAAAAATATGCAATGTACACAGCCAACAATTTGGCGACAGAAATGTCTGTAGGTTCATATATAAGAAAACTGAAATGGCCATTACCAACAATGTTTTGTAGTCCTGATTTAAAGTGCTGAAAGAGAATGTTCCTGATCAAAGCACTGCTCTTCGTTCAATGTAGTCCTAAAAAAGGTCCGTGGTCAGCACTTTGAAAAAATTTCTTGGTTAGACCTGAAAGATGATCAATGGATCTAACTGTGCAGTGATTAACTACAAACAGTGTAAGAGCAGCTTCGGCAGCTGCACATTCGTATTATGTTTGATAGACTGAAATGGCAATGTTAACTGTTGTGGAGATGAATAAGGTTCAGCTGCTTTTAAACACTGCTTGCTTTTTCCATGCAGAAGTAAATCTGACAAACGCTCATTCAGGTTGCGTTGGCAGTATTTAGACAGTGCAGTACCAGATTCCCTGGGCACCTCTAACAACTAAACCTTTTATTGTTTATCACTTAACCACACTTTTCTAAAATGTCATACATAAAGCTTGACATTCTTTTAAGACATGTTCAGTCAGTCGTAAAAACAAACAAAAGGAGCACTAGATGCTATTTGTGAAATACACAATAACTCACAACAACACTGTAGTCTATAACTTTGGGACACAGCTTCCCAGTTATGATCAGTACCAGCCAGCAGCAGCCAGGAGATTTGTGCTCTAGTGATTTGCATATGTTTGTTGCCAACAGCGCAGCGTACCATTAGCCAAAGTTGACAGTGTTGTCATCTTCTTTGTTGCTGAGCTGAGCTGTCTGTCGCTTTCTGTCTTTTGTTGCGCTACATTCATTGTGATTTTTACGAAAATGAGTGATGATGCGCTTCCTGACTCATCATGGGGACTATCTTCTACTCCATTTCGGAAAATAAAGCCGGTTACCAGGGGCTCATGGAAGCTCAAAATGCAGGTTTCTGTTGCCTGCACTGGGTGCTTACAATGCATGGAGGTGGAGTTTGTTCTCCTCTTCTCCCTTCACAACCCATCACTCCACACAGCAAAGCTTGTCGGCTCTCCCCTCTGCTCATAAACCCTGCTTGACAGATGCCAAGCTACAATTCGCGAGAAGTACCGTACTCTAATGTATTGCGCTCACTATCCAGAATTCGCGGAAAGCATATTTTCATTAGTGTGCTGCTGGTGCTAGAGGCACATATCGTATATTTAAAGCCAGTTCAAATCCTGGTGGTGGGTGATACTTTTGCTGCCAGTATTTGGCTGTCCAGGGGAGGAGAGATGGTAGTTTTAAACTTCCTGATCACCAGTTTCTGCGCCAATGTCCTGCATTAAATTCCAGACATGTGACACTGTTGATGGTGATTTGTATGTCAGATGGTGATGTTAAGCTCGGCGGGCCCCTTGATGCTTTTCAAGAGTTTTATGCTATATGCCAGAACTGAGTTTCATCCTTTCCCTCCTCATCCGTAAAAACACAAACATGACACCACACAGTACCAGCACTTGTCGCAGTCATCCCCTATGTACAAAAACTAGCTCGACACTTTGTAACAGGTCGGAGGAGGGCAATGGCAAACCACCTCCACTCGGACCTTTCCCAAGATGGTGTTTCAGGAATTCTGCTTCTGTTCCTTATGCATAGGTCGTGAGTATGGGACTCTTACTTACTATTGTATCTTTGCTTACGACAGAAATTAGAGCCATTTGCCACCACATTATGTTTGATTTGTTGAGTTTGCCAGTCATCAGAGATGTTTGATATTGTTAGCTAAAAAATAGTGATGCCCGTTGCTTAGTAGGAAGGAAATCTAAGAAGTTAATTTCAGTTCAGTTTTCTGTTATATCCCACATGTTTTTAGTTTGAATGAACAAGTCAGAATTACAACTCATTTTTGCAACACACTGAGTGAAACTTAGAGTTTTGGTGCAATACATCCACAGTGTTGTGTTACAGGTGCACAAAGATTTGCATTCATAATAGTTTTATCAAAGAAAATATTTTTTTTTCCAGACTTAAATGAAACCAGGAAAATCTATTTAAAAAGGCCCAGCTTTAATAATATCCACCAAAAAATCCATCAACCATCAAAACTAAATTTTACCCATCACATGACATAAAACTGCGACAAATTCTGTCAAGTTGGCAACACTCCCTACAGGATTGCTTTGGACAATGGAACACACATGCGCATTGGTGTATAGATAGATAATGGGATTATGTTGAAGGTGATAAAAGTTAGTTGTAACTTTGTTTGCAATAAATCACATTTTCGACAACTGTCTCATTATTTAATTTCCACACTTCTTATAGTAAAAGTTTTAAAATTTTGTTTGACGTTTAAAATTCAACCTGCACTTTTTTAACTTATAGGTTTTAATGTGTTGCAGAATGTCTTGATGGGCTGGGAGGGCTTAGTTGGCTAAGATTTTGGTGTATTCTCTGACAAGCACCATTTTTAGATTAGATCAGGTGCTGGTATATGCCTCAGGACAGATAGAAACTTTGTTAGGATTGGTGTTGTAGTGTCACTATGCAGTGATCCATACACTAATTTTGCAGGATGTTGTCCCTAATTTGGAGTTTGTCAGTAACTTTTATTGAATTAAATGTTAAAATCTCTGTTTACATGTTTGTTGTTAAGATGGAAGCAGACTCCTCTGTTTTGGAGGAACCAAGACAAAGCTTCCAATTCCAGAAGCAGTCTTCCATAATGGCTAGGTCAACAGTTAACTTATACTGTGGCATCTAGACAGGTGTGGCAAATTACTATAGCCCAGTCCTAGCTGCATCAACCACTGGGTAGGATGTGGGGGAAGGGAGGAGCACTTTCAACTCTCTCATGTTTGATTAATGTACGTGGAGCCCAGAGCCTGATCGGTACAAATTCCCTTTTTCTGCTCTAAGCTAACCTCTGTCATGTTCCTCCCCTCACGGGCCCAGCCAATACTGTAATGACACAGTGCTGGACTGCCAATCCAGTTCTCTCAACCTATGACAGGGCCTGCACTGCCAGTCCTCCATTACTGTAACTTGTGAGTAGCGACCATTTGGCATGACAGCTCTAATATCCTGCCACTCCAACGATATGGAGATAGCCTGTGATAGTGGCGACCCCTAGTTCCGGTTTTGTCAACTGTAATCATAGAGGTCAGAGCAAATATGTTATGCAGAAAGGTAGGCCATTCCAGTGCGTATGCTCTCATTGGTTAGCAATGAGCTGTGTCACTTGGCAGCCAGCACAGGTGCAATCACTGGTAGGAATCACAGGAATCACAAATACTAAAACAGTTTTTCATGACTCTTCTTTTCATTTGATTTGAGCATCTCATTTACATGGTTCAAGATGATTCAGTAGAATTAGTAATTGAAATATTGATAGGGAAATGTTAAACCATGAAAGCACTTACGACAACACATGTCAATATCCAAACCTAGCTTTAGATGATCGTTAGTCATAATGATTTAAGCATGTAACTGCAGTGAATATTTTAGAGTTCTCCTTGCTATTTTAGTTGAAGCATATTTAGAGAATAGAATGAGACAGATGATGAAAGTTGCCTGATGGTATTGACATGGAAAATTTAACTTGAACTTGCTGAAGACGACGTAGTCCCGAGGAGACTTCTTTTTTCTGAAGCTTGATTTATCGCATCCTATTTGGTTCTCGTATTCTAAAATCTAATGCAGATAAAAGTTCTTGTTCATGCATAATTTTTTTTCTTTTTGTTTGTCAGTAAACTCAGATGATGTTGCAAACCCCTCAAGTGATGGAGAAGTAAGCTTGATGTATGCACTCTTGTTTTGCTGTTATTTTTACATTGGTATGACAGTTTGCTGTTGTAATTCCTAATGAACTGTTCATGATTTTGTACATGAATGTGATGTATCCTGCCAGGTATTATAAGACATCATGACTAATGCCTTCACTGGTGCTTGCTGAATCACTAAGGTCACAATGTCTACATCTACATCTACATGGTACCTCTGCAATTCACACTTAAGTGCCTGGCAGAGGTTTCATTGAACCATTTTCATACTACGTCTCTACCATTCCACTCTCGAACGATGCATAGAAAAAAGGAACACCTAATCTTTCCGTTCGAGCTCTGATTTCTCTTATTTTATTATGATGTTCATTTCTCCCTATGTATGTGGGTGACAACAAAATATTTTTGCATTCAGAAGAGAAATTTGGTGATTAAAAATTCGTAAATAGATCTTGCCGCAAAGAAAACTGCCTTTGTTTCAGTGATTGCCACCCCAACCTGCAAATCATATCAGTGACACTCTCACCCCTATTGCGCAGTAACACGAAACGAGCTGCCCTTCTTTCCACTTTTCTGATGTCCTTTGTCAATCCTACCTTGTAAGGATTCCTCAGAGCGCAGCAATATTCCAGCAGAGGATGAACAAGTGTAATGTAGGCTGTCGGTTTGTCACATCTTCTAAGTGTTCTGCACACAAAGCGCAGTCTTTGTTTTGCCTTCCCCACAATATTATCTATGTGATCTTTCCAATTTAAGTTGCTTGTAATTGTAACTCCTAGGTATTTAGTCGAATTGACAGCCCTTAGATTTGTGCGATTTACATCTACATCTACATTTATACTCCGGGTTCGGGGTTAAGACTAGGCCTGCGGTATTCCTGTCTGTCGTAAGAGGCGACTAAAAGGAGTCTCAACTGTTCCGGCCTTTAATGTGATGGTCCCCATTGGGGTTTGGCCTCCATTTTTCCAAATTCAACAGAAGTACGAGCCTTTTGGGGAAGGACACCTTACGTGGTGCACCATCAGTCCTCTGTGCCCTAAGACCTTAGCACTCTATATCGTCTTGGCATCGTAACTACACCTTCCATCCCTTATTTAGGGCATAAACCACTAATGGATTGTGTAAGTTAACATCATTAGTGTGTCACTATCTGCACCCACGATACCTGTGGACTTCCCATGGCACCCAAAATCCAGCACAGTAGCCAGCCCGTTGTAGTGGGGTCGTCATGTACCCTTTACGTTGTAGCCCCCCGACAACACAGGGATCGTACTGCCAATGCCTGAGCTGACACTTCCCCATGTAAGCCAAGGATTAGATGCTCGTCTCTCTGGGGCATCAAGACTCCCGGCAATGGCCATCCTGCAAGGTGGCTTTTGCTGTGGCTGGGTGGCGCCCGTGGGGAGAGCCCCTGGTCGGAGTGGGTGGCATCGGAGCGGATGCCCCGCAATGAAGCAGGTGAAGTCTCAGTCCGGTGGTTGAACGACCACCAACGTCTCTAAGCGCGGTAAGACAGAATTTAATGCTGTGACATATAACTCCAAATCGTTTCCTTCCCTAGCCACGCCATGGGAGGAACGTAGGGCTGCGGACAGACAGGAGCCATATTCACCGTGATACCTTGTGTGCAGCAGAACTGACGGGGGTTCGTTTTTGGGAACTAAGCCTCTCTTCTTTGTTCACCATCTTGAAGATAAGTTTGGGGAAGTGGCATCTGTTTCCAAAATGAGGAGCAGAGCTATTTTGATACAAGCAGTTTCATCTGCACAGTCACAGGCATTACTCGCCTGTGAGAAGCTCGGTGACATCCCCGTTACCGTCACTCCCCGTAAGTCCTTAAATTTGTTCCAGGGCATTATCTTTCATAAAGATCTTCTGCTACAGTCTGATGATGAGCTACGGGAGAACCTGGCACGACGAGGTGTGCACTTTGTCCGTCGTGTTTTTAGGGCTGCCCAAGGATAATAGGGTCGCTACCGGTGCCTTCATCCTGGCCTTTGAGGGTGACTGCTTGCCTGAGAAGGTCAAGGTAATGATTTACCAGTGTGATGTCAAGCCCTATGTCCTGCCCCCTATGCGATGCTTCCAGTGCTGGAAGTTCGGACACATGTCTTCCAGATGCACTGCCAGCCCCACGTGTCGTGATTGTGGATGACCTTCACATCCTAATGCTCCATGTGCTCCACCTCCCACCTGCATTAACTGTGGGGAGCATCATTCTCCCTGCTCGCCAGACTGTGCAGTCTACCAAAGAGAGCGGAAGATACAAGAAATTAAGACCCTGGACCGTTTAACTTACCAACAGACAAGGAAGAAGGAGGCGACGGTGTCTTTCCGTCGCAGTGGCGAGAGAGTACCATCATTCCGGTGCTGAAGCCTGGTAAGGACCCGCTTAATGTGGATAGCTATCGGCCCATCAGCTTGACAAATACTCTGTGCAAGCTACTGGAACGTATGGTGAGTTGACGGCTGTGTTGGCTGCTCGAGTCTCGGGGTCTTCTGGCTCCATGCCAGAGCGGCTTCCGTCAGGGCCGTTCCACCGCCGATACTTTGGTCTTCCTTGAGTCTGCAATCCGCACTGCTTTTTCCAGGTGCCAACACCTCGTCTCCGTCTTTTTTGACCTCTCCAGAGCATATGACACAACGTGGCGGCACCATATTCTCGCCACGTTGCACGGGTGGGGTCTCCGGGGCTCTCTCCCCATTTTTATTCAGAACTTTTTATCAGTTCGGACATTCCGTGTTTTAAATGGCACACCCCATAGTTCACTTCATATCCAGGAAAATGGTGTTCCACAGGGCTCTGTATTGAGCGTGCCCCTTTTCCTTGTGGGCATTAATGGCCTTGCAGCAGCAGTAGGGTCGTCTGTTTCACCCACGTTATATGCTGATGATTTCTGCATCTTTTTCAGCTCCTCCACCATTAGTGTTGCAGAATGTAGGTTGCAGGGAGCCATACGCAAGGCGCAGGAGTGGGCGCTATCCCATGGATTTCAATTTTCTCCTGCGAAGACTTGTGTTATGCACTTTTGTTGGCATCGAACTGTCCATCCCCACCCTGAGCTTTATCTTCAGGATGCCATGCTCAGGGTTGTGGACTCTTACCGTTTTCTGGAATTGCTGTTCGATGCCCAGCTTACTTGGCTTCCACATATTCGTCAGATCAAGCGTCAGTGCTGGCAGCATCTGAATGCCCTCTGCTGCCTCAGCAACGTGACTTGGGGTGCAGATTCTAACACGCTGCTGCAGCTCTACAAAGCCCTTGTGCTGTCCTGACTGGATTATGGGAGTGTGGCGTATGGCTCAGCATCGCCCTCAGCGTTGCAACTGCTGGACCTCATTCACCACTGTGGGGTTCGGCAGGCGACAGGAGCATTCCGTACCAGTCCTGTTAATAGCCTCCTTGCTGAGGCTGGGGTTCCTCCGCTCCACATTCGGCGTCAACCACTCAGCCAACTATGCTTCCCACGTCCGTTGTTCGCCCCGTCACCCTAACTACCGTCTCCTTTTCGATAATGAGGCAGTCGATATCCCACACCGGCAGCCGCGATCAGGCCATACCATAGGCATCCATGTTCGGTCACTCCTTAGTGAACCTGAGTCTTTGCCTCTTCCGTCTGCTTCCCAGGTCCACCCACATACACCACCTTGGTGTATTCGTCAGCCGCAGCTTTGGCTGGAACTTTCCCGATGGCCAAAGGATTCAGTTCCTCCTGCAGTCTTTCGCTGCCAATTTCTTGCTCTCCTCGATGCATACCATGACTCTGAGGTTATTTATACTAATGGCTCGATGGTTGATGGCCGTGTGGGGTACGCTTATGCTCATGCGGACTATGTCGACCACCGCTCCTTGTCGGAAGGCTGCAGTGTTTACACCGCAGAACTGACTGCCATTTTCCGTGCCCTTGAGCATATTTGTACCAGCACTGGAGAGTCCTTCGTCATTTGCAGTGACTCCCTCAGTAGTCTGAAGGCTCTTGACCAGTGCTACCCACGCCATCCCATTGTTGGTGCCATCCTGGGGTCCATTCACGCTCTTGAACAGCGTGGTCATTCGGTGGTGTTCATATGGACCCCGGGACATGTTGGGATCGCAGGAAATGAACTCGCCAACAAGTTAGCCAAAGAGGCTACCCGCAAGCAGATGCTGGAGATCGGCCTACCGGCAACTGATCTCCGAAAGGTTTTGCGCCTTCGGGTCTTTGGGATGTGGGGAGACAAATGGCACACTCTGTCAGCACCTAATAAGCTGCGGCAAGTAAAGGAGACCATGACTGTGTGGGATTCCTACATGCGGGCCTCTCGCAGGGATTCTGTTGTTCTGTGTAGGCTCCGCATTGGTCACTCTTGGCTGATGCATGGTCGTCTGCTGCATCGAGAAGACCCCCAACATTGTCGCTGTGGTGAAAACATGATGGTGGCCCATATATTGTGGGAATGTCCTCTTTTAACCACCCTCAGGCGAACTTTTAATCTCCTGGGTGATTTATCATCTCTTTTAGGTGACGATGTCTCTATGGCTGATCGTGTTTTAAATTTTATTCGAGCAAGTGGCTTTTATAGGTCCCTCTAATTTTATTGCGTCACCCTCTTTTGTGCTGTATATTTTACTTCGTTTTGTCTTGTAATTCGACTCCATCCTAATCTTTTAGGCTGGAGGTTTTAACGTGTTGCAGAGTGGCTGGCTCATCCTATTATTTTCGTGATCAGCCAGCCACAGTCCTCTGCTGTACAGTTTTCATTCCTTCTGCCTTTCTTCTCTGTGTTGTTTTTGTTGCTGTGCTCCATTTTCTGTGTTGTCTTACCATTGACCTTGGGGCTTTTCTTCACCCGGAATTTTTATTTTACTGCTTCGCCTGACTGGTGGATAGTTTCACTGTGCTCTGTGTTTTTATGAAACAAGGGACTGATGACCTTTGTAGTTTGGTCCCTTTAATCTTTAAATCAACCAACCAACCAACCAACCAATCGCAAGCTACCCTACGGTGTGTGGCGGAGGGCACTTTACATGCCACTGTCATTACCTCCCTTTCCTGTTGCAGTCACGTATGGTTCGCTGGAAGAACTACTGATGGAAAGCCTCCGTGTGTGCTCAAATCTCTCTAATTTGGCATTCGTGATCTCCTCGGGAGTTATAAGTAGGAGGAAGTAATATATTTGATACCTCATCCAGAAACGCACCCTCTCGAAACCTGGACAGAAAGCTACACCGCGATGCAGAGCGCCTCTCTTGCAGAGTCTCGCACTTGAGTTTCCTAAACATCTCCGTAACCCTATCACACTTACCAAATAACCCTGTGTCGAAACATGCCACTCTTCTTTGGATCTTCTCTATCTCCTCTGTCAACCCGACCTGGTACGGATTCCACACTGATGAGCAATACTCAAGTATAGGTCGAACGAATGTTTTGTAAGCCACCTCCTTTGTTGATGGACTACATTTTCTAGGGACTCCCCAATGAATCTGGCCTTACCAACAATTAATTTTATATGATCATTCCACTTCAAATTGTTCCGCACGCATACTCCCAGATATTTTACAGAAGTAACTGCTACCAGTGTTTGTTCCGCTATCATATAATCATACAATAAAGGATCCTTCTTTCTATGTATTCGCAATACATTACATTTGTCTATGTTAAGGGTCAGTCGCCACTCCCTGCACCAAAAAGTGCCTATCCGCTGCAGATCTTCCTGAATTTTGCTGCAATTTTCTAATGCTGCAACTTCTCAGTATACTACAGCACCATCCGCAAAAAGCCACTTGGAACTTCCGACACTATCTACTAGGTCATTTATATATATTGTGAAAAGCAATGGTCCCATAACACTCCCCTGTGGCACACCAGAGGTTACTTTAACGTCTGCAGACTTCTCTCCATTGAGAACAACATGCTGTGTTCTGTTTGCTAAAAACTCTTCAATCCAGCCACACAGCTGGTCTGCTATTCTGTAGGCTCTTACTTTGTTTCTCAGGTGACAGTGCGGAACTGTATCGAACACCTTCCGGAAGTCAAGGAAAGTGGCATCTTCCTGGGGGCCTGCATCTAATATTTTCTGGGTCTCATGAACAAATAAAGCAAGCTGGGTCTCACACAATCACTGTTTCCGGAATCCATGTTGATTGCCACAGAGTAGATTCTGGGTTTCCAGAAATGACATGATACGCGAGCAAAAAACATGTTCTAAAATTCTACAACAGATCGATGTCAGAGATTTTGCACATCTGTTCGGCGACCCTTCTTGAAAACTGGAACTGCCTGTGCTCTTTTCCAATCATTTGGAACCTTCCATTCCTCTAGAGACTTGAGGTACACGGCTGTTAGAAGGGGGGCAAGTTGTTTCGCGTACTCTGTGTAGAATCGAATTGGTATCCCGTCAGGTCCAGTGGACTTTCCTCTGTTGAGTGATTACAGTTGCTTTCCTATCCCTTGGACACTTATTTCGATGTCAGCCATTTTTTTCATTTGTGCGAGGATTTAGAAAAGAAACTGCAGTGCGGTCTTCCTCTGTGAAACAGCTTTGGAAAAAGGTGTTTAGTATTTCAGCTTTACGCGTGTCATCCTCTGTTTCAATGCCATTATCATCCCAGAGTGTCGGGATATGCTGTTTCGATCCACTTACTGATTTAACGTAAGACCATAACTTCCTAGGATTTTCTGTCAAGTCGGTACATAGAATTTTATTTTCGAATTCACTGAACGCTTCACGCATAGCCCTCCTTACGCTGGCCGTCCCCGACAAACCCCCGTCCGGACCTCCACAGTGATGCCCATTGGCAACAGTCTCAAGCTGTCTGACTTAAGTCAACACTACCCGAAGCTGGAAGCGAAGGGATGCCATCTCAGCCTGCATCCGAACACAGCAGTCTCAGTCCCTATCCATGCTAAATACTGTTGTGCAAAGAACGTCTGAACTAATCTACAGAGAGCACAAACAATTCGACACAAAAGTTTAAACAGTTATTAAAATACAAGACTGCCTAGTAAATGCAGTCATGCTGCTACTTGCGCACTGCTGACACACTGCTCGGCGGATTTCTTTTAGTAACAATGCGGATGACCTCACACTTTTCTTTGTTTATTGCCGATTGCCATTGTTCACACCATACAGAAATTCTCTCTAGATCGTTTTGTAATTGCAATTGATCATCTGGTGAGTTTACTAGATGGTAAATTACAGCGTCATCTGAAAACAATCTAAGGGGGCTGCTCAGATTAACACCTAGATGATTTATGTAAATCAGGAACAGAAGAGGGCCTATGATACTACCTTGGGGAATGTCAGATATCACTTCTGTTCTGCTCGATGATTTACTGTCTATCACTATGAACTGTGACATCTCTGAGAGGAAATCATGAATCCAGTCACACAACTGAGACAATACTCCATATGCATGCAATTTGATTAATAGTCACTTGTGAGGAACGGTATCAAAAGCCTTCTGTAAATCTAGGAGTATGGAATCGATCTGAGATTCCTCGTTGACAGCACACATTACTTCATGGGAATAAAGAGCTAGCTGTGTTGCACAAAAACGATATTTTCTGAGTCCGTGTTGGTTATGTATCAGTAAGTCATTTTCTTCAGCCGGCCACGGTGGTCTGGCGGTTCTAGGCACACAGTCTGGAACCGTGCGACTGCTACGGTCGCAGGTTCGAATCCTGCCACGGGCATGGATGTGTGTGATGTCCTTAGGTTAGTTAGGTTTAAGTAGTTCTAAGTTCTAGGGGACTGATGACCACAGCAGTTGAGTCCCATAGTGCTCAGAGCCATTTAGCCATTTTCTTCAAGGTGATTCATAATGTTCGAGTACAGTATATGCTCCAAAATCCTACTGTAAATTGAGGTCAGTGATATGGGTCTGTAATTCAATGTTACTCATATTTCCTTTCTTGAACATTGGTGTGACCTGTGCTACTTTCCAGTCTTTAGGAACAGACCTTTTGTCAAGTGAGTGGTTGTATATGATTGCTAAGAAAGGTGCTGTTGTGTCTGCATACTCTGAGACAAACATGATAGGTATACCATCTGGACTGGAAGACTTGCCTTTCTTAAGTGATTTGAGTTGTTTTGCAACACCTAAGATATCTACTTTTATGTGGAAGCAAGTCTTCTTCATTTGAAGTATCTTGATACAACATGTCAGCTGCTTTGTTGCATAATTCACTTTAAATAAAACTCTCAAATTCTCCCAAAGCTTCTTCTGCAGAATGTTGATCTTTGTCCTCTACCATGGAAGCACCAAGGGACAAAGGGGTGATTTCATCTCAAATCATATGGATCATGTCAATTCACAGTTATGAATTTCTCTGGAAAAAATATATATTAAACCTCTATATCATAAGTGTTAAGAAATGGAAGTATTTTTGTAAGTGGTGCAGCCCTTTGAAAAATGTATATTTTGTAAATAACTATTAAAACAGTAGCGACCTAGCAGATGTTTTGCATTAAAACTTGGTTTTAGTGTGTTGAAATTTAGTTGACACGCGCACACTTATGGGGCCCTTTAACATACAAATTTAAGACAAAAATAGGAAATTTAAGTTAATTTTTCCACTTTTTTTTTGTAATTTGAAAAATCACAGAATGCTATCTTCTCTGTCACATTACCAGATACTACTGATATAATTGTAAACAGTATCTTCTGTGCTCGAGCTATCTGTATTATGTAAATATTTATTACTAAAAAGGTAAAAACTTGCATTTTCGCAAGTTTTTACGAATTACTTACTCGAAAACCCCATCCATACTCTTATGTCACTGAGGAAATACAGTAGTGAAAGAATGAGGTGTGTGGACTATAAAAAAGACAGAAGGAGGTGATGTTTAAGAAAAGTGAAAAACACTTCACAGTTGAAAATCTGTCAGAAGTATCTTGGTCCTTAAGTAACAGTATTAGTGTCACATCCAGTGTGCAGGAATTTGCTACATTCATTACAAGAAGAAATTTAGTGACAACCCACATGAACAATCACTATCATCACCTGAATGTGAAGCTGAAGAAGACAGTGCAGCTGTTCATATTCCTGGGTGTGAACTTGTTGAGACGTTGAATGTTAACATTTCTGCTGTAGCCTCTACTAAATCTCCCCTTAAATGCCCTGGAAAGGTAACAATCACAAGAAGAAAACAGTATGTAAAAAGAAAAGTGAAAGAAATTGAAACAAGTTAATGTGTCCTGGTGCCAAAGTGATGGCTGTTGAAGCATCACAGCTTCAGGATACTGACAGTGATGCAACCTTTGCGTTGTGAGAGGAAAGAGAGTTGTTAAAGAAGACAGTAGAGC
Source organism: Schistocerca gregaria (assembly GCF_023897955.1). Classification (NCBI taxonomy): domain Eukaryota; kingdom Metazoa; phylum Arthropoda; class Insecta; order Orthoptera; family Acrididae; genus Schistocerca; species Schistocerca gregaria. The sequence continues at coordinate 380,437,233 of NC_064931.1, forward strand.
CAGAGAAGTTTGCTACAGAGGTTAGGCATTGGGTCATGAAAAGAATAGCTCACCAACAATCCGGAAGATTCAGAGACAGTCCATAGCAGAAGTAAAATCAGCCACATCCCAGAATGCAGACACATTAGTTCGTCATTTTGACGTTGCTAATAACTGGTCTCTTGCTTTGCAGAAGGAAATTCAAAGTTACCACTGGCACACATTACAGATATAAATATTCACATGTGTTGCTCACTTCCTTGGAACATCACATTGTTTTGCTATGGTCAGTGATGATCTCATTCATGGCAGTGTACATGCATGCTACGCTGTCAGCATCATAATTGAAGACATAGCATCTGGAGGTCATGCATTTCCTAAACATTTGTATGTGACTGATGGTACAGCATCTCATTTTAAAAACTGCTTTCAGTTTTATGAGCTAATCGGCATGAAGCTGTCGATGCTATAAGACATGCTAATGGATTTGTACACACCATATCAACATTAGTAACAAACATGAAACTCTTAATTCTAAATGAAAGTACATGAAGGGAATTCCATTTAAAAAAGAGAGAAGAGTGGTCTGCTGTGAAGCCTGTGGTAGGAATTCAATCATGTCACGACTGGGTTGCATCCCAGAGTGGCTCATACATTGCGAGAATGATTCTTTATGAAATGCAGCCTGTTATTGTGTGTGAAATGCAGAGACCACAGTATACATTAGAAGACTTCATAGTCAGCCACTTCATTTGTTGTGTGTATGATAATCATTGGTGGATGGTACAGATAATAACTCTCTCTCATGAGCTGCAAGATATAACTGTCTCCACTTTGACACCTCATGGTCCTGGTTAATGCTTTCTAATGGTCATCATCAAAAGATCAGTGTGCAGTTCCAATTTCCCAAGTACTGCTCTTGTTGGATCATGCTTGGACGTGTGCAGATCCAGCTCAGCTATACAAGTTCATAGAAAAGCAGATAAAAAAACAGATCAGCTCTCTTCAGCAGTACATTCTAGGCAATTTTAATTCAAGGAAAGTCATGAAGAAATAAAATCATGACAGAAGACTATAATAATTTGTGAATAATATCATAAAAAGAAAAATGGGTATAAATATTCTATATCTAATTTTTGTTGTAAAATGCTTTCAAACAAATTTTCATTCATAAATAACAGTTTTGCTTGACCTTTACATAAAATAAGCAATCAATTTAAATCTTTAAGTGTCCGTAATCTTTTGATCTGGAGAGTAGAGCTAGGTCTGCCAAAAAATTTCTCACATTTTGTACAGACAAGTATTGCCCTTTCTGATTGTACATTCAGTAAGTACAATGACAAACTAACGAGCCATGAAATTTTTAGAACATTTGGGATGGGGGTTTTGGAGAAAATAATTACCAAACAACCAAAAAATCTCATATTATGTCATGTTCATGTACAAATATTTTGACAGTTTAAAGATTTGATGCATTAATATCATAGCTGACAGTTAGCAGTCCTTCCACTTTATCATTTCTCAAAACAGTTAACATCCTGTGACTGTTCATATTTTCAAAACTTAATTTTGAAATTCGCAAAACGTTACAAATTTTCAATTTATTAAAAACAAAAAAAAAAGGAAAGAGGAAGAGAGAGAGAGAGCGCTCAGAAGTGTGTGTGTGTGTGTGTGTGTGTGTGTGTGTGTGTGTGTGTGTGTGTGTGTGTGTGTGTTAATCATGTGTCAAAGTATTGGGAACAAAGTATTTATTGAAAATAAATTCAGATCTCTATCACTTTTGGTTTCTTTATTACAATTTTTCAATTTTTCCCTTTCGTTACATTTTCACAAATACACACATTTCTAGAGGTCTGTAGTGTTTTAACAAATCATCAGAAAATCGCATTATTGTAGTCTTGAAGAGGCATCATGTGGGACTTCACACACACACACACACACACACACACACACACACACACATATATATATATATATATATATATATATATATATATATATATATATTTTCCAGCAAATTTTGAAATTGTGATGCGGCACATCCACTCTTAACCTGTATGATTTGAGATGAAATTGCCCAAAAGTATATTTGCCACACTGCTGGTTAGCATTTATAGGAAAATTCTCCTAGGCTATGGGTTTATTATAAAATTTACTGAAACTGCGACCTCTATAAATAAACTTTCAAGATTCAGGCTGGCAGCCAGGATGTAGGTTGGCCCGGAATTTTTCACAAATGTGAAAATCCAAAAAGTGAATTTATTGATGTAACAAATCCTTTTTGAAATGGGAGGAAACTTATTTTTCCCAGCTTCTTCAAGTTCTGTAATGATTGTCTGCAACAAATTGCTTGTCATTGTCACATAAAAATTGTAATATATTAACTGCTTACACTTTGAAAATAAAATTATCATGCTCAAAGAGTCCATAGTGTCCAAAGGGCACAATATTTCAATGATCAGACATGTCATCATCATCATCATCATCATCAGGTCCGCTGGCAAATTGAGCTCCTGAGGGCGGGCGGCCGTCTTAAATCCCCTCCCCCTGCTAGGCGTTCTCTCTGCGGTCCGCGGCTGCGGGTAGGCAGTCACTGAGATGCTGGTGTTGGCATCTGTGGTGGCATCAGTGTAATTGCCTCATCCGCCGTGGTCTCGTGTTCATTTTCTTTGCTGAGTGTCTATTTAATTAGGCTCAATGCTAATTCCCATGTCTTGCTGAGGTTATAGCCACAATCTCGGTTGTTGAGCCTGTCCATGGTACAAATTTTGATAGCCTCTCTATCAACTCTGTCCCAGTATTTAGATGTCTGTGCCAAGATCCTGGTATGTTGGTAGTCCATTTCGTGATATTTGGACAAACAGTGCTCTGCGACTGCCAACTTGTTGGGATACCTAAGTCGAGCATGCCTCTAATGTTCTCGTCAACTATCTTTGATTGTGTGCACTGTCTGTCTAATATAAGTCTTCCCACACTGACATGGGATATGGTATATGCCAGTCTTCTGCAAATGCTCATGTTGTATTGGGTGAGTAAAAGACAGTTCCTACTCGATGTTTCCTCAATATTCATCCTATTTTCCCCGGCAGAGGCTCTCTCTTCCTCCGTGACTTCTTCCGTCTCCACATGCTGTACTGTAGAGGTGCGGCAGAGAGCGCATCTGATCTGCCATTCCAAGTACTTGTTTTTCCAGAATACAGTTTTAAGATGTTCCAGCTCATGGGGCAGACACTCTGCATCAGAGATGGTGTTCACCCTGTGCACAAGTGTATTTAGCACCTCATTCCACTGCAAAGGGTGGTGGCAGCTATCCACATGCAAATACAGGTCAGTGTGCATTTTCTTCCTGTACACATCATGGCCCACGGTGCCATCCACTCTTCTTTTGACCATGACATCTAGGAATGGTAATCTTCCTTCTGGTCTCCATAGTGAATTTGATGTTAGGATGTATAGAGTTCAGGTGCGTAAGGAAGTCTAGGAGCCTGTCCCTTTCATGGGGCCAGGTCACTAATGTTTGATCCACATAATGAAGAAAACAAGTAGGTTTCCATTTGGATGACACTAAAAGTTTCCTCTGTGAAGTGCACCATATAGAAATTTGCGACCACAGGCGAGAGTGGACTCCCCATTGTAATGCCTTCTGTTTGTTCATAGTATTCTCCATTAAAGAGAAAATACATGGAGGTCAGAGTTACATCTGTATTTATTTGTGGTTTTGCACAGGAACATACATACTTTATTTCCTGCAATACCCTGTGTCGTAATTCATTAAAGTGACCTACAGTTGACCAAATTGTAGTGGAGCAGCAGCCCCGGGAATTAAGATCGTTGGTTTATGCATGCATTTTCCACTCTGTGTGTCTACCTGTCTGCCCCTCAGAACCTCTTCTATATGATTAGCTGTGATCTATTTCCATATCCTGGACTTTCCGTCAGTATATCTTGCTAAAAGTGTGTGCCATAGATGATCTGTGAAGTTGAAGGCTAATTACGGTTTATTACTGAACACGCAGAAATAAATGTACAAAAATTATCATTCCTGGAATCTCCTGGCTGATTAAAACTGCATGTTGGACCAGGGCTCAAATCTGGGACCTATTCCTTTTGCAGGCAAGTTCTCTTCTGACTGAGCTGTTGAAACACAACTCATGATGTGCCCACACAGCTTTTCTTCCATCAATACCTCTCTTTTACCTTCCAGACTTAACAGAAGGTCTTCTGCATACCTTCTGAGACAAGCACTCCTGGAAGAAAGTGTATTGCAGAGAAGTGGCTTGGCCACAGCCTACGGCATTGTTTCCAGGCAAAGGTCTCAGGTTAGAGTCCTAGTGTGGCATGCATTTTTAATCTGCAAGTAAGTTTCAAATTGGCATATGTTCTATTGCAGAGGGAAAATTCACTCTGGATTACCATCCCTTGCTTTCGTGGGACAAATCTACCATAATACTTTGTATTACTATAGTTACATGCTATCAAGGTTGCTCTTGTTCCTGTTTGGCTGGAGCAGTGGTGGATGCCGAAGAGGTGGTAGGTTCTAAGACACAGAGCAAAAATAATGAGATGCATACTTAGTGTATAAGTAACTCATTTTACTTAACTTGAGTAACAAGAAGTCCACAATACAATCCAGTGCATGTTCTTGAGGTAGATAGGTTCGTCATAAACAACAGCAACAATGACAACAACAACAGCAACAATGACAACAACAACAGAGGCTAACTGATAACACTTTGAGTACACTTGCAGAAATCGACCAACAGACAGAGACTAGCCTAGAGCGGTGCAGCATCCTTTAAATTGGCTCCGTGGTGTCACTGGCCATGCAAGCAGAGGAGGGTGTGTCATGGAACTGGTAGTAGATTGGCAGTGGAGTCACACGGGCTACTAGCACTGTCTCCACGTGGAATGCACAGCATAGTATCAATAGTACATGATACCACACTACTGTCCCTTTCTATAAAACCTGAAATATCTTCTGTGATTGTGTTTCTAGTGTCAAACTTCATGACATTCTGTTACTAAAGCTAGTGTCACATTATAAATTTCCTCATACCTCTGCGGGTTCGGGGATAAGAATTGGCCCGCGGTATTCCTACCTGTCGTAAGTGGCGACTAAAAGGAGTCTCAAACGTTTCGGCCCTTATCTGATGGTCCCCTGTCGGGTTTGACCTCCATATCTCAAAATTCTTCAGAAGAGCGAGCCGATTAGGGAACGGCGCCTTACATGGTGCATTTTGTCCATCGTGCATTGAGACCTCTAGCCAGTTTTACCGTTGTCGCATTGCCGTCCTGCTCATTCTCCATCTCTTGGGCGAGGATGTGTTCCTATGTGCAATTTCCACTATGCACTGTTGTTTTTTGTGGAGGTGACAACCATGGACTTTATTGCACCTAATATCCAGCATGGTAGCCAGTCCGTTGTGGTGGGACTGCCATGTACCCTGTTGGTTGTAGCCCCCTGACAACACAGGGATCGCTCTGCTGATGCCTGCGCCATTAACTCCCCATGTTTGCCAAGGAGTAGATGCCTATCCTCCTGGGGCATCGGGACTCCCGGGAATGGCCATCCTGCCAGGTAGCCCTTACTGAGGCTGGGTGGCGCCCGTGGGGAGGGCACTTGCCCTGATACAGCTCCCGGGCCAGATCACATCCACTGTCAGATGCTGAAACACCTCTCAGTGGACTGCCAGCGACACCTCCTCGACCTTTACAGCCGTATCTTGGTCGAGGGTGAGTTTCCGTTGCAATGGCAGGAAAGCATTGTTATCCCCATTTTGAAACCTGGCAAGAACCCATTGGAGGTGGACAGCTACCACCCCATTAGCCTCACCAACATTCTTTGCAAGTTGCTCGAACACACGGTGAGCTGGAGGTTGAGCTGGGTACTAGAGTCTCGGGGCTTTCTGGCTCCGTCTCAGGGTGGGTTCCGTAACGGTCACTCTGCCGCCGACAATCTGGCGAGCCTGGAGTCAGCCATCCGTATGGCCTTTGCTCGCCGTCAGCACCTCGTCACTGTCTTTTTCGACATGCGGAAGGCGTATGATATGACATGGCGCCATCACATCCTCTCTACACTTCATGATTGGGGTCTTCGGGGTCCATTGCTGATTTTCATCTGAAATTTTCTGCCGCATCGAACCTTCCACATGCAAGTCACGGCCTCCCATAGTTCCTCCTGAGTTCAGGAGAACGGGGTGCCACAGGGATCTGTTTTAAGTGTCTGCCTGTTTTTAATTGCAATTAACGGGCTGCCAAGACCTGCGTTATGCATTTCTGGCGGCGACGAACAGTTCACCCTGAGCTGCGGCTTTATCTTGCCGGCGAACTTCTTGCTGTGGTGGAGACACATCGGTTTTTGATGCCCGATTGACTTGGCCCCCACATATTCGGCAGCTTAAGCAGATGTGTTGGCGTCATCTTAATGCTCTGCGATGCTTGAGCCACACCAGTTGGGGCCCTGACCGATCTACCCTCTTACAGCTCTACCAGGTGTTAATCCAGTCCCGTCTGAATTATGGGAGCCTGGCTTATGGTTCAGCATCCCCATCTGCGTTGCGGGTGCTGGACCCAATCCTACACAGCAGGATACGACTTGCCACTGGTACTTTCCGGACCAGCCCTGTGGACAGCATACTTGTGGAGGCAGGTGTCCCTCCACTGCGGTTGTGGTGCCAACGTTTACTGGCCGCTTATGCTACGCATGTTTGAAGCTTACCTGAGCATCCTAATTATCGTCTCTTGTTTCCGCAGTCGGTCGTCCACATCCCAGAACGTTGGCCCCGGTCGGGTTGTACGATCGTGGTCTGTGTCAGAGAGCTTCTCTCTGGGCTTGGGGTTTTCCCTCTTCCACCTCCTTTCCGGGCCCCTCTGTGTACACCCCCATGGTGTGTGCCCCACCCTTGCCTTCGGCTTGAAATGGCACAGGGCCCGAAGGACTCAGTACCTTCGGAGGCCTTCCGCCGCTTTCTATCCATCCTTGCCACGTATCAGGGTTCTGGCATTGTTTACACTGATGGTTCGATGGTTGCTGGTCGTGGCGGCTATGCTCTGACTCTAGGGGACCACTACGAACAAAATTCATTGCCGGCTGGCTGAAGCGTTTTCACTGCTGAGCTGGTCGCCATCTTTCATGCCCTAGAGTATATCTGCTCCTTCTCAGGTGAGTCCTTTGTTATCTGTAGCGATTCCCTGAGCAGTTTACAAGCTATTAACCAGTGCTTCCTTCGCTCTCATCTGGTAATGGTTGTTCAGGAGACCCTCTATACTCTTGCCCGTTGCGGCCGCTCTGTGGTCTGTGTGGACCCCTGGTCATGTCAGCATCCCGAGCAATGAACATGTTGACTCCTTGGCCAAACAGGCCACCAGTGAACCGACTCTGGACATTGGCCTCCCGGAGACTGCGAGCTGTCTTATGCCGCAAAGTTTTAGAACTTTGGGACACTGAATGGCACGCCCTGCCTTCACCAAACAAACTTTGGGCCATCAAGGAGGATACCGATGTGTGGCACTCCTCCTTGTGGGTCTCTCCCAAGGAGTCTGTTGTCCTCTGCTGGCTACGCATCGGGCATACATGGATGATGCACGGCCACTTATTGCGATGTGAGGACCCACCTTTATGTTGCTGCGGTTTTGTTTTGATGGTGGTCCACATTTTGTTGGAGTGTCCACTTTTACCTGTGCTCAGGCAGACGTTCGACTGCCCGACTCGCTCCCTGCCCTTTTAACAAATGACACTGCCAAGGCAGGCTTTGTTTTGCGTTTTTTCGGGCAGGGGTTTTTATCACTTAATCTGAGTGTTTGTTATGTTTCTTGTATGTTGAGTCTGGCCTTTGGCCTACGATTTTAGATTGAGTTTTTAATGTGTTTCCCCGTGGTTGGCTTTTCCTTTTTTTTTCTCTATGGTCGGCCAACCACTGTCACACACTGTGGGATTTTAATTCCTTTTGTCTGGTCTCTGTCTATCTTTCTTGTCCTGTGTTGTCTGTCGTCTATTCCGTTGTTCGTTTTTATTCTATGTGGATGTTTTTAAGTTTTGGAAAAAGGGACCGATGACTGTAGCAGTCTGATCCCTTTAATCCCACAAACCAACCAACCTAAATTTCCTCAACGAGAATTTTCCATACTGCACAATTAATTGTGTATTGTATTTGGATATGAAATGGCTACATCTCTGAAAATTATGACTGGAAAATTGCTTACTTTTTCTGGTTTTCATTTTGAAATCCTCAATTGTTAAATATTTGTGTGTGCAGAAAGAATCTTGAAAGTATATTCACATGTGTCAGACATTTTAATTTTCATCCTTGTCTTGTAAAACTAATTCTTTCGATTTTTCAGAATCTCCTGATTTTCTCGCTCAGGATGTGAGTATTGGTCCACGCGCATCAAAGCCCAAAAGTCAAGTAAGAAGAAAGTCAAAGTCAGCTGGGCAAACTGAACAGAAGACAAAGCTTCTTAAATCAGCTAAAAATAGAACTACTTCCAGAAGTGCTAAATCACCAGAAAATGGAGTGAGTATAACTAGTGTGAGCAAAGTAATGATTAAAGTAAATTTTAGTATTATGTAGTACTATATATGAATAATGTGCTACATGTTTCTGCCATTCTTGAAAGCCTAAATCCTTTTGATTAACATGATCAGTTTCTCTGGTTCTCATACCAATAAAGGAAAAACAAAGCTGCCTGTAAAAGATTTATGTTCTTCACATGTGTAGCATTGTATAAGCTGTAATTGCCTGCTCTTTATTTGTGTTTGTTTACCATTGTTGCTTAATGCCAAGCATCTTCATGTCTATTATAAAACCATCTCATCCTATGCAGAAAGTGATACGAATGTGTCAGAAAACTCCCATCCCAACCCAAGGTCATACGAACTATTGTGAGAAGTGTGTAGGCAAAGAAAGCGAAGCAACAAGAGAATAGGCTAGAGTTATTCTAAGGTAACCTAATTCTGTTGAACTGAAATACCCTGGTGGTGACTTTAATTTGCTTTTTATCGAGTGACAAAATTTCAGTGACCCCCCCACCCCTCCCCCAACACACACACACACACACACACACACACACACACACACACACACACAGAGAGAGAGAGAGAGAGAGAGAGAGAGAGAGAGAGAGAGAGAGAGAGGCAATAAGGACACACAGTAAGGAAAGAAGATAAGTGCTTAATGTATCAGAAAATTGTAGCAAGTAAGATAAAAAAAAGCAAAGACCCATCTTGTTTTAATGGTACCATTTGGAGAATGCTGTGAAAACATATTTAAACACTCCCACCACAAAAGAATGCAGAACACATGTTGTGGTTGTTGATTTCTGCTATTCAGTTTGAAAATGCGAGTTGTGCAACTCCCCACCTTATTCTATCCTCTGCAAATGTCTTCATTTCTGCATAACCACTGCAACTTACATCTACTTGACCCTTCTTACTGTTGTCAAACATAGTTTTCCTAATGCAATGCTACCCCTTCCTCCCCCCCCCCCCCCCCCCCCCCAAGTGGTCCACCCTCACCCACCCCCACTCTTTTTCCATTACCGAATTAACTGTCCCTTAATGCCTTACGTTGTGTCCTGTTAACCTATCTCTTTCTTTAGTAAATTTGTGCCATGCAGCTCTTTTCTTTACAGTTCTATGCACATCTCTTCAAGCCACGTGTCTGTAGCACCACATTTTAAAAGCTTCTGTTCTCATATAGCCAGTATTGTTTATTGTCCATATTTCACTTCCATATATTGCTACATTCCAGGCAGATACCTTCAGAAAAGACTTTAAAACTTTAATTCATGTTTAATGTTAACAAATTTCTCTTTGTTAGAAATACTTTTCCTTCTATTAACAGTGTGCATCTTATATCATCTTCCCTTCTTCTATCATCATACAAGGGTGATGTACTTGAGGACAATATTATGGAAAAGGAAGAGGATGTAGATGAAGATGAAATGGGAGATACCATACTGCGTGTAGAGTTTGACAGAGCACTGAAAGACCTGAGTCGAAACAAGGCCCCCGGAGTAGACAACATTCCATTGGAATTACTGACGGCCTTGGGAGAGCCAGTCCTGACAAAACTCTACCATCTGGTGAGCAAGATGTATGAGACAGGCGAAATACCCTCAGACTTCAAGAAGAATATAATAATTACAATCCCAAAGAAATCAGGTGTTGACAGATGTGACAATTACCGAACTATCAGTTTAATAAGTCACAGCTGCAAAATACTAACACGAATTCTTTACAGACGAATGGAAAAACTAGTAGAAGCCGACCTCAGGGATGATCAGTTTGGTTTCCGTAGAAATGTTGGAACATGTGAGGCAATATTGACCCTACGACTTATCTTAGAAGCTAGATTAAGGAAGGGCAAACCTACGTTTCTAGCATTTGTAGACTTAGAGAAAGCTTTTGACAATGTTGACTGGAATACTCTCTTTCAAATTATGAAGGTGGCAGGGGTAAAATATAGGGAGCGAAAGGCTATTTACAATTTGTACAGAAACCAGGTGGCAGTAATAAGAGTCGAGGGACATGAAAGGGAAGCAGTGGTTGGGAACGGAGTAAGATAGGGTTGTAGCCTTTCCCCGATGTTATTCAATCTGTATATTGAGCAAGCAGTAAAGGAAACGAAAGGAAAATTTGGAGTAGGTATTAAAATCCATGGAGAAGAAATAAAATTGTTGAGGTTCGCCGATGACATCGTAATTCTGTCAGAGACAGCAAAGGACTTGGAAGAGCAGTTGAACGGAATGGATAGTGTCTTGAAAGGAGGATATAAGATGAACATCAACAAAAGCAAAACGAGGATAATGGAATGTAGTCGAATTACGTCAGGTGATGCTGAGGGAATTAGATCAGGAAATGAGACACTTAAAGTAGTAAAGGAGTTTCGCTATTTGGGGAGCAAAGTAACAGATGATGGTCGAAGTAGAGATATAAAATGTAGACTGGCGATGGCAAGGAAAGCGTTTCTGAAGAAGAGAAATTTGTTAACATCGAGTATAGATTTAAGTGTCAGGAAGTCATTTCTGAAAGTATTTGTATGGAGTGTAGCCATGTATGGAAGTGAAACATGGATGATAAATAGTTTAGACAAGAAGAGAATAGAAGCTTTCGAAATGTGGTGCTACAGAAGAATGCTGAAAATTAGATGGGTAGATCACATAACTAATGAAGAAGTATGGAATAGGATTGGGGAAAAGAGAAGTTTGTGGCACAACTTGACCAGAAGAAGGGATTGGTTGGTAGGACATGTTCTGAGGCATCAAGGGATCACCAATTTAGTATTGGAGGGCAGCGTAGAGGGTAAAAATCGTAGAGGGAGACCAAGAGATGACTACACTAAGCAGATTCAGAAGGATGTGGGTTGCAGTGGGTTCTGAGAGATGAGGAAGCTTTCACAGGATAGAGTAGCATGGAGAGCTGCATCAAACCAGTCTCAGGACTGAAGACAACAACAACAACAACAACAACAACAACAACAACATCAACTATTTTGCTGCCAAATATTAAAACCCACCCACTAATTTTAATGTGTCATTTCCTTATCTAATTTCCTCAGCTTTTACCTTGGTTGATATTCATCCTATAACCTATTTTTAAAAGAGCAATGATTGAGTTCATCTGCTCTTCCAAGTCCTTGGCTAAGCCTGATGGGATTAAGTCACTGATAAACCTCTGAATTTTTATTTTATCCCCCTCAAATGTAATTCCCTACAAAAATTTCTGCATAGTTCCCTTTACTGCTTTCTCTATGTAGAGATTTAAGAACATGGCGGTGTAGGCTACAACAGTGTCTCACTACCTTCGCAATTACTGCTCCCCTTTCAAATTGTTCAACTCTTATAACTAGAGTCTGATTTCTACAGAAGTTATAGAAAGCCTTTTGCTTCCTACATTTTACCTATGATAACTTCATAATTCCAAAGAGTGTTTTTCAATCAACATTGCCAAAGGCTCTTTGTAAATTTGCAAATGATATTAATGTGGTATTATAGAACACATAATAGTGCTCAGTAAGGTTGTGCTTGAAGTCCATGATTTATACAGCATCGTTAAACCTTTATCAGAAATACCCTATACATTAAGAAAATTATCACATCCAAACTTTCCATTCAGTGCCCTGTGTATAAATAGAAGACCAAAAAAAGAGGAAAAGCTGTTATGTTGAATTTCACAAGTAAAAATACATTCAAACTTGTTCATGCTACTGTTGTGTCAATAATTGAAAAATACACACCTGCTTGCTAGTAGATCACTGGCTTCACTTAGTTGGTGGAGACTGCATCGGTCAAATTTACGACATCCAAGTAATGGTGCTATCAGCGACCTGTATTTATGCTCTCTCTGGCCAGGGATGCTGTGATAGGTGGTAGGCTCTCATCATGCGCTCGGCTGAGAAAGCACTGTGTTGTACAACACGATTCAGCAACACTGTCAACTACTGATGGCAGAACACTGTCCAAGGTGTTGAGCCAGCACTATTGCGACACCCAGCTGTAGAGTTAAGTCATTGTCTGTCCTGCATATCATGTAGTGTAGTCCGAAGAACAAGGTTCCAAGGTGAGGTTGGTACCTTGTGATGGAACGACAAGTAAGCACAGTCACTGCAAGACATGATGAAGAAATGAGAGAAATCAGTGTAGACATATCCTCAAGAGTTCTGTATGCCACCACTGCAGCATGCTTGCTTATGTCAGAGCAGAGTGCCGCTAACCCCACCCTGCAAATGTCACTGAAGATGACAGCATAGACTTGCTGCAGCCAGCAGTGTGAGAGTTGTATTAGACACAATCATGTAGCAAAGTTTCAGCATAGACTCACTGCAGCCAGCAGTGTGAGAGTTGTATTAGACACAACCATGTAGCAAAGTTTGTAGTCAGTTTTACTTTGAGAGAATAGATTATTATCTGTACAAGATCAAGTTATAAGTTAGTGTTCAATGACAGAAATAAATACACATGACATTCATGTGGTCATGGATTGTTACAAAGTTAAGTATTTCATTTTGGTCAAGTGATAATAAAGTGATCTAATATTTTGTGTGTGTTGTAGTATCTACTCGGCCTCCTCCAGAAGTAAATATAAGAACCCACCACTGTGCCGATGAGTGTTATTTCATCTGGTACAACATATCACTGGGGTTCCATGCTGCTCCTGAACCTATGAACTACTAAAACGATGTGGTACTATTGTGTTTACAGTTTTCCCTTGCCTCTCCAGTGCACTCTTCCTCTCACCACTATTCACACTTTACACATTATCTGTTTTCCTTCCCTATACATTCCATCACATGGTGTATGGCATCTGTTACACCCAGATTGTTCCATCCCTTGGATTAAACTTTGTGGTAGGTAGTAGACTGGAAGATCTGGTTGGCAGATGGCTCTCCAATGATGATGGACATAGGCCACATAAGTGATGACAGAGCTTAAGGAAGTTCTGTGAGTTGAAATTCCCATTATCATGTATTTGTGCAGGTATCCACTGCAGTATTACTGTAACAACTGTTCTGCACAAATACGCCCACCCATTGCTGTTATAAGTTTATTGAGGGAGCTTGTACGATAAGATCAATGATAGCATTCAAGTAGGTTAGGTTCTTCAGTGGCAGAATTTTGAAAGGATTATTGGGTAGGTACAGCGGAGGGTACATTATGTGCAGAACTGAATAGTCTGTTATTGTTGCTGGTACTTAAAAAGACAATCCTGATATGTCTCATTGAGTCTTGTTTAGCTATATTTCAATCATCGTGGTCATTCCAGGTGGTGATAGCTACAGTTGAGTCATACACTGAGTGCACCTAGTTAGGTCCTACTTTCTGAAAATATGAGTTGGTTTCCAGGATGTCTTATGGGTTTCTTCCCATGTCTGCGACTTATGCCATCTGTCATTCCACATAGGCAGCACTCATTGTATCACATATACTTTCTGATTCAAACCATTATCTTGTCCTAGTGACTTACCAGGTCAATGAATCGCCTAAAAAACAAATTCGCTGAATTTTTACCACCCAGCATGTTAATTGGCTGGATGACTCTTACAATCCTGATAGCCATCTCAGTGCTGGAAGGTCTGTTATCGCCTTCAATTTTCTCCCATACAAGTAACGTCAGAAGTATGTACTGCAGTATGTGAGGCTCAGCACCTTTTTCTCTATTGTAGAGTTCTTATTTTTCACAGTATTCAAGTGTCAGAAGGTGCAGGCATCTGAACAGTCTCCCCCATCCACTTCTTGGCTAAACACACAGCTGAGTGCATGTTGCATGACAGCACAAGTACCTTCTCATAATTTGGGAAAAGTAAAATCAGAACAGTTTTAAAAGTTCCTTCAGCTGACTGACTGCGTCCTTGTGCTCCACCAAAAAGTAGAATTATACTTTTTTCCTTGAATAAATGAGTGGGCAGCCATGCTACTTTCAAAATTTGGGTACAATCTCCCACTAATAATTTGCTAGACCTAAGAAAGATTGCATCTCTTTCCATACACAATGCCAGAAAATCTTGTATGGTTTTTATTATCCCAAAATCTGTCTTGATGGCCTTGCAACTAATGTCCTGCCCTAAATATTGTACAACTTTCAACATGAAGTGACACATTTCTAAACTGAGTCTTAGGTGTACTGTCTGCAACTAGTCAAGTGCTTCCCTTGACTATAACACATGTGCTTCCATGTTCTTTGCAAAAACAATTGTGTCATCTAAATACACCACAGATAGTCTATGTATGTTTCTGCCCATGTCCTACCCCATCTAAGAGGCCCTGAAATGTAGCTGGTGCATTTTTCAATCCAGGTGGCATATAAATAACTGTACACCATCTCGAAACTGTTGGTTAATAAATTCTTCTTTCACTGGTTTGCAAGTGATACAGTATACGGTGTGGCTAATGATACAGAGGCATTTCATTCCCACTTGTGATTATGTGCTTTCCCTGTGTTCAGACCCACAAGGATTAAATAGAGCTTCATATTCCATCACTAATTGCGCCATTGTTATCTTCTCTGCTCATTCCAAGTGTGCTAGCTTCTCCTATAATGCATTTAAGCCAGTGGCTTGCTTAAGCTTAGGGTCTAAATTTACTCTGTCCAAATCATCTTCCTGCAAGATCTCCAAGTTGGCGACTATCGATTCCTTTGAAAATTCTCTTCCATTGTTCCAAAATTAATCTCAATGGGCACTACCTGCTCACCGCCTCTTTTTTAAGCGTATAACACTTTTGCATATGAAACATTGTGATTTATCTGATTCCTCGTTCCTTGCAGTGGTCTCACTACATACAATACGTTTACTTCCATGTTAGTTCCTATTCACAGTAGTTTTCCTCTGCCTTGCACAAGTAGATCCTTAGTGGTAGTGCATGTAGTCTAAGTGGTTCTCCTTGTGCCAGGGATGAACCTTGTGATAGTGTGCAACTGTTGGCAGTTTCCACCTTGTGGAAAGATGTCTACATCTACATATATACTCCGCAAGCCACTGTAGGGTGCACGATGAAGGGTACCTTTTCCTTTCCTGTTCCACTCGCAAATAGAGTGAGGGAAAAACAACTGTCTGTATGCCTCCGTATATACCTTAATTTCTCGTATCTTATCTTCGTGTTCCTTATGTACAATGTATGTTGGCAGCAGTAGAATCATTTGGCAGTCAGCTTTAAATGCTGGTTCTATAATTTTTTTCAATAATGTTTCTCAAAAAGAACATCACCTTCTCTCCAGGGATTCCCATTTGAGTTCCCGAAGCATCTCTATAACACTTACGTGTTGTTTGAACCTACTGGTAACAAATCTAGCGGCCAGCCTGTGAATTGCTTCTATGTCCTCCTTCAATCCGACCTTGTACAGATCCCAAACAGTAGTCAAGAATACTTTGCACCAGCATGCTATATATGGTTTCCTTTACAGATGTACCACACTTTACTAAAATTCTCCCAGTAAACCGAAGTCGACCATTTGCCTTCCCTTCCATAGTTCTCACATGCTCGTTCCACCTCTTATTGCCTTTCCCAGATATTTAAACAACTTGACTGTGTCAAGCAGGACACTAGTAATGCTGTTTGTGAACATAACAGGTTTGATCTTTCTACTCATTTGCATTAACTTACATTTTTCCACATTTAGTGCTAGCTGCCATTCACCACACCAACTGGAAATTTTGTTTATCTCATCTTGCATCTTCCTACAGTCACTCAACTTCGACACCTTACCATACAGTATGGTATCAGCAGCAAACAACCGCAGATTGCTGCCCACCCTGTCCGCCAAATCATTCATGTATATAGAGAACAACAGTGGTCCTATCACACTTTCCTGGGGCACTCCTGACGTTGCCCTTGTCTCTGACAAAACCCATGTCTCTGACAAACATTTGCTGTCGAGGACAACATACTGGGTTCTATTACTTAAGAAGTTTTTGAGCTGCTCACATGTCTGTGAACTTATTCTGTATGCACGTATCTTCATTAACAGCTTGCTGGGGTCACTGTGTTAAATGCTTTCCAAAGATCTAGAAATATAATTCTGTGTGTTGCCCCTCATCCATAGTTCTCAGTATATCGTGAGAAAAGGCCTAGCTGAGTTTGCCATGAGTGCTTTTTTCTAAAACCATGCTGATTCATGCACATAAGATTCACAGTCTCAAGAGAATTTGTTATATTAGAACAGAGAATATGTTCAAGGATTCTGCAACAAACAGAAGTTCGGGATATTGGTCTGCAATTTTCTGGGTCTGCTCTTTTACATTGGTCTGTAATTTTGTGGGTCTGCTCTTTTACCTTTCTTTTGTAATAGTCACCTGCACTTTTTTCCAGTTGCTTGGAACTTTGTGATGGGAGAGAGATTCGTGATAAATGCAAGCTAGGTAAGGGACCAAGCCCTAGAGTAGTCTTTGAAAATGAACTGTGATTCCATCCGGATATGGTGATTTATTTTCATTCAAATCCTCCAGTTGTTTCTCTATGTCAGGTATGCTTATTACCATGTCATCCATATGGGAGTCCATCCGATGATCAAATTATGGTAAGTTTGTATGATCATCCTGTGTGAACAATTAAAACGTGAAATTTAAAACTTGGGCTTTTGTTTTGCCATCTTCAACTGCCACACCAGATTGGTCAACAAGAGACTAAATGGAAACCTTAGACCTGCTTAGTGATTTTACATACAACCAGAATTTTCTCGGTTCTCTGCCAGGTGTTTTGCTAAGGTGTGACGGTGGTAGTTGTTGTATACTTCGCACATAGAACTTTTCACAGATGGACAAATCTCAACAAACTTTTGCTTTTCATCATTTATGCATTCCCTCTTGAAACGAGAGCGCAACAGTCTCTGCTTCCTCAGCATCCACTGAATTTCATTATTAAACCATGTTTGGTCTTTTCCATTGTATTGTATGGAACTGGGGCCTAGAAACGATGGAGAGGCTTCGTCCCTGCTGTAGCCCTCAGTGGTTCACAACCCCACAACAGGCTACAACAGTCTACTCACCCCACCGCCACCCCACACTGAACTCAGGGTTATTGTGCGGTTCGGCCCCCAGTGGACCCTCCTGGGAAGTCTCACACCAGACGAGTGTAACCCTAATGTTTGCGTGGTAAAGTAATTATGGTGTACATGTACATGGAGAAAGTGGTTGCACAGCAATCGTCGACATGGAGTAACTGAGGCGGAATAAGGGGAACAAGCCCACATTCACTGAGGCAAATTGAAAACCTCCTTAGAAACCATCCACAGACTGGCCAGCATACCGGACCTCGATACTAATCCACCGGATGGATTGATGCCAGGGACCAGAATGCCTTCCCACCCGGAAAGTAGTGCGTTAGACTGCACAGCTAACCGTTTATCCAGTTACTAGGCTCATAAGTCTCCAAAACACGATTTACAATCAGTGATCTGCCTACAATTCCTCTATGTCCATCTTACTGGAACTAAGTGATGCCAGTTCACTGTCTAAGTGAGATGTTAATAATTGCTTATCTGCTGTATCTAGCAGAAACTCTCTCCTAATCTTCTTGACTGATTTATTAACATTCATGATCATAGTTTCTATAATGACATCATGATCTCTAATCCCCGTTTCTATACTGACACTGTCAATAAGGTGTGGCCTATTTGTAACTACAAGGTCTAAGATATTTCCATTGCTTGTGGGCTGCCGAGCTAGCTGCTCAAGAGAATTTACATTGTCTGTCTGTACCCTACAATGAATACATAGGCATCCCAGTCTTTACTGAGCAGGTTAAAAATCCCTCCAACCAGTATTGCATGATCTGGGTATTTACATGCTGTTGACCATAGACTTTCTTCGACTGACTCTTGAACTGTCACAGCAGAGTACGGTGGCCGGTAAAAACGTACAACAATTAACTTGGTTTCACCTATACCTGTTATATGTGATCAGATGTCTTCACTGTCACACTCAACTTTGACCTCAATAGAGACAATATTTTTGTCAACTGCAATTAACACACCCCCTCATATGGCCACTAATCTGTCTTTCCGATATACATTCTACAACTCACTAAATATTGGGTTTCAACCAGCTCTCACTCCGAAGAATAATTTGAGAATGAGAACTTGAATACAAATACTTCAACAGTTTTTGATAAATTGTGACAGTCAAAGTGTCTTTATTCTGAACGCCGTTTGACTTCCGTTGCTGCTTATCGACTGGCGAGTGTTCATCAGAGCACCTAAAACTACTGCCTAGCCTAAAATACCCTCATGAGCACTCCACAAGTACTCTGCTACCCAAGTAGCTGCTTCTTTTGTGTGTGCAACCCTGACCTATCAAGGGGAGTCCTACAAATCTCACAAGATAATGCAGGTGTAGAAATCTGCAACCAAGACCATCACAAAGCCCTTGGTTGAGATCCTCTACTGGGCTCCAAACCAAAGTACCCCTATCAACTCTGGGAACAATGCTGCAAATTGCGAGCTCTGCTTGCACCCTGTGCGTGAGTGCAGCAGCGTTCACCACCTCCGCCAGCCTCCTGTACAAACTGAGAATTGCCTCAGAACAGATGGGACAGGTGTCATTGGTGTAAACATGAGCCACAATATGCAGGGCCTCCACATCTCGGATGAGGCCCTCCCAGAAAATATACTGAGAGCATATTGGCTTTCTTTCCAGCCACGTAAGGGACTCCATAACACGCCTAACATTGTAGCTCCCAATAACTAGCGAACCATTCGCCCCCGTGTACCTGCTCGGATCCTGCTGAAGGAGTGGCCATATGTCCACTCGCAGGGTGAGTGGGCGAGGCTGGGTGACCAGTCTCCACATTGGCCCTCTGCCTCGAGCAACGCGAATGCATTACCACCCGCCACTCGCGCTACTGTGAGGGTGAATCTACTGTGTCAGGTGCACTAGGAGGTGCCTCAGAAGCAGATCCTGTGGGCAAAACAAGTGACACCTGTGGTGTCCCATGTGATGCGCCAGATTCTCTGCCACTGTTACACCTCAAGGTGGTAGCCTGAAGGTGACTGACTGTAGCCAAGAGCACATTCAGCTGTTCACAGACCGCGGCCAGCTCCTTTTGCGTTCCCACACAGCATGTACACATCCTAGGCAGCCTAGCATACTAACTAAAGAAATGGACAATAAAAGCAGACAATCCTAGATATGCTACTAGCTACCTTCCTGAAGCATCAACAATGGATACGGATGTGTTAATAAACTATGTACCGGGCTGTTCAGTGAGCAACTATTGCACTACAGTCTGAATGAATTTACACTTAGAGAAACACGGGATTAACCTCCTAAACAGAGAAACATGCACGAAATTTAATAAATATACTACGTGGCAAGCACAGAAAAAGATAAACTCTTAACTTGTCGCTCCATAGACACATATCAGCTGAGAGCTGGAGCCTATCTTGCACTGATCAAGGTAAATTCCAGCATGATGATAAACAAGAAATTTGACACTAAGATTGCACAGTAACAATTGCCTATTTGAGACAGGATTTCCGTACAAACCGAATAACTTTTTGCCACAACCCAAACACTCAACACTACTGAACCCAATGAATGCATATCATTTGCATTTATTCAACTTACTCTGCATCATGGTGGGCTCAGCTGCCTGTTCCACATGAAGTCCAAAGTTACCACAGACACTTGCAAACCCATGTCCAATAAAGACTTATGCTTTGATCCACCATCTAAGTAAAATTCTGTCACTACACATATTTGTCTATGCTTCTGTTTACGAGTGGTTGAGTGGTTAATACATTACATGCTCACACCTACCAGCTCAAAAAAGCTCATTTCCACCCACCACATTGAGGTTATGCCTTACATCATTGCTCTGTGATGTCATTCGTAACTACTGTCTCTCCTCACACCAGAGTTACGGGCAGGCTGCTACCCATTGTAGAGTTGCACGTGGAGAAAGCTGTGGTATGGGTTCTCCAGTGCTACAATATAGATGGAGTAGAAATCCTTACTCAACAGGAACATTATTTACTATTTGATGCTTTCCATACAGTAGCCCAGGTGAAGCTCATGGCTTGAGGCCAGTGTCATCCCCAGTGATATGCTGAGACAGCAGCATCTGATGGCAGGCAGCGACCTTGCTGATACAACACGAGGCTGACAAGGTGATTTACAAGGCCAAGTCAGGCAGCGATCAAGTACCACTGGCTCTCTGTGCCATTAGCTGGAAGAATGCACGTCTCAATTTCAAACTCAGGGTTCTCAGAGACTGGCTGGCAGGGCTATGGTGCCCAATGGGTGGCCTCACCTTTTCAAATCCACTTCAAAGTTCAGAACCATCAGGTGTAGCTTGTGGCTCGTAGATCGACTTTATCATGCTGGTGACGCTGCTCGATGAAGCTGGAGTAGCTTAGTTGTAGATTTGGCCGATGAATGACACAGAGTGTGTGTGTGTGAAGGAATGATGCTACCACGTGAACTGGGAACATTTATACTCACGTCAGACATGTTTGTTTAAACTGGTAAGCTTCCATTGCATATTCGGCTGTGGAAATGCCACATTATGCTACACCATGTAACAACACAGTCAATCACTCTTGGTACAATGCTGCATTGTAAGGTACTGCACCAGCTCTAATCGGTGTGCTCTGGTGCAGAATTACGCAGGTGGCTGGTTGCAAAGGCCTGCCTGAAGCTCAGGTGACAACAACAGACTTGTCCTAATGGTCCCCTTTGTCATGGAATATGGGCCAGCTTCTTTTGGAACGGCATAGTGCCCATGACAAATTCTTCCTACTTACTTACTTACGGAAACAAGCAAAAGCAACAGTGTGAGACCTGGCGAGTATGGTGGCTAAGCGAGGACAGTCATCTCTTTCTTTTTTTGTACAACACTTGAGAATTTATACTGGGCTGCAGGCCTGGTTAATTGAAATACGCTATTTTAAAAAAGATCTGAAGAAGTCCCTTGGCCTGAAACTTCTACCCGGTCCACTGCTCTTCGAACTAAGAATGCTGTGTACAGCTCTTCTTATTCTTTTATTTTGTCTCTTACTTAATTTCTGTCCAATGTGAATGGAATCAGAGGAAACATAAATACATTCAAAAATGGAAAAGGGAGGTAACATCACAAGGAGAAATAATACGTGAGAAGCTGTTAGTGTATACTGGTCATCAGGTACAGTGGTTGTTTGACAGTGTATGTCCAAGTTGCAACTACCAAAAATTCTCATCCAGTATTTTTCTCTCTTTCTTTTTCACTTTCATATTTATATTTTTCTGTCACAGACCTATCTAATACTTGTTTCTAATGTATGTTTTCAGCTTAACCGTCCAGTTCATGAGCTCTCACCTGATGACTCGGAAGATAATGTAACAGACAAGCAGCTTCCAAACTGTGAACAAATATCTTCAGGTATAGGAAAGTGTAAATGATATTTTCGTGGTAATCAATAGCTTGTTCTCTGCTAATGGACTGTCTCTGAATTTAGATAAAACATGATACTTTCAAGTCAGTACTGCACGAGGCCTGAGCACATCATTAGAAATAACACGCAAGGGTAAATCAATAAATGAGACATAATATTCTTAATTCTTAGGTATTAATATTGATAACAACCAGAGCTAGAAGTCACATGTTACAGATCTTATTAAACTTCTAAGGTCTGTAATTTTTGCGTTATCGATAATATAAGATTTAAGAGATAAAAATGTCAAAAAGGGAACTTACTTTTCCTATTTTCATTCACTAATGTCTATTCTAGGATCACAAAAGTGTGTAATGGGGATAATGTGTGGTGTCCACTCTAGAACCTCTTGTTATCAGTGCTTTAAACAGTCTGACATACTGACCACAACAGCCTCACAGATTGTTTACTCCCTTATTTAGTTAGTTGCCAACAATTGTTCTAAGCACAAAAACAATGCCAATATTCACTGATACACACTGAGGGACAAAAGTCATGACACATCTCCTAGTATCGTGTCGGACCACGTTTTGCCTGGTGTAGTGCATTAACTTGACGTGGCATTGGCTCAAGAGGTCATTGGAAGTCCATTGCATAAATACTGAGCCATGCTCCCTTTATAGACGTCCATAAATGGTGAACATGTGGCTGGTGTAGGATTTTGTGCACAAACTGACCTCTTGATTATGTTCCATAAATGTTTGATGGGATTCATATTGGGTGATCTGGGTGGCCAAAATTTCGCTCCAATTGTCCAGAATGTTCTTCAGCCAATTGCGAACAACTGACACCTGGTGACATGGTGTATTATCATCCATAAAAATTTCATGATTGCTTCAGAACATTAAGTCCATGAATGGCTGCAAATGGTCTCCAAGTTGCTGAACATAACCATTGTAACAAGCAACAGTTTTATAGCACATGCTGGATGCTGCAAAGTTTCACTATCACAGTGTAAATGCATACATATTGTGTAAAAGTGTGTAGTGATGTACCAGCTGACCATCACATTGGAAGTAGACAGATGGACACTAACAGATATAAGCCACCCATACTGTCGCAAGCCAACACACAGCATTATGCTAGAAATAGATGTGTATCTTCTGGAAAACTATCTGAACCTGAAAAAGGTTTGAAAACCAGTTCATGGGATAATAAATAACTATCCATAAATGTGACTGGTTGCATTTTTATGTACTTTCAAATAAAACATTTCACATTATTTAAAGAAATTGAAAGAACTTACTCAAAGAAAAGTCTACTGTTTTCTTATTGACATTATAGTCATGAAATGAAATTCATTTTAAAAGGTGTAGGGACTTGGTCAATTGACATTCTTGCATGTAATTGGTATTGCCACAATATGAATATCAGCTTATTCTTTATATACTACCTTTGAGATACTGAGAAAATCTTAATGATCCACTGAAGAAAACCAAACTGTTGACTGATTATTTGAGTCAGAAATTTTGTGAGGCACATATTTCATATGAAAAGCAATGGAAAGATGAGAGCTTGCTGTTTTTCTGGACTTTTATTCTTTCTCCCTGTTCACAGTTAGTAATTTGAGTCAGTAAAAACCACATGTTGAATTTAGGAAACACTGCATTAAATATGTGATGATCAGAGAGAGAGAGTAAATGTTCAGTGTGTAGCCGTATTCACAAAATAATTTGTGGTGTGAATGTAAAATGACTCAACCCAAATCAGTAAGATTTATTGTGCAAGTGCAAAATGATCCATGGAACTAATTCCCTCTCAGTTGATAGTATTTTTTTAATATACCTCCCCCCACCCCCACCCCTCTCATTTTACATCACTGGAGGACAATCTTCTGTTTCATACTTTCTGGATATTAAGTAAAACATTGTTGAGCTTTTCCCCTTATCTCATAATATTCCAACTTGTGCAAAATTATTGAGTTGTCCATACAATTAAATGTGTAAAGAAAGTGCACAAAGAAATGAATTGTAATAAGTTATCTAGTTTGCCTTGAATCTGGCTGTCCACTGTTGTAGTATCATATTATTTAACTTAAATGTAGACTATAGCTGAGAAAAAGTGTCTTGATTTGGTAATATACATTTTCAAACACTGTAACCTCTGGCATTTAAAGATGATGTCTAGGATCTTCTGAGCATGCTGTACTCCAACCAGCCAACTGATTTGTTCAGATATGCCTGCCATGCCCTTCTCTCATTTCTCAATGTCTGCTGTTGGTGTTACTTCCTCACAATATTTCTGTTACACATGCTTTTTCGTCACCATTGTTTTCATGTTGTTGCTGTACATTTTGTATCTCATTCACCTCATTCCTTCGCATAAATCATGCTTTTTAATATAATTTAAATTTAATTTCAATCCTGTTGCCATTTCTTCTCGTATCCTTCTGCAGGTGAAGCTCTCATTAAATTTGACCTGCAAATTAAGGGAGTCTTCAATAGAGTGATGAACTTCAAGACATTTAAGTATTGTCTGTTGTTTTTCATCCTGAGTTTTGCAACGCTTTATGCTTCTGTGTTCACCTTAGATTTAGTTACCTTAGCCTAAATCACCTACCATATTTCTTTCTTTTCACTCTATTTATTTACTCATAGGCAAAAAGCATGCTAGTGAAATCTACATTTTTATATAAAATTTTTCATGTTCCATTATGTATGGTGACAGCAACAAATTTTTGCAAGGGCTTCTCTGTTTTCAAGCTTCTAGTATGTTTGTTATTGTTGATGTGTAGATAAAAAGACAGTGCATAAAGACTACAGTACTCACGGTGAGGAGTGAGTCATCTTTGTCACTTTTTTAAATTTTTCTCACCTTCAATCTGCTTTTGCTCCAATAGCAAGAAAAGTTATTTACTTTTATTTCTAAGTTTGCGCATCACTGTTTGTCCATTTAGCTTTTTGGAATGCTCCAAGTTGATAAAATCTAACCTGAGGGGCTTCTGAAATTTGAGATACATTGTTCCTTTTTTTATTTTTGAGCAATTTGTTATATTTTGCACACCTGCTATTAGTGTCAAATATTCCTCTATTACAACTGGTTCTATTTTTGTTCCAGATTCTAATTTTGCCATAATAGCAAAACTACTGCTGTGATAGTATGATAAATTGTGAAAATAAGCTTTTTAAGATGAGAAAATACTAATTCTGTAGCGACTGGCTTGGAAAGACAGGCAGTTTGAAAAGTAAAGTCTCTGTAAGGAGGGTAGTTAGTGGACGTGAACTGTTTTGCATTGTTTTCTTGCTCTCTTAATTTTGAGACAAAAGGTTTTCAGGCTATGTTTAATCACTTACTTTCAACAAAGCATAACTGTAACTTTGAAATTAAGTGTGGACCACATCAGTTACATTTAGAACTCTGGGATAAAATACAACTTTAAAGTTCGTTACAAGTGCTAACAATATGGATGTAAATTCCCCAGGATATTTACACCATTGCTGAATTGATCAGGACAGTGAAATGAGTAATTTCCGTGGATTTGTCCAATGATATTTGTAATGTTTTTAAGATAGTGCCTGATAGTGTTCCTAAACATTTTCCAGTTTTTGTCTAAGAAAATGAGATACCCTGTAACTGATGGTCTGGCACTGTATTTCCAGGAACATATATTAGAAGCAGCATGTTCATCATAATACACATTGAGTTTTGATGAAATGACCAGTGTTAAAGATAAAACAGAATTGAAAAGAACCATTATATTTTGGTCAGAGAATAAGTGTTGCATAACAATGCATCATCTAAGAACTTTCTTTAAGCACTTAGATGAAGAAGCATCCAAATTTCTGGTCAGTATTCGCCATTATTTTGATGGTTGATCTGTTTGCTGTGAAGAATTTGAAGGAATTCTGTTGAAGTTTAACATTTCGCATAACAAGTTTTTTGAGTCATTCAACCACTAGGCGGCTCTTTAGGACCTTCAGCCAGCAGTATTTTTAAACACTGTGTAGGTATTGGTGTTACTTTCGGAAGCAGATGTCCCTAAAAAAGTTTTTTTTTACTGTTCAGTCCTAATGCCACTGTGCCGTTGTGACTGTTTTAAAAAGAACCTCCAATGAAAGCAGAACTTCATTTTATAATTTCATCTGCAGTATTTTCAAAACTAAACCTCTTTGAGTCACAACTTGCATACAGAAATAGAAAACATACTGCCAGCTGTTTTGACTTTGGTTTTGAAGATTTATGCTTTGAGAAAAATTGAGGGTATTTCTGAATTTATTCATAAAGAACTCTTTACATTGGATAACATGCTTCCTCCTGAACAACTGGTTGTTAGCAGTCAAGTGACTGAAGAACTTAGTAAAATGGGAGAATTTGACAAGTTGTGGTTTCTAAATAACATGCATAAACATTACATCTGCAAACATGTGATGAAAAAGACATGCTCACAAGTGCACCTCTCATAATTTTTAGGTTTTTAGACATGAAAGAAAGAAGCAGAAGCTGTAGTGACTCATTAAAGGTTGCAAAAATGATGCCGTTCGATATCTGACAGGGTTACTTATTAGATGAGCAGAAGGTTCAACAGTTCAAAAAGGATGACCCAGCTCTGGATATCAAAGGTGTTGACAATTATTAGCAGCAGCACATCTAAAAAAAGAGACTCATCATCCACAGAGTTAAAGTATCCGAATGTTTCCAAACTTTTGAAGGCTTCTCTTACATTGTCCAGTGAAAATGTGGGCAAAGAGAGAAGACATTGCATTTCAAAGCATACTTTAGGAGAAGAGAAGACAGCAATGACCGAAAGATTTTTAAACAGTGTTTTGATGGTGAGTAGGGTCAGTTCAAGAACATTTTTCCAAGCAACTTACGCTGTGGCATCACCCCCCCCCCCCCTTCCTCTCTTTATCCCTCCTTTTCTCTCATACACATCCAACTTAATTGGTTCTCACCACTAAATGTGATATGCACTGGAAAAAAAATAAAAAATGTTGCACTTAGGCACCACTAGTGCCCCTCTTAGCTTGGTGCCTCAAATGGCAGCTTGTGCCACTTGGACCTTAGACTGGCTCTGGCTGTGAGGCATTCTTTGCTACAATACTGCCATTTTCTTTCTGTATCTGTTGAGTCACAGCTCATTAGGTATGGACATCAGTCACATGCAAACTATACTGCTTATAAGGAAGAATGTGAAAGGAAAAGGAAATGTGGATTAGAAGAAAAGCAAAAATAGGAACAAAACCAAAGCATATTGAACAGAAGATTAAAAAGGTGAATAACAAGGAAAAATAAAGTGACTATGAGACAGTTGCTGTGTAAGAGGCAGGAGAAGAACTTCTCCCAAGCTCAAGCTCAAACTTAAACTAAACTGCAGAAAGCACCCTAATAAGAACTTAAAGGCAGCAAAACTGGCCCAGGGTATGATTGAGGGTGCATAAATCCACGCAACAAATCTTGAGAACAGAAAATCTTGTACACTTGCTTCATTTTTTACTAAGATTCCTAAGAAACAGAAATTAAAAATATTTTGTTGATCTTTTTCCGGCATTGAAGTGTAGACTGCCATTAGTTGTAAAAATGTGATGTAGATTTTGTTTGTGACGTAAGATTACTAATATCAAATTACCAATAACCTGGGAAATATTAATCAATATGTATGAAGGAAAAAAAGGCACTACCCCATCTATGATCATAATAGACTCATTTATTGTGGTCTTAACTGGCCTTTTTGCTAGGGGATTGTCAAAAATGAAAACAATTTCTTTGTGCATTATCTATTTGTCACCTTTTAATCACACTTTTCATATATTTTATTACCTTTTTCAAGTATTTTGTCACTCTTCTCATCTTTAAGTTCCACAGTGGCTCTTCATCCTGAGTACTAGAAAATTTTCTTTCATTATAACTAGATATAACTTTAATCAAAATATCCACGGGTGTACTGCCAGTCTACAATGTCCAACGGGCACAATATTTTGGCGATCATATATGTTGCCATCATCAGGTGATCTGACAGACTGAGATCCATACACTATGGCTGCTCAGAGGGAACTGGGTTCAGTCGTGGCTGCGGCCGATTTAAATACCGTCCGTCCGCAGTGCACTCCCTCTGCTATCCGCGCCCTGCGCCGCAGTCGTGTGGTGGGACAGATTGCAACAGCATCAGAGATGACGTCGGAGTGATGGCTCTGTCTGCCATGGTCGTCACAACTATACGTTTGCTCGATTTACTCTTGATTAACCCAACATTGTGTTAACCCAACATTGGGTTAATCAAGAGTAAATCGAGCAAACATATAGTTGTGACGACCACGGTGGACAGAGCCATCACTCCGACGTCATCTCAGACACCGTCACAATCCTTTTCACCGCGGACAGCGGAGGAAACGCGCCGCGGGCGGAGAGTATTTAAATCGGCCGCCGCTGTGACCAAACCCAGTTCCTTCTAAGCAGCCATAGCGTACGGATCTCTGTGCCGGCGCGTTCACAGGAGCTCAGTCTGTCAGTTCACCTGATGATGGCGACATGTATGATTGCCGAAATATTGTGCCTGTTGGACATTGTAGACCGGCAGTACACCCGTGGATATTTTGATTATCAAATACGCCGGGAGAAACTCAAGAATCACAGATATAACTTTGATCCCCTGCTGTAATATTTGGTCACTTATAAAAACATCTTTTACAGGTTCTTTTCAAAACATTGAAACAAATATGGTACAAATAACAAGCACATCTGCATGTACCCATCTATCAGATGTAAGGAGTTTGATACATAGAGAAGTAGTGAATTATGACGTGGAAATTAAAAGGTAAGCTTAGTTAGTATTTCAGGTGCAATCTATAAAATATTTTCTTTCTGCCCGGAAAAAAAAATTCTGTGACTCTTATAGCATACTGAGTCATGTGACATGTTCCGTCTTCTGAGAGTGTTGGCAGCTGCTGCTTATTGTTTGTTTGATCTTGCTTAGTATTTTCTTTTCACCAAGAAGCTGATAGGAGATAATCTTCTTCTGTTTAAAATTCTGTAGTATGGAATGCAGTAGTGTAGTTTAATGTCACAGTCGTGTAATTTGAGAATAAATGTGCAATAAGAACTATTACTTCATTTTTCTATACATCCATATAGTTTGATTTTCATGCATATTGGGAGTGAACACGAGAAGCAGCATTTTCCACTTACGTCTTCATTTGGTTTGTTGCATATTTTGTGCGAACCCACTTGGTGTGCCAGCTGGCTCACCATACTCATCAGACTTAAAGCTCACATTGTCACAAATGCAGGAATAGGAACGAATCTAATCTGGTGTGATAGCTGAAGCATTGCCCATGTCACAGGTACAGTGGATATGCGTTCTGTCTGATGGAACGTTCCTTGTTATGGATTAGTGGCAAAATTGGGTAACTGAAAGCAGAAAGTGCACATGACCAGTTACATGTCACTTCTATGCTGGTACAAGATAATGTGCTTCTCTTTCTGCAGAGTACGTATTACAAGTAATATATTTGTTAAAAGGTAAAGCTTTGTGCTCGACTGGGCCTGTCACCCAGAACCTCTGGCTTCAGTGAGCAGTGTTCTCAATTACACCACTGTCGTGCGCTTCCATTTTTGCATTACCAGCTCTGCAGAGACAACTGCTACACATCTGAAAAAGCATATTTAAAAAGTAAAATTAAAAAGAGAGAGTTTGGTTTAATGACAGTGTCAGGTGGGAAATTGCTTGACGGGGACTAGAACCCAGAATCCAGAACCTCGCTATTGCAGACAATGCTGTTACCTACTGAGCTATATGGGTGTGACTCAGGAGTTGCCCACATGGGTAGTTTCTAAAACAGTGCTCACTCAGCTTCAGATTATATTGTTCCATCTTGCGTGACCACTGGGCAGCCATGCGCGCATAGCCACTGAAGGGCAGAGTAGGTTGAACAGGCAGGTAGTCTCGCAGCCTGGCCATAGTGTACATGATAGCACTCCACTGCCTATGCTCTTTGAGCAGGAGTGGGTGATCAGCTCACATCGTGTGCACAAGGGAGTGTGGAATACAGCCATCTGGTGGATAGCCTATACTGTCTGCATCTGCTCACATATGCAGTGAGAGCTAGGTGTGAGTGCCCTAGGCTATGACAAAGCCATTTTCTCCAAGATAACCTTTTGTCTGGGAGTCCTAGTCCCACAAGGTAGAAGGAGAACTTACATGAAGTTTGGAAAGTAGAAGAGGGGTACTGGCAGAATTGAAAATGTGAGAGTGCACTGCAAATCATGTCTGAATAGCTGCATTGGTGAGAGCATTGCCTACTGTAAGAGAGCTTCCAATCTGGCACACATTTTTAAACTTCCAGGGAGTTTCAAAATGGAGCTAGTTCTTCTGCATAGTAGAAGAATCATTCTGGGCTGTCTGAGTAAATCATATCAATTTTGTGGAGTTTGTGGAGTTTATGTCCTGATTGATGCTTTTGATATATCCTTTCCCCCAGATGTATTAGTTCAGCAGCATTTCAGGAAAGCCTGTGCAAAGCTCGCAACATAATGGGAAAAGTGAGCTCTCCAAGGCGTGCAAGCTTGAAAGACACTGTCTCCATCTCCGAATCACAGTGTGGTACACAACTTTGTCACAAGAAGTGTTAATATCTTTCTTTGCTTTATGAACGTGGCACATTGACAACCAGTGGAAGAACTGAGCTAATTTGATGTAAATCTGCTATAGGTGTCTTTTCACACCTTCTGGCTCATTCTGAATGGCTACCCAAGGAGAGGGATTTGTTACTAATTGGGAATTTAAGCATTAGTGAGCAGTAAAGTGTGCTAAAGGAACAATGGCAATGAAAGGGCTGAAGACAAGTGTACACATATTGAGTTCTCAGCATGTTTGCAAGCTGTAACATGTGCCATGTACACTGAGGTAACAAAGGTCATGGGATGCCTGCTAATGAGGTGTCGACCTCGATTTGCCTGGCGTAGTGCAGCAACTCAACATGGCATGGACTCAGCAAGTCATTGGAAGTCCTCTGTAGGAATATTGAGCCATGCTGCCTCTATAGCCATCCATAATTGAGTAAGTGTTGCCAGTGCAGGATTTTGTGCACAGGCTGACCTCTCAATTATGTCCCATGGATGTTAGGTGGGATTTATGTTGGGTGATCTGAGTGACAACTTGTGTCCATGGCTTCGTGGGGTCTGCACCACACTCAAACTTCACAGTCAGCTCTTACCAACTGAAACTGAGACTCATCTGACAAGACCACAGTTTTCAAGTCTTCTAGGGTGCAACAGATATGGTCACAAGCCAAGGAGAGGCCCTGCAGGCAATGTTGTGCTATTAGCAAAAGCTCTCATGTTGGTCATCTGCTGCCATAGCCCATTAACGCCAAATTTTGCTGCACTGTCGTAATGGATGCATTAATCATATGTCCCATCTTGATTTCTGTGGTTGTGTCACGCTGTGTTGCTTGTCTGTAGGCACTAACAGCTCTTCACAAACCCTCCTGCTTTCGGTCGTTGGGTGGATGCCATCAGCCACTGCATTGTCCATGGTGAGAGGTAATGCCTAAAATTTTGTATTCTTGGCACACACTTGACAGTGTGGATCTTGGAATATTGAACTGCCTAATAATTACTATTACTGAAATGGAATGTTCCATGTGTCTAGCTCCAACTACCATTCTGTGTTCAGAGTCTGTCAATTCCTGTTTTGCAGCCATAATCATATCGACAGAAACCTGTTCACATGAATCACCTGAGAACAAATGAGTGTGCTGCCAATGCACTGTCCTTTTTTACAGTGTGTACTCGATACTACTGCTATCTGTATATGTGCATATCACTATCCCATAACTTCTGCCACCTCAGTGTATATGCTCTGCTGCCAACAGTTATTAAGTGTACCATCTGCTGCAAATAATGATGTACATTTGTACCTTATAAGCTCAAAGTGTTTGCTCAGTTTCTTTTTGTGATAAGGTATAATGAAGAAGACTGTTAGGTTTTCGTGGAGAGTGACAGCACAGCTAATTGTTTTGTATACCTTACCAAGAATTATGGTCCATGGTTTGCAACAAAGGCTAAAGACTTCCAAATTGCTGTTCATTCTTTATTACAGATTTTGATAGATAACTGTGCAGGTTGCTTTACCAGTTCAAAGGTCCTCCACAGTTAGCAGAGTTCATGTGTCATATCCATGTGGTTTCTTTTCAGTCTAGCTACCCCTCTCACTATATGGATCCAGCATTATTCCTTTGCACTGTCTCAGGCAGAGTTCTCTTTCAAAGGTTAGACGCAGTACCAGAATATGCATTTCATAATTGCTGGTTGGATAAGTTAAATATTAAGCGCACGTTAGTCAACTTATGAAATAGATGAGATAAGGTTATAGCAGTAATATCACTTAGTTTTAACAGTGATACCCATGTATTGGTTTGCATAAGAAGATAGTTAAAACAAAATTTGACTGCAAATAAAATGTTCAGTTTTGTGTGAAATGTGCCTGTCCAGTTTTGGTGTGTACAGTTGTTTCTACATTTCCTTTATGACACATATTGTGGGCTAATCATAGAGAATGATAAGGCACCATTTTAAATAAGAAGTGATATCAGAAAACATGCGATTTCCCTGTTATGAGAAAAACACCACTGCAACTCTCATTGAATGTATCTTATACCGATGTCACATGCCTGCCACCTGACTTCGCTGTTTCACATTTCATTTGTTATGCAATTCCTTCAGCCGGTAAGTTGCCAGAAACAGTGCCAGTCATTTGAGTTTGCATTATCTTAGCACTTGCCACATGTAATTGTAATTCACATAAGAGCGCTTTGCTTTTGAGCACGGATGATGACATATTTGTAGAATATGCCTATGTGGTTGTTTATAATGAATCCAAGCGTAATTGGAGGGCTACTATCAGGGAAAATTTCCAACAGTGCAGAAACCATAACACAGCATCTATGCCAGTGTTTATTAGCTGCTCTTGAATATACGCACTTTATCACTACTGTAGTGATGGTGCAAGCTAGTGTTGTACTACAAATTAAGAAGAAGGTGTACAAATTGCATCACCATGTGCCACAGTCTGCATTGGAAACTGCAACACCCTTACCATTGTAATGCGATGTACCATTGTAATATAACGTAGTGTAAATGCATTTAGTCCACAAGATTTTGTGCTACCAATTCATTTCTATGAACTTCCAGCATGCTGTATGCACTGTAAATATTCACTGCATATTTTTGACATCTTTGGGAAGGCCATATTCACCTTTGTTATGATGATTTGAAAATGGGTCCCAGCTGAAAGCTAATCATCAAATGAATAAAAAATAAAAATTTGCAACTTGGGCAGGTTTTTCATTCTGCTGAAATTCATTTCTGTACATATGTTTCCACTATTGTGTGCAGAAACCACAGTTTCCTAAAAAGATTATTTTTCAGCCCCAGTCATGTGTGGAGGAGAACCTGTTGGACATCTACGGTTATCAGAAATATACTGTGTGTAATTGGAAGGCTGCATATCAGCTGTGTCTAGATGATCGTATGACTGGATCATAACTTCTTCCACCTTATCTTGCAAGTAGTACTCTTGAAGTTCCTGGATCATGTGCCATTTAACATTTGACAGGACTTACGTTGTCCATTTCCAATCTGCAACGGTTCAGTTTCCACAGTTTTATATGCAAATTTAGTAAGATGACAATTGGAAAGTAACTGTTCTAAGA
Source organism: Schistocerca gregaria (assembly GCF_023897955.1). Classification (NCBI taxonomy): domain Eukaryota; kingdom Metazoa; phylum Arthropoda; class Insecta; order Orthoptera; family Acrididae; genus Schistocerca; species Schistocerca gregaria. Next base: position 380,470,761 of record NC_064931.1, read on the forward strand.
CAAAAATGACTTCAAAAACCTATCATAAACACTTGCTCTGCAGTGATCTTCATTCTACATCACGAGTCTTTCAAATTATTCAGTACAACAAAATGAAGACAGTTTCCAAGAAATACATTTCCTAGCTTTGGTCGTTGTTAAATTGGTGGTGAAACCATCACCTAAAGCATGACAAGAATCTTTGAAGTATGTATAACATTTTTTATTTTCATTTACTAAGAGAACATGATTGCAGAGATATTGCATGATTGCCTCTCTGTTTCTATTTTTGTCTATTCAGTTTATAACTGCTGCTAAAAGATTCTGGGTAGAAATTACACATAAGTGAACAGAAAAGGTAACGGAATGACTTGTTCTTCAAATTCCAGATGTGCATCAGCTGTGATTCCCACTTCATCATTCACCACAATAACGCAGAAGGAAGAACAGGTAACACAACTAGCAAGGGGACATAATGTGAGTTTAATGTATTTTAAATTAAGAGGAGGGAATACAGCTGATACTTATAATTTGTTTAAAATGCATGTTCTGTACAGTGTATTTATTTTGGGAAAAGATATGACAATGCTAGAGATTTGATAAGACAAGTTTAGTATAGTGTGTTTTGGTAGTTTTTGTTCATCTAAATAAAAATTTGTTGATATGAGTCTGTATAACTTTTAAAATAATTTTTATGCTTGATTTAAATGAATGCTTCATTTTTTTTAATTCTTTGACTAATTTCCCAACTGAACTATACTTCATAATCATTTCCAACATCTGTAGAATGAGCAGTACATTTTCACAACATTCTTTAACTTTTTATAATTAATTATCATTTACAAAGCTGTATACTCTGAACTTGTGAGAATGTGCAGTGCTTATATACTGCATTCATTGAAAGTGATGTTGCAATATTAGCAAGTTTATTGTGATTATCAGGAAATTCCATTTAAACAGTAAATATTTCATTCAAGAAGTTAGGTTCTTTTTCAAATTATATTTTATGTGCATGGTGGTATATATTTCTGAGATTGTTAAATGAGCAGTATGATAATATTGTAACTAATTTACCTCGCTTGAGAACTTCTGTGGAGTGCATGGTCAAATATTTTACTTAAGACATTGTTTGCAGGAAGGAAAAAGTGAGGCTTTGCAAGAAAGGAGCAATTTATTAGTTTTGTAAAATCTCTTCTCTGTTATTCCTATTTGTATTTTTGTAATGACTTAATTGTTTCTGAATCAGCTAAAGAAATTATCAAGCTTCAAAAGTGGTATCACATTCGTTGTGGGATGAAGGCTACTGTCGTTCTTGCACCAGTTCTGGAAATTGATTAACGCAGAAACAAATTGTATTCCCGTGTTCAGTTCCACATTTGAGCTCAGAATTTAGAGAATACTCTCTATAGCTATTGTTAGGAACAAAACTAACTGGGTTTCTGGTGCTGCAAAACAGTAACTTTCATATTATTGGTTGATTTTAACAACATGTAATGTAGATGTCACATTTTAAGTATCCAAGAGTATCTCTTTAGAGTGATATAATGTGTAACAGTCGCATAAATCTATCCATATGGAATACAGATAAAAGACTGAGATGTATTAGTAGCATCCTAGAAAGGTGTAATTCACACACAAAGAAAGTTGCTTATGAAATCTCTGTTTCAACCAATTAGCGAGTACTGGCCACCCACTCTCCCCCTCCCCCTCCCTCTCTCCCCCTCCCACCCCCTCTCTCCCCCTCCCACCCCTATCTCCCCCTCTCTCCCCCCTCCCACCCCATTTCCAACCCCTCTCCCCCTTTCACACCCTCTCCCCCCCTCCTACCCTCTCCCCCCCTCCCACCCTCTCCCCCAGTCCCACCCTCTCCCCCCCTCCCACCTCCTCTCTCCCCCCTCCCACTACCTCTCCCCCTCCCACCACCTCTCCCCCCCTCCCACCGCCTCTCCCCCCCTCCCACCACCTCTTTACCCCTTCCACCCCCTCTCTCCACCCTCCCACACCCTCTCTCATCCTTCCACCCCATCTCTCCCCCTTCCACCCCATCTCTCCCCCTTCCACCCCATCTCTCCCCCTTCCACCCCATCTCTCCCCCTTCCACCCCATCTCTCCCCCTTCCACCCCATCTCTCCCCCTCCCTCCCCATCTCTCCCCCTCCCTCCCCACCTCTCCCCCTCCCTCCCCACCTCTCCCCCTCCCTCCCCACCTCTCCCCCTCCCTCCCCACCTCTCCCCCTCCCTCCCCACTTCTCCCCCTCCCTCCCCACATCTCTCACTCCCTCCCCACATCTCCCCCTCCCTCCACTTCTTTCCCTCCCCCTTCCTCCCCATTTCTCCCCCTCCCTCCCCTCCCTACTCTGTTCCTCTGTTCTCTGTTTCTCCACTTCTCTATCCCCTTCGCCTCCCCTCTCTCCCCTAACCATCTCCCCTCCCCCTTACCCTCTCCCCTCCCCCTTACCCTCTCCCCTCACCCTTACCCTCTCCCCTCACAATTACACACTCCCCTCACCCTTACCCTCTCCCCTCACAATTACACTCTCCCCTCACCCTTACCCTCTCCCCTCACCCTTACCCTCTCCCCTCACCCTTACCCTCTCCCCTCACCCCTACCCTCTCCCCTCACCCCTACCCTCTCCCCTCACCCCTACCCTCTCCCCTCACCCCTACCCTCTCCCCTCACCCTTCCCCTCTCCCCTCACCCTTACCCTCTCCCCTCACCCTTACACTCTCCCCTCAACCTTACACTCTCCCCTCACCCTTACCCTCTCCCCTCACCCTTACCCTTTTCCCTCACCCTTACCCTCTCCCCTCACCCTTACCCTCTCCCCTCACCCTTACCCTCTCCCCTCACCCTTACCCTCTCCCCTCACCCTTACCCGCTCCCCTCACCCTTACCCGCTCCCCTCACACTTACCCTCTCCCCTCACCCTTACCCTCTCCCCTCACCCTTACCCTCTCCCCTCACCCTTACCCTCTCCCCTCACCCTTACCCTTTCCCCTCACCCTTACCCTCTCCCCTCACACTTACCCTTTCCCCTCACCCGTACCCTCTCCCCTCGCCCTTACCCTCTCCCCTCGCCCTCTCCCCCACTCCACTCTCCCCCACTCCACTCTGCCCCCTCCCCTCTCCCCCCACCCCTCTCCCCACTACCCCTCCCCCTCTCCCAGTCCCCTCTCCCTCTCCCCTCTCCCTCCTCGCCCTCTCCCTCCTCGCCCTCTCCCTCCTCGCCCTCTCCCTCCTCGCCCTCTCCCTCCTCGCCCTCTCCCTCCTCGCCCTCTCCCTCCTCGCCCTCTCCCTCCTCGCCCTCTCCCTCCTCGCCCTCTCCCTCCTCGCCCTCTCCCTCCTCGCCCTCTCCCTCCTCGCCCTCTCCCTCCTCGCCCTCTCCCTCCTCGCCCTCTCCCTCCTCGCCCTCTCCCTCCTCGCCCTCTCCCTCCTCGCCCTCTCCCTCCTCGCCCTCTCCCTCCTCGCCCTCTCCCTCCTCGCCCTCTCCCTCCTCGCCCTCTCCCTCCTCGCCCTCTCCCTCCTCGCCCTCTCCCTCCTCGCCCTCGCCCTCTCCCTCCTCGCCCTCTCCCTCCTCGCCCTCTCCCTCCTCGCCCTCGCCCTCCTCGCCCTCGCCCTCTCCCTCCTCGCCCTCGCCCTCCTCGCCCTCGCCCTCTCCCTCCTCGCCCTCGCCCTCCTCGCCCTCGCCCTCTCCCTCCTCGCCCTCGCCCTCTCCCTCCTCGCCCTCGCCCTCTCCCTCCTCGCCCTCGCCCTCTCCCTCCTCGCCCTCGCCCTCTCCCTCCTCGCCCTCGCCCTCTCCCTCCTCGCCCTCGCCCTCTCCCTCCTCGCCCTCGCCCTCTCCCTCCTCGCCCTCGCCCTCTCCCTCCTCGCCCTCGCCCTCTCCCTCCTCGCCCTCGCTCTCTCCCTCCTCGCCCTCGCCCTCTCCCTCCTCGCCCTCGCCCTCTCCCTCCTCGCCCTCGCCCTCTCCCTCCTCGCCCTCGCCCTCTCCCTCCTCGCCCTCGCCCTCTCCCTCCTCGCCCTCGCCCTCTCCCTCCTCGCCCTCGCCCTCTCCCTCCTCGCCCTCTCCCTCTCCCTCCTCGCCCTCTCCCTCTCCCTCCTCGCCCTCTCCCTCTCCCTCCTCGCCCTCGCCCCTCTCCCTCCTCGCCCTCGCCCCTCTCCCTCCTCGCCCTCGCCCCTCTCCCTCCTCGCCCTCGCCCCTCTCCCTCCTCGCCCTCGCCCCTCTCCCTCCTCGCCCTCGCCCCTCTCCCTCCGCGCCCTCGCCCCTCTCCCTCCTCGCCCTCGCCCCTCTCCCTCCTCGCCCTCGCCCCTCTCCCTCCTCGCCCTCGCCCCTCTCCCTCCTCGCCCTCGCCCCTCTCCCTCCTCGCCCTCGCCCCTCTCCCTCCTCGCCCTCGCCCCTCTCCCTCCTCGCCCTCGCCCCTCTCCCTCCTCGCCCTCGCCCCTCTCCCTCCTCGCCCTCGCCCCTCTCCCTCCTCGCCCTCGCCCCTCTTCCTTCCCCCCCTCGCCCCTCTCCCTCCTCGCCCTCGCCCCTCTCCCTCCTCGCCCTCGCCCCTCTCCCTCCTCGCCCTCGCCCCTCTCCCTCCTCGCCGTCGCCCCTCTCCCCCTGTCGCCCTCGCCCCTCTCCCTCCTCGCCGTCGCCCCTATCCCCCCGTCGCCCCTCTCCCCCCGTCGCCCCTCTCCCTCCTCGCCGTCGCCCCTATCCCCCCGTCGCCCCTCTCCCCCCGTCGCCCCTCTCCCCCCGTCGCCCCTCGCCCCCCGTCGCCCCTCTCCCCCCGTCGCCCCTCTCCCCCCGTCGCCCCTCTCCCCCCGTCGCCCCTCTCCCCCCGTCGCCCCTCTCCCCCCGTCGCCCCTCTCCCCCCGTCGCCCCTCTCCCCCCGTCGCCCCTCTCCCCCCCGTCGCCCCTCTCCCCCCCGTCGCCCCTCTCCCCCCCGTCGCCCCTCTCCCCCCGTCGCCCCTCTCCCCCCGTCGCCCCTCTCCCCCCGTCGCCCCTCTCCCCCCCGTCGCCCCTCTCCCCCCCGTCGCCCCTCTCCCCCCCGTCGCCCCTCTCCCCCCGTCGCCCCTCTCCCCCCCGTCGCCCCTCTCCCCCCCGTCGCCCCTCTCCCCCCGTCGCCCCTCTCCCCCCCCGTCGCCCCTCTCCCCCCCGTCGCCCCTCTCCCCCCGTCGCCCCTCTCCCCCCCGTCGCCCCTCTCCCCCCCGTCGCCCCTCTCCCCCCCGTCGCCCCTCTCCCCCCCGTCGCCCCTCTCCCCCCCGTCGCCCCTCTCCCCCCCGTCGCCCCTCTCCCCCCCCGTCGCCCCTCTCCCCCCCCGTCGCCCCTCTCCCCCCCCGTCGCCCCTCTCTCCCCCCCCGTCGCCCCTCTCTCCCCCCCCGTCGCCCCTCTCCCCCCCCCGTCGCCCCTCTACCACCTCTCCCGTCACCCTCTCTACCCTGACCCTCTCACTCCCGCCTCACCCCTCCCTCTCCCGCCTAGCCCTCTCCCGCCACTCCCTCCTCTCCCCCCTCTCCCGCCTCTCCCCCCTGTCCCACCTCACCCGCCTCTCCCCCTGTCCCCCCTCACCCTCCTCTTTCCCCATCTTATCTCTCCATCCCCCCTCCAATCTCTTCCTTCCCCTCGCCACACTCACCTCCCCTTTGCCACTCTCCGCTGTCCCGTCTCCTCTCTCCCACCCCCTCCCCGCCTCTCACCCACTCCCCTCCTCTCACCCGCTCCCCATCTCTAACACCCCCCCTCTTCTCACTTCCTCCCCACCTCTCACCCCTCCCCAGTCCTTTCCCGCTCCCCGTCCCTGCCCCCTCTACCCTCCCCACCGCTCCCCCCTCCACCGCTCCCCCTCCACCGCTCCCCCCTCTACCCTCCCCACCGCTCCCCCCTCCTCGCCGCTCCCCCCTCCCTGCTTCTCTACCCCTCCCCGTCCCTCTCCACCCCTCCCTCTCCACCCCTCCCTCTCCCTCTCCACCCTTTCACTTCCCCCTTCCTCCCTCTCCCCCTCCCTTCCTCCGTGCTCCCTCTCCCTCCCTCCCCGCTCCCTCTCCCTCCCTCTCTCTGCATAGCCAATAACTCTGAGACTGTTTAAGCTTGATCATCTGCTCATTAAAATAAGTTAGATGAAGAATATGATTTTTTTTCGTTAACAATATAATGTTGTAATTGGTAGATCTTCCTCCAGGAGCTTTACCCTCTAAATGACATTCAAAATGAGTAATAATGAAAGGGTATAATACCTTGATACAAGGCAAGATTAGTGGCTAAAAAAGCGCTGATTTGATTTAATTCTACTCACCAGACACTTTAGAGATGGGCAAACTCGTTCATCCTTGAACTAGTTCACTGCTGATCGTCCTTTTTTGGGAACCGTTCATTTTTACTCGTTCACCGTTCATTTGTGGTTGGTATATGGTTCTTATGAACAACTAGTAGTGTAGGTGACTGAAGGATTGAGGGCACCAAGATGGGGCACTTGCCTCCCCCCCCCCCCCCTCCTGGAGTATAGAGTTTTTATTCATTACAGAATTCTTACACACTTTTAGAAGTAATTTCTGTGATTCTGCAGAACCTCTCATTTAGCCAACAGTAGCCTTGTGTGGCTGACCGCAGGAAAATAATATAGAGTGGCACACGGAAAACCGGCCCTGAGTACAGACTGCTTGCCAATTACACACAATGTGTTGTCCGTTATGAGCAGATACAGCAAACAGACAAACATGTAATAATTAGGCAGTGAAGAAATAACAAGCTAATGCAAGCAACAATTGCAAAACAATCAACGACGATGTGTAGAGAGTTGTAGAACAGAACATGAAAATTTCACACGACGCGCATTGGCTATAGCTCATGTAGTCTTGTAAACCTGTTGGTGGCTGTTTCCCACCTTAATAGGCCACAAGTGCCTTTTATAAAATTTTTTGTTTCAACTTCCACTACATAGCTATGTTACGCTGTAAACTATAATCGTTTACACCCTATATATACTTCACCTAGTCTCTGATTTCTTAGGCGAAGTAGAGACTTTATAGAAGCATAAAATAAAATTTCGTTTCTTCATACTTGCGTCACACTCTTAGTAAAAATTAGGTTTTTATGTTACATTGTTAAATTTAATGCAGCAATAATAATAATAATAATAATAATACACAGTGGATACAAGCAGAAACAAACGCATGTAAGATGGTACCACAAATGCCTGGAGTGATAATTTTGCAACATGAAGTCACCCAAGCAATTAATTCTACTCACAATTGGAAAGCCCCCTGGAAAAGATAAAATAGCAAATTTCTGGCTAAAGAAGTTCTCAACACATTCACATTTAACTAAATTATTTAACAGTGACATTGCAGACCCATACACGTTCCCTGATACCCTTAGACATGGAATAACTTATTTGAAACCTAAAGATCAAGCAGACATAGCAAACCCAGCTAAATATCTCCCCATAACATGCCTACTGACAATATACAAAATATTAACTTCAGTTATTACACAGAAATTAATGACACATACAACACAGAACAAAATTATAAATGAAGAACATAAAGGCTGTTTGCAAAGGAGCACAAGGATGTAAAGAGCAACTGATAATAGATACAGAGGTGACATATCAAGCTAAAACTAAACAAAGATCGCTATACTACGCATACATTGATTTCCAAAAAGCTTTTGATAGTGTACCCCACTCATGGTTACTACAAATATTGGAAATATTCAAAGTAGATCCTAAATTGATACAGTTCCTAAACATAGTAATGAAAAATTGGAAAACCACACTTAATATCCAAACAAATTCAAATAATATCACATCACAGTCAATACAGATTAATTGTGGAATATACCAAGGAGACTCATTAAGTTCTTTCTTGATCTGCCTTGCTCTGAACCCACTATCCAACATGCTAAACAATACAATTTATGGATATAATATTACTGGAACATACCAACACAAAATCACACATTTGCTATACATGGATGATCTAAAACTACTGGTAGCAACAAATCATCAACTCAACCAATTACTAAAGATAACAGAAGTATTCAGCAATGATATAAATATGGCTTTTGGAACAGACAAATGTAAGAAAAATAGCATAGTCAAGGGAAAACATGCTGAACAAGAAGATTACATATTGGATAACCACAGTGACTGCATAGAAGCGATGGAAAAAACAGATGCCTATAAATATCTAGGATACAGACAGAAAATAGGAATAGATAATACAAATATTAAAGAAGAACTATTGGAAAAATATAGACAAAGACTAACAAAAATACTGAAAACAGAATTGACAGCAAGAAACAAGACAAAAGCTATAAATACTTATACTATACCAGTATTGACCTACTCATTTGGAGTAGTGAAATGGAGTAACACAGACCTAGAAGCACTCAATACACTTACACGATCACAATGCCACAAATATAGAATACATCACATACATTCAGCAACAGAAAGATTCACATTAAGCAGAAAGGTAGAAGTAAGGGGATTTATAGACATAAAAACCTACATTATGGACAGGTATACAATTTAAGAAAATTCTTTCTAGAACGAGCAGAAACCAGCAAAATACACAAAGCAATCACTCATATAAATACATTGGCTACACCACTGCAATTTCATAACCACTTCTACAACCCTTTAGATCACATAACATCAACAGATACAAAGAAAGTAAATTGGAAAAAGAAAACACTACATGGCAAGCATCCATATCATCTAACACAACCACACATCGATCAAGACGCATCCAACACATGGCTAAGAAAAGGCAATATATATGGTGAGACGGAAGGATTCATGATTGCAATACAGGATAAAACAATAAACACCATATATTACAGCAAGCATATTATTAAAGATCCCGATACCACAACAGATAAATGCAGACTTTGCAAACAACAAATAGAAATAGTAGATCACACCACAAGCAGATGTACAATACTTGCAAATACAGAATACCCCAGAAGACATGACAATGTAGCAAAAATAATACAACAACTTGCCGTACAACATAAACTAATAAAACAACACGTTCTCACAAACAAGTATGCACCACAAAATGTACTGGAGAATGATGAATACAAATTATACTGGAACAGAACCATTATAACAGATAAAACACCACCTCATAACAAACCTGACATCATACTCACCAATAAAAAGAAGAAATTGACACAACTAATCGCCATATCGATACCCAATACAACAAATATACAGAAGAAAACAGGAGAAAAAATTGAAAAATACATCCGACTGTCTGAGGAAGTCAAGGACATGTGGCATCAAGATAAAGTTGACATTATACCAATTATACTATCAACTACAGGAGTCATACCACACAATATCCATCAGTACATCAACACAATACAGCTACATCCAAACATATATATACAACTACAGAAATCTGTGATTATTGATACATGTTCAATTACTCGAAATTTCCTAAATGCAATGGAACATGTACCGTATAGTTAAAAGGAAGTCACACTTGATCAAGGTCCGCGTCACTTTCCATTTATGACCAGACATAATGTCTGAGGAAAAAAAATTAATAATAATAGGAATAATAATAATAATAATAAAGTTTGCAGTAGTATAGTTTTTGGTTTGAAAGCTCCTTCTGAACGAATGTTTTTGAGAGAATAAATAAATACGATTTTATGGCAATCTATGTCTTTTCAAATGGAGAGGCACCGCTTTTCCTACCGAGCCAAAATGACCCACAACCAACTTTTTTTTCCCAAAGAAACCAAACTAGCAGGTAATGCAAATTGGAAATAACCAAACAAAAATAATTCGAGTCTTCCTAAATGTAATGTTTTGTATATGAAAGATACATGAAAATCGTTTTATATGAATTTTCTTACACTAAAAATTAAGCAAATTATTGAAAGTTCGCTGCTAAATGAAGTCGATGAAACCAAAAAATATGACTAACAAAAATAACTTGCATTGTTATAAGTATGTGTTCTGCTGTTCATCGATATAATGAAGTGAATTGATATGCCCTTTTGGTACCTGAAAAGACGTACCTATTACATACAACGTAATTTTTATATAATTTACGTAACTATAAAATAATTTTTGGGTATCGGTCATGGACACTGAATAGCCAGAACCAAGTGCAAGAACAGTTTGGAACACATGTAAAATAGGCGAGCGCAGTGAACGAAACTAACAACTGGATACTGAACTATCTAGGAGCAGTCGGCAGTGGAACTGAGACAGGTGGACATGCGAAGAACAACAAGTGTGACCGAGGGAGACCAAGACTGAGACGAGCATGCGACTGAGGCTGGAACGGGAACTGTCGCGACCAAAGTGAACTACTGAACTATGAACCGATCGTGCCTCGTTCCCGGGAACTATAAGTAGACCGCCGTTACCGAAGTGAACTATGAACCAATCGTTCCTTGGAATTCGTTCTTTGGTCCTTTCGGTCATCTTGGTGAACCTTTCCTTTGCACCCATTCGTTTGCAAACTACACATCTCTAGTATACTTTGGTTTCTTGTTTATTTGCTCCCACTACAAAGACAAGCTCATCAAGGATCAGATGCATGCAGTAAGTGTGTTCCTGCTGGTGGACATTGATACTGAGGTTTGTGTGTTACAACCTGACATGTAGAAGCAGGTGCTCAGGTATATTTGTTATATAAGTATCTTTATCTTATGAAGTAGTATAGCCAACACTGGAATTTGAAATTGGATAATATGATGCTTGAAATAAGACCTGGAAGGCTCAAGAATTGCTTCTTGGTATATGTAGTTCTGTTGGCAAATTAATGGTGTTATTCCACACAATGTGGTACACAGTATATTAATATTTCCTAGCTATATGGAAAATGAACTGGAGGTCAAAGAAAAACTATAAGGAAAATGTTACATGAAAAATATTGGCAGAATGAAGCAATATCTTTATATGTACTTGATTATAAATTGTGGGCCAGTTGTGACTGAGCTTACAAAACGAAGCATGTCAGTGAAGTATTCAATCAATTTTTAATGTCAGAATCCAAACTTGTTAGAGCCCCCATTGAAGTGAAGGAAAAATTTGGTGAAAATCATACTGAAAGAAGGGAGAACATACCATATAGACAAGCAGTAGGATGTCTGCTGTGTACTGCACAAGTGACACGACTGTATATTCATTTGCTTTAAACAAGTTATGTTTTAAGCTTTAAACAAGGATTATGACAGTAATTTGAATACCAGCCATAAGGCAGTGCTTTTCCACTCCAAAACACACACACACACACACACACACACACACACACACACACACACACTCCTCCTAACTGTTAAGTTGATTGAAGTCAGGATTCATGAAAATCAATTTCCATCTATTGCATTTGCCTGTTTGTTCATTTGTTGTACATTGTCTAAAATTAACTGATTCATCTCTCTCTAATTTACTTTTCTGTATAGTTTTATATGTAGTTTCATTTCTATTAACATTAAGTATCTATTTGTGATTTGTATTCACATAGGGCTATTCCACGTGAAATGAATCGTCCCACGTGAAGTGAAAACCAATAACAAAATCAGTCTGAACATTGATGATTTAGAATTTCATAAATTTCTATCATTTTATTCTACCTATCCAAATAAGGTAAAGTACAAAATTCGAAATCTTTTTAGACATTTTGTTTTTCAGTTATTAATTTTTTAAGTTTCCAAAATTATAAAAGCTTTGTCACATCTGAAACATTGAAATGGCCATATCTCAAAAACTGTTTACATTACAGACATGAAATGTATACAGTTTCTCAGTTTTTTATAAGCTTCAAAAATGGATACTATTGGACCATATTCATAAAAACATGAAATTTTTCCAAACAAAACATTTTTTTTTAAATTCTTGAAATTTGAAAATCAGAATTTTTTGCATTGAACAGAAATGTATATCAGTCATACATTATTCGTTAATGTGTGTGCCAAATTTCATGATTATATTCTAATGGAAACATGTAGAAATAAATTTTATTTTACTGCCATGTGTATTGTCAATAATAACACTACTGTGCATGGTTTGCAACTTGGTTTACAAAACTTCGGTTAAAGTGGAATTATTTTTTATTAACCCTATGTCATCCGGCAACAACACAGTGGTGCCGTGCACGAAATAGTGGTCAGCAGTCAACGGCTAGCGACACCACAGTGGTGTAATGAGCATAGTATCGTGCAGTGGCCAGCAACAGCACTTTAGTATCTTTTGCATTGTGTTGCTGTTTTGTTTAGGTAACAATAAGTTACACACATCAACAAGTGTTTTGTTTTTATAAGTACTTGTGCCCTTTCAACATGGCAGACGAAAGAGACGATGCGATTATTTATGATGAATGCACGGACGTCTTGTCTGATGTTCCGGATGACGTGGCCGATTGGGAAGAAGACATTGGATATCGAAGAGTGAAAGTGAAGCAGAATCATCAGAAGATAGTGAAATACATCCAAGAAGAATTCAGCAAATGCTATAGTTACCAACTGATTTGGATGACTCAGATGAAGAAGACAGTGCACAGTGGCCAGACTTTGATTTACTGCGGACCAATAATAAATTTGAAGGATCTCCAGGTCCAAACATATTTCCCAAAGATGCACAGAGCATCAAGGATATCATAGAATTATATATTGGGAACGATCTCTTTGAATATATTAGCAATGAAACCAACAAGTTCTACAGCCAAAATTGTAATAGAAGGAAACTATCTAAAAGAAATGCCAAATTTGTCGATGTTATGGGACCCAAACTTAGAAAATGGTTTGGGCATGCTACCCTTATGGGAGTTGAAAAAAAAAAAAAGAGGGGGGGGGGCAAGAATCAATGATTATTGATCAATAAATCCATTGATAGGCACACCAATATTTCGCAAAATGATGTCCCGCAACCAATTCAAACAAAAATTATCATTTTTACATTTTACGGACAACAACAATAAACCAGATAATACCGACTGGCTTTTCAAAGTGCAATTCGTAATTCATTATTTTTCCAAGAAGTTTTAAGAAGTTGTTCATCTAAGTTAAAACATCTCAACTGATGAGTGAATGATACCGTGGCGTGGACGGTTAAATTTTAAAGTTTACAATTTCTCGGAAATTACGAAATACAGCATACTCACTCGGATGCTGTGTGATTTGAGTGTGGGATACATTTCCTCATGCAAGACATGTCCCAGCACTGGACAGCCTTTAGCAAAAACAGTGATGGAACTATTCACACCTTAGGGAAAATGGCATCCCCTCTCTGTAGATAATTATTATAACAGTGTAGAACTTGCAGAAAAGTTTCTTGAAAAGAAAATTCGAGTTTGTGGAACAATACGGCAAAATGGCGGATTTCCATAAAAATTAAAGTACGCAAAAGTCATTGTGTTTGAAGCTTATCATCAGCGGAAAGGTGAAGTACTCGCACAGGAATGGAGAGCTTCAAAAACTAAAACAATACGAATGATCTGTGCAGTACATAATGCCACTTTGACTGACACTCAAAGAAAATGTAGATAAACCAGTTATACAATAAAAAAGCCTGAAAGTGTATTAGACTACAACAAATACACGAAAGGAGTGGATTGGGCAGATCAATATTTGAGTTATTACCCTATATACAGAAAAACTATAGAATGATCAAAAATGGTTTGCATGTACATCTTTAATTGCGCATTATTTAGTGCATGCAGTACATGTCAGAATTCCGATACAGAACGCAAGACTCTCTGATTTCAATTTTTTAAATTGAAAGTGTCTGATTCATGGATAAAAGACCATGTACCTGCTTCTGAGCAAAACTTTTAGGTTGCCACTACATCACATACATCTCACCATGATCCGGTTGACAGATTTTCCGGGCACATAAAGCAACACAAACTAATACTTATTTCCGAAATGAATAAACAAAAGGAGAGAAACTGCCATGTATGTTCCAAAAACAAAAAAAGGACAACAAACTTAATGTGCAAGTCTTGTGGAGTTGGATTACATCTTGGAGACTGTTTAGCTGCATATCATATGAAAGAGAGATACCAAGTACCAAAGACAATGCAAATAAACAAATATAGGGGAACTGGGTTGAGAATGTAAGAGCACTAACAATGAGATTAGTAAAACTTAACAATTTATAATCTCCCGATTATGTCAAGAATGGCCGGCAACAAGCCAAGTAATCCAAATTAGCACTGCCAACACCAAGTGAAGAAATTTGTACAAGACGTGTGGACAGTAAACACTGTGGTGTCGCGGGCCGTTGACCACCGTTTCGTGCACAACACCACTGTGGTGTCGCCGGACGGCATAGTGTTAATCAAGTATGCTTTGGCTTCTGATTTTTTTTAAAAATGTAGCAAACTACCCCCAATAACAATTAACATGAATAATATAATGATTATTATTTCTTTTTCATATCTTATAATATGTAATTTGGGTGTAATTTATACTTACAGAACAAAACAACAATATATATCAGCAATATATAATAAAACAAAATATTCACTTTCATTGGCATGGTTGCTACTTTAAGCACTGAAGCTTAGGTGACAAAGTGACAAAAATGTGCCTGTATCAAGATTTAAAATGTGTAATTGCCAAATAAAATCTTGAAAGGTGTATTTGAAATATGACAAGTACCGTGCGCAGTTAGTGAAGTAAAATGTTGTAAAAGAAGGTGGCATTTTCCACTTTTGCAGTATTAATTTTGTTTCTTCACAAGTAGTTTCAGCCTTCTGGGGCATTTGTATGGCAATGTGGTGCTATCCAAAACTGGCGCTGAGGCAATTGTGGTCCACCACAGGCCATAGACGACAGGGGCGAACGATGGCTGCAGAGATGTGTATGGGTGAATAGACGTGTATCTGTTGAGCAGCTGACATCCAGATGAACCAAGGGGCTATCAACAGTGTCTCCTCAATGACCAGCAAATACTGCTGCATATAGGCCTCCATTGCAGACATCTGATTCATGCACCCATGCCGACTGCTGTTCGTTAGCGATGAAAGCAGGAATTTACACATCAACACCACAACTGGACATCCACTGAGTGGGTACGGGTGATCTTTTCAGATGAATCATGTTTTATGCTCCATCTGACAGACAGCCATTGACATCTATGGTGTGAAAAGTGTGAAAGAAAACACCCTGCAACCACTGTCAGAAGGGTCCAGGCCATAAACGGGCACATTATGGTCCGGGGAATGTTTCCATAGCGTTACCTGGGTGATGTCATCATTTTGGAAGGTACAGTGGATCAACACAAGTATGCACCTATCCTTGGGGACCATCTCCACTCCTACATACATTTTCCCAGGCATGATGGCATATACCAGAGGGACAATACAGTGTGTCACACTGCTTCTACATCTACATCTACATCCGTACTCCGCAAGCCACCTGACGGTGTGTGGCGGAGGGTACCCTGAGTACCTCTATCGGTTCTCCCTTCTATTCCAGTCTCGTATTGTACGTGGAAAGAAGGATTGTCGGTATGCTTCTGTGTGGGCTCTAATCTCTCTGATTTTATCCTCATGGTCTCTTCGCGAGATATACGTAGGAGGGAGCAATATACTGCTTGACTCTTCGGTGAAGGTATGTTCTCGAAACTTCAACAAAAGCCCGTACCGAGCTACTGAGCGTCTCTCCTGCAGAGTCTTCCACTGGAGTTTATCTATCATCTCCGTAACGCTTTCGCAATTACTAAATGATCCTGTAACGAAGCGCGCTGCTCTCCGTTGGATCTTCTCTATCTCTTCTATCAACCCTACCTGGTGCGGATCCCACACTGCTGAGCAGTATTCAAGCATTGGGCGAACAAGCGTACTGTAACCTACTTCCTTTGTTGTCGGATTGCATTTCCTTAGGATTCTTCCAATGAATCTCAGTCTGGCATCTGCTTTACCGACGATCAACTTTATATGATCATTCCATTTTAAATCACTCCTAATGCGTACTCCCAGATAATTTATGGAATTAACTGCTTCCAGTTGCTGACCTGCTATTTTGTAGCTAAATGATAATGCATCTATCTTTCTATGTATTCGCAGCACATTACACTTGTCTACATTGAGATTCAATTGCCATTCCGTGCACCATGCGTCAATTCGCTGCAGATCCTCCTGCATTTCAGTACAATTTTCCATTGTTACAACCTCTCGATACACCACAGCATCATCTGCAAAAAGCCTCAGTGAACTTCCGATGTCATCCACCAGGTCATTTATGTATATTGTGAATAGCAACGGTCCTATGACACTCCCCTGCGGCACACCTGAAATCACTCTTACTTCGGAAGACTTCTCTCCATTGAGAATGACGTGCTGCATTCTGTTATCTAGGAACTCCTCAATCCAATCACACAATTGATCTGATAGTCCGTATGCTCTTACTTTGTTCATTAAACGACTATGGGGAACTGTGTCAAACGCCTTGCGGATGTCAAGAAACACGGCATCTACCTGTGAACCCGTGTCTAAGGCCCTCTGAGTCTCGTGGACGAATAGCGCGAGCTGGGTTTCACACGATCGTCTTTTTCGAAACCCATGCTGATTCCTACAGAGTAGATTTCTAGTCTCCAGAAAAGACATTATACTCGAACATAATACATGTTCCAAAATTCTACAACTGATCGACGTTAGAGATATAGGTCTATAGTTCTGCACATCTGTTCGACGTCCCTTCTTGAGAACGGGGATGACCTGTGCCCTTTTCCAATCCTTTGGAACGCTTCGCTCTTCTAGAGACCTACGGTACACCGCTGCAAGAAGGGGGGCAAGTTCCTTCGCGTACTCTGTGTAAAATCGAACTGGTATCCCATCAGGACCAGCGGCCTTTCCTCTTTTGAGCGATTTTAATTGTTTCTCTATCCCTCTGTCGTCTACTTCGATGTCTACCATTTTGTCAACTGTGCGACAATCTAGAGAAGGAAGCACAGTGCAGTCTTGCTACGCTTGCAGCGTATATGCGTGGTACAAAGAGCATCAGGATGAGCGTATCATACTCATCTGGCCACCAAACTCCCTGGATTAAAATCCAATCAGGGATCTGTGGGACCACCTGAATCGAGCTGTTTGTGCCATGAATCCTCAGCTGAGAAATGTGGCACAGCTAATCACTGCACTACAGTCAGCATTGCTCAACATCCCTGATGGTACATTCCAGAACATAACTTCCCCCGGAGGCAGTTTCAGGGAGGGGAGGGGAGGTGCCAGATTCATATTATTGAGGAAAAAGACCTTGTTTCATAAAGCGCACAGCATCCGTTGCATCTAGAAATAAAGTTTTCTATAGACAAAAGGGGACGGATCTATAAAAGCTGAGTGAAAATTTGAAAGGGTGAATGACAGTCGCTGTTTATGTGGTTGACTGGGTTTGCAAATGATCAGCGTTGTTATAATTACTAGCGAATTCCATAGATTCAGACTACCATAGTGGAAATAAATGACTAACAGGAATAACAGGCTACTAAAATTACGTATTGTCTTCTCCGTGTATCCAAGAAAAAGAAATTTTGACAAAACATTTTTGGCCAGACTGCTACACTACTAAGGGCCAGTTATACAGTCGCTGGCTAGCAGCCGCTAAAGTTCTATTCTGGGAGTAACGCGGAAAACACATTGTACGAACACGTAATAACGCCTAATCGGAGAACAAATGCAGGATAACTAAACTGGTGATTGTGGCAGGGTTAGTGAAGTTAACCAGAGAATAAATTTTGACACTGGCAGGAATAGTTACAGAATTAGTGATGACAAGATTGTTTGTTAGAACGAGGAAGGAGAAGAAACAGAGACTCTCACAGATTACGGAAGAATATGACAATTCCAGATTTATATAAATTTCATACTACTATTTTTCAATCTCATGCTTCAGAAGCTAGAGAGTATGAATGAAATGTGAAACTATTTCCTAACATAAAACATTTTGCATGTAGTAGGCCTAATAGGCATTTGATATTGGTACTTCGTGAATTATATTCTGTCGTGTTATAAAAATGACCATTTGTGGCAAAACAGTCTCGTTTATTTGGTGTGTGTAACAATTGCTGCAATATTAGACAGGCCTGTTTCGTTTTATCTAGCACACAGTGACAAAATACATGTAATCAGATCAAGAAATCACACGAGTGTTGAGTATTATTTGTATTAACAGCAGACAACGATATTTCGATTTTTCATGTAGGAAAATGTTTGACGAACTTTGATGAGGTAATAGATTCTTTCCCAGAAAGAAAAGTACACCATATAAAGCTGTGGCAAAGTTAGAGAGAAAAAAATGCTAGGACTTAAGGATTGATGAAATTTGTAATGTCTTGGTTATCTCTTGTCTTTACTCGTTTTATGTATCCTATATTTAATTTTATGTCACTCGAAACAGCAAGATATTAGCTAATAGGCAGTAAAGACTGCAAATTTTCTGAAGAGTTCTTGTTCTCCTTGTTACATATAATCCCATCCACTATTATTTGCGAGATTTTCTTAAGACGGGCAGGATGTCAAACCGGCCAACTGGGAGTAGGAGAGGCACCACAGAACATTTTAATTTCCACTGGCCTGAATATAGTTTGATGGCTTGCATTACAAAATACTACACGATTGAATTTCACGAAGCGAAATACAGAGACGTGCGATAGAAGAATGCTGTGTGAAGAGACTTGGCACTGCACTTCGGCACACTTTAAGACCAAATAACATGTCTTCCGTTCCATCTAACATATATGTTTTATGTATCAGACTCTTCAGAATGACGTGCCCTACAAAATAAAGATATTTTTGAAAAGTCTATTTTTAAAATTTTTGGTGTCCTGCCTCAAACGCTCGAGGGAGGGAGAGCGCCACTATCTAATACTGCCCCGGTTCGAAAATATCGTAGATCCAGACCTGATGCGCAGAGCAGTCTCAGTTGCAGTGGGGAGGTCTCCACATGAGCCGTGTTTACGTTTAGTGATTTTGCTCTTTCCTCTTTGTTTATAACTCTCACGTCAAATGAAAGCAAAACGGATTTCTGTGGCCGGGAGCTATCAAGTGAATTAAAATAAATTCACATAATTATGGAAGGCTAAAATATGTTATTAGTTTCAGATTTTATTTTGTTTCCACTTTCCTGACACGTCAAGCGTTAATTGCCTTGCAGAGCAATGAAGTTATTTTTGTTGGTTTGTTAAAGAAATTTGTCTTTTATTAATCTTTTCTGCTGAGACACACACTGTTGGCTAGTTTCAACTGTTCGCTACATTTCAAGTTCATGTTTTCATCTTCTAGCGTGTAGAGCATTATGCCATAATAAAGGACCAAACATGAGATAATGTGGTACTAGTACTCCAAGAAAATTTACATCTGAATCTGGACATACGAATGTGCACTTTAAGCCGAATGGTGCATTTTAGTATGGTCCACAAAATTCCCATGCTCTTGGAGTATCTTCTAATGTTTTGTTTCTGTAATGACATAATGTAAGATCTTTTAATGTTTTACACATACGAACGTACGGGCTTCCTGCGTCATCGTAGCTGCACAAGCGCGGCGGCGCCTGTCATCTGGTGCAACTGCTGAAATGAATCTGTTTCTACAAGGTCGCGGAAAAATATTCCGAATGGTTATTTGAAAAGTGTTACTTTCAAGTAAATTAAATTTCCTTTCACACAAGATGAACTCTGTGCGCGAATGTCCGATGAATTTCTTAAATCACAAAGTGTTTGACTCTCATTCAAAATTCAAATATTTGAGGATGACCTTCCAGCACAGAAGATCAGACATTTATGCCGTTGTTAAGAATTTTACTGGCACATTTGTGTGCGCAAAAAAGATAAACATTATGTGTGAAAGCTTAGCTTTTCTTGCAGCTTATTAATCTCAGAAGCTAATATTATACATGAAAGCTTTCCTTTTCTTGTAGCAACACTATGTACACTAATTTAAACCATACCTTTTCCTATTTGTGTGTTCGCACTACTTAACAGTGATGTTGCTATTGGCTGTCTACATCACGTGTCCTAAGCTCTGAATATCCACTGACATCGACTGGCGAGATCGCTTGACATAAGCTACGACTGGCTCACAAAAGCACATCGCAAACTCGATTTCTATCCTTCGGAAAGTAACATTTAAGATTTCCATTACAACTCGGTAATAAATCCTACAGACTATGCAGTGGATACTGTACATATCAAAAAATAAATTTTATTTTAATATTTTGAAATTGGGCACACACATTTACAAATAATATATAATCAGCTCACAATCTTTTTCCCAAAATAAAAATTTTAAGAATATTAACAAAGCTTTGGTTGAGAAAATTCAGTATATTTATGAAGATGGACAAGTAACAGACATTTTTAAAGCTTATAATAATCTGAATAAAATGGCACAAATTGTAGGTCTCTGAATCAAAAAGTTTTAAAGTTTCAAAATGTGACAAAAATCATACTGTTTTGAAAACTTTAAAAATTAGTAACTGAAGAATGAAAGGTCCAAAAAAATTTAATTTGGTAATTTTCATGAAAAATACAATTACTAACAGTGCACAAAAGGTCATCAAAATCTGTGATGTCAAAAACCAAACTGTTGGCCAACTTCACATGGGCTGTGACCCTATATATATATATATATATATATATATATATATATATATATTGTCTGAATTCATATAATATGTTAAACTGTGAAATGTCCATGACTCTCTGTGTTACGTAAATCATTGTACTTTAGGATATCTCTGAATGATAGGAGCTGTGACTGTAAAACTATTTTAATTATTGAGGGCTTTGATTTAGCACTGATTTTATTTCCCACCTCTTTTTGTAGAAAACAGTGCAGGAAGAATGGAGGCAACTTGATGAGCCAGTACAGCCTGCTTTATCTACATTCAAACTGCCTGGTGGATCTTTTTGTATTGTACTGCTTGTCGATGTATCTGAAACTACTGGGTAAGTTCTCATACCTCCCTCAGAATATAAGCACAGACTAGCTCAAAGACTCATCACTTACTAGGTTTCTCCATGTATCAGTACAGGTGGACAATATTAGCTGATGCTAAACGTTTAAGCTCCCAGAATATTCAAGTGGAGTTTCTTGATAAATATTACAACATATGGAATGCAATAATTTCCTGAAAGACGACACAACTACACTGCCCTCCATAAATTTGGAAACACCTAGTAATTATAGACAATGTAAAGGAAATAAAGCATAAAAATGCATTTTGTTGTTTTCCAAATGTTTATTAAGCTCAAATAATACACAGGAAGATGCAACAATTAAATTTTCGATTCCTCAAAGTAGCCATCCATTGCTTTCATCACTGCCTTGCACACTCTCGGCATCCGCTGCATAAGTTTTGCCAAGGTTTCAGTTGGAATTAATCTCCATTCTTGCTGCAGGACCTCCCACAATTGTGACCCACTCATGATTTCCCGTTTTCGGATCCTCCTGTCTAATTCAACCCATAGCAGCTCGTCTGGGTTATAATCTGGACTGGGGCGACCAGTCCATGTTTTTCAATATCTTACAAATCTCTAGAGATTTCACATAGTTCTGACACAAGCGAGATGTATGTTTCAAGTCGTTGTCTTGCTGCAAGACAAGCCCTTCACCAGTCAGACGCAAACCAAATGTCTTAGCATGTCGCTGGAGAATGGCGTGATAATCTTTTTGGTTCATTGTTCTATCTATTTTCACCAAATTTCCAACTTTATTCCCTCCAAAGGATCCCCATGCCAACACAGAAACTCCTCCATGTTTTACTGTTGGAATTATGCTCTGAGGATTCAAGCGTTCATGGGGTAAATGGCATACAAATTGATGGCGTATACTTCCAAATGTTTTGAACTTGGATTCATCAGTGAAGAAGACTCTTTCCCAATCCCCCACTGTCCAATGTTGGTGTGTCTTAGCCCACTGAAGCCTTTTCTTCTTGTTAACAGGTTCAACAGTGGTTTCCTTGTTGCTACATAACCTCGGAGGTTGTCTGCCAGGCATCGTCTTGCTGTTGACTCACTCACTGGTGTATTCCTCATTATGTTTAGTTCAGCAGTCAATTCATGGACAATTTTTAATCTTTTATGTTTACTGGTCACTGCAAAATACTTTTCCTGGTGTTCTGATATTTTCCTGGGTGCTCCTGAGTGAGGACAGTTCATGTACACCAAACTGCTGTGCATCTAATCACCCTTTCCACCAGCATTTATGAATTGTATAAGTGAACAGTCTCAAGTGACAAAAAAATCTTGGCATCAACTGAGGCTGAGTCCTGTTGTGTTTAACACTTAATACCACTCAGTTACACAAACTTCACCCTGTAGAAACCACCAACTGATTGCAGATTGCTCATCAAGGTAGCAAGATAGAACTTTTGATGAGACTCAACTACCAAAATGAATAGGACATACGTTTGCTAGGCATTGCTGTCGAAATCATAATATGTGTAGCTCAATGCTTGACAGTATTGGGAGGTTTTCTTTATTCCAAAAAGTGAATATATCTTTTATGATTGCCAAACTAAATTGTTTATTCATTTGAAGTGAACACTTTACCACACTACAGGAATACCGTAACACCTGAAATAGACTTGTACAAGCTGCATGTTTTAACTTGTCAAGAAAAATTGATCTGTTGTAGTTGCAATCTTCAGTCAAAACTTGCTTGATGCTGCTCTCCATACTAGTCTACCCTGTATAAGTGCATTCATCTCTGCATAACTACTGCATCCTATACCCACTTAAATTTGCCTCTGTAGTCAAGCCTCATCTCCCTCAGCATCCCTTCACACACACCTCATTACAAAATTAACTATTTGCTAATGCATCAGGCTGTGTTCTATCAAACTGTTTTTCTTTTTGTGAAGTTATGCCATAAAACCCTTTATTCCCCAATTTGATTCAATATTTCTTCATGAGTTGTTCAATCTACTCATCTCATCTTCAACATTCTTCTGTACACCACATTTCAAAAGCTTGTATTTGTCCCCTCGTCTGCACTACGTAGGGTTCACATTTAACTTCCGTCTAAGGCTATACTCCAGATAAATATGAGGTGTGTGAGAAAAGTAATAAGACTGACAGCAGTGTGAGCAATGGGGCAATACTGTGTTGTTCTACTTGTGTTGACCAGCATGTTAATCCCATCCAAATGCTCAGTCTAAGTTTCATCTCCATACAGCCATCATATGATTTTTGAAAGCGCTATCAGTGAAGTTGTGTTTTTGTTGTGATTCAGTCGAAGAAACGTATGAATCGATCTTCTTGAGAGGATTGCCAGTGACCACAAGTGGTTCACTCTTGTGATCGCTGGTGATGAATCCTGGGTTTTTGAGTACAATCCTCAGACAAAGCGACAAAGTGAGGAATTTCACACTGAGACATCTCCTCAACATAAAAAAAGTTTGTAGGAGGAAATCAGAGATAAAAAAATGCTGTTCTGATTTTTTGACAGTAGGGGTATTGTGCATAAAGAATTTGTTCCCCCAGGACAAACTGTCAATGAAGTGTTTTACAAAGATGTCCTTGAAGAGCTCAGGAAAAGGGTGAATTGAGAGAGACCGGAAATTTATGACAAATGGATGCTGCATCATGACACCACCTCATGTCACACGCCCATTTCTATCACGAAACTGTTGACCTCAAAAGGCATTCCTGTTGTTTAACAGCCCCTTATTCACCAGATCTGAGTCCTTGTGAATTTTTTCTTTTCCCAAAGTTGAAAAATATCTTTGAAGGATGTTATTTTGAGACTTTGAAGAATATTCAAAAGATTGTTATGGACATGTTAAAGACCATATCAGTCCTTTCAGCACTGTTACCAAGACTAGGATCAATGTCTTTGAAGGAGATAATATTGTTGTTTGAAAAAAGAAAAGCCGTGGTAGATAAAAAATCAGTCTCATTACTTTTTTCGCACACCTCGTACAATCAGAAGAGACTTTCTGACAATATAATTTCTGTCTTTCAGAAATACTTTCCTTGCAATTTCCAGTCTTTATTTTACATCCTCTCAGCTTTAGCCATCATCAGTTATTTTGCTGCCCATAAAGCAAACTCTGGTACTACTGTTGCTGTGTCATTTTCTGATCTGTTTTCCTCGATGCTGTCTGATTTGATGAAGATCCCTCTCTCTTCTTCACTTTTGTTGATGTTCAACCGATCTTATAAGTCCTTTTCAGTATCTGACAGTAATTCTGTCATTGACAAACCTTGAATTTTTTATTTCTTCCAGCTGAACCTCTATTAATTTTAGAAATTTCCCTTGTTTTCTTCTTTACTACTTACTCAGTG
The DNA here is from genome assembly GCF_023897955.1 of Schistocerca gregaria. Classification (NCBI taxonomy): domain Eukaryota; kingdom Metazoa; phylum Arthropoda; class Insecta; order Orthoptera; family Acrididae; genus Schistocerca; species Schistocerca gregaria. The sequence continues at coordinate 380,494,979 of NC_064931.1, forward strand.
TAAAAGTTTGAATAGTTTGGGGGATGGGCTATAAGCCTGTGTCACTACATTCTCAATTACTCTATCCTTTTGATGTCCTTAGACTCCTGTAACTGCAGTCTGGTTTCTTTACAATTTTCATTTGGTCTTTTGCTCCTTATATTCAGAATCTCAAAGAGTGTATTCCAGTCAACACTGTCAAAATCATTTAATAAATATGCAAAGACTACAAATGTGGCTTTATCTCTCTTCAACTCATCTTGTAAGATAGGTCATAGGACCAGTTTTCAGATTTTGAATGCATCTGATAGTTTATCCAATTACATTTTGAGAGGTCTTTGCAGATATTTTCTGTTATGTTAATGGATTTCCTGTCTATTTCTTACCCAAAACAGAAGCTAATGAGCATCTGATATCAATGAAGTGTTGACGTTTTAAGAGACTTTTTTTGTTCAGTCAGGCTGTGAAGTCCTGTTGCACATCCTCATTATCTTTCTTGTGGGCATATTTATGTGCACACACCCTTCCAACTGAGAGTTTTCTTTCACTATGGGAGTTTGTGTCAATCATTTGAAATAGTATGTATAAAATATACATATAGTGTCAATAAATATAACACCTCAAAAAAAGAGTGTGTGGGAGAGAAAAAAAGAAAAGTAACAAAACCTTTGTAAAGCACATTAGTGTTGTACAGTCAGTAATAAATGCAAGTTGATAGATATTTTAAATGTTGAACCATAAAAATATTTAGAAACAAATGTTTGTTTTCATTTCTATATAAAGATGCTCTGGTCAAGTTACCCAAAGAAAAATCTTCATATGTAATTTGAGCAAGAAAAATACTCCCTCTTGTAATGTTGATTGTGCACTTCCTTTCCTGGCCAATATATGCCTTGCACATAGACATGCTTTGTGAAGAGACAAGGGAGCTCCACCTCCCTTACTTGTTGTGTTCACTATACCAGTGCCCTGGGCTTCACGCTAAGTGGATGTTTGAATCGTCCTCCTCATTTCGTCATCATTCAAGAAAATGGTGAGACTGGACAATGACAAGATTGGGAATTTGTACAGGCACTGATAACCACACAGTTGAGTACCCTACAAACCAAAATCAGTTGGTAGTGCCTGGAGATAAAACACTGGCAACCCAAAGTCTTCTGACTTTTAGTGATTCATAACTAGGGGTGTGAGATGCCAAGAAAAATATCTGCAGATAATAAACATTTGTATCACTTTTACATATATCGTCACAGGCATAGATATGCATACACCAGTTTCAATTTAAATTTACAGATAAATAGCAGCTATAGTAAAAAAACTGATAAGGAAGCATCTTGAATAATTTGAGTAAAAATGCAACACTTTTTAAAATATAAGATGAAGTATCCATATAAGTGCACAATACGGCTGTCATAAATGGTGATTAATGATGTATAAGATACAAGAAGTGTATTCATTGACTAACAAAAGAGACAAATGACTCCAGCGCGACAAATGCACAAAATGCAACAAACATCTAACACTGACATTTTATAACCAGTGTTCCTTCATTAGATGATAAGAAAAACTTAATTTTTGAAGAAAGTTGTATACTTAAAAGAGAACGGACCAATCAGACATGTCGAAACATGCCCTGAAACTTTGTATACATGAAGAATACACTGAAAGAAACACTATGTCAAGTTCTTTTTTATTTTTACTTTGAAAATTGACAAATTCATAGCGTACCAGGGGGCTTGAGAACTGTACGTGGTACCCTACCACAACACGGCAGGTGTATAGCCTTGATTGACAGTGCAGCAGTTAAACAGATAACACAACACAATGTAATCGTAATGTGTAAAGTGAATTTCCAAAGATACTTTCTCTCACACAGTTGTGCACAGTTTCCATTTGCTTGAATTTGCAACTAACTTAATATCCAAATATTTAGCAGTTGCCTTTACAATATTAATAAGTGTTCACAATGGAGATGAAACTGAATTAATTCTCTTTTTGTTTTGTTTGTATATGCTTGCCAATAACAACTGTCTTTGTGTAGGTTCCAGAGTTTCACAATAATGTGGAATGCAATAAATGTTTTCAATCTTGCAAAGATGAAATGTGAAAAAAGCAATATACAATGAAAATCGCATGCTTTGCATTAAGACATACATATGTGTTATTCAGCAGTTAATTTCTTAGACATTCATTATAATGATGTCAGTATTATAGTGTGTTTAAAATTAGTTGCGACTCTTGACATTTGGCTGGCCGGAGGGGGATGTGATTCCATTGCCCAGGTAACACCAATAGTGAGCTGGCTTTGCCTGACATGCCGCCAGCATCTCGGCTGGTTAAGCACCCCTGTTGCAACACCATCAGCAAACAGTACCACGTGGTGTCACGCATTAGATGAATCAACATTCGACAGCTCTCGTAAAGTAGTATTTTCTGGCGTTGAAGTGTTCTGTAGTCTTCAAGCATTTGGAACAAGTTTTCTGTGTTGGTGTTGCATTAATAACAAGAGTGCAGTATAGCTGAATACGAAATATGGAATGAAAGTGTCGTTCGAGAACACGTTCACCAGCTGGGAAGATAACATTCTGCTGCAAAACATTCCTCGGTATTCGACGCCATACCACTCTCTTGCGATCCATAAAGCTCCAACAATGCAGTGGAGGAAAGCGGATATTTAGCTCTGGGTACAAAGAAATGTTCCATGAAATATTTGAAACTGTATAAGGCAAAGTTAATGGAACTTATAGTGCTGTACAAGCCAAAACTCCACGCTACCATGTCAATGAACTGGCTAATGGTGAAGGAAATATATTAATCGGGCTTCCTCCGACAATAGGTGCCACTGTAAATGTTACACAACAGGATCAATCTTGAGTTTTCGGCCATACCAAAAAGGTAGTTAAGGAGACACCGATTCATGAAGGACTGTGATGAATTTTGAGGAATATGTAACTTAACACAGCAGACTTCACTTAAAACTTCCAGGCTGATAGACTGTGGTCGATATATAAAATTCTCCCCTGATGTTTCGTCTCCGACTGCAGGAGACATCCTCCTTCAGTTGGAGACAAAACGTCAGGGGAGAGTTTGATACATCGACCACAGCCTGTCTGCCCGGAAATTTTAAGTAAAGGCAGTACCGGCCGTGAAACCCTACATTGTATGATTAGCACAGCAGAGTTTAGAAATATTCATCTTAGTAACATTCTAATTCAGTTGAAACTGCAACAGAATCCTGAAATAGTGTAATATTAAACTAACAACTGAGTGCCAGTCATGTCAGTATAAAAATAAACTTGTAACGTCTCGCTTATATTGTTACAAAACCCGCAGCATTTCACGTTTCATCAGCTATTGATGGCCCTCAATAATTAAATTATTTCACTAAAAAAATCTGTAGTCACTTGAATGTCACGGTAGATATGGAAGTTTCGCATAATAATCATATGGCAAAAGACACTCGTCTTTACGCGCTGTCATTTTCGAGAATAGTGTTTGGATATCTCAGACCATTTATGAGAAACAAGGAATTTTTGAATATTTCACTCTAGTTTTCGCTGACACATGAGTTCATCCTTCCAAGTTAAACGAATAATTCGCTGTATTCTAAATTTAATATGCAGCAACACATAACCTAACACGCACCAAACACAAATTCGAAGCGATACCTATTTTTCACTGCAAACTAAGAATTTCTTGCGGTAGGTTAGCTACTATCGAAATATCACAATAACTATAACCGTTAATGAAATGATAGGTGGTTTATCATTAAGCTAACGAAATAAACTATAAGACGTGCGAGAATGAGGGTTTATTACCAAGTAGTTTCTTTAAAATCATTCATGAAATATCGCTCATCAGACGACTTGCTCCTTACAGAGTCAAGCACCACGCCGAGTAGGCCTGGCGTTATACTGCGGTCACCTGCTGACGCGCCCTGCACACGCTGGCAACTATGCTTCCCTCCACTCGCTGCATATTGAACTGCCAAAAGTCGCAAGTTGTTTTAAATGCATGATAGTGTGTAAAATATGTTTCATTTAGCAAAATCTGAACATGAATTGTATAAATAACTACATAACATGCGCTGAAATAAAATCCACAAAAGTGTCAAAGAAAATCTATTCTAAAGTTTTAGAACTGCTCTTGAGAGTTGGTGCACCTTTATGGAGGAAGATCTAAGCGACTGGGCCCCCTGAATTGCAATTGAGATGACAATTAATGATTTCCAGGCTTCTTTGATGTAGTTAAACATCTTGAGGAAATTATATGTATAAGGAAGTCACAAAATTACAAAGTAAAAAATTAAAAAGTTTACTTCAAGTAAACTTGTAGAGGAAATGTCATTAACAGGTAATACTATAGAGAAATTTGTACTTGATGTAAGACAAAGCTTCTTGTTATCCCCAAAACTGCTGTGTATAAAGCCAATCAATCAGGTTTCATGCAAGAACTCCATGCAAAATGCACTTTATAATTTTGAATGAAAAAAGACAGACTTTGCAGTCGATGAATGCTATGACACATTCGTATACGGCAATGTCAGTGATAAGTGGATTACTTGTTCTACAGCTCTATATGTTTCTTCCGGTACCTGAAGGCAAGATAGGATCAAAAATTAAAAAAAGAATACCTTTTAATTACAAAAATCTTGTAATTATTGTAGCAGAATTGGGGAAAAATATGAGAGAATAAGTTTCATTGTTGCAGCTGAAACGTCTACTTTCCAGTCACAGAAAATAATTCATTTCTTTTGTTGGACTCATGGCCTGGACATAAAAACACCTCTGTCTTTAGGAAGATGACAAGAGATTGTTAATATAATCCAGATTCCACTGAGAACTAATACTGCAATACAGACCCTCAGTAAAAACAATTTTCTACAGTGGAAAGCATTTTTCATAAAACTGCTTATAGCAGTTTGTCATTCCTGATATATCAGCGGAAAAGTATTGTTAAACTTCAGACATTTGTGCATTATCAGTTTACATCACCACATTATATGAAATTGATAAGGTATGTCTATTGCGCAACACAATATTCAGAACAACAGCCACAACCATTTCTTCCTCCATTCCAATTTTGTCTAAATAAAACTAGTAATTGCTGTGAAGTGCCTGAATGCATTGATTTTTACTTTATCAGGTATGCCTGGTATAACAAAAATGTTTATTTTTACCTTCCAATAGACACTAAGCATTTTTGAGATGACTTTAGATAACAAACAATAAACTGTTTCATTGACAAAATGCCTATTGGCTTCTGTCTCTGGTTCTTCTGCCGACGTTCGGCCTATGATTTTACTGAAGTTTTACCAGCACAAGTGGCTGTCATTAACGAAGCTTCACCCTCCATTGCTGGTGGTGAACTGGAGCCGAGCTCACAGCCGCAGACTATATGTACCTGGCGCGCCAGGTCATTTCCGGTGTGGTTCTCCTCTTGCTACCAGCGACGGTCGTTGGGTGCAGTGCAGGAAGCCAGAATTTGTTTACCTCAAGGCTTTCTTCTTTCTTGTTGAAGCTATTCCCATATTCTGATATTTCTATAGCCTATCTGAACAAGCGGGTGTGATAGTGCTTCCCTACAGCCAGAACTTCCGTATTGGCTACTACATGGTCAGTCTCACACTATGCGTGCTCTGGTACGGCAGATTTCTCCACCTGTCCCAACCTGCAAAGTAGCTTATGTTCTTTGATCTTGGCATTGAATGATTATCCAGTCACTCCGACATAAACTTTTCTGCATGTGCGTATTATGTGGTATATTCCTGACATTGCAAGTGTATCCCTTTTCTCCTTTGCCGATCTAAGACACTTTTTGATCGTCTTTGTCAGTTTGATAATCGTCTTTACACTGTTTTGTGCAATATACAGCTGATTCTGTCCCTCACTGTGGGAACGTATGGCAGAAAGAGCGTACCCGACATTTCCTTTTAGGACTTGTTTCTTCGGTGAGTGTTTGGCTCTGTTACCCTTCTAATATAACGTGTGGAGTACCCATTGTTCCTCAGAACATTTTCTAGGTGTTGCATATCGCGTCTGAGATACTGCAACTCACATATTCGTCCAGCTCGCATTAACGCCAACAAGAGTATATTGGTACTGCCTGCCGATAGGGAAATACGACCGTCATAATGAAGACCAAAGTTTATGAGCAAAAGATCCACGAGCTGTTAGATCCAACAATGTACCGAAAAATAAGCCCAGATCCAACACAGCATATCACATGGAATACAAATCGCTTAATCAAGGTGTCTTCTCTGCCGGCGGATGTACAGAGGAACCTGCTCAATACAGAAGCACTACCACCTCAGTTGTATGGATTACCCAAGATCCATAACAACAACGGCACATGGGAAAGACTGACACATACTTAAAGGACTTCAGACATTTAATTGAGAAGCTGAAGAAACTAAAACTTGCACCAAACGACATTCTGGTCAGCTCTGATATTGTTTCTTTGCTTACAAAAGTGCCACTCAGTGACTCTCTGGAGCATGTGGGTTCCATTTTCCCACAAGACATCACAAAGCTCTTTCATCACATCTCATGAGCTATTTGACGCAGAATGGCAATTTCTATGAAAAGCTGGAAGGCGTTGCCATGGGTAGCCCTCTTAGTCCAGTGGTGGCCAACTTCTTCATGGAACATTTTGAAATACAGGCACTGGACTTGGTGACATGTAAACCTAAGGTGTGGTACAGATACGTCGATGATGCCTCCATTGTGTGGAGCCATGGTGAAGAAAAGCTCAGTGACTTCCTAAGACATTTGAACAGCCTCCATCCCACCATAAAATTTACCTTGGAAGTAGAAAAGGACAAAGAAACTACCATTTCTAGATGTGCTGGTCACAAAGGATGGAAACCTGGGACACAGCGTGTATCGAAAACCAACACACACATGGACTGGTACCTGCACAATATATCAAACCACCACTCGAGCCAGAAAAGAGGTATGATTAATACTCTCATAATGTGAGCAGGATGAATACGTGAGCCACAGCACCTCAGACATGAAATTCAGCACCTGGAATGTGTTCTGAGGAGCAATGGGTACTCCACAAGTTATATTAAAAGTATAACAGAGCCAAACACTCGGTGAAGCGACAAATTGGATAAATAAATGTTGGATACAGCCTTTCTGCCATACATTCCCAGAGTGATGGACAGAATTGACTGTATATTGCACAAACATGGCATAAAGACAATTTTCAAACTTACAAAGAAGATCAGAGAGTGTCTTAGATCCGCAGAGGAGAAAAGGGACCCATTTGCAATGTTGGGAATATACCACATACCATGCACATGCTGCAAAGTTTATGTCGGAATGACTGGACAATCGAACAACATCAGGATCAAAGAACTTAAGCGACGTTGCAGGTTGTGGCATGTTGAGAAATCAGCTGTGACAGAGCACGCACTGTCTGAGACTGACCCCATAGTAAAATTCGCCGACACAGAAGTTCTGGCTGTAGAGAAGCACTCTCACACCCGCTTGTACAGAGAGGCTATAGAAATGCAAGAACATGGGAATAGCTTCAACAAGAAAGAAGAAAGCCTTAAGGTAAAAAGATCCTGGTTTCCCATTCTGCAGCAAACGACCGGCGCTGGTAAGAGGAGAACCACACAGGAAATGACCGCGGAGAAGCCCTTGGACGTTGGCGCGCCATGGACATATCGTTTGCTGCTGCGAGCTTGGCTCCAGTTCACCACCAGCAATGGAAGGTGAATCTTTGACAATGCCAGCCACTCATGCAGGCAAAAGTCAATAAAATCATCAGGCGAATTTCGGCCGAAGAACCCGAGACAGAAGTGAATATGCAGTTTGTCAACAAGTGGCCACGAAAGCCTTAACAATTAGGTAAATGTTTCATTGTTAATAAAATATACATTATTTCAAAATTATCATAAGAACTGTGCTACCGGAATTGTTATAAAATATTTCATGCCAAGAAATTTTAAGACCCAATTGGCGTAAATCATTTATAATGTAACATTATATGTTGCTTTGAATTTCTTTCCTCTACTAGTTGCATGTGTAATAATTACATGTACAAAAGTTTAGCTGTCAATATGAACTACTAGTTACTCAAAAAAATTATGATTTGAGGATTTTTTGGTATGGTTTATGTGCTTGAAATTCATGTGTGTGCTCTTTGGACTTCACACTACACAATGCTACATTCTCTTGTTGTGGCTACATCTGCTTATTCACTGATTCCTGTGCTAGGCAGCTGTTATAAGAAGCTCTTCGTGTGAAAGAAATGAGTAACTTTTTTTAAAATACTTGCAGTGTGCCTTATGAGTTAAAATTCCAACAGTGCACTTCTTTTGGTGTATTCTTCATTTGTGAAAATTTTCAGGGTAGGTTTCGACATGTTGGACTGGACCATTCCCTGTTAGTAGACAAAGGGAATTGCCATTTAATACCTAAGGGAAAGGAAAGAATTATTAGCTATTTCTTGTCTGTCACTAGTTGTGGAAAGGCTTCCACTTACATATGATAATTTTTTATAGACCTGGAAAACTGTTGCATATTGATTGAGAAACAAACAAATTATAAATTTTTTTCATGTTTTAAATTGTTGACAGTGTGAACAATAGATTGTTTTATTATTCCAGAAATCATCTTAAACAATCTCAAGGTGCATTAATTACTGAATTGAAACGTTTGCAAGTCAACGTTGAAGTTCGCCATCTTAATGTTGGAGACTTCGCATGGATATGTCAAGATAATTCAAAGAATGAAGCAGTTCTACCATATATTGTAGAAAGGAAACGGACAGATGATTTTGCAAAAAGTATAAAGGATGGGCGCTTTCATGAACAAAAGGTGTGACTATAGGTCATTTCCTGTACTTTTGTATAATATGTCTACTGTGCTTATAATTAAAACATAGATTTTACAATTCATTGTTTATGACATATGACAGTTCACTGATTCATTGAATTATTAACTCAAGGAATAATAGTGATAGAAAGATAATTATTTTTTTTTTTTTTTTTCGGTATCATATGTGAGCTTGTATATCATTGATTTAAATGTTGATTACAACTTTTAGGTGCACAGGATGATTGATCATTAAACACACTATTTGTTCTACATTACAATGGATGCTTAACCTAAGGTACATTAACATGATCAGTAAAAATTGCATATTGCAGACAGTGTATCCTGACAATTTGTCTGGCAACATTGCTGTCACATGAATTGCAGCCACATGTACAGCAACATTACCAGCTACTCTTGCCTTGTAATGTTTGCAACAATATTTTTCTGGCCCAGAAGTGTTTGCAAAATGCCACGCTATTGCAACAAATTGACAAATGCGAGCTAGTGGACATGTGAATGACTCTACTGCTTTTACGTAACACAAAGATTCAAATTAGAAAGGGCAAGACAAGAGAAATTGGGCTTTGTGGGTGCATAGCTTTTTAAGTAAGCGGAATGTTGCAGAAAATTTTAACTAGTGAACAGATGCTGTATGCATGCCTGTTACAGAACTTTACCAGAATGTTGAAACATAATTTCAAGCAAGTGGTGCAACAATAGCTGAAACTGATACAAATATGAGAGAGTGTGTACCAATTACAATCTGAATTGTGATCACCCTTCGGTTATTAGCTACTGGTGATCAGTACAGAATGGTGATCACCCTTCAGTTATTGGCTATTGGTGATTGGTACGGAAGTATATTGTATCTCATTAAAGGTGACTATTCATCAATAAGCTTCATGCTACCAGAAGTGTCTATGCTCTGGTAGAAGGACTGAAAAATTTCATTAAGGGAAATTTTTTTTCACCAGCACACGTCACCTTTTACACTATCTATTCCTTCTTCAGGTACATCTTGAGATAGTATGGAACTCGTGATATCAAATGCAAACCATGTGGATGAACAACAAGTTGCACTTCCACTTTTCCTATGCAACTTTCTTCTCTAGCATTGGTTTGAAGACTTCAGAACTTTTTGTATGCTTTGTCAACCACAATTCCAAGCTCACTGGCAACGGCTTGCCACCAGTTTTTTCAGGTTGTGGTCTTTGCATTAATTACTTTTGACGTCCCACAGCTCTTCTCGTAAATGGATCGCATTTATTAAATTCATAGTTCTCTCATTTGTCCACTTTACCATTGCTGTATACAAGCTCATGTCAACGAGCAATTACAAAATGTGTAAACTTTTGAAGAAAAGAGAAATGATATTGTTTTCAGTCAGACACATGGCATCAACACTGTCAGTGAGAGAAGTATGAAACAAAGGTGAGAGGGACTCATTTACAGACAAGGACAGAGATAGATATTGCCCAGCAAACGAAAATATTCCCAACCCTTGCTGCAGAACACCACTAGCCCCTCAGCAATATGTTGGCAATGACCTGCAACAGTCTGCAATATCAGCAATATTGTCCAACCATACCGCAAAATTGCTGTCTATTGCAGCTGTGTTGACTGCAACACTATTGCAGTCAAAGATTGCTGTAAAATATGGTCAATCTATAGTAATAGCTATTTCAAAGGTTTTGGTTTTATACAAGGCTATAGGACTCTCCTAATTGTGACATCTTTAATATCTTAGTGGAGTAATTTCAGTAAACATCATAATTTAATGTGTAATTTCTTTTAATGCATCCTTTCCAAACAATAAATCATCACTAAGACTAGCTTTATTTCAGTGAATCTCTCTAATACACTTGTCCTGTGCCTGCATTTATGAAGATAGAGTGGTGTATTGTGTTGCTTTTCTTGAGTGTAAGCATAGGTTGTTTCCATTGTACAAAAAGTAGTGAGAGAATCCAGAAATCATTTAAAGGATGCTTCCTTTCAAAATTTTGCTGTTTTGATAAAATTAAAGATTACATCTTAGAGAACTAAGTGTAATTTCTCACTGGTGTGTTCGGTAAAGAAACCTCCACCTTGAAATGCTGAAATATCTCTAAGATTAGCATGCTGTTAGACTGCAGTGGAGGTATTTGCGATATTCTTAGTTAAATAGATAGTTACTTGCTCTTTAAATAAAATTCAAAATAAACGTTAAAATGTGGAACGTGTCAATAGGACAAACATAGAACATTTATATACAGCTAAATAACAAAATTGAAAAGGAAATAGTTATATGACTGCCTGATAGCCGTTTTTTTAATTGACGCACTGTCTCAATCAAGGATTCATCTCTGGAATAGAAGGAAAAACCTCTTTAATATACATTTGAAAACACATCTGGTATCTGTCAGACATTTTATTTCCGTGGCTAGATTGTCAAAGAGTAGTGCTGAACTTAGATTCATTAAAAGGCAATGCTGGTAATTTTGTACTTACGAATATTTCTTTTACTCTCAAATTCAGATGGATTGTCGATAACAAATTTTGTTAGTGAATAAGGCTGTGTTTGTTATTCCCAGATGCTTAAAGAGGTATCTGCAAGATGAACATGTGTGAACTCTAAACACAATTCTCATTACTTTCCTTAGTTCAATGAACGCTTTTAGATGTTCTCACAGAATATTATCTCATAAGACATCAGTGAATCGATGTGTGAAACATGTGTCTATTTACTGACTTCTATATCCCCAAAGATGCCGAACCCAAATGCTTCAGTAGGTCTACTACACTGACAGAAAGAAAATCCAGCACCTAAAAATTATGAATATAAAGTAATGCAATTTTGGGAATACATTTGCCTAGGTAACATATTTAAGCAGTTAACATTGCAAGATCACAGGTTAATGTAAGTGCCAGATAAGCCATTGCAAATATGAAATCCTGGTACAGTAGAAACTGGTGTAACCACCAGACTGTCGAATACAATCGTGCACGCATTGCGTTTTACAAGTGGGGATAACCACAAGAATGCTCCTGCTGTCATACGAGATCACACCCCAGACCATAATTTCAGGCGTAGTGTGTCTAGCACACAGACAGCTTGGTCGTAGGCCCTCAGCTGGCCGCCTCCTAATCAACACATGGCTATCACTGGCCCCAAGACAGAACCAGCTATCATCAGAAAACGCAGCAGACCTCCACACTGTGCTGCAATGAGCTTCTGCTCGAAACCACTGAAGTCGAATTGGCAGTGGTCTGGAGTCTGTGGAATGCACGCTACAGGGAATTTGTCTCAGGGCTGTCCATGAAGCAACTGATGTCTAACAGTTCATTGTATCACTGTGGTACCAACTGGTGCTGAAATTGCTGCTGAAGATATATTATGATGCCCCAAAACAATACTCAGAACACAATGGTCTTCCTTGCCGGTAGTGCCACGGGACTCTCAGGAGCCAAGTCTTCCTGTGACTGTATGTTGTTGTGATCACCACTGCCAGCTGTTGTTGTGTACAGTAACTACAGTCCTGGCAAGTCTTTCTGCAGTAAAGCAGAAGAAACATCCACCTTCTCGTAGCTCTACTACATGACCTTGTTCATACTCAGTGAGTTGATAATGACATCTTTGTTGGCTTAAAGGCATTCTTGACTGACATCAATTCACCACATCCAATTTCAAGGGTAACTAATGATCACAACAGGTACAGTGTGTATTTAAAGCAAAACCGATTTGCATTCTCACAATGGTGCTACGAGTGCCACTCATATGTAAGTGGTCTGAAATTTGAATAGATGTCATCTTTCAGCTGTAGAAACACGCCTGCCAACCTAGTTTTTTCTTTTCTTTTTTCTCCCCACAACTGCCTGTTAGTGTATATGGTTTTTCCAGTTTAAGTGTTGATCAGTACACACATCTAAGAACTTACAATTTTCTACCCTGTTTGCTATTACTTATTCCTATTGTACATTAATTGGAGGTGGGACATTTTTGACAGTACAAAACTGGGTGAGCTGCATTTTTACAAAGTTTAAAGCTAGCCCTTTTGTGTAAAACCATTGAGTAACTTTCACAAAACGCCATTTACAATTTTCTCTGTTGATGTTTCTTTGTTCATCTTCACAACAGATCTTGTATCATCCCCAAACAGGACTAATTCTACCTCCTGATTCAAATAAAATGGCAGCTGATTAACACAAAGCAAGAACAGTAGTGAGCCAATAATCGAATACTATGGGCCTCCCATTGTAATTTCTCCCTGTCCAGATGATTTGGTGTCCCTGAACTACATTTTCCATAAAATCTTAATGAGTCTACTAAAATATTATGATTGAAACAATCAAGCACCTTCAATAAGTTACAGAAGATTTCAGTTGATGATATCGTATCATTTAAAGAGTTTATTATATCCTTAGTAAATATATAAATAGCTGACTCAGTAGAATGGCCCTTTTGAAATTGAAACTGTTATTGGCTAAATATCCCATTACTACACAGGTGGGTGAAAATGCTGGACTATATTACTTTCTCATAAATTTGAGAAATAAATATGTAAGGAGTAACATTGGGTGGTAGTTATTGACATCTCTGGAGTCACCCTTTTTATAGAGAGTTGTAACACTGGCATATTTCAATCTTTCTGGGAAAACACACTGAATTAATGATGCATTACTTAAGTGACTAAGAACCTTACATATTATAGGATAACAACTTATTATTGTTTTGTTGGAGTTGTTTTCCACCCCATATGTACTTTAACTTTTTGCAGTCATGATGAGCTTCCTTGTTTCAGATAGGGGTTTGATATTAATTTTTAATTCACTAAATTTCCACTGTACTGCTTCTTCAGGTTTTGCTTTCTCTTCTGAACTATTTGCATCAATTTGTTCACCTGTTTTTAAAAAGCTGCAACATGTGACCTTTCTTTCTCAATCCTCCCATTCTCATTAACAGAAATGTCAACTTCTATGACATCTTTCTGTTTCTCTTCCAACAATATTCCATATTGATTTGATTTTGTTACCTGATCTGTCAATTTAGGACTAGCTGTGTATACTGCCACATTTTTTTACAACTTTTGTAAATATGTTACAGTATTGTTTATAATAAGAAAATATTTCTGGGTCATTACTTTTTCTGGCTATTTTGCACAAGTCCTTTTTTTCTTTGTGAAGAGACTCTGATACCTGTAATGATCCAAGGTTTCTTTAATGACTTGCCATTATTACTTTTAATTATTTTTTAGGAAAACTGTTTTCAAAAATGGATAACTATTCATTAAGAAATATGTTGAATTTAGAGTTACCATTATGCTCATTGTTAACTTCACCCCATTCATCATTTTTTAAGATTTCTTTAAAATCTTCAGTAGTTTTGTCATTAATCAGCTTCACTGCGTTATTAAACCATTCACAAACTCTTCATAGTGCTCTCCATCTCTCAGAAGGCTCGATAAATACATTTGTTCATATTATGCACACCAATCACAAGCAGTACATTCATTTTGACAGGTGCCACCTGTTCCATGTCAGATAGTCTCTTCCTTGCAGTCTCACCACTTGTGGATGCTGCACCTGCAGTGGAAAGCAGGCACTGTCAAAATATACTGAAACCTTACCAGAGCCTTTAATGACAGTATCCTATCCAGGTCATCAACAATCATATCTTCTGTATATCTTCTCTGAAATAAGTAAACCTGTGAACTATCCTCTGATCAGCACTCCCCTGGTCACCCAGTATCACCCTGGCCACAGAAAGCTCAACCTCTTCCTTCACCGGGGCTTACACTCCCTCTCACCATGGCCTGAGATGAGGAATATTGTACCCAAAATTCTACCCACATCACTCAGAGTAGTGATATGCCAGTAGCCCAACCTACAGAATACCCTTGTCCATTCCTATTGCAATCCTGCTCCCAATACTACAACCCATGGGTAATTCCCTCATGGTTGACCCAGATGCAAAACCTGTCTTATGCATCCATCTACCACCTCCTGCTGTCATCCAGTTGCATGCATTTCCTATCTTGTAAAAAGCAGGATTGTGTGTGAAAGCAGCCATGTGATACAGGGTCAGTCGGCTAAAATTTGCACTGCAAATATTGTAGAAATGGAAAGTGCCATTGATGTGCGGTTTTCACAGAGTGGATTGGTAATCAGGGGCTCATATTGTTAGCCAATCAACAAATTGTAACAAACTTAGAAAGTGTATTTTTTGTACAAACGTAACTTTTTTTTAAAATGCACAATGCCTGTTGACATTAACAAGCTAAAAATGGAGTAAACTAAAATTTCAGCAGTGTTTGTTGCATAATTCTAGTGCAAGTCATTAATGGGATATCGTATTTTGAAAAGTGGCCACACCACCACTTATTTATGCCATTCAATCGCATAGTTGCTAAGTACGATGTTATTTTTGCTTACAGTATGCTTGTGCGTTCCTTGAGTGCATTGTGATTTGCTAGTCAGTTAGTATGTGATAGTCCAAGCAGTAGGTCATGAGTGGGTGATGGGATTTAGCGATGCAGTGAAATGTTCATGTTGTGTGGAGACTGTGGGAAGAATATAGTTTATTCTTGTGTGGTGTGTGCAGCAAGATACCTCAATATAAGTCAATCATCTAGGCAGTTACTTATCTACCTCTTCAAGCAGTTATGTGAAAGTGGTAGTGTAACACCTAGACAACATAACAGAAGATAACAACTAACAACAGAAGAGGAAGAAATTAATGTTCTTGCAGCTCATGTGCAATTGTATGAGAAAATGGCATGAGTCAGGCAAGTGCCTATGAATTCTACATCGACATAGGTCCCATCCCTATCACATCTCTCTCCGTTGAGAGCTGCTGGGAAACACTCACAAGAATTGTTTTAACTTTGGTATGTGAGCATTAAGACAGGATACTCCAGATATATCATGTATTTTGCGTAGTGATTAAGCCACACATCCCAATCAGGCCAGGTAAAACTCCAAAACATGCACCATTGGTCTGTTGACAATCCCCATTGACTTCTTCAGATGGAACATCAGTGTCCATGCAGTATAAACGTGTAGCGTGGGATAGTGAACAATCAGCTCATAGGCCCACTTTCGGTATACTGAACACAAACAAGAATCGCAGCCTCTTAACAGACCATCTTCTTCGTATGCTAGATGATGTTCCTCTGCAGACTCATAGGAACCTGTGGTACCAACATGATGGCTGTCCAGCCCAACCTGGATATCCTCCTGGCTTTGTTTTGGTCTGTGCTATTGTTTAGTTTGCTGTTTCCATCTTCTTTTTGGCGTTTTTGGTCCCTTTTGGGTTTGACCCCCGTTTCCAAAATTTTCCGTTAAGTATGAGCCATTTGGGGATGAACTTTCTACCTAGCTTCCATGCTGCACGTCCCCCCCCCCCCCTTTCCCCTTTGCACCATGGTCCCATTCCTGCTAAGTCACCAGCACAGTAGCCAGTCCATGTGGTGGGGCTGTTAAGTACCCACTTGGCTAAGCCTCCTGAAACCACAGGGATCACACTGCTAGTACCTCAGCTGTTAATGCCTCGTGTATTCCCAGCAGTCGATGCTCATCATTTGGGGCACCAGGACCCCCGGCAATGGCCACTGTGCCAGATGGCCCTTGCTGTGGTTGGGTGGTGACACAGGGCGAGCCCCTGATCGGAATGGGTGGTACTAGGGCGGATGCCTTGCACATGAAGCGACAAAAGCTTCACCACCCTGGCCATTCTGTGGCCGTCTTCAAGAGTGGTAGCAGATGTGATTATCCACCTTCTGATCCTTTGGCCTTCCCCTCCCTGGCCATTCCCTGGGATGAGGGTCAAGCTTGTCAGCTTGGGTTGAAACCTTTCCCTTGGTACCTGGTTTGTACCAGGGCGGATGTCAGAAGTTTTGCCACGACCAAGCCTTTGTTTTTCCTTGAGACGATTGAAGATAAGTATGACGAAGTGGAATCGATGAGTAAAATGCGATCCAATGCTTTGCCCATGAAGACATCTGTTTCCCAATCTTGACGCCCTACATGCTTGAGACCGTCTCGGTGATGTCCCTGTCTCCGTCATGCCCCACCAGCCTTTGAACTTGGTACAGGGCATTATTTTCCATAGAGATCTTCTCCAAACTGGCGAGGAGCTCTGTGCTAACATCGAGCAGCGAGGGGGTTCGTCTTATCTGCCGTGTGCAGCGAAGCCCTCTAAACAATCACACCGCTACCGGTGCCTTTATCCTGGCCTTCGAGGGGGATGTCCTCCCAGAGAAGGTCAAGGTAATGGTGTATCAGTGTGACGTAAAACCTTATATTCCACCACCGATGAGATGCTTTAAATGCTTACGGTTTGGACACGTCTTCCCGCTGCACCACTGATTTCCTCTGCAGTGACTGTGGGTGCCCCCTCCATGAGGGGATTGCCTGTGCTCCCCCACCAGTGTATGAAAATTGTCATGGACAGCATTCGCCATGCTCACATGTATGCCCGGTGTTTGTGAAAGAAATAAGAAATCAAGAGTAGAAAACCGTAGATAGGCTCAGCTACACTGAGACTCGTTAAAAGTATGACCGGCTCCATCCCGTGTCTTTGACTTCTACTTTTGCTTGAGTTATGTCCATTCCCCCACCTACCCCCTCCTCTTCCCAAACCCATCCCATTCGCCCCATGCCTTCAGCCTCCTCCTCCCTCTCCCTCTCCCTCTCCCACTCCCCATCCCCCTCAATACCCATACCCACTCCTTCAGGTGCTGCTCCTCCTCCTTCGGCAGCTGCCGGTACTCGAGCTCCCTCCTGGGACTCCTCTTCCTGGCACTCCTCTTCCTGGCACCCCCCTGAAAGGCAATCTACTGTTCCACATCGACAGCACGATCCGTGGCCAGTGGGCGCCAAGATTGCCTGGTGTAATTCCGTGCCTGCCCTCACTGAAGTCTTGCCCTTCTCTTCCTTCCCAAGAGAAGAAGCAGAAATGCAAGAACAAGAACAAGGCCCCTCCGGTACCCCCTGAGGTGCAGCCTTCCCCTCCCCCAATCAATGAACCAACAGCGTCTGACGGCTTGAAAATCCTCCTGTGGAATTGTAATGGGTATTTGCGTCACCTTCCAGAGTTCAAGCCCCTTCTTTCCTTCTACTCTGCTGCTTGTATTGTGCTCCAGGAGACCCATTTTGTCAATTCTTACTCACCTGTCCTTCATGGGTTCCACCCTTTCTGTCTGAACCGAATTGGCCTTTTGCAGGCTTCTGGTGGTGTTTGCACCTTGGTCTACAAGGACATTGTTAATAAATGGGTTCCCCTCCATACCACTCTGGAAGCCATTGCTGTCAGGGTCTGTTTGGCCACTCCAATCACAATCTGTAATCTCTACCTCCCACCTGACTGGCTGCCCACATCCCATGCCCTCACCACTCTTCTTCAACAACTCCCTTCTCCCTTCCTGCTATTAGGAGACTTTAATGCCCACAACCCTCTTTGGTATAGTCACACGACTACTGTCCTGGGCAGAACAGTTAAAGCTGTTCTGGCAGGGCTTGACCTCTGTTTACTAAACACAGGTGCTCCCACACACTTTAGTGTGGCGCACGGCACTTTCTCTACCATTGACCTCTCCATCTGCAGTCCTGGCCTTCTTCCCCCCTTTCAGTTGGGAGTCCACGATGACTTATGTGACAGCGACCATTATCCGATTGTTTTGACCTTCCTTCAGTGTCTCTCGCTCCATCACCCTCCCAGGTGGGCCATATCTAAGGTTCATAGGGGTGTTTCTCCTTTGCTCCCATTCCCCCCGTCCTGCCACACGACAGTGTTGATGAATCTACTCAGACTTTGAGTGCCGCCATCCATTCAGCAGCTGTTCAGCAATCCCCTCTTCCTCAGGTTCCCCACACCAGAAGATGGTCCCTTGGTGGACTCCGGAAATTGCTGCAGTCATAAAAGATCGCCGCTGTGCTCTTCAACACTTCAAGTGGCACCCTTTTACTGCTCTTCTTCTGGTCTTTAAACGACTCTGCGCCATGCCCACTACCTAATCAAATTTCAGAATCGGATTTGCTGGGAGCGATATGTAGCTGCTATAGGACCACACACCCCCTCTTCACAAGTCTGGGTGAAACTCAGGCAAACTTTTGGCCACCATCCTCCCACCGGGGTTGCGGGAATTTCAGTGCATGGTGTTGTCCTTACCAGTCCGGATTTTGTAACAGAAAATTTCGCTCAACACTTTGCTCAAGCTTCGGCATCAGCTCAGTATCCGCCCATGTTCCTTCTCCTGAAAGAGCGCTCAGAACGACTGCCTTTGTCTTTTGTTTCTCACTGCTCGGCACCATTTAATGCTCCATTCAGCGAGTGGGAATTTGCCAGTGCCCTCACCCTTTGTCCTGACACAGCTCCTGGACCGGATTGGATGCATAACCAAATACTCCAACACTTATCGGTGGCTGGCCACCATCGTATACTGACCCTCTTCAATCGTCTGTGGAGTGAGGGAGTATTTCCTACCCATTGGCAGGAAAGCATTGTTGTTTCGGTGTTGAAGCCAGGAAAACCACCCCTTCAGTTTGATAGTTACCATCCAATTAGCCTTACTAACACCTTCTGCAAGTTCCTTGAACACACAGTGATTCGGCGGCTGTTTTGAATCCTTGAATCACACGACCTTTTGTCATCAACTCAAAGTGGTTTTCGCTGTGGCCACTCTAGGGTGGATAACTTGGTCCACTGAAGTCTGCTATACGGTCGGCTTTTGCCCATCAAAAACACCTCCTTGCAGTCTTCTTTGATCTGCATAAAGCCTATGACACGACCTGGTGCCACCACATCACCACCACCCTTCATGAATGGGGCCTTTGAGGCACTCTGCCCATTTTTATCCGTAATTTCCTTTCTTGTCACTCTTTTCGGGTCCAAGTTGGCTGCTCCTACAGCACTCCCCATCTGCAAGAAAATGGACTTCCACAGGGTTTCGTGCTGAGTGTCCCTCTCTTTCTCATAGCCGTTAATGGTCTGGTGACAGCTGTTTGGCCGACAGTGTCCCCCTCTTTGTATGCTGACGATTTTTGTATCTACCTCACTTCCTCCATAATGGGCACTGCAGAACGCCATCTACAGGGGCAATCTGCCGGGCGCGCTCATGGGCTCTCTCCCATGGCTTTCAGTTTTTGGTGGCCAAGACATGTGTCATGCATTTCTGCCGTCACTGTACAGTCCATCCCCATCCAAAACTATTCCTCGATGGCCAGCCCCTCATAGTAGTGGACACCAATTGCTTCTTCGGTCTGGTCTTCGATGCCCAGATGACATGGCTCCCTCATCTTTGCCAGCTGAAGAGGACGTGCTGGTCCCATCTCAGTGTTCTTAGGTGTCTGTGCAATACCACCCGGGGTGCAGACCGCTCTGTTCTCCTGCGATTGTATCAAGCGTTGGTCCAGTCTCATTTAGACTAAGGAAGTCCTGTCTATGGTTCTGCGTCGCCTTCGACGCTGCAAGATACTATACCCCATCCACCACTGTGGGGTCCGACTTGTGACTGGTGCCTTCTGGACTAGCCCCGTACTTAGCCTTCTTGCAGAGGCAGGGATTCCACCACTGTGAGTTTTGCGCCAACAACAGCTGATATCTTATGCTCTCAGCATTCACTGCACCACAAGCACATTAATTATGGTCTCCTTTATCCATACACGGAGATCACCCTGCTGCAGCGGCAGCCATGATGTGGGCTTACCATGGCTGTCCGCATTCAGTCACTCTTTTTTTAACTCCAGCAATTCCCTTTACTGTCTCTCTTCTCTGCTCACGCATGTACCCCTCCTTGGTGCATCTCTTGGCCACAGCTCTGTCTTGATCTCTCAATCGATTCAAAGGATTCTGTCCCTCTGATTGGCTCTTTGCCACGTATCCTACTGACTCCTCAGTTCATTCCAGGGTTCAGAAGTGTTGTATACTGATGGCTCCGTGGTTGCTGGCCGCACTGGTTTTGCTTACACTTATGCGCTATGCTCAGAACTTCTTTCCTTGCCAGATGGCTATAGTGTTTTTACTGCAGAATTGGTAGCCATCTTGCACGCACTAGACCGTATCCGCTCCTGCTCAGGACTGTCCTTCACTATCTGTAGTGACTATTGAGCGGTTTGCAGGCTATCGGCCAGTGATTCCCTCACCACCCATCGGTCATTGCTATCCAGGACTCCCTTTCTATCCTTGCTCAGCGTGGATGCTCGGTGGTTTTCATTTGGAACCCAGGCCATGTTGGGATTCTTGGCAATGAACTTGCCAATCGACTGGCTAAGTTAGCTACTACCAGGCCATATCTTGCTGTTGGCATTCTGGAAATATACCTTCGCTTGGCATTGCGTCGTTGGGTTTTGGGCGTTTGGGATGCAGAATGGCACTTTTTCTTTGCTGAACAAGTTCTGGGCGATTAAGGTTTCTACAACTCCATGGTGGTCCTCCTCCTGGGCCTCTCGTAAGGCCTCTGTCGTCCTATGCTGGCTCCGCATAGGCCATACTTGGTTGACTCATGGTTATCTCCTCTGTCTTGAGGGGCCCCCCTCTCTGTCAATGTGGTTTGATGTTGACTATGGCTCACGTCTTACTGGACTGCCCCAACTTAGCCACCATGCGATGGACTTTTAGCTTTTCAGACTCACTACTGCTAGTGTTGGCTGACAATGCCTCAATAGTGGATCTCGTTTTACATTTTATTCGTGATGGGGGTTTATTATCACTTTATTTAAGGGAGGGACCTTCCACCTTATTGGTGAGTGGAAGGGATGGCAGGCCCTAGCTCCCCCCTTTTGCCCTGACTGGATTGGCTTCAACTGGGCTTGGTGGTTCATCCCAGCTGTCTGACTTCCCACTCCTTTCCTTATGTGGTCTGTTACGTCTTGAGCATCTCTTTGTCACCTGTGCTTCTTCCTTCATGCCCCTGTCATTAGTCACTTTTTTCCCCTCACCTCTTCTTCCATCCTTTTCCTTCCTTCCCTGTTAATAGTTTATCATTTTATGGATATTGTAGTTCCCACTTTTAATGTGGGATTTTATAGCTTTTAGTTAATCTAAGGTTGGAGGATGTGATGACAGCATAGTTTGGTCCCTTCTCCACCCAACCAGCCAACCAAATCATTGGATTGGATGCAGAGGACTGTTCCCCAGATTTTATGAGTGTAAACCTTTCTTCTGTGAGGAAGTCTGAAAGAAGCTGTCTAAAAGGACATACCAACCACACCCGATGATATATAATGACATATTACTGCAGCCTGCTTGGACATCTCCCCTGAAATGTTAACACGTGTGCAGCAGTCATTCCATACCAGACGTGAAATGTTTATTGCTGCTGCCAGTGGTGATTTGGAACACAACCTGTGATGGCTAATTGTCTTGTTACTGGTCAGAATCTACATAACTGGTGTATGCACGTGTGTTCTTTAGTGTGTGCTACCACAGGTATTGTACAAGTGTTGGTGTGGGAACTCTTCAAAATACAGTATCTCATCAACAACTCACACTATAATACTGCAACAAATACCACTGACATTCTAATTTTACCCTACTTTTAGTTTGTTAATGTTAATAGGCATTGTGCCACTTAAAAATTGTATGTTGGCACAAAATTACACTTCCAGTTGCCAAACATGCTGTTCATCATAACACAAATGTCTTAAACAGCTGCTTCACTACAGAAGTCATTTCGTTGCTCCCTTCAGCACTAGTCTCTCTGAATTATGGAGGTGGAATTTGTGTCTCCAGCATATCCTGGTCTCTCACAACCCTATCAGCACGAACCTCTGCTAAATTGTTTCCTGGTGCCTCACTTTACCTTTTTCCCATCCCTTCTGTCTCCTCCTACCACTCCCCCCCCCCCACCACCACCACGACCAATACAGGTGTATTCTCTCCCTCCCCCTCCTTCTCTCCCCCGTCCCTCCCTCTGTCCCCCGTCCCTCCCTCTGTCCCCCGTCCCTCCCTCTGTCCCCCGTCCCTCCCTCTGTCCCCCGTCCCTCCCTCTGTCCCCCGTCCCTCCCTCTGTCCCCCGTCCCTCCCTCTGTCCCCCGTCCCTCCCTCTGTCCCCCGTCCCTCCCTCTGTCCCCCGTCCCTCCCTCTGTCCCCCGTCCCTCCCTCTGTCCCCCGTCCCTCCCTCTGTCCCCCGTCCCTCCCTCTGTCCCCCGTCCCTCCCTCTGTCCCCCGTCCCTCCCTCTGTCCCCCGTCCCTCCCTCTGTCCCCCGTCCCTCCCTCTGTCCCCCGTCCCTCCCTCTGTCCCCCGTCCCTCCCTATGTCCCCCGTCCCTCCCTCTGTCCCCCGTCCCTCCCTCTGTCCCCCGTCCCTCCCTATGTCCCCCGTCCCTCCCTCTGTCCCCCGTCCCTCCCTCTGTCCCCCGTCCCTCCCTCTGTCCCCCGTCCCTCCCTCTGTCCCCCGTCCCTCCCTCTGTCCCCCGTCCCTCCCTCTGTCCCCCGTCCCTCCCTCTGTCCCCCGTCCCTCCCTCTGTCCCCCGTCCCTCCCTATGTCCCCCGTCCCTCCCTATGTCCCCCGTCCCTCCCTCTGTCCCCCGTCCCTCCCTCTGTCCCCCGTCCCTCCCTATGTCCCCCGTCCCTCCCTCTGTCCCCCGTCCCTCCCTATGTCCCCCGTCCCTCCCTCTGTCCCCCGTCCCCCCTGCCTCTCTCCCCCGCGCCCCCTGCCTCTCTCCCCCGCGCCCCCTGCCTCTCTCCCCCGCGCCCCCTGCCTCTCTCCCCCCGCGCCCCCTGCCTCTCTCCCCCGCGCCCCCTGCCTCTCCCCCCCGTGCCCCCCTCCCTCTATCCACTCTCCCCCGCGCCCCCTGCCTCTCTCCCCCGCGCCCCCTGCCTCTCTCCCCCGCGCCCCCTGCCTCTCTCCCCCGCGCCCCCTGCCTCTCTCCCCCGCGCCCCCTGCCTCTCTCCCCCGCGCCCCCTGCCTCTCTCCCCCGCGCCCCCTGCCTCTCTCCCCCGCGCCCCCTGCCTCTCTCCCCCGCGCCCCCTGCCTCTCTCCCCCGCGCCCCCTGCCTCTCTCCCCCGCGCCCCCTGCCTCTCTCCCCCGCGCCCCCTGCCTCTCTCCCCCGCGCCCCCTGCCTCTCTCCCCCGCGCCCCCTGCCTCTCTCCCCCGCGCCCCCTGCCTCTCTCCCCCGCGCCCCCTGCCTCTCTCCCCCGCGCCCCCTGCCTCTCTCCCCCGCGCCCCCTGCCTCTCTCCCCCGCGCCCCCTGCCTCTCTCCCCCGCGCCCCCTGCCTCTCTCCCCCGCGCCCCCTGCCTCTCTCCCCCGCGCCCCCTGCCTCTCTCCCCCGCGCCCCCTGCCTCTCTCCCCCGCGCCCCCTGCCTCCCTCTCTCTCCCCCTGCCTCCCTCTCTCTCCCCCTGCCTCCCTCTCTCTCCCCCTGCCTCCCTCTCTCCCCCCCTGCCTCCCTCTCTCTCCCCCTGCCTCCCTCTCTCTCCCCCTGCCTCCCTCTCTCTCCCCCTGCCTCCCTCTCTCTCCCCCTGCCTCCCTCTCTCTCCCCCTGCCTCCCTCTCTCTCCCCCTGCCTCCCTCTCTCTCCCCCTGCCTCCCTCTCTCTCCCCCTGCCTCCCTCTCTCTCCCCCTGCCTCCCTCTCTCTCCCCCTGCCTCCCTCTCTCTCCCCCTGCCTCCCTCTCTCTCCCCCTGCCTCCCTCTCTCCCCCCTGCCCTCCCTCTCTCCCCCCTGCCCTCCCTCTCTCCCCCCGGCCCCCCTCTCTCCCCCCGGCCTCCCTCTCTCTCCCCTGCCTCCCTCCCCCCCCCCCTGCCTCCCTCACTCTCCCCCCTGCCTCCCTCTCTCTCCCCCCTGCCTCCCTCTCTCTCCCCCCGCCTCCCTCTCTCCCCCCCGCCTCCCTCTCTCCCCCCCGCCTCCCTCTCTCCCCCCCGCCTCCCTCTCTCCCCCCCGCCTCCCTCTCTCCCCCCCGCCTCCCTCTCTCCCCCCTGCCTCCCTCTCTCCCCCCTGCCTCCCTCTCTCCCCCCTGCCTCCCTCTCTCCCCCCTGCCTCCCTCTCTCCCCCCTGCCTCCCTCTCTCCCCCCTGCCTCCCTCTCTCCCCCCCTGCCTCCCTCTCTCCCCCCCTGCCTCCCTCTCTCCCCCCTGCCTCCCTCTCTCCCCCCCTGCCTCCCTCTCTCTCCCCCCTGCCTCCCTCTCTCTCCCCCCTGCCTCCCTCTCTCTCCCCCATCCCCCCTCTCTCTCCCCCACCCCCCCTCTCTCCCCCACCCCCCTCTCTCCCCCACCCCCCCTCTCTCTCCCCCACCCCCCCTCTCTCTCCCCCATCCCCCCTCTCTCTCCCCCATCCCCCCCCTCTCTCCCCCATCCCCCCTCTCTCTCCCCCATCCCCCCTCTCTCTCCCCCATCCCCCCTCTCTCTCCCCCATCCCCCCACTCTCTCCCCCATCCCCCCTCTCTCTCCCCCATCCCCCCACTCTCTCCCCCATCCCCCCACTCTCTCCCCCATCCCCCCTCTCTCTCCCCCATCCCCCCTCTCTCTCCCCCATCCCCCCTCTCTCTCCCCCATCCCCCCTCTCTCTCCCCCATCCCCCCTCTCTCTCCCCCATCCCCCCTCTCTCTCCCCCATCCCCCCTCTATCCCCCATCCCCCCTCTATCCCCCATCCCCCATCCCCCCTTTCCCTCCCTCCCTCTCCCTCCCTCTCCCTCCCTCCCTCTCCCTCCCTCCCTCTCCCTCCCTCCCTCTCCCCCTCCCTCCCTCTCCCTCCCTCCCTCTCCCCCTCCCTCCCTCTCCCCCTCCCTCTCTCTCCCCCTCCCTCTCTCTCCCCCTCCCTCTCTCTCCCCCTCCCTCTCTCTCCCCCTCCCTCTCTCTCCCCCTCCCTCTCTCTCCCCCTCCCTCTCTCCCCCCTCCCTCTCTCCCCCCTCCCTCTCTCCCCCCTCCCTCTCTCCCCCCTCCCTCTCTCCCCCCTCCCTCTCTCCCCCCTCCCTCTCTCCCCCCTCCCTCTCTCCCCCCTCCCTCTCTCCCCCCTCCCTCTCTCCCCCCTCCCTCTCTCCCCCCTCCCTCTCTCCCCCATCCCTCTCTCCCCCATCCCTCTCTCCCCCATCCCTCTCTATCCCCCATCCCTCTCTCCCCCATCCCTCTCTATCCCCCATCCCTCTCTATCCCCCATCCCTCTCTATCCCCCATCCCTCTCTATCCCCCATCCCTCTCTATCCCCCATCCCTCTCTCCCTCTCTATCCCCCATCCCTCTCTCCTCCTCCCTCTCCCCCCCCTCTCTCTCTCTTCTCCCCTCTCCCCCTTTCTCCTGGACTCTCTGCCTCATCTCCTTTCCTCCCCTCACCCAACTACCCACCACCCCTCCCCCACCTCATATGCTCTACCCCCTGAACTCCTTTCGTCTTGTTATGAAGCTGATGATTCATGTGTTTGAAAGACCTGCCTCACACCATCCCACTACTCTCTCTTCACCTCGGTCATCCTTCCATGTCCCCTCCCCAACTCCATGTAACTAGGCAACTGTTCTTAATTATAAATAATGAACAGTCAGTCTTGCTGTAGCTGGGCCTCTGAAAGTTTGGGTGTGTAAATGTGAATGTGTGTACTTTTGCTAAATAAAGAGCAAGACCTTAAAAACTAATGTAAATGCTGTAGCTTGTTGAGTGTTTCTGTGTGCCACACATCAGTTGGCTATATTATCCCATCCAGGAATTTCCATTGCTGTTATGTGATATGACTAACATCTGTCATGTAATGTTGCAAAGAAATGCCAAATCTGCTACCCAATACTGATTTTTCAGTTCAGTTTGACCACTTGTATATGTACCTTTCACTTTGCGGTTCAAAGAAATGTGTTGAAGACTGTCTTTTTACAATGAGATGTGATAGTGAAGTTGTGCCTTCAAATTAATGGCATCTAAATCCATGACAGTAGATGAAATTTCTTGTATGATTCACCATGCTCATCACTTACTCATCTTCGTATTCTCTGCACCTAAATTCCCTTGATGAAGAATGCAGTGTACTACAAAAATCTGAAGTGAAGCAGGTAAATATTTCAGTGTTTCACGTAAAGGTACTGGTTTTGTAAATAAGGTTTAGTAATTCTTCTCTGATGATAAGGTTGCTATCACCTCAGTAGATATGAATTGGTAAATACCTAAGTTAATCACATTTCCTAACAATGCGTTCTTGGTCTAAAGTACCATCACGTCTTGTAAATGTAACATGCACAGATGTTTTGATTAATTAAAGAAATACTTATCTTCTGACAACTGTTACTGTCACTTGAGGCTGTATGGTTTGCCAAAAACAAGAAGGAAAAAATCATCTAGGCAAGAACATTAACAGTAAAAGTGGGGTAAATTAGATGAAGACATACAGTGCCAATCACTTTTTCCAGTTCAGTATGTGGTAATATGCATTTAAGAAACCACTGATTTCACACTCGCTGGTTGTGAATTGAATGCAAAAGGCAACACAGTCATGTACCATCTGTAAGTAAACAGCCTCAAAAGCAGTATACAGATGTCGTCAAATGACCAGCAACACAGAGTTCCAACCAGCGGAAGGACAGAGTTCCAACCAGCGGAAGAGTTCGACCATTGTAGCACCTTGGATGATCAACAGCTAACAGCAGAAACTATGCAAGTCAGAGCTCAGTTAAACTTGCACTCTGAAAAGGACTTGTAAAAACTGCCCCTGTATGTACTCTTCTGGACTGTGGTTTCCTTTGTACGTTTGCTTGTATCTGTCTGTATCTGTTTGTCACTTACATCTGCGAGTTGTAGCTGAACATAAGAGTTCAATCAGGGCACTAGTAACTGGCATCTCTCATGATTCATTGTCTGGAATACCAGTGTTAGACTTTATTGTGTGTATTTTATTACTAATAGTGTGTTAGGCTTGTGCGACCATTTGGAGACCAGTCCAAGCTGTCGGAGATGGTGTGCATAAGGTGTGCTTACTTGTTTGAGTGTGTGTTTTCGTTTCTGAAGAAGGTTTTGGCTGAAAGCTAAGCATCTAACAATCTTTTCGTGTGGCTGTCTGCAACTCATCATGTCAATTTTATTGTTAGTAGTAATCTCTTCTTTCCCTAATATTGTTTAAATTCCAACCTGGAGTTTCCATTGTTTGAAATGTTACCCACTCATATGGAAATTAAAATGTTTTGTTTGGTGGTTTGTGTGCCTTCTGCATGTCCTTACAAATGTTTTCACTGTTTTCTTGTCCTACGATCACTTGTTCTTCATGGGGGCCCTCTCAAGTAATAAAATTTTAATTATACCCACCCTATGCACGCAGAGAATAGCAAAAACATTTTAGAATTAATGGGGGGTTTGTAAGAATATTGACATAGATTGAGTGAGAGAACACTTGTAAGATTTTTAGTT
Source organism: Schistocerca gregaria (assembly GCF_023897955.1). Classification (NCBI taxonomy): domain Eukaryota; kingdom Metazoa; phylum Arthropoda; class Insecta; order Orthoptera; family Acrididae; genus Schistocerca; species Schistocerca gregaria. Next base: position 380,523,077 of record NC_064931.1, read on the forward strand.
CCTTACTTCAATCAGTTGCCATTTCTGAAAGAATTCCTCTTGTGATTTATTTTTTATCGCACTAGTTTTGATTGTCTACGGAAGTCATTAGAATAAGAAATTCGAAATAACTGTTATGTGTGCATAACATTCAATATGGCTGATTGATTTAATTTTTGTTTCAGTTTAGACTTAAAAAATGTGGTGTTCAGAATCGCATCTATCTAGTAGAAAGCCATGGAAATAATCAGCATCTTGGACTGCCACTTAGTACTATTGAGCAGGCTGCTGCCAACACACATGTTGTAGATGAATTCATCATCACAAGAACACCAGGGCCACTGGGAACTATCAAATACCTTAGCTGCGTCACCAATTTTATTACAAGGACATTCAAGGTAAGGGTAAAAAGCATCTTAAGTAAAGAATATTGAAGGTACAAAAAATTAATTAGTGGGTTCACAGTATGCATTGGAGGGGCAATATAGTAGCACATGAGGCCCTTGCCCACTATTGCTGAGTTTCTGCAACAGAGCTGCTATTCCTCTTTAAAGCAGTTCCTCAATTGTTCACAAAAGATTGAATGGGCTCTGCTCTGTCTTTCCCACCAACCAACAATATTCAACAACACCAGATGTCAATCTTGGCTGGGGCTTGTGGCAGGTAGATGTGCCAAATACACAGTTACAGAAGTAATCAAGTGTCAACTGCATTTCAACAATTCGTCTTAAAATGAGTCCATTTTTGGAAAATGAAATTTGCCTCTTATTCTGTACATGACATGTCTTGCCACCTCCCATGGGAGTTGCTCAAGAATCTCTGTGATGCTATTGTGGCAATCAAATACATCCATCACAATCTCACCAATGTTTGTGTGTAATTTTTTACTTGCTTCTATTATTCTGATTTGCCAAGAGCTCAGGCAGTTTGTAACACTGAGGGCTGAATCTCTAAACCACCTTATTAGCTAATTCTTCCATAGGAATATCAGGATATTTATAAAAGTTGATGGTTGATTCTGCAGTAAAACAAATTCAGAGAGATTTTCATCTAAGTATGGAAATCACATTGCAGCTGCTTAGATTGTCACCCATCTTCCAGTTGTGGCACTTCTCTTCTTTTCCACAAATCTGCCAGAATGTAGTAGCATTTGTCATATATATTTCTTCATTATTGATGATTATATTTTCTGTGAATGATTTTAGAAGCCACTAACAATATATAATAAAGTATTAAATACTAATTCATAATGCATAAGAATTCATTTAGGAGAAATTTTCATCACTTGCATTATGCTGGCCAGGAGAGGAGAACAGGTGACAGAGAATAAACATCATAGGATACATTCCAGACTACTCTAAAGTGTCCCTTGGAAAGGGCCATGGGACAAGAATTAAGCTCAGTGGGGGTAATGCTCACCGTGTCCTCCTTAGCATTCGATAAGCTGCACATGCCTTGTAGGTTGTGTAAAATGGAGTGCACCCTAGGGGAGTTAAGTATTTGTTGGCTGAGTTTGTGTATGGTGAATCCAGAACTCCTGACCTGCAGGTTGATTTACACCACCAGTCCTCTATTGACATAAACTCTCTACGTGCTTCAGCAACCACTGTGTGGTCTGACAGTGGAATTTGTCTCTCTCTTTGTGTGTGCACCTTGACATAACAGCCCTGATCACAAAATTTATCCAGGCAACCAGGACTTACTCTGTATGGACCTTATTTCCTTTAGCTGTTCATAAAGTTTCTATGAAGCTTACCTGTTATATTAAAGCCACTTTGTGGGTCGGGTGAATACACAATGATACATAATGATATGCAGAATTTCAGATGCCGCTTTTTATACTAAAGGGACAAATGGAAATTTTGAAAAACTGTCATCCTTTTGTATTCAGAAAGCATCGTCTGCATGGCTGGAAACCTGAAATTGGTTAAAAGGCTCATAAATTGCACTTTGTTAGTGGAGGCCTCTACCACATGGCTAGCAACTATACTCTTAAATGTCATGCATCTTGGAGAAGATCCCATTTTGACTAAGCTGTGCAGTACTCTTAAAAATTACATCCAAGGGTTTATGTCATGCAAGGTTCTTTTACATAAGAAAATATGTGAACTGAAGGAAGAATGGGAGAGTGAAGGTGTTATAGACATCAGGAATATTATTGAGAGGGCTGCAGATGAAGACCACTTTTATCCAAACTTTTAACACACCTAAGCTATTGAAGTACTTAAAAGCAGGGTTCATCCTCGTAAAAATATGACTAATTCTTTAAGAAGCTCTGCCCAGAATTTGGACACACTATGCTGACATGTAAGGGACAGATAAAATTGCTGAAATTTCGATAATATAACCCTTGAGAAAGAAACACAATGTCCATCTCAGCCAGCCTGTCTTCATTGTGACAAAAATCACACTAGCTGAAGTCGAGATTGTTTTGTATAGTGGGAGGCAAGAAAAATCCAGGAAATGAAGACCAGAAACTGTGCATCTTTCAGAGGAGCTAAGATGGAGATCGAAGCACAGCAGCTGCTGTCTTTGCCACGTTGTTCACATCAGTAGTGAAGAAACAGTTAGCAAACATAACCACAACAACAGTCACAGGTAACAAATGCAAACATAAGTTTATGCCCTGCAAGTGTAGTTGCAGAAGCTCACCAATAGTAAAGCACGTAACTTCCTCTTGGCAGATAACTAAACGTGCTGTATCTGTGGTGAACAGTCCACCATCCTCATCTGAACAGGCAGACAAAATGCAAATCCCTTGTGTGCTTCAAATTTGTGAAGACACAACCACCACCACCACAAGTCACTTTCACCAGTCACTTATTATTAGAATATTCTCAATGTGTTGAAGAGAGAAGGAGAAAGGCTGATGAAAACCTCTGAACTAAGATGGTTCTCATATGCCAGTGGAACTTCATGTGGTTTAGGACATGTGGAGGAATGAAGACTGATCTCATAGGAAAGACTTCTCTGCCCATGTGTACAAGAGACACATTTTAAAAATTACTATGCACCTGTACTCAGAGGTTGTAGGCTCCACAGAACAGATGACCTTACTGGTGATAGTGTGAGGGTTGGATGGTATTGTTCATCAGGGACACGTGCCACTCCTCATCTATGCTATTAACCACAACACTGTAAGAAGTGGGTGTCATGGTTCAGGTATATATTTATGTCAGTGTGCTCTGCATCTCTCTCACTCAAATGAGCCCATTCATGCTGAAACCCTTAAAGCAATGTATTGTTGAACTCCCCCATTTCTTTCTCATTTTAGGAGATTTTGGCACACTTAGTGTGCTGTGGAGAATGACCTCTACCGGCTCCAGGCATGGAGTAATTGATGGTGCCACACAAACAGCACATGTTGTCGAACATGTCGTCATTATGTATGCAAGAACCACAGTGCACCAGTCTCAAAATAAGATACTTGGTCAATCCCAAATTGGTTCTTGATCAGTCTACTCATTTTGCTATCTTCTCTCATCCTTTTGAAAAATTAAAGTCTAGTCCCCACTTTTGGGTTTCACTCACATTTTTTGCTCTATTGTATGATAACCACCTTCATATCCCCAGTACGTGGGCAACTACTCCTGCCAAAAAGATAAGATGGCAGCTAGTCCGACATAGTGATGTTGTCATGTACCCTGTCAACTGTTGCCCCCCCCCCACACACCGGTAACTCGGGGCTCTCACAGACGATGCCTAAGCTGATCTCTTCATGTAAGTCAAAGAGTAGATGCCTATTCATTATGGGTACCAGGACTCTGAGCAGTTACAATCAAGCCAGTTGGTCATTGCAGTGGGTGTTTAACACCTTTAGGGATAATTTCACCAAATTAGATGGTTTCATGATGGAAACCTCTCAAATGAACTAAACTAAACTTATCCTATTCTTGAGTGTCGCTCTCTTCACAGTTTCTGAAAAACAGAATTGCTGGTGTTACAGGACCAAATGTATCATCAGTCTTGTATGTCAAAAACTTCTGTCTGTATTAGAGTTCTACGTCATTGTGCTCAGCAGCAGAATGTCACTTTCAGACAGCAGCCAGAAGACATGGTTATGGACCTAAAATTGTGGACATAGTTTATCATCTACAAAATTCTGGGTCACGCACTTTTGCACAATTTGATCCATCCACTTACACCCTGAATTGTATGTGGACAAAAAAGGGTGGAAGTATTAGATGACTTTTGCTTTTTAAGACTGCTGTTTGACCAAAAACTGCCTGATATAAAGTCGACAAAATAAAACTGTTTGCTCAGAAAATGCAAGTCCCACATCAGGCATTCTTGGCATGTACGGTCATTTCACAAATTGTGGCAGATTAATGCCCATGTTGGCTATTGCATCAGCATATTAGGATGGTAGTGAAATGTACTATACATAACTTTGCAAATTAATCCCAATTAAACATTGTACATGGAAGTATAGGAGGTCTGTAGCGATTGTGAAATATGCAGTGATGTGACCGACTTCACCAGATGCGATCTGAAGGAGTGTTAGTGTCACTGTGCATGTGGTAGCATCTCTTGTTTTAATGAGTACAACATTGGTGCATATTAATTGCAGACTTTAAGAGAACTATTGTAGAGCATGTGTCATGTGGGACATTGCTTCCATGCATAGAGACCGAGTGATAGGGAAGTGTGAAGGGGATGACGTCTGTGCATGCATGGCAGCAGAGAGCAGGCAAAGTCCGTGTTGCTGAACTGTGTTTCTGTGTACAACAGTCAGGTTCATATGCCTTTGGTAGATTGTATTATACATTGAAATCTATGAAGGGAATAACACTGTTTAAAACAAATTTTGATCTATCATCTACATGAGAGAAACTTGCATCACGTCTTGACGTTGTGTCCACTGCTCCATGGCATATTGTCTGTGTGACATCAGAAAGGGAGAACAGCTGTTGCACCTTTGTGAAGACCTCAAGTGCTTTCTCAAAATAATGATTGTCTAGTAACAAGATTATCGAAAATGGTTGCAATAATTATAGTTTGTTGTGATTTGGTCTATATTATAAGTAAAAATGTAATACGCAATGAAATTAACTTCAAACTCAAACCAAAATCATTACATTTGCTGGACAACAGCTTCTACTCCACATAGTTTTTTAAATGTGTATAATGCATGGACGTGGGTGTGTTTGTTTGCAGTTCAATTAAAACACTGTGTGTAAAAAAGAATTACTGGTAACAGAGACTAGTGCAAAAGGCTATAATAAAAACTGGCAGTATATTATCATATTTTTTGGTGTGAACGGGTGTTATGAGTGTAAACTAACCTGTTCGACATTACAGTGAGAGAGCACATTAACGAACCAATGAACAAGCAAACAATTAACCATCATCTGTAAATAACTTGATAGAATGTTGATTGATAATGTTGAAAACCACTGATAGTGGTGAGTCCCCCCCCCCCCCCTTTCATTTTAAGACTTTTACAGTATGTGCCTTAAAAATGACAGGGGTTTACTTGTCGAAATATTGGAGTTTTGGCGAATTTATCCAGCCGCATTTTTGTGAGTAATTGGGGTGTACAACATGCTGAGAAAAGCTTAACTTCTCCTTAGGCAGTGTGTTGAACATTATAGTCTGAACACTTCACTTCATAGGCTACAAATTCTTAATCAGCAAAGGCTAGGAAGTTCTCATATACTACTCATGCAACTGATATGTTAACAAGTACATTTTTCAAACCATGAGTCTTTAAAACCAAGACATATTATTACTGTATTTTGTCCCAGTGTCTCACATTATACCACCATTGGCACTGCTATCAAAGAGCATGTCCGTACCATCTAATTGTAAATTTAGGATGATATATTCAAGGCTGAAATCTATCTTGCACATCCCTATCAAAGTCTTCTTTCTGAAACTTTTCAGCATGCAGCACACAGTGTGCCCATGCGGAAGGAGGATGTTTATTGCTTCATGCACATGTGCTTCAATGTCTGTTATCTTGAATTTTTTTTCCACATAGCTTTTAACCTGTGCCCAAACTAATTCTCTTGGATTATACTGATATTGGTATGTGGGTAAACGCAAAAATGTGTGATTACATTCACATGCAAGAAAGTCAAATTTGTACATTCAGTCATATGGCTTGTATAAATTTACGAGCTGCAGGAATTCAGCACAAGTCTCACTTATACTGTATGGAATATTTTTATTTCTCAGCCAGAGCACAACGTCCACTTTTCTGATGCTTGTACCTGGTATTTCTCTGTATTGGAATGGTGATTACAGTGACCAACTTTGAAGAAAGATCGGCAAGAATTATTCAGTGAAGCACTTCTTGAAAGTAACAGCATTCATTTCCAAACGGTGTCACTGTTGTTACACCCAAATACAAGTTTAGTCTTGGGAACAACACCAGAAGAAGAGCCAACATGCAGAATAATTGCCCCAGAACCTTTTCCTATGGGAACTTTAAAATCGCCAGTACCATCATTCAAGTTCCAGCAGGTCATGAAATGATTCCGATTCACCCACGTTTCATCAAGGTAATACACTAAAGATCTACCTCCTCTCTCGTATAGTACATCTTTATAAGGGATATGATATGTGCTGCACCTATGTCACTTCATTAAATTAAAAATTCTCTTGTTAACATATTTGAAACTAATTACTTTTTAAAATTTCTTGCATTGCTGAAGTCTACCTTTGAAATCAGTTTGCTCATGCAAAATTATAACATGTTTTTGTGATATTGGGTATTATCTACATTTCAAATACGGAGAACCTTAAAATATCGTTGACAAACTATCTCCTTGTGTTACAGGTTTCTTGCAATTTCGATGCTTTCCAGTCAACATGAAAACAAATTTTCCTAAGGTTTCTACAACTCTGACACTTTTATTTACTATTCTCTGTACAGTTCTCTTGCCAACACATGCTTCTGCAGTACGTTCTTGAGTCTTCAAAATGTCAAAAATAGGACTTTCAGTTTCAGATTTACATTTGAAAAAAGTTATAAATATGGTACATAAACCACCTCAGCTGCTTGTCAAGCATCTAAATCTACATGTACATCTTGATATACGTGATTACTCTGCAATTCACAATTAGTGTCTGGCAGAGGGTTCATTGAACCACCTTCGAGCTATTTCTCTACCTTTCCACTGTCAAATAGCGCTCAGGAAAAAGAACAGTTAGATCTTTCTGTGTGAGCTCTTATTTCTTTTATTTTGTTGTGACTATGATTCCTCCCTGTGTAGGTGGGTACAAGTAAAATATTTTCACACTCCGAGGAGAAAGTTAGTGGTTGAAATTTCATGAGAAGAGCTTCCGCAATGAAAAAGCCTTTGTTTTGATGATTGCCACCCCAATTTGCTTATCACATCCATAGCACACTCTCCCCTACTTCAATATAATACAAAATGAGCTGTCCTTCTTTTAATTTTTTCAGTGTCCTCAATCAATCCTATCTGATGCGGATCCTGCACCGAACAGCGATACTCCAGAAAAGGGCAGACAAGTATAGAGAAGCAGTCTCTTTAGTAGACCTATTGCATTTCCTAAGTGTTCCACCAATAAATCACAGTGTTTGGTTTGCCCCCCTCACAACATTATCTATGTGATTGTTCCAGTTTAAGGTATTAATAATTGTAATACCTAAGTGTTTAGTAAATTTACAGCCTTTAGATTTGCATTTTTATCCTGTAACAAATGTAGTGGATTCCTTTTAGTACTCTCATGTGGATGACTTTACACTTTCCACTATCCAGTGTCAACGCAACTTTTCACTCCATACAGATATCATGTCTAAATCATTTTGCAATTTGTTTTGATCATCAGCTGACTTTATAAAACAGTAAATCGCAGCTTCATCTGCAGGTAATGTAAGAGGGTTGTTCAGATTGTACCCTAAATTGTTTACTTAGATCAAGAATAGCACAGGTGGGGAACACCAGATATCGCTTCTGTTTTACTCAAAGAGTTTCCATCAGTTACTATATACTGTGACCCTTCTGTCATAAAATCAGGAATCCAGTTGCACGAAATTAGATTAAAAGTCACTTGTGAGGAGTGTCATGTTTATTGCTGTCACCTGCCATATTTATTTGGAAATCACACTAAAAAATTTACACAGTCACAGCTATACTGCTACAAGAAAGTAATATCAACATGTTGTTGTTGTTGTTGTTGTTGTTGTCTTCAGTCCTGAGACTGGTTTGATGCAGCTCTCCATGCTACTCTATCCTGTGCAAGCTGCTTCATCTCCCAGTACCTACTGCAACCCACATGCTTCTGAATCTGCTTAGTGTACTCATCTCTCGGTCTCCCTCTACGATTTTTACCCTCCACACTGCCCTCCAATGCTAAATTTGTGATCCCTTGATGCCTCAAAACATGTCCTACCAACCGATCCCTTCTTCTAGTCAAGTTGTGCCACAAACGTCTCTTCTCTCCAATCCTATTCAATACCGCCTCATTAGTTACGTGATCTACCCATCTAATCTTCAGCATTCTTCTGTAGCACCACATTTCAAAAGCTTCTATTCTCTTCTTGTCCAAACTAGTTATCGTCCATGTTTCACTTCCATACATGGCTACACTCCAAACAAATACTTTCAGAAACGACTTCCTGATACATAAATCTATATTCGATGTTAACAAATTTCTCTTCTTCAGAAACGCTTTCCTTGCCATTGCCAGTCTACATTTTATATCCTCCCTACTTCGACCATCATCAGTTATTTTACTTCCTAAATAGCAAAACTCCTTCACTACTTTAAGTGTCTCATTTCCTAATCTAATTCCCTCAGCATCACCCGATTTAATTTGACTACATTCCATTATCCTAGTTTTGCTTTTGTTGATGTTCATCTTATATCCTCTTTTCAAGACACTGTCCATTCCGTTCAACTGCTCTTCCAAATTCTTTGCCGTCTCTGACAGAATTACAATGTCATCGGCGAACCTCAAAGTTTTTACTTCTTCTCCATGAATTTTAATACCTCCTCCAAATTTTTCTTTTGTTTCCTTTACTGCTTGCTCAATATACAGATTGAATAACATCGGGGAGAGGCTACAACCCTGTCTCACTCCTTTCCCAACCACTGCTTCCCTTTCATGCCCCTCGACTTTAATAACTGCCATCTGGTTTCTGTACAAATTGTAAATAGCCTTTCGCTCCCTGTATTTTACCCCTGCCACCTTTAGAATTTGAAAAAGAGTATTCCAGTCAACATTGTCAAAAGCTTTCTCTAAGTCTACAAATGCTAGAAACGTAGGTTTGCCTTTTCTTAATCTTTCTTCTAAGATAAGTCGTAAGGTCAGTATTGCCTCACGTGTTCCAACATTTCGACGGAATCCAAACTGATCCTCCCCGAGGTCTGCATCTACCAGTTTTTCCATTCGTCTGTAAAGAATTCGCGTTAGTATTTTGCAGCCATGGCTTATTAAACTGATAGTTCGGTAATTTTCACATCTGTCAGCACCTGCTTTTTTTGGGATTGGAATTATTATATTCTTCTTGAAGTCTGAGGGTATTTCGCCTGTCTCATACATCTTGCTCACCAGCTGGTAGAGTTTTGTCGGGACTGGTTCTCCCAAGGCCGTCAGTAGTTCTAATGGAATGTTGTCTACTCCGGGGGCCTTGTTTCGACTCAGGTCTTTCAGTGCTCTGTCAAACTCTTCACGCAGTATCGTATCTCCCATTTCGTCTTCATCTACATCTTCTTCCATTTCCATAATATTGTCCTCAAGTACATCGCCCTTGTATAAACCTTCTATATACTCCTTCCACCTTTCTGCCTTCCCTTCTTTGCTTAGAACTGGGGTGCCATCTGAGCTCTTGATATTCATACACATGGTTCTCTTCTCTCCAAAGGTCTCTTTAATTTTCCTGTAGGCAGTATCTATCTTACCCCTAGTGAGATAAGCTTCTACATCCTTACATTTGTCCTCCATCCATCCCTGTTTAGCCATTTTGCACTTCCTGTCGATCTCATTTTTGAGACGTTTTTATTCCTTCTTGCCTGCTTCATTTACTGCATTTTTATATTTTCTCCTTTCATCAATTAAATTCAACATTTCTTCTGTTACCCAAGGATTTCTACTAGCCCTCGTCTTCTTACCTACTTGATCCTGTACTGCCTTCACTACTTCGTCCTTCATAGCTACCCATTCTTCTTCTATTGTATTTCTTTACCCCATTCCTGTCAATTGTTCCCTTATGCTCTCCCTGAAACTCTGTTCAACCTCTGGTTTAGTCAGTTTATCCAGGTCCCATCTCCTTAAATTACCACCTTTTTGCAGTTTCTTCAGTTTTCATCTACAGTTCATAACCAATAGATTGTGGTCAGAGTCCACATCTGCCCCTGGAAATGTCTTACAACTTAAAACCTGGTTCCTAAATCTCTGTCTTACCATTATATAGTCTATCTGATACCTTTTAGTATCTCCAGGGTTCTTCCACGTATACAACCCTCTTTCATGATTCTTAAACCAAGTGTTAGCTATGATTAAGTTGTGCTCTGTGCAAAATTCTACTAGGCTGCTTCCTCTTTCATTTCTTAGCCCCAATCCATACCCACCTACTATGTTTCCTTCTCTCCCTTTTCCTACACTCGAATTCCAGTCACCCATTACTATTAAATTTTCGTCTCCCTTCACTATCTGAATAATTTCTTTTATTTCATCGTACATTTCTTCAATTTCTTCATCATCTGCAGAGCTAGTTGGCATATAAACTTGTAAGCATGTTTGACATATCTTGTTCCCAGACAGCTTTGCCATCTGTCTGATCGACTGAATGTGAGAGTCACATCCTGCATTATTGCCCATGGAGGCTACACCAGTAGGTATACAAGTGTTTCAGCATGTTCTGTTACCTGTTACTCAGAATCACTTTTGCTATTGCTCTGCAAATGTAATGATATCATGTACTCCATATTCACAATTGCAATAGTAAATCTTGAGTGAATTGGAAACATCTAGAAGACAGTGCAAATTTTTTCCGTCAGTGTAGCTTTATTATCTCTGAGATGGTTCATCCAGCTACCTTGTCCTTGAAATAGTTTTGATGTTTTACCATTTACAAATACTCACCCGTTTAGCACTGTTCTCAATTAAATAACTACAACAGAAATGGGTTATTTCACTATCAACACCCACTCATCACTCTTTCTCATGAATTGCGACTTAGCCTTTATATCACTGACTCTGAATATGCTTCGAACCCAGAATGGCTAGACATTAAGAAATTTAAAAATAAGACACACACATCGCTCCGCTGAAGTTACGGACACGGTCTGAAAAAAGGCATTGGCCCGATGGCTGCTGTGGATCTGAAGAAAATGATTCGGCAATTCGAAAAGAAAGGTTCTTTTGGCGTGTAACCTGGTAGCGGGAGGAAACGAATTGATTCAACGTCAGTGGAGGCGGTGGCCACAGCAATGCAGGAGGAGACGAGTGGTGGTGTTCAAATGTGTCGTGCACGGATAACTGCCCGAACATTGAACATATCCCTGAGCACAGTGTCTAAAATCTTACGAAACATACTTCTTTGCTATCCATTCAAAATTACCCATGTGCACGAGTTGCTTCCTGTTGACCAACCAGCAAGAGGGACTATTGCTTTAGAATTTCTTGCTCGCGTGGAAGTGACAACACACACACCCATGCCTGAGGGAGGACTCGAACCTCCGACGGGGGGAGCCGCGCGAACCGTGACAAGAAACCCTAGACCGCACGGCTACCTCGCGCGGCTTGCAGGTTACTCTGTGCAACTGTAGTAGGTGTGGGCTTCGTATCTATCTTGGCCACAACAATGCGTTCACTATGCTGTTTGTAGTAGCTTACCCGCATTCCTATTTTCCTATTCATTATTAAACCTACTCCTGCATTACCCCTATTTGATCTTGTGTTTATAACCCTGCAGTCACCTGACCAGAAGTCCTGTTCCTCCTGCCACCGAACTTCACTAATTCCCACTATATCTAACTTCAACCTATCCATTTCCCTTTTTAAATTTTCTAACCTACCTGCCCGATTAAGGGATCTGACATTCCACGCTCCGATCCGTAGAACGCCAGTTTTCTTTCTCCTGATAACGACATCCTCCTGAGTAGTCCCCGCCCGGAGATCCAAATGGGGGACTATTTTACCTCCGGAATATTTTACCCAAGAGGATGCCATCATCATTTAATCATACAGTAAAGCTGCATGTCCTCGGGAAAAATTACGGCTGTAGTTTCCCCTTGCTTTCAGCCGTTCGCAGTACCAGCACAGCAAGGCCGTTTTGGTTAATGTTGCAAGGCCAGATCAGTCAATCATCCAGACTGTTGCCCCTGCAACTACTGAAAAGGCTGCTGCCCCTCTTCAGGAACCACACGTTTGTCTGGCCTCTCAACAGATACCCCTCCGTTGTGGTTGCACCTACGGTACGGCCATCTGTATCGCTGAGGCACGCAAGCCTCCCCACCAACGGCAAGGTCCATGGTTCATGGGGGGAATATCAACATATGAATGTATAATGTGGTGCCTCCGTGAATAAAATTGCTTTGTCAAAAAGTACAGCAACAGCGCAGCATGTGGTAGAGAGATTTTTGCAGTATAATTTGTAAATAGTGGCTGGTTGCTCAGAGAGAGAATGAATCATATTGGCTGCTAGCAGGTAATGGAGGGAGATGTGCAGAATGACTGAAAATTGAGCCGCCTTTCTACATGACGTGAACTATAGTGCAAGCTAACAAAAACTTTATCACAGAGAATAAAATTTTCTACAAAATCATCCAAGTTATTTTAAGGGAATTCATTTTATGGGAGTAAGAGAATATACTGCTTTCAGGAGTGTCAGGAAGTGATTTTAGATCAATTAGACCTCTAGCAAAATTTTATCTTTTACATAGCTCATATTTTAAATGTGAGATACAGTTACCAATCAAGTGCTTATTTAATTCTTTGGCATGGATGAAACTGTTAATGATATACTTTTTTTCCAATCACACACTCAGGTTTAAGTGGCAAGCTCAACAGTAATCCTTTTGCCCTTATATTTGGGAGCACTATAAATCGCCATCACTCTGTTTCAAAAACAGTCAGGTCCAAATTAAGTTGCCCAAAAATAAAGTTTTGTCTGTATGCATAAAACTGTTCACAGAAATATCAGACAGAAAGAGAAAGCAGAAGCAGCAGAAAAAGTCGCAAAGATAAAATTGAGTAATAGAGAATAAATGCTTAATGGTGCTCTCATTAATTTGGGTCTCAAAATAATATTACAAATACTTTGGGAAAAATAATTTCAATTATTCAGTGTAAATTGGTCTGAAGAAGACGTTTAAATTCTGTCAGATAATATTTATCAAAATCTGGCTGGACTTGTATAATGATCTGAAAGATATGAGCAGGTATGAAATAGCACAACCTTACAATTGACAGTACAGATGTAAAATATGCTTTTCCAATGAACATCATTATTCTTTTCTCCATAGTTTTCAGTGACAGTAATTTTGGTGGCACAAATGCTAGATGCTTTGCATTTTTACAGTTAAAATTGAATTTGAGAAAATGACTTTGTCGTACTTTGCCATTGTTTTTAATTTACCAAAAAGATACTTACATCACTGAAAATTATTTTGAATGTAGAGGGAAGAAGCCTATTGTAGGAGAGTTCACTAATATGTGACAGCTGGATTCTGACTGAAGCAAGTGCTCATCTCTGTTATGAAGTATTTAAACTTAGTTACCACAGTGCGTGAAGTGTAGAGCAGCGACAATAAGACCATTACAGAGCTGGACATTGTCGGCAATCCTCAGTTTTAATAGTGTTGAATTTGAAGTGTTTTGAGTATGTGCTTGTAGGGCTTTAATATCTGAAATTGACTGTTGCAGCAATATCCATATGATAGTATTCTTCTCCTTCATTTGCTGTAATGAAATCCCCTTCAAACCAAACAGCATAAATATATGGGGCTAGGGTTCTAGCACAAGATGGCTTATTTCTAATATGCGGTACTTGGGTATCCTAATACGCAACAGTATCGCTTATTAGGACACACTATCTGATATAGATACAACTTCAGCCTTCCACCATAGTAGCTGTATTCAGACTTCTGTTTTTACTAGGTAGTTTGACAATTTTGTGAACTTTGTGGAGCCATCTTGTGATGACCCATTCTTTCCATTAATTGATGGGCAATATATCACGTTTGCGTGATAGATAAAGCAGGGGAAAACTGTGTCACATTCCACTCATAAAGTGCAGACTATTATGTGGAATTCATGAGACTATTCAAAATACATTATCTCTCAGAAATGGATACCTGGTGGGCAGATAACCCATTTCAAGTAGTAACCTCATTTTTTTTTTATTTTTTTTTATTTTTTATTATGAGTTTATTTGAAATGGCATACTTGAGAGCAGTAACAATGGAAAATATAGTGAAACTCTACTATTACACTTTTCAAGGGACTTCAAGAAAATGGTGTAAAATATTGGAAAATGTAAAATGTGGGAAATAACATTTTAATCTGTAAAAGTTATGTATTGGTTACCCCCCTTGCATTTTGCACTTATGTTTAATATATGTGCATAATAGGCATCAAAATACTTGTCAGGCACTTGTTTATTATCTGATAAAGGTTTATTATCTAATAAAAACCACTGATGTAACTGGAACTGGTTACTGTCTGAGAAGTAGAAACGTTTGACTAAATTTCATACATCGTAATCGATGTTACTTGAAAGTCGGCAGAGGTCATTCATTATTTAAATAATGAAACACTGCAACAGTTTTGCAGTTTTTCATTCTTAGCATCACACACTTTTAGAATTTTTTCTCGTCGTCAAGTGCAAATATGTGCATAACTATTTTGTGTGGTGTTTGCATATATGTTGTCCTGTGTCTCTTGCACTTTAGTCATCACTTTGAGGTTATCAGGCACTGTGCCGCCTCAGTTACGTAGAAAACTGCAGACATGCAAATTATCACTAATTGTGTTTGTTTGTGTAACATCACATTAAACGCACAAAATATGGTTCGACAAAGGTATCACAATGATCACAACAATAATGAAACTGCACGTGCACAGTAGGGAGAGTTTAGAAATGGTTGTGATTGGTCATGACCTAGCCATCAGCTACCACACTGAATATAACTTGGCAGCAGCAGGAGATATGGTATTAGTTGTTCCAACTTTTACCCATTTACTGTTTCAAATCTGTTGAGTAGTGCCCTGGTGTCAAAACCTTAATCATGTAACGTTTGTAAACACTACTTTCAATTTTGTCTCTGTTGTGACAGTGCCACGACATTTAACAGTGCCGCCACGACAGTACGCGCAAACAGCGATAGAGGCGCTCCGCAAATCGGCTGAGCGCGGGAGTGCTACCTAGCTACGAACGGCACCGACCGCATGTCACGGCACGGCAGTCAAATATGAGAGACTGAGTTGTAATCATGTGATCAGCTATTGTTTCTAAGAGAGAGAGTTGAATATCCACGCAATTATTGGTGATTAAAGGTTATAACACTTTTTGGCGACAAGGATGGGATATTTTCACTGTGTTGTGGATTTGCGTGTTCGTGACGGGATAGACGTGGAACAGCTTATGCAAGCGCTCATTGAACAACAAACACAGTTGACGGCTACTATTCAGGCTCAACAAACACAGCTGATGGCTGTGATTCAGGCGTTGTCGACGTCGCTTACTCATCGTCTGTCTTCCTCTTCTACGCCTCCATTTCCTCCTTACGACAAGGCCGCTGAAGACTGGGAGGATTATGAGAAGCGTTTGCGGCAACACTTCTTGGCTTTCGGCGTTGTCGACGCTCCTATGTGTAAGTCGCTATTTCTATCTTGGATTTCCCCTCGGATCTATCAGCTGCTATCTCAGTTAGCCTCTCTGCGGGAACCTGCCTCCCTGTCCTTCCAAGAAATGTGTGACTTATTGTCTGACTATTATCGAAAAAATACCCACGTCGTTGCCGCCCACGTGGCGTTCTACCAGTGTCGTAAACAGCCCCATCAATCTTACCGGGCTTGGGCGGCGGAACTACACGGTCTGAGTAGGAAATGTCAGTTTGTCACGGACACACATCAGTCTTATGCTGATTCAGTGGTTAGGGATGCTATTCTATGGCTTGCTCCTGATAAAGAAGTTCGGCAACGTGCCCTACAACTGCCAAACCCGTCATTGTCGGAAGTTCTAAGCATCGCTCAATCCTTTGAAGTGTCTCACGCTGCTGGCCCGCAAATAGACGCGTGGTGTGATGTAGGTGCTGTACAGTCGACTCTCGACACGGACAATTTGCCTGTGGCGGCGGTTCACTCGCGTCAACAACATCGCGTTGGGCCGCAACGCTTGCAGTGAAACCTGCAACCACAGAAGCCGGTTCATTCCGCACTTCCTTCTTGCCCCCGTTGTTTCGTACAGCACGACAGCGCAGCGTGTCCAAAACATTGGGCCATGTGTAATTCATGTAGGAAAAAAGGCCACATTGCTTCTGTGTGTCAGTCCCCTAAAGTTCCTGTCGACAAGGACGAGGCATCGGACATGGATGTTCATTGCATGCTTTCTCAAACAAATAAATTGTTTGTTACTGTTCGTGTTCTGGATAAAGACATCTGCATGCAAGTGGACACTGGCTCTGCAGTAACTCTCATTAATTCTCACACGTATTTGGCGTTGGGCTCCCCTCCTTTGTCTCCAGTTACGCGAAATCTGAGGACTTATAATAAAGAGAAAATTCCTATCATGGGCCAGTTTGATGCTTCCACTGCCTACAAGTTTGTTGTTCAGCCCCTCACATTTTATGTGGTGGTTCATGCGGGCACTGAAAACCTGTTCGGTTATGATGCTTTCCAGTTGTTCGGGTTCTCCATTGATGATGATGTGCACCTCATATCTGAGGATATTCCGTATCAACAGCTGGATGGATTGTGTTCTGAATTTTCGTCCGTGTTCTCTGCTGGTCTGGGTTGTGCCAAGAATTTTGAAGCCCACATTACTCTTAAACCTACGGCTCGCCCTCAGTTTTTCCGGGCACGCCCTATTCCGATGGCGTTGCGTGCACCTGTCAAGGCTGAGCTAGACAGGTTAACAGCTTCAGGGATTCTCCTTCCGGTTACCTCCAGCGAATGGGCATCATTGACACTTATCCTCTTCCCCGTCCTGAGGAGTTGTTTACCAAGCTCGCTGGGGGCCAGTTCTTTTCCAAACTTGACTTCTCGGAGGCGTACCATCAGTTGCCGTTGGACACTACTTCCAAGGAATTTCTCGTTATCAACACTCCTTGTGGGTTGTATCAGTACCAGCGGTTACCATTTGGTGTCGCTAGTGCACCGGCCATTTTTCAGCGGTTTTTGGAACAACTCACGGCTTCCGTTCCCGGCTGCATAAACTATCTGGATGACATTGTTGTCACGAGGGCCTCCACTGAGGAGCACCTTCGTAATTTGCGTTCACTGTTTCGGGTTTTGCATTCGGCTGGGTTGAGGTGCAATCTGGACAAGTCGCAGTTCTTCCAACCCTCCATTGTGTATCTTGGTTTCCACTTGTCCCGTGAGGGTATACGTCCTCTACGTCAGCACATTGCGGTCATTAACGCTCTACCCCGGCCGTCTATGGTCAAAGAACTTCAGGAGTTTCTAGGCAAGATTGCTTATTATCACAAATTCATTCCATCCGCAGCGGCGGTAGCTTATCCTCTGCATCAACTGTTACGTAAAAACGTCCCCTTCTGTTGGTCCGACGGGTGTGAGCAGGCTTTTGTCTGCCTGAAGGCTCATTTGCAGTCGGTGCCTTGTCTTGCCACATTCCGTCCGGGTCAGCACTTGGTTCTGGTGACTTGACGCGTCACAGTATGGCCTAGGGGCTGTTCTCGCCCATCGGTATGAGGATGGGTCGGAACGAACCATCGCCTATGCTTCCAAGACCCTCAACGAGGCGCAACGGCGTTACTCTCAAATCGAAAAGGAGGCGCTCGCTATCATTTATGCTCTAAAAAAGTTCAGCGTTTTTTTGTATTGTTCTAAGTTTCACCTCATCACCGACCACAAACCGCTGGTCTCTATGTTCAGCCCATCGGCGTCGCTTCCGGATAAGGCAGCTCACTGCCTGCAATGTTGGGCCTTATACTTGTCTCGTTTTCATTATGAGATTCACTATCGCCCCACGGCCCAGCACGCCGACGCTGACGCATTGTCGCGATTGCCGATGGGCCCCGACCCGGTTTTCGATCGTGATGAACTCCTCTGTTTCCACATTGATGAGGAAGAACGTCGTGCGGTCGAGGGTTTTACACTTACAGGTTCGCAGGTCGCGTTGGCTACTGCGCAGGACCCGGTCCTGCGTCAGGTGATCGGTTTTGTTCAACGGGGTTGGCCGGACAGGACCAAGGGCCGGGCATCGGATCCGCTTCTCAACTACCACGCCTTGCGCCTTCGTCTGTCTGTTCGTGATGGTGTTGTTCTTCTGGCCACGGATGGCGCATCTCTACGGGTCGTGGTGCCAGCCTCTCTTCGCAAAGATGTTCTCAAACTGTTGCACGAAGGCCATTGGGGTATTTCTCGGACTAAGTCCCTGGCCCGCAGGCACGTTTATTGGCCCGGTATTGACTCGGACATCACCCATATGGTTGCTGCGTGTGGTCAGTGTGCTTAACAACTGGCTGCACCTCGTACAATGCCCTCTCCGTGGCCTGATCCAGCTCAGCCATGGGAACGGATGCACGCCGACTTTGCCGGCCCCTTCCTCGGTACTTATTGGCTACTGTTGATTGACGCCTTCTCGAAGTTTCCGTTTGTTGTTAGATGTCCGTCACCCACCACTGCGGCGACGACGCTGGCTTTGTCCAAAATCTTTGCGCTAGAAGGTCTTCTATCCACGATCATCACGGACAATGGCCCTCAGTTCTCTTTGCAGGCCTTCCGTGATTTTTGTACTGGACAAGGGATTCATCATGTTACAGCACCTCCCTTCCATCCACAATTGAATGGGGAGGTCGAGCGCCTTGTCCACACTTTCAAATGCCAGATGAAAAAATTCCTTAGTGATTTTTCCGCAGATGACGCTCTGCTGCAATTTCTGAGTTCTTATCGCTTCACGCCTCTGGGTGATCGCAGCCCTGCTGAACTTTTGCATGGCCGCCAACCGCGCACTCTGCTGCACCTGCTTCACCCTGTCAGGCCTTGTGCTTTGTCCCCTAGTGCGGGAAAATACTCGGTGGGCGCCGACGTGTGGGCACGAGGGTATGGATCTCGCCCTAAATGGATTCCAGGGGTGGTCAAGGCTCTTCACGGTCGCCGGCTTTGTGAAATACGTACGGGCGACGGCACGGTTGTTCGCCATTACGACCAGATGCGCCCACGAGTGGTGGCCACGCCGGTGCCACCGCCCCATTCTTCGCCTCCACCAGCCCTAGTCGCCAGTCCTGTTGCTGCTGCCGATCTACCGTACGGGTTGATGCAGCCGACGTCGCTACCGCTTCCGAGTATGCCGGAACCGGTCCCAGTCGCGGCGCCGCCATCTCCGGGACCCATCTCGCTGGAGCACACTCCCAGGTCCATGACACCTATGGATGCTGCTCTGGAGTTTTCACCCATCATCTCATCCAGGAGGCACGTTCCACGCACGAGCTTCCGTCCTGGACAATTTCGACCATACTCTCGTGTCTCTCCGCGGGATCTCCTCGGGGCCTCACAAGAGGCCATGGATGTCTCCGCGCTGTCCATGTTTCCAAGGAAGTGAGTGTTTTTTTTTTCCAAGGGGGAAAAAGTGTTGTGACAGTACCACGACATTTAACAGTGCCGCCACAACAGTATGCGCAAACAGCGATAGAGGCGCTCTGCAAATCGGCTGAGCGCGGGAGCGCCACCTAGCTACGAACGGCGCCGGCCGCATGTCACGGCACGGCAGTCGAATACGAGACACTGAGTTGTAATCATGTGATCAGCTATTGTTTCTAAGAGGGAGTGTTGAATATCCATGCAATTATTGGTGATTAAAGGTTATAACAGTCTCCATGAACATTTTCTCAGAGTGTAAATTGCAGGAAGCTTATAAATATGTATATCAGGTGTGAATTAACATTGTGGACAGAGGGACTTTGGTGAGAGCAATAAAAAATATTGTAAACAGCAGGAAAACATCAATTCCATAAATGTAAAGGTGATCTTTTACTGTACTCTAAATGGCCTCTGGTAAATGGGACTCTTCCTGTGTGACATGCATATATTCAGAGGCAATGACTTTGCAGTACACTAGAAGTTTGACATACAGGGTGCAGACAATGGAGTAAATGTAGGCCCAAATGGAATCCAGCCATCTCCCAAAATCAGCAAGCCACATAAAGAACCACCAGCTCTAGTAAAATCAGCACGTTCTGAATCTGAAGTCGCTAACATTGCCTCCATGTAGGGAACATTTGAAACAATTTGAAGAGAAGATTGCTGTAGTTATGTCAAAGGACACAGAAGCAAAATTTTTGTTCTTGAAAAAGAAAAGAGGAACACACAGCAAACATAATCTTCCAGCCATTCAGAGTCTTATACAAATTTGACTGAGGACAGTGCTTGATATGTGCGCTCTGAAGAAGATACTGAATGCATATTCTGTAGTAATCATTTCTCTGAAAACTAACAGCAAAGTGGGCACAATGGATGAAATTCTATTCTTGGGCTCCGAAAGAATCTTAACTTGAAAAGAGCTTTCGTATGCCTTGATTGCACTCCTTTTCCACAATAAATGCAGAAAATGTTGGATAAACAGGAAGGGTTTACCTGTTCTTAGATTGGTCGATAGTTGTGTTTTCTCTGTCCGTCTCATTTTAGGACATCATATCTATTTCGATTCAAATTGACTTGTTTGTGATTTTTTTAAATTTACGCATCTTAAGTGTTAAGTAGCATGAATTCAACAAATAAAATTTAAAATACAGTGATTTCACGTAGATCTCTAATTAACAACATACAGTAATATCACCTGTAGTGATATGTAGTGATATAAAGTGGAGTGATGTGAGATGAGGAAACTTCCACATCAGGGCTGAGGCTAGTATGAGATCCACACACCATTGACTCCCCCAAGTATCCAACATTAGGTTCCACAGATGGCCAGGTGTTACCGTGCGCGTATCGCCCAGTGTAAGTTCATGTGATGCTTCATCTGGCCCACAGATTTTCAGCAAGATTAAAGTCCAGTGCTTGAACAGGCTTGTTCATTTGGTCAACACCAGCCTGTTGCAAAAACATCGCTGAACGATTCGAATCGTGTGGACCAGTGAGTGGTCCTCCTGCAACTGCATCACTCTATTGGGATAGCACATATTCACACTCAGCGTCTTAGCATGTTTCTTGATGTGCCTATACTGATTCACTGCGAGTTGTCCATACATTTGATGAAGTGTCTCTGCTTCAACAGATGACATTCACCCCAGCATGAGACTGTGATGTGGCCAACTTGTGAACGTAGCTCCACATACTGTAGATCATTATGTGCTTCCCACAGCAGAACACTGCCAAAAAGCAATCAGATTTGCTCTTATTTGTTTATTCAAAGCAGAAACATCTCAGCATTTCAAACAGATAAGAGTAAATCTTATGAAGTATACTATATGTAAAACAATATGCAATAATTGTATGCAATCACAGAAAATCAAAAAGGCTGTAAGTGAAATTGTTACAATAAGAAGGGAACATAAACATAGCTAAAAGTGTGTTAAGCATGGTGCTACCGGTGCTGCCAGTGTCTGTTGCATTACCACTGGTGTGAGATGTACACAACTGAAGGTACCCAAGCTTATCAAGACATGTGGACAGTTTTGTTTTGTCAACTATACATAAAACAGTTTTGACAACCTGTAAGCAGAAATTAAACTCTGTGCACTATCTTGGAAACACTTTTTGTGGAACACGTCAAGAGATTCTATTAAAATTTTACTGTTGATTTTAGCTTGATTAGACAATAATATGTTGCTTCGAGGTCATCAGCACCTTCTGTTTTAGGGTTACTACACCCTGTATACATTAGTAGAGTCCATCTTGGAACTGGAAGTTTCTACACAAGTCCCTTCGATAGTCTTCTTGTTGAAGTAGGTATTTGACCTTGAAAGGTACACCAACAACAACAACTCTTAATTAATGATGTGGTTAAAAGGTACTGTAGTCCACAATACCATTGTTATATGATGCTTTTTCCAGAACTCCAGTATCGATCTCCTTGTGAGTCGGGTGGAAGCCAGGAGACGAAAATATGCTCACTGGGAACTAGAGCACTGCAGATGAGTGCCCTATCCATGTGGAGTTCACTCAGCTGTGGTGTGTGAGAGGGAAAGCGAATACACTTTCCACAGCTCGACAGAAGTTGCTGAATGTGACTGACATCATCTCACCTAATCACACTGCAACTTGCACAGCTTGCAGAGCCACGTGGATCACACTGCATCACGAAATAGCTAACTGCCATGTTTCCTTAGGTGCGTGGATGGGGCCACATGCCTTTCAGTGATGCCCACTCATTCAAAGTGAGTCACTCGCTCAGTTTTGCCAAGGTGAATGCAGCGCTCCTCTGGGACTCTTGTTATAACTGGCTCATGTACTGCACAAATATAGATTCCCCTTGTGTCGTGTATTCCATGTCCTGTAGTGCGAATAGGTCTCCAATGTGATAGAAGGATCACACAAACCTGAACTTTCATCACCATAGATTCTATTCAGTTTATCACGACCATGCGACCTTTAATCTGATGTATACTAATGACTCCAAGGACAAAAATGTTTATAAACAACACTCCCTTCCTACTGTATGAAGCATCCACATGATGGATTTAGTGGCAATACACAGAGCTCTCACACATGTACAACCTCAATCTGCCAGAATTATTCTCCTGTACGATGAATCCCTCAGTAGTTTTAACACAAGAAAATTATTCATTGAATTGTTCTTCGGTCTCCTCCATTCACAAACTTCTGTACCACCTCAGCAATACAGGGACTTCCACATATTCTTATGTATTTTGAACCATGTAAGCATCCCAGACAATGATTGTGCTGATACATAATATAAGAAAGCCTCTACAATGAACCTGCTACCATTACAAATCACAGAAGCTGACTTACAGGTACATGTTAGAGACCACGTCTTTAAAAAAATGAGGAGAAGAGTGGATGACCAATATCCTATCCAACACACTTTGAATAATGAAAGACTTCACCAAAATACATGGAATATCACTTCACCCCTTTCAAAGAGAAGCTGTAGTCCTATGTCACATACATGTTATTCATACATACCTTAAGCACATACAGCAGCATACTAAAGCAAGCTAACCCTTCTCAGTGAATCTGCAGAGCAACCCTGAGAATCCATCACAGCCTTAAAAAATTAATCACAGTTTAAAAAAAAAAGACAGTAACATTTGTAGATATAATATGAGCACAAGACATTATTTATAAATGAAAAGCAAAATATAGTATGAATGTATGGTCTCATGGTCATATGAATTAATAAAATCTTCTTGGGTTTCCAGCCACTTCAGGTGGTTAAAATCCCACGACCTTTTGGGTGAGCTCTTCTTGGCCATCATCAAGTGGTAAATGTCTATCATATGGTAATGTTTTCATCCAGCATCTTCTGCATCCAATCATCTTCGCAATGGCCAGGTTTCAGGCCATGCTGACCTACAAACACCCATCGTTATTGATGATGTTTTCAGATATTTTTATTTCTACAGCTTCTTTTATAATGCTATCCCAAAATCCCTCCATCCTCATAATGAAAGATGTTTTGTTGAATAGAGTTCTGTGTCGATTTTCTAAAGTGTGTTCTGCGAAGACTGATTTTTTCAGGATAGTGTAAGCATATGTATCTCTCATTTTCCATCTGGTGTTGCTCCACAGAGTGTACTGTTTGGCTGATGTAATAGCAGCCACACTGAGATGGTATCTTGTACACGCCAGGCACTCTGAGTCCTAGACTGTCCCTTACAGGCATCATGAACTGTCATATTTTTGCTGGTGCCTTGAACACTGATGAGATGATGTGTCTCTTCAGAAGCCAACTCATCTTTCTCGACATAGTGCCACAGAAAGGCAAAAATGCAAGTTTCTTGTTCTCTTCTTCACTGGTGTTTTTCTCGTGCACCTCACCAGAAATAGCCTATAATATGTGACAGTGATTGCAGCCATTTTCCCAGAAGACTTGTCAGAGGTGGTTTAATTCTAGTGGCAGATATTCAGCATATGAGATTACTTTAGCATGGTGGATGAGGTTACTCAGAAAGCCATGTTTTTCTGCTGGATTTTGGTGGCTGAGAGAGTGCAGATACTGGTCCATGTGTGTAGGTTTCATGTAGACACTGTGGCTGAGATGCCCATTGGTTTTCCAGCAGACGAGGACATCAAGAAGGGCAATGCACCATCTATTTCTACTTCCATCATAAACCTAATGTGGTCGTGAATGCCGTTCAGGTGTTCTAAGAATTCTCTGAGTTTCTCGTGTCCATGGGGCCATGTGATAAAAGTGTCATTGACTTAATTATAAAAGCAACTTGGCTTATCTGGAGCCATGTCTTCAGATTTCTCCATAAAAATGTTGGCTATGGATGGAGCTAATGGTGTTCTGATCGCCACGCTGTCCAGCTGGTCGAAATTATGGCTGCCATGTAGAAAATAAAACGATGTCAGCATGTGCTTAAACAATCCCACAGATGTACCTTCAAGTAACTGGGAGAGGAGGTCTATGCAGTCGTTAAAAGGAAGACAAGTAAGTAGTGACATCACATCAAAACTCATCCTTGTACCACCTTGCACAAGATGCAGATGTTTAATTCAGTTGATAAAATCACCGTCATTCTTAATGTGATGCACCCAGTGCACCACATGCGGTGTAATGAGACTGGACAGACGTTTTGCCAGTCTATAAGTTTGTGACCCAACAATGTTGGCAATGGGGTGAAGAGGAGAATCCATTTTGTGGATCTTCGGTAGCCCATAAAGAATAGGTGGTCTCGGTGCTTGAGGGAGGAGATTCTTAATAATGGCCTCTTCCAGTGATGACTGAGGAGCTCTGTTGTCTTCCTCATTATTCTTGACATTGGGTCCCATGGCAGTTTCCAGTAGGTATGCTCTTCAAAAATCAACAGAATTGTAGCGTCGTAGTCAGCTTTATTCAGAATGACAGATGCACTGCCCTTGTCAGCTGGCAGAACCACGATGATGTCGCGGAGTGCATGAAGTCCGTTGGATTCAGCCCTAGTCAAGTTAGACAGTGGTGGATTAGATTTTCATCACAAAACATGCCAGATTATTTCAAAATCCAACCCACCACTGTCTAACTTGACTAGGACTGAAATCAAAGGACGTCGTGCACTCCATAAAGACCCAAGAAGAGCACAGTAAGGAGCTTGTGGATTTTTAAACACCTGACATGGCTGGAAGCCCAAGTAGATTTTATTCAACCAAATATTGTGTATGTTCTACTATATTAATCTATTTAATTCACTGCTTTTCATCTTAGAAGGTATAGCCTGTGGGTCAGACAGACATAGCGACTAGATTGGCTGAACATGAACACAGCATGGAATTATGACTCTACATTTGTTGAGCATGTACTGAGTGAGCTATCACACACAGGCCCATGTCCAAAAACTCAGCCAGTTGAAAGCCTGTGAAATCAACATATGTCTGGCCCACAGTCCTGACTTAATATTAAATGACCAAACAGCTAAGCACTTTCCCTTTTCTGAGCTTCACTTAACCCTCACAGTTTTCCAAATGCTATCCATACTGTATGCTTTTTTTCTGTTTGTCCACTTTACTGTGTTTATTTTATTTTGGATGCCTATGTTACAACTGTCAATTCTATCTTTTATTCAGTACATGTCACTTTTCACAGTGAATACCTCATAGACATTCTTTAATATTCTTGTCAAGTACTAATTTTATTTTGTTGGGATTGTTAACATAATTTAAATTCTGATATAGGCACTGTTTTTCAAGTTTAATGTTAATGTTTTTCCTGGTTTGATCCCTTTATATTTATTTACTGTTCAACTTTTTCCTTTTTTAATTGCATTACCACTGCACTGCTAAAGATGGCATTTACTCTGTGTTTGTGCTTCAGTCTTGATTAGTAACACCTTTCCAGTGTTGTTTGGTTACAAATATTGTATCTTCTTTGACAATGATAGTTAGTCTGATGGTGGTCTTGTAAGCCAAAAACTGGTTAACAAAATAAGTTAATCCTGTAGAACATAGACAGTATTGTGTTTTTCATATTTATCTAGTTTTACCAAGAAGCGATGGAAGATTCAATTAACATAATAAATTGTGTGCAATATTCATCACATTCTCTGTGTGCTGCAGAATGGAGTGTAGTATGCAGCCATAAAAATCTTTTGTACCTAAGCACTGATGAAAAGAATTTAGTAGATAACAAAACCCATACTAAAGTATATCCACTTCACAACTCCTACTCAATAGAATTATTGCTGAATGTGTAGTACTATTTAATGCTGAATGTGTAGTAATATAGTTGTGTGTGTGTGTGTGTGTGTGTGTGTGTGTGTGTGTGTGTGTGTGTGTGAGAAAGAGAGAGAGAGAGAGAGAGAGAGAGAGAGAGAGAGAATGGAAGGGAAGGGAAGAAAAACATCTTTAAGAAGTTGTGTATAGTTGAGGAGAATAATTAAAGAAAGTAAGAAGAGGTCACAGCAAGAGCTTCTGCAGTCCATCGCATATTGAAGTAACATGCAGAATTCACAGTTGTCAATAGCATCTATAAAGATCAGAGTCACATCCTAGCAGCACTGGCGGCATCGCCTGGACATGGACTGAATTTTATACAAATATTATGGCTGACTAGGGACACAATCCAGCTTTCCATGCACAGGATAGGGTGTTTGTGAAGTTTATTCCACAAACATTTAGGAATGCAGTGTCCCCATGGGAGCTGCATTGTCTGCAGCACGTAGCATTGCAGCAGCCACTACCTGATAACATACAGCATACTAAAACAACTAACAGTCATATTAGTGGTTGAAGCCCACATCCAACTAGGTGAATACCAAGCTGGTTCCCATGTTCCAACTCATATACATGCTGTGTCAGCGTAAGTACACATTCTCACACTTGCACTCGGAATTTATCCGAAATGCAGACAGATTGGTTACACTGATTCTGTGCTTTGGGGAGGGGGGGGGGGGGGGGGGGGGAGAATAGGAGACTATTTACCTTAGCTGTTTAGCCTCCTTAAATACTAACTTGTGGGAGAGTGGAGAGCCATCTGTAGGCTATCTAGGGACACAGGTAGAGGGGACGATTTCATAGATTAGTCATGAGATAACAGCACACAACTAGCTGATGTGGTGTAACATGACATCATCCTCTAGCATTAGTTTTCCACAACAGTACTTGTCAATTCCAGTATTATTTTTCGAATTTTGGACAGGTAAATATTGTCTCAGCTGCTTTCCTGAGAACTTTCATGTAATTTTATACACAGTATGTTATATTTCAAGCTAAAAAATATTATGAAAAGAAATAACTTTATTTTCAATGTTACAATCGATAAGTACTAGCACAGAATGTACAGTTAATTTTTTTTTTAGAAACATTTGAAATTATGAATTATTTGGCACACTTAAAATTTCTGTTATTAATTATGCAATCTAGTACTGTTTATTATGTTTATTTCTAAATTCGTATCTGAAACAGTAATCGAAAGTAAAAGAAATTTGTCAAGAAAAATTGTAAACCCTCTGGAATATGGTTGTTACCACAGAGTGAAGTAGTAGTAAGCATGCCTCTGATGTAATCAGACATATTTTTGTATTTTGGGTGAACAATGTAATTTTGACTTTGTTAATGTGAAAATTCAAAGGACTATATGATATACTAAAATGTGACAAAATATATTAATATCACTACAAAAATTCTGCAACAGCAATCTTCAAATTTATTTGGATCACTTCAACCATGAGGACCTAAAACATGAGAATTTCAGCTTCAGGAATCAGATCCCTAGACAAGAAGAACTGAAGCCAACTCTACACGAAAAGTTATATAAACTAAAAAGTTTATTGTAATCTTCACTCCTCTCAAATTTTTCATAAAAGACTTTGCTTATTGTCGACAATAACTGGAATTAGGAAGGGGGAGGGAGATTACTGTGGGGACACAAACTGGGTGGGGGTACTGGGGCAGGGGATACTGCGCACCCACACACCACACACACACACACACACACACACACACACACACACACACACACACACACACACTATTTGGTGGGGAGTCGGGGGGGGGGGGGGGGGGCGGGCAACGAGTTACCTTAGGTTTAGGCCAGGAAGGTTACAGGCACAAAGGATGTGCTGTAATGATAGCTCCCATCTGTGCAGCTCAGAAAAGCTGGTGGTGCTGGAGAGGATCCAGATGATGTGGGTTATGAAGCAGCTATTGAAATCTCGCATGTTGTGCCCTGCTGCATGTTGTGCTACTGGGTACTCAATCTTGTGTTTGGCAACAGCTTGGCAGTGGCCATTTATTCTGATTGACAGCTGGTTGGTTGTCATACGAATGTAAAATGCTGTGCAGTTGTTGCAGCAGAGCTGGTATATAACATGGCTGCTTTCACAGGTGGCCCACCTTCTGATGGTGTGGGATAGGGCTGTGTTGGAACTGTATTAGCTGGTGCTGGATGTGTTGATTGAGTAGGTCTACCAGGGGGTATCATCCCTGTGGCAGGGTATTGGGGGTGAGAGTGACAGAGTAATGGACAATGATGATGGCAAGGTTGGGTGGGCAACAGTACACCACACTGGGAGAGATTGGAAGTATCTTGGGTTGGATGCCCCTCATTTCAGGGCATGATGATACATAATCAAAGCCGTGATGAAAGACGTCATTCATTCGTTCCAATCTGGGGTGGTATTGGATGACAAGGGGGGGGTGCGTCTTTGTGATTGGTTCTTGGGATAGCTGAGAGGATAGTTTGTGTGTGTGTGTGTGTGTGTGTGTGTGTGTGTGTGTGTGTGTGTGAGAGAGAGAGAGAGAGAGAGAGAGAGAGAGAGAGAGAGAGAGAGAGAGAGAGGATATGGCATGGGAAATCTGTCCGAGGAGTAGGCCTGGAGGGTACTGTCTGTCTGTGAATGCTTTTGTGAGGCCTTATCCCACTGGGCAAGGGAGTTCTCATCACTGCAGATGCATCTGCCATGGGTAGCCAGGCTGTTATGGGAGAGATTTTATGGTGTGGAAATGTTGGCACCTGTCAAAGTGCAGGTACTGCTGGTGATTGGTGGGTTTCATGTGGACCAAGATGTGGATTGAGCCATCTGAGAGGAGGAGATTGACATCTAGGAAGATAACACGATGGGTGGAGGAGGACCAGGTGAAGTGGATGAGAGAGAAGGTGTTGGGATTATGGAAGAATGAGGATAAGGTGTCCTGGTCTTGGGTCCAGGTTGTAAAGATGTCATCAGTAAACCTGAATCAGATCACCCTTTCCCAGGTCCATCCCTAAGAACTACCATCTTTCAACACGAGAAAGGATTGCCCTAGACAACCTAAAAGCGGTTCCTGACTATCATCATCCCAGGAGACGAAGATTCCACCACTGTTGTGATGAACTGGAGTGTACCTGGCAGAGGGTCTCCGCCAGTTGTCCGACACCTCCACCTTCAAGCTTTGCCAGAGTGATCCTGTCCCAGAAATCCAACTTTACTTCTAATCCCTGGGCCATTCCCTGAATCTCTTCGCGTAATCCGTCTCCTTAATCACCCCGACAACAGCCCACACACCCACCATCTGCATGCTCCCCAAAATCCACAGACCTAACAATCCAGGGCACTATATTGTGGCTGGTTACAGTGCCCCCACCAAAAAATCTTGGCCCTTGTTGATCAACATCTCCCACCAATTGTCCGAAACATAGCTTCCCACATTAAAGATACAAATCACTTCCTGCACAGGCTCTCCACCATCCCCACACCCTTACCTAATGGATCTCTATTCGTCACGCGCGCTTTCGGAGCTCTGGCAAAAGTTAAGTGTTCAGTAATAGAATAATATTAAACTTAGTGTAAATTGTAGTTTAGATAGTTAAATTAACGTCTGTGTTAGACTGTGTATTGAAGGTTTCGCGAATATTAGCGTATTTTACTAGTAAAGAAGGTTTTACTAAACGGCCGGTTTTCGTCAGTGTTTGTTTACATTTGTAGGCGTAAATTTCGTGCGTGTGTAGACCTCTTATTATTACTTATCTTTGCGCCTATAATCTTAAATACTTCTTTGGTCAATAATTAAAGACTTTTTATCATCGGATTGTAGATTATTCAAACTTATTTGTTCATAGACTTTCCATTTGGCATTTGTTTACTTTCAGGTAACGATTGTTTAAATTCACGTAGCTCGTTAGATTACATGCATTGTAGGTTCATTATCTTACTGATTTAAGAATATAGTTTGTTGTATTAAGAGATCATTGTTTAAATTTTATTACTGTACATTGCCATGAGTACTAAGTGTGGAAGCTGCCGTAGGAAGATAGAATCAGGTGTGGTATGTGGGGGATGTGGGGGTGTTTTTCATTGGGGCTCATGTAGCGGGAAATTTGACGAGATTATGCTTTTGGCTCTCCCATGGAACTGTAGGTTCTGTAGTATAGAAAAAAGATTCGTACAACAGGAGGAAAAGATGTGTGCCCTTCAGGCTGAACTAGATTCGGTAAAAACTGAATTAGCTAAGTTAAAGGGGGGAAAAAGACTGCGGGAAATGGGAATTGGTAACAAGGAAATCGTGAAAAGGGACCAGCCATGTAGATGTTGTCGAAGTTCCAGTTATGAATAAATTCTCCTTGTTACCTGAAGTAGGAAGGGAGGAGCCAAAAACAGGAGTAGTTGAAAGTAGGGTGCAGCAGACTACTAAAATTGGTAACAGCATTAGGTTGGGAAAATCTAGTAATAGGAAAAGAAAAGTCTTGCTGCTAGGTAGCAGTCATGGGAGGGGTGTAGGCCAACTAGTGCAGGAGAAATTAGGAGCAGATTACCAGGTCACGAGTTTGTTTAAGCCAAGTTCTAGGCTTAGCCAGGTGATAGAAGACATAGGACCACTCTGTAGGGACTTTGACAAGAATGATGAGGTGATAGTAATAGGTGGGGCAGGAAACAGCCTGGCTAAGGATAGGAATTATGATATTAAGAGTGACCTGGATAAAATAGGAGCTGCAACAGGATGTACGAATGTGGGTTTTGTTGAAGTATTGCAGCGTTACGATCAGCCCTCGGTTAACCCTTCTGTGTGGCGAGTTAACAGAGAGTTGAGCGAGCAGCTGCTGGACGGTGCAAAAACACACATTTATACAGTGCCTGTTGGTAGCATTGGGAGATGGGGATACACTCGACATGGCCTGCACCTAAATAGTCTAGGGAAGGATAGATTAGCTGATTGAATTGTAGGTCGTCTAAAGGGGGCCACTAGCACTCAAGGCAAAACCCCTGTGACCCGAAAGGGCATAGGGGCACCTTTTTTAGGTTGAACAAGATGTCCAGACAGGCAGCTCTTAAAGGTAAAAAAATAAAGGTAGAGGAAACAGTTGTGTTAATATATTTCACCAAAATATCAGGGGATTAAGGAACAAAATAGACGAACTAATAATTTGTTTTGAGAATATTAAAAATACAACAGAAGTTGATGTACTGTGCCTGTCTGAACATCATATAACTACACAAATGGAAAATGTAAATATTAATGGGTGTAAACTAGCAACTTATTTTTGTAGAGACAATATGGAGAAAGGAAGAGCTGCCATTTATGTTAAGGGGTAACATAGTTTTAAAAACATAGAAACCGCAAAATTCTGTGTAGAACAGCACATTGAAGTATGCGCTTGTGAGCTTAAATTGGACAGTGGTAAATTCACAATTGTGACTGTGTATAGGTCCCCACTTGGAAATTTTCAAATGTTTCTTAAAAACCTAGATCTCTTGCTGCGTTATTTGTCAGAAAAGGGAAAACACATTATCATTTGTGGAGATTTTAACGTAGATTTTCTTAAACACTCAAGCAAGAAGAACGACCTTGAACTATTACTTTGCTCTTACAATCTGACATCAGTCATTGATTTTCCTACTCGTATTGTACAAGACAGTAGCACCCTGATAGATAACATTTTCATAGACCAAGATAAAGTAAAAGAAGTAAGCACCTATCCTATTAAGAACGGGCTTTCTGATCACGATGCACAGCTACTTTCAATTCATGACTTTGCTCCATATAGTAATGTGTAAAAAAAAAAAAAAAAAAAAAAAAAAAAAAAAAAAAAAAAAAAAAAAAAAAAAATAATAATAATAATAATAATAATAATAATAATAATAATAATACGCCCAATTAACCATATAACAATTCAACAAGTTAAGGAAAGCTTGAAAAGGGTAGACTGGGAGGACCTGATGCAAATGTTAAATTTAACTTATTCCATGATAAACTTGTGGGTATATTTGAAAACAGTTTTCCTAAGAAATTAGTGAATCATAATTCAAATAAACTTGATAAAAAACCATGGCTGACTAAAGGGATTAAAATTTCTTGTAGCCGGAAATGGGAACTATACCAAGACACTAGAATAAGTCGAGATGAAGAAAAGCTCAACCATTATAAGAAATGTTGTAATATACTAAGGAAAGTTATAAAAAAATCCAGAAGTATGTGTATCAAGTCTGAGATTAGCACCTCTGATGACAAAGTTAAAACAATATGGAATATAGTTAAAAGGGAAACAGGGCAACCAAGGTCACAGGACAACAGTATTACTGTTAAGCACAATGAAAAGCTTATAAATGAAAAATCACAGGTTGAAAATATTTTTAATAATCATTTTATAAATGTAGTGGAAAATATAGGCACCAGCTGCTCACCAGATAGGGCAGAACTCTATATGAAAGAGGCATTCCCGGTGCAAACAAATGAAATTGAAATCCTACCCACCTCACCGTCTGAAATTAAGAAAATAATAAATTCACTTAAGAATAAAAACTCACATGGAACTGATGGTATCTCCAATAGAATACTAAAATCTTGTCCACACCTGATAAGTCTTGTTCTTAGCCACATATGTAATAGCTCATTGAATCAGGGAATATTTCTTGACAGATTGAAATATGCCATAGTTAAACCCTTGTATAAAAAAGGTGACAAGACAGACGTAACAATTATCGTTCTATTTCACTTCTGACATCCTTCTCAAAAGTGTTTGAAAAAGTAATGTACTCAAGAGTAACTTTACACATTAGTGGGAATAACGTTTTAACAAAATGTCT
Source organism: Schistocerca gregaria (assembly GCF_023897955.1). Lineage (NCBI taxonomy): Eukaryota > Metazoa > Arthropoda > Insecta > Orthoptera > Acrididae > Schistocerca > Schistocerca gregaria. The sequence continues at coordinate 380,556,316 of NC_064931.1, forward strand.
GTTCGGTTTTCAGAAAGGTGTTTCAACAGATAGTGCTATACACGCTTTCACTGATCAAATTTTAAATGCTCTGGATAGTAGAACATCACCAATTGGGATTTTCTGTGGTGTCTCTAAGGCTTTTGATTGTGTGGATCATGAAATCCTCTTAGATAAGCTGAAGTACTATGGAATGAATGGTTCAGTACACAGATGGTTCACTTCATATTTAACTGGTAGAATGCAGAAGGTTGAAACAGTAAACCCACATAGTACACAAAGGGCATCAGATTATTCAGACTGGGGATGTATCAAGAATGGGGTACCACAGGGTTCTGTCTTGGGGCCTTTATTGTTTTTAATATATGTTAATGACTTGCCTAGTTATATTCATGAAGATGCAAACTTGGTTCTCTTTGCAGATGACACAAGTATTGTAATCAAGCCTAAAAAGCAAGAATCAGCTGAGGAAAATGCAAATGCAAATAATGTTTTTCAAAGAGTTATTAGGTGCTTTTCCGCAAATGGACTTTCATTGAACTTTGAAAAAACACTGTACATACGGTTCAGTACAGGGAAAGGCATAACACCGGAAATAAATATAGAGTGTGGGGGAAAATCTTTAGCTAAAGCAGATTGTTCAAAATTTCTGGGTGTCTGTATTGATCAGAATTTAAACTGGAAGACACACATTGACAATCTACTGAAACAATTGAGCTCAGCTACCTATTCTATTAGTGTCATTGCAAATTTTGGAGACAAGCACATCAGTAAGTTAGCTTACCATGCATATTTTCATTCGTTGCTTTCTTACGGAATCATCTTTTGGGGCAATTAATCACTAAGAAAGAAGGTATTTATTGCACAAAAACGTGTTATCAGAATAATGTCTGGGGCTCATCCAAGATCATCTTGTAGACAATTATTTAAAGAATTAGGGATATTGCCAGTAGCTTCACAATATATATACAGCCTAATGAAATTTGTTGTTAGTAACCCAGATCACTTCAGAATTAATAGCACAGTCCACAGCTACAATACTAGGAGACAGGGTGACCTTCACTACCGTTCATTGAATTTGACATTGGCACAAAAGGGGGTGAATTATACTGCCACAAAGATTTTTGGTCAATTGCCAAACAATATCAAAAGTCTGACAGACAACCAATCGGCATTCAAAAGTAAGTTAAGGGAATTCCTGAATGACAACTCCTTCTACTCCATAGATGAATTTTTAGACATAGGCCAAAGAAATACAGTAAGCATTAACAATTGTACCGTATATAAGACTAACAATGATTATTTGGGATAAATGAATCTTGTGTACTTTAACACGTTCCACATCATTACGAAAGAATCATGTTCATGATCCATGGAACAAGTAATATAACTAACTAACTAACTCACTGTTGGTGCAGCCTCTCTATACATCAACATCCCTCATTCTCACAGATTTGCCACAATTTAATGCTACTTCTCTCAATGCCCTGCATATTCCAAATCCATCACTTGATTCCTTGTACATCTAACTGACTACATCCTAACGCGTAACAACTTCACATTTAAAGGGGAGGTATACAAACAAATTCGTGGCACAGCCATGGGCACCCGCATGGCACCCTCCTACGTCAGCCCCTTCACGGGCCACTTAGAGGAAACATTCCTATAGCTTCCCAAAACCTTGTTCCGGTTTAGTTTTATTGATGACATCTTTATAACATGAATCCAAAGCCAGAACACCTTGTTCTCTTCCCTTAACAACCTCAACACCTTCTCTCCCATCCACTTCACCTGGTCCTCGTCCACGCATCGTGCCACCTTCCTAGATATCAATCTCCTCCTATCAGATGGCACCAGCCACACCTCAGTCCACATGAAACACACCAGTCACCAATAGAGCCTGCAATTTGACAACTGCACCCCTTGCTCACAAAAAACTCCCTTCCATAACAGCCTGGCCACCCATAGTGAATTTGAAAATTTGTACTATGGGACCAAACTGCTGAGGTCATCGGCCCCTAGGCCTACACACTACACAACCTAACTTACACTAAGGACCACACACACACACACACACACACACACACACACACACACACGCCTGAGGGAGGACGTCTGATGGGGGGAGCCACAGCAACTGTGACGAGGCGCCCTAGACCACACGGCTACCCTGCGTGGCTACAGTAATGAGAACTCCCTTTCCCAGTACAATGAAAGCCACACAAAGGCCTTTGCAGACAGGGAATACCCTCTGTATCTAATTCACAAACAAATTTTCCATGCCATATCCTCTCTCTCTCTCTCTCTCTCTCTCTCTCTCTCTCTCTCTCTCTCTCTCTCTCTCTCACACACACACACACGATCCTCTCAGCTATATCAAGAGCCAACCACAAAGAAGTGCCACCCTTGTCATCCAATACCACCCCAGATTGGAACAACTGAACGACGTCCTTGATTATCCCATTATGCCCTGAAATGAGGGGCTTCCTACTCAATCTACTTCCTGTCTCTCTCAACGTGGTGTTCTGTTGCCCACCCAACCTCCAGCTCTATGTCACTCCCATGCCCAATACCTTGCCACAGGGATGATACCCCTGTGGAAGACCTGCCCAGTCCACCCACCCAGCATCAGCTACTCTAGTTCCATCACAACTTTATCCTTGGCCGGGCCACCTGTGACAGCAGCCATGTTACATAGCAGCTCTGCTGCAACCACTGCACCGCATTTTGCATTGCCATGACAACCAACCAGCTGACAACTAGAATGAATAGCCACCACCTAACTGTTGCCCAAAACAAGGTGGACCAGCCATTTGCACAACACGCAGCTGAGCACAACATGTGATATTTCAATGACTCCTTCGCACCATTTAGAGCACAGTTTAGGGAGATAGGTGCATGCTTGTAGCGAATATGTGTGTGTGTGTGTGTGTGTGTGTGTGTGTGTGTGTGTGTGTGTGTGTGTGTGTGCGTGTGTGTGTGTGTGCATGTACTTGTGCCTGCCTGTTATTCCTACAGCTAGAAAAAGGAAGCACATTCTGAAAGCTATCCAAGCTCTGTACCTTTTGCTCATGCACTTCTGCCTTTTGATGATTCATCTCCTTTTTTCCTAAATGGAATGGAAATGAAGGCCCATGCTACTTTACAGCCTAGGGGAATGAAGCAAAAGACCCGCATCGCCATACTAAGCAAGGTCCTAATGGAGGTGGTTTGCCGTTGCCTTCCTCCGGCAGTAATGGGGATGAATGAGGACGATGAAGACAACACAACACCCAGTCATCTCGGGGCAGGGAAAATCCCTGACCCCACTGGGAATCGAATCCGGGACCCCGTGCTCGGGAAGCAAGAACGCTAGCCCGAGACCACAAGCTGCGGACTATTCCTAAATAATTTTTAATTTTCAACCAGAATGTTCCGTACATGCTTATTGATATTTAATTCAATTTCAACCACATTTTTCTCTGTTTTATATAAAGGCACTGACAACCCAGCAGTTTAGCACCTAAAAATATAAAAATAACCACCACCAGTTAACAATAGGTCAGAGAATGGTGATATAAAACCTTCAAAGCTAGAATCTTTCCAGAAACAACACTAGGATTTCTATATTATCATTGCCAGGGGTCACTGCTGCCTCGAGGGCAATAACCCAAATAGGCAACCCACAGAGCCACGCTACATCATAGCTCTGTGTAGCGCTATCATGCAATAGAGCTGTGCCTCACAGAGTTGCAGAGGGATGCCCCACACAGAGAGCACCCCAGTGTCCCTGAGAGCTACAACAGCAAAAATCACGTCTCGGCTTTTAACAAGATCATTGTGCAGCTTTTCTTATCCCCTCAATGTCACACTCTTTATTTATGAAAATATTAAGTCATGTCACCAACAAAATTTACAGTTTCACACCCACCATGTCCTTTACACTGTATATAAATTGCTCCATCAGGACCAACCTTATTCCTACTATGAGTTCTTACAACAAAAGGCATAGTACCATTAATATAAGATATGCCAATATCTCTATTAAAAACTTCAGAAACATTAAAAGTACTATAAGTAATCACATAATAATCATTGCAACTTTCAGGTCCACCAATTTCAATAATACTTCCACACCATACTGTAGCAACAGTCAGCCAACCACTACCATGCAAAAAAGAATCAGCTTCATTAATAATAAGATCCAGTACAGCACTAACAAAAAAACATGGTCCATCCACACTAGTGAAAGATCCAATACTTTTCAATGTCACTTTATTCTTTGTAAGCTTGGCAAAAGTAACATTATCAATAGCCTCATATAAAGCAGCGCGTGAACACCGACTCCTCCTATAACGATGCATCTCGTAAGTTGTTCTAAGCAGTCAGGAGCCCGATCCAGACTGTAGCTGGCGGGTTGCTGTACACCTGGCGTTCTCTGCCGAAGCCAACCCCACATGTTTGAAAGCACCGTGTGGTTACTAAAATTGGAGATCACAACAGCAACTCACTGATTTGTGTACACAGATTCCAGCAGGCTCCACTAGGAGAATCAGCATCACCCTCCAGCAGTGTTTGCATCCAACTACGGCACTGAGAGCATGGCACTACACTGCATCTGCAAATCATGTGACACATCACAGAAATCGTTCCACTGGATTATTTAAGACGCTGCAGGACTGCTACTCGACGGCATTTGTACACACTCCGGACTGTATGCCACCTGCATCCTGCACCCCATCTGTCGATAGTGTTCACCACCAGCAGTTCCATTTTAACCCAGGATTCTGACAAAACATCAACCCAGTGCGGCTTACGACTCCAGCTGGACTTGAACCTAGATACTAATCAGACTCCACCTAGGACATTGCTGCCTGAATGGGCCCGTTGGCACTCTTGTGTCCCAGCAGTTACTGTTGGTTTGAGCATGACTCCCATCAACTGCCAATGCTCTATCGACATCCCACCGGCCTGCCTGCATCTGACGGAATATTGCTTAGAATGTCACCACCTGCTGAGACCATCAGCACCTTCATGACCTGGCAGACGCCGGTGAGGTGAACACGAGTCTCCCATTGGCAATCAGCACTCTGCCAACATCCCAACAGCCAGCCTGCTCCTCGACCAAGCCAGACACCACCTAGGTCTTCGACTGGACGCCAAATCAGAACCCTGAATTGGAATGCAGTTTGAAAGACTTGTTTATGCTGTCCTTGCCACCACATAAGGACAAAAGACATAAAAGTTGGCAATGGGATGGTCCATCCTGCCACAGTGCTCCAGTTGGCGACAAGACTGTTGACTATGATCCCACACAACTCACCTCATCCATCGCCACTGTCCTGCCCGACACCTGCCCTCCACTGGCCACAACTGATTTTGCTTGCACTTTTGGCCCGAACTTGCATTCGTGGCCACCTAAAATTCCTTCCTTTGAAGGGTGGCTCAAAACCCAGGACAGGCAGTTAGGCTTACATCAGCATTCCCAATTACTCATCTGGTACTGTCTTCTCTAGAAGCTGCTGCTGTGATCGAGCCTATTGGTACCACTGCATCTCCAGCCAGCTGCCCTTCATTCGAGCCCCTGTCTCTTAACAGCCACCAGAGCTCTGGCGACGTCTCACCAGACAGCCTTTGTCTGGCCACATTGACAGTGTCCCATTCCACACTGTGCTTTATGGTCAACATTTCCTGTCTCTTCACGTATAATCTTGTTGCTGGCTTCTAGCTGGGACTGTGAGCTCTTTTTGCTTAATTTGAAACAGCTCACGTCTGGAACTGCCCCCTTAGTCAGCAGCATGGCTCTCCCTTCCACCTCCAGCTTGGTTCTCCTTTCCACTGCTGGTGCAACTCTTCCTTTGATTCACTCACACTGTGGGCTCTCACTGGCACACAAAGTCCTTCACCAGAAGTAGAAAACTCTCACAAATTCACACTAACACAAGTCACATGGCCACACTCATTTCTGGACCGTGTGTGTGTGTGTGTGTGTGTGTGTGTGTGTGTGTGTGTGTGTGTGTGTGTGTCCTAATTCTGAAGGAGCGCTTTGTCTGAAAGCTGACCATTTCTGTCATTCTTTTCCTTTGTGCCTGTGACTCCATGTCTTCCCTATGTGGTGAGTAGCAATCTATCATTTAAATGATGTTGTTATAGCCTCAATAAAAGATATATTTTGTTGCTGTTGTTGGATCTTCAGCCTCCAATTGATGCAGCTGTCCACTCCAGTGTATCCAGTACAAGCCTCCAGATCTGTGCATAACTACTATAACCAACATTCATTTGAACCTGTATACTTCAGCCAAGCTTGGGTACCTCCATAGTCTGTAGTTAGGTTTGTTCTTGAAATTTGTCTTGAATAAGGGAATGATGTGTGACCCCCTTGCAGTTGTCGGTGGGACACTGTAGCCCAAGTTTTCTGTGCTAAATAGTAGTTGGAGCAGGGGCCAGCTTTACTGGGTCTGCAATGCAGAAAATCCATTTAATCTTAGTACATTGTTTTTGTGTAGAAATATGCATTACTTACAGTTTCACATGTACAGATACACAATGGGAAATGAAAAATGAACACCATATTTGCATCACATTGGATTAGCAAATGTGGTAAACATACTTGTGTGGTTCACCAGTTGCAAATAAGATAGTTGAATTAATTTTTGTTAGATGTTATTGTGCGCCAGTGAAAAACCATGTAGTAATGCCTAGGAATTTCTCAACATTTTAACATTACATTTCAGTTGTTAATGTTATTGAATGAGGTGGCGCAGTCATCACGGACCATTTATTGTAATCTGGACATTGAGTAAGCTAGCATCTTTCATGACACCTTGTGCATCTTACCTACTTTTAGTCCTGTGAACAGATTCTGCCTTGATGTCACTGACCATTGTTTGTAATATGTTGCCCAAGATAGTGGAAATTGCTGTGTATATGGCAGCAACATATGGTATCAGCTCTGGGTATCATGGTGTTGGAAGCTCTAGTCTACAGTGACTGTACAACATTGCCCTTTATCAGGAGAATAATAAACAGAGCAGGGCACTTGCAGCCATTTCACTGTTGCTCCTACAATTGTGGCAAGATGTGCACTTCTAGTGAGACAGTGCCAGTGCAGCCACTTCTTGTATTGTCCAATGAGGTTACTCACATCCATCAATCAATTGCAACAACATCACAAAGCATAAATGGTATGAAACTGTTTCCCAAGGTTAGTAAAACATCTCTGTAAATGCCTATACAGGAATGCATTCCAGTTAGGGAGGCTATACAATAGAAAAAAATTTTTGCCTGAAACAGTCTTATCACCAGGTGGATGAACGTATAATTTTGATCACTTAAAATATACAATCTTTATAATATGTGAGTAAAACTTCATTCTTGAGGGCCACGGCTTTAGCGTATTCATTTTTTATTTTCTGTTTGTGTATATTTGTCTCACTGTTTGCCAGTCAGAGTAATTATAATGGTTCTTGCTTAGTAGAAAAGCGTGAAAAACAGAATTCACAATTTCAGCCTTCACTTTGTTCTGTTGACATGATACTACTTGCATAGTGTTTCTCATGATTGTCAGTCCATGTAGCTTCAGTTCACTAAAAGAAGATTTTCAGTGAGATGGCTGATGGGAGTAGCTGAATAAATAAAAATGAAATTGCATTGACTGCCATCAAATACTTTCCAGTTGGCATTAATTTTAACTAGCTCATTATTTAATGTGTCTGACATCTCAATGGATATCATTTTTTCAAACACAGTTCCATAGAACATTTCAGAGATCATTAACTCAGTGTGTAATTTCTGCTTTTGTAGATGCAGACACCTTAAATGTAGTTTTTTGTGCTACCTAACACTGGCAGAAACCAGCAGGTAGTTGATACCTGTCAGTGTCATTCAGTTTCTACCTTTCAAATTTTGTTGTCAGCCGTCTGACAGAACTTTCTTGGACTGTGCATATAGTACCTCAGATTGGGGAAACATCAATATCACAACAGTCCTTCAAGCAATTTAAGGAAATCACAGAAAACAAACCAAAACCAAAGGAAAGTGATTTCAATGCAGTGGAAGACTGCTGTTGCAGCTCATATAGCAAATTAGTTAAAATTTTGCTATTGAGAATGACAATACATTGAAACAAGTTTTTACTTGTCTGTGGTTTGATGTTTCACATTCCCATTAAATTTTGAATAAATGAACTGATGCCAATAAGTGGAGAAAACTGCATGGCATTCCATGTGACCACTGGTGTTCACTTTCTAAGGATTCTGCTTTGAGACAATCATCTGCTGTCCCTGAGAAAATCTTGAATAAGTAGAATGTGCAAACCATAGCCACAGAAAATATTACTGATATTACTGTAAGAATTAAGGAATAATTCATCCAATTCACTGCTTCTACTGCTGTCATTATGAGTAATGTCTGTTGTGATTCATCACTTACCAATGTGTTTACGATGCAACAAGTTATCCTTACTGGCTATTGACACTTATTTTTTCCTCACTTCTTTGTATTAATTACCATTGTTGTTTTACACAGGACAAGATGATTGTCAGTTGTCCCAAGGAACATCTACCTCCACTCTTCCTCGCATCGGACACTGTATCGCTTATGGCATTCAGTGACTTCAATGGTGCTGCAAGGAAGAAAATGGTGATTACACAACATATAATAGTAGATTTGCATTATGTATTTTCTAGTTACTTTAAGTAATCTGTCACTGTCGAAACCAGTTTAATTCAATTCATTTATCGTAGTCTATTTACACACTGCTGTCAGCTTAAAAGAATCACTTCTTAATTATACATAGTATTTTGAAGTAGATGCCCTATGATTCTTATTACAAACATGACAGAAAATCAAGTTAAATCAAGAAAATATCTAGGTGCTGCAGAAGTTCAACCTCATGCTGCCAACTTCTGAAAGTATCACCATTTTTAAGTCTTTGTTTGCCTGTCCCTGGTCTTAGAAGAGATATTTACTATAATGTCCTAGTAACACGCATTATTTTTTTGCCAAGGGAAATCACAGTTAAAAATTAATACATTCATTACTTTTAATACACATACTGTTTTATCGCTGTTGGGTTTACAAATGAGATTTCCACTGATGTACAGGACTGATACTTGTGCATGTCACTTCACTTCTCAGATTTGAATCCATAAAACTTATTGACTCTCCCAATAAGGGGAGTCACAGTTAAAAATCACTATATTCATTAGATCTAAAAAATACTGTTTTATCACTGTGGGGTTTACAAACGATATTTTCAATGATAAAGAGAATTGATACTTACTCACAGTCGTGTCACTTCTCAGATTTGGACCCATGTGACTTACTGATATTCCCAAGTACCTAAACCCCTACCATTAACTGTCACCTTTACGTGTAGTCATTATTTAAGTACACGGGTCATTTGAAAGGTATTGAGAGTAATAGAAATCCTAGCTTTCCATAATCTTATGTCTACATATTTTAAAGGTTATTTTCTTTATCCAGAGGGCAACTCATAAGTTGTGCTTGGATTTCTCAGTCAATAGATAATAGACAAAGGTTCTGTGTTCAAGTCCCTATCTAGCAGACAGTCTTAATCAACCAGAAAGTTTCTAATTTTATTTGTCACATCTACTTACATAGCTCCAAATTGAATAGCATATCTCCATGGTCATGGAACATGTCAGTAACTGAAATTAACATCAGAAAAGTTAATAATAAATAAAATGAATTTTACATGTATCAGGGTGTATACAACCCGGGAGATCTGGAAAAAAACTGGGAATTTTTTCATCCATGAGAAAATCGGGAAAAAACCGGGAATTTTTCATTGTTTCAGTTTTCCGTTAAATTTTTGTAATTTTGACTGGTAAGAACTGACACTCTAACAAAGGATATTACTGTATCCCACTACTGCAGAATAATACTTCAACAATAAAATGTAAACGAGAGAAAAAAACGAAAATAACTTAAATTGCAAAGGAAATGCACCATATACAACAACGACACACAGTGCTCTTGCAAACGTCTGCCAACAGCTAAATGTGTCAAAGGCTTTAGGAAGACTATGCAATGCTTGATAACAACAAATTGCCTCCTATGAGTGTGAGGTCACAACTGTTTACATTAGATTCGATCTAGCAGTTAGGAGTGGGCTCATGTGCATGAGCAGTTGAAGTCAGGTTTGAGTAGTAGATTCTCCCTCTTCTGGTTACAGGAGTGTGGCTGTTGGCTGTGCAAGCAGTCGCAGCAAGCAGCTAGATGCTAGTGGGAAAAGGGGGCGCCAAATTCATATTTTTGAGGAAAAAAAACTTGTTTCACAAAGCGCCTAGAATCCAGCACACTTTGGTCTATCGATTATTCATATGATTTTGAAACGCATCCCTGTTGGTTTTTGAACATTGGCTCTGAGCACTATGGGACTTAACATCTGAGGTTATCAGTCCCCTAGAACTTAGAACTACTTAAACCTAACTAACATACAAACATCACACACATCCATGCCCAAGGCAGGATACCAACCTACGATCGTAGCGGTCGCCCGGGTTCAGACTGAAGCGCCTAGAACCACTCGGCCACACCGGCCGGCTTTTGAACATTCTTGAACACATTTTAAGTTTATTTCTGAATGAATCATAAGTTGATGTCTCTGTCAGGAGAATCTTCGTCACATCTAGAAATAAACTTTCTGCAGACAAAACGGGACGGGGCTATACGAGCTGGATGGGGTAAAGCCGAACGGATGAAAGCCAATCGCTGTCTGATTATGTGGTTGATAGGGTTCGCGAATGATTAGCGTTGTTATAATTACTAGCAAAATCCATAGATTGAGACTACCAGCATGAAATAAACGACTAACAGCAATAACAGGTGAGAAAGATTATGTATTATCTTGTCGGTGTATCCAATAAAATGAAATTTTGCCAGAAAATTTTTGGCCAGATCGGTACACTAGTAAGGAGCAGTTGTACAGTCTTCAGCTCGCAGCCTCTTAAATTCTATTCTGGAAGTAATGCGGAAAACGTGTTGTAGGAACATGTAACAACGCCTAACCAGAGAATAATCATGAGAAACCTAAAATTGTGATTCTGGCAGTGTTAATCGGCGAACAAATTTTGACAATGGCAGGAATAGCTACAGAATTGGTGATGACAAGCTGTTAGAACGAGGAAGGAGAAGAAACGGACATCTCACAAATTATGGAAGACTAAGACGATTCCAAATTTATATAAATATTTCGTAATATTACTTTTTGCTCTCACGCTTGAGAAACTGGCGAGTATAAATGAAATGTGAAACTATTTCCTGACAGAGCTTTTTGCTTGTAGTAGGCCTAATAGGCATTTGATATTGGTGCTATGTGAATTATATTCTGTCGTGTTATAAAAATGACTATTTGTGTCAAAACAGCCTCATTTATTTGATGTGTGTTACAAAATTGCTGCAATATTAGAAAGGCCTATTTTATTTTATCTAGCAGAAAGTGACAAAATAGACATAAAAGATCAAGAAACCACACCAGTCTTGGATATTTTATTTGTAGTAACAGCTTTTTCAGTATTAGATAATGACCTTTTGATTTTTCATGTAGCAAAATGTTTGATGAACTTTGATGAGGTAATAGATTCTTTTGCAGAAAGGAAAGCACGACATGTAAAGCTGTAGCAAAATTAGTGAGAGAAAAATGCTAGGAGCTAAGGATTGAAGAAATGTGTACTTTCTTGCTTGTCTCTTGTCTTTATTTTATGTATCCTGTATTTAATTTTATGTCACACAAAACAGCAAGTTATTAGCTAATAGGCAATAAAGAGTGCAAATTTTCTGAATAGTTCTTGTTTTCCGATTACAAATAATCCCATCCGCTATTAACTGTGAGATTTTTGTTTTTTTAAAAAAAGAGGGGCAGGCTGTCAAATCGGCCGACTGGGAGCCGGAGAGGCACCACAGGACAGTTCAGTTTCCACTGTCCTGAATATAGTTTGATGGCATCCATTAGAAAATACACACATTTCAATTCCACAGAGCGAAATACAGTGACGTGTGGTAGAAGAATGCTGTGTGAAGAGGCATGGCACTGCACTTCGGCACACTTAAGACCAAATAACATGTCTTAGGTTTCCTCGAACACATATGTTTTATGTTTCAGACTTTTCAGATATATGTGTGCTACAAGATGAACATATTTTTGAAAATTCGATTTTTTTAAAGTATTGACCCGCTTAACAAATATCGTAGATCCGTGGCTGATCTGCAAAGCAGTCTGAGTTATAGTGGGTAGTCTCCACGTGACCTGTGTTTACATTTAGTGATTTTGCTGTTTACCCTCGCGTCAAATGAAAATCAAATGGCAAATGAAAACCAAATGGATACCTGTGGCCGGGAGCTATAAAGTGAATTAAAATACATTCACATAATTACTGAAGGCTAAAATATGTTTTTAATTTAAGAGTTTATTTTATTTTCACCTTTCTGACAGTCAAGCATTAATTGCCTTGCAGAACAATGAAGTTATTTTTGTCTGTTTGCTAATGAAATTTGACTTTTATTAACTTTTTCCGCAGAGGCAGTCAATGTATTTGAAACAAAATGTTTAATTCCACAGTACTGGCTAGTTTCAACTGTTTAATTCCAATAAATGCTTAATTCCACAGTACTGGCAAGTTTCAACTGTTCGCTGCATTTCAAGTGCACGTTTTCATCTTCTGGCACGTATGGCATTATGCCATAATAAAGAACCAAACATGATATAATACAGTACTGATGCTCTAAGAAAATTTACATCCCTAAAACCATACTGAAAAGCTTAACATCAGGTCGAGGTCTACTTCATTGGGAATCTGGACATACGAATGTGCACGTTTTAGTAAGGTTCACGAAATTCCGATGCTCTTGCAGTACCCTCTGATATCTTGTTTCTTTTATGACAATGTATGATCTTTCAATGTTTTACATGTACGTACATACGGGATCCCTACGTCATGGTAGCTGCGCAAGCACGGCGTCGCCTGTTATCTGTGCTCTCTGACAACTGCTGAAACTAACCTATTTCTAACAGGTCATAGGAAAATATTGCCAATTGTGATTTGAAAAGCGTTACTTTCAAAGTAAATATCCTATAAAAATAATAAAAATAAAGATCAGACATTTATGTCATTATTAAAAATTCTACTGGCGCATTTGTGTGATATATCTTAAAGTGTAACAAGCGCAAAAAAAAATCAACATTATATGCGAAAGCTTAGCTTCTCTTACAGCATATTAACCTGAGAGACCAATATTATATGTGAAAGCTTATCTTTTCTTGTAGCAACGCTATGTATATTAATTTAAACTATTAACTTTCCCTGTTTGTGTGTTTGTGCTACTTAACAGAGATATTCTTGTTGGCTGGCTACATCACGTGTCCTATGCTCTGAATATCCGCTGTCATCGGCTGGCAAGATCACCTGACATGAGCTATGACTGGGTTAAAAAAGCTCATCACAATCTCAATTTCAATTATTCAGAAAGTAACATGCGGCAATTGATGGAATTCCAATGTATACTTTCGTAATACAAAAATATGCAGTGTACGTGTTGCTGCACATCAAAGATACTTCCAAAACGTGTCTTTTTTTTCCCTGAGTTTCATTTTCTAAAGTGCTGGGAAAATCTGTGCTGGTGTATAAAGCCATAACCATTCAAAGGATTGATAAGTTTTGCAGTTTTGAGGGAAAATACACTGAGACTTAACACAAAAAGTGTGTTTTCACCCAGTAGAAAGTGTATTTTTGAATGGGAAACCCAGCAAAAACTCGGGAAATTTTTTTCCTTGTCCGCATATACACCCTGATGTATACTACGCAGATTACACACTGCTAGCATATATTAGCATATTCAACAATATAACGCATGAATCTGACATGGTTTTTTCCAGGAACTCATAGACAGAATGAGGAGGAGTGTACCATAAAGATATTCTTCAGTTTTAGACACAGAAGTGCAAGAATTACTGCTAAGATGTTTTGAAATTCTTGTGGTAACATATTGAAAATGGATACAGCTTAATACTGTAGTCTTGTCTGCACAAGAATCATTCTGCCTGTATTTATTGAATGAAAGCTACTAATTCTTGAGAATAAGCTCATATTGTTAACAAACACCAGTAAAGAAAACATACATTGAAAGGCCAATGTCAGAAATCCCAAACTCCTGAACAGGGGTCACCAAGAGGTTGACAAACATAAATTGCATGTTGCTCAAATTGCCCTTTCTGAGCCAAAAACATCCTTTATGAATGGGAACAGTTACCCCTGAATATAATGCCGTATTTCATAACCAAATGAAAATAAGCAAAGTAGACTAATTTTTGTATTGGAATATCACTTATTTCTGATACTCTTCTAATGGTAAGTGTAGCAGCATTCAGTTTCTGAACAAGATTCTGAACATGGGCTTTCCACAACAGCTCACCATTGTCCTGAACACCTAGGAATTTAGATTGTTCAGATTCACTAATTATATACCTATTCTGCATAATCTAAATGTAAGTTCTTGTTGAATTGTGTGTTAGTACTGTGAAAACTGAGTTTCTGTGTGATTTAAGATCAATTTATTTTCTGCAAACCATGATCTTATGTCTTGGACTGCAGTATTTGTATTTTGTACTCAATATCCTTCACTACCAAGCTGGTGTCATCAGCAAACAGAAATATTTTAGAATCACATGTCAGGAATGTCCTGAAATCAGACTTCGGGTACATATAGATAACAATAAATAGAAGTCTAGCTACAATAAAGTCAACTGATCCTGAACAACTTCCAATGACCTGTTCAGTAGATTCAAATGGTATACCATTTTTCATGTACATGGCTACTCCTCCACTCTGCAAACAGCTCCTTGAAATATAGCCAGTTAATCTGTATCCCTATATAGGAATCCTCTGAATTGTCACATTGTTCAAGTTGTGCTCGGATATACCAATATTGTTCAGTTCACTAACTTTATCTCTAATACACTTATATTTTGGTGAAATTTGGTAAATCCTTCATTACTTTGATACCTGACCTTTTTTTGAAGGTGGTTCCTTTGTTAGAGGCACTTTCATTAAGCAAGAATACCCATCAACTGGCTTGAATCTAAAAAAGATGGAGCTCTAACACCAATTGCTATAGGACTTTTCCCATGAGTGATCTCATCACCCACCACTACACTGTCACCTTTAAGCTTTGCCAGCTTCCCCTTCCTATACCTATTGATGTGCAAGCCATGCCTTGTGAAACTCAATGTATTGATAGACTCAACTGGCACCACAGCATGAAAGTCATACCCAAAGTCATCTGTGCCATCCCAAGCCCCTGTAAAAAAAAGTCTGACTGCTATATTAAGATGAGGGAAGTCATGATGCTAAAACAGCTGTGAGAGGTGCAAATTTGTACCACCAGTTTGAGTAGCTTTCTTTTCCAGATCATCCCCAATGCCATACTCCTCTCTGTCAAGACTATTTCCAGCTCCACTCGTGATCACCATCTGATCCTCTTTTGTGAAATTCCAATGTATCCATAACCTGTGCCCACACCTATGACATGAGAACCAGCTAACAGCAAAACCTCCTTCTTTGGTATTGAATTTACAACTCACTTAGGATTCTTAACTGTTGAGGTGTGCTGCATATTTCCTGCACCTACACCTATAACCACAAGAGAGGCGTCTGTATTAACTATGACAGGTAGTCAAATGTGTTGGTGATACACAAAATGAAACTATCTTAACATATCCTCCTAGCAGCATCCTTACCAACTGCCAGTTTCCAGTCTCCAGCCCCCTTTTCCCTCTTCATCCTGTCTGGTTCCTCCCATGTGTTTTATAACTGCACCGGAAGGGCACAGATCTTAAGCTCCTGCTCCTTCATTAACCTATTTTGCTATATATCCTTCAATTCCTGGAGATTTGGAGATGATCTAACTAGAATGCACACTGCCCTATCCCGTGCGTCCCCCACCCTCCCCCCACCCCCATGAAAATACGTTGCGCAAATCTCACACTGTAACCGACTACGGTCAAACCTATGACAAAGCCTGCACTTCTCACTTATGGTAAAAATTTTACTGATATTGAAAAGAAATGTCTACTTTACCTAAGATATGCTAATGCAGTAAAACAGTTTTATAAGCTAACTGCAATGATTTAAATTTTACTCCGTAGAACAAATGTAACTACAGCTACTAACGCTACTGCTCCACTGTTTATACTACCACTACAAATACTTCATGTGATTACTTGCCTAAAACAAAAATGACACATGTTCACTGGAATACTCATCAGAATTGAACACTATACAATGAGCAAATTTTCTTAAAGTTATG
Source organism: Schistocerca gregaria (assembly GCF_023897955.1). NCBI lineage: Eukaryota > Metazoa > Arthropoda > Insecta > Orthoptera > Acrididae > Schistocerca > Schistocerca gregaria. The sequence goes on from NC_064931.1 coordinate 380,572,600, forward strand.
TCTAAAGTTATTTCACAAGAAATAATAAGAAATCCCAGTTTAAAACTACAAAAATTTATAGTGAGCTGCAATGCATAAACAAATTATCAGTTCTTAGCTTTCAGATCCGCTTCAACTGCTAACTGCTCACCCCAGTCAGCTGAGTTACTTCGATGCAAAATGTAAACACACTCCTGGATAACAGACCGTTCAAAACAATAACAGAACAAGGTAGAGATGAATTCAAATCAATTACTTTTAGAGGAAAAATTATCACAAACAGCCACTAAAAATATTTGAAACCTAAAACTATTTTTAAAAAAGTGGAGAGCAATTTTAAAGCAGCCCACCACCTGTCCCCCATGTTTTAAGTACTGATCATCGGAGGGGAGACAGCTACTTCTGAACACACAAGACAATGCTTGCTGGTGGTTTCTTTCAATTATGAAAGAATTGTTCTGCTAGATATTGGTTTTTAAGATGGATGTAGAAGTGTTTATATCTGGGTCTCCTCAAGAAATGAACGTAGTTTGGCCACTTTGTGAACAGGAGCTTCATCGTGGCATTACAAGAACTCATGCTGGACAATATTTGACTTCTTCCATTGATTTCTGCATAATATCTTTGGAAGGCCTACCAATCTGCTGTTAATGTTGTAGGTAAGATGACCTACTGTAAAGAAATATATCTTCACTTTTGTTGAATAAGGATCATTGTTGGGGATCCAGGATTTAGTTTCACATCTGGGTAGTCAAATTGGTACACTCATGTCTCATCAACAGTTACAGTTATACAGAACTATTCAGATGTGCCACATTAAGCCATTTGTCCACAGAACTCCAAATATTGATTCATTGTTGTTGTGTTAAGTGGTATGGTTTTAAAGAATGTCAAATTTTCCGATGGGAGGATACTTTTGTAAGGTCATAAAGGTAGCTGTTGATCCAGATCTGAGAGGATGCTAAATGTGTTGGAAGATGGGGATAGTGTTCTTTTCACTTACTCTCTGAACACACACACACACACACACACACACAATTATCTTTAAGAGGTGGTCATTGGAGGAGCAAGTCTCCAAATGGAAAATGTAATTGTTCAAAGCAGTTATTTAACCTCAAACCTAGCCAAAGCATAAAAAAGTGACTGAATAATATGTGGAGTGTGACAGCGATCATAAAGCAGTTACTGCATTGATGATTTCAGCCGTAAATAGAAATATTAAAAGTGGTAGGAAGATTTTTCTGTTTAGCGAAAGTGACAAAAAGCAGATTACAGAGTACCTAATGGCTCAACACAAAAGTTTTGTCTCAAGTACAGATAGTGTTGAGGATCAGTGGACAAAGTTCAAAACCATCGTACAATATGCGTTAGATGAGTATGTGCCAAGCAAGATCGTAAGAGATGGAAAAGAGACACCGTGGTGCAACAACCGAGTTAGAAAACTGCTGCTGAAGCAAAGGGAACTTAACAGCAAGCATAAACATAGCCAAAGTCTTGCAGACAAACAAAAATTACGCGAAGCGAAATGTAGTGTGAGGAGGGCAATGTGAAGGGCATTCAGTGAATTCGAAAGTACAGTTCTATGTACTGACTTGGCAGAAAATCCTAAGAAATTTTGGTCTTATGTCAAAGCGGTTGGTGGATCAAAACAGAATGTCCAGACACTCTGTGACCAAAATGGTACTGAAACAGAGGATGACAGACTAAAGGCCGAAATACTAAATGTCTTTTTCCAAAGCTGTTTCACAGAGGAAGACTGCACTGTAGTTCCTTCTCTAGATTGTCGCACAGATGACAAAATGGTAGATATCGAAATAGACGACACAGGGATAGAGAAACAATTAAAATCGCTCAAAAGAGGAAAGGCCGCTGGACCTGATGAGATACCAGTTCGATTTTTACACAGAGTACGCGAAGGAACTTGCCCCCCTTCTTGCAGCGGTGTACTGTAGGTCTCTAGAAGATCGAAGCATTCCAAAGGATTGGAAAAGGGCACAGGTCATCCCCATTTTCAAGAAGGGACGCAGAACTATAGACCTATATCTCTAACGTCGATCAGTTGTAGAATTTTGGAACACGTATTATGTTAGAGTATAATGACTTTTCTGGATACTAGAAATCTACTCTGTAGGACTCAGGATGGGTTTCGAAAAAGACGGTCGTGTGAAACCCAGCTCATGCTATTCATCCACGAGACTCAGAGGGCCATAGACACGGGTTTACAGGTAGATGCCGTGTTTTTTGACTTCTGCAAGGCATTCGATACAGTTCCCCACAGTTGTTTAATGAACAAAGTAAGAGCATATGGACTATCAGACCAATTGTGTGATTGGATTGAAGAGTTCCTAGATAATAGAACGCAGCATGTCATTCTCAATGGAGAGAAGTCATCCGAAGTAAGAGTGATTTCAGGTGTGCCGCAGGGGAGTGTCATAGGACTGTTGCTATTCACAATATACATAAATGACCTTGTGGATGACATCAGAAGTTCACTGAGGCTTTTTGAAGATGGTGGTGTGGTGTATCGAGAGGTTGTAACAATGGAAAATTGTACTGAAATGCAGGAGGATCTGCAGCGAATTGACGCATGGTGCAGGGAATGGCAATTGAATCTCAATGTAGACAAGTGTAATGTGCTGCGAATACATAGAAAGATAGATGCATTATCATTTAGCTACAAAATAGCAGGTCAGCAACTGGAAGCAGTTAATTCCATAAATTATCTGGGAGTACGCATTAGGAGTGATTTAAAATGGAATGATCATATAAAGTTGATTGTCGGTAAAGCAGATGCCAGACTGAGATTCATTGGAAGAATCCTAAGGAAATGCAATCCGAAAACAAAGGAAGTAGGTTACAGTACGCTTGTTCGCCCACTGGTCGAATACTGCTCAGCAGTGTGGGATCCGTACCAGATAGGGTTGATAGAAGAGATAGAGAAGATCCCACGGAGAGCTGCGCGCTTTGTTACAGGATCATTTAGTAATCGCGAAAGCGTTACGGAGATGATAGATAAACTCCAGTGGAAGACTCTGCAGGAGAGACGCTCAGTAGCTCAGTACGGGCTTTTGTTAAAGTTTCGAGAACATACCTTCACCGAAGAGTCAAGCAGTATATTGCTCTCTCCTACGTATATCTCGCGAAGAGACCATGAGGATAAAATCAGAGAGATTAGAGCCCACACATAAGCATACCGACAGTCCTTCTTTCTGCGAGCAATACGAGACTGGAATAGATAGGAGAACTGACAGAGGTACTCAGGGTACCCTCCGCCACACACCGTCAGGTGGCTTGAGGAGTATGGATGTGGATGTAGATGTAGAATGGTGCCCTTACCTCACTTCCTTTCGGCAGCCGGACCCTTCAGCAATACATTTGCCAGATTATTGCTATCACATAACATTCTTGGATGTGCAACAATGGATTTAACATTTTTGGAAATGTACCAATGGATCAGAACAGAGTAATTATCAAAACTTTCTGGTTGACAGCAGAAATATGTTGAAAGCTGTGATAATGTTGTTAGAAGTGAGGATAAACTCTTGCAAGAGCACCACTATTACCGTGCAACTTAATTTGTAAGAAATACTTGCCAAGACCCATCTTATGATGATTTGGATCTAATTTGTGCCTTTACATTATGCAAATTTTGTATTGTGTTGTATACTTCTCATGAGATGTCCATCTGTGCTTGCAGTGATTCTTAATCATGTTTACACTAATAAAATAACAAACTGAAGGGATTGTTTTGGAGTTGGTGGCTCCAGTACACATTCCTGAAATTAATAACTTAATAAAAGGCAAATTAAGTTAATGATATTTACAAGTTTGGATAAAAATAAGAACTGCCTTTGGCTTGTGTCCAAATTGTGATTCCCTGCCCCGTGCCCCCTTTCCCTCACCTCTACCCAACTGTGTGTGTGTCCCAGTATACATCTGTAGCTGTGTTCAACATATTATAACTTATCTAATTAATAGTTCTGGACAGTGTTTGGTTATTAACTTCTTCCACCTTTGCATATGAGATTGCAACATAAAAGTGACCAGGAAAATCTGTGTGTTTAACTTTTCTCCTTAGTTCATAAAGAAAAACTTGTGCTAATCCTAACATTATTGAGTGGTTTCTGTGCCAGCCATGCTCTTTGTATAAGTCAATTTTAGCTTCTGTAATTTGTTTTCGAGTTGTGATAACTGATAATTTTTTATTCTTCAACTCCATGCCAATATCATGTAAGGTGTCACTGTCCACTGTAGCATTACACATCAAAGCATTGATAATTTAAGCTGTGTTCCAGATAATGGACTTGATTTGTACTGTTAACTGGTCCGGAATAGATTGATGTATATAATCAAATGGAAGCACGTCCCGAATTATGATTTAGGCATTCAATTCTTGCCATGCAGCTCTCCCTACAAACAGATCTTTCGTGCCTCCACAGTCAAATCTCTATCTGTCTGCTTGCAATAATCAGGACAGATAAACCGATCAAATACTGTATATCCAAATATCACATCTAAAAATTGCAATTTTGTCCATTTCCATCCCTACATGTGTTCAATGAACTGTCCAAGTGCTCCTCTGTTATAAGTCCAAATTAAAATATATCATCTGTATTATGAAATTAATATTGAACTGTGTCTTGGTGGGAACACTTCCTGTCACCCTGCTCAGAAGAAAGAGATGCTAGAACACTATGGTATCAGAGGAATTGCAAACAATTGGATTGCTACGTTCCTGACCAATCAGATGCAGAGAGTCAGCATTAAATACACTAATAGACAAAGCAGCTCAATAACTGAAATACTATCAAGTAATAACACTGTAAAAACAAGGTGTTCCACAGGGCTCAGTATTGGGACCCCTACCTTTCCTCCTGTATATTAATGACTTGAGCCTGAATGTTGATGCACACAAAACAATAATATTTTCTGATGACACATCTGTACTCCTCAAAGGGGAGAAACAGAGGCTGTGCAAAAAGCTGTGAACTTGGCCACTGAACAACTCAGCAACTGGGCTAAAATCAACAGATTAACTATCAACACCAAAAAGACAGCTTCCATGTACTTTCACACAACACAAAATGCAAATTCCTCTCTGCCATTTGTCACTGTAAATAACCAGCCAATAGATACTGACACTGTTTTCAAATTCCTGTGTCTGTGGGTTCAAGTTAACCTGAAATGAAACACACATACAGGAAAGGTAAATGCCAGAATTAGTACTGCCTGTTATGTATTGAGTGTACTAACATCATGCGCTAGCCTGAAAACATTAACCAGTGCGTACTATGCTTACATACAAGCCCACCTAAAATATGGTGTGATATTCTGGGGAAATTCTCCAACTGCTCTGAACACATTCAGAATCCAGAAGAGAGCAATGAGGATTATTACTGGGAGAAAACCCAGAGACTCCTGCAAACCCATCTTCAGAAAGTTGGAAATTCTTACACTGCCTTGCCTATACATTCTCGAGACTGTAAAATTTTTCAGAAACCGCATAGTACCAACTGACACCAGAGTCGTAAAAAATAATGAAAAAATGAACACAACACCAGGAAAAACACAATTTACATACAAACATTCAACTGTGTAAAAAGGGACCTTTTCACATGGGCCTCCAACTGTTCAACAGTCTTCCCACTAGTATTAAGTCCATCAAAGACAACATAAAATTTAGCAAAGCCGTTAAGTCATATTTGTTGTGTCACTGTTTTTACTCTGTAAACAGTAATCTTGCTATTTGTGTTAAATTGAAAACATTGAGCAATATAATACATTAGGATACTATAGGCCTATATTAATATATGTTAACAATGTTAACTGATATTTTCTCACATCTGCAACACACTATGCACCATCAGATCACATGGAATAAATAAATAAATACATGGATACACAGTTCAAAACATTTCTGGGGTGTTCCTCTCGAGTGTGGATTTAACTGTGTGGATCAGTTTATTTGCATACTTTTCTAAAATGATGGCCTGTAGCTACATTTGGCCTCAGTAATTAAAAAGGTAACCATAATTCCAATCTGCATGTGCACAATCCTGTTATAAATGTGTAGATTCACTCTGTGGCTATAAGAACTTCTCAGCTGTGAGTGAGATGATGCTATAGTTAAGACACTGGGCTTGGCAGTCCATATTTCCATAGTTTCCCAAAATCGCAGTAGACCAATGCTGGAGTAGTTAATTAAATGAGGGCATGGCTGATTTCTTTGTATATGTAGTCTGAAATTGTGCTCTATCTCTATTGAACTGTATGCCAGTGGGACATTAAGCTCTGAACTTTCTTCCTTTGAATTTCCTGATAGTGTGATTCTGTCATGATGAAATACCCACCTAACTGTAAGTCAGTTATGGACTTTGCAATTTTCATATGAATTCAACGGTTAATACCTGGAGCCATATTATTAATATATAGTTTAAAAAGGTAGTCTTTTCTTGGAGGGGGGGGGGGGGGGGGGGAGAGATATCTAGGCATAGCCATAAGAACATTGACTACTGCTCTCATCTGATTAATCAGGGGGTAATCTGATAAAAACTACAATAGTTGTGATCTGCCTGGTAGAACCAAAAAATCCATCAGTTGTGGTGTCCTTGATGAAAGCACTTTGGACCAGAGAATTATACTTATCACATTTAAGTGTATGATGTTTTGTGGCATTTTTATCAGAAGTCTAAATTTACCTGCGTAGATAGCTATGCATGTTAAAATGCTATTTCTGAGGTGGGGAGGTGTGCTGGCCCCATATTGAATCCGTCTGGCAGATTAATGATGAGGATCAATGTGCCAACCATCATGGGTGTGGTTTTTTAGGCAAATTCCTCACATCCTGCTACGTAAATGCCAGATAGGTATCCAAGCACCACCTAAGTTACATGATTTTCAAACATCGAAAACTTTTACATGAATATCACTACATGCAGACAGTGGACATACGCATATACCACCCCAAGGAGTAATGTGGTGGCACATGAACGGAATCCGGCCATCTCTTTAATTAACCATGCCAAATCTGTTACTAACCATGCTGACTGTGTCCCGATATGCGACAAAGGCACAGAAAAAAGAAGACTGTCAATATTAAAAATCCACAGTAATCATTTTTGTACAGTTGCTCTTAATGTAGTAATATTTTTTTCACATTCTCTTCTTATTCTGGTCTTGCAGCAGTCATGCTACAGTTGCAACTGATTGTTAAGTGTCTTTGGAAGTGGACATAATCCAGTGGCTATAGAAAACACAGACAACTAAGCATTGCATGTGTCCTGTCAAAATTTCATGGGGCTGTTGGGAAAATTTACTTGATTAAGTAAATCTTGACTGAAGTATTTTGTCTCTCGAACATTGCCTTTGAATTGAATAGATGGTGAAAGTTCCCCGGTGGGGATTCCTGGTAGCCAATGTCTTCTAAAAGTATTATTTGCATTGTGGGAGCAGTTACCATTTATGCTATAGGATTTTTCAAATGGGGAATTTTGCAACAACCTGCCCTATGGTCATGACCTCACATCCAACAACTGTTTACCTCTTCTTCCACTTGAATACAATGGCTCAATAGACAACAGTTTGGAGGTAATGAAGAAATGTAGGCCTCCATGGTCAAGTAGTTCAGTTCCAGGCAGAGATTGTTAGCACAAAAAGATTCAATAAGTTAGTGCACACATTATTAAAAGTGCTTTGAGTAAGGTGGCTGTTTTGTAGCAAATTGAAGTAGGTTTGTTGGAAACTAAAACCACCAATAAAATCTTTTTCTGATTATTATAAATTTTTATTGTCTACTGGCCATTACTTTTCTAACACATATTCTAACTTGTAAACATACGTATTGTATTATGTCGGCAATAATGAGGCAGAAGGCACAGCACTTCACTTCCCACTTCTTTTGTAATATGATCTAATTCATATACCTACTTTCAAATCCATTGTGCTTGAACAAGAGTTTGTTTCTAATTCCAGCCAGTGAAAATGGAGCATCTTCTGCAGCCAGTTTCAATTTACGCTTTACACCACTTCAAAGATATTAGCTTCGAGATGTGCATTGAATGATAGCTATCCTTATCCATTGCATTAATACAGCCTCCTTCTAATGAGTGCATCAGGTTATTACCAAACAAATTTTTAAAACTGATGCATGTATTTCAAAATATTCTATGGAAAAGCAAAAATTTTGAGTGATAAATTCGAAAAAGTCAAATCTCAGTTGGAAAACATACTTGTGGTACACTTCATTTAATATGTAGAAGCTTTCTTCACAGTAGCTTACAGCTTTACACTGTAATGTATTATTTATTGTATATACTACTATAAATATTTTTGATATTTTTTTATTTTCTTATTAGCTTTCTGTGAATTTTGTTCCATGGCCAAGGAATCTGTTGAATTGAATTAAATAAAATTGGATATCTGGGAGCCTTGAAATTAGCGTGACAGTTAGTATGAAACTTTTGTGGGCTACCTCAATGTTTAGCTACTTACAAGCCACTGTTTTTCTCTTAGATTCATACCAAATTTATTTATTTGATGCATGTAAATCACATACATGTCTGTTGTCCTCAGTATGCAATAAATGTGTAGCCTACAAAAGCCTTCCTGTGTTCCATCAGAAATTTTCAGTCATTGGTACACTTTCTGAACTTAAAACCTAGAGCTTATGTAAAATAAATTAGCATTTTTGGGCCCCCATACTCAGTATTGTAATGTAGGTCTGCTAAGGTTCTACTGGCCATTAGAAAAATTGGTTTTAGTGTAGTATTCTAATTGAGTACGGTAGACTACATCTTTATAGATGTCAACAGTATCAACACACACCTTCAGCCTCAAAATAAGAAACACTGCCACTTGGACAATTTTTTATGAGACTTCACGTGTTGCCATCAGTTTTTGTGCTTGTGGACTGTCTTCAGCCTGTCACATTTCAGTTCTTATTTCTAGAATGGCTGAATTGTTATAGGTGTTTGTTACAAAATGGAACACTTAGTGATACTGCTGGAAGCAATCTGGTAAGTTTTCTCTGCCATGACAAAACCACATATTAATGACAATGTTCAAGTCTAGTGATGGACCAGGTGGTGAGTGTAGTTCAAATAAATGTTAGCCAAGCCACTTCTGAACGGAGCTAACAGTAGTAACTGTGACATTGTCATCTTTGAAGATAACTTCCATGTTAAGGAACAACATTTCAATCCTAATGGTATACTTGATTTCCTAAAATTTTGATCTAGTCCTTGATTGTAATTTGTTTTCAATGTATGAAAATGGTACTAAAGCAACCCCAGGCAAATATAGCCCATACTATCACTGATTCACCTACATTTGAACTATAAGAAGTAGGCAATGCAACCTTTCAGCTTCCTTCAGTAACCATCATATGTCTATCAGATTTGTCACTGCAAAAAGGGTGAAGGATGATTCGTTCGTCATTATTCTGATCAGTACTGAGCACGGTGATACAGAGGTTGAGATATTGAACTGGCATTCAAGAGGCTGGGGATTTAGTTCCCCATGTAACCACTGAGGTTTTATGTGGGTTCTCTAAATTTTTAAAGGTAATTCAGATGCTAAGATGATTCCTTTCAAAAGCAAACTGGCACTTTTCTTCCCCCGTATGTCTAATCTGAGGTCGTGCTGCATTCCTAATGACCTTGTTATCAAAAGAATTCTAAACCTTAAACTTTCTCCTTACTTCCGTTGTCTGTCTTGTGCTAAGGTTTTGTTGCAATTGCAAGCTGGCAGCTGATGTTCAGTTTGTGCAGTTCCTATTGAACTGTAATTGCAGAAAGGATTGTTTAAAATTCCTATAAAATTCTGGAATCACCTGTATTGCACAAGCTCTGCAGTTCAATGTTAATATAACTTTCAGTTTTTGATATAACAGTCACTTATAGTTCATTTTGTCTACTGTATTTTGCAACTTTCTTCCTGTAAATTATGTTTGTCAATCCCATCATACCCTGATATGTTTGATACAGTGAACTTTGCTCCAACTGTCCATTGTTGGAACTCTGTCTGGTTTCCTTTTTGTGTCACTTATATTTGGCATACAACACAAAAATTGAATTAGACTGCTCGTTATACCACAATATAATTACATTTACTGAAATAACAAAAGAAATAACCTCACAGGAATGATCAGTGCTCTGGACCATGTTTTTTTCCTTTATTATGATATCTGTCTCTAAATTTGAAGACACCGTCTCTGTAATGGCCTTGACATAATTCAGCCAAAATTATTGCACCAATTGTAGTTAAAACAGTGAATTTGTTGGCCATTGGAGCAAGGGAGTGAAATGGTTAGCACAAAGGATTTGCATTTGGGAGGATGATGGTTCAGGTCCTCTTCTGACCATCTAGGTTAAGGTTTTCCATGTTTTCCCTAAATTGCTCCAGGAAGATGCCGGAATAGTTCCTTTTTAAAGGGCATAACCTATTTCCTTCCTGATACAACCCTGCCCCGAACTTTGTACTCAATCTCTATATGACCTTGCAGTCAACTCTTCCTCCTTTCTTTTTTATTAACCATTGCTTTCGTATTAGTAGTGAGACTTAATTTCCAAAAAACTAAAAAAAATCACATGAAAAGATACTGTTTGGCATCAACACCAGGAAAAGTGAACTGCATAAATTTCACGCAGCAGTTTTCTTGCTTCATGGAGGAGTTATGAAATGCTTCTTATTTGTGGCACATCCCTGTTGTGCATATTACCTTTGTTTGTTGTTCTTTGTAGAAATATTAGACTGTGTGAAACAGTGCTATGAATATGAAACTACAGCGGTTTGGAATTTTTTATTTTTATTTGTTTTTCAGCAATATACAGTGAAGGAGATGTTCATCAAACAGCTTGTGCAGTTATATGGAATGTCTGTGAGCAAGGCACTAGCAGTAGTGCAGATTTATCCATCTCCGTCAGAATTAATGAAGGCATATGCACAAGGAGGAGGAGATGACCTGCTGAGTAACATTTTATATGGAAAGACACGTAGAAAGATAGGCCCAGCACTAAGTAAAACAATTTATCAGTTTTATACCCATGTATAAGCATAATTAATTAATTTATCCAACTGGGATTTACTAGTTGTATATTTGGGGAATTAAACAATAGAGTAACATTTTGAAATGATGCTTTATATATGTTTCATTTTTGTTGTCAGTAATAATTCTGTATTTATTATTTAAACCTTAAATGTGTCATAATTTTTTTTAAAGAATTCTTGCATTGAAAGAACAGTTATATTATTTTCACTATAGCAAGTGATAAAAATATTTAAAATGATGGTTAACATTAACAAGAACTTTGCACTAATGCTGAATGTACAAGTAACATATTATGGCACAGAAGACAAATTGAGTTGAGACAAAAGTAAAAACCAAGACATGAGAAAAATTGTACTTAACTTTGGTACAATTTGAAGTGTGGCACTGGATGCCATGAACTTAATATATTGATATCTAAATAAATTTGCTGTCTCTTGGCATTCTATGATATTGCCACTGTGACTGATAGTAATATTGCAGACATTCTTGGTTGACCTGATACTCCATAATTAATGACCGTTTAGGTGGAAGGTAGTTTCCAGAGAACTAAACTAAACTAACTGCAAGCACTGACGTGAACTATCTAACTGTTGGTTCAGAACTGTGTGGCTGCCTGTGGCACATCATGTTTTGTGCCTATCAGTAGAAGAATTTCCATGTCTGCCTGTACAAGGTGGAAACAGTGTTGTCCACAGTTGACAGTGTTTTCTTTGGCATGTTGTAAGTGGATGAGTATGGTGAGCTTGAGGATGTGGCATGGAAGCAGAAAGAGGTCCGGATTATGAGTGCCATCTGGAGCCTGCTGCTCAGAACTGAGATGCACCAGGTGAATGGTTGTTCCTTCATGGTGGCAGCCTCTTGTGGTATTTTTTGTGCACAACACTGGGGGAGGAAGCTGGTGAAATCAGCTCGCTTCTTTAATGCCCACTTCATCAGCTGGTGGTGTGTGTATTTGATAGGTGCACATATGTTGCCGCCCCCCCCCCCCCCCCCCCCCGGCATTTAACCATGTAGAAACCCACGAAAAACCTTGGTGAGGGTGTGGTCAATGAAGTTTTGGCCATTTCAATATTTATAGGCTGGTCTGAGATGTCACACATGACGTTCACTTCTGCTGGTTCTCATTGGCTGGGTGCAGCTGGGGCCTGCTGCTGGAAGTATTGGCAGGAGTGGATGCATCAAGAGGTCCATCAGCGAGCTGGCTTCGTATAGGTCTTCTGATTCTGGAAAAGAAAACAAGATAGGATTTCTGCCTATATGCATGGGAGTGCAATTTGGCCTGATTTGATTTTTAGGGTGCATTGCAACTCCATATGAACGTTTAATTTTAAATACATAATTGCCAAGCTGCTCTATGGCTATGCCTGGTGCATTGCCTTTTCCACATACTTGCGAACTGAAATGAGTACAAGGTCATTCAGTTAAAAAAAAAAGGTTCCAACTGTTGTTGAAATTCATCTTGTGGGTACAGGAGTTGCTTTAAAACTGACATCAAAGTTTGAAGCCATATTCCATGAAGTTTCTCTCCTGGCGATTATGCTTCATGTGGATTAGCTCTGTATCAAGATCAATAAAGTATTGTCTTTAATAAACGGCTGAACCTGCTTCGTCACGTGTGACTTGAGAGTTTGTACGAATCTTTCAGCGAGTCCATTGGCCTCAGGAAGAAGTCTTGCTGGAAGATATTGATGACATCTGCATCACAAATGAAAATTTCGAAAAAGTGTCGATGTGGATGAGATTGTAGCTTCCGAGAAATGGTCCTGCAAAATCAGTATACAGATGCGACCAGGGTTCTGATGCTTATTGCCATGAAAAATATTGTTAAGGTCGAACTGAGTAATATTCTCGACATGTGGCATTTAGCCACTATCGTTTCAATGTCTTTGTTAAAATTTTTCCAGTAGCAATGCTCTCTGGCAGTTTGTTTGGTACAAACTATGCCCACTGTCACTGATGTAGCAACTGTAGTACATCAGATTTAACAACTGCAGTGGCAGCCACTCATGTCTTGCCTTATTCTGGATGTACCAGAATGACACGTTTGTACACTATAAGTGCATGCCTCATATTCCAGTAATATTTAATCTTTGGTTGATTAAGTAATTTCTTATCAGTAGGCCACTCTGTTTTATTATGCTGTTTGATCTAGGCAATACAGGATCTGTAGACACAAGTTAGGCAATTAAACTTGCATTTACTGGGAAATCTTCCGCAGTATCTTTGCTACTGACATTTACAGAAAAACAAACATCACCTAATGAGTCAAACTTCTTGTCTTGCCCTTTTGACAAACTTGAAAGCAAATGTGCATTCGCATGTTGTGCTGTGCACAGGAATATAATTTCACAGTCATCATTCAACAGAAGCAGCCCCCAGTGCTGCAATCATTGAGCTGTCCATGTAGGAACTGTATTGTTCAGTCCAAATGTAGCCACTAAAGATTTGTGGTCTGTGAGGAAGCTGAATTTATATCTTTAAATGTAGTCATGAAATGTCTTGATTGCAGATATAATCACAAAAACTGCCTCCTTGATCTGTATGTACTTTCTTTCTGCAGCTGTAAGAGTATTTGAAGTAAATGTAGTTGGTCATTTAAAATAATGTCAATGTGACAGAGTGGCACCTATGCCAGAGTCAGAAGCATCTGTACCAATCGTGAGTATTTTGCTTCGATTGTATGACATTTGACAGCAAGAAAATGTTGTTGCAATTTGTTAAATGTGTATTGGCATCCCCTGATTCAGTTGCATTTAGTGTCCTTTTGTAACAACTTAAGCAGTGATTTACTGGTGGAAACTGCATGAGGAGGGAACTTCCGATAATAATTTACTTATCCTAATATGGAATTGACAAGGGTTGAATGCCTCCACCTTTGTTAATTCGGTTTGGATGGGGATATTGTAATAAATCAAATGCAGAAATAATCCTTAGAATGTGATCTTTAATTACCAATATTCACTCTTCCACATAATCACCAACCAATTGGATACATTTCTGCCAAAGATGAACAAGTTTTCTGAAGCTGTCATGAAAGAAGTCGGCACTCTGTTTCCGCAAGCACAGTCTCACAGTTCTCTCAGTGTCTTCATCTGAAGCATAATGGTGTCCTCGCAGATCGTCTTTCATTATCGGGAACAGATGGACATCCGATGGTGCTAAATCTGGACTGTATGGAAGATGCTGTACGGTGGTGAAATTTAGTCTCTGAAGTCATTCTGTGGTGGCACGTGAAATGTGTGGTTTGTCATTGTCACATAGCAGGAAAACATTTCTCTTTTCCTTTTGGACCCTTCTTAACCATCATTTCAGAGTTCGCAGCATTGTGATGTAATGCTCTGAATTTATTGTTGTTCCACGACCAACGAAATCAACATGGATAACACCATCAGCATCCCAGAACACTGTGGTCATGATTTTTCCAGCTGAGGGCTAAGTCTTGAATTTCTTTTTCTGGGCGCGTCTTTGTGTCGATATTCCATAGACTGACGTTTAGTCTCTGTGTCGTAATGGTGTACCCACAATTTGTGTCCTGTCACAATTGAATGGAAAAAGCTGTCACCTTCATTCTCGTAACGAGAGAGGAGTTCCTGGCAAATTTCAAGTCTGTGCTCTTTCATTTGAGGAGTCAGCATCTCATTGTGCACGGATCTTCCTATAGCCAAGCAAAGCAGTAATGTGATCCACACGTTCTTGTGAAATGCCGATTGTGCTTGCAATTTCTCTCTGAATCAATCTGTCGACATTTTGCTTGTGAAACTCTGTGGTTGCTGTCACAGGACGTCCAACTCTTTGTTTGTCACACAGGTCAGATGGTCCCACCTCAACATCTTTAAACTTACTTGTCCAATGTATTACAGTACCAGTGCAAGAAAGAGAGTCAGTGTAAGCCTGCTATAAAGACAGTTATCAAAATTAAAAGAAAAGATTTTGACACTTATTCAGATTGCAGTTTCGATGATGATGCACCAATAAATAATTCTAATGAAGAAGCGACGGAGTGGGAATGTGGATCCTGCCAGGTAAAATGGTCAAGTGATGCACCTGCACATGAAGATAAAAGTATGTGGATACAATGCTAAATTTTTTACTGCTGGTGTAGGTGCGACAGGTCACAAGCAATTTCTCTGTGGATGCTGCATGTGATTTATACAACAGAAACATTTTACAGAGAATAATTCATTTTAATGTGATATTATTGTATTATTAAGACCAATATGTATTAAATAAAAATCAGCATTGTTTTGAACTACACACCACATAATTTAATTGTTTATCTGCCCATAATTAACCTCCTTCAATAGCCCTGACCACTATCCAGTAGCCACATTCAAATGCTCTTTTGTCCAATCGAGAGGGTAAATCGAAAGACAGTATATCATAAATGTTTGACAATCTTGTACAACCACCTTTTACAGATAGGATAGGTACACACATAGAAGTATTACTACATGTGTAAAAGGAAAATGTAATTAATAATTTACTGGGAAAAAATTATGTAAATTGAAATTATTTTTATGGCTGTGCTGTAACCTACTCTTTTCTTTCAATCTCTAATGTGTCATTATCGGGCACATGTGTGACGTTATATTATGTACAATGCAATTTACATTGTGTAAGTGTTGGGTTCATCTTAAACGTATATGGCCACATTTTGTAATCCATAAATATATGAAGATGGAATCCAAATCATATTGCTACACCATCACACGTCACACTCTAGCTGTAACTACAATTACTCATACAGGCAGTGGAGGCACACACTGTAAAATGTGATACATCTTAAGTTGATGCTACACATGTGCCTAATGACGACGCAACGCTGAAATTAGCTTATCACACAAATAAAGTTAAAAACTTTAATATACAGCCTACACTGGACCATGTTTCCATTTGTAAAATATTTGGAGGCTGTAGACCCACACAAAAACAAAAGTTTGATTTACAAAACTTCATCACTTCTTTATGTACCCTCAATATGGTTTATTCCAAATGGGCTGCCTTCATCGCATTCAATATTCTCTGTTGTTCATCAGAGGACAAATGCATCATACACTATGTGATCAAAAGTATCTGGACACCTTGCTGAAAATGACTTAAAAGCTCGTGGCACCCTCCATCGGTAATGCTGCAATTCAATATGATGTTGGCCCATCCTTAGGCTTGATACCAGCTTCCACTCTCGCAGGCATACGTTCAATCAGGTGCTGGAAGGTTTCTTGAGGAATGGCAGCCCATTCTTCACTGAGTGCTGCACTGAGGAGAGGTATCAACGTCAGTCAGTGAGGCCCGGCATGAAATTGGCGTTCCAAAACATTCCAAAGGTGTTCCATAGGATTCAGGTCAGGTCTCTGTGCAGGCCAGTCCATTACAGCGATGTTATTGTTGTGTAACCACTCTGCCACAGGCCGTGCATTATGAACAGGTGCTCGATCATGTTGAAAAATGCAATCGCCATCCCCGAATTGCCATTCAACAGTGGGAAGCAAGAAGGTTCTTAAAACTTCAATGTAGGCCTGTGCTGTGATAGTGCCGCGCAAAACAACAAGGGGTGCAAGTCCTCTCCATGAAAAGCACGACCACACCATAACAACATCACCCCTGAATGTTACTGGCAGATGACTTTCACTGGGCATTCGTCATACACACACCCTGCTATCGGATCGCCACACCATGTACCATGATTCGTCACACCACACAACGTTTTTCCACTGTTCTATCATCCAAAATTTACACTCCTTACACCAAGCGAGGCATCATTTGGCATTTACCGGCGTGATGTGTGGCTTATGAGAAGCTGCTTGACCATGAGATCCAAGTTTTCTCACCTCCCCCCCTAACTGTCAAAGTACTTGCAGGGTGGATCCTGATTCAGTTTGGAATTCCTGTGTGATTGTCTCGATAGATGTCTGCCTATTTCACATTACCACCATCTTCAACTGTTGGAGGTCTCTGTCAGTGGAGCTAGGGATGTTTAGGAGTGTGGAAATTTTGTGTACAGACATATGACACAAGTGGCATCCAATCAGCTGACCACGTTCCAAGACCGTGCATTCCGGAGTGCACCCCGTTCTGCTCTCTCACTGTGTCTAGTGACTACTGAGGTCACTGATATGGAGTATCTGACAGTAGGTGTCAGCACAATGCATATAATATGAAAAACGTATGTTTTTGTAGGTGTCCGTATACTTTTGATCTCATAATGTATTGTCTCTGTGTCTGGTGGTGTAATGGTGTTCCAATGGGTGATTTTTCCAGCTCATAATAGTGTGGTGGCATAATAGGCACTTTGTGTAGCCTTCAAACAACATGAAAAAGTAATGTAATTCTCATTCCTCGTTGAACGTTGTGGCTTCCCCACTTTCTTTTTCTTTTTGTGCAAATGTGTAGATGCCATAGTGCTCCTGATTCTGAACATAAATCTAATTTAACACTGGTTGTGTCGTTAATGAACTGCTTGACATTTCTCAAGCCTACTATCTAACTCTAGAGGCATTCTTTCTCTCCCTCCTCACGGTTCTGGCCCATTCACTGGTGTGCTCAGAGCGCTAGGCAAGAGAGTGGCTGAAGTGTTCAAGGAATGCTGTTTGGCCAGGCCTGATCTAAAGGCGCAAGTCTACTAGCAAGTAACTTCAGGAAGCACTTGCTGGGGTGTTTACATCAGAGCAAAAACTTACGTGAGTTTACTTCGACAAGTCACTTGGGCAAGTTAACTTCAGCAACTTGCTGAAAATACTTGCAGAAGTGTTTCCAATAGTGTCATGTCATAAGACTGGCGAATGAATGTTCACAGTGCCATGCTAAAATCCAGAACAGCTGCCATCATTGTTGCGTTATTATTATTATTGAAGAAAAATTGTGATGAAAATAAAAAAAGAAAAGAAATGGATACAGAGGTTTACATATTTATCAAGAAACACTACTGAATAATTTAAAATGAGAGGACTTCACTTAGATTAAAAACTTTATGAGAATGTTGTATGTCACATTTTCGTAAATCTCTTGTCTGTTGTACAATAAAATATTCAAAACCAGGATACAAAACTGCTGTGGCTGAATCACCAAGAGATCACCTTTTAATTACCATCCATCTTTTGTAAATATTATTTATAACAAATGTAATCCATTTATGGTGATACTAATATTAAAAAAATCAGCTACAATTTAAAGAAGTCTCTACTGTCATTTCCTTCTGGTGAAACAAAGTAATCGGTCAATTTCTTCGTACTTCCTTGATTGATCGACAGGTATACATGTTTATGGGTTCCCATAGTTCATTTGTTTCAGTTCATCTGTCTGTGTGTCATTCTCCTTCTCAACACTGACATTGCCATACCAGTATTGAACACACAAAACTTCTCCAAGTTTGAGAAAAACTTCCAGCAACTGGCAAGCACTTGCAGCAAGAACCAAGAAACTGTGTCCACTAACTTGCGAAAGCTTCTTCTGCAAGTAGGCAGAACTTGTGGAAGTTGACTTGCTGCAGGTGTTTCAAAGTCAAATAACTTGCAGAAGTAGCTTCTGCAAGCGACTTGCTGTCGTTTACTTGGTAGTTTACACACGCCTTAAGACTATGTCATGAAAATGAACACAAACTATTTACTCAAAAGATAATTAAAAATCAATAAATATTCCCCTATATCTACAGTCCATCTGCAGACTTGAAATACTGTATTGTACACAAATAAGAAGCACTGGACAATACACTTGTTGTGAAGAAGCAAACTGGAATGGGTACAAATCTTTGGAGAGCCTAGTCAAGGAGCTGACAAATTCTGTGCCTTGAAGTGTGTTGTGTACCAGGCACCCGGTACACATCAAATACCACAAGACACCGACGCCACACAGGCACAACTACTAAGCTGATGCCTCTCAGTTCCGAGCAGCAGCCTCCAGATAATCCTGACCTCTTTCTTCTTTCGTGCTGTATCCTTAAGTGCTTCATACTCATCCGCTTATAGTGTGGACAGTGACCAAAGATAACACTGTCAACCATGGACTGCATTGCCTCCTGTCTTGTATTGGTGGGCATGGAAATTCTTCCACTACCAGGCACAAAACATAACACATCACAGACAGTCACACGGTTATAAAATGACAGTTCAGTTCAGTGCCTGCAGCCAGTTCAGTGTAATTTCCTGAAGACTACCTTCCAACTGTGCAGTTGCTATTTATGGAGTAACAGAAAAATCAAGAGTGTCTGGAATATTACTATCAGTGATAGTAACAAAATCATAAGACTGTAAAGTTATTTACATATCATTGTATTGGGTTTAGGGCATCCAGTACCACACATCAAACTTTACCAAAGTTAATTACCATTTTGTTACACACTCTTAATAAATGTTATTTGTTATTTCTTATTGTGTTGTCACATTTATGTTGAAGTACCATCCTGTCAAGCAAGTGTTTAACTAGTAAGCATGCACTTGGCCACCTTCGAAGAACTATAGCAGTAAAACCACTTTTCTGCTACCAGAAATGTCTGGGCTGAATTAATAGTAAGGTTCAGCTACAACATCCCTAATATTCTGGTGACAAGGAAGAAGTTTACAGGATGGTGAAACAAAAATTTTCATCACTTCCAACACTGACAATAAGACAGTGCAAACCCACAGCATTCTTGCCAATAGGGGCGACAAGCAGAGGGGTAAAAAGGCCTACCTGGGCAGGACAATTTTTAATATTACTTAATTTTAAGTGCATAATTAATTTTATTGATTTTTGTGGAAACATTGTACGGCTTAAAATATTTTGTATATAGTAGGTTCTAGGACTGCAAATTCGTTTCTTTTCCAGGAAGATTTCTGGGAATATTGTAAACTCTTCTGAGCATATTTTTCACACAAGGCCCAATCGGAACTCATCATTTAGCCCCTGATAAACTTATTGCAACAAGTGTCAGCCTAACAGGACTTGATAGTGGCGCACTTGGCTTGATTTAAAGAAAGCAAGAATGACGACCAAAAAGAACCACTGCCATTTAGGATGCCACCGTCAGCATTTCTAGCATTCAGTCAAAAAGTTGAGTTCTGGAACAACTACAGGGTGTTTCAAAAATGACCGGTATATTTAAAACGGCAATAAAAACTAAACGAGCAGCGATAGAAATACACCGTTTGTTGCAATATGCTTGGGACAATAGTACATTTTCAGGCGGACAAACTTTCGAAATTACAGTAGTTACAATTTTCAACAACAGATGGCGCTGCAAGTGATGTGAAAGATATAGAAGACAACACAGTCTGTGGGTGCGCCATTCTGTACATCGTTTTTCTGCTGTAAGCGTGTGCTGTGGACAACATGGTTTATTCCTTAGAACAGAGGATTTTTCTAGTGTTGGAATTCCACCGCCTAGAACACAGTGTTGTTGCAACAAGACGAAGTTTTCAACGGAGGTTTAATGTAACCAAAGGACCGAAAAGCGATAAAATAAAGGATCTGCTTGAAAAATTTCAACGGACTGGGAACGTGACGGATGAACGTGCTGGAAAGTTATGGCGACCGCGTACGGCAACCACAGAGGGCAACGCGCAGCTAGTGCAGCAGGTGATCCAACAGCGGCCTCGGGTTTCCGTTCATCGTGTTGCAGCTGCGGTCCAAATGACGCCAACTTCCACGTATCGTCTCATGCGCCAGAGTTTACACCTCTATCCATACCAAATTCAAACACGGCAACCCCTCAGCGCCGCTACCATTGCTGCACGAGAGACATTCGCTAATGATATAGTGCACAGGATTGATGACGGCGATATGCTTGTGGGCAGCATTTGGTTTACTGACGAAGCTTATTTTTACCTGGACGGCTTCGTCCATAAACAGAACTGGCGCATATGGGGAACCGAAAAGCCCCATGTTGCAGTCCCATCGTCCCTGCATCCTCAAACAGTACTGGTCTGTGCCGCCATTTCTTCCAAAGGAATCACTGGCCATTTTTCAGATCCGAAACGATTACTGCATCACGCTATGTAGACATTCTTCGTGAATTTGTGGCGGTACAAACTGCCTTAGACGACACTGCGAACAGCTCATGGTTTATGCAAGATGGTGCCAGGCCACATCGCACAGCCGACGTCTTTAATTTCCTGAATGAATATTTCGATGATCGTGTGATTGCTTTGGGCTATCTGACTTCTTTCTGTGGGAACACTTGAAAGACCAGGTGTACCGCCAGAATCCAGAAACAATTGAACAGCTGAAGCAGTACATCTCATCTGCATGTGAAGCCATTCCGCTAGACACTTTGTCAAAGGTTTTCGGGTAATTTCATTCAGAGACTACACCATATTATTGCTACGCATGGTGGATATGTGGAAAATATCGTACTATAGAGTTTCCCAGACCGCAGCGCCATCTGTTGTTGACAATTGTAACTACTGTAATTTCGAAAGTTTGTCTGCCTGAAAATGTACTGTTGTCCCAAGCACATTGCAACAAACGGTGTATTTCTATCGCTGCTCGTTTAGTTTGTATTGCCGTTTCAAAAATACCGGTCATTTTTGAAACACCCTGTATATCCAGCATCTGGAGCAGCATATCCTCATGCATCAGATATCATGTTATGTAGAAAGAAACTAATTTTTTTAGTATGAGGAGGCCCCACTGTATTTCAACTTCTCCAGAAATTATCACATGCTAGTGAACTGTGACTCACTCGTATTTTGACATTAAAGAAATTTTTGTGAAATAATTTGACCCACAACTTCATGTTGCTACTGGCAGATAGAGATTTTTTTCAATGTTTCAAGAAGACAAATCAAAACTATAAAGAGTAACTCACTCATTTACGGGGCCTGACTTGGAAATGTGAATTTTATTGTGAAAGTGATCAATGTAAGAAATCTTACACGTACTCACTAATTCGTGACATGCTTATCATGCACTCCCCTCACAACAAATTAAAGAAAGACCTGCTTAGTGTAGTGAACCCCTCTTTACAAGACTGTCTGCTATTGATTTGGTCATACAAACAAATGTGTGTCTGCTGATGCAATACACCGCGAAGATGATGATGTATTCAATACATGTCAACAGCTGGAACAGCCAAGCACCCAGTGTAGCCAGACACGGAAAACTCCGGGCATGTGCGTGCTACTCTACTGAAACTGTCAGTAAACAAGGACAGAAACACTAAATTCCAATCTCTTTGACACTATGACATAAACCACAAGAGAGATGATTGTTTCTTTCTCAACACATGTGGAACCCCACATTGCTGCTGCAGCTGCACACATACAGGGTCAGTTGACTCGGAGGGCATCCAAGTTTATAGCATTTTCCATCGTATTTGACGATTCCACTGACATGTTGATCACAGCAAAGCTGGGTATTTTTGTGCGGGGAGTAAGCTAGAAGTAATGGGGGAGCTTCTCAGTTTAATCTCATGTAAGGGTACTACTACTGGCTACATCATTTTTGATGTGATGGATGTGGCAATTGATTCATTTAGAATGGAGTGGAAACAGCTGGTCAGTATCACAATAGTGGGCCATCAATGCAGGGAAAATGTTGTGGTCTTACTAGCTTGGACTCTGTTGGGGCCTCACCAACAGCTGCAGTTCAATACCTGATACATCAAGAGGTGCTGTGTGCCTAGTAAGCTAAAGTGAAAAATGTAATTGAGGTATTTGTCCATTCAGTGAACTACATTTGGTCCCACGAACTGAGACAGCGTATATTTAAGGAAGTCTTGACCGATGTCAAAGCCGAATATGCTGAAGTTCCACATCACTCTAAAGTTAGGTGGCTAAGTCATGGACAAGTCCTGAAGAGCTTCCAGATAAGGCTGAATTATTTTTTGTTTGCATTTTAATAAAAATAATCACTTAATTATAATGAAACTTACATGTTTATAATAGTTATACAATTTTAATTTGCATGGATTTTGAAAAACAACCTATCCTTCTGGAAGGATTTTGACTGAATATACATTCACTTAACACAATGTCACTATTTAAGCATTCAAACAATACTGCTTTACTATTTTGTGTGGAACAGTATGAAACATGATACATGAAGTGGTGTACTACATTTAATGTACTGTGTTACTGTGTTTTAGACTTCTTTTTTACATTAGCAACACTGAAGTTGTTTCTTCTTTCCTGTGGTTCAAGTGGTAAATTTGCAACATTATGTTCCAGCTTGTCATATCTAAAATCAATTTTTGCTATTTTAGATGGTAGTCCTCTCTACATAGCAACAGCAGTTGATTCCAGAATTGAGTGACGATTCTTCGACGAAATGCTATCCTGTAGAGCTGTCATGCATGGTGTTCATCTACATCAACTAAATGTGCAATTATGGGGAATTACCGTTTCTTACCCCTGGTAGATACACTGTAGAGTGAAATATTTTGGTCAGCTCTGTCAGTTCCATCTTTAAACTTATTGTTGTGATGAATGACTTGTTTGTTGAATTACTGTCTGTCTTTCCTCCGGACGTGAATACCGCATTACTGCACGAGTTGGATATATAGTGTCAAAGTTTGTTGCTGTTGTCACCACACTGTTGTCATTCTATGAAGCCACTAATATATTAGCTGAACTGTCCAACCTGAAGTCAAATGCCCCTCTAGGTTTCCTTTTCAAATCTTCTCCCTTCTATAAACGACAATCTTTACCAATTCTGTTGGTTCTTATAATACCTGTGGCCTGGATATTTCGTAGATGCAACTCAGACAGAAGGTGAAATGAAGTAAAGAAATTGTCAAAATACAGTCTATATGGCATCTCTTCCAGCTGGTCGATATAAGTCATGACTACTCCAGATCATTGTGAACATATTTTACTGGCAGTGTGCCAGCTCTTGATATGGTTCAAGCCATGTCAAATATCCATTACTTGGCCCTCCACACCAGAACTTGAACCCATATCTTATAGGTTTGCCTCGAATAAATTGTTTTGCCTCATGCTGCCCAAAATAAGGCACCATGCTTTCGTCGGCTGAATGATTTTGCTTATTACGCATATGTTCTCTGCATTGCCTTCTCTGCATTTTTCTTTATTGTGCTTGTAAGGGGGTGAACCTTAGAAAATCTGTCAGCACCATCATCATTGTTGCAAACGTGAATATTTGACATAATGAACTTGAAGCGGTCCCTGAATATTGCATTAGAAACTGAAACGTTGTTTACATTTGTTGTCATCTGCCAATACATGTATTTCCTGGGCAGGACGACGTATCCACTAAGAAGCAAAATAGCTAAAAACATTTCATTTCCTCTTCAGAGCTGTCTCCAAGTTGGTTCCTCTTCGCTGCATATTGGTTGGTGTATTTCACCATCATGCTTATGACATGATGGTCAAAAATAGTTCAAAATATTCTAATGGTGACCTCAATGAATATTTTGCAGTACTCATTTGTGGCAAGACTGTGGTTGTAAGTGAAAGTGTCTGCTTTGCCCAGTTGTATGCGCAAGACAGTTTAGTTGATTTTCCATTTTAGTGCAGTGGATTTCTTTGGTATTGCATAGGATACTGCAGCAGTGGATGCGGAAGGCAGAGAATCTCTACTTGTTAAAAGGTCAGTATATGTATCATTGGTAAAGATAGATGGAATTGGAATTTCAATGTATTTAGGCATAGCATTACTGCAAATTGCAGCTGGAGCTTTCAGCAGATCATCTGGCATTTCTGGGTGGTAACAAAGCAATATCCAAACTATTTTCAAGAATGCCATCATCAGTACTCTTGAAGTTCATCCAATGTCACCTATTTCCTGCAAATAATTGTACAGGAAATGCAATTATTTGCTTATATTAGTGATACTTTAAATAGTATTTACTCTTACTGCTGCTCTTTATTTTCATATGACTAAATAAGAGCAATCATCTTCAAAAGCGTGGTTTGTACAAAAGACTGGGTTCTCTATACTGATATTTAAAAAAATGAAAATTTAGGAAAAACATGTGGTGTTAAACATGTTTAAGAGCATATTTTATACTTTTTAGTGATTAAAACCTCAACCTTTGTCACTAAAATTTTGTATAAGCACATGTAATTACATTGCAGTGAAATTTGAATCCCAGAAACCATTGTGTCTGATTTTTGTATGCAGTAAACTAATGTCTTCCTAGAAGAATGTGTTTAAATAGACGGTCATGGAGGTAATAGTTGGCAAAGAAATATCCATATTATCCTTTAGTATACTAATATACCATTCTGAGATAATATGTGAATAGTTATATCTCTATTAAATATATTCACATAGACATTATACAGGGTGTTTATAAATGAATATAGGGGTTTTAACGCTTTATAATATTTATTATATTAAACTTACAGTTATAAATGATATGTCAAATAAAAGAGCAACTCAAACAGTTTTACCAAGAGCCTTACAAATGTTCATTGTGAGCACCATTTGTCACACGGCGCACATCAAGCCTATAGCCGAGTTCCTCCCAAACGTTGATAAGTGTGTCTTCGGTGATTGTAGCAATAGGTGCTTCAATCCGGTTTCTTATCTTGAGGGGGAGGGAAGGGGGGGGGGGGGGGTCTACTGGTGGCGGAGGCACATACACATGATCCTTGATGAAGCCCCAAAGGAAAAAATCACATGGCATTAGGTTGGGTGAACGTGGAGGCCATGAAAAACAAGCTCTGTCATTGGGCCCCTTGTTGCCTATCCAGCGCTCGTCTATAGACTTGATGTGTGCTGTGTGACAAATGGTGCTCACATTGGACATTTATAAGGTTCTTGGTAAAACTGTTTGAGTTGCTCTTAAATTTGACATATTATTTATAACTGTAAGTTTAATGTAATAAATATTATAAAGCGTTAAAATCCCGATACTCATTTATAACTCCATGTTCTTACCTAGCAACAAGAAGGTCGAACGGATAATCCATTTTCAGCCAGCAGGTTTTCACACGCACACAGAAAAAGTGTGACTCGACAATGGAAGCCAAATTATGTTTTAAGCGATGGAAAGGGTTTATTGGATGAAGTGTATACTAATACTTGTACTGGTAAGCAGAATAACTAAGTGCTATAAGCAGTTTTACACGCCACTGTAAAAATCGTTCCAAATTGACAACAGCCATATCCGCGTTAATTTTTGAGGAGAGACTGCAATATTTCTAGAGATGAATGGAAAAGAGGACAAGCATCTCCATGATCCTCATTGAATTACTGATCTCACATTTATGGCCAACATCACTAATTATCTGAATACATGAAGTGTCTCAGTGCAAAGAGAGAACAATTTAGTGACAGATTTGGTGAACAAAATTTATGCTTTCAGACAAAAATTAAACCTATAGAAAATTCAGCTTCTTGTACACAACGTGGAGTATTTCCCAGAACACCAAGCGAAGTGGCGCAGTGGTTAGCACACTGGACTCGCATTCAGGAGGACGACGGTTCAATCCCGTCTCCAGCCATCCTGATTTAGGTTTTCCGTGATTTCCCTAAATCGTTTCAGGCAAATGCCGGGATGGTTCCTTTGAAAGGGCACGGCCGATTTCCTTCCCAATCCTTTCCTAACCCAAGCTTGCGCTCCGTCTCTAATGACCTCGTTGTCGACGGGACGTTAAACACTAACCACCACCACTATTTCCCAGAACAAAAGGCAGTCAGTTGTGGACCAGACACGACTGACTAGGTTTCAGTTATTGAGACACTTCATCATGTGTTCTCAAAGGTGTTTCAAGAATTTAAGCGAATGAAGACTAATTTTGATTTTTTTTTTTTTTTTTTTTTTTTTTTTTTTTTTTTTTTTTTTTTTTCCCCCCATACCTTTCTCGCTTTTGGTTGCTGTTGTAGCTCATTACTTTCAGCTTAAACTGGTAGATCTATGGTGTAGCACACAGCTCAAGGATCTGTTTGTCCAATCCAAGGATTTGAAAGACTTTTATAAAATGTTATCCCAAGAGCAATATCCTCAGCAATACAGACGAGCTGCTAAAATTATTTCAGTGTTTGATTCAACATGTGTGTTTCTTTCTTTCTTTCCTTCTTCTATTATGAAACTGACCAAGTCCCACCACCATTCATGTTTTAACAGATTTCAGTCTGCATAATAGTGTGTGTGTGGCTGTATCGCGAAGAATAGTTCCAAATACACTGAAGAGCCGAAGAAACTGGTACACCTGTCTTATATCGTGTACGACCCCTACAAGCACACAGAAGTACCGCAACCCGACATGGCATGGACTCGACTAATGTTTGAAGTAGTGGTGACGGAACTGACACCATGAATTCTGCAGAACTGTCCAAAAATCCGTAAGAGTACGACGGGTTGGAGATCTCTTCCGAACAGCACTTTGCAAGGTATTCGTGGCAGTATTTAAACTCAGAAGAGTGTTCCTAGAGCCCCTCTGTAGCCATTATGGACGTGTGGGGTGTCACATTGTCCTGCTGGAATTGCCCAAGGCTGTCAGAATGCTCAATATTTTGTAAGGCCTTAATTCAATCTTGTCTCAGTTACAGCGGCATTACAGGATGATTTTGCAAATGGGGGACACACTACAGGAAACTTTTCCTGAGGAGTTAAGGGAAAAAAACATTGTGTGGATATATGATGCCAAGGGACGCAGTCCCATTTGGAGGTGGAGATAAAAAATCTTTGACAGTGACCCCAGTATCATCACCGTGCAGGTGGCCTGTCAGCATTGGGTAAGCCAGATAACTGTGTGGAATATTCTTCATGAGGACTGCCACTATTCGTATAATTTACAACGCATAAAAGTGTTCTGCCCTCCGTGACAACAGTTTCACCACTGGTTCATCTCACAGGCCACCACTGTGCTTTGATTTCTGTCATCCACCCTTTTCACAAATGTAGGCAACCTTTACAAGAGGATGTATTGTCAACCTTAACAGCACCCACCAAGCTTTATCAGAGATTTATAAGTGGCAGCAAGGGGGTACAATAAATACATAAATAAATAATAATAACATTGACATGAGCCAAGATTGTGTATTACGCATCTATAGCACAAACGTTGCCAATTCAGTACTGCCAGTGTTCTTGACCTGGCTCGTTCTGTTCATATGCAGGAATTGTTTTTGCTAGCACTGTTTTGTTCTTGTTTTGTTTTTTATGGTCACAGGTTTAAGTGAACAACAAGCAGCTGTGAAATTTTGTTTTCTGCACAGTACAAATGCTGCTGAAACTGTTTTAATGTTGAAAGTAGCTTACCAAGAAGATGTTATGGGAAAAACCCAACTGTACAAGGGGTTTGCTAAATTTAAAAATGGTGACAAACCTTCTTCTGGGCATCCATCAACTGCCCAAATCAACAAAAATATTGAAGAGTTCATTCAGAGTTTGTTCCTCCAGGTCGGACTATAAATCAGACATTTTATTTGAAAGTCTTAAGAAGATTGTGCAACAGTGTTCATCAAAAAATACCTGATTTGTGGCAGACAGGAGATTGATTCTTCCACTATGACAATGCATCTGCATTCACAGCCATCTCTGTTAGACAGTTTTTCTCTAAAAATGGCATGGTTCCACCACCCCACATACCTTACTTGCCTGATCTGGCTCCATGTAACTTTTTCTTATTTCTGCGCATGAAAAGGGGCATGAAAGGACACCTATTTGACAACATTGAAGAAGTTAAGAAAAAATGAGGGAGAAGCTGTCAGCCATTTCTAAAGATGATTACAAAAATGTTTTGAACAGTGCAAGCACCGGTGGGAAAATGTATTAGTTGTAATGGAGAGTATTTTGAAGGGGATAAGGTTTTTTTGTAAAAAATTTGAAAACATATAGCTTTTAAAAAATAATTCCTCTTTCTTTTGGGTACCCTCTCATAGTTTGTGGGGTACCTATAAGAGATATACTGGATAGTGTTTAACTAGATCTGAATGCGTGAGCAATCCACTATATGAAAAATGTTTCGTTCGGATTCTCGTGATGAGATTACCATATTTTGTGTGGAAAGAAATCCTATATAGTGAGTGGACTAGAGTAGACCACTTATTAGCATTTATAGAAAGTTTAGATACATTAAATAAAGAAATAGGAGACTTCAGTACTGGAGACAATAGGAACCTAGGAAATAAGCAGACAGAGAATAGAGAAGGGGATCACTACCCAACGAAATTTCCTAAGAGAAAAAAAAGTAATTTTTGTTTTGCAGATAGGAGAACCTATAATGGAAAAGTTAGTAAGACAATTAATAGGGAGAAGAACCAGGTATTTGGACCTAGCAACACAAATACCAATGTCAGTACAGCAAAGCACAATGAATCTTGTTCTACACAAAGTACAGATACTAGTAATATTTCTATAATAGCGATGGAAAATGGACAACATCCTGAAACATGGGCCAGAATCCAGGATATAACAATGGTATCATAGTCTCATACCATAAAGAGTAATTGCTTTCACTTGAGCTCACTAGGGTAAAGTTTACCATTATTAATTAAAATGACAAAGGCTCGTTTTAAAATTACTTGAATATCCCTGAAATGGTTAGAAAAATTATTTATTATGGTATGCCATTGATGAAGAAATTGAAAGAATGTTTTATGGGATAAAAGAAGTTATTAACATAGTTACGGGTGGTAAAAAGTTAGTTGTGATGAGGGGCTGAAATTTGATAGCAGTCAAAGGAAGAGACGGGGAGAACATGGACTTGGGGGGGGGGGGGGGGGGGCGGAATGAAAAGCTTTCAAACGAATGTCTCAGTGGCCTTCTCCCATCCTGCTTCTCTAAAGGTTTTTGGAGCAATCTCTGGTGACGTCTGGTGATGGCTTGTGGATGGATTGAGCGACCGTGTAGAAAGGTAGTGAACACATTGTTACTATTTAGTTCAAAAATCATGAAAGAATGGCAGATATGGACTCAGACCAAAGTTGAAAGAATCAGAGGTTGTTGAGACCTTCAAAGGAAGCAGGCAAAAAGAAATGCAGGTGTCTAAAAAAATGAGAAGGATAGATAGTGCAAAATGGTTAAAGAGATATGTCTAGAGGTCAAATGGAAGGAATATATAGAAGGTCTCTACAAGGGAAATTACTTTGAAGACAATATTATAGAAAAGGAAGAGGATGCCAATGAAGATATGGTGGGAGATATGATATTAGAAGAATAAATTAGACAGAGCACTGAAAGACATAATTAGAAACAAGGCTTCTGGAATAGATGATATTCCTTCAGAATTATTGAAGTACCCGAGAGAGGTAGTCGTATGAGACAAGGGACACATTCTCAGATTTCAAGAAGAATATAATAATTCCATTTTCAGAAGAACCAGGTGCTTATGGGTGTGAATATTACTGAACTATCAGCAGCGGTGTACCGTGGGTCTCTAGAAGAGCGTAGTGTTCCAAAGGATTGGAAAATGGCACAGGTCATCCCTGTTTTCAAGAAGGGGTGTCGAACAGATGAGCAGAACTATAGACCTATATCTCTATCGTCGATCAGTTGTAAAATTTTGAAACACGTATTATGTTCGAGTATAATGACTTTGCTGGAGACTAGAAATCTACTCTGTAGGAATCCGCATGGGTTTCGAAAAAGACGGTCGTGTGAAACCCAGCTCGCGCTATTCGTCCACGAGACTCAGAGGGCCATAGACACGGGTTCACAGGTAGATGCCGTGTTTCTTGACTTCTGCAAGGCGTTCGATACAGTTCCCCACAGTCGTTTAATGAAAAAAGTAAGAGCATATGGACTATCAGACCAATTGCGTGATTGGATTGAAGAGTTCCTAGATAACAGAACACAGCATGTCATTCTCAATGGAGAGAAGTCTTCCGAAGTAAGTGTGATTTCAGGTGTGCCGCAGGGGAGTGTCATAGGACCGTTGCTGTTCAGAATATACATAAATGACCTTGTGGATGACATTGGAAGTTCACTGAGGTTTTTTGCAGATAATACTGTGGTGTATTGAGAGGTTGTAACAATGAAAATTTATACTGAAATTATACTGAAATGCAGGAGGATCTGCAGCGAATTGACGCATGGTGCAGGGAATGGCAATTGAATCTCAATGTAGACAAGTGTAATGTGCTGCAAATACATAAAAAGAAAGATCCCTTATCATTTAGCTACAATATAGCAGGTCAGCAACTGGAAGCAGTTAATTCCATAAATTATCTGGGAGTGCGCATTAGGAGTGATTTAAAATGGAATGATCATATAAAGTTGACCGTCAGTAAAGCAGATGCCAGACTGAGATTCATTGGAAGAATCCTCAGGAAATGCAATCCGAAAACAAAGGAAGTAGGTTACAGTATGCTGGTTCGCCCACTGCTTGAATACTGCTCAGCAGTGTGGGATCCGTACCAGATAGGGTTGATAGAAGAGATAGAGAAGATCCAACGGAGTGGAAGACTCTGCAGGAAAGACGCTCAGTAGCTCAGTACGGGCTTTTGTTAAAGTTTCGAGAACGTACCTTCAAAAGGGACCATGAGGATAAAATCAGAGAGATTAGAGCTCATACAGAAGCATACCGACAATCCTTCTTTCCACGAACAATACGAGACTAGAATAGAAGGGAGAACTGATAGAGGTACTCAGGGTACCCTCCGCCGCACATCGTCAGGTGGCTTGCGGAGTATAAATGTAGATGTAGATCAGTTTAATCAATGATGGTGACAAAATCCAACATGAATTATTTACATAAGAATAGGAAGACTGGTAGAAGCGGAAGTATTGAAACTAGAACGTACCTTATAATGTAGGTTGAAGAAAGGCAAACAGTTTTATATTTAGAGAAAGCTTTTGACAATGTTGTCTGGAATAACCACTTTGCAATTCTGAATGTAGTAGGAACAAAATACAGGAAGCTAAAATGTTATTTACAAATTGTGTAGAAACTAGACTGTAGTTGCAATGCTCAAAGGACATGAAAGGGAAACAGTAAAGTAATAGAGAAGAGAGTGAGACAGGCCTGTAGCCCTACCTCATTCTTATTCAATCTATGCTTTGAGCGGGCAGCAAAGGAAACAAAGGAGTAGTTTAGAAAGGGAACTAAAGTTCAGGTACAAGGAATAAAAACTTTGATGTTTGCTGATGACGTAATTGTGTCAGAGACAGTATGGAATTTCATAAAACAATTGAACACAATGGATATTGTCTTAAATTTTATAAAATGAAGATCAATGAAAGGAGAATAGAGAAAAGGTATGTAATCTAATTAAATCAGCCAGTGCCGAGGGAATTGTATTAGGAAATGAAACACTAAGATATAAAATACAGATTGGCAATAGCAAGGAAAGCATTTTTGAAAATTAGATATTTGTTAACATGAGTATAAATTTAAGTGTTAGAAAGTCTCTTCTGAAAGTTGGTTGACTGGAATGTTTCCTTGTACGGAAATGAAAGGTGATGACATCAGTCCAGACAAAAAGAGAATCAATGCTTTTGAAATGAAGTGCTACAGAAGGATGCTGAAGATAATATGGGCAAATTGAATAACTAATGAGAAGATTGAAGTGAGGAAAACAGAAATTTGTTGCACAACTTCACTAAAGCAAGGAATTACTTGAGGTATAAAGAAATTGTCAGTTTGGTAATCAAGACTGAAAATTGTAGAGGGAGACCAAGGCTTGAGTACAGTAAACAGGTTCACATGGCTGTGTATTGCATTAGTTGCAGAGAGATGATGAGGCTTACAAACCAGTCTTTGCATTGAAGACCTTAGCAGCGACATTCATATAATTTTGCACCTTTGCCGTACTTTTATGAATTTGCTGCAGGTCATGAATGAAAGTGGTGTGTTATCCATACCTAAGTATGGCAGAGAGACAATAATAATTAAGGTTGCACATTTGTCCAACATCCCAGAATTTTATTTACTCAGTAAAGAGAGAGAGTAAGCTTACATGGTCGGGAAAGGAGGGGGGTGGGGGGCATGGTAGTGGATGAGTCACTTGTTATATCTACAATCATCAGTTTTGTAAGAGGAGATATCAACAGAAACGTACTCTTGTTACAAATTATTGGTGCTTTTGAGATAAGAAGTTACTAACCTAAGGAAATTGGCGATGGAAGAATTTATTTGAGAGCACTGGTTTTTGAGAATCTCAAGATATATGTACACTGTCTGTGGCATGAGCTATGTGCATAAATTATACAAATATTTAGAGTGTATTGCAGGATTTCAACCTGCCTGTTTAACTTCAGAAGGTGCAGGCAGTACGACTGTCTGATTTCACAAGTAATATGGTATATATGCAGTGGTTTCAGGAACAGTATCACTTGCATGACTGATTCTAAATGCTTGGTGTATTAGAAGAACCTTGGTAGCAAATTCCAGAGTATTAACCTGAAATTACTGTCTTGTATTCATCAAACAAGTGATAGTAATGAGGCCATCTGACGCAAAGAATGTGCAGATCATTCTTTTCCCCACATTTCTCTTGTGCTTGGTGGACCATCTCCGAGAAGAAACAAACATAACTACTGCTTTATTTTAGAGTGAAGTTGGTATATCTTTGTTTTGTTACTAGCTAAAATATTAAAATCTGTTTTTGACTTCTAGGAATTAACTTTTGCAATCAGAATTTAACAAGCAGAAATTTTATGTAAGGACTTAGATATGATATCCAACAAATGCAGACCATTTTAATGCAAAGATTTTCATGTAGGATCATCTAAACATGTTGGCAATTTGACCGTACTTTAGCATACTTATCTTGATTAGTGGCAGTCACCAGCTGTCCGATTTAGGTTGTTTTAAGGGGAGATTTACCGTTCAAAAAATCTTTTTTTTTTGCATTTTTGGATCCATAAAAATGTTTAGAATCCACCCCTGAAACGGTTTTTTCCGAATACGGAACGGAAATGTTTGTTATTCGCGGTTGACAAAAAAATGCACCTCCCTGAAATAGGCCTTTTTCACGCACCAGCTTTTTTCTTTCGGAGGACGAGTTATTGTACCGCTGCTTGGGAGGAAACACACAAAATTCAAATGAAAGTTTGAACGCCTGTGTTTGGAAGTTAGCCCCCAAGCATTGGCATCCTGCTGCGAAGACTGTGGAGACTGCGACTTTCCTGGCAGTGAGCAGCTTCAACGAATTGTATTCGGCAATTCTGAAGACCATGACAACGATGGACGCCACACTAGAACACTATTCGACGCAGTTCACCAAGCATTAGGACGACCACCGGATTCAAGCGGTCGAAAATCGCTTGTCACCGGTCGTACTAGCGCCTCGGAGCAGCGCAGGATGGCCAGATCGAGCAGAACGGCCTCTATGAGGAAGAGGAAGGACTAGTTTATGGACCTGGAATAGCAGATTGAACATAAGTTGCATAATATTGCGTTTATGTGTAGTCAAAACTTTAAATGGGTTTTTCTCGAAACGATTTTTTTTTATCGCGCGGTATGGTAACTTCAAATCTACTGAACCGATTGGCATGATTCTTTGTTTCCGACGAAGCTAACGAAATTGTCTAGGAGTTGTACCACTTTTATTCCGATCCATCAACAATAAATATTTTTACTTGGCCGACGAAGTCGAAAAATCGATGAAAAAAAACACTTTTTCAAATGGCCGCCATTTTGTTTCCTATGGTCCAAATAACTTAAGCGAGGTACAATTCCTAGAGAATCTTACATACTTTGCTAACGTCAACTCAATTTTGATTTCAGACGAGCCGGCTGACCTGTGACATACCGCGCATCGAGGTCTACATCGAAATTTTGTTTCGTTCCGACGTCACTTCGGCCTTTGTTCTTCGACATTTCCGGTCGAAAAAATTCTAGTTTGTAGAGGAAATATCAATAAACATTTTGACCAAATTTGACATCCCGAGAAAAAAATTCTCAAAGAACATGATTTTTCGGGTCAAAGATAGTAAACCCTTCCTTAAGGAAGTCTATCTTGTCTAAATTTGTTACATCCTTGGGAGACTTGCTTTGAAAGGTGAAGAGTCACCAAAGGCAAATGCACAAACACACATTTGCATTCAGTTCCATCTTAAAATCGTAACAACTTATTGAACAGGAAAAACCTCCATTTCATCTTTATTGCTGTCTCAGTGTAACTGATGCACATCAAGAAATGGAGAACAAGTGGCCCATCCAGTAAGCCAAGCTAACTTACACTTGGACAACTTACTAATAATACATACATACATTAATCCTTCTTCAGTAGATCATGAATACGACATTTCGTAACGATGTGGAACATGTCATTTTAACATAAGTTTTCTTTACACTTTTTTTCAGTTACTACTACATATCTAAGAAGTGATCTATTGAGTAGAAGGAGTTGTCATTCAGATAGTCTTTCAATTTGCTATTAAATGTTGTTTGGCTATCTGTCGAACTTTCAATACTATTTGGCAAATAACCGAAGATTTTTGTGCCAGCATAATTTACCTCTTTCTGTGCCAAAGTGAGATTTGATCCAAAATAGTGAATATCATCCTTTCTTCTAGTGTTGCAGCTATGCACTTCGCTGTTATTTTTTAATTGGGATAGGTTATTAATGACAAATTTCATAAGTGAATGTATGTATTTCGAAGGACTTTGAATATCCCGAGTTCCTTAAATAAATGTCTGCAAGGTGACCTTGGGTGGGCTCCAGCTATTATTCTGATTACACGCTTTTGTGCAATGAATACTTTCTCTCTTAATGATGAATTGCCCAAAAATATGATGCCATACGAAAGCAAAGCAAGTAGACAAACGTAGGATCATCCATTCATCGTTTCATTCCCACAGCAGAACTCAAAGATTCTGGGTCCCATTGAGAGTCTGTATCATCAATTATATAATTAAATATAATTAAAAACACTATATAACTCTGAGAAATGATTGGATATATTTGAAACTGCCCTGGAACGAAAGTTTCAGCGAGTTTTGCTTGCATGTGGCAGTTTAAATCCTTTCTCAGTTTGCAATGCAGTTCGTTTTGATAGTTTGCTCAAAAACGAATGGAATGTAGTACGATCACTTACAAACTTAAGTACTTGTCATATGATTTTGGAGGCATGTAACAGTACCAAATTCAGGTGGTGTCCGTAACAATGAATAAACAGCGCATAGAAACAGAACTGCTTCACCAGTTGTTGTAGTCCTCTTTCTCTGCCCGCCATTACTGAAGCGCCATCATATGTTTGACTAACCATTTTTCCTTCTACATTCCATTCATTCAATACTGCACGAATAATGTTTAACAAACCTTCAGCAGTTTTATCTCCAGAAACATCGTTGGCTATTCTCCCTATTACTTTTCTTACTATCTTTTCCATTATTGGTTCTCCTGTTTGCATTACAAAATTTACTTTCTTTTCTCTTATGAAATTTCGTTGTGTACGATCCTCTTCACTATTCTCTGGTTGCTTATTTCCTAGGTTCTTACTGTCTCCATGACTCAAGAGTCCTTTTTCTTTACTTATCTAAACCTTCTATAAATGTTAATAACTGATCTACCATAGTCCATTCACTACACAGGATTTATTTTCGCACAAAATACGATACTCTACTCATAACAATCTGAACTATGTTTTTTTTTATCCAAACATTCAGATCTAGTTAAATACCATTCAATATTCCTGTTAGATGTACCCCACAAACTACTGTGGTACTTAGGTTCTAGTAATTCTATTGTTAATTTTCTCACATAATTGCTGTCCAATATTTTTCACTTAAATGTTTCCTGGGAACTCTCCTGTGATTTAAGTTCTTCAGAATAGGCTGTTTCCCATTCTGCAATGATTATATAACCCAGAGGAATATCTATTTTCTTTGAATCGTCTCATTTCTTGGCATAGGTCTACAAAAACTGTTAAAAATACGTAGGCTGCAGTTCACCATCAGGCTTAAATTTCAGAAACTGTTTTGACCAACTAAATCCATTTCTTATTTTTAACTCTTTCAACATATCAGTACAACTCAGTGTAAGTACAGCTGCCTTATTTCTAAGTTCTTGCTTAGTATCTTCTAATTCTTGCCATAATTTCTGAAATTCATTCCTGTGATCAACAGTATTGGTAGTGCTAGTAGTGTCTACTTTCTCTTGTTCTACCAATACTAGTAGATACTTCTCCAAATTGTTAAAGTATTTGAATCATTAGCAGCTTCAATAAGTTTTCCATTTAGTTTTAATACTTCTGCTCTGTATATCTGAGATTTGATTGCTTACAGCTTTGAAATTAGTAATAACTGATTTTTCTAGTTGGTCCATCTCATTATTTATATTTTTAACTTTTTCCTCAGCTTCTTCCCTAACTGAGTCACAGTGCTTCTTTCTTTCTTTCTGTATCAAACTGCTTCTATAAAGTCTTTACAGTTTCCTCCAATTTAGAATTTTTATCTACCTTAGTCGCTGTATCACCTAATTGTCCCCCATTCTACTATTGGGATTTAAGTGTCGTAATGCTATTGTGTATTTTACGTAATTTACTTATTTACTTATTTATTTATTTACTTATTTATTTATTTATTTATTTACACGTCAAGTTCTGGGGGACCAAATTGAGGAGGAAATCTCGAAGGTCATGGAACGTGTCACTACACGAAATCACAACATAAAAGTAATAACAGATACAAATAAGTGTTTATGAACCCGAAAAAAAGCCAATCTATAAGTTTAATTAACAATACAATAAGAATCATCTTAATTTTTCAAGGAAATCCTCGACAGAATAGAAGGAGTGACCCATGAGGAAACTCTTCTGTTTCGATTTGAAAGCGCGTGGATTACTGCTAAGATTTTTTAATTCGAGTGGTAGCTTATTGAAAATGGATGCAGCAGTATACTGCTCATCTTTTTGCACAAGTGTTAAGGAATTCCGATCCAAATGCAGGGTCGATTTCTGCTGAGTATTAACCGAGTCAAAGCTGCTTATTCTTGGGAATAAGCTAATATTGTTAACAAGAAATGACAAAAAGGAATATATATATATATATTGAGAGGTCAATGTTAAAATACCCAGACTCGTGAACAGCAGTCGACAAGAGGTTCGTGAACTTACACCACTTATTGCCCAAACCTCCTGTTTGTGATCCAAAAATATCCTTTTAGGATGGGAAGAGTTGCCCCAAAATATAATACCATACGACATAAATGAATGAAAATAAGCAAAGTAGACTAATTTTTGGTGTCAAACAGTCACTCACTTCTGATACCACCATGAAGCCATGAACTTATGTCATGAACTGCACTAATTGAAACCGAGCCAATGCTGCACACAACATTCTTTACTGCTAAGCTATATAGTATCATCAGCAAACAGAAATATTTTAGAGTTATCCGCAATACTGGAGGGAATATCATTTATATAAATAAGGAGCAGGAGTGGCCCCAACACTGATCTCTGCGGCACATCCTCCCTCCCCCCCCTTCCCCCCCACTTCACAGTACACCACTCAGACCCTACATTTCAGCCGTTATCAACACAGTGAATAATTACCTTTTGCTAAGGTAAGAGGTGAACCAATTGTGAGCTACTCCCTGTATTTCGTAATGGTACAATTTCTGGAGCAATATTTTGTGATCAACACAATCAAATACCTTAGTTAAATCAAATAATATGCCAAGCATTCGAAACCTTTTGTTTAGCTATCCAGTACCTCACACAGAAGAGAGAATATAGCATGTTCAGTTGTTAAACGACTTCTAAAGCTGAACTGTACAGTTGATAGCAAATTGTGCGATATAAACTGATCAATTATCCTTACATACACATTTCAATAACTTTTG
Source organism: Schistocerca gregaria (assembly GCF_023897955.1). Lineage (NCBI taxonomy): Eukaryota > Metazoa > Arthropoda > Insecta > Orthoptera > Acrididae > Schistocerca > Schistocerca gregaria. Next base: position 380,611,241 of record NC_064931.1, read on the forward strand.
GAAACACTGGTGGCATAGAAATAGGTCTAAAATTATCTGCATTATCCCTTTCTCCCTTTTTATAAAGCTGCATTACCACTGAGTACTTTAATCGCTCAGGAAACTGACCATTCCTAAAGGGAAAATTATAAATATAGCTAAATACAGGGCTAACATATGCAGCACAGTACTTTAATATTCTGCTATGCACTCCATCATAACCATGAGAGTCCTTAGTCTCCAGTGATTTAATTATTGACTCTAAAATCTCCCTCTTGTTTGTGTCATAGAGGAGTATTTCAGAAATCAATCTTGGAAAGCATTGCCAAGAAAGTTATATGATTTCCTGTAGAAACTAAGTATTTATTTAATGCACCAGCAATGCTCAAAAAATGATTGTTAAATACTATACATACATCTGTTTTATCAGTAACAGAAATATTTTTACTGTGAACTGACTTTATATTGTTGACCTTTGGCTGTTGACCAGACACTTCCTTCACAACTGACCATATGGTTTTAATTTTATCCTGTGAATTAGCTATTCTATTTGTGTACCACATATTGTTTTGCCTTCCTAATAACATTTTTAAGCACCTTACAATACTGTTACCTATCTTAGCTTTATCTGTGGTCATATCACTAGAATTTCGTCTAATGTTTGATTGTTTTCAGATAATTAATCTAGTTTTTCTGCTTGAATTTTGCTCTTCGTTTTAACTGTTGTAATATCAAACTTCGAGGCAAATTAAAACTGTCTGAGAGACTGAGACTCGAACTTGGGAACTTTTACCTTTGGCCAGCAAGTGCTCTACCAACTGAGCTACCCAAGAATGACTCACGACCCGTCCTCACTGCTCTACTTCCGCGACTACCTCATCTCCTATCTTCCAGATTTCAATCTGTAGTGATATCATACACATTATTGTCATATTATTAGTAAAATTGTCATACTATTAGACATTTTGTCAAATTTTTGTTTGTTTTAATTTGTCTAAATTTTCTGGTAGAATATTGCTATTCATACTATGGGTTGTGACAGGTGTACAGTAAAATTAGAAGTCTATGCAGTCAATAGCACTTTCCTTTCTACTCAAACGCTTTAGCACTGTTACACATCTATAATTGTTATGCTATTACAAATCTTCACAAGAAGACGCACTACCAAAAACAGTTAGCAGTACACGGTACAGCTCACGTAATTAGTTGTTTAAATAGCTGCAGAGCTGCTGACGCAGTCCTTTGTGTGCCTGGTGACATCATGATCAGCTGCCATGTAAATGTTGGCACAGTTATCTGCACCGCCGCAGAACTGCAAAGTGCACACAGAAATCTTCTGTCTTGTCTCCTCAGTTCCTCACGACTTATGTGCTGAGAAATTACTCAAACACACAAATAATCATTGTTCTTGGTCGCATTGCTATGGTCAACTGATTTTCCTTACGTCAAATTTTGTAACAATTCAAACTTATTTGGCTGTTACCCAAAAAAAAATTCATCTTCGTCTTAAGCATTGTAATTACTAGCAGCTCACAACAGAATGTGCCCTTTTATTTCTTCTTGACTTGTTTACTTACGTTGCTCTTGGCAACATCATACTTTCTTCTGATATGTTGCAAAAAATTCTTCTTTTTAGCATACAAAACTCCTTTACTTCAACACATCTTTCACCAGGGGTGCCCAAATGGAATGTTATCACCGCGATCTGGGTGTAGTTAGAATGAATTCCTATTCCATGCAACAATCTGTCACCGTGACGTCAGTAGAAATGACAGTTATCTTGAATATCTACTTACAGCAGCCTTTTCGTTGATTCTTGATGCAGTGGTCCTACTATGATGTGCCACCAGTTATTCTATCAGACTTCTTTCCAGCTGCAGCAGACCCAGGGTTGTATGGGAATTCGTATTCTCTATCGACTAGCCATGAGATCACATAACCAAGTTTTCAGTACTGGTAATTCTTCAGTATTTTAACGTTTTCCATAAACTTTTACAAAATCAATTAAAAGGAACTCTTATTTACAATGTCAACATGACTCATGACAAATCAGAGAGAGAGAGGTAGGTATAAGTAAGTGAATTGTCATCCAGAGATGGTCTTCTCTAGGGACCCCAGCATCCCCAAGCTGTGACAGGGAAGTGTACATGACTTTTTCAGTGTAAGTAAAGACACCTGCTCTTTCTCCAGTCTTGTTGATGATCTGTGCTCACATTTCTCCTTTCATATGCGCACATAAATTCAAAATGAAACATGCATACAATAGGCATCCCTTTCCATACTACTAACTAAAATCAAATTTCTCCACAAACATATACAACTGGTATAGCAGGAGACAGTGGGTCTTGTTGCTAACTTTAAATAACAACATGTACCACTGCACTGCTATTGCAGTAGTCAATATAATTATGATGGTATAAGTGACTACTTAACTACTATTATCTACTGACCTAGTAGATAGTGTCGGAAGTTCCATGTGGCTTTTCATGGATGATGCTGTAGTATACAGAGAAGTTGCAGCATTAGAAAATTGTAGCGAAATGCAGGAAGATCTTCAGCGGAGAGGCACTTGGTGCAGGGAGTGGCAACTGACCGTTAACATCGACAAATGTAATGTATTGCGAATACATAGAAGGAAGGATCATTTATTGTATGATTATATGACAGCAGAACAAACACTGGTAGCTGTTACTTCTGTAAAATATCTGGGAGTCTGCATGCAGAACTATTTTAAGTTTAATGATCATATAAAATTAATTGTTGGTAAGGCGGGTACCAGGTTGAGATTCAATGGGAAGGTCCTTAGAAAATGTAGTCCATCAACAAAGGAGGTGGCTTACAAAACACTAGTCCGACCTATACTTGAGTATTGCTCATCAGTATGGGACCCGTACCAGATCGGGTTGACGGAGGAGATAGAGAAGATCCAAATAAGAGCGGCGCGTTTGTCGTAAGGTGATTTAGTAAGCGTGATAGCATTATGGAGATGTTTAGCAAACTCAAGTGGCAGACTCTGCAAGAGAGGCGCTCTGCATCGCGGTGTAGCTTGCTGTCCAGGTTTCGAGGGGGTGCGTTTCTGGATGAGGTATCGAATATATTGCTTCCCCCTACTTATGCCTCTCAAGGAGATCACGAATGTAAAATCAGAGAGATTCGAGCGTGCACGGAGGCTATCCCGCAGTCGTTCTTCCTGCGAACAATACGCGACTGCAACAGGAAAGGGAGGTAATGACAGTGGCATGTAAAGTGCCCCCTGCCATACACCGTTGGGTAGCTTGCGGAGTATAAATGTAGATGTAGATGTAGACGGTACTCCTCTATTATTTCACTGAACTGTATGTTACTCTCTAAATTTGCATATATTTTGACATCTGAAATTGATGCAAAACAACAGTGTGCCATCTGACTGTCTCCACCACACACCTCTTTCGACAGGCATTCACGGCTACAAATGGATATAGCGCAGAGCACAAAACAACATGTTTTGTTGCCGATATGCAACCTATGTATGCATTTATTCATTAATTAACATAAAGGTGGCTTGAAAACCTATTGTTCCACCACCAGACCTCTGTGCAATATCCGCTTGTTTGCGAATTGCACCTATTGTGGACAGTGGAGAATGCACAATGCATCAGAATCATTTCCCCCTTCCACTTTAGAGACCATGTTTATTGGATAGCTTTCTTCATGTTTTGGTCCATACTGCCATGTCTCAAAGTACAGAAACGAAAAAGCTTGCAGTGGAAGAGTTCCATGGTATTGAAGATGTGCTCACAGCTATTAACATATGCAGTTTAGAGCTGATGCACTTCGAATGATTATTCCTGTTATATCCGTGAATATGCCGATTCTTTCTGGGACACCCTGAATTGTTATTCTTCCACGTGAGCAGGCTACAAAAAAAGGTCAGGGGTAATGCAATATCAGACAGTTGAGCTTGTAATTCCCTGTATGAGTACAGATAGGCAGATATAATGAAAGACACAGTGTACTATAAAAGAGTCACTAATAAAATTTTAAAATATCTTTCATTCCAAGAAAGATGATTGATATTGGCATATTAGGGGGGGATACAAACTCATGGGATTACTTTTTTAGGCTAAGATCAGTATCCAATCATCCTAAATTGATTGAAATTAAGCTTAATGAAAAGTTCAGTCAGGCAGGTACTAGAGATGTGAAAGTATTACAAGATTCTCATAACAGTACAGTGAAAAGTAATGGTAGTATGTCACAAGATTCACATAAAAGCATAGTAAAAAATAATGTTAAAATATTGCATCAGAATATCAGGGGATTAAAAACAAAGTAGATGAGCTTCTTGTTTGTATAGAAGATTTAGAAACTGAAAGCGGAATAGATGAACTATGCCTGTCTGAACATCATGTAGTCACAAGTATGGAAATGGTAAATGTAGGTGGATTTAAGCTTTCAGCACATGTAAGTAGAGACACTATGGAGGGAAGGGGTTGCCCTATATGTTAAAATCAGTCATAGTGTGAAAAATTTGGAAACTACAAAATTTTGTGTAGAGTAACACATAGAAGCATGTGCCTCTGATCTTAAAATAAATAAAGGCACTTTTATAATTGTAGCTGTGTATAGGTCCCCATTGGGAAATTTTCAACTATTTTTCTAAACTTGGATTCTTTGTTGTGCTACCTGTCAGACAAAGTATAGCAAATATTTGTTTGTAGGGATTTCAATGTGGATTTTCTGAAAGAGTCAGATAGAAAGTTGACCTTGAAGTATTACTTGGTTCTTTCAATTTGACATCAGTTACTGATTTTCGTACTTGGGTGGTGCAGGAAAGCAGCACACTGATAGATCACGTTTTCATACACCAAGATAAATTTAATCAAATAAAAACTTTTCTGTCTGATCATGATGCACAACTAATTACAGTATATAATATAGCTCCATACAGTAATGCAAAACAGTCCTGCAAAATAGTGTGTTCCATTAACAATTTAACACTTCAAAATTTTTGGGTGAGCTTGCAACAGTTAGACTGGGTTGAGGTGTATGGGGAACATGATGCTAATTTAAAATTTAACCTATTTTGTGATAGTTTTGTGAGTATATTTGAAATCAGTTTCCCTATGAAAACAGTGAAATATAATTGTAAGAAACCATGTTAAAAGCATGGCTTACTAAAGGGGTAAAAGTATCTTGTAGACAGAAAAGGGAAATGCTCCTAATACCTATGAGGAGTAATGACCCAAAACAATGAAACAATATAAAAACTACTGCACAGTATTAAGAAAAGTTATTAAAAAGTCCATAAGTATGTGCATTATGTCTGAGATTAGCACATCTGATAATAAAATTAAAACAATTTGGAATATTGTAAAAGGGAAACACAGCAACCCAGAGCACAGGAAGATTGTATTTCTCTCAAACACAATGTAAAGTTTGTTAACAAGAAGTCAGAAGTAGAAAACATTTTTAATAATCATTTTTTTAAGTGTTGCAGAGAAAATAGGTTCCAGCTATTCGTTAGAAAATGCAAAGCACTATATGGAAGAGCCAGTGCCTACGCCATTCGATAAAATTGAAATTCAGCCCACCTCTCTTACTGAAATTAGGAAAATAATAAATTCACTCAGAACAAAAGCTCACATGGAATTGATAGCATTTCCAACTGAGAACTAAAAGCTTGTTCCCAACAGATAAGTAGGATTCTCAGCCACATATGTAATAGATCACTGAAACAAGGAATTTTTCCAGATAGACTGAAATATGCTATTGTTAAACCACCTTTGCATAAAAAAGGGGATAGATCTGATGCTAACAACTACTGAACGTCACCCATTGGAATATTTTGTCATCTCTCAAAGGCTTTTGATTGTGTGATCATGAAATTCTTCTAGATATGCTTTAAGTATTGTGGTATGAGTGGGACAGTACAGAAATGGTTTGAGTCATACTTAACTGGAAGAATGCAGAAGGTTGAATTTAACAGTACTGCTAGTCTACAAAAACCAGCAGAGTCCTCTAACTGGGTAGGTATCAAGAATGGTGTCCAACAGGGTTCAATCTTGGGTCCCTTATTGTTCTTAATATTTATTAACAACTTGCCACTCTGTATTCATGAAGATGCAAAGTTAATTCGTTTTTCTGATTATACAAGTATAGTAAGCACACCCAAGAAGCAAGTATGAGCTGAGGAAATTGCAACAATGTCTTTCAGAAAATTATTAAGTGGTTCTCTGCAAATTGACTCTCACCAAATTTTGAGAAAACACAGTTTATACCAGTGGCGTAGCGTGAGAGGAGACTTTGAGACTTAGTCTTCCCTGTATTACTGCTTAAAAAAGATGCAATAGTAATTCATAACAAAAATATAAACAACTGTCTACTAAGAGCTCTAAATGTACAAAGACGTCAGCTTTGTAGCCCTCGCCACATACTGAGTATTGGTGTATTTGCCTGTTTGAGACTCAACTGCTCCCAGTCTCTGCCTCCCTTCGCTTACCTGGCTGTGTGCGCCTGCGGTTTAGTGGCATTCTCGGCTCCCCTCCACCTCCCTTCTTCCACGAAGGCTGATGCGCTGCGCTTGCTAGCAGGTATCGAGACTCGTCTCTGCCGCTCCTATGCTGGCTTTTAAAGCCCGATCCACACGCAACTATCTGTCTGCGCAGATGTCTGTACATGCAAAAGATCGCTGCAAATGTGGTGTGTTCACACTACACAAACCCCAATTACTACTCGCCCGCCATATGTCGGTGTAGAAAAGTAATATCAGTGGCAAGCGACTACGCTCCCCGTAAATGTCAAAAATTTAATTCAGTAATTTTGAAATATAGAAATGGAAGAAGTTCTGAGGTGGTCTGTGTTCACAACTTGTGTTGCAAAAAACATTCAGACCAACCGCAGGAAACAGAGAAAGCAGTCAATATGGTGTAGACAGTGCCTGCTAAAGCAAAAGCAGTTTTCTCACGTAAATTTACTGCGAGAGTTGCAGGGCGAACCTGTTTTGTTTTACTTTACCTCGTGTTCCATTTCCTCCCACGTTGACACTCCAATTACACCTTCAATTGTACTGCTGCTTGGCCTTGGGTTTCTTGATTACTAATACCATAACGTTGGCTGGTATACTTGATCTACTCCTACACCAGATATTCCCAATTTCTGAACTTTGGATAACTCTTTTCGGTAAACAGTTCGCTGACAGACTTAATTTACTTGGCTTGCCTTCATGAACTCATCCTTCATGACAGCGTAAATCGCTTCACATGTGTTGGGTATTATTCCACTCTACGCTTGTTTCGATATTGCATTTGAAAATTCCAAATCCTTGTAGCTCCTTCCTGTTGCTAGGAATCTTAATGTTACCGCCAGCCGTTCATGAGGAAAAATTGCCCTTCTCATACAAGTATTTTTTTCCCGTAATATGAGGGGTTACAAATTTTAAGAGAAAATTATAAGTTTCGACATCCATCCGCAAATATTTCTGACAGTTCGCAACGAATTTTTTTAAAAAAATTACTGTTTCTCTGTTCGCCGAGGCGTCAACTGCCCGCAATTTTTCATTAGGGCATTGTATTCCGCTGTCTTTTTGTCTCGGTCACTATATTCTTTACTTTTAATCTTCCGCAAACATGGGTGTTTTCGATATATTTCAGTGAATTCACTTACAAACTCTCGAGAACACTGACGAGTATCAGCCATGTGCGCACAAATACAAACACTAGACTGAGCAAACAGCTGTTTCGCGCCAGATTTGCGGCGATCTCCTATCCACACGCTCCAACTTGTCTGCTCAGATGTGGTTTGAATCCACAGATTTGAGAGGTTTCACTCAAATCTCCAACTCCAACTTCCAGGTTTGCACACACCTCAGGTTGGTGCAAATCTTCTGTACACACGCAACGATCTGTCTGCGCAGATGTGATGTGCGCAGATATTTGCGCAGACGGATCGTTGCGTGTGGACGGCCCCGTACGGGAAAATCTCCACTTCATCACTACCTTGGAGATGCTATGTCGCAATGCTCGTGCACTGAATATAACGCCATGCTCGAACTCACTTATAGTTGGTAACTTCCCATTGCAGCAGCAGCAACCGATCTAACAACTGCGCCAGACAGTTGTTGTCTTATAATGGTGTTGCGGACTTCAGCGCCGTATTCTGCCTGCTTACAAATCTTTGTATTTGAATATACATACCCATACCAGTTTCTTTTTGCTGCTTTAGTGTAATTTTAGTTTTATGCAGACTCCTTGGTAGTGCCAAATGCAAATTTCCAGATGTTATGAGGCACTGATGGGTTATTAAAGTATAAAGTAAATATTGGCTTTAATACTAGAGTATTATACTGGAATAATGAAGGTACTAAGTATGGTTCAGCGTTTTAGGTAAACTGCACAGTCGGTAATATTGACTTTGTTAATAGTTGCTACTGCTCAAATATTGAGTCATGAGGCAGCAGCAGGTAATCTTGATGAACTAAATGAGCAAATAAGGATCAAAGTTCAAGAATCTTATCAACTAACAGAACAACAACAATACGATTTATGTATGATTATATTGAAATGCAGGAATGTATTTTCTGATAACCCAGGAGTGACTGGTTAATACATTTGTCAATTCAAGTGACAAAATAATGAAACATTCTTTTGCAACTTACATCAAGTTCCAATAAGTTCAAGATCAAGCATAAGCGAAATGGTAGAAAATAAAATAATAGAAATCAGTGTACTTATTTATAATAACCGTATACTAGTCGTTAAGAAAGCCACAGGAGTGACACGCTGGTCTTCGATGCAAGGACGTTAAACACAAAAATAGAAACACAGAGAGATAGACCTATGTGTATTGATGTCTTGTTAGCCAAGTTTGAGCAAGGATAGTATTTTACCTTGATGGATCTGCCAACTGGATACTAACAGGTAAAGTTGCAGAGGATTCATGAAAATAAACTTCCTTCCAGGTTCATGGGAAATGTTATTAGTTCAGAGTCTTAGCCTTTCGATTAAACATTTATGTATCAGAGTTAATACGAGCTCTGGATGAAGAGCTAGTTAAAGGGTCATTACAAGAATTACTTGTTTATGTGGATGTTATATTTCTTCTATCCAAAACATGGGAAGTACCTGTACATTATTAATTAAAATGTTAGATAAGTTTCATGGAGAGAGCCTCACAATCAAATTGGCAAAATCGCATTTAGAAAGAGAACAACTCAAATTTTTGGGACATTTGTGGGAACAGAGGGAATAAGACCAGACCCACTAGAGTGAGACCCATTATAGACTGTCCTGCACCAAAAATGTGAAACAGTTGCCTTCGTTTCTGGGACTGGACGGATTTTATTGTCGCTACGTACAAGGTCAACCAATGACTGACCCCACATAGTTCTCATTATTAAAACAAGAGAATAAATGGATGTGGGGTGAAGGAGCATCAGAAGCATTTCATAACATTAATCAAAAGGAGGCCTGTAAGTTATCAATTGATGCTTCTGAGTATGGTATTGTGTGTAAACTATTTCAAAATGAATGGAGTCCTTTGTTAGGGAGCCATAGAACAATAGCTTTTGCTAGCAATAGTCTCAAAAAACATGAACCTAACTATAAAGCAACAGAGAAGGAGATTTTAACTATCATAAGATGAATACAAAAATTTCAAATGGTCATTTGTGGCTCAAAGATTATATTATACACAAATCACCACTCCTTGCTGGTCGGTGTGGCCGAATAGTTTGAGGCAATTAAGCCTGGAACCGTGAGACTGCAGGTTCGAATCCTCCCTCAGGCATGGATGTGTGTGATGTCCTTAGGTTAATTAGGTTTTAGTAGTTCTAAGTTCTAGGGGACTGATGACCACAGATGTTAAGTCCCATAGTGCTCAGAGCCATTTGACCACCACACCTTAGCTTTCCTCGTGGAAAGCAGATTGTTACATAGTAGGTTAATGTGATGGATATTATTCCCGCAGAAATAGCAAATAGACATTAATCACATAGTGTCAGAAAATATAGTACGAGATGCATTATCATGACTAGCATTTAGCATGAGTGAAATAAAAGGAACTGGAGGACCAGGGGTTATTTTGTCCATTAATTTGTTGACATAAGGACATTGGCATTGTGAATAAAACAAGATGTAAAAACAGATAAATATTTAGAGAACAGCGATAACTATGCAGAAAGACAACACCGCTGCTAGAAGAGAAATCTACGTGAACAAGACGCAGTTGCGTTGTTTTAGAAGTTATGAGACAACAAAGCCGAGTGGAAGCTATTGTATGTATTCCACAAACCTCACAAAATGATCTTATATGGTTCATACATAAAGGATATGGACATTTTAGCACATGGAAATGTATTAAACAAATGAGTAAATATTATTATTTTAAAATCTTATAGAAAGGTAATAGAAGTAATAAGAACATTTAAGATGTTACAGCTGCAGACTTTTTTGGGCAGTTACCGAAAGGAAGAGTTCACAAGAAACACTTTTAAAGAATTCCTACCATGGGAAGATGTTAAACATGTATGTGTCTCGTAACACCATCCCAAATGGAATCAGTGTGAACTGTTTACGAAAGAGATAGGACAATTACATACAACTTGGACCCAGATGATGCCCGAGTCCCAGGTGATATTACAATAGTTGTTGCATATGTCTACAGGGTTATCCCCTGTTGGACTAGTAAATAAGAATTTTATTGGTGATCCTCTGTTAAATCTATTTAAATGGCCAGCATTAAGGAAGATAGAAAGATGATTTATACAGGCTGGCAACACAAAAATGTGTCTCACAAAATTCAGTCCTACGCATATTTCTGGCAGTATGTTAAAGATTGGCAATCTGGCATCACTGTAACCACATGTTTGGTTAGTATCTGTGCCAGCAAACAGCGATAGTTCTGTGTAGTTGGTGCAGTGAATAGCACTTTGGGCTGGCATGCAGGAGGATGAGGGTCAATTCAGAGTCGAGGCATGTTTTGTTTTAATTGCCAATTTCATCTGTCAAATACTGTACTATACACCATTCCATAAGCCACACATACCCGTCATTTACACTGTTTCCTAATTGGTAATTGACATGACGTTTCCGCGATTCCATCAATGATAATAATACAAATAATAACTATATAATAGTAATGTGAGAAGATACTTATTAAACAACATGCACTGATCACACACAATTCTGAAAGGCATAATTAGTGGTCCCATGGTGATAATACATACAAATGGTAAGCGAGTATGGAAATTATTTACAAAGCATGTTGCTAGCCCTGCTGGTGATGTAAGGCCTTAACGAAATGTAAAGGACCTGAATATGGCAAGCATAATAGTTGGTATTAATCGATGGAATCACTGAAGGAGGGTACACAGAAAACAGATAAGGAATCTAGTATATTCAGTAGTGATAAACAATTTGCATCCATGACGTGCAAAAGGATTTTCTAAAAGCTGAGCAATGAAAACGATTGTAATCCCTTTCTGTGTTCATAGTATGAAAGGGCAAATGTTTTCTAGCAGATCCACAGTAATCGCTCTATGACGATTAAGAAGTCAGCTGTCACACATAGTACATTTAGCAATTAAAAACGAACACGTCCCAATCCAGAATCTAACCCTCGAACTTCTGTATGACAAACGAAACCGCTGCACCAACTACACAGAACTACTGGTGTTTACTGGCATGCGATAGTTACCGTATATATGATTACAGTGTTGCCAGCCTTTTACGGCGATTTACTGACGGAAATATGCGCAGGACGAAATTTTATGACATACATTTTGTATTGCTACTGTGTGAGGAATCACGCTGCGAAGTCCGAGTGTGAGAATTTTTCTTCACCTTGCCTAAGGTACGATTAAGAGTAAAGGAACACAGTGAAATGGCAAATATACCTTTCTTTGATATAAACGATTCAGTATTAGTGAAAAAATTTTGGCTGAGTTTTAATATCTTCTTCTTCTTCTTCTTTCTTCTTCTTCTTCTTCTTCTTCTTCTTCTTCTTTTAACATTAAGCATACATAAGCGAGCTAATCAGCCACATAGAATTGGTAGGAGAAAAGATGAATGTGTTGCACGGCTGAATGCTAGTGAGCCCAGGGCTTGGGGCACACCATGGCCAGCCTGGCTAGTTGACTGGTTCTGTCACGGCGAGTTAAGGTACAGAGACAATGAAAGTGTCGCCAGAAATGGGAATTTGGATGACTGATGCTCGCTTTGCCTGTGTGCAGATGATGCTCCAGGAAATGGCGGAGTGTCAGACAATCTTAAAGACAGCCAAGTTACAGCTCTCTGAGATTCGACAATGACTCACATCACAAATATTAATGCAAATCTGAATACATTTGCTATCTGAGAAAAATGAGATATGTCCAGTGACACAAAAATGTTTCAATATCTTTAAAACTACAGAAGCTAATATTTCACAGTGAATAAACATTTTCACAATGACCCCATGAATTAACGACTTTTAATTGCTTCATGCAATTTCAACAAAAGTTACCTCAGCTGACGGCATTTCACCATAAATAGCATACCTGAAAGCTACGTATCTATATCTACACTCCTGGAAATGGAAAAAAGAACACATTGACACCGGTGTGTCAGACCCACCATACTTGCTCCGGACACTGCGAGAGGGCTGTACAAGCAATGATCACACGCACAGCACAGCGGACACACCAGGAACCGCGTAGTTGGCCGTCGAATGGCGCTAGCTGCGCAGCATTTGTGCACCGCCGCCGTCAGTGTCAGCCAGTTTGCCGTGGCATACGGAGCTCCATCGCAGTCTTTAACACTGGTAGCATGCCGCGACAGCGTGGACGTGAACCGTATGTGCAGTTGACGGACTTTGAGCGAGGGAGTATAGTGGGCATGCGGGAGGCCGGGTGGACGTACCGCCGAATTGCTCAACACGTGGGGCGTGAGGTCTCCACAGTACATCGATGTTGTAGCCAGTGGTCGGCGGAAGGTGCACGTGCCCGTCGACCTGGGACCGGACCGCAGCGACACACGGATGCACGCCAAGACCGTAGGATCCTACGCAGTGCTGTAGGGGACCCCACCGCCACTTCCGAGCAAATTAGGGACACTGTTGCTCCTGGGGTATCGGCGAGGACCCGCAACCGTCTCCATGAAGCTGGGCTACGGTCCCGCACACCGTTAGGCCGTCTTCCGCTCACGCCCCAACATCGTGCAGCCCGCCTCCAGTGGTGTCGCGACAGGCGTGAATGGAGGGACGAATGGAGACGTGTCGTCTTCAGCGATGAGAGTCGCTTCTGCCTTGGTGCCAATGATGGTCGTATGCGTGTTTGGCGCCCTGCAGGTGAGCGCCACAATCAGGACTGCATACGACCGAGGCACACAGGGCCAACACCCGGCATCATGGTGTGGGGAGCGATCTCCTACACTGGCCGTACACCTCTGGTGATCGTCGAGGGGACACTGAATAGTGCACGGTATATCCAAACCGTCATCGAACCCATCGTTCTACCATTCCTAGACCGGCAAGGGAACTTGCTGTTCCAACAGGATAATGCACGTCCGCATGTATCCCGTGCCACCCAACGTGCTCTAGAAGGTGTAAGTCAACTACCCTGGCCAGCAAGATCTCCGGATCTGTCCCCCATTGAGCATGTTTGGGACTGGATGAAGCGTCGTCTCACGCAGTCTGCACGTCCAGCACGAACGTTGGTCCAACTGAGGCGCCAGGTGGAAATGGCATGGCAAGCCGTTCCACAGGACTACATCCAGCATCTCTACGATCGTCTCCATGGGAGAATAGCAGCCTGCATTGCTGCGAAAGGTGGATATACACTGTACTAGTGCCGACATTATGCATGCTCTGTTGCCTGTGTCTATGTGCCTGTGGTTCTGTCAGTGTGATCATGTGATGTATCTGACCCCAGGAATGTGTCAATAAAGTTTCCCCTTCCTGGGACAATGAATTCACGGTGTTCTTATTTCAATTTCCAGGAGTGTATATCTATATCATCTATATCTATATCTATAACTATATAACTTATTGATTTACAATGTCTCATACATATTTCTCTTCATTCAAATATTTGTCTGAACATCGTATTCTCCATATTTATACGGCAAATGAATCCTGTATGAATACCTCTTATTTCGTCATACTTGTCTTTTAATTTAATGAATATTTTACTATTTTGCCAGTAACTGTATTTAATTGTTGATTGCAAGTGCTATCTGGTAGCCTACAGTGGACTGGAGGCCGAGTGGTGACCTGTCCAGTTGTCAGGATGCTAGGAGATGACTATGGACACGTCAGAAACTCAAAAGAAACATTATTAATTCATGACAACTTTATTCCTCCCAAGTACAATGTGGCTTGGTGATATCAACGACCTTCCCCAAGTCCTCGCTGACTCGTAGCGATAACACTAGCTCTGGGCCGCACAGTCTTGCTAACACAGCGCCGCGTGCTGTGACATAGTGAAGGAATGTCCTTACTTCATACTTCGGCCGCATGTGGTTGGTGGCGCCCGGCTGGCCAACCAGCCGGCCGGCTCTGCTACGAACAGCAAGGCGCTGCGCATATGAGGCTCCAGGTTGGAGTCCCACTGCTGTCGGCACGAGAGACGTTCTCGTAGTGCAGAGTGTACTCTATCCCACCCTGTCTTCTTCCCTGCTCCTCCTGGTGGCTCGTCCGCGGTGGACGGGCAGAACGGGCTGCCATCCCCTAGTGTCGTCGGCTCACCCAGCTGCGATGGCAGATGCACAGGGCGTAGGCACCGCACGATCTCGACGACGGCACACTGATGTGGTCAGCATTGGCGGCGGGCGAGTCTGCCGCAATATCTGCTAATCCTGGGTTGATGATTGACAGCGGCAGTAGAGAGGACCAGAGCTGGTACTGTCCTCTAACGTCCGCTGCTGGATGGGCCTCCCTTACTGCAACATCTAATTAATAAAGATTAACGTGTCGATCACCGAGCTGAGCGCTACGCAGCAACCCAGTACACATCTAACTGCAAGTCTAACTGCGAGTGCCTTGTTGCTGTCAAATCTGGCGTATTTAGAAGAAACACGAGCGACGTCCTGACGTTATGCTCGTTTGTAATGAACGCATTCGTTCCACTTATACTGCTGATTCATCTGTCGTACTCGCCCCTTAGGTGTTCTTGCGACAGAGCTACGTGTTGTTACAGCAGACTTACGCGAAGTTGTGAAATGCAGTACAGCTGACGCTATACCTCTGTCTTGAACTCTACGAAAGTTTCTGTCTAATACAAACCCGCGTCCTAAGCAATTCTCTCTCTCGTGTTGTGTGTGACCAGAGCTCAAGGTAGCAATACTGGACACTATGTCAACTTCTTGAAGAAGGCAGACCTGCCTGAGGTAACGTGGATGATTCGTCATAGAGCGATTACTGTGGATCTGCTAGGAAACATTTGCCCTTTCATACTATGAACACAGAAAGGGATTACAATCGTTTTCATTGCTCAGCTTTAACAAAATCCTTTTGCACGTCATGGATGCAAATTGTTTATCACTACTGCATATACTAGATTCCTTATCTGTTTTCTGTGTACCCTCCTTCAATGATTCCATCGATTAATACCAACTATTATGCTTGCCATATTCAGGTTCTTTACATTTCGTTAAGGCCTTACATCACTGGCAGGGCTAGCAACATGCTTTGTAAATAATTTCCATACTCGCTTACCATTTGTATGTATTATCACCATGGAACCACTAATTATGCCTTTCAAAATTGTGTGTGATCAGTGCATGTTGTTTAATAAGTAACTTCTCACAATACTATTATATAGTTATTATTTGTATTATTATCATCGATGCAATCGCGGAAACGTCATGTCAATTACCACTTAGGAAACAGTGTAAATGACGGTATAGGTGATTGATTATGGGCAGTGAGCGGCCCCTATCATACTTTAATTACTCAAGGGACTTTGTATTCCATGAGGTCTCGATGTGCTCCAGGGTATAACTCTAACTTACTCAACTTGATTTACAAAACTGGAAACAGACGGAGTATGAGTTACTATTCTTTGTGTTGCATGTGTTAATTTGTGAATCATCATGTTGAATATTTTGAGCTTTTGAATCTTTCATGTATTGTGAACATGAAATTTATTTTTCGCGAGTCTTTGACGACATTTTAGTTTGGCGGTATGCTACCATTCTCGTATTGCTCTCAACATAACTTTACTGCATTTTATAAGGGTATTCCCAGTCTGTATTTTAACTGAATATCATATGGCCACTTCCCGTTTACTTCAGATGTCCTTTCTTGAGTAAAAATTATTCAACATAGTTCTCTGTCGACTTCGTTAGTTACAGTTGTTAGAGTAGCACCATTTTTATTAAATTACTCGCTTATCTCTTATTTTATATCAGTGCATATTTTATTAACTCGCAGTTCTAGTCAATGCATAGACTATTTGACTGCAGGATTATAGCTATAGGTTATTATTTGCCGAGAATTAGCTGCAGGGCACGAAAGCAGACGTGCACGGCTCGACGCTATGACTACATCAAGCTATTCTTTTTAGGTAGAGGCATGCATCGTCCCAGTACCTATGGTACGAGTAAAAACGGGTAAAGACGCTATTGGTTTATTCATATGGAGTGCTATTTGGAAGAGCAACTACACTCAGCAATAACAGACAGATAGCATCGCAAGTGACATTGGCATTTAGAGTCACAACAACAACTCAATGACGAGCGACTACCCGATCTCTACTGGCTATCCACAGGGCTGTTATGACCAATATGTGGAGTGTGAGTGGAACCGTGGCAGAGCTGTTCTGTAGGCCATGTCCACCCTCTGGCATTGCTACTCATCTGGAGGAGAACCTTGTGGTAGGGGGTTATGACGGAAATATGTCTTTGGGGGTCTATCAAGTTTTCTTCTTCGTCGATCTTGATGCTCTTATTCTTGTTCTTTATTTCCTTTCTTCACCAGTCGTGAACCAATTCTATACTTCCTCATTGTACATGACTATGTTACTATTACTGTAATCCTTCTGTTATCCAGACCATGTAGTGGTAATGCAAACCTGTTTAACAGGAAAAATCCAAGAGACCAATCATAAAAAGTATGACATTTATTTACTTAGTTTTATTTGGTACTGTGACATCTTGTTACAGATGTACGACAAGTCTTTTATGATGCAGAGATAAACATTACAAATTTTTCACGTAAGGACAATACAGAAATTAACCACGATTTCACAATCAATCTAACAAACATTAACTATGTTTTTTTAATTACAAAATTTGGCTATTATAGACTGCTTAGAACCTAACACAAAGGTACAATCTTTTTCTTTTTATCTTCCCAGAACTTCTTCATGCATTGGCTGACGGTGTGTGTCTATTCAGTTCACATCACCCTCCTTGGTTGTGAATTTCATTGTTGGACAGGAAATTCATGTTAATAAGCATACAACAACTACTATAATTCAGAATAAAATCTGATTAATAGGATAGAATTGGATACCTCGGAATGGTATTTCACTATAAAATGATAAAATTATTAAGATTCTAATTGATAAGAATAATGCAATAACACCTCCTAACCTATTTCGAATTGATCGTACAATTGCATATGCAAATAAGAAATATCATTCTGGTTGAATATGAACTGGTGTTACTGGAGGGTTAGTGGGTACAAAATTATCTGGATCTCTTGGGGGTAAGGGTTAATTAAGCATAATATAATTAATAATGATTTTAGTAATACAAATGTAATAGAATCCTTGAAAGTAAAGTAAGGACGAAATGGAATTTTTTCAATATCTCCATTTAGACCTAATGGGTTATTAGACCCTGTTTGGTGAAGAAAGAATAACTCAATTGCTTCTATAGAAGCAATAATAAATGGTAATACAAAATGGAATGTGAAAAATCGATTTAATGTTGCGTTATCAACAGCAAACCCTCCTCACACTCATTGAACTAAATCTGTTCCTAAATATGGAATTGCTGATAATAAAATAGTAATTACTGTCGCACCTCAAAAAGATATTTGACCTCAAGGTAAAATGTATCCTATAAATGCAGTTGCTATAACTAAGAATAGAATTACTGTACCAATTATTCAGGTGTGTGTGTATATATAAGATCCATAGTATATTCCTCGTCCTACATGCAAATAAATACAAATAAAAATATAGATGCTCCATTTGCATGTAAAGTTCGAATAATTCAACCATTATTTACGTCTTGGCAGATGTGTACTACACTACAAAATGCTATTTCAATATTTGATATATAAAGTATAGCTAAAAATAGTCCAGTTACGATTTGCATTACCCAACATAACCCTAACAGGGACCCAAAATTTCATCAAAACGAAATATAATTTTTCTAAAGATATTGTTATTTCTTGATAATTGATTGAATTATCAATTTGTTCTTTAATAATTACTACTACAGGTTCAGTTTATTTAAGTTCTTATCATTCTATTTTTTTGTTTTTATAGTTTTAATTTTAATAATGATGCTTTATTGTTTATTTGCTAGATTAAGTCTGCTTTCTTTTTATATATATTTTTAGGCTAAATTAGTTAATACTCTACTTTTGATTTTGGGTTGAGGTTATCAACATGAACATTTACAGGCTGGTGTTTAATTTTTAATACTTTGGTTGCTAGATCACCTTTATTATTGGTTTTATTTAAGGTTTATGATTTTTCTAATACTTTATATTTCCCTTTATTGGTTGATTTTGGTTCTTATTATTTTATGTTTTATGTATTTATCATTTTGGCTTTTTTATTTAAGATGCCCATATTTTTGTTCATCTATGGCTTCCTAAGGCTCATTTAGAGGCCCCTATTTCAGGTAGAATGATTCTTACTGGTGTTTTATTGAAGTTAGGTGGATTTTTCATGTTATAAAGGTTATTTCTTATTTGGGTTTAAAGTTTAATTATTTTTGATTATCTTTCGGTTTATCTGGTGGGGTTATTGTTAGATTTATTTGTTTTCATCAGGTTGATTTAAAGTCTTTAATTGCATATTCGTCTGTTGCTCATATAAGAATGGTTATTGGTGGATTGATAACTATAAATTGGTGAGGTTGTGTGGGTTCTCTTTCTTTAATGGTTGGTCATGGTTTATGTTCTTCTGGATTATTTTGTTTATCTAATATTAATTATGAACGTTTAGGTAGACGAAGATTAATAATTAACAATGGTATAATTAATTTGATACCAAGAATGGCTTTATGGTGATTTCTTTTAAGTTCATCAAATATAGCTGCTCTCCCTCATTAAATTTGGTAGGTGAAATTAGATTATTAAATAGAATTATGTCTTGATCTTCTTTTAGATTTTTTGCTTTAATTTTTTTGTCTTTTTTTAGAGCTGTTTATACTTTATATATGTATTCTTATTCTGAGCATGGTAATTATTATTCTGGGGTTTATACTTGTTCTCTTGGTTTTTACTTTTACACTGATTGCCTTTAAATATTCTTTGTTTAAAAGGTGAATATTTCTTTGTTTAGGTTGCTTAAGTATTTTAATTAAAAATATTGTTTTGTGGAATCAATGATATGAAGATTTTCATCTTAGGCTGTGAATTTATTTTCTATTTGTTCTTTGAGTTTTTTTCGTTATTCTTTTTTAGAACTATAATTTTTATTTTAGGTACTTATTATTTAATAATTGATTATAGAGTTTTTGTTGAGTGAGAGATTTTTAATTTAAATGGTTCTATGCTTGTTATGACTTTAATTTTGGATTGAATGTCTCTTATTTTTATGTCTTTTGTTATATATATTTCTTCTTTGGTTATTTATTAGAGAGAGTATTATATATCGGGCGAAAAGAATATAAATCCTTTTATTTTTATTGTTTTAATATTTATTCTTTCTACAGAATTTTTAATTATTAGTCCTAATTTGATTAGAATTTTGTTATGATGAGATGGTTTGGGTTTAGTTTCTTATTGTTTAGTTATTTACTAGCAAAATGAAAAATCTTATAGTGCTGGTATATTAACTGCACTTTCTAATGGTATTGGCGATGTTGCTATTTTAATTTCTATTGCTTGAATATTAAATTTTGGTGGTTGAAATTATATTTATTATTATGATTTTATTTCTAATTCTTTTGAAATAAAGCTTATTACTATATTAATTGTTTTGGCAGCTATAACTAAAAGAGCTCAAATTCCCTTTTCTTCTTGACTTCTTGCTGCTATGACTGCTTCTACTCCTGTTTCTGCTTTAGTTCATTCTTCTACTCTTGTTACTGCTGGTGTTTATTTATTAATTCGTTTCAGACCAATATTAGATATTATAATTGTAGTTGATTTTTACTTTTAATTGGTTGTATAACTATATTTATGGCTGGATTGGGAGCTAATTTTGAATTTGACTTGAAGAAATTGATTGCTCTTTCTACTTTAAGACAACTTGGTTTAATAATAAGAATTTTGGCTATTGGTTATCCAAAACTTGCATTTTTTTCATTTATTAGCTCATGCTTTATTTAAGGCATTATTATTTATGTGTGCAGGTTCAATAATGCATAATTTAATTCTCAGGATATGCGTTTTATGGGTTCAACTGTTAATTTTATACCTTTAACTTCAGTTTGTTTTAATGTTTCTACTTTGTCTTTGTGTGGTATACCTTTTTTAGCAGGGTTTTATTCAAAGGACTTGATTCTTGAAATGGTTTGTTTAAGATTAATTAATTGTTTAATTTTTTCTTTATTTTTTTCTACTAGTTTAACTGTTTCTTATTCTTTTCATTTGTTTCATTATTCGATATCTGGTGATAATAATTTTTATTCTAGAATTTCTTTTGATGATAAGGGTTATTATATTTCGTTTGGTATAATTGGTTTATTGTTTGTTGCTGTTTTTGGTGGTTGTCTTTTGTCTTGGTTAACTTTTCCTATTTCGCATGTAATTGCTTTACCTTATTAGTTAAAGTTTTTAGCTATGAGAGTAGATGTTTTATGTGCTTATTTAGGTTATCTTATTTCTGAATTTGATTTTTCTCATAATTTATTTTCTTTAACTATACTTTCTTTTGTTAGATTTGCTGGTTCTATATGGTTTATACCTTTTCTTTCAACAAAGTTTGTTAGATATGTTTCTTTAAAACTAGGTTATTATTCACCAAAACAATTTGATTATGGTTGAGGTGTATTATTTGGTGGTCAAGGTTTATATAGACTATTTATTTATTTAATTGGTTATATTCAGGGTTGATATGATTCTAATTTCAAGATTTATCTTTTAACTTTTATTTTTTGAATATTTATTTTAGTGATATTATTTTTCGTTTGCTTAAATAGTTTATAAATAGAGTGTTACACTGAAGATGTTAAGGACTATTTTTACTTTTTGGTATTTATAAATATAGATATATTATTTTTACAGTGAAAATGTAATATTTTATTTAAACTATATAAATTTTAGAAAATATAACGGAGTTTAACCGCTAATATAAAAAGTTAGCAGCTTTCATATTTGCTTTATATTTCCTTAATTGGAACTTTGTAGTTCAATTATATTATTAACAGTAATGCGCCTCTTTTTGGCTTCAATTAATAAGAATAAGGGTATTTTAATTACCAATCTTCTAGGTCGAAACTGACTGCAATATTTCGCTTCTTATTCTATTTAAGGTTGATTGATTATATCAATACTTTTTGAATGCAACCCAAATGTTATAGTTAACTACAACCCTTTATTCTGCTCATTGTAAGGCCTCTTGACTTCATTCATGGTATAGTCCGCCTATTAGGACTAGAATAAAAAATATTGTTGATACTGTTCAGATTATAATGTCTGGAAGAATTAGTGCAATTTCTACATCGAAAATTAAAAAATTACTGCGATTAAGAAGAATCGTAGGGAGAATGGTATTCGTGCTGATCTTTTTGGATCAAACCCACATTCAAATGGGGATCTTTTTTCTCAATCATTGATTAATTTTTTTGATAATGTTGTTGCAAGGATTATAACAATTATTGGAATAATAAATCTAATGAAAACTATTGTAGATAGAATTAGGATTGTTTTTCTTGATTTATATCAAGCTTTCTGATTGGAAGCCAAATGTACTATTTATACTAGAAAAACAATTATCTACCTCATCAATAAATAGAGATGTATAAGAGTAATCATACTACGTCTAAAAAGTGTCAGTATCATGCTGCTGCTTCAAATCCAAATTGGTATCTTGGTGAGAATTGATTTATTGAGTGTCGAAGTAGACATGTTGATAAGAAGATTGTTCCAATATTTACGTGTACACCATGGAATCCAGTTGCAACAAAGAATGTTGAACCATAAACATTGTCTGCAATAGTAAAGGGTGCTTCTCAATATTCGTAAGCTTGAAGTATTGTGAAATATAGCCCTAATAATATTGTGAAGAATAATACTTGTAATCCTTGAGTATGATTAGATTCTATTAAACTATGATGTGCTCATGTTACTGTTACTCCTGAGGCTAAAAGAATAGCTGTATTAAGTAATGGAATTTGTATAGGATTAAAAGGTTGAATTCTTATTGGAGGTCATAGTATTCCTAGGTCAATTGTTGGTGCTAGTGTTCTTCTAAAGATTGCTCAGAAAAATGAAACGATGAATAATACTCCTGATGCAATAAATAAAGTTATTCCTCATCGTAATCCAATTGATACAAATCCTGTATGTAGCCCTTGATATGTCCATTCACATACTACATCTCATCATCATTGGATTATAGTTAGTAGGGTAATTCCGAATCCAGTTATAAATAAGTTAATGTTAAAAATGTGAAATCATTTTGCTAATCCTGATACTAGGACTATTTCTCAAATTGCTCCTGTGAATGGTCAACGTCTATAGTCTGCTAAGTGGAATGGGTGGTTTGAGTGAGTTGTTAACATAGGTTTAATGTACTTCTCTAGAATATAAAGTTCTTAAAATTGAGAAAACGAAAGCTTGAATTATTACCACTGCTGATTCTAGAATCAATAGAAGTATTTGTCCAATAATTAGTAATGAAATTAAGTTAATTGCTATAGATGGTCCTGTATTTCCTAGTAAGGTTAATAGTAAATGTCCTGCAATTATATTTGCTGCTAGTCGTACTGGTAGTGTGCCTGGTCCAATGACGTTTCTAATTGTTTCAATTAATACTATAAATGATATTAATGCAGGTGGTGTTCCTTGAGGAACAAGGTGTCTAAATCTCTGATTAGTATGATTAATTCATCCAAATAACATGAATCTTAATCATATAGGTAGAGCAATTGCAAATGTTAATGCTAAATGTCTTGTTCTAGTAAAGATGTAAAATTATTAAATAGCATTATAATAAAAATTGAGATAAAGATGAATGTTGTTCCATTAAATGATTTTGGTCCTAGTAGTGTTTTAAACTCATTGTGTAAGATTAGGTTTAGTTTATTTCAGATAATATTAATTCATGATGGTGTAAGTCAGAACATCGATGGAATTAATAATAGTTCTAAGAATGTTCTAGTTCAATTTAATGATAAATTGAAGATGTTACTTTATGGGTCAAATGTTAGGAATAAGTTTGTTATCATTTTCAATTTAAGATATTTATCCCAATTGTTTTTTTCTGCTCTTTTAATAAGATTAGGCTTGCATTCCTCAGCGATACAGATAGCCGTACCTTTGCTGCAACCACAACGGAGGGATGTCTGTTGAGAGGCCAGACAAACGTGTGGTTCCTGAAGAGGGTCAGCAGCCTTTTCAGTAGTTCCAGGGGAAACAGTCTGGATGATTGACTTATCTGGCCTTGTAACAGTAGACAAAACAGCCTTGCTGTGCTGGTACTGCGAACGGCTGAAAGCAAGGGGAAACTACGGCCGTAATTTTTCCCGAGGGCATGCAGTTATATTGTATGATTAAATAATGATGGCGTCCTCTTGGGTAAAATATTCCGGAGGTAAAATAGTCCCCCATTCGGATCTCCGGGCGGGGACTACTCAAGAGGATGCCGTTATCTGGCGAAAGGAAACAGGTGTTCTATGAATCGGATCGTGGAATGTCAGATCCCTTAATCGGGCAGGTAGGTTAGAAAATTTAAAAACGGAAATGGATAGGTTAAAGTTAGATATAGTGGGAATTAGTGAAGTTCGATGGCAGGAGGAACAAGACTTTTGGTCAGGTGAATACAGGGTTATAAATACAAAATCAAATAGGGTTAATGCAGGAGTACGTTTAATAATGAATAAAAAATAGGAGTGTGCTAAACTACTACAGACAGCATAGTGAACGCATTATTGTGGCCAATATAGATATGGAGCCCACGCCTACCACAGTAGTACAAGTTTATATGTCAACTAGCTCTGCAGATGATGATTATATTGAAGGGAGGCGAAATTTTAATAGTCATGGGTGAAAGGAATTCGGCACTAGGAAAAGGGAGAGAAGGAAACAGTAGGTGAATGTGGATTGAGGGTATGAAATGAAAGAGGAAGGCACCTGGTAGAATTTTGCACAGAGCATAACTTAATCGTAGCTAACACTTGGTTCAAGAATCATAAAAGAAGGCTGTATACATGGGAGAAGCCTGGAGATACTGACAGGTTTCAGATACATTATACAATGGTAAAACAGAGATTTAGGAACCAGGTTTTAAATTGTAAGACATTTCAAGGGGCAGATGTGGACTCTGACCACAATCTATTGGTTTATGACCTGTAGATTAAAACTAAAGAAACTGCAAAAAGGTGAGAATTTAAGGAGATGGGACCTGGATAAACTAAAAGAACCAGAGGTTGTACAGAGTTTCAGAGAGAGCATAAGGGAGCAATTGACAGAAATGGGGGAAACAAAGAAGAAGAATGGGTAGCTTTAAGGGATGAAGTAGTGAAGGCAGCAGAGGATCAAGTAGGTAAAAAGAAGAGGGCTAGTAGAAATCCTTGGGTAACAGAAGAAATATTGAATTTAATTGATGAAAGGAGAAAATACAAAAACGCAGTAAATGAAGCAGGCACAAAGGAATACAGACGTCTCAAAAATGAGATCGACAGTAAGTGCAAAATGGCTAAGCAGGGATGGCTAGAGGACAAATGTAATGATGTCGAGACTTGCCTCACTAGGGGTAAGGTAGATACTGCCTACAGGAAAATTAAAGATACCTTTGGAAAGAAGAGAATCACTTGTATGAATATCAAGAGCTCACATGGAATCGCAGTTTTAAGCAAAGCAGGTAAGGCAGAAAGGTGGAAGGAGTATATGGAGGGTTTATACAAGGGCGATGTACTTGAGGACAAAATTATGGAAACGGAAGAGGATGTAGATGAAGATGAAATGGGAGATACGATACTGCTTGAAGAATTTGACAGAGCACTGAAAGACCTGAGTCGAAACAAGGCCCCGGGAATAGACAACATTCCATTAGAACTACTGATGGCCTTCAGACTTCAAGAAGAATATAATAATTCCAATCCCAAAGAAAGCAGGTGTTGACAGATGTGAAAATTATCGAACTATCAGTTTAATAAGTCACAGCTGCAAAATGCTAACACGAATTCTTTACAAACGAATGGAAAAACTAGTAGAAGCCTACCTCGGAGAAGATCAGTTTGGATTCCGTAGAAATGTTGGAACACATGAGGCTATACTATCCCCACAAGTTATCTTAGAAGCTAGATTAAGGAAGGGCAAACCTACGTTTCTAGCATTTGTAGACTTAGAGAAAGCTTTTGACGATGTTGACTGGAATACTCTCTTTCAAATTCTGACGGTAGCAGGGGTAAAATACAGGGAGCGAAAGGCTATTTACAATTTGTACAGAACCCAGATGGCAGTTATAAGAGTGGAGGGACATGAAAGGGAAGCAGTGGTTGAGAAGGGAGTGAGACAGGGTTGTAGTCTCTCCATGATGTTATTCAATCTGTATATTGAGCAAGCAGTGAAGTAGGTATTAAAATCCATGGAGAAGAAATAGAAATGTTGAGGTTCGCTGATGACATCATAATTCTGTCAGAGACAGCAAAAGACCTGGAAGAGCACTTGAATGGAATGGATAGTGTCTTGAAAGGAGGATATAAGATGAACATCAACAACAGCAAAACGAGGATAATGGAATGTAGTCGAATTAAGTCGGGTGATGCTGAGGGAATTAGATTAGGAAATGAGACACTTAAAGTAGTAAAGGAGTTTTGCTATTTGGGGAGAAAAATAACTGATGATGGTCGAAGTAGAGACGATATAAAATGTAGACTGGCAATGCAAGGAAAACGTTTCTGAAGAAGAGAAATTTGTTAAGATCGAGTATAGATTTAAGTGTCAGGAAGTCATTTCTGAAAGTATTTGTATGGAGTGTAGCCATGTATGGAAGTGAAACATGGATGATAAATAGTTTGGACAATAAGAGAATAGAATCTTTCGAAATGTGGTCCTATAGAAGAATGCTGAAGATTAGATGGGTAGATCACATAACTAATGAGGAAGTATTGAATAGGATTGGGGAGAAGAGAAGTTTGTGGCACAACTTGACCAGAAGAAGGGATCGGTTGGTAGGACATGTTCTGACGCATCAAGGGATCACCAATTTAGTATTGGAGGGCAGCGTGGAGGGTAAAAATCGTAGAGGGAGACCAAGAGATGAATGCAATAAGCAGATTCAGAAGGATGTAGGTTGCAGTAGGTACTGGGCGATGAAGAAACTTGCACAAGATGGAGTAGCATGGAGAGCTGCATCAAACCAGTCTCAGGACTGAAGACCACCACAACAACAACAGGGAGAATCATATGAGAGGGGATATTTGAGGGATTTGGATTTAATTTCCTCGTCAGAAGAAGTCATTAATTTACTATTGTTTGGTTTAAGAAACCATTACTTACTTTCAGTCATCTGGTGAATTTCAAGGTGTACTAATTGTTTAATTATTTTAGATTGACACTCTAATGATATGAATTTTAACTAACTCCTTAGATTATCTTAGATAATCACTTGATAAATAAGTTTACTGAAATTCTTTCAATTACAATTTGTATAAATCTGTGGTTTGCTCCACAGATTTCTGAGCATTGTCCGAACAATAATCCAGGTCGGTTTATTGTAAATGTTCCTTGATTTAGTCGACCTGCTGTTGCATCAATTTTAACTCCTAATTCAGGAACTGCTCATGAGTCTAGAACATCTGAAACTCTTGTTAATACTCGTACTTCTATATTTATTGGGAGAATTGTTCGGTTATCTACATCTAGAAGTCAGAATCCATCATTTTCTAGGTCTTGTTCTGGTTTTATATAAGTGTCAAATTCTA
This sequence comes from Schistocerca gregaria, assembly GCF_023897955.1. Classification (NCBI taxonomy): domain Eukaryota; kingdom Metazoa; phylum Arthropoda; class Insecta; order Orthoptera; family Acrididae; genus Schistocerca; species Schistocerca gregaria. The sequence goes on from NC_064931.1 coordinate 380,638,453, forward strand.
CGTCTATGAAGTCTGAATACTCATATCTTCAATATCATTTTCGTCCAATGGTTTCAATTGTGATTATTGCGTCTACTGAATCATCAAGTAAATATAATAGTCATAATGGTGGAAAGGCAATAAAAATTAGGGTAATTGCTGCTAATGCTGTACAAATTGATTCAATTAAGTGTCCATGAAGTATGTTATTGTTTGTATAGGCAATAAATAATATATAACTTAGGGCATAACCTACAATTACTGTAATTAATAATAATACGACCATATTATGATCATGAAACAATGATAGTTGTTCCATTAATGGTGAAGCTCCATCTTGAAGGGATAAATTTGATCATGATGCCATTTGAATATTTTCTAATAAAAGGTCAAACCTTTATTTGTAGAGTTTAAATCTACTGCACTAATCTGCCATATTAGAATCTAGAAATTAATGGTAATTCTGAGTAACTGTGTTCTGCAGTAGGGTTATTTTGTAGTCATTCTGTTGATCTTCTTATATTAGCTCTAAATATACTTGCTCAGTTTGTAACCATTCTTTCTCATGTAATTACAATGAACATAATAATTCCTACAATAGAAATTGTAGATCAAATTCTTAATACTACAATTAATGATGTATATGCGTCTGGGTAGTCTGAATATCGTCATGGTATTCCTGCTAATCCTAAGAAGTGATGAGGGTAGAATGTTAAGTTTACTCTGATGAATATAATTATAAATTGGATATTTAATCATGTATTGTTTATAGTTAATCCTGTGAATAGAGGGTATCATTGAATAACACCTCCTATAATTGCAAATACTGCTCCTATAGATAATACATAATGGAAGGGGGCTACTACATAATATGTATCATGTAATACAATATCAAGTGATGAATTTGCTAATACTAATCCTGTTAATCCACCAATTGTAAATAGGAAAATAAATCCCAGAGCTCATAATAATGGTGGATTGAACTTGAATTTAGTTCCATATAGAGTAACTAATCATCTGAATACCTTAAATCGTGTAGGTACGGCAATAATTATTGTTGCTGATGTAAAGTATGCTCGTGTAAAGTAATAGCTCCTGCTAAACTGGAAGTGAAAGAAGGAGGGGAAGGGCTGTAATAGCTACAGATCAAACAAATAAAGGTGTCTGATCTAAAGTTATACTATCTGATAGTATATTAATTGCTGTTGTGATGAAGTTTACTGCACCAAGAATAGATGATACACCTGCTAAGTGTAGTGAGAAAATAGCTAGATCTATAGATGCACCCCCATGTGCGATAGCTCCTGCTAGAGGAGGGTAGACTGTTCATCCTGTACCAGCACCGTTATCTACTATAGAAGATGTAAGAAGAAGGGTTAATGAAGGTGGTAGTAATCAAAAACTTATATTATTTATTGGTGGGAATGCTATATATGGTGCACCAATTATTAATGGTACAAGCCAATTAACAAATCCACCAATTATAATAGGTATTACTATAAAGAAAATTATTAAAAATGCGTGGGGTGTAATAATAACATTATAAATCTGGTCATCTCCAATTAGAGGTCCATGTTGACCAAGTTCAGCACGAATAAGTATACTTATTGTTGTTCCTACTATTCCTGCTCATGCTCCAAATAGGAAGTATAAAGTACCAATGTCCTTATGGTTTGTTGAGATTAATCATTTTTGCGGTAAGATGACTGAATTTTAGGTGGTAGACTGTAAATCTACTTATGAGATGTTTTCTCTCTTACCATATTTAGGTTTTATATTCAATTATGATACTAGACTGCAATTCTAGAGGTGTAAAATTTTACTAAGGCCTAAAAGGTAATTCTTTTAATTATAACTTAGAAGGTTATTAGTTTAATTAACTTAAGTCCTTAGTATAATGAAATTAATGTTGATGTTGAAATCAATCCTATTGTTGAAATTATTACTGTTATAATAAGAATAACTCTTGATTTTTGAGACTTTATCTTTATTGATCATGAATTTTCTGTGCATGATATAGTTAGGGCTGAGAATCTAATAAATATATAATAATAAAGTGTAATTGTACTTAATACAACTATAATGGTTATAATAGTTGTTATGTTGTTTTCTATTAATGATTGTATTACAATTCATTTTGGTAGGAATCCAAGAAATGGCGGTAAACCACCTAGAGATAATAGAGATAGGAATATTATGAATTTAATTTCAGTTTTTATATTTCTGGCTGAATAAATTTGGTTTATGAAAAATAGGTTCATTTGCTTAAATAATAAAACCATGATTAATCTTAGTAGTGAGTAAATAATAAAATATAGTTCTCAGATGTTTCTCTGACTGTTAGGGATCTAACTATTCACCCTAAATGTCTAATTGAAGAATATGCAAGAAGTTGGTGTAGGGATGTTTGATTTAAACCTCCTATTCTTCCAATAATGATTCTTAAAATAATAATTGTTCAAATGAAAGTTCTTAGTTGAATACAATAGGATAATGCCATTATTGGGGCAATTTTTTGTCATGTTATTAATATTAGACAATTATATATATATATATATATATATATATATATATATAATTTATGTTAATATATTATATTTAATACCTATAACCTTTCTTATTATTATTAATTGATTATTTTAATACATTTATTTACCGAGGATTATAGCTACTAATGTTTTTAGCTTAAAATAGGTTATTATATAATAATATGTAAATTAATATTAAATATTATTATAATTGGATATAATAAATAAAATTAATATCCTTAAATATAAAATATATTATTAGTATAAATTATTATATTAATTATAATAATATAATTATAACATTACCTTTAATTAGATTATTTAACTATCAAATATTTAAGTTAACTTAATATAAACTAAATTTTATATTAATAACACATTACATTAATTTACATAATTGTATAAAATATATTTATTATATTATTTTATCTTTCTTTATTATTAGTGAAAAGAAAGATTAAATAAGAAAGAATATAATACATTTATCGGTATACATGTTCCATATTAATCTTTATTTATATACAATAGAGAAGTTGTGGTCATAAGTGTGTGCATTTATTTTTGTTAGTGTTTGTTATTTTTTCTTTTTTTTTTAAATATTTTATTTTTTCTTAATTTTATACATATTCAGATTTCTTATTATTTATTCTTAAAAGTTTTATTTTAGCTTGTTTGTTCACTTTTTCTTTGCGTTGTATGATAATTTTGTTAAACTAAATGTTCTTTTTGCAGTAATTTGATTTAATTATCAAGTGATTTTGGATTTAGCAATTGATTTAGTATCAGCATAATTCGTGCCAGCAGCCGCGGTTATACGATTGATACAAGTGAATATTACTGGTTATATTAGGGTTAAAATATAAATTTGTATGGTGAAATGTTAAAATTTATTTGTAGCTCTTTTTATGAATCTGTGAAATTTAAATAATAAACTAGCATTATGTACCCTATTATTTTAAATGTTAATTATATTTGCAAGGGTACTATTAGCAAAGGTCTTTAAACCCAAGGAATGTGGCGGTATCTCATTCCATTCAGAGGAACCTACCCCGTGATTGATAATACACGATTTACTCTATTTAATTTATTTGTTTGTATATCTCCGTTATCAGAGAATCTTTTTAGAGTTATAATTCTCAAGATTTATAATTATAAAAAATTTCAGGTCAAGGTGCAGGTTATAGTTAAGACGAGGTGAAATACTGTTAATGAAGGTGGATTTGATAGTAATTTAATTTAACTGATATTGGTTCTGAGTTGATTTATAAATAATTTATAGTTAATATATCACAATTATTATTAAATTATTTATAGAAATTAGATGTTAATCGTTTCCCAAGATATTTAGTTTATTAAGAAAAAAAATTAATTTTTTTGATGACAGTTGTTTTTATCTAATTTTTTAAGTATAAATATTAACTTATTTATTGTTTAAGGGCTAAGCTTTGAAGTTAATAACCTATGATTTATTTTAGAAAAATATAATAGTAAGCTTTAAACCAGCTACCTTTAAGATTACGTTTTAGTTCATTATTTTTTATTTCGATTATTTATATATTTAAATTTTTTATTAAGATTATTAATGTAATTTTAAAATTTTTGTTATAATGATAGAATTAGTATATTTATTTGTATGAAATTTTTACCTTGTGCACTTATTATAAGGAATTAGGCAAAACTGATTTCCGCCTTTTTGTCAAAAACATGTCCTCTTGAAAATACTTTGAGGTCTAGCCTGCTCACTGAGCGGATTTTTAAAGAGCCGCGGTATTATGACTGTGCAAAGGTAGCATAAGCATTAGTCTCTTAATTAGTGGCTGGAATGAATGGCTTTACGAGAAATCAATTGTCTGTTAATAAATTTTTGAATTTAACTTTTGAGTCAACAGGCTTAAATTCTTCTTTAGGACGAGAAGACCCTACACAGCTTGACATTTTACTTTTATATACCTTTTTGTTTGTCTTTCTGTATTTAATAATGTTGATTTGTTGGGGTGATATGAAGAATAAATGAACTCTTCATTATTATATCATTGATTTATGTTTGTTGTTTTGATCCATAATTTATAATCATAAGACTAAGTTACCTTAGGGATAACAGCGTAATTGTTTTTGAGAGCTCATATCGACAAAGCAGATTGCGACCTCAATGTTGGATTAAGAATAATTTTGGGTGTAGGAGCCCAATGATTAGATCTGAATTCAGCCCGGCGTGAGCCAGGTCAGTTTCTTTCCTAAGACTATTAATCCATATTAGTACGAAAGGACCATGTGCTTGAAGTATTTCTTATTATATTGATTAATATAAATTGATTTACTATTTTGACAGATTAATATGTTGAATTTAGAATTCATTTATGTACATGTTTTCTTTAAATAGTATTGATACTTTATGATTTATTTATCTTTATTTTGAATTTTCTTTTATTAGTTATTTGTATTTTAATTAGTGTTGCTCTTCTAAATTTTATTAGAGTGTAAGGTTTTAGGTTATATTCAGATTCGAAAGGGTCCAAATAAGGTAGGATTTGTAGGAATCCCACAACCTTTTATTGATGCCATTTAGTTAATTTGTAAGGAGCAGGCAATTCCTATTATATCTAATTACTTACTTTATTATTTTTCTCCTGTTTTTACTTTAATAATTTCTTTGGCTGTTTGAGAAATTTTCCCTTACTTAATTTACATATGTTCTTTTTCATATGGACTTTTGTTTTTTTTATGCTGCACGAGATTATGTGTTTATACCGTTATGATAGCTGGTTGATCTTCTAATTCAAATTATTCTTTATTAGGTTCTCTTCGTTCTGTTGCTCAAACAATTTCATATGAGGTTTGTTTGGCTTTAATTTTATTATCTTCAATTATTTTAATTGGTAATTTTAACATGTTTGATTATATAAAGTATCAGCTATATTGTTGATTTATTATTATGTCTTTTCCTTTAGCTTTAGCTTGTTTTGCTTCTTGTTCAGCTGAAACTAATCGCACTCCTTTTCACTTTGCTGAGGGTGGGTCTGAGACAGTTTCAGGGTTTAATATTGAATATGGTGCAGGTGGTTTTATTTTAATTTCTTTAGCTGAGTATACTAGAATTGTTTTTATAAGAATATTATTAGATTTAATTTTTTTAGTTGGTAATTTTTATTCTTTTATATTTTTTATTAAGCTTGCTATTATATCCTTTGGATTTATTTGAGTTTGGGGTACATTACCATGGTTCCGTTATGATAAGTTAATATACTTAGCTTGAAAAAGTTTTTTACCTTTATCTTTGAATTTTTTATTTTCTTTGTTGGTTTAAAGATTTTATTTATCTCATTTATTTAGTGACATTTTTTAAGAAAAGTTAATAGAAGAGTTAAACTTCTAGTCTTATGTTTTCAAAACATATGCTTTTCCTAAGCTAATTAACTTTTTACTCCTTAATTAACTTATCTCATGCTATTGCAACATGGACATAAATTAAGAAGTATTTAAAGTAGATAATTGTTAAGATTTGTCCTGTTATGATATAAGGTTCTTCAACAGGTCGTTTACCAATTCATGTTAATAAGCATACAACCAGTACTATAATTCAGAATAAAATCTGATTAATAGGATAGAATTTATACCTCGGATCGGTGTTTTATTATAAAATGGTAAAATTATTAAGATTCGAATTGATAAGGATAATTCAATAACACCTCCTAACTTATTAGGAATTGATCATAGAATTGCATATGCAAATAAGAAATATCATTCTGGTTGAATATGAACTGGTGTTACTAGTGGGTTAGAAGGTACAAAATTATCTGGATCTCCTAGGAGGTAAGGATTAATTTAGCATAACATAATTAATAATGATGTTATTAATACAAAAGTAATAGAATCCTTGAAAGTAATGTATGGATGAAATGGATTTTTTCAATTTCTCCATTTAGACCTAATGGGTTATTAGACCCTGTTTGGTGAAGAAAGAATAAATCAATTGCTGCTATAGCAGCAATAATAAATGGTAATATAAAATGGAATCTTAAAAATCGATTTAATGTTGCGTTATCAACAGCAAACCCTCCTCACACTCATTGAACTAAATCTGTTCCTAAATATGGAATTGCTGATAATAAATTAGTAATTACTGTCGCACCTCAAAAAGATATTTGACCTCAAGGTAAAACGTATCCTATAAATGCAGTTGCTATAACTAAGAATAGAATTACTGTACCAATTATTCAGGTGTGTATGTATATATAAGATCCATAGTAAATTCCTCGTCCTACATGCAAATAAATACAAATAAAAAATATAGATGCTCCATTTGCATGTAAAGTTCGAATAATTCAACCATTATTTACGTCTCAGCAGATATGTACTACACTACTAAATGCTATTTAAATATTTGATGTATACTGTATAGCTAAAAATAGTCCAGTTACGATTCGAATAACCAAACATAACCCTAGCAGGGACCCAAAATTTCATCAAAATGAAATATTTGTTGGTGCAGGTAAATCAACTAAAGACTTATAAATAATTGTAATTAAAGGATGTCTTAATCGTAAGGGTTTATTCATTAGTGAATTATCTTATTTTACGAATAGGCCCCTGGTTAATATTAGTGATTTTAACAACTACTAATAGTGCTAAAAATAAATAAATTATTATTATTGTAATAATGAATGTTGGTCTGTTATATAATTTTTCTAAAGATATTGTTATTTCTTGATAATCGACTGAATTATCAATTGTTATAGTTTCAGTATTTTTAAAAAAAGTCTATAAATATTGTTATATCTAGAATAATTAATGTCGATATAATAAATACTCGTATTGTTAAGGTAATTATTATGGTAATTGGTTTAGGTTGAAATATTTCGTTTGATGCAATTCTTGTAATATAAATAAATAGAACTAATATACCACCAAGAAATGTTAAAAATAAAATATATGATAATCAATATCTCTCCATTATTGTTCCTGTTATTAATCCAACTAAAAAAGTTTGAAGGATAATAAAAAGCATTATTGATATTGGATGTCTTAATTTAATGAAATTAATATTCATTACGTTTGATAGTGATATAATTATTATTTTAATCATTACAGGGGTTAGTTTATTTAAAATATCGGTTTTGGGGACCAACGATGGATGCTTCTCCACCTCTGAAGTTTTAAAAGCTGAGGCTAGACTTATTTCCGGTTTACAAGACCGGCTTTTTTTTAAACTATTGAAACTAATGTTTATATTCTTCGTATTTACTTCTTTGTTGGTTTATTTTGCTGGTTATTATGTTTTTTCTTCTAAACGTAAACATTTATTAATGATTCTTCTGAGATTAGAATTAATTGTTCGTTCTTTATTTATATTAATTATTGTTTTTCTTATTGAGTTTGATTATGATTATTTCTTTCCTGTTATTTTTTAGTTTTTTCTGTTTGTGAGGGTGCTTTAGATATTTCTATTTTAGTTTCAATAATTCGTTCTCATGGTAATGATTTTTCTAATTCTTTTGGTTTATCTTTATGTTAAAGTATTTATTTGTAACTATTTTTTGATCCCTCTTTGTTTGCTGAATAATTGTTTATGGTTGGTTCAATCTTTAATGTTTCTGTCGAGTTTTGTTTTTATAATTTGTGTTTATACATATGCAGATTTAAATATAATTAGATATTAATTTGGTATTGATTATTTTTCTTTTAGTGTGATTCTGCTTAGTCTTTGAATTTGTTCTATAATAATTACTGCTAGAGGTTCAGTTTATTTAAGTTCTTATCATCCATTTTTTTGGTTTTTATGGTTTTACTTTTGATAATTATGCTTTATTGTTCATTTGCTAGATGAAGTCTGTGTTCTTTTCATATATTTCTTGAGGCTAAATTAGTTCCTACTTTACTTTTGATTTTGGGTTGAGGTTATCAACCTGAACATTTACAGGCTGGTGTTTATTTAATTTTTTATACTTTGGCTTCCTAAGGCTCATGTAGAGGCCCCTATTTCAGGTAGAATGATTCTTCCTGGAGTTTTATTGAAGTTAGGTGGTTATGGTATTTTTCGTGTTATAAAGGTTATTTCTTATTTGGGTTAAAAGTTTAATTCTTTTTGATTATCTTTAGGTTTATCTGGCGGGGTTATTGCTGGATTTATTTGTTTTGGTCAGGTTGATTTAAAGTCTTTAATTGCACATTCTTCTGTTGCTCATATAAGAATGGTTATTGATGGATTGATACCTATAAATTGGTGAGGTTGTGTGGGTTCTCTTTCTTTAATGGTTGGTCATGGTTTATGTTCTTCTGGATTATTTTGTTTATCTAATATTATTTATGAACGTTTAAGTAGACGAAGATTATTAATTAACAAGGGTATAATTAACTTGATACCAAGAATGGCTTTATGGTGATTTCTCTTAGGATCATCAAATATAGGTGCTCCTCCGTCATTAAATTTGGTAGGTGAAATTATATTATTAAATAGAATTATGTCTAGATATTCTTTTAGATTTTTTTGCTTCGATTTTTTTGGTGTTTGGTGTTTATACTTGTTCTCTTGGTTATTTTCGTGAATATCATCTTTTACTTTTACATTGATTGCCTTTAAACTTTCTTTGTTTAAAGGGTGAATATTTCTTTGTTTAGGTTGCTTAAGTATTTTAATTAAAAATATTGTTTTGTGGAATCAATGATATGAAGTGTTTCATCTTAGGCTGTGAATTTATTTTCTATTTGTTCTTTGAGTTTTTTCTTTATTCTTTTCTAGAACTATAATTTTTATTTTAGGCACTATTATTTAATAATTGATTATAGAGTATTTGTTGAGTGAGAGATTTTTAATTTAAATGGTTCTATGGCTGTTATGACTTCAATTTTGGATTGAATGTCTCATATTTTTTGTCTTTTGTTATACATATTTCTTCTTTGGTTATTTATTATAGAGAGGATTATATATTGGGCGAAAAGAATATGGATCCTTTTATTATTATTGTTTTAATATTTATTCTTTCTATAGGGTTTTTAATTATTAGTCCTAATTTGATTAGAATTTTGTTAGGATAAGATGGTTTGGGTTTAGTTTCTTATTGTTTAGTTATTTACTACCAAAATGTAAAATCTTATAGTGCAGGTATATTAACTGCACTTTCTAATGGTATTGGTTATGTTGCTATTTTAATTTCTATTGCTTGAATATTAAATTTTGGTGGTTGAAATTATATTTATTATTACGATTTTATTTCTAATTCTTTTGAAATAAAGCTTATTACTATATTAATTGTTTCGGCAGCTATAACTAAGAGAGCTCAAATTTCATTTTCTTCTTGACTTCCTGCAGCTTTGGCTGCTCCTACTCCTGTTTCTGCTTTAGTTCATTCTACTCTTGTTACTGCTGGCGTTTATTTATTAATTCGTTATAGACCAATATTAGATACTTATACTTTCTTGGCTCTCCAGGCCATCCTGTGGTGTTTTTTAATTTGGAAATGAAGTTAAAAATTTTCTTCGCTAACCTATTGTCATTCATTCTGTACATATGACTGTAAAATTTTAATTTCTTCTTTCTTATTGTGTCTGTTCTCATCTTTGTGCAGTTGTTATCTGTGTTCTTTCGTGGTCCTGATATTTCAATGATATATTCCCTTATTTTTCTTTTCCAGTCCTCCTTGTTCATCTCCTTTATTCAGCGTTAGGCATTCGGACTCGTAAAGTGCTTCTGCTTTAATTAGTGTTGCGTAGTGTTTAATTTTTGCCTGGAATGGTACAGATTTTTTTTGTTATATTTGTTTTGTGTGAGTTTGTATCCTAATTCCATTTTCTTTGCTCTTTCCTTGCTTTTGGTGTTATCTAACCCATTTGATTGTATCCATCTACATGTATAACTGATATCTCACAAATGATTCCTACCGACAGTAGTCTTAGAGAATATAAAAATTTGAACACATTTATACAATTTAGTACACACATCTGCTATTTTGTGTTTCTCTATTACAGCCTGAGTTCAGTAGCTGCAGCATATGCAAATAGATGATAGTTTACCTGTTAGAGACTGCATATGTGGGTTACATTTGAGATCATCCTGAAGCTATATTCCCAAAAATAAGCTTGTGTTGTTTATTTTCAAGTGGCTGTCATTTTGTTGCTTTGTGTGGGATATGTGAGAGTTCATGGCTATAGTTTCATCAGTGTTTATAATGGGTTTATTTCTTTTAAACCAGTCTGAAAGTTAACGAGTGTCCCGCCGATTACTGAACGTCTTTTTCTATCTGATCCTGCTTTTGTTGTCTGCAAACAAGGTTTTGTCTTTGCCATGAAGAGTGTCAATCATCATTTTTATAAAGAAGGGACAGGATACGACCTAATATGGACCCTTGTGACACCCCATATTTGATGAAAGTCTTCTCTGTTGATTATTTTGTTGTTCTTGTGACATTTACCATTTGTATCTCATGTTGACGAAAAACCTTATGTTGCCAGTCGGTATGGTGCAATTTGATCCATTCATTTGGAATACCTCTAATATCATTGATTTCTATTTTTTGTAGTAGGTAACATGATCTATAATGCAAATGCTTTTTTTAAGTCCACTTGTATTCCAGTGGCCACTTTTGGTCTATGACTTTCAGGATTGCATTTACATACTCATAGACAACTGTGGATCTAGATTTCTTTAAACTATGCTGATGGTTCGATAGTAATGGGTATTTGTTGGTAAATTCTAGTTGTTACGAACTTATCACGTGGGATTATCTGCGATTGAAAGTAATATAATTAGGAATGCAATTGGTTTTTATGGCAAGACACGAATTTCTAAGCGAAATAATTGAATGTCGTACACGGGAGGTATATGTGGGTACCACAAAAAGAACGGTCAAAAAACGACTAGAAGAGCACAAGAGCAATTGTAGAAGGGGAGAGATTGATAGATCAGCTGTTGCGGAACACGCTTTGCAGTCAGGAGACCACCACATTTATTTTGATAGAACTCAAGTACTGGCAGCCACAAGCGGATATCATGAAAGGCTTTACAGAGAGGCTATAGAGATTATGAAACACCCCAGGAATTTTAATAGGAAGGAGGAGGGCGTGAAATTGAATGACATCTGGATGCCGGTGCTGAAGAAGATGTGTACCAGTCTTCCGCCATGGGATGACAGCAACAGCGGACGGCGGCAACCGACAACGGCCAATTGCGCTCACGTATTCAAAACATGTGACGTCACGCCTATGCGCGGGAGCACGCGACAACAAAAATTTGCTGCAGTCAGTAGTGAGACAGTGTGTGTTTCGGAAGTTAACAGAAGCCACGAACCCCCTTGAAGATGTCCTCCGCAGATGGGGACGAAACGTTGGGTTACAATGCGAAATCCATCAGACCACGGCATAATAGCCCGGAAAAGAATTTTATTAATCATGACAGTTCCGGCCGTGAAAGTTTACATTTTACAATACTAATAGTATAAATATATTCAACACATCATTTGTTTCTATTAAAAAATTCGTCAATGGAGGAGGAGAAGTTGGCCACTAGTAAGTCTTTCAGGCTCCTTTTAAACTGATCTCTATTTGTAACTAAATTTTTTATGTTTGCTGGCAAATTATTGTAGATGAGTGTTCCTGAGTAGTGGACCCCTTTTTAAACTAAAGTAAGTGCTTTTAAGTCCTTGTGCAGATCATTTTTGTTCCTGGTATTGTATGTATGAACTGAGCTGTTTGTTGGAAAAAGAGATATATTATTTAGGACAAATATCATTAAGGAGTAAATATACTGAGAGGCAGTAGTTAGTATACCCAGTTCTTTGAAGAAGTTTCTACAAGAAGTCCGTGAGTTTACTCCACAAGTAATACGTATTACACGCTTTTGGACTCTGAAAACTTTTGTTTGACTTGAAGAGTTACCCCAAAATATTATACCATATGACATAATGGAATGAAAGTAGGCAAAGTATGCAAGTTTTTCACTTTTATGTCGCCTATGTCTGCTAACACTCTAATTGCAAATACAGATTTGTTAACGCGTTTCTGCAGTTCTGTGGTGTGCTCCTCCCAACTGAATTTATTATCAAGTTGTAATCCCAGGAATTTAAGACTGTCAACCTCTTCTATCTGCTCTTCTTCGTACTTTATGCATATGCTGGGTGGAAAGCTCTTACAGGTTCTGAATTGCATATAGTGAGTCTTTTCGAAGTTTAATGTCAGTGAGTTTGCTTTAAACCATTTATTAATATCCATGAAAATATCATTAGCAGATCTTTCTAGAACTACACTCGAAATACTATTTATTGCAATACTTGTGTCATCTGCAAACAGAACGAACTCTGCTTCTGGCAGTGTAACTGATGAGAGATCATTAATGTACACAAGAAAAAGCAATGGCCCTAAGATGGATCCTTGTGGGACACCACATGTAATTTCTACCCATTCTGATGATGACTGATGACTTAATTCATTAGTCCCTTGCACTGACACCCTTTGTTTCCTGTTAGCGAGGTATGACTTGAACCACTTTGCAGCACTGCCTGTGACACCATTGAATTCTAATTTATTTAAAAGGATATTGTGGTTTACACAATCGAATGCCTTTAACAAATCACAGAAAATACCTGCTGCTTGTAACTTGTTATTTAATGAATTAAGTACATTTTCACTGTAGGTGTAAATAGCCTTTTCGATATCCGAACCCTTCAGAAATCCAAACTGTGTTCTTGATAATATGTTATCTGTGGTCAGATGGTTGAGAAGCTGCCTGTAGATTACTTTTTCTAAAATTTTTGAGAATGCTGGCAAAAGTGAAATCGGTCTGTAGTTTGATGGCATCTCTTTATCCCCTTCTTGAATAGAGGGTAACATTTGCATATTTCAGCCAGTCAGGAAATTTCCCAGTTATAATTGACTGGTTACACAAGCAACTTAGAATTGTACTAAACTCACAAGAACATGCCTTAATTCACTTTGTTGATATTTCATCGTAACCACTAGAATGCTTTGTTTTTAAAGATTTTATTATGGAAGTTATTTCTTTTGGTGATGTGAGTGACTTATTCATGTTCCTAAAGCTATTTGTAAAGGCTAGTTTCAGATATTCAAGGGCATTATTTACTGATCCTGACAATCCTATTATATCAGTAATGGATATAAAGTACTTGTTAAATAGATTTGCCACACTATGCCCATCGGTTACTAATGTGTCATCTACCCTTAGTGCTATTTGCTCCTGTTCCTTTCTGGTTCTACCAGTCTCCTCTTTCACTATATCCCATATTGTTTTTATTTTGTTCCCTGATATTGCTATCTTCTTCTCGTAGTGTATTTGTTTAGATGCCTGAATTACTTTTTTTTAATATATTACAGTATTCCTTGTATTTAGCTAAATCATCAGCATTGGAGCTATTCTTGGTCGAGAGATACATTTTCCTTTTTGTCTTACTGGAAATCTTTATTCCTTGTGTGATCCATGGTTTTATTATAGACTTCTGTTTAATTTGAGTAACTTTTAGAGGAAAACAGTTTTCAAACATGGTACTCACATTGTTCATAAATGTGTTATATTTTTCATTCATGTCATGAGCACTATAAACATCTTTCTAGTTCATATCTTTGAGCAGTTTTCTAAAACACTCCATTTTTGGTTGATTGAATACTCTCCTGTATTCAGATTTAGCAGTCTTGATAATCTGCTTAGAATTTACATCTAAAACAAGGAGCTGTATGTCATGATCTGATAGTCCATTTATTACAGGTTTTATGATATGGTTTTGTTCCTTTGATTTGTCTATAAAAATGTTATCAATGGCTGTCATTGAGGATTTAGTGATCCTAGTTGGAAAGTTTACAGTGTAAGTTAGATTGAAAGACAACATTACTAACTGCAGTAAATGTTTACTGGAAGATTGAATAAGAAAATCTGTATTAAAGTCACCAGCAATCAAAATTTCTTTGTTTCTTACTGTTAAATAACCCAAAAGAGCTTCTAGATGATTTATGAATAGATTATAATTTCCTGCAGGTGCTCGGTAAATAGTTACTATTATATAGGATCTGTTATGGAACTCTACTTCTGTTGCACATACTTCTAGATGCTGCTCTAAACAGAAGTTATTAATGTCAATGTTCTTGAATTTATGGCAGTTTTTAATAAATGTGGCAACTCCTCCCTCCATATCTACTCTGCAGAAGTAGGAAGCTAGCTTAAATCCTGAAATGTCTAACATATCTATACCAGTGGTCACTTGATGTTCAGAGAGGCAGATTATGTCAATTTCGTTAGATGAATTCATTTCATCGATACAAATGAGTAGTTCATCAACTTTATTTCTGAGTCCCGGAATGTTCTGGTGTAATAAAGATAACATACTGCATACTAATGCGATTATAACTGCTTTGGTGAAGATGAACTGGCAGTTTCTGATTACTTTCTGTTAAACATTGTTTAAATGGAGGCTGTATGCTAAAATCTGACTTCTGTTCATCTATTTTCTCAAACTGAGTGTCTGCCAATCTCTTTTAAAACTCGTTTTCTATCCCCCTTCCCTATCCTAAAAAAGGCATCCCTCTGACATCTGTGACCACTGGTATTTTACCACTTGTGACAGTGTCCCCCCTTAAGTTTTCTGCAATCAAGCCAGATAGTTTTCCCTTCCCTTTCCTATTGAGGTGAAGGCCATGCCTAGTGTAGTCCCTCCTATCAATAGCATCCACTGGAATCAAACCAATATGGGACCCTATATCCGTCATAAACAGCCACTCCAACTCCAAGTTCACCCTCCCTACAGAAGAGTTCAAATGAGGCCGATCATGGCGTCTCAACACAGACACAAATCCCTCACTCGTATGCTTCGTTGCTGATTCTATCTTCACCAGGTCACACACTATGGAATATTCAGAGTCTCTGTCAATGCTGTTTCCCGGACCAACCACTATAACCACGGCATCCTCCTTCGTGAAATCCTTGCATAGAGAACTTATATCCTCTGTTACCTGACCCAGATCTGCACTAGGCTTGAAAAAGTTTGTGACCTGGTACCCTGGATCTAGAGTTTCCTGCAGTAGTTGGCCAACACCTCTACCATGGGAACTACCTAACAACAGAACTTTCTTTCTCTTTGCAAATTTTCCTACCTCTTTCAAGTCCTTGAAAGCTTGTTGTGCCCTTTCTACAGCTTCAGCTACATGAGGCTCATCCGATTCTGACTGAGGCAACAGGTCAAATCTATTTTCAAGATTTATCACAAAGCTGTCTGATGCTCTCCTTTTCCTGTTCCCCCTATTACCTGTTGCCACTTCCCACCTCTGTTCACCTTTCTCCCTCTTTAACCTGTCCAGATCCTCCCTTGCCTTGTCTAGGTCAGCTTTAAGAGCTGCAATTTTCCCTTCCTGTTCCAGTATTTTCCTATCTCTACTGCAGATACTACAATACCATTGGTGAGGCTCATTTATGTCCCCATTTCCCACGCCACTACATTCGCCCCAATGAAAGGAACCACAACACCCATCACGCCATACCCCGGAACTAACGATCCTACGGCATGACACACACTTCTCACTCATGGCAATAACAGAAATCGTATAAACTGATTTAAGTATTGGCTAATACGTAAACAAAGGACCCTAGAGACTATTCAGGCAGATATAAATAATTTGAAAGCGTAATGAATAAAAAACACTGGTGATTATATATAAGTTGCAGTCACTGTTTACTTACGATACGCGCGCGTGAAATTAAGCCTAAAGTTTGTGCTATAGGCGCGAGAAGGAAAATAAACTTCTTACTCCGTTTAATCTTATTTAACACTTCACCAATACTTCCACTAATGTAACAACACTTTTAATCTATTTATACCAACTGGAAACATTTACCTAGAAGTTTAATTCACTGCTTACTTACGATTCGCGCGCGTAAAATTAGGCCTAGGAGTCGTGCTACAGGCGCGAGAAGAAAAATACGCTTCTTACACCGTTTAATCTTATTTTATACTTCACTAACACTTCCACTAATTCAACAACACTTATATTATATTTATAAAACCTGTATACGTTTAAAAATAGCTTAATAACAACGCTTTTTATAATTATTCAGTGCAGCAAATACTCGAAGAGTCCGCGTCGGCGCAGTGTTGCCAACCTCCTAAAAGCTACTCAGGCTCAAAAAAGATCATCATAAGCATTGCAGGTGGTCAAGGACAATGTTGGATCTCTAATTGTCAGGAGGAGCCACAACTCATCCGTAATTTTGTGTGTATACAAAAAAACAAACAAGTCCAAAAAAGGCAGCTTACTGCCACTGAAGGCGAATCATGCTTCGCTACCAATACAACATGCAATGGAGGAAGCTACCATTGAACTGCCAATAGTATCTGGCCTGACTCAGGAACAATGTCAGCAAGTGTTAGTTTTTCTTCGCCAATTTTTGTATCGCTTCAAATCCAGAGTGAATAAAAGACAGTGCAAGCCCATAATAAAACAATGTCAACGCAGGATCATTCTATTTAGCCAGTACTTGTAAAGGATGTCGCCAGATGAACTGTTTATAGTTGGAAGAAGTGCAGAAGATGAAGCCAGGATACCATAATTTAACCTCCAGAGCGTCCTTGGTCCTTTCCTATGGCCCTTGCGAATAAGGAGGACAGCAGATCAGTTTTCTGTGACTTCCAACGACTGAACAAAATCATGAAAAAAAATGTTGATCCATTGTTGTGTGTGACACCCTCCCAAAGGAGCAAATTATTTCTCAACTATGGACCTGTAGACAAGCTAGTGGCAACTCGAGATTGACTAATAAAAGACTATCCGCCAGTGAAAATTACTTTGTGGTTGACATTTCAGTGAGATGAATGCTGGCAACAGATTCTTTCTAGAGCACCACATGCTCACAGTGTTCCCTACTTATTAGGCATGTGCAGTGCCTTATGAAGCATGTCTGACTGCATACTGACAACACTGCTATCCCCCTCCCCAGTCCCACCAATATGTCGGTCACAAAGTTATTTTAATCACATTATACCTTCATAACACCAGATAGCCTCTATGAGTTCAAAGTTATGCTGCTTGGACTATGTATCACTCAAACCATCTTCGAGCATATGATAGACAACCTGCTTCAACACCTTGAATGGACAACTGGCCTTTTTTGTCTGGATGGCATAGTTTTTCTGAAGATATTTGAAAAACATCTAAGCAACCTGGCAAATGTCTTTAAGAGTGTTCCAACTGCAGGCCTTTGCCTGAATCCAAAAAAGTGTTCCTTTGCCATCCAAGAAATAAAAATCTTGGGGCACCTAGTTAATGGTGATGGGTTTCATTGCAATCAAGAGAAATAAAATCAGTAAAAGATTTTGTGACTTCTCAGCACATTCATGATACGAGATGCTTTTTCAGAATGTGCTCGTACTACATGTGATTTGTAAAGATAGTCTATACCAAGGCACATACCTTGCAAAGATCTGCTGCAGGAAAGTGCTAAAGACTCCTGGAACTAGATGTAAGAAAGATCTTTCCTTAGCGTTAAGTAAGTGCTTATATCCTGTCATGTCATAGCACTATATGACAAGAATTCCAAGACAGAGCTCCAAATTGATGGTAGTGGTTGTCAGATAGGTGCAGTTCTAAAGCAAAATCAGGAAGGTGCTCTTTGATGACAACTTACACTTTGCAAATACTCTCCAAGTATGAGATGAACTACTCTACAACTTTGGGCCAACAACAGGTTCTAGCGTCATTTACTTGGCAAACCATTCACCATTGTGATGGACCGCTATTATCTACACCCTCCGATTAGCCTGAAGGAGCTGTTGAGTTGACTAGCAAGATGGATACTGAAGATTCAGGAATATGATGTCATAGTGGTAAATAAAAGCAGGTGCAAACACAAAGATATTGACTGTCTTTCAAGGAACCCATTGTCAGGAAACAGCTGCTAAGATGTCTTAGTCATTGATGCATTGAATGCCATTGCTGCTGAAGAGGGAAGGCACAACATTGCTGAAAACCATAAAAGCCTTTAAGGAGGGAGAACTGACCAAAGAAGAATTCCAGTTAATAAACAGAAAGAACATTGTATAAGAGGAACTAAGACATAATGAGACAGATATGACTGCTCCTCATTACAGTTCATCTACGGCTAGCTGTCCTCAAGTATTACCACGGCACTCCAACCTCCGGTCACATGGGATTCGTGAAAACTTTACAAGAGGAGGTCGCCAATCGGGACACGGCGATTTCTCCCAAACTGAGTGTGTAGGAGGACGTGGGTCTCCACATCACGTGTCTTAAATATTTCGCCAGAGTGGGCCTTAGGAAAGGAGAAAATGCTCTCGAAAGTTTTTCCTGTAGCGCTATACAGAGTGGTCCATTGATCGTGACCGATCCAAATATCTCACGAAATAAGCGTGAAACGAAAAAACTACAAAGAACGAAACTTGTCTAGCTTGAAGGGGGAAACCAGATAGCGTTATGGTTGGCCCACTAGATGGCGCTGCCATAGGTCAAACGGATATCAATTGAGGTTTTTTAAAAAAATAGGAACCCCATTTTTATTACATATTCGTGTAGTACGTAAAGAAATATGGATGTTTTAGTTGGACCACTTCTTTCGCTTTGTGATAGATGGCGATGGAATAGTCACAAACATATGGCTCACAATTTTAGACGAACAGTCGGTAACAGGTAGGTTTTTTAAATTAAAATACAGAACATAGGTACGTTTGAACATTTTATTTCCAATGTGATACATGTACCTTTGTGAACTTATCATTTCTGAGAACGCATGCTGTTCTAGCGTGATTACCTGTAAATAACACATTAATGCAATAAATGCTCAAAATGATATGTGTCAACCTCAATGCATTTGGCAATACGTGTAACGACATTCCTTTCAACAGCGAGTAGTTCGCCTTCCATAATGTTCGCACATGCATTGACAATGCGCTGACGCATGTTGTCAGGTGTTGTCGGTGGATCATGATAGAAAATATCGTTCAACTTTCCCCACAGAATGAAATCTGGGGACATCAGATCCGGTCAACATGCGGGCCATGGTATGGTACTTTGACGACCAATCCACCTGTCATGAAATATGCTATTCAATACCGCTTCAACCACACGCGAGCAATGTACTGGACATCCATCATGTTGGAAGTACATCGCCATTCTGCCATGCAGTGAACCATTTTGTAGTAACATCGGTTGAACATTACGTAGGAAATCAGCATACATTGGACCACTTAGATTGCCATTGACAATATGGGTGACAATTATCCTTCCTCCCATAATGCCGCACCATACATTAACCCACCAAGGTTGCTGATGTTCCACTTGTCGCAGCCATTGTGGATTTCCTGTTGCCCAATAGTGCATATTATGCCGGTTTACGTTACCGCTGTTGGTGAATGACGCTTCGTGGCTAAATAGAACGCGTGGAAAAAATGTGTCATTGTCCCGTGATTTCTCTTGCGCCCATGGCAGAACTGTACACGACGTTCAAAGTCGTCGCCATGCAATTCCTGGTGCATCGAAATATTGTACGGGTCCAATCGATGTTGATGTAGCATTCTCAACACCGACGTTTTTGAGATTCCCGATTCTCGTGCAATTTGTCTGCTACTGATGTGCGGATTAGCCGCGACAGCAGCGAGCAGCATACATAGCACACACCCGTTGGGCATTTTGATCACAATAGCCATACATCAGCCGATGTCAATCTTTTCCGCAATTGGTAAATGGTCTGTTTTAACATGGGTAATGTATCAAGAAGCAAATACCGTCTGCACTGACGGAATGTTACGTCATACCACGTGCTCATACGTTTGTGACTATCACAAAGCGAAAAAAAGTAGTCCAACTAAAACATTCATATTTCTTTATGTACTACACGAATATGTAATGAAAATGGGGGTTCCTATTTAAAAAAAAACGCAATTGATATCCATTTGAACTATGGCAGCGCCATCTAGCGGGCCAACCATAACGCCATCTGATTTCCCCCTTCAAGCTAGACGAGTTTTGTTATTTGTATTTTTTTCATTTGATGTTTATTTCGTGAGATATTTGGCTCGATCACTATCAATGGACCACCCTGTATACCTTATGCACCGCCCTTTTATTTTGCTTCTTCCAATTGTTCGACTGTTTACCGTTGAAATTAAACGCATTCAAGCAGTATATTTATATAATTAGACGAAAGTGTTAATGAAAATAAACTTTCCAAAGATTCTTGTGATTACGTGCGCTACGTTTCATTCATTATTACAGTAGAAGGTTTGAAATTTTTATGGTGACGTCTGTCAGAGAAACATGGAAAACATTTACGTTTCACACCAGTCACATTTTACGAAAGCATTGTTTGAGCAGTTGCCGAAACATGCGTCATTGGAAAGGACATTTCATTCAAGTTTTGAAACGGCGTTTTGTCCGCTGTCAGTTTGGATGAAAACCAAGCGTACTGGGTGATAGGGGCGAACATAGGAGCACTGAATAGATGCTGCACGATCGAATGTATTTTAATTGCATCTTCTCTTGATGATATTTCTCGCTGTTGTTGGAGCAACTCAGGGGCACTTTGTAGTCTTTTAATAAGAATTTTTACTTGGCGGTAGAAATATACATCATATGGTTAAACCAGCGGTGTACATTTTGGTGGGATGACATTCATGGTACACATTGCCTCGCCTAGCTCATTCGTAAATATCTGATCATAAAATGCTGAATCTGTTTGGCCGCTCCAAGAATCAACCAACAGAAGAAATTTGTTGTCTGCGACGAATGGCTTCAATGTTGTTTCCAAGCATCTTCTCTTTTGTTACTTTCCCTGACAGGGAACAAGTAACGACATTTTCGTACTCCTCTTCTAATTTTTTGACAGTGGCGGCAACCCGAGGACAGAATTCATTGCCGGCCGCGGTGGTCTCGCGGTTCTAGGCGCGCAGTCCGGAACCGTGCGACTGCTACGGTCGCAGGTTCGAATCCTGCCTCGGGCGTGGATGTGTGTGATGTCCTTAGGTTAGTTAGGTTTAAGTAGTTCTAAGTTCTAGGGGACTGATGACCACAGCAGTTGAGTCCCATAGTGCTCAGAGCCATTTGAACAGAATTCATTGGCAGGCTCTTGCAAACATAAAAACAAAAGGGGTAAAAGTTTCCCTGAAGCGGTTAAACTTTACTGTGCTGTGTAAGAGTGGGTGGTCTTCGATACATTGAGTTTCTTCACCATAACAGTTTTTGCACCTTTGACATCCAGAGACCTGTTGTACGTTGACTCATACTGGCATCCGGTCTGGTCGGTGTTAATTATGCAGTCGATGTTGAAATATGGCATTAAATCTCTCATCTGCATACGAAACTTCTCTGCTGCTGCCACTGTTTCGTCCAAAGTTGCGACATAATTTTTGCTGGCGAATTTCGTGATTTTTCGCTGCCTTATCGAATATTTTTTCTTGAAGGATTTTGCCCAAGTATTAGAAGCACAGAAGTGAAAACTCTTCGACAAATACGGCAATGCACCGGTCATTGCCCATTGCTGTAGGGTTCTAGTCGTCACCTGTTCATAGCAGCGTCGTGCATCTTGAAATTTTTACCGTGTTTCCGAGCCAATTAAGGACAACTTTTCAAGCCTGGTGCCACCTTGGTGTACTTCTTTCCTCCAAATTTTAAGATAATCCCTTTTCTTCAGGATTGAGAATCTAGACTGCAATGCTGCAAATTTCCATTTCGGATGAGCGTCGGCAAATTCCAGAACCTCCTTCTTGTCAGTCAATGTTGCTGATGTACGTGAGGAACTCGTGGAGAAATCTTCGGGAGTATAATCCTCATCTGCACTTGAAGTCGCCTGTGACAGATAAAAAGAGACTGCATTTATTATAATAAATGTGTGTGTGTGTGTGTGTGTGTGTGTGTGTGTGTGTGTGTGTGTGAGAGAGAGAGAGAGAGAGAGAGAGAGAGAGAGAGAGAGAGAGAGAGAGAGAGAGAAGGGGGGGAGGAGACGGAGGGAGAGATGTTCCACGTACCTCTTCATAAAAATTTTCTTCATCAGGCTCTGTGCATAGTATCAGATCTTCGTCGTGCTCGATGAAATGCGTATTCATAACGTCGATAACTGCCTCTGAAATTGCTTCACCTATGGATATTACTGTAGGACTGAAGGACATAGGGGGATTGTCAGTGATCATCCCTTTTAATTTACAAATAGAAACGGCATAGGAGAGCACTGTTAAAGTTTGCTTTGAAATCTTCATCAAACGTTTCGAGGTTATCAGTCACTTTTTGTTGGGTTGCCATATTTGATTTTGGCGCGACGATACTCTCAGCTCCACGATTCGTTGCGAACTGACAATAGAAGAGTCTAGTACATACAGTCGCGACACTCACTCGTGAGAAATCCATTACCGTCTGATAGCTGACGCGACGCTTGCGATTCCAGCGGTCAGCTAGGATAACGTCTGTTAGCGTCATATACATCATAAGAATGCTATTTCATTTTCTAACCATTTGTACGTCATTTACGAATGATTGTTTCATATTTGATTCGAGAGCTTGAATGTATTTAAATGCTACGGTAAATAGTTGAACAATCTGAAGGAACTAAGTAAAACAACAATGAGAAAAAACAGAAAAAAACAATTAGGAAGCACCTGGGATTGATCTCAGGTCGCCTGTTTCGTAAGCAATGTGCGCTCTCTCTCTCTCTCTCTCTCTCTCTCTTTCTCTTTCTCTTTCTCTTTCGGTGCGGATGTCCCATGACACCCGTTCAAGTTCAGTGTTGAGCCGTTGACTCAGTAGCTTTTTAATTACAGAGGGCAGCTAACCCTCCGACCGAACACGCTGAGCTACCGTGCTGGCTAGCCTCAGAGGGAACTTAAAATTGTGATATCATCAAGATGCCAACTGCCTACTATCCATAGACGAATAGCAGGCTGTATACGACTCGCGGCAACCGGGAGTAAACCGGGAAAAACCCGGGAATTTTTTATAGAATTCCGGGAATTTTTCGTTGTTTTAGTTTTCAGTTAAATTTTTGTACTTTTGACTGGTAAGAATCGATACTCTAACAAAGGATATCACTGTACCCCGCTAGTGCAGAATAATACTGCAGCATTAAAACATGAACGAGAGAAAAAAAATGAAAATAAATTGCAAAGGAAATGCGCCATATAAAAATAATACAGTACACGTACAAGCGTCTGCCATCAGCAAAATGTGTCAAAGGCCTTAGGAATACTATGCAATGCTTCATAACAACAAATTGCCTCCGATGAGCGTGACGTCACACCTGTTTACGTTAGATTCGTTTAAGACGTTACGAGCGGGTTCATGCACACGCACAGTTGAGTCGCGTATGAGTAATACCACAGCCTTATATGTTAGACTGTGGTAATACCTTCTCCCGCTTCTGGCTGCAGTAATGTGGCTGTTGGCTGTGTAAGCAGCAGTAGCAGCAACCAGCGAGCGACATGGGGTTGTTGTTGTTGTTGTCTTCAGTCCTGAGACTGGTTTGATGCAGCTCTCCATGCTACTCTATCCTGTGCAAGCTGCTTCATCTCCCAGTACCTACTGCAACCTACATCCTTCTGAATCTGCTTAGTGTACTCATCTCTCGGTCTCCCTCTACGATTTTTACCCTCCACGCTGCCCTCCAATGCTAAATTTGTGATCCCTTGATGCCTCAAAACATGTCCTACCAACCGATCCCTTCTTCTAGTCAAGTTGTGCCACAAACTTCTCTTCTCCCCAATCCTATTCAATACCTCCTCATTAGTTACGTGCTCTATCCACCTTATCTTCAGTATTCTTCTGTAGCACCACATTTCGAAAGCTTCTATTCTCTTCTTGTCCAAACTAGTTATCGTCCATGTTTCACTTCCATACATGGCTACACTCCAAACAAATACTTTCAGAAACGACTACCTGATACATAAATCTATATTCGATGTTAACAAATTTCTCTTCTTCAGAAACGCTTTCCTTGCCATTGCCAGTCTACATTTTATATCCTCTCTACTTCGACCATCATCAGTTATTTTACTTCCTAAATAGCAAAACTCCTTTACTACTTTAAGTGTCTCATTTCCTAGTCTAATTCCCTCAGCATCACCCGATTTAATTTGACTACATTCCATTATCCTCGTTTTGCTTTTGTTAATGTTCATCTTATATCCTCCTTTCAAGACACTGTCCATTCCGTTCAACTGCTCTTCCAAGTCCTTTGCCGTCTCTGACAGAATTACAATGTCATCGGCGAACCTCAAACTTTTTACTTCGTCTCCATGAATTTTAATACCTACTCCAAATTTTTCTTTTGTTTCCTTTACTGCTTGCTCAATATACAGATTGAATAACATCGGGGAGAGGCTACAACCCTGTCTCACTCCTTTCCCAACCACTGCTTCCCTTTCATGCCCCTCGACTCTTATGACTGCCATCTGGTTTCTGTACAAATTATAAATAGCCTTTCGCTCCCTGTATTTTACCCCTGCCACCTTTAGAATTTGAAAAAGAGTATTCCAGTCAACATTGTCAAAAGCTTTCTCTAAGTCTACAAATGCTAGAAACGTAGGTTTGCCTTTTCTTAATCTTTCTTCTAAGATAAGTCTTAAGGTCAGTATTGCCTCACGTGTTCCAACATTTCGACGGAACCCAAACTGATCCTCCCCGAGGTCTGCATCTACCAGTTTTTCCATTCGTCTGTAAAGAATTCGCGTTAGTATTTTGCAGCCGTGGCTTATTAAACTGATAGTTCGGTAATTTTCACATCTGTCAGCACCTGCTTTCTTTGGGATTGGAATTATTATATTCTTCTTGAAGTCTGAGGGTATTTCGCCTGTCTCATACATCTTGCTCACCAGCTGGTAGAGTTTTGTCAGGACTGGTTGTCCCAAGGCCGTCAGTAGTTCTAATGGAATGTTGTCTACTCCGGGGGCCTTGTTTCGACTCAGGTCTTTCAGTGCTCTGTCAAACTCTTCACGCAGTATCGTATCTCCCATTTCGTCTTCATCTACATCCTCTTCCATTTCCATAATATTGTCCTCAAGTACATCGCCCTTGTATAAACCTTCTATATACTCCTTCCACCTTTCTGCCTTCCCTTCTTTGCTTAGAACTGGGCTGCCATCTGAGCTCTTGATATTCATACACGTGGTTCTCCTTCCTCCAAAGGTCTCTTTAATTTTCCTGTAGGCAGTATCTATCTTACCCCTAGTGAGATAAGCTTCTACATCCTTACATTTGTCCTCTAGCCATCCCTGTTTAGCCATTTTGCACTTCCTGTCGATCTCATTTTTGAGACGTTTGTATTCCTTTTTGCCTGCTTCATTTACTGCATTTTTATATTTTCTCCTTTCATCAATTAAATTCAATATTTCTTCTGTTACCCAAGGATTTCTAGCAGCCCTCGTCTTTGTACCTACTTTATCCTCTGCTGCCTTCACTACTACATCCCTCAGAGCTACCCATTCTTCTTCTACTGTATTTCTTTCCCCTATTCCTGTCAATTGTTCCCTTATGCTCTCCCTGAAACTCTGTACAACCTCTGGTGCTTTCAGTTTATCCAGGTCCCATCTCCTTAATTTCCCACATTTTTGCAGTTTCTTCAGTTTTAATCTACAGGTCATAACCAATAGATTGTGGTCAGAGTCCACATCTGCCCCTGGAAATGTCTTACAACTTAAAACCTGGTTCCTAAATCTCTGTCTTACCATTATATAATCTATCTGATACCTTTTAGTATCTCCAGGGTTCTTCCACGTATACAACCTTCTTTCATGATTCTTAAACCAAGTGTTAGCTATGATTAAGTTGTGCTCTGTGCAAAATTCTACTAGGCGGCTTCCTCTTTCATTTCTTAGCCCCAATCCATATTCACCTATTATGTTTCCTTCTCTCCCTTTTCCTACACTCGAATTCCAGTCACCCATTACTATTAAATTTTCGTCTCCCTTCACTATCTGAATAATTTCTTTTATTTCATCGTACATTTCTTCAATTTCTTCATCATCTGCAGAGCTAGTTGGCATATAAACTTGTACTACTGTAGTAGGTGTGGGCTTCGTATCTATCTTGGCCACAATAATGCGTTCACTATGCTGTTTGTAGTAGCTTACCCGCATTCCTATTTTCCTATTCATTATTAAACCTACTCCTGCATTACCTCTATTTGATTTTGTGTTTATAACCCTGTAGTCACCTGACCAGAAGTCTTGTTCCTCCTGCCACCGAACTTCACTAATTCCCACTATATCTAACTTTAACCTATCCATTTCCCTTTTTAAATTTTCTAACCTACCTGCCCGATTAAGGGATCTGACATTCCACTCTCCGATCCGTAGAACGCCAGTTTTCTTTCTCCTGATAACGACATCCTCCTGAGTAGTCCCCGCCCGGAGATCCGAATGGGGGACTATTTTACCTCCGGAATATTTTACCCAAGAGGATGCCATCATCATTTAATCATACAGTAAAGCTGCATGTCCTCGGGAAAAATTACGGCTGTAGTTTCCCGTTGCTTTCAGCCGTTCGCAGTACCAGCACAGCAAGGCCGTTTTGGTTAATGTTGCAAGGCCAGATCAGTCAATCATCCAGACTGTTGCCCCTGCAACTACTGAAAAGGCTGCTGCCCCTCTTCAGGAACCACACGTTTGTCTGGCCTCTCAACAGATACCCCTCCGTTGTGGTTGCACCTACGGTACGGCCATCTGTATCGCTGAGGCACGCAAGCCTCCCCACCAACGGCAAGGTCCATGGTTCATGGGGGGCGACATGGGGTACCCGAAAAAATTTGCCTGGCGCGTCCAAGCTGCCAGATTCACGCCTGCGCAGCAGGCCCGGATTTAGAGGAGATATGAAACACCTTATCTCTAAGACCGAACAAGCAAGAAAGTTGGCTCTTACATAGTCCCTACACCCCCAGGAGAAGCACCAAAACTGCTATTACACCAAGCATCGACCAGTGAGAGTCAGATCACAAGACATATTATATACATTTTTTCACCTGCACAGAAAGTGGGACTATTGGAAAACTTACTCAATAGCTCAAATAACTTACAGAAATGCAGCCGGGTGACACTGTTGACAACTGCAGATATTTCAACAGTAGCACATCCTGCCATTTTCAAAGCAAAACTGTATCAAGTAAGCACTGCACCTCAGTACAGTAGTAGGGCTTCATATGTAGAACACAATCAACATGTCTGACCTTTTTGCCCTTTTTGTGAAGGGTCATAATCCACGACATCATATGTAATGTCCAACAAGCGATTAAGAATACCATACAGTCGAAAGCAGCTCTTTAGTAACACCTTAGTTCCTCCCAGCATGTACAGTGTTACTTACAAGAATGCAGCCTGTTGACATCTTCGAAAACTGTCAGTATTTCATCAAGAGCCCACTCTGCCATTTTCAAGGCGAAACTGCAGCAAGTAAGCGCTGTGCAAGCAAATTTAAAACCTTGGGTTTCACAGAAATTCTGTAAAGGTATAAAATTCTCTCTCTCTCTCTCTCTCTCTCTCTCTCTCTACAAACACTAGCACCATCACAAACCAAAGGTGTCAGACGTCAGAAGTTGTAGACAGTGCAGTTAACAGTCAGCCACTGAGGTAGGATAAACTCTTCCCCTTTGTTTTTTCACAAGTGAGAGAGCAAGATCCGCATAGAATTTAAACAAAAACCACCATCTTTCTTTATAAGGTTACTTGCTAATTTAATTTTAACAGCTTTCTTAATAACACTATCCTAATAGCTGGAAGTACATGCCTGAGTCTCTGAGTTGCATTCTGTAGGATGACCAGTGCCAAGACAATGTTCTGCAATGGCACATTTGCTCGCCTGTTGCAATCATGTGTGCTACTTATGCTCAGTACACTGGTCCTCCACAGTCCTGCTATTACGGCCAATACATGACATGCCATAACTGCAAGGAATACGGTAGACACCAATCTTACACAAACCAAGATCATTCTTTTTATGGAACCTGAAAGGACCCTGATCTTAGACAGTGGTCAAAAAACCCACTTAAAATCATATTTCCACAAAATATGAGCAAACCTGTTTGGTCGATCGCGCAATGCACATTTAATCTTTCACTATAATCATTCTGATGAAAAGTGACTTCGAGATGGGCTAACTCAGCTAACACACTCTCAGGGACCAGGAAGACGTGGGCCGTGCGAAGCAAGGTACGAAGCACCCATTAACGTTGAGCTGGATGGTGACTACTATGAACCTGCAGGGACAAGTCAGTGTGAGTAGGCTTCCTATAAACAGCATGTCCTAACCTACCATCCCCCTTCCTTCTGACCAACACATCAATGAAGGGAAGACAGTCATCCTTTTCCACCTCCACTGTGAAACAAATATTCAGTTGCATTGAATTCTGGTTGTAGAAGGCGTTAAAATTCTCACTGTCATGAGGCCAAACAACAAAAAAGTATTTGTCTACTTTTTGTGTGTGTGTGTGGGGGGGGGGGGGGGGGGCGGTGGCGGAGGATGCAAGTTTCAAAGCCCTGGACTCCAAAACAACTTCCTCAAAGTCTTCCATAAGCAAATTGGCAGTAATAGGTGACAACAGGCTTCCCATTGCAACTCCATCAATCTGCTCATTATACTGGTCATTGAATAAAAAGTAAGTGAAAGTCAACAATGGCAAAATAGGTTTGTTAATTCAACACCAAACCTTACCTCAATCAACCACAACGAATCAGACAGAGGAACACAAATGAAGAGAGAGGACACATCAAAACTTACTACAACATCACTCAAATGCTATAGGGCTAAACAGAGTAGCAATGTGTTTTGCTACACAATATGGTGGAGCAATCAGTAATCGCAAAGTCACCTTTTGTCAGAAACGTTATACTGAAAGATTAGACATGCTTTGCAATATCAACCAACTGTGCACCATGTGAGTGATGATAATATCGAGGTTACACCAAAGTCTATGGCTTTTTCCCTTATGCAGGTAGCATTTCGAACATGATTGGTATTATTTTGCAGAAATGTGAAGTGTGTTTCTCAAGCACCATCTAAGATCAAGGCCCTTTTAGGTTCTGTAAACGATGATCTATGTTTGTGTAAGATGTGTGCCTACAGTATTCCTTACAGTTGTGGCCTGTCACATATTGGCCAGACTATCAAGACTGTGGAGGACTGGTATACTGTGCATAAGTGGCTCACATGCTTACAACAGCTGAGGAAATCCGCCACTGCAGAACAGTGTCTTGGCATTGGTCATCCTATGGGTATAACAACATGGTGATTCTGGTATGCACTTCCACCTATTGGGATAGTGTTGTTAACGAGCTGTTGAGAGAGAGAGAGAGAGAGAGAGAGAGAGAGAGAGAGAGAGAGAGAGAGAGAGAGAGAGAGAGAACATACTCGTGTGTGTGTTTTTATCTTTATAGACTTCTCTGAAAACTGAGGTTTTAAATTTGCTTGCAGTGCTTACTTGCTGCAGTTTTGCCCTGAAAATGGTGGGGTGAGCTCTTGTCGAAATATCGACAGTTGTTCACGACGTCTGCTGGCTGCATTTCTGTAAGTTATTTGAACATATTATATTCTGGGAGAAACTAAGGTCTTACTAAACAGCTGTTTTTACCTGTATTGTATCCTTCATCGCTTGTTGGACGTTACATATGAAGTCGATGATTATGACACTTCATAAGAAATACAAAAGAGTCAGAAATGTTAACCATGTGTTATGCATGAAGCCCTACTACTGTACTGACGTGCAGCTCAATGATGAGAGGTACCCATTCAACTGAAGACCTCTTGATAGCAGCAGAGCTTCGACATGAGGTGTTAGCTTCGATGCTCGTCACAGTGAAGAGGATGTGACAACACAATACAAGGCAGTGCTCCAGAGCTGCCATACAGATGACCACTGACAATATCTACATCTAGGATTCTGTAGTTTGCTCCAATGTGAGATTTTGAAACAGTGGGTACCTGTTTCTACAGGAGATGGAGCAATGTTGCAAACATTCAGACTCTCAGAAAAGAAATTGTAATCTTGAAGCAAGAAAACGCGAAACTATTAAATAAAACGTTTATGGACCTGTTTAAACCGAAGAGGACAGATGTAGATGAAGCAAAACTTATACAAGCTCCAGAAGTTAACTCACCTGCTGATTGCCACCAGCAGACGGAAAGCACACACAAGAAACATACAGAAATTAGAAATGCCATTAGATAAAGAATCAGAAACCGTTTAAACTAAAGTTACTAAGTACCCAGATTTTGCTATATTACACCATAACGTTCAGTCACTCACAAATAAAATTTCCATGTTGGAAGCACTACTCCAGTATGCACTAAACATAGATATAATTTGCATTACTGAGCATTGGCTACGAAATGAAGTAAAAATAACCTCAATCTCAGGATATAGATTAGCAAGTCATTTTAGCAGAGAGTTTTCCTAACATGGTGGCTCTGCTATCTTTGTGAAAGAACAAATAATGTTCTGTAATGTCAGTAAAAGTTATAATGACTCAATTGAAAAAGACTTTGAGCTTTCCATTACCAAACTGCCAGAGCTTAGTTTCATAGTTATTAACATATACAGTGCACCAAGTGGAAACCTGTCAGTTTTCATGAATAAACTAGAGGTTCTGTTGAACAAAATCAGTACACTAAATATGAAGATAGTGCTTTGTGGGGATTTCAATATTGATTTTTTCAAAAGACAGCAGCAGCAGAGATGCTTTGATAAATATGACCGACAAATTCAATATGATACCCACAATACACTGTCCAACAAGATTAACAGAACGCACAAATTCCATTATTGACCAAATATTCATCTCAGAAACAACTTACAGATTCACAAGCAGAGGACTGAGCATGGGTTAAAGTGATCATGAGGCACAGCTGCTGTGTATATAAATGCCAACAAATAGCATCAGTTCCGGAAAAGTAGTTGAAAAAAGAATCTTTCCTGAAGATAACATTAGAATTTTTAATCTCTTACTGGAGAAGGAAAACTGGGAAAGCATCGCCACTCAGAAAAATGTTGATAGCGTATACATGAGTTTTCAGAGCATCTTTGTTCACTATTTCAGTGTAGCATTCCCAAAACTAGTAAAAACAGTAAAACCTAACAATAATAAGCAATGGGTAACTAAAGGCATAAAAATTTTCAGTGAGAGAAACAGATTTCTGCAGTACTCTTGCAAGAAATACAGAATAACCCAAGAATTTGCAGATTATTCAAAAGCCTATAAAAGAATCTATGGTAGAGTAGTCAAAGACGCAAAAATTATGTGGAATGGCAATTTGATAAGAAATTCATCTAACAAAATGAGATCCAGGTGGAGTTATAAAGAAAGAAACTTGTAGTTCGGTGCCAAAGAAAAAGAATGTATCATTAACACTAGAAGGTTCAAAAGTCACAGACCCAAATTCAGTTGTGGAAAAATTCAATGAATACTTCACGTCACTAGCTGAAGACCTCATTCAAGTACACTGTCAAGGACCAGTCCCAACTTTTTCCAGCAAGTCAGTGACCTTCAATGCTTCTATGTATGTGTATGAAACAAACCCCAATGAAATAAGTAAAATTAAATCATTAAGCAATAAAATGTC
The DNA here is from genome assembly GCF_023897955.1 of Schistocerca gregaria. Classification (NCBI taxonomy): domain Eukaryota; kingdom Metazoa; phylum Arthropoda; class Insecta; order Orthoptera; family Acrididae; genus Schistocerca; species Schistocerca gregaria. Next base: position 380,670,486 of record NC_064931.1, read on the forward strand.
AAGTGGTCTTGATGAAGTACCTGATTTCATATTAAAAGCATGTGTTCACCACATAGCAAACCCCTTGGCAAAAATTTTCAACCTGTCTTTAAAAACTAGTGTATTCCTAGATATTTTTAAAATAGCAAAAGTTTCACCACTGCTAAAAAAAAGGTTCCTCTGAAAAAATATCAAACTACCGATCCGTGTCACATTTATGTTCCTTCTCAAAAATTCTAGACAAACTCTTCTATGACAGGATTTTAAGTTTCATAAATAAATATGCACCTCTTACAGTACAATAACATGGTTTTAGAAAGTCTAAATCTACACAGACAGCAATTTTCGAATTCATAGACTGGATTTTAAAATCCCTTGATCAACATAAATCAGCTGCAGGTATTTTTCTAGAGCTAACAAAAGCCTTCCATGTCCTGGATCATAACATTCTGCTCCAAACTTAGGAAGACGAGTAAGAGGTGTAGCACATAGCTGATTGTGTTCGTACCTAAAAAACCGCAGGCAGAAAGTATCACTTCAGTATGAATTCAACAAAACGATTAAAACAAGAAACAACTCCTTTCTTTCTAGGGAATTACCAATAAAATATGGTGTACCACAGGGCAGTGTTTCTATTCTGTCAGATAATTTCTGAATAAGTAACAAAATTAATTGTAGTAGGTATATAATTTTAATTGCTAATACTATGTATTATTGTAACTTATCGTTGACCTGTCGAATATCAATTGTACAATTTGTGCTATATGATAAAACTGGACCAATAAAAAATCAAATCGAAACAGTGAATCAGTGAAGGAAATCGGCCAAAAATATGGTGAGACTAAGTGTTAAAAGCGATAAGCAAACCGAAAAAAGTGATGATAATGACGAAACTCGCACAGAAAGAAATACCAAATATGTCGAACCTAGAAATAAATATAAGGGGGTTGCAGTGACGTACAAAAAACAAAGGAAAGAAGTATCAAGAAAGTGTGAAAAAAGCAAAGGAAATGACTTCTTAATAATTGTTGATTCACTAATTAAAAACATTGCTGTATCGAATACTAAAACTGATGTCCGCCCAGGGGTAGGTATACATCAATTAAATAGTCACCTCAAGAACATGTAAACAACGAAAGAAAGTGCATTCCCGTCGGCACATCGCAATGAAAACTACAAAGGTGTATTCATCCACGTGGAGACGAACTCGCTGCGAAACAGCAGTGAAGAAGATATGGTAAACGGAGCAAGAAATCTAATGCGGACGGCGAAAAACGTGTACCCAGCATCAAAGATAATTATTAGTAGTATTCTGCACAGACGATCGGTAAGTAATAAATACTTAGACAGGATAAACAATCGATCAGAGAGCAGTGCAACAGACTTTGTGCAGTTTTCGTGGATTCGAATAGATTTATTAGTGATAAATGTCTAGGACAAGATGGACTGCATCTGAACAGGCTAGCATCGGCAACATTCAGCAATATGTATACTGATCAGGCGCGGCTCATGGTTTCTATACTGGGGAAGGCTGCAGCATTTATCAATCGGAGCCAATATAGACGACCTCTGGTTACCTTACAGATTAGTCTGACAAACAACTAAGAATTCAGGGGGAAGTCGGCAGATTACTCTCTAACCATAATTTTACGTACTGTGTCTTCTATATTCAGGTATTTATTAAATATCATTAGAAGCTAACTTCGAGTTAAAATCTTTGGTTAGTGTTTTTATACGTCATCATTACATGTTCTGACACTTTGCACCAAATCATACGAAAAGACGCGTTTCGGAGAGATCTTTAATGCGATTAATATTAACTTTGCGGTTGCTTAGTATTTTTTGTGTTTTCAGTTCTAAATGTAAGGCGTTTATTTTCACTGGAATTATGTTTTTTTTCCACCTTTGCCTGAAAATTCTTTAAGTCAGTGATACCAGTTTCAGTCCAGGCACCATCAGTACTATTTGTACGAAGACAGGTGAAACAGAAAAATGCATTTTTCACTTCACAACCACTCAGCTGCATCGTACATTCCTCTATTAAAACTGCGTTTGTATCCTTGCCTAGATTTGCACTGTTTCTGTTCTTGATTGATCGTTAGATCGGGACTGGGTGCACCAAGTTCTTTCAATTGCATCCTACGGCCGTGTTCCAAGTTTTTACCTATTAAATTGCACACTGAATTCATATTGCACTGGTTTCATACTCGCGGTATGTCGCAGATATTCACAAGCAAGTAAAACTAACTAAAATCTTGCAAAATACACTCCGAAAAAGAAACTTGCTAATATCACACGATATCAACAAAAGCAATCAGCATCAGCAAGCAAGGAAAGTAAAGTCATGGGACAAATTTCGCGCGCTTTGTCCTCTAAATCACTTATGAAACTCTCGCTAGGTGGCAGTAATGTTATGGCTGTAGAGTCTGTAGTTACGGTAGTCTAGTGCACTCTGGCGGGATATTTGCAAACTTATTCTAAATGTGGATAAAATAACCAATGGTAGAAACCGAAACAAAACAACTATGTAAAACATTATCAAAACAACAATACTAAACGTCGATTAATGACGCATCGAAGCGTAGTAGAGTTGTGCAAAGACAGAGATTGGATAGTAAAGTTTCGGCCACTCTGCATTCCTTTATTACATAGATAGTGGAACGTGAAAAAACGTGTGGTGGTTGGTATGATTTGATTTGATTTCTTTATTAATCCATGTAACAATTTACATTCTGTTGATTTCGTCAGCAAAATCATATACAATACAATATACCTACAAATTATGCACATAAAATTAATATTTACACAAATTTTTAAAGTATGTTACATTAGTTTTATATCCTTATGTAATTTTCTTATAGTACTGTAAAATTTTGGATTTCATATTTTAATTATTTCCTCATGTATTACAATGCAGGCTACTTTAATTTCACTACATGTTTTAATTCAGATAGTCCGTTACTGCATAATAACTTTTACTTAATAAAATTTTTTTTAGTTTTGTTTTGAACTGTCCAATTGTGTCAATATCTTTTATATTTTGGGGTAATTTATTATACAATTTAACAGCATTGTACAACAAGCTCTGCTGCGTTTTAACTTTATTTTTTCTCTCTAGATGCAGATTGTACTCGTTTCTGGTTCCATAGCTGTGTACTAAAGAATTTTTAACATAGCAGTCAATATTTTTCTTTACATACATAATACTTTGAAAAATGTATTCACAGGGGATAGTTAGGACTTCCAGCTTTTGGAAATGTTCAAGGCAGTGAACCCTACTGCCATTCTTGGTTATTATACGAATTGCTCTTTTCTGTAATTTGAAAACTATTTGAATATTTTTACTGTTGACTCCCCAAAAGATGATTCCATATCTAATAACAGAGTGGATATAAGCAAAATATACAGATCTGACACGTAGTATCACACACTGCAGTCAGAATTCTAAGAGCATAGCATGCTCTAGCGATTCTGTTACTAAGTATTTTAATATGTTCCTCCCACTTTAACTGATTATCAACGTGCATACCAACAAATTTTGTGTAGTCTACACATTCTATAGTTTCATCGTTTAGGTTAAAGTTGTTATAGTGTGGTTTTTTGCAGACATAGAAGTTTACAGCATTTGTTTTTTTAAAATTTAGTGTTAGTTTATTATTGGATGCCCACTCACGTACACTGCTTAGTGTTTGTTCGGCTTTTTCTTTCAGTGCATCTGGTGATTTGTCATTGATTAGTACATTTGAGTCATCTGCAAACAATATTGTTTGTCCATGCTTGATGCTCTGTGGGAAGTCATTTATGTAAATGAGGAATAGTATTGGGCCAAGGACACTACCCTGTGGGATACCTATATTTACATAATTTGGGTCTGAAGTATACTTTACAATATAGTTTGTGCGACTTGAAATATGTGAGATTTCAGTTATCTGTCTTCTATTTTTTAGATATGACTGGAACCACTTTTTCACAAGTCCCTTTATTCCCAGTTCATCTAACTTATTTAACAATATGTTGTGGTCTACTGTATCAAACGCTTTAGTTAGATCAAGAAATATACCTGTTGTGTAGTTCCCTTTATCTAACGCTTCTAGAATGTGTTTTGTGAGGTGTGCTGTTGCTGATTCTGTGCTTTTCCCTGATCGAAATCCAAACTGGTCAACAGACAGTAAGTTGTATTTATTTAAATAATTCATTAGCCTATCTTTCACAATAGTTTCTAATATTTTTGCAAAACAGAGTAGAGAAATTGGCCTATAATTTTCAATTTTTCCTGCATCACCTTTTTTGAAGAGAGGTAGTAATTTAGCATATTTTAAATAGTCTGGAAAGTAGCCCTACTTGAAAGATTGATTTATAATATCAACTAAACGTGGAAGTGGGCTCTTGATACAGTCCTTAATTATAAAAATGGGGACTTCATCCAGACCAGCTGAGTTTTTGTTTTTCAGTTTGCTGACTGCTTTGTAGACTTCTTCCTGTGTTGTAGGGAATAACACCATCGAGTGTGATACAAAATTATTTGGCTTTTTGACCTGAGGGGCTGTTAAAAATTTTTCCTGTAATTTTTTTCCTATGCTACTAAAATAATCATTTATATAGTTTGCCAAATATATTGGGTCTTTTATTACAGTCCCTTCCTCTTTGATTTTCAGGTTTGACAGATTCACTTTCCTGGTACCAGTTTCCTGCTTTAAAATTTTCCATACTGCCTTATTTTTGTTTTCAGCAGAGAGCACCAGTTTGGAGTTATGAGCTCTCTTTGCTGCAAGCAATATTTTCCTATAGGTTTTCCTGTATCTTTTATAAAAGAGTGAGAAAGCAGGATTAGTTTGGCTGTGTTTAATGGAGCTCAGGTACTTTAGTGTTTCAGACGATTTTTTGATGCCTTTTGTGACCCACTTGTATTTTCCTGCTGTTGATAATGGACATAACACTTTGGGAAATGTTTCTTCAAAATTTAATTTAAACAATGTCATCAAATTTTTGAATTTTTCATTTGCATCTACCTCTGAGTATACTGAGTCCCATGTTACTCCTGCTATCTGTTTGGCAAACTCATATCTATTTTGTTTAGAAAAAATTCGTCTGTAAATATGCCTTTTCTTTGTTTCTTCTGGAGCCACTTTTATAGTAATGATTTGACCTGAGTGATCAGATAATCCTAGCTCTGCTACCACCACCTCACAGTTTTCTTTGCCTAAATCTGTTAATACCTGATCAACAGCTGTCTTTGAGTATTTTGTTATTCTTGTTGCACTGTTAACCATTGGAACTAGATTGAAACTTTGAGCAAGACTTAGTAATGAGTCCCATGTAGCATCAGGATTCAGTTTATCTACATTTAGGTCTCCACATATGAGAATGTGGTTCTTTGGAGTGGATATCTTGTCAAGAACATGATTAAGTTTAGAGAGAAAGATGTTGAAGTCTCCACTAGGAGATCTGTATATGCATAAGATAATCAAATTCCTACACCTGTATTTGTCTCTGATTTCAACTGCTGCCAGTTCAAAATGTTGCTCTTCACTGATTACACATAAGTCGCTTCGGGTCTTATACTGATAATTTTGTTTTACATAAATACAACACCCTCCACACTTCATAGAAGTCCTACAGTATGCACACGCTAAATTATAAGACTGCAAAACTAATTGATTAATTTCAGCCTCATTGCACCAATGCTCAGTGAGACAAACAAATGAGCACTCCAGCTCCACTTCTAGCTGTTGGGTCTTGTTTGCTAGGGAACATATATTTTGGTGAACAACTGTTAAGTAATTTTTGCTAACACTATTTGCATTCCCACGTTTTTTCGTTTTAATGTCGTTCTGTGTTGGTTCAACTGCTTCTTTATTACGATTACACTTGTGTTTTTTGTTTGCATATGGTATTCTTGGATAGTCACCCCCTGCAGACTGTATTAGTTTCCCTTATTTTTTATTATTTTACATAAGTCCAGGAGCATTTTGCTGAAAGTAATTGCACGTAGTCTGTTTAGGTGCAAGCCATCCCTACCAAGACATTTGTCGTCGAGAAATTTATTTGGGTCAACAAATACATCGCCAAGTTCGTCGCACTGTTCCCTGATGCCAGTGTTTATTTTGTTTATATACGCGTTACTCACCGATCTTCTTTGTAGAATTCCGTTGATAACAATTCTGGAGTTTATATACAAATCTTTGGCAGACCGAATTACATTACGAATATCATTTATGATTTCTTCTTGTCTGCTGCTTCTAATAGAGTTGGTCCCTACGTGAATTATCACGCCTTTAAAGTTTGTGTTGGAATTGTCGTCGTTTTGGTTGGATTTTTCAGTGATCCTAATGTTATTGAAATGTTTCACAATCTGATGTGGTCGGATTCCAGGGCGAACATCGACTTTACATCCTTAGTCTGCTCTGAGCCTTCGGGTCGCCCATAAAGACCAGTACTATGTAGAAGCCCCAAACCGCTACTACATGCAGCTTACGGACGTTCCAAGGCGCAGCCTTAACACTACTAACCGTTCGGAAAACATCTATCGATACAAACAGTTCCAAAAACGTAGACCGTCGTTATTTTAATCGGAATGGGAAATGTGCGAAATTCGCCCTGATAATTTAAATTTTGTAATATGTTCTTGCGAAATATACTTTAACATATATTTTGGGGCGGCTCCGCCTCAGAGCCTTTAATTAGGAGCCGCGCATGATACTGATATATGTAAGATCATACTTAATAAGGCAGACTAGTATGCAAAGACGGGAGTGTAAAAATTAATAACGAAATTGAAACAAAAATACACAAGCAGTGTTTCAAACCAGATGCCATTAGGAATATTCAAAAAGGTAACAATACTTTCGTAATGCACTTGAAAGTAAATGGGTTAAGTTCAAATTATACAAATGGTAGAGAAAGTAAGCTTGACGACTTGCAAATCATTTTGTCGGAAATACCAAATATCAAAAAGAAACTAAGAAAAGAATAACCGCCGATTTCAACATAGATCTAGCCAGTGAGGCCAATAACTCAACAGAATTCATTGATTTGATTCAAACATCGGGTTTCTGCGCAAATAAGTTTTGTTTAGATTTAGTACTATCTCATCATTGAGCTCTGTTTACGGAGTTACCAAAAACAATAGAACCTTGCTCGAAAAAACCTACACCAAACGCCTGTTCAGCAAAGAAAATATAAGTTTATTCTATCATAGATTAAGTAAGGTGGAGTGGTGGTGCTCTGAAAATTTTGCCACTTTTTTTGGAAAAATTCCTGCTCGTTTTTAACGAAACTTTCCCCCTTACTGTACATCACAAAACAGTAGGAAATCAAGTAAAGTTGATTACTGAAGGAATAAAAAATCTCGAGTGCAAGAAAAAGATGGCTACATAAGGAACTAAAACGTAATAAAAGTCCTGATTTTGTTACCTATGTAAAAGCTTACAAAAAATATTTTTAAAAAAGTTGTAAAAGCAGCCAAAGAACTGGCAAATAACAGATTTATATTGGATAGTGAAAACAAATCAAAGGCATTATGGTCAGTGATCAAAGTTGAAACAGGTGCCACAGGTAGACACCACGATATTTCTGAAATCAAGATAGAGGATAAAACTATTGTAAATCCTGCTCAAATTTCTGAATTGCTTAATGAGTACTTTATAAATGTAAACAAATCTAATGTCAATGTAGCAGAGTATCCAGACATGGTAAATTTATTCAACAGTGAGCAACGTGACGGTGAATTTTTCATTACCTTTACAAAAACAACAGTAAAAGATATAGAAAATGTGATACTGTCACTAAAAAGTAAAATATCAGCAGGATGGGACGAGATACCAACAAAAGTGTTAAAAACAGTCTCTAAAATAATTGCGTAGCCACTAACTACTATAGTTAACCAGTCTCTTCAAGAAGGTTATTTTCCAAGAACACTGAAGTTTTCCAAGAACACTGAAGTATGCAGTAATTAAGCCACTACTCAAAAAAATGCACAAAAGAACACGTAGGAAACTATCGTTCGGTTCTCTTCTTCCCTCAGTGTCAAAAATACCTGAGAAGGTAGTCACCATACAACTTAAAAATTTCATAGAAAAATTTAAAATAATCTCAAAAAATCAGTATGGATTTCAAAGAGTCAAAACCACAATATATGCTATAAATAATTTTGTTGATAAAATTAGCTCGTCTCTAGACAACTCACTGCATGCCACAGGAATTTTTGATAGTGTGAATCACTCCTTGCTACCATGTAAACTGGAAAAGTATGGAATTAGGGACACGGTATTAGAATGGTTTAAATCCTACCTAACCAACCAAAGACAAAGAGTGGTTATAACATCAGAGAGAGGAACTTATACTTCAAAATGGAAAACCATTTCACAAGGAGAACGCCAAGGTTCTGCCTTAGGTCCCATTCTGTTTTTGTTGTACATAAATAATCTGCCACTTAATATCGAGTGTCACTCAGTATTATTTGCAGATGACACATCTTTAATCATTAAAAGTAACATTACAGATCAAATTACACAAACTGTATTAAACACTCTAGAAAACTTAGATACCTGGTTTGATTTAAATGAGTTAAAATTAAATGATATTCAGGTCAGTCACAGAAACCAGGATTTGCTGTGAGAAATTCCTAGGAATGCAACTAGATAAAAACCTATCATGGGGGGGTCTCACATACAGTACCTTGCAAATAAATTAAATAGCCTAGCATATGCAATGAAAATATTGTACAATGCTACCAGTACTGGCATAAGAAAAGTAGTATATCACAGTTACTTTGAGTCAGTAATAAGGTATGGAATTGTATTTATGCGCTACCTCAAACCATGTGTGTCGAATACTAAAACTTCAGAAAACCATCATTAGAAATATGCACAATGTAGGGCAAAGAATGAATAAGCTGATTATCTTTGTACACAGTGACCTCGATTTATTTGTAGCATATCATTTTCAACATGATTACAACACCAGAAATCAATTTTATGCTGCCCACCCACCATTTAAAGCTTTACACTCAAACTCCACATTATATGGGTCTGAAAATTTAAAACACAATGAAAGGAAGAGAATTGCTCAGCATTAATTTAGAAACACTTACAAAATCCTTATATTAGAAACTAGTGCAGAAATGTTACTATTCAGTAGAAGAATTCATAAATGATAACCTGAAAATTTGAGCTGGAGAGAGCAAGTACTTAGGACTGTTAATCTTGAAAGTTTCTTACTTTTTAAGAAAAATTAATAACTGCTTAATTAAGTAATTATTCAGTACTGAATATTATATTACTTGTATTATAAGGAAAATTGTAAACCGGTTGTTGTGTTTTGATGAGTCTCCTGTACATTGATCAATGGAAATGTGTTAGTCAGTGGTCGTCTCCACAAACAACGTTATTGAGGTGAATGGTGGCTCAAAACATGCAGGCTCATGGGAGCAGTATTATGTTTTGAGCCACCATTCAACTCAATGGCGTTGTTTGTGGAGACAACCACTGACTAACACATTTCCATTGATCGACAGTCGAATCCTGATTGTCCCGTGCCCACTACAATTGTAACTGATGATGTCATTGGGTCGACAGATGAATATGTAGGGGTGGTCTGCTATGGAGCTCCATGTCCAGCAATGTACGATGAACTGTGTGCTCCGAAACACTTGTGGGTGCACCAGCATTGTGCTCTTTTGGCATAGATGCTGCAGATCACCACCTGTTGTGCTTTACAGAGCAGACAAGACCCCGAACCCCACATTCTGTGAATAGTCATGGACGTAAAACCATTTAGGAGTTGTGAGTGCCCAGCCCTTTAGTGACTAGTGGTAGTTTCACTGTCCTTGTACGTCTTTCTTAGATGCTCATGATAGTAGCACATGAACATTTGACAAGCTTCGCCATTTTCAAGATACTTGTTCATTGGCTCTGTGCAATAATTATCTGCCCTTTCTCAGTCATTTACCTCACCTGATTTCCCCATCTGCATCCCTTATCTTCACTAGGGTGATTCCCCATCTGTGTCTGCTCCGATAACATACTTTTGTTACCCTGCAGTTGCCCAAAATGCCACCAGGCAGTATCCAACATTACTGTAGGCAGTGGTCATGTCTTGGCTTATCAGTGTATAAGCCATTTGAATCTGCAACACTTAACAACACAACTGAAAAAATTCCTCTGTGGGGACACAAAGACAGATCTGGAACATATGGGGGGGGGGGGGGGTGCGCCTTTATTATTATATGTTTACCATCCACACTGTCGACACTAACGGGTTCCATACAGTGTAGGAATGGTGAGTGATTTCCTCCCACTTCTCTGCAGAATGTGTAGGCATGTGTTCAGGTTGTATTTTTGTCACAAAACCTGTGATGTTTCATGGACAATTCATCGAACTGTGGAATAGCTTTTCAGAAAGTAAAATTAAATAGCTTTGAATGAACATCCAGTAGTATAGTGCCCATAGAAGAATGAAACTGCACACCATGTATTTTGTACTTCTTTTGTACAATGAAAAATTATGATTTTTTTCATTCATGCTTTTAGAACTTATTTTAAATGGATGCTTGCTTAACAAACATTGTTTTCTAGTCAACTTACCTCATGGTTATTATTAAGTTTCCTTCTGGACACATAGGCTGCCTCCAGGTTTTTGCTTTTCTCTGAATGCTACATCCTTTGTTTTGTCTAATAATACAGGAACGATGTGGAGACATTCTGTAAGGAGTCTAGATACAACCATGAAACATGGTGAGTTCTTTCAATGAAGATGACATACTCTGATACTATTCATAGAAGCACTGTCCTGCTTCACTTTCAATGTGCCACTCCAGTCTGCCTTTCTCACATCACACCTACACCAAATCCCTATGTCACAGCTTCTGTGCATCTGCATCATTTCTGTACGCACTGCACCTTACTCTCACCACGTCCTGTCCATGCTACACTACCAGGTGTTCATGCCATGCAACATTACTCCAATATGAACTGTGCAATACAGTGGTTTGCAAAGCACAACAGTTTCACTTGTTCCTGTCTGCTACCTGAGAAAATTCATTTCTCTTGTCAAGAGTACATTCTACCACCAATATTTGTTCTATTCGAAGCAAGCTTGAATGCTTATTAGGTAGCACAAATATGTAAGGTTCCTGTATTTGTCGTCGTCATAACCTTTTGAGTGCTGACAAGTTTTCAATAAATTGCTTTGTTACTGAGGCAGATTATTTGCGAAAATATAGGGCTGAAGGGTTTGAAACACCTTCTTCCCATCAGAGTATGAAATGTACTGAGTAACACTCATTTCCTTGGTAGTTTTCTCTTTGATGAATACTCTACATTCTCTGCTCAGAACTGGATGTTTGCTGGTGTAATTCATGCAGATCAGCTGAGCAGAAAATTTGAATACTAAACTTATGGGCAGCTGAGTCAAGAGACACCACACATCTGCTCACAATTTTTTACACTCCATCTATGTACACTGATATGGTGGGTCTTTCAGCTGCACTTTGAATTTTTTTACACTGGGGAAATTTTCACTCAGCTGTCATTTACTCATATTACATTGGAGTCTACAAAATTATCAGAGTCCCACGAGGCATTCTGGCCTATACATAGGTCTGAACATGGGATTATATAATCCCATGACATGAATTGTCATATGAAGAAAATAAAGCTGAGCGGAAAGTTAATCAATACATGATTAACAATGCCAGGTAACTGTACATCATATCTGTGAACATAAATCAGTGCTTACGATTAGGTATATAAGCACTACCTTAAAGGTGGATGAAAGCTGCACCAATGTACTTTGGTAACTTGTACATTATAAGTGATAATAAAGGTAACATACTCTTTCCATTATTGTAGATAAGCTGCATTAATGTCCTTGCAGTAATGTTCCTCATTACACCTCCTGATGCAAAGATTTATAAATTTCATGGTGAATTGAACCTAGAGCATGCAGTGTACAACTGTCAATGTGAGAAACACATGGCAGGCTGATTTGTCATCACTATATATCTGTGTGTGTGTGTGTGTGTGTGTGTGTGTGTGTGTGTGTGTGTGTGTGTGTGTGCCAGTCATCAGTTATATAGAATGTGTAATTTAACAGTTTGTTTACTTTGACAGCTGTCACTGGCCCTTTAACACACTATGCATGGTGGAAGATGAAAAGTTTTTTGAAAACATCTTCTTTCATTACTGTCTTCCTTAATTTTGTTAGACATGACAGACTGATTACCCACATGAAGTCTGCTGGTTGGCTGGGTGTGAATACTGTTCAATGGGCTACTTGAATCACTGGAAGTGAATGTGTCTAAAAACTGTAGGGTCTATATATTTCCCACAATCTCTAGGGAAACTGATTTTAGTAAAAGCAGATCTCACATGACAAGTACAACTAAGTTTGACAGGTACCACAAAGATTGTCCACTAGTGACTGTTGGGCTAAACTTACCAGCCGTCACATCAGCATGTGGGTCTCTTTTATATCCTACCTAGACATTTCCCAGCAGCTTCAGTCAGATATCCATTTGACACACAAACTGCATACATCTCATCCTTCCCCTCTCTGCATCCACTGCTTCCTCCGCATCCACTATCAACCTGATATTCTAACCATCTGTCTCGCGTGTGT